>NC_056056.1:188759303-191664303 GCF_016772045.2 Ovis aries | reverse complement strand
GAAAACTAATGGCCCCTGGACTTTCCCATAAATAACTACTGACTAAAAACCAATTGGCCAGGGACAGGAAAACCATTAACCCCTTGGTCATTTGGCCCTCAGCAACAAGACCACTAGGTCCTCTCACAAAGTAATTAAAAGGTTACAAGTAGGACAGACTAGAGAAGGTGCCAAATGGGCTCTAATGACTTTGGAGGAAAAATTGTTGTATTTGGTAATAACATTTGCAGAAATGCAAAAAATGAAGACCATCTGGGTGTATCACAACCCCAAAGAGTTTGGCATCCACAGTTTGGAAATGTGGCAATAATATCTTGACTTGCATAGGGCTACCAGCCTTTGCCAAAGGTTAAAATTATTGTTTGAATCTCAGCCAAGAGAGGAAAAGAGCAAAAGGCAGTGACACAGTACTGAGAGCCAAAGATTGGTGTCCATAAATACATGGTAAATTCTGCTTCTAGATTTTCCATGGATTTGACCTCTACCATAAAGCAAAACCTACTCATAAATCAAAATCTACCATAAGCAAAATCTACTCAAAATTTATTCATAAAGTAAAATCAAGGTTTACTTTTGAGTTTCCTTACAAGTTCTCATCCATATAATCCTTTGAATGACTCAATCCAATAATTTTGATGGCAACAATGAAAGGGGAAGTATTCAACTATTAAATGACAATATAGAGTGTAGAGATAAGAACATTTGACTTCAAGGCATTATCTAGCTTCCTGTAGTCTCTGTCTCTCTCTCTTCAAACTGTCAAAAATTGTTTTCATCTTTCAAAATTGAGGAATTAATATGATCAATGCACCAAGGCATATCAATTCCTCTTTACCCCTGTGCATCTCTTTCCCAGGAGCTTCCCCAGTGAAGTATACAGTCTGCCTTTCCTGAAACTCATCACCCCTCCCACCCCCCAACCTCCTGGGGCAGCTGAACACAGCCAGAGAAAATTATACAACAGCACAGACCCTTGCCAGAACCCCACATACATTTGGGCTTGAAGCCCATTCAAGATTCCTTGCCTTTCTCACCTTCTCTCACTCCCTTTTGTAGCTGCCTCAAACCTTTACCTCTCTCTTTAACAAACTACCCCACTACATTCAGATGACCTCATTTCCCTTAGATAGGTACTACCTGCCCCATCCATACACACATCACTCCTGCAATGCACCTAATCAATGTCTCTGCAGGGTCAGAGGAGCGTCTTTCTCCCTCTATTTGAAGTTAACCCTACCACCACCACCAGTAGTTCAAATCCATTTGGCTCACCTCACTTTGGGACTTTGCTTCACCAATTCTCCCCATCTTGAGTGTATCTTCTGTTCTATCAAATCATTCTTCTTAACCTATAAACATGCTCAAATCATCCTCATCCTATTAAACCTCCCTTCACATCCCCATCTCCCTTTATCTTCCTATATTCTTTCACAAAGATATTTTCAGCCCAATCTCATTGGTCACTTTCACTGCCTGTTATTCTAAAAGTCAAAAATTAGATTTTAAAATGCAGATGAAAATGCATTTTCCTGAATTTTGTTGCTGTTTTTTTTTATCATTTGCTTAGAAATGTTACCTGTATTTTTATGTATCTATCGATAAAGAGCTGAAAATATTCTATAATGAAAAACACAACATTCCATACATCTGATGTATCAGACTCAAAGTCCTAATCATAATAAAAACTACCAGAATTATAGAAAGTCAAAGTTGGAAGAAAACTTGGGTTTACTCTTCCTAATTCTGCCTAAGTTGGAAATAAGACATAAACACTTTAGGGCACACAGCAAGTAAGAACAGAGCTATGACCTGACCTAAGGTTCCCTAACTTCCAGCTCAGTGTCCTTTCCTCTACAAATTGAATTCTATTCTTTACTGTATCCCTTTTCACAGGTAATTCTTAATTCACACATCAATAAGAACAATATGGGCTTCTCCTGCAATGCAAGGGACCCAGGTTGGGTTCAATCCCTGGAGGATCCCCTGGAGAAAGGAATGGCTACCCACTCCAGCACTTTTGCCTGTAGAATTCCATGAACAGTTCATGAACAGAGGAGCCTGGTGGGATTCACATATCAACAAAAACAATGTAACACTGAGTGCAACCGTAAGAGGGGGTCAGTTTGAAACACAATAATACGTTTAAATTTAAAACATTACCCAGACTTTAATTCTGTAGAAAATATACATACATCTCTAGCTAGATAGCATATTGAAAAGCAGAGACATTACTTTGCCAACAAAGGTTTGTCTAGGAGAAGGCAATGGCACCCCACTCCAGTACTCTTGCCTGGAAAATCCCATGGATGGAGGAGCCTGGTAGGCTGTAGTCCATGGGGTCGCTAAGGGTCGGAGAAGACTGAGCGACTTCACTTTCACTTTTCACTTTCCTGCATTGGAGAAGGAAATGGCAACCCACTCCAGTGTTCTTGCCTGGAGAATCCCAGGGATCAGGGAGCCTGGTGGGCTGCCATCTGTGGGGTCGCAAAGAGTTGGACACGACTGAAGTGACTTAGCAGCAGCAGCAGTCAAGGCTATGGTTTTTCCAGTGGTCATGTATGGATGTGAGAGTTGGACTGTGAAGAAAGCTGAGCGCCGAAGAATTGATGCTTTTGAACTGTGGTGTTGGAGAAGACTCTTGAGAGTCCCTTAGACTGCAAGGAGATCCAACCAGTCCATTCTAAAGGAGATCAGCCCTGGGTGTTCTTTGGAAGGAATGATGCTAAAGCTGAAACTCCAGTACTTTGGCCACCTCATGCGAAGAGTTGACTGATTGGAAAAGACTCCGATGCTGGGAGGGATTGGGGGCAGGAGAAGGGGACGACAGAGGACGAGATGGCTGGATGGCATCACCAACTTGATGGATGTGAGTTTGAGTGAACTCTGGGAGTTGGTGATGGACAGGGAGGCATGGCGTGCTGCGATTCATGGGGTCACAAAGAGTCGGACACCACTGAGCAACTGAACTGAACTGAACTGAACTAGCCAGTGGAAGCCTACTACTTTCATAGACAGACAAAACAAAGATCAGTGAAATAAATGACCAAACCTGGGATTTGATGGAATATGTAAACAGAATTACAGTTTTAAAGATGAAAGGAACTATATAGACTACCTGGTCAAACTTCCCACTGCTTGTTTGTTTATTCTAAAACCTGAGTCTCACAAAGGAAAATATCATGCCCCAATTAGGCTCTTGTATTTACTTCACTCTACACCTCTGCCCAAGCTTGACCTCTAGGGTAATGAAGAGTCAGTTTCTTCCAGATTAGTCAGACATTTGGAGGGAGGAATAAGTTACCTGTGGAGTTGTACAGAGATCTTAAATTCACTGGAACAGTGGTTAATTAAATGATTTTGAGTCTCAGAGCTGATTTTCTATAAGGAGCCATTTTCTTCCAGGGAGGTGCATAGTAAACCGGAGTTCAATTTTACTTATCATTTGATCTATATCTATATATCATATTTCCCTTCTAAAACATGAGAAGCAGTTGAAGGAATGGAGGCAATTAATAACTTTTACCAAAGGGAAAAAGTTATTACTAAAATTCCACAAGATACATCCTGGGTTCCACACTGTAGCAAAGCCTACTTGGTAAAGCTAAACTATAATTAGGTCCTTCTAGTAATTACATCCTTTCCAATGAAGTAGAAGACAGAACCATATGATACTGAATTCTAGAATAATCTAAGTCACATTACACACATTTACAATTTTTTCATTTTACAAAGTTTTGACTGAGCAATGTTGAACAGTCCTTAGAGCTTCAGAGGTATCAACCCCTGTATAGGTAAGTGTGAAAGTGTTAGTTGCTCAGTCGTGTTGGACTCTTTGTGACCCCATGGACTATAGCCTGACAGGCTCCTCTGTCCATGGAGTTCTCTAGGCAAGAACACTGGAGTGGGGATCTTCCCAACTCAGGGATTGAACCCAGGTCTCCTGCATTGCAGGGAAACTCTTTACCATCTGAGTCACCAGGGAAGCCCCAGTGTACAGGCAGCCAAGGGTCAAGGTTCTCTGACATGGGCCCCATGATGAACCAACCTCCCCTCCCCCATGAAGAGTTTCAATCTATAACTGCAACAGTGACTTGGGTAATCCCTTTGGTCATTATACCTGAGGGTACTAACAAGAACTTGAATTTCTCTCCACTGCATCCCAAAGTCAAGACAAGTAACACATGTAAAAGGAGCTCTCCCAGGCCAGAATTAAAAAGGTTCAGTTCAGTGCTCTTTACTTAAAGGAAGAAAACAATTAAGTGAAACCTTGACGTAATCTGCTTCTGCCTGTTTAGCCTCTTCATTCCTCAATGTGTGGTTAGCCAGTGTGGCAATCAGAGCTAAGGCTTGCTATCATTCGGCCTTAATTAAAAAAGACACAAGCAGTGGAGCTGTGAATTAGAAATGGAGCTACGCACTACCCCTGATTAATTCGAGGCTCATGTTGGATTAATAACTCCAAACAAAGAACAAAAGGAAATTGTTATGCGAATTGCAGCCCTCCCAGGCCAGACAAAGGTCAAATCACAGGATTTCAATTTCATCCGGAGTCGCTTAATCAACTCCCTCGGAAGGAAGACCATATGTAGTTCTGAAAGCTACCCATTGTAGTCCTCTTGTCGCTGGACCTGAGGGACAACACAGTCATCCTCTCAAACTATTCTCAATCGCTTCTCTTCTTTCCCCTTTAATATGACAAAAACTTCATTATTACCACTGATTAAAGAAGAAGTGATCTGCGCTGCAGAGAACATCCCAACAACTGTGGGTTTATGGAGGAAGCTGGACACAGCTGGCACAGAGCCTACTGGGCCTGGTCCCTTTTCCAAGAAAGGTCTTCACCAGCAGCTACAGAGCTGTAACCACCACGGGGTGATGTCACTGGCAGAGCAGTGGAACTCCAGGACATTTATCAAAAGATGAGGAAAAAAAAGAACCACCTATTAAGTGGAAGTGAATGAAAGGTCAAGATCAAGACAGCTGTCTCCTCCAAATAGACTAGAAACCCTGCATGAGATGAAGACAGAATCCAAAGTGCCTCAGGAGCCCTGAGAGACATAGCCAGGCTCCCCCAGCCCTTCCCCAGCAGGGCTGGAATTCATCCACACTTGGGGTTTCTTCCTCCTACAGATTGCCCTAGGGACTGACATAGGCCGGGCACGGCAGACTTTCATTAGCAAGACAGGTTTAAGTGGTTTGAAGATGTGATGATTTCCATGTCAGTTTTAACACTTTTCACCCTGTCAACACAAGAGAGTTACTAAGGGTAACCTCTCAGGACCCTAATGCCATTGCCCAATAATAATCAAGGTCCAGGGCTCCTCAAATGAAATACCAGCAAATAAAGTAGTTCTTCCAAAGGACAAAAATGTAATTTCAGAGGGACTTTTTAAAATGAGAATTCCAAGGTCACTTTTTGGACTGATAGAATCAGCACCAGAATCATAAACTAATGATGAGGAGTATAATTCTTATCTGAGTGGTTCACTGAAGTGCCTAATAGAGTGCCTAATATAGGACAGATGCTCAGTAATTGTGGAATGCCAGGGCTTGCATCATCCAATCTGATATGGCAAGATTTTCACTCTGTACCTTTACAGAATGCAGCCATAGTTGTTACTTTCAAGTATCCTATGTTAGTTATTTGGGAAATTCATTTATTCCTCTGAACTCCCATAGTGCCTTGGGAGTTCCAAACTCCCAAACTTTTTTTCATAGAATATAGCATTTTTGTTTGTATATTGTGTTATTCATTCATTCATCGCTTTACCCATTGAGAAAAATTTTTTGAGTATCTATGTGTCAGGCACTATCCCAGGCACTGGAGATAAAATGACTAAAAGCAGGCACTGTCTCTGCCCTCATGGTCTTTAAAGTTTGGCTGGCGAGGAAAATAATCAAATAAATGCTTAAGTAAATGTAAAATTTAAATATAGTATATGTTCAAAGGAGGTACATGGCATAATGAAATTTTAACCTATTAAGGGAGGATTACCTGAGAAATTGACACATTTTTCTAAGATGTGGAGTAAGAATTTAAGCTGAATTTGGTGGAAAGGGAGAAGACAGAGGCAGAGACTCTGCTGTGTGAGAGAGCATGAATTGATCTGAAAAGGACATGTCCAGAATTAAGGTGGCAAGGCAGAGAACTGTGTGAGCTAAGCCTGGAGGGGCAGGTGGACCCCAAAACATAACAACTGACATTGTAGGTCACATCAAGATTTCTGCCATCATCTTAAAAATAAGTACAAAATGTCTGAAATTCTTTTAAGAGGAAGTGATCATGACACAATCAGAACTGGGTAGCAATTGCAATTTGCCCACTATTCTATTGGGATCTATTTGTTGCTGTTTAGTCACTAAGTCCTGTTCTACTCTTTGCGACCCTGTGGACTGTATCCCGCCAGGCTTCTCTGTCCACAGGACTTCCCAGGCAAGAACGCTGGGTTGCCGTTTCCTTCTCCAGGGGAACTTCCGAACCCAATTTGTGATCAAATCTGCATCCCCTGCAATGGAAAGAGGATTCTTTCCCACCGAGTCACCAGGGAATCCCATGAGATCTAGAGATCTATACATAACCTCCAGTGGTAAAAGCGATTCACCATTGTCCCTCCTCAGCACCGAGCACAATGCTTTGTGCAACAGAATGGCATCTTCCTCTCAAGGACTAGCAGGGCTGACTCAGTCGATATCACAGCTCCACACATGCTCCCATGCCTAAGCCCAAGGAGCTTGATTAAAGGGGATGATCTTCTCATAAAGATAACCACTCCTTGATGAAAGTTAATTTCAATTAAATAATTTAAAAGCATTTTAATATGATGCTTGTTCAATGCCACTGAATGAATGAATGAACGGCTTTTAACTTCACTGCCCAACTGGAAGATGGTGCCCTCAACAAAACTTCTGACCATGGGTAAAGAACTCAAATTCTTCTCTCTTTAAATCAATTGCTACTGTTTGCATTGCATGTCTTCTCAAGGGAAAATGATGATTTCTGCCTTGTAAGATATCCAAAGGTATAACGGCATTGCTTTTGACAAATTTTACCCTTTCCCAAATATGAAACCCAAAGTTTTCTATTTCAATTTAATGGATATAAAGAAGTTACAAACATATCTGTGAGTCATAATTCCCAGGGAACATTCACGAAAGCTATGTTCCTTATGTGATATGCAGCTATCAAATAATGAGCACATTCAGGAAGTAAATTCAGATGTTTGTTACACATGATAGAACAGCTGCATCAAGAGCTTTCTGAGGATTATTCTTCAAGTTTCTCTTAAAGCCACTTCATTTCCTTTCTGAAAAGCACTATTACTTGATCTGCATAGTTAAGACAAATCTCAGAAATTGGATGAATGTTAAATTTTTCATATTAGTCTGAAATCCAGAAAAGCTGTCCAAATCCCAGATATAAAATGTACAATTATCTTGTAGACATTTTAAGTCTTACGGCATCTGATTTGGAGGAGGAGAATTTATCTCAGTACAAAACGTGTTGACTGGTTTAGAGGGTTTGTAAACATTATTTCAAGTTATACTCAACAAGATAAACAACCAAATTAATTGCTAATCCTGATCGCTTCTTGTACTTAATTTTGACATAGGCAAAAAACATTCCTACATTTGGGGTTATTTAAAATACTTATCCTTAGAGTTGACATAGAAGAATCATGATATAACTTCTGTTAGTTGAGCAATTAAATATACTCTGCTAAGGGCTTTCCTGGTGGCTCAGTAGTAAAGAATCCTCCTGCCAAGCAGGAGATGCAGGGGTTCGATTCCTGGGTTGGGAAGATCCCCTGGAGAAGGAAATGGCAACCCACTTCAGTATTCTTGCCTGTGAAATCCCATGGACAGAAGAGCCTGGTGGGCTACAGTCCAGGCAGTCACAAAAGATTCAAGACACGACTTAGCGATGAAACAACACCACCACTCATCTATACATACATGTGTATTTATTTACCTATTTAAAAATTTTTAACTATTTATTTTTAACTGAATCTTTACAAGAGTCATGAGGTACAGGTATCCGTTCGTTAATTCATTCAGTATTTATTGAGTGTTTGCTATGTGCCAGGCACTGTGAATACAACAGTGAAGGTGCTTAGCTGCTTAGTCTTGTCTGACTCTTCATGACCCCATGGTCTGTAGCCCTCCAGGCTTCTCTGTCCATGAGATTTCACAGGCAAGAAAACTGGAGTGGGTTGCCATTTCCTTCTTGAGGGGATCTTCTGGATCCAGAGATCAAAACAGGTCTCCTGCATTGCAGGTGGATTCTTTACCTTCTGAGCCACCAGGATAAAATAGATTTAATCCCTGTCCTCAAGGTGTTTTCATTATCTAAGGAAATTGTGATTTAGGGTAATATGTAAATTGCCCTGGGCTTACATGAGCAAATGGTAAACCCACGTTTCTGGACTCCAGCATGTTAGGTTTTAACATTCTGATATGCTTTTCTTAAAATACTGTGACCTTATAATAAGCATTTAGCCAGATTCCCTTCATGTTAGAAGCAAATTTAGATTAAGATAAGTACTATGAGAATATTCTTTAATTTTACTAAGTTATTAGAGTACAAAGAAATACATTACTGCTTCAGCATTTTGGAATATAACTGAAATGAAATATAATGGTTAGAATGAGTTAATTATGCTTTCCAAGATGGTACTCTTCTATTTTATACATTGTAAAGATCTATTTGGTTTTAACTACAAAACAAATTCTTTTGATATATTATAAAGTATATCTCATTCACCCAGCAAAATATCAAGTTAATTTTATATTGACAATGTAATTTCATCAACATTGTACTGTATCATACACATTAACCAAACCAAATTGATTTAGATTTAACCTCCTAAATAACTGCTATATGACAGTTATGAAATGTAAGTAGTATAACTTAAAAATAACCACCAGAATTCAGAAAATATGAGAATTCATAGGCATTTGCTCAAGATGAATATGTTGCTTCAAAACAAGTTGACTAAATTTGACTGTATTTCAGATATTTCTAAATATGTATAATAATTTTCAAACATCAATTCCAAATTATTATACTCACAGATGCTGCCAAAGTAACAAGTGGAAGGGGTCCATAATGTGTTAGGGTCAGACAGAATGCATCATAAAAGACTATAACCCTTCATCTCCCTGCATAACATACCCAATTTCTAACTCTGAGTGTTCAGAATTTCATTTGACCTAATTAAGAAAAGATTATAAAGCCTAATTTTAAACACTTAGATTTTCACTGAGCAAAGTAGATTAATATTAATAACCTACACAGAATTTCTCTATCAAATAGGGAATTCCAGAAATTATCTCTCTTAACATGGTAACTTATATGTATATTTAAAATGTGATTCTTAAAATCCCTCCATTTACCAAATTTTAAATTTGCAGTAACTTAAAAATATATCCTTTATTAATCATGTAAAAAAAAACTGTGGAGTTAATTAATTCCCTAGCAGTCCAGTGCTTAGTACTCCTTGCTTCCACTGCTGAGGGCCTGGGTTTGATCCCTGGTTGGGGAACTAAAGATCCCCCAAGCAGCAGGGCCAAAAAAAAAAAAAAAAAAAATTGAAACCTGTGGAAAATATTTTTTAAAGGTTAACTGTCTTTTTTAGGGTATAAAATATTTTTTTAAAGAAAACAGAAAGCTCATTAAAAGGGATCTTAGCAAACTTGGAGAGAATGAACCTTTGTACTTAAAGGATAATATTCAAATGAGAAATGGAATACTCACAAACTGTACTGAACTTCCCAGGTAGCTCAGTGGTAAAGACTCCGCCTGCCAGTGCAGGAGACATGGGTTCCATCCCTGGATGTGAAAGATCCTCTAGAGGAAAAAATGGCAACCCACTCCAGTATTCTTGCCTGGAGAATCCCATGGACAGAGAAGCCTGGCAGGCTACATTTTATAGGGTTACAAAGACTCAGACAGGACTAAGTGACTGAGCATATACTATATACAGACTGTGACCCAAACAGTGTGGCAGCTGGGAAACTGAGACCATGGTAAACTCAATGTGTCTCAATGTGCCTCTAATCGATTTTACCAAACTCGTACAAAAGGTCTGAAGGTTACATAAGCAGTAAATAGAATCCAATCCAGAGAAAAAGAATTGAAATATGCTAGTTCAACTCTAGTTCTCTTGCTTAAACATCTCCATTTCTATTTTTTACCATAATAAATTTGTTAGTTTTCTCAAAGAAAATATTATTTTAGATACAGAGAAGAATGACTGTCTGATCTTCAAATAGTCACAGATGAATGAGTTCTCAGGCTGTAGGGACTCTCTACTTCTATCTAGTGGCACCTAATGTTTATTACAGGGAAGAGTAAACTATTCCTTTCAAATCCTCAAATTAGCTGACAGCTAATAAACAAGTGGGAGATGGTAAAATACCAAAAGAAACTTTCAAAATTATTCACAAAATAAAACAGCACACTTAAAAAAATACCAGTGACTGTAATTTCTGGGGAAAAAAAAAAAAAACATTCCATGGAATAAATAACAATATTCATTTGTGGCCACCCAATTTTCTTCTCAAATAAATCAAAAAACTGAGTTGGCTCTCACTAAGGTGAATACTATGATTAGAAGGACTATAATAAAAATCATAGAAACTCTGTGTACTAAACAATTAGCTCCTGGAGACCAGATTTTCTTTCTAATCCACATCCCTTTAATAGACTGGATTATCATATGTAAATAGAATCTTAGAATCTGAATAGATCCAATAAGATGGCTTAACTTTTTTTTTAATAACCAGATTCAACATAGCTATAGGCTTACAGTCTTACTTAAAAAATTGTAAGAAGAAAAGTGCCTCATGATAATTAGGGTAAACAAAGCAGGAAACAAAAAAGCAAAGGAAAACTGAAGTTAGCCTTGGCAGTTGCTTCCTAAAGGAAATGATTTTGACAGGGTAATCATGGGACTGAAGGTTCCAATGACACTTCCTGGACTACAGAAGATAATATAATTTTACCATGCAAAGAATTCTTCCAACTCTATATTAGATGTTCTGAGTATAAAATGGTTCTTATCTCAGAGAAAAATATATTATTTAAAAAAACCATCAACTATAATTAACTAGTGGCTGGTGATAGTTGCTCAGTCATGTCCAACTCTTTGCGACCCCATGGACTGTAGCCTGCCAGGCTCCTCTGTGCATGGAATTCCCCAGGCAAGAATACTGGAGTGTATAGCCATTCCCTTCTGCGGGGGATCTTTCCAACCCAGGGACTGAGCTCAAGTCTCCCACATTGTAGGCAGATTCTTTGCTATCTGAGCTACCAGGGAACTAGTGGCTAGGGAAATCCCCGTTAGTGCGATGCCTAGAACTGGTGAAGCCTTGACTATAGAGGAGCTGTTACCTTCAGCTATGGCTGTTAAACTGCATACAAAGATTTCATTAAAGTCTTTCACTGTACATCTGCAACAGAGTTGATGTAATCTCATCCACTCACTAGAAGAGAAAGCCACCAAGGGAACAGTAGTATATCGCCATCCCAAAGGACTTTGCAGAGATTGCGAATATAAATATAAAACCCCACACTACAGAGGTAAAGAAGCATTTAAGAAAGATTTATACATAGCTAAACTTTTCAAAGTGAATTTGAAAGCCAGGTGAACCCACAAAGCTTCATATAATATTGGTATAGTTATAGTCTCTGCTTAACATGAATTTTTCTGAGCACAAAATTTTTGAAAAAAAATTTTTCAAAATTTCCTCTGAGTCTACTGAAACTCTTCATTCACATTGACAAAACTAGCAGATGCTGATCCACATATTCCTTCACTTCCTTAATTCCCTAGTACATCTGTTACAGCTGAATACTCTTATTTCCTCAAAACAATGTCTCACTGGCTTCTGAGATTCCAGACCCTTAGAACTGGAAATTCCTCATGATATTATACTAGGCTGCCTTCTTAGTCACTAAGTCATGTCCAACTCTTTTGCAAACCCATGGACTATAGCCTTCCAAGGTCCTCTGTCCATGGATTTCCCAAGCAATACCGGAGTGCACTCCATATATATGCATTAATATGCAATATTTGTTTCTTCTCGTTCTGACTTTCTTCACTCTGTATAATAGGCTCTAGGTTAATCCACCTCATTGGAACTGACTCAAATGTGTTCCTTTTTATGTCTGAGTAATATTCAATTGTATGTATGTACCACAGCTTCTTTATCCATTCATCTGTAGATGGACATCTAGGTTCCTTCCCTGTCCTAGCTATTGTAAACAGTGCTACAATCAACACTGGGTTACATGTGTTTTTTTCAGTTATGGTTTCCTCAGGGTATATGCCCAGTACTGGGATTGTTGGGTCATATGGTAGTTTAATTCCTAGTTTTTTAAGGAATCTCCATACTGCTCTCCATAGTGACTCTATCAATTTACATCCCACCAATGGACTATAAAGAAAGCTGAGCACCAAAGAACTGATGCTTTTGAATTGTGGTATTGGAGAAGACTCTTGAGAGTCCCTTGGACTACAAGGAGATCCAACCAATCCATCCTAAAGCAGATCAGTCCTGGGTGTTCACTGGAAGGACTGATGTTGAAGCTGAGACTCCAGCTTTGGCTACCTGAAGCGAAGAGCTGACTCATTTGAAACGACCTTGATGCTGGGAAAGATTGAGGGCAAGAGGAGAAGGGGACGGCAGAGGATGAGATGGTTGGATGGCATCATTGACTCAATGGACATGAGTTTGGGTGAACTCTGGGAGTTGGTGATGGACAGGGAGGCCTGGGGTGCTGTGGTTCATGGGGTCACAAAGAGTTGGACATGACTGAGCAACTGAACTGAACTGAACTGAACGGTGCAAAAGGGTTCCTTTTCTCCACACCCTCTCCAGCATTTAATTTTTGATGATGGCCATTTCGACCCATGTGAGGTAATATCTCATGTAGTTTTGATTTGCATTTCTCTAATAATGAGAGTGTTGGAGAAGACTCTTGAGAGTCCCTTGGACTGCGAGGAGATCCAACCAGTCCATTCTAAAGGAAATCAGCCCTGGGTGTTCTTTGGAAAGACTGATGCTAAAGCTGAAACTCCAGTACTTTGACCACTTCGCGGGAAGAGTTGATTCATTGGAAAAGACTCTGATGCTGGGAGGGATTGGGGGCAGGAGGCGAAGGGGACGACAGAAGATGAGATGGCTGGATGGCATCACTGACTTGACGGATGTGAGTTTGAGTGAACTCTGGGAGTTGGTGATGGAGAGGGAGGCCTGGCGTGCTGCGATTCATGGGGTCGCAAAGAGTAGGACACGACTGAGCGACTGAACTGAACTGACTGAACTGAATAATGTGAGATGTTGAGCATCTTTTTGTGTGTTTATTACCCATCTATATGTCCTTTCTGAAGAAATGTCTGGTACTGATGAACCTATTTGCAAGGCAGGAATGGAGTTGTAGACAAAGAGAACAAACTTGTGGGCACAAGAGGGGAAGGTGGGGGTGAATGGAGAGAGAGAGTAGCATCGAAACATATACAGTACTATGCATAAAATAGATAGCCAGTGGTAATTTTCTCTATGACTCAGGGAGCTCAGACTGGTGCTCTGTAACAACACAGAGGGGTGGGATTAGGGGGGTAAGAAGGAGGTTCAAGAGGGAGGGGACGTATATATACCTAAGGCTGTTTCATGCTGATACATGGCAGAAACCAGCACAATATTGTAAAGCAATTATCCTTCAATTAAAAATAAATAAATTAAAAAAAAAAAAGGATACTGAAGTGGGTTGCCATTTCCTCCTCCAGGGGATCTTCCTCACCCAGGGATCAAACCCATAACACCTGCACTGGCAGATGGTTTCTTTACCACTGAGTTACCAAGGAAGCCCCTGATGTATTATTTACTCTTATGCTTTTGAGCACCATCTATGTGAAAAGAACCCTCAAATCTGCTCTCTTGACTCCAGACTACCATATTCTACTCGTCCACATCTTGACATGGATGTCTTGTAGGCATCTCAAGTTCAGCAAGTTTAAAATTAAATTTAGGAACTTCCCAGGCTGTCCAGTGGTTAAGATACCATGCTTCCAATGCAGGGGGTGCAGGTTTGATCCCTGGTAGGGGAATTAAGACCCCACATACTGTTCAGCCAATAAATAAATAAATTTTTAAAAATTAAATCATCTTTCTGGAATTGACCTGCATAAGTTGCTTGTATGTTTTTGAGATTAGTTGTTTGTCAGTTGTTTCATTTGCTATTATTTTCTCCCATTCTGAAGGCTGTCTTTTCACCTTGCTTATAGTTTCCTTTGTTGTGCAGAAGCTTTTAATTTTAATTAGATCCCATTTGTTTATTTTTGCTTTTATTTACAGTATTCTGGGAGGTGGATCATAGAGGATCCTGCTGTGATTTATGTTGGAGAATGTTTTGCCTATGTTCTCCTCTAGGAGTTTTATAGTTTCTGGTCTTACATTTAGATCTTTAATCCATTTTGAGTTTATTTTTGTGTATGGTGTTAGAAAGTGATCTAGTTTCATTCTTTTACAAGTGGTTGACCAGTTTTCCCAGCACGACTTGTTAAAGAGATTGTCTTTACTCCATTGTATATTCTTGCCTCCAACACATGAAAAGATGCTCAACATCACTCATTATCAGAGAAATGCAAATCAAGACCACAATGAGGTACCATTTCACACCAGTCAGAATGGCTGCAATCCAAAAGTCTGCAAGCAATAAATGCTGGAGAGGGTGTGGAGAAAAGGGAACCCTCTTACACTGTTGGTGGGAATGCAAACTAGTACAGACACTATGGAGAACAGTGTGGAGATTCCTTAAAAAATTGCAAATAGAACTGCCTTATGACCCAGCAATCCCACTGCTGGGCATACACACTGAGGAAACCAGAATTGAAAGAGACACATGTACCCCAATGTTCATTGCAGCACTGTTTATAATAGTCAGGACATGGAAGCAACCTAGATGTCCATCAGCAGACGAATGGATAAGAAAGCTGTGGTACATATACACAATGGAGTATTACTCAGCCATTCAAAAGAATACATTTGAATCAGTTCTAATGAGATGGATTAAACTGGAGCTGATTATACAGAGTGAAGTAAGCCAGACGGAAAAACACCAATACAGTATACTAACACATATACATGGAATTTAGAAAGATGGTAATGATAACCCTGTATGTGAGACAGCAAAGAGACACAGATGTATAGAACAGACTTTTGGACTCTGAGGGAGAGGGAGAGGGTGGGATGATTTGGGAGAATGGCACTGAAACATGTATACTATCATGTAAGAAATGAATCGCCAGTCTATATTCGATACAGGATACAGGATGCTTGGGGCTGGTGCACAAGGATGATCCAGAGAGATGATATGGGGTGGGAGTTGGGAGGGGGGATCAGGATTGGGAACTCATGTACACCCGTGGCAGATTCATGTCAATGAATGGCAAAACCAATACAGTATTGTAAAGTAAAAATTAAAATTAAAAAAAATGTAAAAAAATAAATAATCTCATAAGTCAGGTTTAAATCATGTGGTGCCCCTTTGTCTTTTTCATTTTTGAGGTATGGTCAGAGAGTTCAGATAGCCCTTTTCTCACTAATCCAGTACAATGTGCTGAAAACGGCCAGCTGCTCAACCACTTGACAAAAATAAAAGTGACAGTCAAGGGACTGCTACTGCTACTGGATGAATAAAGGTTCAACGTACTATCATTTAGTATGTATATTAAGAACTTGCGGCTGGTGCCCTGAGATGACCCAGAGGGGTGGTACGGGGAGGGAGGAGGGAGGGGGATTCAGGATGGGGAACACGTGGATACCTGTGGCAGATTCATATTGATGTATGGGAAAACCAATACAATATTGTAAAGTAACTAACCTCCAATTAAAATAAATTTACATTTTAAAAAAGAGAAAAAAAATTAAATCAAATTTATTACCTCCTCCTGCCTCTCCTCAGTGTTTTCTAGACAACACCATTATTCACTGAAACTCCAAAGCTAGAAATTCAGGAATAATCCCCAACATCCAGCAAAAGATTATGTGACATTAATCTGTCCTAAATACCTCTCAAGTCTGACTCTATTGTCCTCTATAACTCTACTTTGAGCAGACACAGCAAGATAAGGAAAGAGCAAGATAAGATAAGATAAGATAGAAATCGGTGAATGATAACTTGCCTTCATGGGGAAGGCAATGGAAACCTACTCCAGTATTCTTGCCTGGAGAATCCCATGGACAGAGGAGCCTGGTGGGCTGCAGTCCATGGGGTCGCTAAGAGTCGGACACGACTGAAGCGACTTAGCAGCAGCAGCAGCAGCAACTTCCCTTCAACATGATTTCCAAAAGCAGTGTTCTTTCTGTAAAGGTTATTCAAGTGGTTATCTGAAGGTAGCATTGGAGAAGGAAATGGCAACCCACTCCAGTGTTCTTGCCTGGAGAATCCCAGGGACGGGGGAGCCTGGTGGGCTGCTGTCTCTGGGGTCGCACAGAGTCAGACACGACTGAAGCGACTTAGCAGCAGCAGCAGCAGCAGTATAACATGGTATTTTTTAAGACCAAGATGAAAAGTCCTAAGGATGGCAATGTGAAAGCAAGACTAGGACATACAGAGGTCCTCATATGGAAACCCCCTCTTTGTGTGCCCACTCTTCGACCAAAGTTTCCTTCTTCCCCTTAAGTCCCCCAATATTAGAAGTTGGCTCTGCTTTTAAGTTACTGTGATCTCTCTCTAGATCATTATCATAGGCTATTCATTTCACTCTGTCTCTAGTCTTGTTCCCCTCCAATATATCTTGGACCTTACACCTAAACTCATCTAGTAAAAATGAAAATCCAATCACATCAAAGTTTCCATCACCACCACGAAAAGACCAGCAGTTTTAAACAAGCTTGCAAGGGCCTCCCCAGGCTCGTTCCTATTAACTGCTTGTTCACAATTCTCTCTGCTCTTCCATGTTTCTCACCTTGCAGTTCCTTGATTTCACTGTTCTTTCTCTCCGTTCTGAGCTTTGGAAAATGCTGTTCTATGACTTCGAAGATCTGGGAGTGAGATGGGTTTCTCTGGCTGCCTTTTCTCTTGAGCACTCTGTGCAGTTGAAACTTTGGGAGCTTCCCTGGTGGTTCAGGATTGAAGAATCCACCTTGCAATGCAAGGGACACCAGCTTGATCCCTGGTTCGGGAAGATCCCACATGACACAGAGCAAGAAAGCCTATGTGCCACAACTACTGAGCCCACATCCTGCAGCTACTGAAGCCTGAGTGCCTAGAGCCTGTGCTCTGCAACAAGAGAAGCCACCACAATGAGAAGCCCACACACAGCAAGAAAGAGGAGTCCCAGCTCACTGCAGCTAGAGAAAGCCCTCTCGCAGCAACAAAGACCGACCACAGCCAAAAAATAGTAATAATAACTAAATAGATAAATCTTAAAAAAAACTTTTGTAAAAGTCAATAGTTTCATAATAAATAGTACTTTTTCAGTGTTTTAGTGTTTTATTCTAGTCTGTAGGATCTCTCAGGGCAGATCATAATTGTATCCTATTCAGAGCACTTAGCACAATGCCTGTCACACAACATGGACTTAGGACTTAATAAAGTTTGTTGTATAAATGAAGTTGGTAGTTTCTTTATAATTTAGATGAATAGAAACCATGGTTAAGACTTTTAACATAGTAATATATCCAAGAGCAAAGTTAAACTAAAATTTGGACAGTAGAAAAACATATGCTTATCGTCTTGTAATGAGACGGGTTATCTTCCTCTAACCTCTTGAATTTACATGCTGCTCTGCTAGTATGATAAACAGACTGATTTAAAAATCAAATAACAGACTCTAAGAAGTTGTAACAATCCCTGGATTAGTACAGGATGATAACTAAGGGACCTGCTATATTAAATCATGACAATAAAAGTAAAATCCCTCCATCTTTTCTTGGATTACATTTAGAGCTCAAATCAGAGAGCACTAAATGAATAATAATGAATGTATGCCTCTGTGAATCACTGAAGATTGAATCACGCTTTAACTAGACTATATTTATAAAGTCCCTTTGGATGACATAATTACAATTCAAACCATACACTAATTAGCAGTAAACATCTATTTAATATTATTTAGTTAATTTAAAATATACTTTCTACTTGTTTCTAAAAACAAATAAAGAAAAAAGACATTTTACCCAAACACAAGAATGTTAAGGACCTAAGTCAACAAATAAGTTGGTGCTATTTAGAAGCTAAGCAAATTTATTTTAAAAATCAATAACCTTATTTTATATTTATGAGAAATAATAATGACATCATATTCTCCTATATAGAAACATAGCAAGAAATTGTAAAAAGTAGTTTCTCCCACACAATGATGACATTTTTAATAGCAAATTTACATTGTTGTCTATTTTCTATATCACTTAGCAACTGTTAATAATTACTTTAAAACTGAGAGATCGCCTCATCAGTTTAAAGCACAGTTAATTTAAATGTACTCAATGAAATATTTATCAAGAGCCAAAACTTACCCAACATTTTTATTTTTAGATACAACTTCATTTTGCCTTAGCTTTGCCTGAACAGTGAATACTTCTTTAATTGGGTTGATATTTTTGCATTTGTATGGATTAAATGTTGATCATTGTCTCCTAATGTTATTTCTTTCCTAACTTCTTATGCTTTTTTAAGTTCCTGAATGAAGAAGAGTTAGGAAAGAAGCTCTAAAAATTTGAAATATAGTAGTTTAAAGATAAAATTTTTAATAGGAGGACAATTAATTTTCAATATCCTTTTTCATAAGGTATTTTTAGATCACTCTATTTGATTAAAGAATTGAAGAACATTGATAGCTCAAACATGGCATCAGTGCAGCACTTCATATCTGCAAGGTTTGGGTTCCAACCTCACTCACTATATGTATCAATACATTTAATTATTTTTTTAAAGTTTTTATTGAATTTGTTACAATATTGTTTCTGTTCTATGTTTTTTGTTTTGTTTTGGCTGCAAGGCATGTGGAACCCTAGGATGGAACTTGCACTCCCCACATTGGTAGGCAAAGTCCCAACTACTGAACTGCCAGGAAAGTCTCTACATTTAATTCTTAGAATAACACTTGAGGTTGCTGTTGTCTTAAATTACATTAAAAGTCTGTGTACAAATACATTTGTGAGAAGAAGGTCCATAGATTTCATCAAAATTTCAAATGGTTCCATGACTCCCAACAGGTTAATAACCACTTAGTCATTTATCTAACAATGAAATAAAGCCATGTTCTTACAAGACCAGTTGTATAATTCTACTGCAGTGTTAGAAATGGAAGGGTAAATTGAGCATCATCCAAAAAGGTGCTGTCCTAAAACTGCTAGTAAAATACCTAGGCAGTTGTAGAATTCAAGATTTTTACAAATCATTAGTTCAAGATTTTTGATATCTAATTTTAAAAATTACTTTGAAACTCCAGTATCACTGCAAAGTGAACTTTTCGAAAAATATGCCAGTCTAGGCGCTGAATAAATAAATAACAAAGTTGCTATGTTTTTATGAGAATCCAAATTACTGTGTCATTTTTTTAATGTCATCATTTCCTGCAGTGAAAAAGGTTCCATTTTGAGAACGAGAGGTTTCATCTAGATAGGAGTGTTCTTACTGGCTTTCCAAAATAACTTATGTCTATAGACAGAGGTATGCAGTTAAGTCAGAAGATGGTGAATACATTTTCAGAAACAGAAATTCTGTGATCACGTTTAATCTCTTGTGGAACATACAGTGAGTAGGAATAAATCCAAATTTCCAGGGAACTTATCCATAGGTACTGCAAATAAAATATTTAATCTCAGGGTCTTTAATCGGTACTTTTTACTGCCAAAAGTAGCACAATTTGTTTGAAAGAAGACATAATGCCACACTCACTGATAGCTCAGTTGGTAAAGA
This sequence comes from Ovis aries, assembly GCF_016772045.2. Lineage (NCBI taxonomy): Eukaryota > Metazoa > Chordata > Mammalia > Artiodactyla > Bovidae > Ovis > Ovis aries. Next base: position 191,644,373 of record NC_056056.1, on the reverse strand, counting down.
ATCCTCCTGCAATGCAGAAGACTGGTTTGATCCCTGGGTCGGGAGAACCGCTGGAGAAGGAATAGGCTACCCACTCCAGTATTCTTGGGCTTCCCTTGTGGTTCAGCTGGCAAAGAATCAGCCTGCAATGCAGGAGACCTGGGTTCGATCCCTGGGTTGGAAAAATCCCCTAGAGAAGGGAAAGACTACCCACTCCAGTATTCTGGCCTGGATAATTCCATGGTGTCAGAAAGAGTTGGATACGACTGAGTGACTTATACTTTCACACTTTCACTCCATGCCTGACTTGGATCAAGGTTAGGAATAGGTGAGAAGAACCCTGTTCGCCTGTTTTCAAGAACTCTCAGTTGGAATTGCAATCTGAACACAACAGTTTTTACATGTCATTTACATTTTTATAAGTCTCTCTATTCAAAGACCACCAATTTAGAAGTATCAATCTCAGCCATGAGAAAAACATGACTCCTTTGATAATCCAGGTACTTTTCATTTCTGACAGAGAAAGTAAAACATTCCCAATCCACTGATGGTCACAGAAAGTTTTGATCTTTGGAAGAAGACAAAAAAAATTCCATTGAGCTTCCAGAGAATGAGTGAATAAGGAGGCATTTCATCTTCCCAAACTCCCTTCTCTCCAATTTCTCTAACACAATGCACTTGGAAACAAAAGGCAGATTATTAAGTTTTCAAATGAAGCTACTTGTTTCTCTCTTCTCCCTGGATGTCTCAGCCCCGGTCTCCCTAGCCTTGCCTTTCGGCACATCTGGTAACCATGTGTGGTGGTGCTAATGAAGACTTTCCTGAGTGAGTTACAATTAGTTCCGACTGCCGTGCAGTTTTCCTGGGCAGGACCAAAGTAAAAGACAGGAATGGGGGTGAGGGGAAGCCAATAACTCTTTCACTTCACAAACCCACATTCTCCCTTGCTCCTGGGACGCTCATCACCACCACTCCGGAGGAATTTTTGAAAAAAGGTGTAAGCAAATACTTTCCGAGTTTCCTTCTCCCTTTTCTCCAAAGCAGCATTTTCCCCAAGTTGATTGAATGCGACAGGCAGGCAACAGTACTTCTGTGATCCTCTGAACAATAGGGAATTGTTACACAGATGCCATTCCTCCTTCTGGTCTACGTATTCTACTTACCTAACAATTTTATCTACTTTAATAGAACAAACTCGTGTGTTTTCACTATTCGATGGATTAGAAGGAACTGCGGAAGCAAATGGACTGTATACAATTAGGCTGTCTTGAAAATGCACACTTTTGTTTACTCTAGCCTTCTTCCCCCACCTCTCAATCAAGCTCCTAATAGAGCTGTTTTAAGTTTCAACAAGGACCATATTAACTGCGGGTCTCCACATGAAACAGAATGCTAAACCCCAGCATCTCCTGACGATGTAAGCTCAAAGTCTCCCAAATCCTGTTTTACATTTCTGTCTGAAATCATGGTTCTCTCTTTCCAGTGCTTCTTTCTGTACCTCGCAAACTGTGACTTCTCAATAAATACTACCTGATGGCAGAACTGGCCGCTGTGAGAAGATTCTATGTGACTCCGAGGGTCGAAGACTTAAAATGATTACTTTTGGCAACTTGTACCTATATCTTATCCTAATGCCATCTACTTTTTACTTTCACCAACTCCGGACTTAGAATATGCAGTTACTCAGTAAATACTAACCACTGATAACAACCACAGTTTACATTTCAGCCTGTCGTACACTCCTAGTACACGCAGTCCACACACGAACCCCTAAAACAACAGTTACAAAGAAACATTTACAAAGAAAAATTCAAAATCAGAAATAAAAACCAGCTTTCCTGATGGATCATTTGAAGCTAGCACAATGTATAAATCAAACCAAACAGCAACCCTAAAACAAAGAAATAAAGCAACAAAGAAACAGCAGAGAAGAAAACTACGGGGATATTTTTCCTTCTTTTGTCAGAAACCAAAAGTAAATGATATCACATCCAGGAATAGTGACCATAAATAAAATGTAATAACTATATTAGGTCAAAAAAATAAATCACAGTCCTTCAACTCACTGGCCCTTATGTATAAATAATTTCCTAATGAAAGAAAGAAAAGCATCTCCCTCACTATGTATAACTGCACATATTTTAGCGTTATGAAACTTAAACTTCTACAACTATGCATCCTACTGTTTGCCCCTCATTCATTACAAAATATGAATGGTTAATTGCACAGTGCCAAATTCTCAGACTGGAGAAAGTTTTGCCCTGAACTGGCCAGCTGTTTGTTTCCATCTCGAGGTAGTTATCCTTCCAAATTGATCTCTGTCCCTCAGAGATGATCAATTTAAAACAAAAACAAAACTTCTCTACAGATCTTTTGTAAGGTGTTTCCCCCCACCCCATACAAGGAGAACCTCAAGGAAAGGAAAAAATTATACACACATATACAGAGAGATTTTTTTTTAAAAGCTTTAACTGTAATGATAAAAATACTGAGATCCAGCTAATTTCCAAATGCCAACAGAATAGGGAATAAGATAGTTAGCAACACAAATACTGTATATAGAATGACATGTTTTCACCATTATTTTTTTTTCTTTATTTTTATGAATAGGAAGTTGACTTGACCAGCAATAATGACAGTTAATGACAACCCAGTGACTCACTGCCTTCTGGGCCTTAAGAAGGAGTAGGTCCGTGTATAAATGATAATTAACGCCATTAAACATTCCAACACTACATTTGCTTAACAGCTTTTCGCATTCCAATTCTCAAATGCTTCTACTGTACCTTACCAAAAAAAATATCATGAAGGTATACAGGGTTAATGTGCAAGGTAGCCAACTGAGATTGCTAAGGTACTTCTCTTAAGGAGTGAATCAGTATGTGATTTTTATGTTCACCAGAAACCTGTACATGTGGCCGTTATTTTTCATCAAGCTGAATAATAGGCTGTATACAAACAGAACACACAGCAAGCTGCACCCTTATTTTGGTCGACATCAGCTCTCAGTTCTTGTGGTTTGCTCTGCAGTTGGATGCTGCTATGGCTAGTGATATTGCTTCTAGATGTGACTTAAATTCACTTTTATAAACTATAGATTCAGGGATTTATATTACGATCAGGGCCCTTTTCTCAATATTTCAGGAAGGCAGGGTGGAAGGAAAACCTGAATAAAGGAATAAAGTATTCACATATTGGATAACAACTTTAAAAGTTATTTGATATTGGTAAACACATGAAAGGATCTGATTTCCTACATAATAAAGGATTCTTTCATTGTATGTACAGATGTTTAAATTAACACACACATTCCATTCTTATCTCTCTTAAATTCAGCAGAATAACTGTAAGTCTTCACAAGGCATGTTATCAATGTAAAAGCAATAAAAAAGTCACCCTCTCGTGAATTACTATTTACAGTATTTCACAAAAATGGCATTCTCACCCTCCGAATGAACAAGGTTGTCTCTTTAAATTGAAGGACTCTGCCTTGCACTCTTCATCAGTTAGTATTAGTGATGGGGGGTGGAGGAGGGAGAAAATAACAAAACATTTTTCTATCATTTGAACTCTCTTTGACCCTTGTGAGCTATTCAAGTATGCACTTAAGACAATTCCAATAAATAACATATATACACATACATAGAGCGGATATACAGATAGTGAAAAGAGTGAATCCTGATAAAGCGAATAGGTTGATACCTTGAAATTAACCATTTTGAAGTCTGTTCCTTAGCATTGTCATTGATGGTACAAGACGAGCTCCCATGTATGGATGGTAATGATATTTTATGACTTTAATCAATAATTCTGTGACTCTGGATATAAACTTGCTGTGAATCAACTACAGCTAAAAGAGCTAAATGAGCTAAGAAAAAGAGACAGCTACCTTGTCCCGATGTTGACTTAAAATGCTTCAGTCTACGATCAGAGTTATACTGGGGGAGAGTCAAGGAGGCTGGCAAATGAAAAATGCAGTGAGAAGTACATGATGAAATACATCATTTAAGTGATATTTAACTTAAAAAGTTCAAAATATTCCAGTCAAATGTATTTCTATTCCAAAGTTAAATATAAAATTTTATGAAAAGATGTTACATCTCATAAATGTGCATTTGTACATATCTATAGTTACAAGAATTATTTATTCACTTTCACTAAAATATTTCCTCAAAATAGAGACTAATTGGTGTCTGTCTAGCAGTTTCCAACACTACTTCTCCATTTTAGTGGCACTACATGCTATAATGTACATTTAATGCTAGTGTTACTAGGTCTACTGCAAATTGTTACACAGAGTAGTGATAAAAGCGGTAGCCAAACTTGACAGCTAAACCCATAAAGAGTTATGCAGGATGCTGTAAATACTTTAAAGATGCTTTCTGAAACCACTCACTCCCCTTTCCCTAAAAAGAGATCCAAAAGGGGAAAAGAGTAGAAATGGAGATTTATAATCTGACAAAACTATCCTGTATATTTTGTTCATGTTTAGAGAACTCTCGTCGTATAGTTGCTAGAAACAAAGATAATACCCTACCAAAATTGACAGAGGAAGATAAATGTAAATGAGTCACCAAATAAACCTTTCAGCCAGAAACCATGTGAATGTGCGGAGGTTTTTTCAGAGCAAAGCATGTGCCTTGAATTCCCAGGAAGCTCTGTCAGTGGTAGAGACACAGGGAATGCAGTGGTCGTGAGCTGTGACAATGCCAACTCTAGAAGCCAGGGGTCAAGAGGGAATCGCTCTGTTGTGATTCCCAGTGACCCAGAGAACAGTATTTCGCCACAGTCCTGTGATGCGTGATGAGGTTTGGGGAGTTTCAGTGTTAGCTCCAAAAATCCTAAGGAGGGCTCTTCCTTTTGTAAAACAAATTAGTTACACAACCAAACATTGCCACATTCTTGAGACCTGTTGACATAATGGGAACTTCAACCCCCACTTTGCTTTGCATTTTTGCAAAGGAGGGCAAAGAGATCCAGGTAAAGCCCAACATAATTCAGGTAAAGGAAGATTAAGAAGATGTTTTTTATCTACTACCCATGACAAGAAGTTACACATCTTAGGTTTGAAGTTCAACTGAAAATAATTCAATATTTCAATACTATACTATTCACTCTTGAGCAGTATATGATAGAAAATGAATGGACATCAGCTGATCTGTTATTTCTGAATCTTCCTTCCAAGCTGTAATACACTTTCATCAATGTTTACAGTGCCTCAGTCCGGTTTACAGACTTGGAGCCCATCAGCCTCAAGTCAGCTGCAGAGTTCTCTATGATTTTTATGTGGACTTTTCAATTAAAAATTATAAATTATTATTCTCACGCTGATCACTGCTTTTTACAACTAGTTTACTTCTTACATTTTCTTCTGATCCTTAGCATCAGAATGAAAACAAGAACACCTACTTATTGCACAGTCTTATCCAACCATAGTTTTACTAGAAAAGAGACTTCTGGAGATCGACCCCCTTTCCCATATTCCTGGCAGAATAAAATGTCATTTTTAATGGTAAATATTAAAGTCAAAAAATGTGAGCAATCATGGAAACTGTGAGCTTTCCCAACACATATGACTCACTTATATCCCCAGAAGTAATGAAGCCTTCCGAAAAAACATAGAGATTCAAAAAGAGATGATGATTTGATGGTTTTTCCTGTGTGTAAGTAAGATCAGCTATGACTAAATAATTTCTCAATTGCTAGACTAAAACAAGCCAAAACAAATAGCTTTTAAAACTTTAAAGCATATTGTGTAGTGGTGACTGTTCAAGGTCTCACTAAAGTCAACACTGGATAGATAATACAGAGATGAGTTAGATGCAAGGGGCTATTCTTAAGTTCATTGATGATAGAAACAAACAAAAAAAAACTTCTGAAACACTGCAACTATAAAAGTCAATTCTAATAGGGCTCGCCTGTATATTAACAAATCTAATATGGTTCATATTTAATAATAAAAGGCAAATCATATATACTTAAAGTAGTTAAAGCTCAAATGGTTACAAAAATGGTAAAATATTTTTCTAGGTATAATGATGATAGAAGAATCTCAGCATTTTCATATCAGTGAAAATTTTATCCAAATCCTACAATATATACATATTAATTTCCCCTACTCCTTTGAACTCTCTCATATGTTTCTAAGGACAGAAATATAAGAAGGATAATGTATTAAACATATTGAATTAAAAACTTACCGAAGGAAAAGCTATTCATTTAATCAAGAAACTTTTATCAATCACCTATTGTGTCCAGTTGGAAGTGGCAAGGTCCCATAGCAAGCCTATCTATGCAGATACAATAGAAGTAAACACTTATTTCCTAACTTTGCTGATTTTAATCTTATTACGGAAACAAGATATACATATCAATTTTAAAAAAATAAAAATTAAATTCATACTGAGGTGCTCACACAGGCTTGTCTTGGTTCAATTATGTTAGCATTATTTTCCCAGGAAGATGTAACATGATTTCTGAGTCATGTATATGTGAAACCTAGAACTGTGGTGGGCATACAGTAGTGTTTAATGCAGAATTATGGAAATATTTTGAGATAAATTCAAAAGACTAGCACATAGAAAAAAATAGTTCTAAATATCACTTCTTTAGCACTTAGACAAATGAATAGAAATTAGAGTTGATAGTCCTAACTTTCTCACTCTATGACCATGGACATGTTACTTTTACAACTCTGAGTTTTCACTTCCTAAACTATAAAATGGCTTGTGATGAAACTTTGTCAAGTGAAAAATATCACAAATCTACCAACATAAATCCCTAGTAAATACTAGCTCAAGGTAGGAAGAAAGTAATTGTAGCACTATTGCTGTTACACTGTCACAAGACATTATGCACTTGGATTGCTCCAAATCTGCACGATTTTTCTCTGATTATTGAAAAGCATAAACAATTTGATGTTGCCCCACAAAAATTATATATTTCCTTGAGATAAATGTCTGCAATGCTTATTAAAAATTCCTCTGAACGTTTTGATTATCTTGTGATTAGGGGAAAAACCTTTGTGAAGAACCCCGAGCATACTTTAATTAAGTATAGCTCTAAATTAAAGAATATCCCCCCTCATCAGTAATCAAAATACACTAATATTTCTTAAAGTAGAAAATCTCGACATTTAGGAAAACGGCTGCCATCTATGGGGTCGCACAGAGTCGGACACGACTGAAGCGAATTAGCAGCAGCAGCAGCAGCGGTTTTCTATAAAGGGACCAGAGACACCAGAGTGAACAGTCCTGAAGGTTAGTTTTGATGGTTGTGGGGGCCAAGAACGGGAATTTCTCTGTTTTCTGAACCCTATAGGAGAACTTTGTTTGTCATAAGGGTCACTGAATACTTGGGAACTTACTAAGTAAGTTTATCTTGGATATATGTATACCTTCAGTCCCTTTATTATAAACATTAAACATGTTTGTCAAGTTGAGAATACTAAGTTACAAGCTCCAGAGAACTGCTTACTAGTGATACCATGTGCAAGAAAAATGACAAGTTCTTGGATTGAGAAGACAGAGAGAGGAATCAATCTGGGGCTTAAGACATACTGTCAGTTATAAAATGAATTTTATGAGGACATTAAAGTATTCGGAGTTCCTTTGATTAAAGACTATATACGTATAATAGAATACCATAACCACATATGTTAAAGTCCTTAAACCATTCATTTTATCTCTTTATCAAAGTTGGGCTTCTCTTGTGAATTTATAACTGCAAGAAAAAAAAAATCACTTTCCAGACTGTTCACATAAGGGGAGCCTAATGTTGAACAGAATATTGCAAGAGCCTTGTAAAAATTAAAACTCAGATGAAATAAAAAATTACTCCCCATGCTCAGGAAACATCAAAATGCCTAAGTGAAAATTAGATACATCTTTAGATAACAATATTCGATCTGACTATAAAGAAATAATCAGTAATTTTTCAAAACACCACCCCTAAATTTGAGAATGTTCTTGTGACAAATGGCAAACTAACAAATTTGGGTGAGATGTCCTTTATTTAATGCATTGGTTAATAATAAGTGTAACTGTTATTTTAAACTGCATTTAAAAATAAACATTAAGTACACATTAAGTAATACTAAGTCCTTTTGTTAAAGCCCCAAATTAATCATTAAAGTTGTTTAACAACTGCCATGCGCAAGACACAGTACTGACCACTTTTACCTAATTTCCAAGTGATTAAGCAACACTACATTTAACTCTTTTTAATATGTCTTCAAATATCAGAAAAAAATTAATGTAGAACTGGATTAACATCAGATTTTTATCACAAAAATAAAGGACTAAAAGACACATATATAAAAAAAGAATACAACTTTAGGAAGCCTTAGTATTATTAGTTCTGATAATTGTGCATTAATTTCTGCACAATAATATCAATATGTACCTTTATAGTATCACATATACAAGGCAGCAATAAAGTAGTTAAAACTGACAAAACATTTTGTACCATTTTTATCCTAATCTAGAACCTGTCATGAATATTGGCCAAAAACAGAATCTAGAAATCAATAATATATTGTGTACTATTTGTTTGTTGCTGTTTAGTTGCTAAGTTGTGTCTGACTCTTTTTGTAACCCCATGGAGTGTAGCTGCCCGGCTGCTCTGTCCATGGAATTCTCCAGGCAAGACTATTGGAAAGGGCTGCTATTCTATTCTCCAGGGGATGATCCAGGGATCAACCCGAGTCTCCCCAGTCATACGCGGATTCTTTACCACTAGGCCACCAGTAAAGCCCGCAAGTGTGCTATACCAACAAGTATGCTGTATAGACAAAATATGGAAATATTTTTTCCTGACCAAGCTATTGATCTGACCTTAAGTGTGATTGACTGGACTTTCTTAAAGTTGCTCAAATAATGTAATCACAGGGCTCTCCATGTTCATAAAAATGATTGACCCCTTTTTAAAAACTAAAGTAAGCCATTTGCTTCAGTGACAGCAGCAATGAATTCTACAGTTTAGTTGTATGTTGCATAAAATAGATCTCCTTTTATCTGTTTGGATCATTATACTTGATTTCATGGGTTGTTTCCTCCTGAGGAAAGGTAAAGAAATCCACCAATAGATATGTATTTTCGTTATCATTTTCTGTCCATACTGAGAACAGTTCCGGAGTTTCACTTTCTACACATGGTTACACTACAGTCAGTACTAGCGTCTGCCATTCCTTGTTTCTCGATGATTTCATTTTTCTGCTTTTGTGAAGCACACAATCCATTCAGCAAAGACGGTTCTCCAAGAATGCGTTATCTATGATTTACCAGTGTTTAACTGTCATATCCTAACTATGAATATTAGCAGAGGAGAGATGGGAACAGATAGCCCAAGTTGGGGCATTTTGATTCATAAAAATAATTGATATTATTCCCCACCAGAGCCTGAGCTGACTTTAGCTTCACACTGTGTTGCAAAGTACCTAAAGAAGAGATGAATTGTCTACACAGACTTTCTGGTTCATAAATTTCCTGTCGGAAGGAAGTAATTGTTTTGTTTAAAGGAAACATCCTGGGTTAGGTTAAGCAAAAGTCCCATTTTCTGTCAACAGATGACAAAGCAGAGAGGTAAAAGGTCAACAAATATCAGAAAGCAAAAGACTAGTCCGTATTTATAGGGTACCTGGATGTGCATGTACTAGGGCATCAGGAAACAGAATGTCTGAACGCCTGAATTAGTTTTCTCATTTTGTTAAAATAGTTTGTGTTCTGTCACACAGGGACAGATTACTAAACATGCAACAAACACAATTCAACAAACAAAATTCAAACTCTATCAAAGGGATCTTTCTCATTCAAATTTAAGCATGATAGAGCTAGAACAATCTTCTCCACCCACATGCGTCTGACTGGTCTGATACAATTTTCTTACTGAATTTCTCCAGCAGTTCAGGCAAGGGTTTTCTTAGTCTATTATGGGGTATCACCGTGGCTTACCTATCTTAACAATGCAAAAGTTTCCTCATACAATCACATATCACCCAAACAAAACCTTTCCCTGAGTTACATTACTTCTCTTTTCTGAGGATCTGGAAATTCTATGGAATTTCTAAAACAAAACAAAACAAAAATATCAACCTCCTGAACTGGGACTACTTTATTATTTCTTAGAAAGGGAAGGAGATTAACATGTTTTTATTTCCCTGAGTCTTTTTCATTAGTAATAGTAACAGAATATATTAATTATATAATACTTAAAGTAACAAGTCCATCAGTTATGGTGCATTAAAAACTTTTAAAACTATTTTTGGCTGTGCTGGGTCTTTGTTGCTATATACGGGCTTTCTCTGGGCTTCCCTGTTAACTCAGACAGTAAAGAATCTGTCTGTAATACAGTGGGCTTTCTCTAGTTGCAGCAAGCTTGGGCTACGCTCTCGTTGCTGTACATGGGCTTCTCCAGGGAAATGCCCTCATTTTCCATTGGACCTTAGAACAAAGCATGTACATGCTTCATAAAATTAGGGTAAGGATTAAATTAAATAGCCCATACTAAATACATAGAAGCGGATCTTATTAGGCTTCCTATAGTAAACATTCAAATAAATTATCTATTATATTATTATGGTTATTATTTTATAAAAGGAATACTCATTGCCTTTAATAGCACAATTTGTCTTGAACCATCCACGATTTGCATACTATTACACATGGAAAGGTGTGTGCATGTCTCTGATTTATGTGTATATGCAAAATGTATTTATCCATTAATTTAAAAGTCGTATATCGAGTAAGTTTTATATTCCAGATCCTACAACAGGCAGTAGAACACGAAGAGGAAGAATGCAATACCCCACTCAGGAAGCTTAGTTTAGCAGGTAAATATGCTATTACACCTAAGTGTAGAATAATACGTTATGTGCCACAAGAGAATTAGGCACAGTGTATGGTTAGATCCAAAATGCTGCTACCTTCTCTAGTCTAAGAGGTGCAAGGAGGATTACGGAAGACTACAAATTAAGCCTTAGAAACATTCTCACAATGAGGCATCCTTTTTCTAAAGTATTCACGTCCATTGTTATTTGGCACTAAGTGGACAGAGTCTCTTAAAGAATGCTCCTATCTCTACATGAGTTTTTAAATGTTTGATTCAAAAGGTTAAATGATATTTCATCCTAAAAAAATTCCTATCTCCAAATATAAACTAGGAGTCATCTTTAAGAATTTTGCTGTATCTGTGAAGGATTCCTCACACAGTATGCTTGTGGGTGCTAAGTCGCTTCAGTCATGTCTGACTCTCTGCAACCCTATGGACTGTAGCCCGCCAGGCTCCTCTGTCCATGGGATTCCCCAGCAAGAATACAGGAGTGGGTTGCCATGCCTTCCTCCAGGGAATCTTCCCAAGCCAGGGATCAAACCCTCATCTCTTAGTCTCCTGCATTGGCAGGTCGGTTCTTTACCACTAGCACCACCAGGGAAGCCCCCTTACACAGTATATCCTATTCCACATTGGATCTAAAATGCATCCTTGATTGACTCTGTGTCAGCCATCAGAGTGTGTAACGTGTAGTGAGCACTCAATAATGAGCATCTGCTGAAGCAACAAATGGATGAATGAACAAATCCTCAGTCCCTTACCATCTTGGAAGAGCTTCAGACAAAAAGTGAAATACTCTGCACAGCTAGTGGGTTTCCCTGGTGGCTCAGACAGTAAAGAATCTGCCTGTAATGCAGGAGACTCAGGTTCCATCCCTGGGTCTGGGAAATCGCCTGGGTGAAGGGAATGGCAACCCACTCCAGTACTCTTGCTTGGAGAATCCGTGGACAGAGGAGCCTGGCAGGCTACAGCCCATGGGGTGCAAAGAGTCAGACACGACTGAGCATCTAAGTTAGCACACACATCTTAGTTAATGAATGTAGCATGCTCTCACTAATTTTTATATCTCTTCTGGATCTGACAGGAGCATACAGACATGAGCACTGTGCTCCTGAAACAAAGGGGATTTCAAAAGAATCTGAGCAGGGCTTGCAAACGACTAAGGTATGTAAAATGTCATGCTAGTAGAGTGTGGCCATGTATCCAGCAAAGCGGCTTAATTAAGGGAGTGGACTCTGGATCTGCAGGGCCGGGTTTCATATCAAGGCTCTATGCCTCACGAACCACGAGACCCAAGTAGTCCTTTCCCCTCTCAGTGCCTCAGGCTTCTCAATGATAAAAAAAAAAAAGAGGAAAACGGTGCCTCCTCTTTGGTTTGTTTTAAGGATTAGAGGAATATCTGAAATAACTTTAAACAGCACCTGTACCTAGCAGCCGCTCCATAAGTGTTAGTTTAGTAAATGAGCAGTCATTCAGAAGACAAAGTTCTTAAAACTGGGGACAGTGATCACCTCGATGTCAGTCCTTTGAGTGCCAGAGCTCCTTCCTGTGGCTATTTGCATATTTAATATGCAGCCCACAGTGACTCAGAGATAGATGCTGTCTGGCTTACATTCTAAAGCTGTCTGAGTCAAAAGCGGCAGCTCCACAGGTGTGTTTCAAAGTTTATGAAACTCCCAGTGGGTGCAGGGGAATCCCTCAATGTCTCAGTCTCCGCTCTACTCAAACAATTCGAATACGTCTTTCCGGACGGCAGGGAGTTGCCGAGATCCCCGTTTTCTGTGTTCTGGTTTACTCCCGAGCTCTCCGGCTTCTCCTGTCACTCTGGCTCGGTTGGGTTTTGTTGTCTGCATTCAAAGCAGGCCTGTGGTCTTGCCTTTCCCCAGCGTCTGTGTTTCGAGTTGCGCGGTTTGCCCCCTCTGTCTCTCATCATTGCTTTTGGCTCAGCCCCTTGACAGGAAATGAGAGATTTATTTTATCTGGCTTGAACTACATTGTTCCTTCCTGACTACTGGTGTTACTTCACTCTAAATAACATGACTTTGTGCTCACAGTCTGCCCAAGGTCAAAGCCTGAGGGTAATAGACACATTTAAGAGCAGGGGAGGAGACTATAATCAGAGGGAAGGAGTGTGCGAGGAGAGAATTTAAGAAAACAAAACAAAACAAAACAAAACGGCAGTGATGCAAAAATTAAACTTGCAGCAGTCCAAATTTTCTGGTGGGCTTGAAACACAATCTAAGAGCTGAAAGGGAAACTCCCCTCACCTCCCCTCCCCACCCCTTCCAGATGTTATCGATTTAAAATGACACTATGAAGTAATCTAGGCTTGAAATTCAAATTTCATTTTAAAAGAAAGCATGAGTTGTCTGTGAGAAGTGTTCAGTCTAGCAAGCATGCTCAGTCATGTCCGAGTCTTTTGTGACCCCAGGGACTATAGCCTGCCAGGCTCCTCTGTCCATGGGGGATTCTCCAGGCAAGAATGCTGGAGTGGGTTGCCATTTCCTCCTCCAGGGGATCTTTCCGACCCAGGGATCGAACCTGTGTCTCCTGCATTGGCAGGCAGGTTCTTACCACTGAACCACCTGGAAAGTTTATTAATATATGTGATATCAGTCCAGTAGTGTATTTTAATAATGCAGATTGGAATTATTAGAATTCAAATAGTCTGTTTTGACACAAAAATATAAGAGATATATGATAATACATATTGTAAGGTCAGGGCGAGGTCAGGATGAAAGGTTCAGGGCAAGGTCAGGATGAGAGGTCAGGGCAAGGTCAGGCATGTTGGGAAATGTCCCAGCAGAGGGCGCTGCAGACAAGCCCCGGAGACGGCCCGTCAACCAAGCCAACCAATCAGGAGCTGACATGGAGCCCTTGGACACCAATCACCGCTGAGCCCGCATTTTCTCCCTTATATGGGAGCCCCGGCCGGGACTATAAAACCCTTCCCCACCCTCACAGACTCTGCAGACTCCTTTTCCCCCGCAGACTCCCTTCACCCCGCTGACTCCCTTTGCTTCGCAGACCCCCTCGCTCCCTTGCTTACCCGGCCCCGGGAGTTCTGCCCGAGAGCAACCGCCCAATAAAAGGCCCTGAACAACGGTCCATAGGGGTGGTTCCTTCTTCCCGTGGGTTTCTTACACATATAATTAACAAAGTCAAATTTACTATCTTAAAAGGGTACACTTAAAAAGGTTACATAAACTTAGAGATTGAAGCCATAAAAAAGGTTTAAAAATGTGTCCAAGTATAATTATAAACAATATTATTAATAAACCGGAGCCCCATCTCCCAGCCCATTTACACTTTTGCTTTTCTTCTCCCCACCTCTTTTTAGAAGCATGAATAAAACTTTCTTGGCTTCTTCAAATACTTCTAAAGCTTCAAGGGGTCAGCACAATTGACCCCCAAAGACTGGTAAAAGGAAACATGTCAATTTCACTGGTCAACCATTGATGCCACACTGCACCTTTCTGGGATAGTTTAAAAGACTAGGGGATATGGAGAAAGCCTGCTAATCTAGATAAATATTTTCCTGCTCTTTTAACAGATTGTCATGCTATTTAATAATACCTTGGACTCATGAAAATGGATTTAATGGAAATGGATTTAAATGAAGCAAAAAGGATTTAGGTGACATAATATAAGGCCAGATTTTGCATGTAGAAAATCATCTCCCATTGGGTATTTCAATCTTGGGAAAGAGGATGAAATCCCCTTTGCTCATGACCTTTCAATACTCATATCGTCCTGTGTGCTCTAAGCAAGGTTTATGCTGAAGTCAAGGAGATAGCCCTGAAGACATCTTAAAGACTTTAGATGTTTATGACTTATAATACCTTCCTTAGGAAGTTCCATCTCTACGGAACTAATTGGACATCCCAATTCTAGGTCAGCCAAAGGCCTGGTGTTTGAAAATAATAAATTATCTGAAAGGTCCTTACAGAAAGGTCTCACTTGGAAACTTTAACTAGAAATGACTGCTCAGTATTCCTGGTGTGCTTGCGAAGTCGCTTCAGTCGTGTCTGATTCTTGGTTACCCTTGGATTGTAGCCCACCAGGCTCCGCTGTCCATGGGATTTTCCCAGCAAGAATACTGGAGTGGGTTGCCACGCCCTCCTCCAGGGGATCTTCCTGACCCAAGGATCAAATCAGAGTCTCTTCTGTCTTCTGCATTGGCAGACAGGTTCTTTACCACTAGTGCCACCTGGGAGGCCCTCAGAATACCTTACACTTTATCCAATGTTATATGCCAATCAAATATATTTCAGTAAAAACACAGAAAGAATCCTCAGAATCATCCTTCCTTCTTATTTCAATTCCTTATGAGATGGTCTACATGTAGAATAAGCCCCGCAATACTAAAATGTTGTAGACACAACTGCATAAGTGTTGCAATAAAGTCTCGTTTTTAACACTGAGTTCTTAAAATTTACAGCAGTGTTTTGAATACATTCATTTTTTCCCTGATTTTCTGATTATTAAATTCTGAATACAGTCCTAAATAATAAACATAAATATGTGATTGCTCCCTCCAAGTAGTCTATAATTCAGCCAAGAAGACACGCACCTGAACACCTGAATCAACACCAAAGTTTTTCCTTAAGTCGATTCCTACATCTTAGGTACTCAAATGCATAAAATCAAAAGAAAATAACATTTATTGGAAAGTTGATGTGTAATTAGGACTGTGCCAGTTGCTTTCAATACATCATCGCATTCAATGCACACAAACTGCAGGCAAAACTGGTATTATTATCCTTATTTCACAGATGATGGAATGAAATTTAAGAGATATTAGGTCATATGCCCAATACCATAGAGTTTGTGAGTGGTGAGATTGGGGTTAAAATCTAGGTTTACCTAATTCTGAAATCCATGTTCATTTACTAGTCTGAAATAGGAATTGAAATACTAGATTTTACAGACATTCAGTGGGTCTACAGTCTAACTACATTCTTGGCCTGTAAGGATTAAGAAGTTATAAACAAAAACAGTCCTTGTACTCTTCAAATGGTGAAAAATATAGTTACCAACTAACACAGCAACTCTACTACTAGGTATATAAGCCCCCCAAAAATAAAATATATTCACACAGAAACTTGTACTCAAATGAGCATAACTGCATTTTCACAAAGAGTAGACACAACTCCGATGTCTATCAGATGATAAATGGGTACATAAAATGTGGTATATCCATACAAGGAAATATTACTTGGCAATAAAAAGGATGAAATACTGACACACAGCATGGGTGAAACTTGAAAACATTAGGCTAGTTGAAAGAGATCAGTCACAAAAGATCATATATGATTCCACCTAATTTAAATGTCCAGAACAGGCAACTCTACAGAGAAAGTAAATTAGTGGTTGCCTGCAGCTGTGGAGTTTGGGGATAAATGTGGAATGGCTGTTAACAAATTTGGGATTTCTTCCTGGGGTGATGAAAATGTTTGAAAATTGATGATGATGATGTTTTCCCAACTCTATGAATATACTAAAACAACCAAATTGTATGCTTTAAATGGATAATTGGTATTTAAATATATCTTAATAAAGCTCCCACTGAAAAAGGAAAAAAGTTAACTGCATCCATATCATCAGGACAAAATGACCAGTACACTCTATCCAGAGCAGAGAAACAACGAAGCAAATTTAACTACTGCAATAGGGAAGAAGGGTTGGTTATCTTCTATGATTTTCTATCAATATCAGAAAAGTTTTTGTCTGCTAGATCCAGGTAGACTTCTGAATCACTGAAAAAGTTGAAAAGATATCCTTCTCTGGCCAAATACGCTTTGAGACCAGAACTTGTTGAAGAAGTTAGAACCACAAACTACAAGTTTGTTTACCCAGGACTAAACCGCTTGTTTGACATTTTTCATCTGAACTCACCAGTGATTTGAGTATTATGTAGGCAGCCACAAGAACAACTGAAACAGTGAGAAAATATTATTTTAAAACTACTTACTGTTTCATTAACACAGAGAGTAGAATTCCCGGCTTCTACCCATATTCAGTTCTTCGCATTTCAATGTGAGGTAGTTGCCCCAAATGGCAAATCTGTCAATACAAGTTTTTAGCCCTGCAGCCCATCATTAGATGCCGGAAAAACATCCTGTTGCGGCAAAGAATCAGTAGGTAGTAATCAAATGTCCCATGATGTTGACATTTCCCAACCCTATATAGATTTTTTTTTTTTTTTTTTTTTAGGGAGAATCCTAGAAGTAGCTAGAGAAGGAAATGGCAATCCACTCCAGTATTCTTGCATGGAAAAATACCAGAGGAGCCTGGCAGGCTACAGCCCGAGGGGCCGCAAAGAGTAGGACATGACTGAGCATGCACGCTGGAAGTGGCAGTGCACAGAGCAGCAAGTTTGTAAAGGACTAGCTCTTTGGAGATGACACTACATTTTATCCCAATCAGCTTCAGATGTTTATGCCTTAAAAGTTATTTAATAGAAGTTGCTTTCAAATGAAACACAATTGCTACAGTGTTTCTGTTGTGATTGTCGGAGGGAAAGTGGAGCCAGTGCAATTTGTCCATGTTTTACAAATCACCATCTGGCAGGGATATGGCAACATGTGAAATCTTCACAGGGCTCTTGTTTTTCTACTATCTGCTGGATAACTAAGGAGATCACCAGACTGCTGGGATGCCTGCCAGATGGTAAGCAGGTATGTTTATGAGTCTAAGATTCTTATTTTCTTTCAATGCTTTCACATGCTGTGGGCACAGAGGCATAAAAGTAGAAGTGAAAAAGAAAAAGGGAGTAAGTAAGTGACTGTGTATGATCATGACAAATGTCTTTGAAGTTCCTTGAAATATGAATTGTCCAAAGTTGACATTGATTAATTTTACCAAGTAGAAAAATCACCAGTCAGATGGCCACGGGATTTTTAAAAAGTGCGTCGATTTTCATTTTTGTACAAATAAACAGGTGTATCATTTCTTGAGTCCTGTTGAGTAAGGCATGCCTTATCTGGAGGGTCACAAACATCATCAACAAACATTTTGTAAATGTACTCCCTGTGCATGCCATTTCAGTGGAGTAAGAATGAGGGTCTGTTTAATTTTATTTTGATTTTTCAAATAGACTATCTTAGGCCAATAAAAACTATCTAGCAGAGTCATAAAAAAAAAGTCCTTCAACCATCAAAGATTCACATAGCTGAATCTGGAAAGTCAGTAGTATCATTCGAGGGACTTCCGTGAACAGAAAAAAGCAACTTAAATAATTCTGAGAGATAATAAATGAAAATCCAAAATGAAGATGTGTCTGGTAGATAGAGAAATACAGTTCTTTAAAGTTAGGTTTGATTGCCTGCTTAGTAAGGACCACCACTGTGATACGAGGCAAGTTTCTGAAATTCTTGAGGCTTTAATAAGCTCATCTATAAAACTAGCGATCACTTTTCTTACTTTTATGATTGTGGTGAGAGTCAAAATATAAAAAAATATAAATTGTCAGCAATTAGACAATACATAATTCCTCAATAAATGAAGTTATTATCATCATTGCTATTATTATCCTGGAGAGGGCTCCTTCTAGGTAAATCTCTAGATTTACCTGTACAATTTGTTCACATGAATTATATAACCACATACCTAATCTTATATATTTGTATATTTAGATACACAGAAAATCTATTGGCAGTTGTGACCATATATACAAATATACACAAATACAAGCATATATGCCTAACAGTAGATGTGTTCTATCCAGTCATCAGTTCAGTTGCTCACTCATGCCCGACTCTTTGGGACTGTGGACTGCCGCACACCAGGCCTCCCTGTCCATCACCAACTCCCAGAGTTTACTCAGACTCACATCCATTGAGTTTGTGATGCCATCCAGCTATCTCATCCTGTTATCCCCTTCTCCTCCTGCCTTCAATCTTTCCCAGGATTAGGGTCTTTTCCAATGAGTCAGCTCTTCCTATCAGGTGGCCAAAGTATTGGAGTTTCAGCTTCAGCATCAGTCCTTCCAATGGATATTCAGGACTGATTTCCTTTAGGATGGAATGGTTGGATCTCTTTGCAGTCCAAGGGATTCTCAAGAGTCTTCTCCAACAACACAGTTCAAAAGCATCAATTCTTCGGCACTCAGCTTTCCTTATAGTCCATCTCTCACATCCATACACGATCACTGGGAAAACCATAGCTTTGACTAGACGGACCTTTGTTGGCAAAGTAATGTCTCTGCTTTTTAATATGCTATCTAGGTTGGTCATAACTTTTCTTCCAAGGACCAAGCATATTTTAATTTCATGGGTATAGTGACCATCTGCAGTGATTTTGGAGCCCCTCAAAATAAACTCTGTCACTGTTTCCCCATCTATTTGTCATGAAGTAATGGGACCAGATGACTTGATCTTAGTTTTCTGAATGTTGAGTATTAAGCCAACTTTTTCACTCTCCTCTTTCACTTTCATCAAGAGCCTCTTTAGTTCTTCTTCACTTTCTGCCATAAGGGTGGTGTCATTTGCATATATGAGGTTATTGATATTTCTCTGGCAATCTTGATTCCAGTTTGTTCTTCATCCAGCCCAGCATTTCTCATGATGTACTCTGCATATAAATTAAATAAGCAGGGTGACAATATACAGCATTGATGTACTCCTTACCCTATTTGGAACCAGTCTGTTGTTCCATGTCCAGTTCTAACTGTTGCTTCCTGACTTGCATACAGATTTCTCAAGAGGCAGGTCAGGTGGTCTGGTATTCCCATCTCTTTCAGAATTTTCCACAGTTTGTTTTGATCCACACAGTCAAAGGCTTTGGCATAGTCAATAAAGCAGAAGTAGATGTTTTTCTGCAACTCTTTTGCTTTTTTGATGATCCAGCTGATGTTGGCAATTAGATCTCTGGTTCCTCTGCCTTTTCTAAATCCAGTTTGAACATCTGGAAGTTCAAAGTTCACATACTGTTGTAGCCTGGCTTGGAGAATTTTGAGCATTACTTTGCTGGCGTGTGAGATGAGTGCAATTGTGTGGTAGTCTGAGCATTCTTTTGCATTGCCTTTCTTTGGGATTGGAATGAAAACTGACCTTTTCCAGGCCTGTGGCCACTGCTGAATTTTTCAAATTTACTGGCATATTGAGTGCAGCACTTTCACAGTGTCATCTTTTAGGATTTGAAATAGCTCAACTGGAATTCCATCACCTCCACTAGCTTTGTCTTAGTGATGCTTCCTAAGACCCACTTGACTTGGCATTCCACAATGTTCGGCTCTAGGTTGGTGATCACACCATTGTGATTATCTGGGTCATAAAGATCTTTTTTTGTATAGTTCTTCTGTGTATTCTTGCCACCTCTTTTTAATATCTTCTGTTTCTATTAGGTCTATACCATTTCTGTCTTTTATTCCAGTCATAGGAAACAAAAATAACTGTTTTCACTTAAAGCTCTGTAATCATATTGCGTAAATACGAATAAAAGATTCACGGTTTCCAGAAGTGATACTTTGAGCAAATTACTGAACCTGTTGGTGTCCTTAGCTACAGAATAGAGAGAATAAAACCTGCTTCATAGAGTTGTATGAAGATTAAGTGTGAGTATTTCCACATAACACATTGCAAAATGCCTGACAGAGAATAAACGAATAAATGTTAGCTTTCTTCGCCTTTAATTACAGTTTCCTCCACCTCTAAATTTAGCCTGTTTTGGCCAAACCTTACCGGCCTCTCTCAAGTTGAAGGATAAATGCTTCTGCTTCTTTCTGACCCTTCTAAATATATTCTTACTCCATCACCCCTTCCTCCAGAAAAAAATTTTCTTCTTAATTACACTAGCCCTCTGTTTCTATCATAAATTCCTTCTCATCTATTAGTTCCTTCTCCACGGGCTAAAATATACTCTTTTCCCCATCCTAAAAATGATTTTCTTAAAGAAAAATTACCAAGAGGCAGAAGAGACAGAAAGCCTATATAGGAGAATGACCATAAAAAAAACTGAGATGATTGTTAAAGACTCATCTCTAAAAAAATGCCAGACATATTTCTTTTTTTTTCCTGACTCTGACTCAGGTCATTTTATATGCATTCTAATAAAACTAAGCTGAAGAGAATTTTTTTTCTTGTTTAAACATTTCCCAAAACAATAAAATGATTAAAAGACTCACAATTCTTTTATAGCATTACCACAATCCTGATACCAAGTCAGACCATGACAGTATCATGTGTATGCTGCTAACTCGCTTCAATCGTGTCCGACTCTGTGTGACCCCATAGACGGCAGCCCACCAGGCACCCCCGTCCCTGGGATTCTCCAGGCAAGAACACTGGAGTGGGTTGCCATTTCCTTCTCCAATGCATAAAAGTGAAAAGTGAAAGTGAAATCGCTCAGTTGCGACTCCATGGACTGCAGCCCACCAGGCCTCCGTCCATGGGATTTTTCAGGCAAGAGTACTGGAGTAGGGTGCCATTATCATGTGTATACCACACACAAACAGTATTACAAACCAAAATCACTTAAAAAAAATTTTAAAAAGCAAATTCTACCAAGTAGACCACAAGTGTGAATTAAAAAATAATCATATAGTG
Source organism: Ovis aries (assembly GCF_016772045.2). Lineage (NCBI taxonomy): Eukaryota > Metazoa > Chordata > Mammalia > Artiodactyla > Bovidae > Ovis > Ovis aries. Next base: position 191,623,020 of record NC_056056.1, on the reverse strand, counting down.
TCCAATGCAAGGGTGAAAAGCTGATTCAATACAAGAACACCTACTCCAGTAATTTTTTACTTTTAAAAAATAGACAAATTGAAAACCCACAAGCAAATTGCTATAAAGTGTTTGAAAAAAGTGCTAACCATTCAAGATTTGTTTGGGGTAAGTTAGGGAAAGAAGAAAACTGCCTTTTAAGGAAGTTTATTTGTAACAAATAGTACTCAAACATGTAGTAAATCATTGTATTATTTTTGTTGATCCAGATTCCCTTATTTCTTGCTTCCTTTTCCTTTTCACCAACAACCATATTGCCTGAAAACTTGGCCCCGTCGACTTTCTCCGCACTCATCTCCTGTACAGTATTCAATCCACTGGAGTTTCTGCTCCTACCTTCTCATGGAAGCTCTTTTCCCAAAGGTAACTGATACCTAATTTCCAAGTCCAGCAGCCACTTCTCTGGCCTCAACCTCTTTAACCTCTGTTTAGCATTTAAGACCATCACACACAAATCCATCAGCTCTTGGCCTCCCTGGAGGAGTTGGGAAGGCATCTCGGGCGACTCTGTTGCCTTTCTGCTTGGCCTTTCTCAGTCTCTCTGCCTCATCCTCCTCCACAGCTTCTTCACGTGGGGAATCCCCAAAGTCTGTGCTTCCCGATTAATTCCTGTCCTGTGTGTGTGTGCTAAGTTGTTTCAGTCATGTCCAATGCTTGGTGACCCCATGGACTGTAGCCCGCCAGGCTCCTCTGTCCATGGGATTCTCCAGGCAAGAATACTGGAGTGGGTTGCCGTGCCCTCCTCCAGGGGATCTTCCCAACCCAGGAATAGAACCCATGTCACTTATGTCTCCTGCACTGCAGGCAGGTTCTTTAACACTAGCACCACCTGGGAAGGCCCAATTCCTGCCCCACCCAAGGCATATAGATCAAAGCTAGAAAGGAGTGACAAACCCAGGAAACTATTGATGACTAAGTAAATAGAAGACTGCACTCAACAACAGCAAAAAACAAAACAAAACAACAAAACACGGCTTTCAACATTCCAGGTTCCAGTGCGATGGATTTCTTAACATGGATAATCTCTACTTATATTACTTTCAATACGTTTAATACTAATTTGCTAATTTTAAAGGTTTTTAATATTTAACTTAATGAATGTCTCTTCTGCTACTACTCAGTTGCCTTACCTATGCTGACATCTATAATGAATTAACCAATTTAAAGTAAAAAATGTTTTCTAATTTCACATTGTCTTGATTTTTTTTTAAGTTTTCGCAACCTATTTAAAGACGGCTAGTGCTTTTACAATTATTAGGATGTATCTGACTGTATTTAATAGACTTCAGTCATCATCTATTTATTGCTAGTGTCATGTGAGACATTGTTTTTATAGTCAGCCTTAACATGTAAACTTCAACCAGATAAATGAAACTGACTGACTTCACAATATAAAGTAACAACTTTAAGAAAGTGCTGAAGTTTAACTCTGAAATAATTTCCTTTCCACAATTTGTAACCAATAGTAGAATTAAACAAAAATATTGGAGAGAGAATTACATAGGTGTCTTTATATTCCTCATTACACAGCCATCAGTATCTCAATATTGCAAGACCATTTTCTGCTGCCATGTTTCCTCCACTAACACTGTAAAACCTGGAAATCCCCTTATACATTTTTTGTAAATAAGTCCCCTCTCCATCCTCTACTTGTTCCTTTTGTGTGTGTGTGTGTGTGTGTGTGTGTGTGTGTGTGTGTGTGTGTGTGTGTGTACGTATGTTCTGTGCAGAGTCTTAACCACTGGCCCACCAGGGAAACGGTAGTCCCCTTCGCTGCTTCTTTTCTTTCCTCTGATATGTGTATCCTTGAATGTTATACCTTTTGGATAATTTAGGAAGTCAGTGCTACTGTGCACTCTCTTATTTGATATATGTTTCTCCCTTAAAGAAAATATAAATCAAAAACGCAAACCTAAAGAACAAATGGGGTATTATTCACTTTATAAAGAGATCCTTAACTTTACACACACACACAAAAAAAACCTGCCTACAGAATCCCAGTAAATAGTGATTTTCTCTAATGCATGAAAAGCATAAATCAATTAAATCACATTATATTTACACTCAACTCTTCCAAAATTCATCTGCCCACAATGCGGGAGACCCAGGTTTGATCCCTGGGTTGGGAAGATCCCCTGGAGGATGGTATGGCAATCCACTCCATTATTCTTGCCTGCAAAATCCCCTGGACAGAGGACCCTGGCAGGCTACAGTCCATGGGGTCGCAGAGTCGGACACAACTGAGCGATTTCACTTTCTTTCTTCCAAAATGGGATCTCTTTTGAAAAGTGGGCTGCTACTTGTTCTCATCAGATTGTGGCACCTCATGCAACATGGAATAGAAAATGAAGCACAGCAAGGCTTAAAGAAAGATTTCTTGACTCTAGCTATGGCATCTGGGCTTCCTAGATGGCGCTAGTGTTGAAGAACTCATCTGCCAATGCAGGAGATGCAAGAGACCCATGTTAGATCCCTGGGTCAGGGAGATTACCCTGGAGGAGGGCACCGGAATTCACTCCAGTATGCTTCACTGGTGGCTCAGACAATAAAGAATCCACTTGTAAGGCAGGAGACCTGGGTTTGATCCCTGGGTTGGGAAGATCCGCTGGAGGAGGGTATGGCAACCCACCCCAGTATTCTTGCTTGGAGAATCTCATGGACAGAGGAGCCTGACAGTCTACAGCCCATAAGGTCGCAAAGAGTTGGACATGACTGAAGCTACTTCGTACATAACATTTAGTTTTCTATAGCCTGGGATTTCAAACATTTTAAAAGATGTGGAAATATTTCTCCAATAGAAATCTTGTGTGCATGCTCACTCACTCTGACTCATTGATACCCCATGGACTGTAGCCCACCAGGCTCTTTTGTCCATAGGATTTCCCAGGCAAGGATACTCAAATGGTTTGCCATTTTATTCTCGAGGCATCTTCCCAACCCAGGGACTGAACCTGCATCTCCTGCATTAGCATGCAGATTCTTTACTGCTAAGCCACTAGGGAAGCCCAGGAGAAATCTTATAAGGGCAAAATTTATAAAAGAGTTAAAAGTGGTAGGCTATGTCCTTTCCCCTTCCCTATACTAATTGGCCCCAGGGTCACATATAAAAAGCTTATAGCTTTCCTCAGATGAAACAATTATACTAGACTGTTTTCTCCTTACTGCTAAAGATCTGGCTACCAAAATTGTAATCTTACCATACCAGAGTCCCAACGTGCCCAGTTGGGAGTTCCTTGGGCACCACCCAGGAACATGCCTTGTTCTTTGTTTAAAATGGTACCCAGAACATGGGTCACACACAATAAATGGTCAATGATGGCAACAATAACAATTTTTAAAATAATGAATAGATAAATCTCCCTGACACAGGAATGGTTTCCTTTTCCTGTGCCAGTGGTTCCGTCTGTGCCAGCGCTAACACACACCCCTTCCAGGAATGGCATTCAGCCATCCTGGCAACCAGAATTAGAGCAAAGAAAATATGAAATTTCTCTTCAAAACATAAGTGGAAAGATGAATGCAAAGCCAAGCAAAAAGTACCCAGATTCAACACGCACATTGTTAAATGTCACTTCAGAGTAAGACACTTTATGAACATCAAGTGAGCATGGACATGCATTAAACAGGGAGACTGGGAATGTCTGAACTATCACAAAGAATCAGCAAGCAAAGAAAGTCTAGAAGAACATACAAGTTAACCAGTTAACAACTGTTCCTTTCAGGGAGTGAAGAGAGCAGAAATTGGGCAAATGAACAACGGGAATGGGGAAATATTCTTCATGATACAAACTCTCTTTTTTGTTTTTGTTTTTTGATGACTTAGGTGCATTTTATTGGGTTTCATGGTACACACTTCTATACTTTTGAATTCTGAATTGGGTGACTATCCAATAAATGCAATCAAGTAAACTGAAGTTTTTCCCAAATGAGAATTAAAAGATAATTCCAACAGACTGTTCGGAATATCTTATTAGTATAACAATACACTCTTTTGGTTTGGAGAAAAAAATCAGCAGCAAGAGAATGTTTCATGTTAAGAATCTAGATTTAAGTCAAGCAGGCCTATCAGTCAGATATACTGCTGCTTCTACTTGAGATAATTCCTTCAAGAAAGAGGCCTCTATTGACTGAAACCAAGGAATCATGTCCTGATTATCAAAGAGAGATATAATGAGAAGATACCAAACAGCTTGGTGAACTGATAGGGGTCTTCAAGCTACATACAGGTCAACCGTCCATGGGACAGGAAAAAAAAAGTTGATGTCTTGCCTCAGATAAAAATTCAGAGAAGAAATTTCACAGCTGTCTCTTTGTAACAACAACAAAAAAAATTGTATAGAAAAAGACAAATCATCAAAAGGGTTCTTAGACAACAATCATTAAAGCATGATAAGCATGAAAAAAAAAAAAGAATTCTTTCAAAATAGACATTTCAGTCAAATGTCAATATCTCCAAAACATCTTGTCCAGTCACTGGATGCAAAGAATAGTATCAATTAGGAAATGAGAACAAAGTACAATGACACGTAAGAGATACCATGGTTTATTAAGCTGAGTAAGAAAGAAAAATATTCAGGGAAAGATCATGCCTTTGTGAGCTGTTGGGAGGTAGCTGGAATCATTAGCAATAACTAAGCAGGTCTGCCTGGTCTATGGGACCAGTGGCCTTCCCCACTATAACTGGGAGAAGGGGGTAGCAGTGAACATGATATTTAATCAAGTGGAGGATCATGTGTGATACAGGTTTTTGATGGTTCTTATGTTATGCCTTTCTATACATGGCAGAGTGACACACTGAAATCGAGTATTAGAGTACGAAAGCATCTGTCAATAAAGAACCACACTAATTAGATGCCTGATTGTGTATATTGTTGAAATAAGTGTTGTACAATGGTCAGAGCAGACAGACGTATCCCCACCTTTGAGCAGCTCATGGTCCTAGAGGAACAGATCCAGTAATAGGAATCCATGCTCACATGTCCACAGAAAGCAACTAAGATGACTGATAGTTTGAAAACAAATGCTAACTTGTGATCAATGCAAAATTAATAGGGGAATTTTGAAAGAACATAAAATAATGTTAAGCCCATTTAAATCTATGTTTGGAGCTTGAGGTTACTTGACTTTTTTAAAGTCCAATAATAGTTTTCAAACATCTTTAATGTTTAAATTTACAAATTGAATATTAGTATTTTTTAGAGCAGATAAATATCCATGGTTAAAACTAATTCTCTTTCATGCCATACGCTCTCAATCTGTCTAAAGTGATAGTTGGAATAATTATACCTAATTCAAGCTCATGGCTTTGAGGAGGTTGGTTATGTGTTAAAATGGTTTATCTTTCTGCAGTTGACACAAACTTGTGTGGGTGCCTCCCACTTAAAGGAAGGGATCAGACACTGTATAAAAAAACCCCCCAATAGAGAAAGCAAATGATCCTTCTATTCATTTTATAATGCTTTTTTAGATAAGTTTAAAGAGAAGGTTGGATGGCATCATTGACTCAATGGATATGAGTTTGAACAAACTCTAGGAGATAGCGAAGGACATGGAAGCCCGGTGTGCTGCAGTCCATGGGGTCACAAAGAGTTGGATACAACTAAGTGACTGAACAGCAACAGCAAAGCCATATTTAACAGAAGAAGCAGTGAAAAGAGAGGTGCATTTTCATCTGTGCATCCCGTAAAAGAAAGAAATAGCCAGGCTATACTCAATGGCAACCCACTCCAGTGTTCTTGCCTGGAGAATCCCAGGGACGGGGGAGCCTGGTGGGCTGCCAGGTCTATGGGGTTGCACAGAGTCGGACACGACGGGAGTGACTTAGCAGCAGCAGCAGCATACTCATCAGAACAGTAAGAAGACAAGGTTAAAAGAGGAGACAAAAACAATCCTATAAAGAAGAAATAATAAAAAATGACAATGAAGGCAAATGTGAAAACAAAAATATTGAGAGAAATGAGAGGCAAGATAATTTTAAAGGCAGTTATATTCTGAATAAACATAACTAACATACCTGAAATATCATTTTGGAATGTTTCCCCCTATGGAGATAATCAGGGATTTCCCACAGCCCTCTTTAAACAAATTAACATTAAGACTTCAGTGTTCACTTACATAAACTTAAAAATGTTTTTCAAATGCAGTTTACTGCAGGATTATGATCTTTTAAAGTTGTGTCTTAAATTCCATTGCAAATGCACATCAACTCATATATACTTTTATTAGTAACAGATAATTTAAAGCAACAAAAATAAACGGCATCCAAGTGACTGCAACTTTCATAAATTATCTTCAATAAATGCTCGGTTAGCAAAATTAACTTTCTCTTATCACTACTGCACAACATAGGCAAACGTGGAGTACCATGTGCAGATACGGGTACACTTTTTTTTCTAACTTTGTGTTTTACATAATTTCAGAAAATAGCTTGTAAATATTTCATTTGTGATTTGAGGTATTAATATGATGACACTGGAATGACATAATGTAGCCAACAGTGGGGAACATTATGTGGTGTAAAATCTAAAAATTAATAGCAGCCTTAATTGTTCTACTGACTTTAAATTTTTTATAAAGAGAATGCCACACGAAATAAACCTTGTTGTTCTCTTCCGTATTCTAAAACGCGCCAGTCTTTCAAGTACATTCTCTGAGCAGAATTTCTGTGTTGTGATTGCCATGCCTTTGCAGCTCTGCAAAGCAAGGTAAGATAGCTTAGCATAGCTTTTATCTGCAAGGATTCCCCGAGGCAGTTTCTGTAAAAGGGTTAATGACAGATGTTTCCATTAAATCTGACCTACCTCTTAATTTTGCCATTGCCTGATAATATCCTGGCTTTGTGCTTATTTGCATGGGCAAATGGAGTCACTCCATAACAAGTAACACACCGCCCTCATCGAAACAAAAGGTCAATTCATTTTAAACCAACGTGCACAATATTTTTTGTAGTTGCAGTGAAAAAAACTAAATTCCCTCTCATACAATGCTACTATTTACAAAGAATTAAAAGCTCTGTTTCCTAAACCCCTGGACACAATGTACATCTGTAGGCAGAAGCCAGTACTACCATTAGAAATCAATATATATCCTTGTAGGTAACCTACTAGAAAAATCACTTCTGTCTCAAGGATGTTCCTCTTATTTTTACACTAAATACAACCGGGGCACAGTATATTTTCTTTGCTGAGAAATTAGTTGAAAACTCCAAAATGCTAGCAGCACTTTGTTGTTTACCTAGTGTTATTACTTTTGTAAAGAAAAAAAAATTCTGTAAATATAGAGGGAATACTTATTGTCTTATGTTGGTTAAAAGATACAGGCTTTTTAGCCTTTAGGCTGCAAGTCCAAATGCTACACTTTAGAAAGTGGCCAAAGTATTTCACCACATGGAAAGAGCACATGACCTTGAACCTTGACCAGGTTGCTGTTATAAACTCCTTAAAAAATAAATAAATAAAGGTGGTTTAAATAGCTGTGTCTAAGGCTCTGCCTGGAAAATCCCATGGACAGAGGAGCCTGGTGGGCCGCAGTCCATGGGGTTGCTAAGAGTCGGACACGACTGAGTGACTTCACTTTCACTTTTCACTTTCATTTTTCACTTCCATGCATTGTAGAAGGAAATGGCAACCCACTCCAGTGTTCTTGCCTGGAGAATCCCAGGGACGGGGGAGCCTGGTGGGCTGCCGTCTCTGGGGTCGCACAGAGTCGGACACGACTGAAGCAACTTAGCAGCAGCAGCAAGGCTCTGTTCAAGTCGCTTCTTCTGGTGGGAGGATCAAATAATGTGAAGACAAATGTCAAAGAGCCTTTCATGATTCTTGTGAGAATATATGTCAAATATGTGCTTCCTTTTTGAATAGTCTATAACCAAGACTCAAGAAACACTTCATTAATCTAACTATGCTGTTTCACTTTATTATAACATTTAAGGAGTTTAAAATTATCACTTGCTACAGAAGTAGTCTCTCTGTAATTATATACAATGTTTTATACATATATATATACAAATACTATATGCATATCATATTTATCATTATAGTCTAATCTCTAAGACATTTAAATATTGAAATTCTGGCATTAAATTGCACCTTATTCTGAAATCAGCTCTCCTGTGTGATATTGATAGTAAATCCATATTCAAAACACTCCCGTATTACCGAAATCTTTAATTATCTTAAAAGGAAATAGGCTAGATTGGTGGTTAGAAGAGTGATCTTGCTAAGTAGCTTATTTTCTTCCTCTTGGATAAATAAAGCCCACATTTGGCAGTGGGACATTGCAAATCATTGAAACAATTTAGAAAACTCTACTTACCTAGTTCAAAGTTTGATTTTTAATGCATTTGCTAAAGAAAATTCTATTCTCACTGTGCTGCCTTAAATTTATTTGAAAATGAGGTAGACATGCAAGAAAAGCTGGATGGACTACTTAGAGGCCCAACAAGGAGTCTTCTCTGCTGGCCTCTGCACCTGGGGAGGGGGCATGCCTTCTCTTCCCACAGATTTCTGGTATCTGATTCCCAGCCTCACCCTCAAATCTGGATTCACCTATAAATTTCAAGGAAAAGGAACCACATCTTGCCTGCTAATCTCCTATGAGGGGTCTTTCAAGATACAGCCATAATCAAAAGTACAGAAAATAATAAATGAAATCAACAAATATCTACATTGTATACACAAAGTTCTAAGTACTGTGAAACATACAGTAGGGGAAAAAAATGTGGTCCCCCCTTTGTTTTAAATTTTCGTTTTACATTAGAGTAGAATTAATTTGGGGGCTTCCCTGGTAGCTGAGACCATAAAGAATGTGCGTGCAATGAAGGAGACCCAGGTTCGATCCCTGGGTTGGGAAGGTGCCCGGGAGAAGGAAATGGCAACGACTCCAATTTCTTGCCTGGAGAATTCCACGGACAGAGGATTCTGGTGGGCTAGTCCATGGGGTCGTAAAGAGTCGGACATGACTGAGTGGCTAACGTTCACTACTCGGTTACTTTACAACACTGTATTAGTTTTAGGTGCACAACAAATGTGGCTCCCTTTCTGTGCAAACTTACTGCTTCATCAAGCAATGGTAAAGAGTTAATTGTATCAGACTACAAAAGTAATCCCCAAAATATTTTAAAAATAAATTAAATGCACGGAATTGGCGATGTTAAGTAATGGAAGAAATGTGGAGTTTTGATCAGGTGATGGCTTGGGTTTATTAATCCATTTTTTTACCTAGAGTAAATGAGCAACTAAACGTGAAGTCAGAACAACTGATGATTTAAATTACAGTTTTGTGGTAAATAAAACAACAAAACAAAACACTGTAATACTAGTCACCATGTACTGAGCACTTATACTATGTTAGGAACTCTGCAGAACACTCTGCATTCACTGATGCCACTTAATCTTCAGTCTTACCCTGTGAACTAGATACAACTGTTATCCTCATTTTACAGGTAATGAAACAAAGACTTGACAAATTACCTTGTTCCTCAAGGCACAGTTTAGTAAGTGGTAGGTGGAGTCAGAATCACATCCAGACCTTCTGCCTCTAGTCTTACACTCTCAACCTCGTTAGGTGTCTTGTGGATACACGGGCATTGGCATCATACAGATGGGGTTATAGTCCATGTACTCCCATATATTTGCTCTGTGACCTTGGGCAATGTTCTTATATTTGTGAATAAGAAAAAATGATACTCCTATGGTGTCATGGAGATTGATTATTTTGACCTGCCTGGCAACTTCACATTAATTTTTTTTCTTTTTCCCTGTGGGAAACAACTGGTCCCTCATTCTCAAACTATGCCCTGGCCAAAAAGAGAAAGCATTTTATCTTTTCAACCACAAGAATGGGTTCAGGTATGGACTCAATATACAGGCAGAACCAACAGATGACCTATGTGGGAATTCTGATAGAATTATGAGGAGAGAAGCTTGAACTTTTTAGGTCATATGCACAAAAGCCTGTCTAAAACTGAAGCCATCACAGAGAAAAGCAAAGAAAGATGAGAGATAGGAGAGCACATAAACCTTGAAATGACCATGCCTAAAGCTAGGCAGTTTGTGAAACACTGACTATGTGAACTAACAACACTCCCTTTCCTTCAAGCATATTCGAATTAGGTTTCTGTCACCTACCACCAGCTCAGGGTAATAAGTCATCTCACAGAGACAATGTATGTGAAGAACTTAAGATACTTGTAATTAGCAAGTACTCAGGGAAGGCTGGGCTTTCTGGGTGGTGCTAGTGGTAAAGAACATATCCACCAATATAGGAGATGCAGGTCTGGTCCCTGGGTTGCATGGCAACCCACTCCAGTATTCTTGCCTGGAAAATTCCATGGACAGAGGAGCCTGGTGGGCTACAGTCCCTGAGGTTGCAAAGAGCTGGACATGACTGAGAATGAACATGTGTGTACATGTATGACAAACCTAGACAGTGTATTAAAAAGCAGAGACATCCCTTTGCTGACAAAAGTCCACATAGTCAAAGCAATGGTTTTTTCAGCAGTCAAGTATGGATGTGAGAGTTGGACCATAAAAGAAGGCTGAGTGCCAAAGAATTGATGCTTTCTAATTGTGGTGCTGGAGAAGACTTTTGTACAGTAAGGAGATGAAACCAGTTAATCCTAAGGGAAATCAACCCTGAATATTCATTGGAAGGACTGCTGCTAAAGCTGAAGCTCCAGTACTTTGGCTACCTGATGCGAAGAGCAGACTCACTGAAAAGACCCTGATGCTGGGAAAGATTGAGGACGGGAGGAGAAGGGGGCAGCAGAGGATGGCGTGGTTGGAAGGCATCACCAATTCAAAGGACATGAGTTTGAGCGAACTCCAGGAGATAGTGAGGAAAGGTAAGCCTGGCATGCTGCAGTCCATGGAGTCACAAAGAGTCAGACATGACTTACTGACTGAACAACAACATCAAGTATTAAGGTTACCACCAAAAGTCAGCTTGTCTTGCTTTCCAATCTGTGTTAGTATTTCCAACTGGCCTCACTGTGCCTGCCGAGGAGCCAGAACCAGTTATCACTGTGCCCACGCTGTAGTCATAACACTCAGTCTCATATCCAGATGATTATCCAGATAGAAATAACATTTTATAAAAACCAAGACCCCACTTCATCTCGCTACTACTGCACTCTTAACAACAACTTTTGTGCAAAACTCTAAACAGGGATTTTTTTTGCAAAAAGCTAAGCAATCTGGTCCTAAGAAAAGTATTCAGTGTCACCCAAAAGTCTAAGGTCAGTAATTAGGTCCCTTGTAATAACTGAGTCACTTGAGATTTATATGGTTGCCATATACCCATTGCATCAACCTGACAGAAAAGAAACTTTCTTTCTTCTGCTCCCTTCTTTGAACAGACTTTACTTATAATGTAAGAAGCAAGAATGGTTCCAGAGGAACTGTTGTGAACCACTGCGTCAATCATGCGAACATTAAAACACGGCTTGCTACTCATTACTATATAAAGTATTCTCTTGCTCTGTGGAAAATGGTTTCAAATAATTGTTGTGTTCGAACGGGAGTTTTGTTCTTTTTCAATATAGCAGTTTGAGAGAGAAAAAACCTTAAAGATATATTCAAGAAGCAAACCAATATTATAAGAGCTGAATCAACTAATTTTCATCAAATGACATCCTCATATATACACCAAGTCATACATCACAGGCTTCTAAACTCAAAAGATGGACTCCCTTCCTGACTGTGCAGTTGGTAAACTGATGTGAAACAGCAACAAGAAAGGGAAAAGTAACTGACTTGACCTGCCTGAGCAAAGAAAATTTTTCTCTGACTCTGAAATGCTTTTTTCCCCCTTTCTTCCAGGCTTCTCTACCGCATAGCTAAGAAGCACTGAGTGGAATCAAGTCTGAAAAGATCTTCACATTTAGTTCTTATTTCTCCTGGTTTTTGCACAGTTGATCTTCGACATGGTTAGCCTGTGGTCTGTGCTAAAGAATGCTAGATGATGTCAGAATAAGGCAGATATTTACAGAAAAGAAACTAACTGGACGACTGATTAAATATCAATGGCTTTAAGTGTTTCTGAGTGACAGAAACTGATGAGTATCCTACAAAGTTTGAAATTCAAGTCCACAAAGACCTGTCTCCTCAGTATACAGGCCAGAGCTCTTTAACTATGGTTTCTCTGTAGGAAACAGTAGAAGAGTGGGAACCATATCTTCCTCAAGACAAGGCCCTGGAGAGTTAAGAGCATGCCAGTGGACCACCCACAGAAAAGTCTACTCCTTATATGAAGCACCATGCTAAGTTATACGAAAATAAATGAACAAAATATCCAGGCTAGCAAGTCTTTCAAAGAAATTCTGAGACTCAGAAAATGAAAGAGAATTAGGAGATGCGATGCTGCCAATCTTTTGTAGAGTGGCCCTGGGCAAGTTATTCTGCATTTCAGTTTCTTCAGCTCTGGACTGATGTTACCACAGCGATGACTGATAATGAAAACATCCTCACAACAACTCCTAGGAATAATATTATGAGAACTGATGTGTGTACAGTGATTTAAGGATGAGGAAAGAGAGGCACAATGTTATACTATTTTAAAGTGCTTTATCAACCAGCCTATTACATAATGTGTTATAATGTACCATGTGCCCATGGAAACATGAAATCATGCATAATTCTTAAGTACTGCCAGATGCGTAGCTATAACAAATTTCAGCCCTTCCTGAAGAATTCACCCACACACTCACTTCCCCAACCAGTATTTCCACTGGTAACTGTCAGAATTGAGAAATCATAGAAAAGACCCTTATTCACGCCTCTGTGGTCATTACATATAGTTTGCTTCATATTTGGGTAGGGAACATGCCTCATTCATGATTTTATAACTAGTGACTTGGCCTGTTCTGGTATACAATTAGTGCTCAGGAAATGTTTATTGAATGAGTGAATGAACAGACAAATAACAGTTAGACATAGTAAATCAAAAAATAAACTTTAGCAATGGCACTAGTTAGACTAAGAGGAGTCTCTAATGTGAGAAACATTTCAAGTGGAGGTGGTCAAAGTCTGGCTCCCTCCCAGCAAGTCTATATGTTATTTCCTAGTATTAGTTCATGTGTCAGTTGTCATAAGTTTCTGGAATGTACAAGTAATCCTATTTACAAGAGATCCTTGCCATTCTCAATGGAGCCATCTGGCTTTACTTAAGGATACTGAATGAGTTCATTTTTCAGTGGCTGGGAACATGGTACTAACAACCTGCACACATATTGAAGAATTTCTGGATATTATGATATACCTGTGAGAGGTAAAGAAATACTCTAAATTCTAAACTCATAGTCACAAGGCACAGAAATGCAATGTAGTGGAAAGAAAAAAAAAGAAACTCTGTACTTAGAATCAGAGGATCGAGCTCTGCCACGTCCTTGCTCTACATAACCAGAAATTGGCCAATATAACTAGTTTTCCCTGAGCCTCTGTTTTCATCTGTAATGACAACTATGTGTAATTTAAAAAAACTCAAGCATCCAGGATCAATGTGGCAATGTACTAATATGTAAGTATATAAATAGCAGATAAGTGGAAAATGCCACAGGATAGCATGACAACTAGTTATAAAATGGCAGAGAAGTCTAGAATGCTGTATATAAACTGTGAGATCCTTGAGCTCAGGGTCCATGACTTACTTATCTCTACAGAGCTTGTACCTAGCACAGGGATGGCCTAAAAAACTGAACGCATCACCAATGTCAGCTGCTGAGTTGGAGGCACCAACAAGAGAGATGCATTCAATTCTCAGAGGGGCCCTTCCAAGCCCCCCTCTGATAAACTCTCTAATATGGCATTTTCCAAAGTGTGGTCCTTCCACAGCCAGCACTATAGTTGGCTAGTTTGTTTGTTAAAATTACAGGCTCCCAAACCTCATCCAAAGAGATTGTAATGCAATATTTCAAGCACTTGAGATAACTTGTATACACTGGGATAGTATGTTTTAAATTTACTTTTGAAAATCCAGTAGCTATGGCACAAGATCAGTTCCAATGAGAGTTGTGTGCTAACTCATATGTTTTATATATCCAGCTTTTTATAGTTTACAAACTGCTTTTAAATACATAAAAGCATAACATTAAAACAATGAGAAATCCTTAAACATTTATAGTAATAACAAGTGTAAGATAATATAATTTTGCATCCATAGTAAAATTAAATGTGCTTGATTTTTCCTTAAAACATTACAAGGTTACTGTCTTTGTCTTCCTATGGTTATGGACCTCACTTTGCTCTCTACTATACCTTGGACTCAAAAAGGGTGTGCTCAATAAATATTTGTTATATAGAACAATGAATATGTGTGTGTGTGTGTATATATATATATATATATATATATATGAACTTCCTCAGGGTTCATGACTTTCTCATGACTCAAGAACTCACATCTCAGAAGGGTTGCACTCTTAAAATATGCCTGTTAATACATAAGGATGTGTTCACATGACAGAGTTTATAGCCTAACTTCTCTTTATCAGAAGAGTGTAGGGACACAGGGCACAAATATAGGCTATTAGCTAAAGAGATTTCATACACATTCCTCTGAGATACTAATTTTTAAGCTGAGGTTGAAAATGAAAACTGGAAGGTAATTATCCTTAATTTCCAAATGCTTTAATTTTAAAATTAAACCCAGTTGCATAGAAAAGCCTCCCTGATGAAGAATGGCAATTTGCTTTGCAATGAGGGACAAAAGGGTATAATAGTTTGGGGATTAGAGGGTATGCAATGGTCAGATTCGTGTGCAGTTACCGTAATTACAACAATGGATTGGCAGAGAGATTAAATTCAAGAACCTGATCTTGACTAGCTGCTTGTTCTGGACTCCAGGTCTGATTACTCAGTGTCTTCCAACCCCTTGAAGATGAAGGAAGAGGAACGACCTAGTTGCAGGTACCAAATACCACGACATGAACAAGGCAAGAACCATATGGATGTTGTGTGGTAGTGATGTTCTTGCTAATCAAAGATCAGAAGTCCAGTTTCCACAGGCAAGCCACTTGCTTCTAATCAACTCTTGGGATGCATGATGATAGATTTGAGAATATTCAAGCTAATAAGATAAAGCTTGGGGACAGATACCTCCAAAATGATTAATCACTAAATAGGTTCAATGCCAAAGTCCATGACTTTAAATTGTCAGTTGCCCACAATGACCACCGTCAACCTTCTCATCTCCTCACCTCAGTCCCAGGCCCTTGATTTCCACGGAGCATCAATCCTTACCTTTTCTGTCTCTCCTTTGCCAACAACACAAAGGCTCAGTACCTATAATTACAAAACCACAGTAATCCTGAATTAATTTAGAGTAGGATGAGAACATAGACAACTTCCCTATAAAGGAGCTTTGCTCCTAAGAAGGGGCTATGCTTATTAATCCATGCATTCCTTTATTTTTTCCTTCCAAAAGTATTATACCTCAAGGAACTTATAACCTAAAGATACAAAATAGGATTTCAAAAATTGCGCATTAAAATAATAAATACAGAATGAACAAATGTCCTGGGGATTAAAATGGTCATAATTCTGTAATGAACCAACCATATTAATTTGCCAAAAAGATATAAACCCTCTCCTGATTATCAGTTGATATGGAGGGCTGAGAAATGTAGAGTGTTCTTAAAGTTTGATCTTATTGACTAAAAAGAGTCAATACAGGAAAAACACACACACACACACAATTTGACCAATGTAGGTATCTGGAAGATTTAATAAAATCCTGAACTTTAAGATGGCGTGAAGTAGAAATCAATCTACTGAATTAATTTAATAAAGGAGGAGGTGGCAGAGAACGAAATGGTTAGGTAGCATCACCAACTCAATGGACATAAATTTGAGCAAACCCTGGGACACAGTGGAAGACAGAGTGGCCTGGAAGGCTACAGTCCATGAGGTCACAAAGAGTCAGACAGGACTTAGCAACTGAACACAACAACAAAGAAATCAATCAAATATGGAAGTAAAAACAGTCTAAATTTTGGGTTGGCCAAAAAGTTCATTCCAGTTTTCCTTTAACATATTACGGAAAAACCCAAACAAATTTTTGGTCAACTCAAGAGCTTCTGACAAAGACATAGTGAAAAAAAGATGAAGTAGACACACATAATAGGTGATCAGTAAGTGCTTTCTAAAGCAATTAATCCCTGTTAAATCATTTTGGAAGTAAAATAGAGAGAGAAAAATACAAAGGTCCATCCAGTCAAAGCTATGGTTTTTCCAGTAGTCATGTATGGATGTGAGAGTTGAACCATAAAGAAAGCTGAGAGCCAAGGAATTGATGCTTTTGAACTGTGGTGTTGGAGAAGACTCTTGACAGTCTCTTGTACTGCAAAGAGATCAAACCAGTCCATCCTAAAGGAGATCAGTCCTGAATATTCATTGGAAGGACTGATGATGAAGCTGAAGCTCCAATATTTTGGCTACCTGATATGAAGAACTGACTCACTGGAAAAGACCCTGATGCTGGGAAAAACTGAAGGCAGGAGGAGAAAGGGATGACAGAGGATGAGTTGGTTAGATGGTATCACCAACTAGATGGACATGAGTTTGAGCAGCCTCCAGGAATTGGTGACGGACAGGGAAGCCTGGTATGTTGCAGTCCATGAGGTCACAAACAGTGGGACATGACTGAGCGACTGAACTGAACTGAGAAATACTAAGAAAAAGAATGAACAAAAAAGTGTGAAAACTAGAATTGATGTTGTTTGTACATAAATAGAATAAGCAGCAAATTCCAGAGGGTAAGTATCTACAGAAACATTTTTCAGTGTTTATCAGAAGAGCAGAGTGGCAAAAGTGTGGTACATTTTTGCAGAAATCAGTTAAAACAACAAAGAAACAAAACCACCTCTGGTATAAAACATACCAGTGGTTAAAAGTTCACAGTCACCCTTAAAAATGTCTTAAGGCACACAGAAAGGAAAAAAGTACTCTTATTTGCAACTAAGCAATGGGGGAAAAGGTGAAGAGTAAGCAATTATCCAAAATGGCACAGAGTTGAAACCAACAACAAGATGAACATAGGTGGTCAGAGATTCCATTTAACCTTTCACCTGAAGGTTGCCATCTTCCCAAGAGAACTGATTCTACCAGTGGCTCAGTTCTGATTCAGAAGAAAAAGAGTCACTTTCTGAGTCATAGCATCACTCTGGTTTTCCTTTCGGTCCTCCGTTCCAAGCCTACCAAATCACAACCCATTTTAACTTGGCTAAAGGTGGCCTGGCTGGCACTAGAATTTAATGCTTCCATAAATGAACTCTGATTGACATGAACGATGAGTCACTCTCAGAAAAACTTGTACTGCTGCCATTTGGTCAGTTTGGGGTTTGTTTTTAAAAAGAACGCCAGTTGAGGTTGAGCAGAAGCCAGGGTGTGTTTTTATTTTATGTCTCAAATAAAAATAAAGAGCTGGGTATGAATAATCAAAGAGGCAGGCACCTCCCTGGATACTTCTAAACCTTCCAAAAGCAGTCCCCAGGCTCAGCAAAATGTAATATAGTAAAAAACAACCATCAACAGTATTAGTACCAAGAGTTTGCTCCAGAAAAATAAAATAATTCTGAGTCCCCTCAAGTCCCAAACTCCAGTGCTTTTCAACAATATATTAAGTTAAAATATCCTTTTTGGAGGATGATAGTCCTAGAAAAAATATCCCTGGAAATTAGAAGAATATCAGATAAAAGAAAGATATGTACTCTTATCTAGTATAACTCTTAAAACAAACAGAGATTCTTCTAATTAGTCATATATACTGTATCGCTCTCTATGTGCTAAGTCATGCTCAACTCTTCACAACCCTATGGACGTGCAGCCCGCCAGGCTCCTCTGTCCATGGGAATCTCCAGGCAAGAATACTGGAGTGGGTTACCATGCCCTTCTCTAGGGAATCTTCCCAACCCAGGGACTGAACTCCAGTTTCTTAAGTCTCCTGCTTTGACAGGTGAGTTCTTTACCATTAGTGCCACCCAGGAAGCATATATCACCCTCTAGTAGGAGACATATGGTCAGCTTCTTGTTATTCTGAGACTGAGCATCAGTTTTATGGATTAAGCATTTTCTGCACTCCCCTCTATACAGTTTTTATTTTCTTTGCATAGTTCACAATACTTTCACAATTAGGAAAGAAAGAGAGAGGAGATAGGGTGAAGAAGAGGTAGTTAAAAGCAAGAGGAAACTAAAAGTGAGAATAAATAAGCTATGGATCAATTATTTTAAAAAAAAGTTTATTGTGATAAGAAAGGGAAAATAGTAGGTAAAAAAGGGCTTCTCTAAAATGTATGGATTTTGTCAACAATGTTTCTAAAAAAAGAATCAGAGATGAGAGGCAAGTATACAACAGGCCAGAGGGGAATACCGATAACATTGTTCCAAATATTTGGAACACTGAATCAAAAGAAATCTGGGACTTTTTATTCTAAGGTGGAATAAAGAACAATGTAAAGAATATTAGGAAAATATCTAGTCCTACATTATGATGTATTTGGAAGTAATTAACCCTGTAGTTATACATCAAGATGATACATAAAAAGATATTTCAGAAAACTTGTGATGAAAAAGAACTTTCAATTGTGCATGATCTGAGTCAAGTTAAATGGCCACTGCCTAGCTGCAAAATGCTACTGCTGATTTTCTCATGCCCGTGGCAAAACTACTCCTACAGTATTTTTATTTCAAGAAAGGCCAAAGCCTTTCATATACATTAGCACCTTAACCGCCAGTTTATTTCTGAGATAGATAGGTATTGTTATCACACTATAAACACAAGGCAAAATGATGCAGAGGGGCTGGTCTAGTGAGCCCTCAAAGTGCCCTGAACTAGTCTAGTGAGGCATGCTTTGTCCTCTCACCTAGAGTTGGAGCCTCAAGAATAGAAACCAATTTCAACACACCCCCAAGCAGTTAGCACAGCCCTAGAAACTTAGTACGGATTTTTCTTAAGTTGAAAATTGAGCTCAGTGATTCAGAAAGATCTCTTGGATCAGACTGCTGCCATAATCAGAAAATAATACTTAGTATCTTCAAATACACTCCGGCTTTTGTATCTTCAAAAGAATAGAAAAATCTTCCTAAAGAAGGGAACTGACTGTAGACCTTTCTGTGAGCCCTTTGACAATGACTGTGAAGTGTTTTTAATTGTGCTGTGTTTAAATCACAGCATGGAAACTAAAGTCATGCTCTGTGTTCCAAAGTCCTGCTTTAGAAACAGATGGACATGTTTCCTCTGCATGGCAAGTCCATGGCCTCACACACCAAAGTGAGTTTCACCTTCACCCTGGATTTCCCAGAAGAATAAAAGACATAGTTCTTCTCTATGGAAAAGGGAAAAAGTGAAAGTGCTAGTTGCTCCATCATGTCTGACTCTGCAACCCCAAGACCATAGGCTGCCAGGCTCCTCTGTCCATGGAATTCTCTGGGCAAGAATACTGGAGTAGGTTCTAATTCCTTGTTCCAGGGGATCTTCCTGAGCCAAGGACCGAACTCGGGTTAGTTAAAAGCTTAATAATTTTTAAATCACATAGTTGCCATGAAATTATTAAGCTTTTAATTTTACATGAGGGGCTTCCCTGATGGCTCAGATGGTAAAGAATCTGCCTGCAACGCAGGAGACCCGAGTTTGATCCCTGGGTCAGGGAGATCCCCTGGAGCAGGGAATTGCTACCCACTCCAGCATTCTTGCCTGGAGAATTCCATGGACAGAGGAGCTTTGCGGGCTATAGCTCATGGTGTTGAGAAGAGTCAGACACGACTGAGTGACTTTCAGTTTTCAGGTGGTTAAAAGAGAGTTTTGCACAGTTTTCGAGCTGCAGCATTGTAACAACTAACTGTAATCAGGACAGACCTAAGTGAGATCAGATACTGGGAAGGATCTGGAGCTGAGACAGTAGTGGTTACACTGTGACAGATGAGTGTATCTGTATAAGGAAAATCCCCTAGTTAGGGACCACAGCAGGATCCCATCCATCACATTACATGTGAGCTCAGAGAACTGAACCTCTTGAAGCATTTTTGGCAGCAGGGAGAACTTTTAGCATCCTAATGCTTTTACAAGGCTGGATTTTCCTTTTCTCCCCCATGTGCTTCAAGATTTCATAACATGAGAAACATAGGAGCAAAAGTTAAAATGCTTTAATGGTCCCCATAGGCTATTTAAATAAACACTGTGATTGCAATTTAGACAATCTGGAGTCCATTCAATATTAAATCTCCACCCTAAGCTACAGCTACTACACAAATAGGGAATTCATGGTATACTCCACATGGCCATTTACTACTGCGAAGACTGCCTCTTGACAATCATGGGGAGGAGTTAGCCAGGCCTGACATTACACCAGTTAAATCTGTCAACAACTGGAGAGAAAGCTCTGCTGAACAAACACACTGATCCCTCGCACACAGCCTGTCTTTGTCCTGACAACGCTGCAACCCCACTAATCTCATACCATCTTCAGCCATGCAAGCAGAAACTTCTTTTGCAACCAGCTGTAACAAAAGATGCCTTTCTTTATTTTCACACACTGTATGTATATATTTGTGCTTTCGCTTCCGCTCCCGCCCCCGCCATTTCCACTCCATCCTACAGACCCGATCCTAAATAAAGGCTGATTGGAAGAAGTCATAAGTTAGTCCTCATCTCAGATAAATACATGAAGAAAGAGGCCAGAGGACTGATCAGGTCCTTTTGACCAGGCCCTCATAAGAATAATACTCCATGATGTACAGTTTTGTCTGCACCGGGGAAAGAATAGATTTCAGAAGTAAGCAGGCAATAAATATCCTAAAATATGATGTGTCAAATTGAAACAATTGGGTGGTGAAATACATAGAACCGCTGAGTGTTCCTCCAACAACTTTCAGGCACCAGGGGCTTCAAGGAATCATGGTGCTCTTTTTCACTTTTATGTATTGTTGAAAAAAGTATTGTATGAGAGTAACATTTTAGCTATGGCATTAGAAAAACATTATTATTAACTGATAATTTCCTAGCTATAAAATATAATGCAGCATTTATGTGTTGGGATAAAATGGATATTTTTAGGTATAATTTACATTCAGTACAATGAAATGTCTTAATACAGCTAAAAGAATTTTTTACCTATGTACTTATCTATGTAATAACATTCAGGTTAAGAGATAACATATTTCTGTTGCCCCAGATGGTTTATTTCCACTCATTCTCAAGTCAATTCTCCACCATAGGTAATGAATGCATGGATAAATTTTGTCTGGAGCAAAACTAGACTGATTTTGCCTAATTGCCACAGGTAGTAGTTGCGTTAGTCGTTCAGTCGTGTCCGACTCTTTGTGACCCCACGGCCTGTAGCCCACCAGGCTCCCCTTTCCATGGGATTTCCCAGGCAAGAATACTAGAGTGGTTAGCCATTTTCCTTCTCCGAGGGATCTTCCTGGTCCAGGGGTCAAACCCGGGTCCCCAGCATAGTAGGCAGATTCTTTACTGCCTGAGCCACCTGGGAAGTTTTGCCTAAAACAAACATCTTCAAGTGTTACATGCCAAATACTATGTTGCAAATTTTCTTGCCTTATCTCATTTTAACTTCAGTTAATCCTAAGTACAAGAGGAGATAAGTATTTCTGTACCAGGTTTCCAAAAGAAAGGATAAGAAACTCAATCAACATAAAATTGCATCTGAAATTCTAAATCCATTACACTCAAGTGATATTCTACTATATTTATATTGTATAGACCATTAAATATGCCCTGTGATTAATGGTTTAAAATTAAATGCATAGCATAAGACACTGTTAATAAGAATATCAATCCCATTCTATTTGGCAGGAACTGGGCTATTGACTTTATTGCCTTATTTAATCCTCTTATCAACCCTGTAAGGCAGCTATTGCTATCTTCATTTTGCAGATGGCTCAAGAAGGTGAGAAGATTTGCCCACTTTTAAATAATAACTGTATTCAAATCTTGTACTTTCTGACTCAGAGTGCTTAGTTTACAGTAAGTGGTCAATAAATGTGTGTTATATCACTGAATTAAAAGAGGATTAAAAATGCTTGAGAAAGAGTAGGCTATGAAAATGCTAAGCAAATTTGTTTATCACTTTGATGATAACATTTATAGAAAAAAAATGACAGAACCTGAATGTCAGATGAAATCTTAGACATTACTTAGTCTCTTCCCCTTATTTTATGGGGACCATTTTACAATAGTCTTCATTGAATCTGTTACAAATTGTTTATGTTCTATGTTTGGGGGGTTTTGGCCACAAAGCATGTGGATTTTAGCTTCCCAAACAGGAATCTAACTCTCACGCCCTGTGTTGGAAGGCAAAGTCTTAACCACTGGACCACCAAAGAATTCCCTCTTCGCCTTATTTTTGAGATGAATGAACTGAAACACAAGTGACCTGTTCAAAGACCCAGAGTCAGCTAATGTTAAACTTTGGACTGGAATTCAGGTTTCTCTGTTCCCATTAATGTGTTAGCTGTGTTTTATTTCTTCAGTTGTGAATCAAGCACATGGCATGGTTTCTAAATATGTTTGCAACTAAATCTGATAAGTTTATCCATGCTGCAAAGAGCAGTGACAACTAATGTATGCTCCTGAATGCAAAAACAGACTGCCATATAAAAGATTTGCATGATAAAGTAAATCATTAAATATACTCAACTACCAAAATTTATGGAACTGGTAGTATCTATAGTGAAAGTCAGAAATACCAGCGAACAATGATGGCAGCAAATATCAAGAAACTTGAGACCTATTTAGAAGTCACTGCAGGCTCACAGGTTTGAAAAGAAAATCATCCAAAGCTAACCCTCCATTTGATCAAGGAGGAAGTGTGCACAAGGAGATGAGAGCCTTGACCCACGGCCACAAAGCTCCTTAGCAGCATTAAGTATGGCCACAGCCACTAACTCCCAGGCCACGATTTTGTCTGTTAGCACTGTTTCACCCATTACTCCATGAGACGTTGCCAAAGAAAACCTACTCCTCAGCTGAACAAGTAAAATAAAATGAAACATTAATATTAAAGTTTTACACGCTTTAAAAGATACCCATACAAATATTAGCAGTACAATGATCAAACAGCTTGTACTTTGAATGCATTGTCGAACTAGACTTTGGTACTTAGGACACATTAATTTAGAAAGTATTACTAAAAGAAAAAAAGCAAAACTAAGTCTTAGAGAAGGTTGGGGTGTAAGATACGTCTTTCAACTCATTCACTATACTAAAGTGTACAGCTCAAAAATGGAAAATATAGTTTTTAAAAAAGATTTTTCTGTGACATATCATGATGGAATGCACTTTTCTTCTCCATTCGAAACTGTCAGTGATGCACAAGTGATTTCATCCTGTGGACCCATGAGGAATGGAACTACATGCAAGCCTTCCAGCTGTTGTTCATCCAGAATTGTGATATTTATTCTGGAAGAAGCAAACAACAGATGCATTTGGAGAATGGGAGTTCACCTGGTTCTTACACTATATGAGCTCAAATTCAATTTTCTAGTGAATAAACATCTTGTCAAAGAACACTTACCATCACCAAAAAAGGGGGGAGGGGAGAAGAAGAAGAAGCACAGTATAAAAGCTCAAATTCATTTTTCCAGTGAATAAACATCTTGTAAAAGAAGCACACCATCACCATCACCAAAAAAGAAAAAAAAAGAAAGAAAAAAAAAATGAAGAAGAAGAAGCTGCACATGTAAATGGGCTAAAGCTCATTTACACTTTGGACTTCATAGACAACTTTAATTTTTATCTTCCATACCCCTGCCATATATACTGTAACTAACAAGTAACTCTTGTAGGTACTTCTTTGAAACATGTCTTTTTTTTTTTCCCCCTATCCATTTCAACATCTTATCTTGCTATCTTCTATAAAAATGGCCTCTTCATTTTCTGCGACAATAACTTACAGTTTCTTTAAAGATGACATGAAATGTGTTTTCAGCTCTCTTTCCTGATTTACAGTCATTTTCAATAAAACTGCCAACTAGGCATGAGAATCTATGAAAACACTTCTGGGTTCCTGAAGGACCATCTATCATTTTCAAATGAACATCTGTATTAGAAAACAGAAGTTTTCAATAATGATTCAAATTTAGATCTGTTACCTAGAGAGTGCTCTGATTGCACACTTCTGATCTCTTCTTAAAAGAAAAATACACACACAATGAATTTAAGCAATTGGTTTTGTAAACCATGCATAAATACAATTAAAAAATTATTTATTGCCTTTCTACTTTATTTTTGCTCTCAGCTTTTGACTATTTGATAGGCAAAATAATAAACTTGAACATAGAGGAAACTTCTTGACAAATTTATCAGACAACTTCTTCATAAATTTCTAATAAAATCATAGTAGTCTAAGAAGTTACTTTTGACCAGCCTATGTATTTCCTTTTTTCTAATTAGTCCCTTATAACATGACTCTTAAAGAGTGTACCAGTTACAATGGTGATAACATGGAAATTTACGAAATATCTTGTCTTTAAAAGCTAGCTTAAGTCTTTAATCCATGAGATTTAAAGTAAATTTGGTTCACTGGAAATTAAACACCACTAAGGGGCTTCCCTGGTGGCTCAGTGGTTAAAGAAATTACCTGCAATGAAGAAGACCTGGGTTGTTCAATCCCTGGGTTGGGAAGATCCCCTGAAGAAGGAAATGGCAGCCTACTCCAGTATTATTCCTTCAAAATCCCACGGACAGAGGAGCCTGGTGGGCTACAGGCCATGGAGTCAGAAAAAGTCAGACACAACTGAGCAACTAAACCACCACCATTTACTATAAAGATGCTGAATATATATTAATTTGCACTCAATACATAACTATCTTTGTTTCCATCAAAGTTCAATGTAGACAAATATAGAATAAGTTCACCTAACTAACTGCCTCCATTTTTTTCCCCCAAATCCACTTTTTACTTGTAAGATCATAGACATTTACTAATGAGATTATAGGTGT
Organism: Ovis aries; assembly: GCF_016772045.2. Classification (NCBI taxonomy): domain Eukaryota; kingdom Metazoa; phylum Chordata; class Mammalia; order Artiodactyla; family Bovidae; genus Ovis; species Ovis aries. The sequence continues at coordinate 191,598,033 of NC_056056.1, read as the reverse complement.
GCTTGATGTATCATCAGGCTACACACAAAAATCATATGAATTTGTTTCCTCTTCTCTCAACACTTTCAGTTCAGTTCAGTTCAGTTGCTCAGTTGTGTCCGACTCTTTGCGATCCCATGAATTGCAGCATGCCAGGGCTCCCTGTCCATCACCAACTCCCGGAGTTCACCCAAACTCATGTCCATCGAGTTGGTGATGCCATCCAGCCATCTCATCCTCTGTCGTCCCCTTCTCCTCCTGCCCTTAATCCCTTCCAGCATCAGTCTTTTCCAATGAGTCAACTCTTCGCATGAGGTGGCCAAATTACTGGAGTTTCAGCTTTAGCATCATTCCTTCCAAAGAACACCCAGGGCTGATCTCCTTCACAACGGACTGGTTGGATCTCCTTGCAGTCCAAGGGACTCTCAAGAGTCTTCTACAACACCACAGTTCAAAAGCACCAATTCTTCGGTGCTCAGCTTTCTTCACAGTCCAACTCTCATATCCATACATGACCACAGGAAAAACCATAGCCTTGACTAGACAGACCTTTGTTGGCAAAGTAATGTCTCTTTTGAATATGCTGTCTAGGTTGGTCATAACTTTCCTTCCAAGGAGTAAGTGTCTTCTAATTTCATGGCTGCAGTCACCATCTGCAAACAATTTTGAAATTCTACATCTCCACTAGATCATAGATGATACCAAACTCCATAGATCAAATCCGACCTGTGTATCTGATTCTAATTCTATAGAAAGACAGTGAATGATCTCACAATCTTAAATCAGGAAGAAAAAAAAGAAGCTACCATCTGCACCTGGATAGCTACAGCAGTGATTATAAAAACTAACAATATTAAATACAGTTAAACATTGCTGTACATCTTAGAACCTATTTGATTAATGACAAGAGTAGTGACAGACAGTTGCAATATGGAATCTAATGTTTATACTCAAACATTACATCAGTCATTGAGCCCAAATTTACCTTACTCCCACACAAACCTGGTGTCATGCTCAATGTTTATTTCTGTAAATAACCAAATAAAGCTCAATTTAAGCAGTCTAATTTTTTTTCACATGAACAAAATTTGTACCTGTAAAAGAAAATCCCAAAGCCTTCCAAACCACACTCGAATTAGCTTTCACAATTTATCTGAGACTTTTATCACAATTCTCTCAAAAGTTTTGTGCCCTATGCTGAAATCTTAATGACTATAGTATGTCCAAGAAATTTGGTCTCTGCTCTTTAGATTGCATTGTTTTTTACCCTCCAACATAAATCTGCTGCTTTCTTGCTAATAGGATATTTTAGTTCAGTTTGGTCGCTCAGTTGTGTCCCATTCTTTGCGACCCGAGGGACTGCAGCATGCCAGGCCTCCCTGTCCATCACCAACTCCCAGAATTTTCTCAGACTCATGTCTATTGGGACTTCCCTGGTGGCTCAGATGGGAAAGCGTCTGTCTACAATGCGGGAGACCCGGGTTAGATCCCTGGGTTGGGAAGATCCCTTGGAGAAGGAAATGGCAATCCACTCCAGGACTATTGCCTGGAAAATCCCATGGACAGAGGAGCCTGGTAGGCTACAGTCCATGGGGTCGCAAAGAGTCGGACACGACTGAGCGACTTCACTTCACTTCACTTCATGTCTATTGAGTCTGTGATGCCATCCAACCATCTCATCCTCTGTCATCCACATCTCCTCCACCTTCAATCTTTCCCAGCAGCAGGGTCTTTTCAAATGACTCTGTTCTTCCCATCAGGTGGCCAAAGTATCGGAGTTTCAGCTTCAGCATCAGTCGTTCCAATGAATATTCAGGACTGATTTCCTTTAGGATGGACTGGTTGGATCTCTTTGCAGTCCAAGGGACTCTCAAGAGTCTTCTCCAACACCACAGGTCAAAAGCATCAATTCTTCGGCGCTCAGCTTTCTTCACAGTCCAACTCTCACATCCATACACGGCTACTGGAAAAACCATAGCCTTGACTACATGGACCTTTGTTGGCAAAGTAATGTCTCTGCTTTTTAATACGCTGTCTAGGTTGGTCATAACTTTTCTTCCAAGGAGTAAGCGTCTTTTAATTTCATGGCTGCAGTCAACATCTGCAGTGATTCTGGGAGCCCAAAAAAAAATAAATTTTGGGACTGTTTCCACTGTTTCCCCATCTATTTCCCATGAAGTAAAGGGACCAGATACCATGATCTTAGTTTTCTGAATGTTGAGTTTTAAGCCAACTTTTTCACTGTCCTCTTTCACTTTCATCAAGAGGCTCTTTAGATCTTTGCTTTCTGCCATGAGGGTGGTATCATCTGCATATCTGAAGTTACTGATATTTCTCCCGGCAATCTTGATTCCAGCTTGTGCTTCTTCCACCCCAGCTCTGCATATAACTTAAATAAGCAGGGTGACAACATACAGCTTTGATGTACTCCTTATCTTATTTGGAAACAGTCTGTTGTTCCATGTCGAGTTCTAACTGTTGCCTCCTGACCTGTATACAGATTTCTCAAGAGGCAGGTCAGGTGGTCTAGTATTCCCATCTCTTTCAGAATTTTCCAGTTGTGGTGATCCACACAGTCAAATTCTTTGGCACAGTCAATAAAACAGATATAGATGATTTTCTGGAACTCTCTTGCTTTTGCAATGATCCACCAGATGTTGGCAATTTTATCTCTGGTTCCTCTGCCTTTTCTAAATCCAGTTTGAACATCTGGAAGTTCACAGTTCATGTACTGTTTAAGCCTGGCTTGGAAAATTTTGAGCATTACTTTACTAGCATGTGAGATGAGTGCAATTGTGTGGTATTTTGAGCATTCTTTGGCATTGCCTTTCTTTGGAATTGGAATGAAAACTGAACTTTTCCAGTTCTGTGGCCACTGTTGAGTTTTCCAAATTTGCTGGCATATTGAGTGCAGCACTTTCACAGCATCATCTTTCAGGATTTGAAATAGTTCAACTGGAATTCCATTACCCCCACTAGCTTTGGTCATAGTGATGCTTCCTAAGGCCCACTTGACTTTGAATTCCAGGATGTTTGCCTCTAGGTTGGTGATCACACCATCGTGATTATCTGGGTCAGGAATATCTTTTTAGTACAATTCTTCTGTGTATTCTTGCCACCTCTTCTTAATATCTCCTGCTTCTGTTAGGTCCATACCACTTCTGTCCTTTTTTGAGCCCATCTTTGCATTTGGTATCTCTAAGTTTCTTAAAGAGATCTCTAGTCTTTCCCATTCTATTGTTTTCCTCTATTTCTTTGCACTGATCACTGAGGAAGGATTTTTAATCTCTCTATTCTTTGGAACTCTGCATCAAATGGATATATCTTTCCTTCTCTCCTTTGCCTTTCACTTCTCTTCTTTTCACAGCTATTTTTAAGGCCTCCTCAGACAACCATTCTGCCTTTTTGCATTTCTTTTTCTTGGGGATGGTCTTGATCCCTGTCTCCTGTACAATGTCATAAACCTCCGTCCTTAGTTCATCAGGCACTCTGTCTATCAGATCTAATCCCTTGAATTTATTTCTCCCTTCCACTGCACAATCATAAGGGATTTGATTTAGGTCATATGTGAATGGTCTAGTGGTTTTCCCTACTTTCTTCAATTTAAGCCTGAATTTGGCAAGAAGGAGTTCATGATCTGAGCCACAGTCAGCTCCCAGTGTTGTTTTTGCTGACTGTATAGAGCTTCTCCATCTTTGGCTGCAAAGAATGTAATCAATCTGATTTCGGTGTTGACCATCTTGGATGTCCATGTGTAGGGTCTTCTCTTGTGTTGTTGGAAGAGGGTGTTTGCTCTGACCAGTGTGTTCCCTTGGCAAAAGTCTATTAGTCTTTGCCCTACTTCATTCTGTACTCCAAGGTCAAATTTGCCTGTTACTCCAGGTGCTTCTTGATTTCCTACTTTTGCATTCCAGTCCCCTATAATGAAAAGGACATCTTTTGGGGGTGTTAGTTCTAGAAGGTCTTGTAGGTCTTCATGGAATAGTTCAACATCAGCTTCTTCAGCATTACTAGTTGGGGCACAGACTTGGATTACTGTGATATTGAATGGTTTGCCTTGGAAACGAACAGAGATTATTCTGTCATTTTTGACACTGCATCCAAGTACTGTATTTCAGACTCTTTTGTTGACTATCATGGCTACTCCATTTCTTCTAAAGGATTCTTGCCCATAGTAGTAGATATAATGGTCATCTGAGTTAAATTCACCCATTCCAGTCCATTTTAGCTGATTCCTAAAGTGTCAGTGTTAACTCTTACCATCTCCAATTTGCCTTGATTCATGGACCTACCGGACCTACCATTCCAGGTTCCTATGCAGTACTGCTCTTTACAGCATCAGACTTTGCTGTATTTTGACAGACTGTGGTCCACTGGAGAAGGGAATGGCAAACCACTTCAGTATTCTTGCCTTGAGAACCCCATGAACAGTATGAAAAGGCAAAATGATAGGACACTGAAAGATGAACTCCCCAGGTCAGTAGGTGCCCAATATGCTGCTGGAGATCAGTGAAGAAATAACTCCAGAAAGAATGAAGAGACAGAGAGAAAGTAAAAACAACACACATTTGTGGAGGTGACTGGTGATAGAAGCACCGACCGATAGACTATTTACTTCATTAATAACCACTGGCATTTAGAAACATAGCATTTAAGACTTAAATGGAAAATCAAGAATATATGTGTCTAATTTTTCTTTTGAGAGACAAGTGTCACTGGTAAAAATTCTGTATTTCACATAAAAGGGCTACGACCTGAGTTGACTGGCTAGCAGGAACAAAGGAAAAGATATTTAGTTTTGTAAGTGGTTACTATAAAACTGAGGACAGATATATGGGAGAATGGAGTCATAATCTAAAACTGTCCACTTTGAGAAACTTTTATTATTTTATTTAAGAAAATTAAAGGCATGACTGAACCACAATTTTTTTTAAAAAGTGGTTGAAATAAAGTTTTAGTCTTCCCCAGTTGGAATAAAACTGGAAGTAATCATAGAATCTCATGGCTTGAGTTGTATGTGTTTGATTTTTGAGAAACTGTTTCATTCATGATATTTTTTAAAGAAGCTGAAGAGGTCAAAGTAGAATTATACTGATGCCCAACGTGATACAAAGGAAACACTCAGAAAACACAAATGTTCACTGAAGAGTAAGAAATAGAATAGCTGATAATTAGGTATGGAGTAAGGGAGTGAGGAAACGGAGAAGGAAGACTGCAGATGGAAAACAAAAATGCTCATAACTTTATCCCCACTGGCTTAACTTAAATCCAGCTTGTAGAACAAGGGAGTGTTTGGGGGTTTGATTTTTTGTTTTTGGATTTTCTTCTTCTTTAGCCCTTTTCCAACATGTGTGGCATCTAGCATCTGGGTTTGGGTGGCTTATTATTATCTTTCTAAACATATAGTTTGATATTCCTTTAATTAAAATGGTGACCATCACCCAAAACAACTTTTCTGGAGAGGGACCCTGTAAACCCACAAAACCCAGGAATGGGTTTGTTGAACCTGCAGGCAGTTTTAAGGGAGCATTAAAGACTTGGCAAGCCCTCTGTGCTCTCATTTTCTTATTCTCTATTATCTACCCACTTAATAATTTCAGAAACCTTAATCAGACTCTGACCAAAAAAATCCACACAGTGCTTGGGATAGAATGATAATACCATCTGTTTTCATTCTTATGTGGGTTCATTCCAGCTGTATAATCCTGCATTCTGGATTGCTTAACTTTATAATGATCCTGATATTATAGGTGATTTAAAGGAAACTCTCCTATGCCACTCGTCTCTTCCAAACATGCAGATTCTTTTCAATTTGAAAAAGTCTGGCGCATTTTCATATTCATGTTGATCACATTTGAATTCTATAGATAAATAGGACGAATCCCAATACTAAAAAAGATCCAAAGCCATTTTCTCCTTTTTTTGGTAATGGTGGGTAAGATGGAAAGCTCTTCTAAAGAATTTATTTGGCAGGAGACTTCTAATTCTCTTAAAGTCTACATGGCAATTTTAAAAACAAAATATCTAAACCCTCCCTAAAAATAGAAACAACCGACTTACTGAGAACCTTCTCTCCTCTACTATGTTCCTTAAGAATTCGATTACAATATCATTATTCAAGTATAATGTATAAAGAAGTGGTGATACGGTTTCCCTCTAGTCATGGTGACAACCGCAAATTCAGAGCAAAGGTCAAATGCTTTTAAACTCTTTGACACAGGGAAAATTAGCCAATGATATGGAAAAAATACACTCCAAATAATTCATTTTTGCAGATTTTAACAATCAATATGGAGCACCATATGATAGATATGGCTCCAACAATCTGTATCAATCATGAAGATTGGCAGTGGCAAACTACACAGACCAAGTTTTGTCATGCTACCCCAGTCGATTTTACAGACGATGTGTAACCAAGACTTACTCTGGTGCTTTCCCCGACACACCACACAATCCCTTCCAAGATCTGCTTCCAACACATTCAAGGGCTTTTCTGAACCAAACCTGACTGAAAACCTTTGGAGACTGGCACACAATTCTTATGATACTCCATGTTTTCCTTCCAATGGCTGCATCTTTAATACATTATATTGGGTCTTTCCCATCACACATTTAATGTGTGAAATTTCTAAACTCTTCCCCTTCAGTTATCTAAATTGAACTTTGGCAGCCAGCAGTTAACTGTTGGAGAGTTGCTCAAAAACGATCAAACCCTTTCTAGATCTGATTGCAAAAAGTATCAGTGCCAAGAGAGAAATTTCAGTCTTCATCGTACACAAAATCAATATGTATGCTTCGCTCTGGAAAGACAGCCACCTTGAAAATAATTAATAAAACATCAAAGCTGCATACAACTTCAAAAATCCACACGAGACTGAAACATTTGAGGCAATTAAAAGAAATTACTAATTTATGGAAGGTGGTGCTTCTCTTTGAAAGGTATTTTCATTTATATACACATATATGTATGTAAACTGAAATCTCACGTTTGGCTTCAAAATGGCAATTTAAAATCTTAACAACATATCCACAGCAATTATGAATGTTACATTAAATACATAGACTTTGAAAAAACTTAAGAACAATTCATTTTCATTGAAATACAATGCATAGGCATATTAGAATTGGAAAGAGGCATAAATTTAATACTTATAATATGTACATAGGTGACATGACCTCCATAAAAGACATGGCAACAACATAAATTTCATTTATCAGCTGTATTTCACTGTCTTACAGAGTTACCTTTGATTTATTTATTCTTAAGTATATATGTCTCATTTGGTGGTGTATACTTAAAAAAACTGATTAAAAAAAAAAAAAAAGATGACTGTGGAGCGCTACATATGGACTCGGGGAGATACAGAGAAACACAGAAACACAGAGTGATAAACCAGAGAGGTGCCTGAGAAAAGAAAAGCGTGACCAAAGAGAGGATGTTTGTTCTGCCTTTTAAAAATGACCCATAGTTTTGAAGGCTCTAAATGGAAAGACACACATCCAGAATGGATCTGAATACCTTAAGTAACTATATAAAGAGGAGGATGGAAAGCAGCATTGGGGTTAGATAGATCAAGGTCCTGTTTACCTGGCTAGGTGTTTAGATTTTATCCAGGAGGCAACTGAAAGTCATTAGAGGTTTTCAGTCAGGAAGATGTCATACCCAGATTTGCATTTTTCAAACTATTACTGGCATCAGCAATGAAATAAACTGATCTGAAACGAGAGACAGGAGGCGAGGAGTCCACTCAGGAGCATTCTATGATACATGGACAGACGGTGAGAACCTCAAGTGAGGTGGGAGCACTGACACCTAAGGGCAATTTTCTCTGTGCTCTCCATAAAGCCCTAAACTTACACATCCAAAAGTATTGATATCAAGGAACTACATGGCTTTTCAAAAGTTTACTTAGCCTTTTAGAATATATATCTTTGTAGAGCACCTTTTTAGGCATTTCTTAACCAAACCTCTCAGTCTCATTAGCAATGGAAGGATGACAAGTTTTACTCTGAGTAGATTTTTTTTTTAATGAAAATATAGTTACTGTGACTTAGCACCTCTGCACCAAATGCCTTGGGAGCATCAACTGACCTACTTCTCTAATTGTCATTAATATTCTACACCTGATGATAAAGCAAAAATGAACTGTGTCGGTTACAGACTGTGTCTCCCCTTCCACTAGTTTTGCTCTGGTCAATGTCACCTCATGAAGCCAGCCAAAATGACGAAAATACATGGCATCTATTTGAAATTAGAGAAAAAGTAGACTGGCTAGAAAGCTCTACATGGAATTAAAGACAAAGAAGCTGCATAAGGATTTAGTCAATATTTTCACTTTGAAGATGAAGAAACCTTGACCCAGTGAGATTAAGTGATTTGCCCAAGATAAAATCAACTGCTGGAAGAGTTTTTCTAACAACACCACAGGAATCATGTAACTATTAACCCGTATTTCTGAAGCTATTCATTTTATAACTGATAACAAAGTTGTTAATGAAATTGGGGAGGGGGAAGTTATTTTCCAAGGATCTACAAAACTGCATGACATGGGAATCAAAAAATGTTGTATTTTTATATATTTCCTATATTAAATAATATATTATTTATTTATATTTTTGTTAAAGCAGAGGGACAGTCATTTAGTTTTTATCTACAAAGTTGCATTAATAATATCCCAATCCTCCAATGGTACTGAAATATATATACACCAGTTTGAGACCATTGATTAAAATGATTGTTTCATCAGTTCAAATATATAAATTGTTAATGAGGTCAGTCAATCATTTGGGATATGTTCACTGATGATTAAGACTTTACAAAAATTACTGAACTGGTCAACTCTTCCTTTTGAAGTAAACTGATTTTTTAAATACCATTTTCTATTTATAGTCTGTAGTTGCTTTGTATTTTGATAAATGACGAAACTATAATACATTAGCATCTAAGTTGACCAGTGTGTTTTAAAACAGCATAATTATTCCATGATTATTTAAAAGTGATTAGTGAATAGAAATTATTGTGTTATATATATTTTCTACTGCTTTACTTATTCACAGTACAAGTAATGTAAGGCTCACAGGTCAAACCTCAAAATAATTACATATTGTTTAAATACAGGAATAAAGGTATATCACTTTTACATCCTACTATTCTAAAAAATTTTAGCAAAACTTTCACAAAGTAACTTAGGAAGCAAACTCATGTATGTAAAATAAAAATACAATTCTGAAAGGACAAAAAAGCTAAAAGACACATAAAAGCTATGTCACTGAGAAACACGTGCATATTTTAGTCAGAAATTATACAAATAATGACATGATACCAAAATATGATGATACTTTGGAAAAATGTTTAGTATAGATTAACTGTCCTAGAATTGCAATGCTAGGCACATAGAGGAGATCAAAAATATTTTTTAATCCAAATTTGACATTAACTATCTACAGCAATGGTATCTCCATATTATTTTTTTATATCCTTCTATATTGCTAGAAAGTAACATCACACCATTAAAAAGATCAAAATAAAATTTGGTTTAATTGGTATCAATTTTTATGTGCATTAGTGCAGGTACATATAAGCTGTACAATTTTTATACATATTTGAAACTGTTATTGCTAATACTAGTTTCTATTGTCTGTAGACTTCACATAGGACTATGGACTATGTATTGAAACTTCCAGTGTTTGAAGATCTGTTTCTCTGCCCTTTGGACTGTAAGTCACTTTTGTTCCAAAATATTGTTCACTGCATTCTCACTGATCTGTGTGCTTCTGCATCTTCCCCAGGACACCAGAGCTATACCATACTGCTTACACTATGCAGAGTGAGCACAAATATTTGATAAGCAAAGTTAATTTTTTGAAGTCTTTGTGGAGGGAAGAAAAGGCATTGTATCTAATATATGATCTTAACATATCTCATTGCAATGGTTAAATTTATAATTTAAAAAATGTTTGCCAAGGAAGCAAAAAGTGTTTAAGGGCAATTCTATGAACTTGTATATGTGTGTGTGTGTGTGTGTGTGTATGTATATATATATATATATATATATATATATTAGAATCACCTTAGCTTAGTCTCTGTAATCATTAGCAGTAATATGCTTAATAACTTGCTAGTTTAACACATATGGCATCAAAGTATAGCCCAATGATGGAATCAAGCAAAATCACAAAATGATCGTTTTCTCTCTTTACCCTAAGCTGAGCAAGGAACCTTTCCAAACAGCATGAACTCATTGGCTTCCCCATAACTCTACAGAGTTGCCATATAACTGGGAATAGGAGAGGTGAGGTCATTTCATCACTCCTCGCAAAAAAAAAAAAAAAAAAAAATGCAAAACGTCTGCTAAAATCTGACTTCATTTGATTTACTCTCCAAGACTGTTTTTTATTAAATATGTTTGACTGCTATCTCTAATTAAATGTAGAATTAATTTTGGCAAACTAACCACAGATGCAGTTTATGTTCAATTTTATCAGACAGATTTATTTATAAGCTGTCAACTTCTTGAAAGACTTCATTTTGGAGCAGTTTTAAATTGCTAACAGTAGCTGTAAATGGAGCTACTGTTCTCTGGAACACTAAAGGAAAAGTATGCTATAAATGTCCATTCCATCTGTGAGGAATCATAAAACAATCACATTCCTTTATTTTTTTTTCCTCCTTAGGACCTTTATTAAATTAGTTCAACTCAATTAAAAATAACTTCAAAAACATTTCAGAGCCTTTTGTTTCATGGAATACTTGGAACTCTCTGCACGGAACGTCACCCTTTTAACTAATCCCTTTTAGTAAATGGAGGAGAATAGTGGTATTGTGACTTCAGACAGTGCTTTCAAGGGTCTCTACTGTACCGAATTGAGGTCACTGCAAGACAATGCTCAACACCCAATAGCCATTCAAACATTCTTCACAACTCTATCAAACGTGTCTTTCTTTCTCTCACCCGCTTTCTCTCATGGCAAACTCAGAGGACAATGGAAAAGCCTCTAGCACCATTTATGGTCACCATATTTGCACATGACAAAGTCTATTCTTCCTGGTTTGCCAACTCCCTGTAAAAAGAATGAACCCTGGGATAGATTTTCCCACCATTACTGTTATTCAAACTTAGTTTGTATTTAATTTTTTGTTGTTGTTGTTCTTAGAGGGCTGGGACATGGCATTTGAGAAGCAAACTTGCTATATTTGTGCACGAGTAACAAAGCAGAAACTAAATGCAGAATTAAATATGCCATGTTATAGCCAGCCTATTCTAATAGAGTACACAATTTAGTATAAAACAGAGATAGATGATGAAATTGGAATTATTATATCTTGTCTTATTGTCTAGTATTAATAGTATTATAAAACTTGCTATATACCCATGAACTGCCGGACCTGTGCCCCACAAGCACTATTTAGTATTGCTTGGGAGTTTTTATGGTTGCAGCCACAAACAAACAAAATCAATTGCTGCAAATTTTTCTCACCAGGCTGCTCCTTTTTGAAAGGGGGAAAAAAATGCACCCAGAGCATCGTCCTCCAAACAAACAAGATCACATATTCTTAAGCTATATAGTAAAGTTGTTACGAAGATTTTGATTTTAATTAAGAATGGGATTTGTAGGACAATTAGTGAGATGTAATATTCTTTGCAAGAAAACAGTACCCTTATTGGAAATACTATCTGAAATGAAATGGGGACATTTGGAGCTGCACAGAGACTTATTTCTATGGGTTTCTACAGTTAATGAGAAAAAAAAAATACAAGGAAAATGAAGATACCTCACCTGAATTGCAGGAATACAAAAGCTGTTTGCCTTTTTTCCCCTGTTAATTTTTCTTTTTAATTTAACTCATAGATATCTGTGCTATTGATTCTCTTATCGTTAATACACTTTGGAAGTTATTTTTCACAGTTATTCTAAACCACTGATTATTAGGAGTATACTTCTCATTTGATGATTTTACAAAGACTTATACATGTATATATAATTTTATATATGTATAAAATTATAGTAATGATGATGGATATCACAGTTATTTTGGATATTTTTAGCAGCCCTAATACTAAAAAGAGGGCTTTTTCTCATATTACAGAACACAATTTTTATAATTGCTTACATGTTAGAATGACCATTGCCTTTACAGTATATTCATTTTCATGTGTTAGGATAACTAAAAATAGATTTACTAATCAAATACCTGATAATTTCTCATATTTCCAATTAACTTTTTAATAAAAATTACATTTTTCCTTTCTATACACTGTAAGATTAAATACTATAAAGTGTATTAAGGGACTTCTTTCTTATAGCAGATGGAAAAAATTATTAATAGTGACTATGCCATCAGACATTATGCTGTGAATCATAAAGACCAAAATATATATAATCATATGTATGTGGTTTAAAATGTGTATTGACCACCAAAATTCTGCCACATCTATTCTATGGTATTTTTAAGCATATGCTTTCTTCCAGGCACTGCACCAGGTAAGGGTAAATTCCAATACACACTGAAGATGGCTTCATGTAGTTTATAATCTGCTGGAAAGACCTACAACTAAACCAGCATAATGGCTCACATTGTATGAAGTGATATAGATACACAAATAGGTATAAGATTTCTTTCATTTCACAAGCTGAAAGTGCAAGCTCTCTACAACTATGGCAGGCAAGCTGAGTTAATTTATGGAGCGATAGAGTACCCATCTGAAAAGCATCATGGGAAGTGTATTAAGATTAAGAATAGGGTTAAAACAAAGACTGTACCCTGGGGAAAGAGTAGAAGGGGAGCAAGAAGGAACAGAAATGAAAACAAAAGAAACTGAAACATGGAGATCATAACAAGGAATATTCATGGCCCATTACGTCTCTATGGAGGCTGCTTACATGCGACTAAGGCAAGATAGATCTGGAAACCTAGACTGGGGCCACAGCATAGTCAGTGGTTTTTCAGTGATACTCTTAAAACCACTGATTGGTGTTGGAAAAGACAAAGAGTCAGGTAAAGAATTTCAAGGCTACTTCAGGATTTCAGCTGGAAGGGATAGAGGGTATTTTGTCTCTGCTGTGCCAAATAAAAGGAGAAGATGCATTAAACAGAGAGAGAGAAAAAAAAAATCTGTGTGCTGCGGAAGCCAGATATGGCAGCTGAGAAGGCGAAGGGAGTTAATGTGACTTCTAAGGTTTTACACCAGGATGGCTGTATCTATACCATTGAATGATGTCAAACTGCAAACCTAATACACCTAAGTGATATTTGAATAGAGTGGGTAGAGAGAGAAGACAGGTTCAAGAAAGAAAATGAAATTTGGGTCTAGATTCAGAAAGCAAAAGGGTGGAGTCAGTAAAGGGGTGACTGAAACAGTCTCCCCACAGAGATGGGATTCACACTTAACTTCCTTCATGTCACTGAAAATATGGGAGAGAGCTTTTTTAATTTTTTTCCCTGCAAGGTTAGCTTCAAAATATAATATATTTCATATTCTGTGTTACTCTCCAAGACCTAAGATTCCTAATTCATTATTTTGCTCTTTCATTGTCCTTTAATTAAAACCCTATATGACATTTTAAAAATAAAATTTCAGAACAAAAGTATTCTTCTATACATTTTACTGTCGGAAGAAAATAATGAAAATAAAATATAAATATGGTACACTGTACCAATCCAAACATCCATCCCTGCATCCTACCTGTTACAATACCTGTAGTTATTATCAATGATCACCTTAATTTAAAAAACGGTCCTCCTCATGAAGTTTCTAATTGTGACCTGCTTCCTGTTTTATTCTATAAACTGAAGTGCTGAAAGTGTTAGTCACTCAATCTTGTCCAACTCTTTGCAACCCCCTGGACTGTAGCCTGCAAGGCGACTCTATCCATGGAATTCTCCAGGCAAGAACACTGGAGTGGGTAGCCCTTCTCTTCTCCAGGGGATCTTCCCAACCCAAGGATCGAACCCAGGTCTCCTGCATGGCAGGCAGATTCTTTATCATCTGAGCCACCAGGAAAAACCAATATAAATTGATGAGGCATGTAGTGTCCTTTAACAGCTGTCCTCTAATGGATAGCCCTATCTCATCACTATGCATTCTACCTTAATTATTATGAATGCTAAATCCTAACTATGGGTATCTTTTCCCTGATTGATAAATTCTACATAATATCAATGAAGCTAAATGGAGCTTAAACATATTCACTTGGATATCTGCCTTATTTGCTTTCTAACTACCTTAACATCACATTTTCATAACAATTATGTGGAAGACAGGATGACTTCAAAATTCCCAAAGACCACCTGAAAAAGGAGGGTGTGTGTTTTAATTTAGGATGATAATAAAGACAGTTGACATACAGAGCCACCACTACCCTATCCATGACCTTTACTCAAAAAGACACCTCCCACTCACTGGTCCTGTCCTGCAAGCAAGAGCATGGCCAACATGAGATCCAATGGGTGAATTTCAGTCCCATTAACCCCCATTCATCTCCTTGACTGGGCACCTTTGGGCTATGTAAAAATTACACAATTGAGTGTGAATTCTGGCCACCTATGTATTCTGTTTCCCTATACACTGTCTCCATTAATTCTCACAATGACTCTATGAGTTAGGCCCAGTTCTCTGCCCATTTTATAGAGGTTAACTAACTTGCCCAAGGTCACAGCTAGTTAATGGAAGCATCTAAGTTGTCACATAGGCATTTGGTCTTCAGAGCCTTTATCCTTAGTCACAATGAAGTATTACAAATATCATTATGCTAAATCAGGATTTTATTTCACTGTTGTTGCTGCTGTGACTACTCAGTTTTGTCTGGCTCTTTGTGACCCCATGGACTATGGCATGCCAGGCTTCCCTGTCCTTCACTATCTCCCGGAGTTTGCTCAAACTCATGTCCATTGAGTAAATAATGCGATCGAACCATCTCATCCTCAGTCACTCCTTTCTACTGTCCTCAATCTTTCTCAGCAACAGCATCATTTTATTCCATATTTTTATATGATTATATTTTGTTAATTATTTGGCTATAATATGCTTATTTAACTTATATGCAGAGTACATCATAGAAACGCTGGCTGGAGGAAGCACAAGCTGGAATCAAGATTGCCAGGAGAAATATCAATAACCTCACATATGCAGATGTCACCACCCTTATGGCAGAAAGTGAAGAGGAACTAAAAAGTCTCTCAATGAAAGTGAAAGAGGAGAGTGAAAAAGTTGGCTTAAAGCTCAACGTTCAGAAAATGAAGATCATGGCACCTGGTCCCATCACTTCATGGCAAATAGATGGGGAAACATTGGAAACAGTGTCAGACTTTATTTTGGGGGGCTCCAAAATCACTGCAGATGGTCACTGTAGCCATGAAATTAAAAGACACTTACTCCTTGGAAGGAAAGTTATGACCAACCTAGATGGCATATTCAAAAGCAGAGACATTACTTTGCTGACTAAGGTCCATCTAGTCAAGGCTATGGTTTTTTCCAGTGGTCATGTATGGATGGATGTGAGAGTTGGACTATAAAGAAAACTGAGCGCAGAAGAATTGATGCTTTCAAAGTGTGGTATTGTAGAAAACTCTTGAGAGTCCCTTGGACTGCAAGGAGATCCAACCAGTCCATCCTAAAGGAGACCAGTCCTGGGTGTTCATTGGAAGGACTGATGCTGAGGCTAAAACTCCAATACTTTGGCCACCTCATGTGCAGAGTTGACTCACTGGAAAAGACCCTGATGCTGGGAGGGATTGGGGGCAGGAGGAGAAGGGGACGACAGAGGATGAGGTGGCCGGATGGCATCACCGACTCAACGCACATGAGTTTGGATGAACTCCAGGAGTTGGTGATAGACAGGGAGGCCTGGCATGCTGTGATTCATGGGGTGGCAAAGAGTCGGACATGACTGAGTGACTGAACTGAACTGAACTGAATATACATATGTGTTAGTGATCATGGGCTGAATAAGTCCCACCAAAACACTATAGTCTATTATTTCCTTAGTTAACTAATTCCTAATAAAATGGGAGGGAGGTACATCTAGAAAGATATTTCACCAATGATTTCAAATTTGCCATATTTGAAAGAAGAAGTGATCCTTTTTTTTTAAAAAAAGAAAAACCATCTTGTTATTAATAAAAAGAAAAACTATTATTAACTTTTAAATGGGCAAAGCAATTAACTGAAAATATCCATCCCTCTGACATCCTCTTCTAAATAAAAGCTTTAAGTCAGCACATTTAAATTAGTAAAAAAAAAACACACAAAAAAAAATCCCAAAGGTTAAGATAAACAGTGTTAAGTTGTCCATACAGACAAGCAAGCATAGGCCTACCAAAAAAAAAAAAAAGTATTTAAATTACACTAAAAATATTTTACTTGGTAGTAAAATACTTCTTAAAGTATTTCTCAATTCAAACTAGATTTGCCAAATCAAAAGTTTTCTTTTGGGTAGTTGAGAAAGCCAAGAGTATTCAAAATGATTTTAAAACTATTTTACCTATTACTGTCTGTTTCCAAAGGAAGCATTGGCAAACACAATTTGGCTGTTAAGGGAGAGAAAATACTGAACAATTTTTTTTTCATTGTCAAAATAAACTCTTAGTTAAGAAACTCCAATTGGGTAAAATCAGTATATATAGCAAGTTTCATAGACACTCATTATGTTTTTCCCATAAGAAATGATTTGGGAAACTGAGGGTGTAGTGCTAAATTCCTATAGCAGTTGCAGAAGTGCCTCAAGAATAGAAAACCTGTCTGTTTTTAAAGTAATCTTAAACATATAGACTTTGAATTACAGAATTTAATAAACAAGAAGGGGGCCTCCTTCCCTTCTTAGGTCAAGTTAGAACTTGACCTAACGCATAGAGCTGTTGTGAGAATTTAATGGAGACAGAGGAAGAGAGACTGGAGAAAGAAGACGAGGAGGAGCAAACTGCTATGCCTTAGGAAAAACTCATTTCCAATTATATTAATGGAGCTAGTCAGAGGAGAAAATTTCAGAAATGAATTCCCAGGTACTGATGTATCATCCATAAAACCAGACTTTAAAAATAATGATATTATTTCATTTCTAATAACTGTGGTTCTCTCTGTGGAATCTGAGTGGCCCGACAGATCTAGGAGAGTCAAAATTCAGGAAAACAGTTATGCTTTAAAATATTTTCTTTCTTTAAATTAGTCACTAGATAAAAACCCACTGAGGTTGAGAATTCCCAAACTTGATGATCATATAACTGTAAAATATGAAAGCGTAGTCAAATATTCAAGGTTTAGAATGTTATAATTCATTCATTCAACAAATCTTCATTTTTGTTACAGTACATTTCAAGAGTATTTCTGAAAGTACCAACCAAAGACAGGGTTCTAAGATCATTAAACAAAAATGATGTACAGATATCATGTTTTCACAAAACTTACAGGGGCTTGTTTTATTAATTATTTAAATATACATTTAATTAACTTAGTTCCAAGGACTTCTGTATATGTTTCTTCATGTTGGACACTGATCAGGTAGCTACACTGAACCACACGTTTAAGGAACCATCCAGGGTGTTCCTCTCTCTTGCTATATTTATTTTATACGTACATCTATAAAGACATATAAAATTTTAGAATTGTTTTAATTATACAATCAATGCTACTAAGAATTCATCAAAATTATTGGTCTATAAATTACTATAATTTCAATCATAATTTATAAATGAAATGAGTTAATAAGACAAAAAGCTATACTGATAAATTTTCAAAGAGAGACATTAAGTTTTAAATGAAACACTTACCCTGTACATATGTTAATATGCAAAAGAGTACTATGAAGCAGGAAAATATCTCTTATCTTTATTACTCATCTACTGCTGTTTCTATTTTTACCTTGTGTGTTTATTAAAGTCTACAGGTAAAACCAACTGGGTGTTTTGCCTACAAGTGTCAGACAAATTTATTTGGTTACAAGGGTGTAAAGGTCTATGTGGGGAGGCTGGATTTATTTGATAAGAAGATTAAAATACCATATTATATAGTTTTTATTTTAGCAGAGAGCAAATACTCTGAAAAGGAATCAGGAATGTGATATTTTGGGGAGCAAAGCACTTCAAGTTAAGGTGTGACCCTAATTATAAATTCTGAGATCATTGAGTTTACTACAGTAGATAATGTGTTTAGAACATGTCGGGGGGGAATCACATTACACTTTTCTAGGAGATAATTCTTAAATACTCTTTCCCCACTGGAAAAGGAAGATTAAAATACCGAAAGGAGCTATGATTTAAAAATAGACTGCTCTAAATATTCACAGTCTCCATGTATTTGAACAACGGGCAAAAATAAAAGGAACTCTTGTTTCCCTCTCCTTTTAACAGAACTAACAGGGTCTCAGTCTAAAGAAAAAGAGAGACAGGGTTCTTTAGTCCTCACCACTGTTCCCATTAGTGAGTTTCTACTGATTATCTCAGAAACAGGCCAAAAAGCAAGAGGAGAAACTTACATCCCTCCTCCCCGAGGGAAGTTTGTGAGCAATCAATAAGTATCTCTGCCCTCACATTTTAAAAACACAGAAAGTATAGATATGACTTTCCATAAATCTCACCTTTAAAAAAAATAAATAATGTGTCAATATGGGGCTACTGAATCAAAAACATGTTGATTATATTTTCAGCATAATCTCATGGTGAATATGGATTTTAGGGGGAAAGGGTTCATTTTGAAGATAGACTTCCCCCTATTCCTTGTAACTAGGAGTTCTGAATAATCTGTCCTAGCAATTGTCTGTTGTTTTCATTTATATACTGAAATAATTTCTTTCATTTATATAAGAACAGTATAGTATCATTGTTTCTACTACCGTACTGAAGTTTCCATAGGCTTTGAGCTACAAAATATTTCCACCCATACCTGCTGAATCAAGAAAAGGTATGAAAATACTAGTTGGTGAACAGGAAAAGCACCAAGAGGAAACATTTGTATAAATTTGACTATTTGAATGTAAGTGAATAATTTGGCAATCTAATATTAATGAAGATATTTTGAGTGATTTATTAAACACTAACTTCAGTCCTCCTATCTACCTATCCTCTAATCACTACTATTTCAGATGATTAGATGTTTCCACTTGAATAGGGCCATAGAGTCTTACAATGATAAAGCATCATCCGTCCTCTAAATCAGTCATTTGCAAACATTTCCATCTCAACACAAGTGAGAAACAGTATATAACCCTATTGGCAATGTTGCCCATTATGGCAGTAAATCTTATTTAGTGACATGTATTTAAAATAGAAGTACTTTTAAAGTGCCTTCCGAATCACATCACATTCGATAGATATGTGGTGTCACTTGGTTGAGATCATTGCCGATTTACTTAAGAATGGAATAAAATGTTTAATTATCAGTTTTTATGCCTGAGATGCCTATAATAAAATTTCTGATGACTCGTTAAAGAATATTTAGATAACACCAGTTATATTCTCCTCATTGCAAAGGAAAAATACTGGTACTCATCCAAAAGTCAGTAATATATCTCTGTAAAAATATCTGTACATTTCCAGAGGGTAAAAATATTAGTGAAGTGGGAAGATAAAAGAAATGCAATTTCTAGCCGATCAGTAATTCCTTATTTTAGTTTTTGCTTCTAACAAACTCTTCCATATATAGGAGAAAGCAGATTTTTCTGCTTCATCCTAAACAACAAAGAACGACTGCCGCTCCCTTCCCCCCAGTTTCTATATACAGTCACTAAAATCCATCTGCATTCCAGTCGTCATTACAAATGATAGCTTTGCCAGATCCAGTCCCATAAATTGATATATTGGAAAAACTGGCATGAATATTTTAATGTCCTGACTTTCTAAAGGAAAAGCTTTAGGCTTGTATTTATACATGAATATTAGGAATTTATATATGATTATACATATTTTATAATATTCACGCATATAAAAAATTTAACCAAATAGGAAATTCAAACTTTGGTGAAATTTTTAATGTATATACTCCAGAGCTTATATTGTCATCTTTGATAAATGTGGGAAATTGAGGCACAGAAGTACCCTCTAGGTGATAACCAAACAGCAGATGACAAAGAGCAGAAAGACTGGTAAAATGCCATGCCTTCTGTGCTTTCCTCCCTGGTCTAAACACCAGATTGCCATAGAGATTCCTATAAGGAATTCTTTAAGATGAGACCTGAATAAAGTAAATGAAAGATGTGTTCTGAACATGGGGATTCTCAGATACTATTTTTCCTTCTTCATTTATGTAAAGTTAGTTGGATCTCTACTAGATTTGGTATAATATTATAAGGTAGTTCTAATGACTTTCTACAGTTATTAAACCATCTCTATTATATATTAAAAGAAAAGGAAAGTACATATATATTTTTTCCTGCAATGAAAGGAACTGGTGCGTAAGACTAAGTAGAATCACTTAAGGATGATAAACAAGTATGCTCAAAATATACATATAGTAATTAAATATTTTAGATGTTTAACAGAATCTTAATATCTAATTTGAAATACCTTAAAATCCCCAGAAAATGGATATCACTTCATTTTTTTAAACCACTTTATTAAAAACCTTGTTAAAACATTTTTCACTACTGTTCTTTCACTTAGATCTTGATTTTAAAGGAAACAGCAAATCTCCAGTTTACAAGTGCCTTTTTCAAATCCTTAACTTTAAACTCAGTGAAAGTACTCATTTTAGAATGAATGGTAGATGGACCCTGGAAAAGGAAATGGCAACCCACTCCAGTATTCTTGCCTGGGAAATCCCATGGACAGAGGAGCCTGGCATGCTACAGTCCATGGGGTCAAAAAGAGCTGGGCACAACTTAGCTACTGAGGGAGGGAGGTTCCAAAGGGAGGGAGACGTGTATACCTATGGCAGATTCATGTTGATATATGGCAAAAACCAACACAATAACGTAAAGCAATTATCTTCCAGTTAAAAATAAACACGTTTTTTTAAAAAAGGGGGAAACATAAAGTCACGTTCACTACATGTCTACGTGACCATGAAGATTACTCCTTTCTTATAGTTGGGTTACAGACCACTGATTGAATCACCTCCGAGAGCTCCAAGAAACGTATATGTTACCAGTAAGTGAACTGATAAAATCACATGTTAGTGTGAGTCTTTGTAAAGGACACACAAACAATAAGAAAATAACTGTATGATCAAGAAGTCCCCTCAATGAAAATAACATCAAAATATGTGACAAATATTTGGATAAATTCAAATACTTGGATTAAAATATATCCAAAATACATGTATATTTTACTATCAAAGTTTCATTACTCTTGTTAGCAACTGAGTTTTACCCATGCACTACCCATATAAGATAGAGGGAGATATGTACCACAAGCACTTTTCAGGGTAATTGGCGGTGTGCTGTAGGCATTGAATCTGAAAGCAAATCATGAGATAGCGGGGAAATGACATTTAGCGACAGAATAAATTACATAACACGGAAACATCTGAACCAGATGTGCTCTGTGCACTTGGGAGAATTGGGGCAGGGAGACTGCGGAACTCCTGACAAACAAGACTGCTTTTTGTTTTTCAAGCCTTCAGGTTGACAGAGAACTGTCGACACCTTATGGAAAAAACAGAAAAACATTCCAGAGAGCAAGAGTTCTGCTGTTATATTTTCTTTACTCTCTTTCTTTTAATCATCATTCAGAACAACTTTGGAATAACAAAGACCAAGTGCATTCTTAAGTTTGGTTCTTTGTTCACCAATTCAAAAAAAAAAAAAAAAAAAAAAAGGCTTGTTTTGTGACATTGCCTGATAAGAAATCACCATGATTTGGAGATGCTCGCCTTCTGAGAGGAATACCCACTAAGTGTTGGTGTTTTTAAACATCACAAGTCTTGTATTTAAACTGACACATGATAAAGAGAATATAGAATATGAATGAAGTATAATTCTAAAGTCTGACTCACACTAAATTCTGAATCATGAATTATACTTTCTGTAAGTAATAAAATGATGATATCTTTTCATCATACACTATATCCGTGGTGTCTCACTGGTTAAAGCTGATGGCAAAACTTGAGAAGTTTCTCAAAGTAAAAAAATAAAAATTAGATGTTCCTCCCTGAAAGAAGAGGTAATAATTGAATAGGGGATGATGACATTTTATAAAGAACTTTAATAAGACAGTCTCAGAATGGGGTGAGATAGAGGCAAATGGCCCTGATTACTTACTAAAACATAAGAATCCATATTAAGATTGAAAATACAGTATTTTTCTTTAAATGAATCCAATCATTCAATCTGTGACATATGAAAACCCTGGCGAGGCAGGGGCTTTTAGAGTGATCCAGTCATTTCTTTTCACCAACTATCCTTTCATGTCTACCTACCCACTCACTCTTTCCATCTCCTGAAATTTTGTGTGCATTACTCCCTTAGTTGTGTCCAACTCCTTGCAGCTCCACGGACTGTAGCCCATCAGGCTCTTCTATTCATGGAATTCTCCAGGCAAGAATACTGGAGTGGGTTGCCATTTCCCTCTCCAGAGGATCTTCCTGACCCAGTCATTGAACCCAGGTCTCTTGCATCACAGGCAGATTCTTTACCGTCTGAGCCACCAGGAAGCCACTATTTACTTTCCAAGCCTGAGCCAAATGTTGCTGAGTTTTTCTCTTATTGGATCTACTTTAAAGATCATACCAAGGGGAACTCTCTCCTCACAAATAGGGCCTCTACATTATCAGGGAAGCAAAGGATTTTATTTCATATCCAGTCATGGGTAGTGATATCTATCCTAAACTGTAGGGGCAGAACTACACACAGCCCCTGAAGTAGACTGCCTCATCAGTAAATTCCACTCCACTAGAAACAGTCAGGTCCAGAAAGCCTGCAGTCTATTCAGCCAGAAAGTTGTTAGATATAATGGTCCTGGATACTAAAATAGGGGTATAGCCATTTTAATAAAAGCTGTATCTTGTGATAACTCTTAAGGATCATCATCCACATAAATATAAGAGAGGTTCCCAGACCAAGTTCAGATACCTATATAAAGATATCTGCAATAGATTGTAAAAATGTCCATAAATTCTTCCCATGCCTGTGCAAATGCCCTTTTGCAACGTAACTTCAAAGCTCCTCCTTAAGAGGTGGAGGCTTCTCTACACATAAGTCTGAGCGTAGCCATGTGACTTGCTTTGGAGCACTGAACATTAGCCGTGGTCCCAGAAAGTACTTGTTCTTTGGGATATGTCCTCTCTTGACGGTCTTTAGGACCCAGAGATCACCATGTGACACCTGCGCTAATCTCTAGCAGATATCAGACCACATGGAAAAAGGACACAATTTTCCCGGCAGTCGCAACCATCCCACCCAGTCCACCGAACCACGAGCTAAAAAATAATAATAATAATAATGATAATAGCTGTTTTAAGCCAACAGGTTTAGGGTGATTTGTTTATTATCAAAAATGCTAATGGTTGGAACACCTTGTCCAATCCACAAATCAATATTTATAGTTAGGGCTATCCAATCAATTAAAATATCACTAAACTGTGTGTTCCACATCAACATTTTCAAAGCAACCTTTCTCCATGCTGTCCAAAGAGGATCCATTTTATCTAAAGAATATAACATTTTCATATTTATCTAGATGATATTTGCCATCCTAGTTCATTCCTTTTAACCATTGGATGAATAAACCCTATAATTTATTTTTTGTCTATTGAGAATATTTTGATTGTTCATTTTTTCCTAGTTGCATATTGCCAAATTGCTCTCCATAGTGACTACATCAATTTTCACTGCCACGAGAATTGTAGGAGAGTTCCCACTGCTCTTTACTTTCCCAGACAGTGGTACTTTCATTCATTTTTGGCAATCTAATGAGATTGAAATGGCCTGTTATTTTAATTTGAATTTCCACCACAACTAGTGATGTTGTAGATCATTTTATTCAATACTTATATTTTTTCTTCAGTAAAATACTTGTTTATTTCCTTTACTCATTTTAATATTAGGGTGTTCACCTTTTTCCTAATGCTAAAGTTCTAAATCCTTATCCTTTGGTGGCTATAGGGTTTCCAATATCTCCCCTTTGTCCATGTTTTTTTTTCTTTAATGGTATCTTTTGATGTATAGAAAATACAGTTTTAATGAGGCTAAATTTACTAATCTTTTCCTTTATGAAATCCTTCCTTAACCTCAGGTCATAAAAATACTCCTATTTTTGACTGCAGAATTTTTTAAAGTTTTGCTTTTAACTTTCAGATTTTAAAGCCACCTGGAATTTATTCTGTCACTAGGATCTAATTTTACTTTTTTCCATATGGATAACCAATTGTCCTAGCACCATATACTGAAGAGCCAGTACTCTCCCTACCGAGTTTTAATGCTACCACTGTCAAGCATCATGCTTTCATATATGAATTTAACTGTTTCTGGACCCTTAAGTCTTCGCTCGTTGCTCTATATGATGAACTGAATGCCAATTTCATATTCTCTAATTTTTTTTCACTTTGTAATAAGTAATGGGATTTCAGAGAAAGTCATCCATAAATCTGTACTTCTTCAAAATTACCTTGGCTACTTCCTCCTTTCTTTTGTTTCCCCAGGAAAATAATTTACAAGTAGAGCCTCCCTTCTGAAATGATTGATGGTAGTCTGAAAAGTAAAGGCTGTGCATGACAAACCCTCCTTTAATTCATTTCCGGCCCTAACAACACAAACACATACACACAAAGAGTTTTCAGTTGCTTGAAACATTGGTATTAATTTGATTATTTTAGTGAATTCATTGGCCTCTACTCAATGGCCTCTACCTATAAATTTCAGGACTTATTAACAGGGAAAGGTTTTAAGAAATGGACACAGTGCTTACACAAACAGACTTGAATGCTACTACCCCCTTGAAAAACTAAATATTCTTGAATATCAGAAGGAATCTAGAAATGTGAGGACAAAGACAAAATTTCCTTTAGTACAGAAATTTTTCTTCCTAGAAATATATAAAGTTTCTCTATCTTGAACTTTCAGCTTTCACCTTCTCCTGCCTTTCTCTGTTACATCCTTCTCCCTAAAGAGGCAGGTCTGTCCAGCTCCTGAGCCTACACTGGCCAAGGGAAGTAATAGCTAGGTGCCATATTCTCAACAGAAAGAAAATTCTGGAATTAGCTATATGTGGTCATATGTTCAGACATATGTTAACCCTGGGTATCTACGTGTCTTTCACAAAGTGCAGTTTGTTGTTGATGTTTTCATTTTTAGCCACACTTCATGGCTTGGGGCTTCCCAGGTGGCTCAGTGGTAAAGAAATCACTTGTCAAACAGGAGACGTGGGTTCAATCCCTGGTTTGGGAAGATCCCCCGGAGGAGGAAATGGCAACGCACTCGAGTATTCTTGCCTGAGAAATCCCATGGATGGAGGAGCTTAGTGGGCTACAGTCCATGGGGTTGCAAAGACTGAGCAACTAAAGAAATGACTTAAAGATTAAACAACAACAACATGGCTTGTGGGATCTTAGTTCCCCAACCAAGGAGGAACCTCCCACAGTGGAAGACTTGAGTCCTAACCCCTGGACTGCCAGGGAACTCCCAGCATAGTTTTCTTGTTCACTATATATCAACATGTTTCATGCTTAGCCAAAGGCTACTGGTTAGTCCTGGAATCATTTCTGTACATAAAATTCAGAGCTGAGGCTCTGATAATTTCAAAAATTTTATCTTCTATTTCTCTATTAGACTAAAACCTGATACCCAGAAATTTCCCATTTCCAGCTAAGGTCTCATTTCAAAAGGAGTTAGTTTTCCACCAACATAACCCTGACATAGAGTCAGACTTCAGTCATTCCCTTTGCTAAAATAATCTATACAACCGTTGTTACTTTTTAAAATAACTAAGCTGTATCTGATTAACCCCAAGATTAGTACTGTAGTTTTAATTATTGGTTTATATTCTTTGTGGGTTTTAAAGGTCCAGATCGCTGAGGAAGCCGATCCTGGGATGAAAATGTACTAGTAAGATTACTTGACATACTCTTGGGATTAAGAGTATAAACTGGAAAGCAACGGGATTGGTCAGAGAGAGGAGCTAAAGTGTAATGTGATCTAAATACTAATATGAAGCCTCAGAAGATTCTACAAGCATTTTTGGCGGTCATTCAGAGTTATTCTAAATTGGGGTGAAGGAGCTAAACCTTTATATTTCTTCATTGACCAATCACTGGATGCAGGGTGCCCACAGGAAGAGGGTGGGTCATGGGGCAAAGTAGCTCTCTTTGGGTGAAGTAAGTCTTAGAAAGTGACTCAGTTGAGAATTTGGGGATGCCAGCAATTCCAGCAGCTGAGGGAATGAGTGCTTCACCATGAAGAGAAGACTGGGTGACACAATGTGCCTTGTACTAAAGCCAACGACCTCTCAACCTGAGCCACTGTTGTACCTAGTAATTTGCTTAAGAGGCACTAGGTGGGCTCATGGATACAAATGCACTGGTTATGACATTAAGTAGGAAAAAGCTTTCTTCCCCATATACACCCCCTTTATCAACAAACAGTGCCCAATTGACACTCCCTGTTTCATTAATTAGCTGTGAGGCAAGGTGTATGTCTCAGCTTATATCAGAACCTTCACTAGTCAGTTGTAAAATCGGAGATTTGCTTGTGATGAGCTCTAATGGTACATTCCAACCCTATTCTTGTATGATGATAATGATATTATGCCACAGTAAGTGTACTGCAGATGCACAAATGCTGTTCATGGAATTTATATTTTGCTTCTTTCAAATATAAATAAATAAATGTGGATATTATGCTTCTTTTAAAATATTACTCTACTTCAGTTCTTAGCCCCATTTCTTACATCTACAATCTCTCCCTTTTCAGTGGATTGTGGGTATTAGAATATCAAATGTATTCTGGCTTTTCTGATCTTAAGAAAATAAATAAACAAATAGGGGCTTCCCTGGTGGCTTCCCTGTGGCTAACACTCCACCCTCCCAATGTGGGGACCCAAGTTTGATCCCTGATCAGGGAACTAGATCCCACATGCTGTAACTAAGAGCTTGTATCCTGCAACTAAAGATCTTAAGTGCCCAACTAAGGCCTGGTGCAGCCAAATAAATAACTATATGTATTTAAATTAAATAATTAAACAAATAAAACTTCCCTTGAACGCCTATATTATCCACTATTATCCTTCTTTAAGCCTCCCCATTCACAGATAAAATTTTTGAATAACAATTCTGAAGTCAAGGTCTCCACTTCCAAACCACTCATGTCATTCTTAAATCTATTCACTCCAATTTGCTCCCATTCCTCACCACTGCATGAAAATGGTTCATTTCAAAGTTAAAAATTAATTTTTCCAGAGTCAGCAGTGTCGACACCATTGCCACTCTCTCCTCTGCTGGCTTCCTCTTATGCCCCTGGCTGTTTCTTTCTTTGTCTCATTCCATTATTCAGTCTTAGAAGCTGAGTACCTCAGTCTAGGTATTGAGACCTCTTCTTTATCTACACTCCTTTTGGGGGAGCTCATCAAAGTCAATGACATTAGATGCCATTTTTATATGCTTATGAGGAATAAATTTATATCCCTAGCCCAGATCTCTCCTCAAATGTCTGGACTCTTACATAACTAACCTAGTTGACATCTCTGCTTCAATGCAGAATTGGCTTTGCATACTTAATAAATCCAAAAAGTCCTAGAACTCTTTACTTGCTCAAACCTGGACTTCCCCAGCTTTCCCCATCTTATTAAATGTCATGTGCCTCTATCCAGTACCCTGTCTGAAAATACGGAGTCATTATTGATCTCTTTCTTTTCCTCACCATTTATCCTGTTTATTAGCAAGCCAAGTCAGTTTAAGCTCTGCAGTATGCATTAACTTCCACATTTTTCTTCAGCTCTGCAATCACATCCCTAGCCTTCACTCTATCAACTCTGTTGCAATGAACTCATAAGGAATCTTTCCATTCTACTCTTCCTCTCTCCAATCCCTTCTCCACCAAGAGGACAGAGACTATTTTATTTTTCCCCCCAAAATTGATCAGTTCAAGCCACTCTCATCTTAAAATCCTTTAATAGGTTCTATTATTCTCAAAAAGAAAACTAAGCTTTTGAGCCACTGCCTGTAAAACACTCCCCTGATCTGGCTCTTGCCTATCTCTCCAATTTTATGTTCTTAAATTACCCTCCATATCAGTTATGACACTCTAACTATACCAGTTTCATTCCTGCTCCTGGAACTTGGCAATGGTTTGTTCCCTTCCAAGACATCTCCTTTGCTGTTCCTTGTCCAGGAAAATATTCCTCTGTAATACCTGTCATGTCTGACCCATTCCTACCCTTCAGCTCCACACTCAAAGGAAAACCTCCTATAGATAGAAGTTCTCTCCAAGTGTCTGCATCCTTTTATTTCCTTCAAAATTCACACTCATTTCAATCTATAATTACTCTTTCTAACTTAATAATTGTCTACTTCTCCCAGTAGAATACAGTCACTACACAAGAAGGACCTCATTTGTCTTTTGTTTTGCTCTGTCCACAGTTCCTGACATATAGTAGATGCCAAGCATAGTAAACAGAAATTAGTAATGATTGAGTAAATGAATAAGCAAAACGATATACATCAACTCACCGGTATGAGAGAAAAAAGAACTTATATCATTCAAAATCTCTATTCTTTCTGCAGATTATGAATGGCAAATGTTATTTCTAGCTTTTTTCCACTTCTACCATGCTGTGTCCTTCACCTCCCTAGAGTATAAATTGGTGTGACTTTCTTAGTGAACTCAAGTCAGTTTTAATGTTAATTTTAAAAGAAGTATGATGTAGAGGGTAGATCCATGCCCAAATGATCCTATAGCTCTTCTAAAAATCTACAGACAAAAAAACTGGATTATCCAATATTTTAAGTCATCAGCATACCATTATCTTCCATTGAATTGGATGCTCATGAGTTGAGGATAAGGTCTCTGCAGCCAAGGATTTCCTCACGCCATGCCTCTCACTTGGTTCTATTTTCCAAGTATAACCCCAACATGATAAACAACTAGGCTCCAAATCTCCATTAAATTATCTGTTCTTCTCCTTTGCTGAATATGGAGCTGTTGTTTTGGCTAGAATTAGTCAGGCACAGTTAGTACAATAACGCTCAGTGCCTTCCTGGATAGCACCTGCTGCATGTTGTTTATTTCTTGTTAGCTACATAGTACAACAAACTGTGTCTTTTAACAGCTCATTGAGTAGAGGAGGAAGTGATGGCAGTGGAATTGTTGATAATATTCAATGGTGTCAATATATTTCTTCTCAAATAATCCAGCTAGTAAATTTGCACTAACGCCATTTATTTCTATGGAAAATTTCTCTGCTGTGTAATTTCCAAATGACCTTGAGCAGGCAGCGGCATGAGTAGAATAAGTACAATGACCCATGACTTTAACCTGTTAGCTAAGGTGATTTTAATTGAATAAATGCAGTATATGGAAATGAACCAATACTTCTTTTCTAAAAGCTTAAAAATGTTAAGATAGTGTTCAGATGTTAAATTTCCACAAACTATTCAGAGTTTGGGGATTTAACAATATGCTTAAATACCACATCAA
This sequence comes from Ovis aries, assembly GCF_016772045.2. Classification (NCBI taxonomy): domain Eukaryota; kingdom Metazoa; phylum Chordata; class Mammalia; order Artiodactyla; family Bovidae; genus Ovis; species Ovis aries. The sequence goes on along the minus strand of NC_056056.1, from coordinate 191,568,501 downwards.
TAAGAGAATAAAATCTACATCAAGAACATACCTAGGGCACTATAATGTCCCTGGCACATCTAGAATACAGTTGCATTCAAGTCTCCAAAATCTATGTGTATATGCACATTTGACAATATCCCACCAAATCTACTAATTCAGTTTCACCGATGAGCAAAATTCAACAAAGAGCCCTTGAATGAAGTACAAGGAAGGGCAGTGGCTACTAATTTTTTCATCTATGCATTTTGTTCTATTATGCTCGAGACTCTGACTGAACTTTGTTCCAAGCTATTAACCTATGACAGAAGACTGTGGAGATAAGATTTCACTGACATATAGAACAATGAAAAAGAAAGGGCGTGAAAATTACAATGACAAGGTTGCCTTAGCAGTTCTGAGGTGGCAAAATGAAATCCCTGACTAATAGGCCGGGGCTAACATAGCAAGGGTGAAGATGTAAAGGAGAGAGAACAATCTCGGGTTGAACCCAAGAGGCTTCTTCAAGGATCCATAATAGAAACACATTGTTATTACCAAGCTCAAATTGCGAAGCAAATTAAAGTTGGCCTCTAATTGTTATATGTTGTACCAGAGGTTCATATACAAGGAATAAATAAAGAAGCATTTAAAGTAAATTGTTGATGTTACCTAAGCAGCTGTGTGCTATTTTTTTGCTTGTTTGTTTGAGAAGATGCTAAAATCTTTGCTTTGCGTTTTATAAATGATTCAGCCTTCTTAGTTTTCAGGAACTCAGAAGTCTTCAATAATAACTTTCCCCTCAATGTCATTATCTTAATTATCACTTGAACTGTGAAGAAGAAAGTGTAAAAGCATTATAAAATAGTCTAACTTATGAAAGAATGAAACAGTGAACTTATTACATAGCATCCTAGGAAGAAGCCAATCACCTATATCAAAGTTATGCAATGAACGATGATTCGAGTAGAATTTCTCAAATATGGGATACAAATCTATGTGCACAATGTAGTGGAGTTATGATTTTTTCGTAGCTCATTAACATCTTCTCCCTGATAAACAATACCAGTGTTTCCTTTCATAGCCAACATATGTGTCTTCTGGTAAGAAAAAAATCATTAAAGAAAGTCTTGGAGGTTTAAAGCTGGAAGGAATAAAACTGTTATGAGGACTGCTTTTCTAGAACAAGAAAAGAGGGTATAAAAAAGTTTGAGTGTCTATTTTGCGATCAAATTTTGAATCTCTTTATTCTTTAAATGTTATAATTTCACATGCATCCTGATAGAGATAGTGAATAAAATTTTATCTGTGTTTTTGGTTCATTCATTGTGAATATACACACAAGAAGATTTACTGAGTGTATATTAATACTGAAGTTAGAAAACCAATGTGTTGAGAAATGGAGACATAAGGAAAGATGACCACAACAAAATGAGTTCACAAAGTCTGTACTGAAATGACCACTGTTGGCTTCAACTGATTATTTACTCTAAGTAGTTCAGTTCAGTTCAGTCGCTCAGTCGCTTCCAACTCTTTGCGACCCCATGAATTGCAGCACGCCAGGCCTCCCTGTCAATCACCAACTCCCGAAATTCACTCAGATTACGCCCATGGCCACTCAGATGGCCATCCAGCCATCTCCTCCTCTGTCGTCCCCTTCTCCTCCTGCCCCCAATCCCTCCCAGCATCAAAGTCTTTTCCAATGAGTCAACTCTTCTCATGAGGTGGCCAAAGTACTGGAGTTTCAGCTTTAGCATCATTCCTTCCAAAGAAATCCCAGGGCTGATCTCCTTCAGAATGGACTGGTAGTAGGAACCATCAGCTACAGATTCTATTGTTCCAAAGGCCAAAGAAATATTTACTCACTGTAAAGGCTACTTTTATAATCTAAAGACAACTTCTGGGAAAGCAAATGCACATATTTAGAAGATCATGCAATTTACTTTATAGACTAATTTAAGCAAGCTCTGAAAAAATTCCATTAAAGTAATGATTTTTAAAGAAAAATTTAAATAACATAGGATCTAAGACACAGATATCATCATCATGACTCCTGATACAGTGGCACAGCAAACAGTTGTTAACATATAACTAATGGTGAAGCAGTGAAGTGTGAGTCACTCCATCATGCCTGATTCTTTGCAACCCCATTGACTGTAGCCCACCAGGTGCCTCTGTCCATGGAATTCTCCAGGCAAAAATACTGGAGTGAGTTGCCACTCCCTTCTCCAGGAGATCTTCCCAACTCAGAGATCGAACTTGGGTCTCCTGCATTGCACACAGATTCTTTATTATCTGAGGCTAAAGGGAAGCCCAATAGACCATCAACATAAACCAGCTGAGCAGTGCCAGAAGCAGGACACTTTCAGAAATGTCTCCAACAAAAGATCTCTTTGCAGATGAATGCAGATTAATTCAGAACTCTGGTCTATCCTGAATACAATATTATGTCCAGCGCAACAGCTGGGTTTTAGAAGCAATCACTTTATTCCAAAACAGCCACACAACTGGGAGCCTTGATTATTACGCAAAATCTCAGACTGCCATTGTTTCATTCAAGCCATACACAGTCCAGTCAGATCTGACTTATTATTTTGAGTTGTCTGATCACTACTTTAGAAAGGTTTGTTGTTGTTTAGTCACTAAATCATGTCCAACTCTTTGTGACCCCATGAACTGTAGCCCACTGGGTTCCTCTGTCATGGAATTCTCCCAGGCAAAAATACTGGAGTGGGTTGCCATTTCTTTCTCCAGGGTATCTTCCTGACCCAGAGACTGAACCCACATCTCCTTCATTCTAGGCAGATTCTTTACCTCTGAAACACCAGGGAAGCCCTTAGAATGGTTTACTACTAAGAAAAAGAGACACTGTGTATCATTTACTGCAGAATGAAGGCAATCATTAGTTTAGTCCTTCTGATAATATCAGCTACATTTGTTGGCAGCTGATAAGTTCATCTCAATGCCTCTATCTTACCTTATTTGCCAAGTCAAAGACAAACTTGCCCCTAAAGCACACTTACGTAGAATTTATACTATCAGTTTTCCATTCAAATCCTCTTCTTGGTTGGAAAATAGAAAGTAAATGATTCAATCCCATTTTGCTTTTCAAAATGTTTAGAGGGAATAGTAACAAACCTGTAAGAAGTAAACTGAAGACTTGGCAAAATATAACTTTGTATAATTTCAGTTTGCACATAAAGAATGTGAAATAGTTTCTCAACTCTAAGACAATAAATTTTTGCCATCAATGACTTGATCATTTAATATTACTATATTCAGAGAATGTAAATTGGAATATTCTGGGAAAAATATTCAGAACAAATTTTGATCAATGACAAAAGGCAAAAGAAGCTTTAATACAATTTTAAAAAATTTAGTAAGTACCTTTCATTTTTCACAATTTAGGAAACCCTGTTTCATTCTTTCCTTAATAACTGAGAAGATCCTGTCTCAGTAATAAAATAGACTAGGCCACCATATTACTACTTACTTCTTAATCTTAAAGTATTAAAAGGAACAGAAGCAAACCTTTGTCCCTGGGAGGTCAAAGATTTCTCAAATAAAACATAAGAAGCATAAATTATAAAATAAAACATTGGTAAAAATTAAATTTTATAAAAATCAAATATTTGCACTTAAAAATACAGTGTTTAAAAAAAACAAAAGACATGCAAACACCATCTGGGCTTCCCAGGCGGTGAAGTGGTAAAGAATCCACCTGCCAATGCTGGAGACTCAGGAGGTGTGGGTTCAATCCCTTGGTGGGGAAGATACCCTGGAAGAAGAAATGGCAATCTACTCCAGTATTCTTGCTTGGGAAATCCCATGGACAGAGAAGCCTAGCGGGCTACAGTCCATGGACCTGCAGAGTCAAACGTGACTGAGCGACTGAACACACACTAGCAACACAGGAGCATATATTTGCAATACAAGTATCTGACAAAGAAGCTGTATCCAGAAAAACATAAAACCTCTCAAGAGATAATAAACAATCCAATTAAAATTGGACAAAGTGTTTGAACAGATTTTTTTCACCAAAAAAGATATATGAATGACCAGTTAGCTCACAAAAAGACAATCAACTTCACAAGGCATTGGGACAATATAAATTAAAAGTATAATGAGAGATCATCTTATTCATATTTAAATAACTATAATTTAAAAGACTGACAATGCTGACTGTTGGTGAGGATATGGAGTAACAGAAACACTCATATATTGCTGATGGAAATATAAAAATGTCACATCTATTTTGGAATGTTGCCAATTTTTATATACATATACTAATTATATGTATATAATTAGTAATCCAGTCCTATGTAATTGCCCCAAAGAATGAAATATATATCAGACAAAAACTTGCACACAGTTACAGTATTTTTATTCAGAGTAGCCAAAAAAAATGAAATAAAAAAGCAAACTCAAATACTCTTCATAAGATGAAGGGTTTAAAAAAATGTGATATATTCGCATAATGAAATTCACAATGAAAAGGAATAAACTATTGCCACATACAATAACGTGTTGCATCTCAAAAACATGTTAGGTGAAAGGCCAGGCACAAAAGAGTACATGCTGTATGATTCCATTTATTTGAAACTCATACATCTAGAAAGCAGATCAATGGTTGTCTGGGGCCAGAGGTAAAGGAAGGAACTGACTACAAAGGGTCATCAGCAAATTTTGGAGGACAGAAATGCCCTGTAAGTAGACTGGTAGTGATTTCATGGGTACATACATCTTACTGAATCGTATACTATAAATGGAAACAGTTAATTGAATATATCAATAAATTAAGCGTCAAATTAAAAAATAAGAAGTACTTCCTTTAGTCATTGTTTGAAAACTGTATAAATAAACATGATCTGCATACTTACAGACCATCCATTCTACTGGGAAAATATTCAAAAGTGCATAATGGTTTCCGAATGCCACGTAAAATGTGAAATGATTCATGAAATGTACCTGCCTAAAAATCACAAAGACAAAGTGAAGTCAAAAGGGCTGAAATCAAAAGAGGAAAAAAAAAATGCATTGGAATCCATGTTATTTAACATACATAAAAGAAATTAGAAATACCTTAAAAGGGATAATAAATTTGATTAGCTAGTCTCCAACATCAATGAAATCTAATACAAAAATCAAATGAAATAAAATTGCCATAAAACTGAGGTGAGATAAGGAAGAACCATAGATATTGAGTTAATGTTAAAGTTAAATCCTAAGTGGAAGGAATAAAAATTGGTTAGGACAAGCATTTTATGTATATTCTGTACCTCTGTCTATTGGGTACCTATTAATCCCCTTCTCTACTCTCTCAAGGAAAATATCATTTCTTCCATCAGAGCATATTATGACTAGGTTTAAATATTCATTACTGTTTACCTCACATACAAGCATACATACAAATAAGGGCTTCCCTGGTAGCTCAGCTGGTAAAGAATTCACCTGCAATGCTGGAGACCCCAGTTTGATTCCTGGGTCAAGAAGATTCACTGGAGAAGGGATAGGCTACCCACTCCAGTATTCTTGGGCTTCCCTGGTGGCTCAGTTGGTAAAGAATCTGCCTGCAGTGCAACAGACCTGGGTTTGATGAAGATCCCTTGGAGAAGGGAATGGCTACCCACTCCAGTATTCTGGCCTGGAGGTTGTAAAGAGTCAGACACAACTAAGCGACTTTCGCTTTCACATACAAACTGTGAACATCTTCGAGGCATCAATTTTTCTTATTTGAAAAAATAAAAACATCTAAAACAGCACCATGCATGTACGTAGAGTATTAGTGAAGTTTAGGAGATTATAGCTGAATGAAGAATGATAGCATTGATAACACTACTTAAATCTTCCAGGTATACTTTGTTGGTAAATACGCTAAACAGGAAAAGGCATTTTTGTTTTCTTAAAAAGTTGTGAAATATTTATGGTCTTTGTGGGCTATACAGAATTTTTAACAAATTACCACTCACACGATACTGAATTTTAAAGTGGAGAAAGCCAGGGTTTCTCGTTAAACAAAAGAAAACAAAACAAAAACGCATTAGTGTTTCACTGGTGTTTAGCGGAAGTGTGTGTTTTTTTCTCTCTAAGATAAAGCTCCCAAAGGAAGGGTTTTAAAAGAAATTTCAGCATCTTTAACCTAAGAGGATGAAGACCTTGATATGAAGAAAGGACAATGCTAAGATTGCAGGGGAGAGAAAAGAATTGAAACAATCAATGTGTTGATGCCAACTTAAAGAGGGTCACTGAGAGATCAGCATTACCTGCATCTGTTCCTTAATTAAAAAGAGAAAGATGACAGTGTCTACTACTCATCACTATGGTAACATTTAAATATTAGGCAGTTTGGACCAGCAGGCCACTCAAAAGCAAAGCCCAGTAAATATTTAAGTAAATCCATATATCATATATACTTATTCAAAATATGATATGGCAGAGCTAAAGTTTTCAAATCAAGCCAAGTGTTTATTTTCCTCAGGCATCCTGTAAGTTAAAAACATTAAAGAAAACATGCTAATGAAAAGACAGAATAGGATACATTATGTGTGATGGGGAGGCCTTTTAAAAGAGCTTTTGAACAGATTTCCATTGTTTCTCTGTACAAGTTGTATTATATTATCTTTTGCCTTTCACTATTTCTATGATTCAAGCTACATCCACCCTAATTGTCTATGATTTTCATTGTTAACTTTGTTCCATTTTTATTCTACAGAAATATATTTCACTTACACTAATTATTGTGTATGGTTTTTGTTAATTATAGATTTTCCATCCTTTTATCTTCCTGTTTCCTATCTTCTCATCCAATTCATGCATCATCATTACTGTCATCAAAGAATGTTAATCATTGAAAAATGGGGTTTTCTTTTCATAATCAAGCAAAACTTGTAGAACTTCTCATTACCTGATGTTATATGTCATTTACTACACTATATCACACACACTGTATCCTTCACTTCTGTCAAACAGTTAACTATTTAGTTATTTGTTCTACAGGTATCTTTTTAACATAAAAAAGACAGTGAAAAGTTTAAAATCACATTATTGATGGCCATTACAAACTAAGACAATTGTGTTTACATGAATACCATATGCATTTATTCTATATTTTACACAGCTTTTATGATAGAAAGTGAATATCAAACATGACTAATTGATACACTGCATTTACAAAATGCATCTTGTTTAACAGAGTACTATCCTCTACTGTGGTTTAAGCCCTTTACAAAGAAACAGGCTATTTTCCTACTGAAATGTTACCTTTCTCAGAGCAGCAGCAGTTCCATGAGCCAACAAGGTCGTGGGGGGAGGGGAAGTCATAGCACAGTTCACTCAGGCAACACCATGTTATATTGATATTGGCTTCATTATATGGTCAAGATTAGCATTATTTTCGGAGAAGGCAATGGCACCCCACTCCAGTACTCTTGCCTGGAAAATCCCATGGACGTAGGAGCCTGGTAGGCTGCAGTCCATGGGGTCGCTGAGAGCTGGACATGACTCAGTGACTTCACTTTCACCTTTCACTTTCATCCATTGGAGAAGGAAATGGCAACCCACTCCAGTGTTCTTGCTGGGAGAATCCCAGGGACGGCGGAGCCTGGTGGGCTGCCTTCTATGGGGTCCAGCAGAGTCGGACACGACTGAAGCGACTTAGCAGCAGCAGCAGCAGCAGCATTATTTTTACTTGAACACAGTAAAGCTCTTTGAGCTAGCAATGTTTTAAGGTTTTTTTCTGCCTCACAGGGCATTTGTCTTTATTCTGTTGTTCCTATTTCCAATTTCTGAAATATTTCCAATATTTGAAACCTGTATGTTTAATATTACAGTAACATTTTACTCAATAAAAAATGAATCTTCACTTTGAAAGTTTTATTATATTGCTACTATGAATAGTTGCTTTAAACATCTTACTTTGACAGTATGACTTCAAACAGCACTTTCATTGTAAGTAACCAATTTTGTATTATCAATTTTCCTTCACATTTATTCTTGTTTTCAAAAAAAATCTTCCAACTCCAGGTCGGATATATAGCCACACCAGGTTGCACTATGACTACTTGAAAATAGCCAATTCAAATGAAAGCATACAAAATAAGTTTTGTACAAATAATTAGTACAAACACTAATCTTTATCTAGTATTTTGGAAAGCATCACTTCAATTTTTGTTGAAGATGTCTATCTTTTTGCAGTTTTGAAGACTTATACTCCTACCACTTTCTGCCTCATTAAGGCTTTCTTAATAGTTGATCTAATCACTGGGAGTTCCTTTATTAAAAACAGAAGAAACAGTCCTGATCTGGTAAAACACTTCTGAAAGTGAGAAACAAGTAGTGAAGTCTCACCCACAATCACCTGCTTCTTTATGCAAATCCTGAATTTAGCTGCTTCTCATATCCACTAGGGGGATCATTACACAGTAAAAATAGATTGGTCTCTTTATAGGTGTTTTCTTATTTTCTCACTTAATAGCACAAAGAAGAATACGAGTTTCAAACAACAGCAAAACAAAAAGCACTTCAACATAACTAATGGTAAAATATTTTAATAATATTAGATGCTAAAAATATTTCTGATTATTTTAAAAAACTATTATTTTAAAATCCACATTCATAAACTAAGCATACAATCTATGTCCTAGTTTCCAAAAACAATAAAGCAGAATTACTACAAAACATATATCCACAAGTTCAAATATACTAAAGCACAAACTTACTTTAATGCCAACTTTAATCCCAATCTCACTGACATTTTTGTCTGATGACACATTATGGAAGAATGATATTCACCTTTCCAAAACAAACTTGACAGAAGTCATGGGCTTTACCCCCCTGCCTATAAGAGATATCAACACTCATCAACTGTTCTCCAACTGGCTGGATCTATGTAGCACTTGAGCAAAGACAGAGAACCAAAAGATGCTATAATCCAACTATTTTGTGCCATCATCTTGCCAATGCAAATAAAGTTCTCCAAAATTCACGACAAGCCTATCCTTGCTTTTAATAAAGCCCAAAGATGTGCTATCATGTAACAAAACATTATCAAATTCATATAGAGCAACAACAACAGTGTAAGCACCTTAATGACTGTGACTTCGTGATTTAAAAGAAATAGATATATATATTAGGTCTTCCTGATTTCACGGCTCCCAAAAAGTGCTGAGAATGACTGAGGTGTCTTTTGTTATGTTAATGAGGAACTTAACTGGGGAAGCAGGTTAGGGATTGGGGGCTGGCTGCCAGAGGAGCCAACCATGTGATTAGAGGGTTGGAATGTTCCTTCCCACCCCCTACTTCCTGGGAAACGGGGAGGAGTTGGAGATGGAGTCAATTACCAACAGCCAAGGATTCAATCAGGTTTCCAAGGTGGCTCAGTGGTAAAAGAATATGCCTGCCAATGCAGGAGACGCGAGACAGTTCAGTCCCGAGGTTCCCTGGAGAAGGAAATGGCAAACTGCTCCAGTATTCTTGCCTGGAAATTTCCATGGGCAGAGGAGACTGGCGGGCTATACTCCATGAGACCACAAATGTTGGACATGACTGAGCATGCATGCAAGGATTCAAACAATCCTAGCTATGTAATAAATCCCCCAAAGAATGGGATTCACCAAAACTTCTGCTTGGTGAATATGTGGAGGTGCTGTGATGGTAGCATACCTGGAGAGCCCTGTGCATCCCTTTCATCTGACTATTCCTGAGTTATATATAATAAACTGATGATCAAGCATGTAAAATGTTTCTCTGAGTTCTGTGAGGTGCTCTAGCAAATTAATGGAACCTAAGAAGGGGGTCTTGAAGCCTCCAATCTATAATCAGTCAATCAGAAGCACAGGTGATAAATTTGGCTTGAACTGGTGTCTGAAGCAGTGAGTGGGCAATAGTCTTATACTACTGAGCCCTTCACCTACAATCTGATGCTCTCTCTATAAGTGATGTAAGTGAAGTTAAAGTCACTCAGTCGTATACAACTCTTTGCAACCCCATGGACTGTACAGTCCATGGAATTCTCCAGGCCAGAATACTGGAGTGGGTAACCTTTCCCTTCTCCAGGGGATCCTTCCATCCCAGGGATCAAACCCAGGTCTCAGGCACAAGGGAAGCCCAAGAATAATGGAGTGGGTAGCCTATCCCTTCTTCAGCGGATCTTCCTGACCCAGAAATCAAACCAGGGTCTCCTGCAGTGCAGGCAGATTCTTTACCAACTGAGCTATCAGGGAAGCCATAGATTGTGTGATAACTTAGATGAATTGTCAAATACCTTGCTGCTATCCAAGAACTGCATGCTGAAGGTGTGGGGGGCGCCTCCCTTCCCCACATTGGAATTGGTCTCAGAACCATGTTAACAGCCTAACAACAATCTCAACTAAGGCCTTCTCTTAGTATTTTTTTTTTTCCGTGAACTACCAGCTCTTCTTTATTATTGGAATATACTTGCTTTACAATGTTGTGTTAGTTTCTGCTGTACAACAATGTGAATCAGCTAGGTGCATACATATACACCCTCCCTCTTGAGCCTCCCTCCGCCCACCCCCCTCACCATAGAGCACCAAGCTGAAGTTCCCTGTGCTATACAAGCAGCTTCCCACTAGCTATCTATTTTACACTGGTAGTGTTTGTGTGTGTGTGTGTGTGTATGTATATTTCACTCAAACTAAATTAGTTTGTACAGTCAGCCTAGGTCTCACATCAAGCGCTCATTAAATATTTGATAAACAAATGGATGATTGATCTGAAAGGAAACATTGACAACCAATAATTTCCCTATGATTCAAATATATATAGGAAAGTGCTGCATTTTCAAATATCTCCATCAACGGAGACCAGATTGAGGAGAATTAACATGGAATAGATTTAAAGGATCTTGAAGGCCTATTTCCGAAATTTTACACTAAGTCAGGGTTTCTCAACCTCAGGATTACTGACAGTGTGGGTCAGAAAAGTCTTTATTCTGGAAGACTGCTGTGCTGTGTAGGAAGTTTAGCACTACCCAAGGCTTCTACTTCACTAGATGCCAATAACATCCTGAGACTGTGACAAACAAAAATGTCTCTGCCGCTGCTGCTGCTGCTGCTGCAGCTGCGTCACTTCAGTCGTGTCCGACTCTGTGCGACCACATAGACGGCAGCCCACGAGGCTCCCCTGTCCCTGGGATTCTCCAGGCAAGAACACTGGAGTGGGTTGCCATTTCCTTCTCCAATGCATGAAAGTGAAAAGTGAAAGTGAAGTCGCTCAGTCGTGTCCAACTCTTAGCAACCCCATGGACTCTAGACATTACCAAATGTCCCCTGGGGGTTAAAATCACCCCCAGCAGAGAATTTTGTAGTAAACAAATAACATTTCTAAACTTGAAATTACCAAGAGAAATCTAGAAAAGGCTTCATGGAATATGTTAAACATTAGATAACAACTATCAAAGGGCAAAGTTCATAGTCAAAACATATGTTTGTGATGTAAGGAACGAAGAGTGTGTACAGTGTAGCTATGAGTGATATATTAGACCAGTCAACACTGTCAACTTCTGGGTCTTACCAGGGTCTAACTAACACAATTAAGAGAAGGTCATTACTACCACTAATAAGAGCATTGTATATCAGTTGCTTTAATACCAATAAATCTGTATATATCATTGAGAAGAAATTTATTATCTGTCTGGTTTTACTCTAAATCAATGTTTATTGAATTCACACCCTTTAAAGTTGGAAATTCCAATAATTTTAATTGTAGACTGAATTGTGAAATCCACTGATTCTCACAACCATGGGGTTTCTTACATGTAAACCTCTAATGAAGTGGATTTTTTTTAAGGTTTTCTTGTTAAATATCGCGAAACAGAAAAAAAAAAAAAAGAAAGAAACTTAACCATTAAACCTTAGAATTCTTCTTCATGGCAATTCTTCAAATATGTGATGACGCATATAAGGCACTCAAAAGCTTCCTTCTTTCTTTACTAATCATAACTTCAATCATTACTCATAAATTTATTTTTCCATGACCTTTAATTATTTTAGGTTAATCCACTATAGATATTTTCCACTCTTTCTACATTCCTTTTTAATGGAACAATCTCTGGTTCAGCTTTTGTAACGGGTCTTGCCATCACCAAGAATGGTGCAGATTAATAGTAGTGTTTTTCTTTCCACATATAAAGCAGGCTAGGGTTATCAATCATCACAACAAACAGCCAAATAGGGAAGAAGGAACCTCTAAAGCCGTATTTACCGTGGCTAAACTACAAAATTCAGGCAAATATTTCAAGATGTTTAAGCAGTTTTGCCTTTGGAAAGGATAATAACATCATCACTGGGTTTTCCTGTTGGCCTAGTGCTTAAGAATCCACCTGCCAACGCCGGGAACATGGGTTCAATCCCTGGTCCAGGAAGATCCCACCTACCTTGGAGGAACTAAGCCTGTGTGCCACAACTGCTGAGCTTGAATGCCTAGAGCCTGTGCGAGACAGCAAAAGAAGCTACTGCAGTGAGAAGCCCATGCTCCTCAATGAAGAGTAGCTCCGACTCACTGGAACAGGAGAAAGACTGTGCACATTAACCAAGATCCAGGGCAGGCAAAACATAAATAAATTAATTTTTTAAAAAGTCATCACTAATGGCATTCCATTTGAATGGAAAGATTTGATAAGCATAATGATCAGAGACTGGCAAACTATAGCCTGTTAGTTTCAAATTCAAGCTGCCACTTAATTTTGTAAATAAAGTTTTATTGTAACACAGCCACACTGTGAATTGCATATGGCTACTTTCATGCCATGACGGCAGAGTTAAGTAGTTGCAACGGAGACAATGGAGACAATGTAGTCCATGAAGCCTAAACTGTCTACTCTATGACCCTTATCTCAAAAGTTTTTTGGCTTCTGTTGGAAAACATCCAAGTAAGACTTCATCGAGTAGAGAACAGGCAGATAGAATGTGGCTGATTTATTATCACATGCAGGGATATAGAACACTTCTGGGTAGTTATTTCTGAATCACTGCTTTTAAAAAGCATCAGTGGAAAAAACAGTTTTTTAGAGTTCAATTTCTCTCTTTAAATATTTGTAAGTTTATTTTCATGCCCCTTATAAAGACTTAAAGTCAAAAAAAAATTATTCCAATGATTCAGATTACTGTTTTTCAATGTTATCAGACCCAAGAAACATTTTTAAAGATTTTTTTATTGACCCATTATTATTCTGAAATGAAAGTAATAAATAATTTAAATTACTCAGACACTGAATTTAACCTAATCAATATAATGCCCTAACTGTAATATAAAGGAAGGAAAAAAAACAATAATTTATAATAAAATAATATGTATTCAAATATAAAAATACTGAATACATCTACACTGGAAGAAAAAAATAATCAAGTTAGATTTACAAACAGATCTTCCACTATGTGTAAATCACTAATAAGCCAGAGGTAAAGGTACAGGTTGATATAAAGGGGTTGTTATTTGGTAACTCAAGTATCATAAAGTAAAGAGAAATTTAAATATGATAAACATCCTTAGTGCTGTTCAGAACAAATGAAATACAATCTTTCTTTGTTTTATCATTTTTAGGGTTGCATTTCTCAAAAAAATAATGTAATAGATGGGGAAACAGTAGAAACAGTGTTGGACTTTATTTTTGGGGGCTCCAAAATCACTGCAGATGGTGACTGCAGTCATGAAATTAAAAGACACTTACTCCTTGGAAGAAAAATTATGACCAACCTAGATAGTATATTCAAAAGCAGAGACATTACTTTGCCGACTAAGGTCCATCTAGTCAAGGCTATGGTTTTTCCTGTGGTCATGAATGGATGTGAGAGTTGGACTGTGAAGAAGGCTGAGCACTGAAGAATTGATGCTTTTGAACTGTGGTGTTGGAGAAGACTCTTGAGAGTCCCTTGGACTGCAAGGAGATCCAACCAGTCCATTCTGAAGGAGATCAACCCTGGGATTTCTTTTGAAGGAATGATGCTAAAGCTGAAGCTTCAGTACTTTGGCCACCTCATGCGAAGAGTTGACTCATTGGAAAAGACTCTGATGCTGGGAGGGATTGGGGGCAGGAGGAGAAGGGGACGACAGAGGATGAGATGGCCAGATGGCATCACCGACTCGATGGACGTGAGTCTGAGTGAACTCCAGGAGATGGCGATGGACAGGGAGGCCTGGTATGCTGCGATTCATGGTGTCGCTAAGAGTCGGACACAACTAAGCGACTGAACTGAACTGAAACCATACAAAATGCTTTGTTTTTATATATAACACAAAATTATAGTTCGGCTCAAATAATTATAAACACTACAAAACTTGTATTATTACTCTATGGTATGCAAAGCTTTGCTGTGCTTAGTCATTCAGTCATGTCCTACTCTGCGAACCCCTGGACTGTAGCCCTCCAGACTCTGTCCATAGGGATTCTCCAGGCAAGAATAGTGGAGTGGGTTGCCATTTCCTCCTCCAGGGGATCTTCCCAACCCAGGGATTGAACCCAGGTCTCCCAAATTGCAGGCGGATTCTTTACCATCTTAGCCACCATGGTAGCCTTTTATTTTCATGGGCTCCAAAATCATTGCAGATGGTGACTGCCGCCATGAAATTAAAACATGCTTGCTCCTTGGAAGAAAAGCTATGACCAACCTGGACAACATATTAAAAAGCAGACATTACTTTGCCGCCCAAGTTCCCTCCAGTCAAAGCTATGATTTTTCCAACAGTCATGTATGGATGTGAGAATTGGACTATAAAGAAAGTTGAGTGCTGAAGAACTGATGCCTTTGAACTGTGATGTTGGAGAAGACTCTTGAGTGTCCCTTGGACTGCAAGGAGATCAAACCAGTCAATCCTAAAGGACATCAGTCCTGAATATTCATTGGAAGAATTGACACTGAAGCTGAAACTCTAATCCTTTGGCTACCTGATGCGAAGAACTGACTCACTGGAAAAGACCATGATGCTTGGAAAGATTGAATGCAGGAGGAGGAGATGACAGAAGATGAAATGGCTGGATGGCATCACTGACTCAATGGACATGAGTTTGAGCAAGCTCCAGGAGTTGGTGAAGGACAGGGTAGCCTGGCCTGCTACGGTCCATGAGGTTGCAAAGAGTTGGACATGACTGAGCAACTCAACTGAGCAAGGCTTCTGGTTTAGGATTGTGGGCAGTCCAATCTCTTAGGTAGAAATATAAAGAGACATAAAATAACAACAATAAAAACATGGGATGAAAGGGTTAGTTGATAAGAATTTGCGACGGATTATTAGGCAATGAAAAGGACAAGGAAAAAAAACGGTGAAACAGAACAGAGAAACTGTAACCTGGAAGAGCTGGGGAAAGGCTACAAATAACAATATAATTAGATGCCCTGATAAGCTTTAGGAAGGTTCAGGACTCGGAAATTCTCCTCAATTTGAACAGCAAGAAGAGAAGGTGAAATGGAAAACCTGATGATTAATGGATTCAGAACCCCACTCATTAGCTTCCTCATTGTATGCATATTGCCTAGAATTCAGCAATATGCAAAAATCCCATTAAAAAAAAAAAGCATTTTGCTAATGAGATTGACAATCTTCTAAGAAAAGATCTCTCTGATCTGAAGGACTTAGGAGACAAAAACTGGTTTTCTGATCACCCCTCTAAGTGAAGCCTGCATTGACAAGCACTGTCCAGACACAGACTTCAGTCTACTCCTCTTTACAACTTTATATAGGCAATTATAAATTGGCTTCCATGATGGCTCAGCAGTGAAGAACTCATCTGCAATGCAGGAGACACAGGAGATGCAGGGTTCAATCTCCGGGTCAAGAAGATCCCCTGGAGGAGGAAATGGCAACCCGCTCCAGTATTCTTGCCTGGAAAATCCCATGGACAGAGGAGCCTGGAGGGCTACAGTCTATGGGATCGCAAAGAGACTTAGCACACACAAACACACAGGCAATTAAGAATCAGCAATATTTGAAGAAAGTTCGCAGCTGGGAAAAAAAAAAAAGATCAAATTAAAAAAAGAAATTCTAGAGGAAACATGTAATTCAAGGCAGAGAAAATTTTAAAAATAAATCTCAAAATCTTCAGAGACTTGAAAAGACAATGATTTTATAAAATTATAAAATTCTATGAATAAAGAAGTATCAGAGAAGAAGAAAGTATACTTAAATATCAAAAGTGGATAGACTGAGTTTGTTTAAAACTCCAAAAATAGGTTTAGAGATTGAAAAGTGAAAGTGAAATCGCTCAGTCGTGTCCAACTCTTTGTGACCCCAGTGAACCATAGCCTACCAGGTTCCTCCGTCCACGGAATTTTCCAGGCAAGAGTACTGGAGTGGGTTGCCATTTCTTCTCCAGGGGATCTTCCCAATCCAGGGATAGAACCCAGGTCTCCCACATTGCAGGCAGACACTTTACCATGTAATATAAAATACAGAAAGTTTAACACAGAAAGAAAAGAGAAAATAAAGTGACAGAAATCAAGGATAATTAATCAAATCTGGAAGACATTACTACTCTCAATAAAAGTACCGATGGTCTAGTCTCATTACCCTAAAATTTAATAAGTTAGGGTATAGGGGTCTCAGGTTCGATCCATGGTTGGTCAGGGTTCTAAGTTTCCACATGCCTTGGGTCCGACGAAGCCCACAGGCCACAACTACTGAGCCTGCATCCCTTGACTAGCAGGCCCTGCACCACAAAGGAAGATCCCGAGTGCCACAACTGAGGCTTGATGCAGCCCCAAATAAATAAATGTAACATAAAATTTTAAAAATAGGTTATTTTTTAAAAGGCAAAATATCTATTAAATAATCTACTGGCTCTGATATATCTTTATGCAATTTTAAAAAGCTGAAATGATTATCAACTTGGAATTCTTTATTCCACAGTTATAAGAAACTAGTGTATGAATAAAATGGAATCACTTTGAGACCGTGAAGTCTCAGGAATGTTTGTTCCTACACATAGTTTCTTTGTAAGTTATTTGAGGATGTACCCTGATAAGTTCTGCAGCAAGTCCAAAACACAATGAGAATAAGTCAGAAAAGAGTTCAGAAAAGGAAGTCTGTAGGAAAGAAAAAAACAAGAAAAATCCTAAGTGGGAGGAAGGTGCATACTAGAATAAGTGATATGCTAGAGTTAGAAAACAATTGAGGATATGATGAAGGCAAATATTGCAAAGAAATCAATGAAGAAGAAGAAAGGAAGGCAATTTGAAATTTCAACATGAAAAACAAAGAGATGCTCAAAAAGGACATATAATCTTAGTTTGCTTGTTAGATGTACAGTAAAAATCTGCATAATCATTACAAAGTAAATACTGTTTACTGATCTTGAACTTTTAGAATCAACATATAGATAAATAATTGGGGATTTAATTATGTTTTCAGAACATCATTAGGTTTTTAGAACAGAATGCAAATGTTACTATCTTTGACACTGTTAATATAGAAGTATAGATGACAGAAATTGTGGAGGAGGGAATAAATGAAAACTAAAGAAAAGGATAGGAATGCTAATACCTTCCCTTAGTAAAATGGAACATCACAAGCCACAGCAAATAGCAATATTAATTAAAGGTATAAATAGAAACCTAAATTTAAAAGATAACTAATAGAGAAGCAAAGTTGTGTACTATATCAAAGATAGGAGAAATAATGAGAGAATGTTTTAAGTGAGCTGAATCTTCTTCTATTTGGCACCCAGTGGATGCCTCAAAATGCCTCAATTTGATAAATCAAGAAACAGTGCTATATACATAGTATCGACAACATAGATTTTTAACATATACTTGGCATAGACTCCGCTAGCAGTCTGGTGAAGCCTATGGAACTATTCTCAAAATAATATTTTAAAGGCACAAAACAAAGTATACAGAATTGCAAAGGAAATCAATTATCCTGAAATATAAAAATACTAAACAAATCTGTGATATAGTGATAGATATGTTTCCTTACTAATGCATTAAATAACAAGATGTAATTTGGAAGTAGAGAGGAGTGTAAACAATATTTCAAGATAGACTGTAACAACTTCAATTCATTTGAAAATATTTCTGAATTCTCTTAATACCACTGATAAAGTCACAATACTACTAATACCACTGTGGGTGGCTGCCTATGCTAAATTTCAATTTGTATGCAACTTTAACCCCACTCTCCAAGCATAGGAACCTCAAGAATCAACTCCAGGTTAAAAAATTCCTGACACAGAAGTATGGAGAAGAAATTAAAATAAAATAAAAATGTTTTCCTTTGGAAAATGCCATAAGGCTGGTGGATGTGAGAAGGTACAGCACAGTTGCCATGGACTTTGATTGTTGGTGGCCGAGATGGTAAAGAAATTGTCTGCAATGTGGGAGTCCTAGGTCCAAGCTCTGGGTCAGGAAGGTCCCCTGGAGAAGGAACTGGTGACCCACTCCAGTATTCTTGCCTGGAGAATCCCATGGACAGAGAGGCCTGGGGGGCTACAGTCCATGGTGTCACAAAGAGTCAGACATGATTCAGGGACTAACACAGACAGATGCATTATTTGATTAAAACATTTAAAAACTTTACTTAAAATTTGAAATATATATATATATATATATATATATATACTGCTATATCAGCTCAGTTAAGTTGCTCAGTCATGTCTTACTCTGCGACCCCATGAATTGCAGCACGCCAGGCCTCCCTGTCCATCACCAACTCCCAGAGATCACTCAAACTCAAGTCCATCAAGTCGGTGATGCCATCCAGCCACATCTCATCCTCTGTCGTCCCTTTCTCCTCCTGCCCCCAATCCCTTCCAGCATCAGAGTCTTTTCCAATGAGTCAACTCTTCACATGAGGTGGCCAAAGTACTGGAGCCTCAGCTTTAGCATCATTCCTTCCAAAGAACACCCAGGACTGATCTCCTTCAGAATGGACTGGTTGGATCTCCTTGCAGTCCAAGGGACGCTCAAGAGTATTCTCCAACACTACAGTTCAAAAGCATCAATTCTTGGGCTTTCAGCTTTCTTCACAGTCCAACTCTCACATCCATACATGATCACTGGAAAAACCATAGCATAGTCAATAAAGCAGAAATAGATGTTTTTCTGGAACTCTTTTGCTTTTTCCATGATCCAGCGGATGTTGGCAATTTGATCTCTGGTTCCTCTGCCTTTTCTAAAACCAGCTTGAACATCAGGGAGTTCACGGTTCACATATTGCTGAAGCCTGGCTTGGAGAATTTTGAGTATTACGTTACTAGCATGTGAGACGAGTGAAATTGTGCGGTAGTTTGAGCATTCTTTGGCATTGCCTTTCTTTGGAACTGGAATGAAAACTGACCTTTTCCAGTCCTGTAGCCACTGCTGAGTTTTCCACATTTGCTGGCATATTAAGTGCAGCATTTTCACAGCATCATCTTTCAGGATTTGAAGTAGCTCAACTGGAAATCCATCACCTCCACTAGCTTTGTTCATAGCGATGCTTTCCAAGGCCCACTTGACTTCACATTCCAGGATGTCTGGCTCTGGATTAGTGATCACACCATCATGATTATCTGGGTCATGAAGCTCTTTTTTGTACAGTTCTTCTGTGTATTCTTGCCACCTCCTCTTAATATCTTCTGCTTCTGTTAGGTCCAGACCATTTCTGTCCTTTATCGAGCCCATCTTTGCATGAAATGTTCCCTTGGTACCTCTAATTTTCTTGAAGAGATCTCTAGTCTTTCCCATTCTGTTGTTTTCCTCTATTTCTTTGCATTGATCGCTGAGGAAGGCTTTCTTATCTCTCCTTGCTATTCTTTGGAACTCTGCATTCAGATGCTTATATCTTTCCTTTTTTCTTTTGCTTTTAGCTTCTCTTCTTTTCACAGCTATTTGTAAGGCCTCCTCAGACAGGCATTTTGCTTTTTTGCATTTCTTTTCCATGGGGATGGTCTTGATCCCTGTCTCTGTACAATGTCTCCATCCATAGTTCATCAGGCACTCTATCTATCAGATCTAGGCCCTTAAATCTATTTCTCACTTCCTCTATATAATCATAAGCAATTTGATTTAGGTCATAACTGAATGGTCTAGTGGTTTTCCCTACTTTCTTCAATATAAGTCTGAATTTAGCAATAAGGTGTTCATGGTCTGAGCCTTGTTTTTGCTGACTATATAGAGTTTTTCCATCTTTGGCTGCAAAGAATATAATCATTCTGATTTTGGTGTTGACCATCTGGTGATGTCCATGTGTAGAGTCTTCCCTTGTTTCATTGGAAGAAGGTGTTTGCTATGCCCAGTGTGTTCTCTTGGCAAAACTCTATTAGCCTTTGCCCTGCTTCATTCAGTATTCCGAGGCCAAATTTGCCTGTTACCCCAGGTGTTTCTTGACTTCCTACTTTTGCATTCCAGTCCCCTATAATGAAAAGGACATCTTTTTTGGGTGTTAGTTCTAACACCCTACAAGGTCTTGTAGGTCTTCACAGAACCGTTCAACTTCAGCTTCTTCAGCGTTACTGATTGGGGCATAGACTTGGATTACTGTGATAGTGAATGGTTTGCCTTGGAAACAGAGATCATTCATGGGGAGTACATGTATATATGATTAATGATACTAAAATGCTGGACCTTATATATCTCAAACTGATTATTAGATAAAAATGAAAAATTCCTAGGCCCTTACCTTGAAATCATTGGCAGAGACAGTTCTTGATGCCCCAATAACAAAAAGAAACTATGAAACGTGATTAAACATCTTGATAATATCAAAAACATTAGATGAGATTACTTGACATGATTGCAGATCCTTTTTAAAAATGCTAGGAAATCCTTATTCAACAGTAATTGTATTTATTCAATTGCAGGCAGGAAAATTCATCTGCAGATGAAAGCAGACATTATTGCCTTGGCCAAACCTGAAAAAGCTTCAAGTAAAATAGAATCTAATCGACCTCCATTTTTTTCTTAATCAAGGCCTCTACAGTGTCAAGGAGAATAACAAAATAGGAAAATATTCCAATACCAATGTAGTGTTATTATAAACAGGCATGTGGCAGATAATGACTTTAAATTACTCAAATGTGTTCCTGTTAAACCCAGAAGTAACTGAAATCATGTACCTGAAAGCTCTCTGTAGACCGAAGAGACAAGCATTGGGAAATATTGGAGAGTTTTGGTCTCAGTAAAGAGAAGTATTAATGATGTGTTACAGTGAAGACATATCCCTTAACCTTTCTGATATTGTTTTCTCATGCCAAAAAAGGAAGAGGGATCATTGTATAATAATTTTTGGTCACATATAAGTCTAAAAATTTCAAACTTAATCTATGGTTCAAATTTAAACTGGAATTTCCTTTTAGTATTAGACACTAAACAAGCATTGGATTGTTTGAAAGGGATATTCCTGAACTTTGTCTGGGTATAATCCTCCAAGTAACAAATCTAAAATTCCTTAACCCTCAGAGTGAATTAAATTAAAATTCAAAATTGAAATAGAAGGTTCCAATTTTATAAAATTTTTTGCATCATTAAAACTATTCATTAGTAAGCACTGTAAGAAATCATGGAAAAATTATAGGCATTATAATGAGTATGCTGTACACATGATCAGCTGATTTACACTTGAGAGGACATTTTACTTTTTAAAAATTTTGTCAAATGAATGCAAATTCTTAAAAATATCTCTGAACTTGGCAAAAGTCACACTGTAAATGTAATTATGTAAAACCATAATTTACAGAGTACCTCCATTTAACGCTTACTCCACTCTATCCTAATTTTACACTAAAATAGGTAATATCAGAAGATATTAAAGATAAATATACTTCCTTTTATTACAAATAATTATTTAATTGAATTTAAAAGACCTGTTACTCTTTTCTACTTCAATGTATTCTTAAAGAATAATACACAAAGAAAAAGTGCCCAAGTCATAGCATCTAGCTCAATCTCTATAATTGAGTTTATCTGTAAAATCCTATACCTAAATCAAGAAATCAAACATCGCCAGCTTCCCCAAAAGGCCCTTCTGCTTATTCCTTTCCAGTTATTAATATTCCCAAGGTAACAATTATCTTTGCTTTAGAAGCACCATAGAACAGCTTTGTCAATTATTGTACTTTATATAAGTGGACTCATATTAATAGTAATATCCATTTGTGTTTGGCTCATGCATTAAGCATTACACTTGTGCAGTTCGTATACAGCTGTGTGCAGCTAGCTATAGATCATACATTTTCACTACTCTATAATTTTCCCCATTAAGAATAAACAAGGATTTGTTTATGCATTCTATATTTGTTGGACATTTGTATAGTTTATTGGTTTGGGCTATTGTAACAGTACTACTCCAAACATTCTAGTACATATCTTTCAGGGAACATATGTAAGCATATCTATCGGATATATACTTAGAGGTGGAATTGGAATTACAGTTATTCATTCATATATTCAACTTTAGTAGATACTAAAGTTTCATAAGTGGTTGTGCCAATTTATATTCTCACTAACAGTATTATTAGAGCTCTAGTTTCCATATCCACACCAAGACTAGTTTCTGTTTAAAAGAGCTATTACTTTTAAACCAGTAATTGAATATTTACTAAAGTTAGCCACTTTAAATTGGCTACTTTTCTAAATGCCACAAGCAATAAAGGTCCAGAGAGCAAAAATGCTTTTATTATACATAGTATATACATATTATATACATTTATTATTATGTATAATAAAAGTATTTCAAACTATTATTTCAGAGCTTTGCAATCCCCTGCCCATCACCCAACCAACATAAATTAAAATGATTTTATTTGGAGCTAAGAACGAGAAGTACCATTAGAAATTATGACCTGGCTTTCAAAAGCAGAGGGTTAGGACTTCCCTGGTAGCACAGTGAAATGGAATCTGCCTGCCAGCACAGGGGACACGGGTTCGAAATCTGGTCCAGAAAGATCCCACATCACGCGGAGCAAGTAAGTCTGTGCACCACAACTAACTGCAGACCAAACCCCCAGAGCCCACGCTCCACAACAAGAGAAGCCACCACAACGAGAAGCCTGAGCACCGCCACAAAGAGTAGCCCCCACCTGCAGCAACTAGAGAAAGTCCGCACACAACAAAGATCTAGTGCATCCAAAAATAAAATAAATACACAAGTAAAGGGTTGAACAGCCTTTATCCCACGTAATATCGTATATATATACTGCTCTATTAGTCCTTTTAAGACTAAGTAAAGACATAATCTATTGAATTGACAGAAAAAAAGATAATATTATATACATATAGCTTTTCTTTATGGCAGAAGACATAAACAGGTTATCTAAAGAGCAGGTGTGACTCTACAGTTATGTTTTATTTAGTCTTCAGTGTGGATCTGTGTTCCTTGTTAGAAAAACATCTAAAACCTTCAAAAATCAGGACACTTTACTTAAGCATCTAGAATTCTAACTTTGCTGGAAAAAAAGACTGAGTAACAAGTTGTAAAAGTGTTAGTCACTCAGACATGTCCTACTCTTTGTGACTCCATGGACCATAGACCACCAAGCTCCTTTGTCCATGGAATTCTCCAGGCAAGAATACTGGCATGGGCTGCCATTTCCTTCTTCAGGGCAGCTTCCTGACTCAAACTTGGGTCTCCTGCATCGCAGTCAGATTCTTTACCATCTGAGCCACCAGAGAAGCCTGAGTAACAATAAACCCAATATGAAAAAAAAAAAAATTAAAACAGCTCCCTTTGCTTGAGGCAGATGCTCTCCAGGGTTTCCCAGGGTCACCCTTACCCCCTCCTCCTCAGTTATCTGTAACATGAGGTTTGGGCTCAGAGCAGAATTGAGCTCCAACTTGCAAATCGGGGGCTAGCTGAATTCTTAGACCAGGTTCATTTCACTCATTACATTACTTTCCTCACTGTGGGCTTTAAATGCTTACAAAAGAAGATACTTAATTTGGAAGAATCCAGCACTTATAACAAGCTATCAAAGACTTAGAGAATTTTAGAAAATGGCTCCAGATTATATAAATTTTTATGACAACTGAAAATGACTACAGATCCATAAATATAACATAGAGAAGAACCTGACTTACAGGCTAAGACAATGGGACACTGGTTCTGAGTATCTTTCCTCAGATGGAAGTTTCTCCTCTACTTTTAAGCATTATAAAATTCTAAATTGCTCAATGGTGGCATTCAAAATATCTGTACAAGATAAACATTTGGTTCAGTAAGAAGGGAAGGTTATGACCCAAGAATGGGACACTGGTTCTGAGTATCTTTCCTCAGATGGAAGTTCCTCCTCTACTTTTAAGCATTATAAAATTCTAAATTGCTCAATGGTGGCATTCAAAATATCTGTACAAGATAAAAATTTGGTTCAGTAAGAAGGGGAAGGTTATGACCCAAGACAAACTGCCATCCCAGATTAAAGCATATTATCACCCCAAGCATCGAAGTGCCTTCACAGAATGTTATGCATCTTTTTGATATTTTGTCTGTAAGACAAAAGTGAACAACAGATCATAATATTAAAAGGTAATCTATATCTTAAAAACATACCCAAGTAGGATAAATAAGATATCTGGCTAATTAGTAAAATGAATGTCACTGTCCTTAATATTTAGTTTAAATGATAAAGCATCATAAATCTTGAAACAGCTCAGTGAGATAAACCAGCATAATTTTGTTTTGTTGCTATTTTGTTTCCATTTCTCTTCTGAAAAACATGAAGGAGAAAGTTTCTAAAAAGCAATTTCTATAAGTGAATTAGAGGTCAGCCAAACATAACTCTACAGAAACAGTGTTTGAAGGACACAATGTGATGTTAACTTGAAGTAATGTGATGTTTACTTAAGGAGCTGAGAAATCACTGCTGGGCTGCTGTGAAGCCTTTAGAGGCAAGTTCAATGTCAACCAAGGTGAGAGGTGAAGCATAAAGCTCACCAACAAAAGCCAAGATTTGACCAGCAAGTTTTTGTTAAAATCATTACAGAAGAGAGCCGAGCAGTCACGGCCAGGTCTCTCATTGACTATGAATCTCCTCTGGCCTCACCCAGGTATACAGACAACTACTCCCTACACATCATCTTCACAGCAACTTCCTTAGTACCCATTTATTCTAACCCGCTAGTATCCTGATAGCTGTTTCTTTTGTTTGTTGAAAAGAAGTACTTGCATAGGAAAGATTCTATCTACCAATACTATTAAAAAATCAGCAGATAATACCACAAAGTGCACCACTACATCTCAGAAACACAGAAAATACTTTTTTTCCTTTTTAAGTTCTCTGAATTACACTGAATATACATACTAACCAACAACATAAGAAGTCCTTCTCACAGTTATTTCAGTTCAGTTCAGTTCCTTAGTTGCGTCCGACTCTCTGTGACCCCATGGACTACATTACGCCAGGCTTCCCTGTCCATCACCAACTTCTGGAGCCTGCTCAAACTCAGGTCCATCAAGTTGGTGATGCCATCCAACCATCTCATCCTCTCCTGTCTCCTTATTTACAGGCAAGGCTTCATAAGCAAGCAGCTTCAATTTGTACCTTCTCCAAACTCTTTCCTTCATTAGATCTTACCTGCAGGCCATTTTTCACTGCCCAACCATCATGTGGTTGAAATATCAATAATTGGATAGTTTAACTAAAAACATTATAAGAAAGTTGTATATGTGGCAGGAAGTCA
This sequence comes from Ovis aries, assembly GCF_016772045.2. Classification (NCBI taxonomy): domain Eukaryota; kingdom Metazoa; phylum Chordata; class Mammalia; order Artiodactyla; family Bovidae; genus Ovis; species Ovis aries. Next base: position 191,542,939 of record NC_056056.1, on the reverse strand, counting down.
AAGCATATATCTCAAAAGCAATTTTAAATTACAAGAAGATAGACACCTTTCTTTTTATTCCTTGTGCCAATGCTCAGATTTAATTGGGAGTTGAGTATAAATCACTTTGGTATATATATCAGGCATATTCCAAAAACAGAGAGATAGTTATAATTGTGTGTACCAAAAAGAAAAAACAAAACAAAACAAAACCAAAAACTGCAAATCATCACTGCATGTAGAATGTGAAGATGATCTTTCTTAAACATCTTTATCCCATTGGGTACCAGGGTTGAGCAGCTGGTACTCCCAAATGAGTAAGTGACCTTGTCCCCCATCCCCTCTAATTCTCACTGTATCCTTCCAGAAGTTAGTTACATGCTAATATAGAAAATCTCACCTCTCCCTGAAAGAACAGTATCACCCATTTTGTGACTAAAAATTGATAAACAGTTGTATTCTTTTTTTTATTTTTGGCTGTGCCCCAGAGCATGTGGGATGTTAGTTCCCAGAGCAGGGATTGAACCCATACCCCCTGCAGTGGAAGGGCAGAGTCTTAACCACTGGACCTCCAAGGAAGTCTCCAGTTACGTTGATTTTTAAAATTCAATCAAACAGCTGATAAAATACTCATGTAAAAGTTTTTTGTAAAGAAATCTAGACTAGTAACAGACACATAAAATTTGTTGTTGTTCAGTAGCTAAGTCATGTCCAACTGCAAGTCCATGAACTGCACGTGAAATACTATAGGTATTTTTCTCAATTTAAAAAAAAAAAATCTCTAGCCTCCCTTGATCTCCCTGCTGTCCTAAACCACTTTGTACTTGTTCTTCTCCCACACAATAATTTTGGAGTTTGGCTTTTCCTGACCAAAAAAAACCATTTCCTGATTAGTTTACAGAGGAGGGTGAAAGCCAAACCCCTGAGACTCTTCAGTAATTCCTCCAGCAAAAAGAGCAATATGAAAGTGCAGGCCTCATTGAAAATAGCATAGATTAAAACCACCTTTCGTTATGCAAATATTCTTGCATAAATCACTTGTGGAATATTATGAAATAATACCAAAAAAAGAAAAAAAATGCATTTTGAATAGATCCCCAGGACTACATCATAATACAAATTTGGTCAAGAGTTTTTATTTGGAAGAGAAGAATTAGGGTCCAGTGAGCTACATTCAGCACTGTCTCCATGACAGACTAATGGACTAATTGGAATAAAATATTTCTCAGATAGCCACTGTCCTTTCTAAATCTAAAAGGGGTTATTCAGCCTTTATTCTAATTTAGTCATCCAGCATATAAGAAATGAAGAGGGGCCATAAATACAAGATGGTAGCGTTTGTGGCACATATTCAGATATGCTGGTAAATGTAAAACAGGGTTTTGTTTCCTCCGGATTCCTTTCTGAATAATGGAGTGATATCATAGATTTCTTCAAACTCTAAGCACAAAGAGAATCTCTGTGAAGGAAGATGAGAGACATTTTCTGATGATTATAAATATAGCTAATTTTTCCCAAAGAGAGAATAATGAATTACATCAAAATTAGATTCATTTTTAATCATGGGTCAAAAATATATTAGAAACCGTTATTCTTAATGCAAAAACAATTCCTCATTATAAAATTTTCTTTGTGGATTTATAATATAGGTCAAAGTTTCCTTAAAGAAGGAATCACAAAGCAATTTCATGAGGGACGTGAAGACTTCGAAGACATAAACACAGATCCCATCAGAAAACAACAGTTGCAGGCTTGTTCCTTACTATTGATCTTATTCAGTCATTCAATGAATAGTTACTGAGCACCTACAAACTTGGTGGCAATATAATTAGACCCAGTACAATTTAATATGCTTTTCAATCACTGCAAGGTACGTCTTCGCCCTTCTATTTTCTTCCCTTTGACCCTGATCTTTGAGAAGTAAGAAAAAGAAAACTCAGAAAACATTTAAAAACTGTATCTATGCTGGTCTAATAGATGGGTTAGGTTAAAATATATATACATATATGTGTGTGTGTACACACACACACACACACACACACACACACATATATATATATACATACACACACATGCATTTTCAGTACACGTACCTGAACACCCTTCCCTCTCTTTCCCTCAGCATTTAAACAAACAAAAGCCTTTGTCCTCTTAAGAACATAAAATTAAAAACAAAAAATAAACTTTCCTTAGACATCACTTTCCCTCCAAAGAGGGGAAAACCTAAGACTTTCATTTTTTGACATTCCCTCACTATCTTATTCTCTTCCCCACTCAACACGACTTTAGTTTCTGAACCATGATTCTCCCAAAGCTACTGATTCTAGGCCTCTAGTGACCCACTCACCACCGAATCCAAGGGATCAGATCCACGCTTTGCTTGATGACTCAGTAGCATTTCAATGATGGCTGGCCTCTCCCTTCCTTATATGTGGTCTCTTCTCTAGGTTTTTGGGACACCTTTTCCTTCTCTCTGAACCCTTGTCCGTCCTCAGCTCAATCCTTGAAGATTGGCCTCCCTCAGACCTGCATTCCAATCACTATATGATCTCATCCACTCCCATATGTTAAATTCCCACCTACATGTCATGCCAGTGCCTTCAAAATCTGTATGTCCTTCCCGGACAATTATAATACGCTCAAAACCCACTTGCTCAAATAAATACTCATTCAGAACCCACACAATCAACCTGCTCAAAACTGGATCCATTTACCTTGGGCACCCCTTTCAGCCTTCCTCATTTCAGTAAGGCCACCACAAAGCTGCTCTAGGAAGAAACAAACAAACAGGTAATCATCCTTACTCCTCTCCTCACCCCACCTTATCCTCAGCCTGCTGCTGCTGCTAAGTCGCTTCAGTCGTGTCCGACTCTGTGCGACCCCAGAGACGGCAGCCCACCAGGCTCCCCCGTCCCTGGGATTCTCCAGGCAAGAACACTGGAGTGGGTTGCCATTTCCTTCTCCAACGCATGCATGCATGCTAAGTAGTTTTAGTCATGTCCGACTCTGTGTGATCCCATAGACAGCAGCCCACCAGGCTCCTCTGTCCACAGAATTCTCTAGGTAAGAGTACTGGAGTGGGTTGCCATTTCCTTCTCCATATCCTCAGTCAACTAGTAAATAATTATTAATTAACTCAGTCGTGTCTGACTCTTTGCAACCCGTGGACTGTAGCCCACCAAGCTCCTCCGTCCATGGGATTCTCCAGGCAGGAATACTGGAGTGGGTTGCCATTTTCTTCTCCAGGGGATCTTCCCGACCCAAGGATTGAACCCAGGTCTCCCACATTGCAAGCAGACGCTTTAACCTCTGCACCACCAGGGAAGCCCATTAATTAACTAACTAATAAATAATTATATCCTGTAGAGTCTACAAGATGTAACTGGTTTTTAATCTCAGCTTCTCTGCATCTCCATAACCAGCATCCTACTCTGCCCACAGGAATGTTTTGTTTGGACTAATGAAATAGGCTACAGAAACACTGTTTTATGATGCAAATCTGACCCTGTCGTTCTTCAGCTAACATAAGCTTCTTGGATTCCTTCTGTCAAAATCCTACACCTGTACACACAATTCTTTATAATCTAGCTGTATGTAGCACTCTACCTTATAAGTTAGCTCGCTGACTCTTTGCTCTCTGGTATCACTACCCACAGTGGACTGACTCATCTCAACACCCACCTTCACACGAACTGCTCCTAACCTGGTGGAATTCTTTCCTTTCCTCCCACCTTTCACTTAAGTACCTCCTGCTTCAGGTCCAATCTTAAAAAGGCTTCTCAGGGATGACTTTTTTGAAGTTCAGAAAACTAGTTTTAAAATCATGTGCTAGTGTGAATGAGCATAGGATGATTGACATATATTACAAAAGGATGTAGTGTGAGTTTGCACATTATAAATAAACATTTTTAAATGAAGACCAAATAAAACAAATTAAGTTGATTACTGAGTTTAGATCATTACCTTATCAGTGTTATCAAATCACACTGCCAGACACTTCTCAATTTCTGTATTTCTGGATTCATTTATAAGCAACATGAAAGCAGAGATGGACAGAGTTCCTAAGCTTCTCCCTCATAATTTTGCCATTATTCCTGCTACCACAGTTTAGAAATAAAGTCAGAGACTCCACTCATATACTCCTGCTTTGGTAAAGAGTATAGTTGATTAATAATGGTGTTATTGTTCAGGTGTACAGCAAGGTCATTCAGTTATACATATACATGTATGTAATTTTTTTCAAATTCTTTCCCCATTTAGGCTGTTACCAAATGTTGAAGAGGGTTCCATTAAATTCTTGAATCTCTTCAGAGTCCTTCCCCAAAGAGACAACTAATCACAACTCCCTTTTGGATGAGTATGAAACATACCCACCTGACTTTAACTTGGGAAGCTTAAGCCCCAAACCAAACTCATAGAAAAGTGAGTGACTTACAGTAATACCATGTAGTTTGGTCAAATTTTTACATCAGTTGTTCCCTGCGGCCCTCACATAAGCCCATGTCCCCTTGGCAGTGTACCATTTTCCTGAGGGAAATATGATCCATCCCACCAGACACATACCCCAATCTCCTGTGACTTGGTGCAAAATGCTTTATTATGGATGCTTTTTACTCTTTAAATTATTTTTGTCTTTTTGTAAGCATCCAGCCAACCTTGATTAATTTCTCTGGAGGTTCTTTTGGGGTTTTTTAGTCCCACATCTTGACAAGCTTCCTTTCTCTTTCTAGCAGTGGTTTTTGCTGCTCTTGTTGATGTGTTTTGTTTTTGTTTTTGCTATTTTTAATATCATGTAGAAGAATATTTTTAATTAATTCTTGGATGAATGGATTTTTAATTCATACTATTAGATATCTCACAAGTATTTACTGAGCAAAAGTTCTGTGCCAACCACTGTGCTAAGTAAATACTAATAGTGTACAGTGAAGAAACAGGCATCAACCTTTACTCTTCTCTCCTGAAGCTGACAATGACGTAGGGGAGACAGATAGGCAGTAAATAAGTAAACATAATGACATAAAATTATATAATTGTAAGCATACCAAAAAAAAAAAAAGATGAAAAACCAGAGAGAAAAAGGGAAGGATACAAAATGAGATAGGGTGTGTGCATGCTCAGTTGCTCAGTCATGTCCTACTCTTTGTGACCCTACACGGACTATAGCCCGCCAGGCTCCTCTTGGAAAACAAGAAACCATTAGACAATAAAAGACAAACATTGCAACTGAGTCAGATCAGCCTACACGCACTGTTTTTTTAAAATCTCCTATTCAAGCAAGTTATCTGAATCCCTGGCAATTTACTAAAGATATCATGCCTTGTTAAAAATCACTGGCTCCAAGGGGTTGGAGGACAACTTCTCCATCCTCTCACTGTTGACAATCAACACCTGGCTCTTCTTCCTTCCAGTAGTATTCCATCTGTATGCTACTCTGTAAGAAGTCATTTCCAATTATAAAGCACCAGTATTTCATCCCACATAAAGGAAGTGATTCTGAAAATTTTACAACAGGATTCTTGGGAAGGCACTTAAAGCTAACTAGTTAGCTAGGATAGCAAGGAAAATTCTCTAAACCTGACATTTTGGCAGAATCCTGAAGGATGAGAAACAGCAGAATCTGGTGGGTGGCTGTGGGGGTGGGGGCAGGTCTACACAGCAGGAACAGCGTATGTAAAGGCTCTGATTTGCAGACAGTGTTTGACATGTTCTCACGTCAAAGCAGAGTGACATGTTCCTCCAAAACAGATTTGCAGGAGATGAGTGAGATGGTAAGTGGAGTGGCCCATCGGGGAACTATTGCTAAAGTCCAGAAGAAAAATGGTGGAATATTCCTACTCCACCTATGCCACCTTCCAGTGGCAATGGAGAAAAGAACAGAAGTGGAAAGCCTCAAGATAGAATTTGCACATAGAGATACCGGGCTTTGCTGATAGATTTGAACATAATTATGCACATTTACCAGAATATCTGATGATTAATAATCTACATAAACATATAGTCATGACTTAACTTTCATTGTGATTTTAATGGGAATAATTTGTTGGATGGATGATACTAATTTAAAGCAAAAAATAGTTTAAATATTGAAAATACATCCATAATGAATTTGCTTTTGAAGGAACACTAACCAATTTTTCAGTTGAATAAGCCCTTTATTGTCATTAGCAACATATTAAGAGTTTAGTCTATGTCTCTTAAAAAGAAGTTGAGTATAATAGGAATATTATTTTTGTCATGGCCAATGTACCTTTTACTATTTTCTAAAAGAAATGCTGTGGAGTGTGTTAGCTACACATGTCATCGGCCCCATATGCGATCCCATGCCTCAGGAAAAAAAAAAAAAAAAGGCACTCTTTTTTTTTTTTCCTGAGGTATTCCTCTCCCATACTTGTAGCTTGGGTGTGAACTCAGCCCATGTCTGGCTCTGTGCATGATCTCTGCGGCCACAAGACAGAATTGTACAGGGATGGGTATGTACCCAAATCAGGCTTCTCTGGGTTTCTTTGAATTGCATACAGAGGGCAGTTATCCCTTTCTAATGGAGAACTGGAGCTGTTAGAATGGAGGACACCTGAGTATAGCCTAAGCCCAGCAATAAATCAGAGCAGAGCCAATTAGAAGATGACACAGAAGGAGGAGAGGAAAACGGATTCTAAACGCAAACCAGTGTAAATTAGTCTGAGTTGAGTTCATTTTGCTAAACTGAGAGTCCTAATTACATAAAGGGATATACACTGAATAAAGGGAACCCCGAAGATACAGGGTGAAGAGTTTTAAAGAATGAAACTAAAAATAAAAGAATGAAACTGAAGATTAGAAAGATCGAAAAGCCAAGCATAGAGTGTGGGAGTTCTGTCCATTTGTTTTATTTTTAAGAGAAGAATTGTATATATTTATCTTTATGTAACTCTAATATGCCCACGGTAAAATTTCAAACAAAATGGGTATGTTTTTCAAACAAAACAGCTCCAGTTCTCCATTAGAAAGGGATAACTACCCTCTGTATGCAATTCAAAGAAACCCAGAGAAGGCCTGATTTGGGTACATACCCATCCCTGTACAATTCTGTCTTGTGGCCGCAAAGATCATGTACAGAGCCAGACATGGGCTGAGTTCACACCCAAGCTACAAGTATGGGAGAGGAATACGTCAGAAATGCAAGTGTGTGTATGTATTTAAGATTGCATATAGATGGAAGGATATTCAAGAAACTGTTAACAGTGCTTGCCTCTGGAATAGGCAAGAATAAATAGGGATAGGAGTAGGAGAAAGAACTATACGATATGTTAGGAATTTACCAAGGAGAAAGGAAGACAGATCTGAAATAACATATTCAAAAGCAGTGGTGTGGAAATATAGAGCTGATATATTCAAATGCTTCAACAAATTATGATATGAAATTATTATTATTGAAGACAACTATGAGTCTAGGGAGAATAACGTACGTGGACAGTATGTCTTGTGAAAGTCTGTTTAGCACAATGAGTAAGATACATATTGGGAGAGAACATGAAAGGCTAAGGACAATCTGCTTATCTGAACAAGAGAAAGGGCAGATGGTAAAAAATCATGCTCTATAAGAATCTCCTATAAATCTGAATCAGCTCCAATCTGCTGGACTTTGGAATTCAAAATTTGTAACTTATTCATATATGGATATTTCATTTCAATTATTGAAGTTTAGTTAAGGATCGTCTGTTGGGAATGGCAGTGAAAGAAAGAGAAGTGTATATTTCCTGAGAGTAAGGACTATGGAAGTGGGGAAGACAGAACAGCAAGAAAGAAAATAAGTGAGCCCCGCATACTCCTCAGATCCTTAAAGAGAACAGGAAGCAGACAGGAGCCGCAGTGATTTTAGTGCTCCAAGACAACACCGACTACTGTGCTCTTCTCCTTACCTTTTGGAGGCCTTTTCCATGTGGACTTTCCTCTCCTTCCTCCACACATTCTGCATGGGCAAATCTGCTTAACTCTGGGCTTCTTCAATTAGCAGTTATATCTCAAACACAACCAAGTAAGTGCATGTGTGTGTGTGTGTGTGTGTGTGTGTGTGTGTGTGTGTGTGTGTGTGCATGTACATATTCAACTCTCATTTCTACCCTAAGTGCCAGGTCCATATTTTTTACCTAGAGCTGTCTCTCAAGGTGACTTAAGCCACTATCATCCATCATATTCACAAGTGACTCATTATTCTCCATTCCTCAGACCTATACCTTCTGATTCCCAAAGCATTGCCATTCATCTAATTATTCCAAACTAGAAATCTCTGAATTGCCTTCAAAAATTCATTGCTCTAGATTCAACTCCAAAGGTGATGCTGTTGTTGTTCAGACAATATGTTGTGTCTGACTCTTTGCAGCCACATGAACTATAGCATACCAGGCTCTGAAACTTTCATCAATCTCTTCAGAGATTGTACTCTTTCTGGGTACCACTACAGTTCTTATAAATGTCTTTATTAAAGCATGTACAACACTGTATTGCATGGTTTTATACATTTGAAGTTCCTTGACATTAGATTGGCAGTTTCTAGAGGGCCAGAGATTTATACAATGCATTTTTCAAAACCCAGAATCTAGTACGGCATCTATCATATAAGTAAAAGCTCAACTATTACTCATTGAATTTATTTATACCACTTGATTCCATTTCTCTAAAAGTAATCCTTTTATATTAAAATGCATTGCTAAACTAACATTTTAAACATGCAGCATTAACTTTAATATATTTATAATCTCACTATAAGAATATGCAGAAGATGAAAATGTGCAACATAAGTGAATATCAGGTGGATGATTTTAGATCAGCAGCTGCCATTATTTATACTTTAAGAATTATGAACTATGTGAGTAATGGCATATAGGATAAATTCATGTGTAGGATATGTGTGAAAAAGAGAGAGAGAGTGGTACACATCTGTGTTATTAAAACTGTGTCTATGTTTAAAACAAGCACTTTCAGACTTCACAGGATCGCTGGGACAAATCCTCTACAGCCACATGTTGTCTACACTGAACTAGATTCTCAGCATTTTTTCTTCCCTTTACCCTGTCTCATGTCAGAGGCTAATTCAGACTCAATCAAGTCCTAAAAGACTCAGGGAGCATGACCACAGCTTTGTTATCATTTCGTTAATAATTTAAGAGAGGCTGTTTGCTCTACCACGCTATTGAGTTCCCTTCCCATTCCTGGCCCTCTTCAACACCTAATACATAGTAAAAATTTACTTAGTTCAATTCAGTTACATTCAGCAAAGATGTATTGATCACACATGCACCAAAGCATTCTGCTATGGGTTGGGATACAGAAATGATAGATTCAGACAACAGCCATTCTCAAGTAGCTTTCAATTAAGCAAACTAAAATGTTCAGGATAAAAATGTTTGACCTCTAATCTCATCACGCATACCTAGTGTGCAATCCAATAAGGAAATCCTTCAGCCATAGAGCAAAGGCTTCCAACACAATGATTGATCTGTTTTTTAAGGTGTAATGCCTTTTACAAAAACAAAAACAATGATTGTCTTACACTTTAGAGAAATAATTATATGTATGACTTTTTAAAAAATTGCGTCTTTCACATCCTGTTCTGGAAGTTAGTACCAAAATAAATGTCCATCAGGGCTTACAGAAAGAGGAAAACAAGGAAAAGGAAAGGAGGGTTCTTAAGGTTAAGTTACTCAGAAATATCTATATACTTGGGCTGAGATCCTGAAAAGTAGTCTTAGGAAGCCAAATTTATACAGAAATAATTTTCATTTTCTTTTTTGTTATATGCTGTGAAGTGATCAATACCATAAGCTTTATCACCATCCATCACCCATACATATTTTTTTCCTGTGATGAGAATTTTTAAGATTTACCCTTAGCAACTTTCAAATAAATATCCAGTACAGCATTGTCAACTCTATACATAGTTAACGAAATTATGTGAAAGGTTATACAAAATATTTTGCTTTGAGAGCATTTTAAACATCCTCACACATAAAAACTTACTTCCAATATTTTAATTCTAGTTTTAAGATCAAAATAAGTTTTAAAACCAACAGCAATATGATCACAGCAGAATGACGATGGGAAAAGTTACAAAATCCATACAATAAATTTGAAATCCTGATGTTTAAAAAACTAGGATCAGACACTTCAAAGATGAGGACAAGAATAAAGGAAAAGCTAGACTTCTGTATTACACATGCGCCCATCACTGCACTTCCCCGAAATGCCCATCACTGTCAAAAAAACTGGCTACAGGATAAGTCCACTATGTTAGGAGAAAAGAATACTTGCAGATGAAAATAAAATCAACGAGCTTTGGGGTTCTAGAAAACAAGATAGTATGCTACGTAATCCTATAAATGTGATAGCTCTTTAGTATTTCTAATACCACAATCAAAGATAAAAATAGACAACACTGGTTGGCCTATTGGCTTTTTGCTTTGAAAGCAAGGAAAATCAGATGCAGAGATGCAGAAAGTTACTGATGAGATTCTGGGTCTTGCTACTGTGAGCAAGTAGATCACTCAGGACAAGACACTCCCTGGAGAAAGAGTCACACACACAGCTTTAAAAAGTCATGAAGAAAGTTCAGAGTGGTTTCCTTTCATCCAGAGTGATCATTTTATGATCTATGCTACTGCCCCAGACCTTATCTAGATGTCAAAATTATCTGGAACATCCTCTACATTTGAGAAAAATAAAGAAGAGAGGACTTTGGTGTGAAATGGTTGGGGGTGGGGGAGGGAACGGATGGGGAAGTGCCTTCCCCTTTTAAGAGCAGCATCAATTAAACCCATGGGAGGCGGGTACAGTTTACTAGTTAATTAGTCCAGGGATGAGCTGCTTTCATCTGTAATTCAGAACAGGAACACCTGGTGTGCGGCTCTTCAAAGCACAAGGAGGGGGGAACAGGGAAGCCAAACAATGCAACAGAGGTCACAACAGAGAGCAATAGCAAAAGAACAAAAACTGTTTCTCTCTGACCTTCACCCTGCTGTAACTAAATGAGATTCCTGAAGGCCCCCTCCCCTAAGGTCCTCAGAGAACAAACAGCTCCGGGCCCACTCAGGGAGTTCTAAAAAGACCTGGTGATAACTAATTGTTTTATAACCCAATTAAAAAGAAAACAGAGCACCAGAGAAATGCAAACACGGATATAATGATTATAATCACATTCTGATATATAGCCCACACCAGAAATATTGACATGCTCTCTCTCTGTGGTATGACCAGAGCTGCCCAGGTAACATTCAACAAAATTAGGAAAGGAGGCTTCTACTTTAGGACAAATTACCTTGTTCTCTTGAATCTGAAATGGAGCCGTTGGCTAATGGAACACTTTTCGTTGTGAATTCTATAATGGTGAGGTCATTTTTTTTTTTTTTTTTTTTTTGGATTGTTGCTTCTAAACAATCTGGCTGCAGACAGGTTGATAAATTCAGGTGACAAAACATTAATGTTTAAATTGAGCCAAATAATATATGATTTCAACTGTGGTATCCAAGTAAAGAAAAAATAAATTTTTAGGGGTTTTATTAGTGGGTTTATTCAAAAGGAATGAGGGAAAGTATCCTGGAATAGATGGAATCTGGTACTTTTTAAAAATCACCACCATGAGAAATTCTACAACACAGAACATTGTGTCTAAAGACATGAAAAAGCCCGCCATAAAGAGTTTTAACCTAATTTTGAAGATTGCAGGATCAGAGGAAAATGGCTTAACAATTTCTAACATTGATTCTACTTGTTTCTGCTCTAGGGAAAACTTTAATAAAAAAAAAGTATCTCGTATCCTCTTTTTCTTGTGTGTGTGTTGGGGTGGGTGTAAATGTGTTTTTATTTACACCACACACCCACAAACACTTACACATAACAAAAGCGGGCTTCTGATCCATTAAACTAAAGGCATTTGAGAGGCAGGGAGGTGGACAAGAATGTGAAGAAATTGTGAAAATGTTCTTAGCACATTTCTACAGCTCCATATCTATAATTAAAGACTAAACAATGAGCCAGAAAATGGAGAGTAGAATAAAAATACAGAATTATCTGGTGGTGCAAGGAAAAGAAAGTTGTTCAAAGGAAAAGTAGAAATAAGTGTCAATTCACTTGAGACATGTGGCTCATGCATGACTTGAGACAGTTAGCGTGAGAGCTAAAGAACCCTGTTCGATCCCAGGGCTGCAGAGATCCCTTGGAGGAGGGATGCACGGGTTGCATGGCAACCCACTCCAGTATTCTTGCCTGGAGAATCCCATGGACAGAGGAGCCTGGTGGGCTACAGTCCACAGCATCACTAAGAGTCAGACACACCTGAAGTGAGTCAGCATATGCATGTATGAAGATTCCATTTTAAACCACTGAGCACAGGGTGAGTAATATCCTTCTAATCATTCAACAATTTTAGTTTCAGGTTCCAATTAAGTCATAATCCAAAAAAGTAAGAGTAATTATCCTCTGTATTTTAAAAATTCACTTATTTATTTACAAATGTCAAAATCTGTCCTGAACAGAAACAAGGAAAATGAACTGAGGCTGAAAAGGAGAAAATGCAGCCCTGCCCTATGTCAGGCTTGGAGGACAGACACAGAAAAAGCCAAACATTAAAAACAGAAGACACTGTTTCTTCCAAGACCATGCCGTAGTAGTACAATGCCCTTAGGACCTCTCTCATCAATGTCACCCCAGCCCTATTTGGTATTTTCATTCTTACTAGGAATACCCAATTGCAGCTGACCTGCACTTGTCTAAACTATGACAGCATCCAATCCCGAGTTAATTTCTACTTCAAATCCCACTTAAGAAATATCAACTGACATTCCTTCCCTTAGATTCTCCTGAGAACCCTTTAACAGGAACCCCACCTCAAAAGTTGCTCCCTCCTAACTCTTGTCAATCCAATTCCATGGTTCTTTGAAATTCCCTCCCTTACTACAAGTCAATATTTCTGATTTTGTCAGACTACAGGCTTGTTCTTGGTGGTTTTCAGCTGGTTAGGTTTTTTAATACATTGAGTAAGCAATTCCATGGACAGAGGAGCCTGGTGGGCTATAGTCCATGGAGGAGCAAAAAGTTGGTCACGACTGAGCAACTGATGCTTTTACTTTTTTTTTTTTTTTTACAAGCAATTGTTGAGCTTCCAGAGAAAGCAATGGCACACCACTCCAGTACTCTTGCCTGGAAAATCCCAAGGACAGAGGACCCAGGTAGGCTGCAGTCCATGGAGTCGCACAGAGTCGGACACAACTGAAGCAACTCAGCAGCAGCAGCAGCAGCACTGAGCTTCTAGTCTATGGGATTCACTACTGTTCTGGGGAAGATAAATGAACATAAGACACATTCTTTGCTTTCCTAAGGACCTACTACCTTAGAGAGACAAGACATATGTAAAATAATGTAAATAAATACCACATGTAATGATTACAATTCCCAATTCACAAGAATGATAGTATTAAAGAATGTGCTAACCATCAGACAGCTGCATTCATCTCCCATGCTAGTAAGATCAGGCTTAAAATCTTGCATGTTAGACTTCAGCATTATGTGAACCGAGAACTATCAGATGTAGAAGCTGGGTTTAGAAAAGGAAGGGGAACCAGAGATCAAATGGCCAACATTCGCTGATCATAGAGAAAGCAAGGGAATTCCAGAAAAACTTCTACCACTATTTCATCAACTACACTAAAGCTTTTTGACTGTGTGGATCATAACAAACTGTGGAAAGCTCTTAAAGAGATGGGAATACCAAACCATCTTACCTGTCTCCTGAGAAACCTGTGTGCAGGTTAAGAAGCAACAGTTAGAACCCTGTTTGGAACAACTGATTGGTTCAAGCTCGAGAAAAGCATAAGACAGGGCTGTCTGCTGTCACCCTGTTTGTTTAACCTATACGCTGAGCACATTATGAGAAATGCCAAACTGGATGACTTATAAGCTGAAATCAAGATAGGAGGGAGAAACATCAACAGACTCAGATATATAGATGATACCACTCTAATGGCAGAAAGCAAAGAGGAACTAAACAGCCTCTTGCAAAGGGTGAAGGAGGAGAGTGAAAGAGCCAGTTTAAACTCAGTTTAAAAAAAACTAAGATCACGCCATCTGGCCCCATTACTTCACATCAAATAGAAGGGGAAAAGGTGGAAGTAGTGACAGGTTTCCTCTTCTTGGGATCTAAAATCACTGTAGATGGTGACTACAACCATGAACTCAGAAGACAATTGCTTCTTGGTAGGCAGGAAAGCTATGACAAACCTAGACAGTGTGCTGAAAAGCAGAGATATTACTCTGCTGACAAAGGTCCATATATATAGTTAAGGCCACGGTCTTCCCAGTGGTCGTGTACGGTTGTGAGAGCTGGACCATAAAGAAGGCAGAATGCCTAAAAATTTATGCCTTTGAACTGTGATGCTAGAGAAGACTTCTGAAAGTCCCTTGAACACTAAGGGGATCAAACCAGTCAATCTTAAGGGAAATCAACCCTGAATACTCGTTGAAAGGACTGATGCCGAAGACGCCGAAGCTGAAGCTCCAGTATTTGGGTCATCTGATGTGAACTTACTGGAAAAGTCCCTGATGCTGGGAAAGACTGAGGGCAGAAGGAGAAGGAGGAGAAGTCAGAGGATGAGATGGCTGGATAGCATCACCAATGCAATGGACATGAACTTGGGCAAACTTTGGGAGATGGTGTGAGAAAGGGAGGCCTGGCGAGCCACAGCCCAAGGGGTCGCAAAGGAGTCAGACATGACTGGGCGACTAAACAACAATAGTGATCACAACAGGAAAGGTACCAAGTGCTCTGGAGGACAGAGGATGACCATCATGATGGGATCCATGGGTACATAGAGAGAAAATAGCATGCGGCCTGGTTAAAAGAGATTTCATGAGGACTCAGGGCAAGCAGTACCAGTGGAGGAGAAAAGAGGAACCAATGCACAGAGACCGGGAAGACCTACCTGTATTCAGGGAATGGCAACCTAGTTTAGTCGGGACACAAAGTTCACGCTTGAAATTACTGGGAAATCAGCCGGAAATATGAAACTAAAACATTTTTTTGTAGATGATATGGAACCACTAATGGAATAGGAAACAGCAACTCACTTTAGTATTCTTGCCTGGAAAATTCCGTGGACAGAGGAGCCTGGTGGGCTACAGTCCATGGGGCTGCAGAGTTGGACATGACTGAGGGGCTGAACATACACACACACACAGAACCACTAAGGCTTCTGAACGAGGCAACAGCTCCATCACAGGTATACTTCGGGGTGATTTAACCAACAGGAGTTATGAGAGACTGGAACGTGTTAAAGAAGCTATGTGACTCATGCCACTTGTTAAAAATAGTAAGGCAGATTTTATTCAAAGGAACTTCGGAAGAAGAATAGAGACTACAATACTACAATGGGATTTTGCAGTACAGGAGAGAGATCAGGCTCAACACTGAATATGAAAAGGAAAAGTGGGAATGTATAGCATAGCCAAGGGAGTAGAGTGGGGGTCAGTGAATGGAAATTCCTGAGAGGAAACATCAGGGATAAGAAGGGGTTTCTGGCAAGATCAACCAAATAGGATTCTTACTAAATGCAGGAAAGGTGACCAGACATCACCTGGGGAATTGTGGAAGCTGAAGAACCTGATCATGGAAGGTGAGCTGATATTGAGGAGGGAGGGGTTCTGGCTAAATTGACTTAGTGAGGTTCATGCTAAAGCTGGACAGGCCAAAGGCAGAGATGGAAGACCAAAAGCCATAGCTTAGTGGAGAACAGAGTTCAGAGGAGCCTGACAACAGTTTGCCCAAGGAGAGACAGCTGGAAGACAGAAGGCTACTATAAACAGTCCCAATAGGAGCAAGGTGGCGTTAGTGGTAACGAGTGAGGAAAGTGAGTGTCAATTGCTCAGTCATGTCCGACTCTTTGCCTGCCAGTGCAGGAGGCATAAGAAATGTGGGTTCAATCCTTGGGTCAGGAAGATCCCCTGGAGGAAGGCACAGCAATCCACTCCTGTATTCTTGCCTGGAGAATTCCATGGACACAGGAGCCTGGCTATAGTCCACAGGGTCGCAAAGAGTCGGACACGACTGAAACAACTTAACACAAGTTGGGAGTGAACCAGGGTTTGAAGTAAAATGGTGAAAAGAGGACTGGAAAGGAAAGAAGCATCTAAGAAAGACATTAAAGGCAAAATAATATTAGTCAGTGGTGATGGATAGGATAACAGAAGAGACAGAAATCAAGGAGGACTGAGGTGTGAAGCCCTTAAGAGAAGTGGGGAAATCAGATGGGAGACCATGGAAAGGAGGGGAGGAGAGTCCTGGGCGGACACTCCCTCTCAATCCAATCTACAGAGGTCCAAATTCCCTGTTTCTTCTCTGTTCTGTGCTAGTAGTTACCCTGGAGAGAGAGTGAGCAACAGTTTCCTGTAAAGAAGTGAATAACTTACAGTAAACTGTAAGTTAAACCCCATGGGTTTAAGTTGCACTTTCAATGATTACTGGCTATGTGACCTTGGCAATTATCAACCACTCCTCCGTGCAAAGAGGGCTATGATGGTGCCTATCTTAGGTGCAGTGAATGACTAAATTAAACGAATGGGGGCAGTGGAGTGCCTGACCAAGCGCTTCTAGTTTTTAAGTGAAATTCAGCCTCTCATGGCAGTAGGGCTGGGGCTGGCAAAGCAGTTCTGACTGATCAGGGGCTCTTCCTGGCCCCTTTCAAGCATACCTCAAGGGGAGGACTTGCTATGCCTAGTTTTTTAGAAGTGGCTTTACCATCAAAGTTCCACTTTGGAAAAGACCCTTGCTTCTACTTGTCAAGTTGTTTTTTGTTTGTTTGGGGTTGTTTCTAAATGTGGATGTTATCTGATGCATTCCGATGGATTGAGGGTCTTTAATATACCTCAAATAAACTAGTTTTAATAAGTCTATTATGCTATAAAAAATCTTTTTAGATCTGTTTTCACTGGAAATCTTATGCTATACTTCAAAAAGACCATTTATTCCTAAACGGGGCTAATCAAGGTCCAGAATTTAAAGTATCTGGGTTTTATAAGAACAGATAAAAATGAAGTATACTATTTGCAGTTCAAAGGGATTGTCTAGGTTTCAAAACCCAACCTCTTTTATGGGTTTGTAGTGCATGGGAAAAACTGTTAATTTATTAAACACCAAAATAAGTACAGTCATTGACAACTATAGGTGGCCTCTGTGGTCTAGTAAAATAAAATAACATGTCTTTTGCCAGTCACCGCCTCTCCTGAAATTCTGCTATAGGGTGGAGGAGAGCCTGGAGGAGTCTGTATTCAAGCTCCCTTCAGTGAGTCTCATACTCTGTTCTAGAACTTTTTAACATTAACCTTGACACACTATCATGCATACAATTCCAACCTGCGGAAGTCATGTTTCTTGATCTTCCATCACAATGTGAGAATATGTGAGAGCTGACCTGTAAGAATCAGTGACCAGGTAATATGTGAAGCCCAGAGTTGTCTTCATCCAGGATCATGATGTTGTTTGTGCCTTTTAACTAGATAAAATCAGATACACCACAGCTGGTGAGGTGCAGCGTCTCTTAGAATAGAGGGGTCCACTGTTGAGGGGTTTTGAATGGAAACTAAAAACAAACTGGTAGCTAATGGCACTTGTAAGAAACAAGTGCACGGCAGAAAGCAATTCCCTGGTTAGAACTCTAGCCTTCATACGCACAGGCATCATTGCTATTTTGGAGGCCACTGGTAGGTAGAACTCTGCTTCACATCTCATTGTTCAAGATAAACTTTTAACAAAACCTTGCCACTTAAAACAATGTCAAAGTTTCAGTACACCAACTGAGAAAACAGAAGCACGTCACTTGTTTATCCTTGTGTTTCGTAGCAGAAGCACCAAAGCAAAAAAGGAAATGTGCTTGCTTTTGACAATTGAATTTTTCTCATGTTCATCTGCTAACACTTTCTTACATTGTAAGTTTGCATTTATTTTGCAAGGACTATATTGATCCTACACACAGAGATGACACCACTCCCCTCCAGGCTGGCCTGTCAATCAGCATACCATCTCTTCACATACAACATGTTCCATATTTTCTTTGCTAACATAGCCAGTGGTGTTTGGGTTTCGTTGTGCATTAAATTAATCCTACATTTTCATGAGCACTTAAGTATCAAATCTAAAGATTAGATGGAGAATGGGCATTTATAATCAAAACCCAACCTTTGTAGATAGTGAGGGGTCAGGATGGGAAAACATGGTCATGGGACAGGTAAGAAAACACACAGTTTCATTTTAAACATATTTACTCTTAAAAATACTAGTCTAAAATTCTCCTCATATAACATGACCTTCTGTTCTCAGTACATGCAGGTGAAGGAGCAGATAATAATAGATACACTTAAGAGACATAAAAATTTATCCCATAAATTGCAGCTATGTACAGGATGATCTGAGAGATATTTCCCATATTTAAAAAATTGCTGTAGATGTTTCAGCTATTGGAACTGTGTGTGTCCCAGGCAACATAATAGATTATACCTCGACTCCTTAAAGAGCACCCTGATAATATGCAAGGCTAAAATGTCAGAAGCTATTAGAAACTCTCAGATGCACAATATATCTCCATTCCTGAGTTTTCCCCTTACACTGCGAAACACCAGACAACAGGCATGCAAACTGCTCAGCTGCAACTGTTCCAAGTCGAATAATTACAACTTGTCAGAAAGAATTAATTTTCCCATTTCTCATAAAGATGTGTAAAAATTACCATGTTATTATACACTGACACTCTCTGGAGGCAGACACAAAATTTAATTTTGAATTCTTTCCGCATATTAAATTAAATCCATAAATAAGAGTTTAGGCATTCACTCGGAAGCATATGTTCATTGGGAGCGAAAGCCAACACGAGCCCGGCTGTAATGGCTGTTGTAATGTTTTAATAGCTCGCTTCTTCTAAGCACCAATAAATTTACATGATCATAACAGTCGTGGGCATACAAGAAGCCCATTACTGTCTGGGCACAGGCAGCAGCGTTAACAGGATGGAAAAATGGAAAAAGGAAAAAAACTCTTAAATAAAATTAGGCAACTGCACTTGTCAGCTGCTCCATGATTGAATTTTTAATATTGTGGTCAATTGGTCAAAACAAATAATGGGATAAAATATTTTAATGTGTTTAGAACCTGTTTCTGTGGTTAGCCCACAAAACAGTTTTTTGTTTGTTGGTTTTTCAAATAAATAAATAAATAAACCATTTCAATCTTGCTGTTTTGAGCAATTTTATATTTAAAGATACATACTGTAATTTTTAATCTTTTGGAGGACATTTGCTCTCTATATGCTCATATTTGAAGTCGGAGCATTTCAAATTCGGCTCAAAGGGTGATTTTAGCCAATGGAGTGCCTTAGGGAGACAGCTTAGGGTGCTAAGAAATGAGCTCTCAGGCAAGCTTTGTGGGACACAAGAGTTCACTGCCTGCCCTCTGCCTGGATCAAAAAATCCTTTCCTTTCTAGACACAAATGAATATATGTTCCATAATTAGAATCCGAATTGAAAAAAAAAACATCACAGCCTCAGACCATTCTTGAGGTGGTGTAGCTTCCATGTATTAGGGTTTGTTGGATAAACAGCTTACTTCCAGACTTCTATAAGCAAATTCACCCTGGCTGTGAAAACAAAACACAGAAAAACCTGTACCATATTTCATGTCACTTAAGTGTTTTTCAAGGATAAAGAGTCGAAAGTAATGGATGGTCTTACAGTGCAGGTCAGTGCTGGCTGGTTGGCATTTCTGATCCTAATCATACAGATGATGTCACTGATGGGAAGTTATACGGGTGGCAAAGGGGTGGGCGTGTGAAGAGGAGAACTAAAGAAGGAGTGATGTTCAGAAAAAGAAAAGGTTTCGTTAAGAAGGATATGTGAATGGGCCAAGGCTTTTTCCATGAAAGGATGATGAGTAATGCATGCCTAGAGAAGTCATATGAATTAAGAATGTAAATTAGGAAAAAAAATAATTTTCCAAAAATAGCATGTGGAATTGATCATATTCACCCTCACAGATAAAGACTATAATCCTGTAGGTAACATTTATCCCAATGATGTCTTAATTGAAAAACCAATGCCGCTTGAATACATTTTTATAGCTCAGCTTTGAATCAAGAGATGTCTTATACATATTCAGGTTATCAAAAAAATTTACTAGTTTGAGAGTTCTCTATTTGGGACAAAAGATCAAACCTAGTAGCTTGCTGTATGAAGACAGATAACACATTCTTCCTCCTTAACAAAAGATCTTAAAAATCTCTTCAACAATATACGTACTCACTCCTAAGTAGTATATCATTCATTGCTGGCATTGAATAGAAAGTAAAAATAAATCTTCTACTTTTCCAAAGCATGCACAAATGTAACCAAAATTTAGTTTTTAAATACTAAGGTTGCTTAATAACAGCTGAAATCAGCTTCAGATTTTCAATTAAAGTTATAGAAAAATTGAACTAAATATCTTAACACTTGAAGTAGCACATAAGTAAATTTCTATCAAATCACACATATTTTTAAAAGATAGCTTTTAAAAATCATTAATCCTCAAAAGCTTTAGCGGAAGGAATAGGACATATGCATTAGGTAGGTATTTCTTGATCAGAAACAGAACAAATATAAACCCACTGGCACATTCTGGGAAAAAAGACACACCTTCCCAAAATTTTATAAATGGCTCTGAAACCTTTCTGCAAACCTCTCCCCTCACTTCTAAAAACAAGGTATATATGGAGTGTTTTAAATCTCCTTTGAAATCTTTCTTCTCCTACATGATTTAATTCAGGTTGTTATTAAAATGGCATACCAGGTGAAACATATTTATATCCAAAGAGTTGCAAAGTATTATTAAAAGAAGGAAAAAAATCTGTCAGCAAGAAGTTTTAAGAAAACAATTCTGGGAACTGTACTTGAGTAATAGAAGATGATGGATATACTGAAAGAGAATTAGAAGGTTTTCAAATTTAAATATGCGTACAGATAAATTAAAAAAAGAATGGAAGTTTATTAATAATATTACCAGTGGTATGAAGAAAAATTTTGACTACGAAAAGAATATTGGTGGCTCAGGTGGTAAAGAACCCACCTGTCAGTGCAGGAAACATAAGAGATGCAGGTTTGATCCCTGGGTCGTGAAGATCCCCTGGAGGAGGATATGGCAACCCACTCCAGTATTCTTGCCCGGAGAATTCCACAGACAGAGGAATCTGGCAGGCTACAGTCCACGGGGTCACAAAGGGTTGGACAAGACCAAGCAACTAACACACACTCACAAGAGAAAATACTAGATTAAACAGTCTCTCTTTGACCAGTATGGTCTATTGCATTGTAAAGAGTTGGAATAATCCTTCAGGGGCTGAATGACCCCCTACCCATTTCAGAAAGGACACTCATTGTCCCAAAGGAAATGTAACTTCTCTGATACAGGTTAATCCTAACACACACAAATGGAACAGATTTTATAAAACCCATCTGAATAACAAAGTATTTCTTGCTCAAATACTCTAAACTGGTCTGTTTGATTATTATTTATATGACTACAGCAATGTGCCATATGTCCAAAATTCTAATAACAATGTAAACAGGTGGTAATAAAAATGTGGGTTATTAGGGTCTGAAATCTGATAAAAGGCAAGTTGGTATAGTTTTCAGGAGGCTCGGGAATGTAATTACCCAAACTGTTGAATTAATCACTGGCTGAATCATGTTTATATTTAGGTGCGGTGGACTTTATGAATGGAAAGGAATTCTTAATTTTAAAATGAGGTAAGCTATTCAAAGTCTGCTGGAGGTTTCTTAGTAGTAAAATATCTGGGATTAAATTAACCAGGCTTTATTTTATATTTCCCCTTTCATGTGCTTCTCTTTGAATCAAATTTTGAGAAATACAGAAAATCTCTTCTTGTCCTATTTTTTCCCACTTTGAAAAAGAAGTGATCAGACCTTCAACTAAGGTCAGTTTTTTCCAGGAAAAGAAAAGCATTAAAGGTACTACCAGGTGCTGACTAGTATAATGCAGAGAGAAAAGAAACCAGAAGGAGGGAAATACATGGCACTGCCTCTTCTCTCCAGCCTCTTTCTCCATTCTATCACTTGGGATTGAATTTAAATAAAAGTCCTTATAACACTGAGCCCCCAAAATATGGAAGAAAGATTTAGGGTATTGATCTCTATGTCATGCCTCTAATGAGGTATAAAATTTGGAACAGAGATCTGTTCTAGACTATGTCTAACAAAAGTTTGATGCTAATAGTATTAATAGTGGTGTACAGAAATACCATCTTTTCCATTTCTCTTTGCCTCTCTATAATGGGAAATTGGTGGAGAGGGTGTTGATAAAGATACCTTCTTTTGCCATCATTGTTGTGGTTCTCACTCATGTCCAACTCTTTGCCACCCCATGGACTGTAGCCCACTAGGCTTCTTTGTCCGTGGAATTTTCTGGGCAAGAATAGTGGAGTGGGTTTCCATTTCCTACTCCAGGGGATCTTCCCAATAGAGGGATTGAATCCACTGTCTCCTATGTCTCCTGCATTGGCAAGTGGATTTTTACCACTGAGCTACCAGGGAATTCCTTCTTTAATTTGAAAAATGTATTAATGTTTGATTCTTATCAACATTTACTTTATTCACTTATGCATTTTCATTTTTCCTTTAAAACACATATTACTGGGACAAGATAAAGTCACAGGGATTAGATTTACTATGTCACCAGGAACAACAACAAAAAATAAACAAATATGCAAAATAACACTTTTTAATAAACTGGACACCAGGCAACAGAGGATATTGATTGCTGAGAACCCGGAAACAAGTGAAATGAGCTCTACTATTGCCCCAGGCTAAAATCTTGAGAGTTTAGAGGTTGTGGCTCTGGAAAGGGGAGCTGATGGAAAGTTGGGGAGAGGGGAGGCTCTGGAAAGTTGGACCTGACAGACTCCTTGAGTTGATGAAACAGAAAGGAATCCAGGAAGACAAATGCTGCTAGGGTTCATTGCACCAACTCTTAGAGAAGACAGAGTTGAACAGAGAATTTGGGAGATGTAGAGGATTCCTTTCAAGGAGGTAGCAGAACACTGATTGGTAGATGTGTGGGGAAACTGCCCAAGGATAGGAAAAGAGCCACCTGCCAAAGTGAGAGGAAACGGTAACTAGGCTTCACACAAGCTAATAGAGCCTATTCCCATCAACCACACTGGAAAAACTAACAATTTAACAATTCACTGAGCTATCTTAGAGCACTCAGAAGTGTCTTGTCTTCATGGCAGAAAAAATACTGATACGAGAAAAAACATCCTGGTTTGCTCCCAACTTATAAACCATAATCTACATCCAACAGAACTAATCTGCTTCCATTGAGCTCCAGAAAAAAAGCTAAAAAGTATTTACAGGAGTACAAAAGTATCTAGCATCCTATGAGGTAAACTTCACAAAATTTGGCATCTGATAAAAATTACCAGGCATACAAAAAAGCAGGAAAATTTGACCTAAAATTAGAAGAAAAACTGATCCTAAACTAACATAGACTTTAGAATCAGTAAAAATATTAAATAATAGCTAGTTATTTGATTTCCCCTGGAGAAGGGAGTGACATCGCACTCCAGTATTCTTGCCTGGAGAATCCCTTGGACCAAGGAACCTGGCAGGATAGAGGCCATAGGGTCACAAAGAGTCAGACATGATTGAACTGATTTAGCATGCTTGCATGTGTTTAGTTTTATTTCATATGTCTGAAAACCTAGGAGAAAGATGGATAAAGTTAACTAAAGATATGGAAAATCTTACAAAGACCCAAACCTAATTTCTAGATATGAAAACTACTATGTTTCTAGGGATAAAAAAGAACAATACCTAAAATTTAAAAATATATTGGATGGAACAAATGACCCATAAGAGACTAAAGAAAAAAAATGCACTGACTTGAATAGAAACACACAGTAACCTAACTAAAAAAGACACAAAAAGGAAAAAAAAGAAAAGAACAGAGATTCAGAGCTGTGGGATAATTCCAAGAGCCATACATTCTGCTATATGTGCAGACGGAGAAACAGAAATCAAGAGGGAAAAGTAGTATTTGCAGAAATAATGGCAGAAAACAATTTCAAATCTTATGAAACATATAAACCCATAGATAAAAGAAGGAAAACAACTGACAACCTTGAATTCTATACCCAAAAAAAGTATCTTTCAAAAAGAAAGGTGAAATATCAAACAGAAATACAAAGTTTAAAAAATTAACTACCAAAAGGTACATGACACAGAAATTCTAAAAGAAGTCCTTCAAGCAGAAGAACTATTTCCATGAAATAAAAGATTAAAAAACCAATAGGTAAAGTTAATCAGACCAAATTACACTTCTTTGAGAAGATCAATAAAAATGACAAATCTCTAGCTGGTGATCAAAAAAAAGAAAGGCAAAGGAGCTAAAAATTATAAACATGAGGAATGAGAGATATGGCATCACTAGAGACTCTTCAGATGTTAAAACTGTTATAATATTATTATGACCAACTTTATGACAAAAAATTTGACAACTTGTACAAAATGAACATATTCATTACAAGGTACAAATTTCCAAAGCTTACATAAGAAGAAAAAATTAGATAACAGAAATAGCATTCTGTTCATTTTATTTTAAAAATGAAATTTTTAGTTAAATAAACAAACCAACCTTTCCACAAAGAAAAATCTAGCTCCAAATTTCTTCACTGGTAAATTCCATCAAACATGTAATAAAAGAATAATTTCTATGCACACTCTTCCACAAAGTTGAAAAGGAAAAAATACTTTTCCAATTATTCTATAAGGTCAACATACCCTAATACCAAGCCAGACAAAGACATACAAGAAAAATACAGACAAATATCACTCACAAACATAGACAGAAAATATTCTTAACAAAATGTTAGCCAATGGAAGTCAAGTGGAGTTTATACTAGGAATGCAAGGTTGTCTTAAAGTTTTAAAATTGGCCAGTAAACTTGACAATATTAACAAACTGTGTGACCATATCAATATTTTAGAAAAAGCATTTATAAAGTCCAATATCTATTCTCATGAAAATTCTGTGTCCTTAAAGTACAAAGGACTTTCTCAACATCATAAAGAACATTTACAAAAAAACACAAAAACAAAACCGTAGATTGTAGCATAAGACTTAAATAAGAAAGAATGGATTCCAAAGATCAGGAATAAGACAAAGTGTCCACTATCACAATTTCTCTCAACCTTGTGATGGAGGTTGTACAATAAGGTAAGAAAAAGCAATAAAAGGCTGCTAGATATGAAAGCAATGAGTAATCTCTCTTTATTCGCTGACAACATAATTGTCTATACAGCAAAGTATGAATTTATGATAAAGCTATAGAACTAATGAGTTATCAGTGTTGCAGAATAGAAAAATAATACATAAAATCAGTCATATTCTATACCAAAAAGAAACATTCAGGAATTTAAATTTAAAATGCAGTATCATTTATAAAAATAGCACCAAAATTATAAAATAAGGATTTGATGGAAAAATAAGTACAATACCTACACTGAATATAAATCATTCTCAAGACAGAGATGTATACAAATGGTGAGGTCTACTTTGTTTGTTGCTCAGAAGACCCAATATTATTAAGATATCAATTCTCAAATTATTCTACACATTACAAAAAATGTTTCCAACAAAATTTCAATCAAAATTTCAGAAGGACTGTTTGTACAAATGGACCAATTCATTCTAAAATTCATATGAAATGCAAAGGTCCTGAGATTGCCATACAACTTTGAGGGAAAAAAATACAAAATTGATGTATTAACCTGACCTTATTTCAAGTCTTATTATGAAACTACAGCAATCTTTGAAAAACTGTGGTACTGGCACAAAAAGGGGCAAACAGACAAATGAAACATGACAGAGTTTGGAGACTGACCCATAGACATATGGAAAACTGACTTTTGACAGAAGTGCAAAATGAAAATTCAGTGGAGAAAGTACAGCCTTTTCAAAAACTGTGGCTGAAATAACTGAATACTCATGTGAAAAAATAAAAACCTTGATCTACACTTTGCACCATTTACTAATATTAACTTCCAAAGACCTAAATATAAATCCTAAATCTATACAACTTCTAGAAGAATACATACCAGGAAATCTTTGTGACTTTGGGTTGTATCTTTAGATACAACACCAAAAGCATAAATAAAAGAAGAAAAAAAAATATTGACTTCATCAAAAATATAAAGCTGGATTCCTTGAAATACGCTTCCTAAGGAATAAAATGGTCAACTCATGGGCCACAGCAAAATATTTTCAAATCAATATACTGATGAAGGATTTGTGTCCAGAGTATATAAGGGACTTTCAAAACTCAATAATAAAAAGAATGAGAAAACCAGATTTAAACACAGGCAAGGCATATGAACAGACATTTCAAGAAGATAAGAAGATGGTAAATAAGTACATATAAATCCTCTCAACATAATTAGTCATTTGGTAAAACTATCAAAACCAATGTGAGCTATAACTACACATTTATTTGAATGACTAATAATTAAAATATCAACCACACCAAGGTGTGGTGAGGATGTAGAGGAACCAGGACCCCCAGACACTGTTGGTGGGTAAAACAATGACGGTGTCTTAAAATGTTAAACACACATCTATCCTATAATCCAGCTAGTCTACTTTTAGGCACTAACTCCAGATACATTAAAAAATAATAGCCATAAAAAATGTAGATATGAATGATAGTAGCAACTTTATTGGCAATAGTCAAACTGGAAGCAATCCAGACATCTATCAACAAGTGAATAGATAAATAAATTATGTATATGTGTACAATGAATACTGTTGTTGTTGTTGTTGAGTTGCTAAGTCATGTGCGACTCTTTTGTGACCCCATGGACTGTAGCCCGTCAGACTCCTCTGTCCATGGAATTTCCTAGACAAGTATACTGGAATGGGTTGCCATTTCCTCCTCCAGGAGATCTTCTTGGCCCATGGATCAAACCTACATCTCCTGCATTGGCAAGCAGATTCTTTACCACGGAGCTAGCAGGGAAGCCCAAAGAATACTATCCAGCAATAGTAAGGAATGAATTATGATATACATAATAACATGGATAAATCTAAATAGTTACAGCAAGAAAGTAGATCAAAGAAAAGTGTGTAGATAATGGATGATCATGTTTGTATAAAATTCTGGATAATGCAAACTAATATACAGTGACAGAAAGAAGATTCAGACATGAGAAAATTTTTGGAGATAATATTCACTGTCTTGATTGCAGTTAACTGTTTTGGGGTGTATGCATACGTCAACATTTATCAAAGTGTACACTAAAAAAATGTGTAAATATATATCAATTATACCTCAATAAAGTTAGAAACTATCATTATTGTACTTTTTTATATATCATTTGTTTTTTTTTTTTTCCCCTTCTACATGAAGAATGCATAAAGAAATGCCCAACCAACTGCTGCTGCTGCTGCTGTTGCTTCAGTCATGTCTGACTCTGTGTGACAACATAGATGGCAGCCTACCAGGTTCCTCTGTCCCTGGGATTCTCCAGGCAAGAATACTGGAGTGGGTTGCCATTTCCTTCTCCAATGCAGGCAGACATGCCAAGTTGCCTCAGTTGTGTCCGACTCTGCAACCCCATGGACAGCAGCCCACCAGGCTCCTCTGCCCATAGGATTCTCTAGGCAAGAATACTGGAGTGGGTTGCCATATCCTTCACCCAACCAACAGTTGGTTCTAAATAATATTCTGCATGCTAAGCTGTCTAGGAAGACTCTCAGGCACTGACTCAGCCAAAATGCAGAAGTAATGGGTTCATTCACAACGAAATAGACTATAGAAATAAGAAAAGATTTTGGTTGGAGTGGGGAAAATAATATCAACTTAGAAATGTTAAAAACTGAGTTATATGTAGTGCCTTCAAGTGCAGATGTCCAGTAAGCACATGTAATAGCTGAGCTTACAGGCTAAAGATAAAAATTTAGTGACCACTGGCATTTAGGTGGTAGTCAAAGCCACTGATGTCAATAGAGTTACTCCAAGAAAGTTGGCAAAGTAAGAGGAGAAAGATCAAATGGAACCTATAAGGAAGCCATCATTTAAGGTGTGGGCAGGGGAAGAAAAATGCTATTAAGGACGCCAAGGTAAGGCACGTAGAAAGATGGAGGAAAAGCTGGCTTAGCGTTGTCTTAAAAGCCAAAAGAGATGAAAAAAATTTTAAAGAGAAATAGTCAACATCTCACATGAAGCACAGACATTGAGTAAAATCAGGGTTCTTAAGCACAGGAACGGAGACGATCTGGGATTCTGGCTAGAACAGAGCTGTAGCAAGGTAGGTTGGTAGTAGAGGCAAGAACTCAGTGGGAAGTAAGGAAATTCTCAAACAAAAAAATCAACAAAGAAAAGGCTTTGTTACAGGAAGATATCATGGTAACTGCCTGAGAGATGAGTTTAAAGAGAATTAGGAAAAAAGACCACTTGTAAAACAAGTGAAATGTATTGGAGAGAGCTGAAAAGGGTCTATTAAAAAATGGTGTCCATGGAATAGCAAGGGAAATCATTGAAAAACATCATAGACAAAAAAAAAAATAAATAAATATATATATATATATATATATATATAACTTATGAATGCATTTGATGCCAAGGAGAGCAAGAACTAAAAGGAGATTCCACATTTAAAGTCATGGCAGATTGGAAAAATAGGGATATTAATAGCAATGAGAAAATAGGGAATGAAATCTAATTGGAGGAAGAAAGAGGAACGTTCTAATTTAGGAAGTACTTTTATCCTCCTATAGTTTCTTATTCCAAGCTTTAGAGATATCTGTGAAGGTGTACATAATGAATCCATAATTCATGAAAAAAATCCTACACAGTCATGGAAATTTTTATTAAAATTAGATATACCCACTTAGTGAGACAAGGTATCATCTGTCATTTATTCGGGTGTTATTGGTAAAATCATAGCCATCATGTCAACTGCATAATTATAATTGCAGAAAATCCTCTGGTATGTTTGTTAAAATTTTAACTATTTGGTGATGATGATGATGATGGTGACAATGATGTGTGTGTGTGTTTTAAATCAACTCTGATGTGACAGCAGTGTCCTGAGGGCATCATATTAGTTGCTTGCTGTTTGAAAGGCAACTCCTTCCTCAACTACTCAAATAGCAAATGAACACAACACTCCCCTGCTACTGCTATGCCCTCAAGCTTGGGTTGGAAGTAGAACTTTTCATTAAAGTTCTTTTTAATTAGGACTGCAGAGAGCCAACTTCTCTATTTCTTTTGTAAAAAGTATGATTTCATAGAATTTGAGAAAAGGCATAAAAAATGCACTATTTCTCAAGATCACAGAAAATAATATATATTCAGTCTATCATAATACCATTTGATACCTATTTCCCTATACTTTGTATTCTTAATCATAAATAGCTTTTAAGAAGCTAAGAAATGTATCATCTCATTGAATTCATTAAGAAGTAAACATTCAAAACCCTTGGTTTCCCTCTATCACTGAAAGGCTTTCAACTAATTTGCTTTCCAACTGCAAGCATTTTCTATTCTGAGAAATCTTATCTTGAATCTTTGCGAATTTCTATAGGCTTCCGCCAGGCTCCTCTGTCTGTGGAATTCTTCAGGTAAGAATACTGGAGTGGGTAGCCATTCCCTTCTCCAGGGGATCTTTCAGACCCAAGAATCAAGCCGGGGTCTCCTGCATTGCAGGCAGATTTTTTACCATCTGAGCCACCAAGGAAGACCATTAACATCCTGAACACACAAATAAAAATGTAAATTGTCATATGAATGGATGGGTAAAACTAGTTTCTTTGAGTTTAAGATGTTTCTGGTCATTAGTTAAAAGTATACTGCAGCATTTCTTATGTCATTGATTAAAGAGGTCTCGTGTCTATATATTGCCAATCCAGTATGGCTTTCACGAATATTTGATAAGTTTTTATCTGGTGGATTTTAACTGCCTTGAGCAAAAGTACTTTTCTAGCTCTTCTAAAGGGATGCTCCCCAGAAACCAAGCTCTGAATTGTGCATCTCAGCCAGTCTTGCTTTGCTTCAGACCTGCTTATCCTGAGTCCTGGATTCCTCATCTGTGGAACTGAGATATTTGTGGCTTGTATCAACCTTACAGGTTTGAAATAAATAAAAGAATCCACCTTTAAAGGGTCTCAAAAAAGGCCACAAGTGGGTATAAGTTATGGTAACATGCCTTCCTACCAAGAAGCATACAATCCAGTCTATCATTGTTGTGACTGCTGCTGTTCTTTGTTGAAATCATCTTAAATTTGGTAAAGGTTTTCAACTTGTCAACATGCTGGAATGAATACCACAAGGCAGGACAGCACTGCGTTATTTGGCAAAACTCAGTTACCAAACTGAGCAAAGGAAGCAAAATGAAGGTGCTTAGTGCAGCTCTGCCTGAGCACACAGAAAAAAAAGCTGTAATCATATCTAATTAGTGTTAAAATAACATTTCCCTTTGAAATGTTTAATTAGCTCTGTTTTAGAACATAAACATTCTTGAGGTAGCATACACTGTAGAACTCGAAGATTCTGATGAGTTAAATGTTGCAAAGTGTTCTTGCGCCCTGTGTGGGGCAGAACCTGACAAGGAGTTGCTAGCAGATGTCTGGCCCATTGGTAGAGCCAGGATGCTTGCTCCAAACAGCAGGCCATCATTTCAACCATTGTTGCTTCTACCAAGTCTCCCAGTGTGCTTTCAATTTAACAGCATCACCAGCAGACAAAGAAATTTCTGACAATTTGCCCTTCAGTTCAGAGAGGAATTCTATTTAAACTTGTTTAACCTCTCATAACGTATTAGTTATTGTTGCCAGCCTGTGTGCGTCCCCTGGCAAGGAGCTCCTCATTCTGGGAGGAGGAGGGGGTGCCCTTCAGTCTGATAAAGCAAGACCAGATTCACTGGCACACTTACAGGATGCTTGTCTCAAGATTGCAGCAAATTTAATTAACCTTATTATAAATATGGTTTTCTTGATGATTACATCACAGTTTGGTCTTGCTTTTGCCTACTGCTGTTTCAAAGTAGTATGTCCTTTCTAAAAGAGTTTTCTAGAAAACCACAGACTACTAAAATAAGTAAACTTATCCTGACTGCGACCTCTCCTATCTATGGTCCAGTTCTCAGATTAACAGCATCTTCCCTGGATCCTAGTGACTTTACCTTTGTTCTAGCACACTTTGCCAAACTCGTGACAAGGAGCAACTTTACAATAAAACTAAAATTATTCTAAGACATTAAATATAGATAAAAATTCTGGTGTGGAATTCTGTGTCGGACTAATTACTGCCCTAAGTTCTTACCAAAGAGATTATCCTGGTCTGTGAAAAGTAAAAGGGATTTCACTCCTTTTAAAGCACTAGCCAAGCCTTTCACAAATGTTCTCTTCTAAAAGTGCGTGCGCACACACGTACCTCCATGCGGGTTTATTTCCAAAGTACTTTTGCCTCCCTGGTTACTGAGATCCTCAGTCTCTAGAATTAAATTGGGAGATGGGGAAGGAACATGCAGCCTACCAGACTAACCCATGCCCAGAAGACCCCACCTCCCCACCTTCTATTTAGCATGCCTTCCTTTATACAAGCTGCTCGTGGGAATCTTCCTCTTCTAGAAGATTTTCCAGGTAAACCAGGAGAATGGCAGGAATGTCCACTCTGTGTGTGCAGTGTCAGTCACTCAATCATGTCCGACTCTTTGTGGCTGCATGGGCTGTAGCCCACCAGGCTCCTCTGCCGATGGAATTCTCCAGGTGAGAATACCGGAGTGGTTTGCCATTCCCTTCTCCAAGGGATCTTCCCAGACCCAGAGGTGGAACCTGGGTCTCCTGCATTGTAGGTGAACTATTTACCCTCTAAGCCACCAGGGAAGCCCACAGGAACTTTCACTCTACTCCAGAGCAACTCTCAGGGTCTTCTGATTTCAAAATGCACAGTGCTCCTTCACTACTATGGATAGAAAATCTCAGCCTGTGGAAACATTTGTCAAGTATAAGCTCTATAGGGCCATTCAGATCTAGGTTGCTTGACTTCGGATAATGGTCAGGGACTTCTGAGGGCTTCCCAAGTGGTTCAGTGTTTACCACTGCCTGCAATGCAAGAGAGACACATTCTCTTCTGCCTGCAATGCAATGACACATGTTCCATCCCAGGGTCAGGACGATCCCCTGGAGAAGGAAATGGCAGCCCACCCCAGTATTGTTGCCTGGAAAATCCCACGGACAGAGGAGCCCGGTGGGCTACACTCCGCAGGGTTGCAAAGAGTCAGACACGATTGAGCACACAGGCATTATGGTGCTCCAGACCTAGTCAGCCCTGTCTAGGACCTACTCTGACATAAAGTTTTCTTCCAAGTAGACGGTTTCAGCTGGCAGAAGGAAATATAAGAGAACCACAGAAGCTTCCCTAAACAACAAAGGACTTTGAAGTGTAAATACACCTTCTGCACAGCTAACTGGAGAGGTCTGATCACTAAAAGTCCAGCTGATTATCCTTTAGAAAGGGTAAGAGAAGAAATTTGTAAACAATTAGATGCCCGATAATTAGGGAATTGTTACCTAATGACCTATTCAGTGAAACACTTGGGAGGCATTAAAGAAGATTCATGAAGAGTTTACAACAGAACCATGTGTATATTTTGAAGTTAAGTGAAAAACAAGAACAAAAACAAAAACCTAGGACACAAAAATGTACATATAAAGAGTAAAATATTAGGCAGCAAAAAAATCCATTTAAACTGATTATCTTATGTTAGTGGGTAACATGCATTCATGGTTCTCCTCTTTCTTCTACTCTGATTTTTTGTAATATAATATATAAGTTATAATTAGTAAGTTATATTATTATAATGAAAAATAAAATAGTAAGGCGCTGTTTTATATTGAAAATCAGTATGTACTTTATTTTGAAAATAGAAAAAATTTAAAAACTTCTTAGGGGTTATTTGTAGAAGTAAATCATGCCTTGTAAAAAGGAACAAATTTATACTTTAGAGTATTTTTTCTTATTTCTATTTGACCCTTTAATCTCTGCAAAAAATTTGAAATTGAATAAAGATGAGTGTATCCTCCTTGAGAACAAGTATTCTCATGCTCTGTTTGTGTGTTCAGTTGCTAAGTCCTGTCCAACTCTCTGTAACCCCATGGACTGTAGCCTGCCAGGCTCCTCTGTCTATGGTTCCTCCTCCTATGTCTATTCTTGCCTTTTCCAGGCAAGAATACTGGAATGAGTTGTCATTTTCTCCTCCAGGGGATCTTCCCTACCCAGGGATCAAACCCATGTCTCCTGTGTCTCCTGCACTGCAGGCGGATTCTTGACCTGCTGAGCCACCTGGGAAATCCTATCATGCTCTAAGCATTACTAAATGGAGTCTCCTCATATTGAAGCATCTCTACAAACATCTGCAGAATTTAATGAACAATTCCAATATGTATTTTTCACAGCTTTCTTACAAAAAAATTATATGCATGTCAATCCTAGATAAGACAGGAGAATTTAATTAGCCATACTCTACTAGCACTGTTGGGAATAGAAAAAAATATATTCATGATTTCTAAGATAGATGAAAAATGAGTTATAGTTTTTTCTTCACTTATCATTTGTTGGTTAAATTGAGTATTTTCAAATAATTTCCAAAATTCCTTAGTATCAAACTCAATTTTTTGGACGTGGCTTCCTCAGTGTTACTATCATGACATAAAGTCATTTTAAGACAAACCAAAAAAAATGTTGCAGCTACTGAAAACCTTTTGGGTTCAGAGGTGCAGAAAGTGAGTCTAACATGTAGGGCTATTTCTGCCCATCTGGTGGCCTCCACAGTGGAAAATCTCTTCCCTTGTACAGTGTCAAGTTCTCTTCACTAAACGGTCTAAAATAAAATAATATGACTAAGATATTCACTTCAGTTAATACACAGCTGTTAAAAGATAATGTGAACACATTCAAACCAATCTATCTTCAATGCTTAGCTGAGCTAAGAAAATGAGACCCGGGACTTTCCTGGTGGCCCAGTGGCTAAGACTCTGCACTTCCAGTGCAGAGGGTCCAGATCTGATCCCTGATCAGCAAACTATACTGCCCGCCCCCTGCCATAACTAAGAGTTTTTATGTGGCAAGTAAAGATCCCGTACCCTGCAAGCAAGATCAAAGATCCTATGTGCTGAAGCAGCCAAATAAATAAAAATTTAAAAATAAAGAAATAATTTAAAAAGGAAATAAGTTGTTCATTCAGCTGTAGAAAAGAAAAGGTGGCACCAACTGAGTAAAGAGTCTGGACCTGCACGGGAATGGCAGCTGTAGGGTATTAGGGACTTAAAAACTCTCAAGAGCAATAGCAAGGGATAGGAGTAGATGTAGAAAGAGCAGGATGGGCGGTGGAGACACAACAAAAAAGAGCTCATATTTTGAAATTCTATTTATGGAACCTATTGTGTCCTCTCAGACCAGACCCCTTCTTTAGTGGTTCTAAGGACCCAATTCCCAGCTTCCATGTGCTCTGTTTCTCCTGTTTAGCTCCTGCAACTTTCTTCTGAGGATTCCCCTTAGACTACTAGGGACTGTTGTATTGTAGGAGCAGGGAGCTGAAAGTGCCTGGAAAGGCAGGTCTTACCCTCTGTCAGCTTATATTCCATGACTGTCTGGTAGGGCAGAGTGACATCCAACTCCTTTGCCTTGAGCAGGTTAAAACTCTAAGGTATAATTTATAACCCAAGTGCCCCACAAGGCTAGTTCAGGACTTCTCTTGAAATCACACCCTCTCTGAAATCATACTTCTGAAATCAAGCCTTCCCTGTCCTTTTTCTTCCACTCTCTTACTGGTTTCTCCTGGGAGCACTTCTTTAATAAATAACTTGCACTTGAATCCTTGTCTCAGGATCTGCTTCTGGGGAGCTGTACTAATATACACCTCAGAGGCAGGGCACATCACTATTTCTTCTTCCCCTGCTTTACCCCCTGCCTTTTCTTCCCTCCTGCATTCATTCCTCCCTGACATCATCCCAGAACTTACACTAGATCATATTCTCAGTGCTTACCTGTTGTGTATATGAAATCACTGGTGCCCAGCATAATTCTAGTAGAACTTAGTACTTAATAAAATCTATGCAACCAAACCATATTTCATATATTTCACTGCAAGAACAATCTTTTCCATACATTACAAAATGGTACAAATGGAATGTGGCCATAAGATTAAACATTTTAATTGTGTCTTCTTTGACTCAGCATTCATAATCATGGAAATTTTTCAATAATGATAAATTACACAATTTTGTAATGACAGGTAAAAGTAGGGAGTTCTTTGCAATTTTTCTTTCATGTTCTTTTTGTTAAAAACTTTATATTTTGTATTGGGGTATAGCTGATTAACGAAGTTGTGACAGTTTCAGGTTAACATGAAGAACAATTTTTATATTTATTTTTCTTGGATAAGTTAATAATAATAAATTAATAAATTCTAAGGCTGATTCTTGAAAGAACAGCATCAGTTGTGCACAACAAAAGAAATAGAGCATTCTGAAAGCATCACCATATTCTGTCCATGGACTTAAATTTCTATCAATGAATAGTTCATTAAGAAGGTAAACTTTGTGGGTATGTATGTTTTTATAAGTAATAGTGTTTGAGCCCATGAGATGAAAGATATATGTGGTATGAAAACAGTATTAAGTTCTCTGAAGTATCCCTAGTTTCTTTGATTAAAGACATTTTACTTCCCTTCATATTTCCAATTTTTCATCTCCAGTGTTCTCCTTCCATTTTCATTGTGTTTCATTTCATTTCATTTCACTGAGTTTCATTTCAGCTTCATGAGCTATTTGACCACTATTTTTTGTTTCATTAGCATTTCTATGGTATCTTGGCATTCTTACACATAGTTAAGCATTTTTTGACTTCTTAAAATGTATAAGTTTTTGATTAAGTAAATATAAATGTCAGTATTTAAGTAAAAATAAGTATTTGACTTATATTTATATAAGTAAATATAAGTATTTGATTGAGTAAATATAAATTTTTCAACTCCAGTGTTCTCTTTCCATTTTCATTATCTTTCATTTCATTGTATTTCACTGAGTTTCATTTCAGCTCCATGAGCTATTTGATCACTATTTTTGTTTAATTAGCATTTCTCTGGTATTCTGGCATTCTTACTCATAGTTAAGCATATTTTAATGTCTTAAAATGTATAAGTATTTGATTAAATAAATATAAATTCAAAACAAAAATCTTCATTGAACTAAATTAACGCTTGGAATTGCACACAATTATCGTAACACATTTAAATACTGCTGTACTAAGTTCAAAATAGGTGAAATATATTTAACATTACACTCTGTAGAAATTATAAGCTTAATTAGAACAATAATTAAACAAATGCAGAAAAACAAATGTAACTCATAATTAAAAGTTTCTTCTCACCTTTCAATGTCAACAGGTATAACTTAGTAGGTATATTTTTTTCATTTAATTTCATTTAATCTTCAGTGACCCATTTGCTCACCGGTTGACTAAAACTTTTAAGGCAATAAATCTGTATGCTTAAACTAGATATCTAGATGAAATTAGGTAGGCAGATTGCAGATCCAGCTCTAACAGTAATCTTATCGGCAATCTACTCTCAATTTCAACAACTGATTTGCAAGTGAACTCTTGTTGGAGGACCTGTCTGGACAGAAAGCTAACAAATATGCTTTCATATAATGTAGATGAAAAAAATTAGTTAGCCAAGTCATTCCTCTTGAATCCATCAGTTACATTAAGTGAAGTACCAATATTTATTTATCAAAACATATGTAAGGGATTTCCCTGGGGGCCAGAGGTTAAAACTCCATCTCCCCAATGCAGAGGGCAAGGGTTCAATGCCTGGTGAAGGAACTAAGATTCCACTTGCCATACAATGTGGTTAAAAATAAAACAAAAGATAAAAACAAAACTTTAAACAACAGCAAAAAACAAACAAACAAAACTCTATTTACTCAAGTGCAAATAGAATAATAATATGGTAATTACATGAGTTCCAGTAGTCATCACAGAGAAGGCAATGGCACCCCACTCCAGTACTCTTGCCTGGAAAATCCCATGGATGGAGGAGCCTGGTAGGCTGCAGTCCATGGGGTCACTAAGAGTCAGACATGATTAAACAACTTCACTCTCACTTTTCACTTTCATGCATTGGAGAAGGAAATGGCAACCCACTCCAGTGTTCTTGCCTGGAGAATCCCAGGGACAGGGGAGCCTGGTGGGCTGCCGTCTATGGGGTCGCACAGAGATGGACATGACTGAAGCAACTTAGCAGCAGCAGCAGCAGCAGTAATCATCAAGCAAGTTCCACTTCTTACTAATCTTTTTTTTCTTCACTTCTTACTAATCTTTTATACTTAGTATGTGCTCTATATAACAATTCCAAATGTTCCAAAATAAAATGATATATGTAATTTGTTTTCATACTAATTACTAACTGAAGATACCTTACTTATTTTACTTTTGTTCCTTTCCTAAGGAGAATTTTTAAGACTTGGTTAAAGATGAACTAGTTATTAAAGCAAAGGCAGTTTTACCTAGGTCAGATTTTTTCAAACCAAAATCCAACACATTTAGACAACCAAAACTTTTCAAATAATTTTATAATATTAATTAGCATGTAGGTCACATTAACGCTTCCATAAAAGAAGTAGTAGAAAAGGCAGCATATCATGTCACTGTTTTATACCACAATAGCTAACAGGATAAAAATATTTATTCAATGAAATAAAAATCCTTAACTCTTTTGGAATCAACAAAGCATTAGTCCTACATTTTAAAATTTCAGAATTTCATTCAATACAGGGAAACAGTTTACAGAATAAATCAAACCAAATTATCATTGTCCAAGATGCTACAGGAATAATTCACACTTAGAATGAATATGTACTTAGAAAAAATATTGATTCTATAGAAAATCATTGATACATATTTGTAACTTTCTTAGTGGGTCAAATAACATTATCTTTATGTCATTAAACATAGCTTTAAGGTATGAACAACAATTTAATGAGACTGTTTTTTAAACATATTTGAAATGAATTTTTCCCCTTTGAAGTAGTCTCTTTGGAAGCAACAAACTTATTTCAGTAATTCCATTGCTTTGTTTTTGGAACTGTCATTCAGAAACTGCAACATACTTTTGAGATACATCTCAATAAGCAAAACTCCTCTGATGGAATATGTGGTTTCAGAGACACAAAAGTCATCTCAAGCCTGTTTTTGGTCTCCTGAATTGGGTGAGAACACTTGGCAAAACATCTTGTTAAAGTATTGCAATGTTCCTATAAAATAATGAGGCATAGTGGGTGTTTTATTATATAACTTCAAAATTATTATGAATTTAAAATAAGATAATATTTTCAAAATTAAACAGTAGCAATCATAGACCAAAATAATCTTGAAAAATGACATTCATTCGAAGGGATATAATGCAGTGTGGTATGAAATCATTCTTGGGTATATCATATATATAGGACTTTGTTAAAACCATTGTTTATATTTATTGTAACTTTTTCCCTGACTTCTGGACAGATCTTTACTTCATTCACTCATCCATCCATCTAACCCACTCCCCCTCTCTCTGTCCAATCATCCCCTTAACCACTCATTCATTCATTAAACAACAGTTGGTGAGTTATTACAATGTACCAAACTAAATCCAAAGCCACAAGATGAGTAAGACAGAGTCCCTGCTTCTCTATTATGTTCTTGGGTTATCCCTATAAACATTACAAATCAATTATCTTTTTCCTAAGTAGAAAATTGCTCAAAATAATTTGAATCTTAAGGAAAACATTTATTTTGTTACAAAGAGTATTCTAAGAGAAAATACTCTGTGAATTTACTGACTTTGAGATTCTTGTTTTCCATGTTACTGCCAACAACTAGAGTAACCTGTCACTTGGTTTTGAAACTCAATAGATTTCACCCAATAAACTCAATATCCATAATTTAGGCATAATCACTCAGCATCTCATTAACAGCTCTTAATCATATTCCCATTCCCTAATCTTAATTTTAGAAGACAGCATATGATAATAAAACAAATTCATATTATCAATTATTTTAAGGAACAGATTCCAGGGAATATTCTGGGATCAGTATCATTCAAACTAACACTCAAAGCATTCAACACTCATATCCAAGTAATTGACAAGGTGAATAATTATGCAGAAACGTGATGCCAACAGACTGCAAAGATCTGCAATCCTTATGGATATAACATTATTCAGGATATTGTACTTGGAGAGAAAATTATATTCACACCAATATTTTCAACAACAAATCATTATAAATAAATTGTGTTTATAATATTTTTAGAATTTTTTAGATTTTATAATAAACAATTTTAAACCAGGACATTTCTTTGGGCAAAAATTCTTATCCCAATAATTAACTTTTTCCCCAATAATTTTAGTTTTAACCATACATCTAGAAATAGATGTAAATAACCATACATCTAGAAAAGTACAAGCAAAATCTACTGATTATTGCCATATACATTGTTCTTTCAATCAAGAGACAAAATTAAACATCTTAGCACTTAGCTTTACATACCATTATTTTTTTCTAACATGAAGTCGCTGAAATAATAAAAATGTCAAAGGTAATTCTGTTTATAAAATGGCTGGCAATTTTCAGTGTTTGAGAGTGAGTATATAAGAAACAATTTGCATATAGTCAGATATGTTCGATTTTATAACATTCGTGGAGCTTTCATGATATATCCCTGTATCGGGAGCACGGAGTCTTAACCACTTGACTGCCAGGAAAGTCCCAACAATGTTGAACCATTTAATATTTATAATCAGTGCAATGAAATGATCAAATTTATTTTATTAGAATGATCACTCCACTGGCAGTATAGAGGACTGACGTAGGAGAGGAGACTGGATGAAGGAAGATTAGTTAAAGACTACAAGGCGAATGATGAGAAAAAGTATAAAATATTATCATGGTTACATTGAAAGAGAGGGAGGAAAGAGTGCACACGAAATATGCAGGCATACATGTATGCGTGCTAGGTCATGTCCCACTCTCTGGGACCCCATGGATTGTAGCCTGCAAGGCTCTGCAGTCCATGGAATTCTCCAAGTAAGAATACTGGAGTGAGTTGCCATTTCTCACATGAGACACTTCTGACTAATATACACAGTTCAACCTCACTGAACTGTTTTCTTCTCTATATTTTTCTGACCCAAACTGAATTAACTAAACAGCACAACACTGAGAAGAATAGCTTAGTTAAAAAAAATTCTAGACAGTGAAGACATGATGTATTTTATAGAGAAGCTGTAAAAACTACTTTTCAGGAGAAGACTCATATATATAGCCTCAGGCACAAGCAATAACAACACACCCATAAAAATACATACTCCTCACCTACAGAGCTTTAAAGTTAACAAGGCATTTTCATATACATTCCTTAATGATCTCAACAGCTTTGTTGAAATAGACATCATCATTCCCACTTTGCAGTCAAGTAAACTAAAGCTCAGAGATGATAAGGTGGGCTCAGCTCCAGATATTCCCAAGACACCGTCCAATGGGTACCTTTCCTAGAAAGTCTTGAATCTTCTACTTATTAACCATACACTCTTGGCCAAGAAAATTACTTCCTGCTGAGCCTCAGTTGTTATGGTTAAGAAAAAAAATAATATTTTTTCACTAGAAAATAAAATAATTTTCCTAAAGTGGCTTTGGTACTGCTAGCACTCTTTTAAGTCCCACCCTGTATCAAGTATTTGAAGATAATTACTATTTCCTGGGCTTTTTAGGTGGTGCAATGGCAAGGAATTCACCTGCCAATGTAGGACAATCAAGAGATGTAGGTTCAATCCTTGGGTCAGAAAGATCTTCTGGAGAAGGAAGGGGCCACCCACTGCAGTATTCTTGCCTGGGAAATCCCATGGACAGAGGAGCCTGGCGGGCTACAGTCCATGTGGTCACAAAACAGTCAGACACGACTGAGCATGTATCTGCGCGCGTGCACACACACACACACACACACACACACATACACACACACTATTTCAAGCAGAGGTATATTCTGAATATATCCATAGGATTTATTTCCTGAAGCAGAGACTATAAATATCAGAGCATGAGTGTCAGGGCCTGTAAGTTTACTATTAATGAATATTAGCTAAAGAGAACAAA
The DNA here is from genome assembly GCF_016772045.2 of Ovis aries. Taxonomy (NCBI): domain Eukaryota; kingdom Metazoa; phylum Chordata; class Mammalia; order Artiodactyla; family Bovidae; genus Ovis; species Ovis aries. The sequence goes on along the minus strand of NC_056056.1, from coordinate 191,501,707 downwards.
TATGAATAGTAGGCTAAAAACCAATTAAGTGTAGGAAAATAAAATGTGAGGAGATGAAAGCTTAAAGTAATTGCTATGCTCAACAGAATCAAATATTGCAAAGAGGAAAAGGAAGGTGATTACTAACAGCATTTCATTGAATTTAACAATTCAAAATGCTATTGCTCATAATTATAAAAATTATCATCCAGAAACTTCCCAAAACAAAACAAACTAAACAAACAAACAAACAGAAAAATACAGTTTTTAGGATCCAGACAAAAGGGAAAGTTGCACTTTGCTCTTTGGAATATCATTTGGAGTAGTAGAGTATTAAGTAACAAAACCCACAAATGTGTATCATTCATTCCTAATAACTGCAAATTTAAGAACTTTACTCATTTACAAAAATCAGAATTTCACAAACTAAGGATACAAAAATATGGTTTTGAAAAAACTATATGGTTCACATGAAAACAATGGAAATCATTGGTAAGGAAACTGCTGGACAATGTAAAAACACTTCTACCCTCAATAAAACTGTCATTAGTAAAAATTCAAAACTTGTTTTTTCAAAAAAACCATTGTTCAACAAAAGCAGAAAGAAAAGGATAAGTAGAGGAAACAGAAAAACCCTGAATCTAGGGTTGATCACTTTAATTTTTGAGAGTAATTAAATTACTAAAAATCCTACTAGAGTTCAACAGCATTTGACATATGTTCTCCAGGATGCTTTTATCATAATAAGCGCAATAGACCAGACCCTCTTTAGCAAAGAGACCAGGTACTTAATAATCTCTAGCCCAATAATGTATAAAGGTTGAGGATGTTTCTAGATTAACTGGCTAGTACCTATGATTTATGCACACTCATCCAATGTAGACAAAATCATCTTCATGAAAGAACAAACACAATGGTTCCTAAATACATTTGATATAATGAGAAGACAGAGTTCAACTGTTAAGGACTTTTGCCCATAACTATTCACATCTAATTTCCCAATTGTTGTTTAGCTGCTATGTCATGTCCGATTCTTTGCAATCCCACCAACTGTAGCTGGCCAGGCTCCTCTGTCCATGGAATTCTCCAGGCAAGAATACTGGAGTGGGTTGCCATTTCCTTCTCCAAGGATCTTCCCAAGCCTGGGATCGAATACCCGCCTCCTGCATTAGCAGGTGGATTCTTTACTGCTTAGCCATCAAGGAAGCCCAATATGGATATATTAATGTAAATGGCATATATCAGACAATATCACAAAGTGGAATTATAAAAACAGTAATGAGAAATAGGAATGAAGACAGCGTTGAGCAGTTTTCTCAGAAAACTACAAATCACCATACCCTGCATTTCTGAATAGGGAAAAATGGAGAAGGCAATGGCACCCCACTCCAGTACTCTTGCCTGGAAAATCCCATGGATGGAGGAGCCTGGTAGGCTGCAGTCCATGGGGTCACGAAGAGTCGGACACGACTGAGCGACTTCACTTTCACTTTTCACTTTCAGGCATTGGAGAAGGAAATGGCAACCTACTCCAGTGTTCTTGCCTGGAGAATCCCAGGAACAGGGGAGCCTGATGGGCTGCCATCTATGGGGTCGCACAGAGCCAGACACGACCGAAGTGACTTAGCAGCATTAGATTAGAATTCCAACAGGGCAGCCAAATTGCCCTTTATCTTGTAAAATAAACTCTCTGGCTAACTAGGTTTATGTAAAGGACACATCTTGTTTTGGAAAGGAATCCTTTCTGTTATCACTTTTTCTCTCAAGGTTTATGGGTTACCTATTTTGTCCTGCCAGATCTTTAACAACAAAGGTACTTGGAGACACATTTTCAACAGGTCTCTTTCAGCTTAAAAGAGATAGGAAGTCACCGCCTGGTGGGTCATCCACTTCTGACAGAGAGAGGTGACCCAGATGATGGGCACTGATGCCCTCAGCCTTCTTCACTTCAGGAGGATTTGACTGGCCTTTTTTTTTGGTTTGTTTCCAATGTAGGTAAATGAGCTCTGCAAATATTAACCAGTGTCAGGCATGCTGTGAACTTCCTCCTAATGAGGCCCTAAGGATGTGAGCTGGAGGAACTACTTCAGCTAGTCTATAGGCGATACCGAACAGTTAGACTTTTAATTTCACTTAAATGCAAACCAGAGAAGGGTAGCCCTGGAAAGCTTTTTAAATATGAAGAAATAAGCTCAAATCATAGAATCATCTAGTTAATGACACAATAGAGCTTTCATAAATGACCTAAAGCAAATGATTAAGAACATTCCAAACTAACCACACAGCAGTAAGAAGGTCTGTTATTCTGAATTGCCCCTTTGCGGACACGTCTGCATTTGTCTTCACAAACAGTAGGCCTTCTGATCCAGGTTCCGGGAGACAGCCTTATGATCGTGGTGCCAAAGCTACTTGCAGATATTGCATTAGAGAAGATCAAACTTCAGCAGCACTCTTTTTGTCTACCCTTCAAACTCCCATATCTGGGCCTTCTCTTAAATTAACTACCTTTTCCTGTATTTATTCTATGCTTTATTATACAATCTCCGCCTTGTAGATTTCAGGCTGGCATTATCTGGTTTGAGTTATAAGCACCTAGAATACAAGGATTCTGTTAGTCTAAACAACTCGAAAGAGTGTGAATGCCACATGAGCCTTCAAAATATTTTCAGATAATGATGATGAGTCCCTCTAAAATGTTAGTGGGATGGAAAAGGTGGAAAAAATATCTTTTCTTTAACTTCTTTTTCAGCAAAATGCTTTCTTTTACATGTCCCCAAACTTCCTGATGTTCAAGATGGTTTTAGAAAAGGCAGAGGAACCAGAGATCAAATTGCCAACATCCGCTGGATCATCGAAAAAGCAAGAGAGTTCCAGAAAAACATCTACTTCTATTTTATTGACTATGCCAAAGCCTTTGACTGTGTGGATCACAATAAACTGTGGAAAATTCTGAACACCTGACCTGCCTCTTGAGAAACCTATATGCAGGTCAGGAAGTAACAGTTAGAACTGGACATGGAACAACAGACTGGTTCCAAATAGGAAAAGGAGTACATCAAGGCTGTATATTGTCACCCTGCTTATTTAACTTATATGCAGAGTACATCATGAGAAACGGTGGGCTGGAGGAAGTACAACCTGGAATCAAGATTGCCGGGAGAAAAATCAGTAACCTCAGATATGCAGATGACACCACCCTTATGGCAGAAATTAAAGAAGAACTAGAAAAGCTTCTTGATGAAAGTGAAAGTGGAGAGTGAAAAAGTTGGCTTAAAGCTCAACATTCAGAAAATGAAGATCATGGCTTCTAGTCCCATCAGTTCATGGGAAATATATGGGGAAACAGTGGAAACAGTGTCAGACTTTATTTTGGGGGGGCTCCAAAATCACTGCAGATGATGATCGCAGCGATGAAATTAAAAGATGCTTACTCCTTGGAAGAAAAGTTATGACCAACCTAGATAGCACATTCAAAAGCGGAGACATTACTTTGCCAACTAAGATCTGTCTAGTCAAGGCTATGGTTTTTCCTGTGGTCATGTATGGATGTGAAAGTTGGGGGCAGGAGGGGAAGGGGACGACACAGGATGAGATGGCTGGATGGCATCACTGACTCGATGGACATGAATCTGAGTGAACTCCGGGAGTTGGTGATGGACAGGGAGGCCTGGTGTGCTGCGATTCATGGGGTCGCAAAGAGTTGGACACAACTGAGCGACTGAACTGAACTGAACTGATTTGAAATATATATATATACTTGTATGTACGTATATCTTTCATCTATCATCTCTCTCTCCCTTTCTCTCTCTCTCTCCCTTTCTCCCTCCCCCCTCTCTCTCCTCTTTTTCCCCTCATTGTATCCCTATATTCCCAGTCAGACAAAAGGTGCAGGAAGCCTTGGATCTCCAATTTATAAAATGACAAAAATGGCAGACATGTTTCAAATCATTCATCACAATAAGATTATTCCAATCAAAGAGAAATAATATACTGGAAATTAAACTGTATAGTATACATTGCAGATTATTTGAGTGGTTTATTATAAAAATAAACATGTATCTTTGCCCATGGACTTCCCTGGTGGCTCAGATGGCAAAGCGTCTGTCTACGACGCGGGAGACCCGGGTTCGATCCCTGGGTCAGAAAGATCCCCTGGAGAAGGCAATGGCAACCCACTCCAGTACTCTTGCCTGGAAAATCCCATGGACGGAGGAGCCTGGTAGGCTGCAGTCCCTGGGGTTGCTATGAGTCAAACACGACTGAGCGACTTCACTTTTCACATCTTTGCCCACGGGTCAACAATCCTTGTCTACATATGGTTTCTGAGAAGGATCTCTATGAGGAAATATTCCATAAGTTTGTACCTTTCCCTCCGTTTTCTTCAGTGAGTCCCCTGACACACAATAACACCGTATTCTGTGATATAGAATGCACCAGCTATTATGAGATAGAAGTAATACCCATCAGTAGCAATTGTGATTATGCTTTATTGTTCACATATACACACTTCAGTGTGTATAAACTTAAAACTTTCTTCCTTAAATTACTGTCAAAATTAAACATTACAATAATACGTGCTTTTCTTTTTAACTAAGAAAGCTCCAATACACATATATATTTATACTTAACTTCTCACTCCTATGCATGTAATATTCAGTTTCGAAACCAAAATGATCATTTAACTTATTTATCAAAAAGAAAAATAGTGATGCTGTCTGTTTATTAAACTGCATGCCCTATGTCAAATGTGTTAAAGTGTAAATTGTAAATTAGATTCACAAGTCCCAGTTGCTAATTATTCTGGATGTCCATGAATGGAAACAAGTAGTTAATTCACAATAAATCACTAGTAATGTGCTAACTAGCAAGCCACTAGTTCTGTGTATCTGTAAGTATTTACAGCAAGAAAGTGAAAACGGGGGAATAGATGGGAAAATATTTAAAGGTTACTTTTCACCTGCTTCCTGAATGCTTCCTACATCAAAATGTTACTTCTCTTTTCCCCTACTTTTCTATTTTAAATTAGAAAAATTATTAGTAAAAGATAGTTAAACTTGCCATTTTGTTCATTTCCCTTCAAAAAAAGAATTGCATTTTGTGACATAATTTTAGTGTTAATAATGAAATGCACATAAGAAGATATTTTTGCAAATCATTTTTTAAATCCAGTGTATAAGCAGTACAGATTATTTTTTTTAAATAGACCATCTTTTTAGTATAGAGGAAATTGAATATAATTCCAGATAACTTGTAAATATCCTTTTCTTTCATCATTTATTTACAAACAGAACACAAACATAATGACTTTTAAACCTTTCAAGTGCTATTTCAAAGACCTTTTGAGTACATTCAGCTAATATTTGCATTACTTCGGCAATGTAAAATAGTATGTACTATAATATGTTATACTAACACATGTTCCCATTACTGTAAGATTGTCATTAAACTGTGTTTACTCCAGTGTTTGGCAACCTTACGTTGCCTACAAACATCTTCCAAACACACCTATTAATTTAGAGAACTCTTGGCCTGTGGAACAAGTTGGAAGAGATGAGCTTAACTCAGTGGTCACTGTTGGACTGATAAAAGCTTTAGAAGCAGTACTGTGATTCCAGCATGGCCCCTGGACTTGTCCTGGGAATATGATGTGGACTTCCTCCTCTCACTGTTTTGCTGACCCTGTACCATACTGCGGGATTTTTAGTTAAGGATATATTCCAAAGGAAAATAATTTGTTATGTCTCAAAATGCTGAATTCTAAATGGATCTGGAGAAGTTACACATTTTCTCTATTTTACTAAAAAAGCGTGTATGCAGTCACATCCAATGCTTTGCGACCCCACAGACTATAGCCTGCCAGGCTCCCCTATTCACGGGATTTTCCCGGCAAGAATACTGGAGTTGGTTGCCATTTCTTCCCCAGGGGATCTTCCCAACCCAGGGATCAAACCAGTGTCTCCTGCATTTAGAGGCAGATTCTCTACCACTTACCCACCTGGGAGGCCTATAGTAAAAATAGCAATTTGTTATTCTAAATAACATTTATTTTGTTTCTTATTATCTCCAGCTACTGAGATCTTTATTAAACAAACACAATACAAAGCTTACTGTATATCAGGCATTATTTTCTTAGTGCCTTACAAATACAAATTCACTTAAGCCACTAAAAGACTCTATAGGGAAAGCACTCTATCCCTACTATGCAAATAAGCAAACTGAGGCTCAGAGGGATGAAGTGAATCAGTGGAGCCAGGATTGAAAACCAGGCAGTCTCTGGCTCCTCTGTGTCCTCACCTGCCAAAAGCCTTTCAGGCAAAGCACTGGACTGCTATCTTTTCGAAAAAAAAAAAAAATAAAATGATATTGCTTTTACTGGCATCATCCCTTGTCTGTTTTTTGGTATCATTATTGGTTTCAAATAGGAAAAGAGTACGTCAAGGCTGTATATTGTCACCATGCTTATTTAACTTACATGCAGAGTATATCATGAGAAACGCTGGGCTGGAGGAAGCACAACGTGGAATCAAGATTGCTGGGAGAAATATCAATAACCTCAGATATGTAGATGACACCACTCTTATGGCAGAAATTAAAGAAGAACTAAAGAGCCTCTTGATGAAAGTGAAAGAGGAGAGTGAAAAAGCTGGCTTTAAAGGTCAACATCCAGAAAACTAAGATCATGGCATCTGGGCCCATCACTTCATGGCAAATAGATGGGGAAACAGTGGAAACAGTCCCAAATTTTATTTTTGGGGGGCTCCCAGAATCATTGCAGATGGTGACTGCAGCCATGAAATTAAAAGACACTTACTCCTTAGAAGAAAAGTTATGACCAACCTAGACAGCATATTAAATAGCAGAGACATTACTTTGCCAACAAAGGTCCATCTAGTCAAGGCTATGGTTCTTCCAGTGGTCATGCATGGATGTGAGAGTTGGACTATAAAGAAAGCTGAGCACAGAAGAATTGATGGTTTTGAACTGTGGTGTCGGAGAAGGCTCTTGAGAGTCCCTTGGACTGCAAGGAGATCCAACCAGTCCATTCTAAAGGAGATCAGTCCTGGGTGTTCATTGGAAGGACTGATGTTGAAGCTGAAACTCCAATACTTCGGTCACCTGATGTGAAGAGCTGACTCATTGGAAAAGACCCTGATGCTGGGAAAGATTGAGGACAGGAGGAGAAAGGGATGACAGAGGATGAGATGGTTGGATGGCATCACCGACTCAACGGACTTGGAATTGGGTGGACTCTGGGAGTTGGTGATGGACAGGGAGGCCTGGGGTGCTGCATTTCACAGGTTCACAAAGAGTCAGACACGACTGAGTGACTGAACTGAACTGAACTATGTAGTATTTAAAAGATACATTATATAACTTTTTTAGATTCTGGTTGTTGGCTTGTTTTTTATATTGGTACAATATTGTGTTGGTTTCTGCCATGCAATCATTCAAATCAGCTATAATTATCCAAACATACCCTCCCACCCAAGCCTCTGGCCTCTCCCCATATCCATCCCTTCAGGTCATCACAGAGCACCAGAAGTTGCTACACAGCAACTTCTCATCAGCTATCCATCTTGTACCTGGTGGTGTGTGTATATATAGATGTATTATATTGTTATACATATATAAATATGTATTATTTAAAATATATTTCAACTTGCATATATACTCATATATTTTATATATTATAGATCTATGCTGTATATATTATTTATATATTTTATTATACATTATAGATTATATTTTATGTATAAATCTATGTCTAGATATATGTAAGACATTGAACTGACAAGAGTAATTGAATCTAAACTTTTAGAATTTAAAACTGTCCCTCCATGCTGAGACTTTAGATTGACTCAGAAGTATACTAACCTAATCACTGCTACACTTTATTTTCTATTGTAGAGATTTAAAACAAAGCTAGGTTTTATTACGCTATTTTCCTACAAAAAAATGTGTTGCTGCCATTTACAAACCATTCGGTACTATTCTTATCATAGAGGTTTATTTGCTTTTTTTAAATACACTGCATTGTTTTACTTTTTAAAAAATTCAATAAAAATAATTGCAAGGAAGTGGGGGAAAAGATCAATGACCTGTAATTTATATTTCAATAGAGATGCTAAAATAAGCAGCTTTTACTTTTGATTTATTTTAGAGGATGGTTTTTAAAGCATTTTTTGACAGCTACTACAACCCTATACTAAAGCTGAAACTGCTTGGAAAAAATCTCACTCTCCCAAAATACCAATAAAATGAGCAAGAAAAATTAACTTCACAGCAGGCCACTTTAATGAGCACAGAAGCAAATCGGACAAGGCAGATAATATGATGCCTTTTGGAATATAATAGAGAATAGAATTAGCAAGTATAAAAGAAGTCCTATCACTGTGTAACTCAAACTCCTAGGGTGGGAGGAAAATCTTACATATCAATGAAAAGATGGGCAGGCGAGCATGTGTGTATTAATAGGGACTCATTCTTATGTGTATGTATGTAAATGTATCCATATATATTGTTCTATGCAGAGTCTAGTATGTATCACTGTTGTGAATATCAGAAAATAAATATTGTTACTATAACCTGAATTTCTGTGAAAAAGAGGATGTGCAGTTTTGAATGTAACATTTTCCATGTAGACACATAAACTACTTTCCAAACATAAAAGTGAACTTTAGAGGAGAATGAAATGATCCTTGTAATGAATGGTAACAACCGCATAAAAATGAAGGATCTTTCAAGATTATAAAGTTCTTCTCAAGTAAATAAAAGTCATTTATTTATTTTTGTCTGTTCCACGTGGCTTGCGGGATCTTAGTTCCCTGACTATGGACTGAAGCCAGGCCCTCACCACTGAATCACCAGGGGATTCCCTAAAAGCCCTTTTAAGTATGACATGAGCTTCCCAATGTTCGCTACAGTCTTGCTTTAAAAATAAGGTACCGACACAAACTGCACTATTTAAAAATGTATACACCTAAAAGATACATCTTATAGAAAATTATATGGGCATCTAGGTTGCTTCCATGTCCTAGCTATTGTAAACAGCGCTTTGATAAACATTGGGGTACATGTGTCCTAGATGTCCATCGGCACACGAATGGATAAGAAAGTTGTGGTACATATACACAATGGAATATTACTCAGCTATTAAAAAGAATGCATTTGAATCAGTTTTAATGAGGTGGATAAAACTGGAGCTTATTATGCAGAATTAAGTAAGTCAGAAAAAAAACCACCAATATAGTATATTAATGCATATATATGGAATTTAGAAAGATGGTAATGATGACCCTATATGCAATATAGCAAAAGAGACACAGATGTAAAGAACAGATTTTTGGATCCTGTGGGAGAAGGCAAGGGTGGGATGATTTGAGAGAATAGCATCGAAACATGTGTATTACCATATGTGAAATAGATTGCCAATTCAGGTTTGATGCATGAGACAGGGCGCTCAGGGCTGGTGCACTGGGATGACCCTGAGGGATACGATGGGGAGGGAGGTGGGAGGGGGGTTTAGGATGGGGGACACATGTATACCCCTGGCTGATTCATGTCAATGTATGGCAAAAACCACCACAATATTGTAAAGTAATTAGCCTCCAATTAAAATAAATTAATTAATTTATAAGAAAAAAAAAGAAGAAAATTCTATGGGATTTGTTTAAGTCTCCAAAAAAATTCACTTCAAATACTTATTGTCAGAAACCATCATCAACTCTGAGGCAGACCATAAAGACTCTGGGTTATTATTATTTTTTTTTTTTTGGCTTTAAAAATTCAAGATTTTATACTAAATTCGTAGAGAAGGCAATGGCATCCCACTCCAGTACTCTTGCCTGGAAAGTCCCATGAGCAGAGGAGCCTGGTGGACTCATGGGGTTGCTAGGAGTCGGACACGACTGAGCGACTTCACTTTCACTTTTCACTTTCCTGCATTGGAGAAGGAAATGGCGACTCACTCCACTGTTCTTGCCTGGAGAATCCCAGGGACGGGGGAGCCTGGTGGGCTGCCGGCTATGGGGTCGCAGAGTCGAACATGACTGAAGCGACTCAGCAGCAGCAGCAGCATACTAAATTCTAACCCTACCTTGGTTCTTCAGCATTAGATTTTAACAAGTGATATTTTTTAAATAAACCCTTTATACACAGTAGTGTTACTTGTGCATTGTCTTCACAGTATTTCCAACTTGCCAGGCAATGCATGTGATGCTGATATAAACAACATTCATCTGTTCATTCAACACTTATTTTATACCTACTACATGTCTTCACCTAGGCTAAAGAGATGTCACTTTCCTGACAAAGGTCCACTTAGTCAAAGCTATGGTTTTTCCAGTAGTCATGTAAGGATGTGAGAGTTGGGCCATAAAGAAGGCTGAGCACTGAAGAATTGATGCTTTCAAACTGTGGTGCTGAGAAGACTCTTGAGAGTCCCATGGACTGCAAGGAGATCCAACCCGTCAATCCTAAAGGAAATCAACCATAAATACTCATTGGCAGGACTAATGCTGAAGCTCCAAAATTTTCGCCACCTGATGTGAAGAGGCAACTCATTAGAAAATACCCTGATGCTGGGAAAGACTGAAGACAGGAGGAGACGGGAATGACAGAGGATGAGACGGTTGGATGGCATCACTGACTCAATGGACATGAGCTTGGGCAAACTCTGGGAGATAGTGAAGGACAGGGAAGACTGGCATGCTGCAGTCCATGAGTCGCAAAGACTCAGACATGACATAGCAACAGAATAACAAGAAGGCTAAAGAGAGAGAAGAAAAGAGAAATACTAAAAGTATATGACTCTGGAGTTAGACCTAGACCTAGTTAGACCTAGACCAGTGTGATACTGTCTGATTATAGCTTGAGCAAATGATTTCCCTCAAGGACTTTGGGGGTCTTCTAGCCCTTCATCCATATAACTGTCATTATAGGTATAGAGTAAGTCATAGATCTTACTGACCTAAGCCATTCTCACCCCCAGAGCCCGTTGGCTACACAAATTCATATATATCCTGCTGTCTGGAGGACAAACAAAGCCCAACAGGTGTATATTTGCCTGAAGCACCAAGGGCATCCTGGGAGAAAATAAGAACAGAGGCTCATAAACTGAGTCCAAGGACAATGAGTTCATTTCAGAGGAGAGTGTCACATCTAAGTACAGTGGGTTATATGGCTTAAAATTGTTTTCTGACCCCACAATTTCTCTCACAGACTCATGTCAGAGTCCCAGCGAAAATAAAAGACAAATATGAAATAAAAGGGTTGTTTCACAAAATTCATGGGTAACACTAAAAACACAAGCCAGCTCTCCTTTGCCATCCCAGAAATAGCAGGCAGACCCAGTGCAAGGGAACTTGCAGCCTTTTGCAAGGAGATCATAGGGTGGAAGGTGGCATCTCTGCTGCAGTCAAAGAGGAGAAACAGGGCAAATGCCACACATAGCCAGGCGCCATATTTGGGAGCACGTGTGAGACACATTCTTGGGTAGGAAAAAGCCAGAAGAAAGGATGGGAGTTGATCTGCTTTCCCAGGTAGGGAAAATATTTTTTCTTTAACCTTCAGACATATATAGTGACAGGAGATGCAGTCTTAAAACTTGCTCTTGGGCCCTCTGTCATGTGTCATTTCTCTAAGCCCACAGAAAACCCCATCTCCCCACACGTACACGAGTATTGAATATAACCAATACAATTTGAAAATCAATGGATATCTCTACTACTTTAGAAAAAAAGATTTATACTATCTAGTTTGAGTTTAAACAAAATATCAGTATGAGTTTTTCATACATAAATTATCAAGCACATATGAATACATATGGCACAAAATACTCATCCCAATTACCAAAAATAATGGAATTTGGCTTTCAATATTGAAGTTAATCTATTAGCCAAAGAGACGCTCTGCATTCACAGGACACAGCATATTGGGATATCACTAATGAGAAGGCTTTGCCAAGTCACTGCACCTTCTTGACTTCATCTACGACCTCTCATGCATTCATGTAGAATTTGGAGATAATCACTCCTCCCTTTCGGGCTTCGCAGGTGGCACTAGTGGTAAAGAATCCACCTGCTAATGCAGGAGACACAAGAGACGCAAATTTGATGCCTGGGTTGGGAAGATCCCCCTGACGTAGGGAATGGCAACCTACTCCAGTATCCATGCCTGGGAAATCCCATGGACAGAGAAGTCGGGCAGACTACAGTCCATGGGGTTGCAAAGAGTCGGACATGACTGAGCACATACACCCCTGTCCCTGAGCCACCAGAACAAAGAAATGTGGCCTGGCAAACAGCTATTCCACTGAAGTATCCTTTTCAGCTCTTTTTGGTCTACTGGAATTTCAGAATACAGTGGGTATTAGTAAGTCTGGTTATGAAATTAGGGTGCCTTAGAAATAGGACAAAAGTGAATCACTTTATTCTCCATATATTTCACCTGTAAACCTTTTCCTCTGTCCCCAAAACATATTTTTGAGCAATTCCTAGCCCAAGTTTTAGGGTTTATATTTTTTTTTAAGTCAGCCAATAGCTTCTAAGGCTACTTGATTGGTCTTTGCTCAGCATTTTTTGATGCAATGTAGTAAAACAAGTAAGACCCAAAACTTGCCTTCAAACAGTATCTCTGAGGACAGAACCATACAACACACCAACACTGCATGATTACTGGTAGACTGTATTAGAAGTTAGGACTTCTCAGGTGGCTCTGTGCTAAAGAGTCCACCTGCCAATGCAGAAGATGCAAGAGATGCAGGGGGTTCAAGCTCTGAGTTGGGAAGATCCGCCGGAGTAAGAAATATCAACCCACTCCAGTATGCTTGCCTGGAAAATCCCATGGGCAGAGGAGCCTGATGGAGTACAGTCCGTGGGGTTGCAAAGAGTCAGTCAGTCATGCATGCATGCAAGTATAAGGAGATATCCCTGTCAGGTTGTGACTAAGGTGGAAAGCTTCCATTTTTACAGAGAAAGAGGTATTTAAGGAGAGTCTCAAAGTTAGGGTTGGTATTTATGATGTCTACTAGAGAGAGAGAAGAGAATGTGGATAGATAGGGAAGAATATGAAAAGATGGCATTTTGAGGAATGACAGTAATTCATATGGCTTGAAAACTATATGTGTGTGTGCAAGCAGGCTCGGAGGTTGGAGTAGGAACAAATTCTCGGCCCCAGACATGCCTTGTATCCTGTTCTAAGTGTGGATTTCATACATCCTGGAGAATCACAGAAGGATTCAAGCAGACTAGGATCATGGTAGCATTTCTTTTGAGAAAGCTTCTGTGTGGAATGGAGGAAGTGAAGGAGGGAAGCCAGTGAGGAGGGAAGTTGACAGAGACAGGCAGCAGGGTCTCTCTTGGCAGGAGAGAGAAAAACATCTGAGGGAAAAGCAGAGAGACGCAGGGAAATTACTGTCCCTGCTGTGAAGAGAATGCGAGATTTTAAATATCAGAAATTTCAATTCAAATATGTCAGAAAGACTCACACAGGTCCAACAAAGTACACTTCCTTTTGCTTTGAAAGGACAGTTTTCTCAAGTTGCAGGGAACAGGGCTCCTAAATCTTTTTTTAATACACCCTCAAGAGGACTTTATTAAAAGCACCCTAGGAATCTTTTCATAAAAATTAGGTGCTTCCCTTTGAAGTCTTATTTTCTATTTTAATTTCCAAGGGCAGAAATTCCCAGAAACGAAATACAAGGTTCACTGGAATGAGAGGAAGGAAAAACTAAAACAGAGAAAGTGGAACTGGGAGGTCGAAGCCCCCAAAGGGCCTGGTTCCTGGTAGCCTCAGGCCTCTTCTCTTCCCTCACCTCATCCAATGGGATCAGACCCATCGCAACATCCCACTTCTCACACACATGTGGACACTTGAGTTTTGAGCCATAAATCTTGCAAAGGTCTGTCAACTGACAGCCTAATAACATGAAAGGAATATCTGCAAACAAGATGGCTTCGAGCCATTGCTCCTGACCCTGAACAAATCAGGGCCCAGTTCCCTTTGCAGTTTAGAGCTTCTCCTTTAATCACTTAAGTGGGCAGACTGACATGACACTTAAGAAATAAACCAAGAGGTCTCTGTGTTCCAGCTATCTGTGGGTCTCATTTACTCTTTCCCTAAAAAATTAAGTCCAGCTTGTCATATTTGGAGACTAAATCAATGCCTGAATGAGGGGCAGCTGATAAAATGGCCTTTTCTGCCCTGTGTTCATTATTTACAAGGAATGCAACCTTTTCCAGCTTTCTACCTGGTAATCATTGAGGAGTATTCGAATAACGACACACTGAGGTTAAGGGCTAAGGCAGTGGTTATCAATCTTGGTCGCACAGAAGAAAATCACCTGTGGAGTGTGGTGGTGGGGAGAGAGTTACTTTAATATTTTAACAGAGATGCTTAGGCTATACATCAAACCTAATAAATCCGAATCTCTGGGTGTGAGGTCCAGGCATTTTTATAAACATCCATTGTAAATTCTGATGTCCAGTCATATTTAAGAATAAGACTGTATCAGTTCCCTACCCCTAGTTTCTACCAGCTGTGGAAATGATGGATCCGTAAAGCAAAGTCTCACAAGGAAAGCAGGCAAAAATGCAGCTTTTAAAGAGCCACTAACACCTACAGAATCAGAATCTTGGGCAGTGGGACCCAGAAATCCAAGTTTTGACACAATTTTTAGATGACTTTTAGAATCACCCAACTTTAGAGGACCACTCAGAAAGAATTACAAACAGCCGCCCTTTTTTTTTTTTTCGTTTTGTTTCCCTATGTCAATTCTAGCAGATATGATCATCGCTTGGAGAGTTCCAAGGAGCCTGGGGGAAAATCACTGGGACCATGCCAAATTACTACTCCAGGTATTAGTGAGGAAAAAGAATAGGGGAAAAAACACAAAAAGAGAAAGAAATGTATACAAGTTTCCTTTCTTAGAAGAAGACACAACTCTGTGAGAAAATAATAACCAACCAACCAACTAGTGATTACAGATTAACAGAAAGCAAGGTGCAGAAATCCTAAGTGGATGCATAGAGCCAACTTTTTTGACTAGCTGTACTTCTGGAATTACTTGCATAGAGAACTAAGAGCTTTTTGATTATGAAACATTCTAGGCTAACCCTACCTGAAGGTCCAAAACACATGGTCCATTGTTGTTCAAAAACTGGAGACAGGATGCAAATATCCTCAACTTTTACAACTATATTTAGAATTATACCTTAAACCCTCCACATTCTGTCTTCTTGGCATCCCTTTTGTTTAGTTCTCCAGTATCTTTCATGTAATAGGACGATTTTCCAGCAGTTTTCCAAGTAGTACTTTCAATTAAACATGATGATTAGGTGTTATCTAACTTGGGAACACCAGAAAGGGGAAAAACAACCCCAACGCAAAATAAAATTAGGACATATCAAAAAAGCACAGTCATGATTTGGGTTGACAGTATTTCCATGGAAGCCATACTCTGTTCTTGGAAGCTCTGTTTCCACAATGGTGCATAAACCATCAATTTTCTTCACAGAAAGCACAGAAAGTTCACTGGAGGCAAAGGTCATAGTCTTTTGCACCTATAGACTATGCATTCATATACAGCTTCCTATATGCCCCCCACCATTCACTCTGTCCTCAGTGGGCATGATACATGCCACAAGATCCCTGGAGCCATCATGACAAGGGTCAATTACCTAAGAACTATAAGAAACAACAAACCTCATGTGAAGAGCTGACTCATTGGAAAAGACTGATGCTGGGAGGGATTGGGGGCAGGAGGAGAAGGGTACGACCGAGGATGAGATGGCTGGATGGCATCACGGACTTGATGGACATGAGTTTGGGTGAACTCCGGGAGTTGGTGATGGACAGGGAGGCCTGGCGTGCTGCAATTCATGGGGCCGCAAAGAGTCGGACACGACTGAGCAACTGAACTGAACTGAACTGATAAGAAACAAAATAACATAGGAATGGGTGTATTAACATTATCTGCTGCCTATACTAACAAAATTTAAAATATCTTCCCTGGAGAGGGCTCCTCTGATGTCACAGATCATGTTACTACAGGTGTCTGGTTTCTCATCTTGGATACCCTGTCCTAGGCAATGACCCCTCTATCATATAACTAGCTGCTTTTTTTTTCTTCCCCCCAAAGGTAATGTCTGCCAGGTCCCATTAAAAACAATCCCATTGAGATTCCTCAGACAGACAAAAACTGTTTTTTGGTTGTTTTTTTTTTTTTTTTTTTAAAGCTAAAAAAAAATGGAGAATAAATTTACTGTGGAGAAAACACATATGAGTAAATCTTTATAGATGAGTGGGAAAAACTTACTAAAGACTATGTTTTAATTATTTTATAAACATATAGTAGTTTGTGTTACACTAAATCACTGGCCAAGTATTAGGGCCACCCACAGACTGCTAGGGTTTAAGGAGAACCCTGATACAGGGTTTCCCTTGTGGCTCAGCTGGTAAAGAATCAGCCTGCAATGTGGGAGACCTGGGTTCAATCTTGGGTTGGGAAGACCCCTGAAGAATGGAAAGGCTACCCACTCCGGTATTCTGGCCTAGAGAATTGCATGGACTGTACAGTCTATGGGGTTGCAAAGAGTCAGACACGACTGAGCAACTTTCACTTCACTTCACTTCACTTCTGATATGAGCAAGTTTCATACCAAGTGAGCAGACAGGTAGTGCAAATGAGTGTAGGGCTCACAGACGACAGAAAGCTTGAATTTAAATGAAAAAGGTCCATTGCCATATCCAAGGTCATCACCGCAGTGAGCGGTCTCTTCTTGCTCCCTGGTACTACTGTGTGTACTGGACTAGAGTGGGGAAGAGACAGAGACCAAGAAACCCTTGGACTTAAATGTTCTACATGTCTCATATTTTCAGTTTGCCCATCCTTCCTAATACCTCTGAAAGTCCCTTTTCCCTGGTATCTGTATTTGAAACTTCAGACTTTAGACAAACAGCTAATTTCTGGTGATTTGTCAGTTAGCAGACCAAATGATCTTTTCTAGATGTGATAATTTACAGTAGGTGTCTCTAGTGGTAAAGAATCTGCCTGCCAATGCAGCAGATATAAGGCCTTGGTTCCATGCTTGGGTGGGGAAGATCCCTTGGAGGAGGGTATGGTAATCTATTCTAGTGTTCTTGACTGGAGAATCCCATGGACAGAGAAGCCTGGTGGACCACGTTCATAGGGTCACAAAGAGTCAGACGTGACTGAAGTGACTTAGGCTTCCTGGGTGGCTCAGTGGTAAAGAATTCGCCTGCGATGCGGAAGATGCAGGAGAGGCCATGGGTTTGATCTCTGGGTTGGGAAGATCCCCGGGAGGAGGGCATGGCAACCCACTCCAGTACTCTTGCCCTAGAGAATCCCATGCACAGAGAAACCTGGCAGGCTACAGTCCATAGCATCGCACAGAGTCAGACACGACTGAAGTGGCTGAGCACGCATGCACACACACTCTATCTAAAACATCCAAGTCAAGCTTTATTTTTATCAATTTTGTTTAGATTGGGTGACTAGGTTGAATAATCATAGAGCACTTTATCTAAACCTGGGTTGTGTTTGAAGTGCATCTTAGACCAAGGTAAGAATCAATAACGACCAACATTTATTGGGCCTTTCTGTGGACGGAGATTATGATCATTTATTTTTCTCACAAACATTATTAGGAAGGTATTATTATTATCCCATTTTTTTTAGCTGAGGAAAGTGAGGTAACCTAGAGGTTAAGTAAGTTTCTTAAGCTCCCATAACTGGCTAATAAATGTTGGCACCTGACTTCAAATATAGGCAATCTGATTCTAAAAACCTCTCTGAACCTTGCGCTGTTGTGCCTTTCTAGAGAGCACACTCAGAAAAATCATCATAAAAACCCTGGAAAAATACAAATGTGATATTTTGTCATATTCACTGTGATACTTTATGGTTATTTCCTAAACAGAAGATTATGGGGACAGCGAGTGTCAGGATAACCTTGAAATAAAATTCAAGGTTTCTGTCTCCAGAATATTCTCTTCCACAGATTCTACAGTTGGGATTTACAGTCATGTCACTATTTCTGTATTTAATGATTGTTTCTATATTAAAGGAATGACTGTGCTTATCTCCCTCCCCCATAAGTATATTCTGTGGGGTTTACTTAAGATATTATTCATATAGACAATGGTGTACAGTTGTAGCTGGAGGGCTAAACAATAGGTCCTATTTTCATTATTCTCTCGGGACAACAAAATTAATAACACTCAGCAGGTCACCAGACTCTTGTCAAGCCAGTCATTGAGTCTTTCTTGTTCAAAAGATACACTGCTATAATTGACCCAAGACTATGTTTTAATTTGTGTGTCCCAATGGGATCCCTGCCAGAGCCATCAGATTAAAACCAATCCTAAATAGCTTTGCCATTTGTTTCAAGGATGAATGTAGCACTTCAGTTTTACAAATGGTACATAGTTGCCACCAGACTCCAGGGCATCCAGACAAGGGCGATAAAATCCTTGGTAATCCTTGAAAATCCTTGGTAATCAGTCAACAGCATTAACTGGCTTTGGTTCAGAGTCATGGTAACAAACTTTCTTTATGGAAGTTTCAGTTTTGAATACTCAGCATCACCTTCAGACCTTGAGTCAAGCTAGTTATCAATTTGGAAAGTATGACCATCTTACATGTAGTCCCAAAACAAGAGTTTGATTTTTTTTTAATTTAAGCACTTAAATATCTATTTCTACTCACCTTCTTTTGTTCTTCTTTAGTCAAAATATCATAAAATGAAGAGTTACTGGGAAAAGGATATTGTATTGATGGAGTACCAGATGCAAAGGCGTAGAGAGGTAATTTGAAGGACTGAATTGAGCGAGTGGTCTACAGTGAACTCTTCAGCAAATGCCCCTTAGAAGTGGTGTGCTAAAGTCATTCAGTCATGTCAGACTCTTTGTGACCCTAAGGACTGTACTCCACCAGGCTTCTTTGTCCATGGGATTTCCCAGGCAAGAATACTGGAGTGGGTTGCCATTTCCTTCTCCATATTATACTATATGAAACCTATAAAACAGGTTTGGTTATTCCTATTTTATAGACGGGGAAACTATGAGAGAGATCAAGTAATATTCTAAGATTGGTCAGCTAGTGTTTACATCTGGATCCGCCTAACTTCAAAAGTTGTGGTTTCCTCACTATACCCATCATTTACAGCCCCAAATAGAAACAGAATTTGATGACAGTCTCAGAGCATAAACTTTTTGAAATGAAATTTAATAGAAATCAATATAAAGCATCCCCAGGGAAAAAATGACTTAGAGAAGTGGTTTGTTAACATATAAATGGTATCAGAGTACCGCTTAAACCTAATTCAGATCTTCAAATGTTATCAAGGAATCTAAAACATAAGTAATGCAAATTATTTAAGCCATGAGCTAAATAAACATTTAAAGTTAGAGAAGACTCTATATAACTGAATGGTATCTAGAAAAACAAAACACAAAGGAGCCAAAAGAAGAGAACTATTTATTTTCAACACTTTCCACAGAAAAGAGGCCCTGTAAGTTACCATTGATAGTTGGCTGAGTATCCTGGTCTATTTAGTGAGTTAATAAGTTAAATCTTCTAGGAGAGAAGAGGGTATACAAGGCCTCAGAGCCCAGTGACTTCAGTTAAAACCATCTTACTGACTCCCTCCTCCAGTCGAGTTCATGAAACAGTCTTTAGAAATATATTAATAAGTGGCCCAAGGAAGTCTTTCTACTGAGGAAATTTATAGTTATCAAATGTCTCAAATTAACTGTATACATCAATTTCTAGTAAATTTGGTTAATAGGAATTAGTCCTTGGGATCCAATCATTCCTCGAAGAGCCATTGCAAGTGAGTCTCTAAATCTTAAGTTTAAGGACCCGTGGGCTTCCCAGATGGCACTGGTGGTAAAGAACCCACCTGCCAATGAAAGTAGATATAAGAGACAGAGGTTTGATCTGTGGTTTGGAAAGATACCCCTGGAGAAAGGCATGGCAGTCCACTCCGGCATTCCTGCCTAGAGAATCCCATGGACAGAGGAGCCTGGCAGGCTGCAGTTCATAGGGTCAGACAGAGCCGGACAGGATGGAAGCGACTTAGCACACATGCAGTGTGCTACAGTCCTTTCAACATCCCAAATGGCCCAGTCTGGAAGATGGCAATCACTTAACGACAATGGGGCGTGCGTGCGGCCCTTTTATGCCTGGCATTTCTGTGCCACTCTAATCTGTTCTCTCAGTTAACATTCCTTCGGCTTTCTTCCTCATCCTTCCCTTTATCCAGAATTTTATGGAGCATAAAGTCAAGCTTCAAAGAAGTTAAAGCAATGCTTATGTTACAAATTATAAAATTTCCTTCATATATATATATATATATATTTCAAATTGCATGGTTATACATGCATCATACTTCAGTGTCACAGCATCCATGCCTTTTCTTATGAGAATTTCAATTATTTCAACATAGCAGAAATAGGAGGAAGTTTGTTGTTAAAGTAACTATATACCATTCTACTCAGCTCACTCATGATCCAGGGTGAGCATGACATGGGAGATGTGAATCGACCACTTTCTAAGCCTCGAATCTCCTGGGTCTCCCATGGTGTGAGCATCTCACATTAAGGCAATACCAGGGTTTCAAGAGAAGTATTTTCATGTTGCATAGGTTCTCAGGTCAAGCTGTCTACTTCCCCTACTCCTCACCTGCAGAGGCAGCAGAATGTTCTGAAGTTGAGGCTGCACCTCACTGAGGAGTGGTGTATTGGTCTCAGTGACAGGACTAACTGGGGCTTGTCAAGGATTCATGATAGCAGATATTCACCCTAAACATCGATTTGGGGTTTGGTTCTACTGAAATGCAAAGTAGATAGTGCCTAGTCAATTACTGTTCCACTCCCTATGCTTGGAGGTTTAATCATCTTACCCTGCTGCTCAGTATTCTGTCAATCAATCCCACCTCTATTTTCATTCACCAAGGATAACCAGGGCAAAATGAATACAGCTAAATTAATCACAGAGTAATAAATTATATCTTACTAATAATATACCAAAATATAAGACGTAAATTCTTTTCACTCATTTACACTGTTCTAGTGTATAAATCTCTATTTACTTTGTAATCATGAGCAACGTACTCAAGACATTTAAGATCCCCATGCCTCAATTTCCTCTTTCATAAATGAGATCACTATATGGCTGTCTAAAAGAGTTGTTATGACAAGTGAATGATCTAACACAAGGGAAGAACTTAGAATACTGCCTGACACGTAGTGAGCAATTAAAAATATTAATGTTATTATTATATTTTCAAGTGTACTGAATATAGTTCTAGGTTCTGGGAGGCAACAATGAGTAAGCTTTCACTCTTAGACAGATGAAAGTTCAGTGGGAAAGAAAAATAAAATGAACAATAATAATTCAAAATAGCTTTCTCTATATATATACCTCTTAGACTTTGGTCTATATTTGCCAAATGGGTATGCTTACAACCTCCTTAGTTTTCACCTCCACGTATGTACAATGTAAAATAAACCCAACTTTTTACTCTTTTGTAGAGCCAGATTTTTTTTTCTGTAAAGTACTTTCTACTTAGAATTTTTAAATTAGAAAAGGACAATAGTTTTTGCACTCAAATAACCTTCTTTGGCACTTAACTTCATGGAAAATAGATGGGGAAACAATGGAAACAGTGTCAGACTTTATTTTGGGGGGCTCCAAAATCACTGCAGATGGTGATTGAAGCCATGAAATTAAAAGATGCTCGCTTCTTGGAAGAAAAGCTATGATCTACCTAGACACCATATTAAAAAGCAGAGACATTACTTTGCTGACAAAGGTCCGTCTAGTCAAAGCTATGGTTTTTCTAGTAGTCATATATGGATGTGAGAGGTGGACAATAAGGAAAACTGAGTGCCAAAGAACTGATGCTTTCAAACTGTGGTGTTGGAAAAGACTCGTGAGAGTCCCTTGGACTGCAAGGAGATCAAACCCATCAATCCTAAAGGAAATCAGTCCTGAACATTCATTGGAAGGACTGATGCTGAAGCTGAAACTCCACTACTTTGGCCACCTGATGTGAAGAACTGACTCATTAGAAAAGACCCTGATGCTGGGAAAGACTGAAGGCACGAGGAGATGGGGACGACAGAAGATGAGATGGTTGGATGGCATCACCGACTTGATGGACGTGAGTTTGAGTGAGTTCTGGGAATTGATGATGGACAGGGAAGTCTAGCATGCTGCAGTCCATGGGGTCACCAAGAATTGGACATGACTGAGCAGTTAGAACTGGACATGGAAAAACAGACTTGTCCCAAATAGGAAAAGGAGTACGTCAAGGCTGAATATTGTCACCCTGCTTATTTAACTTATATGCAGAGTACATCATGAGAAACACTGGACTGGAAGAAACACAAGCTGGAATCAAGATTGCCAGGAGAAATATCAATAACCTCAGATATGCAGATGACACCACCCTTATGGCAGAAAGTGAAGAAGAACTAAAAAGCCTCTTGATGAAAGTGAAAGAGGAGAGTGAAAAAGTTGGCTTAAAGCTCAACATTCAGAAAACGAAGATCATGGCATCCGGTCCCATCACTTCATGGCAAATAGATGGGGAAACAGTAGAAACAGTGTCAGACTTTATTTTTGGGGCTCCAAAATCACTGCAGATGGTGACTGCAGCCATGAAATTAAAAAGACGCTTACTCCTTGGAAGAAAAGTTATGACCAACCTAGATAGCATATTCAAAAGCAGAGACATTACTTTGTCGACTAAGGTCTGTCTAGTCAAGGCTATGGTTTTTCCAGTAGTCATGTATGGATGTGAGAGTTGGACTGTGAAGAAGGCTGAGCACCGAAGAATTGATGCTTTTGAACTGTGGTGTTGGAGAAGACTCTCGAGAGTCCCTTGGACTGCAAGGAGATCCAACCAGTCCATTCTGAAGGAGATCAATCCTAGGATTTCTTTGGAAGGAATGATGCTAAAGCTGAAGCTCCAGTACTTTGGCCACCTCATGCGAAGAGTTGACTCATTGGAAAAGACTCTGATGCTGGGAGGGATTGGGGGCAGGAGGAGAAGGGGACGACAGAGGATGAAATGGCTGGATGGCATCACTGACTCAATAGACGTGAAATCGGAGTGAACTCCGGGAGTTGGTGATGGACAGGGAGGCCTAGCGTGCTGCGATTCATGGGGTCGCAAAGAGTCGGACACGACTGAGCGACTGAACTGAACTGAACTGAACTGAGCAGCTGAACTGAACTGGACCTTCTTTGAATATTGTCTCCCAAATATTTAAAGATAATAGCTATAACTCAAGGAGATTTCAGGGCATGACAAGTGAAAACAACAGTGAACAAATACTTTCCTAAAGAACAAAAAGGCATTTGTGGACCATAACAAAGTGAACCAAAAAGACGAGGTATATAATTTAAAGGAATAGGTCTTCTTCAAATGTCCCGGGTCAAGGAAGCCCATTCGCAGCTTTGGGCTTACTTAATACCATTAAGTGAGAACACTTAACTCTCTGCAAGAAGGACCAAGAGCATAAATCAGGCATCACTCCACATATTTCAAGATCAAAGCTGTACAGCAAAATGATTTGTGGGAGCAACTAAACAGTTCAAATATATTGTAGCTCTTTTCAGAGAATACTTAGGCATATTAGTTGTCCAAATTAGGGTTTTGTCGTTGATGATGGAGAGGAAAGGAAAAACATGCTATTGAGATTGTTTTATTCTCACCTACAAGATACTTTCAATGAAGGTAAAACTTTCTCAATACACCTTAATGACAGATCATTTGATATAGATATAATTCACTGGGAAACTTCTAAATGAATGATTAGGAAAAAAATTCAAATTTCCAAATGATAATTCTTATGAAGGTAGTGCCACATTCACCAGCATCATAATTTATATCATTATGATATTTCTTCCACAAAGAAGCTAAGATCCATATTTCAGCATCAAAATGCAAGACAACTGTGTTTGTTATTGGTATCCATTTTCTGGAAGATTATGTATTTCTTTGGGGCCATACTTAGGCTATATTTTTTATGTTCCGATATACTACTCTACTACTGAAAAAATATTTTGACTCCTAATTTTGTTTCGATTTCATGAAGAGCTAACATTATCAAAAATTTTAAAATGTATTGAAAACAGTATGCATGAACTCTCTTGCATTCAATAAATGACTGCAAAAACCTCCTTGTCTTTCCCCAGAACTAAATTTATTTTGTATTTGCTATTGTGAAATCAGTGCACTACAAGGAACAGAATTAAGCTGTCCCCACATGTAATTTTTCTGAGTCCAAGTTTCTTCATCTCTGGGCTCACTAGACAGTAAACGTCCAGTAAGTAATTTTAAATATATAGTGTATGAATTATTTCAGGCATAACACAATGTATTAGAAAATATTCCATATGTGAAATATGAGGAAAACACCCAAATTTCCAAATAATTCTTACCAAAAACATCACAGATTTTTCACTGATTTGATTGAGCTTTTCTATAGCACATGAGAACTTTCGATCCTTGAGCCAACATGGTTTGAGCACAGAATCTGGAATCAAACTGCAAGGGTCCGAATCCTGACTCTACTACTTTCCAGGTACATGAGGTTGGCAGGTGGTTTTAATTTCTGTGCTTCAGTTTATTCATCTACAAAATGTAGACAGCAATAGTACTTATTTCATTGTTTTGTGTGTGTGTGTGACAATTAACCAAGTTAATGTATTAAAGCACTCAAAAGAGTGCCTGGTACAGTTTCAACTCCTTAGGTGAATGTTTTATTTACTCACAATATATAATTTCAATTCTTTGTATTGCCCTGGTTCAAAAGATTTATTTAAATCTGGAAATCAGAAAAATGATTTGACTTTGATTTCCAGCAGGGCTTTTAAAGGTAAGATGAAAAAATTACAGGATAGATAAATAGATGATAGATAGATAGATAGATGAATAGATAATAAATAGCTATATAGATTTATAGCTAATCAAATGACATATAGCAATGACCATGTCACTGGAAAATCGACACTGATCTTTACTAAAACAAGAGCTCTAATTTTAAGTTTGACTTATATGACAGTATTATCAACAACAAAACTGAAGTTGTGAAAAATTTATGCAAATATGTACAAAACAAGAAATAACTTAGTCAAAGCAAGATCCTCTATGACCCACCTCCTAGAGTAACAGAAGTGCCTGGCTAGGTTGAACGATTTCAATCAGTGTTTCCTCTGCTGCTGCTAAGTCACTTCAGTCGTGTCCGACTCTGTGCGACCCCATAGATGGCAGCCCACCAGGCTCCCCCGTCCCTGGGATTCTCCAAGGCAGGAACACTGGAGTGGGTTGCCATTTCCTTCTCCAATGCATGAAAGTGAAAAGTGAAAGTGAAGTCGCTCAGTCATGTCTGACTCTTAGCGACCCCATGGACTGCAGCCTACCAGGCTCCTCCACCCATGGGATTTTCCAGGCAAGAGTACTGGAGTGGGGTGCCATTGCCTTCTCCTAAAGTAGCCTAGATAAGCTCAAACAATCCACAGCTCAAGTATGGGCGATATCACTTTCAAAACATTTCATGTAATTTTGAGCTGAGTGAATTACAATAGTCACCCTGAATGCTTAATGGCCTCACTATTACTGAACTGGGTGGAATACACGGGGTGTTCTGACTCAGTGCTACAGCTGAAGAAATAAAGGGGCCTCAGGATGGCACGCAGAATGAGGCAGAGTCTGGGTGATATGTTATGTGGCTGAAGACAGAAATATTTCAAACAACTGTCTTCAACTCCTTGAAGGATTATCACAGAAGAGGATTTATACTTACTCTACCCAGGTCCACAAGGCAAAATTAAGTAGAATTATAGGAAGTGAGCTTTTTTTGGCTGGAAAAAATAGCTTCTCACACATAAAGCTGTTTAATGGACTGCTTCGTGGGGCACAGAGTTTCCTGCTTCTGGAAATCTTCGAGAAATATATAATGATCTATTGATTCATTCTGTCAATCAACAAGCACTTATTGTCTTACTACATTTTGCAAAGTACTATATTAGATCTGATGGATATAATAGTGAACGAAGAAGGACACCAGCATTTAGAAAGTATCCACTGCAGACCTTATACTCTACTAAACACTTTCCCCTAAGTGTCACTTTCCCCTATACAGGTATTAAATTGCTGTCTTTATCGCAAAGCCTCCTCTATATTATAGGCACACAGACCTTTATAGAATAAAAATATGCTCATGAAATCCCCTCCTTAAAACATGTAATCACTTTCCATTGCTCCTAGAATAGATAAGAGTTAACATGGCCTAAAGGACTCTGGTTCCCACCTAATTGTAACCTCAGCTTCTCTCCAGTCATGCCACTGTTCTCAGACCCTTCTACAGGGCATACAGAGTTTTTAACCTACATTCATTCAGCTCAGAGTTTTTGCACATTTTGTTTGCTGAACCTGGTGACATTCTTCTCTCCCTTCCTTACTAGGTTCACTCCCACTTTCCTGCCAAACTAAGTTCAAATGGTGCATTGTTAGGAAGGAAGTTAGGAAACATAGTCTAACTCCCACGAGTATGTCAAATCTATTATTGTGTCTCTTAGTACCCTGCACGTCCCCTTCAAGCACTTACCATTGTATAATTTTATTACTGTTTGCATTATAACATCATATAATTTTATATTTGTTGTTGCTATTTATCTGATATATGCCTCACCCACTTGCTTGAAAGTTCCAGAAAGGCAGAGTCTGTGTGTTTAACTTTGTTTTAGGAGACAATAAAGCATATCGACTATAAGAACAGATTCCGCAATCAGAACACCTGAGTTTGAATCCCTGTTTTGCAGATTACTAGCCATGTGACCTTCACAAATGCTTAACTGCTTGGCACCCTAATTCCTTCGTTCATAAATGGTACTTAGGAATAGAACCTGTTGTCACGATTAAACGAGTTCACACATGAAAAGTACTTGGAACACAGGTACTGTATAATAAATATTTCCCATTATAAATATTATTTGTTGTTGTCTCTCAGAGTTCCACTCAAGGCCTAACACACAGGAAGCACTTACTTACATATGTTGAATGAATGAATAAATGATGAAACTGAGATGGAGAAGTTATAAGAGCTAAATCTTGCCTTCATACCCAGGACTGTCACAGTCCAGAGACTATGTGCTTCTTGTTATATTATGTCTTCCCATTAGATGACACAACAGGGGAAACAACAAAATTCTCTAGGAGCCCAGAGAAAGGAGCAATTGACTTGGCTGAGAGGATGAGGGAAGCAGAACTAAACTCACTTTTAAAGAATGAGTCGGATTCTGCCAGGAAGAAACAAAAGTAAAAGGTAGTCTTGGCAAAAGAAAGAGCACTGGCAAAGAGGTGGCAAAATACTCAGGAAATCAAAGAACAGTATGAGCTGAGTGAATGTAGGTTAAATTATGACTAAATTAAAGGAGAGCCAAACATAAATGCTAAGAAATGTAAACTTTAATCTGAAGAAAACTGAAGCCATTAAAGCCTCTATTCAAGTCACAATCTTATGAATCGTTCATTTTTTTGCTTTTGCTTTTTAACATACTATGGAAGGATTAGATAGTTCACTGGACACAAGCAATCATTTCAATTAACATTAAAATAGTCCCAGCAAGGTAGGATGAGAGTGTTGACCTAGGAATGGAAATGAGAACAGAAAGTAGGAAAGAAAAAGCAAGACCAATTGCTCCAAAACAAGGAGTTTGACACATTAACTCTGGTATGTTGATGTAGTTGAATATAGAACACTATACAGTCATTAAAGTGATATATGAAGAATATTCAACTACATGAAAAGATGTTCATACCATTAACTATAAAAAGTATACTCTAAAAACATTACAGTATAAAACATTTACTATAGACATATTAATATACTCTATATATCTTTATTAGACAAATTCATTTTTAAAATAAGAGACTGTATGCCAAAATCTTACTGGTCATCATCTTCGGATAGCAGAATGAGAGCTGTATTTTCAACATTATTTTCTTTTTTCTGATCTTTTTTTCCTAGCATTTCTCCAATGAACATGGCATGCGTTTGTAAAAACAAATGGTAAACTATACTGATAAAAAGTAAAAAGCACAGGAAAACTCCAACAGTAATCTGGGAATTAGAAGCATCAAAACTTGGAAGCAGTTAGATAGGGCCGCTGTAGAGAAGGAGAAGATGGAGAAAGGATTCTGAGTTGTCTCAGCATAATTAGGAGCCCCGAACACTGAGATCGTGTGATCAATTTGTTCTGTAGTGCAGTAATATTGTTACTTGTCAATGCTTCGATGGTTTTCTTCTCTGACCATACACCTTTCTCCCTTGCAAACACAATGCTTGTTACCAGCATTTTTTTCTTCATCACTGAATTAGCATCTTTGTAGGAAGCAAACCAGACATGAGCTTTCACAGAAGAATACAAGAAAAAAATTTAAGTTGTATGATTTTCCCTGGATCCTTCTGAGGCATTAGCAATGAATGAACCGACACTCACAACCTGACTGTAACACCGTATTAAACTCAGATATCCCTGGGGCTTTGGACATTTGAAAGACTTGAGCAGTTTTGAATAGAAATAAACTCTAGCTTAAAAAAAATCAACCCAATATAAGGACATTGTATCCAGGACATTTACTTTGGGGGGCTCAGAAGAATCTGGATATCACATACAGTAGAAAGATAACAGGAAGAAATACTTAATAGCATCTTAGTGTAATTGATTGATCTAAGACTTGGTAATGAAAAAATCACCCGAGAAAACAGGGAAGCATAGCATTCTAACCCACTGAAGTCTTGCTGCCTTTTGAGTGACACATATGACATCTCAACATTATCTTTAATTCTTAAATATCTGCAAAGATGGTAAGATGCTGAGAGCATGATAATTTGCAGAAAAAGTATAAAGCATCACAATCAAAGAAAAGCATCACTTTGAAAAGGCACAGACAGGAATACATTTTCTTCATGTCTGCACTTTATCTAAGTGCTTCTATAAATTGGTCATTGTGATTTTTGGTTACTGTTAATCTATATATTAGCTTAAATCTACATCTTTATCCTTGACCTCTAATCCCTTCTCCTGTTTCATTTTTCTCACTATCTACAGGACAATTACTTGGGCACTTTCTCTCTCTCTGAATCTATTATCACCCCTTCCTAGTATGTTCTTTGCCAACTACCCTCATTACCACTTATCCTTGAGGTTGTCTGCTGTTTGTTAATAGAGTCTAGCATTGTCTTTCTGACATGAGAAAAGAATCAACTATGTCTCAGTCATCTGTCCAAAATGCAATTGCATGGAATATGGGAAGCTACTCGTTGTGCAGTCTTCCATGCCTTGAGGACAAGCCAAGTTTGATTTTAAAATGGCCTATTAATATCACTACTTAGGAACAGAGTTTTAATGTAAAATCTTTCAGAAAAAATCTTTACTACAGCAAAAGGAATACGTAACTTCAGCTTTCTTATAGATTTTAATGGATTTTTAATCTACTGATGGTAGTCTGTAAATTCAAGCTCAAAGGAAACACAAATGCAACTCAATGGGAAGTTTTATCGGATTGCTTACAGAGAATTATGGTTATGATCAAAAGCCAGGAGTGAACAAAGGCTGAATGCTTCTCCTCTTTTTCAAATGATTTGAAGCCTTCATTTCTTCCTTTGCACTTCCTAAGATAGAATTTAAATGAATAAGGCAAAAAGCCTGAGACAGGTAGCATGAAGATGAAGTAAGAAAGCACAGTCTGGGGAATTCTCTGGTGGTCCAGAGGTTAGGACGCAGCACTTTCACTGCCTAGGTCTGGGTTCAATCCCTAGTCAGGGAACCAAGATCCCACAAGCTGCATTACATGGCTAAAAATAAACTGAAAAAATTGTTTTAGAACGTAAAGTTTTGGAAAATTCACACATGATATAAAGCTCTCAGAATAATCAATATTTTGAGAAATATATAGCCAAGGACTGCTAACAATTCATCCAATGTATTCTGTTCTTTGTAATAGCAAATGCATCTATTACGTATAGACTGCATGGAGAAACAAGATAAATCCACTAATATATATTTATTTAAAAGAGAAAAATGAAAATAATATTTTGAAAACAGTGAGTGAAAATTTTATAAATAGGAAGACATTTAAACTGGGCCTCGAAAAAAACAAAACTGGAAAAAAAATTAAAAAAAAATAAACTGGGCCTCGAATTGCTGGCTAATAGCTCACTAAACATCAAATAAATAAAAATTTTAATAACAAAACCCAAAAATGATTTGTTGAAAATTATATTCCATTAGCTTCAATACTACTACATGAGTTGTATTCCACAGAAAATATTATCTACAAGGATAGAAAACCTAAAGGGAATGCCTATCCTAAGTCAAGTATACCATATCCCATCTTGCTTTTGCTACAATAACTTTTCCCCATACATGTCTCAGTTTCCTCTCACTCACTGACAGTCACTGGAAACTAGCTCAGTAGACAGGGCTTTGAGATGGCTGTTAGAACTTAAACTCCAATAGTACAGACATTCAGTATCCAAGTATCCATAGAAGTGTCTCCCTGAGTGCTAACTGCTGAAATATACGATGAGAGCACAATAAACAGGAACATGCCTGTTCTCAAATACTTCAAAGGCCTAAGAGCCTGAGATACCTCCATGTTACATAAAACCATATTTGTCTTTTAAATTCTTAAGTTTGAAACACTATGGAAATTACTTTTTGTAAGAGAGCGCTTTCTCACATTCATGTAATCACCAATATTCAGAATACATACACTTTTTTGGGATGCTGTTGAGAGGTGACTTCAAGTATTCTCTAACACTGTACCAACTATGAGTATAGTGCAAAATGAGTGTGCAGTTTTTCTAAGCGAGGACACCAAGTAAGCACAAGTGTCCTCAAGTCTCACCTAGGAGAGTCTCACCAAGTCTCCCTTAATATCCAATTCTCTCTCAATGGAGGCCTGCTAGCCTTCAGATGATGTCTTTGTCTTTGAGAAAACCAGAGTATCAAAACCTACAATTCCTTATTATTAAATAGCTGTTCTTTTTTAGTCTATAATTCTTGTTCTTACTCACAATCCCTTCATTTCTCAAGTCCTACTGTATTTCTTTTTCATTGACACTATATACTATTTTCTGCCTATGAAAACTTTGTGTAAAGAATTTTATATATATATACTTTATAAAAAATGTTATGTTTATATGCTTTATTTATGAACTTGCTAGAAGGCAATGCCACCCCACTCCAGGACTCTTGCCTGGAATATCCCATGGACGGAGGAGCCTGGTAGGCTGCAGTCCATGGGGTTGCGAAGAGTCTTACATGACTGAGCGACTTCACTTTTACTTTTCACTTTCATGCACTGGAGAAGGAAATGGCAACCTGCTCCAGTGTTCTTGCCTGGAGAATCCCAGGTGGTGGGCTGCCGTCTATGGGGTTGCACAGAGTCGGACACGACTGAAGTGACTTAGCAGCCGCAGAGGAAGCACTGATTGAGATCCCTCAACCTAGGCAGGCACCCACAGTAACTATTTGCAACAGTTACTTTACAACAGGAAGTCCTGGTAAGGAACATGGAACTAACAAGCCACCACCAACCCAAAAAGTTCAGCAAAGGTCAAAAGGAGACACCATATGTCCTACTACCTCCCAGAATCCTCCTCACAGGATCCCACTTGGCTGAGAAACACATGTACCACTAGGAAAGATTCTGAGTCAGAATGATGGGGCAGAGACTACCCAGAAACTAATCCGTTCACCATAAAACACAAGACTGCAAGTCAAGTAGCATAGCAGTCCTCCTAGCTTCCCTTATCTTCCTGCTCTACACTTGGGCACCCCTTCTCAATCAAGTCTCTTGTTTTGTCAGCATGTATGTCTCCTTAGACAATTCACTTCCAAGTGTTAGACAAGAGCCCACTTTTGGGCCGCGGAAGAGGCGCCCCTTCCTGCAACAAAATCAAGACATTGCCCAAATATTAAGATATATTGAGAAAGATTGAGAGCAAGAGGAGAAGAGAACCACAGAGGATGAGACAGTTGAAAGGCATCACAATGGACATGAGTTTGAGTAAACTCCAGGAGATGGTGAAGGACAGGGAAGACTTGTGTGCTTGCAGTCCATGGGGTCACGAAGAGTTGGAGACAACTTATGGACCGAACAACAATTGAGACAAGTTTCTAATACTGGGACACATTCCAAACATTCAGCTTACCAAATGGCAGATAGCTTACGGCTCTTAACAATAAGAAAAGAAAGCCTTCTACTTGTAATAGAACAACACATATGTTAATTCAACAGCAAAACTGTAAACAATGATACAATTACTGTGCAAATATCTGTTTGTTTGTTTTCAGGTAGGCAATGAGAAAAAATTTAAAGTTCCATGTATTATTCAACTGTCCTGGTCAGAAAGTTATGTTTCTTTTAGAAATAAAAATTAGCATTTTTGGAGGATAGTGTGACCAAAGAAATCAATATTGAAAATGCCAAATTAAGCCTCAATCTCAGGAAACTAAGAAGAATTTCTGTATTGGGCTAGAACCCACTAAAGAAAGGAGATTTGCTTTTCTTTCCAAACACCAGGACATCATTTGTGGACACACGCATGTACATAGATAAAAGGAGAACACAGGCATTACTTAAGCACTGACTCATAACATTCTATGAGGAGAAAGATGTCAGATGCAAAAAAATCATGCTCTGAAGACAAGAGTTCTTAAAACCCTGTATGGAGTCTCCTGTGCAGAACCCTCTCTGATGGCTCTTTTCCTCTAAAATGAGAATGTGGCAAGATGGAGAATAGGTGGCTTAGTCTCTCAGGGGATTTTTCAAAATACTGTGGCTCCTTCAAGCACCAGTGACCGTCAGTGTCTGTGACATCATGTGCTATCAGCGATATCATATGTCTTTATGATTCAGGTTGTCTTTGAAGCCACTGTTGGCAACAATTGACTCAGGTAAGCTCTGTATTTCATCCAGGATTTGGGCACAACCCAATATTTTATTCATCACCAAGAAAAAATTTCTGAGTCAATTAAATTAAGTCATAGATTCAAGGGGCTTCCCAGGTGGTAAGGTGGTAAAGAATCCGCCTACCAATGCAGGAGATGCGAGTTCAATCCTTGGGTTGGGAAGATCCCCTGGAGAAGGAAATGGTAACGCACTTCAGTATTCTTGCCTGAGAAATCCCCTGGACAGAGGAGCTTCACTGGCTACAGTCCAGGGCTCAAAGAGTTGGACACAACTGAGCATCTGAGCATGCACACAGAGATTTGATTCATCACAGCGTCATACGTTTAAAAAGTGCTAAGATGTGTCTTAAACCACATGAATTTTTATGCAACTTTTGTACAATGATTACAGAAACTTCAAGAGGAAAAGGGGGAAAAGGTAATTGATGGCTGAGGGAAAACAGAAGAAAATAAGGTAGTAATAACCTTTTAGTTTGAGGTAAAAGTGAAGAAAAGAGTGAAGAAAATAAGAGTCATGTTCTCAAATTGATGTAAGTTCTCTCTTTTCCTGCCCTGTGTGAATCTGGGAGTGAGACAGGAGGTAGCTGATAAGAGATCTTAGAGCAGGAAAGCCAAAGAGAGTGATATTGATATGAGCTACTTCACTCTCTGGTCTCCAGCCAGGCAGACCTCAAGGTCTGAGTCACCACAATCCCACTGTTTAGTGCAGTTTTGTAAACTTAACGTTTGTGTTTGCTTCCTTACTGAGTCCACACTTAGCTTCCATGGTCTCGGTCATCAGGTTTTTTATCTTGTTGAAAACAGTCTCCTGGGATTGTCTGCTACTTCTGTCAAGGGTCTCTGATACTCACAGCCAGCTGATCGTTTTGATCATTCCTCGTATGTGTCGATGGAGTTACCAGTCACGACAGGACACCCTTACCTCCAGGAAAACTGCACTGCCCACAGCCAGTCTAACAAGATTTTTTCCTTCCCTGAGGTCACTGATGCTTCATAGGTATGAGCTTCCCCATATTGCTAAGATCTGTTCCAATCACCTACTCTTTGTGGCTGATTGATACTCAGTTTTCAGCCTTCTGCCATCCTAATGACAACTGATTCTGTCAGGTCCAGATACTCTCAGATTAACTGGGCCTGGCAAAGAAGTATTAAAGTCTTTCATTTATTTATCTTACATGATTTAGATATGGTAAAAAGATGAATGAGAAAATAAAACTATCTAGTATTGGGAAAACATTATAGAGGCTATAACAGAAGAGAATCACTCTACCACACAGAACCCAGAATAGCTTCAATCTCAAACTAAGATTCCAGAAAATCTATGAAGAGTAATTTCTAATTGAAGATTATATGTAGAGTCAATATGATGAAAGATAAAACATTTATGATGTATAAATAACAAAGTCCTACTGTATAGCTCAAGGAACTATATTCAATATCCTATGAAAAACCATAATGGAAAAGAACATGAAATATATATACATATATATATATATATATATATATATATATATATATATATAACTGAGCTACTTTGCTGTATGGAAGGAATTAATAGAACACTGTAAATCAACTACACTTCAACAATATTTTAAAATATAAATAATATTAGTGAGGAAAGTACTATATTATAGATTAGAGTTTACTTCAAAAGGAAATGTATTTTTTTCCCTTTGATTAAAACTGTTTCTGTAGGTAGGTCAAAATATTACAATCATGCCTATTCACAATGAAAAAAACTGAGACAAGTTAAAGCAACTTACCCATTTGGAAATCATAGACTTTGTAAGAGCCAGCATTAAAAAACAGCTCTTTTGACACATGAGCTTATGCTTTTTCTACTATATAATGCTGTTGGCAGGATAAGTTTTGAGACTAATGGATGAAATTTATGCTTGGTCTAGAACTAAATTACTCTAAATTTTGTTTTACCATTTCCTTGTTGAATAAATAATATAACAACAAAATGAAAAAAAAAAATGCTTTCAACCCAATAGGGATATAATAGGATAAATACTTGGTACAGTGTTTTTTGGACCAAATAAAGTATCTTCAAGAGTAATACATCAAATGCAATTCTTTTAATATGGATGGCATCCAGTAAATGTTGATTTGATAGAATTTTATCTTCCTGTAGATTACAAAAAAAATGATCATGAGTGAAATATCTAATTCAAAACATGGCCATCAAAATTATGACATATCAAAATATTG
Source organism: Ovis aries (assembly GCF_016772045.2). Lineage (NCBI taxonomy): Eukaryota > Metazoa > Chordata > Mammalia > Artiodactyla > Bovidae > Ovis > Ovis aries. Next base: position 191,466,495 of record NC_056056.1, on the reverse strand, counting down.
CTCTTAAAATCAGAGACATATCCTTCTGCCTTACAAATCCAAATTTAACAAGCTTATCAATGGGAGAAAAAGATTGACATTTAACATGGAAACGAACCATGTCATTCTTGGACCCAAACGAAACTTTACCAGTTTTTAATTCTAAGTGAACTAACACTTCTCATGTTCTCTTGTGATTCCCTCCTCAAACCCAGCAAGTGACATTCATCTTCTCTGCCTTCTGGAGTTTTCCTCCAAGGTAAAGGAGGTACCCTGGGACTATATCTCAAAAAGCAGCCCATGTCTGTCCCCATATTTGTTGATCCTCACATCATTATTCATTTCTTTTGTTCCTTTATACATGTCTCTCCAAATATGAAACTAAACCCATGTAAAAAGGATGGAACATAAACCATTAAGGCAGGCTAAAATAATGTCCATCTAACAAAACTGTTCAGTTCTATTCCTGTACAGCCTAAGGAAGACTAAAAGCACACAGAGCTTAAAACCAAGGAGAGATCCACCCCTCAAAACTACAGCCCCATATATGCAAGTAAAAATAACAATAAAACCCCAAACAAACAAATAAACAAAAACAGAACCTGCAGGAAGACACTGGAAGGCATAATGCAATTACCAGATTTGGAAACTGACCAGGACACCGTGGTTAAAACTCTTTCTGCTACAAAGCTTCCGAGGAATCTTTAATGACTACAAAATGGTTAGGGCTTCACGTCCACACCTCATCTGAAGGATGATGGCAACCAGCAGTTAGTCCTCCCTGCCATCACCCAGGGACCAGAGTCAATTCTGACTCAGAAAATAAAGGGCCACCTACAGAAATCACTAGCAACGTTCGCTACCCTTGGCTGCCTTTGCTAACTGACCTACGTGAAACAAATTACTAAGTATCTCAAATATCACTGCCATATTCTAATTAAAATACACAGTGATATCATTCCTCATCTCTCTGTAGATTTATGAATTAATGCTATGTACACTCCTTGGGTAAAAACTGTTTAGTCCTACTCCTCGGCTAATTCTGAGTAATGAGTATGCACCTATCAAGAAGGCTTTAGATGACTACTGTTTATACTCCATGTATGCTTACTATCACACTACCTTATTTTTTCCTCATATTTTTAAGAAACTGACTCAAGTGCAGTAATTAAAATACATTACAGTAGTGCAAGCGAAATTTGGAGCACTGCCAGCATTTTCAAGAACTTATAATTTTCCTTCTCAGAGGCAAAAAAGTAGTTTTGACATCTTTGCGCAAAACAGTCACTAACAGTTACTTACAATTTCAGGAAAATCACTGTTTTAATCATGACCTTTCAGCTGTCCTTGATTGAAAAAAAATTGGCCACCTACAGAAATAATTCTGTTGGGCCTTCATCTCTCTTCTGATTGATGGCCTCATGTGGTTCTACATGTTCACAATTACAAATAAAACTATATAAAACTGGCAGAGCTTAGCTTCCATCTAAGTAGATAAGAATAAAGTATTTCTAATTGACAATAATGGGGACATTCTTTAAGTGACATCTTTCCCATGTACCTGTATCAGAATCAAACAGTACATTTCTCTCTGATTAAATGTGTATTCTTTGGGTCACCATTCACTACAACCACTAATTTAGCAACCATTGTGTAAAAGACATTGTATTATACTCTGTTGGGGGTGATAGGATATGAATAAAACAGTTCCTGCATTAGAGAATCTATTATCTGATGAAACCTTCAACAGACTAACTACTATGTAATAAATATGGACACTATACATATACAGAGGAGCCTGGCATGCCATGGGGTCACAAAGAGTCAGACACAACTGAGCGACTAAGCACATTTTCACAGCTCATACATATATGTGTCGAGATGCCTGCTTTCACATACAAAGACACAGATAAAAATCCAGTTTGCTTAACTATATTTATATGAAAAATACACTTCAGGGACAACAGATCAATATTTATTTGCTGCTATTTAGTCGCTAAGATATTAGAAGTCCTGAAGTTGTGGTCATCTCACACATTAACAAAGTAATGATCAAAATTCTCCAAACCAGATTTCAACAGTATGTGAACCATGAACTACCAGATGTTCAAGCTGGATTTAGAAAAGGCAGAGGAACCAGAGATCAAATTACAACATCTGTTGGATCATCAAAAAAGCAAGAGAGTTCCAGAAAAACATCTACTCCTACTATATTGACGACGCCAAAGCCTTTGACTGTGTGGATCACAAAAACACGTGGAAAATTCTTCAAGAGATGGGAATAGCAGTCCACCTGACCTGCCTCCTGAGAAATCTGTATGCAGGTCAAGAAACAACAGTTAGAACTGGACATGGAACAACAGACTGGTTCCAAATTGGGAAAGGAGTACATCAAGGCTGTATAGTGTCACCTTATTTAACTTATATTCAGAGTTCATCATGAGAAATGCTGGACTGGGTGAAGCACAAGCTGGAATCAAGACTGTTAGGAGAAATATCAATAACTTCAGATATGCAGATGGAACCACCCTTATGGCAGAGACTGAGAAGAACTAAAGAGCCTCTTGATGAAAGTGAAAGAGGGGAGTGAAAACGTTGGCTTAAAACTCAACATTCAGAAAACTAAGATCATGGCATCCAGTCCTATCACTTCATGGCAAATAGGTGGGGAAAAAATGGAAACAGTGACAGACTTTATTTCGGGGGGCTCCAAAATCACTGCAGATGGTGACTGCAGCCATGAAATTAAGATGCTTGCTCCTTGGAAGAAAAGTTATGACCAACCTAGATAGCATATTAAAAAGCAGAGACATCACTTTGCCAACAAAGGTCCATCTAGTCAAAGCTATGATTTTTCCAGTAGTCACGTATAGATGTGAGGGTTGGACTGAAAAGAAGGCTGAGCACCGAAGAATTGATGCTTTTGAACTGTGGTGTTGGAGAAGACTCTTGAGAGTCCCTTGGACTGCAAGAAGATCCAACCAGTCCATCCTAAAGGAAATCAGTCCTGAATACTCATTGGAAGGACTGATGTTGAAGCTGAAACTCCAATACTTTGGCCACCTGATGCAAAGAACTGACTCATTTGAAAAGACCCTGATCCTGGAAAAGATTGAAGGCAGGAGGAGAAGGGGACAACAGAGGATGAGATGGTTGGATGGCATCACTGACTTGATGAACATGAGTTTGAGTAAACTCCGGGAGTTGGTGATGGACAGGGAGGCCTGGAGTCCTGCAGTCTATGGGGTCACAAAGAGTCAGACACAACTGCGCGACTGAACTGAAGTGTTAGTCCATGAGTTTTTCAATGGAAATTAAAACAAAGACATCCTGCTAGTAAAAGGTTGTTCATACATCTACCTTATAGGCAACAAAACTAGAGCTGGCATTCAGGACCCCATTAGAATTTTATTGTAGCTCTGTGAGGTTGGAAAGCTTTCAGGAGTTCAATATTAGTCAATATGCAAAAAAAAAAAAAAAAAAGACTTGAAAATATTTTCTCTCTATATTCAATTTCTATGAGTAATCCTCAATTCATAACATTATGCCTAACCCAGAAATTAATTGAATTAATCAATAGAATTATCTTCTTAGACATCCCTTTGTCAACTATAGGAGTTTATAGACTAGAAAAAACAGTTTAGATTCTTTAGGTAGTAGATGTGATTGCAAGATCAGCTATATTGAAAGGCTGGCATTAGAAATGGCCATGGTATAGTCTTTAAAATAATGTTTTGGAAAATTACAAAAATTAAGTGATCTTTATCTCTAAAACACTAATGAATTATCTACTAGCTGCAAGTTAAAATAAATTGCTTTATAAAGACAACACTAAAATATGTATGTGGTCAGGTAATGAATACTGAATATCATGTGAAATTCTATACTTAAAATAGTCATCTTTTCAAAAACAAGTAAATTCATATTTCTGGAAATAACCAACTTGTTCATAAAGACAAAATCTTAAAAATCCAGCTCACTTCCTGTTGCTGAAAAATGATCTTAACATATAAACTAAGAGGAGCTAACAATTATTAAGTTAATTTAGGCCCATTTAATACTTTCACATGAAATAGTAAAATAAATAGAGCAAAAGATTTTATACTAATTAGCTTTATCATACATATTTACTTTGCGCATATAATAATCGTTGGCAAATTTATCATTAAGAAAGGAAAGAGAAGAATGCAATATACGTGCCCAATTAAAATTAATAAGAGTTAATCAGTATGAGAGAAGGTTATACACCTAAATGATCCTAACTGTTTAACTCTAGTTTATATTCACAGTTTCCCAAATTTCTTTTTATGGAGCTAAACCAAATTGGATGAGAATATATACAATTGATTTCAGTGTTAAAAGTCTATAAATCCTTGCTTAAAAAGAATTCAATTAACTAAATTAGGAAACACTGGTGTTAGGGATTTATTAAGAATAAACCCAAAACCCTCAAGAACTATCTGGAGTGAATGTAGTCAACCTAATTGTTTACATATTTTTCAAACATAAAGCCACTGATGAGTGTTTATTTGGTTTGTCCCAGCTTTGTACTACCTACTTTGAAGCACACGGTTCTTATATATAAAGTATTTGAAGATCAATTTCTTATCACAACAATAGTATATTTATCTTAACCACATTCACAATGATATAATAAAACAATTCTCTGTACTACAGATGTCTAAAAACAGAATAGCATGGCATTAGCACTGAGCTAGTCAGAATTCCTGTGAATTATCATTCTATTGCAATATATCTTACTGACATAAACTCCACAAAAAAATCCTTCATTTTCTAAAGGGAGAAACTGAGGTAGCAGAGAAAACACTAGTAAATTTTTTGTCAAAGACAGATGGATCAGATTTTTTTTTAAATCCACACTACAATTTACTGTAGTTTTCAACCAAATACTCTCTCACAACTTAAATGTCAACCTCTTGTTTTTATTCAAATGTTGCGATAAATGAGTAAGTAGTTTCACAGGATTATAGTCTTATAAATGCGAAAGCATACTACTTCCTGCATATAATACTCTGACTAGCAATTTTTTTTTCATCATGGTACATGATGGAACACATACAACTCAGAATGGTCTATTCTACAGGAAAACATTTCTATCCCTATAACGAGTCATTTGTCAATTAGCATTTTGGAAGATAGAGGCAAGGTTTAATCACTTGACAGTTTCTCTAAACTTGGGTAAGGTTGCCTCATTTCCCCATTTCCAGACCAGTTTAATATCTCCTTATAAGCAGGTGTGTGCTAAACATGTGCTGAAGATTCTATAGAAAATATCCCATCAGAAGATAGATATCTTTCCATTCAAGAGACATACATTTGTGTGTGTGTGTGTGTGTGTGTGTGTGTGTGTGTGTGTGTGTGTGTGTGTTTTAATAAGCATAACCATGCAGGAGACCTGAAGAAACAAAGAAACTGTAGGTTTGAAAAGAAACAAAGTTTGGTTTATTTTAAATAATAAAAAAGAAAAATTTGGTTTCTTTTAAATAATTAAAACACTTCCTGTTCCTATTCTTATGCTATAGGAAAACGCAACATGTCGGGGAGATAGAGAAGTATGGCGGAGAACTCTAACTGACCATCTGATATGCTTTCCCAGCAATCAAGTAGAACGGTTAAATGCATAAACAGAACCCTACTAAAAGCACTCAGATATAAGTAGAAACTTGGGGGAAGATTCAGTGAAAATCCTTTCAAAGGGGACAGCTCTGACTGTTTTGGCTGCTTTTGTTCTTTGCTGTTTATGCTTTTCCTATGTCCTGCCTTGATGTGAGATAGAGCTACACTGCTAAAGCCATACCCAGTCTCTTGTGATCTTTAGAATGAGGATGTAGCCCAAGTGTGGTGGAAGAGAAAACTAGAGGGAGTCCGGATCCCTCAAAGGATGGTGAAGCAGCTTGCACTGCATCTGATCCTCTTGTATAGTTAAAGAAAAACTACCTTGTTCAAATTACCATCACTCAGGTTTCTATTAGTTGAAACTGAATAATTCCTAAGCGATAGAGACTCAGAATTTGGTGGCATATAAAATCCTATGGTGCCCACGTATGTGCTTCAGGGTTGCCTGCTCTCTTATTTTGCATCAACTTGCTCATCTGTAAAATAAGGATAATAGCGATACCTTTCCCAAAGGGCTGCTCTGATAATTAAGCAACATAATCTATCTGACATCATAAATCAAGATCTAAGTGTTTAATGATTATTATTCATTATTATTAATTGTATCAGGCTACCACCCTAGAAGAGGGCAGCTCATTCATGATTGAAAAGGAGGCAAAAGTCAGCCAACAGAATATGGTAGACAGGGAGCCCAGACGTTTTACCAAAATGACTCTCCAACACGGGGACAAAACAGTGTTGAAGAGAAAGGGAGGGACAGAGAGAGAGAAGAGTGGTGGTTTGAATTTATGGAATTTGGGACTTTCCTGATAATCCAGTAATTAAGAAACTACCTTGCAATGCAGGGAATGTGAGTTCAATCCCTGGTCTGGGAACTAAGATCCCATACGATGCAGAGCAACTAAGCTCATGTGCTGCAACTACTACTGAGCCCACATACCACAACTAGAGAGTTCATGCTCCACAAGAAAGATTCTGTGTATCGCAACTAAGATGCAGCATAGCCAAATAAATCAGGACTATGTATCAGTCGTGTCTGACTCTTTGTAACCCTATGGACTGGGGCCTGCCAGGCTCTTCTGTCCATGGAATTCTCCAGGCAAGAATACTAGAGTGGGTTGCCATTTCCTTCACCAGGGGATCCGATCTTCCCAACCCAAGAATCAAACCTGCGTCTCCTGTTTGCAGGGGGATTCTTTACTGCTGAGCTACTGGGAAAGCCCATAAATAAATAATAAATCTATGGAATTCTTTTCTACTTAGATAACGATTTGCTATTTTTCAACCAGACCTTCAGGATGTGGTACACACTTCGAAGCCCTCCTTTCCATAAAATGTAAACATACTCTCTAGCTGTTTATTAGAATCTCCTATTTGTGATCGTGTTTGTATCTATTGTGTTGAAGAACAATAACAACTAATAAACTCTGTGTGATCTCACTGTGCACCCCATGAGGATAATCTGTGTCTTTTCTCTTTACCACTGGGTTTCCTGCATAATGTTCTGTGAAATAATAATACTATGTGTTAACCCCCCATTCCTTGTATGAAAGAAAGTGAGGAAAGTGAAGTCACTCAGTCATGTCTAACTCTTTGTGACCCCATGGACTATAGCCTGCCAAGCTCCTCCTTCCATGGGATTTTCCAGGCAAGAACACTGGAGTGGGTTGCCATTTCCTTCTCCAGGGGATCTTCCTGACCCAGGGATGGATCCTGGGTCTCCTGCATTGCAGGAAGACCCTTTACCGTCTGAGCCACCAGGGAATCCCACATATCAGTTCAGTTCAGTTCAGTTCACTTGCTCAGTCGTGTCCGACTCTTTGCGACTCCATGTATAGTCTTTCTCAGATGAGTCACAAGAAACCGGAAAAAAAAAAAAATCTACTTTTACGTATGGAAAACCATTATTTATGTGAAACAGTGAAAGAATTTGAGGGTTATGGGTACTTGTAACTTAGAAGGAAGAGTCACCAGGGAGAAGAGACCTCAGATGCTAATATGAGGAACTCACATTCCTGCTCCCACAGGTCAAGAGCAGGTTAGGTTGGGGTGAGAATGGGAAATCGTATAAACCCCTCTGTTTCTGAGGCCTGCTTTCTGAATGGCCCTCTGTGAGACAGCAGCCTTGTAGCAGACATCCCATGACAAACTGAAGTAGAGAGAAAGGGCACAGATATGGCTACCTAGAGGGTCAAGGTTGCAGAGGCTCTGAGGTCCCTTCTTTACTTGCCATGGCATGGGACTTAGCTGACGGGGAATGCTGATGCTCTGATAGGGGTCTCACCAAGGGTTCTGATAAAGAGATGCAGATGGAAGCCTCAGCATGGCCAGTATGACTGAGGCCCCAAGAGATGCATTCAGGGATGGGTGCCCACGACTAGAGATCGTGACAGGACAACTGTACAACTCATCTTCCCCAGCAATGAACAGGTGAGGGCTGGAGAGCAGACATCACTTCTCACCTTTCCTCCCAACCCTTGAGCAGTTAAATATATCAACAGCCATTTCCCAAAACCAAAACACTGGATTGGTTATTTCATAACCCACAATTAAAGCACGCCACAATTTTCAGTTGTAAGGGCCAATTCTCTCTGAGTCATACATCAAACCAATTAAATCTAGAATTTCTATGCCTGAAAGGATGGCTTCTAATGAAAAAGGTGATTGCTCCTGTCCTCTGCATCCATTCATTTCTCTCTCTGTTTGGTAAACCAGGGGGAGAAGTTCAACTGCATGGCTTGGAAGAGAGCCCATGCCAGCAGATTGTGCTGGGTAGAAATAACACTAGTCTGTCTAGGTAAGATCAGTGCCAATGGTTCCAACTAAAATTAGAAAAAAGAAGACAGTACCTTGGCTCATGCTTATGTTGGAGACAAGACTCTAACTCCTACTAAAGCCAAATGATGGCAATTCAATTCCTGCCTGCCAGTTGCAAATCCCTACACTACCACTGCAGTACTATCAAAAGACATTTGCAATCCAGGGCACCTCTCAGGAGAGACGTGATTTCTCAGGTTAGTCACTTAATGGATTAGCAGTTCAAGTGCTAGCAACTCAAAGGTATGCATGTATTTGTTCTGAGACAAGAAAGGATTTTCCAAGCCTATCGGCAGACCATCCAAAAAAAAAAAAAAAAAAAAAACCCTATTAGAACCGTATCTATCTGAGGTAGGCAGAGGATATTATTCATTTATTAATTGTAGTGTAAAACAAAAAATAATCAAGGAGGGAATAAACTCACTCTCTTCACAAAACATCAACAAAAGACCCACAACACTTTTCATGCATTTCAACAAATATAATTTTGCTCTAATCTCATACGTGTCATAAGGCACCATGCCGTAGTGCAAAGAAAGCTGGGCCTGAAATCAAGAAATCTGGGTTCATTTTCTGGCTCTGTCGCTTATTAACTGTGTAAAATGATGAAACATTTAACTTCACTGAGCCTCATTCCTTGTCTAGAAAATCAGAGACTTATTAATAGGTAAGCATCATCTAGCACTTAGATTCAGTATTAAGCTCTAAATCAGTGATTAGACTAAGGTTTACATTTTATATGGTCTTTATAAATCTCTTAAGTCTTTAATAAATCCTTGATTTGGAAGTCAAATATATGTAACAGACAAGGAACTCTTCAGAAATGTGTTAGTTGCTCAGTAGTGTCCGACTCTTTGTGATTCCCCTAGACTGTAGCCTACCAGGCTTCTTTGTCCATGGAATTATCCAGGCAAGAATACTGGAGTGGGTAGCCACTCCCTTCTCTAGAAGGAACTCTTGATCTGATGGTAAAGAACTAAATAGGGTTTTGTTTTGTTTTGTTATCTACTCTGTCGTGGAAATATATGCATTCATAAATAGGACAATATTTGTGTGTCTTAGCAGATACCATGATCCTTTTGGCAAATGTCAGTCATATAAAGACTCTGACATCACTCAAAGTATTCTTCAAAGGGAAGACGGAGGAACTTCTTCAATGTCCCAGAGTACTTTAGGAAGCTAAAACTCTCAGGGGTTGGATGCGATAACACGCTCAGAATATTCATCCCAAGGTCTCTATCAGATTTCAACTGCTTTTCATTCTACATAGGTAAGAACGCTTTTCATTCTACATAGGTACTATTGCCTCTAACTCCACTCCCAAGATTCTCAAGCAACCCTACAGAATTTTATTCAAATTACCATAATGCTCAAAATGCTAACTAACATTACAACAGAGCATCAGAACTCCACTGCTTGCTATTCAGGCTCCTTTGGACCCGTCCTCTTCCAGTGAGTGTTACCCAGCCTAGGAAGCGGATATCTAGTCCCCTTGGTTGGTGCTGGACTATCAAAGAACCATCTTCATTGAAGATAATTCATAATCTGGCCAAAGGATAATCTCTGTCCTGACTATTGGCAACAAAGTTCACATTTTATTTTCGCAGCTTACTCTTGGGATTCTGGGCAAGTCCTACAATCTCTGTGTTAAATGCTATTGATATTGATGCTTCTTGAGTACATTTACTAGCAGAGTTATGTATCTCCGAGTTTGGCAAAAATACTTCCACTCCATACTGTACACTAGTGTGGAAGGAAAAAATCTATACTTGCTTCTCTTTTAAGTCACAGATCCCTCTGAAAAATCAAAGAGAATCAATCGATCTATTCTTCCATCAGGAAAAACATGTCCCTGAATAATCTTATTTGCAAAAATGCCATGTATATTAAAGGGTTTCTCTGATGCTAGAAGGGGGTAAGTAAACTCAAGTGACTGTTCTGGACCAGACTACAAATTCTTTCTGTATTTATTAGCTATATGATTTTGGAAATGTTGAATCTGGGTTTCCTCATCGATAAAAACATAGGTAATGAAATCAGTCTCCTCACCTACATCTTCCAACGATGTTAAACATGAAATTTTTGAGTAGGAATGTATGTGAAAACAAGGTGCCTGTACACAGAACTCCATGCAATCACATGTTGCAGTCAATCCTTCATCCTAGCCCTTTAATGCTATCATCAAGCATGTACAATACTACCACCACCTCACTGGCACCATCAAGCTCACCAGCATTGCCAAGCCCTGTTTATAACTTAAGACTCTGGACTCTCAGAAACCACTGACTGGCTGCACTATGTACTCTGCTCCTACTGACTTTCTAGTTTTTGTCTGATTATGATCTCTTCATACACATCCACTGAACTGAATATACTAGCTCTATCTTCCCTCTCTGGAAATATTTTTATACTCTGCAGTTTTACACCTACCCAGAAGATACTTGGTCCTTCACTGGCATTAAATCCTGATCTGTAATGAGTGCTCCTTAAAATCATTGTTGTCGGGCTCCACACCTGACATCTCTGCTCTACTCTATTGATGTGAATAGTTAGAAATCATAGTGCTAAGATCATTAGCCCTATTTTATTGGCAAATAGACTAGAAAATGCAAAGGGATAGTAAGTACCCTCAAGGTTTACACAGTGTATGACAGTCAGTTAACAGAATAAGACCAAGTTCACAGTGCAACATACATGATGCTCTATGATGACTTTTTGTTCTGAGAGCCCAGTGATGATATCCTCTTACAAAACAAACTCTTTCTTTTATGATAATAAAGAAGAATCGGTAATATATACATACATCTTATTTAGACTTCCCCGGTGGTACAGATGGTAAAGCATCTGCCTACAATGCAGGAGACCTGGGTTCGATCCCTGGGTCGGGAAAACCTCCTGGAGAAGGAAATGGTAACCCACTCCAGTACGCTTGCCTGGAAAATCCCACGGACAGAGGAGCATGGTAGGCTACAGTCCATGGGGTCGCAAAGAGTCGGACCCGGCTGAGCGACTTCACTTTTCACTTTCACATTTTATTTAAGGTACATATTTAAATTTTTTTATTTTTCAATTTAACATTTCATTTTGAAATAATTTCACATTTAGAAAAAATTTCAAAAATAGTACAAAGTTCCCAGCTTCCTTGCATATTAACAAATATCAAATCCACAGCACAATGAGCAAAAGCAAGAAATTAACAGAAAACAACTGGCTTATATACAGACCTTATTGAAATTTCAACAATTGTCTCACTCAGGTCCTTTTCTTGGACCAGGAGCTGATATTTAGCTATCCCTATTCTTAGTCCCTTTTCATTTGGGACAACTGCCATTTTTATTTGTTTTGCATGACCCTGACACTTTTAAAGAGACCTGCTCAGTTATTTTGTAGCATGTCTGTTGGTTTACAATTGTCCGGTATTTCCTCATGATACAATTCATATTATGCATTTTGGGTAAGAAAATAACAAAAATGATTTGTTGTACCTTTCTCAGTGAGTCACACGAGTGGCACACGATGCTGGTTAGTCTCATTACTGGGGATACTTTGATCACTTGTTTTAGATGGTGTCTCGCAGGATATTCCACTCTAAAGTTGCTACTGTCCCCTTTGTAAATAGCAATCATTCTGAGAAGATATATTAATATTTGGACACTATGTAAGTATCCTATGTAAGTATCAGATTTTCACCACTGATTTAGCATCCAGTCTGACTCCTACCTGTGAAAATTATTAATGTGGTATTTACCAAAGAGTCATTTTCTATCTCCATCATTTTTTCTACAGTTATTAATTGATATTCTCCTGTTATAAAAGAGCTTTCCTTTCTCTCCCATTTATTATTTTTTCAACATTTTTATAGCATCATGGACTATATTGCATATAATCCATTATTATCATATTTCCTTGCTCTAATATTCCAGATGTGGCCATTGTGAGTCACTTCAATTTGACTCCTATGCCCTTTCCACATGCTCTCATCCTTTTTAAGTCATTCCCTACTTTCTTGAACCACAAGATGTTCCAGTTTCTCATCATATAATTTTCCTGTACTTGTGCTAAAATCATTCATTTCTACAAAGGTTCTCAGTGTCCTTTATTGGAAAATGATGCTTAGAAACCAAGATCTAGGTACTAGGAGTACTCATCAGTATTGAGGTATTATTGCTTTCACATCCTTCCAACAGACAGAGATAGAGAATGTGTAAATGGATCCACACACAGACACACACACAATTATTTCTTTATAACACATACCATAAGCAACTGATAACTCAGATTCCAATTCAACATCACAGGGTTCATTCTAGCCTTCTTTTATGGTGAGAAAAATAGCCCTTATTATCCACAAGCTCCGGATATAACCAAGAGTTCAGAAATGTTAACTTTCACCCCTGATTCTGAAAAACAGAATCATTAATCTATACTGTGTGAAAAACAAATTTTCTTATAAGACTTCAATAGTTATTCTTTTTTAATCTTATATTATAAAATCAAAATTCTGTTTGGCAAAGTTACTCAAATTAACTCTTTTCCCCCTTCCCTCTTCATTTTTAATTCATATGAATACAATTTGCTACTTGTTTGGTTTTCATGTGAGGCTCCTTGAATATCGAAGCTCATTTTAATTAATTACTTATTTTTGAGTAAGTGAAACTCAGAGCTATTAAAAAAAAGGGAAATTCAGATAAAGTGTCACCCTCCTCTGCCACAATTTCTACTTTATTTTCATTCTATCAATACCCATTCACTGAGCCCAACCTCTGTAAGTAACAACCAATTTCAGGAGTCTCTGACTTAATGTTTCCTATTTTCTCCAATTATCAGATATGTTTTCTTATTGCCCTTTAATTCTAGATATTATTTTTCTTTATTTTTTTTCTCACTTAGTAGTATTGACTGAAAAGGACTCTCTATCCATTTATTCTTTTCACAGCAGCATGGTCCCTCATTATGAGGTGATGCCATAGTGCAGTCATGTATTCAACTACTCTCCTATGTACGAACATTTAGATAATGTTTAATATTTTACATTTATAAACAATGCCACAATGACTAACTTTGGGCATGTGATTCTACATTGTTAAAGACATATCTGCAAGATAAATTCCTAATAATGGGACTGCTGGGTCACAATGGTATATATATGTAGATTTGTTAGCCATCATCTAATTCCTGTCCAAGAGACTTGTACTAACTTTCATTCCATTCAGCAATGCATGAGAATAAAATCTGTGTTTTTAACTGTTCCTCCAAATTATTTTAGCAGAGGTGCTGAGCAGCATTTGAGTATTGATTTATGCTTATCTCTTCTCTCTGACTACAGGTATCATCTAACTATGGTACTGACAATCAAAGAGAAAGATTACATAAATGTAAAAGAAGAGAAAGAAGGAGGAGCTGGGAAATCACTCTTGGAAAAAAATAGTTAGCTTTGACCACAGCAGCTCAGAGTGGAAATACAGAGCATCATCCCTTTAGAAGCTTAATAAACAAAGATTTTATAGAAGTTTTTTTCCCATGGTCAAGATTAAGCCCTGCCCCCTTTATGTCCACAAGACCAATAAGAAAACAACAACAAGTGGCAGACACACCGTATTTGAATTACCTGCTAACATTTCTGTCTTGCATTAGATTTAAATTTTGAAGTGGAGACCATATATTGATCAACCTATTTATCCCAACTCCTTGCACAATATTTAACATGTAACCTTCCTGATAAAACTGTGTTAGAAGTTCACTAATATAAAAATAAACAAACAAAATAAAACAAACATTTTCTAAGTGCTCACTCTGTGTCGACACCATCCTTAATGTTTTACATGTATGGTCTCATTATGTCCATGTAACAATCAGACAAGGTTGGTTTTATTATTTCCAATTTATAGATGAGAAAAGAAAGATTTAGAGAAGCTGTATAACTCGATAAAACTGATACATCAAGAAAAGAAAACAGCTGGGATTTGAGTGGGATTTGAATTGAGGTCTGCCTCAGTCCAAAGCACATTCGTCTGGCTGCACGCATGCTCAGTCACGTCAGCTCTTTGTGAACCTATGGACTGTAGCCTGCCAGGCTCCTCTGTCCATGGAATTCTCCAAGCAAGAATACTGGAGGGGGTTGTCATGCCCTCCTCTAGGGGATCTTTCTGACCCAGGGATCGAACCCATGTCTGTCTCTTAAGTCCCCTGCATTGGCAGGTGGGTTCTTTACCATTAGCACCACCTGGGAAGCCTTTTGCCTGACTGGCACTTAGAAACAGGAACCTTCCTGATGCTCTACATTTCACATTTATGTGGGTAAGTTCTTACTGTGCCCTTTGTAAGGCCAGAGCTAGTTCTGTATTATGGATCTCAGGCCAGCGTGTCACTATTAAGAAGGGAAAGAAAGGAGGTACTTTAAATGGTTTCCGAATAGACTCTTAAAAAGCTTTCTGAGACTTCTTTACCTTTTGGCAAACAAAGCTTTGGCCCCTCTGATACAGGCACACATTTATTGCACCCTTGTGACTGTGGTTTATGTACAAGTATCCTATTAAAAGAGTTAAAAAAAAAACTGAAATATGATTCCCTTTCCGACAGCAAAAGGAAAAATAAAAAGATGTTCTTTGCCCTCCTGTTCTAATCTGTGTTTGGAAGTCAAGCCTGCAGTTCCCAGAACTCTATCACCAGCTTGTTACATTTCCATAAATCTGTCCAAGAATACAACACTGTTCACCCAAAAAAAAAATGTAATATAAACTGTAAAACACATGCACTTGATACCTGGATCCAATTTGCCCTCATTTTGTATATATGTGAAAATAAAACAATGCTTTAAGTCTTTGAAACAACAATATCACATTATTTAGATAAGTGCCACCAAATCATTATTGAAATTCTGATAGCATTTGCCGTACTGGTAAAAGAAAATTACCTGTAATGCATAGTTTAAATAATTACTTTTAAACAAAAGCTTCTTTTCTACGTTGCTTATTTATCTTTTGAGACCAACTCAGCAGGGCTATGTATTTTATTAAAATTGCCTTCAGACTGCTAATGGCAGGGCGTCTGTTAGCACAGGAAAAGTGATGGCAGTTTGACTCCTATTCCTAATATTGGGAGTTAGTCCAGACACTTAAGAGCCAGAACTCTGCTGTGCATTTGACTATGTTATCAACACTTTACTTGCTAATGATACTAGTGACAGCATTTCAATATGATGGGTCAGACTTAAATAGGAAAGCTTATAATTGTGCTTGCAGAACCAAAGAAACTCCCTCCCCCCACACAAAACAATCCCTTTTATCAGCAGATCAGCTGGTGTTAAGCTTCATGACTGGGAATTATTTGGTAAGCTTCTGTTCAATATTTTCTCTCCTTCACCACTTCCCACCTTGAATGGAGAGCCTCCATCAGCACCTGATATCTACCCGTTTAGAAAATGACAACTGAAAGCCTTCCTGTGGAGCAGCAGTGTGCCAACTACCCAGCAGAAGGTCACACTGATGACTTCCCTGTGGCTTTTATTTTCCCCAGGGAAATCCGCAGCCAGGGCTGACTGCTTGCCAATATGCTGAGTGCCACAAACCAGCAGCGCTAAGAACCCCCCATCCTACTTGATGGGAAGCAGTAAGCAACTGTGCTGAACACCTGTGTCAGCTCCTGTTCCTGGGGACACCCCAGGCAAGCACTCATTCAGCATTCAGGGAGAGCGCTCCCTGCTTCAAACTGGCACGCCTGTCCAAAAACTTCTCAGTAGTCATATGATAATAGCTATGTTTGTCAGAGCTCTGTAACATCAGCGTGTTTAACTACTCTTAAGGAGGATGATTTAAATCATTCCTGAGTTAAGTATTTCACTACAAGCATCCAAAGGGAATCAGCACGATGAATGTATTTCCTACTGTTATAAATGTAAATGTAACATTCACCATCACTTCCCCCAACCAACTTGAGGAAGAGCAGACATCATCTGAGATCTGGATGGCGTGATTCTATAGATGGACAAAATTTAAATCAATCAGCATTTTTCCTATAACTTATGGAGAATATAGGCTAAATTGAGCCAGTGAAAATTCTAGTCAAGAATGGACAGAGGAAAAGTTAATATAATTAAAAGACTGACGTGTGCCACAGGTTAGGACTCAGTAAGAATATATGAATGAATGAGCCAGCAAATTAAGGAACACCTAAACAATTTTCAATATATCAGAAAAAAAGTTTCATAATCCAGAAACAATTACATGCTAGGGGGCCAACTGACTGCGCACTTAGTGTTTATGATTTGCAGACCACTCAGGCAGGACTTGTGCAGAAATCCAAAATAAATGAATAAATAAACCAAAGCCTACTTCAGAACCACGTAGTTTGTCAAGCAGCAAAACTACAAGTCAAACATCAGAGTTTTTGCATGCCGACCATTCCATTTGGTCTTCTCCAAAATTCCACATGGCATTCAAGACTGTTGGTCTTTCAGGCTATTTCCTCATTCTAAACTGTCTTCCTAAAGAGGCAACTTTTACTATTATTTAATCTCATAGAGCTTCATCCTCAACTCCCCTGCCTGGTCCCAGTATCTTCAACATATCAACACTGATATTTCAAAGGCACAGACTCAAAACAATTCATGTACTTCCCATCAATAAAAATACATAAATAAAGACAAAAATTTTTTAGATTTCCTGTACCAGTGAATTGCAAGACTTTTATTCCAATCACTCAAGGTTAAAATATATCCCTTATTGCACCAGGAAATCTAGCCCTATTGATTCCATCTTAGGATTTCTGCTCCTATCTGTCCCCAGGTTTTACCATCTTGGTCCTGACTTTCTGGATCTCTTGCTTAACAACTACAATAATGTCCCACCATCCCCTTTCAGCTTCTCCCCTTTCAATCAACCTCATACTACCACTATATTAGTTAGTTAATTAATCCAAGGCACAGAACTGATCACCACCCATATTCCCTTAAAAACAAACAAACAAAAAAAATAATGGCTTCCCAAGTCCTGTTGAACTAAGTCTAATCACTAGCATGAGATTCCAAGTCCTCTTTACAGACTTTGAATTGTAAAGTCTCTTTATGTTGTAAAGAGCCCACCATATCTTTACAGTCACCATCCCCCTTTTGTATATACTCTGTGCTGTATCCAAACAACCCAAGCTGAAAAAGACACTTAAGACACCAGGACCTTAATATATATATATATGTATATATACATATATACACACACACACACTAATATATTAATGTATATTAATGTATAATGTATACATACTTAATATATACTAATTAACTAACCCCTACCAGTATCTAACATCTCTGCTAGGAAAATCACAGGCATCCTTAAAGATTCAGCTCAAATACTGTTTTGTCTATGAAACTTTATCTTTTCTAAAAACCCTTATAGAATGCCAGGTTGCAGATCTTATGTAGCCTTTTTGACATTATGTCTCACACTGTAATATTTGGTTTTGGATCTTCTAGCTAAACTCATTTAGCACGTGCTATGAGCAAAACACTTTGAAAGATATTTTGGGGATACACTGGAAACTAAGATTCATTCAGCAAAAGGCAAATGAGAAAAAAAGTTTAAGTGGAGTGGAAAGTCATTCAAGCAGTTGGATGAACTCAAGGGCCAAATGAGATAATGACTGATAATAACCACATGGATTTAGTGTAAAGGCGATTACTTATGACTTTAGCAAAGATTGGCATGAGAGAAGTAGAAGAGGATTGAGGAGCAAAAAAAAGAAAGAAAATGGAGACAATAAGTTAAAACTTTAAGGATATATATATATTTAAAAGAAAATAGATTTTCTATATTTATTTATGAAAATAAAATACATGTATTACATAAATATTCTAATAGCTATATAATAAAAATCTAAGCTTATACTCCTACTTATAGTTTTAAAATATTTTTTTAATGCATTGACTCAGAATTCTAAGTCAGAATTCCAGTATTCTTGCCTGGAAAATCCCATGGACAGAGGACCCTAGTAGGCTACAGTCCATGGTGTGACAAAGAGTTGGACACGACTGAGCAACTTCATTTTCTTTCTTTTCTTTCTCAGAATTCTGAAACATTTCTAGTAAATAGTCATTGGGCAGTTGGAAACTGCTGCTGTCAGACAGATAGGAGAAGGCAACCCTAGCTCCTAAATTCCTTTTTTATAATCATTTTGATTCTTTTGGGGCTTCCCTGGTGTCTCAGATGGTAAAGTGTCTGCCTGCAGTGTGGGAGACCTGGGTTCAACCCCTGGGTTGGGAAGATCCCCTGGAGAAGGAAATGGCAACCCATTCCAGTACTCTTGCCTGGAAAATTCCATGGACTGAGGAGCCTGGTGGACTACGTTCCATGGGGTCACAAAGATTCGGACACGACTGAGCGACTTCACTTTTCACTTTGATTCTTTGACATGATAGCAATGAGAATTTTAGAAACAACCTTTCCTTCCAAATATCAACATACCTTTTTCTGAATTTTTCTGAAAATAAATATGAACAATTTCCTCTGTTGTTTATAAGCATCCTTATTTTTTTCATTTATATAATATATATATAATGGTCACATTTAAAATGATTCCTAATTCAACCAAATTTGATTTACACATGGTGCATACTGGTTCAACAAATGTAACGGAACTGCAGAGATAACAGTAGCAATGCAATTCTCCTTACGGGAGAAGCAGTGCTGGTTACTTAGCAGGCAAACACAGGTTAAAGACCCTAAGTCATCTGGCTGGTAAATTTCAAAGCTGATTCCAGAATTCATGCCCTATAGGTCCTATGAAGGTTTTAATTTTTTTTAACTATTCCACATTTTCTACTTATAAATAGCCTTATGGGTCATGTGATCATTACAATAAACCATAACATAATTTTCAAAAATTCTCCCTTACAACTGGAAGATAAAATTCATGACTTCTATGGACTTATACAACGTAATTTCAGTTAAAATTAAAAATGACAAACAAATGGGAATTTCAACTATGCAAAGCAACTAACCAAAGTTACACAAACTTCTTTAGAAGATACAGAAGAAACTTCTGGTATATATCCTTGTCATTAATACAACTATTATGAAACAATAAGTTGTTATACAAAACCCAAGAACATGATTATAAATCAAAGGAATTTTACAAATTAAGGACACAAAAACAAAAGGTGATAGCTGTACTATTTAACATGAACTCCTTGAACACAGTCTCATCAGTCAAAACCTTAATTAGATAATGCTGCCCTAATCATTGTTAAAGTTTATTTTCATTCATAATTTGTATTCTGTATATAAAGAAAAAATTTTTAATGTTTTACCCAACCTGTAAGCCCAAGTGATCCTTAAACCATGCAAGCTACATCAGGCCCTTTTATTGGCTAACGTCCCCTTAATGATCCATATCTCACTCAGAATAATAGTCAAGATCCTGCTGCAGTCTACCAGACCGTATATAATGAACATCACATCACGCTTCCTCATCTCTTACTTGTCCACTCTTCACTCTCCTCTGACTCTCCAAATACCTTTCTTGACAACCCTTCAACAGCATGCTCCTTATACTTGTTCTTCCCCATGACTGTGAATCTTCACTCCTACCTCTAAACACTTCCCCCTTTCATGCTGCATTCAGGTCTGCGCTTCACTCTCTCCTTAGCAGAAAGGCTTTCCCTAGACATAGTACCGGATACAGTCTCCCATCATTCTGTATTTATTCTGCTTTGTTTTTTCCTTAGTATGTATCCCTATTAACATATACATTAAAATTTTCATTTTAGGTTTTCCTTCACTAGAATGAAAGCTCCAGGAAGAAAGGAACTTCTGTTGTATGAATGAATGAATGATCATCTTTTCATTTCATCCAACTAAATAGGAAACTTCTCCAGAGACACAACAGTAAAAAAAAAAAATCTTATATCTTTGAATATAAATGCAAAGTGAAGTACAAGTATCAATGGCATTCCTTATCAAAATATATTCTGGTGAAGATGACATAGGATGATGATAGTTTTTTATCTGCGTGTACAATGTTGGGTGCAGAACTGTTTGAGTTCCATAGCTGTAAAGCCCACAATGTACTACATCTGCAGCACGTCAAGAAACACGGATTTATCTCTGCTACTAATATTTCATGTGACCATGGGAGGCAATGTAGGTTTGTAAAACAGGTGAATTAGACTGAGGCTCTCTCTATCCCTCAAGACTATCAGGGATCTATGAGATATTTGTCTCTTCCTTCTTGATTTTGCTTCCAAACACGTAAAACTCAAACAACAACTGTGTTCAATTTAAGGTCAATATATACATAACAGCCAGTATCCAAGAAAATTCACTGCCGTTGGTTTCAAGATGCTTCTTTCTAATGCTTAGTCCAATGATAGCCACAGACTGAAAGTCAAGAGATGTTAACTGCCAGAAAACTCCTTATGAAAGTATCACCCAAAAGTGCTTCTCAACTCTTTAAGAATCACTGCAGACATACTTATAAACCCAATTTCTTGGGCATATCATTGTAAACACAGCTCTTTGAAGGACTCTTACCTAATTTAGCTAAGAGCAGAGATCTGAGTATATATGATGCATCAAGATGCACTTGTAATTATCTTTCCTTTAAGCTGGAGGGTAGTATTCTCACAAGATACATAATAAAAATCTGTCTAGTTCTTAATGCTAGAAAACGACTAAATCTCTGAAGCACCAAGCAGAAGAACTTTAAGCTTAGCTCCATTCTGAATAAACCATTTCACTTGAAGAGATGTGATCAGACTGAAGAACAAAGCCATTTATCTGTGTGATGAAACATGAAAAAAAAATACTGGTAGCTGCTCTCCAGGAGACCTGGGTGTGGAGACATTAAGTCAAACTCCAGGAAACTTGTGGAAGCGGTAACACTGGAGGGCTTATAAGAGAGGACCCTCAAGCTTCTATAAATAACTAAGCCATAGTAGCAAGACTTATCACCACTGATTAAGACAATCACAGGGAGGCTTCCCTGAAGCAAGAGATCAGCCATCACAAGTCGTCAGACTCGAAGAATATTGTGAGTTCTTAGAGGTGTCCTTGCACCAAGAGAATACAGCAGAAAAGAAAGGAAACTTGACTTTCCTGACCCAACTGTTCTCCCATTACAATTACATAAGTAATGATATTTTATGTGTTTTAAGGTTTTGATTCTGAAAAAGTCATGGAAAAGTCTTCATTTCAAAACTATTCACACAATAAGATAGATAACAGAAATCAGGGTAACTCTGAAAGGTAAGAAAATGTCCTCTGTTCCTAAAAATCTCTTCAAATTACTTTTTACCTTCAAATCTTAAAAAGAGAAGGCCCAAGTGCTGGACCTATTATAGAAAGGCTCCAGTAGTTAGCTGCAACACTGAAGACCACACCAAGTAATCACAGATAAGAAATAAACAAGTGGCAAGAAATCAAGAATTTCAAAATTAATGACAAGAATGATCAGCAAATGATAATGCAATATTCTGACCTGCTGAGTCTCCAATCTCTCTCACTCCTGATGTCCTTGATATTATCTACTTCTTGCAATGCTGAGAAAAAGAAAAAAGAAAGAAATGTATTTAGTGATAAATCAAAATAATTTCAAAATACTTAGGTGAAAAAAAATAAATGTTACAAAGGGAATTAAACAAGATTTCTACTATATAACTTTGGAAGAAATATTAAGTAATTTCACTGTAAAACTATTCTAGACCAGATTTATCCTAACAATGCAAAGTTGATTTTGCATCTAAATATCGAATAATATAACACATTTAATACCATATTAATAAAAGATAAAACCATTTGATCACTTCTATAGATGCCAAAAAGCATTTGACAAATACCAACACCCTTTCATGAAATAAACATTGAAAAAGCTTCCCTGGTGGCTCAGATGGTAAGGAATCTGCCTGCAATGCAGGAGATCTGGGATTGATCCCTGGGTTGGGGAGATCCCTTGGAGAAGGGGCTGGCTACCCACTCCAGCATTCTTGCCTGGAGAATTCCATGCAGAGAAGAGAGTGGCAGGCTACAGTCCATGGGGTCACAAAGAATCGGACATAGCTAAATGACTTTCACTTTCACTCCTCAACCTAATACAGAGCATCTATGAAAACCTCAAAACTATCATACTTAATAGTAAAAGACTGACTGCTCTCCCCCTGCTATCAGAAATAAGACAATAATGCCCACTCACATCACTTCTATTCAAGATTAAAAGGGAGGCTATGTTCAGGTATAAAGCACATCCAGATTGAAAAGGAAAAAGTAAATTATCTCTATTTGTAATCAATGTTATTTTTATCTAGAAAATCCTAAGTATTGATATTTTATTTTTAAGAAATGATTAAAAGTAATGAACATTATTAAAACTAATGTAAGGTTGCAGGATACTTGATCAATACATAAAAGTCAATTGGATTTGTATATACTAGTGATAAACACTCCAAAAGTAAAATTAAGAAAGCATTTCCCTTACAACAACATGAAAAAATAAAATGCTTAAGTATAAATTTAATAAGTAGAGGATTTGCATATTAAAAATTAAAACACTACTGAAAGAAATGAAAGAATATCTAAGAAAGATGAAAAGGCATCCTACATTCATGGATCAGAAAGGTTAATATTCTTAGTATGAAGTACTCTGCAAATTGATCAGTGTATCTAACACAATATCAAAATTTTAGCTGGCCTTTTTGGTAAAAACCGACAGACTGTCATTAAAATTCATATGAAATGCAAGGGATCCAGTACACTTAAAACCATCCTATGAAAGAAGAAAAAGTTGGGAAATGCATCCTTCACAACTTCCAAACTAAAGCCAAAGCTACAGTAATCAAGACAGTGTGGTACTGATATAAAAATACAAATACAGATAAACGGCATAAAATTGAGAACATAGGAACAAACCTTGACATTTAAGGTCAATCAATTTTGACACACCTGCCCAGACAATTCAATGGGGGCAGGGCGGGGGTAGAGAACAGTTACAGTATGGCAAAAAAATAAATAAATCTAGTCTTTGTTCCTGGTTCTTAACAGGCAGCTTTGAAAACCCTTGGAATTCCCTGAGTGATAGGTATGACTTCATTATGCTAGTGAAATGACTCTTAAGAGGATTTCCAGACTGCTTGAGGCTGGGAGAGGATATCAGAAAAAGCAAGCAAGTGTTTCGGGGGCTGGAACACTGAGACACCTCCCACCCCCAACCCCTGACCTTCTCCCCTACACTGACTTCTAGGGGGAGGAGACTGAGAGGCTGGAGACTGAGTGTAACAATGACTAAGCCAACCACGCCTATAATTATGTCAGTAAAATCTCCAAACAACAATCTCAGAATTTCCTTCCTTGTGAACAGAATGATGTTCAAGGAGGATGGCACAAGACAGAGACTCTTGTACCAAAACCCTTTTAGACGTGTCCTCTACCTCTTCTGTTCATCTGAATCCCTTACAATTAAAGTCATCATAAGTAACCACATTCATGGATTCTATGAATCATTCTAGTACATTAGAGACCCTGAAGAAGTGTCATGGGAATTCCTAAGTCTATATCCAATTCACCCTGGGAAAAGTCTCCCTTGCCTGGGGACCCCACTTGTAGCTGTCTTCTGAAGTAAGGGCAATCTACCTGGAGACCTTACCCATTAGCTTGTGAGATCTGGCACTAACTCTAAATAGCATCAGATTGATTGGAATGATGAACACATTGGAATATAATCATTTTTCCAACAAATGGTCCTGGAAAATTGGATATCCATATTCAAAAGAATGGAATTAGATTCATATTTCAAAATCATATAAAAATGAACTCAAAATGAATCATATAAATAAATTTAAGAACTAAAAATCATAACGCTATTAGAAGAAAGCATAAATATTTGTAACCCCGAGTTTGTCAATGATTTTTCAAATATAACACCAACAGATAAAATAAATAACAAAAGAAAAAAACTGATAAATTGAACTACACCAAAAGACAAAATCTTTGTTTCAAAGTACACCATCAAGAAAGTGAAAAGGTAACCTACAGTATGGGAGAAAATATTTACAAATCATAGATCTGATAAAGGACTTGTATACAAATATAGAAAGAACTCTTACAACTCTATGTTAAAAAGTCAAACAAACCAATTAAAAAATAAGCAAAGAATCTGAATAAACATTTTAACCAGGATAGATATAAAAATTGTCAATTAGAACATGAAAGATACTCAATATTAGGTAAATGCAAGCCAAAATCACTATGATATGCTATGTCACATTCACTGGGATGGCTATTTTTTAAAAAAGATAATAACAAGTGCTTCTAAGGGTATAGAGAAATTGGAAAAAAACATACATCACAGATAAGAATGTGAAATTCTTCAAGTGTTTTGCAAAATAGTTTGGCAGTTCCCAAAAGGTTATAGAGAGTTACCATGTGAGCCAGCAATTCCACTCCTATGTTCATACACAAGAGAAATGAAACATATGTCCATACAAAAACTTGTACTCAAATGTAATCCCACTTATAATAGCCAAAATGTGGCAACAGTCTAAGTGCCCATCAACTGATGAATGAGCAAACAAAATGTAATATATCCATACAGTGGCATATTATTCAGTCATATAAATAAACGAAGTATGTTACAACATGGATAATCTTTGAAAATATTATACCAAATGAAAGAAGCCAGTAACAAAAGACCACACATTATATGATTTCATTTTTAAGAAATGTCCAGAATAGGTAAATATATAAAGACACTGAGCAGATTAGCAGTTCCTTAGAGTTACAGGGAGAAGACACTTGTGAAGTAATGGGGAGTAACTTTAATGAATATGTAGCTTCTTTTTGTTAGATGAAAATGTTCTAAAGTTATATTGTGGTAATATTGAACTTCTTAAATTTACTGAAAAACACTGAACTGCACACTTTTAAATCAGTGGATTGTATAGTATATAAATTATAAATCAAAAAAGCAAGTTTAAAAAATTTCATAGATTAAAGCAAAGGCACATTAACACATTAATCCCACATTTAAAAGGAAAATTAACCACATCTGTCTTGAAAAGTCTATGTTAAGATGATACAAAATATATTTAATATTTTGATAGGTTATTCCTTGACAGATAATATTAATAGCATGTCAAGATTAAATACCAATAATAAAATAAAAGGAAAGCGTTCTACTTTTAAACTAGTCTTCAGAGATTAGTCTTTCAATAGGACTTTCAAGTGTGGCTACTGAAAGTTAAAAGTAGTCCACATTTTTTGAAAAAATATTTGAATCATCTATACCAGCAATCTTATACATGTTCATCCCAGTGTGATAGTTGCTCAGTCATGTCTGGATCTTTGCGATCCCATGAACTGTAACCCCTTAGGCTTCTCTGTCCATGTAATTCTCCAGGCAAAGATGCTGGAATGGGTTAGTCATTCCCTTCTCCAGATGATCTTCCCAATCCAGGGGTCGAACCCAGATCTCCCACATTGCAGGCAGATTCTCTACGGTCTGAGCCACCAGGGAAGCCCACACACGTTCATATGTAATTTCATTTCTGGAAAATACATACTGAGTAAAGAATTCCAAAAACCAGAAAAGGTATGCACAAATGTATTCATCTAGAAATTATTAGCAACATAAAAATAGAGTGAGCCAAAGTGGCTAACAAGAGCACTGGTTAAATAAACTACAGATTATCTCCTTACTAATTTGCTGAGGAAAAGAGGCTTAATAATTAGCAGAACCCAGATTCAAATACAAATTCCTTTGACTCCAGCATCCAAAAGTTTCTAAACACTAATTTTGTTCCAAAATATTAATGTTCTGAAAGATTAATTCTGGTTAATAGACTGAAGATCTGTAGTTTATATAACTAATGATACACACACAGGCTCACATACAAGATACAAAAACAACTCAAAAAAAAAAAAAAAGCCAAAATGTTACAATGTTAGTTTTAGAATTTAAAAGTTTCTTAGTTTCTTTTGCTAATTTACATTTTTTAAACATTTCTCCAATAAATTATATAACTTTCATAGTAACAAAAAGGTTACTAAATAGAACATCAAAACTTTTATACAAAGTGTATACTGCTATTTAAGTGTGTGGATAAAACAGCTTTGAAAAGGGTCTGAGTTGGCACCTGCTGCTAAGTCACGTCAGTCGTATCCGATTCTGTGCGACCCCACAGACGGCAGCCCACCAGGCTCCCGTCCCTGGGATTCTCCAGGCAACAATACTGGAGTGGGTTGCCATTTTCTTCTCCAGTACATGAAAGTGAAAAGTGAAAGTGAAGTCGCTCAGTCGTGTGTCCAACTGTTCGGGACCCCATGGACTATAGCCTACCAGGCTCCTCCGCCCATGGGATTTCCCAGGCAAGAGTACTGGAGTTGGTTGCCATTGCCTTCTCCAGAGTTGGCACCTAGTGCCCTTTTAATAACCCTATATTCCTCCCCAGAACACAGACATCCACTGGAGTACTCCATCCATGTCTATTTTCTAAATATTAACCAAGACTTTAAAAAAATAACGAACTCATTTTTATCCACTAGACACTTTATCTGCACTGGCTCTTTACTTCACAACCGCTCTATGAAATGTGCATTGTGAGCACATAACAAATGAGGACACTGAGACTTATCTGCTCACAGTCACATGGTCAGTATGTGGCAGAGATAACACTGAGGTATCATCTCACATCTGCCAGAATGGCTATTATCAAAAAGTCTACGAATAACAAATGTTAGAAAAGGTATGGAGAAAAGGCGACCCTTGGACACTGTTGGTGGAAATGTAAAATTGGTGCAACCACTATGGACACTATGGAGGTGCCTCAACAAACTAAAAATAGAACCACCATATGATCAGAAATTCCACTCCTGGGTATATGTGAAAAAATGAACATTTTCAAAAATGAAAAGACTAACTGGATAAGAGACATGCACCTCAATGTTCACAGCAGCACTATTTAAAATAGTTAAAACACAGGAGCAACCAAAATGCCCCAAAAGACGATTGGAATACTACTCAGCCATGTAATTCGGAGGGATGTGGATGGACATAGAAAATATTATACTTGGTGAGATAAGTCAGACAGAAAAAGACAAACACTGTATGGTATCATTTCTATGTGGAATCTACAAAAATACAAATGAATGAATATTCAAAATGAAAACAGACTCACAGATACAGAAAATAAACTTGTTGTTACCAAAGGGGAGAAGTAGGGGGAGGAACAAATTAGGGGTATGTAATGGCATCACCGACTCGATGGACGTGAGTTTGAGTGAACTCCAGGAGTTGGTGATGGACAGGGAGGTCTGGTGTGCTGCAGTTTATGGGACTGCAAAGAGTCGGACACGATTGAGTGAGTGAACTGAACTGATTAACAGATACAAACTACAATGTATAAAACAGATAAGCAACAAGGATATATTGTATAGCACAGGGAATTAAAGCCATTACCTTATAATAACCTAAATGGAATATAGTTTGCAAAGTTACTGAATCACTATTCCTCTCTTTACACCTAAAATAATACAGTATTATAAGTAAACTATACTTCAACTAAAATTTCTTGGGGTACCATTGCCTTCTCTGAATAGACCACATAGACAACTTCAAAAGATACTTGGCCATGTATCAGTTCCCTATTGCTTTCTCAAGTGCTTGCCAATATATCAAACAAAGTAATTGTTACTAACATGGATGTGAGCTAGTCAGATTAAACTGGGAAAAGTACAAAAATTGGAGGCACTCTCCCACCACCTGTCACAATCCCTTCTTCCTTTTATTTGCTGCATAGCACTTAGCATCTCTAAAACTGTTTCTTTGTTGTGTTTTTTTTAATGACCTTGCCAATTTTCTTCATTGCTTTACCTTTTGTACCTAGAACAGTGCCTGATTTAAACTGGAGTTCAAGAAATACTTAGAAGATGAATAAATAAATGTATGTAGAAACAGATGCAAAATTCTCTCTTTCCTAAGCTATATGTCTCTTGCCAAATCAAACAGCCTCTCATTTTTTAGTTTTTTACTATAATTATGCTTGATGGCACCAGTACATGTGAAATCTTTAGTTTCCCCAACCAGGAATCAGACCTGTGCCCCATGCATTGGAAACTCAGATTATCAACCACTGGACCACCAGAGAAGTCCCCGACATCTCAGCTTTTAAATGTCCACTTCTTTAATGCAATACTGCTCAAGGTTGTTATGAGTTTAAATTCATCCATTCAAAAACTATTTATTGAGCACCTATTACACAACAAACATTATTCTAAGCAATGTCATAGTTAGTTAGTTCAGTTGCTCAGTCGTGTCTAACTCTTTGCGACCCCATGAATCGCAGCACACTGGGCCTCCCTGTCCATCACCACTCCCGGAGTTCACTCAGACTCACATCCATTGAGTCAGTGATGCCATCCAGCCATCTCATCCTCTGTCGTCCCCTTCTCCTCCTGCCCCCAATCCCTCCCAGCATCAGAGTCTTTTCCAATAAGTCAACTCTTCACATGAGGTAGCCAAATTACTGGAGTTTTAGCTTTAGCATCCTTCCTTCCAAAGAAATCCCAAGACTGATCTCCTTCAGAATGGACTGGTTGGATCTCCTTGCAGTCCAAGGGACTGTCAAGAGTCTTCTCCAACACCGCAGTTCAAATGCATCAATTCTTCGGTGCTCAGCCTTCTTCACAGTCCAACTCTCACATCCATACATGACCACTGGAAAAACCATAGCCTTGACTAGACAGAACTTAGTCAGCAAAGTAATGTCTCTGTTTTTGAATATGCTATCTAGGTTGGTCATAATTTTTCTTCCAAGGAGTAAGCGTCTTTTAATTTCATGCCTGCAATCACCATCTGCAGTGATTTGGGAGCCCTCCAAAAAATAAAGTCTGACACTGTTTCCACTGTTTCCCCATGTATTTGCCATGAAGTGATGGGACCAGATGCCATGATCTTCGTTTTCTGAATGTTGAGCTTTAAGCCAACTTTTTCACTCTCCACTTTCACTTTCATCAAGAGGCTCTTTAGCTCCTCTTCACTTTCTGCCATAAAGGTGGTGCCATCTGCATATCTGAGGTTATTGATATTTCTCCCGGCAATCTTGATTCCAGCTTGTGTTCCTTCAAATCCAGCGTTTCTCATGATGTACTCTGCATATAAGTTAAATAAGCAGGGTGACAATATACAGCCTTGACCTACTCCTTTTCCTATTTGAAACCTGTCTGTTGTTCCATGTCCAGTTCTAACTGTTGCTTCCTGACCTGCATACAGATTTCTCAAGAGGCAGGTCAGGTGGTCTGGTATTCCCATCTCTTTCAGAATTTTCCACAGTTTATTGTGATCCACACAGTCAAAAGCTTTGGTATAGTCAATCAAGCAGAAATAGATGTCATAGTAGCATGGAACAAAACAGACAAGAATTGTTTATGCAGCTCATAGTCTGGTGAGGGAAGACAGACAAGAATGTAACATAATATATTAGATTCTGACAAGTACTCTGGAGACAAACAGCTGTGGGTAGGAATCTGAGAGGAGGATTCACAGTTTTAAGCAGAATAACTGAGAAAGAGGACCTTTGAATACAGAGGGGAGGGAGTGAGAGGTACATATCAGAAAAGGAACTTTCAGCCAACAGGAAAAGCATGCTGGCATGACTGTATTTTCAGAGTGGTTGCAGTGCCATGAGTGATGAATGAGTATTAAGAAATGAGGTCAGATAAGTGAGGCAGGGGAAAGGATAGACTGTGTCAGGCCTATATGCCATTGGAAAGATATTAGCTTTTATTCTTAGAAAAAATAGTAGTCTTTGGAGGGGTTTGAACAGAAGTAGGATATTCCATGTCTGAAGTTTTTAATGGGCTCAGTATCTCTCAGTAGAGTTGCTACTGGCATTTTGGGTGGCCAGCTCCCCTCTGTCCTGACCTCAAGCACACAGCATGTCATCTAGCATCTCTAAGCTCAGCTCACCTATTGCCAGTAGTAATCCCCAGAAATTCTGACAACTAAAAATGACCCCACTTATTTCCAAAGCTCTCTTAAGAATAGACCATAGTAGTGGAGAGTCTGTTTTAATATTCCAGGCAATACTTTATGTCATCTTGAGCTAAAGCAACAGTGGTAAATAAGAATACATATTTTTTTAGAGATAGGATTTGCAAATGGATTGGATATGGGTGTGAGTTCTGTTCTGCACTGAAATTATGAAGACAATGTAGATGGAATCGATCTGGTGAAGGGAGCAGGCATTTAGTCAAGAAAAGCAAAAAACTGCTATGTAAAAGCAGATATATCTATATTTTATGCAAAGAATTTTGTGAAATGAAATAATGAGCAGTCCTGAACTGATGGATTTTGTTTTACATTTTATGAAGTGTATTTTATGAAGGAATAGAGTTAACAGAAATAAACACTAGATAAATAAATGAATAAATGGTTGCTAATTAATAGTAGTCTATTAACTAGTCTAAGCAATTTGATTATATCAAGAAAATTGTCGTGTTTTTTTAATATATATATAGCCCAAAGGAATTAATTTAATTGTGGGATTTAGAACAATAAATGGTGTGTGAGTAGGCAGGCTTTTAATGCTGTTAAAATCCCACCAGGCCCACATTGCTTGGAGTAGATGCCCTACAGTGAGATTAGACACTGCCTTGGGAAAACAGTGAGTGCCACAACTCTCCCGTACCCCATATGGACTATGAACCACCAATTCCAACCTATGGAGTCAACTAGTCAATACATGCAACCTTTATTACACTCTTGGGCCATTTAAGGATTTCAGAGAAAAGCTGTGTTCAAACATTGTTCAGCTCCTCTTTACCAGTAGAGTTGAGTCATTCTTCCATAGACAGAACAAATGATCTGAATCAACACAATAACTGATAGATGCAAACATACAATTTAGAGTTGCTGGGAGGAAGTGTCCAATTGCATCACCACTAGAACCTCATCCCTAGGAGTAGCATCCTGCTCGCTTGCCAAAGTAGAAAAGCAGCATTTTGAACAGCAATGCTCATCGCATAAATCTGAAGATTCTTTCTAAATGTGTTAAATCACCAAACCCATATAGTCAGAACAATTTTATTCTCTTTGGATTTATACCACACTTATGAACATTCTGCTTCAATATTTTCTATCAATATTCCCCGTGATTTGTTACAGGGGAGGTATTTGTATTCCAACAGAAGTCTCTATACACACAGGTACAAATGCATGCTTCCTTCAGAACACAGCATCATTTTCCAGCCTACTGTTAGACACTCTCTTATTCCCAATAACATTAGAGGAGAGGAACTGGATGTAATTCTTCAGTCCAGTTCCATCTCCAATCACCAGTTAGCTAAAGTAGTCAGAAGGTTCATACAAAGGTGGTTGCTTGAACTAAAGTGGGAAGGAACATGATAAATAAGTACTAGTGGCAGGCAGATGCCCTACAGGCTTCGCATTGTTGTTTGAGGGGAAGGACATAGTGTGTCATAATGAATTACCATTAATTTGAGCCAGCAGTACTGTTAGATTGAGCCCAGCAACCCAGGATGACAAACAGTGCCTGCAAGACCATCTAATGAGGGGACAAGACTGCTCCAGTAGTGCGCTTCACTCAATTAGTGGACAAGGCTTTTAATGCCGCTCTGCACAACTAAAGCAATTTTGATTACTTAGAGCTAAGTCTCCATTTAGAATGTTTTGGAAGCTGAAACAGGGTTTCTTCCTTTTTTTTTTTCCTAATATAATTTAGCTTGAGAGTATTTGAATGGTAATAAGCTATTTGAAAGCCAATCACATTATTTCTTATTTTTCCTTAAGTAATACTGAAATATATTTTTTAAAAGTTCAAATGATAGAATTTACTCTAGTAAATGAAATGTAAATAAGATAGCAAATGATTAAGGATATGCAGAGGGTGTTTGTGTGTGTGTGTGTGTGTGTGTGTGTGTGTGTGTGTGGTGTGTGTGTGTGCAGCACTATGTGTGTCTGTGCCAGAATTACAGTTGGTGAATTTCATTTCATCAGCCAACATTATCAGGAGGGTTGCATATTTATTCTATATATCCACATTTTAAAAAAATTCCAGATCTTGCCTTCTTTGGCTGAGAGCACTTTTATTTCAGATCTTTTGATATGGGGAACTGACTTTTCCACTTCATTATTTTTTTCACTATGTCACTGCATGATGAAAAGCACTGATAAGTACAACGGTACAACTTTAATAACGTGATCATTGACTTATAACTAAAACCTTACCCTCTCAGAGTCTCCTTAGGCTTCCTAAATTCCTTTCATTCTCGTTAGAAACATACAGGGTGCTCACTCTACACATCGTCCTATTATCTTCCAGCTTTTTATCCACTATGTGTATTTAATCCTCTGTCTGCTTATACTGTGTGAAATTCTATGAAATTTTACCTTTATAAACAGAAAGTCATTAGATTTTAAAAAAATGACTCAAGTCCTTAATGAATTATGCAAGACACACAGTAGGTACTCATAAAATTTTATTACACTGAACACAAATACTACAGATAAAGAAAGTGAACCTCAAGATTTTTCAAACAGAACCCTTCTTCCTTTGCTTCCCTCATATGAGGAATAACATCAGGATCAAGAGTTGATAAGAGGAAGCTATAGCTATGCCTACCCATTGCCAAAATCAAAGCGAGGGTGAGGAATTTTTAAAAAATCCATTGCCTAAAATAGGCCCAATAAAAACCAATTTAAAAATGATACACATCTTCATATCTTTGTTTACAAAATAGCCCACATGAACACGTAGAATCAGAATCATCCAGGGCAGATGCTAGCAAATTTTTAAAACTTTCTTTAATACTTCAAACCACTGGGAAACCAACTGGTTGAATAAATAAGAAACAATCAGATATTTTTCCTTCTTCCTTTCCATAGGCATATTTAATTTTCTCAAAATAATTTTAATAATTTCTACTTTATTGACTCCTAAAGGATTAATTTGTAAAGCACATTGCACTCCTAGGGAGCTACTCATGTATTAGTAGAAAATGGTATATTACTAGCATTGTTTGTGCTGTAAGTACAAATTAAAAAGAAAAAACAATATGACTCAGGAATCAAGTAATACTTTCAATAATGTGTTACACTGTTACCAGTCACAATGACTTAGACACTGGCAAAATATATGCACTGATTCTGTACCTGACCTTGTCCCAGAGTACATGATATGAAATCACATCACTGATTCAAATTATTGCCAAGGTTGATAAAACTATTGTTGCTTTGTCACTAAGTCTGTCCAACTCTTTGCAACAAAATGGACTGCAGCATACCAGGCTCCTCTGTTCTCCACTCTCACAAAGTTTACTGAAATTCATGTCCATTGAGTCAGTGATGCTACCTAACCATCTCATCCTCTGCCAAACTCTTCTCCTTTTGCCTTTAATCTTTTC
This sequence comes from Ovis aries, assembly GCF_016772045.2. Taxonomy (NCBI): domain Eukaryota; kingdom Metazoa; phylum Chordata; class Mammalia; order Artiodactyla; family Bovidae; genus Ovis; species Ovis aries. Next base: position 191,432,665 of record NC_056056.1, on the reverse strand, counting down.
TAGCATCAAGATCTTTTCCTATGAGTTTGCTCTTAGCATCAGATGGAAAAATTAATGTTTCCTAAGGCCCACTTGACTATACACCCCAGGATGTCTAGCTCTAGGTGAGTGACCACACCATTGTGGTTATCCAGGTCATAAAGACATTTTTGTTACAGTTCTTCTGTGTATTCTTGTCACTTCTTAATCTCTTCTGTTTCTGTCCTTACCACTTCTGTCCTTTATCATGCCTATCCTTTCAAGAAATGTTCCCTTGATATCTCCAATTTTCTTGAAGAGATCTCTAGTATATCCCATTCTACTGTTTCCCTCTATTTCCTTTCATTGTTCATTTAAGAAGGCTTTCTTATCTCTACTTGTTATTTTATGGAACTCTACATTCAGTTGGGCATATTTTCCCCTCTCTCCCTTGCTTTGTCCTTCTCTTCTTTCCTTAGTTACTTGTAAAGCCTCCTCAGATAATCAGTCACTTTGCCTTTTTGCATTTCTTTCTCTTTGGGGTGATTTTGGTCACCACCTCCTATACAATGTTACGAAATTCTGTCCATAGTTCTTCAGTCACTCTGTCTACCAGACCTAATTTGTTGAATCAATTCATCACCTCCATTGTATAATCATAAGGGATTTGATTTAGGTCATACCTGAATGGGCTACTGGTTTTCCTTACTTTCTTCAATTTAAGCCTGAATTTTTCAATAAGGGACTCATGATCTGAGCCATAGTCAGATCTTATTTTTTCTGACTCTTGCTTTTACTGACTATATAGAGCTTCTCCACACTCAGCTGCAGAGAACATAATCATATTTTCACTTATTCTCCTCTCTTGACAAAAGGAGCAATATGAGAGAGGGAAAATGTATCCATATTAGTTGTAGAAATGAAAGATAAACAAAATGTGAAGATTAAATAGGAAAGTAGCAGTAATATTTATAATTCAGTAGGTATCAATCTCTTAAGTGCCTCCCCCTTCACTTTCTCTTTGTCCTCTAGTAGAGTAATAGTCCAAAGTATCGTCAACAATGATCACCATTCAGCTTTCCATCAATGTTAGTAACTAATATCATACATATTTTTCCATCCTTGTTGATTAAATTTTATTTCTTAAATATATATGATATTTCCAGAGCCAAAACTATATATACAGGTAACTCCCGTGTGTGAGTGTGTGTGTGTGTGAGCACACTCAGTCATGTCTGACTCTTTGCAGCCCCATGGACTGTAGTCCACTGGATTCCTCTATCCATGGGACTTTCCAGGCAAGAATACTGGAATGGGTTGCCATTTCCTGCTCCAGGGGAACTTCCCGACCAACGATCTTCAGGACCTGGGGATTGAACCAGCGTCTTCTGAGTCTCCTGCATTGGCAGGCAGTTCTTTACCACTAGCGCCACCTGGGAAGATCTTAGGAGACTTATTTCCATCTCTATCACTTCTGTTTATTCCCTCCAACACATTACATGCAATTAGTTTCATTAATTCTGGCTTATTCTTCCTGTATTTCTTTTTGTAAAAATAAGCTAATATATGTATTTATTCTTATTTGCCCTTCTTTCAATGCAAAAAATAGCATATTGTCTCCAACTTTGCAGTTGCAAAAAATTTTTATCTAAATGTATTCTAGAAATGTCTCCATGTTCATGCATAGAAACCTTCCACCTTATTTTTTAGAATTGCGTGCTGCTTGTATGGACATTCTTTAATTTATTCAACAGGTCTTTTATGAATGGGGATTTAGGTTATTTCCAATATTTAGAATTGCAAATAATGTTACAATTAATAAACTGAAGTAATCTTGTTAACTCCTCATGTAATTCTCAAAAACCACTGGTGGGTCAGGAGGTTGCCTTGATCTATTTGAGCTGGTGTCAACTGATATCACATTTCTGGCATGGGAGAGGAGTACAGTTAGGAAGCCTGAATTAACTTTGGTGCTTTTACTGGAGCTCAAATTTATTCCTAGTCTTGAATATAGATATTTATGAGTAAAACAACCATAAAATAGTTTTGGTTTATATGAAGGGACAGAAAATGAATTTTAGAACTTTTCTAAATTTTTCTCTGTTTCACCAGACTTTCTTGATATGCTAAAGTAATCTAACCCACTAGAAATCCTAAAAACATAAGAACCAGAAACCATTCTCTTTTGTACAAACATCTAGGTAGCAAGGAGCAACCCTTAACTTTCCTTACACTTAGAACCTTAGGAGCTTGAAAGTAGTCATTGAATGAATGAATAAATGAATGAGTGAATGAATTATTGAATCTACTGGACCCAAAAAAAAAGTCTGACATTAAAGCTTGGAAACAATCTCGAGGAAATATAAGCCTGAGTTATTGTTCTGAAGGCAGGCATATGTGTTTAGCAATAGCTTTGTTCCACTCTTCCAGAAATAAGGCAGCCTGTAAATAATGCTGGAGAAGGCAATGGCACCCTACTCCAGTACTCTTGCCTGGAAAATCCCATGGATGGAGGAACCTGGTAGGCTGCAGTCCATAGGGTCACTGAGGGTCAGACCCGACTGAATGACTGCATTTTCACTTTTCACTTCCATGCACTGGAGAAGGCAATGGCAACCCACTCCAGTATTCTTGCCTGGAAAATCCCATGGATGGAGGAGCCTGGTAGGCTGCGGTCCATGGGGTCGCTAAGAGTCAAACACGAATGAACGACTTCAGTATCCCTTTTCACTTTCATGCATTAGAGAAGGAAATGGCGACCCACTCCAGTGTTCTTGCCTGGAGAATCCCAGGGACGGGGGAGCCTGGTGGGCTGCCGTCTATGGGGTCGCACGTGGACACGACTGAAGTGACTTAGCAGCAGCAGCATAAATAATGCTCAGGCGTCTTTGCTGTAGCCCTGATGTAATGGATAGACAGGAATCTCAGTTTGTGGCTTGAGATCACAGTGGTCACATTTCCCGCTGTTGCTGTAACCATTAAAGCAATGATGACTAATGGCTTTGAGGAAGAGTAGAAGTTAGACAGTAAGTCCAGAGAAAACTTCCAGCAGCAAGAAGATGTACTCAACAAATGCCTTTGAGGCATCACACACTTGCTGGAGGGACCAAATTTTCCTCAGAGAAGAGGAAGAAGAGAAGAAAAAAAAGAATGGTTGTGCTAGTGTTTGCCAAAAAAAAAAAAAAAACAAAAGCCTGAGAAATCCCTGAGAGAACCCAGAAGATGGTAAAATGTACCTTTCCTAAGACTGCCGCTGATTTTACCTTTGCCCTTCGAGTGGAATGAAGTGAAGTGAAAGCTGCTTGCTGCTGCTGCTGCTGAGTCGCTTCAGTCGTGTCCAACTCTGTGCGACCCCATAGACGGCAGCCCACCAGGCTCCCCCGTCCCTGGGATTCTCCAGGCAAGAACACTGGAGTGGGTTGTCATTTCCTTCTCCAGTCCGACCCTCAGTGACTTAGCCGTGTCCAACTCTTTGCAACACCATGTACTGTAGCCCACCAGGCTCCTCTGTCCAAGGAATTTTCCAGGCAAGAATACTGGAGTGGGTATCCGTTTCCTTCTCCAGGGGATCTTCCCAACCCAGGGATCGAACCCAGGTCTCCTGTATTGCAGGCAGATTGTTTACCATCTGAACCACCAGGAAAGCCCCTGGTAGAACGTAGTAGAATGAAGTACAGCTAATGTTCAGAGGAAAGCCCAGGGATTTTAATAAAGATGATGAAATAGGCTAAATCTTTTGCAACAAGATTTGATTTTTAATACCAGATTTTGTTATTCACTTGCATCCTTTTTAATTCAAGTGTCTGACTCCCCTGTCTTCCTTTAGGGAGAAAAAAACCTGGGGTGTCAATGGCTCCTTAAGCAGCAAGATCATGGCTAATATAAGCATTTTGTTATATCATCATCTCATTATCACATGCAGGGCATTAATCGAAGCACCTCATTTAAGGTGGGAAAGAATTTGCTAAGGGAAGATGATTCAGCACTGTCTCTTCCGATAAGTACTGTCATCTCCAGTCCCTTTTAGGAATAGGTGGAGATGTAACTAATAATAAAGTGTGAACATTTATTAAGTTTATTCATCAATAAGGTAACATTTTTCAAGGGTTCTAAAGTCACCATCTCATCTGTTTTTCTCTGGAACTGCCCTGACACATCGTGATATGTACATACACTGAATTTATTTCTTTTTTAAAAGGCATCCCAGAGAGACGAGATGTGGATGGGTGTGAAGAACGGATCTGGGGAACCAAATGGGTGCAGATGCCTCCATTGACAAAGGGAAAAGGCATATGGCTTCCTTCCTTCCCGGTGTACCCAGGGCTCAGAGAGCGCTCTAGATTTCCCTGTGATAAGTGTCTGCTTGCGAGCGCCACTGGGAAGATATTTTGTATGCCACAGAAAACCAAGATGTTTGCATTCCCACCAATCCAGGGATAAGGCATTTTCCTCATACAGACACAAAACATACAGTATATGAATGTTTAATGGAGGCTAAAACTGGGAGAGGAACAGAAAACAAGAACAGAGCAGGTTAAAAAAATATCTGGTTTCTCTCTATCAAAATACTAATTAAAATTCATGTTCATGGGGATGATTATACATATGTTTTTGAACTAAAAGTCTAACCTGGCACTATTTTTTGGCCTTATTTTTGTGACAACATTTTTGTCCATATGGCATGAAGTGAATCATTTTACATCTTTTTTTAAGCTCTATGTGTTTTTCTTGTTGTCTATTCCCTCTTCTCCCACCACACACACACTGGCAGCCGCTACCAAGTTGCCAAATGCCAACTCAACCCTGCAAGCTGGCTGCGTAGAGCTATATAGTACTGGCATTTTCCTTTCTTTGCAGAAATATTCTCTCTCTTTCCCCCTCTCTCTCTCACACACACACACCACCAAAGCACCCTGAATATTCCTCCTTCATTTTCATGCAGATCTCATGGTTTCTCAGATTCTGCGCAGCTCCAGTGTGTGTGGCACTGGCTGCTGGTCTGTGTGGCCGCCTCCCCCAGCTTACTCAGTACCTCTGGCCTGCCTTCTCTATGGCACTGTGACAATTAGTGGTTCACTTAAGAACTGCTAGAAATGAATGGTTAATCAAGCCCATGTAATTAATTTAGTCACAGCAAAGTGCAAAAACCAGTATTGCCCAGTTGTCCCCTTTTCTTGCTCGCTTTTAATCATCATAATCCAGGCTCCTGCTTTCTCAGACAGAAGAATACTTCTCTGCACCCCAGGCATGCTGCCTGACCAGTCAGGTCCCGGATGGCACACGGTTCCTGCATGTGTTGCCTCCACAAGTAGCAGGCGCTGCTTGAGTTTTGTGTGGAAGGGCAGCAACTCTACCTAACAAATGTAACTTTAACAACAGTAAAACAACCTAATAGCTTAGCATGCCAGGGGGCTAATGTGGCGGGCCATTTACTGCTGCACTAAATAGCCCCGGCTTGATTCTCATTGCCAAGTGTCGAACTGAGAATTGCAAGGCAGGAGTACCTCCTAATTCATTAGATAAAGGGGGTCATTGCTCATAGGGCCCAGGAAACTATAGAAGGGTAAGAAATTGAACAAGGCATTCTTCCTTTCAAGCGCCATCAAAACCTGGGCTCCCTTGATCCTCAGAGTCACTGAAACATGACGGCTCTGTTCCTGGCACGCATATGCCAACTTCTAACTTTGGGCAATTGAGCTTTATTTGGCGATGTTCATCTGGAAAGAGGCTAAAAAGGGGAGGGCTCCTAATACTACCGCTATTGTGTATTCTTTGTAAATCACTTTGACACCCTTGAAACAAAAGCAACAACACAAGAACAAAGTATGATTTAGCCTTGGCTGTAAAATGAGCCACTACTAAGCTGTCCTAACCAGCTATCTGCCTCCTGTGCCCTGGAAAATTCGCTGTGGACAGTTGTGACCTGGCTAATAGGCTGGGCAGGAAAAAAGACCACTAACAATAAAAGAGAGACTCAAATTCTTGTTAGCATGGCTACATCTCATAATATTGTCTTTTAAACATTTTCTTCCAGGTAGTTATAGAGTTCTAAATTCAAACTGCCCTGAATAGTCACGGGAAGGTTATGTGGACAAAAATTCCCTGATCTTGTTGTCATGAATAAAAAAGAAAAATCTTCAAAAATTTCCAATGCGATCTCTAAAATGGGACATCTTTATTTCCTGAACATTAGCCCTAAAACAACTGATTTCTCTAATTCCTGCCATCACTCAGATTGGCCTTGAATTACCTCCCAATAGGCCTCCCACGTGCTTCTAGATGAGACTGTGTAATGGGGGATCTGTTAATTAACTAGAAGCAAAGTTGCGCGGTGGGGATCAAACACTGGATACGTCCTAAAACTCCCACAGAGAAGATGAAATGCAGCGCAAACTTTAAAGACTTCCCGTCATTAGCTGAGACCTTGCTGCTCCTGGCCTAGACCCCTCCTGTTTCAGAGAACAATGAGGACAATGATGGCAGAAATGAAATAGTGTGGCCAGGAACAAAGGAACTAGCTATTTACCCGTAGAAAAAGAAAGGGCTGGGGGGCGGGGGTGGGGAGAAGAAGGGAAAACTTTCTTTTCCTGTGGTTCCTGTCTACTTTTAATTAATTTATGACTGCCAGGGAAATGCACAGAGAGCACACCCAAACGCATGGCACTGGAGCACAGTGTTAATATCTGTAACATCTCCTGTTTACTTCCAGGGAAAAACATGCAATGGGCTGGGGCAGAGAGAGAAACTGAGGAAGAAGAGACAGGACAGGGGACACTGAATGAAAAAGGACAAATTGCTGGACTGAACTGTCACTCCTATGATCAGGGTTCAATCTGGAAGATGATAAAAACAAAAGAAAACAAAGCAAGACCGTTTCAGGAGTAATAAATTCACCTAGATCAGCTCCGGATCTCAGGAAAAGAAGGAACCTCACACAGAGGCTAAATTTCGCCATTTTTAGAGGTCTCCTATGAATGTCCGTAGACATACACATAAATAGTATATCAACAAAAAGCACACATGGTATCAGCAAAAGCACACATGATATTGACCTGCTGGAGTTTTTGTTGTTGTCGTCTCTTGGCAAGATAGAAACAGAAAAATTAAAAATCAAGAGAACTATCAACCACTACTGAAGGACCCTGTGCTCATTTTGCATTATTTATTTTTGAAGAATTCAAATCAGAAGTTTTTCCATATATCTAACCTGCAAGGCTTCCATAGGATTAAGAGAAGAAATAACAACAATAAGGTACACAGAGATGACGCCTTGGTTCTCTCTGCCTTGTGTAGAAGCTCTTGCTTTGAGGTGGACCAACAGGATGAATAGGGAAGCCTGGTGTGCTGCAGTCCATGGGGTCACAAAGAGTCAGACACGACCAAGTGACTGAACTGAACTGAACAGGATGAAGTGAGCCATTATTTCAAGAGGCTGAAGGTTCTCCTCCCTTTCTTCAAATTTCATTTGAAAATAGTCACAGTAGAATTATTTTCTTTTGAAAGGTCAGTGACAAGGCTTACTTCTCTGTTTCCAAGCCCCATGCTTAGAACAATCAGTGGAAACTCAGCACATGGATGAAACAAGAAAATCCCCAGGATTATGTTTTGTGACTACTTCCCTTACTTCTCATTTATTTAATATGAAGGGTTTAGACTTAATAAGCTCAATCACAAACACAACTCTTGGGGAAAAAAGTCTTAAGCACATAGTTCACCCAGCTGAAATTACTATGTAATCAAAAAGGAGTGTAGGTTAGAGGTTTACCGTTAGCTGCCTGTACATTCTAACCAGCATTAAAAACAAACAAAAAGGCTCAAACTTGAAGTGACATACACATTGTCAATTATTGAGTATTATCTAGCATCCCCACACATGAACCCTCAAAGAGTAAAGGATTCCCCAGTATGTTTCATGATTGATGTCCACGCCAGCAACCAATGATAATAGGGCAGAACAGCATGATAGAATAGGAAGGAAAGGGCTAGAATTATACTAATGACATGTAAAAACTAACTGTGTGTCTTAGGAAACATCATTTACTCTCCTCGGTCTCAGTTTCCATGAGGATAATGTCTCCTGATTACTCCATAGGGTTGTTCAAAGTGTCTAATGATAAAACGTATTTCAGACATTTAAAAAACCTTTAATTCATTTTCACTTTGACACCCTCACTATTTCTAGACTAGTGCTGGGTCCAAAATACAAAGTATTTAGGACCTAGAAATCTATAACAGGATTACCAATTCCTTTTAGAGTTCATAATTCTCTTAAAACTTTTTTAACAAGTCTAGAAAATCAATCTATGAACAATGACTTTCTGTAATTTATCCTAGTTAACTTCATCTTGTGTTCATCCAGTTTTTCATGAGTTTTTTCTCTTGATCAATTTACTATGATATCCTGAAAGCAAGATTATACTGTTTTTTTCCAAAAACACCCATCATTCCCCTAATTTATACTTCATTCAACAATTAGCATATTTCTATTTATTCAACATTCAGTTTATTTAATGTTCTCTAAAACACTTTATATCTTTGGCTAATCTTTTTGCCCTTATGACAGTTTGGGGAGAATTCTAGAAATTTCCTTTACATTTAATAAGAATTCTATAGGTAGTATTAAAATAAAAGTAACAAAGCACAATAAGACTGGACCACACACGATGGCTGTTAATGTTCAAGGGCAATTTCTTAATACAAAGAGAAATCTTCTTGTACTTAATACCTTCAAAATTCAAGTAAAAAAACCATAAAATAAATATATTCCTAAAAGATAGAGGAATCCTGATCATTAAGATTTTAACTGCTAGGGGACTTCCCTGGTAGTCCAGTGGTTAAGACTTTACCTGTCAATGCAAGGAGTATGGGTTTGATGCCTTATCAGGGAGCTAACCTCCCATATACCTCTCAGCCAAAAAAGGAAAAAAACATAAAACAAAAGCAATATTATAAAAAACTCAATAAAGACTTTAAAATACTAAACAAAACAAAAAAAATCACCAAAAAAACATTATAACTGTTAGAGCAGCACTTAGAACAAAAAGGCAGGCTCTTAGAATGATGATAAGAGTGAATCTCTTGATTTAATTAAGCATTCTATTGGATAGCAATATAATCTGATCCCCTGGAGAAGGGAATGGCTTCCCACTCCAGTACTCTTCCCTGGAGAATTCCATGGACAGAGGAGCCTGGTGGGCTACAGTCCATGGAGTTGCAAAGAGTCAGACCTGGCTGAGCGACCAACACACTCTTAAGAAGTAGCTGGATACTACTGTCTGGTGTTCTGTTTGACATATGCTGCATTAATAATTTTAAAGCACTTTCCAGTATTTAGAAATTAAGAGAATCCATATTTCTGATACCTTTCAAAAACTTGGAAGATCTGGCAAAGTTATTCCCACCCTCTCACATGGCATCAATCTATTGGTATTACATGGAAGCTGCCCACGTGACTGGGACACATATCCAGGCCTCACCAGTTCTGTCTGGCTCCTGGTGAATTTTTGACATGCAAGATTTTAGAGTAGGCTTTAGGGTACTGAAGAAGTAAAATATTCAAAACCTCTTTCTCAGAACTTACTGGGTTGGCCAAAAAGTTCTTTTGAGTTTTTCTGTAATGTCTTATGGAAAAACCCAAATGAACTTTTTAGCCATCTCAACAGATTTTATGGTTGTTCCTCTTATGCCAAGCCTTATTATAAAAGAGGAAAGTGTAAAAACCAATAGAAAAATACAAGCTAAGAGTCACACAAAAGAAATGAGTAAATGAACAATGTTTAAAGTAAATGCAAAGAAAATACAATAAGGATACAAAACTTTTATGTAGTTGTTGCTTAGTCACTAACTTGTGTCCAACTCATCTGTGATGACAGGGATTGTAGCCCGCCAGAATCCTGTGTCCCTGGAGTTCTCCAGGCAAGAATACTAGAGTGGGTTGTCATTTCCTTGTCCAGGGGGTCTTTACAACCCAGGGACTGAACCTGCATCTCCTGCATTGGCAGGAGGATTCTTTACCACTGAACCACCTGGGAAGCCTATAAAGCTTTTATAGAACATACTAATATGTATATTACAATGGAAAAACATGAGATACACAAAGAAATTATAACCAAAAATAAAAGTAGCAAAATAGGAAAAAATTATATATAATTATGAAAACAAAAAAATAAAAAGAAAAATTAGTAGCCCGCCAGACTCCTCTGTCCATGGGGATTCTCCAGGCAAGAATACTGGAGCAGGTTGCCATGTCCTCCTCCAGGGGATCTTCCCAGCCCAGGGATGGAACCCAGGTCTCCTGAATTGCAGGTGCATTCTTTACTGTCTGAGCCACCAGGGAAGCCCATGAATACTGGAGTGGGTAGCCCATCCCTTCTGCAGGGGATCTTCCAGACCAAGGAATTGAACCAGGGTCTCCTGCATTGCAGGCAGATTCTTTACCAGCTGAGCTACCAGGGAAGCCCTTAATATCCCAAAAGCATACCATAAAACAATAGATTAGCATCATACACTAAAACTGTATTAAGCAAATGCAGACACAAATTAGAACTAGAGGATCAAAGAATAAGAGTGAAAATGTAGCAGAGTGAAAATAATATACTTAAGTTGGCAATGTAGGATCCAAAGTGTACCACTGTATTACATAAGCAGACTTTAATCTGAGACTGTGGACAGGGAGCCAATCCTCCACAACCTTTGTTTCCTTGAAGGGACTACCTGCTTGGTAAGGTCTGAGAGTTCTCAGAATCTGAAACATTCAAAATATGAAAGCAATAGAACGAACTGTCAACTATGCTATTTGATCCTACTTGGATGCTATGTAACCAGCACAAGGAAGGCCTATATGCATATTTGGCATTAAATAACCAGATAGATTTTTAAAATAGATCCCTAGAAAGAACAAGCTGGAGACTATAAGCAATCTTTTCCAATATGTTCAATTATGAACAGATCAAAGACTGGAGCTTGTGTCGTGATTTTTATGTAGGAAAATATACTCAGTAGAATAAAGGAAAGGTACAACTTGCTTTTCAAAGAATCAGGAACAATCTTTAAGGAAATTTTCTTTGTTTCACAGGCTCTTTACCCGTATCCAATTTTGGCTAGCCAAATCTAAACATGGAATCCCAGGCCAACTTCCTCATGCTTCCTATTGTGCTAGGGCTGTTTCCAACCTTCTCTCTTATAATGTGTGCTCACAAAACTAGGGATAATTTTAGTATCAGTTTAAAGGGTCATGCCAGAGGACCTATAATATTTGACTGCACAATTAGGCAGGCAAATATTTCATGAATAGTGATATTTGAAGTTTTATTTTTCTAGTGGCACAGGAATATAAAGGATTATTTGTACTTGAAATTCTCAAATCACTGACATTTATCACATAAACAATATCAATTTTTTAAACAGTTAGTAGAATATGGAACTTTCTAAAATATATCACATATGTACCTGTCATCTTAAAGACAGAAAGCTAAACTTCGATGACTTAGAGTTATAATAAGAAATATCACAATCATACTTTGAAGGACTATCAAGGTTTATACCTTTGTTAAATGCTACATCAGTGGTTTTCAACAAGAGTAGATTTTGTGCCCCCATCCCAACCTTTGGCACTGTCTGGAGACAATTTTGTTTTCACAATTGTGGGGGAAATGGGCGGGGGGAGGAGTTGCTACTGGCATCTAGTGGATAGAAGCCAAGATCGCTGCTAAACATACTGAAATGCACAGAACATCTCCTCCTTCAGATACACCACATCATTCCCCCCCGAAAAGAATTAACCAGTTCAAAATGTCAACAGTGTGGAGGACGGGAATCCTGTACTCCACTAAATGGGATCAATCTAGTCTGGCTGCAGCACTTGCATCGAATTTTTATGTTTTATTTTGTTTAGCTTTGTCTCCTCCCCTGCACCGGCTCACTCTATGACACCTATGGAATGGCCCTTCATCTTTCTGCTTTGCTACATTATTCTGCTGTGGACCTGGAAAACCTTTTTTCAAGCTTATTACAACCATGTAACCTATGAAAAAAAAAGGCTTTAGAACTATCATATGAGTACAGCTTAGTAGCTCAGAGACATAGGCTAATTAAATTATTTTCAATTTTCTAAGCTTAATTTTGGCTTATATCTATTCTAATTACTAGAAATCACCAGACTTCAAATATGTATTGCTGCAGTTTATTCAAAACTAAGAATCAATAAACAAAAAACACATAAAATAAAATAATAACAGAATGACTGTATTAATCTGTATACTACTAATACAGGATTGATCATATCTTGGAAAAAAGCTGATCTAAAATATGCCTTTCACCCTTAGTGAAGAATTATTGTAGCCAAATGTACCTCATAAATAAGACCTGGGGGAGGAAGGGCAGAATGTTTACCTTTTTAAGAGTAGCCTTTATTATATGTGCTTATTTTTTATGTATTTAATTTTAACATGAGATTTAGGTTGATACTTCAAAATGCTAATGATATAATTTTCATCTAAGTCTCCACAGTCAAATTTAGCTATTTAAGGTAGTCAAGAGTAAAAACTGATTTTTTTACTTACATACAAGATATATATAAGGTAACTTATACATAAGGCTTCCCTTAGTTAGTCAAGCATAACCCATCCTGGGCAATAGAGAAGATTAACTGTATCATGTGATAGGATGTGTTCCAGTCTGCTTTTACTCTGTTCATCTGTATACCTAGTGCTAAGGAGCACAGCTTAGTCTTCTAACCCCAAACATTAGTCAGTCAGGCTACACATGAAATTAATTAACTTAATGACAAAAGAGTTATCAACTGTAAATGTGAGAAGGCTCTGAAGATAAAATTTAGAAATTCCACAGGAAGAAATTTAAAATTCCAGATTATTGCAGGCCATCCAGAGAAAACTGGACCAGGAGCACAGAGATCTGAAACCTGATTCACTGCAGCTGCCCCCGCCTCAGCAAGTCTCTGCCTGATATATATACACAGGGCTATTTGGTTATCATTTCCTTATCTTCTAATTAGAAGGATCTGAAAGGCAGCACTGGAAACCAGGGGAGGAATATACACAAGAGGCAGAGCTGGACAAGTTTGCAAAGCACTTGACTGGCAATAAAAGACATTTATCAGACACCATTTCTTCTTTGAAAGTGTTCAGCCTCTAACCATAAGGACACTAGCCTGCATTTTTGCCGTTATTCAGATAGAGTGCTAGAAGAGCATTGAAGCAGGTGAAAGTAATAAACACTGGGGCGTTCAGTGAAAGGTCAACCTCTGCCAAAAAAATAATAAGTCAGTATCTATGAATACAACCCCCCAAATAGATGTGGAATGCTTGGTGAGTCCAGAAGCTTAGAATAGGGTATCAGGTGGGAAAAGTAACAAGGAACTTTGTCAAAGTCTCTTGAACATTAGAGCTGCAAATACCTTTTGAAAATGAAATGGTTGCCAATAAATTGCTGCTTTTCTTTAGAAACTGGTGCAATAACTTCAGAGTATATCTCCTGGTGGTTTATGTATATCCTGAATTAAGTACGTTATTGGGTCTGAATAAATGTTTTCATTTCAGGCATCCATTGGAAGTCAGGGCAGCTGAATCACTTCACTGGTTTGAGCAGGGTGGTACTGGGGTGGGTTGGAGTTAGAGAGGTGTCCATTAACTCTTCCTGAGGCAAGTTCACCAGAGCTACACTGGATCTTGTCAAAATCCGAGACTTGGGGCATTATGATGCTCCAATATTCCACAATTTAAAAAAGTAAGCTAACTAGGTTACTTGATGTGGCACCAAATGAACCTCAATTTATTAACTGAACTTTAATTGGTCAATACCAAAGTTATTAATAAAGCAAGTTTAATTCATGTATATAGAATATTGTATAATAACAATAAACATTCTAACAATTAGAAGCCCAACTTTATTTTGTAATAGTCTTCCAACTAACTTACAATTTGAATAATTCAAGCTCTAATCCTACAGACCTTCCTTAAAGTTGCTTTTAATAAGTAAAGCAACAATCAGTAAAAGAATTATTAAATATTTAAAATAAACAAGCTGTACTTTTCAAAACAGGAATAAGCTATTTAAAACTCATTTACTATTTCATTTACTTATTTATTTCATATGTAAAAATTCTGTTCACACAGCTACCCTACAAGGTTATTCTGGAGTATCTTTGTCCAGTACTTCCCATATCCTCCACAGCATCAAGTGCAAATGATGAGCACCTTGTAAGTTATATCATTAAAGCAAAATTATACATTTTAAGTAAATTTAAAAATTTTGACATTCAGAGTGGAACGATGACCAGAATGGATCAAGTCAGTCCACACTAATTTGAATTTAGGATAACAAATGTAGCAGCTATATTTCTTTAATGCAAAGTATGGAATATTTCCACATGTTTAAATGAAGAACAGTGGCTTCTTTTCTCTTACTTTCTTTTCCCTCTTTACAGCCCCTCTGCCACTGTCACAACCACCTCTAATGGAACAGTACTGCCATATATTTATGCATTCTGTACCACTGTGGACAGGGGCAACTTTGGAGACTGTGAAGGAAAATGATAGGGTAGGGGAAATGGAAGGGCCAACACAGTCTCTAGGCACCCCTGATCCTTCCTCTTCACAGCCCAGAGAGGACCCTGCTGGGCCACAACAACTAAGAAGCAACTCAATGGCCATGATGTTGGCAACTTCAGCTGAAGAGGAACAAAGCTCCCTGTAATCCAAGGTACAAAAAAATACAAGTCAAAACTGCCCATTCCCTTTTTGGTAAACTCCTTCCAGAATGACAAAGAGATTCAGTATAATTGCTAATGCACCAAAACAGGAAGGTTTTGGAAAACATAAAGTTAGTGGAAGAATGGATTACAGATGAGGACACTTTAAGAGTGAAATAGGGGACCTCCCTGGTGGTCCAGGAAGACTTCTCCTTCTAATACGGCAGGGGGTGTGGGTTCCATCCCTGGTCAGGGCACTAAGATCCCACATGCCTCAAGGCCAAAAAAAAAAAAAATCATGAAAAAATAACAGAAGCAATATGGTAACAAATTAAATAAAGACTTTTAAAATGGTCCACACCAAAAAAAAAACAAAAATTTTTTTTTTTTTGAGTAAAACAGTACATCCTTTCCTGCCATGATAGATAGTAGAGAGGCAGAGGGAGGCAGGGAGGAAGAGACGAAAAACTGGGGAAGGGAGAGGAAGCAAGGAATAAAAGCTGTCTTACAGAGAGCTAAACCCTGTGCTAAGCACTTTGCAGAGGACAGTCTTAGTGCCCTGAGGTGACTTGTTATGCTGAATGAAGCCAGTGCTTGGGCTCTCAATTTCTAACTGCTTTTCTGTCCTCTTAAATCCTACATATTTTACATTGTCCAAATCCTGAACTTAGCCTTGGACATAATAGAATCCTAATTCCCATTCACACATGCCATCCTGAAGTGTACTCTAAAGCAGGACTTCTACCCATCTCTAACATCTGATGAGAGAATAAAAAGGCTTAATCACATATAAACTGCCTTTCCTGGATGTTGTTTTATTTCCCAGTTGTTCCTCAGCCTGTGAACCACAGGAGCTAACAAAGGTTTGACAAATGAAGGGATGTGCCTTTTATTTATAAGCATCTGTTTTTATATTAACTACAATAGAACTACCAAATTTTGGTCAGGGTGAGAGGTAAAGGTAACAACCTTCAGAATCCCAACATTATAATTATTTAATATTGCATTACAACTGCTCTTCAGAAGAGGTTCTGAGTGGAATAAATATGGAAAGTGAATTACTGCACTCCACTAAAAGGGAGCATCCCTCTAAATAACTCAGAGTAACTGCAGTCATTGATTAAACTATTTATAAATGCTTGGAGTATAGCTGCTATGGCAGGAGCTCATTTAAACAAAAAAGAAGACACAGTTTTCAAATTCTATACTACATTTTCTTAAGAACGGTAAGGGATAAAGCAGCAGCTAATGCCACAAAGATATTAAATTTTATCTTCGTCAAAAGATTTAAGGTTTCACATTGTTGCCCCAAACTGCATATTCTACTTTTCTTTTGTCCAGACTTAATCTTGGCCTAGTGTGCCTCATTTTTATAGGACTTCTGAAACTCAAAATCGCCAGCATGGGGAGAGACCATTAAAGGCAGAGGCAGGGGTGTCTCCTATAAGCACAACATGTGACTGGGTAATATTGTCTGGATTAGCAGCTTTACAACCTAACTAAGCCCTGGAGCTACAATTATCTGGTTGCATTAAACTGAAATCACCTGAAAAACTTCACACCAGACAAACGCTTGGAAATGTCTAATCTAACACTCAGAAGAGAAATGGCTAAAGACTAGAAAACAAAGTTTTCTACTAGGAAAAGTCTTATCTCAGAGCCCGAAGATGGTTCAGAATGTCTGAAGACACCCCTACAATTTATTTTTATGCCATTTAAAAATTTTTTTTAAAAAAGGAGATTTAACCTGCCCATTCCCTTTCAAGCCAATGTCCCAAGTATATACGCTTGATGAGGGTATAGAAGGCATAAGAAATAAAGCTGTATTGCCACAGAGGGAATACGCAGCCCCAGATAAGAGGCCTTATGCTAATTTTAGCAAAATGTATGTATCTTTTTATACACATAAAGTTATGGCACTATATAAAGAGATCCTTAAATGTGACATAGCCTGAAATCCTATTTACTGCCTGACTATTCATTTTAAAAAATAAAACCCCCAAGTAGTGGCTGTATTCATATTAACCTGTCTCAAAAAATCATTTTAGTTTATCTAAGGTGTTTTCTTTTTCTTTAATGTGTAAGATATAGCCAAATTTCAAGCTTAAAATTAAAATTCTGATTTTAGTGGGTGGTCAATGGTAATTCAACGGCAGACCATTAACACCTCACTCACCGCTGTTTGCTTCTTGCTCTTCATTTGTCAATACTGAAAATTCACTGTGTCAAGTTGCAACAAATTCTAAAAAACTACATCTCTCCAAAAAACAATCAGTTTTCTGTACACAAACGCAATGTATGGTAATTTGGCTACACTGTGTCTTCAAGTCAAAGGCCAACACTTTCAGGTGACAAAATTAAATCCTTACACACATGCAAAGTATTCAACTTCTTTATTTTACACATTACTGTTTCATTGGCCAAATTCCTATTTAGATTAGCTTCTCTTTCCTTCCCCCAGTAAAATCAGTATAAAGGCAAACTTCACTTTCTATCCCAAACTAGTGTCTAACTATATATGTCAAGACTGGTAAGACTGAAAGCTAAATTTCACCCCAGATCACTTTTCGTTTGGTGGCAAACAGACGAAATTCGCATGTAAAATACTGTGATTCCACTAAGTGGCTGTTACTATTAAACAACATCTATGGTGACGGGGTTGCTTTTCACATGGTCATTCTGTTTGTCCAGAAAAATTAATAGGCAATGCACATTTTTAACTTGAGATACTTATTACCGTATTGATTTTTCTTAATGGCATGATTTAAAAACAATGTATAACTCAAGTATTCACTGAGAATAGATTATTAATCCTCCTTGACATGGTTAGAGTTTCACTTAAGCATAATGGTTTACGTGTGTTACCATGAAACAGAAATACTGATTAGATGAACTTTTAATCCCCTCCTTCAGTTTTAACAAATCTTTAACAGTAGAGAATGCCCAAGCACACCTGGATATTACTGCAAAAAATGTAAGGTTCATTATCAAGATTTCCCTTAGTTATTAATAATTAAGCCATATTATTTTGTAATTAAAAAATAAGTATAATACCAGAGTATATCAATACATCTAAAACAACAAGATATTTTCTTACTAGTTCAATAAACATAGCTTTGGGCACAACTTAAAATAATTTCAATATAGATACTCATATTTTAAATATAGGAGGGACTTTGCCTGATTTGATTACAAAATCCTCCTTGTCCCTATTTTATGATTTAAAATAATTACAGTGAAAATTTAAAACTTAAAATACTTTTCACATGAAGAACAAAATCTAGGAGAATTGAAAACAAACTCCCACTCTGTTACTGGCCATGACTTCGGCAGGAAAGCCTCTTAAATCAGAACTAAGGTTCACATCCTGAGATTATCTAAAATGAAGCTCAGTGACAAATAAAAGCCATATTCTACTTTCACTATTGTTGTATAAGGTATGCTCCATGGATCAAAGCTTCATTTCTGGTTTGCAACATTCAGATGACCAGAGAGGCCCCTGCAGAAGACACGGGAAATTTTACTTCACTTTCAGTCTCTACAGAATATTCAAGCTCATTAGGCTGCCACTCAAAAACTGTGTAGCTAAAATCTACAACTTGCAGGTCTGGCAAACAGCAAAGTTACATTTGCAGGATATCAGTATTCTGGATTTCCCTTCAATTTATATTTCTAAACTATAGCAAGTATTGGGTGATTCACAAAAATCAACCAGTTGCTAAAAATCTCTGGCTGTTATTAAAGCCACTGAAAAGAAAATAAGCTTTCTTACTGTAGGCAATTTTAATTTGGTAATGAACTTTGGGACACTTAGGAAAAGTAATATTAAGAAGACCAGAAGGTTTTGGTTAAAAACCTGTGAATCATCTCTGTAAATCAAAATAATTTATTATCGTCAAAACTGCAATCTTTTCTTTGGGCCTGTCAGCTGGTCATCAAAAGTCATCTTGTCTATTTTGTAAACTTAAGGGAAGAAACTCAAAGGTTTGCACAGAGAAAGAAGTGTCATAAAGATGGGAAGAGTATCAATAAAATTTGAAAACCTTAAACTGAACTAATTGATTTGGAGCTAGATACTGGTTAGAAGCTATTTTCTGATATAGAAATGGAGGAAAATGTTTAACCTGGCTATGGCTATAAATACTGCATCTCTTCTAAATTAAATCAATGTTCTTGATGAAACTAATTTCTTGCCTGAAAAGTATTAAAATAATTTCACTACAAAAAAGGTTTTGCTACAGTTCTGCACATTGTTCCACTGAAGCAAATGGTTCAATGTATATATGATGATAGGCAAACTGTTTTTACAAAAAAAATGAGGGCATTTTGTAAACACTGTATGAAATACACTAATATGAAAGGCCCATTTTCAACTTTCTATACCAACCTGATCTTTATTCACACTGAACTGTATAAATATAGCTTGTTTCCTCTTCTTAAACCATCCTATTCTATTCTAAACATGTATATACAGTAATAACCAAAGTAAAGAAATTAAAACTGCAATGAAATATCACTTTTCTATCCAACTGATAAAATTTTAAAAGACCAGACACAGTGCTAATAGCTGGGAGGGAAACAAATCCTCATATATAGTTAGTGAGAGTATAAAGTTGTACTCTTTCTGAGGGCAATTTGGCAGCATGTGTGAAAATTCTAAATGTATAAGAGTTTAAACTCACTAATTCTTACTTCTAGTAATTTATCTTATCAAAATAATCACCTAAGTGTGCTAAGATACATGAATAAAAATATTCATTTGTAACATAATTTGCCAAAGGAAATAATGGAAAACAACTCTTATGTCAATCAACACAAAATTAAGATTATGACACCACTTTAAGGGGCTGGGGGAGATATCTTTATATACAGTAACAGGATATAAAACACACTATTAAAGTGGTTATTTCTGGAAAAAATGCAATTGTGGAGACTTCTGCTTTCTTGTTTGTAATTCCATTACTTTGAATATTAGTTTTATAAGTTTTTCTTTTATAATCAGAAAGAAAGCAACAAAAATTTAAAAATACATGTATAGCCCCATGAACTGGGAACTCTAGCTAATTTACTTTTATATCATAAAACATACATTATTTAGATAATGCATAATTTACTAGAGATGTATTATAAAGGTTTTAACAAACAAAGCTCTATTTCTGTTGCCAGCTTATAAATAATCTCTATTATTTCCTTTGTTTCAGAGTCTATAATGTTTTCTGTGTAAAATATATTTTGCTGAATGTTATAAATATATAAATAATACTCCAATTTAAGGGAATAACAGCAATTTCTATATTTATCTCAACCATAACCAAACCATTAAAAGTAGGAAATGCTCAATAATACATTCTTTAGTAATTCAAGAAGAAAAAGAATTAACACTAAAAATGTTATTCCAAACATGAACTATTTTACTTTAACTGGTTAATTTGTTAATTTTTCATTTTCTATGAATGATCCTCTTTTCATGTAACCAATCTATGTATTACTCTTTATGTATTATTTGCATATAATATTTAAATAAAATCATTCTAAAAACCCTAACGCTTCATAGAATAGTAATATTAATGATTTAACTAACCATGTAACACAAGAAAACAAGATTTTGCATGATGTATACATGTAGCTATTATATAACTTTAAGGTACAAACATATTATGTTTATAACTGTATCTACTGAAAGTCCTTTAACATAACACCAGAGTAAGGTCCCAGTATTATTTAATAACAGTTTATACACTGAACTATACTTGGAACTTCCACCTGACTAGTAATATTCCTAATTTTGAAGTAGCCAAAATGACCTCATGTTTTTCTTTTCCATTTATGGTCTCTGTGCCTCTGTTACTAATTTGCAAACTGATCAAAATGACCATCCAACAGTGCTGCATGCGGGTGTGCAGTCATTTCTGTCATGTGTTGTGAAGATTTCAATTGTAAGTTGGTGTAAAGGTTGATGGCTTTATACCAACCATTGTTTCCCCTATTTGGAGGCAGAAACAGAGAAAGAAGAAAGTTCTCCCACGCTGCTTGTTGTACTGTACTTCACTAATCTCAAGTCTATGAGTTTGCCATATAATTTAGAGTTGATCTGGGTGGAAAGTCCAGGGGTGCTCTGTTACAGCCTAAAGAAAGATGACTTCCCAGGGGTTGATTTGAGACATGCAGATAGTAATGGAGTCTAGAGATACATAAGAAGCCAATGTAGGCAGCTTTGTACTCTGCTGGCTTCCTCTGCCTTTAGTTACAGAAAGAAGGAAATATCCATTTTAGACTTTTTTTTGTCTTAACCTATGAAAAATTCAACATTCTATTTAACCAAAAGAGAAAATGGACTCAATGAAGAATTATATATGTATCAAGTATTTTGTGTTTATTAGTTCATCCGCTAGCACTAATATCAGTGTCTAGTATTGAGTGACCCCCACCCTCCAACTCCAGTACTCTTGCCTGGAAAATCCCATGGAAGGAGGAGCCTGGTGGGCTGCAGTCCATGGGGTCACTAAGAGTTGGGCACGACTGAGTGACTTTTCTTTCACTTTTCACTTTCATGCATTGGAGAAGGAAATGGCAACCCACTCCAGTATTCTTGCCTAGAGAATCCCAGGGACAGAGGAGCCTAATGGGCTGCTGTCTATGGGATCGCACAGAGTCAGACACGACTGAAGCGACTTAGCAGCAGCAGCATTGAGTGAACATTTCAGATGTGAGCCAAGTTCAGCCTTTGGCCATGATATCTATACCTTCAATATATTGGTATGCATATACATTAAAAATTTTGGTTTTAATCTTGTTGAATCTTACATTTTAATAATATTTCTCATAAAATGTCTACTTAGGTATCACATCACGTTGACTGTTAAAAATTGCTTATTTTAATTTTTTTGAATATTGTTTTTCCTGTTGATTTTCTCAAATTATTTATAAATACTGATTATTCAAAAAGACTGTTAGAAGTGCAATATTTTATAATGATCATATCAGTCACTGTCAGTCATATAAAACTTCAATATTTCAAACTAAAAAAACAGCTCAAGGAAATTAAAATAATAATTCCACATCAATGATTATCACCCTAGTATCATACCACCTGAGTGAAACTGCAAGAGACTAAGAGCCAGGAATACATTCTCATGTTATCAACTTTCTTTTTTTAATTCTAAAAATTTGGCTCTTTTTGCCTCAGTTCCACCATATTACAAACACTGAATGTTGGCAGCTAATCAAGTAATGATTGGAAAGTGCTTAAAGCTTAAATATTCTTGGAAGAGAAGTAGTGTACAGGTGCAAAGTAAAAGATATTTTTTAAATGTTTCCCACAAATTGAGGAAAAAAAAAAACCAAAATTCTTCTTGGGCCATGTTTACAAAAGAATAAAGTATTAAAACACCACTATAATTGTAAGGAAATGAGCTTGCCTGGGGTGGATTCACCTCACTTATTTATCAGACACCCCTAAATACTTCCAAAAAGTTTTGAGATAGCTTGTAATGAAATACAAAGTAAAAAGACTATAGGTAAAAGAGAAAAGATTTATGAAATAGTCATGTCAAAACATGAGAAGTTCTAGCAACTGGGAATAAAAAATTACAAGATTCCTACCAATCATTTTCAAAACAGAAATATAATGGCATATAAAAAGAGCATTAAAAGTAATAAAAAGTATGTCTATTCCTCAAGAAAAGAGAAATGTATCAGCTATCAACAAGAGTGATTTACTTTTGGAGAAGCCACAGAAGGAGCACTCATTTGTAAAATGTGTGTGTGTATATATATACGTTCTGCCAAACCCTGTGCTGGGAGGTAGAGACAAGGGGAGAAAGAGAGGCTTGGTCTCTGCTTGGAACTCAAAGCTCCAAGGAAGGGAGAAGGACATTAACTCACTAACCACAAAAAGATGAGTATGTGGTAATTCCAGAGCAAGATAGTTCTGGTAGAAAGGAAGGTAATATGAGGATGGATGATAAGGAAACCATAGCTAGACTCAGACTTAAAGAAGGCTCCTTGAAGAACGTAGGCTTGAAATAAAATCTGTTTGACGACTATGAGTTCACTCAGAACATAGTGAGGGTGGTTTAAAAGCATGAGAGACAGACAGGGACAGAGACAAATAAATAGACAAATAAAAAAAGGGCAGAGACAAAGAGACAGACAGAGATAGGGTGAAAGAGGCAAACAGTCAGAGACAAAGAGAGAGGAACAGAAAACACACAAAGACAGCGGCAGAAAGAGAAGAGTTCATGCTAAGTCCTGGGGCAGGAAAGAGCTTGAGACTCTCGAGGAGTGGAAGGAAAGATCAGAGCAATTGAAGCAAAGAACACTGTAAGATAAGGCTGAGCCAGAGAAGAAGAGCCCTGTGGGCATATTAAGGCTTTACTAAAAAGCCATAAGGAGCTCTTAGAGCATTTTAAAAAGCAAACCAAGAGTCAATTCCTATAAAACTTCTCCCCATATTGTCTCTTAAAGTTTAGGGTCCAGGAAAAGTCTTTCTGGAGCTAATTGTTTCAGATGAAGTTTTACTGAACTTGTTAGAAAATAAATGGTTGAGGAGAAATTGTATTGCACCACCCTTTTCAAAGGAGGAAAAATGGGAAGAACAGAATTTTCTGGAAGCACTTTTTATGGACTTTGGATGGGAGACTTGCAGAGGAGATCCAGGTTTGACATGTGGTGATTTACCTCTGGAGAGTAAATTCTTAGAGTGGCTCCCCAAACACCAGGCTCAGAGAACCAATATTCCTGAGGTAAACAGATTGACTACCCATTCCAGTATTCTTGGGCTTCCCTGGTGGCCCTGATGATAAAGAATCCACCTACAATACGGGAGACCTGGGTTCGATCCCTGGGTTGGGAAGATCCCATGGAGAAGGGAACAGCTACCCACTCCAATATTCTGGTCTGGAGAATTCCATGGACGAAGGAGCCTGGCAGGCTACAGTCCATGGAGTCACAAAGGGTCAGACACCACTGAGCCACTTTCACATTCAATAGACTGTAGCAGTCAGGGAGCTGGGAGGCAAAAATAGATGGAACCCACTGCTTTATTCGTAGGGGGAAATAGGAAGCTGAGTTTTTCTTCCTTTCTTCCTCTGTTTAGCCTTGCTAGGTCCACTCACTCTCTCTCTTTGACAGTCATCGTCCGACTGTAGCTTCTTTATGTCTATCATCTCTCTCTCCAGAGTGTTTCTCTCTAACTTGATTAAGACTACTTGATTGTGTTTTCCACAATATTTCATTCTGCGAGAACGTATGAAAGTCGTGAAAGACATAATGAAGAGGATCTTTTTGTTAAAATGATCAAATGCAGGTGGTACTCAGTGAAAGGCTAAGAAATCACCCAAGAGTGACTGATTGTGGAGCTGGTGGTTAAAAACATGTCCCTTCAGTAGAAAAGATGCTAAAGAATGGCTTGTGCAGCCTTACAGGTCCAGGATTCCTATGCCATTGATCATCTCTCTGGACTGACAATATCTGTCCCAAAGCAATACTTCCATGCTCGCCCATCATATTAGAACAGAGCCTAAGAATAGAGCCTGGGTACTGCTTAGTCTTGAATGATTTTTTTTTTTTTTTTCCTTCTGTACTGTGGAGGGAAGACTGACTACAAAGAGTTCTTTCACAGGCTTGTAT
The DNA here is from genome assembly GCF_016772045.2 of Ovis aries. Lineage (NCBI taxonomy): Eukaryota > Metazoa > Chordata > Mammalia > Artiodactyla > Bovidae > Ovis > Ovis aries. The sequence continues at coordinate 191,408,370 of NC_056056.1, read as the reverse complement.
TTACCCTACAAACCAAATGCCCTCCCATTTGAATGTCCCCCTGGGCAATCACTGGTTCTGGTCTTGGATTTGTAAGGTTGATAAGACTCTTTCCATTCAGTTCAGTCAGGCATGAATGAGCAAAAATTTTCTAATACAGCGAGAAAAGGGGTCTACAGAGAAATAGGGGGCACACAAGTGTTGATTCCCACAAGCCGCTTAAAAATAGAATACCTGTCTTAGACCTTTCAGGGGTAGGTTTCAGTGTTGTTTCTTATTTCTATTCTTACATCGAATCAGAAAGCAGCCTGAGTCTTGACTCATCATTACATATGGCCTATTGACAGTTGACAACAACTTTACTCATCATTACATATGGCCATTTACAGTTGACAGCTGTCAACCAGGCAAGTTCACATACGTTGCTTCACAATCACATGGCATCACAAAGAGTGGGGTGAGATCCCAGGCCACCATGCCACTGATCAGCCTAGAAGGAACCACTGTAGCTGGAAACCACCTCTCTGAAATAAAACAGGTCCCATACTTGCACATTTACTTCAGTATCTCACCACTAAAAACCTACCATCACATTCAAATTAAATGGTCTTTTATTTCACGCAGTACCCTTAGAACACTTTTGTTCTGGTACTTATTTCTGATACTAGTGTTTTTCTTCCCTTTCTATTCAAGTTAATTTCCTACAGGAAAAGAAAAAAAGAAGGGAAATGGTATTGTGGTCTTTAGACCACAAGGAAACCCTGTTTCTTAAGATACAGAAGTAGGCATATGTCCAGTTTAAATTCAGAGAATGAGAGATCATAGGAGTTAGGAAATAATAAAATCACCAAGATATAAGACTTCAGAAATCTATTTAAACTGCCTATTTTCAAAACCAACTCCAGTTTGAAGTACAGCAGAATAAAGTTGCTGTCAGTAGCACAAATTGAAAGTTAAAAGTCTGTAATAGTAGAGTTTTGTTCTGTGTGTGTGTGTTTGTGTGTGTATATAAATTTACGAGGTAGCATCTTCCCCATATAATTTATTCACCTCGCACATTTTACATCATCACTGCAGTATTTATGGCTACCTATTCCAAGCAGGTCTTCTGGAAGGAATTTTAGTTAAGACACAAATCACTTGCAGCTAGTGATTTCTAACCTTTATTACCCCTGTAAGACAGACAACTTTTGAGACACAGCCTAAACATGTCAAAAGGTTGGTTTTCCATTAATATCAGCAGGAGCAGAAAATGACACTGCAGTTGTCCTTGGAACAGAGAAGCTGACAGATTTGCTGAAAGGTTCAGCCATTGTAGGATTTTGTTAAAAATCTACAGGCCGCAGCATTTCCTTTTGAAGTTCTGAAACATCTTGGAATTCAAAAAGCTCAACAAAGAACAACATGGACAATTGGGTTTTTCAAAACTCCATTTTAATTTAGTTTTTCAAATATGATGCCCAGTCATTTACCGTGTCAACTTACTCAAAGATACAAAGTAAGTTCGTTAAGAATTATCACTAAAGGTACCCAAATAGATTTCCAATTCTGAGAATATATGCCAAGGTCTAATATGTTTAATTTAAACGCCCTACCTTTCCCCTGGGCATTCCCAACAACTCTAATTGAAAGGCACTTAACAGAGGCAGGCCTACAATTCTGAGTATTGTATACTGGCTCTCAAATTGAAGGTCTTTCCATTCAGAGTGTGAAAAATCAGATTCCAGATCACTTGTCCTTTATAATTCCTGTAATCTTTTCTAGTTAAACTTAACATCTGAGTATTACAGTAAAAACCAACATCCAGGACTAAATCTCCTAGAGTTGGCAGCTATATTGTTCTATACTGGAAGGCTCAAAAGAGAACTGTACACTGTTTGGGTAGCAGACAGAAGCTGAGTGAGTCAACTGAGATTAACACAAAGACTTACTTCTACTAAGATTTTGTATAATTACACCTACTGTATGTACTTCTGCAAGATAAATAACAGTTCTTAGCTATTATTCTTATCAACCTGGTATTTAGGAAATTATCTTGGTTCATTCTTATCCTAATTTTTAAGGAGCTGATAAAATTTTAATTTTGTATCTAACTCACATCCAAAAGCATACAAATGTTGAACAACAGCAATCTTGAACTATATGTCAGAGGTATGACTTAGAACAGCAGTTAAGTTTTTATTCCCTCACTCAATATTTAGATGACTCAACTGAATTCCAAAAATGACTCTCTATATTTAATAAATCATAATAAAATAGATACCACACATATTGCCTTGTCTCCTCTGGTCTGACAGTCTATATTAAATTTTACAACTAAATTTGAGGGTTTCCTAGGTGGCTCAGATAGTAAAGAATCCACCTGCAGTGTGGGAGACCTGGGTTTGATCCCTGGGTTGGGAAGCTCCCCTGGAGGAGGGCATAGCAACCCACTCCAGTATTCTTGCCTCGAGAATCCCCCATGGACAGAAGAGCCCGGCGGGCTATAGTCCATAGGGAAGCAAAGAGTTGGACACAAATGAGGGACTAAGCACAGGAAGAGATCCCAGTCCTTACTGAATTCAGCTGGTCATTTTTTTTTTTAAAGATTAGATCACTGGTTTGTTGTTGTTTGCTTGTTTGTTTGTTTCTGGCTATGCCAAAAGGTATATGGGTTCTGAGTTCCCCCAGCAGGGATTGAACCTGCACCACCTTCATGGAAGCACAGAGTCTGGACCACGGACTGGATAGCTAGTGAAGTCCCTTGTCAAATATTTTAGAAAGGAATCTACACGGCATATATTCTATCAGAGCACAATATACCTCGTAACACAAACCCAGTTCTTCAAGGAAGCACTGCTTAAAAAAAAAAATAAAAGTAGTTTTCTTTCTAATTTACCAGCTTAAGTTTACTGTTTCCGTTGTACAGATCTCAACATTATAAAATGAACAAATCTTGACAATAAGAAGAAAAGAAGATGGGCAAAAAAGAAAATATCTTCTCTATACTCAGAAAAATGAACACAGTTCCCTAGAAAATAGACTCATTTCTCTCATTCCATAAAGGATTAAAAAAATGACCATGAAAAATTGCAGTTGTATCAGATCTATGGAAAATTCAGAAGACAACGAAACCAGTTAATTTCCTAAATTAAAGGCTTACAAGAATAAAAGCAAAGACCTATGAAATTTTACCTCTAAGTATCTAAGCCCAAAACAGTTGCTGTAAAATTTGCCACACTTGCCTTAGTTTTTACATAGAGAATGTGTTTGGTTTCACAGGTAATTGGTAGCCTTGAGCACATGTAACTTACAATCACTGAATGAAAAGATTTGCTTTGGTGAATTAAAATGGAACAATTTCTCTAAAATAAAGGGGAAAAAGGCCAAAAAAAAGTTAAGGGGATTAATAGGCAAGTGTTTCATCTATTTTTGCATTTAATTTGATGTTCTGAAGGCTTTAGGCATCTAAAAATATAACTCTTTTATTCTTATAAGTCTGCAAGATTTGGCTTTTGGAATAGAAACAGTTTAGGTGGAGAGGGAATTGTTGAATTCTGCGTCTATGTTTAAAAAAAAAAAAAAAGAGGGGGTTGACCATAACCCGAGGCCCTAGCTCCTGCAGAGTGCCTGTTGTTATGAAAGCAAGGTGCTCCACACGATCTAATCATAGCACTAAACCTTGTTACAAGCCCTTTTACAGCTCCAATATCTGGGTTACATGGAAACACGCTGGAGAGCCTCCTTGTACTATGAAATAAATGTCATTCTGACTGGCATCCTCTCTTCCAGCAAGTAATTTCCCTCCGCTGATAAATCGATACAGCAAAAACAAATGAGAACACACAATGGGCACAGTGAGGATTACATTTTTATTCATTTCAGAGCCCCTGCAGCCAAGTTTTTTAAGCACAATAGCAGAAAATGATGCACTTGAGCTAGGAAACAAGAGAGATACATAGAGACGTTGAGATAAGAAAAGAAAGACCAGAAAAAGGAAAAAGGAAAGAAATGGGAACAAAGAGAAAGCCAGGAGACAGAAGGCAATTGTGTCCCTACCAAGCAGTTCAGACACAAACTTTTGTTAGAGAGTAAGATTATTATTTAAATTCCTGTCCAGCTCCTCATAGACAGGATTGGAGAAACACAATTACATCTCTTTTTTTTTTTTTCCCCACTTCTTTATTCTGAAAGTTTGCAGATAATTTGAAAAGGATCTAAGATCTTCTCTTTCTTTGATTGATTAATTATTGATACCAACATGGGAACCACACATGAAAACTTATCTAGTAAACTCTGAACTAGAAATGGTACAAAAGACACAATAGATCTTATTCATCTCTGGAAGTCCCCTCAAGTCTTTTCTTTTTTTTTTTTTTTTTTTTTGCCTTTAAGGCAAAGATGGAAAGGGCAAAACAAAAGAGAAGCCAGAACACAGTGTCTATTCAAACAGGAATGGGAAATTCCTATACAGATATCTTTTAAGATTGACTTTATAACTCCCCAATTAATTGAATGGGTTATCATATAAAAAGAATGTGGAGCACACTTTAAAGTAAAAATCTGAACATAGTTTGTCTTTGGAAAGGAAAATAAAAAGATCATTTCATAAAACCTTGAAAACCCTATATTTTCCTGTGAACAGATAGTATTATATTTTCTGTTATTCATCATGGTATTTAATCCTTCCTGAGACAATGGAAATAAAAACAAGATTATAAAGTCCTAATAAAGCTTTGTAGATGATGCGCTATTATAATCCTTAAACTCAAAAATAGTTCTTTGGCAAGTTGTTCAACTATCCATGCCATATCCTCTTCGTCAATAAAAATAGAGATGATGGCAAAAGGGACTATCTCAGGGTATTCGAGAGAATTAAACTAGCTAATATAAGGAAAGTGCTTAAACATCTCCTGACTCAAAGCTCACGTCACATCAGTATGATCACCACCACCACCACCATTACCACTACCATCATCACCATCATGTCATCCATTGCTTTCCAAGCTACAGTTAGTTATTTGGGTGTTATCAACATTTTCTGTTTGACCTATAGGCTAACAATGTAGTCATATAATATATTCTTGGTGCCACTGTACAATACTGAACTAGATAGACTCAGGGTCTCATCTGCCCACAGTTTTTAAATATTCTTAACTATTTTGTGATATTCCAGACTCAGTACACTCTCTTGGAAGAGAAAGTCAGAAAATGCATCACTATATTCAACCCATTCTTTGAATTGAATTTAATTTATTCTTTTCATTGTTTTCTTTACTAAAGTCTAGAAGATTATGCATACTTTTTCTTCCTTAAAATATCTATGTAACTAATATTTCCTACTATCTTTACCATGCTAATTCTAATATAATATAGGATTTAATATATTATACTTTTAATGTTGTCTGTGATCTTTCTCCTTGGCTCTAATTTGATTACCCCTTTTCTATTAAGTGCTTCCTTTAGCATATATCTCCTCCATCATTCATCACTCCACTCCATGGTCCAACCACGTCAGTTTTTGAGAAGCAGTAAGAAAGAGTAACAGATCACACTGGTTCTTCATTTGTATCACAAACTTCAATGACAAACGAAGAGAAACAAGAAAAGAAAGCAAGCAAAAAGAGTGGAGGTGGGTTCTTCTGGACTCTGCCATTCTTTCTCTCTCCTATTGTCATTAAACCCAGGTGTTTATAGGGCTAAATCAATGTCTCTATTTTTTCTCACTAACATCCTCCCTGATGAACCTTTCTATACATTTTTCCCTTAAGGCCTCGCTGTGAAATTTGAATACATACACAAGATATATTGTATATTTACTGTATATGTATCTGTGCTTTTAGCACTCAAAGGGTAAGTCTTTTTACCTCCTAAAAACCAAGTTTTGCCTATTTAGCAGCAATACCATTTGAGAATTCAGGGACTAATTCTTCTTATGAAAACAGATTTCCACTTAGCAAACTGGGTCCCATGTAATTGTGGAAGGTGAGTTGAAATTCAGTTAGAGCTATGTATGTGTGTTGTGTGTTTGTGTTTTGTATTGAGCAAACCTTTAAGTACTAATCCATGGCTGTATAAATCATTTTATCCCAAATCCAAAAGAGTACTCTGAAGGTCGAAGATCTATGGTAGTTCACGAAAGATGCCTAAGAAGCTACAAAGCAGTTTAAGGACAAGAAGAAAGGGGGATGCAGAGTAGAGTGGAATTATTTCCAATTAAAGCAGCTAGGGAATTAGGTAGGTGGAATGTAATTATCTACATTGGAGTTTGGCCAGGCTTCTGGGCTCTTCAAAAAAAAAAAAAAGAAAAAAAGCTCTATGATCTTTAACGAATAGAGAGGTAGGTCCAAGTTTAACATCTCATCCGAAAAAAAAAGAAACAAGATTTCTAAGTCCTTATTTCCCAGAACATAAGTGGTATTCTTCTTTAACAAATGTGAAACTGCTTATACATCCCATACTTCAATTTGAAATAATTATTTCATAAAGCAATGACCTTGGAAATGGGAGTGTTGAAGAAGAAAGAGTAAAATAGCTCCAGCAGTCAATGAAAGCAGAGGCACAATTTATAGCAAATAAAAATCAAACCTGCAGTGTTTTGAGATACAAGTATTTGCTAAGTCATAGCAACAGCTATCTAAAACTGAATATGATGTCAGTTTATGCTTTTTTGTTGTTGTTACCTGAAGAAGTAATTCTTAAAGCAGGTTAGTTTTGTTCCAAGTGTACAAACCCTTCCCCGATGATGGGACTGCCAAGGTGGTGTAATGAAAACTAATACCCTCTGCAAACTCAGGAAGCCCAAGATGTGTGAGCAATAAACGTAAGCAGACATTATACCCTTCATAATCAGGCCGAATGAAGATGTGAACTGAATAAATGCTTGAGAAAATTCATAGCTTCTATTAGATGCAAAGATCGAAGTGTTAGACACCTTTTAGCTCAACTTTCATTTAATTTGCGGCTTTCGTTTCTGGAGTCTGAAGGGAGTGAAAAATTCTTCTCTAATTTTTTTCCTCTTTCATGACTTGACCAGAAAGATGAAATTGGGGTACTTTAATTACCATTCAGAGCCAAAGCTTGCCCTTTGATATGGAAATCCCACTTCTGCGACCGCCTTTTCCTGGCCCTTCTCTCAGTTGCCCACCAAGAATTTTAAGTAGCTTTGTCACCAGCTGATCCTGCAAGCTAAACTGTAGCTCTTTCCTGTTAAGTTTTGTTTAAGTTACACTATGCATCTTCCACCAGATTGGAAGAGCTGAAAGCAAGGAGGGAGGAGCGGGGGGGGGGGGGGGGGGTGAAGCAGAGAGAGAGAGGAGAAGAGAGCATGAATGAGAATATGACTGACTCAATGCATTAGAGTTGCTGAATTATAGTCCCTACCCTGTCAGCATGAAGCGTGGCCCATTCTGCACAAAGCCTCTCACTTTAAACACACACACAGAGCACACACTGATGAAAGCTGCCATGTACAGCTACCCCGTTATTGTCATCTGCCTGCTGCATGACTCCCGGCTTTGCTATAATTATTAATTGCACTTGTCAACTGTCATTAATTCCTCTTTAGCATCCCTGTCTTTGAGTAATTAGACAGAAAAGCCTCACTGAGCTCATTGTTTAGAGTCCCCTAAAAAAGTCCACTGGGCTTTCCATGGAGAAAACCATCAGGAATACAATAGATCACTTCTCAGTTAACCCTTTGGAAGTATGAAGAGAGGTAGAGGGCTTTTTACAAGTTTGAGTGGCCAGCTTTGCTTTGTGAGTACAGAAAGTCATTGTCAGCTACCTTATACCTGGACCCATATTCTCAGTCTTACTTGCAGGGAAGAGGTATTCAAGGTAATCAAAAAGTCAGACAAAGTTCTTATGAAAAACAAAATTTCCAAATCAGAATCTTCAAATTTCTAATCATTTTCTCATTTGATCTTATGCTTTGTATTTTGCAGAAATCATGTTTTTCAAAATAATATTTTCCTATGTTTACCATATAGCTTTATGTATACAACACATGTATGTATACATGAATGATCCACAAAGTTTTTCCAGGTGCCTTTTGGTTTCTCTATATCATAATTTGGCTTCTAAATTTTAGATTGACAGGATAGAAGCTCCAGTTTTTATTTAGTCCTTCTTCCAACCTTCCACGCAAGGAGTTGGGTGACAGTGCTTTTCGTTGTACAACTGGTGACTCTTAAATATATTTTTACATTTTATTTTAAAAGCCCATGGCCTCCAAAAGTTCCGTGAATTTGGTAGACTCAGCTGATAAATGGAACATGGTTTACATCAGAGTAGTAACTATAAACGAGAATTACTATGTTAGCACGTTGAATGACATAATGCATAAGAAAGCACTTTAAAAACTGCAAAGTGCTATAAAACATCATAATAGCATTTTATCATCATTGGCTTATAAAACTAAGCTCCTTTGACACTTTTACATTTATTTGTCGCTTTAAATGCTTGGGCAATCAAAAATAAGTCAAGATTGAGGATTATTTGGCTGTTTTCTAAAAATAACATTGATAAAAATATCAGAATAGATATTATTTGTGTTAGCAAATAATAGAAATATTAAACAAACAGAAATGTTAAATAAATATTAGAAAATGTCTAAAAAGTAAGGTGGATTGAACTAGCTGCTCCACTGCAAAAGAAAAATCATAAGAATTTCTCTGAAAAATAAACATGTATAGAGTTTTGAAAAATGAACTAAAGTAAGTATGATCACTAGGGATCATTAGAGCTCCTTCTTATATTATCTTAGCTATAATATTTCTCCCAGATGCTAGGTGAGTTCTTTCTACCAGTAATAATACCATTTATTGAAGTCTAGATATGTGCTCTATGTACCTTATACATCAATCCATTTGATGCTCAAACGTCCACGAAATAGGTATTATTATCTCAATTTTAGAGATGGAAAAACTGAGCAACAAGTAATTGAGGAAGTTGTTCAGGATCTCACAGCTAGTCAGGGACTGGTAAGTCCAAAAGCTCCACTCTTATTCACTCTTCTAGTCCACCTCTCCAGAAGTAAAGGTACTACCCTATCTAGGTTTCAATTCACTGGGTAGCGGATCTCGATTTCTGGTAGTTTTTCCTAAAGAGCAAAATACATTAAAATATTTGAAATATTTGTCATAAAAGTGTGATATGAATGTGTGCTGGACACCATAGGGACCTGCCATCCCATACATTCAAAGTGCAAGCTGTGTGTGTGTGTGTGTGTGTGTGTGTGTGTGTGTGTGTGTGTAGAGGGAGAGAGAGAGAGAAAATAAGTTAGGAATTACTCTAACTATCCTTGGGCACTATTATTATTGTGTGTAATTGCTAGGTTAATACAAAAAATCCACTTTTACTTGCATAACTATATATATAATACACACATGTGCTGAAGAATTGATGTAATCAAACTGTGGTGCTGGAGAAGACTCTTGAGAGTCCCTTGGACTGCAAGGAGATCAAACCAATCAGTACTAAGGATATCAACCCTGTATACTCATTGGAAGGACTGATGCTGATGAAGCTGAAGTTGCAATACTTTGGCCACCTGATGAACAGCCAACTCACTGGAAAATACCCTGATGTTGAGAAAGATTGAAGGCAGGAGGAGAAGAGGGTGACAGAGGATAAGATGGTAGGATGCATCACCAACTCAATGGGCATGAATTTTGGCAAAGTCTGGGAGATGATAGGGGACAGGGGGGTCTGGCATGCTGCAGTCCATGAGGTTGCAAAGAGCTGGACACAGCTTAGTGACCAAACAACAATACAGGCGCATAAATTGAACTATTAGTCTAGTTCAATGTACTGTTTACTGAGTATTTACCGTATATCTAGTCTATGCTAAAAAGTTCGTAAGGCACTGAGTGAAAAAGGAAAGCATAAATTATGATTTTTAATTAAAAGGGGTTTTCAGACTTACTGGAGAGACAGATCTCAAGAACCATACAATTAACATACTACAAAGTGCTAAATGGAATACAATCAATGAAATAGATTAAATGAAAGCACTATGATCAATGACAAGCCATTACTGGGAGGGAAAATACAACTTATTAAAAGGAAAAACTTTCTAAGTATCAGAGGTGTCCAACGCTGAATCTGACTGATATGAAAAGAAATGAAATACCCATGACCAAAAACATTCAAGTGAGATGGTGATTTACAAACAATGATATGAAAGAATTTCTGCAATGAGGTTGAACCAGCCTAAAAACTGTCCAGGGTCATTTTGCATGTCTTAGATTCTCTAATTCCATAGGATAATTCTTTAGCAAGGGAGGACACTTTAGTTTGCTTGTTCTCTTGAAGAGGTCTGGTATTAAATTAGACTCTGAAAGAAAAATTAAAGTTTAAAAAGTGACAAAGAGAGTGAAAAAAAAAAGAATTCCAAGTAGAATTACAGGTGCAAAGATACAGAAGTAGAAATAATAAACTCTTGGGGGAAAGACAACTCGCAGAAAGCTACCTCACTGATACAAATAGTAACTTGAGGGAGTAGGGGTGGTGGGATGGAGTGAGGTGAAGTGGGTAGGAAGTATCAGAATAAAAGCTGTCTCAGCAAAAAGGAGACAAACTTAAAAGGCATGATCAAGAGGCTTTTTTTATTTTATTGAGTCAATGATAAGAGATGGGTTGATTGAGGGGAAAGAGTATGATGGATAAAAGGTAACTCAGGAGACAGGGCTTGGTACAAGTTGTACAGGGATAGAAGGCTGGTTTTGTCTATTAACTGTGGACACAGGCAAATTACTTGATGTCCCTCTCACTTAGTATCCATGTCTCTGGATTGTAAATAACGGTCAGAGTTAATCCACAGAAATCATTTAGAAAAACCCTAGCACACAGTGAGTACTGAATAAATGTTAGCTATGATTATTACTACAAAACACTCACTGCTAACCAGTATGTTTTCACTCATGTCTAATTGATGTAAAAACTGGTAAAGGAGAGAACAGATGTTTTAGGGTGGTATTTTTCAAACAGAGATGCTCCAAAGTAGAATGAACTTTCTTGTGATGCATTAACCTTTCTTTTTAAAGGATCTATGATGAGGAGGGGAAATTATCTATAATAATGCTGAAAAGAGGTTTTTGGCAATGAATGGGAAGGTGGATCATATGCCTCTTAGCTCTCAAGGGTTGGAGTTCTGATGATAAATCTAGAAGGTTAATCGAGGATTCATATTTTAGTCTCTGGAGGGACATTAAATTTAGGTAATAATGTCCCTCAACTTTGGGTTCATGAAATAGCATACTATTAAGAGTATAAGATCCAGAACAAGACTGTCTAGATTCAAACTCAGAAGCTGTCTTTTAATTCTCTTGTGTAAGCCTGAGCAAGACTTTAAAAATTTTTGTGCCTCAGTTCTCCCAAATGCAAAATTGAAACAATAATAAAACATCTCATAGAATTGTCTGAGAGCTAAAATGTTTGACACATGTAAAATGCTTATAAAGTGCTTATGAGTGTTCAACATATGTTAGCTATATTCTTGTCACTGAGATTTAAAATATAGACTGTGACAAAATGGGAAACACTAAATTTTAGAGAGAAAAAATTAACTGCAGTATATCTAAAACAAGAGTATATTTTTAACTCTCTTTTTATACTTTTACTATTCACTCTCTATACTGCCTAAATCAGTGTGGCTAAAATTTTGAGAAGAAAAGTTAGCTGAAGGAGGTCCAAAGGTATTAACTTATAGAATAAAGAACTAAGTCACGAGGATGTGATGTACAGAACGGTGACTGTAGATTGTACATAATGCTGTATTGTATATTTGAAAGTTGCTAAGATAGAAGATTTTAAAATTCCTGGGCATGTTATGTCGTTTCAGTTGTGTCCGGCACTTTGCGACTCTATGGTCCATAGCCTGCCAGGCTGCTCTGTCCGTGGGATTCTCCAGGCATGAATACTGCAATGGGTTGTCATGCTTTCCTCCAAGGGTATTCCTAAGCCAGGGATCTAACCCACATCTCCTGCGTCTCCTGCATTGGCACTAGAGTATTCTACCACTAGCGCCACATGAGAAGCCCTAAAATTCACTATAAGAAAAATAAATAAATAAATACATATGGGGATGGCTGTCAACTAGGCTTACTGTGGCAATCATTTCACAGTATACAAAAATATTGAATCACTTTGTTGGACATTTGAAACTAATATAATACTGCATGTCAATATATACCTCATTTTATTATAAAAATGTATACTCAAAACAATGACAATAGAGAAAAGAGAAAAGGATGAGAAGAGAAAAAAAAGAAAATAGAAAAGAAAAGAAAAGATGGACTCAGCTAGACTTTAGCTGATGGACTTAGTATAAACAGTTTGGTAGTATATCAGCCATAAAGCTGTATAATAAAGTGTCATTCAGATGAATTTGTAGAATCACCGTGGTTACCAGCACTGCTCTCATCAAATGCATCTATAAAGTCTCTATTGTGGAATTTATATTACACTTTATTTTTGGTCTCTTGAATTCCAACAATTCCCCCTCTCACCCAAAATCCATATCATGCCACATACCATATAAAAGCCCTGTTGTAGGGAAAAAAGCATGCTAAATATTGACATTTTTCTTGGGGAGAAAACAAATCAGTGGACTCTTACTATTTATTAAAATCAGATAAGATTAGGCATAATGTCCCTGGATTAAACAACCTCAAATTTACAGACTGATTATGTCACTGCTGTCTCAATATTTCTGAGCCAAAATGAACCTCATGGTTTTTCTCAGCCCCTTTGCTAACATTGTCTCAAGTTCTCCTCATTTTCACCACTCAAGGTTCACCTCAGATATCATTGTCTTCACTTCAGTCCAGTTCAGTCGCTCAGTCATGTCCGACTCTTTGCAACCCCATGCATCACAGCACACCAGGCCTCCCTGTCCATCACCAACTCCCAGAGTTCACTCAAACTCATGTCCATTGAGTCGGTGATGCCATCCAGCCATCTCTTCCTCTGTTGTCCCCTTCTCCTCATGACCTCAACCCCTCCCAGCATCAGGGTCTTTTCAAATGAGTCAACTCCTTGCATGAGGTGGCCAAAATATTGGAGTTTCAGCTTTAGCATCAGTCCTTCCAATGAACACCCAGGACCGATCTCCTTTAGAATGGACTGGTTGGCTATGTCTTTTGGAATTCTCACTTCTCCACAGCTTGTCCCTCTATCATTCCCTGCATGTGTCATATCTTCCTTCTCTGACACGTGAAATATAACAGGATACCAGTTAGAAGTATATGACACGCTAGAAATAAAAACAAAAGGAGGGGTACAATGATGATAAATACATTCCATCAATATCTATACCTTTGGCTAGGGAGACTCCAATCTTGGCACAAAGCTTTTTAGTAGTGAATGACTAAAGGAACGTTGGTCAGTTACACAATACACAGGGATCATCACACAAAAATAGTCTAGTAACTATAGTCATCATCCAGTACACTACATCCGCACAACTTATTTTATAACAGTAAGTTAATATCTTTGGACCTCCTTCAGCTAACTTGTCTACTAAAAAATGTAGTCACATTGATTTAAGCATTAAAGAGGATGAACAGTAAATGCATAAAATGCATGAAAAGAGTTTATGTACTCCTGCTTTAGATGGGCTTCCCAGGTGGTGCTAGTGGTAAAGAAGCCACCTGCTGATGCAGGAGACTTAAAATATGCAAGTTCAATCCCTGGGTGGGGAAGAATCCCTGGAGGAGGGCATGGCAACCCACTCCACCATCCTCACCTGGAGAATCCCAGAGACAGAGGAAAGCCTGGCGGACTATGGTCCATAGGGTCACAAAGAGTTGGACATGACTAAAGCGACTTACCATGCACACACACATGCTTTAGATAAATGGCACTTACTATTTTATATAAATAAATATTATATATATATACATATATATCAGGAACAGCATATGATAAGAGGAGTTAGAAAATTCTCACAAGTAGACTTTAAGAGTGGATATGGCAGGTTGCAATGAAATATTTCTGCATTCATAATGAAATAGGCAACTTCATTGTGACACAACTCTTGGTAGGCATAAAATACCCATAAAGGGTTCTTCATATAGCAGCCCTCATGAGGACCAGTGATACCTCATTAAAGCATAAGTCATAAAAATTGCTTATTTGGAGTCATCAGAAGTCAGGGACACAGCTCTTTGCAACTCTGTCTTAGTTCAGAGGTGGATTTCAGGGTATCTCAAAAGAATTACATATCTCTCAAACCATATTTGCTAAATACTATATATCTCATCATAATCTACCAATCTAATCACATGGACCAAAGCCTTGTCTAAGTCAATGAAACTATGAGCCATGCTGTGTAGGGCCACCCAAGACACACGGGTCATAGCGGAGAGTTCTGAAAAATGTAGTACACTGGAGAAGGGAAAGGCAAACCACTTCAGAATTCTTGACTTGAGAACCCCATGAACAGCATGAAAAGGCAAAAAGATAGGACACTGAAAGATGAACTCCCCAGGTTGGTAGGTGCCCAATATGTTACTGGAGATCAATGGAGAAATGAAGAATGAAGAGACAGAACCAAAGCAAAACAACATCCAGCTGTGGATTTGACTGGTGATGGAAGCAAAGTCCGATGCTATAAAGAGCAATATTGAATAGGAACCTGGAATGGTTAGGTCCATGAATCAAGGCAAATTGGAAGTAGTCAAACAGAAGATGACAAGAGTGAACATCGACATTTTAGGAATCAGTGAACTAAAATGGGCTGGAATGGGTGAATTTAACTCACATGACCATTATATCTACTACTGCGGGCAAGAATCCCTTAGAAGAAATGAAGTAGTCATCAAAGTCAACAAAAGAGCCCAAAATACAGTACTTGGATTCAACGTCAAAAATGACAGAATTATCTCTGTTCATTTCCAAGGCAAACCATTCATTATCACAGTAATCCAAGTCTATGCCCTGACCAGAAATGCTGAGGAAGCTGACATTGAATGGTTCTATGAAGACCTATAAGATTTTCTAGAACTAAAACCCAAAAAAGATGTCCTTTTCACGATAGGGGACTGGAATGCAAAAGTAGGACGTCAGAAAACACCTGGAGTAACAGAAAAATTTGGCTTGGAGTACAGAATGAAACAGGGCATAGGCTAACAGAGTTTTCCAAACAGAACGAACTGGTCAGAGTAAACACCCTCTTCCAACAACACATGACAAGACTCTACACATGGACATTACCAGATGGTCAATACCAAAATCATATTGATTATATTTTTGGCAGCCAAAGGTGGAGAAGCTCTATACAGTCAGCAAAAACAAGACAGGGAGCTGACTGTGGCTCAGATCATGAACTCCTTATTGTGAAATTCAGACTTATATTGAAGAAAGTAGGGAAAACCACTAGATCATTCAGGTATGACCTAAATCAGATCCCTTATGATTATATAGAGTGATCAGTGCAAAGAAATAGAGGAAAACAATACAATGGGAAAAAATAAAGCTCTCTACAAGAAAATTAGAATACCAAGGAAACATTTCATGCAGAGATACAGGAACGGAATACAGGAACGCCGCTCAGTAGTGTCCAACTCTTTGCGGCCCCATGGACTGTAGCCTACCAGGCTCCTCTGTCCATGGGATTTTCCAGGCAATAGTACTGGAGTGGATTGTCATTTCCTTCTCTAGCAGATCTTCCTGACCCAGGAATTGAACCCGGGTCTACCGCATTGTAGACAAACGCTTTACCATCTGAGCCACCAGAAAGTCCTAGTCATGCAGAGATAGGCTCAATAAAGGACAGAAATAGTATGGACTTAACAGAAGAAGATATTAAGAAGAGGTGGCAAGAATACACAGAAGAACTATACAAAATAGATCTTCATAGTCACAATGGTGTGATCACTCACCTAGAGCCAGACATCCTGGAATGTGAAGTCAAGTGGGCCTTAGGAAGCATCACTACGAACAAAGCTAGGTGATGGAATTTCAGTTGAGCTATTTCAAATCCTAAAAGATGATGCTGTGAAAGTGCTTCACTCAATATGCCAGCAAATTTGGAAAACTCCACAGTGGCCACAGGACTAGAAATTGTCAGTTTCCATTACAATCGCAAAGAAAGGCAATGCCAAAAAATGTTCAAACTACCACACCGTTGCACTCCTCTCACATGCTAGTAAAGTATGCTCAAAATTCTCCAAGCCAGGCTTCAACAGTATGTGAACCATAAACTTCCAGATGTTCAAGCTGGATTTAGAAAAGGCAGAGGACCCAGAGATCAAATTGCCAACATCCGCTGGATCATGGAAAAAGCAACAGAGTCTCAGAAAAAACATCTATTTCTGCTTTATTGACTATGACAAAGCCTCTGACTATGGGGATCACAATAAACTGTAGAAAATTCTGAAAGAGATGGGAATACCAGACCACCTGACCTGCCTCTCAAGAAATCTGTATGCAGTTCAGGAGGCAACAGTTAGAACTGGACATGGAACAACAGACTGGTTCCAAATAGTGTAAGGAGTACGTCAAGGCTGTATATTGTCACCCTGCTTATTTAACTTCTATGCAGAGTACATCATGAGAAACACTGGGCTAGATGAAGCACAAGCTGGAATCAAGATTGCCGGGAGAAATATTGATAACCTCAGTTATGTAGATAACACCACCCTTACAGCAGAAAGCAAAGAGGTACTAAAGAGGCTCTTGATGAAAGTGGAAGAGGAGAGTGAAAAAGTTGGCTTAAAGTCAACATTCAGAAAACTAAGATCATGGCATCTGGTTCCATCACTTCATGGCAAATAGACGAGGAAACAGTGGAAACAGTGGCAGATTTCATTTGGTGGGCTCCGAAATCACTGCAGACAGTGACTGTAGCCATAAAATTAAAAGGTGCTTACTCCTTGGAAGAAAAGTTATGACTACCCTAGACAGCGTATTAAAAAGCAGAGACATTTCTTTGCAAAGAAAGGTCTGTCTAGTCAAGGCTATGGTTTTTTCAGTAGTCATCTACGGATGTGAGAGTTGGACTGTGAAGAAAGCTGAGCACTGAAGAATTGATGCTTTTGAACTGCGGTGTTGGAGAAGACTCTTGAGAGTCCCTTGGACTGCAAGAGATCCAACCAGTCCATCCTAAAGGAAATTAGTCCTGAATATTCATTGGAAGGACTGGTGTTGAAGCTGAAACTCCAATACTTTGGCCACCTGATGCAAAGAACTGACTCATTGGAAAAGATCCTGATGCTGGAAAGATTGAAGGTGGGAAGAGAAGGGGACAAGAGAGGATAAGGTGGTTGGATGACATCTCTGACTCAATAGAGATGAGTTTGAGAGAACTCCGGGAGTTGGTGATGGACAGAGAAACCTGGTGTGTTCCACACCTTGGGTCACAAGGTGACGGATGTGACTGAGTGACTGAACTGATCTGAAATGAGTTGTCATCACTGGGTTTCTCCAAGACATTGTGGAACAACACATTTTAAATTACTGTTTCTAAAAGATGTGAAGTTCAGGTTCTCAACATGGACAAACGTTACAGTAAACGCCTATGATTAAACTACTGGTCAGCTGATACCATCTTGAGAAAAGTGGCATCTATGAAAGACAGCATCCAGAAGAGAAGTTCTCAGATGCAAGCTATGAATCTTTGCATTTTGCCTTTTACTAGAGGTACTGATGCACTCACCGTCAACTATACCCTGATACCTTACAATTATTTTTAGGCCCAGTATCCCTCTTGTCCTAGTTGGGAAGATTCACCTGGAGACCCACTCCAGTATTCTGGCCTGGAGAATTCCACGGGCAGAGGAGCCTGGCAGGTTACAGTTCATGACATCGCAAAGAGTCAGACACAGCTGAGCAACTTTCACTCACTTTAACTTATCCCTTTTAACATGTTGCTGTATCCTCTGCCACCACCGGCATCATGCTTGACATGTTGATGGTATCATCATCAACATGTTGATGACACCAACAACTGCTACACAGAGATGTATTCTGCTTTCTTTTTATCCAACCAACTCTTGATACATTTACAAACATACTGGAATGGAAAGATGGTAGGCACATTTTAAATGGGTCTCCACACTGGGTTTGCATCACATATCAACTCCAAAATATCTCAAAAGGAAGGAAATTACTAAAAAGGCAAACCAGTACAGAAGGTGTGGTGCCATATTTCTGTCCACCATCAGTAATTTTGTTCAAAGGGAACTGAAGCAGGTGGTTAAAATTTTTTAAAAGTAGATTAAAACCCCTGTTAATGAATGTCTTGGAGATTCCTATGCAAGTATTTAGTACATGTTTAACTAAGACAAGCTTGCTGAGCAAAATGTATACATTTCTCAAGACTACTGTTTCAAACTGGATTTTCCTCAAAGAGATTTTAAATCAGATTTTACCTCTGGTCACATTCTTGGACACTTATACTTTCTAGTGCCATGCAGCCTTAATCCTCCTAAAATTTTAGATTGTAATTCCAAGAGTTATTAGGTTGGAAAATAGCTTCTGGGCAAATGATGTTATTCAGAAAACTTTTTATACCAGAAATAATAGTTGGATTATTTCTGCCTCACAGATAGTCTTAAGGTCTGGTTTTTAATGTAAATTGGGTATTCTGACATAGACATTTCTTACTCTTAAATAATAGTACTTTTAAAACAAAAGAGAGACGTGGGGATAAAAATAATAAATACAATGGTTTCTTAAATAAATACAAATGTTAAAATTAGCTTTGATCTTCCATTTCTGTTCAGTTTACTTACCCTTCTGTATTCTAATGGCATTACATAAACATTTTAATATTTTCTATTTAAGGGTCTATCAACATTGTGGGTTCTTTAAGTCAGCAACTGTTACTCCTTTCTAAAATTGTTAGTGTTAATGTATACATTTTCTTTTAAAATCATATTGTTTATTGCTGAAAACATACTGTTTACTGTTAAAAAACTACTCCTAAAAGTAAAATTTTTTTATGCTTTTAAATATCAGTACATATAAAATTTAAAGATATAGTAAATGGTCATGCACCAAAATTCATGTATCTACCAGAGGTATGTTGGATAGTGGAAGAATATAGAATTCATTTTGTGAAGGATTTTTTTAATCCAAAGAGATGAGTTCATTTGAATAATCTATCAAATATATTTTATTTTATTTTAACAAATTGCTTTGTCTTCTGGATCATTTTATGGTAATAATCACTTTTTTATTGAAGGGTTCAGTTATGAAAGTGAGAAAAAGGGAGAATGCAGGAGAACTTTTTAAAAACCCAACTGCAGTTACATATATGAATTCATAGATGAATTATGATCATGATAATGAGATAACTGCTTCATTTTTTTAAAAGGGACGATGAAAATGCTAGTAGAGTGGTAGAAGAATTTAACGATGGTTTTCAAAAGTGAGTATCTTAATAAGAAGTGATTTCTATTGTCCATTACACAAAATATTCTAAAATCTGACTTCTAGGGTATTATTCTCAGTGCCACTGGGACATCAAGTGGGATTCAAATGAAGGCAAAAGTTGGCACAACATGAATGATCGAATGATGTAACACCAGACAACTCTGAAGCAGTATACCCCAAAGCCACCACTGGCATTTTGTGAGTAAATCCCAGATAAGCTTGGTGGCAGTATTATAGCATATTATCCTAGCCACATAGACATTAATATATTGAAAATTCTGAAAAACATTTCGTCATCCTAATTTCTTCTCTAATTAAAATAGCAAAAATATTTAGATATGTCTATATAGCAATCTACATCTATAGAAATGACATAATTAGAAAAAAAATGCTATCATGAGAAAAACATTTGGCTTCCCTTGTGGTTCAGCTGGTAACAAATCCGCCTGCAATGAGGGAAACCTGGGTTTGATCCCTGGGTTGGGAAGAGTCCCTGGAGAAGGGAAAGGCTAGCCAGTCCAGTATTCTGACCTGGAGAATTCCATGCACTGTATAGTCCATGTAGTCCCAAAGACTCAGACACGACTGAGTGACTAAATTTCAACTTTTCAATATAATCTCTATCAAAATTCCAATGGCCATTTTTCACAGAAATAGAAAAAACAATACTTAAATTTGTATGGAACAACAACAACAACAAAAAGCAATCATGAGATAGAAGAATAAAGCTGGAAGTATCACACTTCCTGATTTCAAACTAGTATAGGAGAGTTCTGACAAAACGTGGTCCACTGGAGAAGAGAATAGCAAACCACTTCAGTATTCTTGCCTTGAGAACCCCATGAACAATATGAAAAGGCAAAATGATAGGACACTGAAAGATGAACTCTCCAGGTCGGTAGGTGCCCAATATGCTACTGGAGATCAGTGGAGAAATAACTCCAGAAAGAATGAAGGGATGGAGCCAAAGCAAAAACAACACCCAGTTGTGGATGTGACTGGTGACAGAAGCAAAGTCCAATGCTGTTAGCAGCAATATTGCATAGGAACCTGGAATGTCAGGTCCATGAATCAAGGCAAATTGGAAGTGGTCAAACAAGAGATGCAAGGGTGAACGTCAACACTCTAGGAATCAGCAAACTAAAATGGACTGGAATGGGTGAATTTAACTCAGATGACCATTATATCTACTACTGTGGGAAAGAATCCCTTAGAAGAAATGGAGTAGCCATCATACTCAACAAAAGAGTTCAAAATGCAGTAATTGGTTGCAATCTCAAAAACAGAATGATCTCTGTTCATTTTCAAGGCAAACCATTCAATATCACAGTAATCCAAGTCTATGCCCTGACCAGTAATGCTGAAAAATTGAAGTTGAACGGTTTTATGAAGACCTACAAGACCTTCTAGAACTAACACTCAAAAAAGATATCCTTTTCATTATAGGGGACTGGAAAGCAAAACTAGGAAGTTAAAAGATACGAGTAACAGGGAAATTTGGCCTCAGAGTACAAGACGAAGCAGGTCAAAGGCTAACAGAATTTTGCCAAGAGAATGCAATGGTCATAGCAAACACCCTCTTCCAACAACCCAAGAGACGACTCTACACATGGACATTACCACATGGTAAATACCAAAATCAGACTGATACATTCTTTGCAGCCAAAGATGGAAGAGCTCTATATAGTTAGCAAAAACAAGACCAGGAGCTGACTGTGGCTCAGATCATGAACTCCTTATTGCCAAATTCAGACTTATATTGAAGAAAGAAGATAAACCACTAGACCATTCAGGCATAACCTAAACCAAATCCCTTAAGATTATACAGTGTAAGTGAGAAATAAATTCAAGGTATTAGATCTGATAGAGAGCCTCACGAACTATGGAGAGAGGTTTGTGACACTGTAAAAGAGGCTGTGATGAAGACCATCCCCAAGAAAAACAAATGCAAAAAGGCAAAATGGTTGTCTGATGAGGCCTTACAAATAGCTGAGAAAAGAAGAGAAGCAAAAGGAAAAGGAGAGAAAAAGAGTTATACCCTTTTAAATGCAGAGTTCCAAAGGATAGCAAGGAGAATTAAGAAAGCCATCCTCAGTGATCAGTGCAAAGAAATAGAATAAAATAATAGACTGGGAAAGACTAGAGATCGCTTCAAGAAAATCAGAGATACCAAGGGAACATTTCAACATTTCATGCAAAAATGGGCACAATAAAGGACAGAAATAGTATGGACCTAACAGAGACAGAAGATAGTAAAAAGAGGTGGCAAGAATACACAGAACTGTACAAAAATCATCTTCATGACCCAGATAACCACGATGGTGTGATCACTCACCTAGAGCCAGACATCCTGGAATGTGAAGTCAAGTGGCCCATAGGAAGCATCACTACAAACAAAGCTAGTGGATGTGATGGAATTCCTGTTGAGCTATTTCA
Source organism: Ovis aries (assembly GCF_016772045.2). Lineage (NCBI taxonomy): Eukaryota > Metazoa > Chordata > Mammalia > Artiodactyla > Bovidae > Ovis > Ovis aries. The sequence continues at coordinate 191,386,593 of NC_056056.1, read as the reverse complement.
AATCCTAAGAGATGATGTTGTGAAAGTGCTGCATTCAATATGCCAGCAAATTTGGAAAACTCCACAGTGGCCACAGGCCTGGAAAAGGTCAGTTTTCAATACAATCCCAAAGAAAGGTAATGCCAAAGAATGTTCAAACTACCACAGTTGCACTCATCTCACATGCTAGTAAAGTATGCTCAAAATTCTCCAAGCCAGGTTTCAACAGTATGTGAACTAAGAACTTCTAGATGGTCAAGCTGGATTTAGAAAAGGCAGAGGAACCAGAGATCAAATTGCCAACATCCGCTGGATCATCAAAAAAGTGAGAGAGTTCCAGAAAAACATATATTTCAGCTTTATTGACTATGCCAAAGACTTTAAGTGCATGGATCACATCAAACTTGGAAAATTCTGAAAGAGATGGGAATACGAGACCACCTGACCTGCCTTTTGAGAAATCTGTATGCATGTCAAGAAGCAACAGTTAGCACTGGACATGGAAGAACAGACTTGTTCCAAATCGTAAACAGAGTACATCAAAGCTGAGTATCATCTCCCTGTTTATTTAACTTATATGCAGAGTACATCATGCAAAATGCCGGGCTAGATGAAGCACAGCTGGAATCAAGTTTGCTGGGAGAAATAGCAATAACCTCAGATATGCAAATGACACCACTCTTCTGGCAGAAAGCAAAGAAGAACTAAAGAGTCTCTTGATAAAAGTGAAAGAGGAGCTGATGACATGATCCTCGACATAGAAAACCCGAAAGACTCCACCAGAAAATTACTAGAGCTAATCAATGAATATAGTAAAGTTGCAGGATATAAAATCAACACACAGAAATCCCTTGTATTCTTATACACTAATAATGAGAAAATAGAAAAAGAAATTAAGAAAACAATTCCATTCACCATTGCAATGAAAAGAATAAGATACTTAGGAATATATCTACCTAAAGAAACAAAAGAACTATATATAGAGAACTATAAAACATTGGTGAAAGAAATCAAAAGGGACAATAATAGATGGAGAAATATACCATGTTCATGGATCAGAAGAATCAATATAGTGAAGATGAGTATACTAACCAAAGCAATCTATAGATTCAAAGCAATCCCTATCAAGCTACCAACAGTATTTTTCACAGAGCTAGAACAAATAGTTTCACAATTTGTATGGAAATACAAAAAAACCTTGAATAGCCAAAGCAATCTTGGGAAAGAAGAATGGAACTGGAGGAATCAACCTGCCTGACTTCAGGCTCTACTATAAAGCCACAGTCATCAAGACAGTATGGTACTGGCACAAAGATAGAAATATAGATCAATGGAACAAAATAGACAGTCCAGAGATAAATCCATGCACCCATGGACACCTTATCTTTGACAAAGGAGGCAAGAATATACAATGGAGAAAAGACAATCTCTTTAACAAGTGGTGCTGGGAAAACTGGTCAACCACTTGTAAAAGAATGAAACTAGAATACTTTCTAACACCATACACAAAAATAAACTCAAAATGGATTAAAGATCTAAATATAAGACCAGAAACTATAAAACTCCTAGAGGAGAACATAGGCAAAACACTCTCTGACATAAATCACAGCAGGATCCTCTATGACCCACCTCCCAGAATATTGGAAATAAAAGCAAAAATAAACAAATGGGATCTAATTAAAATTAAAAGCTTCTGCACAACAAAGGAAATATAAGCAAGGTGAAAAGACAGCCTTCAGAATGGGAGAAAGTAATAGCAAATGAAGCAACTGACAAAAAATTAATCTCAAAAATATACAAGCAACTCCTGCAGCTCAATTCCAGAAAAATAAACAACCCAATCAAAAAATGGGCCAAAGAACTAAATAGACATTTCTCCAAAGAAGACATACAGATGGCAAACAAACACATGAAAAGATGCTCAACATCACTCCTTATCAGAGAAATGCAAACCAAAACCACAATGAGGTACCATTTCATGCCAGTCAGAATGGCTGCTATCCAAAAGTCTACAAGCAATAAATGCTGGAGAGGGTGTGGAGAAAAGGGAACCCTCTTACACTGTTGGTGGGAATGCAAACTGGTACAGCCACTATGGAGAACAGTGTGGAGATTCCTTAAAAACTGGAAATAGAACTGCCTTATGACTCAGCAATCCCACTGCTAGGCATACACACTGAGGAAACCAGAAATGAAAGAGACACGTGTACTCCAAGGTTCATCGCAGCACTGTTTATAATAGTTAGGACATGGAAGCAACCTAGATGTCCATCAGCAGACGAATGGATAAGAAAGCTGTGGTACATATACACAATGGAGTATTACCCAGCCATTAAAAAGAATCCATTTGAATCAGTTCTAATGAGGTGGATGAAACTCGAGCCTATTATACAGAGTGAAGTAAGTCAGAAAGAAAAACACCAACAGTATACTAGCACATATACATGAAATTTAGAAAGATGGTAACGATAACCCTGTATGTGAGACAACAAAAGAGACACAGAGGTATAGAACAGTCTTTTGGACTCTATGGGAGAGGGCGAGGGTGGGAATGATATGTGAGAATGGCATTGAAACATGTATAATATCATATGTGAAATGAATCGCCAGTCCATGTGTGATGCATGATACAGGATGCTTGGGGCTAGTGTACTAGGATGACCCAGAGGGATGGTATGGGGTGGGAAGTGGGAGGGGGGTTCAGGATGGGGAACATGTGTACACCCATGGTGGATTCATGTTGATATATGGCAAAACCAATACAATATTGTAAAGTAATAAGCCTCCAATTAAAATAAATAAATTTATATTGAAAAAAATTTTAAAGAGGAGAGTGAAGAAGTTGGCTTAAATCTCAACATTCAGAAAACGAAGATCATGGCATCCAGTCTCATCCTTCATGGTAAATAGATGGGGAAGGAGTGGAAACAATGACAGACTTTATTTTGGGGGCTCCAAAATCACTGCAGATGGTGACTGCAGCCATGAAATTAAAAGATGTTTGCTCCTTGGAAGAAAAGTTATGACCAATCTAGACAGCATGTTAAAAAGCAAAGACATTACTTTGCCAACAAAGGTCCGTCTAGTTAAAGCTTTGGTTTTTTCCAGTAGTCATGTATGGATGTGAGAGTTGGACGATAAACAAAGCTGAGTGCCGAAGAATTGAAGCTTTTCAACTGTGGTGTTGGAGAAGACTCTTGAGAGTCTCTTGGACTGCAAGGAGATTCAACCTGTTCATCCTAAAGGAAATTCAGTCCTGAATATTCATTGGAAGAATTGATGTTAAAGCTGAACCTCCAACACTCTGGCCACCTGATGGGAAGACCTCACTCATTTGAAAAGACCCTCATGCTGGGAAAGATTGAAGGCAGGAGAAGGGAACAACAGAGGATGAGATGGTTGGATGCCATCACCAATTCAATGGACTTGAGTTTGAGTAAGCCCCAGGCATTGGTAATGGACAGGGAAGCCTGGCGTGCTACAGTACATGGCATCATAAAGAGTTGGACACGACTGCGTGACTGAACTGAACTGATAGTTCTACAAAGCTATAGAAATCAAAACAGTATGGTACTGACATCAAATAGGCAGCCAGCCCAATGGAACAGAAATGAGGGCCCCCAAATGGGAAAACAATTGACTCTTTGATAAATGATGTTGAGAAAGCTGGACAACTGTGTATGGGAATATGAAATTGGACTGCTATCATATACCACTCACAAAAAATAAACTGGAAATGGATAATAGATTTGAATATAAGATCCCAAATCATTAAACTAGAAGAAAACATGGAGGGGGGGGGAAGCTGCTTAATTGCTACACTTACATTTATAGTTTAAAAAATATGTATTTCTTCTTAAAATAAAAATGTATTTTTATTGTAGAAAGGTGGCTAATACATAGAATTTAAAAGGTGAAATTTTTAAAAAATCAGATTACAGATAATTGTGTAATCTAGCCATTGAGTATTTTATTTATTTTAGCATATATTCTGTCAGTATTTTGTGTATGCATGATAGAAACCCTTTGTGTGTATGTGTGCATACACATCCATGTATCCATTCAACAAATATCTCTTGAATATTTATGACGGTTCCTGTTTCCCATGACTGTGTGGATCACAATAAACTGTGGAAAATTCTGAAAGAGATGGGAATACCAGACCACCTAACTGTCTCTTGAGAAACTTGTATGCAGGTCAGGAAGCAACAGTTAGAACTCGAAATGGAACAACAGACTGGTTCCAAATAGGAAAAGGAGTACGTCGAGGTTGTATATTGTCACCCTGCTTATTTAACTTCTATGCAGAGTACATCATGAGAAACACTGGACTGGAAGAAACACAAGCTGGAATCAAGATTGCCAGGAGAAATATCAATAACCTCAGATATGTAGATGACACCACCCTTATGGCAGAATGTGAAGAGGAGCTAAAAAGCCTTTTGATGAAAGTGAAAGAGGAGAGTGAAAAAATTGGCTTAAAGCTCAACATTCAGAAAACGAAGATCATGGCATCTGGTCCCATCAATTCATGGGAAATAGATGGGGAAACAGTAGAAACAGTGTCAGACTTTATTTTGGGGGGCTCCAAAATCACTGCAGATGATGACTGCAGCCATGAAATTAAAAGATGCTTACTCCTTGGAAGAAAAGTTATGACCAATCTAGATAGTATATTCAAAAGCAGAGACATTACTTTGCCAACTAAGGTCCACCTAGTCAAGGCTATGGTTTTTCCAGTGGCCGAAGAATTGATGCGTTTGAACTGTGGTCTTGGAGAAGGCTCTTGAGAGTCCCTTGGACTTCAAGGAGATCCAACCAGTCCATTATGAAGGAGATCAGCCCTGGGATTTCTTTGGAAGGAATGATGCTAAAGCTGAAGCTCCAGTACTTTGGACACCTTATGCGAAAAATTGACTCATTGGAAAAGACTGATGCTGGGAGAGATTGGGGGCAGGAGGAGAAGGGGATGACCGAGGATGAGATGGCTGGATGGCATCACGGACTCACTGGACGTGAGTCTGAGTGAACTCCGGGAGATGGTGATGGACAGGGAGGCCTGGCATGCTGCGATTCATGGGGTCGCAAAGAGTCGGAGATGATTGAGCGACTGAACTGAACTGAACTGATACCATTTTTACATGAAATTAATATTCCATCATATAAAAATACTACAATATCTTTAATGCAAAACCCATACTTTTTACAAATTGCTGTGTTAAATTTTGCGTTACTACACACATTTTATATATATATGTATATATATATATATATATACACACACACACACATTTTATATATATATGTGTGTGTGTGTGTGTGTAATATAAGGTAACTCCCTAGAGCACAAGCATCAACATTAACAAATTTTAACATGCACTGTGTGAACGAAATCTTTGGTGCAGCAGTACAATGGACACTACTATTCTTAGTAAATGAGAGGCTTCATGTCACTGAAATTTCTTCAGTATTCGGTTATGGTGGTATTTTTAATCTTTGCCAATTTGTTAAATGAACTAGGCTCTCACAATTAATTTGCATGCCTTGAATTTTAGAAAAAAATTTTATATATCTAGCCCCTATCTGCCTCTGTTATGTCCATACCATTTCCGTCCTTTATCGAGCCCATCTTTGCATGAAATGTTCCCTTGGTATCTCTAATTTTCTTGAAGAGATGATCACTAATCTAGAGCCAGACATCTTGGAATGTGAAGTCAAGTGAGCCTTAGAAAGCATCACTATGAACAAAGCTAGTGGAGGTGATGGAATTCCAGTTGAGCTGTTTCAAATCCTGAAAGATGACACTGTGAAAGTGCTGCACTCAATATGCCAGCAAATTTGGAAAACTCAGCAGTGGCCACAGGACTGGAAAAGATCAGTTTTCATTCCAGTTCCAAAGAAAGGCAATGCCAAAGAATGCTCAAACTACTGCATAATTGCACTCATCTCACATGCTAGTAAAGTAATGCTCAAAATTCTCCAAGCCAGGCTTTAGCAATACGTGAACCGTGAACTCCCTGATGTTCAAGCTGGTTTTAGAAAAGGCAGAGGGACCAGAGATCAAATTGCCAACATCCGCTGGATCATGGAAAAAGCAAGAGAGTTCCAGAAAAACATCGATTTCTGCTTTATTGACTATGCCAAAGCCTTTGACTGCATGGATCACAATAAACTGTGGAAAATTCTGAAACAGATGGGAATACCAGACCACCTGACCTGCCTCTTGAGAAACCTGTATGCAGGTCAGGAAGCAACAGTTAGAACTGGACCTGGAACAACAGACTGGTTCCAAATAGGAAAAGGATATTATGTCAAGGCTGTATATTGTCACCCTGCTTATTTAACTTATATGCAGAGTACATCATGAGAAACACTGGACTGGAAGAAACACAAGCTGGAATCAAGATTGCCGGGGGAAATATCAATAACCTCAGATATGCAGATTGAACTGAACTGAACTGAGCCCCCATGTGATTTCCTCCTTCTAATTCAATATTCAAGTTATAACTCTATTTTCCCCTTAATTTGTAAGCAGTTTAAATTATATTTTAATTTCATAATTAACATATTAAATTGCCAATAGTATTTTTTTAAATAGCAATTTATACCATTAAACCCAGTATATTGTAAATATACAATATACAATCTGAGATTGTAAATATACAATCTCAGTTTCTCATTGGTTTGTCTCTTCTATCATTTAAGATGCAAAGGTTTTACAATTTTGTGATCAAACCTAGAAAAAGTTTTCCTTTGTGATTTCTGCCTTTGGTGCAATGCTTAATAATAACTTCCAACTCTCCCTCCACTTATATAAATACTCACCAATACTCTCTTAATACTGTTATAGTTTCTTTTATTAAGAATTTAAAACTTCAATCCTCCTGGAATTTATTTTGACAGTGGTATAGAAATTTAACTTTTCTTCCAAATACTTGGAAGAAAATTGTTCATTCCTTTCACACAGATTTGAAATGCCTAAAACAACACTGTATAAAAAAGCTTTATCATGTTAAGAGGAAATAAAATTTCCTAATTACAGGTCAAACATCATGTTTACATTATGTCATTTCAAATAATATTATGTTATAAAACGCCAATTATTCACTATAAGGTATGTATTGTTTTTTAGAATTCTCTAAAAGATACGTAGATACACACATCACCTAAGAAAATTAAAATTATGGTTCCTAATGACTTTAAAAATTGGAACATATTTATTACATTTTATAAAGTGTCTCAGCAATTCAACTTCACTAATTTATGCAAAATGTATTTTCATTTACAGAATGTGACTGTGGGCAAGACTTCTTCCATTGAGAAGAGATACAACCTAATTATAAAAGTTTTATGGAGATGGTTTGGGTTCAAGGTTTTTTTCTAAAATTAAATTATTATTGTTAGAACTGCTTCCTTGTTGCTTAGTATTCTAAAGAAAGATACAAAACTACTAAGGAATTACTTGCTTATATACATTATTTTAAAGCCTTTTGGTCAACAATTCATGCATTATTTTATTTAGAAGGAAAAATCCTTTTAATTACAAATAATTGTTGAATAAGGGAATACTGTTCAAGCAATTATTATTAAAGGATTTAGATATATATTATCATCTGACTTTTAAACAAAAGTAATAAAATTCTAGTTTTTCTGTGATTTTTCCATGAATGTCTCATTATTTTTTATCAATCAAGAAGCTAAAGGCTAGTCAAAGGAATTCTACATAAACTATTATTTTCTGCCAGGTTAGTATTTTAGGTCTGCCTCAAGAGGATCAGCATCGGCTACTCAAGTAGCACTATCTCGTTCCAAGACCAGTACAATATCTCAACAGTGACTGTTTTATGTTACTTAAGCTGATGTACATTTTGAAATGAACTCTGCAATTCAAATTGTGCTAATAAAATTCTCCCAGTGCATTATATGTACATACACTTGAAAGACCCAGAAAATAAGCTTAATAACTTTATGCTAAACTATGCAGATGGAGCTTAGATATTGTAGGTAGAGCATAAAGACAATCAAGCATAATCAGGCATTTAAACAAATAACTTTGAGTTGAGAAGAAATTATGAGTCCAGTGCTATTAGATTTAAATATGCATGGTGTTACTTATAAGGTTAACTTGAGAAAACTAGGCTGAAAGTATATTAAAAAAATGAATTTTACTCACGAGATCAAGGTGCAACAATAAAAGATGACCTACAGTGAGTTATAAATGGTTATGAAAAAGGAGATATAGAAATTTTATACAATTCAGGAAATATAAGACCACATAATGAGTTCTTAATTAAGAAATGAGGTTTTCATATCAAAGACCATACTTTTAGGAATGGATTCTACCATATGTCAGTAAAGAACTGTGGATTAAATTATAGAGCAAGGATCATTAGTTGCACAGGTAAGTGACATCACAAGCCCGTTATTCATATTTACTATGAAAATTGGTGTCTTTTTGTGTTTTTTTTTTTTTTTAATAATAACCAGGGTTTTGATTTCAGAGAGTCATTGGATTTTGCCATGGCCTTTCAGTCTTGTTAATTATTATGTGTTCAGAGTAATGCACATTTTTATCCACAGGTGGCAGACCTTTTTTAAATCAACTTCAATCATATTCAACATTTTGTTTTGGTGGGTTTTTTTTTCTTCTTAAACTGCCACCCACATTAAAATGTAAGCGTGTGCTGCTCTGAGTTCTCATTAATGTTGCACAATTTAGATGATAGATTTGTCAACAAAGTGGCTCATTCTCAAAGGCCACTGAACCCTGTCGGGATAAATGCCTTAAAAATTGTATATTGCAGAGTAATCTTTAATTATAAAGAACTCACTTGACAATTTACAATATATTGGGATTATTCTCTTTTTTTTCAGGCAGCAAAGAGTTTTACTTTCTAGATAAGGTTGACTGGGGGGAAAAAAGGTGAATTTGATAAACAGTTAAAGCAAAGAGCTTGCTTATTTGCAAGTAAAAGAGAAAGGTGACCAAAGGCGTACACAAATAACAATCACTTAGGTTCACAAATTATTAACTGGCTAAGTGGTTAAAGCAAACAACTATAAATGCAGTGACATTTTAAAAGAATGTTAATGCAGAAGGAAATAAGCAAAACAAAAATAACTTGCCACCAATGGTATAACTAACCACTATCCTCAACTTACCTCTGTAAAATCTTAGATTTACAAGCCTCTGTGTAGAACTTATTTTTGGTCAATGCAGCATAAAATCAGATATCCAACAAAGTCTTTTTGTGGGTATTGTTGATGGGTGCAAAGGTTTAACCTGCCAATGCATTCAATTCATATACAAATAAAATATTTATAATTTTATAGTTCTCAAAACATTCTAGTCAATCTAAAGGCAATGCCTGATATCCTTTATTACATGTCTTAGAAAAAGAACACTGAAAAGAATACCTGCCTATTTTACTAGTCTATTATTCTTCATTTCCAATGTGGGAGATTCTTTACAAACACCTTCAATTATTTTACCTAATTTTGAAAGACGTATCAGTTTATGCTATTTGCAACCAGTTCTCCCTCATGAAAATATATACCACTAAAGAAATAAATAAAACTTACTATAACTATTTGCTGTACTACTTTAACAATTATATTGAATATGTGTACACCATATGTACAGTTAGGCAAATAATAAGAAAATACACACCCACATAATCACCAGAAGGGCACCAGTGGCACTCTTCCTTGGACCCAAAATGCTCCCTCACCCAAATTCTCCCTCCATGAGCTCAGTCTCTTCCTCATTCCTACAGATCAGCACCCTCTGACTCTTACAGTAATGTTTCCCTGATTTTCTTTATAGCTTTACCACCCATAATGCACCTCTGAAAAACACAATTGTTTGCCTAGAATCTACCACACATCAACCATACATCATCTGTTTGTATTATGTCTTTGCTTTTCTCTGCTTAATATTAAGTAGATCACTAAAAGCCTTCCATTTTCATTGCTTCACATCATGAGTATTCTACAATTGTCCATGTTATTCTTGATTAGTGAATTATTTCTAATTTTTGGCAAATACAAATATTTCTACTGTGAACATTTTTGTAAGTATTTCCTGATACATGTATGCACATATTTAGTTCTTGTTCAGTCACTATATTGTGATCATTTCCTTGTGACCCAATGAACTGTAGCAAGCCAGGCTCCTTTGTCCTCCACTAACTCCTAGCGTTTGCTCAAATTCATGTCTATTGAGTCAGTGATGCCATACAACCCTCTCATCCTCTGTCACTCCCTTCACCTCCTGCCTTCAATCTTTTCCATCATCAGGGTCTTTTCCAATGAGTTGGCTCTTCGTATCAGGTGGCCAAAGTATTGGAGCTTCAGCTTCAGCAGCAGTCCTTCCAATGAATATTCAGGGTTGATTTCCTTTAGGATTGATTGGTTTAATCTCCTTGCAGTCCAGGGGACTCTCAAGAGTCTTATCCAGCACCACAATTTGAAAGCATCAATTCTTCGGTGCTCATATGCACATATTTTGCTAGGATACACATACCTAGGATTGCTATGCTTAAGTAGGAGCCATCTATCCAAAGTAGCTGTTCCAATTTCTGTTCTGATCAACCCTGTATGAACATTGCTATTGTTCTGCAATCTTGTCATTGCTTTGACCTGCTAACCATTTTAGTTTTCCCCATTCTGAGGCATATGTAGCAGCATCTCACTGTGAACTCACTTTGTATTTCCTTGACTATTACTGATATTAAGCATCTTTCATATGTTTTGACATTTGCATGTATTGTTAGCCATTTGGATTTCTTTTTTTTTTTTTACCATTTTTCTATTGGATTATGTGAATTTTCACATTGATCTGTAGTTTTAAAATATCTATTCTGGATATCAGTGTGTTAATGAATCTTTGCAAATTTATTCTGCCACTCCATGTCCTCTCTTTTCACTCATTTTTATGTTTCATTTTCTTGATAAACAATAAAATAAACTACAACCTACCTAAATGATGAACTGTGAGTGACACTAATGTGTCAGAAGTTGTAAAAATTGTACCACTCTGGTGAGGGATGTTGACACTGGTGGGCGATGTTAATGTTGCGGGAGGCTAGGCATGTGTGTGTGGGTAGGGGGGTTGCAGGGAGTGGTATATGAGAAACCTCTAAACCTTCTGCTCATATTGCTGTGAACCTAAAACTGCTCTTAAAGATAAAGTGTATTTTAAAAAATAATGTAGAATGTGTGCATTTTTATCTAAGGAATATGTCTCTACATTCAGGTCATAAAGTTATTTTCCTAGATTTTCTTACAGGAAAGTATCTTAAGAGATTCTCTTTTTTTCACATCTTACACTAACTGAAATTGATATCTGTGTGTGTGTGAGGTAGGGATTCCATTTCATTTTTTCCAATAAAGAGTCAATTTTCCCAATACCATGTATTTTTAAAAGTCTGCTATTTCTCTACTGCTTTGAAGTGCCACCCCTATTATAAATAAAATGTCCATATATGCAAGAGTTGTTTCTGAGCTCTCTGTTGTTTAGTCGCTCAGTCGTGTCTGACTCTTAGTAACCCCATGGACTGCAGCACACCAGGCCTCTCTGTCCCTCACCATCTCCCAAAGTCTGCCCAAGTTCATGTCCATTGCATCGGTGATGCCATCCAGCCATCTCATCCTTTGACATCCTCTTTTCCTTCTGCCCTAAATCTTTCCCAGCATCAAGGACTTTTCCAATGAGTTAGATGTTAGCATCAGATGACCAAATTACTAGAGTTTCAGCTTCAGCATCAGCCCTTACAACAAGTATTCAGGGTTGATTTCCCTTAAGATTGACTGGTTTGATCTCCTTGATGTCCCAAGGATTCTCAGGAGTCTTCTCCAACACCACAGTTCAAAGGCATCAGTTATTCAGAGTTCTGCCGTCTTTATGGTCCTGCTCTCACAACCATACATGACCCCTGGGAAGACCATGGCCTTGACTATACAGATCTTTGTCGGCAGAGTAATGTCTCTGCTTTTCAACGCACTAAGTTTGTCATAGCTTTCCTGCCAAGAAGCAAACGTCTTGTGATTTCATGGCTGCAGTCACTATTTGCAGTGATTTTAGAGCTGAAGAAGAGGAAATCTGTCACTATTTCCACCTTTTCCCCTTCTATTTGCCATGAAGTAACTGGCTAGACACCATGATCTTAGTTTTTCTAATACTGAGTTTTAAGCCTGCTCTTTCACTCTCCTCTTTCACCCTCATCAAGAAGCTCTTTAGTTCCTCTTTGTTTTCTGTCATTAGAGTGGTATCATCTGCATATCTGAGGTTGTTGATGTTTCTCCCTCCTATCTTGATTCCAGCTTGTAACTCATCCAGCCCAGCATTTCTCATGATGTGCTCAGCACATAGATTAAACAAACAGGGTGACAACAGACAGCCCCATCGTACTCCTTTCTCAATCTTGAATAAATCAGTTGTTAAATACAGGGTTCTAACTGTTGCTTCTTAACTGAGCTCTCTAGTGTCTCTCATTTGTCTGCTTGCCTACCCCAGCAGCAATGCCACACTTTCAGAATTTATAATACTTTATAAATTAACAGGACAAGTAATCCTACCCATACACCCCCTTTTCAAGAGTGTCTTGACTCTTCTTGTCTTTTCATGTTCGAATCAACCTGTCACATTACACACCCACTCACACTCACACACATATACACACCTACTCACACTCACACACATATGCATACACATGGGTGAATACACACAAAGGCGTGCAACCTTACACACAAACACACAATCCAAACAAATAACAAAGAAAGACAAAAACCAACAAAGACAAAACAAACAATTGGCATTTTGATTGCAAATCTACTTGGATTTGGGGACATTGCTACAATATTGGCTCTTTCTGTACATGAATACGGTATATCTCACCATTTATTTCATTTAATATATAGTAAAATCTTTCTCGAACTTTCAAATTTTCCTTATAGATGTACTACTCATTTCTAGTTACTAAATACTAGGTAAAAATTGACACTGATATATAGAAATATAGTTGATTTGTACATATTGAATTGTTTGCACCAAATTTAAATGCTCATATTAATTCATACCATCTGCCAATAACAATGGTAGTTTCTTTTCCAATCCCAATAGTTGCATTTATCTTGCTTTATTGTATTGTCTAGGCTCTATAGGTAAAATGCTCAATGACAAATATCCTGATATTGCTCTTGATCTCATTAGGAAAGATTTCAACATTTTACTATTTTAATTTATGATTGCAATAGGTATTTCTTATCACACTAAAATAGTTCTTTCCTGTTTTTAGTTTTTAGGAACTTCAAAAATAAGGAATAAATGAAATATTTTATTAAATCCTTTTTCTGCATTAACTGAAATAACCATGTGATATCATTCTTTTAATTTGTATTACACTGGCTGATTTTTTTACATGCTAACAAATGCTGATTTTCTGGAGTAAACAAATTTGCTCACGATTAATGAACTTTTTCATATATTGCTGAAATTGGTTTGCTAATATTTGATTGACAGCTTTTCCATTTTATTCATGAGACAGATTTGCCTGAATATCCTTTTTTATACTATTTTTGTCAGGTTTTGTATCAAGATTATATGATCCTTATAAAGTAAATTGGGGATTATTACCTCTTCTTCTATTTTTTGAAAAACAAAACAAAACAAAAACTTACATAGGATTAGACTTACTTCTTCTTTAAATTTGCCTGTGAAGCCTTCTGTGTTTGGAATTCTTTTGTAGGAAAATTTTTGATTACTAAATAAAATTTCCTTAATGTTTATAAAATCATTCAGGTTATCTCTTTTAAAGTAAATATTGCTAAGTTATGTATTTTTAGGAATATTTTGATCATTGATGTATTTTTCTAGGAATTTGACCACTCATCTAACTCTTCATATTTCCCAATATTAACCTGGTAATATGAAGTTCACGATACTCATTATTAACTGTTTAATATCTGTACATCTGTTGTGATGTTACTTTGTCATTTCTGATACTAGATATTCCTCTCGTCACTTGTTCACTTGTTCAGTCTCATCAGAATGTAGAAACATTTACTCAGCGTTTGTAACAATTTTAGGCTGTCCTGCTTCTTTTCTTTATATGTTTGCTTCTGACCTCATTAATTTTGTACTTTAATTCTTTTTTTTTTCAGATAAAGTCTTGACTTATTAATGTTCAGTTTATTTTCTTTAGTACATTTAAGGTATAAATTTCCCAGTAAATGCTTCTTATAGGTGTTCTACAATTGTTATTTATAAGATACACATTTTTAGTTAGTCTAAAATGTTTATAATTATTATTGTGATTTCTTTTTAATTTTTAAACTTTTTCTTGCTATATTTTTGTTATCACCTGCAGCTTAATTTCACTGGTATAATTTCAATTCTTTGAAAACAGTTGAGACCTAATTTATGACTCAGCATACGGTCAATTTTTGTAATTATTCCATTGTTCTTCAAAATAATGTGAATTTTGCAGCTGCATGCAAGGTTCTATATATGTCTACAATGTCAAGTTTCTTAGTCTTATATTTCAACTCTATCCCCCTCTACTGATTCTTTTCTATTTTATTCCATCAATTACTAAGTAAGTTAATATTCACTGCTACTGTGTATTGTTTATTTCTCCCTGCTATTCTGTCAAATTTTCCTTAATCTGTCTTGAGGTTATGCTCTTAGGGACACTTAGATTTAATATCATTCTATCTTCCAATCAAATTTAAACTTCAATCACTTATAGAGTAACTTTATCTCCAGTAATGGTTTGGTTTTTAAAGCCTATTTTGTATAACCAGTGTAGTTAAACCAGTGTCCATGTGATATTTGTTTGAAACTATTTTCCATTATTATTTACATTTTACATGCGAGGAATGGTTGGTGCTTAAGAAACATACCCAACAGTAGACAGCCCTAAGTGGTATTGTCAGAAACTGAGCCCAAACAGCATGTCTGCAAAGTTGATGCATCTCAACATTATGCTTCTCTTATAAATTCCAAAGAGTTAAGTCAGCTTAGGCTCAGGAGAAAAAAAAATTCTCATCCCAGTTTCTGCCATGATTTCTCACAGATTGCTAATTGTGACTTTTCACTTACTTCCAGAAAAATTCTCACTCCTTTAATATTCTAATGCAACATAATATGGTAAAAGAAAAAAAAAATCTCCTAGAAAAAAGAGAATATTCTTAGTCCAGAATTGCAGTACTCAAATACCATCACTTAGACACAAGAAAGAAAAGTCTTTCAAAGTTTCCCACTTTGTCTTTGAAATCAGAATGATTATCAACAACCTTAAGGTGCTTGTCAAATGCCACTGAAAAATATCTCAATCTGTCTTAATATAAAAATATGTAGCCAGGATGAAATACAATCAAGATTTCTGAGAAACTGTATATGGCTCTACTGAGAAGAAAAGCTTACTGCAATCTGACTTCATGAAAAGCACTCAAAAAAGATGAGTGATAAGCTTTTTCATCTCTCCTTGAAAAGACACACACAGAGTATTTTAGACAGAGGCACTAAGCAACTTATGTAACCATTTGGAATTCCATACTTTTCATATTTCTCAATAATCAATATTAAATATGTAATGCTAAATCATATTTGTTAAAAGCGTACAAACTATAAAGAAAATTAAACTTGCTAATGATTTCATGATTTCCAACAACACAAGAGAATACTCTACACATGGACATCACCAGATGGTCAATCCCGAAATTAGATTGATTATATTTTTTGCAGCCAAAGATGGAAAAGCTCTATACAGTCAGCAAAAACAAGACTAGGAGCTGACTGTGGCTCACATCATGAACTCCTTATTGCCAAATTCAGACTTAAATTGAAGAAAGTAAGGAAAACCACTAGACCATTCAGGTATGACCTAAATCAAAGCCCTTACAATTATAGAGTGGAAGTGACAAATAGATTTAAGGGACTAAATCTGATAGAGTGCGTGATGAACTATGGATGGAGGTTCGTGAATTTGTACAGGAAACAGGGAGCAAGACCATTTACAAGAAAAAGAAATGCAAAAAAAGCAAAATGGCTGTCTGAGGAGGCCTTACAAATAGCTGTGAAAAGAAAAGAAGTAAAAAGCAAAGCAGAAAAGGAAAGATACAGCCGTTTAAAAGCAGAATTCCAAAGATTAGCAAGGGGAGATAAGAAAGCTTTCCACAGTGATCAGTGCTAAGAAATAGAGGAAAACAATACAATGGGAAAGACTAGAGATCTCTTCAAGAAAATTAGAGATACCAAGGGAATATTTCATGCAAAGATGGGCTCAATAAAGGACAGAAATGGTATGGACCTAGCAGAAGCAGAAGATACAAAGAAGAGGTGGTAAGAATACACAGAAGAACTGTACAAAAAGAGCTTCACAACCCAGATAATCACGATGGTGTGATCACTCACCTAGAGCCAGACATCCTGGAATGTGAAGTCAAGTGGGCCTTAGGAAGCATCACTAAGAACAAATCTAGTGGAAGTGATAGAATTCCAGTTGAGCTATTTCAAATCCTAAAAGGTGATGCTGTGAAAGTGCTGCACTCAATATGCCAGCAAATTTGGAAAACTCAGCAGTGGCCACAGGACTGGAAAGGTCCGTTTACATTCCAATCCCTAAGAAAGGCCATGCCAAAGAATGCTCAAACTACTGCACAACTGCACTCATCTCACATGCTAGTAAAGTATGCTCAAAATTCTCCAAGCCAGGCTTCAATAGTATGTGAACTGTGAACTTCCAGACGTTCAAGCTGGTTTTAGAAAAGGCAGAGGGACCAGAGATCAAATTGCCAACATCCGTTGGATCATTAAAAAAGCAAGAGAGTTTCAGAAAAACATCTATTTCTGCTTTATTAACTATGCCAAAGCGTTTGACTATGTGGATCACAATAAACTGTGGAAAATTCTGAAACAGATGGGAATACCAGACCATCTGACCTGCCTCTTGAGAAACCTGTATGCAGGTCAGGAAGCAACACTTAGAACTGGACATGGAAAAACAGACTGGTTCCAAATAGGAAAAGGATATTATGTCAAGGCTGTATGTTGTCACACTGTTTATTTAACTTCTATGCAGAGTATATCAGAGAAGGCAACATCAAGAGAAATGTTGGGCTGGGTGAACCACAAGCTGGAATCAACAGTGCCAAGATAAATATCAATAGCCTCAGATATGCAGATGACACCTTCTTTATGGCAGAAAGTGAAGTAGAACTAAAGAGCCTCTTGATGAAAGTGAAAGAGGAGCGTGAAGGTGTTGGCTTAAAGCTCAACATTCAGAAAACTATTATCATGGCATCATTCCAAATGATAATTACATAAAGTCTGTTGCTTTTAATTATTTCATTAAGTCAGAAATTCTGGAAGTGAAATTACCAAATAATGTTAGTTGTGCCCTAATATCTAGTCTCTATTCTCCAACAATAGTAATTTCCTCAAATTTATCTTCCAAAATAAAACTATATCTTCCAAACTTTTTATAAGTGTGTCATGGTCCGGCAACTTGGTTCTAGTCAATTGAATATAAGTGGAACAGCTATGGACACTTTTCAAAAGATATCCATATAGGGAGAGAACATAAATCTTCTAGAAATATTCCCTTTCTGCTGCCAGAATATTTCCTGCTGTTTTCAAAACTGGGAAAGGAGTATTTCAAGGTGGTATATTGTCACCCTGTTTATGTAACTTACATACAGAGTACATCATGGGAAATGCCAGGCAAGATGAAATATAAGCTGGAATCAAGATTGCCAGGAGAAATATCAACAATATGCAGACGATATCACTCTTATGGCAGAAAGTGAAGAGGAACTAAAGAGCCTCTTGTTGAGGATGAAAAAGGAGAGTTTCAGCTAAGAAAGAGGTGGCATAAAACTCAACATTCAAAAAACTAAGAGCATGGTATCTGGTCTCATCATTTCATGGCAAATAGATGGAGAAAAAGTGGAAACAGAGACAGCTTATTTTGGGGGCTCCAAAATCACTGTGGACGGTGACTGCAGCCGTGAAATTAAAAGATGTTTGCTCCTTGGAAGAAAAACTATGACAAACCTAGACAGCATATTAAAAAGTAGAGACATCACATTGCTGACAAAGGTTCATATAGACAAAGCTATGGTTATTCTAGTAGTCACATATGGATGTGAGAGCTGGACCACAAGGAAGGCTGAGTGACTAAGAATTGTGGTACTTTTGAACTATGGTGCTGGAGAAGATTCTTGAGACTCCCTTAGATAGCAAAGAGATCAACCCAGTCAATTCTAACGGAAATCAACCCTGAATATTCATTGGAAGGCCTGATGCTGAAGCTGAAGCTCCAATACTTTGGCCATCTGATGCAAAGAGTGGATTCATTGGAAAAGATCCTGACATTGTGAAAGACTGAGGGCAGGAAGGAAGAGGGCGACAGAGGATGAGAAGGTGGGATGGCATCACCAACTCAGTAGTCATGAGTTTGAGCAAACTGGGAGATAGTGAAGGACAGGGAAGCTTGGCATGCTGCAGTTCATGGGACTGCAAAGAGTCAGATACAACTTAGCGACAATAACAACAGGGAAAGGGCATAAATCTTCTAGAAATATTCTTTTCCTGCTGCTAGAATATTGACTTTATGGCTGGAATATCAATACTGGATATCCCAAAGCATGAGGTAAAAGTTTCAGGAAAACAGAGCAAAAGATGAAGGATCTGGGTCCCTAAAGACTATGGAACCTCCTGATGATCCCTTTACACAGACTTCACATAAGAAAAGATAAAGTTCTACCTTTTTAAAACAATTTGGATTACTTCCAACCAAACCTTTCCAAACTAGTAAAGTGAAAAGGTTGCATAGAATGCTTTGGAAACACTTAAGATAGTTAAATCGTTTTGTGGAAAGCGGAACAAATATAAACTTTTTCCAACATTACTGAATGCACCCAACTCCCTACATTCTTGTTCCATTATTCCAAGCTACTTTTTACTAGTTTGATTTTAAGTGAAGCATAACTTTGCATTTCTTTTATTAGCTTTTTGTGTGAGAATTGCATTCTTCATTAATTATTTGTTCTTATATCTTGTTTTGTTTTAAATTAAGATGTTACTGCCTTTCTCATAATAATAGCTCTTTACATATGATGTTTGCTGTATTTATTAAAAGTAGTCCTAGTTTTCCATTTCCCATTTAATTTTATTTATATTTCTGTTTTTACTTGTAAAACTATAAAAGTTTCATATCTGCAATAATTCGTGACTTATTCCAGTTACATTTCCATTCTGTTATCATTAAAGCTATACTCACAATGCTTTCTCCCATATTACTTTGATTCATTTGTCTGTGAATATATAAAGTCTTATTTATGAATATTTTAAAGTATTTGGGGGATTTAAAACAATTCCATTTTTAAAGATGATAAAAAAACTACCATTGAATGTAAGAGTTTTCACAAATAAACTTGTATCTTGAAGTTCTAGAAACATAAATCATATGACTTTTCAAGTATATTAGGAAATAAATTTTAATGCGTTCTGCAGGAAGACAACTTTTTCACTATTCTCTTCAACTAAACAGAAAGGTAATTCCTTTTCCATTTTACCGGTAACAAATTTCTAAACAATAGGACGCCTTTCCTCCAACCTTTTCTGCTCTCATTCATACGACAGTCAGTCAGTCATGGAACTATAAAAGGATTTTTAACTCCAGGTCTGTGGTCAAACATTCAATTCCTGTTCCCAAGAGTATAACTTTTACAAGCATTTCATAAACGCACCCACAGATAGATGCCCAATAAATTTTCCTGCCAAGCAAATTGGAAAATACCTGTTTGGCCTCAGCAAACCTGTACTTTTGTATGCGTTTACAAAAACATACCCTGAAATACTTAATAGCCTATGGGAAGTTTTGTAAAATCTGGGACCTACCCATTGTGACCCAGAGTATTTCTTTTCCAGCAACAACAAAAAGTAGTAACAAACGCTTTTTTTAAAAACATTTCAATGAAGAAGAAAAGCTTTTGCAACTTTAAGAAATGTGTATCTCATTAAGGAAATGAAAAGAAAAGAAATGTTGCTTTCATCTGCCAGTTTAGAAACATTACCTTCATAATGAGTCTGAAAATTATAATTACAAATTCAGTTGTCATCTGAACATAAAAGACTATGTATATAGCTTTATATGCATATGTCACATATTTTACTTATAAATTAAAAATAAGGCACATAAACTTCCATTTTTAAAATAATCAATTTTTTCAAAGGTATGTATTATGTGTTTTATGAGTGTATCTTTTTCCTACCCAATGCAGTGCCAAAATTTTCTGTTCAGGCTTCAGAATCTTGTAAGTAGATTCAGACAGGACTCGTGTCATTAGCAAGAGGAATCTATAAAAAATAAAAGTAGACCATTAACAGTGCATTGTTCCTTTTTAGTAAATATATCAAGATATAAATCTTTAGAAGCATGAGATGTCTATGGTTTTCAAATAAATTTATACAGATACATAAATATCTTTACATATATATATAGTTATTATTTATTGAAAAAGAGGCATTACTTTGATATCATAATACCACAAGAATTAATCCAAAAACTATTATATACATATAAATTCTGTTAAAGGCATTATATAGTAATTTGCTATTTTTGTTTTCTCACTCAGTTGTGTCAGACTCTTTGTGACCCCATGGACTGCAGGACTCCGGGCTTCCTATTGCCCTTCCTCCTGCCCTTCACTGTTTCCCAGAGTTTGCTCAAACTCATGTCCATTGAGTGAGTGATGCCATCCAACCATCTCATTCTCTGTCACCCCCTCCTCTGTATTTATTAATCATAAGTTGTTCATTTTGTATAATTTTGATATAAACATCCTGAGTATACTTTAGGACAGGTAGCATTAAGGTTCTTCTTTCTTGGAATGAGTTATGAAAAACTTTCAAGTGTCCTCATTGATTGCATTCAAATGTGTGACAGCCAAGGTCAACACGACAACTGTCTAGTGGGAGCCACTCAGCTGTCTCTACATTGACATTCCTTGCTTGTGTCTCTGTGACTGCTCTGCCCAGTCCAGTTTCAAAAATATTGCTCTTGCCACCTTCAGAAGTGAATGAAACTCTGGCTGTTATCAGTTCCTTAGGTGAGGTAAGGTGAGGTCGCTCAGTCGTGTCCGACTCTGCAGCCCCGTGGACTGTAACCTACTAGGCTCCTCCGTCCATGGGATTCTCCAGGCAAGAATACTGGAGTGGATTGCCATTTCCTTCTCCAGGGGATCCTCCCGACCCAGGGATCGAACCCAGGTCTCCCGCATTGGAGGCGGACGCTTTAGTCTCTGAGCCACCGGGGAAGCCCTTAGACAGTTCTAAAACAAAAACTATCTCTGGCAATCAGTTGAAATTCTCAAGAATCAGACTTTTGAAAGCAAAGAATCAGTACTTGGTGGTAGCCACAGCCTTGGTGCCAGTTCAGCCTCTTTACTGTCAGTTCAATTTATGGAGAATTGAGTAATTCTTCATCATCATTCTTATTATGCCATTGATTATTCACTATTTTGGTCACAAGGCTTATGGTATTAGGGTAGATTCACTACCATACTGTTATCCATCTAAACCATGATTAGTAGAGGGGCTTTTACTTTATTCCAATATCAGATCTTTTGTTAATAAGCACAAAAAGTTACCACATTGACAGAAGACTCCACATCATTTCATCAATTCACTAATTACTGCTTTGGAAAGTATTTAAAAGGGAGAAAAGTTATTAAATTTTGAACATCAGAAGTTATGCTGCTACTTGTTTGTAACAGCCAAGACATAGAAGGAACCTAAATGTCTATTGACAGATGAATGGATAAAAAAAGATGTGGTGTGTATATGCAATGGAATATTACTTAGCCTTTAAAAAGAATGAAATAATGTCATTGGCAGCAACATGATAAACCCAGAGATTGTCATATTGAGTGAAGCAAGTCAGAAAGAGAAATATCATATGATACTGCTTATACGCAGAATCTAAAAAGAAATGATAAAAATAAGTTACAAAGCAGAGCAGACTCACAGACTTAGAGAACTAACTCATGCTTAAGAGGGGGTGGGGGGGAAGATGGGTTGAAAGGTTAATTAAGGAGTCTGGGATCAACATGTAAATATTGCTATATTTAAAGTGGATAACCAACCAGGACTTACTGCACAACACAGGGAACTCTGCTTAATATTTTGGAACAACCTAAATGGGAAAATAATTTGAAAAAGAGTAGATATGTGTATATGCATAACTGAATCTCTTTGCTGTACACCTGAAACTACCATAACATTGTTAGGCAACTAAACTCTAATATAAAAGTAAAAGTTTTAAAAAAGAGAAATTATGCTGTTGCAGTAAAATAAAGGTTGTCTACATATGGTCTGCCAATTAAAAAAAAAACTGTCTATTTTCATTAAAAATAAATTATACTAAACAGGCACCCCAAACTTTACTTTTATCAATAAAGTGAAATGTCACATCTAAGCAACTGTAAAGACACTGCCACAGTAGACTTTACTTAAAAATGAAACAAAAACGTTTGTCATATCCCATAAGTGGGCAATATAGAAATACACAGCTGGTAATTTTACCCACAAGAGGGAGCCTGTATTTTTATATTTTTGTCACAGAACTTGAAAAACCTGAACTAAAATATGTTCTAAAAAAATGTTTGTTGATACCATAATCTTTATGTAAGGTCAAGTTTTAAGCTAATCAGATTTCAGTTGGCATATTTTTCTTTAACCATAATATATCAGTATGTTACAAGACTGGAATGATGATTGGAATTTTTAAAATTTTCATACCTATATTGTAATTAGGTTTTTTCAGATATAATAATGAAGATATAGCTGCCAAAACAGCCTAAGAGGAAATTCCTTTCAGGTAGTAGTAACATTAGTTGAGTGAAATTGACTTGAATTATTATAAGTGCTTTATATCCAAATTTAATAACATAGAAATGAAGTGATATTTCAGTCATCTTCTTATCAAAAAAGAGGCTTATATAAACCAGTAATTATCTATGTATTTTTGGAACAGGCAACACCCTACTTTAAAAATTATGGTGGTCATTCTCATCAATATCACTTAAGACTTGCCTAAGAAAGGGTATAACTGACATGACAGCTGGATGATCTTTCCTTTCTTAGAGTTGAGAAAAAAACCCTTAAAAAAAATCTAAGTTGTATTCTTCATATCTTTAATCTCCATAAACAATATCTTAAATTACTAAGTCTCTAAATAAATGTGCTCTGAGCTTTGGAAAATAAAATATATCCATCAACTTAAAAATTACCTTATAAAAGATAGTTTTGGCAAGTCATCAACTGAGAGTGATCTGTTCTGTCACATTCAGAGACATAGTAATAATCTAGCTGAAATTTGTTTTGTGATTCCTTGTAAAGTGCAGGGAAGACAGGTGATAAAGTGTCCCTGTCTCCTAGTGTCCTCTCCTCAGTCCCTTGACAATATTATACACCGGGGGCAGGAAGCTGAAGAAGAAAGGGTTAATCACCATTGTTCTTCCTTCTGAAATTCCAACCTACCCATTAAATCATTGTTTTTTCTCCTACTAGGCCCCATGAATCTAATGGACCTAAAATCAATATCTTATAAATGACATAAAATATATATTCATTTTATGGACTAATGTACTCTAGTGTCTGAATCCTATTTACAACCTACACTTTAAAAGAGAACAACAGACCTACTTCTGCCAGTAAAATGTTACTCAGTCACTGGTGACATGTTGCAGAATGGACTGTCGTGCTCAAGTGTGGCACGAGGGCAAGACTGGTGCTGCAAATCCACCACTGTTGAAACTTGAAACCTAGTCCAGGGCACTCATGTTAGGATTCACAATTACAAAGGAGCACGCATGGAGCTTCCAAGAGCTCCACCATCTTCCCAGGTGGATTCACACGTTTCTGTTGCATTAACTTGTCTTGTAACTTACATAAAATTTTCAGTGCATCAAATCATTACAATACTGAAAAAGAAAACACAACTTCCACTTCATAGTGACTTCTATAATGATTGAGGACACTCAATTAAAAAAAAAAAAAACAACAAAAACTAAAAGACCAAAATGATCACTAGCCTACCAGAGAGACACTGGCCAAAAAAATGTAGCGTGAGATCACACCACATTAAACCATAGCTTCATGCAAGCTCTGGGGAAACTAAGGGCATTTCATTTCAGTGAAACAACCAAAAAAGATACAATGACTGTCTGTTGGTTTTTACATAGTAAGAAAATATGCTGGGAGTTCCCTGAAGGTTCGGGGGTTAGGACTCCATGCTTTCACTGCCGTGGCCCTGAGTTCAATCCTTGTTGAGGGAACTAAGATGCTGGCAAATCATGTGGTATGGCAAAAAAAAAAAAAAGAAATGATGAGAAGGTTTTATAAAAGTAATTAGTTGTGGTTGTGCTGGGTCTTCCCTGTGGTGCTCAGGCTTTCTCTAGTTGCGGGGAGTGGGGCTACTCTTCCCTGCACTGCGTGGGCTTCTCATTGTGGGGGCTTCTCTCTCATTGCAGAGCACAAGCTCTAGGTACATGGGTTTCAGGGCTGCAGCTCAAGGGCGCTACAGTGCAGGCTCAGTAGTTGCTCTGTGACACGTGGCATCTTCCCTGATCAGAGATGGAACCCATATCCCCTGCACTGGCAGGAGGGTTTTTACCCACTGTACCACCAGAGAAGTCCTCTCAGAAGCCATTCTTATGAGTGAGAAAGTCTTATGCTTAGTTCTAAAAAGTAAACTTCAGTTTACAACTTATTCCTAACTTTATTTTGAGGGGATCGTTTTCTACTTTTAATATTTTTAAGATATCAAATGTAAAACACATTTACTGTAAAATATAAATACTCCTGTAGACTTTCTGTTTTGATGGGTACAAACTGAAATAGAGAATAACCAATAGGAAAAGCAACTTTAAAACAGATATTTTTTGAGAGAATTCTAGCAACAGGTCAGTATGAGGTTTCCTGTTCAGTTTTATGGCTTAAAATCCACAGAGTTATAAAACTACAAAAGAAAAAAAAAAAACTGTTGTTCTTTTTTTTCCATTTGCCAACCAGAGTCATTTATCCCCTATTAGATAAAGTATAATAGACTCTACGGAAAGGGTCATTGGCCTTCCATTTAATGATATTGCCAGTCCCAATCTGCATTTTCCCGGCAATGTCCCTCAACACAGAATAAATGGCTGATCTCTTCACAATAACAGCTGATTTCTATTTATTAAGCTAAAAAGGTCACCATTTTCTACGGCTGGGCCGCCCTGCACTATTGATAATTTTATGCATAAACAAATGGCAAATTTGTGCCCCATAAATATGCATTAGCAATTACTTTTTCCTCGGGCAACGCTCACCGCATGCAAATGTGTACCTCACAGGGCCTGGGAGCTTTTGTTTTAGCTCTTGAACAGTGAAACAAAAGAGCACAATAAACAATTTTAAAATTGCCAATCAATAAGCAGTGCAGATGCAAAGGTAAATGGCAAGAAACTTGCTTAGAAACAACTAAACAAAAAGTGAGGCAGGGGAGATAGCAGAAGACTTTTCCTTTTTATTATTTCATTTCTTTCTCTTTCATAGTGAAAAGGCTAAAGCCCTCTTGACACAGAACAGCTAGATAGGCTGGTGCTAAATCAGATGCCAGATGGGGAAAATAGAATATATACACATGTTGAATCAACACACATACAAATACACACACACACGCACACACACACACACACACACACACGTCAAAAAGGAGGTCTGAGTAAAACGGTGTTCTGACATAATTTCAAATGCATCACCAATTCAAATTTCAGATTTTTCAATTTCAGAGATTCAAAGGATTTTTAAGCTGATAAACTGGGAGGCACTACACCGATGCATAGCTAAAGCTTAATGCTGCTGCATTTTGCCATGCATTTTGCCATTCTCTGTTTTCTAATAAAGACAAGGGAAACATACATTATCAATAAGTAGGATATGTTAGGGACATGAGGAAAAGGAATAAATAAGGAACATACTGAAAAGAAATAAAAAGACATCTCACAAAACAACTACACATCCAGATGTTTAATATCAAAAACCTTTACCTCAGAACAATTCAAGAACAATACTGGGGGACATCCCTGATGATTTGGCAGCTAAGACTCCAAACTCCCGATGCAGACAGTTTGGTTTGGATCCCAGGTCAGGGAACTAGATCCCCCATACTGCCATAAAGGTTCCCATGCTGGCATAAAGACTGACGATCCCAAGTGTCACAACGAAGACCCAGCGCAGGCAATAATAATAAAATATTAAAAAGAATAGCATTGGGTATAAGGATTTAGAGATAGGGTGCTAACAAGGACAGAAGCAACACACAGGTGTAAGAAAGCCAAAGGGGAAAAATGTTACCTAATTTGAACTTGAACATAAACGATAGCTCAATAAAAAGTTGACATTTTTTAAAGAAAAATAAACTTTTATAAGAGGTTTATTTGGCCCACTCTGTCATGCACCACTCTAGGGTCCATTTACCCTTGGATCTTGACAGAAATCTCTACAGGTTGGTATGTTTCACAGCATAAGGTACATAGCAGTTAGGAAACTGAACCAGTTAACATAAAGCGGTGCTAGGTCTGACCTTTGACCTAGTCTGATGCCTGTACCTCTCACTTCACTACTGCATGGTCTGAGTCTGCCATCCACTCCTGAAAACGTATCCCCTTTAACCTGATTTTAAAAATCTCTTCCTCAATGTATTGGTGGCTTTCCCTTTGTGTGAACAAGTCAAACTGTATTAACAATTTAAAATTCAGGGCTTAGGCCAGTTTTCAAAACTAAGCTACTAAACTACTTTTGTAAAATATACAAATGCTGATTTCTATATTAGTACAAAGATACACTGGGCCTCCCAGGTGGCTCAGCAGTAAAAGAATCCGCCTGCTAATGCAGGAGAGATAGGTTTGATCCCTGTGTCGGGAAGATCCCCTGGAGGAGGAAACGACAACCTACTTCAGTATTCTTGCCTGGAAAATCTCATGGACAGCAGAGACTGTTGGGCTAGAGTCCACAGGGCTGCAAAAACTGGACACAACCAAGTAACAGAACATGCATGTATGCACACAAACACACACACACACACACATACACACGAAAATATATTAGTACCTTTCCACTGAGACCATGCCATAGGTTTAATAATCATTTAATGTAATAAAAAGTTTTGTTCTTACCCAATGCTTTAGCCAGTATTAACAAGAAAGTAGTAAAGATAAATAAAATTATTCTTGGCCTAAAGGCAAATAGGCAAACATGAAAATCTAAAACCAACAATAGCTCTGTCCTGTTCAAAGTCAAGATACTCTTCACAGGGGCCTCTTAGAATCTCTGTGTGGGTACTAAAAGTCACCTCATTCTTTAGAGGAGGCCATGAAACTTCTCCTGGCAGTACTTCCCCTGATAATGTCAGTGTTGGGAGATCAGGGCTGTTGCTGGCATGTCAACTGACGGTGTGAATAAGAGAAGATGCCCCGAGGTGGACAATCCATAAAATATATTACTTGCACAGTCATATACAATGGCCCCAGAAGAGACTTCATATTTTTCTTGGTTAGAAAAGTGTTATTTCTAGTATTATAGAATCAAACTCCATCTTTTTTAGAGTTAAAGATTTTTTTTTTAATTGGGGTGTAGTTTGGGTTTTCCTAGTGGTTCAGATGGTAAAAATCTGCCTGCAATGCAGGAAAACTGGGTTTCACCCCCTGAGTCAGGAAGATCCTCTGCAGAAGGGAATGACTACCTACTCCCGTATTCCTACCTAGAGAAGTCTACAGACAGAGGAGCCTAGAAGGCTACAGTCCATGGGGTCACAAAAAGTCAGACACAACTAAGCAAGTAACAATATAGTTGTTTTACAATGTTGTACAACAAAGTGAATTGGCTATGTATGTATATATCTCCTCCCTTCCATAACCGCCCCCCCCATCCCATGGAGTTAAAGATGTTTGAGAATCAAGTACCCACTTATTATTACAAAATCAGCACAGCTGGATTCAAATACTTTATATATTAATTCAAATAATTATAAAGTTAGTGTACTCCCATTTTGCTATCTTAATTATCAGTCTTCAAAGCTGAACATAAAAAACTTGAGCACGGTTTTTCTTAATCAACTAGCTGCATTCAATGTGTGCTGAAGAGCATCACTACAGAAGAACCCATGTTGTCATTACCATCATATCTTGCCCAAGTCCTCACTCTCCATGCAAGGTAAGGATTTCAAATTAAAACCACAAAAACTCCAACTAATCTGGAGTTTGTCTGAAATTTATCAGTGCTTGTATAGTCAACCATGTAGACTGCATGTAAATGAAAGTGTGCTGCTGCTGCTGCTAAGTCACTTCAGTTGTGTCCAACTCTGTGCGACCCCATAGATGGCAGGCCACCAGGCTCCCCTGTCCCTGAGATTCTCCAGGCAAGAACACCGGAGTGGGTTGCCATTTCCTTCTCCAATGCAGGAAAGTGAAAAGTGAAAGTGAAGTTGCTCAGGCATGCCCGACTCTTAGCTACCCCATGGACTGCAGCCTACCAGGCTCCTCCGTCCATGGGATTTTCCAGGTAAGAGTACTGGGGTGGGATGCCATTGCCTTCTCCGGAAAGTTCAGTTCAGTTCAGTTCAGTTCAGTCGCTCAGTCATGTCCGACTCTTTGCGACCCCATGAATCGCAGCACACCAGGCCTCCTTGTCCATCACCAACTCCCAGAGTTCACTCAGACTCACATCCATTGAGTCCGTGATGTTATCCAGCCATCTCATCCTCTGTCGTCCCCTTCTCCTCCTGCCCCCAATCCCTCCCAGCATTAGAGTCTTTTCCAATGAGTCAACTCTTCACATGAAGTACTAGAGTTTCAGCTTTAGCATCATTCCTTCCAAAGAAATCCCAGGGCTGATCTACTTCAGAATGGATTGGTTGGATCTCCTTTCAGTCCGGGAAAGTGTGTTAGAAGTGTGCAAAAACTTGGTGTGTTATATGGACACTCCAGTATCCAAAGGCTCAATGTGACAGAGGGTGGGTCAAATAATTACATGATGTGTGCCCAGTCCCACTTTGATAGGAACAAAATTGTGGTAGAGGGTACCTTGTGAGGGATTAAGAAAGTCAGAGGACCAATGGGAAATTCTAGAACTTTGTGCAAGAGGAAAGTCACTGCCTTATTTATGTTGGGCGAGGGTCTGCCAGCATCTTTGCCTAAGATCCTTTCTTTGTCCATCTCCTGGTCTGCTGACTCCTGACATGTGCTCAGTCTTGTGGGTTAAGTTTCCCTGGCCCCCCTGGTAGTCAGCTTGCAGGTGAGTTAAGATACTGGGAGTAGGTAGTCTGGAGCTTGGTGTAAAACTGCATGGGCGCACGCATGGGTATGTGTGTGGAGGGGGTGCAGGCAGCCACATGCGCACGCATGCACTCCTGTGTCTCCTCTCCCATTTACTATTTAAAAACATTTTATCATAGAGACAATTACACATTCAAAATAAAGACTTCAGAAAAACAAACTCCCATTGACTGTCTCCAAGGTTCAACACCTCTCGACCCTCTGCTGTTTGAGTTTCTCCCTCTTTCTTTCCTTTGCTATGTGTCTCAGGCAGCAGCTCCTTTTTTACCAGGTTCCACCTCCTGCTGAACAGGCTCCCCTGGTTCCCGCTTGTGTCCAGTGACCCCAGCAACCCTGTGATCATCCTGCCAAACTCATCCCTTTTGTCTCCAGTATAAGGGTGGTAGTAACTTCTTCCTGCTCCTGACCTCTAGGTTGCTTTTTCACAGTTTATTATTGTCAATGTGCAACAATTTCTCACTATTAGATGCCCCTTTTTAAAATAATCACAGTGGCTTCTGTCTTCCTGCTGACCATAAAGAGTGCTTATTTTATTATCACCTACTGGCAGAATCATGATTTATCCTTTATTCATAGTTCCCTTGAAGCAGGTCAAGGCCACCTAAGGTATAAGACCCTTTCAACAGCATGGAGCCAAGCATGCTGGTCCAATATAGTCCATGCCCAATGTATGGTTCCCTACATATAACATTTACAATGCATTCATGTACCAATCTAATCTTATTCCATATCTTTTGCCAATTGCTTATTTATATCTTGCTTTTTAAAAATTGATTTGTCTTAATCTATGGACCAATAAAGGAGCAACAGAAACCTACTACTGCCCCGAGAAATTCTACCCAAATGCCGAACATTTTGGGAATCTGGTCAGTCTATTTTAAGGGGGTAGCTCAATCTGTCATGAAAATGTATTTTTCCAGTGGTAGATGGCAGAAACTAGTTAACCAAGTATAGACATGTTTAGTATGTAGGTATTTGTTTATTAAAAACAAAATATGACCTTCTGATGTTAGGAATGTGTGTGCGCATATATGCACGCACACACACACACACACACACACACACACACACACACCATAAAAATGACTGACGCTAGATGGCTCTTACAAAATTACATTTTGAAAAATTATGGGACTATGAATCAAACATATAGATTAAATTTCCCTGAAACAGACATGTGCTTAATAATTAATGGGAAAGGATACAAATAATATTTATGATTTTATCGTACTCAAAACACTTGAATAATTATGCAGTAATCATAGGGCTAGATGAAGACATACTTATCAGATTGGAACTCTAATCTGTAAGGAAATTTTAAAACATAAAAGGATCTTAAAATTGAAATAACGGAAATAAATCCATGCACTGAAACTTTAACCTACTTTAACATAGTCCTTTGTTTATAAAAATTTTAAGGCAAAAAGATCTGCTTCAGATAATCTTCAGATAAGTACACAAGACTATGTAATTTTTAATGGCAGCAATCACAATGCAAGCAAGGATGAGATGTGGCAATGGAAAGAAGAGAATATAGTTAATAACTATTCAGTCCAAATTCAAGTTAGATATAACCAATGCTCTATATGTAATAAGGCAGTATTTTAAATATGGGTTCCAAAACCGATTTTCATCCAGTAGACGGGGAATTGGATAAGCATTCAAAACAGAAAAGTCAACCAGAAACACAGTGGGTATGACAACCGTGCTGAAACAAGTACAAATAGGAGGACAAGATGCATTGAATCTGAAAAAGATTCAACTGAAGAACAAGAGAGCGCTTCTCTGGTGGTTCAGTGGTTAAGAATCTGCCGGCTAATACAGGGGACACGGATATGATCTCTGGTCCAGGAAGATTCCATGAGCCTCAGAGCAATTAAACCCATGCCTCACAACTACTGAGCCCGTGCATCGCAACAAGAGAAGCCATAGCAATGAGAAGCCCAAGCACAGCAACTAGAGAGTAGTCCCGCTCACTGAAACTAGAGGACGCCCACACACAGCAAGGAAGACTCAGTGCAGCCAGAAATAAAATAATAATAATAAGTTGTGAAATTTAAAAAAAAAAATGATCAAGAAAGGGCACCAGTCACTAAGTTCAATCAGATATTTCAAGGGCTGCCATTTGGAAAAATATAGACAGGACATATTGTCTCATGTTCCACATGAGAACAAAGTCATATTTTTGTTTTTGTTTTGATGGCAGGATTATGAGGAGGTAGTAGATTTCAGTGCATTGTGAAAACCAACTTTTTCTTAAATTAGTTGCGCAGTAAGATGACTGATTGGAGGCACGTCAAATGATTTAGGGTTAAAGCCAGGGCTCTGGATTCAGGGAGACTGGGTTAACGTTTTGGCTTTGCTACATACTACCCAAGTGATCCTGGGCATAGTCAGTCACTTAACCTCAGTTCTTCATCTGCAAAATCTTCCAAATATATTCTCTAACAAAGAAGGTGGCAGAGAAGGTAAAGCAAGACCATGTCTCAGAGGTCTAAGAAAAGGATTCTGAACAAAATGACATATTGGATCATCTAGCTTTTAAGATCCATTCTAACCTTAGACTAAATTATTCTGTTTCTCAAAGTTCAGGCATATATTTTCATACAATTTCAGGCCAGGAAATCTCCCACTGATTTTTTAAAAGGGGGAAAAGTTTGTGGCAATTCTGCATTAACAATGTTTCAGCATCAAATAGAGGAAGGATATTCATTTTGACCAAAATAAAGCTATTAAAACTCACAAAGGATTTTTAGTTAATAAAAAGAAACATAATGTCATAAGTCAGAAATATGGTTACTAAAATCAGCAATATCCATTTTGAATAAATTTACATTATTAACCTTATTTTCTCCTTTTTAAAGTCTCTAGCTACTCAATTTATAGATACTTCTTGGATTCTGAAGCAACATGAACAAAGTACTTAGCTTCTTGAACACTGAGCATGGCTTCCTCGCTGCTGTCAGCCAAGCCTTTCCACCACTCCTTCAAGCGTGCCTTCTGTCACAGCCACTCAGCACACGGCAACCAAGAACACAGACAAGTGAGCTAAGCAGGGCTAAAGGGCAACTTCAAAAGAAGTGATTCTCAAATCCTTTTTTGTGATGCCCCAGGGTTCCTCTAGTTATTTCAAGGAATGCTCTAAAACTTTCAAGAAGTTCTTAAAACAAAACCATTTTATTCTTCTCAGCCTAACAATTACAGAGCTCTTTAGACTTTTCAAGGCATTTTCACTTAAACTATCAGATCTGATCCTTGCGGCAATCCTTGAAGGTAGGGATGACTGGGATGATCCTTCTCTTACAGATTAAAACAAATCTGAAAAATTGTGATGTGACTCCCAAGTCACTAAACTATAAAGCAGCATAAAAAAGGCAAGAGCCCAAGTCCTGTCTTCTTTCTTCTCCGCCATGCTTTGTAACAGAGTATCTGCAGTACCCGTGTGTGCAAAGTCACTTCAGTCACGTCTGACTCTTTGCAACCCCGTGGACTGCAGTCCGCCTGTCCGTGGGATTCTCCACGTAAGAATACTGGAGTGAGTTGCCTGCCTTCCTCCAGGGTATATTCCCAACCCAGGGATCAAACCTTTGTCTCCTATATTGCAGGCAGATTCTTTACTGCTGAGCTACTGGGGAAGGCCACCTGCAGTTTGGAGAGGTCATTTTGAAAACCTTCAAATCACGGAAGCATTCATTTATTTCTGGAGCTGTGAACGTTGACCAGGATTATGCTACACTCTGTATTTACCTTCTTATTCGTTGATAGATGTTCCCATTTTTTAAAATGGAAATAGCACAGTGGTTCTCCACCAAGGGTGATTTTGCCCCTTGAGGGACATTTGGCCATGTCTGCAGACATGTTTGATTGTTACACTGGTGGGCGGGGGGGTGGGACACTACTCTAGACCACGGAAGCCAGGGATGCTTCTAAACATCTCTGAGTACATCTGGGACAGCTCCCCAACACAAAGAATTATCCAGTCCAAAATGTAAATAGTGTTAAGAAGGAGAAACCCTGGTTTAGCAGCAATTTCATTTAAGCCATCTGTTTTTGTCTCTTATTTTTGTTATATAATCATAATGCTTTCAGATTGTAACATTTCCTGAGTCCTAATGACTGGTTTGGCATTAGGCTATCAGCTCTTCGGTAGTCACTAATTCCACAAAATGCCCTCTGCCTTAATCTTTGCTCTTTGGCAATACGTTGAACAGTGGTTCAAGTGACAGAGGTCACCATTACTGAGATAAATGGATCATAAAATAATTCATCGTGGTATTTATAACACTTTGCTTAGAAGAATGTTGAAAATAAAGCAAAGTAAATGGGGAAAGTCAGAAGCATACATTTCAATAATATGAAATGAAAATGGAAATTTATTTCAGTTATGCGAGTGATCTTTGACTTTCCTATTATGTACAGCTTACATCAGATAATCACAACAATGTGCATCCAATCTTAAAAATAAAGTCGGTTATCTTTTGACGTGCTAAATTATTTCAATAAGCATCATAATAAGTAATAATATCCTCTTTGCAGAGAATGTCACCCTTCGCCTTTGCCCTGTTAAAACCTTCCCCGAAGCAATGGCTCTCAACGCTTGCTTCCTATGGACAGGGTCCAGGCTGTCTTCTCCGGGCTTAGTTCCAGTCTTAACATGAGCCAAATAGAGTCCCTGATTTGGAAGCAGCAAGTTGCCTCAGTCATAAGGACGCATTACGGTATCTCGTCCGTATTTTGTATGTAGTATTTCGCTTCCTTAGTCTTTACCTCTTTGGTGTCTTCAGATATGTCAGCATTTGAATGACGAATTAGGGCTTTAAAAGCAACCTTTTTAGTTCACATTCTGTTTAAGATTGCAAAAGACCCTGATGCTGAAAAAGACTGAAGGCAAAAGGAGAAAGGGGTGGCAAAGGATGAGACAGTTAGATAGTATCACTGACTCAATGAACACAAATCTGAGCAAACTCTGAGAGATAGTGAAAGACAGGGAAGCCTGGTGTGCTACAGTCCATGGGTGTGCAAAGAGTTGGACATGATTTAGCAATGGGCTTCCCTGATAGTTCAGCTGGTAACGAATCAGCCTGCAATGCAGGAGACCCCAGTTCAATTCCTGGATTGAGAAGATCCACTGGAGAAGGGATAGTCTACCCACTCCAGTATTCTTGGGCTTCCCTTGTGGTTCAGCTGGTAAAGAATCTGCCTGCAATGTGGGAGACCTGGGTTGGATACTTGGGTTGGGAAGATGCCCTGGAGAAGGGAAAGGCTACCACTCCATTTCTCTGGACTGGAGAATTCCAAGGACTGCATAGTCCATGGGGTTGCAAAGAGTCAGACACAACTGAGCAACTTTCACTTCAGTTCAGTTCAGTTTAGTCACTCAGTCTTGTCCGACTCTTTGTGAACCCATGAACTACAGCATGCCAGGCCTGCCTGTCCATCACCAACTCCCAGAGTTTACCCAAACTATGTCCATTGAGTCGGTGATGCCATCCAACCATCTCATCCTCTGTCATCTCTTTTTCCTTCTGCCCTCAATCACTCCCAGCCTCAGGGTCTACTCAAATGAGTCAGATCTTCGCATCAGGTGGCCAAAGTATTAGAGTTTCAGCTTCAACATCAGTCCTTCCAATGAACACTCAGGACTGATCTCCTTTAGGATGGACTGGTTGGATCTCCTTGCAGTTCAAGGGACTCTCAAGAGTCTTCTCCAGTACCACAGTTCAAAAGCATCAATTCTTTGGCACTCAGCTTTCTTTATAGTCCAACTCTCACATCCATACATGAAAAACCATAGCCTTGATTAGATGGACCTTTGTTGGCAAAGTAATGTCTCTGCTTTTTAAAATGCTATCTAGGTTGGTCATAACTTTCCTTAAAAGGAGTAAGCGTCTTTTAATTTCATGGCTGCAATCACCATCTGCAGTGATTCTGGAGCCCCAAAAAATAAAGTCTGCTACTGTTTCCACTGTTTACCCATCTATTTCCCATGAAGTGAGGGGACCAGATGCCATGGTCTTAGTTTTCTGAATGTTGAGCTTTAAGCCAACTTTTTCACTCTCCTCTTTCACTTTCATCAAGAAGCTTTTAGTTCCTCTTCACTTTCTGCCATACGGGTGGTGTCATTTGCATATCTGAGGTTATTGATATTTCTCCTGGCAATCTTGATTCCAGCTTGTGCTTCTCCCAGTCCAGTGTTTCTCATGATGTACTCTGTATATCTTAACTAAGCAGGGTGACAATATACAGCCTTGACATACTCCTTTTCCTATTTGGAACCAGTCTGTTGTTCCGTGTCCAGTTCTAACTGTTGCTTCCTGACCTGCATACAGGTTTCTCAATAGGCAGGTCAGGTGGTCTGGTATTCCCATCTCTTTCAGAATTTCCAGTTTGTTTTGATTCACACAGTCAAAGGCTTTGGCATAGTCAGTAAAGCAGAAATAGATGTTTTTCTGGAACTCTCTTGCTTTTTCGATGATCCAGCAGATGTTGGCAATTTGATCTCTGGTTCCTCTGCTTTTCTAAAACCAGCTTGAACATCTGGAAGTTCACAGTTCATGTATTGCTGAAGACTGGCTTGGAGAATTTTGAGCATTACTTTACTAGTATGTGAGATGAGTACAACTGTGCGGTAGTTTGAGCATTCTTTGGCATTGCCTATCTTTGAGATTCGAATGAAAACTGACCTTTTCCATTCCTGTGGCCACTGTGGAGTTTTCCAAATTTGCAGTCATATTGAGTGCAGCACGTTCACAGCATCGTCCTTCAGGATTTGAAATAGCTCAACTGGAATTCCATCACCTCCACTAGATTTGTTCTTAGTGATGCTTCCTAAGGCCCACTTGACTTCACATTCCAGGATGTCTGGATCTAGGTAAGAGTGAGTGATCACACCATCGTGATTATCTGGGTCGTGAAGATCTTTTTTTGTACAGTTCTTCTGTGTATTCTTGCCACCTCTTCTTAATATCTTCTGCTTCTGTTAGGTCCATACCATTTCTGTCATTTATTGAGCCCATCTTTGCATGAAATGTTCCCTTGGTATCTCTAATTTTCTTGAAGAGATCTCTAGTCTTTCCCATTCTATTGTTTTCCTCTATTTCTTTGCATTGATCGCTGAAGAAGGCAGCAACAGAAAAATAACAAATCTTTTCAATAATCTACGAAAGCTGCAAACCTGCTGT
Organism: Ovis aries; assembly: GCF_016772045.2. NCBI lineage: Eukaryota > Metazoa > Chordata > Mammalia > Artiodactyla > Bovidae > Ovis > Ovis aries. The sequence continues at coordinate 191,350,051 of NC_056056.1, read as the reverse complement.
ATAGAAATACAAACTCCCACATTGAAAGATAATCTCTAGAGGTCTTTTGTGTTTCTCTACCCCTTGTGAAGCAGCTTTCTTCAGAACTACCTTTTCAAGGACATGTGTATAGAGAAAACCTTAGAAGATAGAGGCAGGGTCCCCCTCCTAGGCATAGGGGAGGTTTGTTCCACTGTCCAGTATAATAAGGATCATGTTTTGTTGTTGTTGTCATTGTTTAGTTGCTAAGTCATGTCCAACTCTTTGCAACCACATGGACTTCAGTCCACCAGGCCCCTTTGTCCATTAGATTTTCCAGGCAAGAACATGGGATCAAGTTTACTCAGTGGCAAAAGTTAGGTATGCTTAAATTCCTAATATGAAAGAGTCAGGTTCCTTAAGCTCAGGCTTTCTCCCCTGAAGTGTATGCATTGCCAGGCTCTCTCTGAATCATTTCAGTTCTGTTGCTCAGTCATGTCTGACTCTTTGTGACCCCATGAACTGCAGCACACCAGGCCTCCTTGTCCATCACCAACTCCCAGAGTTTACCCAAACTCATGTCCATTGAGTCGGTGATGCCATCCAACCATCTCATCCTCTGTCATCCCTTTCTCCTCCTGCCCCTAATCCCTCCCAGCATCAGGGTCTTTTCCAATGAGTCAACTCTTCGCATCAGGTGACCAAAATTTAGAGTTCCAGCTTCAGTCCTTCCAATGAACACTCAGGACTGATCTCCTTTAGGATGGACTGGCTGGATCTCCTTGTGGTCCAAGGGACTCTCAAGAGTCTTCTCCAACACCACAGTTCAAAAGCATCAATTCTTCTGTGCTCAGCTTTCTTTATAGTCCAACTCTTGCATCCATACATGACTACTGGAAAAACTGAATCATCCATACATAACTACTTGAAAAACTGGAAAAATTGAATGGCAATTAGGGTTCAGGGAACTAGTATAAATGCTAACACTCTGGCTACTACTATTGCTGTGAGTGAAAACTGCCCTTTCTTGCTGATCCAGGATTTTAGTGTCTTCTGTCAATGTCTGTGAAACTGTGGCAGGCTAATGCATTAGCTTGCAAATAGGGTAAAAATCTTAGACCCTTCAAAGTTCTTAAAAATGCACACAAACAACATTAGCAGACTCTTCCAACAGATGGCCATTTTGTCCTATATCTAAATTCAGAAGGACCTATTTTTTTCTTAGTAAACAGAATGAAATGACCATATATTAACTTTATTTCAACAAAAAGGTATTTGGCTAATAATGATAATAGTCGTAGCAGTAATTGATTGACTTCTATAAGTCAGGTGCTTTGTTAAGAGCTTAACAAATACTACTAACTAGTTTAGTCTGACAATAACACTGATGTGCTCTATGCTTAATCGCTCAGTCATGTGTGACTCTTTGCGATGAGGCAGCCATTATTATCCCCATTCCACAGGAGGAAACAAAGACGTTGGACTTCCTTGGTGGTCCAGTGGCTGAGACTCCATGCTCTGAAAGCAGGGGGCCCAGTTTCGATCTCTGGTCCGGGAACTAGATCCCACATGCTACAACTAAGTTTGTATGCTGCAACTGAAGATCCTGCATGCTGCAATTAAGACCTGGTGCAGCCAGATAAATTTAAAAAGAAATACTCTAAACAAAAAACTATGTAAATTAAGTGACTTGGCCAAGACTACACAGCCAGTTGGTACTGGAGCAAAGATCTGCATTCAGGATGGAATGTGAACTTGGCTTGTCTTTTTAATCAGCTTTCTTTTACATGTTCCACTCTGAGCCTCATATTGGTGGTACAGAGATATGGTCCCTGCCTTTGAGGGACTCATGGTTTAAAAAGGGAGAGAAAGTAATAAACAATTAACTTCAACAGAATGCCATACGTATGTACAGGGAAGGGACCTGGCCACCTCAGGAGTCGGCAATGTCTTCCAAATGAAAGGATGATTGAAATGAATCTTGGCTAATCAAGAGTAGGCCAGGTGAACAAACAGGGGCAATGCATTCATTCCCTGAGTTTTACAAGTGAGGAAATGGAACCCCAGACACAAGGCTAGTCACATCGCTGCATTGATGCATGGTGGCCTCTTGATGACTGATGAATTTTTATTATTTCCTGCTTTCCTTAAAGATTATTCCTCACTTTTTATCAGCAATAGGCAATGATAGTATTATCTCATGTTTATACTTTTCTTCTTCTTCTTCTTTTTTAAAAAAATCTGAAGTCATTAAGCACTGGGCATTCAAAGACATAATACATGAAAACAGTGTCACAAGAGTACCGCTTTTCTAGGGTAGACACGGCACATCCCTAAGCACTGAAAGGGTTAATAAATCACTTGGAAATTTAAATGTCATTTTCTGTTAGAGTTTATTGAAGGACTTATCATGATTATAGACAAAGTTCCAACAAGGTCAACACCAATGTTCCAAAGGCATGAGCAGGTAAGCTAAAGAGAGATCAAATAAATTGTCTAAATGTTACAGCATAGGTAGTTCTCACGAATGTCTCTGCAACCGGTCTAACTTCCATTAACATAGTTAGAAAGTCTCTGATATGAGGAAAATTACTATAACTTCAGATATTACTCTAAGGAGCTATTGCTGTAGAATAGAAATGAAGAGATGTAGATAAATCTGCTAATGTTCATCTTATTCACACAAAGTGTGCATATAGGAACAGAAAACAGAAGCAAGAAATTCAAGAAAATAATGCCCAAGATTTGAGTCCAGTTGCAATACTTTCTTGGAGAAGGAAATGGCAACCACTCCATATTCTTGCCTAGAGAATCCTGTGGACAGAGCAGCCTGGTGGGCTGCAGTCTATGAGGTTACACAGAGTCAGACATGACTGAAGCGATTTAGCAGCAGCAGCAGCAGCAACACTTCCTAAGTTGCAGGAATTCATGTACATTTTAACAGAGATTCAATACGGTTTAGTGGACGATAATCAGAATTGGCAAGTGAGGTAATAAGGAGTATGTTTATCAAAAGAGTGAAATGCTACAACAGTATGCTTGATGGATTAGAGTTTGACTTTTTTAGGACAGTTAACACCACCACCACCACCACATGTATTCAGTGTCACTATACCAAGACACTAGGATGGCTGCTGTGAAAAGTGGAGGAGTATATGCCCTATATCTGCCAGTGGTCTAGTGGAGTTGAAGGTAGCAGTAACACATGGCCAAATAAGTAACTACTGTAATTCACCCCACAAACATTTAGCGAATGTCTGCTCTATCTTTAGTGATAACTAAAGAAATCTAAATGAAAGGTGCAAGTAAGGATGGGAACTAAGGAAAAGAAAGGTTCTAATAGCTTCCTGCATTTCAAATACAGTTGCTTCCAGTTCTTACCTGAGCCAAAAGTGAACAATGGGGGCAGGGTACCAAGATCAATGACAGTCCAGGATCAGAATCACTGACATCAACATTATCAATTGTATCCAATCTCATCACACTGGGCGATAAATTTACTGGTGAAAAAGATGGATATTCTTCTACAGAATCTGACTAAAAAGGAAACTAATTCTTGAGGTTTAATTACTTGAAAAACCAATTGAAGTTGCATAAATAAAACTTCGACTAGGACTTTTAAAAAATACTCAGAATTACACTTGGGATATTCTATTAATTCAATCAAATTGCTAGTCATATAGCAAGTATTTTTCAGTATTTAAAGGAAATCTGAGGATATGGTTGATTCATTACTCTTTTAAGGGCTCCACTGGTGACTCAGCAGTAAAGAATCCAGCTGCAATGCAGGAGCCATGGGTTCAGTCCCTGCGTTGGGAAGACCCCCTGGAGAAGGAAATGACAACCCATTCCAGTATTTTTGCCTGGGAAATCCCATGGACATGGGAGCTTGGTGGGTCATAATTCTTAAGAGTTGCAAAAGAGCTGGACATTACTTAACGACTGAACTAGGACAATGATCATTCAGTATGTAGCATTTATCCAAGTGTTATAAAATGTGTCCCCAATAGGGGAGGATAAACGTTTTAAGAAGCTGGAAACTTAAATGATTTGGGATGCCTTCTGTAAAAAAAAATACAAAATTATGATCTCTTCACAGTAACCATAACTTCACAGAGAGGATTTTGTATACAGAGTAGAATTTTACAAAAATAATTTAATTAACAGAATTATACATATAAGAGAAAGATAACTCAATATTTCTAATGGCATGGTTGATAGATTTTATTTTTCTCCCTGCTGCTATAGACAGTCGAGGAAAGATTCTTTCAACTTTACAACTTGTTTTTGGTAAGGCTATGTAAAATTTTTGGACTGTAACAAATACATGAAAGCCTTTAAAAAGTTTCTTATGAGATACAGGATTTGGAGGAATTTTCCACAAAGTAGCTTCTGGCTCCGTACATTCATGCTTTTGAACTGTGGTGCTGGAGAAAATTCTTGACAGTCTCTTGGACTGCAAGGAGATCAAACCAGTCGATCCTAAAGGAAATCAACCCTGAATACTCATTGGAAGGACAGATGCTGAAGCTGAAGCTCCAATCCTTTGGCCACCTGATGTGAACAGCTGACTCACTGAAAAACACCCTGATGCTGGGAAAATTAAAGGCAAGAGAAGAAGGGGGCAACAGAGGATGAGATAGTTGGATAGCATCACTGACTCAATGGACATGGGTTTGAGCAAACTCGGGGAGATAGTGAAGGACAGGGTGGCCTGGAGTGCTGCAGACCATGGGTTCGCAAATAGTCAGACACAACTTAGTGACTGAACAACAACACCCATACATTCAAACTCAGCTTCTCTTCCATGACTAATACATTTCCATTCTGGTGACAGAGACGCTGTTCATAAAACAGTGTGATTCTGGCCCTAAAACTTGCAGTTACACTTAGATAAGTCAGCAGTAGGATCATTCTTAGGAGCCCTAGGGAACAGCTACAAATAATATAACCAGCAATGAGAATGACTGACGCAATGGATGATGTAAATATTTCCCACTCAACCTAAATGAACTGCATCCCCAAATCAGTTTTTCTTTACATGACCCCCCAAATGCCCTAATCATTCCAACACTATATATTAAGGTGAACAGTGATGGAGAAGAAGTTGGAATAGAAATAGATGGTGATACCAATCATTTTGCAAATTTAACAAACAAACGTGCCCCTGTGAACACTTAACTAGGACTCAACCAAGGCCATGGAATAAACTTAAGCTTCCCTCGCTTCAAGGTAAAACTACCTCTGGTTCTCATCAAAGCGTTTTAATTTTTATGACCTGAAAGTTCAGGTGGTTGCCCTGACCATCGGTTAAATCAGTTAACATAAACTATTAAATGTTCTGTAAATCTTTTGCAACAATTCCTTTAACACGACACTTGATGTATCTACAAAATGAGTCATCACAATGCACAAACAGCTCTGGATATGCCACCAGAGATGGAAGAAGGGTATGAACCCAGAAAGGGCTGCTAAGTGGCAAGAAAAAGCTAAATTATGAGCCAAAAAATTAGAAGAAAAGAAGCTTCATGAGTTCTTCAATTTAGAGACATACATTAATATTCCAGAAAGTAGGCTGACAGGACTGTGAAGTTTTACTAATTTTCCACTTTCACTCTAATTTTGTTTAAGCCAAGGGAAATAATACCACCACCCTGCTGACACAGCATATTGATCCCAGTTCCTGAAGATTAAATTATACTTTTCTACATTACTATGAATTCAGACATGTCTGACTCTTTGAGATCCCATGGACTATATGGTCCATGGAATTTTCCAATCCAGAATACTGGAGTGGGTAGCCTTTCCCTTCTCCAGAGGATCTTCTCAACCCAGGGATCAAACCCAGGTCTCCCGCATTGCAGGTGGTTTCTTTGCCAGGTGGGCCACAAGGGAAGCCCCACTATGAAAACAAGATTGTTTATTAAGTTCTTTAACATGTCTCCTCACAAAATAGCATACAGTATCAAATTTAGTTTATCTCTTATGATTGTCTTACAGTGTATTTAGTGAAATAAATTACCACAACACAAGAAATCATAACACAATAGAAACAATTACATTAAAAAACAAAGTGTCATTTTTAACATTAGGTCAACAACCTTTAGTTCAGTTCAGTTCAGTCGCTCAGTCATGTCTGACTCTTTGCAACCCCATGAATCGCAGCACACCAGGCCACCCTGTCCATCACCAACTCCCGGAGTTCACTCAAACTCATGTCCATCGAGTTGGTGATGTCATCCAGCATTCTCATCCTGGGCCGTCCCCTTCTCCTCCTGCCCCCAATCCCTCCCAGCATCAGGGTCTTTTCCGATGAGTCAACTCTTCGCATGAGGTGGCCAAAGTATTGGAGTTTCAGTGTTAACATCATTCCTTCCAATGAACACCCAGGACTGATCTTTAGGATGGACTGGTTGGATCTCCTTGCAGTCCAAGGGACTCTCAAGAGTCTTCTCCAACACCACAGTTCAAAAGCATCAATTCTTCGGCACTCAGCTTTCTTCACAGTCCATCTCTCACATCCATACATGACCACAGGAAAAACCATAGCCTTGACTAGATAGATCTTCATTGGCAAAGTAATGTCTCTGCTTTTGAATACGCTGTCTAGGTTGGTCATAACTTTCCTTCCAAGGAGTAAGCATCTTTTAATTTCATGGCTGCAATCACCATCTGCAGTGATTCTGGAGCCCAAAAAACATAAAGTCTCACACTGTTTCCACTGTTTCCCCATCTATTTGCCATGAAGTGATGGGACCAGATGCCATGATCTTTGTTTTCTGAATGTTGAGCTGTAAGCCAACTTTTTCACTCTCCTTTTCACTTTCATCAAGAGGCTTTTTAGTTGCTCTTCACCTTAAGTCCCACAAAAAAATAAGATATGGAAGTTGCTCCTCTAAAAGCATCAGAAATGCACACGTTTGTAACTGCAGATTCAGAATGCTAAACAGAATTCTGAAGGGGGCCCACAGAGAGGAGAACCTGATCAAACATATCCATCTGTTTGTCGTCATGTAAATAATGCTCACACAGCCAGTGCTGGGACCTCTTCTAGGACAGGCCCTGAGACTTTCATCACATCTGTCATTTCCCTTCCTTACAGCTGCCTCATCAGTAACTCAGGGGGTTTTCTTCCTTAACACTCCAACAGCATCCTAAGAAAACAGCACTAGCCTTGAGCAATTTCTCTCATTCTCCTCCCTCTACCTGACTTTTGCCTCAGTAACTAATATTAATATCCAGTGTAATGTCCTCTTATGGAAATGTGAACATCTCCAAGCAAGTGTTCCCACTCTAAGAAGCAGGAACCTCTTCCACTTTCTAAGGCTCAGATGTGGCTCAGGAAATGAAGTCATCAATGCCCAGTATCCAACCATTTGAAAGAGTCTACACAACTGACACCACTAACAAAATCTCCAGGAGAAAGACAGTACATGTTAATCTTTATCTGTTGGTGGATTAGATTTTTCCGTGGCTGCATCTTACTAAAGGCAACCGAGTTTCCCTGAAAATAAAGTGATGTTCTTACATACAAAGTGGCTCTGACCTGACAGAGGCTGAAGCTGGCAGCAGTCAAGTAGGGAAATATGATATCTGGAAACTAGAGGATGCACTGCTGCTGGCCATGCCAGTGGCCTATTGCTCTATTTTCTGGGTTCTTTCTTCTTCCTGAAAATACATCAGGTCTTCACATCCACAAAAGGTTAAAGACAGAATTCCACTGACATAATATAATATGGGAAACTGACAAGCATTCCCAGGTTTGCAGGATTTTAGTCACGATAAACCTATAGCACAAGTATATGATAAAATATACTACAGATATGTTTAATAAAATATATGTATGTATGAACTTATAGATAAAAGAAATATGTGTATCCACATATATGACTCACACACTTACATTTCTAGTTTCTTTAACTGGCAGCAAAATTTTTCTATGCTAATTACTCTTTATTGCTGGAGGACCTCAGACCATAGTATTCTCCTCTATGACTAACTTTTTTCCTCTAATTCCCCCTTGTTTAAACACACTCATCAATTTAGAAAATTAAGTGAAGGAATAATGCACATACTGGTTACCTCTGCTGCTGCTGCTGCTGCTAAGTCGCCTCAGTCTTGTCTGACTCTGTGCGGCCCATAGACAGCAGCCCAGCAGGCTCCCCCATCCCTGGGATTCTCCAGGCAAGAACACTGGAGTGGGTTGCCATTTCCTTCTCCAATGCATGAAAGCGAAAAGCGAAAGTGAAGTCGCTCAGTCATGCCCGACTCTTAGCAACACCATGGACTGCAGCCTACCTGGTTACCTCAGGCATCCCCAAACACAAATCCTAGAATTTTAAATAATACTCATGGTGGATCTAGCCCAAAGAAATTCAAACAGAAAGTGTGCAAACATTAAACTTTGCATTATTTGTATACACTAAAGCAAGGGTCCCCAACCTCTCGGCCACAGATTGGTACCTCCTGTCGGATCAGCAGTGGCATTCTGCAATGTGCTTGAGCCATCCTGAAACTATTCTCCCATCCCTGGCCCAGTGTGTGGAAAAATTGTCTTCTATGAAACCGGTCCCTAGGGCCAAAAAAGTTGGGGTCTGCTCAATGAAAGGATATTTTGCTCTGTGAAGTTTGCTTTACATCCTACTTTTCATTTGGTGCATCCAGTATGCAGGCTTTAGACTATATAAATCAGGATTTGTATGTGGTACCCAGCAGACTAATGTTGTTAATAAGCATTAAATATAAACTTCCTTTTACCTAGAGTATTATTTTGGAAGATGTCTCATCTTTGAAATCTGAGTCACTCATGAAAAGAATAAAAGAAAACTAAGTCTAAAAAATAACACATCTTAAAATGATGCTGGAGAAACTTCATAATATCCTTCACTAGAACCCTACACAAAAGTTTATCTGAGACCATTCACTTCACTTCACTTCACTTCAGTCACTCAGTCGAGTCCAACTCTTTGCGACCCCATGAATCGCAGCACGCCAGGCCTCCCTGTCCACCACCAACTCCCGGAGTTCACTCTAACTCACGTCCATCGAGTTGGTGATGCCATCCAGCATTCTCATCCTCTGTCGTCCCCTCCTCCTCCTGCCCACAATCCCTCCCAGCATCAGAGTCTTTTCCAGTGAGTCAGGTCTTCGCATGAGGTGGCCAAGGTACTGGAGTTTCGGCTTTAGCATCATTCCTTCCAATGAACACCCAGGACTGATCTCCTTCAGAATGGACTGGTTGGATCTCCTTGCAGTCCAAGGGACTCTCAAGAGTCTTCTCCAACACCACAGTTCGAAAGCATCAATTCTTCAGTGCTCAGCTTTCTCCACAGTCCAACTCTCCCATCCATACATGACCACAGGAAAAACCATAGCCTTGACTAGACAGACCTTTGTTGGCAAAGTAATGTCTCTGCTTTCCAATAGACCATTACAGGGCATTTAACTTTTGAAGAGCAGAAATATCTCTTTATAAGCTGATTTTATTTCTTGAAGATATAATCATCTGCCTCATCTCTTTTCATGAAATTTTCAGTAGCAGTGCTGCAAAACAACTTCACAGGTAAAGTTAACTCTGTGACCACATGATTCTGAGGTCTCCTCACTGAGAAATTAGGGAAGTCACAAATATCTAAGACTACATTACACTGTGCCCAAGATACCCCTTCTCCAGCACCACCTGCAAAACCCTGTGTCCTTGGTCAGGACCAAATACCCAACACACCCAGCCAGGCTCTACAACCATCAGTCTTGGACAGGTACTTTTCATGCCAGTTTCTCTCTTCACCTTTTACACGTTTGTCAGGGATAAGTATGACCTGGAGATTTAAATACTTATTCTGTAAAACTCATAAATAAGTAAGGAAAATATCTTTTGAAGATTTGAGAAGCAACAGCTGTGGCATTCTCATTGTGATTCTTGGTGATCCAACTTTTTAATTGTAGCAACCACGTAAAACAATGGGGCGGTAAAAACAACACAAAATTTTTCTATGCAACCTTGTTCTCTAGATCTCCTAATGAAAAACTGATCACTTCCCAGTTCTAGAAGGCAAACTTGTACTCATCAGATATTGTGATCTTAAGAAAGAACAGTTTGAAAAAGGCTAAACCATTTTATTTCCTAGATTATACAATTTCTGCCACCTAGGACACCCACACAACTCCACATGGGCCTACACAGACGAACACCTACACACCAACAACTGTTGATCCCTAATCTACACATCACCCCAACTTCCATATAATTCATTGAATTAATGATTTTTTTAAATATTTTAACAGCCATAGTCATAAAGGTTGTTTCACCGAGTGGTTTAGTTTTTACTAAAAGGAGGCTAAAATATATTTTAGAGTCTTTCTTATTCATCTACTTGAGTTTCTTCTTTGTAATTAAAATTGTGGATCTAACCTATAATTCGGTCACAATCTTGAAGAGTGACTGATGCTTATTACCAAGCAGGCTTACTTAACATGATGTATATTTCAGAGGACAGCACTTATGGTTTTTAAATCACTGGATCTTTCTGTTCAAAACAATCAGGGCTGAGCTTCATCTTCTGCAGTTTTCTCATTCTCAAAAGGCTTTTTTCTCTCTTTCCAACAAAACAAGCTGTTCTTTCCTTTCTCTACATATCACGAGCTACAAAAGCAGCCCCAGACCATCACATGGGTATCTGGAAATGGGATTTCATTAACTACTACACTAAATCAATTAACCAAAATAGGTAAAAATTTCCTTAAACATTGCTAAAGCTATAATATGGCTTAAAATAATGAACAGATCCTTCATAGCAGGTAAATGACATAACAAGCCAATAGGGCATGATTCTTTGTAAGACTGTCTTTTGTATTCTCACTGCAGTTCTGGTGCTTCAGGCCAGGGCAAAAACTTGAGGAACTTCGGTCCTGTGGAAACTCAGCCATCTGTGGGTCTGGAACTGTATGTGAGTGCTCAGGACATTTTCCTAAGGAAACGAATTGCACAAGGGCACAGTGTGCCAGTGGCTGGCCCACAACAACCACTGTGTGCTCCCCGGGGATAACACCGCTTCTTCAGGCACTACCACCCAGAGGTACTCCGCAGTGAGCTTCCACTCCCCTCTCCCTTCCTCACTCCTTTTTCTTCAAATTCTTACTCCCTTATGTGGATGACAGCTTTGAATACACATGCAAGTGAACAAACTCTCAATGGAAAGTCACTCACCACCGCCCTGCCATACACATTTCTCCAGTTTTCAAAATGACAATGTCTTCAACAGCAGCAGTTTAAAAAATCATTTTATGTATTTATTTATTTGGCCACACCAGGTCTCCGTTGCAAGCATGTGCTATCTTTGGTTATGGCAGGTGATCGCTCAGTTGTGCCACGTGGGGTCTAGTTCCCTGACCAGGGATCGAACCCCTGCATTGGGAGTGTGGAGTCTAAGCCACTAAACCACCAGAGAAGTCCCAATATGGCAATTTTAAGTCAAAAGAAACTAGATTTTAAAATATCTTACAAAACTTTCCCAAATTTAAGTTCCAATTTCAAGCCTATGAAAATATATATGGATTCTTAACATTTTAAAAAAGTATCAAGATATTTCATTCCATGGAGGTGAGGAATAAAGTAAAAATCAGCTACATAGAAACGTTGTTGTTCAGTCACATCCAACTCTTTGTGACCCCATGAACTGCAACATGTAGAAACGCTACATTAAAATAGTCTGTGGTTGTACTCCTAGCAGTGGTGTCAATAGCACTAGCAGAGCATTTGCTATGTGTAAAACATTAATTCCAGTATTTAACATGGTTTTTATTTTTCATTTAAATCTAAGAAAAACACTATGAGAGAAGTGCTTTGACTCACCCACTTTTTACTACCCCACACAGAGGTACATGGTTAACTTTTGTGCTTCTGGTTAAGTCTTTATCCTCTTGTGTTATCTCCAATATTCTCCTACCACTGGTCTTGGAGGAAATCACATTTCCATCATTGGCCTGAGTAGCTTTGACTCTCAATTCCTCCAGAATATGAAAGAGTAATTTCATATTAGTAATTTACAACATGCTTCATATTTGAGGTTAAACCCCTAACTTCAAATGTCAGAATAAGTAGGAAAAAACAGACCTAAATCTAAAAGAAGGAAGGTTTACACAAAGTATCTCTCATTTTTGGTATCCAGCCAGATGAGAATCTCATATTTTAAGTATTTTTCCTTCATAACTGGAAGTGCTTATATCTGGGTACATTAAAAAACCTTAGAGATTATAACCTATCCAGGCAGGAGTTCACATTTTACGACTTATTGTCTATTGTTTAAAAGATTTCAAATTTTCTCCACAGCGTCTTCAAATCTCTGGAGAAAAGAGGCTATATAAATTCAAAATAAACAAATCCTAGACAGTTTATGTGGTCACACTTTTGATTTTCCTGATATGCCTTTCCAACTGACTCATGAACATGAATTCATTTAATAAATTAATTTCAGAAAAGGAAAACAAACCTATCCCTAGTGAATGTCATTGTTTTTCTACTGTGTCAACTAAGTGCTTCCAAAGTCCTGCTTCAAACAAAGGTTTATTATTAGCGGCAAAAATTTATCTCTTCTGATTTGATGCTTATCATCTTTGCCTCCCTTGATTTTATGACTCCTTCTTCTCCTTTCCACACAGTATTTAATTTGCTAAGACTAAAGAGGGCATAAAAACCCTTCATTTTCCAAAGACAATCTCGAAGGTAAATAAAAATCTCGAGGCGCTTTCCTAAAGGAACAAAGGTTAGTACAAACTTTTCCTGAAGTGCTTCAATGAGAAAGAAACAATGCTAGGCTTCAGGGAATACCCGAGCACCAAGTCAAACATTGCTGTCATCAACAATTTAAAACTTACTTTAAAATAACTTTCACAAAAGCACAATGCTGTATCTTTAAAGGTTGACAGAATTCTGAGGCTGAAATCCTGCCAGTGGTAAGTTCTGGGTTCAGAAAAATAGAAAAACATGCCAAAAAAGGGAAAAGCCTGAAGAAAGATGAAGGGGAGACCCTACATATAAGAATTAAAGGATCCAGGAATTCAGATATATCTTCATTGACTGTACACGTTAGCTAGTTACAGGAAGCCTTAAAAATGGTGTTAAATGCACCATCTGGAATCCTGTAAAATGAACTTTTACCTGATGGTTAGTGGCAATTTATTACTAAACACAAGAGAGACGCATGAGCTTTTTTGGACTCATATAGGACATTATCCTTGCAACAAGACCAATATTCACTAAGCAACATATCCCCTGAACAGTAAAACAGACCACTCAAATCATGGTCAAGATCCTATAGCATAATGGATTTCAGTCTGTGAACCGAGAGACTTTTTATTCCTTCTGTTAATCTCTCCTTACAACTTCTTTCTTCCAGGAAGCCATCCAGTAATGGTTCTTCCAAAACTTTCAACTTTCATATTTTGGGTCTTAAAATCAGTGTACTGTCTATTCATATAGTCCCAAATTCCTGGGTAACTGAGAGTCTACTACACGTCCCGCACAAGTTGTGAGAACCCAGAGATATGATTTTAACGCTGGGGCCGGAGCGGGTGGGAATCAGGCACTCAGCTGAAAATTTCTGCTCTACCATCATGTGTCTGTGCACCTTTTATACATGTGTACATTAACTGAGAGTTTTTCCGTGTTTATCTAGCATGCTGACCTCCATCTTTCAAATGATCCTGGCATAGTTTTATACAGAAAAATGTTCCTCCTCCGCCCTGCCACTACAAATGTCAGAAGTAACAAAAGCCCAGCCAGGGTCTCCAGACTTTTAGCCCAACCTATAGGTTGCCTCAGTACTTCCTGCCATGAGCCAGCAGCAGCTGTCACCTTCTGCCATGTGGAAGAGAGATACACAAGAAACCTGCAAGCTTGGCTTCCTAATTCACCCCCAAATGAAAGCATGAAGTCACTGCTGATCCTGACACTCTAATGCCAATATCAGTTATTGAAGAAAGTATTCCACTTCAAGAGGCAATTTAATTCGCTGAGACATAGTCCACTTTGTACTGAGATGCCGTGACAGCTGTCTTAAAAAAGTCGCTCAAAATGCCCTAAGTGTCTGGATTATTCACTGAAAGCATCAGTCTCAGTGGCTCTATCTTATAATAACCATGAAATTTCTTATGATAATGATGAATACATGTTAAGATATATTATGCTAACCATGAATTATGCACATGCCTCATCTCTACAATTAAGTAAAAGAGCAAGGGCCAAAATGCAACTCTCTAGAAAGTTTCCAGCAATGATAGAACAACTGACTAGCTAGTTAATAAAATACTGTTCTAACGCAAAGCAAACAGACAAAAAACATCCAAATTCCTCAGTCCCTCTAACAATGAGTGGTTCTGACCTAAACATATTTATTTCCAAAGTTATCCCTTCTCTGTTATTAAAAAAATACTCATTTTATTTATTTGTGGCGGCACTGGGTCTTTGTTGCTGCACACAGGCTTTCTCTAGTTGCAGCATGCAGGGGCTGCTCTCTGCTGTGGTGTGCAGGCTTACTGCAGGGTGATTCCTCTTGTTGCAAAGCATGGGCTCTAGAGCACAGGATCAGTCGTTGTGGCACACAGGCTCCATTGCTCCACGGCATGTGGGATCTTCCCAGACTAGGGGTAGAACCCGTGTTCCCTGCATTGGCAGGCAAATTCTTAACCACTGGACCACCAGGGAAGTTCCTATTATTTTTTTAAACCAGTGTGACTGAGCAAATGTATGCTCATGCAGTTTGGGGTGGAGGATGGAGAAAGAGGCATTTTCCTGTCTCTACAAGAAGTCAATAACTCTACAGATATTAGGGATAAAATGATTGCAATCAAAGCTGATTTTAACACATCGAAAATGTTTTTCTTCAGTGCTGTTCTTTGGGCAATATATGTCAACTGGATCAATTTCAGCAAAACCAGAAGCAAGAGTAGTTTTTGCTATAAATTATATACATACAGTTAGTCATATACACATATACAAATATACATTCATAAGGTCTTCATAAAAGCTCAATAAATTTAATCTAATAATTTTTTTCCTCTGTTAAGTATCTCTTTGTTATTTAAGCCCCAAAATAAAATATGAAAATCCAACTGGTAGAAAGTTCTCATCTTTTTGTCATGTCAGATGTCTCTTGCATCTTCTAGTCAGATGCAAGAGAGTTCAGACATGTCCTAAAATATCCCCCCAGGTATTTCTATATCGTATATATGCATTCCCATTCTCTCCCACACCTCTTTTTCCCTCTGTCTCTCTTTTTCATACACACACACACACACACACACACTCCTACATATGCGCCTCTGTAGGGTTCGTTCAACTAAAAGAAGATACAACAAAACAGCAACATGCATATGCTTATGTGAATTTAGCTTCATTGTTTATTTATTCATAAATATCTTGATTTCTTGGACTGCTGAATATATCTGCAAAGGCCCATAGAGAATAGCTTTATATAAGTATTTTTCACTATAATTTGTACTAAAATCACTTTGTAGAAAGGACTTGGAAAATGTTTTCAAAGAACTTCAAGCTGATGCTTGCATAAATATAAGTCATATGAGGCTTTGGGGCTTTGCTGATGGCTCAGCAGGTTAAGAATCCTCCTGCAATGCAGGAGACACAGAAGACGTGGGTTTGATCCCTGGGTTGGGAAGATCTCCTGGAAGAGGAAATGGCAACCCACTCCAGTATTCGTGCCTGAAAAAGCCCATGGACAGAGAAGCCTGGTGGGCCACAGTCCATGGAGTCACAAAGAGTCAGACATGACCGAGAGACTAAGCACATACTAAGTACTACAAGGTCCTAGGCCACTGGTGTGATTAAGAGAGTTTCCTCAGAGTACCCAGAAAAGACACGCTGCCAACTCTACTGCGAGTTTTAATGTGGCTGGGTGTTTTAAGCTGCAGCCCACAGAAAATGGTAGAGTAAAAAGAACTGCCAAGGATTTTAACACTGAAAGTGAAGAGAGGATATAATCATTGTTGCCCAGAATCAGTCTCCTAAAATGAGTGATTAACTAGGGACAGGGTCCAATGTGTCACAATGGGACATATCAAAAGCCATTATACAAGGACAGCTGATGACAAGAGCGCCTGGAGTAGGGAAAATGAAATTGCTGACTTCACATTAGTTATGGGGGGAAAACAACAAGAGGAACAACAACAAAAAACTAAATTTCAAAAAACAACACACATTCAAAAATTGCACCAAATCTAAAAGGATATCAGGATTCATTGTGAATTAGAAGGACCAAAGGAAAGAGCATGCATAACATAAGACAAATCTCACAAAAGAGGCCATTTTTATATCCACTGTTATTAGAGGAAAGACATCAAAAAACATGGAACACAATATATATATATATATATATATGTGTATATATATATATATATATATATCTGTTGATATGTGAAAGAGAAAGAAGGATATATAATACCCAGGCAAATGTTGTAGCCATACATTCTTAATATCACCAAAAATACATGAACTCTATACACATCCAAATAAAATCCAGAAATACCTTGAAATGACTGATTTGCCTTACCCCAAATTTAATAATAATACCACAGTATGTTATATTATATTAATCGGAGAAGGCAATGGCAACCCACTCCAGTGTTCTTGCCTGGAAAATCCCATGGACGGAGGAGCCTGGTAGGTAGGCTGCAGTCCATGGGGTCGCTGAGGGTTGGACACGACTGAGTGACTCCACTTTCACTTTTCACTTTCATGCATTGGAGAAGGAAATGTCACCCCTCTCTAGTGTTCTTGCCTGGAGAATCCCAGAGACGGGGGAGCCTGGTGGGCTGCCGTCCATGGGGTCACACAGAGTCAGACACGACTGAAGCAACTTAGCAGCAGCATGCTATATTAATAGTATAGAGTAGAGGAAGAAAGAAGTTAGATGTGATGCTAACAAAGATCAAAAAGTACATATCTAACTGGCCACTGAAGCATGTCAACTGAAACATATTCTGCCCCTGATAAGAGTAAAAGTACTCTTAATCACTGGAATTAAGGAATCCATTTATAAACTATAGTATCAAAAAAATAGGTCATTTTAAAGCTAGCATTCCTTAAAATATGATAAACTGTAAGAAAAAACTTACTTGATTTATGAATACCATAATATAGGTATTTCAGGTATAATGATTACAGGTTAAGACAGCTTATACAATTTCCCTTATTACTTGCATTAAATGATCGTGCTTTCAGCATTGTTCAATAATATCTCATGTAAATAAATGAGAGACATCACATTCCTTCGCTGTGTTCTATTTGTGATCATTGTTTTAAGCAAGTCAGTAAGTTCAGCCCACACTCAGGGAGAGAGGGTTATACCTCGGTATCAGTTCCAGGAAGTGAGGATTCTGGCAAAAGACATCTTTAAAAAAAAATTATTCATTTATTTATCTATTCAGCTGCTCCAGGTCTTAGTTGCAGTATGTGGGATCTTTAGTTGTGGCACACAAACTCCTAGGTGCAGCATGTGGGATCTAGTTCCCTGACCAGGGATCTAACCCAGGCCCCCTGCATTAGGAAGGGAGAGTGTAAGCCACTGGACCACAAGGGGAATCCCGTGAGAGACATCTTAAAGACCACCAGCCCCAGTAGGTGGGGTTTCCCAGGTGGCTCATTGGTAAATAATCCACCTGCCAGTGAGGGAGACACAAGAGACATGTGTTCAGTTCCTGGGTTGGGAAGATCCCCTGGAGAAGGAAATAGAAACCCACTCTAGTATTCTTGCCTGGGAAATCCCATGTACAGAGGAGCCTGGCAGGCTACCGTTCAAGGGGGTCACAAAGAGTCGGACAGGACTGAGCGACTGAGCACAATCCTAACAGATAAACTTAAAACTCAGTAAGTTCTATGCATTAACTGTTTCATTTTTGAAAATTGGGAGAAGTAAGCAATTATTAAAATCTATGTTCCACTAAAACACAATGCTGAGGCTACTTGAACTAGTGGAATTCTAAAGCTGTTTCCAATTCTAACACACAGAGAATCTATGAATTTATGGCACACAGAGTACATATGTTTAATAAGGCATGATTAAGTACAGGAGTTCAAAAGAGAAAAATAATTTCCAAGAAAGGATAAAGGAAAAAATATTTGGACAGGTAGCTTTTAGAATAAAGAGAATTCCAGTAAAAGGAACAGCATGAACAAAAAAGAAAAGCATGGAGGTAGGGAATCAAGGTCTTGTTAAAAAAAACTGAAAATGGTCTTGGTTTTAGTGTAAGGATGTATATGTGGTAGAGGAAAGGGAAGGATGAAGCTACAGTGGGAGAATGGATTAGAACAGAGAGGATCATGAATTCCAAATTAAAGAACTCAGCTAAAGAGGAGTCACAAAAGATTTTTGAGTAAGGTGAGACTACCTGCAGAGCTGTGATTCAGAAATAAACATCTGGCAGCCACATGGCCTGAAGGAGGATCATAGCTCTTGGAACAGGAGGGGGAGTCCATTCCCCAGCAGTGGGTCCTATGGACTTCTCTCCCTGGCCACACTGTCTTCTTGCTCTCTAGTTTAGCTCAGATCTCTCTCCTGATCTACATTTCCAACATGCCCATTCACATGTCTCCCAGTTTATATATGATCCCCCCTCTCCAACCTGCTCTCCTCTTATATTCCTTCTTTTTTAAGAATTTTAAAAATATTTATTTATTTGGCTGCCACAGGTCTTAGCTGTGCATGCAGGATCTTTCACGGTGGTACATAAGCCCTGGAGCGGATGGACTCAGTTGCCCCATGGCATGTGGGATTTTAGTTCCCCAACCGGCAATCGAACCCCAGTTCCCCACACTGGAAGGCAGATTCTCAACCACTGGACCACAGGGAAGTCCCTTATATTCCTTCTCATTGTTCTCAGTGCTGTGGCTGATTCAGTGCTCCAAGACTCCACCTCCCTAACCCCCAACCTTTCATTCAGCCTAGCTACCATCATCACCCATCTAACTCCTACCTTCCGTTTCTAACATCCCTGACTTATGTCAGGTCTTCAGAAGATCTTGCTACCACAATGTAAAGATAACGGAATAATGTGGAGGCATCTTCCACCCCAACTGTTACCTTTGTTTGGAAGATCCTGGAAGACTTTTGACAACCTAATCAAAGGGATGAGTTCAGAAGACGCAGGAAGGACAGATACTAGATTTTCTACCACTCTGGTAGAATGGTGGCCTGAAAGTCAATAATTATGCTATTATGACTAATTATGTTAATATAAGATAATGATGTCAATAATTACATTAAGTAGTAGAAAATAAAGGAAATGATATTGCTCAAACACATGAGATTGTGTTCTGATGTTTATCCACACTATGCAAAGGGACCTCTTCAGGGATTGCTGGAAGTCCTGGAACACGCATAACTGTAACAAAGAGCAATGTCAGTCCTTAGAACTGAACTCAATATGCTTTGTGACAGTGATTATGATTCTGTTGGACACTTGATTAACAGAGATGGAGGGGATACACATCATTTCTGAAATATCAGTGGCATGTGATGAAAATGAATCCGCTTTAAATTCCGTAAGCAGATAGAGAGTGACCAGCAGAAGCCAAGGAGGGTGAGGCAGCCTTATTCAACTTGACTTAAGAGATAAATCTTCCTGTGATTCCTAGGTGAATACATGGGAGAAGGAGAGGTGAGGAAAGCTATCTCTCACCTCTCCACCTCAGACTACAAATTTCTTAAAAAACAGAACAAGACCAACAACAACAACAGAAAAGATCAGAACACTTCCTGGGAAAGGAGGGTTCTGTCCAAGGACATTAAGAATCAGAAAGTGTAGATCTGACCTGTTTAAACAGGTTTTGGCAGGTGTAAACAGTGTACCATGCACTGCTTAAGGCACTGTCGGACTAAGTCCCACACCCAGCAAAAATTCTCCTGAAGCTGGAATTCAGGACTGGCGAGAGCTGGGGAGGGTGGGGAAAGTTGGCATTTGCTGCCTACCTCTGAGGAGCCAGAGGAGCCAGGTACAGACTGGGTGATGCCTGCTCCACCAGCTCAGATCCTGGAGATAAGAAGATGGGACTTGGCACAGCAGTTCAAAGCTAGTTGTTTTTAGAATGCTGGTAGCAAAGTGACCTCAAAAGGAAACAAGGGTAACAACAACCCTTACCCATGAAACTTCCATCAGCCTAAGATCATGCAAAAACTGTGATTTGGAGAACTAGATAATACCCACAAGGAGAACAGAGTCTTGGCCTCCTCACAGAATGAGAATTTCTTAGATGCTCTAAAGCAGTTAGGAAGGACAACCATTCTTCTGGCTTTGCTGGAGAAGAGGAATGTTCATTGTTTCTAGATGGCATCCATGAATAGAAGCCATGAACCACAGGTAGGTAGAAAGGTACAGAATGCTTGGAGAGCAATCACTAGGAACTTTAGGGGGTTCAGAGAGTATTTCCCCCTCACAGTTAGGATAGCTGAAACCCAAGGAGGGAAGGGAAAGAGAGAAAAGTCCTTCTGGAGACAGATATATCCCTGGTGGGAAGGTAGGCTGGAGAGAGTAACTACCCCTCCATTCTCATACTTTAATGTGAAAAAGCATCAGAAAGGTACCCAATTTCTCAACCCAATTCTTAGACTCAGGGCAAGAAAAGAATTCAGAGAAAAAAAGAGAATACAGCTGGAGATAATGGGTGACCTCCATCAAATTTTATTCTGTCCAACATCGTCAACTAAGACCAATGCTCACCTTCCAGATTTCAGGACTGATTAAAGATGGCATCAACAGTTAAAATGCTGCTCAACTTCCACATGGATTCAGTTGTGGTAATGTTACAGGGAAGAGCCAATTATGACTCCAGGTTGGATCTGTTTCTTTAACCTTTGCTCTCATTGCTTTTATTCACTAAAAGGATACTGTTTATATATAATGGCCTGCCTCAGGGAACCCTGCTCCTCTGTCTGAATATTAAACCAATGTGTCTTTCTTCAGGATCCTGTCCATCTGTGGGTGGCTACAGGAAGTGAGAATTAACACATCCTGTCCCTGAGGCTTGCCATTCTAGGAGATATCTGCAAGGTTAATGACCTTTTTACTTTATTTCTTCACTTCGCATCTTTGTATTCTATAAAAGAATCTGCCATTCAGACCCAGAGAAGATGGTTATTTTGAGACATTAGACCGCCATCTCAGTCAGTGGCTTTCTGAATAAAGTATTCCTTGCCTCAACACCTCATCTCTCAGATAACTGTCCTGTCATGCAGAGCAGAGCAAGTTTGTACTAAGTAATAGTAAGACCACTCTGAGGAGAATTACCATGCTCAGAGGATCTTGGCTGGCAGGAATTCACACAGGTAAAACACCACAGGGAAGCATCCTGCAGGGCTGCATGTGAGAAGGTTTTCAAAGTTGACCAATATTTTTGAAACTTGTGTTCCATTCACCAAGTAACTGCTATGTATATGTACAAAGGAAACAAAAGACTTATGTTTGCCTTTAAAGACAAATGTGAATATAGCCACATATGTGTGCATGAGAAGATAACTTTTAAAACAAATTTTTGAAGTATGATAGTATATTTACATTTTCATATAAGCATGTGTGATTGTAAATTCACAGTAACTAGAATGAATGAATGAAGGCACAAACAAGCAAATAACAAAGATCTGAGCAGCAACTTTCACACTACCTCTCCCGCAGTCACCAACGTGGATTTTATTTCTTTTCACAAACGTATAGGAGACCCTTGTTAAGTCTCTGGAATGATGGCCTACATTCTTCTACAACTTCCCAATTTGCAAATAGAAAAATATTTATACAAGAGCTTGTTGTTCATGTATCACAGTTCTGTTGAGAAGCTGGTATTCCCTGAGTTTAATTCCACACCACAAGCTAGCAACCTTTCCAGCTCTTACTAAGTTTGATTCTCTCACATGATGGTTATGCTTGAAAGCATGGGCAGAATCCTAAAGCCTTGGCTACTGGGCTGCAAAGGCCAGTCAGAATTCCTCTCTAGTTAGTAATGAAATTGAACCTAATAATGGTAGATTCCATTGACTGGGGGCTGACCACGTACCAGACACTATAAATTAATGACATTATTTATGTCACCTGTTTATGTCACAGCACTGTCACAATTTTTTAGACAGGTTTCACCACCCCCCCCCCAACTTGAGACAACGAGGCTGTAGTTTGCAAAGACTGTCCAAGTGTGCAGTGGAGAACTCAAACCAGGTGTTCCTGACACCAGGGCTCAGATTTGTGACGACTGTGTTACACCATGTTCCCACTAGTTCCAGTCTCTGAGACTTCCAAAGCACATTTCAGGCGTTTGCCTCAGGAAAATTTACAATGTGACATCACAGAGCTCCAGAGACTAGTGGGAATAGTCAAAATTATAAATGTTAATAAATAAAATCTCTATTGGATGATATAATAAACCTCTTCCTTACTTTGGCCTTTTTCTAAAATTGTCATATTATTCACAGTATACAACTTCCCTGAAACAAGAGAATTCAGTTAACTTCTTTAGCACATACTATGTAAGTACACACTGGGTTAGGAACTTTCATACACACTATCTCTACCATCATCCCCACCAGCATCCTCTGATGGAGGTATTATTTTTCCTATTTATTAGTGAAGAAACTGAAGCCTAGAAAGATCAGCCAAAATATCATACTCCTGAAGGACAAAGCCTATGCTTTTTTCATATATATATTTGCATATATTTTTATGCTTGAAGGCACAGAAAAGTGAAAATGTTAGTCGCTCAGTCGTGTCTGACTCTTGCGACCCCATGGACTGCAGCCCACCAGGCTCCTCTGTCCATGGAATTCTCAGAGACTGTCTCAATAAATGTTGAGTACTAAATAGATCAAATGGAGGAAATGGGTTCTGGCAGGGACAGTAGTGTCTTTCTTGTTTACCACTGTCTAGGGGTTTCCCTTGGAGAAGGCAATGGCACCCGACTCCAGTACTCTTGCCTGGAAAATCCCATGGACGGAGAAGCCTGGTAGGCTGCTGTCTATGGGGTCGCACAGAGTCGGACACGACTGAAGCGACTTAGCAGCAGCAGCAGAGGTTTCCCTGATAGCTCAGTTGGTAAAGAATCCGCCTGCAATGCAGGAGACCCTTGTTAGATTTCTGGATCGGAAAGATCTGCTGGAGAAAGGATAGGCTACCCACTTCAGTATTCTTTGGCTTCCCTTGTGGCTCAGCTGGTAAAGAATCTGCCTGCAATGCCTGAGACCTGGGTTCAATCCCTGGGTTGGGAAGATCCCCTGGAGAAGGGAGAAGCTACCCACTCTAGTATTCTGGCCTGGAGAATTCCATGGACTATACATAAGTCCATAGCGTTGCCAAGAGTCTAAGACTGAGTGACTTTCACTTTCACTCTATGCTAGATACTCACTGAATGCTTGTTGAAGGGAGGGAGGAGTTCTTACTTCACATCTCACTCTTTTTTGAGCTTAGAGCATGTAGACAATTTCTTTATCACCTTTCTATTTATAATATCCAGCACAGTACCTGACACTCAGACACTGAACAAATGAACATTGACTGTATGATATCTACTGAATAACAAGTTAAACATGCACACCCATACAACAACTTTTTAAGATAGCAAGAGACTTCCAAAGGCAAAATAAACATAAGCTAATGATCAAGTCAACAACTACAAAGGAGCAGATAAAATCAAATGGAATAAAAAATCAGGGAAGCTGACTGTTGAGTTTATAGAGACACTGCCATGGAAACTCACAAACACATACATAGCACAGTGTGGCCCTACAGAGACAGTTAAGTATTTAGATGCTTCAGGTAGCCAGGTCCCATACCATTTAAAACCTTAAAAGTAAAGGTCAGAACACTGAATAGAATCACCAATCAGTGTGCAAAGTAGTGCTGTTAAGTACATAGAGAAACTGAATTCACACATTCCTCTCCCTTTTGGCCGTGATTTTTCAAATATAAACTGCAGAGAGCAGTAGAATTATAATATCACCATAGATTGGATGCTCTACTTAACAAAACTGGTCATATTCTTATTTTCTTCTTCCTTGGGGAGCCTTCATCTCAAGATAACTTTTAAATAGAAACAACCAGCTTTTCCGCAGAGCCTGATTATCAATTTGCACCTCTGGCAAAGGAAGGCCTAGAACTCTATTGTTTTGTTAATTGTCAATTTGCATCTTTGAAAGGTGTTGCATTTTCTCTTCTTTCTAGCAGGTTAAGACTAATTCTGTATGTTAATAAATATTATAAACACTTTCCACAGAAATGTAGTTTGCTAAAAAGTATGTTATTATTGTTATTCTCAATTTTCCTCTACTTAATTACACCTTAGATCTTAAAGTTGATTTTATGAAAACTAGTTAAGCTCTGATTTAAACTTTTTCTTCAAAAACACCTTTTGTTTTTCAAATAAGCATTTAGAGAAAATGCTATTTAAAGCGCCAGTTATTGATAGTCACGAAAAAGCTACAAATTAATTAAGGGAAAATTTCACAAGGATATCTGAGATTTTTACCTTGAATCAATGATGTGAAAATATGCCTTCCTTTTCTTCCTTCTTCAGACATAGCATAAAACATATGCTAAGAAACCAAAAATCCATTTTACAAGGTAACAGAAAAGACGGAAATAGAAGTTGTAAAAATTATTAGGAAAAGGAATACAAATAAGATACAGGTTATTCCTTACAGTTGTGTTTACGAGCAGCAACTTGAGAACTAAAGGTTCTTAACATACCCTATCAGTACTAGTTCCACTACTTGCTTTGGAATGATATGATCTTTTTGATATGCTTGTCAAAGCAGGTATTCTTAATCCATTGCAACATTTTCCCTATCTGACTACTAGATATAAAATACTAAGTCAAATATTATATGGTAACTCAAGCTTTTGAGCTGAGGGAGGTAGTGTTTAAAAAGATCAAGTGATCATTTCCCACTAAATCTAAACGAGAATGCCTAAAGGCCATTTCTGTTGCTAAGAAAACAACTTCACATGTAGCTTAAATTTACTAGATTTATTTATATTCTACCTTTTTGCTTAAAGGGATTCAAATCCCTTTAAGGGGGATTACCCCTTTAGAGGGGTAATCTCTATTTGTGTTTCTCAACTTTGGTTTCTGAAGTGCAAAACCACAGAAAAAAAAAATCTGTGGATCAATAACAAAGATAATATATTTTAATGTGTCAGTAAAGTGCTCTATAAAACAGGAATGTCACATGTGTTATTTATTACTATCTATGGGCTTGCTCCTAAACCATGTCATCACTCCAAAAAGCATGCACTTAATGATATAAACCTTATGATAAATATTGAAAAGCTTTCTTGCATGCATCAACACCCTGAAAAGAAAATTTAACATTTAAATCAACTTCCTCAATTCAGCCTATCCAAAGGCCTCAGGATATTTGTGTCTTTTACACACACACACACAAATATATATATATATATATATATATATATATATATATATATATATGTGTGTGTGTATATATATATATATCACATTTTATACACAAATCTATTGTATAATGCTTCTTAACATTGTTACAAATTCCTTTTCATGAAATCTATGATATTCATCAAACTAATTCTATCTGGGGGGAAAAGTTAGGATAAAAATGATATTTTAGCTACTAGAAGGAGAAGCCATTGTGTACAAAGAACCAGTGAAGAAATAAGAATTGAGGAATAAATTCCATATGCAAAAAAGTCAATCCCATCAAATAATATATCCAGGAAATAGGCAAGACTCATTAATAGCTTAAGTGGTTCTAAAGGACTTTCAGTGTTTTTGTTCTTACCTCTTTTTTTTCCTTCTTACTTAAAAATACATATACTTCCCATTTTTTAATGGATCAGGGACAGCAGATATTCGCTGCTATAGTTCATAAACTTTTTATCCAACATCTACTACGTGCCAACTTTGTTGAGCTAATTTTGAAAAAAAAATCAGATTTTGCATGTAGAATATTTTAGGAGTAGGACTGAACATACACATACGTACACAAATGAGTTTTCAGTTTAAGTCAAACCTGATATCTTGGGGCACAATAAATACAATTTAGTCAATTATCACCAAAGAATAATTTTAATCATGTTATGTAAATTGACTGGAATCACTTTCAAGTCAGCCTGTTAGTAAAAGTTTTGAAGATGGAAGTCCACATTCCTTTAATTGTTGAGATCATTTTTTACATGGACATCCCTGTGCATGCTTAGTCAAATCCCCATGAACTGTAGCCTGCCAGGCTCCTCTGTCCATGGGATTTTCCAGGCAAGAATACTGGAGCAGGTTGCCATTTCCTACTCCAGGAGATCCTCCTGATCCAGGGATTGAACCCATGTCTCCTGCATTGATAGGCAGATTCTTTACCACTGCTCCACCTGACATTGTTTACTTCTTTCTAAAGGTTGAAATCGTTCTTAGGAGACACCTGATCTCTTACGGAATCCCAGAATCAGCGCTTTTCTTCTGTCATGAAGTGACTATCTGCCTCCTTTTTGATAATGAATAAAGCTGTGATTAGGAATAAGAAGTCTGAGAGGACCTTTTAAAATACATAAAACAACAGCAACAAAAATATATATTTTGTCCCAGGCAAATATTTAGCAGTGTATAAAGTTAATAAACTATCCAAAAATATATATGAAACTTAACCAATTTTATGAAATTTCCTTTAAAACAAGAGATTAAAAAATTCTATACAAATTTAGCTCAAAGAAATTGGTACTTGAGAAAAGAAATTAAAGCTTCTGGTTTATGTAATGAATAGAATGAAAAATAACTTCTTTTCAACTGACATTGAGATCATTGGTTTTTTTCCACTCACTGATGGTAGATATATGGAAACTGGATTTAAATCACAATATAAAGGATATGAGCAATATGTGTAGAAACTTTACGAGGTTTCTGCTAAGTTTTTAATCTCAACTTTTCCATCTTAGGTCTTATGATTATGTAGCTCCCTTCTTCAAAATGTTCCAAGAGTTCCCCATAATTTGCAATAAAATCTTAAACCTTTTTCCTGCATTAGCTAGTCCTAAAGGACTTCTAGTCTGGGTATATTTTCACTGTTTAACAATTTATTGCGTTTATTTGTGCTTCAGGGTTTAGTCCTTGTATTCATATTCACATTCCTTCCCGCTCTTTCCATTTTGGTCCACGCTCATTTTCTTGCCGATGACTCTCACATTTATATTTCCAGCCCACACTTCTGTTCAATATTTCTGCTTGGATATATAATTGGAATTTCAAACTTATGTTAAAACCTGATCTATTATTCATCCTCAAACCTGCTCTTGTCTTCAAATCTCAGTACATGAAAAGGCCCTCTTCTCGGTTATGCTGGTCCAAATCCTCAAGTCATCTTGAGACCTTTTTTTTTTTTTTTTTCCTTAAATAGCCCATCCTCATTTGGGTCAATGAATCTTATTGACTAAACCTTTAAAATACTGTAGGTTTTGTCCACTTCTTATCACTTCCACTGCTACCACCCTGATTCAATCCACCATGATCTCTTGTCTGGCTTACAGCCATATCTCCCCAAGTGGCCTCCCAGTTTCCATTTAAGCAAAATCTGTGTCTTCTCCATACTAAAGCCAGAATGATCCCTTTAAAAGCTCAGTCAGTTCTCTGCCCCAAACCCCAGTCAAGGCATCTCATCTCATTTAGAGTGAAGGACAAAGTCCTCACAATGTCCTACAACACCTATAAGACCTGGCTCCCAATTATTTTCTGACCTGTTAGTCACTCCTCCCTATACTCTTCTCCAGCCTCAAGGACCTCCTTGCTCTTCCTTACAGAAATGTTCCCATTTGCTATTCTTTGCTTCATTATGTCCATTTACCTGCCATCCCTCATGAAGACCGAGATTTTTATAGGTTTTGTTCATAATTTTATATCCTCAGTACCTAGAAATGTGTCTGGAACATCACAAGCATTCAGCAGTTATTTGTTGTTGGATACTAACTTGACTGTGTCCCTCTGTGTCATGCTGTGCTAAGTCGCTTCAGTCGTGTCTGGCTCTTTGTGACCCCATGGACTGTAGCTCACCAGTCTCGTCTGTCCACAGGATTCTCCAGGCAAAAATACTGGACTGGGTTGCCATATCCTACTCCGAGGGATCTTCCTGACCCAGGAATCGAATGCACATCCCTTATGTCTCCTACATTGACAGCAGTTTCTTTAACACTAGCATCACCTGGGAAGCCCAACTACAGTCTCTAAATTCTTTGTTTTGTTTATCCATGCACTCTCAGTGTCAGAATTCTTGGTCCATAACAAATATTCAATAAATACTAATTAGTGAGCTAATGGATTAATTAATGAACTAGTGAAACTCTTTAGCAAGGAACAAAACTTTCAGATAAAGAAAACTTGAAATCATGGGAATTTCTTATTTACCCTCCATGTAGCATTTGTGTTCTCTCTATGCCTCTACAAGGATTTTTTCAGTCTTCCTTTTATTTGAATCATCTGAGCTCTTACTATCTAGGTCTAGCTAAGTTACATAGCATTTTAAGCAACTAAATAGCTGAATTGAAGTAACAATATTTTTTCTGTTTTCTCTTCTTCTTTATACCCATCTATTAAATGTTAAAAGCTTTTGCAATGATCATATATTACTTGCTAGTTAAAAGAAAAAAAATGCAAGACATTAAAAAGCAGAAAGAAAAATACTGAAACTTCATTTAATTCTTTAATATTAGTATGTTGAGAAAATGCAAGTTCACCATACATATTTAGAAGGTGTCTTCACAACACAATCATTTACATGACTATGTAAAATGGATGGGTAAAGACAGGTCTTCCTCAAAACTTCAATTTAATACCTATATAGGTTATAATCAACTTCATTCCTCCCCATCCCTTACTGAATCTTTTATGATTTTCATCATCATAGTCAAGAATAGAAACATCAAAATAAAATGTAAAAGTTTGCTTTAAAATAATTGTTCAGGGAATCATTTAGGAAGCTTTACTAATTTCCTCTAGGTTCGAATACAAAGGGGAAACTAGTTCAGATAAAAACCATCCTTCCTGCACCTTTCCAGCATGAGGTCCTCTTTATTCTCAAGGCCTTGGGCCCAAATGAAAGTTAAACTTTAAGACCCAGAAAGAAATCTTGAAAGTGCCAAATATCTGTTCATCTAACTCAGCCTTCAGAAAACGGAGGCATGTGACTCTTTTTTGAACCTGCCTTCAAAGCTAAGGATCTTCAGCCACAGGCTTCTCTTTCACATCACTTGGGGCCCACTGGTGATCAGACAACTGTGCAGCTGCCTGCGTTACCGCCAAAGCTTTGTAGCCTCCGCCGGCACATCCATGCTGGGGACAGTCACCCGTATCACTTACGGTATTCTCTTGGTTGGTAATTACAGAATGAAAATCACTGGAGTCCTAACATGTGAAGGAAGTGCCGGGAAGCAGGATTCTCTTAACACGATTTGATAATGACTGCTTTAATTTATAGCTATATCTTTGGAATAAGCAGAGGGAAAGAGGAGGGGGTGAGGTGGGAGGCATGGAGGGGCTGTCATCATGCCACCCAGTCCTACCTACCAATCAGATGTTCTGAGGAACCACCGCCTCTGGCATTCGTGTGAAATTTTGTCTAGAGAAATACATACATTCATTTGCCTCTTTCTGACATTTAACAACAGGCTTGACACTGGCACAATTATCTGAATGATGTGTCACGAGAGCACTTTTTCAAAAATTGCCAAATTCCCACACAATTGGCAAAATTTTCAGCACTTTTTCAACTCACTCATCAGCAGCGCCTGGAATTCCCTACTAGGGTACTCTAACTTTTGGATGGGAAAGTAGGAAGGAAGCAGAAAATCTGCAGAAATACAAATTAGTGCACAGAAATTCACAAGCTTCAATATCCCTTAGCATGTAAACAGGAATAATGAAATAGAGCTGTGCCAACTATATTTAAATTCCACATGTCGTTTCAAAACATATTTAGAGAGAAATTAAAAATTTTTAAGTTAAAAATAAGGCTTGCCTTAAAAAGCATTCCTTATTAGGTAGGAAAGACTTCATTTTCAATTTTTTTTTTTTTCTGGAAGCATAATAGAGTTTCCATTTGTACAAACCTCTTCCAGTCTGGAAGCAAGAAATGGTATGGGCATGAGATAATTGGTTCCAAGATAAGATTAAAACAAATGGAAAGCTTTTTATAAGTTTTGGTTTTTAAAATTATAGTAACCTTTTGCCCTGGGGTCAGCATCTTAACAATCTTGATTCTAGGAAACCAAAGAGCCACCAAACCGCTAATATGAAAAAGATGAAGCCAGTTCTCTAGAATCATAGAACTTCAATGCATTGTAAAGGAACGCCTAAATGAAAGAGATGAAGAAAGGGCTGAGAGTCTTTTATTTCACTCCAGGACAATAACTGACAGTTGTATTTAGCAATGAGTGTCAATCATAAAATATGTTCTGTATATTATTTAAAGAAAGGAATTTTAGGAACTTTTTCATCTGAATGGTTTGCACTGAATGAAAAGATTCAGTTATCTAAAACACTGTTAACTTCAAAGACTTGAAATTTTGAACACAACAAATATTATCTTGAACTTCACTTTGTAAAGCATACTTGAACTTTGACTCAATCTTTGTGCAAAATAAAACAATATAATCATTATCCCAGTGATAAGAAATAATTTTCTAAACCCTTATTGACACTACTATGATATATACCGAGTTAAAATTGAGGGCAGGAGGAGAAGGGGGAGAGAAAGGATGTGACAGCTGGATGGCATCATTGATTCAGTGGACCTGAGTTTGGGCAAACTCTGGGAGATAGTGAAGGACAGGTAAGCCTGGCATGCTGTAGCCCATGGGGTGGCCAAGAGTTGGACGTGATTTAGCAACTGAACAACAAGAACAAAAACACTTTTGGTCTGGCCATTTAAGATCTTCATTTTCATCCCTCTCCATTTGTCCTAAAGTCCCTTCACCTTATGTCAGCAAAATACCCACAAGAATTCTTTCCACTGTTGCTGGAAGTCATCCAACTTTGAAATCTTCCTTTCTCATATGAGATTCTTACACAATCTACATCTTAAGAAACTATTCATGACTATGAATGAATTCAAACTATTCATTCAGTAATGCTGACAAGATTCCTCTTTAACTTCATTAAGTCATTCAGGCTGTTCCACCCTCCTTTTTCTTTCACTATCAGCCACCTCTTAGCTTCATTTCTTTGTTGTAATTCAGCATTTCACCATGCTATTTGCTAGCACCCTCAATTCTTTGTTCTTTTCTCATTCATCCAAAATATTCTGAAATTGTTCAAATGTAGATCAACCAAGATAAGAGGCCTTCCCACTATTTGCTCGTATCTTATTCAGAATTTTATTTATTTGAAATAAAAATACCTCACAGCCTTTTTCGAGCAGGATACAGCCACACAACCAAGTTCTAAGAGTGTAGGCAAAAAACATGTGTGTGATTTCTTGGATGGGGCATTAACTGAAAAGGAAGAGGCCTGCCTTTCTTGTTCTTCCCATTTTTCTCAGTGTATGATGTATGACTGGAGCACCAGCAGCCATACTGTATCATGAGTTAGTCTTGGAAATGTTATGCAATCACACAGAAGAGCCTGTGTCCCTGAGACCTTGGAGGGTCACATTAGTTCTAGACTGACTATCTAGGGATATTTTAAAAAAGAAAGAAACTTTTATCTTGTTTAAGCCTCTGCTTCTTTTGCCTGTCCTATTACTGGAAGTTGAATACAAGCTTCACTAATTATGCTGATGATCTGCCTTCTCCATGTTTAGACTTCTCAATGCCTCAGTTTCCTCTCGTGTTAAAATAAGAATAACGATACGTAGTTAACGATGCTTCAGTTCAGTTCAGTTCAGTCACTCAGTCATGTCAGGCTCTTTGTGACCCCATGAATTGCAGCACGCCAGGCCTCCCTGTCCATCACCAACTCCCAGAGTTCACTCAAACTCATGTCCATCGAGTTGGTGATGCCATCCAGCCATCTCATCCTCTGTTGTCCCCTTTGCCTCCTGCCCCCAATCCTTCCCAGCATCAGAGTCTTTTCCAATGAGTCAACTCTTCGCATGAGGTGGCCAAGGTATTGGAGTTAATGATGCTTAGTTCATGAATTTGTTGTGAAGACTAAGGATTTAGCAGTGCCTAGTACATACTAAACAATTGAAAATGCTGGTTATTATTAGTAGTAATACCTAAGTGCAACCCAGCATTGTTGAGAAAATCTGCAGAACTATAAGGATTGGTACTAAAATTGAGCTGTCAGGGGTAGAAATATCTTTCATTTGCTTTTAATAACCAAACCATTTCCTTCACTGATTATCTTTTACATTAACACCCTCTTTGTGGGCTTCCCAGGTGGTTCAGTGGCAAAAAAAAAAAAAAAAAAAATCTACCTGCCAATGCAGGAGACACAAGAGACAAGGGTTGGATCCCTGGGTCAGGAAGATCCCCATGGCAACCCACTCCATTATTCTTGCCTGGAAAATTCCATGGACAGAGGAACCTGGTGGCCTACAGTCCATGGGGTCACAAAGAGTCGGACATGACTGAGCAGACACATATACATATATATACAGCCCTTACACTTATAACTCAGGTTCCTACAAACTGAGGCCCCTAGGCCTTCAATTCCCTCCATACAGAGTGATCTGCCTCCATCCCTCCCTGCTTCTCATCCATGCTGCCTATTAGTCTTCAGCCCTTTTTGGGAAGCAAGTACCTTGTCCAGCCTCATCCTTCTGCTTGGTTCTGCATGTCACGCTTCCCCCTTCTTATTTTAACACCTCTCTTGCATTCTCAGGGCTTCCCTGGTGGCTCAGACAGTAAAGAATCTGCGTGCAATGCAGGATACTTGGGTTTGATCCCTGGGTTGAGAAGATCCCCTGGAGGAGGGCATGACAACCCACTCCAGTATTTTTGCCTAGAGAATCCCCAAGGATGAAGAGCCTGGAGACTGCAGTCCATGGGGTCAACTCAGCTTTTGCTTTCCTATTGACTCATCTCCCCTTTGTCAATAAACATGCCCCGGTTTCTACCAGTATTAGCATGAATATCCATGCACCCGCCTTGGGCCAATGTATTCTCTCCATTCCTTTTTCATCTGCATGTCCAGTAATTACTGTCCACCAGCCGTTCTGAGAACGTTTAAGATTTACTCTCTTAGCAACTTTCACATACATAATACAATATTGTTAGCTATAATCATCAGGCTATACATTAGATCCCCAGAACTTACTGTTCTTATAATTGAAGGTTTGTACCCTTTGACCAGTGGTCACATACAGTTGTGAGAGCTGGACCGTAAAGAAGGTAGAATGCCAAAGAATAGATGCCTTTGAACTGTAGTGCTGGAGAAGACTCCTGAAAGACCCTTGAACATCAGGAGTATACTAAGTATGCAAAACATCAGATATAAGAAAACAAAGTACATATCTAAATTTTAAAATAATGCTTTTTAAAAAAGATAATATTTTTGGGAAAACGGTGCTGATAGAGTTGCCTCACAGAGGATTGCCACAAATTCTCAAATTGTAACAAATTCAATTTGCTGCTGCTGCTGCTGCTGCTGCGTCACTTCAGTCATGTCCGACTCTGTGCGACCCCATAGACGGCAGCCCACCAGGCTCCCCCGTCCCTGGGATTCTTCAGGCAAGAACACTGGAGTGGGTTGCCATTTCCTTCTCCAATGCATGAAAGTGAAAAGTGAAAGTGAAGTCGCTCAGTCATGTTGACTGTTAGCAATTATCTGCAAAGTGTAGTAAAACAAAGCATAATAAAATGAGGTATGCTTATATGAATACACACACACACATATATATAGAATTAATTAATTAAAAATAGGACTGTCTTATGAACCGGCAACCCCACTCTGGTTATATATCCAAAAAATGAAATTATGATATCAAAGAAATATTCACACCCCTCTGTTAATTGCAGAATTATTCACCACAGTAAAGATATGGAAACAACCTAGTGTCTGTCAACAGATGGAGATATATATATATATGTATATTCACATATTCTTTATCCATTCATTCATTGAATAATTCAATCTCCTTACTGTTTATTGGTCTGCTGAAATCCACTTTTTCTTCATGATTCAGTCTTGGTGGGTTGTATGTTTCTAGGAATTTATCTGTTTTTTCTAGGTTATCCAAATTACTGGCATACAGTTGCTCATAGTAGTCTCTTTATGATTCCATGCATTTCACTAGTCATGATGTCTCCTTTTTCATTTCTAATTTCATTTATTTCAGATTTCTCTTTTTTCTTAGTTTTATTGCTAAAGGTTTGTAATAAATTTTTCTTATTACTTCAAAAAATCAGCTTATATTTTCACTAATTTTTTCTATTGCTTTTCTGGTCTGATTTCTTTCTACTCTCATCTCTGTAATTTCCATCCTTCTGTTAATTTGGGGCTTAGTTTTTTCTTTTTCTAGTCCCTTGAGGTATAATGTTGTTTATTTGAGATCTTTCCTTTTTCTGAATGTAAGTATTACTGCTATAAACTTTCCTCTTAGAACTTCTTTTACTTCTTCCTATAAATTTCAGTATTATTTTCTTCCACTTTTATTTGTTTGAAGATCCTTTTTTTTTTAAATTACCATTTTGATTTCTTCTTTAACCTACAGCTTTGGGAGTGTTTTGTTTAATCTCCACATATTTGTGAATTTACCTCCTGATGTCAATTTCCAGTTTTGTACCCTTGTGGTTGAAAAAGATACTCAGTATGATTTCAGTGTTCTTAGATTTTCTAAGAATTTTTTTGGTGACCTATTATTTGATCTCTTCTGGAGAATGTTAGGTGCACAACTGAGATGAATGCATATTCTGCTGCTACTGGATGGAATGTTCTGTACATGTCTGTTAGATCTATAGTTCAAGTCCAGTGTTTCCATACTGATTTTCTCTGGATGATCTATCCATTGTTGAAAGTTAAGTATTGAAGTCCCTTACTACTATTGTGCCATTGGCTATTTCCCCCTTCAGATTTGTTAGCATTTACTTAATATATTTAGGTATATTTAGGCTCTGATATTAGATGCATATATACTCACAATTGTCATATTCTGTTGATGAATTACTTATCTGTATAGAATGACCTTCTCTGTTAAAGGTTTGGTGAAATGTCTATTTTGCCAAAAGAATTAATTTCCAAAATATGCAAATGCTCATACAGCTTCAATACCAGAAAAACAAACAACCCAATCAAAAAGTGGGAAAAAGACCTAAACAGACATTTCTCCAAAGAAGACATACAGACGGCTAACAAACATATGAAAAGATGCTCCTCAACATCACTCATTATGAGATAAATGCAAATCAAAACTACAATGAGATCCTACCTCATACCAGCCAGAATGGCCATCATCAAAAAGTCTACAAACAAAAAATGCTGGGGACGGTGTGGAGAAAAGGGAACTTTCTTGCATTGCTAGTGGGAATATAAACTGATACAGTCACTATGGAAGATAGTATGGAGATTCCTTAAAAACTAGTAATAAAACTATCATATGACCCATTAATCCTACTACTAGGCATATACCCTGAGGCAATCAAAATAGAAAAAGACACATGTACCCCAACATTCATTGCAGCACTATTTACAATAGCTAGAACTTGGAAGCAACCATCTAGTCCATCAACAGAAGAAAGAATAAAGAAGCTGTGGTACATATATACAACGGAATACTATTCAGCCATAAAAAAAGAACACATTTGAGTCAGTTCTAATGAGGTGGATGAACCTACAGCCTATTATAAAGAATGAAGTAAGTCAGAAAAATAAATATAAACATCATATACTGACACATATATATGGAATCTAGAAAGATGGTCCTGATGAATTTATTTTCAGGGCAGCAGTGGAGAAACAGACATAGAACAGACCTATGGACACAGCAGGGAGGTGAGGAGGAGAGGGTGAGATGTATGGAGAGAGTACCATGAAAATTTACAATACCATGTGTAAAATAGATAGCCAATGGGAATTTGCTATATGACTCAAGGAACTCAAACAGGGGCTCTGACAATCCAGAACGGTGGGATGGGGAGGGAGGGAACATGGCTGTACCTATAGCTGATTCTTATTGATGTATGACAGAAAGCCACAAAATTCTATAAAGCAATTATCCTTCAATTTAAAAAATGCCAAAAAAGTCAAATATAGGTATAGCAATTCCTTCTCTCTTTTATTTTCCACTTTCATGAAATATCATTTCCATCTTTTACTCTAACCCTGTATGTGTCCTTAAAGCTGAAGTAAGTCTCTAATAGGCAGCAGATAGTTGGATCTTTTGGTTTTTTATATCCTCCCAGGCATTCTATATAGTTTAACTATAGAATTTAATCTATTTATATCTAGAATAATTATTGATAATGCCACCTTCAATTACTAAAACTAGCAATTTTTAATTGTTATTTGTAATTCCTTTGTTTTTTTCTCCCTCTTTTACTACCTTCCTTTGTGATACGTTTTGATTCCCTTCTCTTTATCTTTTGTGAGTCTACTGTAGAGTTTGTGGTTACCAGAAAGCTTCCACAAAACATCTTACAGATATAACAGTCTAGTTTATAAAATAAAAACTTAACTTTGATCACATCCAAAACCTTTTTGCTACCCACTTTAATGCTTTGATGTCACGATATACTTTGTTATACTTTTTACAAATAGCTAATTTTTAATGCTTTTATTAACTAGTTTTAATACTTTCATTCTTTACCTTTAAACTAGAGTTGCTAACACACCATCATATTACAGTAATAGAGTCATCTGAATTTGGCTATATACTTGTCTCTACCAGTGTGATGTATATTTTCGTGTTTTCATGTTAAATAGTGTCTGTTCATTTCAGCATTGCTTATAATGCAAGCCTCATGGAAATGAACACTATCAGCTTTCATTTATATGCAAAGGTTTTTGTCACCTTTATTTCTGAAGGTCAACACAGCTAGATAGAATATTTTTGGTTAGACAGTTCTTTTTCTTTCAGCATTTTGAATATATAATCCCACTCTTCCTTGGTCCGTAGATTTCTACTGAGAAACCCATAGACAGCCTTAAACTTACAAGCTTCTTTTCTCTTGCTGCTTTTAGGGTTATCTGTCTTTGATTTTTGATATTTTTATTATAATACATCTTGGAGAACATGTCAGGAACTTGGATATCCAAATTTCGTCCCAGATTTAGGAAGTTCTCAACTATTATTTCTTTACTTAAGTTTTCTACCCCCTTATCCTTCTATCCTTTCAAAAGTTATAATTCACAGATTGCTTCTTTTGATAGTAACCAAAATCTCAAGCATGGTTTCTTCACTCTTCATTTTTTCCTTTGTTCTCATGTGACGGTATAATTTCAAAATTCACGTCTTCTATTTCATAGTATCCTTCTTTTCCTTGATCCATTCTGCTGTTGATGGATTGATTTTTTCATTTCATTTATTATACTCTTCACCTCTAGGATGTCCACTTGGTTCTTTAATATGATTTTATCATTGTGCTAAACTTATCATTTTGTTTCAGTATTATTTTCCTACTTTCACTGAATTGTCTTCTGGATCTTCCGCTAGCTCACTGTACTTCCTTAAAACACCTATTATGATTTCTTTGTTGGATATAAATTGCAGATCTGCATGTTTTTGTGTTCAATTACTAGAGATCCTTTGGTGGTGTCATGTTTTCTTGATTTTCCATGTTCTTTTGAATTGCTGTCTTCTCATTTGAAGTAGCAGTCGCTGTCTCAGTCTTCAGTGACTATTTTCTGGAAAGAAATACCTCCCATTGGGTCTGCTAGGGATTCTGAGGTTTTCTCAGACCTCTATGGATACGCCTCTTCTGCGCTTCTTGCTGCCTATTACTGCAGAATTCTTACACTTATATGCCCTCCCTGGATTATGCAATTTACTAAAACAGGTGCTGACAGTTTTCCTGCTGACAGCTTCCCGGGGAATACCAGACCAGCTGACCTGCCTCTTGAGAAACCTGTATGCAGCTCAGGAAGCAACAGTTAGAACTGGAACAGTCTGTGGAACAACAGACTGGTTCCAAATAGGAAAAGGAGTACATCAAGGCTGTAAATTGTCACTCTGCTTATTTAACTTGCATACAGAGAACATCATAAAAAAAACAACAACAACAACAAAAAAAAACACTGGGCTGGAAGAAGCACAAGCTGGAATCAAGATGGCTGGGAGAAATATCAATAACCTCAGGTATGCAGATGACACCACCCTTATGGCAGAAAGTGAAGAAGAACTAAAGAGCCTCTTGATGAAAGTGAAAGAGGAGAGTGAAAAAGTTGGCTTAAAGCTCAACATTCAGAAAACTAAGATCATGGCATCCAGGCCCATCATTTCATGGCATGCTGCAGTTCATGGGGTCACCAAGAGTCAGACATAACTGAGTGACTGAACTCAACTGAACCAGATGCACAAGGGGGTAGTCCTCCTAGATGTATGATACTGGATTTTTGCATATGATGCTACAGCTCCCACAAAGTCACTTGATCCATGAATGAATGTCTAATTGCTGTTGAGGCAGGACATGATAAAGACTATCTTATTCAGCCATGCTCCTGACATCATTCCTGGTGCCTTCACTTCCGTTTCTATTGGACTGCTAAACTTCTAGAGGGCAAGTACAGGCTCTCCTTCACTTTGCATTCTCAGTGCATGTGTGCATGGTTGCTGAATAACTTCAGTAGTGTCTGACTCTTTGCAATGCTATGGACTGTAGCCTGCCAGGCTCCTCTGTCCTTGGGATTCTCCAGGCAAGAACACTGGAGTGGTTTGTGTGCGCTCCTCCAGGGGATCTCCCCAACGCAGGGACTGAACCTGCATGACATGCATCTCCAACATTGCAGGCGAATTCTTCACCCACTGAGCCACCTGGGAAGTGCATATCACAGTGATAAAACTCTGGGATAAGCACCTAAATATATAGAA
Source organism: Ovis aries (assembly GCF_016772045.2). Taxonomy (NCBI): domain Eukaryota; kingdom Metazoa; phylum Chordata; class Mammalia; order Artiodactyla; family Bovidae; genus Ovis; species Ovis aries. The sequence goes on along the minus strand of NC_056056.1, from coordinate 191,311,133 downwards.
AATATTTGGACAAAATTACACATATTGCAAAAGGCACCAAAGGTGGAGCAATCACTACTTTAATAAACAAGCATTCTCTCCCCTTATCCTATCTTTAGCTCTGTTGGTTTTCATACAATCAAGTTAAAAATTTTTGATTAAATATTTCTTAATTGTTCCAAGCAAACAGCTTCAGTAGGAATTTTCTTTATTAATTTTCCCTTTAGAGGTCTTATTTTCAACCTTTTTACCTTGAACCTTTCTAATAGGATCACACTATTTATGCTTTCAGAGTTCACACTAAAGTGCTCTCCTTCAACAGATATCTCCAATTTCTATTCTTTAGAATAAAGTCTTATCTGGTGTCCTTGTTCATAGTTTTCATCTTTCCCCTGACTAATGTACAAGCAGATTTAATCTCCTTTTGCACAAATATGGGCATATTTTGACCATACACCTAAACCAATTCACTGAGACACAGATGTGTATAACGGACTTTTGGACTCAGAGGGAGAGGGAGAGGGTGGGATGATTTGGGAGAATGACATTCTAACATGTATACTATCAGAATGCATGTAAGAATTAAAGATTTTAAAATTTAAAAATAAAAAAAAAAACAAAAACAAAAAAAAATAAATCAGGAAACTTTTTTCTGTGACCAATCTAATACATTATTCAGCTTCTAAATTTTCTGTTCAATGTTCCATCAATAGGATGTGAGGTTAGCTTTTATTTCTTCCTGTCTGGGTTGTACTAAGTTATACACATTCCTTTTCCATGATTCCTCATTAGCAGGCCTGTTTATGTGAAAATATTAGCTGGTGTTAATGCTATAGCCAGGAGGTCAGACAGATTTACTCCTTGCAAAGCTGAGTGGTTCATCCATAGATTTGAAATACTTAAGAATTCAGTTCTGATATCCACACATGATAAGTGAGTAACCAAAGCTTGTGAATTAATAAATTTCTTCATTAATTAATAAAATTTCATGTACTTAGGTACTGCTACTTCAATTTATGTTTGAACAGAAAAATCTCAAGTGGGTAATCATGCTGATAGAACTCTTACTAATTATATTTGCATGAAATTTGAAGATTAAACATTAAATAATTGCAATTAAAGAGACACATGGAATATAATATTGGTATCTTCCCAAAGATAATCACACAAAAAAGAATATCAGAAGTTTTCTCATACTGAAGTGTTTAAAGACTTATCACACAGAAGTCAAAGAGTACACTACATTAAATCTGGAAATAAGCTTCTAGATCTATATATTTTTTTTAAATTTCAGGTCCATGAATATCATAGTCTCATTTCATATTCATACCATACTAGAGACTATCTTAGTTCTGCAGTGTTGACTCAATATATTTGAACACATAATTATTTGAGCCACCTAGACAGAATGTAGAAAAATCAAAATATACACTTACAGAACAAATTTTAACATTTCAAGGAAGCATCTTCAGGGTTACTATAAGTAGAATATTCACTGAGCACCTGCAGTACGTTGGCTAAAGAATTTTTCTTTTAATTCAACATTGAATTAAAACAGAAATTGGAAAAAATGTATATTATAGGATGTGAATGAACTTCAAAAGGTTCAGAAGTTGGCCCTGATATACTCACAATCCCATCCAAACTGGAAGTCTGAAATATTATGTTGAAAATGGCTTAAAACTGTCTTTTTTGAAAGACTACAGGACCTTTATTTTCTCCTTCCCACCAGACTATAAATGCTGGAAGAACAACCTGTCTTATGGCATTTTGGGCACACAATTTCCCTTCCCAGCAATAAATTGGAAGTACAGAGTTTATGTCTGTTTGATTCCCATCTGTCAACCAAACAGCAGTGAGATCAAATCCATCATTCAATTTCTAAGGCTGTTTATTAGTTATATGCTTGATCATGCCCTTTTAGGAATCCCATTCATAAGAGGCAAAAGTCCAGGTAGCAACCTGTGTCACAGTGATAGTAAATTTAAGTTAGATGTACATATGTTTTGTTATGTATGTACATCTAACTTAGTTTCTTGGCTATCACACATTGTCATTATTAGCAAAGTATACTTATATACTTCCTTAAGGTGTTATTTCTTATGTTAACACACATGAAAAAGATCACCTCACCCAAGATGTGGACAGGCATTTAAAAAGCATAAGAACTAAACAAGATAACAAAGTCTGTGGTAACAACTATTGCCAATAAGCAATGTTCATTGTAACTGGAGGCATTATGAATGGAGGTAATGGAAATAACGGCAGCTTTGAAAGAAAAACTGCCTCTGTGTGTGCATGCACGTGTTTGTGAGTGTGTGTTGTGTGTCCCTGATTATCCAGTCTAGCACAAGTGATTCGTTAATGCTGACCTAAATTTCCTTTCCTATAGAAAGTCTGAAACAGTTAAGTGAGTGTCTCATGGAACTGACGTTTCTCACAGATATTATACTGAATTGTCTCACATTTTCTCTATGTTATACCTTTGATAACAAGTTAAAGGTGTAAGAAAGAAAAAAAATTACCTGCAAACAAAAAATTCTTCACTGCACAGTGAACTTTTTGCTTGGGGAAGAAACCAAACTCATACTCACAAAAGGATAGGGCAGGGGTGTGAATTGTAATTATATTGTAATTCACAATTATAATATGAATTATTTTATTCATTCTCAAATTAGTTCAGTCAGACTATAGAGTCAAACAAACAGGTAAGGATGTATTAATTGTAGGATGGAGATATCTATATAATTATTATTTTCTACTGGCGTATAACTGCTTTACACTATTGTGTTCGTTTTTGCTGGACAATAAAGTGAATCAGCTATACGTATACATGCATTGCCTCCTTCTTGGACTTCCCTCCCATCCCATCCCACACATCTTGGTCATCACTGAGCACCAAGCTGAGCTCTCTATGCTATACAGCAGCTTCCCACTACCTATTTTACACATCATAGTGTATATATATGATACAAACCTAATCTCTCAATGCATCTCACCCCTCCCTTCCCCCTATGTCCACCCATTTGCTCTCTATGTCTACATTTCTATTCTATCCCTGAAAATGGGATTTCATTGACTACTACATAGGGAAAATCAATTAACCAAAAAATATATGGTCATGTGTAGCATTTTTCTAGATTCCACATATATGCATTAATATATAATATTTGTTTTCCTCTTTCTGACTTACTTCACTCTGAATGATAGACTATAGGTCCACAGAATTACCATATAACCCAGCAATCCCACCACTGGACATATACCCTGAGAAAACCATAATTTAAAAAAACACATAGAACCGCAATGTTCATTGCAGCATTATATACAACAACCAGGACATGGAAGCAACCTAAATGTCCATCGACAGACAAATGGACAAAGATGTGGTACATATATATAATGGAGTACTACTCAGCTATAAAAAGACATGAAATTGAAAATACATATATTATTAGTGACAGAGTAGTGACAGAATTAAGGCTCAAAACTCCAGACATATATCATACTAATTTTCTGGAACTTCAACATACCCTTTGTTTAAGGTAAAATATTAAAAATTAGCAGATTGTTATAATACATTAATAGTAGCATTAGTTCAGTTTAGTCACTCAGTCGTGTCCGACTCTTTGTGACCCCACGCATTGCAGCATGCCAAGCCTCCCTATCCATCACCAACTCCAGGAGTTCACTTAAACTTACGTCCATCGAGTCAGTGATGCCATCCAGCAATCTCATCCTCTGTCGTCCTCTTCTCCTCCTACCCCCAGTCCCTCCCAGCATCAGAGTCTTTTCCAATGAGTCAACTCATGAGGTGGCCAAAGTACTGGAGTTTCAGCGTTAGTATCAGTCCTTCCAAAGAACATCCAGGACTGATCTCCTTTAAAATGGACTGGTTAGATCTCCTTGCAGTCTAAGGAACTCTCAAGAGTCTTCTCCAATGCCACAGTTTAAAAGCATCAGTTCTTCGGCACTCAGCTTTCCTCACAGTCCAACTCTCACATCCATACATGACTAGTGGAAAAACCGTAGCCTTGGCTAGACGGACCTTTGTGGGCAAAGTAATGTCTCTGCTTTTCAATATGCTATCTAGGTTGGTCATAACTTTCCTTTTAAGGAGTAAGCATCTTTTTAATTTCATGGCTGCAATCACCATCTACAGTGATTTTGGAGCCCCCCCAAAAAATAAAGTCTGACACTGTTTCCACTGTTTCCCCATCTATTTGCCATGAAGTGATAGGACCACATGCCATGATCTTCGTTTTCTGAATGGTGAGTTTTAAGCCAACTTTTTCGCTCTCCTCTTTCACTTTCATCAAGAGGCTTTTTAGTTCCTCTTCACTTTCTGCCACAAGGTTGGTGTCATCTGCATATCTGAGGTTATTGATATTTCTCCCGACAATCTTGATTCCAGCTTGTGCTTCTTCCAGCCCAGTGTTTCTCATGACGTATTCTGCATAGAAGTTAAATAAGCAGGGTGACAATACATAGCCTTGACGTACTCCTTTTCCTATTTGGAACCAGTCTGCTATACCACGTCCAATTCTAACTGTTGCTTCCTGAGCTGCATATAGGTTTCTCAAGAGGCAGGTCAGGTAGTCTGGTATTCCCATCCTGGGGGCAGGAGGAAAAGGGGATGACAGAGGATGAGATGGCTGGATGGCATCACTGACTCGATAAACGTGAGTTTGAATGAACTCCAGGAGTTGGTGATGGACAGGGAGGCCTGGTATACTGCAATTCATGGGGTCGCAAAGAGTCAGACACAACTGAGTCACTGAACTGAACTGAACTTAGGGTTACTGTGAACTTGCAGTGAATTAATAACACATAGAAAACAACACAATGTTTAGCTTCTGGGAAATAGTCAAAATAAAGATTAGTTATAACCAAAGCTAGTATATTTTATATTTTAAAAGTTATTTAATATTTTAAGGGCTCTATTTTTCACATGTAATAATACAAATATTTATTTCTTCTTTTCTCCTTAAAATACAAACCACAAATAATAATAAACATTTGATGTACCAAGGGTATGACAAACAGTTGATTTTGGATATACTGTTTTTTCTTTTTTTTTTTTTTACCGTTTTCTTAAATCAGTTCAGCTCAGTTCAGTCACTCAGTTGTATCCGACTCTTTGCAACCCCATGAACCACAGCCCAGCAGGCCTCCCTGTCCATCACCAACTCCCAGAGTTTACTCAGACTCATGTCCATCAAGTTGGTGATGCCATCCAACCATTTCATTCTTTCCGTCGTCCCCTTCTCCTCCTCCTCTCAATCTTTCCCAGCATCAGGGTCTTTTCCAATGAGTCAGCTCTTCACATCAGGTGGCCAAAGTATTGGAGTTTCACCTTCAACATTAGACTTGCCAATGAATACACGGGACTGATCTTTAAGATGGACTGATTGGATCTCCTTGCAGTCCAGTGGATTCTCAAGAGTCTTCTCCAACACCATAGTTCAAAAGCATCAATTCTTCAGCGCTCAGCTTTTTTATAGTCCAACTCTCACATCCATACATGACTACTGGCAAAACCATAGCCTTGACTAGATGGACCTTTGTTGACAAAGTAATGTCTCTGCTTTTTAATATGCTGTCTAGATTGGTCATAACATTCCTTCCAAGGAGTAAGCGTCTTTTAATTTCATGGCTGCAGTCACCATCTGCAGTGATTTTGGAGCCCAGAAAAAATAAAGTCAGCCACTGTTTCCACTGTTTCCCCATCTATTTCCCATGAAGTGATGGGACCGGATGCCATGATCTTCGTTTTCTGAATGGTGAGCTTTAAGCCAACTTTTTCACTTTCCTCTTTCACTTTCATCAAGAGCCTTTTTAGTTCTTCTTCACTTTCTGCCATAAGGCATCCTTATGGCAGAGAGTTTTCTTAAATAAGAGGCATGATAATCTCAGCTCTAGCAATCATATAATTGTATAACTTTGGAAAAGTTCATGCCATCACCTATCAATTTTTAAAAACTATTTGTAAAAAAGAAATTCATAGAGCGTACTAATGGAACATAATAAAATTTTATATATACTTAAACTATTGACTGTGAGGATAAAAAAGTAAGGTTTCAGTTGGACTTATAAAATTTTTTAAGTTATATAACCATAGATACAAAATATGAGTATGATCTTTTATAATTGATTTATGACAGATTCACATACCTATAACATTTTCAAACAAATCAATATTTATCAGATTTCAGATACAATATTTCAAATATATCCCAGTCACACAAATCAGAAAGGGAATACACATCTATAAGTGTATTCCAATATATAAAGAACAGTACTGAATAGCTTCATTCTGTGTCTCTGTGGTGGAAGAAAAGCATTTTCATGATAATAAGATGTATTTTAGGGAATTCCCGGGTGATCCAGTGGCTAGAACTCTGCACTTTCACTTCCCAGAACCCAGGTTCAAACCCTGGCAGGAGAACTAAGATCCTGCAAGATGCACAGTGCGGTCAAACAGAAAAGAGATGTATTTTAGACATAATACAAAAAAGAACATTCTCAACCATGTGCGGTATTACATACTGAAATAAACCCTACCCATAATTGGTAAGAATGAGGGTTCTAGAATGAGATGCATATTTGAACATACCATCTCTCAACTAAAGGTAATAAAATCTTCTTCACAGCCCTGTCATGAGGATTAAAAAAGAGAACACTTTCCATCAGAGTAATAATAGTATTCCAGAGAAGGCAATGGCAACCCACTCTATTCACTCCAGAGACAGAGACGTGTGTGGGTGGGTGGCTGGGTGGGTGTGTGTGCACGCACGCAAGTGGGTGTTAGGTAAGGTATTCAGTATTTGGTATTATTAAGATTTATCAGAAAATGTTTAATTCAAGTCTCCCAAGTTTAGGCTGAAATGATATTACAGTTAATCACAGTCTTAAGAATCTATAACCCAACAGGTTACCTTCATCTTTATCTTTATGTTCAGTTCAGTTCAGTTGCTCAGTCCTGTCCAACTCTTTGCGACCCCATGAATCGCAGCACACCAGGCCTCCCTGTCCATCACCAACTCCTGGAGTTCACTCAAACTCACGTCCGTTGAGTCGGTGATGCCATCCAGCCATCTCATCTTCTGTCGTCCCCTTCTCCTCCTGCCCCCAATCCCTCCCAGCATCAGAGTCTTTTCCAATGAGCCAACTCTTCGCATGAGGTGGCCAAAGTACTGGAGTTTCAGCTTTAGCATCAGTCCTTCCAATGAACACTCAGGACTGATCTCCTTTAGAATGGACTGGTTAGTATATCTCAAGTCTCCGTTTGACACTATAACCAGGAACAAGTGAGGATAGGGAAATGCATATTAGGAGTTAGGAAGAAGACCTGAAATTGAAAACTGCTTCAACCATTTACTCACTCTGTAATTAGAAGACAACTTCTTTACCTCTCAAAGCCCAACTTTCACTATCTATAAAACAGGGAAACATGTTTGTTCTCATGAGAACAAAAGAAGATCACATGTACCAAGTGCCTAATGGAGCACATCTGGCACAGAGTGGGAACCCAGTAATATCTGCTTCCTTTTTTTCTTTTTCCCACAAAAGAAAAATTCTCCATCATATTCATATGATTCCTTATATATTTAATGCCATATTAAAGTTCTTAACTTGAGCACCTGCAAAAATAAAAAGGATTAAGAATGATCTAGGACACAATTTGTAGCAACAGACCTTGTGTGAATTCTCTTTTCACTTACCATACACAACTCACTTGGAGAAGGAGATGGCAACCCACTCCAGTACTCTTGCCTACAGAATTCCATGGACAGAGGAACCTGGTGGGCTGCTATCCATGGAGTTGCACAGAGTCAAACACGAGTGAAGCAACTTAGCATGCACGCATGCATTGGAGAAGGAAATGGCAACCCACTCCAGTACTGTTGCCTGGAGAATCCCAGGGACAGAGGAACCTGGTGGGCTGCCGTCTGTGGGGTCACACAGAGTCAGACACAACTGAAGCAACTTATTAGCAGCAGCTTACAACTAACTATTTGTTCCTTGAGGGCTCACTCTGCCCTAAACAAAGTTATCATGATTCCTATATATTTTATTATAGGGCTTGTGCCTACATGCTTACCAATGTCTATTTCACGAGAAAAGAAAGGACAATTGGCAAATAATTGGTGTGTACTAAACATTCTTGTGGAGAAGAAAATGGCAACCCACTCTAGTATTCTTCTCTGGGAAATCCCATGGACAGAGAAGCCTGGCAGGCTACAGTCGATAGGGTCACAAAGGAGTCAGAAATGACTCAGCAACTAAACAACAACAACAAAACATTGTTGACTGAGGGAATGAAGCACTGCTGTTGCAAAGCCCAGCATGTTCCTGCCTAAGGGTTTTGCATTTGCTCTGTCTTTACCTGAAATACACCTCCCTCAGATATCTCCCTACCTCATCTTCTTCGGTCCTCATCTCAAATTCCACTTTCTCAGAAAAGTTTTCTCTACCTACCCTATTTTAAATGTGTGTGCACACACATATATTCAAACACATGTAAGACACACCAAGTCTCCCTTTTCTCCATCTATCACTATCTGACTGACATAGTACAAATTGCACTTGCTTGTGTTGTCATCTGTTTTCCCCATTAGAAGGCAAACTTCATGAAGGCAAAGTGTCGTGCCTATTTTTTTCATTACCTAACATTTAGCACAGTGTCTGGGATATAATAAGTGCTCAATAAATATTTATTGACTGAATGAACAAACTACACAATGAAAACATTTGGAAGAAGAAAGATGAGAACTTCTGATGAATAACAATAGACAGATTTAGAGAGAAATTTAGAATGCATGTGATGATTAAGCTGATCCCTTGATATTGCATAACTTCTCAGAACTCATTTTATGTTACTTGATTTACTGCAGTTTTAATTTCTTCTTCAAGCAGAGCTTTGTTTCTTCTCATGGAAAACAAACCAACTAGATTTATCTAGTATTAAGTTATCTCTATTTTTCCTTATCAACACAGATCAAAATATGCTAACAGTATTTTTAAAGACAAAAGATGATGCAATTACATCCCCTTTGATTTACAGATGAAGAAACTATGAGCTGGAGAGATGGAGAGTTCTGAATGTCAGTGTTTTTACTAGAACTCAGATCTTCTAACCAAACCTTAGTACACTTTGAAAACATCTACTGGTCCAGAAATTATAACTAATAAAATCTAAGTTCTCTTTGTTGCCTACATGGTATTTGTGTCATTTGTACTATGTTTAGTTGTTAAATAGCCAGTCTCAGCTATTCAAGGAGAAGGCAAAGATCTACCCTGTAGAGAGCAAATCCTGTTTCCTAAATAAGCCCTCCTCTTAACGGCTACATTTGAAACATTAACAATGTGTCCACCTGGACTTCTTGGAGGGCTCTGGTTAGAAGGGACAATATATGCTTTGGTTCATCTACGGAACAATCAGCTTAAGGAGTTGTATTCAGATATTATTAATGTTTTCAAACCCACTTCCTATTTTCCTGCTGAAATCCCTGCCAAGCACACACTTCAGCAGACACTAAAATAATTTGGGTAGTTGACATTCAATCCAAATTTTCTATGGAAATCTGCCAGATTTGACATCTGTGAGAAAGTGGGTAATTTTTATTATCCACAGAGAGCAAAAGCTTGGTTTGATATTTCTCTACCTCCACACATCTCCCTGCAGTGGAGCTGCTACTCAGATATACACAAAAAGTGAGTAGCAAGGAAAATTATTTAACTCTTTCACTCTTGTCTTGATTGCAAAAGCTTAGTCAAATTATTTTTAAAGCCATACTAGCTATGAATAAATCAAATTTCAGAGGTGCAGGAGATGCAAACTAGCTTTATTATCATCAGTACATTTTCCCTAAAAACTATTTAACTATGTTTTATCTTTTGCTTTAAAAATTATTTGTCTTTAAAGCCCCCCCTCACTTGATTCAAAAAGTAAAGCCAAGATTTCAAGTTGGTTTTCTTAGGATGTTTTTAAAAAGCCTTATTAGTTGACTCTGTGGTACTGTGGTGCATGCAAAGTCACTTCAGTCATGTCCAACTTTTTGTGACTCCATGGACTTCAGCCTGCCAGGCTCCTCTGTCCATGGGATTCTCCAGGCAAGAATACAGGAGTGGGTTGCCATGCCCTCCTCGGGCGATCTTCTGGACCCAGGGATTGAACCCACATCTTGCACGTCTTCTGCATTGGCAGGCAAGTTCTTTACCACTAGTGCCACCTGGGAGGCCCCAAGAAAGCATGTTTAAAATCATACAAAAAGAATTTATTGATATTAAATTTAATTTCCAAAGGGTAAAGTCTACAATGTAGGTTTAAGTCCTTAAGGTTTCTTTCATCTCTGTAAAAGAAAGACAAACCTAGAGATTGTCATGTTCTTACTTGTTATATACTAAAATGTTAATAAGATTTATACTTTAAAGAAAGTCACTAGTGTATGAATAATGCAGAAACATTAGTTCACTACATTAAAACAGAAATATCTCTCCCTTACTAGTTCAATCTAGTTGTTTAGCATGACTCAGATTACGAAATAAAAATGACTGTGGTATCTGATTCTACATTGACAAAAGATTAGAAGTAGGTCGGGGGAGTTGAAAGCACATCAAACTGCTCATTTTACAAAAGTAGAATTCAAACATTGGTAATGTGTTCTTAACTTTTAACACAAGAAAAAAAAATGCTTTTTCAAACACATATTTTAAACCCTAAAGATAACCAGTAACAGAATTATAAATAACATATATAACTCCCAAATCACTGAAGAAAACATAAAATAAGCACACCCTGCATTACAAAGAACAAAAAAGAAAAGAAAGCAAGAAAGGTATTAGAAGTAGAAAATGCAGATCTAAAAGAAGTTGTGACAAGTAAGATTAACACACCAATTACGACAATGAATGGAAAGTTAAATTTCCCTTTAGGAAAAAAATATTCGGGTTGGCTTAAGAAACAAATTCAACATTATGTGTCTATTAAGAGGCACACCTATGAGAAATGTTTGATATAAAGAATAAAGAGGAGTAGACCATGCTTAAATGGGGATATGACCTAGGCCATCCAGGCAGGAAGAAGGCTCTTTTCGAAAATGGTAATAGATGGACAGCTGAGACTGTTCAGCTGCGTATGTGAAACATAATCAGGACCTTCATTTCTCTAGGATCAGTCCTGCCTTGGTCTCCTTTTGTTGTTGTTCAGTAGCTCAGTTGTGTCCACCTCTTTGTGACCTGATGGACTGTAGCACACCAGGCTTCCCTGTCCTTCATCATCTCCCAGAGCTTGCTCAAACTCATGTCCATTGAGTCGGTGATGCCATCCAACTGTCTCGTCCTCTAGTGTCCCCTTCTCCTCCTGCCTTCAATCTTTCCCAGCATCAGGGTTTTTTCTAATGAGTCAGCACTTCACATCAGGTGGCCAAAGTATTGCAGCTTCAGCTTCAGCATCAGTCCTTCCAATGAATATTCAAGATTGATCTCCATTCGAATCGACTTGGTTTAATTTCCTTGCAGTCCAAGGGCCTCTCAAGAATCTTCTCCAACACCACAGTTCAAAAGCATTGATTTCTTAGGTCTCAGCCTTCTTTATGGTCCAACTCTCACATCCATACATGACTAATGGAAAAACCACAGCTTTGACGACAGACCTTTGTTAGCAAAGTAACGTCTCTGCCTTATAATACACTGTTTAGGTTTGTCATAACTTTTCTTCCAAGGAGCAAGTGTCTTTTGATTTCATGGCTGCAGTCACCATCTGCAGTGATTTTGGAGCCCACGAAAATAAAATCTCTCACTGTTTCTATTGTTTCCCCATCTACTTGCCACGAAGTGATATGACTGGATACCATGATCTTACTTTTTTGAATGTTCAGTTTTAAGCAAGATTTTTCACTTTCCTCTTTCACCCTCATAAAGAGGCTCTTTATCTTTAGTTCCTCTTCGCTTTCTGCCATAAAGGTGGTGTCATCTGCATATCTGAGGTTATTGATATTTCTCCCAGAAATTTTGGTTCTGGCTTGTGCTTCATCCAGCCTGGCATTTCACATGATGTACTCTGCATATAAGTTAAATAAGCAGGGTGACAATATACAGCCTTGACATACGCCTTTCCCAATTTGGAACCAGTCCATTATTCCATGTCTGGTTCTAACTGATGCTTCTTGACCTGCATATGGGTTTCACAGGAGGCAGGTAAGTTCGTCTGGTATTCCCATCTCTTAAAGAATGGCTTTAGCATAGTCAATGAAGCAGAAGTAGATGTTTTTCTGAATTGTCTTGCTTTTTCTATGATCCAACAGATGTTGGCAAATTGATCTCTGGTTTCCCTGCCTTTTCTAAATCTATCTGGAAGTTCTTGGTTCACATACTGTTGAAGTCTAGCTTGGAGTTCTTTTCTTTTCTCAACAGTATGTGGCCATGACATTTTGCCTCAGCTTCACTACAGAACCAGTTTCCTAATTATATATCTACAAGGCACCACTTAAACAAAAGCTTCATGAAGCCTAGATTCAGTTCAAGGTTCTATCTTTGGAAGTAGTTTGACACATGAGAGACACGGCAAGCATATATTTTGAATGAATAAATAAAAAATGTTCAAATATGTGTGTTTATAGTTGCCAGACATGCTAGAGATCTAAACATAATCATTTCATCTGATTCATCTCCTCTATCAAAATTCCACTGAAATTAGTAAAACCTTTTTTTTTTTTTTGGCTGTACCTTATAGTATGTGAGATCTTAGTTTCCTGACCAGAGATCAAACCCACACTCCTTGCATCAGAACCGCAGAGTCTTAACCCCTGGACCATCAGGGAAGTTCAAGTATAGGCATGTTTTAAAACTTACAAACCCCCAAACTGAAGAATAAGAGAGGAAGACTATCTCTTGTCAAAAGATCTCACCAAGTTTCTAGAAGATGGAGAGCAGATGGAGAAGCAATGACTGATGAAGCTACCATAAGTGAACATATAAATACACATGCCTGCATCTGGAAAATGAGCCAATTTCTCTATCACAGCTCCAATAGGAGATACCAGGTATCATGGAGAAGTAGAAATGGGACAGAAAAGAAGGGTATTCTCTGATCAACAGAGTAAAATAAAATGGAATCAATTTAATATAATACTATAACCCTGGAACACATCTTCTATGTGCAATAACTTAATAGAAATATTATTCGACTACTATGCTCAGTTGTGTCTGACTCTGTGACTCAATGGACTGTAGCCCACCAGGCTCATCTGTCCATGGGATTTTCCAGGCAAGAATACTGGAGTGGGTTGCAATTTCCCTCTCCAGATTTAACTAACAGAATGGGGAATACAGCCATTTGGGATGAATGTTATACTAATTTCATAATAAATAAAAAGGGATTAAATGAAATAAATAATTAAAAATAAGATTAGAAGTATATGTGAGGGGTATATGCATTTACATTTTCTGAATGCAAAAGCAACAGAAGAAATAAAAGAAATAAAAATATAGAATTCAATGCATAAACAAAAATAAACAGAATACACTAAAAATAAAAAGTCAGATTAAAGACTGAGAATATGTTTATAACAAATATAAGGGAAATTTTAATACATGAAGAGGAGTTATAATCACATCAAAAATACACCTCAAGAGAAAAGTGGACAAAGGATGTAAAGGGAAAACTCGCAGACTAAGAAATACAAATGGAAATAAACATATAAGCTTCACTAAAAGTCAAAGAAGTGTCAAATTAAAATAAAAGGACATCTCACCATGCCTATCACTTTGCAAATGCTCAGGCTTGGCAAAGGGACGCTGAACCAGGCACTAGTTTACACTGCCCATGGAAAGAAATCCAAACTCTGAAGAACAATGCTCTGCCATTGTCATTTAGTAGTTCCAGTTCTGAGGGTCTGTCTTTAGTAGATAATCAAAGTTATAAATGAAGTTTTATGCACAAAGATGTAATTTAGACTAAGCAACTTAAATGCTTACCCATAAGAGAATGGTCATACAAGTAAGAATACACCCTATACAGCAGAATATATCTACACGATGACAAATCACTGAGTCTCATTAACTAAGAATATTTCATTTCACTGAAATTTGTTCAAAATAAGTTGTGATAAATGTAGTATATAATATCATATATATAATTATGATCACAAGTATGTAAAACAATCAAGAGATCTGGAATAAATATCTATAAAAAAAAAGTTACAGTGGTTTTTCTTTGGCTCTTGATTTTTACATTATTCATTATTTTCCAAACTGTCTAAAAGGTGAAAGTAATTTTTTTTATTCTAAAAAGATAAAGAAATAGAAAATCTTAACAGACCCATCACAAGCACGGAAATGGAAACTGTAATCAGAAATCTTCCAGCAAACAAAAGCCCAGGTCCAGACGGCTTCACAGCTGAATTCTTCCAAAAATTTCAAGAAGAGCTAACACCTATCCTACTCAAATTCTTCCAGAAAACTGCAGAGGAAGGTAAACTTCCAAACTCATTCTATGAGGCCACCATCACCCTAATACCAAAACCTGACAAAGATGCTACAAAAAAAGAAAACTACAGGCCAATATCACTGATGAACATAGATGCAAAAATCTTCAACAAAATTCTAGCAATCAGAATCCAACAACACATTAAAAAGATCATACACCATGACCAAGTGGGCTTTATCCCAGGGAGGCAAGGATTCTTCAATATCCACAAATCAATCAATGTAATTCACCACATTAACAAATCGAAAAATAAAAGCCATATGATTATCTCCATAGATGCAGAGAAGGCATTTAACAAAATTCAACATCCATTTATGATAAAAAAATCTCCAGAAAGCAGGAATAGAAGGAACATACCTCAACATAATAAAAGCTATATATGACAAACCCACAGCAAACATTATCCTCAATGGTGAAAAATTGAAAGCATTTCCCCTAAAGTCAGGAACAAGAAAAGGGTGCCCACTTTCACCACTACTATTCAACATAGTTCTGGAAGTTTTGGCCACAGCAATCAGAGCAGAAAAAGAAATAAAAGGAATCCAAATTGGAAAAGGAGAAGTAAAACTCTCACTGTTTGCAGATGACATGATCCTCTACATAGAAAACCCTAAAGACTCCACCAGAAAATTACTAGAGCTAATCAATGAATATAATAAAGTTGCAGGATATAAAATCAACACACAGAAATCCCTTGCATTCCTATACACTAATAATGAGAAAGTAGAAAAAGAAATTAAGGAAACAATTCCATTCACCATTGCAACGAAAAGAATAAAATACTTAGGAATATATCTACCTAAAGAAACTAAAGACCTATATATTGAAAACTATAAAACACTGATGAAAGAAATCAAAGGGGACACTAATAGATGGAGAAATATACCATATTCATGGATCAGAAGAATCAATATAGTGAAAATGAGTATACTACCCAAAGCAATCTACAGATTCAATGCAATCCCTATCAAGCTACCAGCGGTATTTTTCACAGAACTAGAACAAATAATTTCAAGATATGAATGGAAATACAAAAAAACCTCGAATAGCCAAAGCAATCTTGAGAAAGAAGAATGGAACTGGAGGAATCAACTTGCCTGACTTCAGGCTCTACTACGAAGCCACAGTCATCAAGACAGTATGGTACTGGCACAAAGACAGACATATAGATCAATGGAATAAAATAGAAAGCCCAGAGATAAATCCACACACATATGGACACCTTATCTTTGACAAAGGAGGCAAGAATATACAATGGAGTAAAGACAATCTCTTTAACAAGTGGTGCTGGGAAAACTAGTCAACCACTTGTAAAAGAATGAAACTAGATCACTTTCTAACACCACACACAAAAATAAACTCAAAATGGATTAAAGATCTAAACATAAGACCAGAAACTATAATACTCCTAGAGGAGAACATAGGCAAAACACTCTCTGACATAAATCACAGCAGGATCCTCTATGATCCACCTCCCAGAATTCTGGAAATAAAAGCAAAAATAAACAAATGGGATCTAATTAAAATTAAAAGCTTCTGCACAATAAAGGAAAATACAAGCAAGGTGAAAAGACCGCCTTCAGAATGGGAGAAAATAATAGCAAATGAAGCAACTGACAAACAACTAATTCAAAAATATACAGGCAACTTATGCAGCTCAATTCCAGAAAAATAAACGACCCAATCAAAAAATGGGCCAAAGAACGAAATAAACATTTCTCCAAAGAAGACATACGGATGGCTAACAAACACATGAAACGATGCTCAACATCACTCATTATTAGAGAAATGCAAATCAAGACCACAATGAGGTACCACTTCACACCAGTCAGAATGGCTGCGATCCAAAAGTCTGCAAGCAATAAATGCTGGAGAGGGTGTGGAGAAAAGGGAACCTTCTTACACTGTTGGTGGGAATGCAAACTATTACAGCCACTGTGGAGAACAGTGTGGAGAAAATATTGCAAATAAAATCCCACTGCTGGGCATACACACCGAGGAAACCAGAATTGAAAGAGACACAGGTACCCCAATGTTCATCGCAGCACTGTTTATAATAGCCAGGACATGGAAGCAACCTAGATGTCCATCAGCAGATGAATGGATAAGAAAGCTGTGGTACATATTCACAATGGAGTATTACTCAGCCATTCAAAAGAATACATTTGAGTCAGTTCTAATAAGATGGATGAAACTGGAGTCGATTATACAGAGTGAAGTAAGCCAGAAAGAAAAACACCAATACAGTATACTAACACATATATATGGAATTTAGAAAGATGGTAATGATGACCCTGTATGCGAGACAGCAAAAGAGACACAGATGTTTAGAGTGGACTTTTCGACTCTGAGGGAGAGGGAGAGGGTGGGATGATTTGGAAGAATGGCATTGAAACATGTATACTATCAGGTAAGAAATGAATCGCCAGTCTATGTTCAATGTAGGATACAGGATGCTTGGGGCTGGTGCACGGGGATGATCCAAAGAGATGATATGGGGTGGGAGGTGGGAGGGGTGTTCATGTTTGGGAACTCATGTACACCCGTGGTGGATTCATGTCAGTGTATGGCAAAACCAATACAGTATTGTAAAGTAAAATAAAGTAAAAATAAATAAAAAATAAAAAGATAAACATAACTATTATGAAAAAAATCCTTAGATCTTAGCTCTTTTGTCTCCATTTCACCATCCTGATGCTGCAAACCACAGCAATGAATTCCTTAGCATCATAAAAGAGAAACTCCTTTTCCTACCATCTCAAAATTCTTCAAGACTAAGAGATGTAAATCTTTACAATATGCAGCCACCTTGTAGCTATTACAGAGATGGGAAAGTGGCAGAAGGGAGAGGTGGTGAGGTTCTTCCTTCCCAAATCATTCTCCATGCACTACTTGATTTCAACAATCTCGATAGAGAGGTCACTGTCTTTATTTTCATTTTATTACCAGTAGTAAAAGCCTTTATTGAGCATTTATCATGTGCTAGGTGCTGTACATCATGAGAAACACTGGGCTGGAAGGATCACAAGATGGAATCAAGATTGCCAGGAGAAATATCAATAACCTCATATATGCAGATGACACCACCACCCTTACGGCAGAAAGTGAAGGGGAACTAAAAAGCCTCTTGATGAAAGTGAAAGTGGAGAGAGAAAAAGTTGGCTTAAAGCTCAACATTCAGAAAACTAAGATCATGGCATCCAGTCCCATCACTTCATGGGAAATGGATGGGGAAACAGTGGAAACAGTGTCAGACTTTATTTTGGGGGGCTCCAAAATCACTGCAGATGATGACTGCAGCCATGAAATTAAAAGACGCTTCCTGCTTGGAAGAAAAGTTATGACCAACCTAGATAACATATTCAAAAGCAGAGACATTACTTTGCCGACGAAGGTCCGTCTAGTCAAGGCTATGGTTTTTCCTGTGGTCATATATGGATGTGAGAGGTGGACTGTGAAGAAGGCTGAGCACCAAAGAATTGATGCTTTTGAACTGTGGTGTTGGAGAAGACTCTTGAGAGTCCCTTGGACTGCAAGGAGATCCAATCAGTCCATTCTGAAGGAGATCAGCTGTGGGATTTATTTGGAAGGAATGATGCTAAAGCTGAAACTCCAGTACTTTGGCCACCTCATGCAAAGAGTTGACTCACTGGAAAAGACTCTGAAGTTGAGAGGGATTAGGGGCTGGATGGCATCACTGACTCAATGGAAGTGAGTCTGAGTGAACTCCGGGAGTTGGTGATGGACAGGGAGGCCTGGCGTGCTGCGATTCATGGGGTTGCAAAGCGACTGAACTGAACTGAAGGCGCTGTTATGGGGCTTCTCAGTTGGCACTAGTGGTAAAGAACCCACCTGCCAATGCAGGAGACAAAAGAGACGTGGATTCAATCCCTGAGTCAGGAAGTTGCCCTGGAAGAGGGCATGACAACCCACTTCAATAATCCTTCCTGGAGAATCCTCATGGACAGAGGAGTCTGGCAGGCTAGGGTCGTAAAGAGTCAGGCACAACTGAGGCGAGTTAGCACACACACATGCACAGGCACTGTTACAAGTGCATCGTATATATTAATTTACTTAATCCTCTCAAGAACTATTACTATCCCTATTTTATAGCTGAGAAAACTGAGAATGGGAGAAGTTAAGTTACCTGTTTGAGGTCAGAGGGTAAGCAAAATACTAGATTCAAATCTAGGCCCAAAGCTCCAAGGCCTACCTTTTTAACCCTATGCTCTAAGGAATATGTACTTGTAGGAATTAAAATATTTAATCAAATTTAGGAAAAGGTATGGAAAACTTATCCTTTTTAAGGGACAGATTCCAACCGGGAAGAGAGTGCTGGCATGAAGGACAGACAGGTGACACCAAGAAATGTACAGAAAATTTAAATTGTGACATTGACTATAAGCCTCACTATTTTATGGCTGTCCTTAACTCCATATATAAAAAGACTGATCACATTCTCTGTAGATGTTATTTACAACTTCTGTTTTCATTAGCCAACTTTTCAATATAATCTCAAGAATTAGGAATGTGTGCAATGAGCTCACAGGAGCCCCCCAGGATATTTTAAAATTTCAAGAGAAACACAGCAACACCTCTTGGACACTGTGTGAACTACTACTATTAGCTGGTTTGGACCTAACTACATAAAAAACATAATTTATATTGGTATAAAGTACCAGAAAGAAATGACTGAAATACTGAGGGTGCCATGAATGAAGAAAGCTTGAAACTTTTAAAGTAGCCTATGGAATTTACTAAGATGTTAAGTGTTACTGACAAATGGGATTTGTGTGCTTTACATTTTCTGCCTTTGATTTATCCTGAACTTTCTAATTCCACTGTGAACTCTTATTGTTTTAGTAAAACAAAAAGTTATTTTAAAAAATAGGAATGTAAATATTTTATCAAGTATATTTTCAATAGCTGCTGGTTCCAGGTAAGGAATATTACCCTTATGTATCAGTAAAATTAAAATTTTCTTAGCAAAAACATGACATTCACAACTATTTCCTAAATTTAGACTTGGAAATAAATAAAACATAGGGATGTGATTTTTTTTATGTCAAATGATTCAGACAATGATTCAAAGTTGTACCAAGAATTGTTCTGAAATCCAGGGGTCAAGATCAAAGAACTCCCACTTATGCCATTCACTGAGAAGAAAGCAAACCAATAGGAAATTTTTGCATGGAGACTCAGATCATTCAAATGCAACTGAATATAGTATTTAAGAATCTCTTAAATACTATATTAAATACGATTAAGAATCTCTTAATGGTAGTAATTCTTACTTCCATAATGTATGTATAATATAAATCATTTTTCTTGACTACCTACCTAGAGCATGCCCCCTAGAAAAGAAAATTCTTCTTCCTCTTAGAGGCCTAAGACATAAGAATAAAACTAAACTATCTGAGAAGTAGTATAAGAGAGAAGAGGGAACAACCTGTAGGCATAGCTATCACTACAGAGCAGTGAGTACAATCCTCTTTTATTAATGAGAAACCAAGTTGAGCAGAGAATGAAGACGGGGCCCAGATGTCTCCCAGTCAAATGAAAATCTCTGGACATTTTCCAAGCAAACAAATTTTATAAAAGGAACTATGTCAACCAAAATAATTTTTTTGTGTGTGTGGAGTTACACATCAAATGCAAGCAGCGCAAGTTTCAGTTAAGCCACACTTAGATATTTACTGAAAGGAAAGTCAAAGAATTTGAGATTTCAGAGTTTTCTGCTGCAGTTAATGATTTAAATGACAATCAGATCATCATAACTGCAAAGCTTAACCAATATTCACCCACTTAGTGTTTTGGAAAAATCGAAGACAGTTACATCTCTAGAAAGAATATTAACAAAGTTTCTTTTCTGACATAGCTTTCAGAATCTGAGGATATGCTGCTGCTATATGAAGGACACCTCACTTCTTGTAAGTTCTTTAATCAGACACTATTTCCAGTTCACAAGTCTCAGATGTATTAACACCGTTATCCAGTTTACTGGCTTTCTGTCTCTCTGAATCTGACTTAAAAGATGGGGCCTCTCACACAGCCTCCTTTTGTCTTGAGAGACATGTACTACTCGAGTTCTAGAAAATGACATTGCCACTGGAGCAGGAAAGAAAATTTTTACTAATGGGTAAATCCTTTAAGGCACTGAAACTTTATTAAACCTGCTCTTTATCAAACAAACTAAACAGGTCACACAATATAAACTGCATGTAGAATTATTTGGGATTAAGAAACGATGCAAGAACTTTCTGGAATCACGTGTATTTAGAAGGTAACAAAACAAAAATGTTTTGCATAAAAAGGTGAGTTATTTCAACTAGATGTACTTCATGTTATTTTTAAATGTAAAAATTAAAGGAGTAGAACATAAAAATCACTTATTTAAAGGATGTCAGAGATGTTTCCTTTCCCTGGTTTCTGAAATGCAAATATAAATAATGGAAGCTTTACCTCGTTGAATATAAATTCTGTAAAATCCTGTATCACTGACTCATTCTCAGCATTATTTAATATCAAGGCTGGAATTTATAAGTATTCACATTTCTAAAACTGATTTTATGGCTATTATAAATATTTTACTTTATTGATGATTTACTTAGATATTTTGACTATTGCCTACACTTTATATATACAAGTTATTTGAAATTCTTTGTTGTTTACTTGCTAAGTCAGGTCTGACTCTTTTGAGATCCCAAGTACTGTAGCCTGCCAGGCTTCTCTGTTCATGGGATTTTTCAGGCAAGGATCCTGGAGTGGGTTGCCATTTCCTCCTCCAGGGGATCGTCCCGACCCAGGGACTGAATGAAAATCTTCTGCATCTTCTACGCTGCAGGCAGATTCTTTATCAATATGATGTGTTAAAAAGCTAAAAGGTCAAGATACCTATAAAAGAAGACCAGACCAAATGAGTGCATGATCCATTCTTCACATAAAATGTATTCCCTCTTCTGTACATATAGAATACATGCAGATACATGCATATATATGTATATGTGTACACATATGTATATATTCTAAAAAGAATTAAGTTAAGACCAGAAATACAGTGAAATGTAGAAAAATGAAATAACTCTTTTGGACCTATAATCAGGAAATAAAAGCTGATGTTTCATTCTCTGGCACTTGAATATCACCCTGTACTTTTCAGGTTGACCAGAGTCATGTCTGGATTTTAATTTGGGGTTGATTATTCATTCTTATTTACCCCACAAACTCTGGATGATCAGGTACTGTGTGCCAGGCAGTATGCTTGGGGTCAGATGTGGTGCTGAGCAAAGCAGTCAGTTTCCCTGTTCCTCTGGAACTTACAGTCTACTGGCAGAAACAGACACTATACAGATAACCAGCCTGGGTCTTCCCCTGTCCCTGCTTCTCTCTGTGTCTGTCTGTCACACACAGTAACAGAGCACACAGTGACTGAGAAAAGGACAGGACAGGAAGAAGCGCAGTGGAAAGTATGGAGGGTAGGTGACAAGAATTCCACCCACTCTGGAGAATCAAGAAGGATTCATGGCAAGCCGTTTGGGCTTGGACGGGTATTGAAGCAGGAGCCAATGGGGCATGAGTATGTTGAGGAACAGCGGAAAGCCATCTAAGCAGATGGAGCCATGGAGCCTTTAAGGCAGAAGGTACAACATGTGCAAAGGCCCTGAGGTGAGAAGGGCATGGTGGTTATTAGTCAGGGCAAGCCACTGCAAGCTTTGCTAGGGAGTTGGGTGTTTCCTGAGAGTGCAACAGGGGCCATTGAGGGGTTCTTTAGAGGAATGATAGCGTCAGATTTGCATTTATCATTGGATAAAATGAGGAAAATGGAACGCAGAAACAACTGTACAGAAGGACATCATTATGTGGTAACTATCAGTATAGCCTCCCAATGCTGGTAACTCACAATGGAATTTCAGAGGTGGGTATTTTTTCAGTAGTCTAATATGGATGTGAAAGTTCGACATGGAGAAGGCTGAGCACCAAAGAATTGATGCTTTCAGACTGTGCTGCTGGAGAAGACTCTTAGAGTCCCTTAGATAGCAAGGAGATTCAACCAGTCAATCCTAAAGAAAATCAACCCTGAATATTCACTGGAAGGACTGATGCTGAAGCTGAAACCCCAACACTCTCTGGCCACCTAATGCAAAGAGCCGACTCACTGGAGAACACCCTGATGCTGGGAAAGACTGAGGGCAGGAGGAGAAGAGGATGACAGAAGATTAGAGGTTTGGAAGGCATCATTGACTCAATGGATATGAGTTTGAGCAGACTCAGGTAGACAGTGAAGGACATGGAAGCCTGGCATGCTGCAGTCCATAGGGCTACAGAGTTGGACACGACTAAGCAACTGAACAACAACAACATGGCAAGTGGACATTTGGAACAAGGTAATAACCAGATTTAGGGGATGCTGTGGATCCAGGTAGTCATTTGCCCAGCTGTGAGACAAGCTGGCTGCAGAAGGCTCACAGTTGAGTCACTTCTGGAAAACAGAATTTTCCCTGGCTGAAGGAACTGCCTTAACCGGGTAATGTCCTCTCCAGCACTGTGGTGATGATGGTTTAGTTGCTAAGTTATGTCTGACTCTTGCAACCCCATGGGCTGAAGCCCACCGGGCTCCTCTATCCATGGGATTCTCCAGGCAAGATACTGGAGTAGGCACCCATTTCCTTCTCCAGGGGATCTTCCTGACTCAGGGATCAAGTTCAGGTCTCCTACATTGCAGGCAGATTCTTTACTAACAGCCAGACAATACCCAATGTCTGGATGTGAGGGAGTGGGGCCGGTGGTACAGGGGCTCAGCCCCCTTGCCTCAAAGGGAAAACTTTGAAGGGATTAGCTCGCAGATCATACCAGCCTCTGACTAATCTTGGTTGCCTCATCTCTTATAGATATTTCGAGAGCCTCCTCCATAAAATGTCTGAACATCTCCCTCTCAGAGTCTTTTTCTGAGGAACCCAGGCTAAGACAGCATACACGGGGGTTTTCTGTTTGTTTTAAAATCATCATATCAGTTAATTCACACTATTTCATGGTAATAAATATTGTCTAATAAACTGCTTTGAAAAGTAATGTATTTACAGAATGGGTATTTCTTGCATGCATGCTAAATCACTTCAGTCGTGTCCAATTGTTGTGACCCCATGGACTGTACCCTGCCAGGCTCCTCTATCCACAGGATTCTCCAGGCAAGAATACTGGATTGGGTTGCTATGTCCTTCCCCAGGGCATCTTCCTGACCCAGGGATCGAACCTGTGTCTCTTACATCTCCTGCACTGGCAGGCAGGTTCTTTTACCACCAGCGCCACCTGGCCACCCCCCGAACATCATCTTAGACTAAATATTTAGACTGAACCAAATAAACACGACTCCCTATGATAATACTATAGCAAAGCTTTGGCACTGTATTCACTACACAGGGAATTAAAACCCAAGCAAGAAACTAGCTTGACCCAGTTAATCTACCTACACATTTTTTTGTTCATTGGTTTCCCACTAAACCTGGTAAACACTACCATTAAAATATCTGGGAGGTAAAGCTGGTGAACAAGTGTCTGACTCTGTGTGAACCAGTAGACACTAAATGGGCTTGTCTGATCTATACAACAGAGCGTTCAGCCCAGCGATTTGAGCACATCCTTTCTGCTTCATTGGTCACCAATGGATTTTCTGTTAAGTTCAATTGAGTCTGGCACTCTTTTTAGCCTTTCTCTTTTGAGGGAAAGGCTGATGCTGTTTAAAGGTCTTACTAAAAAGCAGAGCCCTTTGATTGAGAACCTCAAAAAAAGAGTATATCAAGAGCACACCTTTTAATACAGAGCCGCGCACTCCCTTATTTTAAGCCCAGCAAGGGAAGCCTAATTGTCGGAAAGATTTTTTATTAGTTCATTTTTACGAAGTGTGCATCCCCACCGAGGCAGTTGAATCCGGGGAGAAGACTCAGTGAGAACACTGATCCATTGTACAAATTTCATGTGCCCGGTGGTCCTGACCTAATAGCCATTTAGGAAATCAAATATCAGTTTTGCTTTTTTTTTTTTTCCTGGTTAGTCCCTACTAACCTAGGAAAAAGGTACAGCCTTATAGAAATGTCATGATATAAAAGTCCTTATGTTGTGGGATAATTTTAAAAGATGATTAGGAATCCACTTGTAATCGAATTTTAGTTTGATAAGGTAAAGTGGAAACAAAAGCACCTGATTAATAATTTAAAAAAAATCAAACATCGAATCTTATTGGCTCTCTACTTTTATAATCACAATTAAAACAAAAATCTACTCAGAGATATGTGTGTCAATTGTCTGTTCTCAGACCCCCTCCCTGCTCTATACCACAGGAGGTTAATCTCACATATAATATTTCTTCAGGCTCCATTGCTGGTTAATTTATTAATAAACCAGATTTGTCCAGTGAGAGGAACTGGAGGAATAAAGTAAGATGCGAGGAGAGAGAAACCTTCTCTTTGCTTCAGGAAGTATCTCTAACAATAGCTGCATTTCCTTGGGGGATCTAGTTCCCACAAGACCCTCTCTCTGAGGGGAGCTGCCACTGGACAACCTTGGCTCCTGAGTTCTGGTAATACTGTCTTCTCCCTTGGTTCCTCCATCTCGAAAGTTGGCAGCTGCTTCCTATTACTGAAAATCTCCAATTTTAACTATATTAATTCACTTTCTTAAGTTTCCTCTATAGAACTATCTGACATGGACTCTGTTTTCCTGACTGGTGCCCAGCTGACACATAGACTACCCCAATTATTTTAAAACCAGGTCCTAAGCTACTACACCATACTGTTCAAAGGGTTGTTTTCAACTTAAAAAAAAAAATTTCCTTATTGAGGCATAGCTGATATACAGTGTTAGATAAGTTTCAGGTATATAACACAGTGATTCATAATTTTTCAACATTATATTCCATTTACGAATAATATAGGGCTTCACAGGTGGCTCAGCGGTGGAGTCTGCCTGCCTTTGCAGGAGACTCAGGTTCAGTCTCTGGGTGAGGAAGATCCCCTGGAGGAGGAAATGGCAACCCATTCCAGTATTCTTGCCTGGTGAATTCCATGGACAAAGGAGCCTGGAGGGCTACAGTCCACGGGGTCACAAAGAGTTGGGCATGACTGAGCAACTAAACAATATTAATAATTATTATAAAATATTGGCTATACATCTAAGGTTTGTTTTTAATTCATTGTGCCCAGAACTTGTTGGAGCTCTCAAATTCTAAACCTCAAACACTGTGATTAAGTTCTCATATCAGCCCATATACTTTGCTTGAGTCTGTTTTTTTCTTCTACTGACTATTTTTATTTATTTTTTCAGCTTTATGGAGGTATAATTTAAAAATAAAACTGTAAGATATTTGGAGTTTACAACATGATGATTTGATATAGGTACACACTGCAAAAGGATTCCCCTCATCAAGTTAATTAACACATGCATCACCTCACCTATTTATTTATTTTTGGTGAGAACATTGAGGTTCTATTCTTTTAGCAAACTTTAATTATACAATAGAAAATTATTAACTGTAGTCACCATGTTATACCTAAGGCCTTCAGATCCTATTCATCTTATCATCTTAACATAACTTAAAGGCACTATTTCCTGGGTCTCTAGTTTTGATTCTCTTCTTTTCTCACTCTGTACAGTCACCCTTAGTGATATCAACCAAATTCTTTAATCACCAATTTCTAAAAAAACTACCCCTCCAACCTAGACTTCTACTGAAAACCAGACCTAAATATCTCCTTTTTTTTTAAACTGTATATCTTCAAACGAATGTCTTGCATGCATCACAAATTTACTGTCTTCAACTGAACCAGTTATATCATCCAGTCAAACTTGTTTCTTTATTTGCTATTAAAATATTAATGTTCCTCATTACCAATATCAGATACTTTGACATAATCCTAGGACTTCCCCCTTTCCTTTGTAGCCAATTGGTCAGTAAGTCTCATTGATTATAGATCTGTAATATCTCTTATATATTTTCCCTATTATCTATTTCTCCTGCCACTGTCTTAATTTAGAAACTTCCTTCTTGTTTGGGCCACTTCAAGAGCCTCCTAACTGGCCTTTCTATCCTTTCATCCAGCCCCCCTCAATGCAAACAGATTGATCTATCTAAACTATGATTCTATCATTCAAATATTTTGTATTTATTTAAAGGATCCCCATTGCATTCAAAATAGAGCACTGAATGGTATATTACAAAGTTTCTTATCTAAGCAATATCAAATTTTCTAGATTCATTACTTCCCCATACCTACACTTCCCTCTATCCACATCAAACTCATCTCACCCCGTGTGTTTCCCTCATACCTGCTTAATATCATTTATGCTTGTGGTTTGAATGCCACCGTTTACAACTAGTAACACAATTGTTCTAGAAAGCAAGTTCAATAGTCATCTCCTTTCATTTCAAAAAGAAAATGTAGAGAAGAAAAAGGTAAACACATTATGGATCTAAAGTGTCAGGTGAAATGTGTCAGACCAGTGGCTTATAAAGTCCCCTGGATTGGGCTTGGCTTCCTACTCACTGTCTTTGTTTCCTACTCCCTGGGACAGGTCTGCCTGCATCAAATCTCTACTGGTTCTTCCCTCTACAATTTATTCCCCATCCCTTACAATCTTTGAATCAAGGTCATGGCAACATAAGGAAAAAAGATGCAGGATAAATCAGCCTGCTCCTTGGCTCTCCTTTCTTCCAACTCATGCCCTTTTCTATCTGAGCTGCAGTCCATTAAGGGAAGACAAAATGAGGACACAAAAGATATATATATCTTTTGAGCTAGAACTGAACTAGGGTATTATAATATGTCTTTGGCTATGCCTTTAATCTTCTCTGAGCATCACGTTTGGTGGATTCTATCTTATTCACAGTTATATCCCCAACACTAAGGATAATATAAGCATATAGCAGATACTTAATAAATATTGCCTAAAGAAATAGCTGAATGAATATTCCTGCCAAAAAACAACCTGCTCTTGGTCACAGGTAAACAGTTCGAGGGGCTGTTTTGAGGGTTAAGGATCCCTCAAAGAGAGAAATAGATCATGGAGAAAAGGAAATATTGGTGGGCACAGGGGAAGCACTATTGTGGGCAGGAAGACAACTGTATGTTATATACATTGTTATTAATACCTTGGCTATTATCGGCAAATCAGTTTTAGTATATTTTATAATTTTGGAGGACTAAACAATTTAGATGCTTGAGAATAAGTTGTCATGATCATCAAGCAGGACTCAGTGGCACCTTTAAAATCCCTTTATGTTCCTTATCCCTTCCACCCTCATTGCTCCTTGGACAGCTTGCAATTTGGTGTTTGAAATAAACAGAAACAATATAAGGGAGCAGATACAGCATCACCGAGGCTTACTGCTTCCTCGGAATAGCATGGGCCGAGTTTCCAAACTGGAGATGAGAGCAGATGGCGGCGCTAGTCGTAAAAAACCTGCCCACCACAAATGCAGGAGACATAAGAGATGTAGGTTCAATCCCTGGGTCGGGAAGATCCCCTGGAGAAGGGCATGGCAACCCATTCCCTAGTCTTGCCTGGAGAATCCCATGGACAGAGAAGCCTGGCTGGCTATGGTGCATAAGGTCACATAGAGTCAGACACAACTGAAGTGACTGAGCATGCATGCACACACAACCACTGTGTCATACAGGTTAACATGATGACACAAAGTCAGAGAGACCTGCCTCTGTGAGCTGATGAAAGAGATGTACCATTTTTCAAACATTCAAATAACTCTATAGTTCTCATCAGGCTTCTGTGCTGCTCATCTTAAGTGGAATTGGCCTACTGAAAAGGATGTGCTTGGGTGGTCTTTTTTTAGAGCACACCAATGTGCTCAGAATAACAGAAATATTTTTGACAAAGGTCAAAAAGGCTTCAGGCGGAAACACAAAACAAAGGCTTGTACTTTAACAAGCCAAACTTGGGAGGATGTTGATTTTGTACCCAATCATACAGCATAGTATTGAAAGGTACTCTTATCAGCAAATGAAACCATCTGGGCCCCAGTTTTACTGTATAAAGAGGAAACCTAGGCTGCTTAGAAAGCCCGTCAAACTTGTACAAAAGAATGTGTACACATACCATATGGTAAGAGAGTCTTTTAATGACTCAAGATACTCCTATTTACTCAGTCTGATAACATGCTAATGGCCCAGTAAAGGCTCTTCTGTTTAAATGCACTGTGATTCTATATAGCCATGCTTCTCCAACTGGAGTGTCAGACTCCTGAGGGTGTGTGGAGCTGGGATGGAGTAAGAGAATACTATGAGTGAGATGGGCCATCAGACTAGGAAAACAAAGTGAAATAATCTGAATAGAATACAAACAGTATTTTATTTTAGCATGAACACAGTTATATTGTAGGAAAGAATGCAACATTCACAGACAAGTTATAAATACTAAAAGTTCACAGAGCTTTCACTTTCTTTCCAACACTTCAGAGGACCAAATCCTCAGCACTTATATCTGATCACACAGACCCCAAGGCCCAGCTCAGTTTCTAAGTGCCTGAACCCCCTCCAAGGACTCCAGCCACTAAACCCCTTTTCTCAGCTACTTTCCCTCTGCACAGCCAGCCAAAGAGTACTTCCCTGTTCTACTGTTTCATATTTCAATTGGATCTTCCAAACTATTAAAAATCTCATTGAGAACAGGATTATGGGCTTTACAACCCTTTACCTGTTATTGATTATATGAATTATTACCAGAAGTAGTTTCAATAATAAAACTATAATATTGGCACTCCAAATGAAAAAGTGCAAAATAAAAGTTGATAATTCTAAAAGAATTACTGATAACAATTATTGGACTTAACCACTTATTCTGTGACCTCAAAGTATTTTAAAATATTAAATATTTTCATCCTCATTATCTCTCTTGAAATACTTATTGTTAAATTGCATATGAATAATAAAATAATAAATATGAATGAATAAAGACATGAATAAAACTGCCGTGAAGGAGGATGTATAACCCTCAGGTTCTACCAGCTTGATATGGAATTTACTCACATTAGCTGCACACTTGTTCTGCTGCTCTTTAAGCCTACCTATTCCTTCTGTTCCAGTATTACACATTTAGTGTAAACAAGGCAGAGCAAAAAGGTACTCTTCTTATTTAGCTCCACAAATGACTCATATAGCCCTGTCTCAGTGTTTGGTCTAGATACAGTTACACTTCATCAACTTGAAGTTCCAGTGTACATCTCATCCCCTTATGCATCTATTTCTGCTTTTCTACAAAGTCATAGGTCCAGCCTCCCAGGTTCAGGACTCCCAGTCTCACAGGTTCAGGTCTCTCTACTGAAATGTGGAGGAATGAACATCATCAGTGAAACTGGCTTAATTTTCCCAGAATTTTCCACACTATTGATAATCTGAGACAAAATCAGATGAGAACTGGGTGAGAAAGGTCCGATGAGATCTTTTGGTGCTGCTTTGCCATTCTGAACTCTGAAGAATAGAGAATAATAATTCAAAGTAGGACTCATTTGAAAGAGAAAAGATATATATGATGTAGAATATAGTATAAATGCATCATTCTATTAAAGTAGATAAACATATTTTTAGGATTATGAACACTTTAACTAACGGCTTTTTCCATCAAAGAAAATTAATGTATAAGGGGTATTTAACAATAGAACGTGTTTTAATTTTAGCAACTTCTGCTTCCCTTAAGAAAATGTATTTAAATGATGACAGATACCATTTTGATAAACTTTTAAATTCTGTATGTTAACACTTCTAGGATGTGACTACAGTATTAAACTATTTGTCATGAATTGACACTGCTAATCGCAGTGCTAGACAATTTTCAGCAAAGTTAGCAAAAATAATTGCTTAAACTAGGGCCCCTGGAGTTTCTCAAATCCCCGTGGTGGGGACTGATGAACTGATCTAGCCGCAGAAAACTCCCAGAGACACTTGGAAGCAGTTTCAAGTATAAAATGTATGCACTGTTTTATGTAAGGGTTCACTAGTATTTACCGAGGTAGACAGGTACAAAGGGAAATTCTCTCAGGTTGCAGTCGTTCCAGAAATAATACAGCTGATAAATAAAGATGAAATCTCACCAAATTAATACACTACTTCTGATTTTTTTTTTAATTGTGCAATAAGAGATCCTTGTCTCATGACATTAATTTTGTTGTTGTTGTTCAGTTGCTAAGCCATGTACAACTCTTTGTGACCTCATGGACCGCTATGTGCCAAGCTTCCCTGTCCTTCAATATATCTGGGAGTTTCCTCAAACTCATATCTATTGAGTTGGTGATGCTAATGACACTAATAGGTATGCCAATTAATATTTTTGAAACGAAATGAGTACTCTAAAGTTTGTGATAGGGACTTCCCTGGTGCTCCAGTGGTTAAGACTTTGAGCTCCCAATGCAGGGGGCCCGGGTTCCATCTCTGGTCAGGGAATCCACATGCCACAACTTAGAGTTCGCATGGCACAACTAAAGATTCCACATGCTGCAGTGAAGAACATTGAGGATTCTGCGTGCCACAACTAAGACCCAGTACAGCCAAATAAATACATAAAGTTTGTGATCTCCTTTCAAATGAAGCTAAAGCATAACAATAATAAAGCAGTCCAAACTCTTTCCATGTCCACTGGTTCTTCTATGATCAGCCCCAAGTATATCATCTGCTACAGTGTTGCCGTCATATTGACTTCCTTTTCATTCAACACAGCTCTTCTTCAGCCCAGGGATTTATATGTGCAAATCCCTCTGCCTGCAGAGCTCTCTCCACGGCTTTGGGCAGGACTGGCTCCAATGCATTGTTCACATCTCAGGCATGTCTTTGTTGAACAACTTAGCAATTAAGGTCCTTGCCTGGGCCCAGGTCTTCTTTGTCATAATTTCTCCATAATTTCTTCCATAATTTCCTCCATAATTTCTTCTTTTTAATGGTTATTGTAGTGAAGTACATACCTAACAAAATTCAGCACTTTAACCATTTTTCAGACGGCAGCTCAGCAGTGTTAGATATGTTCACAATATTGTACCTGTCATCTCCAGAATCCTTTGCATTATGCAGAACTAAAACTCTATGCCCATTAAACAAGTTCCCTCCCCTCTGCGCCCTAGTTCCTGGCAACTACCATTCTACTTTCTGTCTCTATGTTTTTAACTACCCTAAGTATCTCACATAAGTGAAATTCTGTAGTGTCTGTGTTTTGGTTAATGATTTATTTCACTTCACATAATGGCCTCAAGAATCATCCATATTGTGGCATATGTGAAAACTTCCTTCCTTTACAAAGCTGATAATAATTCATTATATTACATATGCCAGGTCTTGTTTATCTATTAATCTATACTTGAGTTGCTCCCATCTCTTGGCTGTTGTGCTTAATACTATTATAAACACGGGTGTATAATTATCTCTATGAGATCTCACTTTCACTTCTTTTGGATATATAGAAGAGCTGACTCATTGGAAAAGACCCTGATGCTGGGAAAGGTTGAGGGCAGGAGGAGAAGGGGACGATAGAGGATGAGATGGTTGGATGGCATCACCGACTCAGTGGACATGGGTTTGGGTAGACTCTGGCAGTTGTTGATGGACAGGGAGGCCTGGCATGCTGCAGTTCATGGGGTTGCAAAGAGTCAGACATGAGTAAGAGACTGAGATGAACTGATGATAAATCATATGTTTAATTTTTGAGAAACTGCCATTCCATTTTTCATAGCAAATATACCATTTTACATTCCCACAAACATTCCAATTTCTCTACAGCTTCGCTGACACATTATTTTCTGGTTTTTTTTTTTTATAGTAGTCTTCTTAATGAATGAGAAGTGACTCCAAACTTCCTTTCTAGTATATATCTACTTTTTAAAATTTATTCATGTTTTAAATTTCTTACTGAGACAGTTTTTGAGATATAATTGCCAAAGAAGATTAAGATGTTGATCTAAAAGATGTGATAGATTCTTTCTGAAATGTTTCTGGTATAGTCTATCATTAAAATAGAAAGCAGAGTCGATTAAAACTGAATACTCTGTTCAGTGAGCAGTAGCTTTGAATGCAGAGCTGAAATGGTTCTCAATTATTTTTTCTGCAGAAGCCTTAGAATTTAGTTCAGTCAAATCTGGAGAGGGGTCTATTCTTTCACTCACTTACTCAGACAACCTTTAGTTAACTACTTAACCCTAATTTCCTCATGCAAAAATGGAAATAAAAGAACTCACTTATGGAGTTGGGCTATATATTTGCGTGAATATTAAATGCCCATATCTGGGACATGGAAGGCATTCAAGGAACCATAGATATTATTTTTTATTATACAACTGATTATCCCCTACATTGTTCAATTAGAAGATCCTTGCACAGAGTCATGAAATTTAAACACTACTTATTATATCTTCTATAGGGTATGAACTAAATGAAATCTAAAAATTTATAAACTTGCTCATTAAGTCATGATTTCCTGCTTTATAAGCTGTATCTCTATTCTTGTTTTAATTACCATTGTATGCCCAAGTCAAGCAAAAGATTTACCACATAAAAGACATACCACCTAAGAGTTAATATCCCTGGCAGTGGTCCTAAGTATGCCCCTGGCTAGGATTCCACAAATTGTCCACATTTCTGAGCTGGGTTCTGTGTGGGAATATTCCAGCAACTCCTAGAAAAAAAGTTAAGAGACTGAGAGACATCTTGAAGTCTTTCTGTCTAAGAAGTAGTCCCAGATCATTAGCAGTTTATGGAGAAGCACTGAATAAGAGTGGCCTTTTGGTAACTAGGTTGAAAGAGCTGCTTAATTTCTTTCCACTATACTTAAAGTATCATTTTTATTGTTATTAAAAATTGCTAATGTCAACTGAATGAACATGTTACCCAGTTCAAAGCAGCCTAAACTGCTGAGGTAAGAAATTATAATGATTAGTTATTAGAGGGAAAACCATTACATGAATGCAATGGGGAGTTATAGAGCAACAAGTAGATAATTTCTGTCTAACTACTGGGTAATTAATGCAGTAAGAAAATAACATGTACATATTGGGAATGAAGAATTATAGATTATTTGCACTTATTTTCTTTCTGTGGCAATTAAATTAACTATCTTTGATTTCTCACCTGTTACCATGGTTATTTTCGGTGATTTGGGTCATTAATGTCTTGAATATAACAGTTACATTAAAATTACAGCTCTTTCAACTTTGCAAAAAGATTCTGAAGCTACTGTGAAAGAGAAAGCTGTTTGGCTTATGGAAAAAGAGCTGCCTGTTGAATGAAACTGTTTAATCATCGTAAAGCTAAGAAGTCCCACCCTTTGTTCCTTCGTGATTTTCCCTAGTAGCATCACTGAGATTGTGTTCACCTAGGACTGCAATGAATTGGCACGTGTTCTTGGGACAGTAAATTCTAACTATGCCTACTTATGTTGTTAATACTTCCTCTCAATAATTAGGATAAGTTCTCTCCACCTCACTCTCAAAAACTTTGGAAAAACTAATATATATTAATTACATGATGAAAAACATATACTGAAGCAAAATCAGCCCTTAATTCTCTAAAAATAAATGTGAAAAACAGACTGAGATCTGGTGGAGCCATAATAACTAGTTCCTGTTCAGGACGTGGAACATTGCTGTGAGCTTTCTCTTTAGAACAAATATCCCAGTATTGATGGCTTGGTGCTGACTAGATGTGAGGGAAAACCCTAAAAAAAAAAAAAAAAATCAAGGCTCTACTTTACTGATTTTAGTCATATGTTCGAGAGTCCTCCTTCACCCACATCTGGCTGCGCCCTTCACCCCTGGGCTTAGTGGATGTCTCATTCACCCAGGGGTGAGGGGTGCAGCCAGAGGTGGGTGACAGAGAACTCTTGAACATATGAGGGACATGGCAGGGACTCCACTTTCTCCAATCACATTTTATAGAGAACATGTTACCCTTGAAAAGCAGACAATAATAAATACCCTGCCTTAACTGAACTCCAGGTCTTCAATCTTCTCCAACAGCTGTCCTCCAATAACCTGGGTAGACAGGTTATATGTGCCAAGACAGGAACCTGACAGTCTGATTCACCACATCAAATCAGAGATTCATGTACCTTCTGTGGAGCTTTACTTGAATAAACAGAGGAGCCCAGAAAATGGAGTCTTCATTTTCAGTAAAGAAACTGGAGGGGCTTCTTCTCTGCCCATATTTCTTGCACTATGCTATGCACAATTTAAGACCTCAGGTCAAGAATGCAGCAACACCTAAAGCAACTGCTTTTACACTCCTCTTTGACCTCATGCATGCTAAGTCACTTTAGTCATGTCTGACTCTTGACCCTATGGACTGCAGTCTGACAGGCTCCTCTGTACATGGGATTCTCCAGGCAAGAATTCTGGAGTGGGTTTCCATGCCCTCCTCCAGCGTACCTTCCCGACTGAGGGACTGAATCAGAATCTCTTATGCTTCCTGCATTGGTATGTGGATTTTTTACCACTAGTATCCTCTTTGATCTCAGGAGAGTAGAGAAAAGGGTTGAAGCCAGGCCTTGAGATATTGCTGGAACAGAGAGTGAGATATGGTGGCAGGCTGATAGATTATCATGCCTTGCTGTGGAAAGGAACATTGTAAGAAAAATGATCATGCTCTACATATACCTACAGAACTGGAAAGCATGTATATGGGAAGAGGGTAAGTGCTTTTGCGTAAGTGAACGCTTTTCTCCTGCGGATTTACTTATTGTTTTACACAACAAATATTTCTTAAGAACCTACTACGTGCTACACACTGTTCAGCAAGTTGGGAAATCAGCGGTGAACAAAATAGTCAAGGTCCTTACTCTTATAGTCTACAGTCTCACAGATTAAAATAAAATTAGCCAAACCATTGTATTAATATCAATTATAAACTGTAAAGATGTTCTGGGAAAACATTTAGGATACCCACACTTAGGATATCCAAAGTAAGTGAATTATTCTATACAAGCATATAAACAGAATGATCATATCTGGAACATCAGAAAATACACTCCTCAGCAAGCATCATTTTATGCTGATCTGAAAAATATGAGTCAGAAGTGAAGGGCTTCATAAACAGATAGAAAAGGAAGCTCAATGACCCAAAGATGAGAAGGGAGAGCACCATGGGTATGAAAATGAAGGATGGCCGTTCTGTTGAAAGTGCAGAAAGTAAGGAAGAGAAGGATAGAATAGATCATACAGCGCCTTGCAGGCCAGTGTAAAATTGTGGTCTTTATCCTAAGCACAATAGAAAGCCATTGATAGGTCTGTACTAGGGAAGACTTACAACTGTATTTGCATTTTTAATCTCTTTGCAGGTACCCAGTACCAACTAGAACACAAGGTGGCAAGAATTGTGAAGGAAGATTCTCAACTGGCAGGTTATGGCAGAACCAGGAAAGATGGCATCTTGGCCCAGGATGGATGGTGGTGGACATATTAATAAAAAGAAGCTGATGGATGAACAATTAGGCATAAAATTAACCTAGGATATCCAAAGTAAGAAGGAGGGTGACTCTTGGTTTCTGCCTAACACAACAAGATGTGGATGGTGTCATTTGTTAAGATGAGGAGCATCAATGAAGAATCAAGTTTGGGTGAATGAAGGAGAGTTCAGTCTTGCATTTGAAGGTCTAAAGGACACAGGGGATTTTTTTTTTTCATTTTCATGTTTGATATCATGAAAAGAAAGATCTAATCAAAAACTCATAAATCAAACTCTGACTTTGTCTTATTGTTTGCTTGCGAGTATGTGTGCTTATTCACTCAGTTGTGTCCGACTCTTTGCAACAGCATAGATTGTAGCCCACCAGGCTCCTCTGCCCATGGGGTTTTTCAGGCAAGAATCCTGAAGTGCGTTGCCATTTCTTCTTCCAGTGATCTTCCCAACCCAGGTATTGAACCTGTGTCTCCTGGAGCTCCTACATTGCAGGCAGATTCTTTACTGCTGAACCATTGAGGAAAAGTATTGTTTGCTTACTTTTATTAACTTTAAAAATAAAAACTAATAACTCTATGTCTGTTATTTTAATTTGGTTTTTAAGCTTAAAAATTTTTAAAGCTTCATTCATGTAATGAAGTTACAGGACTTTTAAGCTGGAAAAGACCATATATTAATAAACGGTATCAGTCGAAAAACATGGTCCCTCAAAGCTTGCAATTTACTCAGTGAGTGAATGATAATGTTAGAAAGCAGCCAGAAGTCTAGTGAGAAACAGAGAAGCTTTCTTCCTCTGACAGGGACAGTGTGGCTACTAGGCTGGCTGACAGCCCACATCACCAGGGAGGTGGGCGTTGGGAGCAGGGGAAGAATCTTATATACACGCATGCTTGTCCCCCACTCTTGAGCTTTTCCAGTCAACCTGGAGTGACCCAGGGGTCTGTACTTTTAAATGCCTTCCAAGTGACTTGATGATTGACCAGATTCAGTACCCCGTAAATACACCAGATATCCCATACCAGCTCTCCCTGGGGCTTCTCAGGTGGCGCTAGTGATAAAGAACTCACCTGCCAATGCAGGAGACACAAGAGACACCAGCTCAATCTCTGAGTCACGAAGATCCCCTGGAGGAGGGCATGGCAACTCACTCCATTGTTCTTGCCAGGAAAATCCCATGAACAGAGGAACCGGACGGGCGATAGTTCATGGGGTCACGAATGAAGCGACTTAGCACACATGCACACACCAGCTTTCCTTAGGCCATTTTATAAGATTTTTAAATCGATATTTAAAAAACCAATTGCTTTTTTCCCCTAAGTAAATGCTTCCAGTTTAGTAAGGCAACTAAAAGTGTTCATTATGAAAAGTATTCATCACTGGAGTGAACTCCAAGATTTTAAATTCATTTTGAGGTACATGTGAATGATAAGCTTCTTCGTTTCTGTGGAAAATAAATTATTCCCAGTACAAAAAAATGATCCAATATAAATATCTCCCTTTTATAAAATAATAATCCCTTGGCTGTATTAAGATTCTTCTAGAAGCTTAAAATAGTTCTACTCCTAAGAGTAAATGTCTAACTTTGGTATTTTACTTTAAGTGTGTGTTTGTTTTCTTAATAAAGATATAGGAGGTCCAAATCAGGTCCAATTTATTCTTTGAGGATTATAAAACACTCAAAAGTATAAAAAAGGGATATTTTATAGGCAAGAATGAACATTCATGAATACCAGATTTTATAAACAATACAAATGATAATAACTTGGAAAACAGCAAAATTCAACAATGACATCCAGTATAACAGAAAACAATCCCTTAGGTATTGATAATCATCCTAGACTTTGGTGAAAGGAGTCATAAAAATCAAAGTGAAGTGAAGCAGTTACACAGGACTTGGAGAATCGCATGAAAAGGGCGTGGGGACAGTAGGCAGGGACTGGCGCACCTGGCTTCAGTAGAGAGACGAATACGGCGAGCTATTCTTGGCTGACTGACCATTACGCCGCAGCAACATGCAAATGCTTTCCTGGTTTCTTTCTCTTCAGATTCCATAGTACCTTTGTTTCTCTCTGTTCCTCCTCCTCCCTCTCTCTCTCCTTCTCTCTTGGTGGCCATTAACTATACTGACAGTTTGACAGGCTGAAATAAGGAAATAAAACACTTAAACATTGTTTCCTGATGTATGCATTCATCTCTCCTGCCAAACACAGATATTGAGGAGATACTTCACTCCTCCTGTCAGCTTACTAAATTACACCCCAGCTTGCAGGTCTCTCAATCTCAGTGAAGCTCCCTTCCTTCCAGAAGAATATGCAAGAGCTTCCGTCTTTTTGCCGGAATCTTTTCCCTTATCATTTTTAATAGTGAATTTTCTTAAGCTATGGGTTGGATCTCTGTAAGGGGCTGATTATCTTCCTACTTTTTAAAAGCTGTCAGAGTCCAGATTTATTTTTTATAGTGCTTTCACTTAAGCAAGGGCAAATGAATCCTGAACCTGGTTAAAGGTTTCTTTCTCAGAACCAACCAAGAGTTTCAACTTTTTAAAACTAGATACTCATTAACCTAACACTGATTTAACACTAATTCTCTTGCCAGGTCCAGTGATAGAAATAAGGTTGATCAGGTTTCTGACATCCCCAATACATTCCCGACCACAAATAATAGAAGTTTCTGCCATTATTATTTGCATGTGGTAACTAGATTTTTCTGTTCGGCACACTTTGAAAACCTTACAAATTAATAAGTAACTTCTTCCAGAGGTGGCTGTTGTAGATTAAATTTTGAGAGAATAGTAGCTAAGTGGGAGGCATTAAAGGAGAGAAAATGACTTTCAATTGGTTATTCACCTCTTTTTCATCACCACTAACATGAAGAAGTTTCAAGGTGAAATATTTAAGAATTTGAAACAAAAAGAATAACAGAAGTCAAGCTCTAAGACTTTTTCTTTGCTTCATTCTTTTAACTGCATTTATCCAGTACCTACTCTATACAGTGCTCAAGTATATATTCTCTGAAAGATGCTGAGAACAATCCATATCTCCTGTCTAGTTCCTAAGATACTTGCAGTCTAGAAGAGATGCCACACGTGTAAGTAAGTAGAACACAGGTGGAAACTATTTCCAAGTGGAGCCAGAAATAAAATGTGATGGAAATTCAAAGAATGAAGAAAGCAGCCCTACCCCCACCACCCACACTGAGAAATTCACAACACAGTCTCCCTAAAAGATCAAAAAATTTCCTCTACAAGACTTACATATTTTACTGTAATTCCTTGTGTTTTCATTGCTGTTGTTATGTATGTTGTTTGTTAGGCCATAAAATCTGTGAGGCCTTGTGCTTTGTCTAGTCTGTTCAGGAATGTATTTTCAAGAACCCAGTAGGCTGCATGTAATGTGTTCCCAATGAATATCTGTCAAATGGGTAAGTGAATCATCCTGTGATAATAAGTAGTGAATGAACCTGAATCTTCTGAGGAAGACTTTCTGAATTTCTGATTGATATTAATTCCCTATCTTATTGAAGATCACCAATAAGACAGAAGACTTGCGTAAAGTTGCTGGACACTCCAGTGATCACAGATGCCATATTCAATTAGCACCATTGCCAAAACAACCATGACAAATGACAATTTTTGTAGAGTGGAGGGTTTCCTTTTACTTACAAGGCCCCTCTTTTAGAGGATTAATCACAGAGGTGAGTCAATCTCTCTGCAGTGGTTCTTTCTCCTCTTTGCTTCATATTTTTCCCAAGAAATAATACTTTCAAAAATAGCCTTGCACCATCTTCCAAGAATTGTAATCCAGTTATTGCTAGTATAAATTATCCATAGAAGTAAAAGGTTACTATAGTAAAGATTATAAAAATGTAAAGATAAGTCACTCAGAAAATCCACTTGCAGAATAGCTTCACCAGATGAGATTAAATTCGTTTATAATAAACTATTCGGTATCCAAATCATTTTGCTTTATCAAAAGTTACCTGAAATATTAGCTACTATTCATTAAGCATTTATTTACAAGCACAACACATGGTGCCACATGAATATTTCTTCACTTAAGCCCCACAATTACCTTATAAAAGAGAAATTTTATCCCCACATCACAGATAAAGAAATTGAGGCACTGAAAGATTACTCTGAAAGTTGAGGAGTCCAAGTCCACCCTGCTCTGAAACTCCAAATCATTTATATTCTTTGCTCAACACTCGTTATATAATGCAGTGATTGTGCTTATTTTGGCTTAAAACTCACAAATATTTCTCAAGAAAATTCTTCTCAGTAGTGGTCATACCTTAGCTCTTTTGAGTTAGTACCACATGCAAAATTCAAACTTAGTTACCTGGCTTGAAAAAATACACAAATTATGGCATTTGCTATCTCATGAAAAAGTCTTAAATGTCTGATTCAAAAATGCCATTGTGATTATAAGGTGGCGAATTATGCATGAGGCTGGAGGTGGAGGGGAAGCACTGAGAACTGGGTCTTGCATGGGTTTCATGGGTAAGTTAGGACATATGCAATAGGATTTTTGGACTAATTTCTCCTACCTGTCTCTTGTCTTGTTTTCTCCCACTGTTTTCTCCAATGTCTTGGCAACATATTAATATATTACCCTTTAAAATGTTGGAAAGAGTACTTTGGGGAAAATTACTCTTCTTGTTCTTCCTTAACCATACATCTGGGGTGAGATATGAATAATTCTGATCCCCAAAATTGCATTCTTTCTATTATAATATATTGCCTTCCAGTAATTTCTTCTGGTTTTAAGAGTCAAAGGAAATTCTGGTTTTGCCATACTTCAAAACCCTTCTCTAAATTTAATTCATATATTTGATCAACGGATTTAAAAAAGGCTAAAATTTTTGTCCTCAATCTCTAAAACACCAAAATGATTCTATGCATATCAAAAAAGACAACTGAAAGGCATTGAAACAAAAGGACTATCTCTTTTTACCATACTTACATCTTTCCTCAATTTTATTTTAAAAATATTTACTCATAATAACACTAGATCTTTATATCATATAATATGAAAAACAAAAGTAGGAGAGTGAAAAATGGAGAGAACTAGTAGAATTGCAGGGACAAAAAAAGAAGGAAGAGAAAAAAAGAGAAGAAAGAGGATGTTGAAAAAATAAGAGGAGAAAGACAGATTCTTTTTGTTTTGTCTACATATTTTGGTAAAGTTAGAGGTTTGCTTTAAAATAAAATTTTCTTTCAATGCTCAATGATATTTTATTTCTAGGTAACTTCCTTCTGAAATAGGTTAATTACAGAGGCAATTAGTCTAGCACACACAGGATGTCACTATTCCCTTATATAAATAGAATTGGCACACATGTTTCAGGCAGAGAAAAATATCTGTAAAGACCAGATTTCAAAATGTAATAGAATTTTGTGCTATTTTGCCAGCTTGGGTTAAATTTCCCTATTGTCATCATCCTTATTTACTGAACAGCCTTTATGTTTTATTATCATCATAGAAGCTCTCTATGTAACTAGGAAGGTCTACTCAAATCATAAAGAAAAAAATCCAAAATGAAAAAGTATTATGACATAAAGTAACTGAACAGGAATAAGTAAGGTCTTATTAGCAAGGCAAATATAGATAGGAAAGAGGGAGCTGGAACTGAAAAAGCTAATTCTATATTAGTTTAAACAAATGTTCTAACCTATGCAGTCTCCTAGGTTTTTTGTACAATGACTTTATTTTACATATTCAGACTTTGGAAATTAGTAACTAGCATCCTTCTGACAACCAAAGGCATGGCACAAGAGTTTTTCTAAAAGCTGAATATATGTAGCGCTGGGTATCATGATCCAGTCCGGGGACACACATGGAATTCACAGGAAAAGTTGTTAAATCATTAATAATGGCATCCATTTTAGCCTGAGACTCCTAACTACTGATTATTGCTTGCTTATTTATCAAAACCAAAATGATAAAGTGCTCTTCAAAGGAATAAATTGCCATATCTAGTACTAAATACATATTCATAGAGGGCACTTTGTCCTTCTTGATGGTGGCTACCCAGGATGACAAAACTGCAAGACACTGATGACATGCTAACATCTATGGTTCATTAGCTCCCCGTTTACGGCGGTAACAGTGAAAGCAAGGTCTTTGGGGCAGATCCTCATATTAATCAATACATTCCTCTCTCTTCTATGACCATAAAGTATTATCCTCGGTTTGAGCAGCTGTCTCAAATAAGGTTTGCCATGGATCACAGCAGTGTCTGAGAGAGATACACAGTGACCATGAGTACAAGGAAAAACACTCAAAATTTTATTTCCTAATAATGATGGTCACCTTGCATTCATCTCATGCACAAAGCAGTGCATACTGCCTACAAATAAATCTAGCAGAGTGTGTGCTTCAGCCA
The DNA here is from genome assembly GCF_016772045.2 of Ovis aries. Taxonomy (NCBI): domain Eukaryota; kingdom Metazoa; phylum Chordata; class Mammalia; order Artiodactyla; family Bovidae; genus Ovis; species Ovis aries. Next base: position 191,268,845 of record NC_056056.1, on the reverse strand, counting down.
TGGGGCTACTCCACCTGGGTTTAAAAATTGGCGCCACCTCTTCCAAGCTGTTGAGTCATAGTAAGTTACTCAATTTCTCTCAATTCCCTCAGCTGAAAAATGAGTATACGAGTACCTACTTCATGAGGTACTTAGGAAGCTTAAATTAGATACTACATGCAAAGATCAAGAACAAAATCTGGCAGAATGAAAAGTCCTCAGTAAATGATAGTTATTATAACATTCTGTAACTTATAAAAAGTGATGGAGTTTTTCTGACTTTACATCTGTGTGTGTGTATTTAAGTCAGGAAAGCTTGCATTTAAATTTAAGCTCCTGTAAGAAAATGCAGACTTTCCATTGGTGGTGAAAGTCTACAGGATAAGTTACCTGAGGTTTATGAAGCCTTCTATCAGCAATAGCATCATCCCCGAGGCTAGTCTGTACAGCAGTCTCTTTGGGGTTTCAATCTGGCTTACCTGAGTGTACTGCAGCAGCACGGCAGACAGGCTTTCTTCTACAATGAGTCCAAGACTACTGCTGATGACGTAGCGATGGGCAGGGGATGAAGTGATCTCCCTTCCAGAAGGTGAACGGTGGCACTGAGAACTTCTTAAAAGAACTTTTTTTTGGTAAAAGACCATTGGCTTTACTGCTTCTGTCTGACCTTTCTGCCCTATTTCCCCAGGGAGTTTGCTAGTGGGTGGGTAAGAGTAAGTCAGCTTTGCAGCTAAGCCAGCTAGGCAAATAAGTTGTTTTGACTATAGTGCCTACAAATATAGAGATACATGCATAGGCACATTCTTCCCATGCATGCACCAGGATAGCTCCAGAAAGTATGATAATTCAAAGTATATTACAGAGATTAGAGAGAAACATATTAGGACGTTTCCTTCTCCGTAACAATGAAATAAATCATGTTTGTTATTACAAGTCACACACACCCACACATACACAGTGGTTTCAAGTCTCAAAATCTTTTCACTTGGGGATTACCTGATAAGACTGAGTCCTTTCGGGCAAGAGAGGAACCTCTAGGTTTTAAAATTACTGCTCTTGAATCAATATTTTCAGCTACTGTAACAGGCTGATTTGGACTGACTTTACGGGTAACCAGATCAATTGTGTAGACATTAATACTTACGAGGGCATGTGGAAAGGAAATCAGCCAAAACAGCCTATGAAATGGACTATAAAATTACTGTCAGAATGGACATTATCAACACAATAGAATTCTTCACAGCCCAGTTCTTCTTTACACAAATGAGGGCATAGAACAATTCAGATCGGCTCTGATGCCAGGACTGTGTGATCAGGTAGCGTTAATAACCAGGAGTAGCAGAAAATTGCCGTGGATCTGGCTGGTCAGTTATGTGAGTGTTACTCTTTCCTTCTAACTCAGCATTTTAGATGACTTTGGTATTCAGCAATTAGTCGGACCTAATATGACCAATTATTCTGAGACATTTTTCAAATTCTTTAGGATCTCAGAAAATCACAGAAAGTTATCACAGTGAAAAAATAAGGACTATTAATATAACAGCATTATACACATAATAAAATGTCTTGCTCCACCAGTAAAACCAGATGATTTGCAAAACTCCATTCCTCACATAAATGCGTCCAACTTTGTGCAACCCTATGGACTGTAGCCATCCAGGCTCCTCTGTCCATGGAATTCTCCAGGCAAGAATACTAGAGTGGGTTGCCATGCCCTTCTCCAGGAGATCTTCCCAAGCCAGGGATCAAATTGATGTCTCTTATGTCTCCTGCACTGGCAGGCAGGTTCTTTACTACTTAGCACCACCACATCATATAAATATATTATTACAAAGGTATACACATACAAATAGTTTCTATTCTATTCTTACCTTTATCTTTACCTAACATTATCTAAACATTGAAAAATTTACCTGTGAAATGATGTCTATCTAAATTTTCTCAGTTAGTTTTACTAATTCTTTTCTGCTATTTGCTCTGCTCTTTCTTTCCCCTTCTCCATCTCACTTGTTTCTTGATTTTACTGGGCAAAAATTAGTGATAATTTAGCCTCCTTTTTTGCTACATACAGTTTCACTTTCCCCTCTCACTCCTTCTTTTTTCTGCCATCACCCCTGGAAGATAGCCATAAGCCACGCTGGAGAGATGCCAGGGTGTCCTGATCTTGCACAGTTTGAGTGCCTCCGTGTATATCTCAGCGAGGCTTACCTAAGTCACCACTTACAATATTGAGTAGAAAGTGCAGGTTGGAATAGTCAGCATTTATAAGTCAGCTGGTTACATGATACAAAAATATATAGCCAACTTCAGAATTTATAGCAATAACATTTATGTATCGTGTTACTCCTAGAACAATCCAATTTATAAAGTGCCTATTGTGTATACATAAGGAACAATCATAAATCATTTACATTAAACAGTGTCAACTAGCAAAACATGACTTTCCCCCTAAATTCTGCACACTGAGATTAATGAGGTTTTTGAAAGGAAGCACACTAAAAAAAAAAAAGAAAGAAAGAAAGAAAGAAAAAAAACCCCAACCAACTCTGATTCATCTTAGGCAGATAACATATCCATATAAAGGAGCAGGTGTCTGTATTATGATTTAGAAGACCTATGGAACATCTCTGGAAAATATTAACCTTCTCTGAAGTAGAGAGCCGTCCATGAACTGAGCTAGAAATGTGGCAAGAAACCAAGTCCGTCATCAACCTCAAGCTTTCTTTTATTTCCTTCTCAGTAAAGAATGGAATTACAAAAAAAAAAAAAAAAAAAACAACAGAGAACAGTTTAGGCCCTATTTGACCAGTTGTCTGACATGTTTTCATCTACAGGCATTTTGAGAAAACCTGAGAAAGAGCATGTAGATTACTGCTTTGTCTCTTTCACTCCTAGTTGGAGAAAAATTCCTATCAGTGACGAAAGCAATCAAGAGTCCTAAAGTGAAAAGCAAATATGTATGCAGATTTTTCTCCCTCTGTTCACTCCCTGGCTTATCCCGTTCAGACAAGCAGTCTACAGAAGTCTATACTTTAGGGTCTTGAATTAAAACCCATTCCTTCTCTCTAAAAAGCCCTTCAAATAAATAATATGGAATGTTTTGACTGTTCACATCTATAAACGTATTTAATCTTACCTGAAACTTCATACTTACACAACTGAATTGGACATTATATAAGAAAAACACAATTTGAGTTTCTCTTGCAGGAATTTGCTTTTCTATTTTCTGTCTTTTGAAAGGATTACAGGAGTTATATTTCCTTCCTGCCTTAACTCACAACCTTAAAAACACCTATTGATTTGTTTTAGCCAAAATGGAAGAGTAACATTTTTATTAAATGTAAAAATGTTTATTTCTTTAGAAAAAAATTCATTTCTCCAAATCTATTAATGACTAATTTCCCTATATTAAAATAAAAACTGAATCTGAAAAAGAGACAAATGTATAGCCAGAAAATCTATAAACTAGTTTTCATTGAATGAACTACCTGCTGTTTCCTGTTCACAGATAATTGACATTGTGTAGATAGGTTGTAATCTAGAAAGCAAAGCAAAACAAAAACCATACAGGGAGAGAGAGTGGTAACTGATCTACAAGCTTCTGAATTGAAATAAGAACTGATGGTAAACTGAGGTTTCCAAGAGAAGGGTTTCAAAAATAACATGCTAATCTGGAAAGGCAGATACACTATGGCCTTTGTAGAAAGATTCTGAAAACTGGGCACCCTCCCAAACAGCTGTATTTCACTAGTATTAATTGGTAGGGGAAAATATAATGCATTTCTTCACGACTGAGAGTATTAAACTTAACAAGGAGCAGTGACAACTCACTTCAGTCATAAGCAGATTTCAGTTAAAAAGCATCCATTCATGAGGAAGGGTGTTCAAACTTCAGAGGGTTTTGCTTGTGTAAAGAGACAAAAGGGAAGACAGAGAACTTTTCTTCAGTTAACATGTTTATTCTCTAAAATTATCTGGTGATCTCGGAATTCTTTCCTATTTTTGATTCACTTGAGAAGAAAAACTCTTGTGCTCAGTGAAGCAATTTTAAAATCCCAGGCTAACCCCTTCTTCTTGTCAATACACTGAGAAAACTATGTAAAAATAAAGCATAATTATGTCTCCCATCTGGGTGGCTGCCACTGTAGTTCTCTGCATTCTAACAAGTTGTTTTCTTCCCAATATTAATGAAAAGTAGACAATGATTATGTAAGCATTTTTGAAGTACTGGTGCATCCTATGATTGACCTACCTATATTTTCCACCATTCCTCTCTAGATTTTTCTAATAAAATAAATTTTAAGGAAATAACTGACACTTCAACAAGATGTTCTTAAAAATATGACTAGAAAGAAAAGAAATCAGCAACTCAAAAAGGATTTGAGGTCAATTATCAAAAAAAATTTTTTTTCTTTACAAATTACTTTCATAGACCTGGTTAACATTTTTCAACTGAACTGCCTATACTGAAAGGATTTAGGATACATGTAAACAAAGACTCCCAAAACAATAAAAGTTGTTGATTCAACACTGAAAATGTTCCTTTTTCTCTAATGGAAACCTAACATTCCCAGTAGGGAGTTCTTAACTTGAGTAAAAGATTTTTCCTCTTCTCCTTAAACAAAATAATAGCGAAAGAAATAGCTTCAGGCTGATCTACTACATTCTCACTTTAGCTAATAAGAAAATATAACTTCTTTTCTATTTTTAACTTGATAACATCATTTAAACAAGTGGCTAAGGATGAGAAATGCTGAGCTGAAAGAAGCACAAGATGGAGTCAAGATTGCCGGGAGAAATATCAATAACCTCAGATATGCAGATGACACCATTCTTATGACAGAAAGTGAAGAGGAACTAGAAAGCCTCTTGATGAAAGTGAAAGAGGAGAGTGAAAAAGTTGGCTTTAAGCTCAACATTCAGAAAACAAAGATCATGGCATCTGGTCCCATCACTTCATGGCAAATAGATGGGGAAACAGTGCAAACAGTGTCAGACTTTATTTTGGGGGCTCCAAAATCACTGCAGATGGTGACTGCAGCCATGAAATTAAAAGACGCTTACTCCTTGGAAGGAAAGTTATGACCAATCTAGATAGCATATTCAAAAGCAGAGACATTACTTTGCCGACTAAGGTCCGTCTAGTCAAGACTATGGTTTTTCCAGTGGTCATGTATGGATGTGAGAGTTAGACTGTGAAGAAGGCTGAGTGCCGAAGAACTGATGCTTTTGAACTGTGGTGTTGGAGAAGACTCTTGAGAGTCCCTGGGACTGCAAGGAGATCTAACCAGTCCATTCTAAAGGAGATCAGTCCTGCGTGTTCTTTGGAAGGACTGATGTTAAAGCTGTAACTCCAATACTTTGGCCACCTCATGAGAAGAGTTGACTCACTGGAAAAGACTCTGATGCTGGGAGGGATTAGGGGCAGGAGGAGAAGGGGACGACAGAGGATGAGATGGCTGGATGGCATCACTGACTCCATGGACTTGAGTTTGAGTGAACTCCGGGAGTTGGTGATGGACGGGGAGGCCTGGAGTGCTGCGATGCATGGGGTCGCAAAGAGTTGGACATGACTGAGCAACTGAACTGAACTGAGTATATACAAAATGAGTAAATTTTGTTCCTTTATTCAGGACATGCCAGAAACGACAAATTTTCCTATAAGGCTATGGATATCAGTGTTGGGTTTTGAGGGGTACTTTGGTTCTAGAAGGTATTGATTCAATGTCATTTTCAGAATTTCTTAACCTGGAGTCTATATATTGCTTTTAAATCTATAGGTTTTTCGAATTATATGTAAAATTTCATGTAATTATATGAATTATATGTAAAATATACACACCATTGTGATTTTTCCTACAGCCAATCCTTTTTGACTACCTAGTACCCTCTTTCTGTGAACAGGACTCCATTTTCCTCTGTAATTCAACCTTACTGTCTAATTCATGGAAAATGATGAAGTTGACTCTATCTCCTCCTCCAAGAGAGATGCTGTTGTTGTTTAGAGGGTAAATCGTTTCTGACTCTGTAACCCCATGGACTGTAACCCAGCAGGCTCCTCTGTCCATGGGATTCTCCCAACAAGAATACTGGAGTGGTTGTCATTTCCTTCTCCAGGGGATCTTCCCAATCCAGGGATCGAACCCACAGCTCCTGCATTGGCAGGCAGATTCTTTACCCCTGAGCCACCAGGGAAGCCCAACAGAGACGCACAGGATTATTCTGTGATCTAACCAACGCAAATTAGTACAAACAGATTTTGATAGGTCTTCTGGGAAAGAGTCTTTCTTTTTCCTGTTCAATCTGAAGCCTGGGAGGATGTTATAGCTGCAGCTATGCTGCTGCCACCATCCTGCTACCAAATGAAGCCAGAGACTGGGGCTGCATGAGTGGAAGCTCAGAGACAGAGGGCAAATGAGTCTTGTTTACAGTATTTGAATCCAGAAGTTAGTTCTGTGCCTATATTTTCTTTCATTTTTCTAGGAAATACAATAATTTAATTATTTTTAACTATGAAAGTATGATAACATATCTATAAATAGATTTTCTATACTTTAATAAATAACACATACACACGCACATTCATACCATCTTACTCCACATGTTATTAGCATAGCTGACTTCTTCAACTTAAATGTTACTGGCCTTCTCTGACCTTTTCAACCTAAGGTAAATTCCCCTCTCTGTGTTCTTCATTCTGTTCATCCTACCTGTCATTAACCTCATTACCTATTTTCATATACCATTTATGTGCCATATACTAGTTCTAATTTTGGTACACAGGAATTCGGTCAGTTTTCCAGTCCTTTTCAGTCAAAGCTTGCACAGTGCAAGATTACTTTTTAGGAGCTAGAGACAGGGAGAGAAAAAAAAGAGAGACAGAGAGAGACAGACAGAATGAGAGAGACAGACAGACAGACAGTGAGGTAACAAGGGGAACAAGATTTTAAGAACTGAAGATTCAAGTAGAGAGCCATGTAGTAAGTTTCATCATTGATGGAACAAATCAAAATTCTGATTACATACATACAAGAAAATACATTTAAGCAAATATCTATAGCATAGATCAGGAGGAAAAGATTTTCACGCATTTTGATCTCCATTTCAACCAAACTTAGCTGACATAATTATGGAGCCCTTCAAAGTAACCGCTGGGGTTTAGCAGCACTTACCACTTCCTCTGAACTGGCTCTATAAATGCCAAGAGTGAGTATTTTAGATTAAATGAATAGATTAATAAACATCTTTGGAATATCCATTATTAAGGTTGATTTATGTTCTCTTGCCAGCAGTAATTCAAGAAAATGCCATGCTATTCAAAAAATACTGCACGTCATTCTCACTACTTTGCCAATGTTATGACACCATGCAAGTGTGACAATATCTATATTCTTTCACTGAACTAAGTATACACAAAAGCTGATAGATATTAAACCACTTTGAGTTTGCATGGGCATCAGCACAGGAGCCACTCATATTTATAACTCTGATAAATGGCCTTTCATTTGTAAATTTATAGTGTATCCATAATTTCTTAAGGGAACCAAGAGGTTCATTCAAAAAATTGCCACAACATTTATCTATCTAAAGATGATAGATATGGTTTATGAAATTAAATGCTTTTAAAAATTAAAATGATATTGCTAAGAAAAAGGACATGTTCTTTCCTGGTTTGCTCACATTTTTAGATGATCACAACTGCACTCTCAGCAGTTACACTATTTAATCTAAATAGAATATTAATATATTTATTAAATATGCCCAAATATATTGTTGTTAGGGTTGTGAGGCATCAGTATGAACTATTGGGCATCAAGTTCACTTAAATTTATTATTTTATTTTCTAATGCCATTCCTCTGCAGTAAGCTTATGAAATATATAAAGTATCACTAGAATATAATATTTCTTATTTATATTTAGTACTAATTACTAATTACTGTATTTAGTTTTTCAAGACTACTCCCAGCAAACTTCATGGCTTATTGTAAGCACAGACTATTAAAACTATAACAAATAAAATTACTTAAATAAAATGTATATTTGCCAAAACATCAATGTTAACTAAATAAGGAGTCCTATTTTTAATCCCAATATACACTTTGTTCAGTTGGAGAAATCAATGAAGGAGAAGATGAAAGATAACAATTAGCACTAAAGTAACCAATAAAAAAACAGAGTAGTCAAGGTTCTAAGTGCAAAAAGGCAATGTACCTCGTTACCACTGGTGATTCATTTGTCATTCATTTACTACCATGAGTAGGCAACACACACAAATCTTGGTGCTTTGGTTTTCTCTAGAGTCACTTGCTTCTTTTTAATCTATCCTATTATTATAGAATCTACCAGAGTGAACCTTAATTATTTGATTTGTTTATATGAACAGTAATCTCCAAATTGCAACTTTCTTGAGCATTAGCTCACCCACTGCAAAAAAAATGTTTCAAATGCTTGCAAAATTTCTATGCAACATATTTCTTACATATTGAGTGCTCTGTATTCTGCTTTAAAAACAGATAATAATCAAAATAAGAAAAAACAAACAGTTTACCTACCCCTGTGGCCCGCTAGCTCCTTGTTGGCAGGAACATCCTTATCATCATCTTTGGGTCACAGCTGGCCAGCACAGCACCTGAGATATAACGTATACCTGTAAATGTGTTTGAATCAATTAAATGATACAGTGGTGACTAGAATCCACTTGGATGGTATGAATTCAATAAACAACCAATCTACCTACCTAACCTTTTCTTCTATATCCTATATTATTAAAATTTCAATATATAAGAACATTATGAGTATATGAGCAGTATATATTATTAAAGTAGCAGAGCATATGAGCATACATACTTCATATATATACATATATATGTACATATGTATGAATGTATGTATCCCTGAGAGCTGGACTATAAAGAAGACGGAGTGCCAAAGAATTGATGCTTTTGAACTGTGGTGCTGGAGAAGATTCTTGAGAATCCCATGGACTGCAAATAGATCAAACCAGTCAATCCCAAAAGAAATCAGTCCTGAATATTCACTGGAATGACTGATACTGAAGCTGAAGTTCCAATACTTTGGCCACCTGATGTAAAGAACTGACTCACTGGAAAAGACTCTGAGACTGGGAAAGACTGAGGACAGAAGGAGAAGAGGGTATCAGAGGATGAGACGATTGAATGGCACCACAAATTCAATGGACATAAACTTGGGCAAACTCTAGGAGATGATGAGGGACACAGAAGCCTGACATGCTGTAGTCCATGGGGTCACAAAGAGTTGGACACAACTTGGTGACTGAACAACAGCAACAACATATATTCTTACGGCTTCCAGGGTGGCTCAGTGGTTAAAGAATCCGCCTGCCAGGTAGGCAGACACAGGAGACTCGGGTTCGATCCCTTGGTCAGGAAGATCCCCTGGAGGAGGAAATGGCAACCCACGCCAATATTCTTGCCTGTAAAATCCCATTGACAGAGAAGCCTGATGAGCTATGGTCCATGGGGCTACAAACAGTCAGACATGACGGAGTGACTAAAAAAGTGAAAGTGAAAGTCGCTCAGCCCTGTCTGACTTGTTGCAACCCCATGGACTGTAGCCTGCCAGGCTCCTCTGTCCATGGAATTCTCCAGGCAAGAATACTGGCATGGGTAAGCTGTTCCCTTCTCCAGGGGATCTTCCCAATCCAGGAATCACACCCAAGTCTCCTTTATTGCAGGCAGATTCTTTACCGTTTGAGTCACCAGGGAAATTATGCATGCATATATTCGTATACATTTGAAAGATAACTTTATCCTGAAAACTCAATTCTCAAAAATAATTGTTTCTAAATGCTTTCTTGTTGTTGTTTAGTTGCTAAGTCTCATCCGACTCTTTTGTGACCCCATGGACTATAGCCTGCCAGTCTCCTCTGTTCTGGGATCTCCCAGGCAAAAATACTCGAGTGGCTTGCCATTTCCTCCTCCAGGGGATCTTCTCAACCCAGGGATTGAAACGGAGTCTCCTGTGACTTCTGCATTGACAGGTGGATTTTTTACCACGAGTCACCAGGGAAGCCTCTTCTAAATGCTTATTCCATTATACATTCTTCTTGTCTCTGGTTTCAGTGGAGGCCATACAACCCAGTGTTTGAGATCATGTACACCAGAGTTATGCTGACACATGTTCCAACAACACAAGAGAAGACTCTACACATGGACATCACCAGATGGTCAACATCGAAATCAGATTGATTATATTCTTTACAGCCAAAGAAGGAAAAGCTCTATACAGTCAGCAAAAACAAGACCAGGAGCTGACTGTGGCTCAGATCATGAACTCCTTATTGCCAAATTCAGACTTAAATTGGAGAAAGAAGGGAAAACCACTACACCATTCAATTATGACCTAAATCAAATCCCTATCGATTATACAGTGGAAGTGAGAAATAGATTTAAGGGACTAGATCTGATAGACAGAGTGCCTGATGAACTATGGATGGAGGTTCATGACATTGTACAGGAGACAGGGATTAAGGCTATCCTCAAGAAAAATAAATGCAAAAAAGCAAAATAGCTGTCTGAGGAGGCCTTACAAATAGCTGTGAAAAGAAAAGAAGCAAAGAGCAAAGCAGAAAAGGAAAGACATAAGCATCTGAATGCAGAGTTGAATAGCAAGGAGAGATAAGAATGCCTTCCTCAGTGATCAGTGCAAAGGAATAGAGGAAAACAATAGAATGGGAAAGACTAGAGATTTCTTCAAGAAAATCAGAGATACCAAGGGAACATTTCATGCAAAGATGGGCTCAATAAAGGACAGAAATGGATCTAACAGAGGCAGAAGATATTAAGAAGAGGTGGCAAGAATACACTTAAGAACTGTACAAAAAAGAGCTTCACAAACAAGATAATCACGATGGTGTGATCACTCACCTAGAGCCAGACATCCTGGAATGTGAAGTCAAGTGGGCCTTAGGAAGCACCACTATGAACAAAGCTACTGGAGATGATGGAATTCCAGTTGAGCTATTTCAAATCCTAAAAGATGACGCTGTAGAAGTGCTGCACTCAATATGCCAACAAATCTGGAAAACTCAGCAGTGGCCACAGGACTGGAAAAGGTCAATTTTCATTCCAATCCCAAGAAAAGCAATGCCAAAGATGCTAAAACTACCACACAACCGCACTCATCTCACATGCTAGTAAAGTAATGCTCACAATTCTCCCAGCCAGGCATCAGCAATATGTGAACCATGAACTTCCATATGTTCAAGATGGATTTAGAAAAGGCAGAGGAATCAGAGATCAAATTGCCAACATCCGCTGGATCACTGAAAAAGCAAGAAAGTTCTAGAAAAACATCTACTTCTGCTTTATTGACTATGTCAAAGGCTTTGACTGCGTGGATCACAACAAACTGTTGAAAATTCTGAAAGAGATGGGAATACCTGACCACCTGACCTGCCTCTTGAGAAATCTGTATGCAGGTCAGGAAACACAGTTAGAACTGGACATGGAACAACAGACTGGTTCCAAATAGGAAAAGGAGTCCGTCAAGGTTGTATATTGTCACCCTGCTTATTTAAATTTTATGCAGAGTACATCATGAGAAACACCGAACTGGATGAAGCACAAGATGGAATCAAGATTGACAAGAGAAATATCAATAACCTCAGATATGCAGATGACACCACCCTTATGGCAGAAAGGGAAGAAGAACTAAAGAGCCTCTTGATGAAAGTGAAAGAGGAAAGTGAAAAAGTTGGTTTAAAGCTCAACATTCAGAAAACTAAGATCATGGCATCCTGTCCCATCACTTCATGACAAACAGATGGAGAAATATTGGAAAAAGTGTCAGACTTTATTTTTTTGGGCTCCAAAATCACTGCAGATGGTGACTGCAGCCATGAAATTAAAAGACGCTTACACCTTGGGAGAAAAGTTATGACCAATTTAGATAGCATATTAAAAAGCAGAGACGTTACTTTGCGAACAAAGGTCCATCTAGTCAAGGCTATGGTTTTTCCTCTGGTCATGTATGGATGTGAAAGTTGGATTATAAAGAAAGCCAACCATGGAAGAATCGATGCTTTTGAACTGTGGTGTTGGAGAAGACTCTTGAGAGTCCCTTGGACTGCAAGGAGATCCAACCAGTGCCTCCTAAAGGAGATCATTCCTGAATATTCATTGGAAGGACTGATGTTGAAGCTGAGACTCCAATACTTTGGCCACCTGATGCAAAGAGCTCACTCATTTGAGGAAACCCTGATGCTGGGAAAGACGGAATGGGAGAGGACAAGGGGAGGAGAGAGGTTGAGATGGTTGAATGGCATCACTGACTCAATGGACATCAGTTTGAGTAAATTCAGGGAGTTGGTGATGGACAAGGAGGCCTGCTGTGCTGCAGTCCATGGTGTCACAAATAGTCGGACACAACTGAGTGACTGAACTGCAACTGACACCTGTTCAAATCTTGTTTCCACCATTGACTGTTTACAACGTTTTTGATAAGGCACTCATCTTTCTAAGTCCCAGTTTGCCTTTAAAACAAAGACAATGTTAGTGACTTTTTAATGAGATTCAAAGAATCAAAAGAAACTATGTATACACACTGCCTGACACACAGTGAGCCCTCAAGAAGTAACTATAAAGTACTATTTGTATTCTTTCTTCCTCCCCGCCCCGCCCCACCCACCCCAGCCCTTATAAACAGCTAACCTCACCCACAGAGAGGGCCTTTGCCTTTGGCTATTAGGGAAGTGATCTCTCAGTGCAGTTCAGTTGCTCAGTCGTGTCCGACTCTTTGCGACCCCATGAATCGCAGCACGCCAGGCCTCCCTGTCCATCACCAGCTCCCGGAGTTCACTCAGACTCACATCCATCGAGTCAGTGATGCCCTCAAGCCATCTCATCTTCTGTCGTCCCCTTCTTCTCCTGCCCCCAATCCCTCCCAGCATCAGAGTCCTTTCCAATGAGTCAACTCTTCACATGAGGTGGCCAAAGTACTGGAGTTTCAGCTTTAGCATCATTCCTTCTAAAGAACATCCAGGACTGATCTCCTTCAGAATGGACTGGTTGGATCTCCTTGCAGTCCAAGGGACTCTCAAGAGTCTTCTCCAACACCACAGTTCAAAAGCATCAATTCTTCAGCACTCAGCTTTCTTCACAGTCCAACTCTCACATCCACACATGACTACTGGAAAAACCATAGCCTTGACTAGATGGACCTTAGTCGGCAAAGTAATGTCTCTGCTTTTGAATATGCTCTCTAGGTTGGTCATAACTTTTCTTCCAAGGAGTAAGTGTCTTTTAATTTCATGGCTGCAGTCACCATCTGCAGTGATTTTGGAGCCCCCCAAAATAAAGTATGACACTGTTTCCACTGTTTCCCCATCTATTTGCCATGAAGTGATGGGACCAGATGCCATGATCTTTGTTTTCTGAATGTTGAGCTTTAAGCCAACTTTTTCATTCTCCTCTTTCATTTTCATCAAGAGGATTTTTAGTTCTTTACTTTCTGCCATAAGGGTGGTGTCATCTGCATATCCGAGGTTATTGATATTTCTCCCGGCAATCTTGATTCCAGCTTGTGTTTCTTCCAGCCCAGCATTTCTCATGATGTACTCTGCATATAAGTTCAATAAGCAGGGTGACAATATACAGCCTTGATGTACTCCTTTTCCTATTTGGAACCAGTCTGTTGTTTCATGTCCAGTTCTAACTGTGCTTCCTGACCTGCATATAGGTTTCTCAAGAGGCAGGTCAGGTGGTCTGGTATGCCCATCTCTTGAAGAATTGTCCATAGTTTATTGTGATCCACACAGTCAAAGCCTTTGGCATAGTCAATAAAGCAGAAATAGATGTTTTTCTGGAACTCTCTTGCTGTTTCCATGATCCAACCGATGTTGGCAATTTGATCTCTGGTTTCTCTGCCTTTTCTAAAACCAGCTTGAAGAAATGTCATGTAGGACAGGAATATCTTTTTTTGCCTGAAGGATTTGGCCATGGGGCCTCTCAGGTGGATCTATTGGTAAAGAACCTGCCTGCCAATGCAGGAGACCCAAGAAACACAGGTTTGATTCCTGAGTCAGGAATATCCCCTGGAGGAAGAAATGACAACCCACTCTAGCATTCTTACCTGGAAAATTCCATGCACAGAGGAGCCTGGTGAGCTTTAGTCCATGGGGTCACAAAGAGTGAAACACAACTGAATGACTAAGCACAAAATAGTCTAATAGTGTGATTCTATGATAGGAGTCGTCGGTCATGTGGTATCAATTTTGCCTCCAAAATACTTTCAGATTGAAGGTATTAGCCCAGCACTGATGTCCATAGACTATCAGCCCCACGAGAGGTATGTGATCAAGTCCCAGTAAAACCTCTGGACTCCAAAGGCTCAAAGAGTTTCTCTACTCGGCAATGTTCCATGCATACTGTCACGTGTCAATGCTGTGAGAGTAATACATCCCACCTCCAGAGGGGAGGACAATGAAAGCTCTGTGGATGGGTTCTTCTAGCCTCAGATTCAGCATTTATATACTGCTTTTCCTTGGCTGTATCTTTTCCCTATAATAAGCTGTAACCATGACTATAACAGCTTTCACTGAGTTCTGTGAGTACTTCCAGAGAGTTTTCAAACCTGAGTGTAGTTTTGGAAAATCCTCAAACGTGCATTTGGTGTCAAAAATGAGGGTGGTCCTGTGTGGAGGACTCCTTGGAACTCTGTAGTTGACTAAATGTACAGTTGGTTAAACTCTCACATTTTCTTTCTTTAGATCTAGAAAGCCCCAAAGCTTTGAAAGATATCTTATTTTACTACTCAAGTAAACTTAACAAAACCCCCATTTAACAGTGAAAATCACTTTAAATTGATGGAGTTTATGTATAGATGGTATGTTGGTTTATTTTTCCATGTATAAACAATAAAATCCTACTCCAGTAATAGACAGAGAAATATTCTGTTTGTTTTAGTTACATAAACAGCAATACTATTTAGAAATAAATGAGTCCCATACCAGTAAAATTTCTAAAGATCAGTAATAGTAGCTCTGTTAAGTTCAGATACTAGAAAGTTAACTTAAGAGGTACACTGGTTTTCAAACAAAATATTAATTAAATCACATGCTCCTTTTGCATCTCCTAAACACAGTACCCTAGAGGCTATTTACAAACTTTTTTTTCCCCCAAAATATCAGTTTGGTAGGCAGAATTTTTAAATGGTCCCCAAATTCCCCTCAACTTGTGAACACATTTCTTGGCACCATATCCAGAACTGTGAATATGATGGGTCTTATTACCATGAATAGGTTGTATTATATAACACCGTTGGCTGTAAAACAGGGAGATTATCTGCATGGGTCTAACCTAGTCACATAAATCTTCTGAATCTTGGTCTAGAGGGACCTCCCTGGTAGTCCAGTGGTTACAAACCCACCTTCCAGTGCAGGGGACATGGGTTTGATTCCTGATCAGGGAATGAAGATCCCACATGCTATGGGGCAACGAAGCCCATGCATACCACAGCTAGAGAAGTCTGCCTGCTGCAACTAGAGAGTCTCGCGTCTCTGCGGCAGGAACAGGATTCTGCATGTGTTCTATTGACTGCTCTTTAGTCTTTCACTCTGAAAACAGAATCAGTTATGTGCTGGGTTTCATTAACCATATAAATCCCAGTTACCATTACCAATACTGAAAAGTCACAGACGCACTCCGAATAAGAAACCCCAAAAAAAGGTACTATGTCATATTCTACAGACTGAATATTCGTGTCCTTCCCAAAATTCATAAGGTGAAACCTAATATCCAGTGTAACAGTACTAGAAGTCGGGCTTCAGGGAGGTGCTTAGTTCATGAGAGTAGAACCGTCATGAATGGGATTAGTAATCTTATCGAAGATACCCCGAAGAGCTCCCCATCTGTCTCCTTCCACCAGATGAGGGCACAATGAAAAGAGAAACACTTAAGAAGCAGGCTCTCACCAGAAATTAACTGTGCTGGCGCCGTAATCATGGGCTTCCCAACCTCCAAAGTATGAGAAATAAATTTCTGTTGTGGTAAGCCACCCAGTTTATGATATTTTCGTTATAGCACCCCATATGGACTAAGACAAAAATGTATACATTGTCTTTTCAATAGATCATTTGGAAAACTCAACCCTCTATCTCCTATATGGAAGGTGTTGAGAAGGTAACTCTTAAATATGCTGTGAATTATCTCCAAATTTTCTTGGGCCATTTTAAGGGTAGGAGTAGGCAGTGACTGTACCTTCTTAAGGCTTATGTGGGAAACCAACATATGTTCAGTGCAGAAGACACAGAATCTCTAAGTATCTGAAGTGAGATTGGGGGTCACTTAAAAAGACTCTCAGAGTCTTCGTAAAACATGCTACTACGATTGCTCCCTGTCTCATTCCCTTTTTATTCATTTACTATAATGCTACCACATTATTTTTCATAAAACACAAATCTCAGGTTGTACCTTTACTGAAAATGAACAATTTCAATTGTCTTCAAGATAAAGGCATTAGTTCACGAATACATTAAATATTTTAGGGTTTCTCTGGTGGCTCAGACAGTAAAGAATCTGCCTGCAATGCAGGAGACCTGGGTTCAATTCCTGAGTTGGGAAGATCCCCTAGAGGAGGGTACGGCTACCCACTCCAGTATTCTTGCCTGGAAAATCACATGGACAGCCTGGCAGGCTGCAGTCCATGGGGTTGCAAAGTGTTAGACATGACTGAGCATCTGAGCACTCACTCAGAGATTATGAATGGTTAGGTCCTCTTCGGAGAAGAGGTTAGGTCCTCTTAGACCTAATCCTTTCTGTGTAGCAGAATCTACAGAATATATACCCCATGGAGGGAGAGTGTTCTAAATTGAGAGCAGGAATCAGGCTTAGAAGTGAGGACTAACCTGTGCTACCCACATATCTTAGGTCTGCTGTGTACTGCTCCTTTCTCTCGAATCCTCTACCTCAGTTATGAGTTCCTGGGCACTCAGCCCAGAGGTGACCCTCCAGACTGCAACCTGGGAGATCAGATACTAGTTAGAATATAGGGGCTGTTAATCAGCTTACTTAGTGAGACCACAATCTTGAATGAGAGAATTTGAAAGTGAAAAGCAGTTTCAAGATTTTCAAAACATTTCCAATGAAAATGCAAAAGCGAAATGTAGATGCTAAGGAAAGAGAGACAGCATGGGAACTCTCGTGTATCTAGAGAGGGATGGAAGAGACATCATGAGCAAGGAGAGAGACAGAGCTCAGAGAGGGGCCAGGCTCTCCTGTGTCATGGTATGTAACCTATAAGGAGGTGGGGCTGGAGAATATCAGCTGGACAAAAGGCACCCAGGGGTCTGTGGGCTGTCAGTCCTCTAACACAGACATTACTTGCTGGGGAGGGGACAGCAGTGGACACAAGCCTCTCAGGGAATCCCTCTTGTAAGTCTTACAGCCATCGAACCTGGTGAGGGAGAAATGAAAAAACAGAGGCTGTAGGAGCGAGGAGCCTCAAAATGCCTGTGCTGTGCTCCATCTCCCCCAGTCCCAACACACACGCTCACAAGCACAACACAGAGGAGGATGGGGAAAGGAAGAGGAACCTCAAGTTGAAGGCCACGGGAGGCCCGCAGCAGCTGCTCCGGCTCATATCCAGGTGGGGCTAATTGCATCAGCAAGGCCAGAGGCCCACAGTGGCCGAGGGAAGATGCCAAGAAGGATACAGGGGACAACGCCAGGGCCAGCAGGCCATACATGTGACCATGTGATGCTCCACACTCCCGTACCAGCTGCAATGATCCGCAAATTCCCCAAGGATTTGTCACTGCGTTTTTAGTGGAGCTGGAGTGGGATGGCAGGGGAAGGCACAGATGTGAGCAGTCATCCTTCTTGGGGTCATGTTAGTACAGGGTTTCCATCTGAGAGGAATGTGGCCTTACATTTTATATCCACGGTGCCCCTCTCACCCTACCCCACTCCTGGGCCTGGACAGGGAAACAAAGAAACAAATTAACAAACATGATTTGATAGTAAAGACACTGAGTGATTTCATGCTATTCCATGTTGGCTTTTTATTACCTTTCAATCTGCACAGTAGGGTTGGGACTCAGGAGCAAGAATACATTATGAGAACAGCTCCATTCTCTTTGTATATTAGAGTAGAAATGATAAATTTTGACCCACTTAGATGTGTCCCAAAATTATTACAATACCATATCATATTATTTTCCTATTTGTATGTCAGTTGCTCAGTCATGTCTGACTCTTTGCTACCCCATGTACTGTAGATCTCTTGGCTCCTCTATCCATGGAAATCTTTAGGCAAGAACACTGGAGTGGGTTGCCATTCCCTTCTCCAGGGGATTTTTCCCAACCCAGGGATCCAACTGAGGTCTCCTGCATTGCAGGTAGATTCTCTACTATCTGAGCCACCAGGGAAGCCCATTTCCTTATCTAAATTACTCAAATTGCCATAGAAATCTTTTTTTCTTTATACCTTCTCAAAGCAAATCCACTTCTTCACATACTGTTGAAAGTTACATGTTAACTCACTCAACAAACAAAGCAACCAAGAACATCACTTTTTTAAGGGTTGGTAAGAAAGATGACCACTTATACTCCCCTGCCAGCCCCGAGCATCTTTCCCAGTATCCTTTCAAGAACTCTGCCAAAAAGACACATGATCTAAAATCTTAAATTGCTATAAATCTGAAATACTAGCATAATTTCCATCACTTAGACCCTTAAAATCTGTTTTCTTTGTGGTTCCTTCTAAAATTTCAAGAACTTTCACATGTTCCATTTAATAACTCCATAGGTAGGTGCATGCTAAGTCAGTTTAGTCGTGTTTGACTCTTTGTGGACTGTAGATCGCCAGGCTCCTCTGTCCATGGGATTCTTCAGGCAAGGATACTGGAGTGGGTTGCCATATCCTACTCGAGGATCTTTCAGACCCAGGGATAAAACTCGAGTCTCCTGCAGCTCCTGTGCTGCAGGTGGACTCTTTACCACTGAGCCACTGGGAAGCCCAGCTCCATAGGACTTGGTAGCAGCACTGTGCTGGCACAGGCACTGTACTAGCAACTACAAGTAGAGTCTGGAGGCTTTACGTCCATCTCTATCTGCTAGCTGAGTGTTCTGGAACAAGTCACCTGATCTTTCGGGGTACTTTATCCATCACGTTAAAGGGTGGCCTACACAATTCCCAGAGTCCCACCCTTCTCTAAAATTTCCACCACAGGTAGATGGTGACTTCTCATGCTATCTTATCAACCTTTCTAATTCATGAACGTAATCACAAACAACGTTAACTGATTTGCCGAACACAGTAGGAGAACTGGTAGTATGAGGAGCAAGACATAAGAACTTACAAGAAGACTTGGATGATTCACAGTAATCATAATCAAACACTGATCATTTGTAGTAGTTCCTATGAGCAGACAATATACAGCCTTCAGGTATTCTTTTCCCAATTTGGAACCAGTCTGTTGTTCCATGTCTAGTTCTAAGTGTTGCTTCCTGACCTGCATACAGACTTCTCAAGAGGCAGGTCAGGTGGTCTGGTATGCCCATCTCTTTCAGAATTTTCCACAGTTTGTTGTGTTCCACACAGTCCAATGCTTTGGCATAATCAATAAAGCAGAAATAGATGTGTTTCTGGAACTCTCTTTTTCAATGATCCAGCAGATATTGGCAATTTGATCTCTGGTTCCTCTGTCTTTTCTAAATCCAGCTTGAACATCTGGAAATTCATGGTTCATGTACTATTGAAGCCTGGCTTGAAGAATTTTGAGCATTACTTTACTAGCATGTGAGATGAGTGCAACTGTGCAGTAGTTTGAGCATTCTTTGGCATTGCCTTTCTTTGGGATTGTGATGAAAACTGACCTTTTCCAGTCCTGTGGCCACTGCTGAGTTTTCCAGATTTGTTGGCATATTGAGTGCAGCACTTTTATAGCATCATCATTTAGGATTTGAAATAGCTCAACTGGAATTCCATCACCTCCACTAGCTTTGTTCATAGTGATGCTTCCTAAGGCCCACTTGACTTCACATTCCAGGATGTCTGGCTTAGATGAGTGATCACACCATTGCGATTATCTGGATCATGAAGATCTTTTTTGTATAGTTCTGTGTACTGAGCAACTGAACTGAAAAAACAGACACTGTGCTAAGTGCTTTACATGTTATTTTTATTATTCAGGCACGATGTCATGTTTGACTCTTTGCCACCCCATGGACAGCAGCACGCCAGGCTTCCTTGTCCTTCACTATTTCCCAGAGTCTGCTCAAACTCATGTCCATTGAGTCAGTGATGCCATCCAAACATCTCCTCCTCTGTCTGACCCTTCTCCTCCTGCCCTCAATCATTCCCAGCATTAGGGACTTTTCCAATGATTCAGCTCTTCCCATCAGGTAGCCAAAGTATTAGAGCTTCAGCTTTAGCATCAGTCCTTTCAATGAATATCCAGGGTTGATTTCCTTTAGGATTGACTGGTTTGATCTCCTTGCAGTCCAAGGGACTCTCAAGAATCTTCCCCAGTTCCATGGTTCAAAAGCATCAATTCTTTGATGCTCAGCCTTCTTTATGGTCCAACTCTCACATCCGTACATGACTACTGGAAAAACCATAGCTTTTGACTATATGAACCTTTGTTGGCAAAGTGATATCTCTACTTTTTAATACTCTGTCTAGGTTTGTCATAGCGTTCCTTCCAAGGAGCAAGTGTCTTTTAATTTATTACATGTCATATCTGGCTTAATTCTTACAACAGCTCTATGGGACGGGTATGCTTATTATACGTATTTTACAGATGATAAAATTGGCACAGGAGATTCAGAAATATGTTCAAAGTCACAAAGCTAGAAAGTCTCTAGTTAACTATGAAAATCCTACTAGTTGCAATAGAAACAACCCAAGCAAACACAGTGAAAAGCGCAAGACAAAAGAAATCCCCAAATCACTGTATATTCGAAATATTCAACATAACCATTTCTGGAACTAGTTAAATAAGAATGCAGAAAAGTTATTGCTCAAACATTTTATTTTCATGAGGTAGTAGTATACAAATGCATGCAAAGTTAAAATTGGAAAGGACACAAGCATTTTTCATTCCTTCTACAGGTAAGGAAAATTAGTTAACTAGGCATTACCCTAGTGACAGGACTGTGCCCAGACCCCAGATCTCCTCCTTTTCGACCCAGTGCTCTTTTTAGTGTGTTCCTAATCCTTTTTGGAAAGTCAATAGTGGTTGACAGTGCAGACTGCGATGTCAGAATGCTGTTTGAATTCACCAGCTGTGTCATCTTATGCCTCAGTTTCCACATCTGTAAAATGTCATAATTCATACCGTACAGTGTTGTTGTGAGGATTACACTAATTAATACATACAGAATACATAGAACCAGCCCTATGGACTGCAGTCTGCCAGGCTCCTCTCTCCATGGGACTCTTCAGGCAAGAATACTGGAGTGGATTTCCATGCCCAAGAACTTAAGTTTGGTCTTTATTATTACTACAGTAGCACATTTGGGGGTGGGCGGGGCAGGGGGGGTTGCTGCGATGAAAGGGAAGCCAAAACATCAATAGGCACCAGGAAGTACAAAGGATAGAATAGAAAAGGCATGTTAATACCATTTGAGATATTCCACACTTTCCATCTAAGAATTCTATTCCTTAGCTCTCCCCAGCACACCACATAGACAACTGGGAGTACATTTTTGTCAAGACTAGAGATAGAGGAAACACTGAAAGAAGTAATTTATGAGCCAAGTTTTAAGGAGGATTCCTAGCTTCCAGACTTAACTTTATCATTTTCAACTGGATTCTAGAAACTCAGGTCAGATCTCAGTTTCCTTCTCAGAACTTTCCTATAAGCGTGATACTTGTGGAGGGTTTGCAAGTTTTCATTAATAGCTGTAGCCAAGAAGGAGATTTCTGATCTTAATTTTAATCATTCTAACCCAGTGAACAATATATAACCTTTAATTACCAAATCTTTTGTTTTCTTGTTTTGCATCAGATTTCCTGCCATTATTAACGTGATTATAGGAAAACACGTGTAATTTGCAATTCAAAACAGTCTCTAATCTTAAAAGAATTTCCATGGGTGGAAGAAATGGCGCACAAGTCCCCTAGCTCTGTCCCTTGCATAGCCCACCACTTGCTCAAGGGATCCTAACTTATAAAGGAGGAGCGCTGTACAGCTTTAAAATGACTTCATTCCCATATTTACATATTTTTAATAGGGCTATGATGAATCTCCTTCCGCTTGACTCCTATTTTGAGCTGTGATATTTTAATCTCCATTCTTGCTGCAACTTAGCAGATGAATGTGCAGTGTGACAGAGCTCAGAGGAAATAGTATAAATAAAGCAAAGTGGAGCTATGACATCTCACATTTTATAGCTTTTTTATTGTAGCCGAAGCATAAACAGAGCACAGCTGTGTTATACTTACCGCTGTGAGCGCTCCCTCCATCCTCACCCCCTATTGCTTTTAAAAAGACAGAGCTCTTATTCAGAAAGCTTTGGCTGTGGGTAGCATGGCCCCACCAGGGACAGCCTCTACCCCAAACCTCTACCTTTGACTCATTTCTGCTCTTCCAGATGTAGATTTGTGGAGTTCCACATCATCCCTCTGACTGAAAAGCAACATGCCAACCACAGCCCAGCCTGTACCGCAGCAGAAGCACCCTTCTCCTACATATTGGAAGATGGCTCCAGAGCCAAAGCTATAATGTTCACTCAACACACGGATGGGCTTCCCAGGTGGCTCAGTGGAAAAGAATCCGCTTGTCAATGCAGGACACATGGGTTCAAACCCTGGGTCAGGAAGATCCTCTGGAGAAGGAAATGGCAACCCACTCCAGTATTCTTCCCTGGGAAATCCCATGGACAGAAAAGCCTAGTGGCTATAATCTATGGAGTCGCAAAGAGTCAGGCATGATTGAGCGGCTAAACGACAACACATACCCAGGGATTGAACCCAGGTCTCCTTCATTGTAGGCAGATTCTTTACCATCTGAGCCACCAGGGAAGCCCAAGGCAGGGGATAATAATTTATCAACACTCTCTTAAGAGGAGACACACAACTAGCTGGAAGTATTCAAAAGAGTGCACTCTCTTAGTGAAAGCCCCTTTTGGAGTGTAAAAGCTGTATTTTTCGCTTTCAAATGAACTATTAGTCATGTTTGGGTGAAGGTTGTAAAAGCCAAGAAGACCAAACACAGTGAGAGTGAGAAGATCGGTATTAAGATGCACAAAATCGACACCCGTGCTAACGTAACAATTTCTCAGGCTGGTTACATATTTCACAAAGGTCAAAGCCAGAGGAAAAGACAAATTGCAAGCATCTTCTACACTCTGACGAATACGAGGTTATATACACAGGGTTGATTGGTCCAAGACAAGCAACTGATCTAACAGTAGCCAATCAGAGTTCTTCCCAGAGATATTTTATTTAAGTAAAATGGAAAAAATCATCAGGCTTTAGAATTTCCGTGCTGTCATCGATGGTGCCATTTCCTCCCATATGGAGAAATTTCTACAGCAGCAAGAGAGAGCAAAGTCCACATCCAAAATGACACGGACACAGGAGAAGTGTACTGAGCCCTGACAGAGCTTGACCCCCTGGTTCCAACCATTCCTGAGGCCCATTCAAACTCTTGCATCACCCTCAACGTAGTTATTTGCCTTCCTTGTGTTCTTTCACCCAACCAATTCCAGCTTTTTTTTTTCCCCTTAAGCTGCCTCGAATTGGGTTTTATCACTTACGAAAAAAGAATCCTATTTCACCTTCCAGAAGAAGATTCTTTTTTCAGCTGGGTTAGGATTTATTCTTTCTTTTTCAAATACCACCACACTATTTATGGGAAGAGAGGAAAACCCTCTGGGCTTGTAGAGGAATATGTAATGAAATTCAAAAGACACATGCATCCAAGTGAAAAGAATATAGGGGCATAGTAGCCTCTACACCAGTGAAGTGAAATGAGAGACGGGAGAAAGAAGATTGATTTGCATCGTCATTAACATGGAAGGAGAAAAGAGGGAGAACACAATGACCGCGAGAACCACCTCCATTGACATACGTCATTGTTTCAAAACAACAGGCCCAACTGGGCTAACACAGGAGCAAAGTTGGTATCCCAAGCTCCCCAGCTATCTATCCGCCCAGAGTCACTCTTCTGCCAAGCTCATTGTTTACCAAGCTGCCAGCCCAGCCCAGGGATCTGATTAGCAATTTGCACTTTTGTGAGAGGATTAACAGAATTCCTTTGTTTTGATGTCGGATTATCAAACTGCATCTTTAAAGAGGTGTGACCTCATCCAGATTCATAAGCCTGCTCCCTCGAGAATGACTTGAATTTTCCTCCACTTGTGTAACATATAATTTCATAAAGGAGTTACTGTCAAAACATGGTACTCAATTCTTGATGTGTGCAAAGAAGCACATTTGTAATGTAAATAACCTCAGAAGTTTTGTGATATTTTAAAATAACCCATCTGGTGGGAAAACAAGGATTTTCAACCCATTTGGTTCCAGCACTAGTAAATTAGTGTGCATCTAGCTCTGATAGAACCTGCAGACAAACCTCCTTCCCCAACTAAGACTCATGATGCTTTTATTTTTAAGGGTGAGTATTTCTAATCAATTCATACTCTCAACAAATCTTTTAAAAAGAAAGCAGAACACATGAGAGTAAACTGAGGCAAACCAAAGAAATTTGATGGCTACAGCCAAAATGGTAATGATCTCAAATTGTTTACACTGCATGGTTTATACATCCAGCTTTACCCAAATATAGAGATGAAGGAGGGAAACACAATAAGAGTTTTGCATTTCTCAGTCTGTTCAGTAACAGGCAACTCATCAAAAAGAAAGTCCCTAAAATTTCCACCGAAGTTTGAAACCAGTAAAACATCCAAGGGGGAGGACATCTATAGGACAGTATGCAACAGGTTGTGGAAAATTAGCCTTCAGACTCTGCACTAGTACAACGTTTGCTTCAGATGGCAATCACAAATGAAATGCACAAGAGCAATCCAGCCTCTGAAAGGCATGCATTACTGGTGATAGAACTGCATCTTGGGAAATACATAAATGCCCATTCAACTACAAGTGGCAAAAAGGGCAGTCCAGCCTCAGCTAATGACCCCAAAGCCAGACACTGCTACAGATCAAGGGGCAGCTTTATTCGTTGACAAAGGAATGAAAGCAGTACGTTTTATAAAGAGGAATCAAGAGTATTAAATGTGTTTATTTTAAATATTAATATAGATTTGTTACCCCGAAGTTGATAGATGGGGGACTGTGCCTTTAAATTAGGGAAATTTCAACTGTAAGTGTGGCTTGAGGTAAAGAATCTGCCTGCCAATGCAGGACATGCAGGAGACATGGGTTCAAACTCTGGGTCAGGAAGATCCCCTCGAGGAGGAAATGGCAACCCACTCCAGTGTCCTTGCCCAGAGAATTCCATGGACAGAGGAGCCTACACAGCTACAGTCCATGGGGTCACAGAGAGCCAGACATGACTTAGCGACTGACCACGCAGGCACACTCTAGGCAAGCCCTGATAAATAAGATGTCAAGTGTGCTGATCTGTTTGTAAATACGGCATATACACACAAGACTATTAAATCTATGGTTCTTAATGAACGGTTGTATGAATTATTGAATTCACTTGGAAAACCATTTTTAATACAATCAAGTCATGCACCCCAACTTATAGCCTGTAGGTAGAATGAGAACATATTTTTCTGAAAAAAATCTCAACTGTGACTCTGTGAATACCTCTTAAACAGCCCTCTCTTATACTTGGAAAATAGGTCTTCTATGTGGATTATTTGCAAGTCTTGCCTTATTAACTAAACTGAAGTGTTCTTAAAAAGGTGGATCATGTCTCTTATGAGCTTCCTACAGTAACCTGTGGGGCTTCCCTGGTGACTCAGCAGTGAAGAATCCGCCTGCCAATGCAGGAGATGCAAGAGACATGAGTTCCATCCCTGGGTCAGGAAGAGCCCCTGGAGGAAGCATGGCAACCCACTCCAGTATTCTTGTGTGGGATATCCCATGGCCAGAGGAGCCTGGAGGAATACAGTCCACGGGGTCCCAGAGAGTCATACACAACTTGGTGACTAAATAACAACAGTGATCTGCACAAAATTTGGTTCAAAAAAGTTGGATAAATAAATTCAAAAGACTTCTGTTTAACTAATAGGGCTGTGATAGATGTTATTAAAGCAGACAAATTCTTTAGGGAGAGCAGAATGAAAAAAAAAAATTTTTTTTTAATAACTTGACTTTAACCCCAAAGCTGCTGCTGCTAAGTCGCTTCAGTCGTGTCCGACTCTGTGCAACCCCATAGACGGCAGCCCACCAGGCTCCCCCATCCCCGGGATTCTCCAGGCAAGAACACTGGAGTGGGTTGCCATTTCCTTCTCCAATGCGTGAAAGTGAAAAGTGAAAGGGAAGTCGCTCAGTTGTGTCGGACTCTTAGCGACCCCATGGACTGCAGCCTACCAGGCTCCTCCATCCATGGGATTTTCCTGGCAAGAGTACTGGAGTGGGGTGCCATAACCCCAAAGCTACCTACATGGAATTCAGGAAGAAAACAATGTGCACTATTTATGCCTTCTCTAGCCAGAATTACAGAGCACCAGCCATAAACAACCTTGAAATATTCATTTATTCTATATATATTTATTGAATGTCTCCAATTTGCCAGGAACTATCCTGGGCTCTGGAGATACAGCAGTAAAGAAAACAGACCAAGTTCCTTGCCCTTGTGCCGCTAATATTCTAGGGAGGGAGACAAAAAATTAACAAGAGACATGAATAGATGTATTACTGTTAGCTATTGCTATTGTTTAGTCACTAATTTGTGTCCAGCTCTCTGAAACTCCATGGACGATAGCCTGTCCTCTGTCCATGGGATTTTTATAGGCAAGAATACTGGAGTGGGTTGCCATGTTTTTCTCCAGGGTATCTTCCAATCCAGGGAATTGAATCCATGTCTCCCGCATTACAGGCAGATTCTTTACCAATGAGATGCCAGGGAAGCCCACTAGGTAAGTTAAGGAGGTGCTAAGGAGAGAAATTAAAGCAAGGGATGATAGAAAGTATTTAAGGGAGGATTAGATGAAATTTTACAGGAGCGGCAAGGGCCTCACCTAGGAGTCATTTGAGTCAAGACCTAAAGAAAGTGCTAGAATGAGTCATTATCAATAGCCTGAACAAGATCACTGCAGGCAGATGGGACCTTTCAAGGGTGCAAAGGTCCTGTGGAGTCAGTGCCCAGCTTGTTAGAGAAAGAGCAGCGGGCAGAGGGAGGGAGGGAGGCAGGACAGGAGTAGAAGGACAAGCCAGCAAGGAGAGGGGGCAGGGCTGCCTCTGCTCTTTGAGCATCATAGTTAGGACCCCACTCAGGAAGAAAGCCATTGGCCTATCCTGAGCAGAAAAGGACAAAATCTGACTTATGTGATTTTTTAAATTAATTAATTTTTATTAGAGTATAGTCGTTTTCAATGTTGTGTTAGCTTCTATTGCACACCAAAATGAATCATTCTTACAAATACGCCCCCTCCTTTTGATTTGGAGATATAAGTCCCTTCCCTTTTGGGTTTCCCTGCCATTCAAGTCACCACAGTGCATTAAGCAGAGCTCCCGGTGCTATACAACGTGTTCCCATCAGCTGTCTGCTTTATGTGTGTGTGTTCATTCGCTCAGTCTTGTCTGACTCTTTGTGATCCTAGGGACTGTAGCCGCCGGGCTCCTCTGTCCATGGGATTTTCCAGGCAAGAATACTGGAGTGGGTTGCCATTTCCTCCTCCAGGGGATCTTTCCGAGCCGGGGATTGAACCTGTGTCTCCCATGTCTACTACACAGCAGGCAGATTCTTTGCCACTGAGTCACTGAGGACACGGTATCCATAGTGTATATATGTTAATCCCAAACTCCCAATTCCTCCCACCCCACGCCTTTCCCCATTGGTGTCCAGACATTTGTTCTCTACGTCTGTGTCTCTATTTACACTTTGCAAATATGACTAACGCACTTAACACATTCAAGGCTCACTCTGGCTGCCGTATGAAAACAGACTCAAGGGGAATAAAGTTAGAAGCCCAGTAGGAGACTTTGACCACAAGTAGAGATAACAGTGGTTTGGAGCAGACTAGAAAGTGGAGATGAGGAGAGGTGGTCAGAATCCTGGAAATATTTTGAAAGTAGGGATGACAGAGTTTGGCCCAGGGATTAGATGGACTATAAGTGAAAGGAGTCCAGGATGATGAAAGGTTGGGGTCTAAGCAATGGGGAGAATGGGTCTAAGCAATGGGGAAAATGGTCTAAGCAAAGGAGCTACTTGGCAGCTCCTTTCACTGAGCTGAGGAAGACTTCAAGGGCAGCAGGCATGAGGACCATGTCCATAGCTCATTTCATGCACCAAGTGGAGCTGTCAAGTGGCTGTTTGGGTAGGATGTATACGGAGCTCAGAAAAGAGGTCACAATGTAAAATAAATTTATATTACAAGACAAATTTTCCTATCTCCTACCACTAAAAGTGGTTGTTTTCCAATGAGTCTGTATTTAAAAGATGTGGCAGAATTTGCAGTATCTTTAAGAACAGTCTTTCAAAAAGTACAGAAATGTGTATGTAGCCATTTGATTTTAATAGCGACAATTCCTTAAAGTTCACCATAGGCAGCTAAATTCATATAGTCAACGTATATAATAGATGTTAAGGCAATGGCCTGGGTTTGGTGGTCTGACTTGATATATGACTAGAGTTTATTTAGATAATCCAGGACAAATATGTAGCACCATGGCTAGACAGGTAGGTCTCACTTTTTTTTTCTTTTTTTTTTTTCTTTTTTTTTTTAGGAATAACAAGGAAATTTACACATGCACTTCTGAGGGTCTGTTGATAAGAGCTCATGCTGAGTACATTTTAAGTTTCATGTTTTATCTTTATGATGTATGTGGAATTTTTAAAATAAATCTAAAAGATTAAATGTTTTAAAGTATTTGCTAAACTACCAGACTTTCCCCCCCAAATCTTTAGGTAAAGTTGACTTTGATCATAGTAAGATACTTTGCAATCAGTATCATCACTACCATCATCATAGCTTTTTAACTAAGCCCTACCAGGTGTTAGGCCTTGTGCATTAGTTTTATACTATATACCAAGCCCTGTATATTGTTTTGTATGTGTTAAATCATTCAATTCTAAGGACAAGCCTATGTTATTCGTAAGTATTTCTTACACTAAAGCCAGATGTCTCCTGACAAAAATTTATAAATAGAGAAATGTCTTCTCCTTCAATGTGAAAAAGCAACAGAAAAGACTAAAACAACATACATAAATATATGGAGTCAGAAAAAATTGAGAAAGCTGTACTCCTGTATACCTGTAATATATATAACTAGGAAATGCCTATCTGAACAATTATCCTATACCAAAACAAATGACCCATACCAGTGAAAAGCCATCCATCACAATGAACTAAAAATAATCAGAGTTTCAAGTTAATAAAAATTAAATACCACTTGTAGAAGTAAAAAACAAGTAATTTAAAACTATTGGATTTTAGGGACTTCCATGGTGGACCAGAGATTAAGACTTCATGCTTTCAACGCAGTGGCTGGGGTTTGAGTCCCTAGTCAGGGAACTAAGATCCCACATGCCATGTGGTACAGCCAAAAAATAAATACATAAAACATAAAACTATTTGCTTTTAGTAAATAATAAGTTTTACTGTACAAAATATTGGGAGGTATAAGGCACTTTCTTAAAAAAAAAACAAACTTTTAATCAAGTGCTAATCATATATAAGGTTGATGTCCAAAAATAAAATAGAAAAATACACTTCCACAGTCTGGGGTAGTTCCTCCAAATCCTTCATCCATGTAAGCTGGCAGAGCATGTCAGTGGTTTATCAGATACTGTCCACATTTGTAAATGAGCCTCTTCCTTGTGGTATTTTAGCACTGGACCATGTAAATGATTATACTGCTATATATTTAATGTAGTAGATACAAAACACGGACCCAAGTATCAACTTTAGAAAATCACAAGACTCATCAAATACCTCCTCTGAAGTCATCAAAGTAAGTAGCCTACAAATGACAGGGTTGCTAACTACGGCACCTCTGTTAACACGGTCATTCTAGTGACCCTCCACTCTTCTAATATCCTACTCATCATACCTAGTGGATCCCGTCTCTGCAAAGGGAGACATTTCAGAATGCATACTTCTGGGTGAGCAGAGAGTCAGATGTGGGTTACCTGGGGGCTCTATCACTCCGCTTATAAATCCAGAAAGGGTCCTGGTGAAACACACAGGGGAGAAGACACACACTTCTTTGACATCTTTCATGCATCATGAAAGCTGACTAATTTTCTTAGAAAGACTATTAAAGGGCAATCTTTATACTGTCATTTTAAACTAAAAACAAATAGCAGGGCTAATATATAATATACATCTTCAGTGAAATTAAGTAGGCAAAGTTATTTCTCCAAATCCTACAATCTTGAGGACAAGCTTCTTTCTTATTCTTCTGCCACTTCTTTCCCCAGACTGTCTCTGACCACATTATAGCCTGATTTATTTGTTCAGTGAGATTGAACTCAAGTGAACAGTCCACATTTACACTATCCCTTTGCTTTCTCTTCCTCATCAAAAGGCCCCTACTCTTTGTTCTTTTAGTCAATGCCCAAACCTTAAACTTCCAAGATCACAGCTGCCAAATGATAATACAATCAGTACCAAAATGCCACTGGTTAAAGACAGAAACTTGAATTGCAAAGAAATCTTCAGAGGTAATTAATTCAATCCTTCTCTTAATATTGGAGTCCTCTTTGCCATGTCACTATCATCATCTCGGATTTGGGCCAACTCTACAGCCAGAGATCAAAATTCACTTAATTTTGAGGCAACACATCTAATGTTAACTTTCCTTTCCTGGTCTCAGTTCTCCAGCTACACAGAATATCTTATGTTTTACACACCAAGATGCACTCAGCTCGGTGCCCTGGGATACTGATTTCAATGAAATCACATCAAGAGACTTCTTTGCTCCCAAGCTTCTGGTTGGGTTTTGAAAATGAGAGTCACTAGCAGGAGATAGAGAATAAGATGAGTGAGGTCAGGATACGTCTTTCTGCAGCTCTCTCCTTACAGGTAATGGTCACAGTCTGGACGTATGTATCCAGTCAGGTGGGCCTCTCCAACCTGCTCCCCTCTGCTGATCCCCTCAGGCCCAGAGATGGAATCAACCCTGCACTTATTACCCCCAGAATATCAACCCTTGTCTATTCTTTTTATTAACAACTTTATTGGATATACTACATATACCATATGATCCACCCCTTTTAAGTGTACAAGTCAATGGTCTTTAGTATGTTTGTAAAGCTGTTCAACCAGCACCACAATCAATGGTGGAACATTTTCATCACTCTAAAAACAAGCTCCACACTCATTAGCGATCACGCCTCCCCTATTTCTTCCCAATCCTTCAGCCCTAAGGCAGTCACTAAATCTGCCTTCTGTTTTATAGATTTGGCTATCTGGACATTTCATATAACTGGAATAAACAATATATGTTTCTTGTGACTGGTTTCTAATTCACTGAGCATAATGTTTCCAAAGTTCATTCATGTTGAAGCATGTATCAATACTTCATTTCTTTTTGTTGCCAAATAATATCCCATTGTATGAAGAAAACTCGTTTTACCTGTCCATTCATCAGTTGATAGATATTTGGGTTGTCTGTTGTCTCCACTTTTGGCTATTGTGAATACCTCTGCCATGAACTTGGTGTATACACTTTTGTGTGGATATGTTTTTATTTCTCTTGAATTAAGCTCAGATTGGAGTTGCTGGATTATATGGCAACTCAACCTTTTGAGGAACTGCCTAGACTCCTTCAAGCAACCACCCACGTAACATCGCCATCAGTGATATATATGGCTTCTAGTTTCTCCATATCCTCACTAACACTTGAGACTATATCTGTATTTTATATTGTAGCTGTCTCACAGCTGTATTTTATATTGTAGCATGTTAAGTGGTATCTCATTGTGGTCTTGGTTTTTTAAAAATTCTATTTATATCCTTATAACGACTACCTTTATTAAATTCTCCTCAAATCATTTAAGTCCACCACGTTTTCTGCCAGACCCTGAATGACTCAAAGGCTAATCATTTTCCATATTTTTGAAGGTTGTTTTGAATTCTCTTCAAGCTAAGCAACTCCTCTTTATATGAACTCTGTTTCCAGTTTATCCTCCTAACTCACTAGTTTTAAACATTAAATTATCAATGTCCTTCAAATATTTCACCCATGAGTGACATGTATTTACTGACCAGTATACATTTTACCAGATGATTATCTCATTGCTTATGGACACTATATTCCTTCTATCAATGCTGTTGAAGATGACAATACCTCTTGTTTGAGCGATTAAATCCTACCTACCATTGGCTTATACGAAATACAAAATCAACCAGATTATCTTGATAATGTACTATCAATTCAGAGAGATTTAAAAATTAAATGGAGAATTACTTTAACACTGTTACATTTCATCACTTTAAGTTGTAGCCAACATCAAGCTTATCACTGAATTCTGAGTCATTTGCTTCACAGCAGCAAATGAGATAAAATGGGCTAACATGCCAAATATTTCTTTGCCAGAAAAGGCAATCAAAGTATTAGTTTCCTCTCTTTCTTACTTCATCTAAGCTCTTAATGAAAATAATAAAAGAGGATAAGCCAACAAATACAATGAGTGGCACCTGAGTATAGACCTCTCTTTAGGTTGATAACTATACTAATTTATATCTTTTACATATGGTTCTTCAACTGATAATTCATATTACCACTCTGTCAAGCAAACTAATTTCCTTTCTAATCTCTCAAAATTTTACAAGATATTATGAAACTACATTTTATAAAAGATGATAACTGACAATAGGGTAGCTCTATTAAAAAAAAAAAACATTAAGGTAATTTTCTACAATTGGCTCTTGGAGAACCCATATTGGCTTCTTGTGAACATTGTTTTCCTTCTATGTTCAGAAATGATCTACATCATAACACAATCTAAGATTTGACTGCAATCCTTAAAACATAACATTTTAAAAATATAAACTTTTATTTCATTTCAAATTCAAGGTAACATTTATTCATCTTGAGTTTTCTAAACATCTTGTCTTCTTGTCTTCTGTCTCAAATTTTACCAAAAGTGGGTTTTTTAAAACAATGTCTAAATAGTAACCACTCCCACCATCGTATACCTCCTTCCCCAATAGGTATAATAATGGGCACTCTGACAATTCAATATTTGAGATTAAAAAAATCTAAATATGTATCACCCTTGATTGTTCTCCTTTCTATACCCCCAAACAACCAACATCCAAACCTTCAGCTAGAACTACTCATAATATATGAAATCTATACCTTCTGGTTGCTTCTCATTAACTCTACTACTGTGTCTCTAGTCCGAGCCAGGATCACATCTAACTCAACCGCCAGAATGATTTCCCCAGTGACCTCTCTGCTTCCATTGTTATCCTCCCTCATCTGCTCTCCACCCAACAGCCAAAGCAGACTTTCAAAAACGCACATCTGACCAAGTCACTGCCTCACTTACACCAGCTTCTCATCACATTTAGAATAAAATGTCCATTGACAGGTGAATGGATTAAGATGTGGTACACACAAGCAATGGAATATTCCTCAGCCATAAAAAGTGACCAAACTTGGTCATTTGTAGAAACGTGGATAGACCTAAAGACTGTTGTGAAGGAAATCAGAAGGAGAAAAACAAATATCATATATTAATGCCTCTATGTGGAATCCAGAAAAGTGGTACAGATGAACCTGTTGCCAGGGCAGGAACAGAGATGCGGACCTGGAGAGCAGACATGTAGACACGGTGGGAAGAGGAGAGTTAGACAAACTGGGACAGTAGCACTGACGTACACTCACTATCGTGTGCAAACCAGATAGCTTGTGGGAAGCTGCGGTAAAGCACCGGGAGCTCAGCTCATGGGTGGAATGGTGGGGGAGGGAGGCCCACCAGGGAGGGGATATATGTATACCAGCAGGTGATTCAGCTCACTGTGCAGCACAAAGTAATACAACATTGTAAAACAATTGTCCTCCGATAAGAAACATTTAAGTAACCTGACCCTGCCTTCCTCTCCAACTCCATCTCCCTAATGTTCCCTCCCACCCTCACCATCCACCACCTGCTTAACTACACTAGCTTTTTTGCTGTTCCCAGAAACTAACAAGCTCAGTGTCTCTTCTGGGACCTTACTTTTGCCATCTCCTCTCCCTAAAGTCTCCCCACATGTCCTCACATGACTTCTCATCCCTCAGGTCTCAGGTGTCATCTCCTCAGAGAACTTCACCTGCTCTCTTTATCTAAAATAACACTTTCAGTCCTACTCGCCTCTCTACTGTATTTCCTTCATTCAGTTTATCACTTTCTTGAAGTATTGTACCTTTATTTGTTTATTCCTATCTCCACCTTTAGAATCTAAGTACTTTCGAAGCAGGGCTTTTTCTATCTTGTTCACCAATACACAATCAGATGCCTATAATAATAACCAACACCTAGTGAGCCCCCAAAACACGTTTTTTAAATAAATTGAATAAGAATCCCCAAGGAACAAACCTAATAATGTACATTCTGATCTTGGTAGAAACCAGGAGAAACACGCAGGGCTGAGAGCAGTTTTGGTAAATCTTCCCATCACACTGTGCTACAGGATACCCATGTGAGAGCACAATCTTCATTCACAAACTCCATCAATCAAGAGACCAACAGGTCTGGTCTGAAGCCGCTGATATCAGAGAACCCCAGCACACGAGAGCCTTCAATCTCAAATGTGGGCCATAAGTATTTTTTTCCCCTATCTCAGCCACCACTCTCCCAATTATAATAAATGAATAAAGTAGATTGAAGCTAAGGAAAAATAAAGCAAAATTAGAAGCTGGCAAAAAGCAAACCCATTGCCTGGGGCAGCCTGGGGCTGACGGATGATGACAGCTAGCAGACAAATCCTGTTCCCCATTCTAAATTCTGTCTACTAAACATATTAGCAAGCTCATCAATATCTGCACGGCATTTACCTTCTGCGGCAACAGCTGCTGCAGAATCGCGATGCTGACTTTTGGGGCTGTGGTCTGGCTGATGGGACACATTCACTGGCCAAGCAGGGTCGGAGATGACAGAAAGACAACCCAATATTGTAGGAGACAGTGTGGCAAGGGCTTGGAGGATAAACAGCTTGAGAGTCTCCTACTGAATCTACTACTTGCCCCTGCCCCTCCCCCAATAGCTAGATGTTTGCATGATGAGATGTGAAAAGTTCATTCTTGTGCTAGTAATTAAGTGTAAAACTTACAATAAAGACATTAAGTAATTAAAAAGAAACTTGTGACATCCATAATCTTATACCTGGACGATGCTTTAAAACATGATCATTTTCATGAAAACATGATCATTTTCATTCAGTGTAGAGATTCTATTCTAAACTGGCAAAAATCTTCTCTTTTAAAAAAAAATGACATTATACTGCTTTCTATTGTAGCATAAGAGAAACTTTGTGCCTCATCTTCAAAGAAGAAGCGATAAGACCAAACACAAGATACGCGCACACGTTCAGTCGTGTCCGACTCAGCGACACCATGTACTACAGTCCACCAGGTTCCTCTGTTCATGGAATTTTCCAGGCAAGAATACTGGACTGGGTTGCCATGACCTCCTCCAGGGGATCTTCCTGACCCAAGGATTGAACCCACATCCTCTGCGACTCCTACACTGCAGGCAGATTCTTCACCTACTAAACCACCTGGGAAGCCCAAATGCAACATCTACAATACAATAAATACATCTTACCCTAAAAGTTTCTAATGAAAATAGCAAAGGAGGAAAGAAAGGGCTTTTATGATTAATTTTACAGGCAATGTTTTCCATGCACTTACATGAAGTTAAGGATACCAAATATTCTTAAGACATCCTGCACTGAGAAAACATAAAACTATGAGTGGCTTAGTTAATGATACACAATAGCATTTCAGAACTGAGACTCTGACCACCATTAATTCATTAGGGGAAAGGGAACTGGAAGAAAATGGAAGGCAGCAGACTGCCTGAATCTATGCCCAAGCATTTCCTCATTAGAGTCCTGAAATTCTTCAAAGTGTGTTTTGGCACTTACAACAGGGGAAACCCTGCATCTCTTCTGACAAACCCATACCCCTTCGTACAAAATGACAACAAAGGGTAGAGACATCCGAGAAATGTCAGTTGAGAGAAGACAAGCCTGTTCTCACTTGAGAAAGAAAAAAAGAAGGTCATCAAGACTCTTCCTATAGCTGAGAGAACCCAAGACACAGGACAGAGAACGCCAGGTACATATCAACTTCCCACTCACTGTTGGTAAACTCTATTGATTTCAATAATCTGCACAGAGGCTGCCTCCCAAGCCTTATTTGTGTAGGTACCTCCCTCCTCCCATGTAGCTCAGTCAGTAAAGAATCTGCCTGCAATGCAGGAGACCTGGGTTTGATTCCCAGGTCAGAAGATCCTCTGGAGAAGGAAATGGCAACTCACTCTAGTATTCTTGCCTTGAGAATCCCATGGACAGAGGAGCCTGGTAGGTTCCCAGTTCATGGGATTGCAAGAGTCGGACATAACTTAGTGACTAAACCACCACCTCCCTCCCCCAATGGCATTGCCATTCTCAGCCAACACCTGTTGACTGTCCAAACCAAACGGAAGAAGTGGCTACTACTGGGGAGAGATGTGAAGGTTCTTGTCATTTGAAAAGATGAGCCCAGGGCAGGTGCGGTTCCTGCCTCTCCTCTGCTCTCAGGCATTGGGCAGTGATGTTGTTTAATCGCCAAGTCATGTCCAACTCTTTGTGACCCCATGGTCTGTAGCCCAATAGACTCCTCAGTTCAGTCACTCAATCGTGTCTGACTCTTTCAACCCCATGAACTGCACCATGCCAGGCCTCCCTGTCCATCACCAACTCCTGGAGTTCACCCAAACTCATGTGCATTGAGTCGGTGATGCCATCCAGCCGTCTCATCCTCTGTCATCCCCTTCTCCTCCTGCCCCCAATCCCTCCCAGCATCAGTCTTTTCCAATGAGTCAACTCGTCACATGAGGTGGCCAAAGTATTGGAGTTTCAGCCTCAGCATCAGTCCTTCCAATGAACACCCAGGATTGGTTTCCTTTAGGATGGACTGGTTGGATCTCCTTGCAGTCCAGGGGACTCTCGGCAGTCTTCTCCAACACCACAGTTCAAAAGCATCAATTCTTCGGCTCTCAGCTTTCTTCACAGTCCAACTCACATCCACACATGACTACTGGAAAAATTATAGCCTTGACTAGACGGAACTTTGTTAACAAACTGATGCCTCTGCTTTTGAATATGTTATCTAGATTGGTCATAACTTTCCTTCCAAGGAGTAAGCATCTTTTAATTTCATGGCTGCAGTCACCATCTGCAGTGATTCTGGAGCCCCCAAAAATAAAGTCTGACACTGTTTCCACTGTTTCCCCATCTATTTGCCATGAAGTGATGGGACCAGATGCCATGATCTTCGTTTTCTGAATGTTGAGTTTTAAGCCAACTTTTTCATTCTCCTCTTTCATTTTCATCAAGAGGCTTTTTAGTTCCTCTTCATTTTCTGCCATAAGGGTGGTGTCATCTGCATATCTGAGGTTGTTGATATTTCTCCCAGCGATCTTGATTCCAGCGTGTGCTTCTTCCAGCCCAGCGTTTCTCATGATGTACTCTGCATAGAAGTTAAATAAGCAGGGTGACAATATATAGCCTTGACGTACTCCTTTCCCTATTTGGAACCAGTCTGTTGTTCCATGTCCAGTTCTAACTGTTGCTTCCTGATATGCATATAGGTTTCTCAAGAGGCAGGTCAGGTGGTCTGGTATGCCCATCTCTTTCAGAATTTTCCACAGTTTATTGTGATCCACATAGTCAAGGGCTTTGGCATAGTCAATAAAGCAGAAATAGATGTTTTTTCTGGAACTCTCTTGCTTTTTCAATGATCCAGCGGAAGTTGGCTCCTCTGTCCATGCACTTCTTTGGCAAAAGTGGGTTGCCATACCTACTTTATTGAGGCACTCACCAAGCTGTACAATTGATATTTATACAAATGGCAATAACCCGATCAGATTTGAGAAAACATGTGTAATTCTTTTGTGGATACATCTGGAATAGTAAGTACCTGTGAGAGCTGATCAATGCCCATGAAGGTATGAGCAAGAGGGTGTCCTCTTGTTCACATTTCTCTGAAGTTAAAAATGACTATGTAAACACAGTACATGTGCATTACGGCAAACAGCAAAAATAGGATTTTTATTTTTCCACCATCATGAATTCTTACTGGCTTTCTATAGAAGTCTAAAGTATTTTTTTTCCAAATTATAACAGATGTTTTCACTAGATAGTGGGCTTCCAGAGGTCAGAAACAATCTTCTGTCCTCTAAAATAAAGCTTGATAATCTCACAGATTCTCAATAAATGCTGTTGATTAATGAGTATTCTACTAAGGCCAGCTAGATATTGATGATCCTCTCACTTTTCTTCCTGTCACTCACTGTACCTTTCCTTAAAATGAAACTTTTTTTAAAAATGATTAGGCCCTTTCTTCTTCTGTAAATAAGAGCTTTATCTAAAATGTACCACTACAGGGGTGGAGACTACATGGATATTCACTCAGGCACAGAGACTGGAGGATGAAAACAGATAACACAGAACTGGATTTTTTTTTTTTTTTTTTGAGAGAGAGGGGGCCCACACTGAGTGGCATGTAGGATCTTAGATGCCCAACCAGGGATCAAACCCACAATTCCTGCATTGAAAGTGCAGTCTTCCAAGTGGAGAGTCAACCACTGTATCCCCAGGGAAGTTCCAATAACTGGAGTTTTTTTTTTTATTTAAAAAAAAAGAGCTACTACCATCTTGTCAGCAACCTCAGGTCTTTGGAACCCAGAAGATACACGTCAGTATCTGGTGTCAGTCTTCTAGCAGGCTAAATCAAGGGAAATTTTAAAACAGTCATTTTAGAGATGAGAGCATTAATGATGACTCAAAGGAATGATCAGCAAAAAAAAAAAAAATTCTTTCCCTTTTGCACTCTGACTTTTCTGTGTGACGTCAGGTGTGTGAGCAAGTTCTCTGGGTCTTACTTTCCTTATCTGTGAAGCGGCTGGATAAACCACTGAACTTCATTAACTGTCAATAATCCTAATAGGATTAAAGTGAAATATTTCTATATTTTGTGACCCTTAAAAGCCCCAGAGGGTGCCTAGCACTGTAGCATCCTCTTTATGGAAATAAACTGTCAATAATGTGTGTTCAGGACTGCTACTCCCTCAATTCCCTATTCTGAGGGCACTGGAAAGAAGTAACTTGTGTTATTTTGCAGACCCCAACAGGCTGGTACCTTGTCACACTCCTGTTTCTAATCTTCTAGAACTCTCAAGCTGAAACCCTCTTTCAAACAGGCATTTCATGGGTACCACCAGCACTGACATCAAACCTTCAGTTCAAAGGTCACATCTCTCTCCCACTCCCCGGCCGTCTGTGTCTGGCCTGACCTCACCGAACGAAATGCCCTCTTTATCTCAAACAAGTATAGGCTGCTATGAGAAGGAGTCTGGAGAGGGAGATTATTGGTTGCAATTGTTTGAAAAATTCTAATAATTGCAAGCAAGGGATCCATCCTCTCGTGTCACGTAAGTTGGAAAATGGGTCAGACATAATGCATTTGGTTAAGTGTCTAAACTGAAAAGGTGCTATTTTATTTTAAATGGCATAGTCTTTACAAAGGCTAAGGTTACTGGTGCAATGCTCTCTCATTTTAAAATGTATCAGGGACATGCCCTCTGAGGGTCAGGCTTTCATTTGCGGATGTTAATTCTCAGCTGCCTGCTTCTCGTCCTTCATTGTACCCTGTGTCTTAGCTGGGCACGCTCCTGACTCCCTGCGCTATCCAGACGGTCCATGTAAATAGTGTTTATGTTAAGGAAGTCATGTTCAGTGTGACTGGAGCACACAGAAACTGATGTTGTTGTCACTTTAGATTAAGCTCTTATTTTAGTAAAGGAGGCAATTGGAGCAGGCAGCTGAGTGGCCGAATGAAATATTCAGCTCATTTCATTTAGAGCTGCCCGGTTTCCATTGTTCATGCTGGCAAGTCTGGTTAACCCTGTCGGTGCTGGCACATAGCAGCCCCTGACTCACTTACACACTCTCCAGCTAACACATTTTAAGTCATCCATCAATACACCTAGACGTAATCAAGTGCAAGAGATAGGCACAGTCACCCCTGGATGCATCGTGGTGAACTCCTGTCCATTTGGGTGCCCCAAATGAATGCTTTCAAAGGGGGATGTATGTGCACAGAGTCTAAATTTCCAGTTACAACTGGGAAATGGGTGAGCACTGAGATGCTCAGGACACCAGGTTTTCTCTTTTTGAGTCAGCTAAACTGTTAAAATGAAATAATGTGTTTACCAAGGGAAAATGTTGGGCTTTAAGTCCTGGAAACATGTTAAGTACTGCCCTGAGACAAGGAGCTGTTGAAAACGCAGGTAGACACCAGCATCATCCCCAAACCAATGCCCTAGCTACATAAATTACTGTTTGAAATGTACTATTTGGAAGGACTTGTGTATAGAGTCTTAATAATATTTTGCTACTTTCCTGGGAGTGCTGATTGTGTCCTGGCCGTTTTTTGGAATTTAAGGCACCTGTTTAGAGACTCTCCCACCATTACAGAATAATTCAGCCCAACCAAAAAAATCAGCTTTCTCTTTTTCTCCCTCTCCTCATCTCTCCTTCCCTCCTTCTCTCTCTTCCTGTCCCTACACCTTCTCCTTTCTCCTCCTCCATCCCTCCTTTTCTGGACAACTTAAATCAGAAAAGGTGACTGAGGGAAATGATACAGTAAATATCATTTTCATATGTCAAATCTAAGTTTCTCACCCATAAGAAAATGCTTTGTAAAGTGAATGACCATCATTTCAAGATCCTGGGAGAACAGAAATTCTTCCTAGCTACAACTTACTGATATTACTTTATGTTCATATAAAGTACCAGTCATCAATGAACAGAAATAACTAATTGCTATTATGGAGTCTGACTCAACTCCAGAAACACAATGAAAGACAAATACACACCAGGCTCTGTGCTGGGCTAACAGTAACTTTAAACTTCATGGTATCTAAATATTTAATAATTATTCTGTAGATCCAGGTTTTCTGGAGCCTGAAAGCTTATGTGATTTTAGAAAGAGAAAACAAATTGAAATGTTTAACATGCAAGTGAATATTTAGTTACAATGGAAAAATCCTAACAAATTAGTACTTGAAAACACTGAGATGTATCACAAACATCACAAAATCTGGGGAAAAAACACATAATACTCATATTAATTAACTCCCTGACCGCACTTCTCTAATGCTTTTTCCTCCCACAGTTGTTAGCTGCATACTCTGATTGCCTCTTTGTAAATATTACTTTCTATAGAGAACATGGAAAGATAATCCATTCTTTTATCTAGTATGCTTACTTAAATTGTATCTTTAAATTCTTATTGAATTTGCTTTTATTTATTTACTTATTTATTTGCTGAGCAGCATGTGGGATCTTAGTTCCCTGACCAGGATCGAACCTGCACCCCTTGCATTGGAAGCACAGAATCTTAACTACTGTAACACCAGGGTAGTCCTTTAAATTGTATTTTTAACTATTCATAATTGTGATTCAGAAACCATGCAACTGCACAATGCAAGATGCTTGCTGCCTATATTACTCCTATAAGTTTTTACCCTAAAAACACAGATATTTGAGAAATTCTACGTATGCAATATTCATCAAAAAAGAAAAATTACACAGTGCATTAACAATACTATGAACCGCATTAGTCATTAAATTCCCAACAGGAGAGAACTTCTATTGTGACTAAGCATTGAAACAAACCAAAATCCAAACTGTTTATAACATTATACATCTAATAACAAGAAAGGTTTTTCATAGGATAGCTTCTGGCTCTGTACGTTTCAAATCTAGTTACAACAGGTGTCAGGACTGTAGAACGTGTCCATAGGATAATATGGCCTCTGTTTCCTTACTTGTGTGTCAAATGGCTCCAGTAAATTGGCAAAGTGGAACGTCATCAATAGTGTCACTATACATGGAAGAGTAACATAACTATGTCCCATTTAATTTAAAATCACTGTATCACCAGCTTGATCCCCCTTTGGTAGACCCCCACTACCACCACTCCAGGATTCTTGCCTGGAGAATTCCATGGACAGATTAGCCTGGCAGGCTACAGTCCATGGGGTTGCAAAGAGTTGGACACGACTGAGTGACTAACACCACCACCAAAATAAAGCCGTTATCTCTCCAATGCCGTCACAAAACAGAAAAGGAAGGGGGGGAGGTTAAAGTGAAGGCACTGGTCACAAGCGATTGCAGTGAAAAAAGCTTAGATTGCAAATTTTACAAAATATATGGTTCTTTGAATACATGGCCTATACAGCATCTCCAAGCCTGGGAAAGAACTCATAGGAATGAAGGGCCCTGAAGCTTAGTTTTCCCTCTAGTGAAATAGTTTAGTTCTTTTCTGATTGAACAAATTTTTAAAATAATAAATATCAGATATTTGTCAATAATCATAATTATAAATATCTATTAAATGAATCTTATTTTAAGACATAGAGTCCAATTGGTAATTAACAATAATTGAAGAATTCAAAAAAAATACAAGAGAATGGTATTTGGAGCAAATTTTGTTTTTGGAATTATAAAACTGTTAGTACCAATTTTCTAAAAAAACAAAGACCTTCTGCATCTAAAGTATAAACAAAATGTGGGATTAAACAAAAAAAAATTTTTTTTAATTGCCACATATTTCAGCTGCTAAAAAACAAGATAGCTGTTGAGAAGAGCATGCTGAGTTAGCCACTGGCAGGAAAACTGTGGAAATACACATTTGGAACTCCGTTTTCCAAAGAGCCTATGGAATTAAATAAGAGAAGAAAGCAATTCCAAAATTTAATTTTGATAGAATTTTCTCCTCTGCTGACTCTCAGAAACGTACAAATTGCAATCTTATAACACATTATCTCTAAAAACTGCAAATACCTTATGTGTGTTATATAAACAGTTACAGCATATTTTTCCATTAAACAAAATATTAAATCAAAACATTCTATGTACTCATAATATTAAAAAAGCTTTCTAATTTTTAATATAAGGTTTTCATAGTGAGTTCATTCATTTGAATTATCTTTGAATATGCATTAGAAAGATACTAATTCTATACACTCATATTGACTAAAAAGATAAAACATAAACTTGGAGACAAATGATCAATGCTTAAATCCAATGCATAACTCAGCATATTCATTAAAGCAGCTAAACTTATTAAAGTTTTTACAGACTTCTCAAACTATTCATTAAGAGTTTAGGGGAAAATTGATCTTAGATTTAGGAATCAAATTCCACTAAAAACTTTTGAGATGGATGCCCCAATCTCTAAAGTGGGTGAAATGATCAGTTTATTAGCTTTTCAAACTTGCATGTCTTTCTAGTTTGTTTCTTTTCTTCCTTCCGCCTCCTTTACTTTCTTGAAACCATAGGAACTGGGTGGCCCTGCCACAAAATTCTTAGCCAATGAAATGTGAATTATAAAAAAAAAAATATTTCAAGACATCAAGTTTTTGAGGGAGGGTAGAGGAAGAATTAAGACTTTTTTTAGAAAGTTGCTGAGGAACAGCAAAGCTAAAACTAAAGCACAAACTCTCAAAGGTTAGAAGAAGCAGAATTTACTGAACAGAATCAACTATATTCAACTCAAAGTCAACAACAGGGAACATCCAAAGTCATTTCAATACATATACCAACAGACCAAATTCTTAGCACATGAAATGTGAATTATAAAAAAAAAAAATTCAAGACATCAAGTTTTGAAGGGAGGGTAGAAGAAGAATTAAGACTTTTTTAGAATGTTGCTGAGGAATAGCAAAGCTAAAACGAAAGCACAACTCTCAAAGGTTAGAAGAAGCAGATGTTAACGAACAGAACCAATTATAGTCAACTCAAAGTCAACAACAGGGAACATACAAAGTCATTCCAACACATATACCAACAGCCCAAATTTGTACCTGCCAAGTCTACTTTCCTCTTTCACTTCT
The DNA here is from genome assembly GCF_016772045.2 of Ovis aries. Lineage (NCBI taxonomy): Eukaryota > Metazoa > Chordata > Mammalia > Artiodactyla > Bovidae > Ovis > Ovis aries. Next base: position 191,224,641 of record NC_056056.1, on the reverse strand, counting down.
CTGATATCTTAATCTAAATAGACAAAATGCTTCATTGCAATAATATGGCTACCCCAGATATATCCTAAATTCCATTTGCTATAAAGAAAAAAAATGGAGAAGGCAATGGCGTCCCACTCCAGTACTCTTGCCTGGAAAATCCCATGGACGGAGGAGTCTGGTGGGTTGCAGTCCATGGGGTCGCTAAGAGTCGGACACGACGGAGCGACTTCCCTTTCACTTTTCACTTTCATGCACTGGAGAAGGAAATGGCAACCCACTCCAGTGTTCTTGCCTGGAGAATCCCAGGGATCGGGGAGCCTGGTGGGCTGCTGTCTATGGGGTCGCACAGAGTCGGACACGACTGAAGTGACTTAGCAGCAGCAGCAGCATAAAGAAAAAACAGCCAACCCATTCACATGTAACACACACACACACACACACACACACACACACACACACACACACACACGTGCATTTTGATGAGTTTTTTGTAAGTTGTAAATTTCCAGAGGTTCAAACAACATATGCAACAGAAATGAAACTTATTATCAGACAAAATATTTTAACAAAGTCTGACAGAAAAATGACACAAATGTCATTGTCTAAACCAGGAGTATGGCCTGTGATCCAAATCCAGCTCACTAACTTTGAAATAAGAATGGTTTAATGAAAGAACATTTATAATCAATTTGATGATAGAGAATATTACCACTAAACTACGACTAGGTGCAATGTCTCTGCTCTCAAAAACAAATACAGTTTTTCTCATTATTAGACTTCTACATTAAAAATTTACTCAATCATTGCATTTTGAATTATATCAATAAAATATTTTTGGAAAAAATTTTTCCTGCTCTTAAAATGGTTACATTATATCCTCAATTTCACCGGCTAGCCTACAAAATCTAGAATATTTACTATCTGGTCCTTATAAGAAAAAGTCTGTGGATACTTAGTCTATCTAAAACAATCTAATCTACAAAATTGTTTTAGCCTCATATATTCTAGCTCTTATAACATAGGTATGTATCCATGTGGAGAAGGCAATGGCAACCCACTCCAGTACTTTTGCCTGGAAAATCCCATGGATGGAGGAGCCTGGTAGGATGCAGTCCATGGGGTCACAAAGAGTTGGACACTTACTGAGCTTTCACTTTTCACTTTCATGCATTGGAGAAGGAAATGGCAGCCCACTCCAGTGTTGTTGCCTGGAGAATCCCAGGGACCATGGAGCCTGGTGGGCTGCCGTCTATGGGGTCGCACAGAGTCGGACACGACTGAAGCAACTTAGCAGCAGCAGCAGCAGCATGTCTGCATGCATTTAGAATGCATAGTATAACTACTCTCATAAAAGACTTACAACTATCTCCTGTGTGTGTGCTTAGTTGCTCAGTCATGTCCCACTCTTTGTGACCCTTTGGACTATAGCCTGCTAGGCTACTCTAACGATAGGTATTTTTAGGCAAGAATACTGGAATGGGTTGGCATTTTCTCCTCGATGGGATCTTCCTGATCCTCCCAACTACTACCTCCTAATGCTCCCTAAATCATTACCAGGAAAAGACCACAATAATTATCCCTGAAAAATAAACTTCTACGGAGAGTTCACAATTACAGATCACATTTATCTAACCTTCATAGTAAAATGAAAAAGAAGCACTGATTTTACCCTACAGTTTAGTTTTAAAAAAATAAAATTATAATGTCCAATGTTAGTGGAAGTGTAGATCAAAAAATCCATTTCTATATTAGCTATAGCAGTGTTGGATGGCACAGTCTGTCTGGAAAGTCTATCTAGTAACAGATAACAAAATGCATTAAAATACTTAACACAATTTGATATAGTAAATAAACTTTTGTGAATCCAAAAATATGAAAACATACATAAAGATGTTCAATAAACCATTACTTGCAACTGTGACCTGACGCTACCATTTTTTTCTTATTAATAGCCCTCAGTTCAGTTCAGTTCAGTCACTCAGTCGTGTCCAACTCTTTGCGACCCCATGAATTGCAGCATGCCGGGCCTCCCTGTCCATCACCACCTCCCGGAGTTCACTCAGACTCACGTCCATTGAGTCGGTGATGCCATCCAGCCATCTCATCCTCTGTCATCCCCTTCTCCTCCTGCCCCCAATCCCACCCAGCATCAGAGTCTTTTCCAATGAGTCAACTCTTCGTATGAGGTGGCCAAAGTATTGGAGTTTCAGCTTTAGCATCAGTCCTTCCAGGACTGATCTCCTTTAGAATGGACTGGTTGGATCTCCTTGCAGTCCAAGGGACTCTCAGGAGTCTTCTCCAACACCACAGTTCAAAAGCATCATTCTTTGGCGCTCAGCCCTACCGTCCATCAAGTCATAGAAGGGAGAAATCTTGGCCCTATTCTTTCCCTCACACTAAGAGCCAATAATTTCTCCCCCTTAGTCTTCCACATCTTTTCTTCTTCATCTCTATAGCTACTATGTTGGTTTAAGAACTTGCTATCCTCTTCTGGATTCCTGCAGTATCATCTTGGGACTAGATCTGGAAAATGAGATCTAAGCTTATACAATTTGGGGACCCTTTAAAGAAAAAGAAGGTAAAACTGTAAATGCAAAAGGTTTGTCACCAATGCTTCTCTCTATAAGCATAAGAGAGGGGTAGTAATATAGAAATAGAAGTGCTCGTAATCAGCTGAAGCTAAAAGCTCACACTTCTGGCAAATTTTATGAAAACACAGAACCACAAGAATACATTTTGGAGTCTCCACCAAAACTGCTAGAGGTCCTTGCAAGCCAAGTGTGTTTTGTTTTGTTTTGTTTTCCTTTTTTTTTTTTTAAGCTTTTTGGTATATCTGAACCCTTACCAAATGCTTAGATCCTGAAGCTTACAATTTCTAAGCCATCCATCCCATCATATTGCTGATAAATCAATTTTTCTAAAATGCAGTTTTAAACATATTTTTGCCCCATTTGTAAACCCTTCTTGCCAATAGGATAATTAGTACAAAGCATTCCATGATATCACCTCCACCTACTTTTCCAACTTCATTTTCTAGACATGCTGCATTATTTACAGTTCCTTATGATGTTATTTCAGTCATACTATACCTTAACAAATGTTCCTGCTTCTAACTGTAATGTATTTTCTTCTCCTTTCTGGCTAAAAGATTTCTTCTTTTTTTCTGTTAAAATTCGTTACAGATCTGAAACTAGAGTTGAAAGCAACTTCTTTGGCCCATTCTCATCCAGCTTTGTACTTACCATGCATTACAAGGACTTATGGTCTGTTTTCCCTAATAAATTACAGTCTCCTTCAAGGTGGAACCCCTGGCCTAGCCATCTTTATTTCCCAAGTGCCTGCATTAAGCACTCAGTTATCCTCAGCTGAACAAATGAATGGAAAAGGAAGAGAAGCAAATATACTACAAGGTTACTATTATTGCTTTTGGTTATTGGCATTGTTAGCAATTTTTTACCCTCATTTTAAAACATTTTTGCTATTTGGCTATGTATGTTTTATAGTGGGAAATCTAATTTATAATAAAATATTTCTTTGAGGTTTCTTGTGATTTTCATTAGATCTAGTATCTAATTCTCTTAATTCTTTGCACACCTGTGCCAGGCTTATTTAGAGGGCCAACAGTCTACCTTACTTGAAATAATGTTTAGATTCCTATACACAATTAGCTAAATAAATATCATTAGTGCAGCTTCATTAAAACATATTTTTCTTAAATATTTCTCAGTACACATATTTCTCAGTAAGTGAGCATTTATTAGAATTTTGGCAAGAAAAATCTTAAAATGGACTTATTTCCATAGGTATATATTTCAAGCACTAACTGAAAGGGATAATAAAAATGTTTTGCCATCTGGAATAAAACAGCACTAAATACTACAAGACTCAAATTATGTTCATATTCATGAAGACACATTTCCAAATCACTATTATAATTCCTATCTTCCACATAAGATGCACTAAAGAATTGTTTTTATAAGGAAAATATCCAAAACAATCTGATAATTTTCCTAAATATAACCCTCATTGAAGCTGAATATATTTTAGTAAAGCTATCATTATCATTATCCAGTAAATGCCTGCAGGAACTTCAGAGCAAACATTTTATTCATTTTCTTTCGCATGATCTAAATATGTTGCTTTATTACACATTGTTTAACTATGCTCTACATGAAACAGACCACGTACACATGGCATATGTAGATATGAATACAGGTCAAGAGCACCCCAAAAGCAAACCACAGGTCACAGGAATAACATCAGCAAACTCACACTGACACCATTTTAGTAGTTTCAGATCCAGCTGAATTCTTCACAATCTATACCTCTAGTTCAAGTACAAGTTCATTTTCTAGCGTAGAGTATTACAGTTTTAGATGAACTTCTTCACAAACCTGTTCCTTTGTGTAAGGAATAAAGTGTAAAGTGACTCCTTTGTGTAAGGTGCAAGGTTATTACAAGCTCATGAGATAGTTTGACCCATGTCTTAGTCTGAGCTCCTTCTTTGGGTGGATCCATGCCCCAGCCAATCTGATCGGATGTTTAAAGGAAAACTAGCATTCTCCTCTTTGCAGAGGACTGCATGCAAGAGCTGCCTGAGATGAAGTGTGGCACAGCAGAAAGAACTCGGCTATAGAGTCACAATGTCATGGCGCGGAATCTCCACAATGGCATTTCAAGGGCTGCGTGACTTTCAAGTTATTGAACCTCTTTGAACCGTAGTGTTATGGGCTGAATGGCGTCCCCCTCCACCCCAAATTCACACGATAAAGTCCTAACTTCAGGTATCTCAGTCTGACATTTGCTTGCTTTTTTTTTTCCTTTTTATTTTTTTAAACACTAATATTTTTCTCATTAACAGACTTTACTTCTCGGTCTTAGGTTTATGAAAAAATTGAAAAAAAACATAAAGAGTTCTCAAATACTCCCTTCTCCCCACCCTCAGTTTACCCTGTTATTAACATCTTACACTGGTATGATACTTTTTTTTTTTTTTTACAGTTCATGAACCAACAATGAAATGATTATTAACTAAAGTCCATTGTTTACATTTGACTTCTTTTTTTGTGTTGCATGCTTCTATGTACTTTGACAAATACAGAATGGCATGTCTCCACCATTACAGTATCATATATCATATGATAAAGCTTAACTGCCCCAAAACCCCACTGTGTTCCACATATTCATTTTTCCCTTTGTGTCTCCTTTCTCTATCTCTGTAGTGTATATATATATAATATAGTAATATAAATGATCCTGTGTTTTTAATTTCAAATTCCATTTGTTCATGTGGTATATGGGAAATCGATTTACTTTTGTATATTAGTCTAATCTAGAAGCAATACTTATCCAGGAGTCTTTTTATAAATTATTTTGAATTTTCTACATAGACAATTATGTAACCTATCAACAGTTTTCATCTTTCTCTGTCCCTATCTGTGAAGTGAAAGTCACGCAGTCACATCAAAGTCTTTGTGACCCCATGGCCTATACAGTCCATGGAATTCTCCAGGCCAGAATACTGGAGTGGGCAGCCTTTCCCTTCTCCAGGGGATCTTCTCAACCCAGGGATCAAACCAAGTCTCCCACACTGCAGGCGGATTCTTCACCAGCTGAGCCACAAGGGAAGCCCCTTCCCCATTTGTGTGTATACATACATATTTTTCCTTGTCTTAATCCATTAGCTAGGAAGTTCCAGTATGATGCTGAATAGGAGTGGTAAGAGGAGACATCATTGTCTTATCCTACAGTGATAGGAGAAGGAATCTTGTTTCTCATCATGGTGTGTGCTTTTAACTGTAGGTTTCTCTATTCCTAGATGATTGAAAGTTTATCATGAATGGGTGTTGGATTATGTGAAATGCTTTTCTGTATCTATTTTTATAATCATATGATTTTTCTTCTTTCAGGTCAGTTCAGTCACTCAGTCGTGTCCAACTCTTTGTGACCCCATAAAGCGCAGCATGACAGGCCTCCCTATCCATCACCAACTCCTGGAGTTCACCCAAACCCATATCCATTGACTTGGTGATGCCATCCAACCATCTCATCCTCTGTCGTCCCCTTCTCCTCCTGCCCTCAATCCCTTCCAGAATCAGGGTCTTTTCAAATGAGTCAGCTCTTCGCATCAGGTGGCCAAAGGACTGGAGTTTCAGCTTCAACATCAGTCCTTCAGTGAACACCCAGGACTGATCTCCTTTAGGATGGACTGGTTGGATCTCCTTGAAGTCCAAGGGACTCTCAAGAATCTTCTCCCAGACCACAGTTCATCAATTCTTCTGTGCTCAGCTTTCTTTATAGTTCAACTCTCACATCCATACATGACTAGATTTTTCTTTTTTAGCTATTAATATGATAGATTATAGCAATTGATTTTTGAATGGTGAATGAGAGTTGCATATTTTTTATATACGATACCGGATTCAACCGCTAGATATTTTGCCTAGTTTTGATATTAGGCTAATGCTAGTATCACAGAATGAGTTTGGAAGTGTTCCCTATGATTCTATTTTGTGGATCAGTTAGTATAGAATTAGTATCACTGTGACCTTTAAAAGTGGGTCATTGCATATATAATTAGTTATGCAAAGATGAGGTTATTAGTGTGGGCCCTAATCCTATATAGGATCTTCCCAACCCAGGGATCAAATCTAGGTCTTCAGCATTGCAGTTGGATTCTTTACCAGCTGAGCCACCAGAGAAGTACAAATAATTAACTTAGCCACTAAGTTGTGCCCAACTCTTCTGACCCCATGGACTGTAGCACACCAGGCTCTTCTGTCCATGGAATTTACCAAGCAAGAATACTGGAGTGGGTGCCATTTCCTTCTCCAGGGGATATTCCCTACCCAGGGAATGAATCTAGGTCTCTTGCATTGCAGGCAAATTCTTTACCAACTGAGCCACCAGGGAAGCCCAATCCTATACAACTGGCTTTCTTAAACCAGCACACCTAGCTTCCTCAAATGTTAAATCCTTAACATAAAGGATGCACTGCCAGTATACAGATTTAAACCCACAACACAGATATTCAAAAAAGGGGAGGCAATATTTTTTATCACACAGGATGTAACATTTGACGTATTTCATTTCCTTGAATCTTACTCCTTTCTCCATTCAGTCAGACAAGTTGCTAAATTATTGGCAAGAACTGGGAGATTGGGATTTTGACATATATATATATATATATATATATATATATATATATATACACACACACACACATACATACAAACACACTACTATCTATTTCACACTATGTATAAAATAGACAACTAATGAGAACTTACTGTATAGAAATAAAACTCTACTCAGTGCTCTATCTTGACCTAAATGAGACGGATATCTAAAAAGGAGGGGATATATGTATACGTACAGCTGATTTACTTTGCTGTACAGTAGAAACTAACACAGCATTGTAAAGCAACTATATTCTAATAAAAAGCCTTTTAAAAAAAGAAAAGAAAATTATTGGCAGAGGAGGGAAGCATGGGTGATGTAGGGGTGTCAATTACTGGTTTTTGAGTTTCAAAAGTCTAAGACCTTCTGGGAAATTAGAATGACTCTCACACATTGAAAATAGACTTAAAAGAAATCCTCCCATTTACTGAGCTAAAATCATATTTAGGTACTTTTGAGTGGAAGATAAGGTAGTCAAGCCATGTACAGATATTAGTGAATCTAGAAGCAAGTTACCAACGGGGTGGCTAAGCCTTTACCCCTCCCCCAACCACTCTCCTCTTCCTGCTGCTGCTTACTAGCTTCAGTTGTGTCTGATTCTGTGGGACCATACGGACTGCAGCCCACCAGGCTCCTCTGTCCATGGGATTCTCTAGGCAAGAGTACTAGAGTGGGTTACCATATCCTCCTGCAGGGGATCTTCCTGACCCAGTGATCGAACCTGGGTCTCCTGCATTGCAGATAAGAAAGAGTCTTTACCACTGAGCCACCAGGGAAGCCCCTAACTCTTCCTAGTGTAGCTGACTTGATCAGATGTTAAACTAGGAGATTCAACTAAGGCACCTTCATTGAACAGGCATGCAATTCTGCATGCAATTCCTGCAAAGAAAAGGGCTAGACCAAAACCAAAATTGTTTTTAAAGTCCTAAGAACTGGCTGCATGCATGCTAAGTCACTTTAGTCATGTCCAACTCTTTGAGACACTGTGGACTGCTAGGCTCCTCTGTTCATGGGATTTCCCATGCAAGAACACTGAAATGGGTTGCCACACCCTCCTGCAGGGGATCGTCTGAGTCTTTTTTGTCTCTTGCATTGGCAGGCAAGTTCTTTAACACTGGGAAGAACATGTTGGATGGCTCTAAAACCCAACAAGAAAACATAAAGGATCAAAGGAACAGAGGTGAGGAGAAGCATTATGGAACGGTTCTTGGATTGAGCTGCTGCCCTGTGACAAGCCCCTCCTCGCTGAAGAAGGTGGGATAGAAGGGGCTATTTTCTCTCTCAGGTCTTTAGGGAGGCCTCAAAAGAACAGTTTAGATGGCATGGATGTGTCCCCTGGAGCTTAGGAAACCTGAAAGATTGCAGACTGGCTCCCACCTTGGGAATCTCGAGGATAAGAAGGAGGTAAGGAACAACTCAGTAATTTGAGAAGCACCCTTCAGCCCTTGGAGGTTCACGGGACGCATGTTTTCATGATGCAAGCGTGAGCCAAGGATGACAGAGCCAGCCTGAAGCCCCAGATGGCCGCCTGGAAGTATCCTTTATACACTCAACATGAGTTCATGTGGGATGGACTAGCCGAGAACCAGGAGGTGAGTAGGGAGTGGACACCTACAGGAGAAGCCCTGTCCAAGCCAGGAAAGTTGAAGACAAATGGGTCCAGCAGGGGAGCCACCAAAGTCCCCCCAAAGTAGCCAAATGACTCTCAGTTTTAAATATCTGCCAGGCCCTGAAACCTAGAGCCAGGTTAACATAGTACCTGTTCACATAAAGAACATCCCTAAGCCTCTCATTTCCTTTTCTTTCCCTTGTTTCAATCCCTTAGGATTTAGCGATAGCAGCCAGCAAATGGGGGAGGAAGTGACAGACAGAGAAAGAAAACAGCACACCCTCTCCCTCTGCAAGAGCCCAATCCAAATATGGACCTCAGAGAGGGGATGAGAGATGATTTGATATTAAATGAACTTGCAAGCGACTATTACAGCCTGAGATCAGACCATTCTAATTTCTGAATGTAGACAATGTGTATGATTTAAAGTGTAGATAGAAATTTTTTTAATCTAAGAGTAATCTTACTAGGTATGGAGCCTACTTGAGGCCTAAATTTCATCCAGAGGCAAGAGAATACCCACTTCCCTTTTCCCAGTGCATTTTAAAGAAACAACAGGAAAAATAAAATGTAAATTGTGTTTAGATTGATTTCCTAAGTTGTGCTATTCAAAATACTGTAACAGGGCTGTTCAGTCGCTCAAAGTCATGTCCAACTCCTGCAACTGCATGGACTGCAGCACGCCAGCCTTCCCTGTCCTTCACTATCTCTTAGAGTTTGCTCAAACTCATATCCATTGAGTCGACGATGCCATCCAACCATCTCATACTCTGTCACCCCCTTCTCTTCCTGCCCTCAATCTTTGCTAAATACGATGGTAGAAAACAATGGCAGATGGAATGGATTTTCCTTCTTGGATGAGGTCCAGACCTTGGAAATGACTAAGTGATATATTGCAGGTGGACCTGACCAGGTCTGCCAAGGACTGCCTGGAGTAGCATGACACAGAAGCAACAGAACAAGGCCCAGGGGCGTCACGGCATCATGCAAGGAGCACAGAGCTCTACGCAACCCCAGAGACTTTCTTCTGGTTCAGCAGCAGCACACCCTCATGCGTCCAGGGAGTATCTGGAAGAAGGCATGAGAAGGAAAGGAAAAGATCCTCAAAGGAAGACCAAGGTGTGCCTCAGCAGTGGCCCATGAGTGCTGACGAAGGATAAGAGGACAAACGTGACTCGTGGAGAGATGACAGCCTAGAAGCAGATATGTTACCCCTCACCTTCAAAAATCTTACCTAGAATTAGAATGCAACCTCAAATTGCTTCCACGTGGCTACATGAAGGGCTAAAATATAATTTAGATCTAACTATAGAAAATAAAACAAGTTACATTCCTTGCACACTCAGTTGTATAGACACATACCTGCCACGTGTGGTGAAGCTTGTCCCAGACTTCTAAGAATCCTCCTGAAGTATGTCTTTACACCGTGGATGGTTAAGAAGCCTAGAAGAGAATCAAGAGCTAAGTCACTTAGAGGCAGTTTCTTGGGGTGAGGAGGTTGACTCTTAAATTTTGGCTGTTTGGGGAAATGCCAGTGGATGGTGTTCAACTGAGCCTGACAGACTACACAACATCCATTACTACAGAACTCTAAAATTCCATCTAGAACATTATAGAACCATCAGCAGAAGGAAAAAAAAAAAAATAGAATGAACCAGCTTATTTGGTCTGTTTTTGAAAATCAAATGTTCCAAATCCCAGGAGAAAACATAGGAAAGAAGAGGTAAAATGGGGAACTTGAGGTTCCTATCCTAAAAACTCTGGAATTTTTAAAAGCATCAAGTCCATTTCTAATGAGAAAGTGAAAGTTGCTCAGTCGTGTCTGACTCTGAGACCCCATGGACTATAGCCCACCAGGCTCCTCTGTCCATGGAATTCTCCAGGCCAGAATACTGGAGTGGGTAGTCATTCCTTTCTCCAGGGGATCTTCCCAACCCAGGGATCAAACGCAGGTTTCCTGCATTGCAGGCGGATTCCTGACCATCTGAGCCACCAGAGAAGCCCAAGAATACTGGAATGAGCAGCCTATCCCTTCTCCAGGGGATCTTCCCAAGCCAGGACTCAAACTGGGGTCTCCTGCATTGCAGGTGGATTCTTTACTAGCTGAACTACCAGGGAAGCCCGTTTCTAATGAGAGAAGAAACATAAATCCAAGTAAGGGAATAGATTGTGGTAGGGGGTCCTATTTTAGAGACAGTGTTCAAGGGAAAAGTCGCTCTGCTAAGGTAACATTTGTGCAGAGACCAGGACAAAGTGAGCAATGGGACAGAGGCACTGTCCATGCTGTGGGGACAGCTAGAACAAAGGCCCTGTGGAAAGAGCCCAGAACAGCAAAAAGGCCACTGTGCCTGCAGTGGGATATGTCCCGGAAAGACAAGCAGCACGTGGAGGAAGTAGGAAAGGGCCAAGGAAAGGCTTTGAATTTTAATCTGGAAGCCATTAGAAGGCTGTCTTTTTCTTTAATCAAATATTATAACGTGACACCACTGTGTATTTGCATGCATTTCTCAGAAATATACAGAGAAATCCCCTATATCTTTTACCCTGTTTCCCTCAAGGGTAACATCTTACAAAGCTATAGTCCAATATCAAAACCAAGAGATTGCCATTGATAGAGTTAAGATACAGAAGATTTCCATCCCCAGAAGAGTCCCTAAGATTGTCTTTTTATAGCCCTCCTATCCCACTTCCTTCTTAAACCCTGGAAACCACTAGTGTACAATTTCTATAGTTTTGTCATTTCAAAATTATCATACAAATGAAATCATACACAAATCTCTGGTGATTCATCCAGGTCGGGTATCAATACTTTGTTCAGTTATATTGCTCAATAGTAGTCTATGGTCCAGATCATTTAACCATTCACCCACTGAAAGGCACTACAGTATTACACTATTTCTAGTTTGGTGTTATATAAGCAAAGCTACCATCAACATTGGCACACAGGCTTTTGTGTGAGTAGAAGTTTTCCTTTCTCTGAGATAAATGCCCATGAGAGCAACTGCTGGATTCTATGGTGATTATAAGTTAAGTTTTCTTTAAAAACCTGTCAAACTGTTCTGTAAAACGTTCTGTATCATTTTACATTCCATCAGCCATGCATGAGTGAGCTAGTTTCTGCAATCCTTGCCAGCATTTGGCATTGTCACTATTTCTTATTTTAGCCATTCTGCTTTTCTCTAATGATTAATGATGTTGAACATCTTTTCATGTGCTTAGATGCTAGCTGTATATACCCTTTCCTATGAAATGTTCCTTCATGTCTTTGGTCTATTTTCTGATTGGATTGTTTCATTTTTTTTTTTATTGAAGTGTTTTTAAAGATTATATTCTTAATAGTAATCCTTACTACAAGTCTAAATATATAGTCTGAAACTACTTTCTCACAGACTGTAGCTTATCATATTCTTAACAGGGTATTTCACAGAACCCAGCTTTCTGATTGGATTGTTTCATTTTTTAATTGGTTTTGAAAGATTATATTCTTAATACTAATCCTTACTTCAAGTCTAAATATATAGTCTGAAGCCACTTTCTCCCAGCCTGTAGCTTATTTTAGTATTAACAGGGTATTTCACAGAGCCCAAAGTTTTTAATTTTGCTAAGTTGAATTTATCAATTTATCATTTTATAAATTATGGTTTTGATACAAAGTCTAAAAATGCACTGTCTTGCCCTGGATCCTGAAGATGTTCCATTTTTTTTTCATAAAAATTTATTTTTAAATTTTATCAATACATTTAAGTTCTTGATATATTTTGAGTTAATTTTTGTAGAAGTCTAAGACAGGCGAAGTTTCATTTTTTGCTTATGGATGCTCAACAACTTCAATACCATTTATTGAGAAGGCTATGCTTCCTCCACTGAACTGGTTTTGCACCTTTGTCAAAAATCCGTTTATATCTGTGTGGGCCAATTTCTGGGTTCTCTGTTCTATTTCATTGTTATATACATGTATCCCTCTGCCAAACTCACACAGTCTTGATTACTGTAGCTGTATGATAAATCTTGAAATTGAGTAGATTAATTCTTCCCACTCTATTCTTCTATTTAAAAATTCTTATAACTATTCTGATCTTTGCCTTTCCATAAAATTTTTAGAAAAATCTGATCTACAAAAAAAATTGTGCTAAAATATTGATACAAACTGTGTTAAACCTGTACATCAGTTCGAAGAGAATTGATATGTTTGTTATGGTGAGTCTTCTAATCCATTAACATGGTATATACCTATTTATTTGTATTTTCAATCAGTACTGTATGGCTTTTAGCATATAGTCCTACACATGTTCTGTTAGATTTATAACTAAGTATTTAAATTTTTGAGTGATTATAGATGGCACTGTATTTTTAATTTTGGTACCCAGTTGTTCCTTGTTATTATACAGGAATATAGTTGATTTTTGTATGCTTATCTCATATCCTGATGGCTTCCCTGGTGGCTCAGACGATAAAGCGCCTGCCCACAGTGCGGGAGACCCAGGTTTGATCCCTGGGTTGGGAAGATCCCCTGGAGAAGGAAATGGCAACCTACTCCAGTACTCTTGCCTGGAAAATTCCATGGACTGAGAGGCTCCTGAGAGCCTGGTAGGCTACAGTCCATGGGGTCGCAAAGAGTCGGACATGACTGAGCGATCCTATGTGTAGGATCTCATATCCTATTACCTTGCTGAACTCACCTATTAGTTTTGAAAGGTTTTTTTTCTTTTTTTTAAGTCCTCTAGGGTATTCTACATAAACAATCATGTCATCTGAAAATAGGGACTATTTTATTTCTGATTCCATTCTGATCTCTATGATTTTAGTTTCCTTCCCTTATCTTTTTGTACTGGCTGGAAGTTTTAGCAATATATTAAGTAAAATTGGTAAGTGCAAATATTCTTGACCTTGTTCCTTATCTGAGGAGAAACAATTCAGTCTTTCATCATTAAGGGTAATGTTAGTTATAGAATTTATGCAGTCTTTTTCAGATGCTTGATGTCAAGGTGAAGTTCTCTGTTCTCATTTTTCTGAGAATTTTTATCATAAACGGTTGATTTTGTCAAATGCTTTTTTCTGCATGAATGGATAGGATCATATGGTGTTTCTTCTTTAGCCTGTTAACAAGGTGAATTTCAAGTACTGAACCAACCTTGATCCATGGAATAAATCCTACTCAGTCATGGAATGTATATATTGCTGAATTCTATTTGTTAATATTTTATTAAGGATCCTTATGTCCATGTTCATGAAGAATATTATGTCTAGTTTTCTTTTCTGTTCTACCTTTGTCAGGTTTTGGTATCTCAGTAATACTACTTTCCTAAAATGAATGGTTTTCTGGAAGAGATTGTATAGAGCTGATGCTATTTCTTTCAATGTTTGTTAGAATTCTCTAGTGAAACCATCTGGGAGTGGATTTTTTTATTGTTAAAATTATTTGTTCAATCTCCTTAAAAGTTTTAGGGCTATTCAAACTATCTATTTAATATTGAGTGAGCTGGGAAGGACTGGGGGCAGGAGAAGAAGGGGATGACAGAGGATGAGATGGCTGGATGGCATCACCGACTCGATGGACATGAGTTTGAGTGAACTCCGGAAATTGGTGATGGACAGGGAGGCCTGGCGTGCTGCGATTCATGGGGTCGCAAAGAGTTGGACACGACTGAGCAACTGAACTGAACTGATGCCATTCAAAGAGTTGGTCCATTTCTTCTAAGTTGTCAAATTTATATGTATAGAACTGTTCCTAGTATATGCATATTATCCCTTTGATGTCTGCAGAGTCTGTAGTGATACACTTTAATATTTCATTCTTCACATTGGTGATTTGTGTCTTATCTGTTTTTTCTTTGTCAGTCTTGTGAGGCGTTTGTCAACTTTATCAGTCTTTTCAAATAACCAGAATTTTTTCATTGTTTTTCTGTTTCCAATTTTATTAAATTTTTGTTTTTATTATGATTTCCTTCATTCTGCTTGCTTTGGACTTCAGGTATATTCAGCTCTTCTTTTTCTAGGTTATTGAACTGTGAGTTTAGATTATTGATTAGAAATTTTTCCTTTTCTCTAACATATGCATTTAATGCTACAAAACATGCCTTTCAGCACTTCTTTACCTGTGTCCCACAAATTTCAATGGTGTATTTTTATTTTCAATCCATTCAATGTATCATGTTCCTTGACACCTCCTTTATGGCCCGTGGATTATTTATAGTGTGTGTAGTTGAATTTCCAAGTGTTCAGAGATTTACATGTGATTTTTCTATTACTGATTTATAATTTGATTCACGGTAGTCAAAGAATACATTCTTTAAGATTTTAATTCTTTAAAATTTTGTGAGACTTGTTTTCTGATCCAGGATATGGTCAAATATATTACATACTCCATGGTCACATTAAAAGAATGTGTGCTCTGTTCCTGTGGAGTAGAGAGCTCAGTGAGTACCAATTAAGTCTGTTGGTCACTGATGCTGAGTTTTTTAATATCTTTGCTGATTTTCTGTCTAGTTTTCTATCCATTGATGAGATAGGGGTATTAAAATCTTCATTTATAAATCTATTTATTTTTTTTTAATCTCATTTTTTTGCAACTCAGTAATTTAGGGCACACATCTTTAGAATGACTGAGTCTTATTGATGGTGCAACTCTTGTATCAATACATAATATCCCCCCTCTATCACAAGTGCCTACTGTATCTGATATTAATATAGCAACTCCTGCTTACTATTATTAATGTTTGCAAAATACTTTTTACCAATTCTTTACTTTCAACTTGTCAACATCACTATATTTGAAGAGATTTATGCTTCCTTGGTAGCAGAGGTTAAAGCGTCTGCCTGGAATGCGGGAGACCTGGGTTCAGTCCCTGGATCGGGAAGATCCCCTGGAGAAGGAAATGGCAACCCACTCCAGCATTCTTGCCTGGAGAACTCCATGGAGAGTAGAGCCTGGCAGGCTACAGTCCACGGGGTCACAAAGAGTCAGACACCACTAAGCGACTTCCACTTTCACTTTCACTTTATGAAGATAAGCACTGTAGTTGGGTGCTTTTTTTTTAATATGCTCTAACAATCTGTCTCAATTGCTGTATTTAGACCATTTATATTTCATGTAATTATTGATATGTTAGGCCAGAAGCCAATAATTTCACTTTGTTTTTGGTTTTTGGTTTCTATGTTTTCTTTATCTTGTTATTCTTAAACATTTTTTATAATTCAATTTTTATTTATCTATAATATTTTTGAGTATCTTTTTCTATAGCTTTTTTAGTAGTAGGTTTAAGTATGACATCAAACTACATAATATATCACAGTCCAAGGATGTCATCATATTAATAGTTTGAGTCAAATGTGTCATGAAACATGTCCTACTGAATATTTCTGCAAAAATGTGAGATTTGGTAAATCAAAAATCTAAACATGAGAATAACTGTAGAGATATGGTAGTTTTCTTCCTAGACACTCCTATTTCCCCCCACCTAGAACTACATACACATTCATACCTCCACTGAAAAGATAATTGAAATATGAATTGGGATTAGTCAGGGGAAAAAAATACATCACTCTGAATTGAAACACCAAGATTTCTGTCATTTGATGTATACTTTTTTGGATAGAAAACTTTAAAGATAATGTTTAAGAGAATGTGTTTTATAATATAATAAAGTGGACTTCCCTGGTGGCTCAGATGGTAAAGCATCTGTCTACAATGCGGGAGACCTGGGTTCGATCCCTGGGTCGGGAATATCTGCTGGAGAAGGAAATGGCAATCCACTCCAGTACTATTGCCTGGAAAATCCCATGAACAGAAGAGCCTGGTAGGCTACAGTCCATGGGGTTGCAAAGAGTCGGACACGACTGAGCGACTTCACTTACTCACTTAAAGTGGATAGAAATCTGAAAAATTGTTGAAGTCTGAACAAATACATTTAGCAAGAATGCAGGCCATCAACCAGTCATAATCTGTTTCAATTTTAAGTAGGCTTAAAACAGTTACCTAGGCTATTGTTCACCTTTTATAGAAAATTCATTTCAGAGAGATGAAATTAACTTGCACAGGGTTATGAGAGAGTCAGTGACAAAGTTGAGCATAGCACTGAGGTCCGATAACACTGAACTACAAAATCAGGAATAAAAATATTTAATTTTTATCTGCAGTATATCAACAGTCTGCTTAAGAATGAAGTTATGCTTCATTTCCTTAAGGAAGGCAAAATCAGAACATGGCAGATGGAATATCATCACTCATCTACATTGGAATTTAACCAAGACTCGGGTTTAAATGTACCCAAATGTAGCAATGTGCCAAAAGTAGCAACTGATAGCAAATAAATGGCCCAACCATACATATTATTGCAGGCACTGGTCCACAAGAAGTTCCCAACATGAAATTGTAAGAGCTAGCATGCCCTTTTCCATTGTGTATCAATGAGTTTTCCCCATCTAACCAGACTATCACAGAGGAACAAATCTGAAGGACACTGACATATTTTCCACATTATGCAGTTTTTGTTCACTTCAGATGTAAAAACACTTGAGTATGTTCAAAAGGGATAGTCCTCAATTCCCAAAATATTTTTTATACTCCCTGATTCATTTAAAGAAAGATCAAACCTCTAGTTTGTAGTTCTCAGTGACAGGTTTCCACTTTTAGTCACGAAAGCTTCTATGATCCAAACTTTGGAAAAAATTCTTTCTCTACATCTCCCATTTATATTCACAGTTAGATACTATAATTAAATAATAGAGTTTTGCTTACTTGGGCTCAAATCCATTAATTTTTTTTTTCTTATTTTTACTCATCTCTTTCCTCTGAAATGTCTCCCAGTATTATTATTATCCTTGAGCACACAAATACACAGATCTGTGAATCTATAATGAGGTCTTCCTATTTTTTTTTTAGGATAGATTTTGCTTTATTAAATGTCTAAATTGCCTCCACTTAGATACTATCTAAATAGGAACAAATATCCTATCCTACTGAGAAAAAAAGTCATCTTTTAACAGCTGACCGCCTAGCCAAGTATATGTATTATGTTTACTGCAGGGAAACATTTGGTTCACAAGCTGACTTAGGTTCCCTGACCTGATGCCAGCAAAGGATGAATGTGCTAATGGTCTGTACCAAAGTGAGAATTCAAATGCCCTTCCATTCAAGCCCAGTGGACTGGCCAAATGATAAAGCACCATTCAGCATCTCGTACAGACAGGCATCTGCCCTCCTCTCACGTGCTGAGGAGCAGGACAAGAAGTGAAGGTGCTAAACACTCCAAGAGGGAAGGATGTGAATCAGATAGTAAAGCTAAGTTATTCAGCTGCCACTGTGTCCAGCTCTAACCAGACAGAACTTTTCTTCACAAGAGGAGAGG
This sequence comes from Ovis aries, assembly GCF_016772045.2. Classification (NCBI taxonomy): domain Eukaryota; kingdom Metazoa; phylum Chordata; class Mammalia; order Artiodactyla; family Bovidae; genus Ovis; species Ovis aries. The sequence continues at coordinate 191,206,524 of NC_056056.1, read as the reverse complement.
AAGCTTACAGAATTTGTGTTCACACGTCCAATGCTGTGCTCTCGCCACATGCCTGTGAAACTCCCTTGTCAACAGAGCTTTTACCCTTGCCCTTCTCTCCTTTTCAGGATTCGTACTCCAAATCCCCAGCACACTTAGAGCAATGACCTCAGAGACAATGCTATAGCTGATGCAACTTATATTCCTTTGTTTACCTCCTGGAGTTGGGGTGGGAAAGGAGGAGAAGTGTAAAAGCTCCAAAGTGGCAGCTAAAACCAGACCAGCTGAAGAAAGCTGTGTCTTCACATTTTTCACTAGTTTGCTGTGTCAATGCCCCTTGCTAATGTAGAATAGCCTTTGTGATGTTTTACATGAAAACATTAAAAGGTAAACCCCTATGCTGATGGTCTTGGACTGATGGTGAAGTTATACTTTTACCAGTGAAAAAATCAGTGGGTGAGCAGACAACCTATAAATACACAGTTTCTTGTTAACAGGCCACATTTATACATAAGAGGACTTACTTTCCTTTCCAGCCAGAGTACAGCAAAGATCAAATATATGCACTATAAAATACCTGACATCTAGTGTGGATAAGATAACACATAAGATTGTAATACTTTTTACAGCACAAATTATTCCTGATTAGAAGCAAAATCTTGAAAATACGCTAAATTCTACATTTTGAAAACAGAGTAATCCCAAATCATCCCCTCCACAGATATATTAATGACTGAATGGATAAAGACATAAAAACTACATACCAAGCTGTGGATTAGGCTGGTAAACTGTGTCTCATCCTTTACCTCTGCCCACAAACTGAAAGCGCAGAGTGAACACAGTGTTCAGGCCACCTCTACAAATAAGGTGAAACTCCTGGTTCTTATATTAGTGCCATAGACAATTCACCCCATCTCTGAGGACTCAGTCAAACTAACTATATATTGTTGAGTAATATCTGTAATAAACTTTGTTAGATGATGGGGGGAAAAACAAAGTCATTAAAACATATTAATAAAGAAGCTGTGATCTAACTACTTCAAAGTCAGAAAAGTCATTAGCAGAGAAAGAAGTAAAACAAGGAACGCATTCCAAAATGTCAGGGAAGGGGTTGTTACGACAAGACATGCATTTGTGTGTCAGTATGTAACACAGTGACTAGCACCTAAAATACACAAACGTCAAAAATGATAGAAAACTCAGACACTGGAAATTCTTGGATCAGAAGGAAATGAACAGGAAGAGTTAGAGCCAAATGGTGGGTGGTCTCTCCTAGAAACTGAGAGGACAGGAAGAACCTGAAGAGCAGGGTCTGCTGGCAGGCCTAAGCAAGAACAGGGCAGGCACTGGATTGTGGAAGGAGTCAGAGATAACAGGGGCCGCACACTTTCATTTCAGGAGCTCAAGAATCAGGGCTTCAGCATCCACAGCTCAGTTTGTCCTGGCTCAGTCTCCCCAGGTTGACCAAGGGTCTTTCTGATGACAGATCTTGGATTAGTCCATGTAACATACTCATGAATTTCCAGGTTCTACCCAAGCACCTCCCCAGGCAATGGAAGGAGATTTCAGTGGCCATTGTGCTTTTCCTCTGCAAATTTCTCCCCAAAGACAACATCTAAAATTTCTTTGTCAGGTGTGCTGTCTATGGAGCCACAAAAAGCTATGAAAGTATTCAAATGCAGATATCTGGGTGAATAAAAAATATATATGGTGCCCGAAACACAACCTTAGGAAAGCAAATCCAGTTATTCAGCTAGCGTGTAATAACTTCAGAAGATGGTTCATTTCCTGACTTGGTAAAAAAGATGAGATTCTATGAAGCACTGAGTATCTGAAAAGGACTGCTCCTGAAGATACATAAAATAAGGTCCGCAGAGAGGAAGCTATTTTTATTGTAATCACTGATACTCAAACACAGTTTAATAAAAAATACTACAATATAGAAAACTGATTACCAGCATAAACTCTGGCATTTATGCTGAGTTGAATCTCTCTATGTAGGTGATCTTGGACAAGCTACTGCATCTCTAAGCCCAGGTCTTATCTGTAAATTAGAAATAATATTAGCACTTACCAGAGTCATTGTCTATTCAGCATTTCACTGAATAAACCAGGCTGCTCCTATTCTCAGGCTTCATGATTCAAGTACGTTTGGCCCACACCTCACTGTGCTGCATTTTAGGGATGACTGTTCAGGCCTAAGCAATCACTGACCACTTCTGAGAAGCCATGGGGTTCCCCATCACCCCAACAATGGCCAGAACACATTCTCTGTCTCCCTTTCCTTCTCTCTCCCCTTCTTGTTCACTGGTGTGCACTCCCTCCCTCTCTTTCTTCCTCTCCCTCTCTCCTACCCCTTCTCTCTCCATTTCTCTTTTTTTCTGTGACTGACATCACTGAGGACTATTCAAACCGAATAATGTTACACAAGAGGAAAGCAATGCTAAGACATGAGATGACAGAGCAAGATGAATGCCTGGAGATATCCTGAGAGTTTAAAGGTTATTTCCTGTTAGAGTACCAATATACTCCCTTTCTTACATCAACTATTTTGAAATAGTTCTTTGTCTAACCTACTACACGGAGTTTTTCAATATGTATGTGAGGAAGAAATGAGATAACGACCATAAACACATATTACTGTGTTGGGCATATAGCAAATACTTAATAAATGTGAGCTATTTTTATGTCCAGAATGAGAGATTCATAAACTTGCTTTTCTAAGATGACCACATGAAAAGAAACAATTTTCACGGGATTCATTAAGATATCAAGGATTTCTATTTTCAAAAAGGTCATAATCAATAATAAAAGATGTTAATAATAGCTCAAAGACATAGAAGAAGTCTCAAAAGACAGCAGATGACTTGACCTGAATAGAAAATACTTAAAGTATTCAGAGGAAAGAGAAAAATGAACCTCAGCCTGGCCTGGTTGCCAAAAGGCATCACAGACATAGTATTGAGCTGGGTTTTGAGGAGCAGGAAAGATCTGAAAAGCTGGAGGGAAGAACAGACAATATTCTAGCCATGAGTCTAGAAAAATATGGGTGATGATGCTAGAGCCCAGGACACTCTTTGACCTATAACAAAGGGCTTGAGAGGAAGGAAGGAAGAAGCCCTCAAGGGAAGCTTAATAAAAAACCCAACACAGATGACAGTTCTTAAGGGCAAGTTTAATCATATTTCAAAAACATTGATTTCACTGAACTCACTGGAGGTAAAAAGGTGTAACATTAGGTTGCTCATGCAATTCACACTCATTTAAAAAATCAGTTAAATTTTTGGAAAGATTTTTACAATCAAATCACACCTCTTTGGATATATCATATTGACTTTTTTCCAACTGTAATTGCTCATTATTTTACTCACATTCTACAGCAAAAAAAAAAAAAAAAGAACATACAAATGAACAAATAAGCTCTAAGGCATAATATAACAGATATTGTTTTCTCCTCAATATCCTTTCCTTAGCATGTAAGAGCTGTGCAGTTTGAGGAAGCGAGCCTAACTTCTGCAGTAGGTCCTATTATATTTAAGGGAACCGTGGTTAATCCCATCCTCCTTGCCAGTGATGGCTTGGTGAACCCACACCCTATACTAACCTACGAATGGCATTCTTCTGGAATCATGGTTTGAATACAGGAATGGAGATATGACACAACGTGAGCCAATGAAACATAAGTGAGATTTGCTTCTGGGAAAACATTTCCTCAATTTTATGAGAGAACCCTTAAAAGAGACGGTCTCTTTTCTCAACCTCTATGGGTGTCAGAGCTGGAACTGCAGATGCAACCTGCTTTAAATTTAAGAATAAATCTGACATACTGGGGAGAGCAGAGCTCAGGGAACTGCAGAGATAAGACGCTGAAAGCACCGGACAAGTTCAACCCAATTATCTGCCCTACCTCTAATGTCTGACTATGTGAGATACCATGTTTCTCATTATTAAATCTGATTGGGCTTTTTAAAAAAATACTATCCTAATTTCTTTAAAAATACTTCCAATGACATGAGTATCATTTGCAAATAGCTGTGATCCAACAGGGCTTCCCAGGTGATGCTAGTAGTAAAGCCAGCGCAGGAGATGTAAGAGAGGTGGGTTCAGTCCTTAGGTGGGGAGGATCCCCTGGAGGAGGAAATGGCACCCCACCCCAGTATTCTTGCCTGAAGAATCCCACGGACAGAGGAGCCTGGTGGGCTACAGTCCATGGGATCACAAAGAGCCAGACACAACTGAAGCGACTTAGCACGCAAAGATGCACACATGCACACATGATCCAAAGCTGCATCTCATTTCATGGTTCTCTGGTTAGTCTTAGCGCCTCTAGAAGATCTGAAAGAGCAGAGTCAGGACAGGGAAACAGAAAGAAGGGAGGTTCTATACGTATCTGTAAGCACTAGTTGACGTGGTCCATTTCAGACGGCAGAACACCATCCTCTAAAAAAACGGAGTAGTTAGTTGTCAGAGTCACACAGATAGGTCCAGGCATTCTTGTCAAATGAGGGCCCAACAAAATGAACATAAGCAAGGTTCTGATAAACACAAAAACTTTAGATCTTACAGCTCCACCCTTCCTCTTTCCTCCTACACAGCTGCTAAGCGTAGGGGCATTTTATTCCCTAGTCATATTAGGAAAAAGAGTTCCTTATAGATGATGAACAGCCTAAAAAGGGGTTTTCTGAGCAAGCAAATGTTATAAAATCTGTAACATTCTACATTTCACTGCCAAACAATGCTTTGGGGTGCAGAGTCCCAGGACTGCAGTTAACTACTTAAGCCAAATATGACATGGACATATTAGCTCAGTAAAAGGATGATGTTTACTCCCTAATTTTTTTCACTCCCTCATTTAAAAAAAATCATGTTAAATGTTAACTTACAGGAATACATAAGTAATATAATGTATATGACAACTTCTGAGGAAATTAGAGTAGCAGATAAATGGGGATCAAGATGAAGCAGTTAAGCTAAAAAAAATAAAATGAAAGCAGAACTCAGTGTGTATGAGACTGTAAAAACAGTCACTTGTAACAGATTTGATCACCTCGAGCCAAAGAAGAGCCAAATATGAGTACAAACTGTGAAAGAAGATCCTTCCCACAGTATTAAGCCAAAGAAATAATAAGATCAGAACGATTTTTAATGTATACAATGCAATTGATAGCTAGAAAACGATACTCATCCACGGTTGAAACACGGTTCTCTAGAAACATTAGTAAAACTTCTGATGGACTTCACATATATTAAAACAACTTTAAGTGTATTTTTAACGTGAAATTTCATAACCCCCAAAATAATAAATACTTTAGCACTAGAGGTGAAAATTCTAAGCACATAAACTAGCACTGTGTGTTTAGGCTTAAATAATGACCAAATCAATAGAAATGAACATACAAACATATCTAGTGCTCAAAACACAAGACTGCTTAGAGAGATAGATGGGGGCAGGATACCTACAAAATTCAGAACATCTTGACACACCATATAGAAAAGAAGCTAACAAAGATGACAACAGTTATGTCAAAAGCACTCAGAAGCCAGTTTGAAGAGGTTTGCATTGGTCAAAGATGAGACAATTGGAGCTTCAGAAAGTATAAGAACTGCAATTGATTAAGCCCATCAATATGCTTAAATTCTTGAGTTCACAGTGATACTTAAAATGAATTACTTGGTTATATTCTAAGGATGACAGAAAGTTGTTCTACCTAAGTGGTAAAATATTCCCCACCTTCAGATGAAATGCATTCCTGTTCTCTTGTTTGCTACCCCCCAAAAGGTAAATAAGATACAAACTTTTGTTACTGTTGCTAAAAATCTATTAGCTCCAAATATTTTACTTTGTTTGGGTTTCCTAGGTAGAACAGCAGTAAAGAATCTGCCTGCCAAAGCAGGAAACACAGAGACCAGGCTTGATCTCTAGGTCGGGAAGATCCCTTGGAGTAGGAAATGGCAATCCACTCCAGCATTCTTGCCTGGAAAAGCCATGGACAGAGGAGCCTGGAGAGCAACAGTGCATGAGATCGCACAGAGTCCGTCACGACTGAGCACACTGCACTTTGCTTTGTTTATAAAGATAACGGGGCATTCATGATACTAAAATATTCTCTCTTTTCTCTGTAGATTCTATCAGAACACATAGACAAATGTACTTCTTCTAATATTTCTTTTTTTCTGCAAATCAAATAACCCCATTTCCAACCTGAGAGACTGTTGGCTGCATTTTATGCCACCAATCCTCATCAAACCTGGACAAAGGGCATTCTTCTAGAAGGTTTATCATTATTGCAGGTTGCTCACAGCTACAAATTTAAAAGCTCACTGTAATCCTATCTGTAAAGGTTGATTGCATGCAGACCTTAGTCAAGGTAAAATCTGTTCCGTCGAACCCAAGAATAGGTCCACGGAAGTCTAGACAAATGGGTGCAGCAATGAGTAGGAGGAAGATGTTTATTGCTTTTAATGAAAATTATTCATTACACTCCTTGCTGAGGTTTCTTCACCCACACATCACAAGTGGCATTTCAAATTTCAAAGGTATTCTCAGAAAGTGGTCTATATAAATAATGGATATGATCAGAGTACTAGTTTTGATCAATATCTGGTTGTCCTCTGTACTTTCAATCCCAGTGACATAAGGAGTGGCCAGATGATTAGTTCTAGCAGAGAAATATGAGAAGGGATGTTTGTCGTTCCGGAATAAAGTATTTAATTGCCAGTGTTCAACTCTTCAGCCCTTTATTCTTTGGCTTGGGAGTTCATGGAAACAGATGTATATAAAAATGCTATAAAATTGAAATTTCAACAGCTACGCCAGTCTATGGTGTAACACTGACCTGCAGAATCACCTACAATCACAACAGATCTTATAAATGAGAGTTTAGGATTGTTTATAACAGCAGCATAACTTATTCTAACCTAAATGATGTGCTAGAATACTGCATTTTCCCCAAACATCCTTCTCACAGACATCTAATAAAAATTACCCACATACATTAATTTACTGAAGCCAACCAAAGTAGCTAAATTCTAAAAATGTAAGGATTTAGAATTGATATTTTCAGGACTGTGAACTGTTTGCAAATATTATCTATATTTTATGAATTTATTCTAAGATTTCTCTACTAAACAGAGAATGGCATGAATATATTGTGCAGCAGCCATTCTGAGCCAAGCTCTACCTTAAGAAGTACCGAAGAACATAAGGTAAAGAGCAGTTGCTGGTGACATTTTATAAAGTCACTCAAGTCTCAACTGATTCTGAAATAAACTGATAAGGCCTATATTTTCTTGACCTCCTAATCCTTGGAACTGAAAGCACTTGGTAAATGAAATTTTTCTTTCATGATTTCCTCAAATCTAGTTGCTCTGATTAATCTAGTATATACTACCAAAGAGCACTGAAACGACAAAAGGTTCATTGTGAGATTTCAACAAGACTCAATCCAAGACTTTTGTTTGATATTTTCCCTAGGAAGGAGTACTAGAGAAATTTTAAAGTAGAATTTTGTATCCTTCCATATTCAGAGAGTATTCCGTATAACAAGCAGGGTGTAAAAATCATACAACATTTCCAGGAAATACAATCATCTTTTACCCAAAGCCTCAGCAATCGACAGTTTGCAATACCATTCCCTGTTGAACACTCAGGTATTTACTTGGGTCATGAACCAAAATGGCAACTGCCCAAATATTTCCATTCATTTGATGGATGTCATCGGAGCTTAGCTGGATGTGGTGGCGACAGCAATGGGCACATCATTGATTTGAGGACAGCTGAGGACTAATGGACTCGTTTCCTCAGCCATAAGGGTGTCCTAGGAGGTCTGGCAGCCCAAAGTGACCTGGTGGCTTTTGAGAGCCCCAGGTGCCACCTGACACTATACAATAATGATAGAGTGGTGTGGAAAGTGGAGATAAGGGCTCCAGCACAAATCTTTGCCAGGAAAATTCACAACATCTCACTTTAAAAAAAAAGACAGTGGGTAATAATTGTATAGTTTAATTATTCCCTTGGGCTCCACAAAGAGCTAAAAAATATATATTTATATAAGATCAACAGCCACCGATCTGCTACCTGTGGCACCTAAAAAATACTATAGTGGGATTCCAGGAGCACAGAGTATGAGCATCTCCAAATTGTTGAGAAAAGGACCTTCAGTCTAAGAACTGACAGCACAGCTTTAAGAACAGATAAAGGACTGCCTCAAGGATCTGTCTTGCTTCCTTACTTTTTTTAAAGTAATACCTTCATTTGCATAGTAATAACCCAATTATTGTAAGATTAGGTGACAGGAATCTCATTATTGCTATTTCCACAAAACAGTCAATATTCTATTCAATATCTTTTAATGTTACACACCTTAAAACATAATTATTTCAATATACCCTCATTCATCTTTAATGTAATTTTCTTTTTTAAAAACCTTGCCATAATTGTTGGTTTCTATGGAATATATTAGTGTTTAAACAAGCACTTTTCCCCTCAGGCTGCTAAGAGAACAAGCAAAAGCAACCAATAGCTTGGGGATATTTCTGCCATCCCTCCCTGCCTCCCACCCTAACCAAAAGTACATCCACCAAAAGACGAAGACCAAAACACTGTTACTGAAAATCTACTATAACAACCTCGGCACTCTTCCCAACATTATACTTTCCCCTTCCTCTCTTTCACTTCAGGCTCCACAAAAGATGCTTCCATAATGAATTTTGGTCTTAAAGCTACTTTGAAAGTGTTAGCAAATACATTCTGTTAAATTTCAAATTGTATGATCTGGACTCTTTGTGTTTTTTATTTTCCAGACCACATTGTCATACATCAAAAAAAAAAAAAAACCAAACTTCCCAACCTCCCACATCTGAGACAGCTGACATACTGGGCCAACCATCTGCCTGGCATAGGTTTACCTGCCATAGGCTTTTACAGTTTCAATTACAAGATAATCAGTACAATAAGTGGCTGGTTACTAGATTGACGGTGGACACAAAGCAAGGGAAATAGAGGAGCAAGAGATAGGATTGTCTACATTAAGAGACTACAGGGCCATGCATGCTATTACTTCAAAATGATATCAAAATTAATGTAGAGTGAAAATAGCAGTTAGATTTTGTCAAGAGAGGAAATCATATCAAAGGGCTGTGGTTTGGAATCTGGAGTTAACGCTCCTTGACTAGCAGCCCTGCCGACTACACATTCTTCAGGAGGTTAATCTGTCTGTACTTTGTGAATGAGCACTCGTTATTCATGAGCGTAACAATTAATTTGTAGAAAGAAGTACTTTATTCTTTAGCCAATACCAACCAAGTTTTCTCAAGAGATAGACTTCAGCCACCATGAACATGTTCATTGGTAGGTTTTACATATTCTGATGCACAGAAGCTCAACAGGCTGACATGCTCCTGAGAGCTCACCTAACCACAGCCTCACCACCACACATCCACACCAGCAAACCACACCCTGCTCTTCCCATTCTCAATCTCTGAATGAAATGGCAAGGCTGGCCAAACACCCTTCTGCATGCTTAATGAATTTCAGGGGATACTAACTATACATTTGGTCATTTATTTTACAAGAATGGGGAAACCACCATTTTTTAAAAGGAGTTTGGCTGCTGCAGACCACTTTCTCCCCAAAGAGAAACTGTAAAAGCAAATTTCTGACTTAGTAGGGCTTTACTGGAATAAGGATGTGTGGCTGATCTCTTTCAAGTCGCTCAACTGCTCCTCAGAGACTACTCATACCAACAAGGACATGAGTCAGATATGGACTACAACCCCCACAGCCACTTCCTCAGAGAAGAATAAATTCAGGGCACATTTTGAGTCAAGATCACCAGGCTTGGTTTGTGGCTAAGGTAGAACCAGAATTCAGGTCTCCACACTGCCATCCCAGATCTCTTTCCATGTCTTCTCCCATGCTATTTACACCCCCAGACTTCATGGGAAGAAGGGCAGCTATACTACACTGACCGAATGCAGTTGGGTCTATCTGTCAGTAAGGAACACCACCCACAGATGGTCAATCAAAAAAAAAAAACAAAGAGCAGTAATTAAAGTCAGCATTATATATGAGGTATCAGACAATGGACTGTTTTTTATTAAATGTCAGAACTTCCATTTACTGTTGAAAAGCTGAGGTCTAGAAGATATAGAAAATTGCTCAAGATCACAAAATAATGAGTGCCAGAGTTAGGAACCAGACCAGTCAAAACCAGGTTCATCTTTAAAAGAAAGCATGTAAGTTGCTGTCATAAAAAATTTACACGTACAATCTACTTTGCTTTGGGGCCAGACTTTCATGACTTTGCCGTTACTGACTACTCCAGACACCCTCTCGTGGCACAGAAAGACTGTACAGGATAAGGGTGGCCACAGACCATTCCATCTCAAGCCACCCTAGCTCTGGGCACGATATTCCCTTTTTCTGTAAGGCCTCTCCCTATTCTATTGCCATTATCCTCATTATTTATTTACTACAGTGGTATTCATGCCTCAGGGCTTCCCGGAGCCTGCCTGCCAATGCACCAGGCTTTAAAAGGATGCAGGTTCGATCTCTGGGTCAGGAAGATCCCCTGGAGGGAGGGCACAGCAACGCAACCCAGTATTCTTGCCTGAGAAATCCCATGGACAGAAGAGGTTGGTGGGCTACAGTCCATAGGGTCGCAAGGAGTTGGACACAACTGAAGTGACTTAGCACGCACGCACGCACATTCATGCCTCAAAATCCTGATAACCTCAGCTGTGAAGCCTTGTCCTACCCCCCAACACCTTCCAAGAGAGCTAACCTTCCTCTCCTCTGCTACTTCTGAACATTTAAAAGCTATATTCATTCATTGAATGTCATTTTGGTTGATGTGCCCTCTCCCTTGAGGAAGGTTCCTTGAGCACGTTTATTAATTTAGATCGGTATCCATAATACTTATTAGCAATATACCTGAAACGGAGGTGCTGTTTTACAAATATTCAACTAAAGATGATTAGTTATTAAACTGAAGATACTTGTCAAAATTCACTTATAGCAACTATCACATTCTATCCTGTGTGGTAAATTCTTAGGTATGTTCTTTCTATATAAGAAATAGTTCATATCTTTTTCCTTTCACCACACCAACAGCACCTTATATATTATATTATATCAGGTGTTCTAGAACTGTTTGTAGATTTGAATTCCTTACAGGGTGAAAAAATGGAGCGGGGCGAGGGCAAATAGGTGAAATCTTACAGACTGCTTTAAACCTAGTTGAGGATAATAGCAAAAATTTCCCTTCCTGAGTCACCTTCAAAGCATGAGGTTTTATTAATATCATGTGAGGGTGTAGAACAAGTACATTTAGTTAAAAATCTGATGACTGAGTCCGTGGCAAAAGTGCTACTTTTTGGGAGGATTAATTGAGTACAATCTTTTATCTGTTTCTATTCAGCATATGTACTATGTATCTGCTATGCATCCAAGGACAGCTGCCATTCTATTTACAGCATTATCTAAAAATGGTAACATTAAATCCATCTTCCATCTCTTTGAGATCTTTTTCAACCACAGAATCATCTCAGATGTTCTGCTTTTAGAGCAAAATATATGAGGTGTGAATGTGTATAACAGTAAAAGACTAACAGGCAGAAATCCACGATGGTGGAATTATCCATGGGGGCTTGATAAAACTCCTCCTTTTCCTATCTCAAGAAAAGTGAGGGCAAGGAAACTAGAAAACATCAGGGAGTAAATTTAAAAGTAGAAACCCCTGCCCTTACACCCCTATCAGGAGTCAAGGAGCCTAAATATTGATTTTTTTCAGGGCTTTGCTACTACAGGGGTTTTAAACATAGGCTGAAAAACAAACAGCAGAGGTGTGTGCTAATAAACCTTCCAAATACCACAGTGCATTCCAGATTTTTTTGAGAAAGTTAAAATTAATCTTTCAGCTATTGTGAAGGGGGAAAAAGCTATTACAATGTTAATTATTTATTGTAACTCTCCACATCACACATCTCAACACAAATCCTCTTGTTAATTTCACTGACAGAGATTCTCAAAGGAGGCACATACCTGGTTTTACACAGGACCATATAGTACTGACCGTCCTGACCAATCTGAACAACTTGGGAAACTTTTAATTCTTTTAATTTCTCTTTTACTGAAAATTAAAAAAACATAAACTGTTCTGTCATTTCCAAGCTTCAGGTCCATTTTCAGAATCAACGTGGCAACTCTACATGACAGGACAGAAGAGCCGCTGTCCTTTAATGACAGGGATCAAGTAGTTTTGGCAAAAAAGTAAAAGTTCATTTAAATTCTTCCTTTAAAAATTTAAGAGCTTTCCTGATGGCTCAGAGGGTTAAGAATCTACCTGCAAAGCAGGAGACCCAGGTTTGATTCCTGAGTTGGAAAGATCACCCGGAGAAGGTATTCTTCCCTGGAGAATTCCATGGACAGAGAAGCCTGGTGGGCTACAGTCCAAGGGGTTGCAAAGAGTCAGATACGATTGAGCAACTGACACCTAAGAAGTTAATTTGCTCATAATGCCACTGGTGTGATGAGTATGGAAGTCCTCATTCTAAACATACCTTGCAATGTGGAAGCAGTGTGGTGAACTGGTTAATAGTGTACAGGTGGAGCCAGATTGCTTGGGTTCAAATACTTAGGTTACCATCTACGAGCTGTGTGACTTTGGACAAGATTAATAGCTTTCTGTGCCTTATTTGTGTGGTTCTGAGGAATAATTGAGTCAGCAGTTGTAAACAGTACAATGCTGGAACAGTACATGCTATGTAGCACAAAGTCAAAAGTTGTTACTTATTTTTATTATTAGAATCATGCTCAAAACTCAAAGATAAATTAACTGGTTTCGACACTTCTCAGTAGGGATGGGGTAGAAGAGATGCACACAAGAGCTTCCAAAAAAGAAATTACAATGATTGATTTGCTAGGTGTTGCTTTCTCATCTAGCTATTCCCTTGGAACAAAAAATATATGTATCTGAACATGGGCACCAATTGCTCCATTTCAAAATCCAAGTCTTTATAAAAAGGCATGTTCTGTAGATCATCCAGAATGTTCTTTAACAATGTCTGAGGCAGGTAAATATACAAATGCTTCTCTGTCAGTCAACTTCTAATTTTTTTTTAAATTAAACAAGCAAAAAAATGCTAAAGGATCATCAGAATAAATTCCAGTGCACATGTTCCATATATATGTTCACAGTTTGACAAATGAAAACTCAATAAAGGAGACCAGTGTGGTAATGAGACATATACCCTATATCTGCCATTGGCATTTTCACTTATTCCACAAGTTAGGTCAGGTGAAATTGAAATTACTAGTTATCAAATTTTCACTGACATGAAATTCAAAAAATTTTTAAATCAACTTTATTCCCAAAAGCCAAATCCATCAACACCATTTTTTACCATGTGTTTTACTCTAAAATTTACATTATCATCATTCATCAAATCATTTTTGGAAATCTTGGAGAAGCAATTCAAGTACACATCAATAGTCTATTTGAAACACTGGCTAAAAGTTAAATAATTGAATGTGGAAAATACACATTATGCCTCTTTTTTAAAAATCTAATGAATAATTTCTGCAAGACACCCAAATCATCAAATCATTCCTGTTATTAATCTTGGGCGTTTTCTGACTGGCAGGGCTTTCAGAATCTATCTCTAAAGAACCAGAAAGCTTTCAAAATACGATTACCCACACTTTTATTACCACTAAGACAAAAAGGTATGTTTTTAAAAACTAATATAAAAATTTAACCATAACAAAATTATATTTAAGGAAATTCTAAAAATATGTATATAATATTTATGTGTGTATTCCAGATGTAAAATTCATTAAACCTAAGAGTATCAATAAAATTAAAATGATTATTCACTGTATGAGGTAAAGCAAAAATATATATATATAAGCTATAAATACATAAGGGCTTCCCTGGTGGCTCAGATGGTAAAGAATTTACCTGCAATGTGGGAGACCTGGTTCGATCCCTGGACTGGGAAGATCCTCTGAGGAGGGCATGGCTGCCCACTCCAGTATTCTTGCCTGGAGAACCCTCATGGACAAAGGAGCCTGGCAGGCTACAGTCCACGAGGTCGCAAAGGGTTGGATATGACTGAGCAACTAAGCATACACACATACAGTTATGACCTCTTGCTGAGGATAACATCAGTGCTGCATCATGAGGATCCCAGTCCCAGGAGTTAAGAGATCATTTTCTGACTTTACTGTATTCTCCTTATTGATGTATTATCAACTACATTTCCAAGACACAAATTTTTATTTGGATTATAAAAGCCAATCTTGCATATAACTTATTTTCAAGGACCACTCACAAAATAAACGTTGTAAATCTTACTTTCTTTGTCAGCCATCAGCAGTAACTTTACAATTTACGTGAAGATATTGGACAAGATAGTAGCATCTTGATTCTGCTTATTTCTCAGTTCTGGGCCTCAATCTACTCATTCTTAAAATCAGAATATTGAACTGGATTATGTCTGAATTCTCTTTATACTTGAAAAATTGTATAATTAGATTATCCTTTTCCATACAGGAATTTAACCAAATTTGGCTTTACTAAAGGAAAGGTGGTCAAAATGTGCTCCCCATCTCACAGAACAGATACAAAGCAAAAGGCTGTCTTAGTAATTTTTAAGACTTCAGACTCATCGAGCATCTACTGTAGACCAGACAGTGTACATCTATATCTCAGATGATAGAACAGAGGCTCAGAGAGATTAAGCAATATACCCAAGATCACAGAGGTAGTAAGTGGTAAAACTGGGATTTCAAGTCAGGCCTTTCTGCCTCTAAGGCTTGTATGCTTTCCATCTCAGCAACAGGTTCATTGAGCACTGTGATAAGTTAGAGGAAGTTGAGTTGAAAATGTTAGTCACTCAGTCATGTCCAACTCTTCGTGACCCCATGGACTGTAGCCTACCAGCTTCCTCTGTCCATGGCATTTCCGAGGCAAGAATACTGGAGTAGGTTGCTATTTGCTTTCTCAGGGGATCTTCCTGCCACAGAGATTGAATCCAGATCTACCACATTACATGCAGGCTCTTTACCATCTGAGCCACCAGGGAAGCCCAAATGAGAGGCAACTCTATTGCTAATGCTACTAAGTAGTCCACTGATGCTAAAGTCTCCATTTCTCCCTACATTTCTTACCTAGGTTCTATCCATTCCTTGATACCCAAGATGAGAGTCTATATGTTTAATAGGGAAGTAAAATTCAAGTATTCCACACAAGCTAATGGTGGCTGGATAGAGAAGCAGGAATTAAGGTTGAGTGACTTGGTAGCTGAAAATGCATTTTTGATGATAATACTACCTCTTGAAAATTACTTGGAGAGTTTGCTGAAGCAGACAGAAGAAATGGAAAGTGTACTTCCTAGTGCTTTTCAAACTGGACTTCAGGATCTTCTCTATGAATTGCCAGAGGAAAATTATTCTTCTCTTTCCACTTGGCTTAGGGTTTCCTCACAGCCTCATGACAATATTATACCATCTCGGGAATCTCAAAGATTGATCAATCAGACATTAAGTGAGGAAGTCCTTTCAGTGTGATATCTTCAGTTCAGTTCAGTTCAGTCGCTCAGTCGTGTCCGACTCTTTGCAACCGCATGAATCGCAGCACGCCAGGCCTCCCTGTTCATCACCTGTATATTAATATATTCTAAACGTCCTCACTGCATTGTGTTGCAGTTTTCAACAGAGGCTGGAATCCAAAGACTTGGGTTTGAACTCTGGTTCTGCCACTTACTAGTGCTGTGTGTTTGGACGAACTAATAAACCTCTCTGTGCTTCAGGTCCTTGTCCATTAAAGAAGGATCCTGCTAGGAAGCTCAAGGAATTGTTGCAGGAGTCAAATGATATATGTTAAACATTGAGAATAGTGCTTGTCACATTATAAGCCCTCAATAAAATTTAGCTGCTAATATTATTATCAAAAGGCAATAGGATATGAGAATTCATATTTTTTTATATTAATAGCAACTCTGATGATAGGATACTGTTCCTAATAGTAGTATTCTTAGTGGATGGAAAAAAGTTATATTCTAACAAGCTGCACACAAAATCCAAGATATGCATGGCATTTTGTTAAAGAAAGAAAACACACACACACACAGTCTGATTCAATTACTCTTTTTATAAAAAACCAAAAAGTTTGATATTCCTAAATAAACACATGGAAGGTCTAGATGCATTTAACAGTGGTTATTTGTGAATGAAATTTCATTTGCTTATTTTTTGCTCACCAGTGTTTTCTAAATCTTCTACAATGATTATGTATTTTGTAATAAAATAAATACTTTCATTTATTAAGATGGGGTTATAGCATGTTTCAAAAATTAAAAT
Organism: Ovis aries; assembly: GCF_016772045.2. Taxonomy (NCBI): domain Eukaryota; kingdom Metazoa; phylum Chordata; class Mammalia; order Artiodactyla; family Bovidae; genus Ovis; species Ovis aries. Next base: position 191,190,182 of record NC_056056.1, on the reverse strand, counting down.
AAAATAAAAACCAATCTGCATGAAGACAGAATGTCAGGTAATAAAATATTATGCCCTGATATGATTTTATGACTTATTGTTTAAGTAAAGAAGGGCTGAGAATCGAGAGGATTATTCTCAAATGGTCAAAATGATGCTTATTCCTTTCACTTATGCAAAAGAGATGATAAAACAACCCTAACATTAAGTATCTTTAATATCTTCAAAATATTTGATCAGAGCACCTGCCTGACGGAAGATGAACTACGTTTATCCTGATTTGGTCACTACAGAGCGCTAAGGATGGACATTCGCTTAGAGGTAGCAATATGGTCATCACTTGAATTCCTTGATGCTTCAGAGGTAAGGATAATCTTGCAGAGAAAACTGAAGGGGGTTGGGGGGAATGGCAGCAGTGGGAATGAAAGCTCATTTTGTAGCCACAGGCTTAAAAATGTAGCCTTGCATCTCATCATCTTCCTGAAACTCTGTAACCTCTCTGTAGTTCTGCATTAGACAATCTCTGAATCAGGCAGATCAGGCTCTTTGCCTCTTTATCTACATACTTCTCCCAAAGTTTACTTCTCTCATTTACTAATCTGTGTCGTTTCCTGTCTAAGTGGTAGCGTTAGGGCTCAGTAATGTCCGACTCTTTGCGATCCCATGGACTATAGCCCATAAGGCTCCTCTGTCCATGGGATTTTTCCCAAGCAAGAATACTTTAATGGGTCGCCATTCCTTTCTCCAGGGGATCTTCCAACCCAGGGATCAAACCCAGGTCTCCTGCATTGCAGGCAGGTTCTTTACCAAACTAAATCTTAAGTATTAGCTTTTGGCCTTTTAAGTGAAGATGAAGGCATAATCTACAACGTTCAATGTCACTGACAGTATGGGACTTTCCAGGCATAACAGCTAGAATAGGGAATTGAGGCCTAAGCCGGGCCTGAAGCAACATTAAATCTTCCTTAATTGTTAGTGAGATACAAAGTATAAATTAAAATGAGGAGTGGCAGCAGTGAGAACGGCAAGAAACATCATAAGGTACATGTTCAATTTGTGATCTTCATAGATCACCGAGTTTGGGATACATGGTGAGGGATTAGGACTCTGGCAGGGTTTTTGATACAGATGAGCATAGAGGTGGGTGTAGAGGCCAGAAGAATGAATGAAACTGGCCAGAAGGGAACATGCATGATGGGAAAAGAGGTAGGCTTCAGCTCTGGGGAAGCCAGACAGAGGTCAGAAATAAGGGCAAACAGCAGTGACTCAGGAAGCATGCTCAGGGGGAGAGAAAAAACCAAGAGAGAACAGACTCTCAAGAGAGGGGGAAATTTTCCAGCAGAAAGATATGAATCACAGGGTCAAACACTCAGAGATACCAAGTCAAAGAGTGCTGGAACAAGGCCACAGGATTTGCAGATTAGGAAGTCACGAGTGGCCTTTGCCAGGAGTAGAAATGACAAAGCATGAGTGGCCGGTGACCACAGTGGGAGGCAAGGGAAAGATAGAAACTGAAGAAAGTATTATAGAGAGTGGATTACACTTACGGCACTAAGATACATACAGAAAGAGAGTCACAGGGCACCGTCTGAATTATTTTGAGCTTTGTAAATGCCATGGTTTGTCCGAGAGGGAAGCTGAGCTGAGCTCCACGTCCCACCAAACCCTCTACTGAAATCTCAAAAGCACAGCTATGGGTACCAACTGCTTTTTGTGGCATCCGGTCCCATCACTTCATGGAAATAGATGGGAATAAGTGGAAACAGCAACAACAGACTTTATTTCCTTGGGCTTCAAAATCACTATGGACAGTGACTGCAGCCATCAAATCAAAAGACGCTTCCTCCTTGGAAGAAAAGCTATGCCCAACCTAGACAGCATATTAAAAAGCAGAGACGTTACTTTGCCAACAAAGATCTCTCTAATCAAAGCTATGGTTTTTCCAGTATTCATGTATGGATGTGAGAGTTGGACCATAAAAAAGGCTGAGCACCAAAAATTGATGCTTTCAAACTATAGTGCTGGACAAGACTCTTGAGAGTCCCTTGGACAGCAAGGAGATCAAACCAGTCCACCTTAAAGGAAAACAACCCTGAATATTCATTGGAAGGACTGATGCTGAACCTGAAGCTCCGATATTTGGCCACCTGATGTGAAGAACTGACTCACTGGAAAAGACCAGTCAGTCATGGGAAATGATAAAAAGTCATGGGAAAAGACCAGTGATGCTGTGAAAGAGTGAAGGCAGGAGGAGAAGGGGACGACAGAGGATGAGATGGTTGATGGCATCACTGACTCAATGGACATGAGTCTGAGCAAACTCCAGGAGATAATGAAGGACAGGGAAGCCTGGAGTGCTGCAGTCCATGGGGTTACAAAGAGTCGGACAAGACTGAGTGACTGAACAACAACATCTTCGGCAATTACCAGAGAGACCAGTCCCATCTTAGTACTGTCCCTCAGCTCCCTAACGGGATGGGGGTTTTCCTTGCATGCTTTCTCTCCTGCTCTCTCCTGTTGGAAAAAACATCCCTTCGACCTCTACTTCCAAAGAGGGCAGCTTTTAACCAAGGGTGGCTCCATCTCCCTGGCCACAGAGGGTGATTCAGGAAGCACAAAGAACCCAAAGTGTGCCAGCCACAAGAAACCACCTGGAATGACCAGGGGAAAAAGAAGTATCACCTTTTCCTTGGTAGACATTAGTTAAAAGAGTGGCATAGCCTCGAGCTGCTTCTGTAAGAAGAAAGCTGCCTGCACATGAAGTTAATTCAGGGACGAGCAGAGCAGACTAACAGGAAGAGGGAAAGGCATTCTGTTCTGAGGATGCTAGCTAGCTGTGCCTGCTGTGAGCATCATTTCCTGAACTTTCTAGGTATATAAGCCAATAAATCTCCTCTTTGGCTAAGTTATTTCAAATTGAATCTTTATCACATAATAAAAAAAATTCTTAACATCATTCACATCTTACCAATCATATGCTCCTGAATAGGACAGTAATTTGTCCTGATAAAATCTCTCTACCCTACTAGATTGTCCATTTCTTTTTTGTTAATATGTATTTGTTTGTGTCTTTGTTTTCAGCTGTGTCAGGTCTTAGCTATGACATGCAGGATCTTCACTGCGATGCAAGAGCTTCTCTCCAGTAGTGGCAGGCAGGCTCAGTAGCTCAGGCTTAGTTGCTCTACGGCATTTAGGATCCTAGATTCCCGACCAGGGATAAAACTCGTGTCCCCTGCATTGGAAGGCAGATTCTTAACCTCTGAATCACCAGGGCAGTCCCTGTTATACATTTCTTGAGGGCTTGAAAGACCTATGTCTACCAAAATGCCTTATACACAGAATGTGTCCAAAAACTATTTACTAAAGAAGCAAATGAGCAAGAGAAGTTCTTCTCCTTCATAACATCAAGAGCTAAAATTAAACAAATCAGCAACTGAAAGAGAGGATGTCCATGAATAAAGTATGGTTTGCTCCTCTTATTTCTCTCTGAAGAGACTGTCCCGATCATGTTTATTCCTGCCCCTCTTCTCAGCTCAAACTCCTTCTTACCTTATTCACTCAAATGAGAGTGGAGTATTCATACTATAAACTATGTTTACAGACCTGGAAATTATCTATCAAAGCAATTGTCAATTTTTTTAGAAGACTAAAATTGCATTGGTCATGTATGGATGTGAGAGTCGGACTGTGAAGAAGGCTGAGCACCGAAGAATTGATGCTTTTGAACTGTGGTGTTGGAGAAGACTCTTGAGAGTCCCTTGGACTGCAAGGAGATCCAACCAGTTCATTCTGAAGGAGATCAGCCCTGGAATTTCTTTGGAAGGAATGATGCTAAAGCTGAAACTCCAGTACTTTGGCCACCTCATGAGAAGAGTTGACTCATTGGAAAAGACTCTGACGCTGGGAGGGATTGGGGGCAGGAGGAGAAGGGGATGACAGAGGATGAGATGGCTGGATGGCATCACCGACTCAATGGACGTGAGTCTGAGTGAACTCCGGGAGATGGTGATGAACAGGGAGGCCTGGTGTGCTGCAATTCATGGGGTTGCAAAGAGTCGGACACAACTGAGCGACTGAACTGAACTGAACTGAAAATTCCATTAAGAACAAGAATAGGGGCAAACTCATTGCCAGACATGTGCCTTGGGGTCAGGAAATCCATATTCTAGCATGATGTCTTCCATATACTATCTGTTCAGTAAACATCTACCAAGGTTCAGTCATGTTCAGTAACGAAGTCATGGCCAACTCTTTTGTGACCCCATGGACTATAGCCCGCTAGGGTCCTCTGTCCATGGGTTCTCCAGGCAAGATTCCTGGACTGGGTTGCCATTTCCTCCTCCAGGGGACCTTCCCAACCCAGGACTGAACCTGTGACTCCTGCATTGGCAGGAGGATTCTTTACCACTGAGCCACCTAAGAAGCTACTAAATAAGCCAAAATCTTAGTTGGGGACAATTTGAAATTTTAGTACAATTCCAAGTCCAGTTTTGATTGCTGACTTCATAGAGATGAGGAGAAGGGAAAGAAGTAAGAGGTAGAAATGATCTCTCTTGGCTGAGACAGTCATATTTTGCCACTGAACAGTGCCCAGACCTGGCTCTTTCTTTTTTACATATATTTTAATTTTATTGGAGTACAGTTGTTTTACAATGTTGTGTTAATTTCAGGTGTACAGCAAAGTGAGTCAGTTATATATATAGTCATTCTCTCTTAGATTCTTTTCTCATGTAGGTAAACACAGAATATTGGGTAGAGTTCGCTGTGCTATACAGTAGGTCCTTGCTAGTTATTTATCTTATATATAGTACTGTGCAAATGTTCATCCCAAACTCTTGACTTATCCCTCCTCCCCAAACTTGGTTCTTCCTTGCAATGTGTTTATGGGTTCCTCAGAGATTCATCTCCCTGAGGTCCTTAGATTGGGGTTCTTGGGCAGCGGCCATACTATAAATGGTGATTAGAGGCTTCCCCCTCAACTTTTACATCAGATCATCAGACTCTAGACCCTTTCTGCCTAGGCTGTCTTCCTCCTGGCAGGAAATGTTTCAGTGGGCAAAGGAAGGGAGGCAATGGCTGGAGGTCCACATAGATCTCCAAGCAACCACATGGTTTTTCCTACTGCTTGTGGAAATGGGGTTTATTTTCACTGCGTCATTGTCTTTTGGCCATGGCCTCTTGCCCTTTGATTTTTGCACTGCAGTTGTTGTTCAGTCCCTCAGTTGCGTCCAGCTCTTTGCAACTCCATGGACTGTAGCACGCCAGGCTTCCCTGTCCTTCACTATCTCCCAGAGTTTACTCAAACCCATATCCACTGAGTTGATGATGCCATCCAACCATCTCATCCTCTATTGTCCCCTTCTCCTCCTGCCCTCAATCTTTCCCAGCATCAGGGTCTTTTCCAATGAGTCCGCTCTTTGCATCAGGTGGCCAAAGTATTGGAGCTTCAGCTTCAGCAGCAGTCCTTCCAATGAATATTCAGGAAGGATTTCCTTTAGGATTGACTGATTTCATCTCCTCGCTGTCCAAGGGACTCTCAAGAATCTTCTCCAGCACTGTAGTTTGAAAGCATCAATTCTTTGGCACTCAGCCTTCTTTATGGCCCAACTCTCACATCTGTACATGACTACTGGAAAAACCATAGCTTTGACTATATGTCAACAAAGTTATGTCTCTGCTTTTTAATATACTATCTAGGTTTATCACAGCTTTTCTTCCAAAGAGCAAGCATCTTTTAATTTCATGGCTGCAGTCACTGTCCACAGTGATTCTGAAGGCCAAGAAAATAAAGTCTGTCACTGTTTCCATTTTTTTCCCACTTCTGCATGTTTCTGACAAGTACCAGAACCTATGTCCCCAGAGGCCAGGCTCCATTCACCAAGCTCCCTGTGGGGCTTTCTGACTTCCCTTCCACAAGCACTTGTTTTTTGAAGGAGTGTGATAAAAGGAAAGAATGAGAGAAACACCTCACACTCTTAATTCTCTTTATGACTCTACTACCACACCCTTCATCAATCTTATTATAGTCAACCTTCCTGTACCTCTCACTCACTGAAAAGTCAAACAAATGAACAAAAAAATCCCAAGATCTGTTAATTCCCTAGCAAATCCTGAATAGATGGATCAATCCACATGAGTCTTGGTCCTCTGGAGCCCTAAAGCAGCTCTGAGGCAACACAGCAATTCGAATGTAACACCCTGTTTTATAGGGAAAGTTACTGAATAGCCTGGTTTTATTAAAAAAAAAAAAAAAAGAAAAAGGACTTTCTAAAACTTGGGTCACATCCCACAAACTGAGTTCATGGATCCCCTTTTCCCAAGTAATCACCTGAGGATGCAGATGGGGCAAGAATTCATACAGTAGGGAATCCCACTCACTTTTATCCAGTGGTAGGGCCGGGATGCGGAGAAGGCAATGGCAACCCACTCCAGTACTCTTGCCTGGAAAATCCCATGGATGAAGAAGCCTGGTAGGCTACAGTCCATAGGGTCGCAAAGAGTCGGACACGACTGAGCAACTTCACTTTCACTTTTCACTTTCATGCATTGGAGAAGGAAATGGCAACCCACTCCAGTGTTCTTGCCTGGAGAATCCCAGGGACGGCGGAGCCTGGTGGGCTGCTGTCTATGGGGTCGCAGAGTCGGACACGACTGAAGCGACTTAGCAGCAGGGCCAGGATGAGAACCTGGGATTTATTTCTCAGTCCAAAGCCCCTTTCATAGCACACTGATAGAAGGAACAATAATTTTGTAACATAAGCTGAGGAATCATCAAAAATGAAAGAAGAAAGAAGCCCTCCTCCTGTCCTTCTGTATAAAGCAAATAATCTTCTACATCATCCTACACTGCATGTGTGATAAGGGGCTCTGTCCTCTTTCTTGTATCATATTTGGTATTTATGCAATCCTCCTCCTCCTACAGTCCACCTAATCTTATGAAACATAATTCTTTTCCCTCTTCCTCCTCCCTACACAAATTTAATTCCTGATTCTCTTCAAGTATGTGCAAACTATTACACCAACCATCTTGTAAAGTAAGCATCATACTTCAGCCTAAAATAGCAACTGGACAAGTAAATTTACTATTTTATATTATCTGAGTTTCCTTTAGCACCTTCTACAACAAAAGTGTTGATTTCTTCCTCCTTTTATACAGTGGCTGTGGCATTCCGAGGCGGCAAGCTACAGGCACAAGTTCATGGTAAGTTCAGAGGAAAGGAATGTTCAAAGAAAACCGAACCCAGAGCATTGTGGGTAGTGATATGGAAAGTTGACAAAACAATGATAAACAATGGGGGGGAAAGAAATAATTAAGTGTTCTGAAGCCCTGTATCAGCATTTTATGCATTGTTAACTTTTTTTAGGAGACTGTTTTATTGTGTGTGGGTTTCATGAAGAGATACTAACCCAGTCTACTGGCACAACACTCTGCAAGTATAATGATTATAAAACTTTATTTTTTTAATAAAAAAGAAAATGGGCAAATATGTCTGCCTGAGATAAGGCCTTCTGAACAAAATATAATACATGGAAATCCTTTCTTGAAGTGCTTTGTGGACTGAAGGAGGTAGGAAACTTAAAACAGTAGAATTTCAGTAAACACGTAAGTCTAAACAAGGTGTGAAAAATCGGACCGTATGCAGCAATGGGCAAAGCAAGTAAAAGAAAAGCAGCTAACAGCGTGAGGTAAACACTTTACAGTTACACTTTCTAAAGTGTATCTTTTTTTACCTCTGGCAAACTATTTGAGCTGCTGAGACCTGTAAAAGAGACACATTTTTTATACTGTAAGAATGCAATCCTACCTCAACCATAGCTCAGTCGACCTTTGATGTTATGTATGTTTTAATGTGGGTTATGTGCTTCTACCTTACTTTCACTCATCACTGCAACAAAAACTTTATTTCATTTCAGGCATTATTTTAGGCACTAGCAATCTGTAGATGGAAAAAACACAAAAAGCTTCCTGTACCTGAGAACATTATAGTCTAGTGAGCAGAGAATACAATAAACACAACAGATAAACATACAGTATACTGGAAGATGGTACATACCAAGAGAAAAATTAAGCAAAGAAAAGAGATGACGTTCAGGGAGTCCGCTGTATTGGAGTGTAAAAGTCCAATGTCCTTTTACGTGTAGAAAGAGACAATAAGGTTATATTTGATCAGATTTGAAGGAGGTAAGAGAGCAAAGCATTGATTTCACTGAGGAGTATATGAGAAATGAGCAAATTCAAAGTTCCTGAGGTGAGTGCTGTCCCAGTAGCTTGGACAAATATGAAGGAAGCTAGTGCGGCTGATGGGGAAGGAGCTAGAGATGGGTTCGTTCATAACATGTTAAAGAGGTAATCAAAAAGACTGGGGCATCCCAGGCATTGTAAGGACATTAGCTCTTATTCTAAGGGAGATGGCAAGACATGGGAGTTTTCTACAACATGGCATGATCTGAGACATCATATGTTAACCATTTCTTTCCAGAAATAGTTGTAACATGCAAGTTTTTAAAACTTTTAAATTTTTAAACATTTATTTTATAGAAGTATGACTGATTTACAATGTTGTGCTCATTTTTGCTGTATAGCAAAGTGATCCAGTTATACATAAACTATTCTTTCTTATATTCTTTTCTATTGTGGTTTATCATTGGATATTGAATACAGACCTCTGTGCTCTACAGTAAGGCCTGATTCTGTCAAAACTTTTAAATTTACGGCATGTTTTTGAAAGAATCTTGCAAGCCTCAAAACCTAAAATGATAAGATGGGCCGAGAAGTAAAGATTGAAACAAGACTGTGTTTACAATGACTTCACTCCTTTCAGTGAATACCTAAGTTACTTTATGGATTCAGTGATTTCCATCACTCCTTGTTGAAAATCACTGACTGGATTCCTGGTACCAGGCAATAAATGTAAACCGGTGTTCATCACACCAAATCAATTTGAGTCTGTTGTATCTTAGAGAAACAGTTCACTTTTTTACATAAACCAGGTTCCTACAAAGAAGAAAAGGAACACATATTGTTGGCATCAGTCAAGTGTCTGCTTGTTTTGTTCCACACATGTAAGATGCTAGAACAAGAATGCATTGTCATAGTTTTAGTGGTTTGATAAAGCAGCAGAGACCAGTTAGCCGAAGGAAAGGTAGCACTGCCTGGCAGATTAAGCTGCACAATAATCAGTATTGACTCGAATCAGATATAACTGTGTACTATCAATGTAACAGGTTGAGACTTGTGTTTCCTTTGCAGGAACAACTGCTTTGAAGCACAAGGAAAAGTAGCTTTTTCAACTTTCATTCAATTATAGGACTATGTGTAAGAGCTGCAAAAATGCACTGCTTTCTTGTCAACTGTGAATAAAGAACTTGATCAGTAAATCCTTAGATTATTACTCCACTAAATGTTAATATTCAGCAGTTTGAGAAGCTTCCATAAACTTATAGTCATTAAACAGGTATTTCACAAAACAAGCAGGCTGACATGAAGGAGGTGGGAGGGGCTGACCTAGTCCTGGATAGGGGATGCTAATTTTTGAAAGTTCTCTAAACACCCTTTATATTTCAGTGCCACATCCTTCTTGAAATGCCTACATGATGCAAGAAAAGGGAGCTATTCTATTTCAGAAGGAGGAACAGAGGTCTATGAAACCTAATTGCTATGCCTTTAATTCAGCCAAAGATGCATTTCATAACTCTGACTAGAAGTAACTAACATCTATTAAGCTTTCAACCATAGGTCAGGTGTTTGTGCGTATGCAACTATAGGTTAGGTATTTGTGTATGTGCATGTGTGTGCATGCATGCTAAGTCACTTCAGTCATGCTGACTCTTTGCAGGACCCTATGGACTATAGCCTGCCAGCCTCTTCTGTCTACGGAATTCTCCAGGCAAGAATACTGGAGTGGGTTACCATGCCTTCCTCCAGGGATCTTCCCAATCCAGGGATCAAACCCATGTCTCCTGCCGCTCCTGCATTGCAGATGGATTCTTTACTGCTGAGCCATGGAAGTAAACCATGGAAGCCCACGTGTGCATATGTGCGTATTTTTATCCCCACTCTATAGATGAGAAAACTAAAGAAGGAAATATTCACAGGAGATACAGAACCTTGGGCAAGAACAAGAGTGTACTAATGTGAGAGTGAATGCAAATAGCATAGAAAGAGGAAGTTAGGAATGGAACCTGAAATCTATTTGAATTCACCTGTAAGTAGATGCTGTCGTATATTCTCCACACAACTGAAGATCCTCCCTTCAGACGGAGGCTCTCCCTGCCCTAGCTGCCAATAGTACTAAATGTGAACAGCTCACGGCTGAGCTCTCTCTTTAGCCTGAGCAGAAGGGAGCTGCCTTGCCAAAGGCTACACTCCTCTCCAGGGGCAGCAGACATCTAATGACTACTCAATGAGGAAGTACAAAAGAACCCTGTGACTTCAATTCAGGACAGCTCCAAAGGGCCATCCCAACTCTAGAACTCCCCATAGGACTGGCTGAGGCCCCTGTTGCCACTGCTTCTCAGTTCAACCTCTCCACCTGCCCCTCCTGCTTCCCCTCTTCTTCACAGGCATCATTCCCAAGAGCACACAACAGTAAACTTCATAATTGCAAATATGAGAGGCTAGGAGTGTGATCCCAAAGGAAGCTGATCAAAGACAACATCACAGCAAGAGTCAGTGACGATATGTTCCATGCCATCTGAAAGAGCTGAGACTGAAAAGTGGTAACTGATTCTACCACTTTGGGCTACCCTGTGGACTAATGTTAGTTTCTAAAGAAACTCTTAGTAAAACAGAAAGCAAATCACGAGTGCTCACACTGTTAAGAAGTATTTATCTTTATGTCAGATAAAACAATTATGAATCACTGAATTAAATGACCAACTGTCAATCAGTCATTTTACAGTGACTGCAAAGTACATATAGCCCATGTAGGCTATATGATGACCAAATCTGCATGGTACCAGACATGTCTGATTAATTTACTTCTTATTGTGGTAAAACATGATGCTTCTTTGAGAAGATTGTTAATTTTTTAAATTATGTAATTGTGTGCGAGTCCAAGGAGAGTCTTAAAAAAAGTGATACAAGGAAGCAATGTATTTCATGCTGCTGCTGCTGCTAAGTCGCTTCAGTCGTGTCTGACTCGGTGCGACCCTATAGACAGCAGCCCACCAGGCTCCCCCGTCCCTGGGATTCTCCAGGCAAGAACCCTGGAGTGGGTTGCCATTTCCTTCTCCAATGCATGAAAGTGAAAAGTGAAAGTGAAGTCGCTCAGTCGTGTCCGACTCTTAGTGAACACATGGACCGTAGCCCACAGCAACAGACAATTGAGTTTTGTGTAGATCCAAAGACAGACTTTCAAATGGATTTTTAAAGAATTGGGTTTTGAGCATTAAGACCAGGAAATAGGGATCATAAGGACTCAGAATGGGTCAAAGTTGTAACACAAAGAATGTATCAGATATATCTGGGCTTTAGTTAAGATACTGACTTCATGCTGATTTTGGTGAGGTCAAGACAGAGATATGGGCTCCCCTGGTGGCTCAGATGTTAAAGAATCTGCCTGCAACATGGGAGACTCAGGTTTGACCCCTGGGTTGGGAAGATCTGCTGGAAAAGGGAATGGCTACCCACAACACTATTTTTGCCTGGGAAATTCCATGGACAGAGGAGCCTGGTAGGCTACAGTCCCCAGGGGAGTCACAAAGAGTTAGACACTAAGCGACTTTCACTTTCACAAGACAGAGATATAAGCTGGAAAATAAAATAAAAAACGGAGGTTATAAAATGTTGATCAACCATATTTAGAGGGAAACACTACCTTAATTGATATTAGTTGGCAGGATACATTTTGGTGGCTCCAAGTTCTGCCTCTCACTCAGCCTCTAGTGATCTGCAGAGGAATGGGGACACATAGAGAGAACTTCGCTTTCCAGGATAGAAGCAAATGCTAATGGGAACAAGGGTTAGCTTCATTTTCTAAGGAGCAAATTCACCATGACAGTCACAAGATGTTATCTGAAGAATTACTATAAGATCTTAATCAGAATTGCAAAATACAACCCTATAAAAATCATATGAAGTAACAAAGATATCAAAGCACAGGGGCAAAGAGATTATGGAGACCCCAGAGATAAGTGTTACTCAGAAGAAGTAACCAAGTCTTTAGCAGTCAACATTTAACAAATATTTATTGAGCATCTCCCATGTGCCAGGAACTGCTTTATGCACTGGAGATACAGCTATGAACATTCCCATACTGGAAAAACAGAAGATAACAAAGAAGCTAATAAATTATGAAGAAAATACACTATTATGATGATTGCTACAAGATAAATAAAACATGGCAATATGACAAGGAGAGACTGATGTGATTCAAGAAAAGGCCTCTTGACAAGGTGTCATTTGAGCTAAGGTCTGAATAAGGAAGGAAAAACAAACAATTGAAGGTATGAGGAAAGAACATCCCTAGCAGAGAGGCCCAATGGTAGAAAAGCCTCACGTGGACAAGGTTAAGCCTCATGTCGACAAGCTTGACATTTCTAAGAAACAGAAAGCACAGTCCTGTGGCTAAAAAGGACTGAGTGACAGACATAAAGACTAAGAGTTGAGATCAGAGAGATAAGCAAGAGTCAGCTTATGTAATTATGATACAAGAAAGAGTAACATAATTGTTTAGAAAGATCACTCTGGCTGCTATTTAACAAACCATATACAGTGTGGGTTGGGGTAGTTAGAACTGATATTCAGAGACAGATAATACTATTGCTATAGTCAGCAAAAGTACATACGTGTATGCATGCTCAGTTGTGTCTGACTCATTGTGACTTCATGGGCTGTAGCCTGCCAGGCTCCTCTGTCCTATGGTTATCCCAGCAAAAATACTGGAGTGGGTTACCATTTTCTCCTCCAGGGTATTTTCCTGAACCAGGGATCGAACTCCCGTGTCCTGTAACTCCTGCATTGGCAAGGGTATTCTTTTATCACTGAGCCACCTGGGAAGCGCTACTGATGATAATAATAATGAGACACTCCAAGAAGATGAAATTTAATAAGGATAATCATAACACCTGTTTTTAATGCCCATAATATCCCCCCTCTAAAACAAGGGCACAATGTAAGACTGCAGATTCATGCGCTAGCAGTAGCACAGATTTTTAAGCACAAAAAAGCAGACAAAATAATGGGAGTATGTCAAAGACACATAGGAGTCAACATTTAAAAGCTTTAAAGGCCAAAGCTGAAGCAATTTATGCAGCAAAATAAATAACGTATTATAGGATTATAATCCAAAGTATCAAATAAATATCTATGAGACTAACTGATACAAATAAATGATTGAATAGATAAACAAATAGGGGAAGGGACAAATCTCCCATACAGAATTCTAAATAATTTACATATTAATACATACTCCACCTCAAAGAGGTGGAGTTTAACTCCTTACCTCTTGACTATGGGCTCGTCTTCCAAAGACTACAGTACAAAAAGGGGAAAATAGGTAAATTTACAATGGAAACCTCAGCCAGGGGGATCAAGGTTAATGTCATCAGTGATAGGCCATGGTGAGAGCATCTGCCTTGACGTGATGTGATGAGAATGACACTTCACCTTTAGGATATTCTTCCCAAAAACCTATAACTCCAGTCCAACTATAAGAAAAGCATCAGAAGAACACAAATTGGGGGACAGCCCACAAAACACCTGATGGTCAAGGTCACAGAGAACAAGGAAAATCTGAGAAGCTGCTATAAGGCAGGAGAAGCTCATGAGACATGACAACTAAAAGCAATATGTATTCTGGATGGGACCCCAGAGCAGAAAAAGGATACTTTCCCTAAAAACTAAGGAAATTTAAATGAAGTACAGCACTGGGTTAAAAGCAATGTACCAATGTTGGCTCCCCAGTTGTGCCAAACATGTCACAACAATATAAATGTTAAAATAGGAGAAACTGGTTAGATAGTACATGGAACTCTCTACTATCAGATTTATAACCCTAAACAATTGTAAAAATAAAGGTCTAGAGGCTTGGATAAGTTCCCATTGACAGAAGTATAGAATCGAGGAAAAGAAAGCCAGTCACCTCCATTCAGTCTTATTCAAACATAGCCATCGTACTTCAAGGAATGCAGGAATGCCAGGTCTTGGGAGACGAGGCAGGAAAAATGCTCTGGAAAGAGGAGCAACCAGAATAGATGGAGAGTTTAAAGCCATGCCATATGAGAAGCAACACAAAGTACTGTTTGTTGTTTAGTTGTTTAGTCGTGTCTGACTCTGTGCAACCCCATGGACTGTAGCCCGCCAGGCTCCTCTGTCCATGGATTTCTCCAGGCAAGAATACTGGAGTGGCTTGCCATTCCCTTCTCCAGGGGATCTTCCTGATCCAGGGATCAAACCTGCATCTCTTGTGTCTCGTGCACTGGCAGGTGGGTTCTTTACCACTAGCACCTGGGAAGCCAAACTCAAAGTATGGGAGATGTAACTTAGAACTTAGAACAAAGTAACTTAGAAAACACAAAAACACAGTAACTATCTCAAAATATATGGAGGAGATAGGTGATAAAGAGTGATGATTTGACCTTCTAAGTTTCAAGTTGCAGTATTTTGTGAAAATGGAGGGAAGATTACAAGTGGTAAATTGCCTACTGACGAAAAGGAAGAACCTATCATAAACCCTCCAGGCACACAAGCAAGGTTTCAAAGAGGCAGAGGAACTAGAGACCAAATTGCCAGCATTCGTTGGATCACAGAGAAAGCAAGAGAGTTTCAGAAAAACACCTATTTCTGATTCACTGACTATGTTAAAGCCTTTTACTGTGTGGATCACAACAAACTGTGGGAAATGTTTGAAGAGCTGGGAATACTAGAACACTATACCTGTCTCCTAAGAAACTTGTATGCAGGTCAAGAAGCAACAGTTAAACCAACCATGGGAATAACTAACTGGTTCCAAAGTGGGAAAGGAGTACAACGGTGTATATTGTCACCATGCGTATTTAACTTATATACGGAGTTCATCATATGAAAGGTCAGACTGGACGGGTCACAAGTTTGAATCAAGACTGCCGGGAGAAATATCAACAAC
Source organism: Ovis aries (assembly GCF_016772045.2). Taxonomy (NCBI): domain Eukaryota; kingdom Metazoa; phylum Chordata; class Mammalia; order Artiodactyla; family Bovidae; genus Ovis; species Ovis aries. Next base: position 191,175,117 of record NC_056056.1, on the reverse strand, counting down.
TGCAGATAGGCAGATGATACCACCCTCATGGCAGAAAGAGAAGAGAAACTAAAGAGACTCTCGATGAGGGTGAATGAGGAGAGCGAAAAATCTGGCTTAAAACATAACATTCAAAAAACTAAGATCATGGCATCTGGTCCCATCACTTCAAGGCAAATAGATGGGGAAAAAGAGGAAGCAGTAGCAGACTTTATTTTCTTGAATTCCATACCACTGCAGACGGTGACTGCAGCCATGAAATTAAAAGACACTGTTCCTTGGTAAAGCTATGAGATACCGAGAGAGCATACTAAAAAGCAGAGACATCACTTTGCTGACAAAGGTCCATTTAGTCAAAGCTATAGTTTTTCCAGTAGTCATGTACGGATGTGAGAGCTGGACCATAAAGAAAGCTGAGTGCCAAAGAATTGATGCTTCTGAGTTGTGATGCTGGAGAAGACTCTTGAGAGTCTCTTGGACAGCAAGGAGATCCAACCAGTCAATCCTAAAGGAAATCAACCCTGAATATTCATTAGAAGGACTGATGCTGAAGCTGAAGCTCCAATACTCTGGCCACCAGATGTGAGAGCTGAGTCACTGGGAAAGACCCTGATGCTGGGAAAGACTGAGGGCAGCAGGAGAAGCGCGCAACAGAGGATGAGATGGTTGGATGGCATCTACTGACTCAATGAACATGAATTTGAGCAAATACCAGGAAATAGCAAAGGATAGAGGAGCCTGGTGTGCTGCAGTTCATGGGGTCGCAAAGAGTTAGACACAACATAGCAACTCAACAACAACAACATTATAAACTTAGCATCACCTGTCCTGGGAGGCCACAGAATGCCATTCCAATACTGAGCATTCGGACCTCTGCTGCAAAGATACTGTCCAGAACACTGCAGAGGGGACTGATATTTGAACTCCAGGAGACTGTCCAGGTATGAAATACTAAAACTTAATGCTTTCCTGCTTTTCTTACCAACAGTTAATAAATGATGAGAGAACTGATTGTACTCCAAATCCATGTCCCACTACAGTAATTTGCACACTGTATTCTAAATTTTTTATAAAGAAATATTTTGTATATTTACTTGAGGGCCTTTTCTACCTTTTAAAAGGCATTTTAACTGTCATAGACCTTCTTGGGGGCTTCCCTGGTGGCTCAGACAGTAAAGAATCTGCCTGCAGTGTGGGAGACATGGGTTCAATCCCTGGAGAAGGGAATGGCAACCCACTCCAGTATTCTTGCCTGGAGAATCCCATGGACAGAGAAGCCTGGCGGGCTACAGTCCATGGGGCTGCAAAGAGTCAGATAGGACTGAGTGACTAACACTTTCACTTGGCTTCCCATGTGGCGCCAGTGGTAAAGCCACCTGCCAATGCAGGAGACACAGATTCAGTCCCTGGGTCAGGAAGATCCCCTTCTGTTAATGAAAAAATGTGGAATAATATATCCCTGTACCTCCAGCACAGACCTCACTCCTAAAAACAAGACTCACCTATTCAACTGTTTCTTTGACCTTTCCACTAGAATAATAGGCATTTCCTACTTAAAAGGTCCAAAATAAAACTTCTTATTTTCCATCCAAACCTGCGTCTCCCTCAGTCTTCTTCATCAGTGAATACCACCAACCTACACCTAATTTCCTTCTATCTACCCCTCCATGCATTTCATTAGGACACCCTTTAAAATCTATACGTAAAAATGTCTACTCTCCATCACAACTACCTCTCCTAATCCAAGCTGGTCCTTGCTAGACTATTCAATCACTTCCTAACTGCCCCCAACCCTCACTCCTACTCTTTTCCTTGTAGTTTACTCTTCACAAATCAGCCAGAGATTACACACATACAGTCAAGGCCCTTTTTTTTTTTTTTTTTTTTTTTTTTGCTGCTCTGCATGGCATGTGGGATCATAGTTCCCTAACCAAGCATTGAACCTATGCCTCCCACAGTGGAAGCACTGGAAATGCAGAGTCTTAACCATTGGACTACCAGAGAAGTCCCTCCGCCTTTCTTTCCTCTTCCTTTTCTTTTCTGAAGCCTTTTCCTACGTATCTCTAATAGTTAACCAACACATTCAGAAAAAAACTCGAACATTTTAATCTGTGGTCTTATCAGTCTCTCTGAACTCTTCTTACTACTTTCCTCCTTGCCAGTGCTGCAACCACATTAGCCTCGTCCCTATTACCCAATAACCTCAAGTTCCTTTCTCCCTAGGGATATATTGCACCAGCTGTTCTTTCTGCCTAATATGTTTTCCCCAAGATCTTCAAATGCCGGCTCCTTCTTGCTATTCTAAAATAGCCATTAATTCACTCTTCATCACCGCAGCCTTATTTATTTCTCTGCATAGCACTTATCACCAGTTGATATTTTCTCCTTGCCTTGTTTACTATGATATTGCTTTTGTCTCTGCATCGTCCGAGAACAAGAAGGCTGTATACCTTAACTATAGCTGTAGTCTAGGCAAGCAAACTAGGGCCTGGAATATCACAAGCAGTCAGTAAATAGTTGTTCAACGAATTAATAATTTTAAATGATACAACTAAAGATGACATCCTGTAATTTGACTTGAAATCTTAAAGTGAGCTTTTCTAATTCCTGAAGAAATAGACCAATATTTTAAGATATAACTAAAAATAAGATTAAGACATGATAAACATCAAAATACACTTGTTTTCTACATTCCCCAAATTCAGCACTGTGCATTTCTCTTTCTACATGTATGTTTACACTGTTTCTCTGATTGAAATTATTTATCCTGGAATTTTTTCTATCTTCAAGATCACCTAAGTAAACATTAACATCTCTTAAAATATTATCCACTTTTAGGGCCCAATCACAAACATTTTGGACCCACACACAAACTTTCTTGCATTCTCTGACTGCGAATTGAAATCTATGCACCCCCAAATACTTCATTCCTTAAAGACAACATATCTCAGTGAGGGGCCTAGTTATTATAGGTAAGAATTTTCCAAACGTAACTCCATTGAACACTAGACTTGAGATCATTTGTAAAATTTCCATTAGCTTGGAAAACGTATTATAAAATATACTCACTTCGGAGGATTCACAACAATTTTTTTTTTTTTTTACTTTACTTATTTATTTGGCTGAGCCAGGTCTTGGTTGTGGCATGTGAACTCTTGGCATGAGGGATCTAGTTTCCTAACCCGGGATCAAACCTCGGTCCCCTGCATTAGGCGTGTTGGGTCTTAGCCACTGAATGTCAAGGCAAGTCCTGCATGACAATATTATAGACTGTGAATAAAGTAAGCAATGTATGGGGTTTGCTGTGGTTGTTGTTCAGTTGCTAAGTCATGTCTGACTCTGTGACCCCAAGGACTGAAGCACAGCAGGCTTCCCTGTTCCGTGTGTAGGGTTTAACTTTCCACAACTCAAATTTTGTTTTCTATTTTTTGACTACAGAATTGACTGTTCTTACTTTAAGAAACATATGTTTTAACATATCACAGAAAATAGCTTGAGATACACCTGAACAGTGGCTTAAGAGCATGTGGTTGGGAAGTTAACAAGTTGGAGGGCTTCAATTTTCACCTGGGCTCCAAGAGTTATTAGAGGAGACCACAAGCAGGTAACTGATCCTCAGTGAGCCTCCACTTGCCCATCTTTAAAACAGAGTTGAGTATGATTACCACCCAGGATTCGTATATGGATTGAATAATAGTGGCATGGTGCCTGGGGCCTATCAACCATGCTATAATGGTTACTGCCATTAGAATGATAATAATCTTTATTATTATTGTACATCAGTGAGGTCAGGAATCAGAGGTGTTCACTTGTGAATCTCCCACAAGATCCAGCAGATACTAGGCAAAGAGACTTAAGGGTTTGCCAACTGAATGCTTGGGGCACAATGTGGCTCAAACAAATGTTATGATTGGCTGGCATAGGTCTTGACTGCTTCATTGCTATTGCCTCATATTGGGCTCAATTTCTTTGCACTGATCACTGAGGAAGGCTTTCTTGTCTCTCCTTGCTATTCTTTGGAACTCTGCATTCAAATGGGTATATCTTTTCTTTTGTCCTTTGCTTTTTGCTTCTTTTCTTTTCTCAGCTTTTTGTAAGGCCTCCTCAGATAGCCATTTTGCCTTTTTGCATTTCTTTTTCTTGGGGATGGTCTTGATTCCTGTCTCCTGTACAATGTCACAAACCTCTGTCCATAGTTCTTCAGGCACTCTGTCTAGCAGATCTAAAACCTTGAGTCTATTTCTCACTTTCACTACATAATCATAAGGGATTTGATTTAGGGCATACCTGAATGGTCTAGTAGTTCTCCCTACTTTCTTCAATTTGAGTCTGAATTTGGCAATAAGGAGTTCATGATCTGAGCCACAGTCAGCTCCTGGTCCTGTTTTTGCTGCCTGTATAGAGCTTCTCCATCTTTGGCTGCAAAGAATATAATCAATCTGATTTCAGCATTGACCATCTGGTGATGTCCATGTGTAGAGTCCTCTCTTGTGTTGCTGGAAGAGGGTGTTTGCTATGACCAGTGCATTCTCTTGGCAAAACTCTATAAAAAAGCAGCCTTTGCCCTGCTTCATTCTGTACTGAAAGGCCAAATTTGCCTGTTACTCCAGGTGTTTCTTGACTTCCTACTTTGCATTCCTGTCCCCTATAATGAAAAGGACATCTTTTTTGAGTGTTAGTTCTAGAAGGTCTTATAGGTCTTCATAGAACCGTTCAACTTTTTAGCTTCTTCAGCATTACTGGTCAGGGCATAGACTTAGATTACTCTGATATTGAATGGTTTGCCTTGGAAATGAACAGAGATCATTCTGTCATTTTTGAGACTGCATCCAGGTACTGCATTTTGACTCTTCTGTTGACCATGATGGCTACTCCATTTCTTCTAAGGGATTCTTGCCCACAGTAGTAGATATAATGGTTGTCTGAGTTAAATTCACCCATTCCAGTCCATTTTAGTTCACTGATTCCTAAAATGTTGATGTTCACTCTTGCCATTTCCTGTTTGACCACTTCCAATTTGCCTTGATTCATGGACCTAACATGCGAGGTTCCCATGCAATATTGCTCTTTACAGCATCGGATCTTGCTTCTATCACCAGTCACATCCACCACTGGTGGTGGTGTTACTTTGGCTCCATCTCTCCTTTCTTTCTGGAGTTATTTCTCCACTGATCTCCAGTAGCATATTGGGCACCTACTATACCTGGAGAGCTCATCTTTAAGTGTCCTATCTTTTTGCCTTTTCATACTGTCCATGGGATCCTCAAGGCCAGAAATAGAGGAAAACAATAGAATGGGAAAGACTAGAGATCTTGTCAAGAAAATTAGAGATACCAAGGGAACATTTCATGCAAAGATGGTCACAATAAAGGACAGAAATGGAAGAAGCAGAAGATATTAAGATATTAAGAAGCAGAAGATTTAAGATATTAAGAAGAGGTGACAAGAATACACAGAAGAACTATACAAAAAAGATCTACACGACCCAGATAATCACGATAGCATGATCACTCACATAGAGCCAGACATCCTGGAATGTGAAGTCAAGTGGCCCTTAGGAAGCAACACTACAAACAAAGCTAGTGAAGGTGATGGAATTCCAGTTGACTATTTCAAATCCTAAAAGATAATGCTGTGAAGGTGCTGCACTCAATATGCCAGCAAATTTGGAAAACTCAGCATTGGACACAGGACTGGAAAAGGGCAGTTTTCATTCCAGTCCCTAAGAAAGGCAATGCCAAAGAATGCTCAAACTACCACACAACTGCACTCATCTCACATGCTCATAAAGTAATGCTCAAAATTCTCCAAGCCAGGCTTCAGCAATACATGAACTTCCAGATGTTCAAGCTGGATTTAGAAAAGGCAGAAGAACCAGAGATTAAATCACCAACATCCACTGGATCATGGAAAAAGCAAGATAGTTCCAGAAAAACATCTATTTCTGCTTTATTGCCTATGCCAAAGCCTTTGACTGTGTGGATCATCACAAACTGTGAGAAATTCTAAAAGAGACTGGAATACCAGACCACCTGGCCTGCCTTCTGAGAAATCTGGATGAAGGTCAAGAAGCAATGGTTAAACAGGACATGGAACAGTAGACTGGTTCCAAACAGGGAAAGGAGTACGTCAAGGCTGTATATTGTTACCCTGCTTATTTAACTTCTATGCAGAGTACATCATGAGAAATGCTGGGCTGGATGAAGCACACGCTGGAATCAAGATTTCTGAGAGAAATATCAATAACCTTAGATATGCAAATGACACCACCCTTATGGCAGAAAGCAAAGAAAAACTAAAGAGCCTCTTGATGAAAGTGAAAGAGGAGAGTGAAAAAGTTGGCTTAAAACTCAACATTCAGAACCTAAGATCATGGCATCTGGTCCCAACACTTCATGGCAAATAGATGGAGAAACAATGGAAATAGTGACAGAGTTTATTTTTGGGGGGGGCTCCAAAATCACTGCAGTTGGTGATTGGAGCCATGAAACTAAAAGACGCTTGCTCCTTGGAAGAAAAGTTGTGACCAACCTAGACAGCATAATCAAAACCAGACACATTACTTTGCCAACAAAGGTCCATCTAGTCAAGGCTATGGTTTTTCCAGTAGTCGTGTATGGATGTTGAGTGTTGGACTATAAAGAAAGCTGAGCACCAAAGAATTGATGCTTTAGAACTGAGGTGTTGGAGAAGACTCTTGAAAGTCCCTTGGACTGCAAGGAGATCCAATCAGTCCATCCCAAAGGAAATCAGTCCTGAATGTTCATTGCAAGGACTGATGCTGAAGCTGAAACTCCAATACTTTGGCCACCTGATACAAAGAACTGACTCATTTGAAAAGACCCTGTTGCTGGGAATGACTGAAGGTGGGAGGAGAAGGGGACGATGAGGATAAGATGGTTGCATGGCATCATCAACTCAATGGACATGAGTCTGAGTAAACTCTGGGAGTTGGTGATGGACAGGGAGGCCTAGTGTGGTGCAGTCCATGGGGTCGCAAGGAGTCGGACATGACTGAGCAACTGAACTGAACTGAAGGGGGCTCAATCCAGAGATTTATGTTGTCAGCCTTGTCCTCAAGGCATTCAAGTTTGCCTGGGCAGCATTCCTCAATGAAGGTTTATTGATTTGCCTGCTCTCCATGGATTGGAACCTTTTAAAATTCTCATCCACTGGAAGCACCAGTCGCCCTCAAAACAACACCCAGACATTAACATAGATCTCTTTCAGAAGTGTGGCTCACTAAAATAATGATTTATACCTTAGCAGCCTAGGTTAGGAGGAAAGTAAAATGCAGAGTTTTAAAAATTCTGCGATCTGATATGCACCTCATTTCCCAACTTGGTCAGTGAGATAGACCACAGTATCAGAGAAGTCCAGAGAAAGAAGAGGTTCCCTGTGACTGTTAACATCAGCTCCCAGAAAGTAGAAGGCATTCTTACATGGAAGGAGCTACACTGATGACCTCAAGAGGGCCATTTCACCCTTGAGTTTCTATGAAACCTTTGGAATTTAAAATAGAGCACTAAAAAGAACTTTAACAGATCATCAAGGCCATCCCCCTGCCTGTTATAATATTTTTATATTTCCAGGTTCAATGTGGGAGTGCAAAGGCTCAAGCTGCAAGAGAAATTGATGGGTTAGAGGGCAGAAAAGCTTAGGGGGAGAGAAGAGAAAGGAAAAGAAAAATCTGAGGATAAAGGAATTTATGCCCTCCCAATTAACCTTACTCAGGACCTCAAAATTCCCAAGGCAACCCTGATTCTACCTTTCTTTCTTTTGTTTTCAAATATGGAATTTTCCCCAGGACTAATGTTAGAACTGAGCATATTCTTCCTTTGATTTATGAGAACATTCAGGGAATATAAGGTCATGAAAGTTACCAAACCAGCTGGCTTCAATGCAAAGTAATTAAATAGAAAGTCTTAAAAACTTAAAATCTTTGCTAGACTTATTTCAGGAAAAAAAAAAAGTTACATTTATTTTCCTTTACATTTGAAGTACCCACTTCTTATATTTTTAAAATATTTATTCTAAGTTTACATTAACCTCCCTCCTGATGACAGGAGTGGACCTAATTCAAAAAGACCTATAAAAGAGCACAAATTAGAGCATCTGTATTTGTGGTTAAAACTATTAGTAGACAACCACATTTCAGGAAATACATGGTTAAAGTAATTAGATAACCAAAAATGCCTGTTCAGAAAAGCAAAGTTAAATGCTGGAATTTTTTTTTTTCTAAGAAAAAAAGCCACTATGATTTCAAATAAGGAGGAAAAAAAAAAAAAGCCTAACTGATTTCTTAAGAAGTTGAGCAGAAATGCATACTTAAGTGGTTATGCTCTAAACATGAAAGCAATCTACTAAGAGCGGCATTAAGATGTGGGTTTATGAGTTATCCATATATTAGGTAGAGTACCTACCCCAAGCATTGTACTATGCTACTTGTTTTTCAATTCCTTTGATACTGTCCTTAAATTGTCCTTAATAGTACCTTACAGAGCAGCGCCCACCCAAAGGCTTTCATGATCCCTCTACTCCAGTATTATCTTTAGGAAAAGTCAGACTCTTTGAAAAGCCTCTCAGGTTCTAGGCTGTGTGATTCCTTTGCAGTAGGCATATTCAGATACACATGCTTAGTAATTTTTCTAAGGAAAATTATGTTTGAAACTCTGTTCTTATAGGTATAATCCTCAGCACACTCATACAAATAAATCACTCCTGCATCTAGGATCTAAGAAACAGAGCCAATTTCTGGTAAAGGGACAAGATAGTCAATTAAAAGAAACCGACTGGTAGCAAACTTGGATGGTGAGCCATGAGGCAATTTTCTCTGACTTTACCTTGCAGTACCAAAGCGTGCTTTAATAAAGAAGCTTCAGGTACTGATAATCTATCAGTGTCTACATCTCTCTGAGCATGACATAACAGTTCTCTCCTTTTTGAAGGCTGAGTGTTTCCATTTGCTTGTATCCTGTAGATATCCAAGAGCAAAGAGAGTTGCCACGTTACATTTCTCCAAATAAAACCATAGGGTAGTCAAATTAATCTAATTATCTGTGACCCAATTTGATAACACTGCTAAAAGCAATGTTAGAGGACTTCTCTACAGTTAAGTTCTTTGTTTTCTCATTCATTTTCTTGTTTTATTAATTTGGCTGAGAACCCTTTCACAGCAATAGCACACCTGCTTAGAAATTTTATGCATGTACATGAACTCCTGAAAAAGTGTACTCTGTCTACCAGCACTTGGAAAATGCAATGAGGAGAGAATCAAAATTGTCCTGAGTTTCAATAAAGTAAGCCAGAAAGAAAAACACCAATACAGTATACTAACACATATATATGGAATTTAGGAAGATGGCAATGACGACCCTGTATGCAAGACAGGGAAAGAGACACAGATGTGTATAACAGACTTTTGGACTCAGAGGGAGAGGGAGAGGGTGGGATGATTTGGGAGAATGACATTCTAACATGTATACTATCATGTGAAATGAATCGCCAGTCTATGTCTGACGCAGGATGCAGCATGCTTGGGGCTGGTGCATGGGGATGACCCAGAAAGATGTTATGGGGAGGGAGGTGGGAGGGGGGTTCATGTTTGGGAAAGCATGTAAGAATTAAAGATTTTAAAATTTAAAAAATAAAAAACTAAAAAATAAATAAATAAATAAAAATAAAAAAATAATAATAAAAAAAAAGATCTGACAAATTCTAAAGATTGATCCAATGCCATTTTCACATTTAGCAATCCAACTAAAGCACGTATTTCTCAGGTGGCTAATATAACAGATTCAAATATTGTTTCATCAAAATCAGAAATATTACTTTCTTGTAGCTCTTTTCATGAAGTGGATACTGTAAGTTTTCCATCTGCTTCTTTCTTATATCATTTCTAGCCCTCATGCAACACTTTTCACTTCAACCTCTTCCTCAAAGATACAAACATGTGGCTGGTACTCAAGAAAATATTTCTGTATTCCATAGGAACAGAGATGCATAATTTTTTATGGAAATCACTTTCATTTCAATTTTTCCAGTTACAAATTTACTCTGTCTTAATTCAAAAAGATTTAATTAAAAAACCTTCGTGTGATTTAAAAATTTCTTCTCCAATATACTCTCATTCTGAATTTTTAATGTTTATAATGATCAAAATTATATGCTTAGAATACACCCTTCAACATAACAGCACTACAACTAAATTTTTATTTGCATTATGTTTATGGTAATAATAACTGATGTTTTTTTCACAACATAGGTTAAAAGTCTGCAGCCTCTAATTTGACAAGAGCTCTATTATCACTTTCTGCAAAAAAAGAATATTAAGACATCTAAAATCTGACACAAATAGAAATCGCTTTCTCTCACTCTCTTCTTTTTAAACAAGAATAATGATTATATATGCTGCTTGACATCCCATTTTCAGGGCAACTAAAGGGATATAGAGGTTCAAGCTTTATCTCGTCAACCAAATAAGACCACTGCCAAAGTATGCATTGGTGTATTTCTATACACTGAACTGCTTTAGATAATAGATAAAGTTAGCTTTATCTACTTCATGGTCTTATCCATTCAGGGCCCTCTGCTTCAACTAACATAAAAATACCTTCACTGCAGGGGGGTCCAGAGGGCTAATACACAGCACACCTTCTGTAAAATATACCATTCTAAAACTTGAAAAATGGTCAGCTAATTAAAGACCGGTGAACGGTTTTGAGACAGGAAGAATTCTCCTATTCAAAATTGAAACAGAACCTGAATGGAATCAAAAAGTTCCAAAGTAGGCTGATTTTCTCAGTGACTTGTAAGACTATCTATTATCATTTTTCAAATGTCTCATACTGTACCTGAGTTTTTTTGTTTGTTTGTTTTGGTCATAACTACAAATGAAACTTCAAAAGCCAATGCTGTTTTACGTGTGTGCCTCGGGAGAGATATGTATGAGACAGATGCCTTAGAAATAATACAAAAAGTTTGTCTTTCTGCAAAGTTCAGCACAGATTTCACACCAGAGTATTTTGATTAATTTCACTTCAGAAATGCATAAGTGGAGTGTAAGCTCAAAATAACACCCCTAAATACACTCAAAAATTCTAAAGCTTAGCATGCTTCCCAAAACATCTCTGAAAAAGACAGCACTCCAATAAAGACTGGTTTTCTGCTGGATCCGAGTCCATGACCCTGGGATGCTAGGAAACCAGTCTAACCTCAGAGAGTAGAGGCTGGGTCAGTGACCCTCCAGGACTGAAAACCTGAATCTAGCTGCCAGGAGGTCTAGTTGCTGTGACCTCCCAAGTGATTCCTCCTCAAGACCTGCTCTAAGAAGAAGAAAGGGGGCTGCCTTGCCCAAAGTTGTGCCCCTAGTAAGGGGAGATGGAAGCCAAGCACTCTTTTTAAAAAATTTTTATTGGAGTATATTTGCTTTACAATGTTATATTAATTTCTGCTGTACAGCAAAGTAAATCAGCTATACATATACATAATGTCCCCTCTTTTCTAAATTTCCCTCCCACGTAGGTCACCACAGAGCAGAGTAGAGCTCCCTGTGCTATACAGTAGATTCTTATCATTATCTAGCTTGTACATAATATCAATAATGTGTATATATATCAATGCTAATCTCCTAATTCATCCTACCACCCCTGTCCCTTGGTATCCATACATTTGTTCTCTACATCTGTGTCTCTATTTCTGCTTTGTAAATAAAATCGTTTGTACCAATTTTCTTCAGCTTCCACGTATAAGCATTAATATACAATATTTGCTTTTCTCTTTCTGATTTGCTTCATTCCATAAGACAGTCTCTAGGCCCATTCACACCTCTACAAATGACTCAATTTCATTCCTATTTATGGTTGAGTTATATATATATATATATATATATATATATATACACACACACACACACCACATCCTCTTTATCCTTTCCTCTGTCAATGGACATTTGGGTTATTTCCATGTCTTGGCTATTGTAAACAGTGCTGCAATTAACTTTGGAGTACATCTGTCTTTTTGAATTATGGCTTTCTCTAGGTATGTGCCCAGTACTGGGATTGCTGGGTCATATGGTTACTTCTATTTTTAGTTTTTTAATAAACTTCCATACTACTCTCTATGGTAGCTGTATCAGTTTGCATTCTTACTAACACAAGTTCAGTTCAGTTCAGTTCAGTCACGTCTGACTCTTTGCGACCCCATGAACTGCAGCACGCCAGGCCTCCCTGTCCATCACCAACTCCAGGAGTCCACCCAAACCCATGTCCATTGAGTCATTGATGCCATCCAACCATCTCATCCTCTGTCGTCCCTTTCTTCTCCTGCCCTCAATTTTTCCCAGCATCAGGGTCTTTTCAAAGTATTGGAGTTTTAGCTTCAACATCAGTCCTTCCAAAGAACATCCAGGACTGATCTCCTTTAGGATGGGCTGGTTGGATCTCCTTGCAGTCCAAGGGACTCTCCAGAGTCTTCTCCAACACCACAGTTCAAAAGCATCAATTCTTCGGTGATCAGCTTTCTTCAAAGTCCAACTCTCACATCCATACGTGACTACTGGAAAACCACAGCCTTGACTAGACGGACCTTTGCAGTGCAAGAGGGTTCCCTTTTTTCTACATCCTCTGCACTAACAATGAAAGATCAGAAAGAGAAATTAAGGAAATAATCCCATGTACTATAGCAACAAAAAGAATAAAATACCCAGGAATAAACCTCTATAAGGAGACAAAAGACCTGTACTTAGTTTAGAAAACTATAAGACACTGATGAAAGAAATAAAAGATGACACAAACAGATGGAGAATAAACCGTGTTCTTGGATTGGAAAACTTATATTGTGAAAATGACTATACTACCCAAAGAAATCTAGAGATTTAATTCAATCCCTAACAAATTACCAGTTACCAGTGGCATTTTTCACAGAACTAGAACAAAAAATTGTGCAATTTATATGGAAACACAAGAGATCTCGACTAGCAAAAGCAATGTGGAGAAAACCAAAAACAAAAATGGAGCTGGAGGAATCAGGCTCCCTGACCTCAGACTATACTTCAGGGCGACAGGAATCAAGACAGTATGGTAGTGGCACAAAGACAGAAATATAAATTGGCAGAACAGGACAGAAAGCCCAGAGATAAACCCACACACCTCTGGCCACCTAATCTTTGGCAAAGGAGGCCAGAACATACATTGGAGCAAAGCCACAGCCTCTGCAATAAGTGGTGCTGGGAAAACTGGACAGCCATATGTAAGAGAATGAAATTAGAACATTCTCTAACACCATACACAAAAATAAAATGGATTATAAGACCTAAATGTAAGGCCAAATACTATAAAACTCTTAGAGGAAAACATAGGCAGAACACTCTGACATAAATCACAGCAAGATCTTTTTTGACCTACCTCCCAGTGTAGTGAGAATAAAAACAAAAATAAACAAATGGGACCTAATTAAACTTAAAAGCTTTTGCACAACAAAGAAAACCATAAACAAGATGAAAAGACAACCCTCAAAATGGGAGAGAATATTTGCAAATAAAGCAACTGACAAAGAATTAATCTCCAAAATATACAAACAGCCATGTATCTTAATATCAAAAAAACAACCCAATCAAAAAAAGGGCAGAAGACGTAAACAGACATTTCTTCAAAGAAGACATATAGATGGCCAACACCCACGTGAAAAGATGCTTAAAATCGCTCATTATTAGAGAACTGCAAATCAAAACTACAATGAGGTATCATCTCACACCAGTCAGAATGGCCATTATCACAAAATCTACAAACAATAAAGGCCAAGCTCTCATACCTCAATTGAAATCAACTCTAAGGGCCCAAGTGTCACTAATGGTAAAGAACCTGTCTGCAGATGCAGGAGACATTAAGAGAAGCAGGTTTGATCCCTGGGTTGGAGGAGGAAATGGGAACCCACTCCAGTATTCTTGCCTGGAGAATCCCATGAACAGAGAAGCTTTGCGGGCGACAGTACATGCGGCTGCAAAGATTTGGACACAACTGAAGGGACTTAGCACACACACAAAGGGCCACGCAGTGCCCAAGCTTCCTGCAGGATGAGCTGAGGCCTTAGCCAAGGTTGTATCTCAGCCTACTTCCTCACTCTGCCTACTGCTGGGGCCTTTCTTCCCTCGTAGGTGTTGATCCAGAATACACTCCCAGTCTCTGACCCAGCACCTCAGGAAACCTGACCTACCAAACTGTATAAAAGGAGCAGGAGGGCAACAAAAAAATATTACAGTTCAACCTTACTTCTTTTGTGCAAGTAAAGAAACTTCAGCCAAGAACAATCATATCATTTGCATTGAATTAAACATCTAGCTAGTCCCAGGGCCAGATCCTCTATTTCTTGACTTAAAAGTGGACATTCTTTACTAGAAATTATTTTCCTTAACAGACTTTAACTATACTTCACCTAAGAAAACCACATCTGAGCTTAAATCTGGCCAACTAACAGTTAATAGTTCATCTCTTTTCAGCATTCAACATGCCATATTACATTTCTAGAAACTCTACCAAAGGAGGAGAATGGTCTCAATGAGTTGGGAGGAATTCAGAGGATCAGGGTGACTGAAACTAACTTTTTTCTAAATATCTACCAGCACCATGGGCCTCCCAAGTGGTGCTAGTGATAAAGAACGTGCCTGCCAATGCAAAAGATGTAAACAGAAGTCGGTTTGATGACTGGATCAGGAAGATCCCCTGGAGGAGAGTATGGCAACCCACTCCAGTATTCTTGCCTGGAGAACCCCATGGATAGAGGAGCCTGGTGGGCTACTCCGTAGGGTTGCAAAGAGCTGGACACAACTGAAGTGACTGAGTGAGCAAGCCAGCTACCAGCACCATGCTAGGAGCTTTCCAAGTTACCTTACTAATCTTCACAATAACTCAATGATAGAATATTCTTTCTCATTTTAGAAATGAATGAACCTGCTAAAAGGAGGTTCAGTTGGCTCATGTGAGATTTGACTATGACGCTGTTGGTGTGTCCCTTTACCCAAGGCCTCACCAGGACTACAAATAAACAAGGTCTGTCCTCCCTTGATTCACCATGTTTGCAAGTGTGAAGCTTTCATTATCATTTGTCTTTCCGATTCTCACTAATTAGGTAGAGCTTCACTACATAATATACCGGTTAACTTGACTCACTACAAATAAAAATAAACAATGCCACAAGTTTCAGAATGTTGATTAGCATTTATGATTTCCGAGTGCCAAAATAAATCAATTATTTTGAAGGACTAGTAAAGCTAAGACACATTCTTATGGTGTTTTCATCAGTACAAAAAATTTACAACGACATCTCTTAACTAGGCACTTCAGAAATCATTTGGCAGTTTACTTTTGGCCAAATGCCATACATTGTTTTAATGTCAGAAAGGAAGCAAAAGTTATTTATAGATTGATATACAACACTATTAAAGCTCAATCTTATATACAGCAACACATTCCAAACTCAGTTCTCAACACTACATTTTAAAGCACAAATCACTGTATTCAATACAAGCATATGAATATCTTCTTAATAGAGTACCAGATGTATGACAAAGACTCCAAAAGGGGATGAGACAGTTAAAAAAAAAATCTAATAATGTCAACATGTATTTTTCACCTTAACCTGAAAATTAATTTTTGTGACCTCACTTCTATACCCTGTTTTTTTCCAATATCTGTGATTCATTGCAGAATGCTAGTCAATAGGAACCCAGTAAAATGTGAGTTTATAACAGCGGATGCTGTGGTTAACAGTGCTAGACTTTGACATTTTAGTTAATCTAAGTAATTTTTTAAAAGATTAGTATTTTTTATTTGTGTATATAGACACAGCATTTTTTTAGCCTTGTGGGATTGTGTTTTCATAGTAAGATAAGCCTTCAGATAATTCTCTCTCTGCAGAATTCTGGTATTTGTAGTTGTGTGAGCATAACCAATTGGCATACTTTAGATATAATAAAGTGACTTCTGAATTCCATAAATAAAAGGACTTTTACATCTATGACAATTTTTTTAAAATAAACTTAAAAAACTTTTTAATGTACACTAATTATTACCGTTTTAAAATCATACAGCAGCCTCTCACTCTTGCGACACAGAACAATATGTCTTATTGGTTCCAACTCAGCATGACATCTTGAGGTCTATCAGCTGGTTTTATTTTATGTTAGGCTTAAAAAACAGGAGGCTTTACAGACACAGGAAGATGAGGTGAAATGAGAACTCAGAGATTAAAAATACTCTCTAAACTCAGAATACTACTTTTCACTTTGAGTCTATAATGAAATAAAGGTTAATTCCTTCCTCAAGAGGGCTGTGAGATAAAATACAAGACACCCAAAGAAAATCTGAATTTTAGGTAGACAGTTTTTTAATTGTGTCCCATGCAATATTTGTATTGCGCATATGAATCACCTGAGTGTCTTTTTAAAATGCAAGTTCTGTATCAGCAGGCCTCGGATGGCACCTCAGAGTCTGTATTCTAATTTGCTGAATCTGGCAACTTATCCTGAATTCCTTGCAAAAGAAGAAACTGCTGAAGATAATAGTGTGAAATGCTCACTTGTGGACTAGTATTTGCAGTTAATGAATGGAATGAAGAATTGGGTTTTATTTACATATTTGTTTCAGTGTTGTCTCTAAAAACTCCAGATTAGTAGCAAAACTAAAAGCCCGAAGGAGAGTTTTGAGAATATTATTTATAACATTAACATCTATGTGTATTTTCCCCCCATTTTCACAGATCTATTATCTAATCAGTGGTATTCAACCTTAGCTGAACATCAAAATCACCTTCAGAGCTTTTTAAAATCCTGATACCTAGCCACATTCTACTCAACTAAATGCTAATCTCTGGGGGTCACCCAGGCATAGAAGGTTTTACTCTCCCCAGGTGATGCCAACCTGCTGCCAAGACAGATAATTTGCCCTAAGTTCCTACCATACAAAGTGTGGTCTGGGAACCAGAAACATCAGCCTCAGTTGGCAACTTGTTAGCAACATAGAATTTCAGGCCCCACCCTAGGCCTTCTGAGTCAGAACCTTAACAAGATATCCAGATGATTCATATACACATTACAGTCTGACAGACAATACTCTGAATCATTTAGTGATAACAACCAAATGGAGCCACATATGACTATCACTATATTATTAACTGGAATTCTATAATGTCCCAACAGAGCAAAACTTGTCTGATTTAGTGCCGTCACTATCGTTAAATCATCAGCACTCTGTCAATGCAAATCACTACGGGCTTCCAAGAGAAATCATATGACCATCCGAAGCGACCCAGGATAGAACGCTGGCATCAGTTCCAAAGAGACAGCAGGCCAGTCTACGGCCATACCACCTTGAGCACACCTGATTTCACCCAAAGGACAGCAGACCTAATCGTGGCCATAATTCCGCAACTAAGATATCAGTCTCTAAACAGCAACACCGCTTCCTTTTCTCTGCTAATCCCAATCCTAGTTAGTAAAGCTAATTTATAGAAACAGGAAACTAAGACGCACTCAAGACCTGACTCATTGGGAAAGACCCTGAAGCTGGGAAAGATTGAGGGTAGGAGGAGAAGGGGCAACAGAGGATGAGATCGTTGGATGGCATCACCAACTCAATGAACATGAGTTCAAGCAAACTCCAGGAGACAGTGAAGGACAGGGAAGCCTGGTATGCTGCAGTTCATGGGGTCACAAAGAATGACCCCCAGTCACAACTTACTGACTGAAAAACAACAACAACAAAAGTGCTTTGCCCCAAAGTGCTGGCATATCTTTGGTGACCATTGTATGTTTTCAACCATAAATTCACAGGTTTCCTGTATGAGTTCCATCAAGCAACTGAGTGCTTTTTTCCCAAATGACGGTACCTTTTAAGAAGCCTGATAAAGTAACCTCCTAAAAACAACAGAACCACGTATTCACATTGAGGCTGAAATCTAGCTGCTGGGATTTGGAAACTGTCTGGAAGACTTCCTGCCAAATTGTCTTTCCCACTTGTAACGAGTTCTCCTATGAGCAGTAAGCTTTTTGTGTTAAATAGGTTGGTTTTCACTCCAATCCCAAAGAAAGGCAATGCCAAGGAATGTTCAAACTAACACACAATTGCACTCATCTCACACACTAGCAAAGTAATGCTCAAAATTCTCCAAGCCAGGCTTCAACGTGAACCAAAACTTTCAGATGTTCAAGCTGGATTTAGAAAAGGCAGAGGAACCAGAGATCAAACTGCCAACATCCATGGGATCATCAAAAAAGCAAGAGAGTTCCAGAAAAACATCTACTTCTGCCTTGTTCACTACACAAAAGCCTGTGTCTGTGTGGATCACAACAAACTGTGAAAAATTCTTCAAGAGATGGGAATACCAGACCACCTGACCTGCCTCTTGAGAAATCTGTGTAGGTCAGGAAGCAACAGTTAGAACTGGACATGGAACAACAGACTGGCTCCAAATAGGAAAAGGAGTACATCAAGGCTGCATATAGTCACCCTGCTTATTTAACTTATATGCAGAGTACATCATGCGAAATGCTGGACTGGGTGAAGCACAAGCTGGAATCAAGATTGCTGGGAGAAGTATCAATAACCTCAGATATGCAGATGACACCACCTTTATGGCAGAAAGTGAAGAGGAACTAAAGAGCTTCTTGATGAAAGTGAAAGAGGAGAGTGAAAAACCTGACTTAAAATTCAACATTCCAAAAACAAAGATCATGGCATCTAGCCCCATCACTTCATGGCAAATAGATGGGGAAACAGTTACAGACTTGATCTTCTTAGGCGCCAAAATCACTGCAGATGGTTGATTGCATCCATGAAATTAAAAGACGCTTGCTCCTTGGAAGGAAAGTGATGACAAACCTAGGCAGCATATTAAAAAGCAGAGACATTACTGAGCTAACAAATATCTGTCTGGTCAAAGCTATGGCTTTTCCAGTATGGATGTGAGAGCTGGACCATAAAGAAAGCTGAGTGCTGAAGAATTGATGTTTTTGAACTGTGTGTTAGAGAAGACTCTTGAGAGTCCCTTGGACTGCAAGGATATCAAACCAGTGAATTCTAAAGGAAATCAGTCTTGAATATTCATTGGAAGGACTGATGCTGAAGCTCCAATAATGCGGCCACCTGATATGAAGAACTGATTCATTGGAAAAGACCCTGATGCTGGGAAAGACAGAAAGAAGGAAGAGAAGGGGACAACAGAGGAGATGGTTGGATGGCATCACTGACTCAATGGACATGAATTTGAGCAAGCTCTGGGAGTTGGTGATGGACAGGGAAGCTGCAGTCCATGGAGTCAGACGCGACTAAGCAACTGAACTGAACTGAACTGAGGGTCCTCCGCTTCTCCAGTCAAACATAAATGCCATACTCCCAAGAAATTAGCACACTCATTTTCTCAAATCTTAGTGTTGAATTAGTTTATTAAATTGCAGGGCAGTTATCTAAAAGAAGAGATGGATGAGTTCTTGGTTACTGAAAAATTCTGAGTTAGGGGAGGGATAGAGAAAGAAGCAGACAGAAGAAATATGGGTACCAAAGAAAACCTTTGTCTACAGCACAATTTTGCTTCCGATCTACCTTGATTAATACCTAAGGATGGCATTTTCAATACCTATGAGCAAAAATTAATGCTTCATATTTGTAAGTTGACTGTAATTTATATTTAAATCATGTGAACTATAAAAGAACTAATGCAAGAGGGTAGCCAACTGTTGAGTTTATCTTTTAAAATAATTTAAGGGAAACCAAACACATATTAATTTTTAGTTTTTATGCACCATATACCATACCTTACAGGAACATGGATCTCAAACAGAAAAATTGAGGTAATCTAAAGCTTTTGCATATATAAGTATCTCTGAGCCTAATTATAGTTTTATTACATTTCATGAAGTGAGCAAGAGAAATTGTGTCTGCATCAATGCAGTGAAGAAGTTTCTCATCTCAAAAGCCCATCTGTATTGATATCAGAAAAGGGTAGGGGTGCAAAATGACAGCCTCTGGCTCGCCCTTTTACCTTTCTAACAGGGCTGGTGGCAACAGTGAAGCTTAATCAATGCAATGGAAGTGACATTTTGCAGTCAAATCAAATTAAATGGAAATGAAAGGAAAATCTGAGGTCCAACCTAAAGGCTGTTCCTCTTACCACTGAGGTCATCTCCATGGCAACTAAATGCTACAAATGTGTAGAGTAAATCCTTAACAAATCTGCAGAAAGCATGTCCAATTGAATATGATAGTGTCTGTCACTGTACTTTGTGGCTTTCTAAAAGCTTACATTAGAAGTAACTGAAAGGACTTCAGCCAGCGAGCAAGTAGAATAGCACAATTAATCTGACCACCCTCAGTGAGAGGGGTGCTCAGCTTCTGAAAGAATGAACTCTAAGTAAGTGGGCAACTTAAAGACAGACCAAGTGAAGTGGATTAGGTTCAAACTGCAATGTTTTCCACAACTGTTTTTACTTGGACTTACTCAGTTCAGAAATCTCCCAAGTCCTTCTAAAAGCCTTTTCACATCATGAGGAATAATTTGAATGGGGCCACCCCAGTCTATTCCATTTCCTTTTCTCATGTACTCCCTTGGAGATGCATTACCCTCTCCCTTCTCAGGATGTGTTCAGAGCAGATGGATTCTGTACTGGTACCAACAGGACAACAGCAGTGGTAACAGAGCTTCACGGTGGTTTCCTCTCCACAGATGCTTCCAGAAGATTCCAACTCATCCCTATATGCCCCTAGGTAATTTTCTAGACCACGTGGCCAATGCAAACTGACCTGGGTAACCTGGAGTTGGTTTCCTGTTGTACGCCACATTTTGCTGGAGAAAGTAAGTCGATATCACCAAAACACACACGTGCTCAGTCATGTCCAACTCTTTGCAACCCCATGGGCTGTAGCCCACCAGGCTCCTCTGTCCATGAGATTTTCCAGGCAAGAATCCTGGAGTGGGTTCCCATTTCCTACTCCAAGGAATCTTCTCAACCCAAGGATCCAACCCATGTGTCCTGCATTGGCAGACAGGTTCTTTACAGCTGAACCAGCAGGCAAGCCCCATCATCAAACACACTTGCCCTATAAATGAAAATTCATTAGAGACTTGCTCTCCTGAGAAAGCAGGAATGTTCAGGTATCTGTGCGTGTTTGGCTTGAGATTTGCGCTCCTTCTAGCAAATGACAATATATTTACAAAAGAAAGAATAGGGAGAAACACGTAAGTATACCAGATTAGCCCAGTGATACATACCAAATTCACTGTGTGAGCTGTACAACAAAAAATGTTCTTTTGAAGAAAGACGCACTGCACTGAGTCTAAGATGCTCTAAGCTGCTCATTTAAGTAAGCCATGAAAGTGGCCTCTACAATTTTTTTTTTTCTGAAACACTTAATCTGGAGTTTGCTCTCAACATTGTCACTGTGCAGTCCGAAAGATGTCAGCAGATTTATACCTTCGGTAAGAGAAATGGGAGGATGACAATTTGATGTGAAGTGACAGTTTTTGCTCAAATGCATAAAACCATGGGTCATTACATTCTATCCCCATTAAGACAGAAATTCACACTAATGAATTAATTCCAAGTAAGAAATTCTTGCTCTCTGAGTGGTGGTGAAAATAGCAACAATGTTGCTAATGCAATAATAATAGTCCTTTATCAAAAATACATCATAAATTATCATCTTTTTGCAGTAGCACCAATTTCCTTTGGTTTATCTTTAATGATTTTTCACAATCTATATAATAATAACAATAAGACCTAACCTTCATTGAACACTTATTCTGACAGTGATGGCAGCCAAGCAAAACAAAACTGTTGTTCCTTGAAGTAAGTTTCTCCTGTGTAGCACCAGTGTTTGAAGGTTTACAATAATACCAGTTTTGGTTCATATTATCATCCCCATAAAATTACACTTCAGTGTTAATGGAATATTACACTTTAGTTATAAGGAGTATCCTCTGCTCTTAGAGACTCTCATGCCAGCTCAGTTATTAATCAATAGCATTTAGTCACATCTCTGACCTCTCTCTTGCCAATATCCTCAACTATAAAATAAAGCTTATTCTACAGCCTCTTACCTCACTGGATTACCTGAGCAATGAGATAATACACATGGAAAAGCTCTGGGGAGTATCTAACAATATATAGTCTATATATGATTATATTATTATATTGGAAAGACTTCTGTTATTCACACAGATCATTTTTGTAATGTTAAGAATATAGTTAAGTATCCATATTTACATTCATGGCAAATAGATAAGGAAACAGTGACTGACTTTATTTTCTTGGACTCCAAAATCACTGAGGATGGTGACTGCAGCCATTAAAATTAAAAGATGCCTGCTCCTTGGAAGAAAAACTATGACAAACATAGACAGCATATTTAAAAGCAGAGACATCACTTTGCTGACAAAGTTTCCATACAGTCAAAGCTTCGGTTTTTCCAGTAGTCATGTATGGATGTGAGAGTTGGGCCACAAAGAAGGCTAAGCTCCAAAAAATTGATGCTTTCAAACTGCAGTGCTGGAGAAGACTCTTGAGAGTCCCTTGGACAGCAAGGAAATCAAACCAGTCAACCATAATGGAAGTCAACCCTGAATGTTCACTGGAAGAGCTAATGCTGAAGCTGAAGCTCCAATATTTTGGCCACCTGATGTGAGAAGCCAAGTCACTGGAAAAGACCCTGATGCTGGAAAAGGTTGAGGGCAGGCGGAGAAGGGGGTCACAGAGGATGAGATGGTTAGATGGCATCATCAACTCAATGGACATGAGTTTGAGCAAACTCTGGGAGAAAGTGAAGGACAGGGAAGCCTGGTAGTCCAAGGGGTTGCAAAGAGTCAGACACTATTGAGTGACTGAACAACAACCACAACAAATTTTAGTAAGCCTGAGATTAATTGTAAACTTACATTTTCTTAACTCTATACCTCTGTATAGTATACTTTATAGTCAAAATTAATTTCTTTTAGCAGTTCCAAGTATAATATTTAAAAGAAAATATTACATAATAACCTAAATAAACATTACTTACAATTTGCTTTTCAAAAACTGTTACCTAGCATGAGGTTATTTCCTTAGGATTAGCTTCTATGGGCTGGGGCTGGGCTTAGTTGCTCAGTCGTGTCTGACTCTTTGCAACCCCATGGACTGTAGGCCACTAGGCTCTTCTGTCCATGGGAGTTCTTCAGGCAAGAATACTGGAGTGGGTTGCCATGCCCTCCTCCAGGGGATTTTCCCAACCCAGGGACTAAACTCAGGTCTCCTGCTTTGCAGGCAGATTCTTTACCGTTTGAGCCACCAGGGAAGCCCTAGCTTCTATTCCTAAAGTCAAATGCTAGAAGAGAAAAAAAAAAAGGCTTAGTTAGACCTTTGAATACTGAGGTCTGGTAAGTTTTTCTTGCATTAGACCTTTTTGATCATCTAAATGAGACAGAATAATACATTAAAGAGGATTTTTCCCAGCCCCAAGATTGCTTTCTCCTCTCATTTAGCGCATTATACACTTAAAGCTATATTTACGTCTTTCCATATAAGACACAGATGGCCAACAGGAAAATGAAAAGGTGTTCAATGTCATTAGGGAAATGCAAATCAAAACCACAAGATATCATCTCACACCTGTTAGAATGCCTGGCATCAGAAAGACAAGAAACAACAAGTGTCGGGGAAGCACAAGTGGAGAAAAGGAAGCCCTTGCTCAATGTTGGTAGAAATGTAAACTGGTGCATCCACTATGGAAAACTATATGGAGGGTCTTCAAAAAATTTATAAAAAGAACTATCATATAATCCAGCAATTCTACTTCTGGGTATTTATCCAAAGAAAATGAAAACAGTAACTCAAAAAGATATATGCACCCCGATGTTTGGGTTAATTCACATTAACCAAGATATGAGTGAATAAAGGAAACGTGATATATACAGACAATATTATTATTATCACTGAGTCACAAACAAGTATGAAAGTCATAAGAATGAAATCTTACTATTCATGACAACATGGATGGATCTTAAGAACATTTTATAAGTGAAATAAGTCAGATAGATAAAGACACATACCTTATGATCTCACTTAAATGTAGAATCTAAAAAACAAACCAAAAAGCACATAAACAGCCAAACAAATAAAAACAAGCTCATGGATACAGAGAACAGCTTGGTGGTTACTAGAGGAGGGAGGGAGGGAGGAAGTGAAGGGGGTTACAAAGTATAAAATTGCAGCCATAAAAAGGTTATGAAGGAGGAGTGCAAAGCATGGTGACTATACCATAACACTGAATTCCATATATGAAGGTTTCTCAGAGAGTATCTTATATGTTTTCGTCACAAGAAAAATAAATGTAACAATGTATAGTGATGGATGTTAATAAGACCTACTGTGCTGATCATTTCACAATATATATAAATATTGAATCATCACATTGTACACCTGAAACTAACATAATGTTATATGTCAATTATATCTAATTTTGAAAAATAAAGCCTTTTTTTTATTTTTGGAAAAAAATTTGCCCATCTTCATCTCCATAGAAGCGTATGGGGCCACGGGAGGTATATCATCCATTGCAAAGTCTAAGTTTCAGCATTTCAACTGCTAACTCTCTAAGTACTACTGAATCTGAAAACAAAGACAGGAAGCCCTGCCACAGATTATCACACATCACACACTCTCAAGGAAACAGAATGACAAGATTTAAAAGTTACTATGTCATATTTACTTTGGAAATTGCCATTATAACTGAAATATGGTTTGACAACACAGTTTTAAATTTCTCAACGCTTAGAGATTTTATCTAACTAATAAACTTGTGGCTTCATAAACCCACAAAGCTCCGGCAACAAGGCTATCTGATTTGAAAAGGGTGTGAGCTTGCCAGGTGGAAGGAAGCAGATGCCATCTACGGATTGGTGAACCGCAAAGTGTCTGTCTATTTTCAGAGATTACAGGGATGGCTCTGGTGCCATTGGTTAAGATAGTAAATTGATTTCTTCAATAAACCAGTGCTCTCATTCACTTACCACAATTTTCGAAAATTGCCCTTTTGATCTGAAGTTTCCAATACTGGTCAGGCATCATTTTTTATTTTGGAACACTGAAATCTACACTCTGGCTATTTTTTCCTTACATGACCAGAAACACAAGCCTTTCTCTCCTCATTCACTCCACTGAAACTGAATGTGTTTCTTTAAATTGGCTTACATATTTATTGACTTTTTCAAATAAATAAAAACTTTAAAACAAATGAAAAATTTCATCAGTTTGAAAGTGTGCTGACACAGAGGAGTTGCCAACTTAGTGGTATCTGTGAACAGATTAAGGACTGCTTCAGATAAGAGGTTTTGATCACTGGTTTTCCTCTAATGGACTGTGGAATCTGCACCGTGGGAAATGATGGAATATTTGCAGAAATATTCGTATCTGTGTGTGTTTATATATGTTTATATGATATGTGGGTATAAGTACATATGTGAAAAGTGAAAAAAGCAGAAGTGTTAAGTCACTCAGTTTTGTCTGATTTTGCAACCCCATGGACTGTAGCTCAGGCATCCCTGGTGGCTCAGAGGTTAAGAATCCGCCTGCAATGCAGCAGATGCAGGCTCAATCCCTGGGGTCGGGAAGATCCCCTGGAGGAGGGCATGGCAACCTACTCCAGTATTCTTGCCTGGAGAATCCCATGGACAGAGGAGCCTGGCAGGCTATAGTCTATAGGGTTGCAAATAGCTGGACGTGACTGAAGTGACTTAACATGTCTGTCCATGGAACTCTCCAGGCAAGAATACTGGAGTGGGTAGCTATTCCCTTCTCCAGGAGATCTTCCCAACCCAGGGATCCAATCCGGGTCTCCCACATTGCAGGCAGATTCCTTATCGTCTGAGACACCAGGGAAGCTCTAGTACACATGTACTGATACTCAATATTATGGAATGTGAAACCTGTGTTTGTTTTGTTTTGCCTTGCATTCCTACTGCTACTTCTAGAAAAAGCTAATATTTTTTGAGAACTTAATATAATGCAAGCATTCTTCTAATTACTTTATGTGTATTAATAAAAATCCCATGAGATAGGAACTATTATTAGCCCCACTGTATGTATGAGGTGCAGAATTTAAAACACTTGTCCAAGTCTCACAGCTAGTAAAATGGGCTAGTAAGCTGGGTGTGTTTTCAACAAGAACCACGTTCCCATGAACCCTGAAATAAGAAGCATTTAGAAAACGCTCCTCTTCTGACCTTCTAGTCGATTAAGCATTTAGGTTATGGAGCACCACTGATAATTCGAAGGTAATTTTAGGAATGGTGGTGATGCTAACAGCATTGATAGAGGTGATGGGGCTGATGATAACAATGATCTACTACTGAATGAGCACTTGGTGCTAGTAATTGTGCTAAGGGCTCTATACCTCATTTAATGCTCAGAAAGCACAGTGTGAGGCTCCTACACAAAGCCCATTAAATCAAATCATTAAGGATGAAGTCCAAGAAATGTATGCTTTCTAAACCTCCCCAGGGAATGTGATATAGTCAGATGGAGACTGTAACCTACAGTATTCCACAGTGCTGGTTTCTTTCACAAGCCATATAGTATAGGAAATGCAGCCCATTTCACTTTTTAAAATGCACCAAAGATATCTGCTTTTTAAAAAATGCATTCTCATTACCAAAACTGCCAGGAAAGTCTTACTTCCTTCACTTAACCCCTCCCTATGTAATCTAAAACCATTCCCTTTTCTGTCTCCTTAGGAAAAGGAAATGGCAACCCACTCCAGTGTTCTTGCTTAGAGAATCCCAGGGACGGGGGAGCCTGGTGGGCTGCCGTCTATGGGGTCGCACAGAGTTGGACACGACTAAAGCGACTTAGCAGCAGTAGGTAAGGAGCTAGCCCTCATATCTAATTCAGAAAAATACAAGGGATTAAAGTCTGATGATGGTCTGATACTAAATCATCTCACCTGAAACTTTAGGGCAAAAGTATTTATATTGTCAGATACCTTCATTCGTTTCTCTGCTCATTCATTCAGTAAGCATTAGTCTAGTACCTACTCTCTGTCGGTCCCTGTGAGAGCCATGGGCACATGAACCCTAGACTTGCGCAGTTAACCACTTGGCAAAGAAGACAGACACCAATGAACACTCTTCAGCATGTGTGTTATGATGGAGCTATGCACAGCATGCAATGAGCAAACAGAGGCAGAGATTTAACTCATCCTATAGGACCAGGGAAGGCTTCCAGCAGGATGTGTTGCCTAAAGTGAATCATGAATGAATAGAAGTTATCAGCCAGGTTGAGAAAGGAGGAAGAAAACTGTGCACAGAGAAAACAACAGGTGAATACAAACAGAGGTAGAGAACCATGGGCTACATGCAGGAAACCACAAATAATCCACTCTTTCTGGAGAGGATGGGCTGTATGTGTGTGTATTCAGTCGCTCAGTGGTGTCTGATTCTTTGTGACCCCATGGACTGTAGCCCACCAGGCTCCTCTGTCCATGGAGTTTTCTTGGCAAGAATACTTGAGTGGGTTGTCCCTTCCTTCTCCAGGGGATCTTCCTGACTCAGGGATCAAACCCACATCTCCTGCATGGGCAGACAGGTGCTTTACCCCTGCGCTGTACATGAGGGGAAATATGGGCCCATGATCAGTTCAAAATGCCCCTTACACCACTCTGGGAGTTTGGAGTGTACCCTGGTTGTGACAGAGAAACATACAACAATTTTAACGAGTTTTATGGTCAGATTTACATTTTAGAAAAGTTGGCCCAATGCAATGGGCAGGAGGTTTGGAAGAGGGCAACACTGGGAGCCAGAAGAACTGGAGTCACTGAATTCATGACAACCTGTTAATAAGAAAGCACACTGTAGAGATATTTAAAGTGGAGTTGTCAGGAACTGGTGACTGAGTGCATTGCACAGGTGAAGGGAATAAAACCTCATAAAGTCTGCAGGGCTCTGAAAAGAGCTAAGGTAGTACAGAGATGAGAGCAGGGGTTCTGGGCCAACCTGCTTGCAAAGCCTGGTGCTGTCTTTGTCTAGCAGTGTAATCTTGGGCAAGTTATTTAATCTCTCTGATGTCTTCTCACCTGTAAAATACGGATACACCACGGTATACCTTCCTTATCGGATCATGAAGATTTTATTAGTTAACATACAATATCTAAAGTACTAAAAACAGAGTTTGGAACACAGTAAGTACTATGTCAGTATCACTAGCTTTTATAGATGTGATTATCTAGTGAGATTCGTTCATTTTCCAGGCACAGCCCCAAATATTAGAGCTGTGTTAAGACGGATCCTGGACCTCAGAGAATCCAGAAATTTCTCACGTGCACTCAGGTCAGAAATGTGTTTGCATTTGGTCAAACACAACCCAGAACAGTTCTCCAGGAGTCCCCACCTGTTCCCATTGTTTAGCATGCCTTATATGTCTAGTCTCTTGGTTCTTGAAGTCTTTATTAAGTTTGTGTTGTCTATCACCTACAGCTTTAACTTTTTTTTTTTTGCTTTTATTTTTTTTATTTATTTTTTTATTTATTTTTTAGTTTTTTATTTTTTTAATGTTAAAATCTTTAATTCTTAAATGCGTTCCCAAACATGAACCCCCCTCCCACCTCCCCTCCCCATAACATCTCTGTGGGTCATCCCCATGCACCAGCCCCAAGCATGCTGTATCCTGCGTCAGACATAGACTGGTGATTCAATTCTTACATGATAGTATACATGTTTGACTTTTATTTTAAATATTCACACTGTTCTTCCTTTGCTTCCATTTTCTTGGTCTTTGGAGATTTTTAATAATGTTTCCAAAAAAGATGAATTACTTCTTTACTGAGCTTCACAATGCCTGGCCTGCTTCTGCCCTAACTTTTGAAATTTCACCTTTCTCTCCTTTACTTCCGCTTTGGTTCCTGATTTTCATGTTAGGGTTCTCCTGGCTTCTCTTTTTGGTGGCTCTTTATCTCTAGGTTGGCCGCCTCCCCCTTGCACATTCATGTTCTAGAGTCACCACTCTGTGATGCTTCTTATTTCACTCGTGCCTTTAGAGCTTTCAATTCTGTAGCAAAACATACAAAGGACCACTCTCTGTGATACCCCTGGTGAGCACATTATGAAAATGTTAAACAAAAACACAAAACAAAAACTCCCTAGACACATGCAGCTTATGAATAGATATCTATTCTCTGTGGAATGAAGAAATCTGGTTTTACTTTGCAACGCTCACTTTGTGGGTGCTTGATACACTAAACTAAGCTTTTAAATTACTAGACCGGGTATCCACGGGAAAGGATGAATGCCTCCTACCAAAAATCTTTCCCTCCATCAAGCTAACTGATTACAATTGGAGTTTCCTCAAATGAGCTTGTTTGATAATTTGTCTCATTACTACTGAAAAGGAAATGGAAATCAAGGACTTGAGGGCAGAAAGCAGTAAGCAAATATGATCAAAGGTTATACTGTACGAAAGGCTGATTTCGTGTAAAATAACTTAAAAATAAAAATTAGTGTCATAGCCCATAAGATATAGATAATAAACTTTTCAACTATTAATGAGGCTGGTATACACTATACAAAGTCACTGTATGTGAGAAGGCTTTACAGCGTCAAGTACAGATGGCTTTAAATGCAAACCAAAGTACAGATGAGATACAAAACCAACACTGAGTGCCATTTATTACTTTCCTACTAATTCTAGGTTTAGACTGTACTTTGAATTTGATTGCCCAATTACCCACATCTATATTATATCATCTCTAAGCATCATTACAACATCAGCTTCAATCTTGTGGGAAGGACTGTAAACAAAGGCCAGTTGGCTAAAGATAGATCATTACTGACACATCCACAATAAGGGAGGTAACTAGGAGTAATGAGTATAATCAAGAGAAGTAAATTCAGGTTAAATACCAAGAAAGAATGTTCAACAGTGAGGACAGATTAAGGCAGGAACCTTCCCAGATAAGTGATGATGATCACTGACACATTTACATTCACTGAGGACAGCTTTTCATTCGTAAGGGTGCTTGAAAAAGGATTCCAAACAGAGAACTAGAAGTGGGGGAAGTCTCTGTTTCTAGCTTGGAAAAGTTAAACATAAAGAAAACAGGGTGATGCTGTGATTTCCTCACAAACTAGGAAAACGTGCCTTTACAAATCATCTATTATTGTGAAATATTGAGAAGCACCGTTGTCAAAAGCATTTTGGAGTCTGAATGATCTGAGATAATTCTCAGATCATTTACTAACTGATGAACTTTAGTAAGATACTTAAGCTGTGGGGGCCTCAGTTTCCACAACCACAAATGAGTATACAAAAGCCTGATCTGCAGGGTTACTATACAATTAAAATACAATAGTATATAAATGAATCCAAGCATTAATTGCCTGGAATACTGAACACATTAAATGAATGGTATTTTATTTAATAAATAAATTATTCTGAGATTTTTAATTTTAAATAATTTTTGTGAGGCATTTTGATCTATTACCGTTCACAAATAAGCATTTCTTTTTCAAAATAGTCAATAAAAACTCAACTCTCAGGGCTTCCCTAGTGGCTCAGTGGTAAAGAATCCACCTGCCAATGCAAGAGACCCAGGTTTGATCCCTGTCCAGGAAGATCCCACATGCCACGGAGCAAATAAGCCCGTGCACCACGACTACTGAGCCTGTGCGCTCCAGCCTGGGAGCCACACTACGGGGCCTGTGTATATCAACTCCCAAAGTTCACACACCCTAGAGCCCATGCCCTGCAACAAGAAGCCCACCAACTGAAATGAGTAGCCCCCACTCCCTGCAACTAGAGAAAAGCCCAGGCAGCCACAAAGACCCAGCACAGCCAGAAATAAATAAATACATTGTCTTTAAAAACTCAAGTTTCATTGCTATTTCACAGATGATCTGGGACATGAGCTTTAAACCCAGTTTTCTCAGACATCTAGCAAAACCAAGTTATGATTGGTACTCCTATCTTAACATAACTCATAAAGTTTGCACATATCCAAAGAGCTGGGTCTTTTTGACCTCTGATACTCTTGTCATCCTATTCTCTTCAGTGTGATAAATAAATGATAAATTTTAAACTTCATAGTTAATCAGAACAATTAAGAGCTGGCATTTTCTGGTCAATTATATTTTATTTTATCTTTCTGACTACCTAACTAGAAATTTGTTTTTGTCTAAAAGTTGTTACTATATAAAAAGTTGTTAGTATATATAGCTATGACTTTCTGCCTTAGAAGTAATATATCATGACCATAATCTAATCTTTCCATTAAGGAGACTCTTATGATACTCCCATCATCATTATTCTGAATATTAATTATCATTGAAAAACACTGAGGATGTTAAAGATGTATGAGATTGAGTCATCTCATATTGACCCATGCTCTTGAAACGGTTTATATTAAATAACTGAAATCTGCTTGTTTCTCAAAATGATAAATGTGGGTCATGGAGGTGGAGGAGTGGTGCCTGGGGTGCTGACAGTTGAAGATGTTTCTAGAGTTCTGGTAAACTGACAACTTAATAAAAAGAAATGTTAGTGTGTGTTACTGAAGAAATAACTAAGCATACTTTGTACTCCAACTTATAAAATCATAAATGAACCAATTAAATGAAAATGGTATAGCTTTCACACATCAGTTATGTTATCAAAAAAAGTTTTTCAGTAAGTTTCTGTGCTTTTAATAAGCAACAGCATTAGTCAGTAAAAAGTAAGAACTCTGATGCATTCAGAGAGACTATAGATCTAAACCAGACAAAACAAAGCCTCATAAAGGTGTTTGTTCATTAATTTTTAAAAGGCCAGACTTCGAGTTGTTATCAAGTCAACTGGCACCAAACCGCACTCAATTTAGTGCAGCTACAAAGTGGAACCCATAGTCTATAACGGCAGAGTTTTTGATCACACTAATTAACAGCCATTTTGTTTAAAATAAACAGATACGAGTCTAATTGCCTTTTTTACATAAGAAAGAGAAGATCTTAAAAGTAAAAACATGTAAAAAAAAATAAAAAAAGATCAGATAAATGCCACTCAAATAGATAAGCAAAGTTGCCTGTGAAAGGAAGCCAGAGAAAGTCAGACTGTTCATTGACTGACAGCCCAGTGAAGCAAAAGGAACAGGAGCTCAGACAGGTTAAAGGGAATCATGAGAGCATGGCCTGTAACTACCCATCTTTTCATCATATTTACTCACAAAGGAGTGTACCTTAGTTCGTAATGTGGTAGGCAATAGCAGGCCTGATACTCCTACTTAGGACAGACCTCTACTAATGGGCAAATCATTCCTTCTTCCCTAGCATACATTGCCAGTGGAGGATGTACTGCAATAAAATTTCAAAGATAAATTGCTAATTAAGTTCCAGATATTTTATTTGAATTTGGGTTCAGATGAATAAGTTCCTCTATCAGTAGCCTGTGTCTTCCAAGGCCCCCAAATGGCATTAATACTGACTGGACTTGGAATCTATTTTGATTTATATATTAGGAATTAGTTTGTATCTATGCTGTATTCTCATCTTCCTAGTCTATAAAAGTAATCCCTGGAGACAATCAGAGCATGCATCAGTTGCCAAAGCCTTTAATAAAAACATACACTCCCTTAATATAATTAAGAAATAATATACGGATTAAGCATTACTGTGTGTGTGTGCCCTGATAGCTCAGCTGGTAAAGAATCCACCTGCAATGGAGGAAACCCCAGTTCAATTCCTGGGTCAGGAAGATCCGCTGGAGAAGGGATAAGTTACCCACTCCAGTATTCTTGGGCTTCCCTGGTGGCTTAGCTGGTAAAGAATCTGCCTGCAATGCAGGAGACCTGGGTTCAATCCCTGGGTTGGGAAGATCCCCTGGAGAAGGGAAAAGCTACCCACTCCAGTATTCTGGCCTAGAGAATTCCATGGACTCTATAGTCCATGGGTGGCAAAGAGTCAAATATGACATTATATAACATACATATAAAATGTTATATGTAATGTAACATAAGCCATGAACAAAATAACAATTTAAAAACAATACCTATGGTGTCATCTATGGTGACTTATTAATACATATAGCAATATAATAGGTATATCATTCTATAATACATAATACCAACAAGTATATGAAATAATCTTTTTTAGAGCATCACCTGATTTTAGCCACTGCAAAGAATTACCCCCTTTAGTTTACCCACAGTACGAACTATTCAAAAACATTCATCTTTCCATTACTTTTTATATCCTCTGTTGCTAGGACAGTACTATGCAGAGAGTGCCTTTCCAAAGTGTCTGGGGGAACCACTTTTAAAACTAAGTAAATATGATCAGCCTACACTATTATCTGCATTCAGAATAAGATTAAGGCTGAAACCAATGCTGTGCTCATATAAGTTTAACAATCAGCTCTTCAGGAGGGGTAAAAAAAAGCCCTGACTGAATAGCATTTGCAAATTTCCTGGTGAAATATTTCCTGATGGCCGATTTCAAGGTGCCACCCCACTGTGAAATCACTGACCAGGCAGGTGGGAAGAGATGCACACACAGGCTCACAAGAGCTGGTGCAAGGCTACAAGAGCCAGTGAGGTCACAGCACTGGCTGAACACACTAGCAAAACCCTGCAGTACGACTGTGGTGTTTTCAATCGTCTACATTTGTAAAGTTCCACCTTTTAAATTTACTTTTCCCATACTTTTTTTCTCTTTTTTACTTTTTAAGTTATGAAAGTATAATAACACATCTACAGGAGATTTGCAAAATACAGAAAAAAATACATATAGTTCCACCATATGTTACAATTATTTTTTAAGTAGCTAAATTAAGATTTTTAGTTGGAGTATCAATATTAAACTCTCAAAAACTAATAGAATAAATAGACAGAAAAGTAGAAGGATATATTAAGAGTTGACCTGAAAAGCACTACGGACCAATTCAACATAACTAAGATTTATATAATTTTTACACAACAGTAGGAAATAGATTCTATTCAAGTTTCCATGGACTGTAAACTAGGAGACACAGGAGCAGATCCAGGGACATAAGACAAGGTGCAAAAATGTCACAGTCTAAAGGTACTGAAATCAGTCTGTTCTCTTATCACTGTGGAATTATGTTAGAAATCAATATCAAAAGATTTTTTTAAATAACCCACATATTATCAAGTGCAGGGTGACATTTGCCAGGAGAGATTTTTGACTTAGCCTTTCCTCAATAAAGTTAGAAGACTGAAAATAAAACACAGGATGATTGCAGAGAAGAAAACATTTAAATGGAAATTAATATCAAAGTGAGAAATTAATACCAAAGTTACTTTTAAAAAGCTCATGTATTTGGAAATTAAATGTTAATTTTTAAATGATGGGTGTATCTAAAGACCCGTAACAAGGAAAACTAGAATATATTTGTAACAATAATAATTTAAAGAGAATTTACTAGAATTTGCTACATGCAGCTAAAGTTTCTCAATGCAACTAAATATACTGAGGAATCTTGAATAAGGTATGAAAACAAATAATGGACACTGGCACAAAATTTTGTGAAATTTGAACAAAATCTATAGTGAATAAACTGTATCACATTCTAATTTCCTGATTTTTTTTACAATATTTTTCTTTATATTCTCAGAACTGGATTAGAAGTTTCAAGCCTTAATTTTTAAAAGAAAAAAAACCACTAAGATAATAAACTTTCTAGACTTTTAGCAGTAATACTAGGTGCCAAAATACATGGAACTGTATCAAAGTTTTTGAGTGAACAGAAATTAGAAATCTAGCTAGCATTCTATTCATACTAAGACAAACAAGTGAAATCAAAATGTCACAAATTTTTTAGCTAGGCAAAAATTCATGTTTTCTAAAATATATGTATTTTCTCACACATACTATTTACATATATATGTGTGTGTATAAATATATATAGATATACACACACAAAAGCTTTTCTACTACATTTGATGAAGGCTTGAGAAAGAACAAAAACAAAAAAGAGAAAGAAATTAGAAAATATAAACTAAATGAAATGGGAGCACTAAATATGAAATTTAAAAAGTGAAACAAACTAGATAAAAGTAAAAAATCATCATATAGTCCAGTTATTTTTAAACATGGCTTCTCATAGAAACACACATGGAGCTTTGGAGAAAAAAAAGCAATATCTGGGTATTTGTATTTTTCAAAAAATTCCAAGGTAACTCTGATATGCATCTGGATTTTTAAAAAATGATTACAGGTTTTTCTTTTAAATTGTAGTTTTAGTGATATTGGAGAAAGAAATGCAACCCACACCAGTATTTTTGCCTGGGAAATCCCATGGACAGAGGAACCTGGTCGGCTACAGTCCATGGGGTCACAAAGAGTCAGACACGCCTGAGCGACTTTACTTTCTTTCTTTCTTCCTTTAGTGATATAGAATTCTATTAGTTTCTGTTGACAAATCACGATGCAATGGTATTAAGTGAATAATATTGATAGTTATATAATCACAATATTAAAAGGTGTTATCAATTTTCACAATCAATAGCCAGGAGAAAAAAAATAAAAGATAATGATAATTGTAAGCCATAATGCAAACATGATTGACCTAACAATATAAATTAACTACATATACTTTGGAGGGTTAAGTAGAGTGATGTAGTAAGTAAAAAAGCATACATACACATGTTTTCATCTGCCCAGCCAATCTATGTTTTTTGGTTGGTGCATTTAATCCATTTATAGTTAAGGTAATTATCAATATTTATGATACTATTACCATTTTCTTAATTGTTTTGGGTTTATGTAGGTCTTTTCCTTCTCTTGTGTTTTGTACCTAGTGAAGTTCTTTTAGCATTTGTTAGAAAGTTGGTTTGGTGGTGCTGAATTCCCTTAACTTTTGCCTGTCTGGAAAGTTTTTGATTTCTTGCTGGGTGCCTGGAGAATCCCAGGGACAGAGGAGCCTGGTGGGCTCCCATCTATGGGGTCACACAGAGTCGGACACGACTGGAGCAACTGAGCAGCAGAAGCAGCAGCAGCAGCAGAGTCTTCTTGGTTGTAGGTTCTTCCCTTTGATCACTTTAAATATATCACACCATTCTCTTCTGGCTTGTAGAGTTTCTATTAAGAAATCAGCTGATAACCTTATGGGAGTTCCCTTGTATGTAATTTGCCATTTTTCCCTTGTTGCTTTGAATATTTTGTCTTTGTTTTTAATTTTTGTCAGTTTGATTACTATGTATTCCTCCTTGGGTTTATCCTGCCTAGGACAAACCTACTAAGGGATATCCTGCTTGGGATAAACCTACTAAGGTCCTGCATCTACTGGACCTGGTTGACTATTTCCTTTCATGTTAGGGAAATGTTCAGCTATTCTCTCTTCAAATATTTTCTCAGGTCCTTTCTCTCTCTTATCCTTCTGGTAAACCTATACCATGAATGTTGGTGTATTTAATGTTGTCCCAGAGGTCTCAAAGGTTGTCTTCAATTCCTTTCATCCATTTTTCTATATTCTGTTCTGCAGCAGTGATTTCCACCATTCTGTCTTCCAGGTCACTTATCTGTTCTGCCTTGATTAATATGCTGTTGATTCCTTTTAGTCTATTGTTCATCTCTGTTTGTTTGTTCTTTAGTTCTTCTAAGTCTTTAGCAAACATTGCTCGTACCTCCTCCATTCTTTTTCCAAGATTCTGTCTCATCTTCACTATCTTATTCTGAATTATTTTTCTGGAAGCTTGCCTATCTCAACTTCATTTAGTTGTTTTTCTGGGGTTTTATCTTGTCCTTTCATCTAGAACGTAACCCTCTGCTTTTTCATTCTGGTTGACTGTCTGCGATGTGGTTTCCATTCTGTGGGATTGTGGTTTCTTCCTGCTTCTTCTGTCTGCCCTCTGGTGGATGCGGCTAAGAAGCTTGTATAAGCGTCCTGATGGGAAAGACTGGCAGTGGGAAAAACTGGGTCTTGCTCTGGTGGGCAGGGTGTTGCTCAGTAAAACTTTAATACAATTATCTGCTGATGGCTGGGCTTTTCCTCCATCCCTGTTAGTTGTTTGGCCTGAGACAACCCAACTCTGGGGTCCACAGGCTCTATGGTAGGGTTAATGGAGACTTCCAAAAGGGCTTATGCCAAGGGGCACCTTCCAGGACTGCTGCTGCCAGTGCCCCTCTCCTCACAGGGAGCCACCGCTGACCCACACCTCCATAGGAGACCCTGCCACACTAGCAGGAAGGTCTGATTCAGTCTCCTGTGAGGTCACTGCTCCTTTTCTCTGGGTCTTGGTACACACAAAATTTTGTTTGTGCCCTCCCAGAATGGAGTCTCTGTTTTCCCCCAATCCTGTGGAAGTTCTGTAATCAAATCCCACTGGCCTTCAAAGGCAGATTCCCTGGGGATTCCAAGTCCCTTTGCCAGATCCCCAGGCTAGGAAGCCTGACATGGGGCTCAGAATCTTCACAAGAGTGGGAGAACTTCTTTGCTATTATTGTTCTCCAGTTCTTGGGTTGCCCACCCAGCAAGTATGGGATTTGATTTTATCATGATTGCATCCCTTCTACCGTCTCATTATGGCTTCTTCTTTGTCTTTGGACATGGGGTATCTTTTTTTTTGATGGGTTCCAGTGTCCTCTTGTACATGGCTGTTCAACAGTTAGTTGTGATTTTGGTGCTCTCACAGGAGGAGATGAGTGCATGTCCTTCTATGCCATCATCTTGAACCAAATCTCCCACAGTTAGTTTTTATTTTATATATCCATTTGTTTCCCTTCATTACATAAGTCTGGCTCTTAAGAGTTGGGTGAAGGTAAAGGTTTGGCAGTCAACAATAGACAGCTTCTGCTTGAAGCAGTGGGAGTGCATGTGATCACACAAAGACAACATGTAAAGTCTACCATTTAAATTTAAATATTTAAATCTGTTGTTTTCAGATTTCACAAAACCATGGGAATGCTTTTAGGTTTTCTTCCTCCAGATAAACAACCAAAAAATATAATCCAACAGCTCTTGAAAGAATGCAAATGATACACATCTCTCTGAGTGGGAGTACAGGCATAATACTGAGATGCCCACAAATCACTGGCCCTCAGTCAGAGAGGAGTCCACAAAGGCCTAGCCTCTCTAGTTCTTACCAAATGCCCTAATGTACTTTCTGAGATTCAGAGACTCAAGCCTAAAAAGGAGTTAGGTGATCTTAGTGCTAATTTATCCAGCTACTCTACATGCTTGATTGCTATTTCTGGACACATAAAACATAAGCAAGCAATGCTCAGGACAACTAGAGAATCACTTACTATGTGATAAAAATCCTGAGTAATCAAAAATTTGTCCAATAAAGTTTGACCATTTTATAACATACTAGACTTTTAAAGAAACATATAAATATATTTTTATAAAGGATGCTGTAAATTATTGTCCTCTTAAGGACTAAATGACTGGACAACATCAAACAGATATATGAGAAATGAAGTTAGCAGATTTGAAGGATCACTTTTAAATTTAAAATAAAACAATGAGGCTTCATACAAACTTTGTTACATAAATAATACTATATGAATATATTTAATTTTGCCTTAGCAGATGCTTGGTTTTACAAGCCTTATTAGGCAGAATCCTTCTAGAATGACTTATCTAACAAAAATAACTTGGCTTATAAACTAAGAAAATTGGTTGCCTTTATTTGGTGTCTTAAAATCATGTTTGAATAACTCTATCCAGATGACATACCCAATGTAATGTCCTTTTTAAGTCTTGATATTTATCATGGGGTTTTAAATAATTTTATTATGAGAATTATTAATGAGAATTCTGTATGAACTAACTTATATTGCCATGTGCTTTACCCTATACTCCACATTAAAAAATAACTCTACAATTCATTTGAGACAAGAAGGAGTAATATTTAAGAAGTGATCAAGTTAATAAATAACATCTGTTTTATACCACTTTATATCAAAATTTAGCATATTAAACATATGTAAAAATGAGCTTGGTCACACTTTCTCCCATAGGATCATAAGTCCTTTGAGGGTAAGAATCATATACCATTCATCTTTACAGCCTCAGTACTCAGCATATCTTGTTAAAAAGTAGGCACAACAAAATGTTCATGAACTGAGCTGAAGCTGGTAGTGATGAGTGTGAGGTGGAAAACAGTGAGAGTCACTCTTGAACTGATTGTGGGAACCAGTACTGTCACCTCTTGTTTCTTGGCTCTGCCCATCCTGTGTATTATCAGAGAACTGGAACAATGAGTACCTGGCAAGAGACAGACTACATTTCAAAAAGCACAGAAAGAATGAATTTTATTAGAGGAAAATCAACAGGCTAATTCTAAACTTTAAAAGCAGAAGAGAAAATTTTACAATCAACTCTCTGGAAAGACAGCTAAAATACGTCCTGAGCAGTGCTACTCCACTGTGTGTTCTGAGGGCCGCTGTCCCTTCAAAACCTGGTTTGCAAGGAGAAGCGGAGGTCAACCATTAAAGCAAAGCAAAATAAAGCAAAAGAGCCTTGCAATGATGACAACTGACCAAGAGCAGAAGTGGCTAACCTAAACTGCAGCAAATCAGCCTTCAGTGTAAACTGTTCAAGAAGAAGCAGGATGGCTAAGAAGCTGAGGCTTCTCCTCCAGCCTGGACTTAGAAAAGTTCCCTCTGCTTCCCTCTTCTTGGTTATCACCCTGCAGTGCCCGCACCATCCCCCAAAGACTGGGAGTGCCTTGAGAACAAGGAGAGTCTTTTATTCTTCTTTATTTGGTCCCTGAACACAATGAGGTTCACAAAGTTTAAAGCAAAAATAAACCTCTGCCATCAAAATCAAATAAAATTGATACTGAAGATCTAGTCTGTGTTTTAATGATTTACAAAAATGAGAATTCCAATCTAGAGAAAATTTCATGAAACATCTCAAAAATAAGGTTAAACACTCCAAAATTAATTATTTCTATTTGTAAACTCATACTTAAGATCTAGGATGGAGATTTAAATATTTGAATATATTGCTATGTATTCAGTTCAGTTCAGTCACTCAGTCGTGTCCAACTCTTTGCGACTCCATGAATCACAGCATGCCAGGCCTCCCTGTCCATCACCAACTCCCAGAGTCACTCAGACTCACGTCCATCGAGTCAGTGATGCCATCCAGCCATCTCATCCTCTGTAGTCCCCTTCTCATCCTGCCCCCAATCCCTCCTAGCATCAGAGTCTTTTCCAATGAGTCAACTCTTCTCATGAGGTGGCCAAAGTACTGGAGTTTCAGCTTCAGCATCATTCCTTCCAAAGAAATCCCAGGGCTGATCTCCTTCAGAATGGACTGGTTGGATCTCCTTGCAGTCCAAGGGACTCTCAAGTCTTCTCCAACACCACAGTTCAAAAGCACCAATTCTTCGGCACTCAGCCTTCTTCATAGTGTAGTCAAAGAATTTTATGACCTATATATAATCACAATTTCACCACTGCAGTGTTGAAAACTACCACTGTTCAGCAGTTTTTAGAAAAATTAAATACCCTCAGAATGAGGGACACATATTGAGAAGATAAATTCTTCACTACGGTATAAGAATGACAGTCTCAGTTTAATTATAAGGAACTACTTTTAAAGAAACAGACAAATCCCTTAAGTTTCCTGGGTTTCAGGTTCCTTTGGAATGAGATGAACATTGTTGTCAAATGCTATTATAAATTGAAGAACTTGGTAAACACTAGTTTTAAGTATTTTTGTATTATTTATTTATATTATAGTTATACTTTTTATATTTACATATGCAAGGGTTAATCATATGTATGTGTGTGTCTGCGCACACACACATGTATACTGGACAATAAATGATCACCACAGTTTGTCCCTTAAAGCCTATTTCAAAAAAGAAAACAGCTAAATGAAGTTGACTTTAATGGAAGCCAGCAGTTAATAAAATAACTTGTCTAGGAATCATATTTTACTAAGAGGTTTTTAAAAAGCCAGAAAAACTTTCCAGAAAGAAACTCTAAACATTCAAAAATAAAGGTGAAAGTGAAAGTCACTCAGTCGTGTCCGACTCTTTGCAACCACATGCACGATACACTCCATGGAATTCTCCAGGCCAGAATACTGGAGTGAGTAGCCATTCCCTTCTCCAGAGGATCTTCCCAACCCTGAGTTCAAAGCATTAAAAAGTCAATTTGTCCAATACCTAGGGAATCTAGAATCAAGAACTAACTACTTACCATATCCCAGAATATGCTGTGGTAATACATTGAAAGAGTTTTTTACATTACTACTGAGGTGTTAGAATTAACCTTGAATTTTCTTCTTTCACTTGACTTATCATAAAACCTTACCACTATTTAAATTTGGTTTATTATATTTGATATTAAAACCCCAAGTTCATAAAGGATCAGATTTCCATGTATCCACTAAGATCACTGAAGAACATATCTACACTTTTCTGCTTGACTTCTCTCCTTTTATTATTTTCTGGAAAGAAAGAAGAGAAACAAAAGTGCTCTTCTATAACGTAACTCAATACCTTTATCAGAACAGTGCAATATTTAACGTCTACCCACAAATTTCACAGTTTATAAAAAGAACTATAATATATTCCTTCCCATCCACTTAAGGAAAGACCTCTCCATCCAAGTGACCAGGATGGAGGCCAATACCTCAAGTCCGATAAATTCTAAACGGAGGTTGTTACTGTTCCTATTCAGTCCACTCCATGTCTGGTGTTCCCTACTTTTGTTTACGGCCACAGCACCCTCTTAGTTACCTGAAACTAGAAGTCCTTGAGCATTATTTGTCCAGCCTGTTACTTTCCCTCTGCATCCAGTTGCCAAGCCCTGAAAATTCTTGCACTTAACTCTTTTTCCATCTGCTCCTTCCACTGCATTCCCACTTATGCTAGCTCAGGACCTTATCATCCCTTGCTTGAACCATCACCCAACTCTCTGCATTCCATCTTACTTACAAATACCTTTGCTCCCAACATTTTCATCTGTATTCCATCCTACTTTTATATGCAAAATGAAACTTTCCTGCATGAACTCAGAAAAGTTCCATTCATCCCCTGCTCAAAAATCTTAAATGTCTTTCAAATGCCTGACAAACAACATCCAACTTACTCAAGGACTTCTATTATCTGGTTCATATTTACCTTTCCAATTCATTCTTCTCTACTAATAGTATGAGAGAATGTCTCCTGTGGTCTAAACAAGCCAGCCCTCTGATTTAGCACCTGATTCCCTCCTTTATGCTGTTCTGCCTATCTGAAATGTCACTTCCCTGCATAAAGGATATCTAAGTTCCAAGCATTTTTCAGTGTATCAGTATAAGTCAAACGCCAACTCCTCCTAACTATCCTCGAACACTCCCCTCCAACTCTACTACTGGCCCATTGGAAATATGCACAACTGACATTTCAGCCTCTTACTACACATGTCATCTTCTACCCTGAATGTTTGTTTGTTTACCGGCTACACTAGAAAGTACATCCATCATGTGTTTTACTATGACCAGGCACTAGCTAAGCACTCTAGATTGACGGCAAAAGAAGAAAGGGGTGGCAGAGGATGAGATGATTAGATAGCATCACTGACTCAAGGGACATGAATCTGAGCAAACTCTGGGAGATAGTGGAGAACGGAAGAGCCTGACGTGCTGCAGTCCTCAGGGTCACGAAGAGTCAGAACACGACACAGTGACTGAACAACAACAAATACATATTTCTATAGAGAGAGCCTCCTTTACTCTTTGCAACAACCCTTTCATAGTTGAGGAAAAGGAGCTAAAGAGACCTTAAAGAACTTACTCAAGACCATACCCTTCTTCAATGGCATGTATAATGTATCACCAACTCTGAAGCACTTAAGACAATATTTGTACATATTACAATTTTCAGCAAAGATATATTAAATGAAAAAGGAGTTCTATAAAATTTTACATCAGGAAATACTAAAGGGGTATCCAGTTATTTATTCAATTTTCTTATATTTACTTATTAGGTAATTACCTAATATGAGATAAGTCTGTACTAGGTGGAGATTTCATTTTTTAAAAATGCATAATAACTAACATCTATTGGATACCTACAAAAGGCAGAATTCTAAGAATTGGGCCACTATTCACTCTTTTAATTCTGAAATCTACACAATTCTTATTTTTAGAAAAGAATAATTTAAGTGCAAAGATACAAGTAACTAACCTGCAACAAGTTCCAACAGCTAGCGAAGATACAGAGGCAGAATCTGGGCTGAGGTGGTAGGGTCCTAGAGCCTGCGTGCTGAAGCACAACACCATACTGTTTTCAAGGCCATACTGTTGTCTCCACAACGGCATTCTGTCTATACTCAAGGGTCTCAGTACAATCTGGACTATCTAATATGCATTATGGAACCACTCACCTAAATTCAGAACTATTTGGAAATTCTTAAAATATCCTTTGGTAAATCTGTCTAATGTGATCTGGGCGAACACTTGATTATCATAATCATCACAGTTACTATAGTCATCAAAAGCCTTATAGACTAAGAGATCTTCAGTAGAAAAAAACAAATTGTGTGAAGAGAAGAACTATCTTTAACTCCAGACATTAAAAGAAAATTGCCATTCCCCCTAGTATCCATCCTACGCAGCACCTCTCAACAGCAACAACTCCTAAGACAACGGGAGAAGTAGCTAGTGCTGCCATTTATGCATGAATAAGCTGTACACGCACACTGAGAGAGATTCCCATATGGGAAAAGAAAGAACATAAACACAAGAAATATGCCAGCAGAGGAACAGAAATTGCCCTTAAATGACAGTTTCTCCTGACACAGAATGAAAGATAAGTATAATTCCCCAGAGGAGAGAATGGGGAAATCAGGACAGCTTTCATTTGGCAATGATAACACATTAAGAATGATTTTACTCATAGAGTTTTCGGTCTTTGAAATGCTGGCACTCAGTATTACCAGAAATTACATCCTCCCCATCACTATTTTATATATATATATATGTATAATACATATATATGTATCAATACCTGCCAGAGTGAAGATGTAAGCAATCCTTGATCAGTGCAGAATGTTAGTATCTCCTAAGAAATAATCTCCACACTTTTTCACTGATAGTCAATACCAGTATGTCCAACCCTCCTACAAAAAGGGTATTTATGAACCAAGTGTATCCAAAAGATAGACAGTCCAAAGTTCTTCATTCTAGAAAACTTCTATTTCAGGATAATTTTTCATTCTTAAGATTCCATTTTATAATACTGCTGTTAAATATGAGTAGAAAGTATCTTTAAAGGACCACATAGAGCAGAGGAAACCACATAAATGTGGATTACTGATACATTATAAATGCACACTTAAAAATTTACAGTGAGTATTATATAAAAAAAAAGTTGCTCAAAATCATCTCATTGATACATGCTACTTATGTCGTTATTTATCCTTTAATGGAAAATCGATCTTGGATGTTTTTGATACTTAATGTGTATTATGCAAATATGTATACATTCAAATGCATATAAATAAATATACTTTCTCATCAATACCACGGCAGTGTGGCAGAGTGAAAAATGCAGAGAACCACAGTGAAAATGCAGAGTTAAAAACAATGTTTAAGACAACTCAAATTCAGTTACAATGACATTTATTTTCT
This sequence comes from Ovis aries, assembly GCF_016772045.2. NCBI lineage: Eukaryota > Metazoa > Chordata > Mammalia > Artiodactyla > Bovidae > Ovis > Ovis aries. Next base: position 191,130,566 of record NC_056056.1, on the reverse strand, counting down.
CAGTTTAACTAATGAGACAGACATTTTAAATAGATTTCTCAATTCTCCTTTAAAAATCATCAGATTTTTCTAGTCTTCAAAAATAAAATTGTGTGTTGGAGATAATGTTTCTTTTTCTTTTACCCAAAACAAAACAGAAGAAAATAACAACATGCAAAATGTTTCTGGAAAGTGAAAACATCAGGTGAATTAACCTAGCTCTACAGCAATTTTCTTTTTCAGTGAAAGTTCTTACGGCTTTTCTGAGTCACTCACCACAGAAACTAAACCTTGCACTGGGCATCCCCACTCTCTGTCATTTTAACTCAGTTATTTAAATGCACCATAAGTTTTCCTCTCAGATGAGATGCTAATCATGAAGGAAGTCTTCTTAATCAAAACGGAACAGCAAATGAGTACTTGTGTATTTTACCATGATTTAGTTTGCAAGGGTAGAGGAACTCCTCTGTTTTACAGAAGCACAAAGGATCATCCAGAGACTCTCGCACTCCTTGCATAGGCATCTGCCCACAGATCATTCCCAAATTACCTACACTTTTATTTAGCTACCAAGTGATAACTGTTTGGCTTTACAAGGAGCCTACACGGCTATAAATTGGTTTTCTAAGCAGTTTTCATATTTTAAGCTCCACACATAAAACTCACTTTATAATCCAACTGTTACATTTTATTAGTTCTGTCTCCAAACAATACATAAAATCCTCAAACTGCTTTTGCTAACTTTAAAAAAAGTAATTCATTTTCTACATAAGAAAAGTGCACTGAATCAGACACATATTATGTCACAAAGGCAGGGATTAATTAGATTTGCATTGTCCATTACATGTCAAGTTTGTATATGCTGCTGACTTAAAAGAGCTGCAGGTAATGTACAAAGTTTATAGTATTTATAAACATCACCCTGCATGTATGGAGAGTCTTTGGTTTCAAAAGCCTTACAAAGGAGTAAATTTGGCTATTTATCATGTCTCCTTCCATAGTATTCATTTCACCAAACTACCCATATTTAGTTCTTTTAATCTTTTCTCTTAAGTCAATCCCTTCAACTCATTAGTCTTTCTTGCCCCTTGTCTCTGATGGTTTACATTTGGTTTACTAGGGAGGTGGCATCTTACTAAAGCCTTCCCTTTGCTCTTAATTTCTATGCAAAGGATTATAAACTTCTTGAGGGCAAGGACCATGTTTTCTTGAATTAAAAATGAGTTACAGACAAGATGCCTTATTGAAGATAATCTTGAATCTCCTTGCCTTTTGATAACTGACAATGTTTTAAATCTTATTAAGAAAGCTGCACTTTTCTGTGTGCTCACTTCATCTAGAAAATAATGTATCACAGCTGAGTACCCTCAGACTTTTAAACAAGGGGTGGTATGTCTGTGTGTGTGTGCGTGTGTGTGTGCGTGTTTGTGTGTGTGTGTGTGTTGGGATAACTTTCTACAACTGAATGCCCTGTGATAAAATGATTCTCTCAGAGAAACTGAATTACATTTTCCCAATGGGAATTAACATTATACATGCATCATAATAAGCAGTCTTTTGTTTTTATTTTAAAAATCCTTTACAAAAATTCTGAAATCTGTTTCCAGTGAATATTGTGGAACTTTTCCCCTAAACAGATAACATTCTGCCCATCAAATGATCAGAGCTATAAATAACTTGTATTCGTCTCAACCCACTACTCTGTACCAGGTTGAATCAAAAAAGTTTAAATCTTGTGGTGGAAAAAAGTAAGCAAAAGAAAAAATAACGGAAGGCCCTTTATTCAAGTTAATGTTAAAAACCTACAGGAAAAAATGCTTTTGAATTCAGAGGGATGAGAAACTTGGAGAGACAGAAAGATTTGAAGCAGATTCAGGAAATGGAATTTCAGGAGAATTCACAAGATTCCGACAGATGGAGAAGGGAATAGGGCCTTTAGGTGCTGGGGAAATGGCCTGTGGAGAAAAACTAAGGTGGTTCAACTAAAACGGACTTCCCCTCTACTTTTCAGATGGTAAAGAATCTGCCTGCAATGCAGGAGACCCAGGTTCAGTCTCTGGGTCGTGAAGATCTTCTGGATAAGGGAATAGCTACCCACCCTAGTATTCTTGCCTGGGAAATCTCACTGATGGAGGAGCCTGGTGGGCTACCATCCATATGTTCACAAAACAGTTGGACGTGACCTAGTGACTAAACAATAGCAACAGTTTATTGGGGGGAGCACCCCAAGCAAAGTGAAAAATACAAAACTTTTAGCCCACATTGAGTCCCTTAAAGCTATTAAACCCTTTGCCTTGCAGTACAAGGAAATCACTTTTCTCCTTGGGTATAGAGACTTTATATTCATCCCAAAGACCTATTCCACTCTGCTGAGATGAATTTGAACCCTGATACTGTCAACCAAGGGGTTGATTTATACCAGTCCTGAGGTCTCTTCAAATCTGATCCTCCTACCAGCAAGGTGCTCATTAAGAAAGTGAATTACATGCTCTGATCAGGGACAGAGCCCTTTGGAAGGACTGGAATTTTTCACTGTTACTCGTTCTTTATTGTTTAACTCTACTGCCACCATTTTCAATGTTATAAACATACCTTTCTGATATCTAAATTTAATATATTTAGCTAATAATACATTACATTTAATATATTCCCCTCATCAGCTATGTTTGTTTTCTCTTAATTAACAAAAGAAACATGAAACATCTTATAGGATGTCTTGGCATCTTAATAAAAAATAAAACTAGGTATAACTGCCTATATGCCACCTAGAGAAGAATATTAAACAAACTTCTATGCCATCAGTTCAGTTCAATTGCTCAGTCGTGTCCGATTCTTTGCAACCCCATGAATCGCAGCACGCCAGGCCTCCCTGTCCATCACCAACTCCCAGAGTTCACTCAGACTCACATCCATCGAGTCAGTGACGCCATCCAGCCATCTCATCCTGCCGTCCCTTTCTCGTCCTGCCCCCAATTCCTCCCAGCACCAGAGTCTTTTCCAATGAGTCAACTCTTCGCATGAGGTGGCCAAAGTACTGGAGTTTCAGCTTTAGCATCATTCCTTCCAAAGAAATCCCAGGGCTGATCTCCTTCAGAATGGACTGGTTGGATCTCCTTGCAGTCCAAGGGACTCTCAAGAGTCTTCTCCAACACCAGTTCAAAAGCATCAATTCTTCGGTGCTCAGCCTTCTTCACAGTCCAACTCTCACATCCATACATGACCACAGGAAAAACCATAGCTTTGACTAGACGGACCTTAGTCGGCAAAGTAATGTCTCTGCTTTTCAATATGCTATCCAGGTTGGTCATAACTTTTCTTCCAAGGAGTAAGTGTCTTTTAATTTCATGGCTGCAGTAACCATCTGCAGTGATTTGGGAGCCCCCCAAAATAAAGTCTGACACTGTTTCCACTGTTTCCCCATCTATTTCCCATGAAGTGATGGGACCAGATGCCATGATCTTCATTTTCTGAATGTTGAGCTTAAAGCCAACTTTTTCACTCTCCTCCTTCACTTTCATCAAGAGCCTTCTTAGTTCCTCTTCACTTTCTGCCATAAGGGTGGTGTCATCTGCATATCTGAGGTTATTGATATTTCTCCTGGCAATCTTGATTCCAGCTTGTGCTTCTTCTAGCCCAGCGTTTCTCATGATGTACTTTGCATATAAGTTAAATAAGCAGGGTGACAATATACAGCCGTGATGTACTCCTTTTCCTATTTGGAACCAGTCTGTTGTTTTTCATAAACTCCTGATTTTACAAATGCCTATTCTATGCCATAGGCATTTATAAAATCGGGAGTTTATGAAAAACGTTGATCAAAGTTTATCTCTGACCCTCATAACTCTCTACACCCTCCCTAAGATAAGCAGACAAATTATTCATTGAAAACATTGTGACAGATTTTCAAATAATCTATAATTAGAACCAAAGGAAGATTATGCCTTGCTTCATTTACCTGAAGACAAAAATTTAAAATTAAAAATGGTTAGAAATTTTTTCTTTATATTTTATGTCATAAGATTTTAAACCTTTATATATTTTTAATAAGTGTTTGCATATAATATTTTAAATTCAGACCCATGCCCACATTCTCTGAATATTATCTATATTTCTTTATAGAAATCAAAAGGTAAATACCGTAAAGAGACCTTATATACTATCCACAACACAGAAGATTTTATGACTATTTATTGAAAGGGACATAAAGCAGGTATATGAGGAGACCAGAGCTGCAAGAAAAAGCCAAAATGTTTCCCTATTTCTTTGAGCAGCCCATTTCTTCATCTAGAAACATGCAGTCCTTCTTAATACTCCATTTAAGGCAGGAAGTTGCTCCAGAACAACAAGACTTCTCTCTCTAATTACCAACACTCTACTTTTCAAGCTACTTCTCCCAGAGAAAACGGTAAATATGTAATTCAGGATCTCATTCAAATAGGTTGTCATCATCACAACATTCCAATGTCCATTTTGCTAAAGAAGCAGCTGCCAGGAAATGTACAAATGCTTCTGCCCATTGGGTTCACAGAAGCCAGTGGCCTCCTTTTCACCAAAGAGGAAAACTTTCAATAGAGTTTTGGATTCAGGATGACATTAGGATTCAGTACATTCCATACCCAAGGAAGAGAAGATAATAGGAGTTTGACTCTCATTCTTCCCCCATGACAGAATGGGAGACACCTTTCTCCCCTCTGTTAAAACACAGTAGAGGAAAAGTAAATGCCTTATTTCCCTGGAGCAAAACTAAAATGTTAAGTTTTTAGTTTGTAAAACTGTCAAAGGTGTGGACTTTAAGAAGAGGAGAAAAATGCAAATAATTGAATGATTCGTCACGGATCTACTCAAGCATGGCTTAAAATGTTTGCTTTTCCTTATGCTTAAAAAAAAAAAATCCTCAGCCCCTTATACTATGGGCCTATCCTATTATTTATCTGTTACAATGTATTGCCAAGTTCCCATATATAAATCACGTTTGATCAGTATGCTACAAAAGGACCTATGATATCCCTAAATCTGCAGTTAGATCTGACTAGAAAATTGTGCACTTAATTTTGAAGATGTTCAATATTATATCTTTTATTTTGCCATAAATACTTTAAAATCCTCCTGTAACCCCAACCCCATTCTTACCCAAATCCCCTCTATTAACCAAATTCAGAATGTGTTCTGAAGTACACAGGTGATATCAGACAATTTTCATTAATTGGTGTTATCACAAATCTACACAAAATTCAAAAGATAAAGTATCACAAATTAATTTTAATCCATTAGAGATTTCAAGGATTCTACACTTTTAAAATATTCTGATAGAAAGTTAAAGCCAGTGCACGATGAGAGCCCAGCAAACTATATTTACTGTGTTAATGTACCATTTGTCTTCTGGGCAAGTAACTAAAGGTCATTTGTTCTTCATGGCAAGTGTTGAAAATAGTTTACATGGAAGGTCTAACTTAAAGGAACAATGTGAAACCCCTCAGGCCTAAAATGACCTTTTTATGCCAACACAGATGTCCAAGCCTCTTAAAGAGGGGAGCTGTGATGTTTGCACTCTGATTTCCAGTTACTTCAACTCCCTTTTCCTAAATGCCTCTGATGGAGAAATTAGAATCCTTTCCTGCTTGTAGATCTCGGTATACTTGAGCAACCATCAGAGCCAAAGTTGAATGTTGGTCTGAAAAGGAGCAAATTCCCCAGACTACATTTGTCAAGTGAGAGGGAGACTGCAGGAGAGAGAAGCACACGGTAAATCTGTTTGGGGGGACTTTCCTGGTGGCCGAGAGGCTAAGACTCTGAGTTCCCAATACAGGGGTCCCAGGTTCAATCCTTGGTCAGAGAACTAGATTCCACATGCCGTAATTAAGACCCAGTACAGCCAAAGAAACAAATAAAAAATGAAATCTGTTAGGGGGTAGGGAGTTATTCCCATTCCCTGGGGTCTGAGCAGGCTTCTGGGAGACTGGACAGTCACACAGTGCCTGGCAGAAACCCAAGCCTGTGTATGCCTCCTTCAGAGACAAGAAGGTATGAGGGAAGAGGAATAAAGATAAAAGAAGATAAGGCCTGCAATTAAGATTATAACCTATTTCACTCGACCAGAAACCTTTGCTTCCAAATAGCTGGAAGCTTTTACGAACTCATGCCTCCAGACCTGCCAGTAAAAATCAGAACTGTCAAGTGGTGAAAAAGAAACAACCATCCAATTAACACTTACCCATTTTCATGGTCAAGTTGGCCACATTTCTCATCGTCCCAAGGAGAGATCCGGGGGAGAAAAAAAAAAAAAAACACAACTGATAGAAACGAAGGGGGGTATATGTATTCACTTTCTCTTCCAGATCAGCTGGAGTTAATCTTTCCCTCAGGCTTTGCTAACCACGCATCAGGGTTTCTGTCTATGAAATGCACAGAAAATGCACCTAAATGCACCTAAAACATCTAAATTTTAACGTGATGTATAAAGACACCTAGATTTGAACTCACTCTGTACTGCCCACAGGGACAGAAGGCAAAATAGATGTTGAAGCCCTAACAGCAAACGTTTCTTGGGTTCACAAGTCCTCCTGCTGTTTATGGCAGACTTCACACATTCAGCATGCTGCTTCATCACATTTGGGTGGCCAAACCATAGCACAGGACAGACACCGTGATGGACAGAAGAGAAACCATTTGTTCTCCACTGTGATTTTCTCCAGTCACATATTTTATCACTATGTGGGGCAAGAGAAGCACCTGGGGCACCTAGAACAAATTCTGATTTCAGTTTGAGCTCGTATGCAATTCTTAATTAAAGAAAAGAATTGCCTCCTGTAATTTTGCCCTGTGGCTTCCCAAACTTTTTCATGAGATGGGCAATGGACAGTTAAGAGAGAAAAAGAGGAAAGAGATGGCTTTCATAGTACTTTTGAATCAGCTTCCTCCTGTTTACTATCAAGTAAACTAGCCTGTTGTCCTTTTTGATGAAGACATATTCGTCTTTAAATATGACCATTAGTACTATGCCTGCACATTTTGAAACAGGTATGAAGCCAGTATACCCAAGTGTGGCTGAAACTCGAATAGTTATTTTTTTCCACTTACACAGGAAAATTCAGGGAAAAATTGGTTACATGGGCAACTCACAGTTTCTTTTGGAATGCTTTCATGGAAATTCAGGCTGCATTTTATACACACATCATATTTTTTAAATGGCGTTGTGTGGGTGGGTTGGAGGCACATGAAGAGCTCCAAAATCCATATAAATATCAAACATGGGCATGGAGAAACTCTCTCATTTCCTTTTTATTGTCTATTGCTCACTTTTGAACTTACTTGTAGCATGATACTCTAATATTCCTTTCTGCCTATTTTAACTTAAACATTAGCACCAGACTTCTAAAACACATGGCTCAAAATGACATCACTCTTTCAGAAAAAGAGCTTTAAAATAACTAAAACCAAAAGAAACTGCCACATTCAAAGTAAGAGGTTGGACAAGCTCACCCTTATTCTCTTCATCCCAAAGCCAACCAAGACAGACAAACAAACCAACAAACAGAAACCCAACATCTCTTTTTTTTTTCCTCTTCGTGTCAGAGCTGCTGCCTGGGTGGTATCCATTCATGCTGGCTGGTGTGCACTTGAAGTGAAGGGACTAGTTAATGGGGAAATTACAGATGACTGTATGGTGGGTTCTCTGATTTACATCTGTGGTAAAACCCACGGAAACTGATCTGTAACTCTGACTTGAGTCGGCCCCTCACATGGAAATTTTTCCAGCCTGTGGCAGCACCCAAAAAGGCTTTCTGGGAAGGGCTCAAGAGTCTCCTCTTCCTAGGTAGCCCTTGTCAGAGTACTTTAACCTCCTTTATAATACTAATCATGAGTGTCCCAAACACCCCTTGCAACCCTCATCACCAAAGCAATGCTCACTAAAGTCAAATGCTGATGTTTGTTTAAAAACAATTTTTTTTCACTCAATGCAAAATGATACATTTGAGATTCTGAAAGTTAGAAATAACACTTGAATCTAAGTTTTAAAAGTGAGCATGTACAAAAGCTTTCTGAAGTACTGCTGCTACTGCTAAGTCACTTCAGTCATGTCCGACTCTGTGTGACCCCATAGACGGCAGCCCACCAGGCTCCGCCATCCCTGGGATTCTCCAGGCAAGAACCCTGGAGTGGGTTGCCATTTCCTTCTCCAATGCAGGAAAGTGAAAAGTGAAAGTGAAGTCACTCAGTCGTGTCTGACTCTTCATGACCCCACAGACCACAGCCTACCAGTTTCCTCCATCCACAGGATTTTCCAGGCAAGAGTACTGGAGTGGGGGCCATTGCCTTCTAACCAACGCATACTAAATGACCCATATAGGAAACTATAAAGGAGAACAAGGGGATAAAGACTAATGAAGGGACAAAGAAATATATGTAAGATAAACATCCATTATGATAAACGCTGAGATCACATTTCAAATCCAGGGCTGTCCAATGCAGGTAACACTCTCAAAGTATGTAAGTAATGGATCTCAGTCTACTGAGATTGTTGTACTGTTTTCTCATGGCATAAGAAAATGCTTTGCCTTTCCCATTATAGAGATTTGCTGTTTCACACTCCTAGTAAACAAAAAACTGGGGTAAATGATGAGCCAACAAGTCACTACATGTTCAAATGCATTTGCTGCATTAGGAATCCAACGTCTTCGCTCCATTTAATTGCTTTGAGGCAATGAAGTATAAACAGCTTTGGTTAAAGCAAGAACTACAGGCACATACTCACCAAATTCTTGGTCATATTGAAATTCTTGAGCTCAAACCAATCAAAAGAGGAAGGAAGAACTACCTACCATCTGCCTCCCTTTCATAATAGCCTGTTAGATTCACACATTTCAGACTGGTTAAAAAAGATTTCACAATTCAAAGTCCAAATGTAGCAACAATGAAAACTCAAAACACTGAAAATAGCTGTTGATTTTGGTTACTAGCTAAAAGGCAAGTAATAAAGGACAAAAATACCTTCTGATTGATTGTTTAATCTCATTCCCCCTGATTTAAAAGTCTCTGAGAAGTCTCACTCTTATTGGTGTGAAGCAAAGATACTAAAAATTTCCCCCATAGGAAATATCTTACCAAGTTTAAAATACATTGCATACTGTGGTACATCTATCTCAGGACATTTGGTAAAACTGGACAACTGCAAAAAGTGAAGGATGGATTCTAGCCCATGTGGAACGAGACTCAGTAATAATCCTAAATGATGAAAAGTAATCATTTCACAGACTTTGGTAAAGCTGCTTTGAAAAGTCAATGATTCAGTCCCCTCAAGTATTAATAGAAACAGAGACTCAGGGTTATAATAAACACTTAAGGCCATCTTGTCACTGGCAAGTGATGCTAAACAATGTTACCATAACTGAATGACTTCTTGGAATCGACAAGGATACTTATGTATTTTGTTCTTGATACTTCTGATGAAAATTGCCCTTTTATGAAAGAATGGACTGTAAAATAGTTTAGATTTACTGCTATACACAAGGTCTCAGATATTAAGTTAAGATGTGAGTTTTTATGCATTAAAATTTTTTTAAAGAAAGAATTCGCTAAAATGAGAAAATGCAAAGGAAAGGGCTACCCATTCCACTTTTCTTACCTGCAGAATCCCATGGACAGAGGAGGCTGGCAAGCTAGAGTCCATGGGGTCACAAAGAGCCAGACATGACTGAGCAACTAACACACATGCACACACACAAACATATATAAACACTATTCAAGCTTCTTGATGACTTCTTTCTCTCTTTCTGCTTCATTAAGTAAAATATTTTAATTGCCATGAGCACAACTGTTAACACAACATGGTCTTTCCTGGTGTCCAAACCCTATATTCACAAGCTGGTTTGCCAAAAGGGCATGGTTTCCCAAAGGAATCCCATGTTTGTTAGACATCTGCCCTATCCTACAGTTTTCAATAAATTACACCCTTCTTAACACTATGAGGTTTTGTCCGTGGGCTGGGAGTGGCTCTCTTACTTTCTTCTAATGAGTTAGTTTGAAATCTCTGGCTAAAAGTCAGTTTCAGTGGTACTCAAACTTGTCAAGAGCATCAAAAACAAGGAAAGTCTAAGAAACAGTCACAGTAAAGAGAAGCCTAAGGAGATATGATATTACATGTGATGTGGTGTCCTGGATGAAGTCCTGGAACAGAAAAAAATGATATTAAAGAAAGATTAAGGAAATGGCAACCCACTCCAGTATTCTTGCCTGGAGAATCCCATGGACGGAGGAACCCGGTGGGCTACAGTCCATGGGGTCGCAAAGAGTCGGACACAACTGAGCGACTTCACTCACTCACTCACTCAAGGAAACAGGAATAAAGTACGGATTTTAGTTCATAATAATGTATCAATATAGGCTCATTAATTGTAATTAATGTGCCATGCTAATGTAAGACATTAATAACAGAAGAAACCAGAGGGAGAGTGGTGTATGGGAACTCTTTGTACTACAATTTTGCTGTCTATCTAAAACTCTTCTAAAATAGAAAGTATATTTTTTAAAAAGTCAGTGTCAGTAGTGATGCAATTGAGTCCTCTTTAAATGCAGAAGTACTTGTATCAGTTGATAACATCTTCAACTGTAGAATGCATTGGCTGATGTGAAAGAACTGAAAAAAATTGACACAGGCTCTTTAGAAATAATAGTATCTATTGAGATTCCCTGCCTACAGCAAAAATAACTTCAAGGTTTTCATGTTTTAAAAAGAAGGGAAATGTTTGAGGAAAGCATACTGACATATAGAATGTATACATGGAATGGCTGCATAGGAAAATCACTCCATTCCCTTCTCTTCTCCCACCAGCAGACAGCACTATGCAGGGTATAATAAAATATGGACACAGCTCCTCTTGCACTTATCAAGTATATAAAGGCAAGATAATTGTGGGACCTGAAGGGTTTACTGCTCCCTGTAGATCAGCTGTGAAGCGAGAAACTGAGATATGTTTTCTAATCCAGGACATCCAATAAAAATGATAGCAGATAATAATACCTTTGAAAGTTTTAAAGTGCTTCACATTTATTATTTCATTTTATCCTCACAACATCTGTATGAAACAGAGAGCAAACATTATTATTAGCAGAGTTTATTAACAGATAAAACAATGACACAAAAAGGTTACTAAAACTTATAGGAAGTCAAACTGTAAGTAAGTAACCAAAATCAAATGAGGGTCCAACTCTCCCAACTTCAACCTCCCACTTTAACTTGTACCTGGGAATAATGTGCTTTCAGGAAAAGAACTTTCTTATCTTAATGTTGTGTTTTATAGTAGAACGCATAGCAGTCTAAGAACAAGAGTCTATGGTGAGACAGTTCCAGTGTACCACAATTTCATATAAAACATAAATGCTAAATAAAATGAGAAAGGCATGGTAGCATAAAATAAAACTGATCATTTTTTCTACAGTATCAATGTAATAAAAACAAATACCAAAAAACTAGTATTGCTTACAGAACTAACTAAAGAACTTATTATTTACAGAATTCAACTTTATCTCCAAAGATACAGACTAAAGGGCCAATAATTTTGATCTGATTATTGCATATTATGTCATTTTGCCTTAAAAAAGTAATTGTATTCTGTGATATTATGATATCGTGACAACTTGGAATATTCACTGCTAATGTACCATCAATAGCAACTTTTGTTATAAAATTGCTGTAGCCCATCTTGCTTTCAATGAACCGATGTCACCTAAAGGATATCTAGTTATTACCTGACATTTACTCAACAAAAAGTGAAATTTAGTTCTTGTTCCATTTGGCTACAACTAGAAAAGTATCAGAGTGATTTAGTCATCCAATGACTATGTAGTGAGTGTCTGCTATGGGCCCTGTGCTAGAATATGGACCCAATGTGAGTCAAACAGACTCAGTGCAGTAAGAACTTAGTTTAATCAAGAGAGGCCAGTATTGTATCATTAAATACAGGATCAGAAGACTTGAAGAGAACATCAGAAACCCTCCTGTTCTTATTTTTTTCCTTCCTCCACTTACAACTACAAATGAGTTCACAAGGTAGTTAAAATACTAGGAAAGTTATTTGGAAAAGATACTTCACAAAATGACCATCGGGAAGTTAATTCCAGAGAACTTAACCTGGTTTTAATAATGAATCTGGATGCTGGTTTCTTTTCTGTTTAAGTGAGTATTTGAGACCAACGGTTACTTTGAGGTCAACTTCCAAGACAATAACATCAAGACACAGTCATTTATAGTTTAGGTTCAAACATCTGATTAAAGAAAATGTTTTAAGTTGTAAAGCATATATCTCATGACACACTAACATCCAAATCTTCACTACTTATGAATAACTACTTATTAATTAGTGTAACCAGAGAAAGTGTAGATTTGAGAATAAAAATCCAAAGGGTAATGGGAGGGTGGTGTGTGGTAGAGCAAAGAACACAGACCTACATCTAGAGTGAGGTCTAAGAGAGTCCTTTCCTGGCCAAGTTAAAGTTGGGATTTGACTCTGGATAATTTCTAAGTCTTATAAATCTCTTAGGTTTTTAAACTATATTTGAGAATTAAACATGAAGTGAATCCCATCAATTTATTTTATGACAATAAATTCAGTAGAATATACCACAAAGATATAAATTATTCAAGGGAGAACAAATTTGAAACAGTCTAATCTCAAAACCAAACAGTGCTGAAGCTGAAGAACAGTAGTCTCTATACTCCTTGATCCAAAAAGTGTGTGTTTTATGGGGGGAGTGGTGGAGGTAGAATTCCAGCATCTTAACAACTGCAACTCCTGTTCCTTTTCAAACAACTCCTACACAAGCAAAAATACCTATAAAGAAGAGTGATGCCTAAACAGAGAGAGGTTACTCAAAGTTTACCCAAACTTTTTGAAAAAAGCCAAGTTGGGCTACAAATCCTCAGAGACGTGGTTTGCCTCTGTCCTTTTTGGTTTTGACTATATGGAAAAGAACAAAAATTAGAAAAAGCATCATTCAGTTTTAACACTTCTCCCAGATCCTTCCTTATCATCCAAAAATTTTTCAGCTTCACCCTTATGTCTGAGGAAGTGAGGATTCCAGGAATTCTGACTGTCTGGCTCCATGTACCAAGCTTCACAATTTCCAGGTAACTTATGTAATGTTACTGGGAGTAGCAGAGAGAAGCAAAACAACTGTGCAAAAAGCCTTGAGGGATTTTTGTATTTGGCTGGTTAAAATGTTCAGAATTATTTAAGAGTTGGAAAAGGAACAATAAACCACACCCTCAAAGAGCTCCAGTCTGAATTCCACCATTAGTTTATTGTTTTCCAATCCAAAATTTCAGTGTATTAATGAGAATAAAAGAAAACAGCACCCCTCAATATGGGGTGATATACTCTGAACCTGCCCAAAATATCAAACTTCTAAAACACAATTTGGTTAATGCACACTGACTGAGTTGATTACTTTACACCTCACTCTTCGTGGATATACAACTTCTACTGGCTTCTTCCCAAGGTAAAAAAGCTCATCTCTCCACTATTTGTGGTTTTTAGAAGCGCCACTAAGCATGGAATTTGTTATGACACAGAGCTGTCCTAGACTTCATACCCGAGAAACCAAATGACCTCACCTATAATATAGTCCTTTAGCAGAGACACCAGGAATAGCACCATGAAGCCACAGCAAGGTTTACCTATAAATATATATAAGCATAGGAATTATAGAACAAGGTATAATCAGAGCTAAAACCAGGGTATAGCTTCTCACACAGTTTTACAGTTAAACCAATTATAAAAGGAAACTAACAAGATGTATTTAGACCATTACTGTTTACCAAACATCTGTAATACCTCTCTCCAAAATATTATTACTTCTCAGCTGTCACAAGAAAAAAAAGTGGAAGTATTCATTTGAATCTGTTTACTTTTTTAAAAACAAAGTTTCTCTGTTCTACCTTAATAACTACCAACAGACTCATTCAAAAGTTCCAGATAAAGTGGGCAAGGAGGTTCAGGAGTGGTTTGCAAGACTTGGAAGAACTTCAACAATAGCCTTCCAACAGCGACACTGTGGAGAGCCTCTGTCCTAACATTTGGGGGATCTGTTTATTGGGTCTTTTTGTCAAATGTCAGGCATGCTTACTGTTTTAGAAGGATGATTTCAGTGAAGACTCATGACTGACTATTCAGGTAACTAATATCAATATTATTGTCCATTTTACTGGTGCCATGGCCACGTATGACATGGTGTTCAGTCATGCTCAATTTCTTGCAACCCCAGGCTCCTCGGTCCATGGAGTTTCCCAGGCAAGAATACTGGAGTGGGTTACTGGTGCGGATACAGCGGTTACTGGTGCAGATACAGAGGTTAAGGAACTTTCCAAAGATCCAGCAATGTGGTGATAGAGTTGGGACAATCCCAAATTCACACCTTTAGCCCTTTGTTGTCCTGCCCCTATCTTATGAACCTACACTCTTTCAGCTTCTGAAAGTGAAAGTCGCTCAGTCGTGTCCAGCTCTTTGTGACGCCATGGACTATACAGTCCATGGAATTCTCAAGGCCAGAATATTGGAGTGGGTAGCTTTTCCCTTCTCCAGGGGATCTTCCCAACCCAGGGATCGAACACAGGTCTCCTGCATTGCGGGCAGATGCTTTCCAGCTGAGCCACAAGGGAAGCCCAAGAATACTGGAGTGGGTAGCCTATCCCTTCTCCAGGGGATCTTCCCGACCCAGGAATCAAACCAGAGTCTCCTGCATTGCAGGTGGATTCTTTACCAACTGAGCTAGGAGGGAAGCCCCCTTTCTACCTCTACCTTCCTCAAAATATCATGAGCACAGCCATGAGTGAGGAGGCATGTATGATCGTCATTCTCTCTGCTTCAGTAAAATATTACTTCCAAACACCTAAAAAATGATTTCTCAGAATCCTCCAAGCTTCATTCAGTCAACATTTTGACCAATATTTAGTGACGGCCTCTTATTAATGACTAAAACTGACTAACACATAATTTCTACCCAAAGAGTTTATAATCTATTACTTTAAAAGCACTGTACAAGGACTTCCTTGGTGGTCCCATGGCTAAGACCCCATGCTCCTAATGCAGGGGACCCTGGTCACGGAACTGGATCCCACATGCCACAACTAAGAGTTCTCATGCTGCAACTAAGATGTGCTGTAGACAAATAAGTAAATACTTTTTAAAAAGGAAAAGCACCATACAAATAATTGAAATAAATGAATTACAATGAATCAGATGACTCCACTCTTCTGCCTAAATTTTTACCAAGAGCTTAGAATCAACACACATCGAACGTGCTTGTTCACAAATCCCTGCATGAACTGGCCTCTCCCCATGTCTCCAAGAGCATCTTACTGTGACCTCCTCTCTTAGTGTGCGGCACACACTCGACCTTCCTCTTCTGAGAGCTCACCAAGATTTCTCCTGCCTCAGGACTTTTGTGCCTTTCCCCTCTTCTCCCAGCTCTTCTAATCGCTGGCTCCTTCTTTGCAGTCAAGTCACAGTCTAATGCCACTTTCTCAAAGAAGCTCACCCTGAACCACTCAACCTAATCTGGCCTATACTCTTCTCCCTCCCCAACTCCCTGAGTGTAACTATATCATCATGATCTAAACTGTATTCACAGAATGCATTACCAATGTAAAATAAGTACTTTTAAGTTTTACTTTCTTGCTTACAGTCAATTTCCTCAACCAGAAGGGAAGCCTCATGAAACCAGCAAGCATGTTCTGGCACCTCCTGGATGGAAAAGGTTTCACAAAGTTAGCAGTAGGAGATGCAGACGTTAAGAGAGATGTGGCATCTCAGCAAAGGTGGGTTCTACAGACACTGCCAGAAAACAAAAAAGCATGAACAAATAAACCAGGAGAGCAATCTAAGGCCCATTCATGAAAGACAGAATAGTCCATCTATTTTGAATGTGTTGGCACATTTCCAAACACAGGAAAAGGAAACTGAGTTGACATCATGGAGGGTTTGCAGGGTCAGAAAGAAGAATTCTGTGGGTAGCAGGGAGATCAAACCAGTCAATCTTAAAGGAAATCAACCCTGAATATTATTGTAAGGACTGGGGCTGAAGCTGAAGCTCCAATACCTTGGCCACCTGATACAAACAGCCAATTCATTGGAAAAGACGCTGATGCTGGGAAAGATTGAAGGCAGGAGGAGAAAGGGGCAACAGAGGGTGAAATGGTTGGATGGCATCACTGACCCAATGGACATGAGTTTGAGCAAACTCTGGGAGATGGTGAAGGACAGGGAAGCCTGGCGTGCTGTAGTCCATGGGGTCACAAAGAGTCAGACATGTCTTAGTGACCAAACAACAACAAGAGGGCTACAGAAAGTTTCTTAGCTAGGAAGTAACACAAGCAAAGTGGATAGCGTTAGGAAGATCAAAGGCTGATTTATTAGCCCAGGCAGAGGACACTATTAACATTTTAAGTCACTCTGATAAAACACTAAAAAATTTCTGCCTTATTTTTTTTAAATAGAAAACTCTCAAAAGAGAACAGGAAGAGAAGAACTGTGAACTAAGTGCTGTTAACTATTGGAACAGAAAGTACAATGTTATGAAGTATAAAGTTGAACATAATGATGAAATTTGTTTCTCTAATATCTGCTCAAAAGCCTTTTGCAAAATAAACACAGATTTTATTATATCAAACCACCCAGAGTGACTCATCTCTTTGGAAATGCGTCTCTGGCATCTTCTTTCCTTGGGCCTCAAATTCTTTCAGAAAATCAAGCAGATTAGTAGCCTGATGACAGGACAGAAGTCAGAACTCGAAATCCTAAATCCACTTCTGCCACTGACTTGCTGTCTGACATGGAGCTTTATGTCATGTTTGTATTTATAAAAATATCTTTCTGTGGCAAATGTTTTATAAATTAGCTAATCCACTACTGGGAAGTAATATAAAATTTCAAAATAACTGTATTAATACACTGCAATCAATATAAACTTCTAATGGAATCCCTTAAAAGTATTCTGGAATTATCTCATACTTATTTATTTCTCAATCGCGCAGGGAAAACAGACGTATTCGCATTAACACATATATGGGAGACTGTGTATGTCTTACAAACAGTGGCTCTGTCTTAAAAACTCCCAGATAACAAAAATGGAAAAAACAAAGTTTTTTTTCAAAAGACATGATGATGTAAACATAAGGAAGTTTAAAATAACACTTGTATAAACTGTTTGAATTGAAGAGAAAAAAACACACCCCAAAAGAGTTTTGTCAGAATAAAAAGAAAACAAATCCCAAATCCTGACAGCAACATAAAAGCCAAATTCTCCCCCTTCCTTTCATAATGGCTTTTCTATTGAGCTTCATTTTGACCTTTCATTACTTTCCCAACATTGAAGAATATTGCCTTTCAAAACTCTCCATTTCTCTGCCGGTAGTACTATTATCCCTTCTCCCATTGTTGAGAGTTCTTAGCTACCGTAGCTCCTATATGAAATGCACAACCTTTGGTTTCTGCCAAACAAATATAAACCAGCACATCTGCACACGTTCCACTTTAAATTCATACCCTGCATAAAAAGAAAGATAATCATAAAGCTATAAATATGCCAAGAAACAGAAAACAGGAAAGTTTGTTATCTATTTGCTAGAAGAGAAACAACCTATCTTGTAATCAATCTATAGCCAAGGCACCCTCCCTGCTCCACTGCAACAGGATGGAACACCAACAGCCTTAATTCATTAGTCAGAGCTGGGAGGGTGGACCAACTGCATGATCTGATTGATAAAGTTTCATTACAAATTAGCCCATCTCTTTGATGAAAACAAGAAAGGCAGAGACTGTACCATAATTTTATCCTCATAAATTAGTCAACCAGACAAACACTAAACAGAGCTTGCCACATGAGGGGCAAACTAATTTAATTAATTCATACACAGCACCTCATTAAGAGCAATTTTAGCACCAAGGTTGTGATCTTGTTGATTCTGCGTCATTTTCCACAAAGATGCCCACTTAGTTGTCAGGGACGAGGGGCCAGGATAGGGGCAGGTTCTATGCCTTTGTGTACTTGGGAAGACCCAGTGCAGAGAAAAATAACAGGAACAAGCTGTAAATTCCTACAACCCAAATCAGCACAGACAAGACTTTTTAACCTAAGTCTTCATTTTAATACACAGATTACATTTTGCTTTTGCTTTTTTTCCATGTTCCTTACTTCCAAGTGGTAGTGAAAAACAAATACGTTTCCTCACTGGCACAGTATAATTTATAGTCAGTATAGTAGACAGAAAAGAAGAAAGAAAACAGGTTTTTTTTTTGTAAAAAGTAAAGATTATTACAAATGCTTCTAGGTCATCTTGGGAAAAGACACAGATGCAATGCTTTCCAATATCTTTACATCCTGAAAAGAATGCTGTAACTTCTATGGGCTCCCAAGACCTAATACTTGGAAATAGCCTTCTAACATGCAGTTACACATGTCTAAATATTCTGATTTATTTATTTACTATTTTTTTCTTTTTATATATCCTCTTGAAAAGCACAACTCTTCAGAGGGGATAAAGGGATAGTTAGGGAGTTTGGGATTAACATGTACACACTACTACATTTAAAGTGGATAACCAATAGGGACCTATCATATAGCACAAGGAACTCTGCTCATACTGTGTAACAACCTAAATGGGGAAAGAATTTGAAAAATAATAAATACATGTATATGTAAAACTGAATCACTTTGCTGTATACTTGCAACTAACACAAGCTTGTTAATCAAGCATACTTCAACTTAAAGTAAAAAGTTTTCAAAAAGACAAAAAGTATAAGTCTTTTTCATAAATTCAGAGGTCAAGAGTTTAATTTCCAAATACTATTAGTCAAAAAGACAAAAAGTACAGGCCTTTTTCATAAATTCACAGGACAAGATACTAGTTTTTAAATACAATTCAGTTCAGTTCAGTCACTCAGTCATGTCCGACTCTTTGTGACCCCATGAATCGCAGCACGCCAGGCCTCCCTGTCTATCACCATCTCCCGGAGTTCACTCAGACTCACGTCCATCGAGTCGGTGATGCCATCTAGCCATCCTCTGTCGTCCCCTTCTTTCCCTGCCCCCAATCCCTCCCAGCATCAAAGAGTCTTTTCCAATGAGTCAACTCTTCGCATGAGGTGGCCAAAGTACTGGAGTTTCAGCTTTAGCATCATTCCTTCCAAAGAAATCTCAGGGCTGATCTCCTTTAGAATGGACTGGCTGGATCTCCTTGCAGTCCAAGGGACTCTCAAGAGTCTTCTCCAACACCACAGTTCAAAAGCATCAGTTCTTCTGCGCTCAGCTTTCTTCACAGTCCAACTCTCACATCCATACATGACCACAGGAAAAACCATAGCCTTGACTAGACGGACCTTAGTCGGCAAAGTAATGTCTCTGCTTTTGAATATGCTATCTAGGTTGGTTGTAACTTTTCTTCCAAGGAGTAAGCGTCTTTTAATTTCATGGCTGCAGTGGTATTTAGCTACAAGTAAGGAGACACTTTGAGGGCTTCCCTGGTAGCCCATCAGGCTGTAACACAAGGAGACTGGGTTTGATCCCTGGGTCAGGAATATCCCCTGGAGAAGGAAATGGTAACCCACTCCAGTGCTTTTGCTGGAGAATTCCATGGACAGAGAAGCCTCAGGCGGCTATAATTCCTGGGGTCACAAAGATTCAGAAACAATGAATGACATACTTTTCAAGAAGATGCTTTGAAGTACTAGAGTCCATTGGGGTGGCAGGGAAAATATCAGACGAGGCTGGGACATCTCGTGGTGCCAGAAGATGAAATAGTGCTTAAAAAAAAAAGGATAAGAGCACCTGAAAAGGACATAGGAATCAACTCTAAATGTTGCCACTGGCATTAAAAAAGAAAACGAGCAATGAAATGATAAAGACATTAGATCATAAGCCAAAAAGTAAAATATAAACATACATGAGCTTCCAATGATGGTATTAAAGAAACTTATTAATGGCAAACACAAATCACTGAATATGCAAATAAATAACTGAGGAGAAGGAACAGCTCTTCCTTACAGAAAAGTTCTAAATAATTATAAAAGAAAAGAGGGAAATACAAAATCAACAGTAGAACACTCCAGTATTAATCGCTGCAAGTGAGACCTACCAATGAGTATTATAATCAGTGGGCAAAATTCAAGAAGAAACAAGGAAAAAAAAGAAGAAGAAACAAGGGATTTGAATAGTCTCATATTTCTCCCCCAAGGTGTTTATTAATTTAATGGGAAAATAGTAAATTTACAGTGAAGAAGCACAGCAGACATCATTTTAACCAAGTGATCAAGATTAACATAACAACATAACAGTGGCGTAAAACTGGAGAAGGAAATGGCAACCCGCTCTAGTATTCTTGCCTGGAAAATCCCATGGACAGAAGAGCCTGGCAGGCTACAGTCCATGGAGTTGCAAGAGTTGGACACAACTTAGCGAATAAACCACTACCAGTGGCATAAAACATGATGCATAAAACTCATATGACACCCTGAGAAAAACATGTTACTTCTGTAGTATTCTCACCAAAAATACATTATCTTCAATCTGATCATGGGCAATCAAACCCAAATCCAGAGACATTCAACAAAACAACTGACCAGTACTCAAAAAAGTTGTCAAGGTCACAAAACAGAAGAAGATTTAAGAACTGTCACAGATTGGAAGAGACAAAGGAGATACAGTACTAGGAACAAAGCCTAGGAAGCACTTAGCAAGCATGTATACACTAATTCCATGCCTTTTCCAGGAAGGGTTTCTAACACGTTTCTAGGCTGCTGCTAAGTCACTTCAGTCGTGTCCGACTCTGCATGACCCCATAGATGGCAGCCCACCAGGCTCCCCCATTTCTGGGATTCTCCAGGCAAGAACACTGGAGTGGGTTGCCATTTCCTTCTCCAATGCGTGAAAGTGAAGTCGTTTAATCGTATCTGACTCTTAGCGACCCCATGGACTGCATCCTACCAGGCTCCTCCATCCATGGGATTTTCCAGGCAAGAGCACTCGAGTGGGGTGCCATTGCCTTCTCCAAGGAGATAAAATAGCTAAATGTAATATGGGATTCTGGTTTGGGTCCTGGATCAGAAAAATTACATTAGTGGGAAAACTAGCGAAATTAGAATAAAGTCTGTATTTAGTAATAAATATTGTATCAATGCTGATTTCCTGGGTTTAAACACTGAACTATGGTTCTGGAGGTTGTAGGCATTCTACAATGACAGTTCATCATAGAACTGCTAGAGTCTACACAGGCATCAAGACTAAATAGTCATAGTGTGCTTCTCAGATTAGAAATTCAAGGTTTTTTCCAATGAAATCATAGGGAAATATGCAGCAAATGTTTCCCTTTCTTCAGCATGAGGGCTGTTTCCCCATGGCTCTCTTTCATAGCCGTCTTTTTTAATTTAATTAATAGTTCAGTTAATTTGGCCTTTTTATAGTCTAATCTTCTTAGAGAACTATCCTGATCACAAGTGTAAAATTTAATAATTTCAACATCGGGGCTCCCCTGGCGGCTCAGAGTTAAGAAATACACCTACCAATGCAGGACACAAGGGTTCAGTTCCTGATCTGGGAAGACCCCACATGCCATGAAGCAGCTAGGCCTGTGGCCACAACTACTGAGCCAGTGCTCTAGAACACAGAAGCTGCAATTACTGAGCCCACGTGCCGCGAATACTGAAGCCTGCGCGCCTAGAACCTATGCTTTGCAACGAGAGAGGCCACCACAATGAGAAGCCCATGCACCTCAATTAGAGAGTAGTCCCCGCTCACCACAACTAGAAAAAAGCCTGCACAGCAATGAAGTTCCAGGACAGTCATAAATAAATAAAATTACTTTTTAAAATAGTGATTAAACGGTGTTAAAAAATAATTCCAACACTTTTGTCTTTAAACTATGAATTTGTCAGACTCCAGACCACGTGAACAGTTCCACTGTGCTTATTCTTACAAGACTGTGTTTAGTCTTCTAAATATGGGCTCCAGAACAAACTTTAGGGTCTTGAAAACAATGTCTTCTGTATGTACATGTGGACATTTAAAGTTCTTTAAGTCACAGGTCACGGAAAAGGCTTTGCAATTAAACCTATACCTAATTTACAGATATATGTTGAAGAGTAAAAGTAGTTAACAAAATATGCAAATATAACCACTTTAAGAAGAACTAATAATATCCCACAAAGATACAAGCATGTCACAGTCTCTTTCATGACAAAGTTAAAGTATAGGCACCTTATTTTCAAAATACCTACCATGTTTCCAAAATGGATGTTAAATGCAAAAATAGTAGAGAGCTAAATAAGCAAATAGTACACATAAACATTCAAATAGAACATAGCCTTCCTTTTTTCTGCTCATGATAGCTAATGGTAAGAACTCCGACTCTAGCTTTCTCTTTTTTAAACAAAACTTGATCTCATTTGAGTTTGTATCTACCTGGGTGAGCGGATTATTTTAAAAGCCAAGCAAACTGAGCCTCAAGCTAATCCAAACAAGGTGCAACGACAATATTTCCAACCACCCTGGCCATCCTTTTTTTTCTTTTTTTCCATGTTGCATCTGAGATAAGATGACATGCATGTGAGAAAAAAAAAAAAAAGATCAAAACTATTTAAAACATTACCTCTCAATCCTGGGGTCTGCAAATTGTACAGAGACAGGAGGTAATACAGACAAGAAGGGACTAAAAAACCAGAGTCTTTGTGGGAGACGTTAGGATTTACCTGTAGCGCTAGTAAAACAGTTCTGAGATCCGGTCATGTTTGCAAATTTATGCCTAAATCTTGGAAAAGACAATAAAGCTTCATTGTGCTCTGTTTGTTGCTGTTGATTTTTTTCTTTTGAAGCTTCAGAAACAATGGCTTCAGTCTGCTAAATTAGATCAATACCCCTATAATATCAACGTCAGGCTTGAACTGAAAGTTGCAATGTAGAAACCCTTGAGTTATATCTAGAAAAAAGAAAGAAGCCATAGACACAAAAGAGGCAGTGAAGTGGAAGCTTGCTGGAGGGATACTATCAATATAAGAGAACAGATGTCAAATTAAAAAGAAGAAAAAGGTGGTCGTGTCTTGAGATGGTATTGAATTATGTAATAATTGAAAAAATAAGCAATCAGTATGTGTTATGCTTTTAGCATGGACCTTGTTTTGAATATGTCCATATTTAGCTATAAGGTACATAAATCTAACCATAAGAACTTTGTAAACACACCCAGAGAAAGCAGGTGTTCTGATAACAAGAAACTATGCAGTGTCCCACCACTGCTGCACAGATAAGCTTGTCATGGCAACCAACCAGCCAAGTGGGTCAAAAAGCAGGCTTTTTCCCCTTTATTTTACAGGCAATTATTATACAACTTCTCAAACACAAATGCACCATGAGTCCATCAACTTTATGTAAAACATTATCTTAATAGCATAAGTCATTAAAATTAAGTTTTTACCACTCCCATACTTGGAAAGCCAACGGTTGGGTGTCTCTGTGTGTGTGCATGCAGAGCTGGGGGGCAGCAAAGAGAGGGTGGGTAATTTCTTCTCCAAACACACCCCACTCTCTTCATAGCCATGTCTGACCCTCTCTTTTTTTCAACCCCTTTGCAGTACTCTGCTCAGGATAGCTGAGGCATCCATCACAGCTCTTTATTCTAAGCATTTCATACAGATTTATTAATTTAATCTGCAACAGGATATTATAAGATTAGTTCAATTATTACAGATGAGGAAACTGAGATGTGGAGGAATTGGGCAAATCATCCAAAAACATAGTCAAGGTGGGATTGAACCCAGGGATTTAGGTTCTGCATCTGATATTCTTCAGTCTTTACTGTCTATAATAGCTTGAGGATGTTTTAAATGTTATCTTTTACAGTACATGAATCGTACCAACACATGACTCATTTAACTCAACATGAATCTGAAGTACTAACAGCACATCCCACTTCTTTCTCTGTCTTAAAAAAAAAAAAAAAAAAAAAAAAGCCCTGCAGTTCCTAGACCAAAGGGCTCAGAACCTTTGACTCACTGTCACTTCTGGTTGGACCTCTCCCTGCCTCCACGGTTCTACTTCCAAAGACCAGAGCTCCTATCTCTATCTCCTAGATCCCTGAATTAGTGTGCTATTTTTCTTACCCCATCTGCTTAGTTCCCATGGATAATTAAAGTAATATAACTCACATAAGAAAACAAAGAGTTAGTTATTACTCACTGGAAAGCTCAGAACTAGTAAAGAGGAAAAAAAAAATTGAAGTGTTAATTGAAGTGGTTTAATTACTTCAAGCAGCAAACACATAAGATATATTTTCTAAATGTGTGTATCATATTTCGTGTGCCAAAGAAAGGATGTATAATGGGGGTTTGTTGGGATGGTACTCTTACAGTAAATACTTCTGACTCACACCATAAGTGGAAGTTATGAGAAATCAGAATATATCTTACTACATGCCCAAGGCTGACCTGCTAATCAAATTTCAAGTCAGACAGATGTTTCTGAAATTCCATATAAGCAGAAATCTGTTTTATTCCACTTTGGGGCACAAAAAAACTAAGGATCTTATTTTGAGTAATGGACACCTTAAAGAATCTGATTTATTTCCATACACAAGAAAAGCACATATACCTAAAATTTTACATTCAATTTCACAGAATCCATAAATCCCTGAACGCTATCCACAACTCTAGTTTACATATACAGAGGGCTTCCCTAGGGCTCACTGCTAAGGAACCCAACTGCCAATGCAAGAGACACAGGTTTGTTCCCTTATCTGGGAAGATCCCAATTGCCATGGAGCAGCTAGGCCCTGTGAACCATGACTACCGAGCCTGTGTTCTAGAACCCATGAGCCACAACTAGTGAGCCCATGTGCCCCAACTGCTGAAGCCCGAGCAGCCTAGAGCCCGTGCTCTGCAATGAGAGAAGCCACTGCAGTGAGGAGCCTTCGCACAACTAGAGAAAAGCCTGCGCAGAAATGAAGAACCAGCATAGCCAAAAACTGATCAATAAATAAAAGACCTATACAGAATACAAAAGCACACACTTCAGAAGGACAGCACTTACCAAGTTCACCTGTGTATCATGGTCTTATCATTTAATACAGGCCACAATTCTTCATGGATATAACTTTATTAATTATTCTTTGAGGACGATGTCCCAAATCTAGGCTTACTGATACTTTGTAGAGCATAACCATTTATAGTTTCTTCATATAGAAAACTTATTCCATGTTCAGTCTGGGGCCTAAATCCAGCCCATCCAGGGAAACACCATTCTGTCTCTAGTGTGTGTCTTTCTGGAGTCTGTAAACATAGGTAGAGGAGCAGCATCCGAATGCATTCCCCTCTACTGCCTGCATTGTGCGCCAAGCCACGGAGGTAGACCATGTGGGCCCAGTGCTCCTCCAATCAGTGCAGCCTCCTGAGTGTTCCTCCTGGTATAAGCATCCTGCATTTTTATTTTTGAGAATATTGGAAAACACCATAATGCTGGGAAAGACTGAAGGCAAGAGAAGAAGGGGGCGACAGAGGGTGAGATGGTTGAATGGCATCACCAATTCAATGGACACAAGTTTGAGCAACCTCGGGACACAGTAAAGGACAGGGAAGCCTGGTCTACTGCAGCCCACAGGGTCGCAAACAGTTAGACATGACTTAGTGACTGAACAACCAGAATTTTGAGAGTAATTTGATTCTAGACTAATTTTTTCCTTGTTAACAGACTTGTGAACTTTTCCTCATGGTATAACAACAACATAATAACAATATGACAACATTCCTATGTGTAGCCAAAATATTTAATAGTACCATAGCATATTTTTGTAATCTTTCTCTGTAACAACATACTAGAATATAAAAATCTTTACATGCTGATGGTTACATGTTCATGATATTATTTATAATGACTGCATACTATTCTATTGCTTGGGGGTCCTATTATTTAAGCAATGTGCCATTTCCAAACATCTTCACTGTTTTCAACTTGTAACTATTACAGGTATACATATGAAGCAAGCACAGCTAGCTGACAAACAATCCAAAGTTAAAAAGAAAAAATTTTAAAAATCTGAAATGGACAAAAATGTTCCAAGATGTATGTAAGTTCACAAAAACTGCCTCAGAGAAAAATGAGATGCAAGAATGATTCTGAGCAAATTATTTGGGAAGACTGTGTTCTACCAAATTGCTTTCAGTAGCACTGCTTTAGGCCATATCATCCACAATGAAATAAAATTTTCAGTGTTAAAAATATAATACTTTCAAGATACTATGAGAAACTTAATGGCAGAAATAAGTATGGAATTTCATGGAAGAGGAAAGTAACATTTAGTTTGCCTCTATAGGGTTACCGATGGCGACCAACAGATGAAATCCCCTGAACTGATCCTTGAAGGATGATCAAGATTTAGCAAGGTTACCAAAATGAAAACTAGTATTCTTACTGTCTACTCCTTATGACTCACATTTCAGGGTAACCAAATGTTCTTACTACTCTGGCCACCTGATGCAAAGAGCCAACTCATTGGAAAAGACCCTGATGCTGGGAAAGACTGAAGGCATGAGGAGAAGGGGACGAAACAGGATGAGATGGTTGGATGGCATCACCAACTCAATGGACATGAGTTTGAGTAAGCTCCAGGAAATGGTGACGGACAGGAAAGCCTGGAGTGCTGTAGTCCCTCGGGTCACAAAGAGTCAGACACAACTGAACAACTGAACAACAATAAACATGTTCTTAGTTGATGAAATAAAATTCTTCCATATAGAAAATTTCCATCCCTTCTCTGTCTTTTGGCTAAGATTACATGTAGAAGAGTTTCAGCCAGTAAATGTGGAAGAAATTATGGAATTATGCAATTAACATTTTGCAGCCCTTAATGAAATAATTGATTCAAGCAGTGATCATCAATGGATTAAACCATCAGCTGCACAACGACTGATGGCAACTTTTATAAGAGAGGGATGAGGCTGTCAGCACTTGAACCCACTGATCTGTCTTATCCTAAAAGACAGAAAGACAGACACATAATGGAAACTGCATCTATTCAAGCCTCTAGAGCTAATTTCTATTGATAAGAAATACAGTGGATACAGAAACAAGTTAAGGAACACCAGAAGAAAACAAGTAAATAAATACAGAGTATGGAACATTCTATATGACCACTACCTTGGTTTCTACAATAAGAAAATAGCATTGATAAAAGAGAGTGGGAAATATTTCTTATTAAAAGGGAATTAGAAACTTAACCAAATTTAATATGTAGTACTTATTTGGATCATGATTCAAACAATCCAGTTGTAAAAAGATTTTTTGCAACAACTTAAAGAAATTTTCATTACACACAGGTTATTAGATGAGCCCAAGGAATTATTGTCAATTTTGTTAGGTTTCATAATAACATTGTTGTTACGTATGAAAATGTCCATACTTCTGAAGATGCATATTCAAGCAGAGCTATCCTGGATTTGCTTTTAAATACTTCTGCAAAAAAAAAAAAAAAAAAGGAGGTGGGTGGGGGCATAAATGAACCAGAGTGTCAAAAACTTAAGAATACAGAACTTTTTTGTATGTTTCTATTTCCTTCTGTGATCCTATGAAATTATTCATAATAAATTTTTTAAGTTTAGCCAAGTATTAATAATATAGAACAGGAAACCAAGAGTTGAGGTGTATAAGGAAGAGAAAACAGTATAAGGAAGAACTCTGACTCAACAAACATCGCCGAGAAAAAATCAGAGAGCAGCAAACAGTTGGGTAGGAAGGACAGGCAGTCTAGGTGGGGCCTGGTCCCAAATGACCTTGAGTCCCATGCTAGGAAGCTTGGGTTTTACCCTGTAGATTATGGGAAGCCAAGCAAGGGTACCAAGCATGGTTCGATTACTATGCCATTTCTAAGGTAAAGAACCGGCCTCCCAATGCAGGAGACATAAGAGAGATGTGGGTTCAGTCCCTGGGTTGGGAAGATCCTGGAGGAGGGCATGGTAACCCACTCCAGTATTCTTGCCTGGAGAATCCCATGGACAGAGGAGCCTGGCAGGTCACATGGGATCACAAAGGTTGGACATGACTAAAGTGACTTAGCATGCATGCTAGACCATCACTCTGGCGACCCTGTGTGGAGAGGATTTCAGGAAGATGACGGAAAAGGGAGCAAGGCTGGAGAAATAAAGTTCTGTTAGGAACCTACTATAAAACTAAATACAAGGAATGGCAAAGGAGTAAGAGAGAGTGAGAATAAGGCAGAGTGACCAGGAAGTAGTCATAGGAGAAGAAAGACTGAACAAGTATCAAGGCAAGCTTTCAACTTTCTGTAGGTACAGCTAAGTGGCTTTGACACTGAAATGGGGAATTCAGAAGGAAAAGCATATTTGAAGATAGGAATGTGGGGAAAAGGAAATTATAAAAGTCCATGATAAGCATCCCAAATTTCTGTGTAAGTCAGCTAAGATCATTATACATGGAGAACTCTGGGCATCGATCACAACTCCTCAGAATATGGGCAGCAAATGAAGTCCCAAGAATGGATAAGATCACTCACTCCACAGTCCAATGGTCAGACTTGTCATTATTCAGTATCCAGCACAGTGTTTAGCATGGTATGGGGCATCTACAGAAAAATCAACCTTGAACACTCATTGGAAGGACTGATGCTGAAGTTGAAGCTCCAACACTTTGGCCACCTGATGCGAAGAGCTGACTCACTGGAAAAGACTCTGACGCTGGGAAAGACTGAGTGCAGGAGGAGAATGGATGAAATGGTTGGATGGAATCACAGACTCAACAGACATGAGTTTGAGCAAACTTCAGGAGATAGTGAAGGGCAGGAAAGTCTGGCGTACTGCATTCCATGGGGTCAGAGTCAGACACAACTTATCGACTAAACAACAGCAATGGGGCTCCTAATAAGTACTAAATAAGTAGTGAATGATATTGTCCAAGGAGAACATGAACAGTGTACAGAACAGTAGGCTAATGGCAGAACTCGGGAGGCCTGACACTACGGAGTGAAAGCATAAAGAGGTCCTCAAAGGAAATAAACAGGTAAGCTTAGACAGGGAAGAAGGCAGAGACTGCATAGATACAGAATGGAAAATCTCAGAAAAAAACAGAGATTTCAAGGAGGGATGAGGCGTCAACACTGTCAAAGACAAGGAAGGAGGAAAATAAGGTTTGGAAAATGCCCATTCATTGGGCAAAATGGAGGTAGCTGATAATCTTAGCCTTCCTGAGGCTCTGAGGCAAATGACCTACTTTGCACACCCTAAAAATAAAGATAAGTCAGCAGCATGGTGGCCAGTGAGTAGACAATGTCACTGTTTGAGTAGACAATGTCACTGTTTGTGTAGCCATGACTGTGTCATTTAACCTTTCTTATTCTTTTCTTATTTTAAAAATGAAACCTATGAACTATATTATCTCTAAGGTTACATTCAACTCAAAAATTCTACAAAAGCAAATCCTTTGGTTCAAAGTGTTCCAAAGATAGTAAGAGTCAAGTACCTACTGGTATCCATTACATTTTATGCTGGACTTCCACTCTACTCACTCTCCACTTCATCCTCCTTTTCTCTCCCACCTTTTTCCCTACAAGTGATCTTTA
This sequence comes from Ovis aries, assembly GCF_016772045.2. Classification (NCBI taxonomy): domain Eukaryota; kingdom Metazoa; phylum Chordata; class Mammalia; order Artiodactyla; family Bovidae; genus Ovis; species Ovis aries. The sequence continues at coordinate 191,100,985 of NC_056056.1, read as the reverse complement.
AATTGCTTCAAGGTAAAAGTGATGGACCTTATAGGAGCATAAAAATGACCATGATATTTATGGGAAAAAATAAAAGATGACAGATGGAAGAGACTCGCCAGGCCCAGAATTTAAGTCAGCAATTCACAAACATAAGAAAGACTAAGAGATAAATTCCTAAAATATTCTTTGGGGATAAAGAGTAATTAACAGTGAGAGCCAAAATGCCATCAACCCAGTAAGTAAACATGAAAGCACACAGAATCAAACCTCCTACCCTAAGGGAAGTTAGAGAGATGCCCTGATGTGGAATGCACTCACCTCTAGTTAGCAAGCTATAAAAAGGCCCTCACTTTTATTTGATCTGTGCTTATATATGGTCGTCATGCTCTGGGCCTGGCAAATAACTAAAAAATTCATTCATGTTACTCCAGAAAATCCGTTAACTTGGGTCTTATCTACACTAAATATTTAAATCATGTCAGATAGATTGTACTTTAACATTGGAACCAGAAATTCATTTACAGTCATAAAGGCCAGCCAATGAATCTGACATTCCCAATCTTACTTTTATTGATAAATGTTGAGAGTATCGACCACAAAATTCAGTTAAAAAAAAAAAAAAGAAAGAAAGAAATGATCAGATTTCTTTTCACTTAATCTGTATTAATGGCTTTACAAACCATTTTAAGAATGAATAAGAAGAAACTTGTCATTTGAATAAGAAGAAACTTGTCATTTGAATAAGAAGTTTTATGTTTACTACATCAGACAAATTATCCAAATAGACTGGAATCACTTTCCTCAAATTAATCTCATAATCAGGTAGTTAACAGAAACAAGCATACTTTCATGTTCAAAATAGACATTTGTTCATATTGCTATCTACAATCAACACACAGGTGAGCACAGTATGTTTTGGAAGCAATTTTTGGAACACAAAATAAACAAAAAATAGGATATTCCACACAAAGATGATGCAGTGGGTTCACACATAACTACTGACCAGAAGAGATGCTATGCATACAACAGAGATTTTTAACTGAGGTCTGGTTCTCTATAACTCAATCAACTGGTTCCAATTTTCAAATGTTTAATGGTCTTAAAAGAGTTATGCCCCCCCCCCCCAATAATGTTGGTTAAAACAAATCAAATGAAACACCTAAAGGAGGGGTCATTATACAGGCAGGAAAAGACCAACCAGGCAGGAAGTAAAGACCAGGTAGATAAGCAAATGAGATGCAGATCACTGGCCCCAAAAGTTAGATGGTTAAAAGTTATCAGAAACACATGTTCAAGTCTTTTAAAAATACATTTGCCTAAGCCACAGCCACGGAGGGTCTGTTAGCGCCTGAATGTTAAAACTCCACAGGTGCCTCTGATGATGAGCCAGGATTGAAATCAAACGGTGAGAGGCACAGGGTAGATGATCTGAACAGAGGGAACACGTGCCAGGTACAAGCATGGTTCTGAGGTGAGGACCTGGCCCCAGCAATTTCTTATGCCATGAAAGTCAAGAGTCTCAATCAGGAGCTGGTCCCACCCAGGTCTGAGAGCTCACCATGAGCAGCAAGTAAGTATCCCTGGCTGGAAGGGGCAATGAAGGAAGACACGCCAATCTTTAGAGTATATTCCGCATATTTTCACAGTAACACAAATCTTAGGTAGCTGTAACCAACTGCTTCACATGTGAATGTCTTACCCTTTTTCTACTCCCAAAGAAGGCAAAATCCGCAGAACCAAGGGATGTGACTTGTTCTTTATTGGAATGGACAGTCTACAGAAGACAAGCAAAAATTACTATAACTACTTTGTTGCAAGGACATCTCTAAACCACTCCCCTCTACCTTCTCTTACTGTCTTCCTCCCTGAAGTCACATGAACCAGAAAAATTACTTCTCTTTGTTTTTTTACTTTCAAATATCCTAAAGTATTTCTTAATTCAACCTTTAAATTCATGTGATTTTAGTTTCCTAAACTAACTTTAATTTGGTTATCTGTTCACCTTCCCCATTCAAATAAGTTCATTGGCTTATTTAAGTATTTTCCCCACAATACCCAAGGTTCCATAATTGTGTTAAATCTCTATGTTAAATTCATATGGCAAGAACATAGGAATTACTGATCAGGAACTGTCTAAAACACATTCAGTCACTTCAAATTGCATCAATCTGAGTATTTCTAAAGATATATAGAGAGTTTTGTTTTTTTTAAAGGAGCTTCCCTGGTGACTCAGACAGTAAAGAATTTGCCTGCAATGTGGGAGACCCAGGTTCAGTCCCTGAGTCAGGAAGATTCCCTGGAGAAGGGAGTGGCTAGCCACTCCAGTATTCTTGCCTGAAGAAGTCCATGGACAGAGAAGCCTGGCGAGCTATGGTCCACAGGGTTACAAAGACTTGGACACAACTGAGCGACTAACACTTTCATGTATTTTTAACATTTATGGGTTCATTATTAAAATCTTAATGGAATTAACTCAACAAACAATGAACACACCTTACTTTTTTCATAAATTTTAGTGAGTCATATACTCAGGAGTTTGCTCCATAAAAGCTCCATTAAAATTATCACTGTAATACATTTTAATTGATAAGCCATTATGGTGATTAAATCCAATACTGAGTCAATTATTGTTGAAAACAATCAAGTACCTAATCATTATCTAACTCTATATTCCAGAGGGAGGTGGGAGGGAGGTTCAAGAGGGAGGGGACATAAGTATACCTATGGCCAATTCATGCTGATGTATGGCAAAAACCATCACAATATTGTAAAGTAATTATTCTCCAATTAAAGTAAATAAATGTTTTTTTGTTTTTTTTAAACTCTATATTCTAGTCACAAGAGAGAATAAACAAAAGAATTGTCGTTACAAAATGATTTTTAACTCTTATAGACTTTGTAGCAAAGTGCTCAAGCATGCTGACCTTCCTTTCTGCTAGAAGTTCAGAAGCCTGAATTAACTAAGTAAAGTGATATTCTGTTCAGATGTCTTAGATTTGCCCAGCTTAAAAGCTGTCCTAAAACACAGATACTTGATCTATCTACTGCTAGAATGGTAATCTACACAATGTAGGGAAGTTGCTAAGACTAGCATAAGCTCTAAATCCTTTTTGAAATTAACCACAAAATTCTATCTCCAGCCCTTCTGTTTTCATCAGAACAGAATTTTAAACGGACTCTTATTTTATTTCCAGAGATCAAAGTTTAATAAAACTGAAAAATACTTTAAGACTTAAATATAACACCTTTATCTTGATGAAGACAATGTAGATATATGTTCCTTTTTTTTCTTCTGTATCTTGAGACACCGCATACCTTCAGCTTAGAGGGTATTTCAGCTCCTGAGCATCTGACTCACTAAAGCAGCAGCAGAAGGGACTATGGCAGTCTATGGCCATACCACCCTAAACACACCCGATCTCATCTGATCTTGGAAGCTAAGCAGGGTCCGGCCTGGTTAATAGCTGGATGGGAGAGACTATGGTATAATAGAGATGTGAATTTACTGAAATTCATAAGAGCTGGGTTCTCAACCTTGTTTCTAACTAAAGAGAATTGCCTTGGGCAAGTCAGTCAACAGCTCTAGAACTCAACTTCTGCATCTATAAAATAAGGAACTTTATATTAGGCCATTTTTCAGGTCTTTTCCAGTCTAGGATCCCAGTGTACATACAGAATTATCTCTAAATCCAAGTAGACTCTGTTCAGCCAAGGATTATAATCCACCCAGAGTCTTTTGTGTTAAACTTGATAGAAAAAAGTATCAGGTGTACCTAAGGAGGTTAACTTGAGCAACACTAGAAGTGGTTTTTAGGTACTCAGGAATCCAACATGGTATCTTCTTACAGATGAAACCTCCATGTTTAATTTAATACAAAGGCAAGGATTGTTGGTTTCCCAAATGAAACCTCTTTGCAACCTGGCAAGCATGTCTGCTAATCAGTGGAGAAGCAGAACACTAGGGGATAATTAAAGGGATCTCCAACATCAGTCTATGCTTTGCGTGCTCAGCCGCTGTCTTGTTGGACTCCTTGCGACCCCCTAGACTGTACCTTTACTTTCCCAAACCAACCAGGGGTCAAATTCAGACCATTATGTTTCTTTACATACTTTTGTCTTTATCTGAGAACAGCCCAAGAATGTTTGAGGGAGAAATGCTATAGCCACTCCCCATTCTGACTTTAATTTCTAGTTTTCAGGACTGCCACTTGTTTGATCTTTTTTTTTAAATGCCCCCACTCATATGCACACTATTCCCCTGGAGCAAATCCCTCTTATCTTCTCAAACTGTCATAACAAGCCTGTGAAATTATAGAATTATGCAATTCTAAAGAAAGGAAACATAGAGATTTCCTAATACAATCTTGTCCTGACATATATGACCCACTTCTTTCTCTATAACAAGACTTTCTCTACCTTCTCTACTTTCTTTACACGGTAGTCCTCTTTATTGTTGGACAACTCAAATTTTTTGGAGGTTTTCCATTTCACAGTTCCGAAATGATCTTCATTTATCTCTTATAGTTCTTTGAGAGCAACATAAAACCACTAAGCTATCTTTTCCACATGCCAGATATTCAAATATGTGAAGACAGTTGTGATATTCTGAGTTAAGCCTCTGGACCTATTTAAGTTTATCAATAAGGCCTTGCAACAATTAGCCAATTACTTCCTTTTTAATAGTGCAATCAAATCTCTGGCTTATTAACCATTTAAACTTCACCTTCTTTTTTCCTAAGGAATCACTCTCAAGTGTCTACTGTTTTAGCCTTACATACTAATCTTACATTTATCTGAATATTGGATCCTGATTATTTGATTCAGCATACAAGCTATCCCTGTCAGATACTTGTCATCACTTTCTACTGAAGTTTTGTCACTAAATATTCAAAGATAAGGACAAGGTGACAGTCCACATTCCACTGGCACTCATCTATCAATCTATGAATTCAGTTGTTCTACCAGCCAAAAGTCTGCCTAAATATCTCAAGCTACTATTTACTTTTTTTTTTTTTTTGCAGAATTATATGAGCTAGTTCTCTTGTAAGCTCAAATATACATTTGTCTTGGACTAGAACTTTGAACTCACTTCTAGTAGTCTTACTCTATTCTTTATCCCAGGATAGATTTGAGCTTCCAGTGAAATATGTTGAATCTAAAGGCTTCCTTAGCGGCTCAGTGGTAAAGAATCCACCTGCCAATACAGAAGATTCAAGCTCGATCTCTGGATCAGGAAGATCCTCTGGAGAAGGAAATGGCAACCCACTCCAGGATTCTTGCCTGGGAAATTCCATGGACAAGAGAAGCCTGGAGGGCTACAGTCCATGAGGTCGCAAAAGAGTCGGACGTGAGTCAGAGACTAAAACAACACCAACAAATGTTGAATCTCCACTTTGCACTTTGGAGATAAAACAGGGGTTGAAGAATTCTCTTTTATTATGTCAATTATTCATTTTATACCCCAATATTATCATAATAGATTTTTGAGAGCAAAGACCTCATTATATTTTAGTATCCACAGTGTAAACAAGATAATTTAGCCTAATAACCCTAATAAATGTTTACAGAATGAATGAATGACCATGATCATTGACTTTCCAAAAGTCCCAGTCTTTCTTATAAGCCTTAGCTTTGTACCCCTTCTTCTATCTTTGATACCCCTTTAAATTTTGAGCTTATCAAAGAGCACCTGATACAGTTACACTTTTATTTAACTCCTTTTCTTTCTCAGCAGGATTATTCCCAATTATACAGTCAGAATTACAATTTTAGAGCATCTCATCTTTCTGGAGCTATATTTCTTCTTTATAATCTCTGTACATGGAATGATAAATCAGGCAACATTCACACTTAATTGGTATTTTCAGTGTAGTTTTTTGTTTCTTCCTCTATTCTTTATGTTTCAGCTTCAAAACATTTAGGCTCCTAACACTCGAAAAGATAAAAATAATAATATAAATTTGTTCTTTTGTCTCTTCAGAGCTTTTATATTTCAGTTCCAATGCTTTAACTCCTTAATCTGTAGAATGATTTAAAATCTTAATACTTACTAAACAATAAACAAGATTAAAAAAATTATTCTAAGGAACTTAAAGACTAAACCTAACATTCACATTAGCTTTCAAAAGCAGACATATTATAACTGATCCTTAAAAATCACACTTGGTAATTTAAATTAGAAGGATGCCTTCTTTATGTAGCAAGTGTTCTCCAAACCTCAACCATCTGAGACAGTTATGATACCCAGTTCTACCCTTCCCTTGACTTTTCACCAACATCTTGAGCAGCAAATTAATAAATTCTGAATAGCTTTTAAAAACAGAAGTCTCCAAGAAGACCTAAAATCATGCATGACTCAACATGTCCATATAGCTATGAGAAGAGGGTCATCACTTGTTGGTATGAGTCTAATGGTCAAGTCAACAGGCACTAACCGCAGAAGCATAGAAAACCCAGTGGAGAAAGGCAAAGATAAGATAGGGGAGGTGGGAAAGGAAGAAAATAACAAACGAGAGAAGCAGAGGAAGTTCAATGCAATCATTGTAAGTATTTAGTACAAAAAAGAGAGCCCGACACCCCCTGCAGTCCTTGAGACTCTCAAGAGATGACAGTTTGGGAGAATAATTCATGTCCTTACCGATTACCCAAGACCACCAATGAAGGTTTAACAGTCACCAAACGTGTTAGTTATCTAGTAACAACTGAAACACATTTCTGTAGACATTTCTATGTCTTTTATCATCTCTCTACCCCTGGATTTTGAAATCAGCAACAAGTAGGTAAACTTATATTTGTATCAAACTCTCTGAGCAGAACTCTAAAAAGCTGATTTTTATCAGAATTCAAAAACTAATAAGAGGGACTTCCCTGGTGGTCTAGTAGTTAGAACTCTGCCTTCCAGAGCAGGCAATATGGGTTCGATCCCTGGTCAAGGAACTAAGATCCCACATGTCTAGTGGCCAAAACACCGAAACATAAAACAGAAGCAATATTGTGACAAACACAATAAAGAATTTTAAAATGGTCCACATCAAAAAACCTTTTAAAAAGTAATAATAAAATCCTGTAGTAGGTGTACATCTTCAAAAGTTTATAAGTACTATATATATACCAATCACCACTATTTTCAAGCAGAAAACACTCCCATTTCACCACAGTGAATCGAAAATTAGTCTCCACATACAGAAGAAAAGTACTATTTAGGATTCTGAAACCCTCACAAATCATTTTGTCACACCCTCCAGTGTTATATTATACATGATATGATGATCACAAATTTTATTAACCAGATTTTGAACGAACCAGATTTTAAATCAGCTTGGAAAAGTGCCAGGTAGAAGCTCAAATTCTCCCACAGTTACTCAATCATGAAATGTTGAAATGAAGAAGTGATAAGAAATTAAAAGGTAGTTTTTCTTTCCTCCACAGAATACACAGAATCACTTACATCTCAGACATTTATATTTAGAATATTGGCATCTCAAATTGTCATGATTGACACAAGTAGATAACACTCGAAACAAACCCCAGGCTAGGGAAAATAGTTATCATAAGCAGTTTTGAGATCCATTTTTTTCCCTCTGTGAAACAGGTAAGAGAATGCTCCAAGATATTGCACATAGTCATTTACATACAGTATCATTTTATGGAATTTTCCAAGGTGTTAATTAAAAGTTTTAATGAATGCTAATCATCTGTCAATTTCATTGGCAATCTCTGTTCAACCATATGCTTCTCTTTTACACCTGTAAGTTATTTTCTAAAACCATTACTTTAAATTATTTTACTTCCTTAACATGTTATTTGCATTAGTATTTAGGAAATAAAACTTCTGTAGGATATACAGCAATCTTCTACAGCTTTTGTGTATTTTCTAACTTCTTTAAATAAGGTATGAGTTTGTAGGATTTGCATGATCATTATACTTCCAAGAGAGAATCTAAAAATCTTCTTTCTTTTTTAAAAAAACTTCACTCTTAAAAAAAAAAATCTATTATTTTAAGTTAAACTGGTTTTATGCCCAGGAAAGAATGCTGAGCTGGAAAATGGAACGTTGTATTGTATCCTAGAAACCTAAAATTTAAATTTGCATTAAGTCATTATACAACTTTGCTCCCTTAATCTTTCTCTGGTTCAGTAAGCTCTTATATTCAATCATTCATTTGTTTAAACACATTTACTGAGCATTCTTCTAAGTTCTGGGGATATAGCAATGGACAGAACAAACAAATATTTCTCTTTGGTGAGCTTATAATCTAGTTAAGGAAGCAAGAAAAATCAAGAAAATGTATAATAAATTCAAAATGGTAGTAAGAGCTAAGGAAAAAAAGCAGAAAGTAGCAAAGGGAAAGATGGAGAATATGTATGTTCTTGGGGAAGGGTGGAAACAGAGGTGAAATTCTGAATAGGGTGGCCAGGGAAGAACTCACTAAGAAAACACACTTGAATAAAGATCTGAAAAGACAGCAAACCATCCAGGTATCCAGAGAAAGAGTGCTCTGTGGAGCCAGAAGTGCCAAAGCCCCAGGGTGGGAAAGCATGGGAAGTGTCTGATGAACATCAAGTGTGGATGGAGGGATCTCCCTCATGGTCCAGTGGTTAAGAATCTGCCTGCCAATGCAAAGGACATGGGTTTGATCCCTGGTCCAGGAAGATCCCACATGCCTGGGGGCAGTTAGGCCCATGTGCCACAAGTACTAAGTCCATGCACCCTAGGGCCCATGCTCCACAACAAGAGAAAGTGAAAGTCACTCAGTGGTGTCGGTATCCAACTGTTTGCAACCCCATTGACTATACAGTCCATGGAATTCTACAGGCAGGAATACTGGAGTAGGTAACCGTTCCCTTCTCCAGGGGATCTTCCCAACCCACAGACTGAACTCAGTCTCCCACATTGCGGGCAGTTTCTTTCCAGCTGAGCCACCAGGGAAGCCCAAGAATACTGGAGTGGGTAGCCTATCTCTTCTCCAGCGGATCTTCCCGACCCAGGAATCAAACCAGGGTCTCCTGCATTGCAGGCAGATTCTTTACCAACTGAGCTACTCAGGAAGTCCTACAAGAGAAGGCACCCCAGTGAGAAGCCAGTGCACCTCAACTGGAGAGTAGCCTCTACTCACCACAACTAGAGAAAAGCCTGCACATAGCAACCAAGCTCCAGCACAGTCAAAAATAAAATTAAATAATTTTTTTTTAAAAGATTGTGGATGAAGCAGACTAAGCAAAAGGAAAAGTGATAGGTTACGAGTTCCAAGATGCAGGGGAATAACAAATCATTAAGGCTTTGTCGGTCAATGTAATGACATGGTTATTGATTTGTAAGAGGAAGGGAACCACTGCAAGCTTTGAACAGAGGACTAACATGATCCATTGACATTTTAACATGGTCACTCTGGCTGGCTAGAGACAGGCAATGGTGGGAGCAGTTAGGAGGCCATGAAAATAATCTACGTGAGAGATGACAATAGCATGAATTATGGTGGTAGCTTAGGAAGTGGTAAGAAACAGGCAGAATCTGGACACATTTAGAAGGTGGAGAAGACAGGATTCCCGAGAGACTAGCATATTTAAAAAAAAAAAAAAAAAGTTGTCTAAGATGACTTCAAGGATTTGGCCTGAGCCACAGAAAGAGTGGATTTGCCATAACTGAGATGGGAAAGACTAGAGAAGCTGGGGGTCTCGGGTGGGGAGAGATCAAGAGTTCATGTCTATAACCATTTTATTAAAGTCCCTACAAGTCATTGGAAGAGATGTCAAACAGGCAGTTGTATATGTGAGTTTAAAGTTCAAGAGAGAACTCTGGCTCCAGGCGTGTATTTCGAAGTCATCACTACATGCATGGCATTTAGGGCCATTAGAAGGAGAAGGCAATGGCACCCCACTCCAGTACTCTTGCCTGGAAAATCCCATGGACGGAGAAGCCTGGTAGGCTACAGTCCATGAGGTCTCGAAGAGTCGGACATGACTGAGCGACTTCACTTTCACTTTTCACTTTCATGCACTGGAGAAGGAAATGGCAACCCACTCCAGTGTTCTTGCCTGGAGAATCCCAGGGATGGGGGAGCCTGCTGGGCTGCCGTCTATGGGGTTGCACAGAGTCGGACACGATTGACGTGACTTAGCAGCAGCAGACTGGATAAAGACTAGCAAAGATTTTTGTTTTTACAGAAAAAAAGAAAAGGTCAAGAACTTCCCTGGTGCTTCAGTGGTTAAGAATCTGCTTCCCAATGCAGGGAACATGGGTTTGATCCCCAACTGGGAAACGAAGACCCCACATCCCAAAGGGCAACTAAGCCCATACTGCAACTACCGCATCCATTTGCCACAACTCGAGAGCCACATGCTACAAAATACAGAGCCCATGGGTTCTGGAGTCCACAGGCCACAACTAAAGAGAAGCCCAAGAAACACAATAAAAATTTTGCATGCCACAACTAAGACCCAATGCAGCCAATAAATAAATAAGAAAGAAAGGAGAAGGGGTCCAAGAACTAAACCCTAGGGCACACTAAATGTTTGGAGAGTACAACAATGAAGAGGGACCAAATAAAGAAGAGAAAAGCAGCAGCTAGTAGGGAAAAGGAAAATCAAGGAAATGGAAGTCAAGTCAAAAACTTGTTACCAGACAACAAGTGTAAATAACAGTTTCCAATGTTGTAGACAGGACAAGTAAGGTGAGGACTGACAATTAATCACTGGCATAGCAATGTGGAGGCCACTGTTGACTTGTTTTGGTGGTGTAATGAAGGCAGATGCCTCTTTGGAGTGGTTCCAAGGGAAAAGTAGAGGGAAGAATTTGGAGGAAAAAAAAATTACACAACTTTTTCAAGGAATTCTTCTTGAAACAGATGGAGACAAATGTAGAATAGCTGGAGAGGAGTGGCACCCAAAGAATGCCTTTCCTCTTAAAATGGAAGAAATAAGATTTTAAGAGGAAAATGTTGATGGTAGGTTGATGGAAAAAGTCTAGTAGAGGAAAAAGTTGATGTTGCAGAGAGAGAAAGACAGGAGCATGGGTGAAGGAATAAAGGTGAAATTCGCTCAGTTGCATCCGACTCTTTGCGACCCCATGGAATATATAGTCCATGGAATTCTCCAGGCCAGAATACTGGAGTGGGTAGCCTTTCCCTTCTCCAGAGGATCTTCCCAACCCAGGGATCAAACCCAGGTCTCCCGAATTGCAGGCAGATTCTTTACCAGCTGAGCCACAAGGGAAGCCACGTCTGAGCAAACCAGAGGTAATTAGACAGCAGGATCTCATGAGTAAATGGGTTGTCTTTACTAGAACCACCTAGAGTTTATACATAGGAACAAGGAGAAGGCAGAGTGCATGCAGGCAGGTACATAGCTACATGATAGAAGTTTTAAGAAGTCCTATTCTGGTTCCTTTAATTTCTATAAGAAATAGGAAGCAAGACCATGAGCTGGGAATGCAGATCGAACAGGAGGCATGACAAGTGTGAGACGAGCGGACCCTTCCCCCCGAACAAGCTAGGCTCTCCCCTGTCACTGGACCCAGTATGTGCTTTTCCTGTTCCTGAGAAGTCTGTTCTCTTCAGTCATCACACAGATTCTTCCTTTTCATCATTCAGATCTCAACTCTACCATCATCTTCTTCCTAGACCACCCCAACCACAGCAGATGCTGGAAAGTACTTTCCATCATATCATGCTATTTATTCTTCTTCATATGAAATTACCACATTTCTTATGTATAGTTTATTTTCTATCACGCACACTAGAGTTTAAGCTCCTCAATGTCAAGGTCTGTCCATTTTGTTCACCGCTTTATCTCCAATGCCAAAAAGAGGGCATGGCACCTGCTAGGTATTCAATTACAGATACTATGGACTACACTCTGGAGATCTTAACCTCCCCAGAGAAATGGCATCTACATGGGACATCTTCTTAGAGCAGGCTTCTCAAAACCACATAAATATAGGATCTAGGAGAGAGGTGAAATAGTAAACCTAGTTGTGTTCTTGTTGTCAGCATATGAATAATAAAAATTAAAACTTGCTGCCCTTGCTGAGATTATCTGGAAAAACACTAAAACCAGTGATAACCTGGTTTGGCACATGACTTGCACTAACCTCTACCTATGACACTGAAACAACAATTCAGTTTTCAAAGCCTACCCCAAAAAAAACATGATTAGTAATGAGGACTCCAATTCTGTATCTCTTTTCATTTTCTCTCTTGTAGGATTATTTTTGCCTAAATGTTGCTAAATAGACACTAGAGAAAATAAAGGGAATTTTCTGACATTCTGCAAGAAACTCAAGGCATATTACCAGCACTGCATTCAGTCATCAAGGGCCCACTCTTCACCTGGGAGCAGCCAGGGGACCCAGACAGGAGCACTTACCCAACTAGGTTCTCAGGGGAGCTCAAAGTCACACTGATTTCTTAAGAAAAGAACTTCTTTTTTTCCTTTAAAGAGAGTGAGTCATTGCAAGTTGTAATGAGTGCAAATGTCAATTATTTTAGAAATGGTGAATTAAATTTACACAATTTTTTAAAGTTGCCTTTGGAGCAAGTTACATATTTGGCTTATATGGATGACCCAAGTGAAACATTCATGTATACAAAGCTGTGTTCAACCCATTTCTGTAAATGCATGTTTAATAATTTTTATCATTTTTGTTTTATTTTGGGGCAAAACACTGGGAAAGAAGAACATCCTGATGGCTCATTACACAGCATTTTCATGAGAAAGAAGCCAACAAATTGGAGGGGACGTTGTGTTAATGTGAGTCGTGACTAACATGCTCTCTCCATAGCCATTTCTCGGTATCTCATTTACCCAAAGTGGCAGAGTCGGGTTTGCTGGGTTTTGAACTAACTGTATGTTCCCTTTTATGAAAAGTATCAACAGGGATTTTTTTTTTTCACTGCTGGAGGTCTTTTCCTCATCTAAATATTAAAGTCTGGCAAGTCTCTCCAACTTACTTGGGGCATAATCACGCTTGCTACTTGTTAATTAGGAGCAGGGTGATAACTATTAAAAGTTGAAAGAGTTTCCTGATGCTCTCAACAAGCTTCAACATGATTCCAAGGTTTGTCAATAACCACAAGGGAAAAAAGAAAGCAAAAGGAAAATGCCTCTCCTGAATCCTTTATTTCCGAGAGAAGGATGAATTCTACTGTTATTGTATCACTCTCACTTGAAAGACATCTTACCCTCAAAAAACCAGGCCAAAAGTTAGACCCAATCATGTGCAGAGAGAATACACCCCAGCAAGGGAGCTGGGAGACGTGGCTGCTATGAGCAATCCTATTACTCCCTGTGCCTTTGAAAGTCTTGTCTAACATCTCTGGACGTCAGTTTCCTTGGGACTGGAGGAAGGATTACAGGCTATGAAATATGTCCCAGTTCCAAAATTGTATTTTCACTAATCAATTTAAATTCTTGAATAAAATATTTACAAAACACTCCTGAAAGTCTGGGCATTATAGTTTGTCTCTTACAGTAGGCAAATAGCTCAGTAGTTTGATAGCTACTATCAAACAGTGTTGATTTGCACTTTTCAAGTTTAGAATATTTGGGCTTTATATATATTATCTTATTTCATCGTCTGAACAGTCTTGCAAAAATACATTATCACTGTTTTCTTGACAAGCTAGAAAGAAAGAGAATGAAGGAGACAGATGAAGTGACTTGCTTAAGGTCAAAATGGAGGTGTTACAATCAACACCCAAGAGAAGTATCTGTCCCTATCGCTTCACTTGGAAGTAAAACTTACCAGTACAAGCCAGTTATTAATACTACATAGGAAACAGAAACAAGCTGTGGCTATGGAGAGAATTTTTTTTAAAAACCCAAGTAAATAAAGATTACAAATGGTTCCCATAAACTGAGATAATATATCACATTACTTTACTATGTTGGGATTTCCCCCCACAATTAAATTCACTGTTCCTCAGAAGAGTCAGTCTAAAATAAATTTGTCTGCAGTGGCAAATTTCCAAAAATAAATATTAAACACAACTACTGGAATCTTTGTAGTGTGTTATCAAAATAATGAGATATAAATACTCAATTTATATACCACATACCTATTAACACAAAGAAAATACACACAGCATCCCCAGGCCTGAAACAGAATTTATATTACTCAAGAAAAAGAGGCAAGAAGTAGAATCTTAGGAGAGTTTAAGTATAAAGGTTACTGTCAACACTCAGTGGTACCATCAGAAACCTTACTCCAAACTGTAGAATAGCCAAAATGAACATAACCCCACAGACCTTGTATTTTATTCCCAGGGGTTATAATTTGCAGGCCTAGTACCATTCTAGTTGAAAAGTGGTAAAGTTTGAACTTCATCAAAAAGCATATTTTAAAAGACCATAAAACCATCAACAAAAATAACTGCAAATCAAGCTGCATTACTTGCTGCTCCACATTGCACCAAATCAAAGAATGAACAAGTAACATCTAAATGCCAAAAAAGTTCATATAACTGACTCATTTAATTCTTGCAAAAATCCTGTAAGTTAAACCCAATTTTACAGGTGAGGAAAGAGAGATTCAGAGAAATTAAATGGCCTGAGTACAGAAGACCTGGATGGTGGGTTAGCTCCTTACTCTGCTATATTATTTCTGAAGCAGCAACACAAAAGCAAGGTGTATTATGGGACTAATAGACAAATATATTTAAGCCATTAAGAACTAGGAGAAGTCTTATAAAAATAATATACAGAACTTTCCTAGAAAGCCATTTTTTATTGCCCTCTTCCACTCATATCCAATAAGCAATAAGAACTAACTTGGGAATTTAATATTAACAGACACAAACACACACACACACACACAAAAAGGAGAAAGGAAGGACATAGGGAGAGAGAGAAAAACAGAGAGGAAAAACACTTCCTAAGTTAGCTAGAAGAATCTGTTCTCTTTTCTCGACTAGAGATTGTGATGGCAAAATGCAACTGTAAGGAGTAGGTTAAAGAATGAGGTCTGGTAATCCAGTTAACTACTGGACTCTGTGCTTCCACTGCCAAGGGCATGGGTTCAATCCCTGGTCAGGGAACTAAGATACATAAGCCATGCTGTGTGGCCATAAAATGATAAAAGTAAAGATCAAAAAAAAAAAAAAGAATGAGGTCAGAAATACTAAGATAAAACTATTAAAATCACCTATTAAAACTGCTAGGATTTCATGGTACTTTAAAGAGTGATCTATAGTTTCACTGGTTATGGAGGTAACAGAAAATATTTACAAAACCAATTCTACCTTAGTTCAAACTGGAAAGAAAAAATTGATACCTAATCCAAACTAATCTAAATCTCATTTCTAGTAGACACATGAATTAATATTCCCCTTTAGTCACCTCACTATGAAAATTGTTTTCTTAACCCTCCTCAAGAACATGGCAATTTCCTAAGTAATCTGAGTTTACAAATAATCTACAGTAAGACAAAATAGACTCAACTATTTCCTCTTACCCCAACATTCTTTGTTAAACCTGCTCCTGCTTGTATCAATCCTTCGAACATGATTCCCCTAGTGGAGCATTCCAAGGAATCTCAAAATGAGGAATGTGGACATGTGGTATCTGAGTGTGCGCTGTGCTGTTCTAAGTCGCTTCAGCTGTGCCTGACTCTTTGTGACCCCGTGGAGTGTAGCCAGTCAAGCTCCTCTGTCCGTGGGATCCTCCAGGCAAGAATACTGGAATGGGTTGCCATGCCCTCCTCCATCCCAATCCATCGATCAAACCAATGTCTCCTGTGTCTCCTGCATTGCAGACAGATTCGCTACTACTGAACCACCAGGGAAGCCCCGAGGTATCTGAGATCCACCCCTAAATGAAAATCATATTATCTGGACTATTTACCCTGTTACTAAATAGATCTCCAAAATCATGGTCTGTTTATATATATTACTATGGAAGTTAGTCATGAAACTCTATGTGTGTATATATGAATTGTGAATGTTTCTTACTGTTTACCTA
This sequence comes from Ovis aries, assembly GCF_016772045.2. Lineage (NCBI taxonomy): Eukaryota > Metazoa > Chordata > Mammalia > Artiodactyla > Bovidae > Ovis > Ovis aries. Next base: position 191,085,049 of record NC_056056.1, on the reverse strand, counting down.
TGGAAGTGATCTATCTGCAAGCAACTGCACCAGTCTACAAGCAACTGAACTGGTCTTGAAGAGTCAAAAAGTAGACTAAAGTAAAGAAATTCCCTGAAATAAATTGTATTATTATGAAACTTAAAACAACTGCTGACCAAAATTGAGCAGGAAAAAAAAAATCTATATTTAAAATACTTCAATATGGAAATACAAAATTACTAAAGGAAAAATTAATCTGAAACACCAAAAAGACATACAAAGTATTCTCCCATTTAGACAACTTATCTGAGCTCAGAATTAATGGCTTTGAAAGACTGTGCATTTTTCATAATTTCGAAAGAATAGGCACACCAATCTAAAACTGGACACGGTTTTGCACGTCAGTTATAACAGAAGAACACAAAAAGACATGAAATCCATTGTGACTATGTAAGGTATAACTTCAAAGTAATGTAACATCTATTTTTAACCATATTTTAAACTTTTGCAGGCAAATAAGTGTGGTTCTCAAAGAACTAAGCTTAAGAAACTGTATACTTATCTCCCAGTTGCCATTATTGCTTAAAAGACTTCAGAGGCCCTGTTTTGTAATCCTCCAGTTTATGACTGACCCAAGAAAACAGACTGGTTACTTCAGTTCCATAATTTGTGCTGCCCTCCACTTCCACTCCCCTTTTCACTACCTACCTGTTTCATTTGCCAGACTTGGCTCAAATATATCTTTCAACTATTCTGAAATATAAAGACTTTCTTCAAAGTTAGGAAATTTGCCCACTGAGGTTATCAAAAGAGGATGCCTCAGGCTCTCTGGCAACTTCCCAAGGAGGCGTTCCTGAAATATTCGGAACAATTTCATAATCACTAAAAGAAGTATATACAGTCTTGAAAGTGACTACACTGAATTAGATTCAATACTTCTTGATATAAAAAGTTTTATTTTTTAAATCTGAATTCGTTTCTAGCCATCTGATTTTAAAATGTATCTTCATAAGTAACAATATAACAGACATTCCATTTAATCCATACATAGAGAGGATCAATAGCTTTTCTAAAAATTTGGAAAAAATAATCTAAATAAACAGGTTGAAGGAAAGGGGATAAATGAGGGAATTAGGATTAAATATACACACTGCTAGATACAAACATAATCAATAAGCACTTACTGTATAACACAGGGAACTCTACTCAATACTCTGTAATAACCTTTATGGGAAAGGAATCTGAAAAAGGAATAAATACATACGTATATAAAACTAAACCACTTTGTTGAACCTGAAAATAGCACAGCATTGCAAATCAACTATGCTAGGTCGCTGCAGTCGTGTCCAACTCTTTGCAATACCATGGACTGTAGCCCACCAGGCCCTCTGTCCATGGGATTTGCCAGGCAAGAATACTGGGGTGGGTTGCCATTTCCTCCTCTGGGTTATCTTCCTGACCCAGGAATCAAACCTGCATCTCTTATGTCTCCTGCACTGGCAGAGGGCCAATGCATTGGCACTAGTGCCAAAAGAAAAGAAAACACTTAATCCACTTTTAAAAGTTAACATGAGGACCTTATTTATGCAGAGCAACTATTTATGTGGACAACAAAAAGTTGGACAAAGCAATCAACTTTCTTAAGTAAGGAGGAAATGTCAAATAGAAGCAGAAGGAATATAGCTTGTTAAAACAGCAGCCTGAAGCTCCAATACTTTGGCCACCTGATGCAAAGAACTGACTCATCAGAAAAGACCCTGATGCTGGGAAAGACTGAAGGCAGGAGCAGAAGGGTGACAGAGGACGAGATGGTTGAATGGCATCACCCACTTGACGGACAGCCTCAGGAGATGGACAGGGAAGCCTGGCATGCTGCAGTCCATGCGGTCGCAAAGAGTCAGACGTGACTGAGCAACTGAACTGACTGAACTGAAAACAGCAGCCAATGAGGTCCTTTCTTCCCACTCTACCAGAAAAGCATCCATTTGAGAAAGCATACCTTCTTTTGTCTACTTCTCTAACACTCAATGTATTATTTCTGTGAAAAATTCACATTACCCCTGAGAAAAAATTATCTAGGTTTTGGTGAGTACCATATACTTCTCTGTCCTACTTGGGGTCTGGCTACTTGGAATCAACCCATCATATCTGGAACTATGTCTAAAACTAGAAGATGGGACTCTACTGTCTTTTCAACATGCAGACATGACTCAAACAACTATGTGAAAGTCACTGAAGAAACATATAATAATATACTGAAACAGGCAGATAAGATATTAATCAGATTTTGCATCAAGAGTAAATTTCCCTTCAGATTAAAAAAAATATGTACAGTACTGAAAGGGCCATTTTAACTGTATGATATCAAACTTGCTTAAAAGAGAGAAAGCAAGAGAAGGGTGGTTTATAATGTTATCAAATGGAGATACTTCAAATTTTCTGCAAGATCATTTATCTGAAACAAATTCATCAATAATGTCTAGCAGAAAAAATAAATGTCATAAGACTGACTGTAAAATAAACCGATTAATGATAAAAGTATCATTTTTAGTAAAAAGACTCTTCACACAAAGACTACCATCTTCCATACGCTTCTAACTCCAAATCTGTTCCAATAAAGGGTTTAATAAAAAGTGGTCATGTGCAAAAGCACTAGATGTGGAGGACATTAAATGAACTGTAGGGTTCTCAAAATGAACATTCTAAAATGAGTTTACTGGTCACTAACGAAAATGAGATGACTTCGAAGTATTAAAAAACCACCAATAACCCTCTCATAAGATATAATTTCAATGAATCCTTTCACCATATTCTGTACCTAAAATTTCCATCATAGCATAACTTTTCAGCAAATTATCATTTAGAGTTTTAAATAATTTGTTTTCTTCATACCTGCAACACATAGGCGTATTTCTAGATTTTTTCTTTCTGACCCAAATTACTATTTTTTAAAAAGACAGTGAATCTGATACCCAATTGCAAGTTAGCAGTGGTCATTTCCATTTTGCAAGCAAGATGTCCAAAATAAAAAGATAAAGTGCCAATTTCTTAAATCAGTGAGAGTCATGTTAACTTTAGAACTCAGAACTTCTCTATCCTGGAAATGGAAGATGATATTAATCATCTGACGTTAATTTCTCACATACATAACTGTTCTTGTCACTACATGGAACACAGGCTCTTTATAACAAACACCCTACAGATCTTTAATTGGTAGCTAGGAAACATGCTTTTCCTAATGATCGAGTCTCTTTTAAATATTATAGCTTTAAATACTCATTTAGGGAAACTAATGAGGGAAGCTATGAGACGGATAAAGAAGGTATGTTGTTTTCAAAATTAAAAATTTCAGGACATTCGTCCAGCAGGCATAAAATAACATAAAACAAATAACTAGATAATCAAACAATAAAAGCAAAGTAGAAAGAATATGAAGGCTTTTTTAGAAACTATTACTGCACATATGCAATAATTACTTCCATCAAGACTTTCATTATACATTTGTTTTTATGGAATCATACTGCACAAGTGCATGCTATTGTTTAAACACATTCACCGCATACCCCATAACAGAATATGATGACAATATGTATTAAGGATAATACAGAAAATGTGACTAAACGCATTCTGTATTATGGTTCCATAATACAGCATGCAAATGGTTCTGACTAAGCAGACACAGGAGACGGTCGTTAGTGTACATGCTGTGAATGTATATTATGAATAATGCATAAAACTTGGCTAAATCCTAATGAGTCCATTGACATCCTATGGGGTCCAAAGGAGGCTCGGATCCCAAAGCCCTGGCACATTTCTACCCACCAATCATTATAAAAAAACAATACCAAGAAGACAAAGGATGTTAAACTACACAAATGCACTCTCATTCGAGGTAAAGGTTTTGAAAGAAGCGCAAAAATGGGAAGAAACTTTGAAAAGAGAGTTAAAAGTCCATCTTACATCATCACCCACTTACAGTTTTTCAAAATTACCCATTGCAATTTAAATGGGACAAAAGCTGCAGTTGAAGGTTTGATGTTATTTCTTTTCTCTGGGTTTCTTCAGGGAGCTGCTATTACAAGGGAGCTCTGAGCCATCCGTAAGAAGTGACCAAACTCTTAGACCATAGCGGTAGCAAGTCTTCCTGCTTTGAAAGAGTAAACGTTTACAAAATGAATTATGGTCCATTAAATAAGGAAACGACAGAATGTGTCTGAAAGCAGGCTTTATGGTAGAAACACCTTCAAAATCTAGTTTTTACACAGCTTTTGAAGGAATCGAAAAGAACGCCATGAATATGTTCTTGCAGCACATTTTTAAAAATTAATGTTTTTTGCAATAGCCGCTAAGTACTCTTAATAACTGAGTCCTTGCAAAGAGAAAACATATGGATTAACCCTACAAGAGTATACCCCAAGATGAACACCTATAGGAACATGATCGGCATGATCACTGAGCCAGGATCCAGAGCCGAGCAAGCTGTGCTCCGGATGCACAAATTAGGTATATGCCAAAAGCCAGGCCACCCAAGCCTCTCCTCGGAGTGGGAGTGGCAAAGCCAGACAGCTGCTCTTTCGTGGTGCTCCCAGGGGCGGGTGGGAAACGGGCATTCTGAGAGCACATCCCCAGGGTACCGTGCAGAAAGGAGGAGCGGGCTGGTCACTTGGGGAAGCAGCCGGCCAAGAAAAACCCTGAACTCTCAGAAAACACGCAAGGGGGAAACGTTGCAGTGGGAGCCAGAGTTAAAGTTCTGGAATGGAGTTCTTGACAATTTGCCCAGCTGCCTGCCATTTTCCCAGCTGTTTTCCAGGTAGGAGGACCAGGCATGGTCAAGGCCAAGGCTGAAGCAGGAAGCTGCCACAGAGCCGAACGCCTATCAATGCATCCACACCTCCATCACTGAATTCTAAAACTCAGTTCATTTACCATCCCACATTTGGGCTAAAATCAGCTCATGGCTTTGCTGTAATGGTAATTTTTTGCCTCTGTGGACTGAGGATTTCCAGGAAGACCCCTTCTCAGTGATAGCACTGCCGTATTTTTCCATCTCTCACTACCAGTACAGCCAGAAATTCTGACTCTGAACAGTTATGAAAAACAGCCCTTCCTAAGCTTCTATTTAAAGTACAAATACTCCTGGGTATAGTTAAATAAGAAAAATTATGATGATAAATTTCTGTTTGCTTGACAATCTAGGACAATGGAGGAGCCCTGCATGTTTGGGTTAGACACTGGGCGATTTAAAGATAAGGGTAAAAGGTGAATGATGGGATGTGCTGACATTCACTCAGGTTTTCTAATCAGACTGCCTCTAGCCCAGCCAGGGATCCTGTGATAAGGAATTAAGATTTTCAGTAGAGACTTAAAAGTTTCAAACTTTCTGGGCACTGGGTTACTGTTTGTATTTACACCTCGGTAAGCACTGTCATTGCTGCTAGAGCATGAAGTATGAAAATCACACAGAAAAATAAGATATCTGCTATAACCACTTCTGCTGTTTTCCTTGTTCTGAAATCTGCCTCTTATCAAGTGCAATAGAACAGAGTTCAGTTCCTGATATAACAATTCCATCAAGCTATTCTGCCTCTGAAAGCCATTCTCCACCACAGCTTGTCCCGGCGGCGACACTATAAGCGACTGACAATTGCTTGCCTCCCCCACCCCCACCCCCCAGTGTGGCTTCACCCCTCCCAGCTGCCACCAAAAAGAAAACAGAAAGTCTCTCCGTAGCACTTTGCTTCTCAGCAGGCAGCCTGTACTGTTTGTGATATCCATTTTGATACAAACCTAAATTAGGCCTCTGGAAATAGGTAATGCATAAAAAGAAGCGTTTTGTGTCACCAAATTATTATTATAGGTTACTGTTAACCCTTGGAAGATAGAGGTGAGCCCGGCAGCTCCCTACTGAGGTGGCGATTTGTCATGAAATCACAGGCCCTACCTCAGAAGATGGTTCAGGTGAGCTTGCGATGAGGGAAACTATCTGGTTGACCTAGAGGACTGTGATAGCTGGTTTAAGTGGGGAAGCTGAGAGCAATGCCAGTTAAACAAAAGGATCAGCACAGCGTGTCGAGCCGGTGGTCTGCTGGCACAAGTTTAACAGAGCCTGGAGATGTAGGAAAACGAGAACGGTCACGATAGTTTACTACCAGGCGGATTGAAGACTCTTTTCTTCCAAAGTTGTCCTCGCTAAGACACGTAGAGGGGCCAAGGTTCAGAGCAACACTATTTTTTAAACGGTCGTTTGTGATCAAACTGTTAACTAGTCCTGTTGAAATATTAAATTAGAATATTGCATATACTGAGGTTTCTGTATTTCTTCATATAGTTTGTCTTTTTTAAAACTTTTTATTTTATATTGGAGTATAGCAGATTAACACTGTCATGATAGTTTCAAGTGGACAGAAAAGGGATTCAGCCATATATATTATTAATACACGTATCTATTCTCCCCCAAACTCACCTCCCATCCAAGCTGCCACGTAACACTGAGCAGAGCTCTGTGCTCTACAGTAGGAACTAGTTGGTTATCCATTTTAAAGGCAGTAGTGTCTTCATGTCTATCCCAAACTCCCTATCTCCTCCCCCAATTCTTCCCCACTAGCAACCATAAATTCATTCTCTAAATCCATGAGTCTGTTTTGTTTTGGAAATTCCCTGCTCAAAAATTTAAATTGCTGGTCCATAATTAAGATTTGAAGACCTCTAAGAACTCAGCCTAAAACTACTCCTACATTAAATCATTTTACTTTTCCTATTTAACCTCTACAATATTTGATTCTCTCATTCTTCTTTCTGTATCACTACATTAAAATAAGCAGCAGTTATCATGTTAATAATTATAACTGAATTCAAAGATCCAAATCAAAGACCACTTTCTATCAACCTTGATTAGTGAAAGACACACAAAGAATCATGCAAAACATCCTCTCATCTTTCAGCTCAGCTCAGCTTACTTTCCAGTTAAAAACCGTACGACAGAGAGTCATCATATCATACAATAACTTGGATTTTCCTTCCTCCTTATGCATTTTTATTCTATGTTTTGATAAAAATTATCACGTGAGACTGGCTTATCTCATTAAAATAAACAGACATGACTGAGTTCATATCTCTTAAGACAGTCAAAACAATGCAAAATGTAATTCCTCAAATTGGGATAACCGGTATTTACTGAATAAATAACTAAACAAGTAAAGCTTTTTCAAAGGGAGTATCACAGGTTTACGATGAACAGTAACAGAAATATTCTGCAACTGGTTTCATGGAAAAAGAAAACAGCTAATATGAACAACCAAAGTTTTATAGGAAGTTGAGGAGACAATGGATACCAGCCAAATTTCATAGCTGCAGTTTTTAGCTGAGTCTCTAAATTTGAAGGCAGAGTAAATGTTCCTCTCTCCTTTCCTAGACACAACCCATAAAATGACAGGCTCTTTTTAATGTCTAAGAATGCTGTTTAGGTCTCATCAGAGTCAGCAACAAGATCTTCAGACTGAGAAAATACCTAGTCAATTGCCCTTGGCTGCAGTGTATAACATGGTAATATCAAAAGTGCTGGAGTCACACACTTCAGGGTAAGGGCACCATATGATCCCAGTACAATCTCATTCAGGGAACTCTGACTAGCTAATTCCTTGGCATCCTCAGATATCTACATATCATCTGAGCCAGTTACAGAAATTAAATCTCCTATGTTTCCATTTTCTAAAATAATTCCTCAATTCAAATATTCAACAGCAGCACATCTGGTCATAGTTCAAGGACCTCAGTGTTGATGAGGCACTTTCTTCAAAGTTTCTGCAGGCTACCTGCCACACATCGTACATACCTGTGCAGTTCATTCCCTGGGAAGTCGCTTTTGCCGTAGCTTCCGCCTTAAAAATATTCCTACACCCATGCTGATTTTGTATCTGTTCAGTTCAAATTTAGATTCATTGGTACTTTTCCATAGTTACATTTCTTGTTCAGTTGATTTGTCCTTTTATTTATTCTGAAGTTTTTGATGTAAGACAAACAGGAATACCACCTTCTAAAATTACTACTATCCTACCATCCTCCGATGGAACATTAGCGGGAAGCAATATTCTCCAAAGCTATGAAGCATACACTGCCCTAAATTACATTGCAGTCGCTGCCCTGAGCTCACACATTTTTGAATAGAAAGGCTCCCAGGGATCTCTCTGTACTGACTGCATTTACTGCTTTAAAATATTTTTAACCCAGACGCTGAAGTGCCAGCCTTGCAGTTCCTCATGCTAATCCCAGCCTGGGTGGCTGTTCTTAAGGGAAAGCATTCAAAACATTGTAACAGTGCATCAACTTTGACCCTTTTCACTTAAACATGAGACTCTTTTTAAAAGTTTGAATTCCAGAGGGAATCACTGAACTTTGACCTGCTTAAAATTAGTTTTGTTTTAGTGCCTTCATGGTGACTCAACAGGCCAATTTTCCAGACACTTAAGACGTTTCTGCCCCTGAAGATTCCAGTTCAAGTCCACAACTATGTTTGCTGGTCAGAGCAGAACACTCTGTCCCAGGGTTTCAAGCAACAAATTCCCAGATCTCTCCATCTCTCTGCCAGATGTTGGCATTAGTTGGTATTAAGAAGGATCTAAATACACACACACACGATACACACACACACACACGATACACACACACACGATACACAGTCAGAGGACAGGCTTTTTTTTTTTTTCACTTAGAGCCTTTTAGGAAAGAAAGTTTTCCACTCAAAATTCAGTCATGGAGAAATGTTTATCAGGATTATATAAACATTACTTAATAGCCTAACTCCTACAAGAATAAAACTCCTAACTTTTGGTAAGCAGTACCATGATACATTTATAATATAAGCTTTCTGAATCTACTTTTCCTAATGAGGAACAAAAATGTTACTGGGTTTTTTTTTTTTTTCTAATTTATTACAGATTTTAGAAACTGTCAATGAATAATTACATTGTGAGTAAACATTATCACAATGTTATACTTTCCTTCAATGGGATTTCCAATATGACTTCTGTTGTCAAAAATCCATGACAGTTAATAGGTAAAATAAAGTTTCCAAAGAACTAAAGGTACAGCACATGTTAAGCTTGATTCAGTCCCCAAAACTGCTCCCCCTGTTGGAAAAAGGAACAATGCAGTACCCAATTTCATTAATCCAAACTAACTAAGGTGTTCAATATGAAGAAAGTAGCTATTAGTCTGGAACAATTCCTGCATGAACTGTGGACTTTAGAATTTTTAGAACAGTCAAAGATGAAGGCATTCAGCAAAAAAAAAAAAAAAAAACAAAAAACCATTCAGGATCACAAAACCAGAAAAAAAAGAAATGTGGACATAGTTAACCAGGATAAAAGAATCACTATAATACAAATTGCATACCATGTTAAACTAGAAGTCTTTACTGCCTCTGAAGGGTGTGTTAGATATACTGAAAAGTGGTGCAAACATATATACCTGATCTTCATATTCAAACACCAGTTTTTGTTGTTTTTTTTTAATTGAAGGATAATTGCTTTACAGAATTTTGCTGTTTTCTGTCAATCCTCAACATGAATCAGCCAAAGGTATACATATATAGCCTCCCTTTAGAAATTCCCTCCCATCTCTCTTCTCATTTCACCCCTCTAGGTTGATACAGAGGCCCTGTTTGAGTTTCCTGAGCCATACAGCAAATTCCCGTTGGCTATCTAGTTTACATATGGTAAGGTAAGTTTCCATCTTACTCTTTCCATATATCTCACCCTCTCCTCCCCTCTCCCCATGTTCATAAGTCTATTCTATATGTTTGTTTCTCCATTGCTGCCCTGTAAATAAATTCTTCAGTACCATTTTTCTAGATCCTGTATATATGTGTTAGAATATCGTATTTATCTTTCTCTTTCTGACTCACTTCACTCTGTATAATAGGATCTAGGTTCACCTACCTCATCAGAACTGTCTCAAATGTGTTCCTTTCTATGGCTGAGTAATATTCCATTGTGTATATGTACCGTAACTTCTTTATCCATTCATCTGTTGATGGACATCTAGGTTGCTTCCACTTAAATCTATTCATTTTCAAAGAGCTCCCAAGTGACACCCAAAGCCAGAAGTCAAAAACTACCTTTGGGCTTCTGCTGAGCCTTATGACCTAAGGGGCAGTACTGTTTGTACTAACTCCAAGCCCAGACCTACTATAGGGTCCACTCTTGCTATGAGTTTCTCTTAAACCTTGCATCATTTTATATCTTCTGACAAATGGATCATAGCCATCTTCCAAATATTCTCTGGCTGCTGCCTCTAATTTCCGAACAGGCTCTCTAAATGCTTTGGAGTTTTCATAAAGATGAGGAGGTCAGGTGCAACTAGTGGTCCTTGATCTTACAGGTGCAGCTATTTTTTTTCTTAAAGGGCCACAGGGTAAATATTTTAGTATTATTGGCTGTATACTATCTGCCACAACTATTGAACTCTGCTCTTACAGTTTGAAAGTAGTCATGGCTAATATGTAAATAGACAAGCATGGCTGTGTTCCGGTAAAACTTTACTTACCAACAAGAGTCCTGCCCAGCCTCAGAAAGCTGTCCTAAACTCTCTGTGATCTTTGGGAATCTAATCTTCACTTACCTTTCATGGTCACAAAAACCAACCATGGCAAAATTATACTTGAGCTGTTTGCTCTCCTTCTAATATCAATACCAAATCTAATACTCAGAAACTAAAACCTATTCAACGGAGTCTCTCCAGTGATTGCTTCTTTCATTTCCTAACCACTGAAGAAAAGAACACAATAAAGATGTTCAAACTGGAGGTAAATGGTCATTCTGGATCTGTACATTACTAATTCATTGTCATTTTATTCATAAGTCATTTAATACACATACTATGTGAGAGCTGTCCTGAATGATCACAGGTTTCTTTTAAACTAAGAAAATACTTAGAAGTCATTCCAATTATTTTACATTTCAAGTACATGTGACTATTTGGGTTTTTACTGATGGTTAAGAAAATAGCACTAATAGTTCTGAAAACTGGGTCAATTACTTACTAGGAAGAGGTCAACTGAAATGAAAATTTCACATGCTACCAACTAGTGCATTCAAATGACATGAAAATAAGTATGAATGACGTAAGGTGCTAATGGAAATACACATACATAAGGATCAGACAGTAAAGGACAGTATTTAAATAAAGTAAAACTATACAGAGACATTCTTATGGAAAGACCAATAGCTGAAGAATCTGCCAACACAGGATTAACATTGTAGTTGCTTAATTCTTTAATTGTCTGACTAATAAAATATGCTACTAATTGTGTAAGGTATTTTGGCCTTGCATTCCAAAAGGCATATTTGCATTTTTCTTTGTATACATTGTGAAAACTAATATACAGGGTCATTAAAAAGTAATGTGACTGGTTTTTAAACAAACATACCATGTCATCCAAACGTGGTTTCCCTTCACAATGGTCACCTGAGAAAGCCACTTACTCACTCTAAAGCTCAGCCATTATTCAAAGTATTTCTCCCTCCTTTAGAAACTGCTTTCTAAGTCTGTACCACACACACGCATACACATTTCTAAATATCCTCAATGGTGACAAATTTCATAATTTGAAAGTCAATTTTAGCCATTTTCATCATTTCAGAGAGACATTTATAGCCAACTCTGGTGAATAAAAAAAAGCATGATGAATCTTGGTATAAAATGCGAATAGAAAGTAATGAGATGGATGTTTTTAGTCAGGCTTGCAAATGATTCAAAAGACAATTCGGAGAGGAAGTTTTCCAAAATGTTTTGAACAAGGGCATCAATGGAATCAGGGTTCTGCTTCTCTGGGTGACAATTTTGAAAAACAACATTAATATGAATGCATAAATTGTAATGTGATCATTGTCTTTAAAAATCACACTCTGTACTTTTCACTCACACTCTGCAAATACAAAATAAAGCAGATACACATCTTCATTTGGAAGGTTATTTATGCATATTCTGAAGCTTCCACGGGCAAAACTCACCATCGGTTGATTTATACATATCATATAAACTGAACTCTTTTGATCTTTCGAAAAAATGTAATTTTAAAAATTTCTTATTTTCATAGTTGGATATTTACACCTGACCCCAATCTGTAGGCTGCTCTAAACTTTCTTCTCCCCTGTGCAGTCAAAACCTGACAAGAGCTTACTGTGGGATTATGCACAAAAACTGCAAATTTAAACAAGGTGCGATCGTATACTTTTTCACACATTATTGTATCATGCTGCACAAGAACACTAATGTATGCACAGTTCCAAAATAGCTTGGGCTATTACTGCACAGCCTTGAAAACTACTAAAATCCCAATAAGAGCACCTTTCAAAAGCTGTTCCTTCATTATCGCACACAAGGAAAAGCCTGCTTTCGCTATTTGTATTTTACAGTAGAAAAAAAATAATACAGAAATGTCTATGACATTGTCTCATAATTCTGAGGTCTTATTTCTTATTAGAGTCTTTGCAGTTATAAAAGTTGTTTCATCAATATGAATATGACAATGGGACTCAATACTATTTAATCGACTCAATTATGGAACAAGTGTGCTTTTTTTCCTTGTGCTGCCCTAGTTTCTTTTAAGTTGCATTTGAATTATTGATGAAGTTGCAATAAAGCATTTCTTTGTTACACATAGTTTAGAAGTAGAAAATGATGTTTCATGGTTAATTTTTAGACCCACAGTGATAAAATAAACACACTTGTTGTCCTTTCAAAGAAAATCAATAGTGTGGTACAAGCTTAAAAGAATGCCTTTCCCTTTTTTTCTATTGTCTTGAAAACATGACGTGCTGGAATTGTGAATATAAATACAAATATAAAAGGAAAAATGGTAAGCAAAGTACACCATAGAAAATACTATTCCTGGTCTTTGGGGATACTGAAAGATTTATATCTATGATGAATTTAGGTTCTGCTTTTCCTCAAGTATTTCAAGGACCCGTTTAGACTTGTAGCAGGATAAGGCCCTGAAAAATGGAAGAATAGGTTTGGAGACAAGGACAATGCTTCTTATTTAGACTACTCTAATCACTACAGAACTGATGCCCTATTCATTCCACTTTCCAAACAACAGCCAGAATGATCTTTTTAAAAATGCAAATATGAATCCTTTAACTACTTGCCCTTACTTTTGTGATAAAAACTCAGAACCTTAGCAGCATCTACAAGACCCTATGTGACAGGACTCCTGCCCCCTCCTCCAGCCTCATTCTTCATGACTTTTGCCCTTCTTTTCTGTGCCCCAGCCACTCTGGGGCAATAGGAGAAGGGGGAGGCAGAGGGTGAATAGGTTAGATAGTATCACTCACTCAATGGATCTGAATTGGAGCAAACTCTGGAAGATAGTGAAGGACAGGGGAGCCTGGTGCACTTCAGTCCATGGGGTCACAAAGAGTCAGACGTGCCTTAGCGACTGAACAACTTGATAATATCCTTAAAGCTCCCTATACTTGTCTCCATAATACACTTCATAGCACTCCTCGGGAGTCCTAGAGTAAAACTTTCACAGCCAACCTACATTCACCTAATCACCAGAGTAACTCATGTGCTCCATCCCCTCTGTGAAACACAGAATTAGCCATGGCACGCTAACGGTGAAAAGGCTACTCCAGCACACCACACACACTTACTCTAACTGCTTTACTTATCTGCTTGATCCAAGTCTCCTTATATCATTTCTATTTGTTACTGTAATTGACCAAATGCATTAAATATTACATAAGTGAGAGAATATGAGGGCAAAAAGGATGTTATTTGTAACACTAGATGGAAAGCTTTGGAAGGAATAAAGGTAAATTTTTTAAAAACTCATATAAGGTTTCAAATAGCTTTATAAAATTAGAATAAAAATTATTAAAAATAATTTAAAGACCAATTTCAGCGCTTAAATTGCTTGCCTTTTAGCTCTCCTATCATTTTTAGCAAATCAAAAACCATAGAACATATATCTCGAGTGTGACTTATCACACTCGACAAGCAGTAGCACTCGAGACTCATCCTTAAAAGCCCCAACTATACATCAATTAATTGGTAAATTAATAAATATTGATAAACAATGGAACAGCAATAAATAAACTGAGTAAACAGTGTTTAAAATGCTAAAATATATAGGGAATATGTCATTTCTCTATGCTTTGATTCTAAGCAATGATTCTATGTATCTAAAGCAATAGATTCTAAAGCAATCTAAGCAATGATTCTATGCTTTAGCAATTTTTTTAAATTAACAATCCAGTTACCAGTCACAATTACACTAGACAAGAATGTCTCTCAAGTGTGATTAGCTGATTAATCTCCATTTTTCTCACTAAATTGGAAACTCCATAAGGGCAGGGACCAAATCTCTATTATTCACCATGGTAACCCCATAGGTCAGCATATCTCATATGTGACAAAGAACAGACTCACAATAAACACACTTTAAATTAATGAATATAGTTAATCACAGTCAAATATAGCAACATTGTAAATTTTAAATTAAGATCAATACACAAATAGTTATAAATGGAATAAAAATATGGATGAAATCACCTGAAAATGTCAGGGCACAATATTTTTTGAGAGACAGTATTTGTCCTTCACTCAATAATTAGAAAGATCATTTGAATGTTTATTTAAAAAGGAATAAATTCTTTATTATTTTAAAAAGTACCATTCTCTAGCATAATGAGGTTCTACCTTATAACTTTTGAACTATATTTAAGATTATACAATTACTTTTTCTTGGCAATCCAACCATGATTACTATATCCTTATTAAGACCTATATACCAGTTGCAAATCTGGCTACCTTTTAATCTCTAATGAAAAGTAATAATAATGCTACCTGAAATGTGTTTATCCCCTTTCTTCCAAGAAATTCGAAGCAACCAACGATTTGTGAGCAGACACTGTTAAATATAAAAATGAAAACACAACTAAAATGAACTTTGATTAACAAAATAAAAGATGTTAATAAGGAAGCCAAGCTATCCAAAGTTCAGGCACAAAACAAATCTAGAATAATTCTTTAAAGTAAGGCTGAGTTTTGCTACAAAAATGCTTATACACATTTAAAATTCCAAAAGGACATGAAGGAACTTACTGCATTTATGAAAGGTTTTGTTTTCTCAGGTCCTCTACTGCTGAGAGACACAAAAAAAGACATCTTTTCATTGTTGCATGTAACTGATTTATAAATCTATGACTCCAAGAAAAAATAAGCAATGAGAGAACATTCAAAAGCATTCTGGCATATTAGACAGGATATGGCTTATAAATTAGAGCCAGATATTCAGAGGGGTAATGGTGTCAGTGTGGCCCCAACCTTCTAGTTAATTATGAGGAATTGCTAGACAGGAGGAAATGCTAAGTCATCCTGACCCTGGCTAGCACACACACACACACACAGAGTCCCTTCAGGATTTTTAAAATATCGTAAAATACCACAACTGTGTTCTAAAACCTCGTGTTCGTGCGTGCTCAGTTGCTTCAACCAGGTCCGACTCTTTGCAACCCTATGGACTGTAGCCCACCAGACTCCACTGTCCATGAGATTCTCCAGGGAAGAATACTGAAGTGGGTTGCCATACCCTACTCCAAGGGATCTTCCCAACACAAGGATCAAACCCACATCCTTGCATCTCCTGCACTACAGGCAGAATCTTTACCAGTGAGCCATCAGGAAGCCCGTTCTAAAACCTTATTTTTTAATACCTGTAGTTCATGCTCTCATATTTAAATAGTTGCACAGACCAAACTCATAAAACCATCAAAGGTTGTTGCCAGTACTTTCTCCCCTATTTAGCGTATAACTTTACACTTGAGAAAATTAGCTGAAAAAGTCTTCAAGGAGGGTTCTAAAAAAATCCACTAGCATGCTAAAAGAAAATTTCACAACTTTTGCTTACATTTCTTACTATATATTCTTTATTCCCTCTTTATCTCAGGCCTTTGAATGTCTCTTTTTGTATGCTTACTATTAGTAAAGCAATATTTTTTACTGATGGTGTATATACATGATCAAAGGAAGTTAGGAGAACACTGACTTGGATGCCTGTCTGGGAACCCGGAAAACCTAGGCTACACTCCTGTCTGCATACTGGGCAAGAATTCCTCCTCCTTTGTCAATCCACAGAGACACCATCTCCACCACCATATGTCTATGTCCAATCAGCTATCCTACCTCCAATTAAAATGTTCTCTTGGTCTCATTTCATCAAGGCATTTTCTCCAAAGCTGGAAGTTCCAGATGATCCACATATTTCTTTTTTTAATCTAACTATTAATAGATTGCCACAGGGGCCTTCATTTCACAACTAGAAGAACTGAATGTTAATGCCACTGTCTTCTGTCTCACCACTTTGTCACACATTGTGGCATTATGGACTACAGCGTCTAAACATTTAGCTAAATTAATGCACGTGAAGCTAACAAATGATTTTAAAATACATCCTACAAAAGCCCAGAGGTTTTCAAAGTAATACTAATAATGCAAACACAAATAAACATGGGAAAATGGCAGAACTATATCTCTAAGACCCACTGCTTACCCCTTTGTCAGCCATATCTCAAGGAAAATCTATGGGAATTCAAACAAGTAGAGTCTCAGAGGGTTGCATTTAGTCGATACTGTAGTGTGCTACTTGGTGGCACTCATTTTGCAGCTTCCAAGAGTGTTGGCTGCTGAATACTCGCATCCAAGCCCCCTCTGAAGAACTGCCCTCATACAAACTTCCCCCTGCTCCCCAGGGATGGCTCACATCCAGCACCAACAAAGGCCTGGCCCACTTGCCTCCGTTCAGGACATCTCTGAGGAGCCGTCCAGTTCCAGAGTTACGCATAGGCTAGCTGAAGCCTCAGCTGCATCACAGTCCTTCGACTCATCCTGCCTTCCTCAGCCCTTCATGGCTGTTGTCCCCAGGAGCCTTCCCAATAAACCCAATGCGTGCAATTCTACATGTCAGAGTTGGTCTCCAGGGAATTCTGATGTAGTAGTAGTAGTAGTACTACTACTACTACTACTACTACTACTATTACTTCAACTGTCATTTAAGCTGAACCTTGCCTTTAGCATTTACTGCAGGCTGAGTGTTAGGCCCAGCACAACACATGTACATAAATTACGCATCCACGTGCAGGCATGCATGCACACATTCTAAAGGATTGTGTGCTCTAAAAACTTTATTGGCGGGGTACCCCTAAATGCACCAAATAGGCATTTTAATTGCTGACTTAAGGAGACAGTTTTCCATTTTTTGTCCAGTATGCCATTAGTTCATTCAAAAGCAAAACAGACCATATTATTCAACACCATAAGGTTCCCCATGACCTACAAGACAGAATTTGTGGCATTTGGGTCTATGACAAAACGATCACCTTGATCCGACCATTGCCAACATCACTGCCTCATCTCAGCTGGTTCCTATCATGCACTTTATATTCTACCAACACCACACTGTCTGTAATTTCACAAACACACCATGCTATTTCTCACCTTCTTGCCTTTGTAGTCACACTGTCCTGTCTGCTTGGAATACCTTCCTCCCTTCTCAGAGTACCTCCCTCTGCCTTTCTAAGCTTAACTCAGAGCCTTACCAAGGGCAGGTTGGCAGAAGCAGTGTGCCCAAGTATAGGCAATAAGTGGATGCAAGTCTGCAGAAATTTTAAGAACAACAATATAACTAACTAAAAGCCAATGGGCTTTTATTATCTAATTCTAAGAATAATTCTAAATGATGTCAGTGATAAAATGATCTTTCGAACCACGGCTGACTGCCCCCAACATCTACCCTGCTTATGCTACTCCCCCTTTTTAAGCCTAACTCAGAAATTCCAGTAAACATTGAACACTTTTACTAAAACTTGTGGGTTTGAATAGAAACCATTATTAACTCCAGGAAAACCAAAAAAGTTATTTAAAAAGTAAAAGTAATCAATTTACAATATCTTCAGTGGTCAGCAACACTTACAGGGTCAAAGTAACTGTGTGTTTGTTTTTTTTTGTTTGTTTGGATTTTTGTTTTGCGGGGATTATTTTTTTTGGCCGGGGGGTGGGGGGGTGCCTCACAGCTTACAGGATCTTAGCTTCCCGACCAGGGATCAAACTGGTCCCAGCAGTGAAAACACCAAGTGCTAACCACTGGACCACCAGGGAATTCCTGTAATTGTGTTTACTGAACTGATTTAACTAAAAAAAAGGAGGGAGATGAAACTACATTGAGATAATGGGAAAGGAATATGTGTTATGTTAGGAAGCAGGGGTGGGGGAAGAGCAGTATAGTACTCTTATACTCAAGGCCAACTAGTAGGAAGTCAATCAATAACTCACATTTTTTGGAAAATAAGGAATAAACATTTTATTCAGAAATATAGATAGAGTTGGAAGTAATAGGAGTGGCATGATCATCAATAAGACAGGTGTGCTATTCTGTTACGTAGCTTTGAGTTTCACACAACATATACACATTATTTCAATATACACTTAATTAACAAAATACTCAGCTCATACTTCAATTCACTTAGAAAACCTTCCCCAACCTCTCTTCCTTGCTCTCAAAATACTCTAACACTATACCTATCACACTGATACATAATTACCAGTTTATGTTACTAACTTCCCTATCAAATAGAGGTTTGTGCAGACAAGAACCAAGATGTACTTATATTTGTATTCCCTGGCAGAAGTGATACATAAATTTAAATTTAAATGTGAACTCAATAAATTTTTACTGAGTTCCAAGTAGATAAAAGTAGTAATAAGACACAGTCTTCTGATTTCAAAGAATAACATTTATGACCATAAAATGTCATCATGTAGCAGAACTCATTATGGCCAAGGATTGTTTTATAGACTTTATACTCTTTCTTTCATTGATTCTACACAACTGCTTTATGAAGTACATATAATTATCCCCATTCTGCAGATGAGGAATCACAGACTGAGAGAAGTTAAGTAGTCTGCCATACTAAAGATGTAAATGAGGATCCACAATAGGAGTATAATACTGAACTATAAACCCACATCCCTAGGCAAACTCACAGGATCTCTCAAAAGATAAGACATGTTCACAACATGCTTATAACATGGAACAGTCAAAGCTTTAAAAGTGGCTGTAGATGTACATATCATCAGATCACAAGGAGAAAGCATCAGTCAGTAGATTCTGTAAGGATGCTGTGAAAAAAAGCAAACTTCAACTTGGAAATTAAGGGATGGGTAGTGTTTCAGGAAATCTATGGGAAAGGATGATATATACCAAAGGAAAGTCCAGAAACATGAAAACAAATATATATGTATAGACAGAAGACACTACACATTTTGTGTCAAATCTCTCTACTTGAATGTTGCTGATGTGCTCAGTTGTGGCCAACTCTTTGCAACCCCATGGACTATGGCCTGCCAGGTTCCTCTGCCCATGGAATTTTCCAGGCAAGAATACTAGAGTGGGTAGACATTTCCTTCTCCACTATGCTTAAATACTCAAGGGCTAAAGGAGGTATAGATACAGCCAGCAGCGTCCCTGGGAAGCATATGGACTTACACATTTTTTTTCCAAACTTATGAACAGGAAAATAATGATTCATTATCAGATGGAATATTCCATTAGGTTGGTAGAATTGGGGTGGGGGTAAATACAAAGCACTGAAACTGGGTGATCTCCCCTCTGTGTTTGCTTGTAAAACCTCTCCTATTGTCTCCATCTCTGACACTACTGCTAAAGTCCAAAATCAAAGCCACCATCTTTCTCTTGTGTAAATCACTGCAACGGCTTCCTTACAAGCTTGCCAAATCCATTCCTTCTTCTCTTAAATTTGGTCTACATGCTCTGGTCACAAATTTTATCAGTCTCTTGCTTAAAACTATTCAATGGGTTTCTTATCACTCTTATTTGAAGATTCACCTTTGAAGACTCACCTCTGCAGCCCCATCAATGTCCATTTCCCAGTCACTCTGCTCCACCAATGCTGGCTTTCTAATTCCAAGAACACACCCACCCATCTCTCTGGAACCTTTGCATATACTACTCGTATGTCTCAAAGGTTTTTTCTCTTGTCCTCTTTTCCTCATTAAAGTGTTAGTCACTCAGTCATGTCTGACTCTTTGTAACCCCATGCACTGTAGCACACCAGGCTCCTCTGTCCATGGAGTTCTGCAGGCAAGAATACTGGAGTGGGTTGCCACTCCCGTCTCAGGGAATCTTCTGAACCCAGGGATTGAACCTGGGTCTCCCGTGGGTCTCCCACAGTGCAGGGGGATTCTTTACTATCTGAGCCACCAGGGATGAGACCTTGATGAGACCTCAGTAACCATCCTTCAAGTGTGACTTCCTCATGGCTGCCTCCTCTGGCTATCCTGCCAAAATACCAGACACTTCTCCTCCATGTTGTATATACTCCTGCAAAATACAGTTCTACAGTTTACAGTCATAAATGCAGGTGATATACAAGGATTTGTATATAAGGTATGTGCCTGTTCCATACATCACAGACTCTCTAGCAGTTAAAGTGGGGTCTGGCTCATAGTAGGTGCTCAACAAATATTTGCTGATTACTGAAAATCACTGCAGATGGTGATTGCAGCCATGAAATTAAAAGACGCTTACTCCTTGGAAGGAAAGTTATGACCAACCTAGATAGTATATTCAAAAGCAGAGACATTACTTTGCCAACAAAGGTCCATCTAGTCAAGGCTATGGTTTTTCCAGTGGTCATGTATGGATGTGAGAGTTGGACTGTGAAGAAAGCTGAGAGCCGAAGAATTGATGCTTTTGAGCTGTGGTGTTGGAGAAGACTCTTGAGAGTCCCCTGGACTGCAGGGAGATCCAACCAGTCCATTCTGAAGGAGATCGGTCCTGGGTGTTCTTTGGAAGGAATGATGCTAAAGCTGAAACTCCAGTACTCTGGTCACCTCATGCAAAGAGTTGACTCATTGGAAAAGACTCTGATGCTGGGAGGGATTGGGGGCAGGAGGAGAAGGGGACGACCGAGGATGAGATGGCTGGATGGCATCACTGACTCGATGGACGTGAGTTTGAGTGAACTCCAGGAGTTGGTGATGGACAGGGAGGCCTGGCGTGCTGCGATTCATGGGGTCGCAAAGAGTCGGACACGACTGAGTGACTGAACTGAACTGAACTGAACTGAATGAATGAATAGACACATCAAAAGAGAAAGTTTAAACCCAGAGTCAAGTGGATTGGGAACCAAGGAAAGTCAGATGATGAGGAGGTCTGAAGCAGATGGAAAAGTAATTTGGGAAAAATTCCCCGAGTCACAGAGTTCAGATGCAAGCACTGGCTTTTCATGAGATACCCTTGGAGGGCTCCTGACATGAGCATTCTGAAAGGAGTTGACAAGGCTCATGTGTCACAGATACTTTGAGAGCCTTTTGGGAAACCATACTCAGCTTGAATCCAGATCAGAAGCAAACTGGTCTCAAAAGGACAGTTTCCAATATGAGCCTGAAAAAGTAGAAGGCTTGGAGAAGACGGTAAGGCCCTTAGAAAGCAGACTTAAAGGTCTGGATCCCATCGGGGTATGGTATTCAGGCACCATGAATGTTCAGGAAAGGGGCAACACAATCTAAATAGCATGTCAGGAAGACTGACTTGACAGCCGTAAACAGTGTAAATTGTAAGGAGAGATCCCACTTCAGGGAACTTTGCCAAAGTTCAGAAACAAGCTGAAAAGGGCCTGTCCTAGAGTGATAAAAGTATGTGTATAGAGGAAGAGGAAAACACAAACATCATTTTGAACCATGACTCAACTGGACTTAAAATATACTTCCCATGTTACAGTGGGCAAGAGCCCCAGCCTCTGAGTCAGACCACTCTGTGTTCAAGTCTCAGCTCCACCAGATGCCAGCTCTACTACTTGGGGCCAGCTCAGTTTGCTTATCTGTAAAATGGATCAACATATGTATCTACATCAGAGAATTCCTGGGAAGAGCCAATAAAAATAAACTGCTTAGCACAATGCCTGGCAACAGTAAACTGTCAATCAACATTAGCTGTTATTTCAAGCTAGACAGGTGAAGGAGCATGGTGATGGCACGTCAGGGAACTTACGTGGAGGGCTTCTCTTCACATCACAAGAAGATAGTCAGCTCTGTTGTAAAGGGTTAACTCCTGTCCTGGCTTCTCCCTGATCTTCTTTAGGACGCATCTGCCTTTCTGGCTTCTGATCTGGATCCATGCCAAACACAAGCTCTGCCAACTCTTTCAGAGACCTTATTCTTCAAGCTGCTTGAGCCATTTCTAAACTTATGCTTTCGACATTTATTTCCAACTTGCCCTCTTACTCTAATGCCGCCCCCTAGGAGCAATCCTGGATACTAAACCTGGAGGCAAAAACCTCTCCATAGCTACCTGCACCACTTCTCTCTTCCCAAGAAACGTCAGAAAGACTATGTTGAAAGCCAGCACACTGCTAAACTCGGTTTTTAAGAGTTAACAGAGAGTGATTTTTTTTTTTCTCCAAGGATAGGTAATAGCATCAGATTCTGAAATTAAGCACAGCAGGAAGAAAAAGCCTGCATAGATTTCACAGAGTATCACAGGCCTCTGCAATAAAGCACTTAAAAATGCCTTGTATTGCTAATTCTTTACACAATCTCCCTTTATTTCCAAAGCAGGATGCGGGGCTTGAGCCACGAGACGCACATTGATGTTAACATTACACCGCTTGAATTAGAGCCATTTTTCTACTGAAACTCCTGTTAGGTTTAGAATTACTTTTTTACCGTTTCTTCCCCCAATACATTTTCCAGCCTGACATTCCAGATCAAATGAATGGCTGCCTCTCTGAACAATGCTGAACCCACCTTTGCAGTCATTACCTTAGCAAGCATCCTTCTTCCCAAGATTACAATACCCAGGCTTTGAGTTCTATGGGAAATCTGCCTGCTAAAGGTCACTGGACCACAGGCCACTCTGGGAATTCTAAGTGAAGGAAGGCAACTCTCTTCCTCATCTGCTTTCGATTTCCCCCCTCCCCCACCCCAAGTCAATACCCTTCATTCACGGATTGAACTCTTCAGAATTACTTATTCAATAGCCAACATCGGCAAGGCACTGTGCTAGGCATCACAGTGGATTTTCGACACAGCAAAATGAAAGTGACATGAACAGCAAAGCAAGCACTGTCTGGTGACAGGCAAACCATCAGATGGAGACGCTCCTAAATTCCAAATAGACTGCTTAAGAACTTGCAGTTTTTACGAAGATTTGCTATTTTCATCATCATCCATTATTGGTTAGCATTCATCAAGATTCTTTTTCTCTTTTTACAAGATATTTTTGCATCATTTAAAAGCTTTCTTTTCCAGCCCATGTGGAAACCCGGTCACTTATTCAATAAATATTTATTAAGGACTCTGATCATTTGGAGAACAAAACAGACTCAGTCCTTATCCTCATGTAGTAATTGCTGCTCCCAAGACAATACACACAAACAGCAGCTGGATGATTTGATCCCATACAAACCCCAGGTTTGCTTTTGCGCTGTTTATTTGTTTGTCTGAAGGCACTCTCCTGTAAGGACCATATTAGTCTAATTATAACTTGTCCTTATCTGGTCTCACTAGGATTCCTTCCCAGCATCTTCCTTCTCTATTTCTTTAACCACAGTAATCATAATCAAGCTATTCTAATCTATTCTCCACATTGCTCTCTCCCTCCACCTGTTTTTATTCATTTGTTAAGCAAAGGTCTTTAAGCACCTGCTATGTTCCACACACTGTTCTAAATATTTGGGATATGGAACCGAATAAATAAATCAACCCCAGGTCTTCAGTTTACCTCTCCATCTGTCCTGGAAAAGAAAAATCTTTTTAAGTCTGGAATGCACATAACTGCCATCCTTCCCCCCCACCCACCCCACTCTGTGGCAGGTCCCATCACTCTTGACCTTCAGCATGCTAGCATTCTATATACTCAAACTTACTTAGGTTCTTTAAAACCTAAATAAATGACCAAAAACCTAAAACCAAATCACCAAAAAGTCTTTCTAGCAATCCAACAATCACCTGTGCTTTATTCTGGCACTTCCACTACTCCTTGAACATCTTTACTTTACCCCTATAAGCCATATATATAACTTACTACCAAAGTGAATCAATAAAAAGTTTTTATCACTAGTTCTCAAACTTTTATGTGCAAAAGAATCACCAGTCATGCTTGTAAAAAATTCAGGGTTAGAGGGCTTCCCAACCACAGGGGTTCAGGTTTCTTATGTCTGAGAGGGGCACAGAAAAGCATATTTTCAAAAACATCCCAGGTGGTTTTCAGCAAGATGACTGGGTGATCACCTCTGAGACACACTGCTCTATAAATTCCTTTGATGTCAGTTTTTATGTATTCAGGATCTCTGCTTCAAGTAAAAATATTTCCTGTTAAGTATAGCTTAAGCAATATCTATCTGTGTGTTCAATAAATATTCTTTGGCTTAGTAAATGGATCAGCGGGTACTTGATAATGATAAGTGATGTTTAGAAATTACTTTACACTTCTCACCTGCTCCTAACTGTCCCCTGTGGTAGACAGGAAGGCATGGTTAGTGCTCGCATTTCATGGATAGGAACCCACACCAGCATCTTGGCCACGGCATGATGGAAAGAGTATACGAGGGGCTGAGTCAAAAAGACTGAAATCCAGGCAGTGATTCTCCTGTTTACTAGTTGAGGAGACAGGAGGAACCTGACCCCTTGCAATTTGTTTGTGCAAAGGAGGTAATAGCCACTTAATATGTGGGCTGTGAGGATTAAATGAGATTATCCATGTAAAGCACCTAGCAGGTGCCTGGAACATGGTCGATGCCTAACCACTACTACTTTTCTCACCTCCCAATCATGCTGGGCACCTTGAATCAGAATGCAGCTTAGTCTGCAAGACAAGTTGGCTCAGCCATCATTGATTCTGTGGCTACCTTGTTCCAAGTACTGTGATTGTGCTGGAAATACAATGCTGTGCCCTCAAGGAGCTCAGCTTCCAAATGTTTGTCACCTATGGCTACCCCCTTTCAAATCAGGCAACTGTGTATTTAGCAAACTCTCCACTTCTCACTTCCTCTGGTGAGATTAACTTAATGCATGTGGATATGGTGTAGGAGGAGAAAGACCTTGTCAGAAGAGAAAGGTTGAAAAAAGCCCAATAAGCAGTGACAGAAGAAGGGAGGTATGTTTGTGGGGCTGAGGAGGTCCCTAGAAATAAACAGTGAGCCCATCAACTTTTCCTAATGGCTCCTGATGGTTAAGAATCTGCCTGCAATGCAGGAGACCTGGGTCCAATCTCTGGGTCAGGAGGATCCTCTGGAGAAGAGCATGGCTACCCACTTCAGTATTCTTTCCTGAAGAATCCTATGGATAGAAGAGCCTGGTAGGCTGCAGTCCAAGAGTTGGATACAACTGAAGCAACTTAGCACAGATTAACTTTCTTTACAAACTTAGAGGAGACTTCCCTGGTGGTCCAGTGGTTAAGACTTTGCCTTCCAACGCAGTGGGGCTTGGGTTCCATCCCTGATCCAGGAGCTAAGACCCCACAGGCTAAGTGGCCGAAAGAAACAAAACAGAAACAAACTCGAGATTTGTTTGATTAGTGTGCATTAAAACTATCACTTCACTTCCTGATTTAATGTGCAAAGGCATGACTATTCTGCTAGCCATCAGGGTACAGTGGAAATGCGGCTGAGAAAGTGAAGTAGGAAAAGTCAAGACATAATTCTAAGAAATGGTATGCACTTGTTCCAGAGCAGCTCCCAGTCCAAGAGGAAAGTAATGAGACTGCCTGTGCCAGATACACGTGACAGGCTGCCAATACGGCGTACTGACAGCGGGCATCACAAGAACGCCCATGCACAACGCAGTCAGCCCCTTCTCCCACCCATCAAACAACTTCAGCTTTCAGTAGCCATGAAGGGCACCAGGGAATCCCAGCAGACATCCAAAATGAGGGCAGGTTCTAACCCAGAATGGGAATGGACCCGAAACCGCAGAGAATACAGTGTCAGGCTCAGCAGAGAGGCTCTCCAAACGTTCCGTTTGTCAATCTTTTTAACAAGTGACATGGAAGCAACCAGCACTCACTATTTGGGGAAAACTATGCCAAAAGCCTCACAGTAAGCAGTCCTTATCCTGGGCACAGATTCCCTAGAGGGGGCACTCGTCAGAGGAATGTGTCAAAAATTAGCTCCCTCTTCCTGCCTCCCATCCTCCCTGGATTCTGAAGTTGTCCCAGTGCCAGTTTCCCACAGTACAATACACAGAACCACCTAAAACTCAGGGGCAAGACACCAGTGATCTCATTATCCCAAGATGCTAAATCCATGTCTTCCATTCCCCCAAAGGCTCCCCAGCAGGCACCAAAGAATCGCCCCCACCCCCCATGATGTTACTGAGAGCCAGATCCTCCCTCGCAACCGCCCCACCCCCCAAGCTGGCCCAAAAGAAATAGCAACAACTCAATTCTCAGTCCAATAACGTCTTTTCTCAGATGTTGTTCTCCCAGTGGGTAGAAGAATGAACTGCTGCAAGGCCACCAGCTCCTCTACAGTTTCTTTTAATTTAAAGTTACAACAGGAGAGAAGAAAAGAGACTTTCTATTAAGGGACAACTCCCTGAAGGGTCTCTTAGCTGACAATCGAAGGACTGCTCATGGCAGTGATCAAATCTCAGGAAACAAAGTGCTGGTGGCTCTGTGACTCATCACAGCAGTAGCTCGCGCTGAGGGCCACTTGAGTTCAGTGCTTTGTGGCGTGAGGAAAGTTGGTTTAGGAGCAGAAACATAGGGGAGCAAAGACTCGCAAGGTGTTTGAGGCTCAAGATAAAATGCAGACTTACAGTGCAAGTTGCTTCTCGGCCGAATAGGAAGCCTAGAGGGGTAAGGAAATGAAGAGAGAGTGCCGTCTACCTCGCACTTTAGGCTAAATTACCTGAAGATGGTCAAGGTCAGCAGCTGGTCTATCTGTTGCACGGTTGACAGCCTCATAAAAATAAGGACTGAAGCCTGAGAGCTAAACTGGGTGACTGAGAAGGCGAACATGAAGGATGCTTGCTGGCAGAAACCATACCTTCTAATTACATGAACTACCTGTTGTTAAAATATATTTACAATCCCCTGATACAATTCACCTATACCTCTCAACTGCATTTTATGAATATATTAAAAAGAGAGAAATATATGTTGAGCATGTCCTCTGTGCTACACGTGGTACTGTGGATTTATATAGAATCTCATAGAATCTCAGTCTTGACTAGCACTCTGTGAGGTGTGCTACACACATTTTTGTGATGCAATCATTTTTCTCATTTTACAGTGGAGGAAAGTAAGGTGTCAGAACTCAAAGAAATCACCAGGTCTGTTTTTTAGTGGCAGGTGCACCCAACCAGGGGCTTCCCTGTTGGCTCACTGGTAAAGAATCTGCCTGCCAGTGCAGGAGATATGGGTTCAATCCCTGGGTTGGGAAGATTGCCTGGAGAAGGAAACAGCAACCCACTCGAGTTCTTGCCTGGGAAATCCCATGCACAGAGGAGCCTGGTGGGCTACAGTCCATGGGGTCGCAAAAGAGTCGGACACGACTTAGCGACTAAACCACCACCACCATCACCACCCAACTAGAGCCAGTACTCAAGGCTATACTTCCAAACCACTACCCCACTCAGATCTCCTGTGGTCAGGATATAACAAACTCAGTGCCCCCACCAGCTGGCCCTCTACGACTTCAGTGTCATTTGTGCTCCAAGGCCCTGTTTCCGGGGCTGCTCCTGGCCAAGGACCGAGCACAGTGAGGGCTGCCACTCCACTGAGACAGAGGCTCCTCCAATGGCTGACTCTCACCTCTCTAGCCAAACCATCCAGCTACCATCCTGCTTCTTCCTACTCAGTCCTCTTTCCTTCCCTCTCTCCTTGCGTAAGTGTCAAACCTGGATCACAGCTTCTCCTATGCCTTCCCTGCAAAATACTTCTTACATGTCGAATCACATCCTGGTGTCTACTTCTTGATGGACTCTAATGCAGTAACCAAGTTATTTGCTTTTTTAAAAAGTCTTTTCCTTATCTTTGGTCAGTTGACTTACAGAGAAATTCTCTGAATCATTGGGAAAAGAAAACGAACTAATTTTCCCAGGTTCTGTATACCATCTATTCCAGTAAGCAATGATACATTGTGTCTTTCTCCTTGCACCCAATTCAGACAAACAAACCTATGAGATTCTCTTTGAAGGAACTGTTGACTTATAGGACAAAACAATGCAAAAGCAGACTTATTTCTTTTTCCAAGTGGAACTTCTCTCTATCCGTACATGCTAAACTTAATATAACCCAGAGGCAGATGACTCTCCATGGATAAAATCACAATAAATCTTCCCTAGTTTATATCTGCAACAAGAAATCAAAAATTGTAACAAGAAGAGAGATCTATAGTTAGGTCCTAAAGCTTTTGTTTCTTTCACGAAGGAACATTTATATGAATAAAAGATAGAATTCACACTTGCACCAGATACAGCATCTTAATAAAACCACATTGTCAGAGATCATACATAGATGTTAACTGAATCACCATTTTGAAGTGTTGATCTCAGCCTCAAGAAAGTGATATATTTTTCTTCTTGGATTCAAATAAGTTCAAAGCAAGTACAAAATGAAGCTTTGAACATTATTAATGATCAAAATCTAGCTTTGATTGAAGGAAGAGAGGAGTGCAGCTAACAATTACGGAACACCTAGTTCATGAGACACCCTATGCTAGGAATCTGATATACAATATCGAGTGTAATCCAGGCAATAGTCCTACAAGAAAAGGATTATAATATCCAGCTTTAGAGGTTAAGAAAAGGGGCAGAGCACTGAATGTTCAGAACTCCAAGTGAAGTCCTGTAAGAATTATAAATAGACCTAAATTGAAAAGCTCTGAAGGCTAGTGGGCTGGCTTCTTTTGCATCCTGGTTCCCTCCTGAATTCCCTAGCTCCCAGACTTGAACTGGTGCTGCAGGGACAAGGCACTGAGCTTCCAGGGAACGCCAATAGTGCATCCCTTTGCTGTTCTATTTATCCCCTTTGGACAAGGGGTAGCATATAATCATGAGGTAACTGAATAGAGCATCAAAGATATAATCAGGTGGCTCATTTTTAAACTTCTAATAAACTTTCAGCAATGAAGAATTGATGAATGGGGGCTTTCCCAGTGGCTCAGTGGTAAGGAATCCTCCTGCTAATGCAGGGAACACAGGTTCGATCCCTGACCTGGAAAGATCCCACATGTACAACTAAGTCTGTGGACCACAACTACTGAGCCTGTGCTCTAGAGCTCAGGAGCCACAACTACTGAGCCCATGGGCCACAACTACCGAAGTTTGTGTGCACTGTAGAGTCCATGCTATACAACAAGAGAAGCCTTGCAATGAGAAGCCTGCGCACTGCAGCTGGAGGTAGCCCCTGCTCACCGCAATTAGAGAACAGCCTGCACAGCAACAAAGACCCAGAACCGCAATTAATCAATTTTTAAAAAATGAATGAAAGGATCTCTACCTGCAGATTCAATACCAACACCGTCACCACCAGTGCCACTTCCTGGAGATGCAGTTTTTTCTCGGAAATTTTAAGACTCAATTTTTAAAGGCTGGCTATTGCATTGATTCTTTAAATGCATTCATTTCCCCCCTGATTTTATTAATATGCTTCCCCCACTGAATGTCACTCTTACTCAAAAGCAGGGTAATTACTTCCCCGTAAGGTATGATTTGAGTGGTACAACAACAAAAAGAATGCCTAAGTTTATAAATATTTCTTCCTGGTAGCTTCACTTGATACTCCATGTTTTTTCTCAATAAACTGCAATATTAATGATAACAACATTTAGTTAGATAATTAAACCATAACAAGTTATTATCACTTTTGAATCCATTAGTTGATGAGCCAGAGGTTAAACTGGGCAAATGGGGCAAAAATTCAAAAGAGTCCATTAAAGCAAACTGGGCTGTTATCAAGGGCCTATCCTAAATCCAGGCCCCTGATCAGGACAGCATTCAAGGGTACCCATGAAGGCAGCTAAAGGCATAGCGGTTGGGAGAAAACAACCCAAAAAGCATATTCCCCTTTTTTAAAACAAGGACACTGACTAGAGTAAAGTTTATTACCATAGAAACGTCGCAATATGACCCAGCTGAAAGTGTCTAAGGTAGCTGAGTATCTACCCTGCTACCGGGCCTTAAGTGTTCCAATTCGCCCCCTTTAAATATAAAAATCACTATTTTTAAGCAAAAGGTTAAATCCTGGCTTCACAGTCTTAAAAACTTCATTTTACTCTTCCATTAAAAGCAACTTTACATGCAAATGCACTGTGGGTTTAACTGAAGGTGGTTCAAGTCTGCTTCTTCCTCTGAAATCCTTCTCCTAAATCCTAGGTATGAGTGATTATATCACACACAGAAAATAAACAACAAAGACCCCACTCACATTTGAGAATCATTTACCATCCCCACTCCCTAAGCACCCTCAAATAGGAAATGGAAATAACAAGACTGATCATAATTGGATTAAGAACTATAATTCTTTAATTCATTCATCAAATTGAGGCATTTGGAACAGTTTATTTACAGAGTTGTTTAGACAGTTTTGTGTGGTGTTTTTTAAGATAAACCAAAATGCCTTTCTGAAAGAAGTTTCAGATCCCAAATCATTAACATATGAAAACCAAATGTAGACAATTTACAAATGGGTGTTTTAAAACAACGTTTGGAACAAAATTAGACTTTTATTTTATTAACTATCTACAAATCTAAGCTCAGGATATAGCTTATTTGAAACAGCCAAGCACTTTCTTCGCCTTTCAAATAAACCTCCATTTCTCAGGCTAAAGATGTGTGATAAGCATGTGAGGGAATGCATCAACTTCAGGCCTAGACAAATAAGTTTTCCAGGCTACTCTCAAAACTCTAATTACAGCATTCTCTGCTACCAGAGGTGATCAGACACTGGGTCAATCATCCAGGTTATGGCAATAAATCATAACAAACAATTCTACCTGCTGGAAATCTACACAGTGTTCGATGTTAGAACTCTAAGTTATTTGAAATCCAGTATATTTTAGAGTAATAAAAACAAGTTTTATCCTGCCCTGATTATTATATTTTTTATATAATCTAGCTGTACTTATTTGCTTAGTCATGTCCGACTCTTTGCAACCCCATGGACTGTAGCCCGCCAGGTTCCTCTGTCGATGGAATTCTCCAGGCAAGAATACTGGAGTGGGTTGCCATGCCCTGCTCCAGGGGATCTTCTTCACCCAGGGATTGAACACAGGTCTCCAGCATTGCAGGTGGATTCTTTACCGTCTGAGCGACCAGGGGAGCCTATATAATCTAGACATACCTTCAAAACAATGATTGCCTATCACTCAACAAAGGGATACAGCTTTTACAAGAAGACAGTTTGTTCTTTTAATCATTATATCATATTTTTCACTTGCTTTAAAGAGAAAAAAAATCTCCAAGCATTCAAGTTTTTTAACTGGAAAATGAAATTTTAAACTCTCCCTACAGCTTCTGCCTTATGCCCAAAAAGGATCAAAAAAAGAAGCAGCAGCTATATCTCAGTATAAACTTCACTCTTGTTATTTACTGTTTACTCCATATACTCCACAGATAACATCTTTATAAGCATATATTCATTTTTCTCTTTTACAAAACCATGTGTCAGTCTAAACAGGATGTGCATTTACATGTATAGAACTAACTTAACTTGAAATAACCACTGGATCTCAAATGCCTGGTTATTTACCAAATAAGTTTGAGTTTTGAATCCTGTCTGCCATTCAACCAGAACTGTTCAATCTCAACAACAAAACTGTATAAGGTTTCTGTATGAAGAGTTCAAGCTCTTTTTTCCTGTATTAAGAGTACTCTTTCAAGTCTGTATCAGATTGATTCAATACTGCCCACTCAAAATGGCTACAAAAAGATCTTTTTTAACCCACAAGCAAACAAAAACTCTGTTATTTCTGCATGTACAAGGTTGTTAGAAAGACCACTGGAAAGAAAGGGAAAAAAAAGAATTTCAAGCGAGTATGCTGCTATATAATTAACACAAATAACTAAATAATTATGCACATCCCTTCCCATCCCCACAATTAAATGTTTTTAAACAACTCATGTGATGAAAGATCTACCTTTTAGGCAAACAAAAGCCATCCCTACCCGTTTAAGGATTTAACTGATGCTGTATTGCATCAGTTTTAAGTGATGCTTATGATTTTTATCTTGTATACTTCTGAGGAATAAACAGTTAATGACATAATCTGCAGGAGAACTTTACACAATGCTTAAGAGAACTTTCAGTGTAAGTACTTATGATTTTAAATCATTGTGGCTGGATTTATCTAAGCTTCAGCCTCAGAGCTATATTTAAATCAGGAAGAAGCACCCCCAGAAACTCTCTCCCATGTATCAGCGTTGGAAACCAGATTCCTTTCCTATCAGAGTTAATGGCAGTTCACCGTACAGCTGAATTCTTTCAAAATTAGACAGATCAAAATTCAGCAGTTCTGTAAAGACTCTAAGAGATCGTCCTCCTTGTAAATGCTATAAAAGTCAAAGTTAAAAAACATTTCCGTATACTTTAAAACCATCTGGCCCTTAACCTAATCACTTCTGGCAATCGAGCCTTACTCCTGGTAATCCTGGTCAAAAAGTCTGCTCTGGTTTTTCTGATTGAAATGTCCATCGCCTACAAATCTCCCACACACCTTCTTGATTGGCCTGTTTTGTTTGTGTGGTTTTGTTTTGTTTTGTTTTGTGTGTGTGTGTGTGTGTGTGTGTGTGTGTGTGTGTGTGTGTGTGTGTGTGAAAGATACTAGGGGCCATTATTTATGAACAGCAAGGAAACAAATCACTCTGTCTAGTCTCTCTGCAGATTCCCACACTTATTACCCAAAATCCCCCAGCTCTTCCTTGGTCTTGCCCTGAACGAAAGAACTGTGCTGGGCCTGAAGGCAGTCTCTTGGGGAAACCGGCTCATGCTTTTCTTGAGAAACTACTTTGGATATCTGGATATAGTGAGGATCTCAACTGGGTTAGAACCAATCCCTAAACTTTTCTCAAAAAGTACAGCTGACTGCCACCCAGAGTGCCTGGGCTGGCTGGCACTGAGAACATCGTTTTGCACAGTCACAGAATTTTTCATTTTGACCCGCTTTCAGTTGGGAAAGGAAGATAACGACATGAATTCACATTCGCCACCGCTCTGCCTTTGGTCACAGAGGCCAGCGTCTTTAGATATTCACCAGGGTCCACCTATGTATTAATAGATTTCGCTTTGTAACGTGGAAGGGAAGTTACTTTTAAAATATGTAAACAGTGCTTCGTGTGCATCCCATGCCAGCCGATCAATACTCAACCAACTGCTGCTAACAGACGCAAACATTTCCAAATGCAATTTGATCTCAACTCGTATAACCTCTTTTCCTGGCTTTAGGACTGGAGCCCAAAGTGCAAGCGAGGTTTCCCCAACCCGCGCTTCAAGTGACACAACACGTGAGCGGTCTCCACTTCGTACTCGGAGCGGGGTGGGGGGTGAAAAAGTAGTTGCAATTAAACATTAAAGCTTCCGGTGTCTGAAATCCCTAGAATCCACAAGGATGAGGCTCCTTTCCGAAATTCCGGGCGGGAGGGGCCGGGAGGGGGGGGTGCTGGGAAGGAGGAAGACTGATGCGGAGAGGGATGGCAGAAAGCGAAACAAAAAGACAACCGGGGGAGCGCTCAGGTAGTGGGGTGGGCCGGGGGTCGCGCGTCCGTCCTGGGAAGGATCGGAACCACCCCCCCACCCCGCCCCGACCAACTTTGAGGGGCTGCCGCGGGGCGCCGGCCGAGAGGCACGGACCAGCCTTAGCGTTTTCCCAGCGCTGCTCCGGCCCGCCTCGCTCATCACCGTCTCCACCGCCACCACTTGCAAAACAATACCGGCAGCGGCACGCAGGCTCCCCGAGCGAAATATATAAAGTTAGCCCGTTTGCTGAACTGGGTCCAAGCCCGCACTCCGGGGTCCCCGGCGGACGGCCGTCCCCCGAGGAGGGGTGGGGGGACGGGGCGGCTGTCAGCCCCGAACCTCCTCCCGCCTCCCCGCGCCCCCACCCTGTCCCCCTCCCTCCGTACTTGAGGAAACTCCGCCGGCGGCCCCCTCCCTCCTTCGCCGGCTCTCCAGCTGGAGCCGCGAGCGAGTGCGGCGCGGCGGGCACGGGGAGAGCGCTGCGCCTTGGAGGGCTGCCCGCAACCACGTCGGGACCCACAACAAAGTTAAAACGCTGCGATTCACGCACCTTACCGGCTTTCCTCTGCGTCTCCTCGGGCGCGGGATGCAAAGTGGCACAGTGGCGGGCTGGGGGGCCCCCCGGGAGGAGACTGGAGATGGGTTTGGTGGCTCGCCTTTTTTCACTCTGTGTGTGTGTGTGTGTGTGTGTGTGTGTGTGTGTCTATGTGTGCGCGCGCGCGTCCCTCTCCCCCAGTCTCTGGCTCGCTCGCTCGCGCTCCCCGTGTAGCTCTCAAGGACGAGGTGAAATCCCTTGGCTGGTCATGAGGCGGCTTCAGAGACAAACAACACAATGCGAGCGCAAATAACAAAAGGCAAAAAGACAGTCGGAACAATGGGGGAGGCGAGGGCAGCGCACCCGCCGCCGGTCAGCTCGTCCCGGCGCCCGCCCCGGGGGGAGGGGGGTGCGGCGGGGGCGGGGCGGGGGCTCGGGCTCCCTCCAGGTCGCCCCCGGGGCGCCCGCAAACCCACCCTGACCTCCTTCCTGCCGCGGGCCGCCCGGTCGCCCTCTCTGTCCATCCGAAGGGGAAAGAGCCCGGAGTTGGCTTCCCCGTCTGCTGCCGAGTAACTAGATTGTAAATAACGCGGCGATGACCCACACCGGGCAGGAATTTTTTTTTTTTTTTTTTTTTTAAAGAAAACAATCTGCCCTCCACTTCAAGGAGCGATAAAATGAAATGGCAGGAGGGGAAGGAGGCAGGGAGAAGGAGACTATCTAGATCTTGATGGAGCTCGCGTCTATAAATATGCATTCGTGTTTAGTCAAGTCCCCTTTGTCAACTTCTTCCCTGCGCTGGAACCTCACCCGCTGTCCTGGAAGCATCACCTGGGCCCCTTGGCGCCCCCAACTCCCGTTTGCACGCGTGAAAGCCGGCGCGGAGGGCGCGCGTGGGGGTTTGCGGCTGTCCGCGGAACCTTCTGGGAGGCGAGTCGCCGTCCGCCCAGCGCCGAGGCTGGGGCGGCGAGTGCTTTGGTTTTTAAAGCGACCACTGCTCCCCCGAAGAGCCGCTCTGCGCCCGCGGGTCCCCGCCGACGGCACTCCGCACCCACCTACTCCTTGACGGGTGGGGAGGTGGGTGAGGGGAGAAAAGTTTTGAGGCGCTCTCATCTCTGCCTCTGGGGTGGTTGAAGTGGTTTGGTTTTGTGTGCCTAAAGCCCCAAATCCCAATGCCCAACAACCGGGGAATGATGTTTAGGGGGGTCTCAACAAGGCTCGGCTGCTGGGCTTTGACTCCTGAGTCTGCGACCGTGGAGACGGCGCAGGAAGGCGAGAGCGAGCCTCCCCGGAGTCTCATCCCCATAGGAAGAAACTCCGAAGGTAATGCCCGGAGCAGGAGCTGTGGGGGCTGATTTGTGTGTGTTCTGACAGCTCCCGGGCTGCTCCGGCGCTTATCTCTACCCATCTTACTTTCATTGACTTAAAACAGCAGCCGGTTTGCCAGGGGGGGTAAGAAAAAAAAGAAATCCTATTAAATCTCGAACCTAGGATGGAGCGGGGAAATCCTGACCGCTCTCCCCGGATCTGGTGTCCAGAAAGGGAAGGCAGGGGGATGTCTCGAGGGAGGTCACAGACTGAGACAAAATACGAGCAACACGTTTCTTTTTCTCGCCGTCCCCTTTCCTCTTGTTGAGCTGGATGCCAATTTGCATGTTCTCTCTCCACTCCTGGGCAAATTTTTTTTTTTTTCAGGCGCGCATCCACGGACTGAGCCGCGTCCCTCGGCACCCCCAGCATTTCCCAGAGAGCAACACCACCCGGAGATCAATGACCAGCCTGTTTATTCTTCACGCGCCTGGAAGGGCAGGGCGAAGAAGGAGCAAGGGAGGGAGGCTTGGGGCTCGCCTGTGCGCGATCTCTCGCAGACTTTTTTTCTAGCTGATTTCTAAACAGCAGCGAACAAGCAAAGAGAGTTCCTTAATGCACGCAACACGTACCAATCACAATATATTAGCCTAGAAAAGTGAGACATCCTCTCTCCCCCTTTCCACCCTTTGTAGATTTGTCTCTGGAGGTGGCTTGCTAATACCTGAGATTTTTGCACTTGTCTAGGGCGGGAACTTTGTGGGGTGTTTGACAATTGATTATTTGGTACCTGCTTTCTAAAAATGGCTAAACACCTTTCCTTAGAACTAAAAGTGAGAAATGCAAATCTTAATAACTCAAGGCAAAATTTGCCAAGTGTAAGCACGGTTATTATCCACTCCCACAAAGAAAAACTTCCTCTTCCACAAATATTTGATAGCATAGAGCCCAGTAATTAAGAGAACAATCAAATAAACTCAAGGCTTTCATGGGGACTCTAAATTATCATCTGCCTAGAATTTTTAAGCAGTGTTAATCACTTGCCAACTTGAATATAGCTGGAGCTATAGCGTTCTATCCTTAACAATTTTACTGTGTTTTCTTAAGTATTTAATGAGAGAGACCACGGATAATAATAATATTCAAATTGCTGGATCAATGTGGTCTAACCAACTGTGTGAAAAACTCCTCTGCCTGTGTGTATAAAACATCTTGCTGTATGTTAGTTTTCCTCACGTTGACTGTATCACACAGGCTTCAGGTCTTGAAGCACTTGCATAGTAAATATAAGAATTCCTAAGAATGCACCAATACTTGCACTGTGCACCTAGAATTTAAGTGTAATTTTATTCCAAAGAGTTCTTGGCATTTATTAAATGATTTATTCTCATAATACATATGTAGTTGGTTTTTACAGTTAGCTTTCACTACTGGAGTCCTTTCGCTACTGGCCTGCAGATCAGGCCAACTGCAAAAAAAAAAAAAAACAACAAGCTCCTCCTCTCACTACCCATTATATGAAAATAAGTAACATTTGACAGGGGGCTGTTGTTTACAGTGAACTTTTACTTCCTCTTGGCCGATACTCAGTGTAAACAAAGGGACAGAGTGAGTTCTTTTCCCCTAGCTTTCTATCCAATGAGTGACAAGTGTGCCTGGTTGGCCTAACCCAACCAAGCAGAACAGAGCCACCTTCTCAGGGTTTCAGAGTAGCAGCTCCTGGGACCTTTGGGTTTCCTACTTGGAGGAGATGAGAGTCTTGGGCAGAAGGAAGAAGGCACTGTCTCAAGCTGCCTGGTGAGATCTTGGTGAAACTTGAATTACACCAACCTTTTTTCTTTTCTTTTCTTTTTTTTTTTTTTGCTCCTACAGGCAATAGAACTTCCAACCATTTATGGTTATTGAAACCACATGGCCTTAAGACTAACCCATGATCATTATAGAGCAACAGCATAGCTGATCAAAAACCTCCAGTGGAATGTTTGTTTGTGTTGGGCTTAAAAAAAACACCCATGTTTGAAGCGGGCCTGACACATGAAAGCTCAGTGTTTCCATTTATCAAGCATTTACTATGTGCCTGACTTTTGGCCAAATGCTTTTTACCTATTTTGTCCCTATTTTTTTTACCACAAACCTGCAAGAAATATTACATCCCTGTTTTGCAGATGAGAAAACTAGAGCTCAGAAAGGCTAAATGACTTGTCCAGAATCATACGGCTTCTAAGTGGTTGTGCCAAGTTGCCAGTCCTGTCTGCTCCAGCTTTAAGCCCTTCCACCACCCCTGGATACACTGACATTTTATATTAAGGTCAGTCTTTCAGTGAGGAATATTATTTCCTTAAATGCAGAGATTTAAAATACCAAGTTTGTACTATGTACTGTTCAGACATGATCTATGTTGGTATTCGCACACTGCTTAATAGATAACTGTGAAATTTCTAAGAAAATCTTAGGTGCCATATAAAAGAGTGTCCATATATACTAAATATAAAAGGTACCTAACAATATATATGAAATTATTTTACCGGCCAAGCAATTATGTATTATATGTATATATCCATATGATATAAATGGTAAAACAGTAGCTGAAGTTTTGGAATCCATATAATTTTACAAGCAATGTTCTAAATGCTTTGCATGTATAAACTCATGAAATCTGCATAACCATAATTTTATAATATCATTTTATAGGAAAGGAAACTGAAGCAGAGAGAGGTTTTATAGTTTGTCCAAGTTTACACAATTAACAGGTGATGGAGCCTGGATTCAAACCAAGGTACTCTAGCTTTAAGACCTTATCTACTTTGTTATGTTACCTTTCAATATATATACTCAGATGTATAAACAGTCTGCAAACTTGTACTCATAGGCTATATGCTACAGTTGTTCCTTAACATAGATTTCAACTGCACAGGTCAATTTATAGGCAGATTTTTTTTCCATAAAGACACAGTTCTACTCCATCTACAGTTGGTCGAATCTCCGGGTGCACAGGGCAGAGGACAGGACTTGAGAATCAGAGGATTTTGGTATGCAGGCATGTCCTGAAAACAATACCCTGTGGATGCCAAGGGACAACTATGTAGATTTAACTCTCAACTTTAGGGGAAAATAAAGGCACATCAACTGAGATCTGTTGCATCCCCATATTCAAATTGCCTCCTGCAGCACTAGAAGTATTATTGATGGGAGAGGCATTTGCATTTGTGCAAGGTATTAAAGATTCTCTAAAAATTGTTGAGGCAATGTCAGTCTCCCACATACTTGGAGGCATTGTTTTGTTGCTGTTGTTTTAGTCATTAAGTTGTGTCTGACTCTTTGCAACTCCATGAACTGTATCCTGCCAAGCTCCTCTGTCCCTGGAATTTCCCAGGCAAGAATACTGGAGTGGATTGCCATTTCCTTCTCCAGGGGAACTTCCCAACCCAGGGATCGAACCCATGTCTCCTGCATTGGCAGGCAGATTCTGGGGGAGTGCTCAGTTCAGTTCAGTTCAATCACTCAGTCGTGTCCAACTCTTTGCAACCCCATGAATTGCAGCACGCCAGGCCTCCCTGTCCATCACCAGCTCCTGGAGTTCACTCAGACTTATGTCCATCAAGTCAGTGATGTCATCCAGCCATCTCATCCTCTGTCGTCCCCTTTTCCTCCTGCCTCCAATCCCTCCCAGCATCAGAGTCTTTTCCAATGAGTCAACTTTTCTAATGAATATGAATTAGGAGTATACATACACATTTGACCCCAGTTGATTTGTATTAAGTTCATTTGGGATTCCTTTGGTCATATGTGTTAAAAAGAGCAGAGATAGGGAACTTGGGATTCTAAAGAAGATAGTGAAGGAGGCTAATAAATACAAAAATCTGTGACCTGAGAAGTAGAGGGAAATTTAGAGGATGCAAGAAACCAAATATGTCATGACATCATAATGGTTACAAATAATCCATTTTTAGTCATTTTTTAAGTTAGGGTAGTTTGTCAACTCTCACTCCATTAATAAGAGTATATTATATAGTGGTTATTTAATATAACAGTTATTTATGTTTAACAATTATGGACTAAATTACATCCCTCAAAGGAACCTTAAAATATTTGATAATCTCAGATATATGAGTGGTTTATCCCATGTCCATTTTTCTATATGCATATCAAATTGTAAAAGTGA
The DNA here is from genome assembly GCF_016772045.2 of Ovis aries. NCBI lineage: Eukaryota > Metazoa > Chordata > Mammalia > Artiodactyla > Bovidae > Ovis > Ovis aries. Next base: position 191,045,326 of record NC_056056.1, on the reverse strand, counting down.
GCTTCTCCAGAAACTAACACAACATTGTAAATCAACTATACTCCAATAAAAATTAATTTTAAAAAACTTAAAAAAAATAAAAGTTAGATTCTCCAAATCAGTCAACTTTGAGAAATTACTGTGAGATCTTCTCTTTCTCTTCTTCTCTCCCTGAATACAATTATGGATTATCTGTGGAAGGAAAAATAACTGATGACAATCTTCCTTCCTTGGATCCTCTTAATGCTGATAACAACTGAGATACTGACATCTAAACCATTAACTTTACTGGTTCTAATGTTCCTCTTCAGAAAAACTGAAAAAGACACCCTATACCTAACAGATGCCACACATTAAGCTCTTACTGAAAAAAAAACTTTTAAAGCCCTATTACAGATACATATGTTTTCATTTAAAAACTACTATGAAATCGAGTGTTCTTTTATTTAAACATTCCCCTGTGGTTCTACGAATTAAGGATCAGTAGTACTATATTAACTGAGAGCCAGACCCAACTGGTTAAAGACAGTTGGTAAAACTGCCAACACTGGTTTTGTCGCCGAAGTTGACTGAAATGTGAGGCAGCATATACATTAAAGAGTGAATTCTAATTTTTTAAACTTTCTCATTTTGGTAAGTATTTAGAATGATTTTTTTAAAAAATTTCAGCCACAGTTTTGAAAAGAGGAAATAATGTATAAAACCCAGATACTTTACACAATCAAAACCACAATTGCATTGCTTTTATTAGTGAAGTGTGTTTATTATTCTGATTGTTAAATTTTCCTTTCCTGGGAGAAAAACCAAAAGAACAAGATTGGCTCCATTCAAGAGAAACAACTTGCAGGTCCCACATCTTGTCTCTTAATTTTACTGTTTTTCTGTTTGACTTCTGTCCTTTAATTTTAAATAATTAGTATAAAATGTGGGAGGATTTAAACATGTAAAAATCGGTTTTTTTAATGTGTGGATTCCTTTCAAGTGTAGCTTTCACAATATAGTCTGTGTTCTCTATTGCTACAAATTTTGTATCAAAAATATATGAAGGTTTGCATGCAATGGAACACATGATTTAATTTATAAGGAAAAGGGTAATGACATATTTTGCTGATTTAGAATTGGTAGCAGAACAAATTATCAAGTGAGGCAATAATATTTCAAGCTTGAATCCCAGTAAGCTTTAGTTATTTGAGTCTGTGAACTCATGATTACTCCTGTTTCTGTTTCTTCTTTCAGATTTTTGATCACATATTACCAAATGCGTCGTATAGCACGTGAAATGTGGAGGGCAAGTAAAGGAACGAACAAAATGAAAGGTTAACAAAAGCACGTAAAACAAGGAGGGTGGTTAAAAAGCATTGCTTAAAAATGTCCTTTATATTTGAATTTCAGCAAATTATTGGAAGGAGGTAAATAAAATTTCAGTCTCGAGGTATCTGACACTTCTACTCTATGTTGTTGTTGAGTCATGAAGTCGTGTCCTACTCTTTTGTGATGCCATGGAATTAAAACCTAATTCTGGTTCAACCACCCAGAATACCTCTTGGGATTGATGAGGTCTTGATCCTAAAGATGATGACCATTTGATTTAGTACATTGTTCATTCAGCTTCTCCACATGGCCCTCTTTGGTCAAAGTGGGAGACTTAATAGGTCTTTGTAAGTTTTGTAAAAATACCATGTTTCATGTGCATCATACCTTTCCAGACAAAAGGTCTAAGTCTAAATTAGAGGTGATCAGGAAAAGGTGAAGTTCCATCTAGTCAAAGCTGTGGTTTTTCCAGTAGTCATGTACAGATGTGAGAGTCGGACTATAAAGAAAGCTGAGCACTGAAGAATTGATGCTTTTGAGCTGTGGCGTTAGAGAAGACTCTTGAGAGTCCCTTGGACTGCCAGGAGATCCAACAAGTCCATCCTAAAGGAAATCAGTCCTGAATATTTATTGGAAGGACTGATGCTGAAGCTGAAACTCCAATACTTTGGCCACCTGATATGAAGAACTGACTCATTGAAAAAGACCCTGATGCTGGGAAAGATTGAAGGCAGGAGGAGAAAGGGACGACAGAAGATGAGATGGTTGGATGGCATCACCAACGCAATGGACATGAGTTTGACTAGGTTCCTGGAGTTGGTGATGGACAGGGAAGCCTGGCGTGCTTCAGTCCATGGGGTCGCAAAGAGTCAGACATGACTGAGGGACTGAACTGACTGACTGATAGCTATTAGGATGAATATACCAATTACATGACTGGAGGGAAAGCAACAATCTCGGCCCTTGGAGAGTCAATGTCACACCTTTGGTGATGGTAAGAGTGGGATGGGAGACAAGGATCTCTTTGTGTCCTAGACCCAGCACCATGGTCTGGCAAAAAACAACTGTGGCTGGCAATCTGATTACCTGCTGGCTCACCAGCTCCATCTACAATTATAAACACATGGAAACTCAAGTGGGCCTGAACGACTCCAAACTCTTCTGCTGCGCCTGATGCCATCAAGAGCAGCTTCAAATATGGGTCCTCAGCAGCAAATAAGTGTAAACACACACATTGACATACTCTTGTTTCATTTGAATGGTTACAAGTTCAAATGCTTCCCCTGGTGCCCTAGCTTTCCTTGGGTTATGTCATGTATAATCCCAAAGCTGTACCTACTTGCTCCTGTGGCTCAAACAAAATAGTGTGATGGTCAACCAAACCAAGTTCCACAGAACATCCCTTACTAGAATGACCTGGAACGTGAGCATGATGCTAGGGGTTAGAGCATCCATTTTGTGATCAAGAGTGACAAAAACATACTAAGGGTGGCTCAGAAGAAATAAGGAAATGATTTGGGTTCTAGAAGTGATTGGGAGGACTTCCCTGGTGGCTCAGTGATAAAGAATCTGCTTGCAATGCAGGAGACCCAGGTTCAATCCCTAGGTCAGAAAGATCCCTGGAGAAGAAAAGGGCAACCCACTCCAGTATTCTTGCCTGGGAAATCCTATGGACAGAGGAGTCTAGTGGGCTACAGTCCATGGGGTCACAAAAGAGTCAGATATGACTTAGTGACTAAACAACAACAACAAAGTGATTGGGAGGTTTCCCAGGACCACATGACTGCCTACCTCTGGATTTCTCATTATGTGACACAAACAAAATCTTTATTTTTATGCCAAATGTTTGCTGTCTTCTGTTACTTGGAATCTAGTACAGTTACTAAATAAACATTTTTCTTTGGGTCCAGTATCCTTTACCATCTTCTAGAAATTGCTCTCCATTCTCTATGTAAGCAATTCTTCTTAATGCTTTAGTTATATGGTCCTTTTCTTTCATGCTTTACCTCCTAAGAGTCAAGTGTAGCTAGGCAAAATAGTCCTTTTTTTTCCCCTTGGGCCTCATTTGTGCGAATGTAAGCCCAGAAGCTGATTTCAGCCATGAATCCAAATTTATGATGGCAAACAACTCAAGAGAATGAAACAGCAACACAAAAAGAGACTGAGGATGGTTTTGAGCCTAGTCGAGGCCATTATTCCAACCTGAGAGGTCATCTGAGCCACCCTAGTTTCTACTGTTCACTTTTTTCATTCTTCTTCTTTTGATCCACTCTAGTATCTTTACAATAAATTTCAAGAATTTTATTTTGCTTCAGTTGGTTTCAATTCAGTGCTTATTTGTCACATGCAAAAGTATAGTAACTAATACAGGAATGAGAGTTCAGTTCAGTTCAGTCGCTCAGTCGTGTCTGACTCTTTGTGACCCCATGAACCGCAGCACGCCAGGCCTTCCTGTCCATCACCAACTCCCGGAGTCCACCCAATCCCAGATCCATCGAGTCGATGATGCCATCCAACCATCTCATCCTCTGTCTTCACCTTCTCTTCCTGCCCTCAGTCTTTCCCAGCATCAGGGTCTTTTCCAATGAGTCAGCTTATCACATCAGGTGGCTAAAGTATTAGAGTTTCAGCTTCAACATCAATCCTTCCAATGAACACCCAGGACTGACCTCCTTAAGGATGGACTGATTGGATCTCCTTGCAGTCCAAGGGACTCTCAACAGTCTCCTCCAACACCACAGTTCAAAAACATCAATTCTTCAGCACTCAGCTTTCTTTATAGTCCAACTCTCACATCCATACACGACCACTGCAAAAACCATAGCCTTGACTAGACGGACCTTTGTTGACAAAGTATTGTCTCTGCTTTTGAATATGCTGTCTAAGTTGGTCATAACTTTCCTTTCAAGGAGTAAGTGTCTTTTAATTTCATGGCTGCAGTCACCATCTGAAATAATTTTGGAGCCCCCAAAATTAAAGTCAGCCACTCTTTCCATTGTTTCCCCATCTATTTGCCATGAAGTGATGGGACCAGATGCCATGATCTTCTTTTTCTGAATGTTGAGCTTTAAGCCAACTTTTTCACACTCCTCTTTCACTTTCATCAAGAGGTTCTTTAGTTCCTCTTCACTTTCTGCCATAAGGGTGGTGTCATCTGCACATCTGAGGTTACTGATATTTCTCCCAGCAATCTTGATTCCAGCTTGTGCTTCCTCCAGCCCACCATTTCTCATGATGTACCCTGCATATAAGTTAAGTAAGCAAGGTGACAATACACAGCCTTGACGTACTCCTTTTCCTATTTAGAGCCAGTCTGTTGTTCCATGTCCAGTTCTAACTGTTGCTTCCTGACCTGCATATAGGTTTCTCAAGAGGCAGGTCAGATGGTCTGGTATTCCCATCTCTTTCAGAATTTTCCACGGTTTATTGTGATCCACATAGTCAAAGGCTTTGGCATAGTCAACTAAGCAGAAATAGATGTTTTTTTGAAACTTTCTTGCTTTTTCCATGATCCAGCAGATGTTGGCGATTTGATCTCTGGTTCCTTTGCCTTTTCTAAAACCAGCTTGAACATCTGGAAGTTCATGGTTCACGTATTGCTGAAGCCTGGCTTGGAGAATTTTGAGCATTACTTTACTAGTGTGAGATAAGTGGAACTGTGTGGTAGTTTGAGCATTCTTTGGCATTGCCTTTCTTGGGGATTGGAATGAAAACTGACCTTTTCCAGTCCTGTGGCCACTGCTGAGTTTTCCAAATTTGCTGGCATATTGAGGGTAGCACTTTCACAGCATCATCTTCCAGGATTTGCAATAGCTCCACTGGAATTCCGTCACCTCCACTAGCTTTGTTCATAGTGATGCTTTCTTAGGCCCACTTGACTTCACATTCCAGGATGTCTGGCTCTAGGTGAGTGATCACACCATCGTGATTATCTTGGTTGTGAAGCTCTTTTTGTACAGTTCTGTGTATTCTTGCCGCCTCTTCTTAGGAGAATGAGAGTAACCTCCCAGTTACCTTCTTATAGGAATGAGAGTAATCTCCCAGTAATAGACTGAATGCTTATGTCCGTTCAAAATTCATTATGTTGAAATCCTAATCTCCAACGTGATGAGATTAAGAGGTGTGGCTTTGTGAGGTGATTAGGTCAGGAGGATGAATTTCTTATGCATGAGATTGAGATTTAGTGTCCTTATGAAAGAGACCCCAGAGAGAGCCCTTCTCTCTGAGGTACCCACATCCAGATATCTTCACACATGCCCATACCAGAAATTGTCTTTTCCTCTTTGGAAATGAGAATCCTAGAGATATAAAATGCAAATCCTCTGTGCATCTCTCCAGGAAACATCAGACTGTTCTGTAAAAATTTCTAGAAGACTGCTTAAGTATCCCCAACAGTTCTAGATGAGCTTGCAGATTTGACTACATCAGAATTCAAGCAGCAGCTGCTTGCCTTCCTTCTTTCACCTGTTGTTTTAAAGATCAGAAGAGATGATGGTTACAAATGTATTTTATAACCTTCAAATATGATTACATCAAGTATTATTGAATCATGAAAATAATCTCTTTGTGACAAATAGCTGGGGGAAAAGTGGAAACAGTGACAGATTTTATTTTCTTGGGCTCCCAAATCACTGTGGATGATGACTGTAGGCATGAAATTAAAAGGTGCTTGCTCCTTGGAAGAAAAGCTATGACAAAGCCTAGACAGCATATTAAAAAGTAGAGATATCACTTTGCTGACAAAAGTCTGTATAGTCAAAGCTGTGTTTTTTCCAGTAGTCATGTACAGATGAGAGAGTTGGACCATAAAGAAGGCTGAGCACCAAACAATTTATGTTTTCGAACTGTGATGCTGGAGAAGACTCTTGGGAGCCCTTTAGACAGCAAGGAAATCCAACCAGTCAATCCTAAAGGAAATCAACCCTGAATATTCATTGGAAGGACTGATGCTGAAGCTGAAGTTTCAATAATTTGGCCACCTGACGCAAAGAGTCAACTCATTGGAAAATACCCTGATGCTGGGAAAGATTGAGGGCAGGAGAAGAAAGGGGCAACAGAGGATGAGATGGTTAGATGGCATCACCAACTCAATAGACATGTCTGAGCAAACTCCAGGAGATACTGAAGGACAGGGAATTCTGGTGTGTTGCAATCCATGGGGTTTAGTGACTTTTCAGTTGAACAACAACAAAAACTAATCTGACAAAATTATATATCTGTAAACTCATCAAAATAATAAAGGGGTTATAGAATTCCATTCTTGTTTATTTTACGTTTTAAATTTTGGCCACACCCCACAGCATGTGGGATCTCAGTTTCCCAGACAGGGATTATACCTGCTCAAAGAGGTGCAGTCTTAACTATGGGACCACCAGGGAAGTCCCATTCTTGTTTATTTTAAAGGAAAGCCTATAAATCTATCAGTCTTTGATAAACTGTTCAGTTCAGTCACTCAGTCATGTCCAATTCTTTGTGTTCCCATGGACTGCAACACACCAGGCTTTCCTGTCTATCATAGCTCCTGGAAATTGCTCAGACTCACTTCCATCGAGTTGGTGATGCCATCCAACCATCTCATCTTCTGTTGTCCCCTTCTCCTCCTGCCTTCAACTGATAAACTATTAGACTGTAACACACTAGGAGCTAGGCAAGACAAATCTTTGCTGTTCCTTCAAATGACCCACTGATACTACAAAAGCATTAAATATAAACATTTATATTTGTATAAAAATTTACTGTCATTTTCGTAAAGGAAATGATAATCATATTTAAAAAAAAGTAGAATAGACTCAACGAATTCAATGTACCAAAACAGGTAAGATTTATGACAACAAGGCTAGATTTCTTCTCTCTTCTACATATAAATGCAGAAAACCTGCCCGTTGAAAGTTCATGTAAAGGCTTTTTAAGATTCAGGCATCCTTTCAAGTTGAATGTCTTTAAGTGTGCCCTGGTTTGTACTGGTGTTAATCATTTTTCAATGCCACAGTTTTCCAGGGAGAGTACTCCCCTAAGGCATTGTCAGAACTTCCAGCCTTGGCCCCTACTGTAAACAGAGTTTTAGAAATGAGCTTACAGTTATGCAGTCCTGATTCATGCAAGACCTTTTTGGAAATTGCTCACCCCACCTTCCTTCCATCACCAATTCCTCAGTATAATACATGCAAAATGAAGAAAGAAGAGATGACACCCTGGGAAAAATAGAATTAAGATAAACCAGTTGAAATCTTACAAGAAACAGCATTTATATCATAATTGAAATCTAAAAAACTTCTTTTTTTTTAATCTCAAAATTTTGCAAGAGACTAGCACAGGAAAATACTTAGTGCCTTTCTCCATGGGCCACTTTCCTGTTGATCTGAGGCTATTGTCTATGCCATATTATACTGCCCGCATGTGCAAGGGGACAGGAGAGTTCAGAAAAACTCTTTCAGTGATTTGTGGCCCTCATACACAATTAGGATGATGACACTTCATCTGGCCGTTCCAGTGTCGTGAAGTCTGCAGTTACTGCAGGTCTGCCACCAGCTGTGGATCAAAGTGCACCACATTGTCAAACAAGGAATCCAGAGTAAGAATTGTGTCAAATTTTTTTTAACTTCATTTTCCCTATGGGAGAATGAGATCAATAATGAGAAGATTAACATTAATGTTTGGGATTTCCCTGGTGATCCAGAGGTTAGGAATCTGTCTTGCAATGCAGGGGACTGGATTCAATCCCTGGTTGGGGAACTGAGATCACATATACCAGAGCTACTGAAGCCCATGCAGCCACAACGAGAGAGTCCATGCGCCACAATGAAAGATCCTAGCTGCATGCCACAACTAAGATGACACAGCCAAATAAATTAAAAAATATTTTTAAAGAGGTTAATATTTATTGAGAACATGTGCCAGATATTCACTGTATATGTGTGTGTGTGTGTGTGTGTGTGTGTATTCTCATTTAATTTTCATAATAATCCTAAAAGACGAGTACCATTCATACTCTATCTTACCAAAGAGGAAACTGGGGCACAAAGAGAATAAGTAACTTTTCCAAGGTCACCCAGCTAACAGCTGCCTCCTGGAAGTGCAAAGACAACAACAAGCCCCAGTGATGTGCATTGATATCCCCCCAAAGAAACCAAATATGTGAAAAAAATGTTAAAATTTTATGTTATATTTTTAAAAGACTTTAGGCTTTGCTATTGTTAAAAAGCAAAAAGAAATGTAGACTATGAATAAAGTATTAAATATATGTCAAATGGACTTCTTGCTTTAGCTCAGACACATAAAGATCTTGGAAGTAAACACTTCAAACCTTCTTAAGACAAGACAATGTTGGGCAGACTGAAATTTAATGACTTTTCTTGAACCTGTCAGAAAACTAAGGTCATGAGGTACACCATCACTCCAAAACCTTGAGGAATGGGCACATCCCCAGTGTCACAGTCAAGGCCTGCCTACCTGGATCAGAAGATGCTGAAGCCATAAACTCGCAGGAACACTTCAGTGGTACTTTGGATGAATTGCTGGAGGCTGTATGGGAACTAGTGTGAGAGTGAGAATCTCCTATCTTAAGCAGCATCCACCCCATCTGGGTGGACTTTACTTCCAGGTAAAGTTCTCATGCTGTAGATCCATTGCCTCATGGCTCTGGCAGGAGACGGACATAAGTAATCATTGTGAAATAATACACATGGAGCCTTCTCCACAACAAAGGTCTATTGTCCAAGGGAAAAGACTACCAGTTTTATTCCAGTGGGAGGAAAGGCATTCCTCCCATTCAGCCCCTCTAGCCTTCTCGTCTCATCTGTCTCACCTAACTAAGGAAGAAAATGTAACCAGTGGGACTTCAAGGAAACAGAAGGGGAGCCCTGTAGCTAGGGAAGGGAGGTGGGAGGAAAGGCTATACCACAAGAGAATCACTTGTAAAGGTCACTGCCCAGCCCAAGCCACCATCCCACTGAAAACTGAGATTTAAGTCAGATTACTGAGTGTTTCCTCTTCCCCTATACCCTACCACCACTGTAGCAGGGCTTCAGTATAATAACAGCAGATCAGAGGTGAAAGAGTCACAAGACACTGATTCTCTCTGAGGAGGAGTACTTAGGGAAGCCCAAAGTAAGGAAGGGAGAGAAAAGTAAGAACACCAAATAAAGTTGAAACCTCTGACATCTATGGCTACAGCAAACATAAACGCAGTCTGAATACTACCCATGTTAATAGAAATTCTCACATTGAGGACCTATTTACCCCAGTTTTTAACATGTTTAGGTTTCAACAAAAAAATTACAAGGCATGCCAAAAGGCAGGGCAAAACAAAGTCAGAAGGGAAAGCAACCATGAGAATCACTCAGATATTAGAGATATTAGGATTTTCAGAATGAGATTAATAGTTATTTTTTTACTTTTCAAATATTGGCTATATGCCACTTCACTTTTATGTATCACACATATTAGTACCTGTTTTCAATAACCAAACGAAATCCAAAAAGGATTTTAAATTCTATGAAAAAAAGGAAAATAGTGAAAATAGCAATCAGCATTTGTTTTTCAGTGCCCATTATAGAGACCACACACCCTGAGCTAAGAGTGTGTTACTGACATGCTCCTTCCCTACAAAACACACTCAGCATCTCAGCATCAAGCCACCATAGATTTGAACTGCGTCTGTGAGCATCTGTGCTTTAATCTCAATTTATTTTATACATTTATTAACATGATGTGTCCTAAAGTAACTGTTACCTCACTTTACACCATTTCAGCTTACAAAAGTTTTCAGAGGAATGCTACTTTTGGATAGCAAGGGAAACCTTTATAACTATGATCAGTATGTTAAATGCTCTAATGGAAAAAAGCGGACAACATACAAGAACAGATGTGTAAATATAAGCAGAGAGGTGGAAACTATAAGAAAGAATCAGAGGAAATGTCAGAAAGAAAATATGCTATAACAGAAATGAAGAATGCCTTTGATCTGTTCATCAGTAATGAGAATATCTGATGACAGAATCAATGAGCTTGAACACAGATCGATAGAAACCTCCCAGAGTGAAATGCAAAGAGAAAAAAAAAAGAAGGAAAACATAGAACAGAATATGCAAGAACTGTGGGATCATTTCAAAAGATGTTTCCTATGCTTGGTCTTAGAATACCAGAAGGAGAAGCAAGAACAGGCAGGGAAAAATACTTGAAGTTAATATTGGTATATGTAGTTGTTCAGCTGCTCAGTTGTGTCTGACTCTTTGCGACCCCATGGACTGCAGTACACCAAGTTTCCCTGTCCATCACCATCTCCTGGAGCTTGCTCAAACTCATGTCTATTTAGGAGGGTGATGCCATCCAACCATCTTATCCTCTGTCATCCCCTTTTCCTCCTGCCTTCAATCTTTCCCAGCACCAGGGTCTTTTTCAGTGCGTCAACTCTTCGCATCAGGTGGCAAAAGTATTGGAACATCAGCCTCAGCATCAATCCCTCCAGTGAATATTCAGGATTGATTTCCTTTAGGATTGACTGGTTTGATCTCCTTGCAGTCCAAGTCCAATATGGGTAGATAATGTTCCAAAATTAGTTATAGACACTCTACTGAATTGAATCGTCTCTGTCAAATTTCATTTAAACCCAGAAGCCCAGGATGTGATCTTACTCAGGAGCAGTCTTGACAGATTTTTTCATCAAGAGATTATACTAAATAAGGATGAGCCCCAAATCCAATGACTGCTGTCGTTATAAGCAGTTTATGTGGAGATACAAGCATACACAAAGGGGAAATACTCATGTGAAGATGGAGACAGAAATTGGAGTGCCTCAGCTGGAAACCAAAGAACGCCAAAGATGGCCTGTCATCACAAGAAGCAAGGAAGAAGCATAAGAGAATTCTTCTCTTTGAGCCTTTGGAGGAAGCATGAGCCTGCTGACACCTTGCCTCTGACTTCTAGCCTCCAGAAGTATGACAGAATAATTTTCTGCTTTATCAGCAATCCAATTTGTAGAAATTTGTCATGGCAACTCCAGAAGCTTAGTAGACTTCAAACCATAAATCCAAGAAGCACAGATAACACATACATACGTAGGCATACCGTATTCAAACTTTAGAAATCTGAAGTCAAAGAGAAAATCTTGAAAGAAGCTAGAGGAGAAAAATAAAACTTACCTATGGAGGGACAAAGGAAAGAATTATAGTGGACATCATACCAGAAAAGAGGCAAAACAAGAAGAAAATGAAGTGAAAATTTAAAAGCCTGAAAAGAAAAAAATTCGCTATCCTAAAATCCTATATCCAACAAAATTTATCATGGCATTTTGCATGATGTACTCTGCATATAAATTAAATAAGCAAAGTGACAATATATAGCCTTGACATACTCCTTTCCCAATGTTGAACCAGTCAGCTAGTCTATGTCTGGTTTCAATGGTTGCCTCTTGACCCACATATAGTTTCTTAGGAAATAGATAAAGTGGTCTGGGACTCTCTCTTTTTTTAAGGATTTTCCAGTTTGTTGTGATCTACACAGTTAAAAGCTTTAGCATAGCCAATGAAACAGAAGTAGATGTTTTTCTGGAACTCTTTTGCTTTCTCCATGATCCAACAAATGTTGGCAGTTTGATTTCTGGTTCCTCTGCCTTTTCTAAACCTAGCTTATACATATGGAAGTTTTCGGTTCACATACTGCTGAAGCCTAGCTTGAAGGATTTTGAGTATAACCTTGCTGGCATGTGAAGTGAGCACAATCATACAGTAATTTGAGCATTCTTTGGTACTGCCCTTCTTTGGGATTAGAATGAAAACTGACTTTTTCCAGTCCTGTGGCCACTGCTGAGTTTTCCAGCTTTGCTGACATATTAAGTACCACACTATAGCAACAGCATCTTTTTGGATTTTGAATAACTCAGCTGGAATTCTGTCACCTCCACTAGCTTTGTTCATAATAATGCTTCCTAAATCCCACTTGACTTCACACTCCAGGATGTCTGACTCTAGGTGAGTGACCACACCACTGAGGCTACCTGTGTCATTAGAACTTTCTTGTGTAGTTCTCCTGTGTATTCTTTCCACCTCTTAATCTCTTCTGCTTCTGTTAAGTCCTTACTGTTTCTGTTCTTTACCGTGCCCATCCTTGCATGAAATGTTGCCTTGATATCTCCAATTTTCTTGTAGAGATCTCTACTCTTTCCCACTCTTGTTTTCCTCTATTTCTTTGCATGGTTCATGTAAGAAAGCTTTCTTATCTCTCCTTAGCCAACCAAATTATATTTTTAGCTGCTGAACAGAAAAATAAAAAGGAAGAATTGGGTCTCTTGCTCAAGATAATTAATATAATTTTGACAGATAAGAAGCTGGGAGGAGAATATCATCATTTCTACGTTGTGGAGGAGAATGTCATCATTTCTATGTTGTTTTCATCTTTTTAATAAAAAGAAGAATCTTTAAAAATAGGAAAGAAAAGGGTAAACACAGCCAAAAGACAGCTGAAGTCCAAAATATGCAGAAATAATGGCAAAGTATTTAATGCATTAAAATAACACAGCTCTTCCAATCCAGGGCACTGCAAGAACTAAGAGATAGCCTGCTAAACTGGTCTTAGTAATCTTCAGAAATCATGACAACTGATGTGTGTATATGTATGAAGATCTCTAACACAAGTCACCAAGTAAAACAGGAGTGACTATATGTTGCATGATCTTATAGATGTGAAAGGTAATAATATGTGTACATATATATATATTCCTCTATATTCATTAAAAAATAACCAGAAAGATGTACATGAAGTATTCCCTACTGGTGTTATTTTTAATGAAAAATGAAAGCAAAAACTAAATAATGAGACACGCCTATTAAAGAAAAACATGGGGTAGAAGAAATGGAGGTGGGAAGAAATGTTCAATTAGAAAACGGGTAGGTGCCTTTCACATTTCAGATTACACACACACACACACACACACACACACACACAGATGCACATATGTTTGTATATATTGAATTGGCAGGACCCAATACAAAACGGATATGAGTACTCTATGTTAAAAAATTAAGAATTTCAATATTCTAATGGAAGGGCATTAAACCGAGTGCAGACTCTTCCAAGTCTGGAGTCCTGTGCAACAGTGAAAGTGAAAGTCACTCAGTTGTGTCTGACTCTTTGCGACCCCATGGGCTCTACAGTCCATGGGATTCTCCAGGCCAGAATACTGGGGTGGGTAGCCTTTCCCTTCTCCAGAGGATCTTCCCAACCCAGAGATTGAACTCAGGTTTACCTGCATCGCAGGCAGATTCTTTACCAGCTGAGCCAGAACGGAAGCAACAGTACAATGGTATAGTTTAAGTTATTCATTAAGCTGGTCTTGTATATGTACATACACATATATGTATACATACATACACATTTTTTTTCTTGAATGCAAAGACTTTATCTTTAAAGAAAAAGATAATGAATACTACAAAGTGTGGGTCCATCCGTTAAAAAAAAAATTTATTCATTTGGCTGTGCTGGGTCTTAGTTGTGACATGCAGGATCTTTAGTTATGGCATGTGGGATCTAGTTTCCTGACCAGGGATGGAATCCCAGCCCCCTGCAATTGGAGCACAGAGTCATAGCCACTGGACTGTGAAGGAAGTCCCGTGGTTCCATTCTTGAATGCTCAGATGTTTTCCTTTTCACACTAGCCTGAATGCATCGCCTGTCTCTGTCTTTTTATCAGGACATCTCTTCCTGTTGCTTGTACTTCACCCTTTGAGAATTCTAGCTCCTGCATGTAGTTCTCTTTATGGTTTAATAGGCCACATTGAAAGCAATGATAAAACACTTTTAATTAATGGGGTGCAAATTATATGTGAGGAGTTTGTCATAGGTTGAAATCAAGACCTGTAAATTTACTCTTTCTCTTTTGCATTTTCCCAAGGTAACAATACACACAGGAAGTAAAAACCTCCTAGGCACTTAATAAGCTATAACTATGGGCCCAGCAAGTGGAGAGTAATGAGTCCTGGTCTGTCTCATGCTAAGTGGTGGAGGGAGGAGGGACGGTGAGGAAAGGGAGGAGGGAGAGACAGAAGGAAAGGGGATGAAAATCACATATGGCAGCAGTAGGGAATATAGGAAAAGGACCTGATGCAAAGAATATCCAAGTCAAATCCAAACTTTTATTACGGATGACTTCTAACTGCCACAGCTGGAAAGGACTTAAATCTTAAACCATCATGTATTAAATATTTACTCTGTACTAATCACTTTGTTTGAACTTCTCATTTAATCTTCTCAATAACCCTGAGTTAACTTCTATTATTTTTATTTTATAGATAAAGCAACTGAGGAACAAAGAGATTGTATTCTTTTCAGTGTCACATAGACAATAAATGCTGAGTCTAGTTTGTTTGACTTCATAGTTACAACCTCACTGGCTGTATTATCTTGTGTCCCAGACCTTAAGTATTATCTGATACATCCATTCTTCTGATATTGAATTCTTTAACATTAGTAGTTTTACAGACTATACTTGAATTTCCCCCAAATGAGGAAATCCTAACAACCTACTCTAATTTCAGGTAGACAGCATTTCTTCATATTGAGCCAATATCTCTCTCTTTGAAACATCAACTTATTAATTTCAGAAAATGTCTGATTTCTTTTCCACTTAATACATTTTCAGATATCTGGTGAATAATTGGAAGTTAACTACCATTGTCCAAGAATAGTCTCTTCTCTGGGCTAATATTTCCATTTCTTCAGATGAAACTCACGGAAAATTATTGTGAGTTTCCATATCCAAGAATTGTTCCCTTTTGAATATAGTCTAATTTGTCTATGTTTCTCAGATCTTCCGAGCTGAATATAACACACCAAGCATTTTCAAACAAGCTCCCAGAGCAGGACAATCACTTCCCTTACTCAAACCATTATAGGTCTATTACCACACTCAAAGGTGCATTAGCTTTCTCAGCAGCCAAATCATACTGCTGGTTTTTATTGAAATAAAATTCATACATCTTTGTTACACAATCACCAATAAGTCAGGCTTTCCTTAGCTGATAGGAATGCAGGTGTGTGTGTGTGTGTGTGTGTGTGCGCGCGCGCGTGTGTGTGTGTGTGCGCGCGCGCGCACGCGTGTGTGTGAGAGAGAGAAAGAGAGAAAGAGGGAGAGAAGAGAAAAAAGAAGGGATGGGAAGGGAACTGAAGGAATAGGCAAGGAATTGAAGGGAAGGGCAAGGACACCCAAGTGTTAAGTTCCAAATTTATATCAATTAAGTTTCATGTTGTTAGATTTGACCCTTCTTTGCACATGTTGGAGCTTTTTTTTGGTGTGTGGATCTTAACTCTTAATTCCATCATACATGGAATTTCTCAAGTTGCAAAATCATGCTCAAATGCAAATTTGATAAGTAACTTTTTAATATCATCATCTAAGTCTCTGACCAAAAAAGATTAACTAGACAAGACAACGCCTTTTGGTTTGCCTCTAGAAACCATCCTCTAGGTTAGCATAAAAACTTCAGTCCTATTTTTTTTTGACATATAATTAATAATGTATATAAGTACAAGGGTATGTAGCCCAGAATTCTTCACCCTAGCTGGGTTTGGTAAATGTTATGCATTAAAGATAAGTGGAAGACAGAGGAAAATGGTAGTTTCTTTCAGGGAAATGCTCTCTGCCAACACAACTGATTTATGTGGGAGAAGAGTTTTCAAGGCAGGACACTTGAGCAGCCCTCCTGCAAGTCCCTAGAAAAGCAGGTTTTCCCTCTTTGAAGTTGAACTGAAAACAAACTTGGACCATCAGGGAAGGTTTTCTTTGTTTTTCATTAGTTTTAGAAACAAAATAGTAATATTTCTCCTCCCTCTGTCCCTCACACACATTTACAAAATACATGTCAAGAATGAGAATTATAAGCAAAATGTATTTTCAATATATTCTAAATTAAAAGAAATTCTTCTGATTTGTTAGTGTGGCATGACCAAGAAACCACTGAACTAGGCAGAGAACTAGTTGGGGAAACAAGTTGTTGGCTTATAAAACTATCCGACAAGCAGTTATCTAAGATTTTGGAGAAACGTTACAGGATTTTGAAGCAGATTAGAAAGTGTTACTTATCTATGCCCATCTTATGCCTCAATATTTCCTATAGTAAGGAAAAACAAGTCTCCCAGTCCACAAAAAGCCAGAGATGAGAGTTGGTATTCAACCTGTGTAGTTTGTTGTTGCTGTTGTTTAATCTCTAAGTTGTGTCTGACTCTTTTGTGACCCCATGAACTGTAGCCCACTAGGCTCCTCTGTCCATGGGATTTCCCATGGAAATAATACAGGCAATAATGCAGGCAATAATACAGGAGTGGGTTGCCATTTTCTGCTCCAGGGAATCTTCTGGACCAGGGATCGAACCCTGGTCTCCTGTATCACAGGTGGGTTCTTAACCGCTGAGCTACCAGGCAAGCCACATATTTGATATACTGTGTTCTTGCCTGTGTAGTTAGAGAAGGGAAAAAAGTGTCTGAAAGAATTCAGGAAGAGTTACCATACAAATACAGGTAGTAATGTTATCAATTTGACACTTTTATTCTCCAGTGTATAATTTTCATGATCTATAATATTTTTTACTTTATATATTTTGGTAAACATATTTTAGTATATTTTGGTAAGAGATCTAATTGCTAAATGTGCAATATAGTATTGTTGATCTTATCTTATCAACAAATGTTGATCATATCAATTATATGATTGATAGGTACCTTGTTGTTTGACAGATGTCTAGAACTTACTCATCTGGCTTAAATGAAATGTTATACCTGTTGATTAGAAACCCATCTTTTTTTCCTCCCATCAGCCTCTGGCAAGCACATTTCCACTCTGACTCTATGAATTCGACTATTTTAGATGCCTCATATGAGTTGAATCACACAGTTTTTAGCTTTTTATGACAGGCTTATTTCACATAGCATAATGTCCTCAAGGTTCACCCACGTCATTCCATGTTGCAGAATTTCCTTCTTCTTAAAGGTTGAATGATAATCTAGTGTATATAATTTTAATTGATTTTTAAAAGACTGTTATTCTTAGCCCATGATCCTTCCCTAGAACTTATACCTGCCACACCATCCCGGTAATCAGGTTTTTTCCTTGTGTGTATGTATGTGTGTGTGTGTCTGCTACTCCTCATACTTCCTCAATCCTCATTCTATTTCTTCATCTCTTGCTTTTTATCTGTTTAGTTTTATCAACTTTTCATTTTTGCCATGTTTTCTTTTTTCATTAAAAAATTTTTTTTGCTTTTTTTTAAAAAAGAAAAAACTTCCCTCTACTATCTCTTCCCACATTTAAGTTATTTCCCAACCCTTCTTCCTATCTAGATCTTTAGTCAACCTTCTCCTCCCTTCTGTATCACCTCCAAGGCACTGTAGACTCCGGGCTCTCAGGTTCATTGTTTCTGAAACAATCACTGAATTTTGTTCATCCTTTCATCTTCAGTCACTGGTCTTTGGTTGAAAATGTCTTTTATTC
The DNA here is from genome assembly GCF_016772045.2 of Ovis aries. Taxonomy (NCBI): domain Eukaryota; kingdom Metazoa; phylum Chordata; class Mammalia; order Artiodactyla; family Bovidae; genus Ovis; species Ovis aries. The sequence goes on along the minus strand of NC_056056.1, from coordinate 191,027,559 downwards.
TTCTTAGTTTATGCAATTCACTTATTCTGAGAATAACTAGCCTCCAAAGAACAAGTCCCTTGGACTGCAAGGAGATCCAACCAGTCCATTCTGAAGGAGAGCAGCCCTGGGATTTCTTTGGAAGGAATGATGCTGAAGCTGAAACTCCAGTACTTTGGCCACCTCATGAGAAGAGTTGACTGATTGGAAAAGACTCTGATGCTGGGAGGGATTGGGGGCAGGAAGAGAAGGGGACGACAGAGGATGAGATGGCTGGATGACATCACTGACTTGATGGGTCAGTCAGTGATGGGGGTTTGGGTGAACTCTGGGAGTTGGTGATGGACAGGGAGGCCTGGCATGCTGCGATTCATGGGGTCGCAAAGAGTCAGACACAACTGAGTAACTGAACTGAACTGAAAGAACAAAATAAGTGAGTTTATTCTTAGATAAAAGGTCAAGATTTGACATTCAGTGTACTGGAAACTTTGACAAAGCCATCAAAAATATGCCACTACCTAGGGCTGCCAGGTTACGTATATATATATATATATGTATATACTTTTATATACATATATATATATATGTATTTTTTTCCTCCCAAGTGAGTGTGTATGTATGCACACATATATACTTATAAATTTGATTTTCAATTTCAAATAAACAGTAAATGATAGTTTTAGTACAACTTGTTATTTTAGTTGCTAAGTTGTGTCCAACTCTTTTGTGACCCCATAGACTGTAGCCCACCAAGGTCTTCTGTCTGCGGGATTTCCCAGGCAAGAATACTGAAGTGGGCTGTCATTTCCTTCTCCTTAGTTCAGCTAAGATCCATCAATATTTTTATTGTTTACCTGAAATTCAAATTTAACTGGTTTTCCTACATTTTGCCTGGCAAGCCTAGCACTACTATATTTAGTTATATTATCAGCTAATAAACAAATACTAGATTTAAACTGTGTGTCTAAATAGGATAATAAACAACGTGAAAGATATCACATGTGTACAAAACCAATCCCCGTCCTCAGAAAGTTTAGTGTAGAGAGTTAAGAAGTTAAAAAATATAATGAACAATTAGAAAACAATGCAAAATAGCAGACAATTAATTGTTTAAGTGGTTTCAGTGATAAGTCTAGCACAAACTCAGGTGTTGATCTGAACAGAATAGCTCAGAAATTATTCCTGGAGTAGAGAAGGACGTGATTTCTGGTGGCCTTGGCCTGCTGTGGCTTGAAGCAGGGTTTCAGTTCCCAGCCAGAGACTGAGGTCGGGTGGCAGCTGTGTGAGCGCTGAATCCTAACCACTTGACCACGAGGGACCAGTGGCCAGTGTCAAGGCCCAGCCCATTGGCTGTGTAGAAATGAATTTGCACAGAGGGACTGAAGTGACAGAAGAAAAGTGTTTTAATAAACACCCCTCCTAATGGAAGAAAAAGTACGTGTGGACGTATGAGGTGGTCTCAGAAAGACAATCGTGTCCTCATGGTGGTTTGAATCACTTTTAGGGACATATCTTCTGGGTTTGCTTTGGCCAGTCGTCTTGCCTTGCCTGGTTCCAAGTCCGTATTTGGTGTATCTCAGGGGCCTCCCATGTGTGCACACAGCTCTTAGCCAAGATGCATTCTAGCAAAGGGGCCTGTGGGGGTTGACGTCACTTACTATGGGGTGACGTCCCCCTCTATTTTGATCTCCAAGGAGCCTTGTGTAGTTAGGGAGGTCTCCTTGACTTCAAAAATGAGGAATATGTGGTCTCTATCTCTTATCTGGGCTGGGCTCAGCTCCTCTCTTGCTCCTACTATTTCAGAGTATGTGTCCACAAAGGAGAAACCAGCTGTTCACCCTGGGGCCCATCTTGCTCCTGCCTCAGATATGATCTGCTTTTAGGGGACAGAGTGCACTCTTCAAGCAAACTAGGGGAATGAAGGGTTCCCAGATTGTTGCCATGTTTTCCTGCCCGTGCCTTCTAATATTATTCCTTTCTCCAGAAACGGTCTTACCTGGACTATAAGGCCTTGTTCATGCCACCTACCTCTTAAAGACCTTGCCTTCTTTAAACCTGCTACAGCGCTTTCTATCCTGTCATTCATCATGCTGTGCATTGTTCTTCTGGCTAATTTTCAATGTATCTTTCAAGCTAGGCTAAGTCGCTTCAGTCGTGTCCGACTGTGTGTGACCCCAGAGATGGTGGCCCGCCAGGCTCCCCCGTCCCTGAGATTCTCCAGGCAGGAACACTGGAGTGGGTTGCTATTGCCTTCTCCCTCTTTCAAGGGTGATCTGCTTTTTGAAAAAAGAATGCTGCATTTGCCCAGAGCAAGTATTCTAGATACTCTGATAGAATGAGTGAATGAATCCTGAAACTATTTCCGACTCTTCAACGATTATCCACAACGGCCACCCTCACCACATCTGGACTTCTTAAAGGCAGAGTTGGACCTTTTATCTTCTGGACACCCAGAGCTCCCAACATCTTTAATACATGCAGAATACGCTATTTCATTGTAAATGGATACATGTAAATTCCTCCTACTGGTCCTGTTGCTCTTTGTAACCACACTGACTTTTTAGAGAGTGTAAGAAAAGACTTTCTAAAGAAAAAAATGAATCTTTCTCTGTTTTAGTGTTTGTTCTTACACTGATGAAAGTAAATGATGTAACATAAATTAAAAATAACCATCTATAATGTATATATAAAATCTTCTTTATAGTGAAATAAATTATAGGTGGCATATATTTCATTGTGAAAACAGGCCAAATTCAGTTTAAATGGATATAATTTAACTTCTCACTTATTATAAAATCTTCCTTTGTGATGAGACCTCACTGTAATTTGTTTTAATGTGTATTGTAGATTAATCTATTGCTTACTGTTCAAATAACTGTATTATTATGGTCATATATTTATAAGAACATAATGGTTATTTATAGGGCTTTAGGTCTATTTGGAATTATTGTTTGTAAATATTTGTTCTTGTCTATAGCTAAAATTTTTCCATGATGTTGTAAGTCTTTCTACAAGCCTTTGTTGGCTAGGTTTGGAAGATCTCCAGGCAGCACAAATTACTAAGAAACAATACGGAACTTCAAAAGCTTGTTTATTTGCACTATAATGTGGAATTCACTATCACACATAGGTATTTTGAGGCCTTTACTCTCATTCGTACAATAGGCGATTTTCCTGTAAAAAGTCATAATAATTCACTATAATTTTCTTCTTTTGCCACCAAAGATTTTTAAAAATATATACCCTCCTAGGGAGTCGAACACAAGGAGAAAAACCTAGTCAAGTATAATTAATTCCTTATGCAAGTACAGTGACACTCAGCTAGGCCTGCAGATTAGAATATGGGGATTTTTTTTTTTAAATCCAGAGATCTCATCCCTGAACCTGCTGAATCAGCATTCCTAAGGGGTTGGCGGGGAGCTCTTGGCATGAATATTTTCAAAAGTTGTATGATAAGTATGGTATTCACCCACCATTTGAAACCACCACTGCATCTATTATTCAAGGGGAATAATCTCCAGGAACTAGAAATATGCTTATTTCGGAAAATGATTAAGATTACAAAAAATATGGTTGATGTAATATACTTGCTTTTCACAAATTATATCTCTTCTTTGAATTGAACTAATTATTCTGCATTTTGATTAGGCTTTTTCTTATTCACACAAATAACTAGACAACTGACCTAATAGCACAGTTAATTATAATTATGATATCTCATCAGTTTGGCAACTAGTTATTTCTAGCCAATTATTTTGACTATCTTTTAACAACCGAATATGATTGGCTATTCTGCCAATTCAAGCTATTTTTCAGAAGGTTTAAAGAAAAAAAAATTCTTGTCTTATTGACTTGGAATGTATTAAAAGAAAATTGTTACCATGATAAACAGTGAGCATTATATAGTTATATGTGAAAAACCAGTTCTGTATATATGCTATTGATCCTTAAGTATTCTGAAACCTGTATTTCAGCCATGTTATATCATGTCTAATTCATGTATCTACGATGTCCAATAAAAAGTTTTATAAATTTATTTAGCTATTTAATTATTTCTTAAATGCATCCTTGAAACTAAAGTGGTGATTTGCTTCCTTGCTGAACCAAACAGACAACAATCCAATTACCAAATCTAACAAGTTGACATTAATCACATAAAAAAGTACACAGCACTTTTTGGAATGGTCACAGAAAACATTATGTAAAATTTTCTTCTTTCAGCTGAAACACATTTACTCATCCTTACAACCACAGATTTTGCAAAATTTTAAGATGGACAAAAACAGTAACTATTTCTGATCTTTGTGTCACAAATGTTTTTGAAGGAACTTTCGTTGGTATTTTTGGCATCCGTTGTGTTGTATTATTTAATTAACCTGGTTTCAAAAGAAATAAGGTCATTGTGTGCATTTAAATCTCACTGGGATAATTCCATGTACTTTTAGGATGGAAGAACATTACCCCCTCTAGTGGATAAAGGCAAAACTCATGGTCCTGGGTTGAAAAAGACTGGGTTTCCTTAAACTATCATAATTTAATACATTGATTAATTCCCATAGTCATCCTTCATTTCAAGCACACTGTCTTGAAAAATGTGCTATGCCACACATATTCTTATATGAAGATGTGTAACAGTATTTGGAATTTAACACAGGGCAATAAAGGAAATGTAGTTCATGCCAGGCATCCTGTTTCATGTTAAAAAAATGGATTTTGCAGAAGCCATCCTACAATGTTTACTTCTACTGAGCAAAGCACCACGAAAACACTTTCTTTCTAATTAAAAAACGGGAAAATAACAATAGAAATCAAACTCAACTTTTTAAAAAGTTTTTTTATTTATTTCTTTTAAATGGAAGGATAATTGCTTTACAGTGCTGTGTTGCATGCGTGTGCTCAGTCACCTCAGTCATGTTCGATTCTTTGTAACCCTATGGACTTCAGCCCTCCAGGCTCCTCTTGCCATTGGATTCTCCAGGCAAGAATACTGGAGTGGGTAGCCATGGCCTCCTCCAGAGGATCTTCCCAGTCCAGGATTCGAACTCATGTCTCCTGCATTGCAGGCAGGTTCCTTGCCGCTGAGTCACAGGGGAAGCCCACAGCATTGTGCCTGTTTCTGCCGTAACATCAGCATGAATCACCCATAGGTATACATATGTCCCCTCCTTCTTGAATCTTTGGCCCAACTCCCATCCCATCCCACCCCTCTAGGTTGTCACAGAGCACTAGTAAACTCATATTCTTTAACCATGAAGTTTTAATCATTAGGTATACCTAAAGTACATTAAAAAAAATTAAGTTGAATGGGCCAGCCTTTTGAGTCTAGCATTTTTGTTTATACAGAAAGTTGTTCAGAATTTATCATTTTAATTTTTCTATAAAAGAAACACTTGTGCTTCTAGAGTTAAGTAGCATGAGAGAAAGTGTTAGTTGTTCAGTTGTGTCCAACTCTTTGCAACCCTGTGGGCTGTTAGCCCGCTAGGCTGTCTGTCCATGGAATTGTCCAGGCAAGGATACTGGAGTGGGTTGCCATTTCCTTCTCCAGGAGATCTTCCTGATCCAGGGATCAAACTTGGGTCTTCTGAATTGCAGGTAGATTCTTTACCATCTGAGCCAACCAGGGAAGCCCAAAGTAGATTGTACACATAGTACACACAAATTTGGGAGCTGGTTTATTTCCTTAAATTCATCTACCAGCAAATGGTCCACTAAGTCCTGCTCAGATATGGAGATTCAAGATCATTCAACATACTGTGGTAGTTGGCTTTAACTTTAGATGAATAGAATAAACAAATTCCTGCTCAAGCATTGACCAATTTTACTACTCTAAATCATCAAAGGCACATTTCAAAGGTGGAGTGTGACAAATGACTATTATTATCTTGTATTTAACACTAAGGAAGTGAAGTTATCCTCGGTTGACTCATCACTAACAGATCTTTTATTTATTTATTTTTTATTAGAGTTTAGTTGCTTTACAAGGCTGTCTTAGTTTCTTCTGTACAGCAGTGAACCGGCCATATGTATACGTATTTCCCCTCTTTCTTAGATGTCTTTCCCATTTAGATCACCACAGAGCACTCAGTAGGTTCCCTGTGCTATACAGTATTCTCATTAGTCATCTATTTTATACAGAGTAGTATATATATGTCAGTCTTAATCTCCAGTTCATCCCAACCCCGCCTTTCCTCTTGGTGTCCATATGTTTGTTCTCTACATCTGTGTCTCTGTTTCTGCTTTGCCAATAGGTTCATCTGTACCATTTTTCTAGATTCCACATATATGCGTTAGTATATGATACTTGCTTTTCTCTCTCTGACTTACTTCACTCTGTAGACGATCTCTAGGTCTATCTACATCTCTGCAAATGGCATAGCTTCATTACTTACTAGTAGATCATTTAAAAATACGCTGCAGACAGTTTTGAATTACTCTTAATATTTTCCCTTCATTAGGTCATATTTGATTAGCTCACTGAAATACATTTGAAATATTTGCAAATAGGAAAAATCTTAGTTATACTTATGTATAATAGCCTGAGGCAGCCCACATAAGAGAGGCTTATCTCTTTTCCTTGGTAATCCCCCCATAGCCTCTTTAATGTCAGGTTATGTGGCTGCCAACTAATAGAAAAAAATAGAGGAAAGAAAATTTTAAGCTCCTCTAATGGAAAAGCAAAAATCATCAATCAACTATCACATAAGCTGTGTTTCAAAATAAACTTGAAAATATTTACAAAGCAGTTACTCCCTCTAGTTAATTATCATGAGAGGATATACTCTAAAGAAATGCATAAAATCATTTATACCTTAAAATAGCTTAAAATGTAGTTAGAAAAAATTGACTACATAAAATGGAAGATTTATAAGAGGTCACAAACAGATAAAAATACACATTTTCCTAATAGTTTCTCAGCTTTTAAAGTATTTCCACACAAATTATTGCCAGAGTTTCTTTATCTGTAAAATCAAAATAAGACCTACCTATATCACAGAGTCATTGGAAATTTTAATAAAATAGCAGTTTATTGAAACTAGCAAAATATCTGACATATAATGAATCAATAAAATATTAGTTTCTCTGATCCTCAGAAAGACCCTACAAGTTTGAGAGGTTAGATATTTTAAATTTCATTTATAAAGTTTAAAAAAATTGATTTACATTTGACAATCAGATACAGAGACATTCCAAGATTGGCTGAGTGTGGCATAAAGCCTAAATCTGTAGTTCTCTCTGTCTCTGTCTCTCTCTCTCTCTCTCTCAATCTGTGTGTGTGTGTGTGTGTGTGTGTGTGTGTGTGTGTGTGTGTGTGTAAGAAACCATTATGAGTAAAATATGAAAGTAGAAAAATGAAGAGTGGTTAAGGAGTGGTGAGTAAACCATTTGGACTGAAATAGAAGTGTTAAAATAAGTGGTTATACATAAGTGGTTATACATAAGATGGTAAAGATACATTGAAGACAAATTTAACACCAAGCTAAGAGGGTTCAGGGGCTTTCCTGGTAGCTCAGACGGTAAAGTGTCTGCCTACAATTCGGGAGACCCGAGTTCTATCCCTGGGTCAGAAAGATCCGCTGGAGAAGAAAATGGCAACCCACTCCAGTATTCTCGCCTGGGAAATCCCATGAACCAAGGAGCCTGGTAGGCTACAGTCCATGGGGTCGCAAAGAGTCAGACACAACTGAGCAACTTCACTTCACTTTAAGGGGTTCAGATTTTATCTGAAGCACAGCATGGTAAAGGGTCCGCTATAGCAAAATTTGAGGTATTTACAAGAAACAAATGCCTCAAGCTAAATTTTATCAATATTTACATTGGGTTTCCCTGGTGACTCAGACAGTAAAGAATCTACCTGCAATGCAGGAGATCTGAGTTCAATCCCTGGTTTGGGAAGAATCCCTGAAGAAGAAAAAGGCTGTCCACTCTAGTATTCTTGTCTGGAAAATTCCATGGACATAGGAGCCTGGTGGGCTACAGTCCATGGTGTCACAAAGAGTCAGACATAAATGGATGACTAACACTTTCACTTTTCACTTTTCACATTGCACCAAAAACAGGAATAATCTGATCGAAATGATGTTACAGTGGCAGTTATCAGGGTGGATAGAAGGGATAGAAATGCTGCAGGCAGGGAGCTGAGTTAAGTTGCTGATACATTAGCTCATACAGACAGAATATAAAGAAAAAGGAAAGGACTCTAAAGAGAGCACGAAAAGAACATGACTGAAATGGAGTATGGGAGGTGGGAAAGAGGACTGGAATGTGTAATCCAAGGTGATTTTGTGGTTTCAGTCTTATGTCTGGCCCTATTTACAAAAATAGGGGAGTTGGCTTGATCAGGAAGCTGAAATTTTCCATTTTAGATGTACTGAACATATGCATCTTAATATGTTAAACAGCTTCTTTGAGAGACTAATTGGATTCTGCCACTAAAGCATTTACAGTATAATATTTTTTAAATGCTAAGGAAAACTTGTTCTCAACCAATGAAATCGTGGACTCTAGGGAATCCTGCATTTCCGAAGTCAACTTCCCTTTTTCAAGACAGCTTTCTGCATGCTTCACGGGTTGTGGTTGAAGTTGGACACCTGTGGGCACCACCAGAGCTAGCTTTAGGCAAAACCGTGAAGCAGCAGAGTAAACTTGGTGAATCTCTTTTTCCTTTTCCATGCCTCTCTCCCTACTTTGGGTGCACTCATCAGCTCAGTTGTCTGAGTTCAAATGGGAATGAGCTCCATTTCTATCACCTAGGGGAGTGCTTGGCCCATTAGAAGGCTCTCTAAAAGCTGTAGGAATCAGTGAGATGAGTGAAAGAAAGAAAAAAGTAATGAATGAATAAAATACCTGAGAACTGCATTAACTTTAAGATTTGGGGATTTGATTTGGGGCTCTTTCCTCGAATTATTTCTATTGAAGTGTAGCCATCCAGAGAAGCATTTATGTTCTCCCATGGGAGGAGTTATTGCTGTTGGATTTCAGACAGCAGAAGAGACTAAATTTTGAGAGCAAGGGCTACCACTTACCACAGTAAATCACACAATAAAAACAGTCATTCATTCATAAGATTGGTTCCTTTGGACAGTGGTTCTCATTTTGGTTGTCATTCACTTTTTAACAACTGTTGGTGAAATGAGATTATATTATATGTAAAGAAAATTCTGTATTACAGGTAGGATTCACTCAGTATCACTGCCTAGGCCTAAAATACGACTCTCCTCTCAATAGTTCTTACAGTAGGCAACCTGAGCTTCAGGCTGAATGTTCATGTCGGTTTTGTCCTGTCTACACCGTATGCCAGGAGGCTCCCCTTGTCAGAGCTGCCAAGCTGCATGAATATGATGATTTAATTTGGGCTTCGGTTGCTTTAGACATTGACAAGAGAGCCTTGACTAAACATGGAACCAAATTTCAAGTGTGCACTGTACATAAAAATAAATTATAATATTCATGCTCAATGATTTTTACTGCTTTCATATAAATATTCGAGTAACGTTTCTCATAATCAGTGATGGATAAACACATAATAAATATTTGAAAATACAGTCTAATGAATAGCTAGCGATTTCCGTATTCTCTGAGTCCCTCTAATTTTGATTTTGTGGCTGGAAGTCTGGAGAAATTCTCAGTTTCCAACTCTTCTAAACAATGGGTTTCCTCAGAGTTTTTGGTGCTTCCGCTCACAGCTGCGCATTTGGCCAAGAACCGGAAGCACTGTCGAGAGAGGAGACGGAAAGAGCTTGAACCAAGTAGTCTGACTCACTGAAGAATTAGAATGAAATTTTGCTGTGAGGTATGTCAGATTGCAATAAAATTCCCTGGGTGACTATCTGGTTCTTATTACTCATATTCTTGATTAAGTTCATATACTTAAAATAATCTATTCATGTAGTACTAGTATCCAAACACATACAAAGTTCAGATTTTCTCGTCTGAAAAAGTAAGTCCAAAAATGTGAATAGTAAAGTAACATGTGAGGCTTATAACTCACAAAGTTATGTATCGGTTCAGTTCAGTTCAGTCGCTCAGTCGTGTCTGACTCTTGGCGACCCCATGAATCGCAGCACCCCAGGCCTCCCTGTCCATCACCATCTCCCGGAGTTCACTCAGACTCATGTGCATCGAGTCGGTGATGCCATCCAGCCATCTCATCCTCTGTCGTCCCCTTCTCCTCCTGCCCCCAATCCCTCCCAGCATCAGAGTCTTTTCCAATGAGTCAACTCTTCACATGAGGTGGCCAAAGTACTGGAGTTTCAGCTTCAGCATCATTCCTTCCAAAAGAACACCCAGGACTGATCTCCTTTAGAATGGATTGGTTGGATCTCCTTGCAGTCCAAGGGACTCTTAAGAGTCTTCTCCAGCACTACAGTTCAAAATCATCAATTCTTCCGCCCTCAGCTTTCTTCACAGTCCAACTCTCACATCCATACATGACCACTGGAAAAAGTTATGTATAGCGCTGTTTATTTACATTTGTTTAATATAAGTGGATAAATGCAATTTTTGTATTTTCAAGTATAGCAAAATATTATGTAATGAAGTCACAGTGGTACATATTAGAATACAATTTCTCAGTACATTTTAGATAACTTTTAAAAATGCATATAGTTTTACTTAATTTATGAATTTTTTAAGATCTTGGGCTTATAATTGTCCCTATATCAATCTTGAAGAAGTAACTGAATTTAATGTGACTTGCTGAAGATGGTATAATGAATTTTAGAAAATATAGAAATAAATTAGTGGAGCTTGAAGTTTATCATCTTGGTTTACAAGGAAACTAAGACCCAGAGTTTGTATACCCCAACAAATATATATATATAATATATATATAATATATATAGAGAGAGACTCTGAAACCACTAGCTGGATTTATCTGTTTAAAGATAATGTTAAATTTTTATTTATGTGATAATTCTTTCAAAACTGTAGCGAGCTGTGTAGCTCTTAATGGAATCAAATACTCAATAGAAGATATTTAATCTCTGTTAACATGAGACTAATCTATTAAAAAGTTCAATGTTTAAGTGCTGTTCATAATGACACCTCTTGGAGATCATCAGAGTCAGCAGTCCAATATGCAATCTTGTTTTCTTACAGAAACAGCAGAAGGTCTTTTTTCATGTTAAAATATACTGATCAGTTCAATTCAGTTCAGTTACTCACTTGTGTCTGACTCTGAACTCCATGAACTGCAGCATGCCAGGCCTTCCTGTCCATCACCAACTCCTGCAGTCTACCCAAACTCATGTCCATTAAGTCGGTGATGCCATCCAACCATCTCATTCTCTTTCATCCCCTTCTCCTCCTGCCTTCAGTCATTCTCAACATCAGGGTCTTTTCAAATGAGTCAGCTCTTTGCATCAGGCGGCCAAAATACTGTAGTTTCAGCTTCAACATCAGTCCTTTCAGTGAACACCCAGGACTGATCTCCTGTAGGATGGACTGGTTGGATCTCCTTGCAGTCCAAGGGACTCTCAAGAGTCTTCTCCAACACCACAATTCAAAAGTATCAATTCTTCTGCGCTCAGCTTTCTTTATAGTCCAACTCACATCCATACATGACCACTGCAAAAACCATAGCTTTGACTAGACAGACCTTTGTTGACAAAGTAATGTCTCTGCTTTTTAATATGCTGTCTAGGTTGGTCATGACTTTCCATCCAAGGAGTAATTGCCTTTTAATTTCATGGCTGCAATCACCATCTGCAGTGATTTTTATTGATCAAGCCCCTTACTAAAATTAAAAAAAAAAAGATAAATAAGGTGCACAAGTAAAGGCAAAGAAGAATGTTTAAAGAGAAAATTCAGGTGTCTGCATTACAAATTTATAAAAGAGAGCCTGAAATGTCTTGCAGTTTTATGGCTAGTTATGTGTGAGAAACATAAAACATATATATGGAAGGTAAAACATAGTAGAGAGAAATAAAAATATAAGGAAAGTTAGAGACCCAGTGACTTGGGGGGAATGATCTCGAGAAAAGATAGAATGACCAACATACATTAACAGACTTTCAGACCATAATATTCTCATTGAATTGTTTTAGATATAAACACTCAAAAACCACACTGCAATTAGATAACCTTGAACATAAACACATAGATTTCACCTAAAGTATTTCTCCACCCAGATGAACTAGCTCAGAAAAAACTGGAGAGTAGAAATAGCTCATAGAACTGAAGTTCCCTATCACTTTTACAGTTCAAAAAAAGTGGTGGTCCAACCTTCACTAGAAGTTGGAAACTAAGGTTATACAACCCTGCAAGCACTGCTCTCTCCTGGCATTAAGTAAGTAAGTAAGTAAGTAAGAGGGCTTCCCTAGTGGCTCAGAGGTTAAAGCGTCTGCCTCCAATGCGGGAGACCCGGGTTTGATCCCTGGGTTGGGAAGATCCCCTTTAGGTAGGCTAAAGCAAAAGGACTTCTCTCTTCTGCTGTTCCTTTGAAGCAGAATGATTTTGTGTTGTATATCTATATGTACCATTGGTTCCTCAACCCGTTGGTTCTCTCCTCTGTGACTACTGAACTTACTAGGGCACTTCAGGTGACAGGCTGGTAAAGAACCTGCCTGCCAACGCAGGAGATGCGAGTTTGATCCCTGGGTCACGATAATCCCCTGGAGGAGGAAACAGCAAACCTCTAGTATTCTTGCCTGAAAAATTCCATGGACAGAGAAGCTTGGCAGGCTGTGGTCCATGGAGTTGCAGAGTTGGACACAACTGAGAACGCTTGCATGTGTGCATTTGTTATAGGCCCATCGGAAAACAGAGGATTTGCTTAGCATCCAGGCAGAGTTTAAGCAGGACTGCCAGACATCAGCACATATCATTGCTCTGATACTTCTGATTAAAAGTGTGATGATGCCATTGAAGTTAATCCAAAAATCAGCCATGAAAACACTGTCAAGAAGTCGACACATTGACATTTCTATTTAAAAAAAAATCTAGGAGGACTGTACCTTCAATAGTCTTCAGAATTATTTTAATTAGTTTGGCCTACTACTTAATTTGCTGGCTGCCTATTTCTTTATTATAGCAGATATTTTTAACCTAGAATCTATTTAAAGCAACAAGACAGGCAAAGAGTGGAAAATCATTACCGGAACGTTTGGTTGTTAAAAAAAAAAAAAAAAAAGATTTGCATCTTCTTTTTTCTTTAAGGCATAGTACTAACAACTTTTTAGAAATTCTAATAATGTCACTGACCAACTCAGGGTTGATGGAGTATGGTGATCATTTCATGGATTAAAAAAGGCATCTCATATGTTTTCCTATGGGACTTCATGTCCACTTAAAAAACAAAACAGAAAAATGCACCTTAAGTGAGCATGGTATTGAGAGGAACTGTCTCTCATTTCTAAAATCTAAACTGAGAAGACATAGTGACTAAACCAGTCACTCATTTTGGGTGTGGCTGCTCTGACAAGTGCTTTTCCAAATGATAGTCTAGCATTTTCTACCCTTCTGCTCAATGGTTTCCATGAGTGTTGGTGATTATATGATGTACTTTAAGGGGACAATGTATTACAATTGATATTTTAATTTTTCTAAATATTTAGGCATTTAACTTTTCAACCATTGATCTGCTCTAAATTCATAATCATTCATCATCATATTTGGTAGATTATATTATTCTTCTGAATTGTAGCTGCCAAGTATTATAAATCCATGCTTTTCCCCTTGTGACTTCCCATATCCATGGTTGTTAGCATAACTGACACCATCTTGGCCTCTTACACTTTTCCTGTCCTTCCCACCCAGGATTGTACTGTGCAATCACTTCTCTGTCATTAGGCACTTTGCAGGTAATAGATATTGTTTGATAATCATTAGGACCAGGTACCCTCTATGCTCTGCTAGTCCCCAAACAATGATGAAACTTTTCACTGGCCAATTCCTGGTGGCTGTGAGACTAGTTATCCATTTATAAATCTTGACTTAGGAATGTACATCCTGTTTCCAAGTACTTTCCCCATTCCCTAGGTTAACTATAAAATTGTCCCAATTGTCTGCCCATCAGTGGTGCAGAATGTGGCTATGAACCATTGTTTGCTTGATCTTGATACCATCCTGGCATAACATCGGTACCCTATTATACACTAGTCCAAGAGCCTCTTGATGAAGACGAAAGAAGAGAGGGAAAAAGCTGGTTTAAAACTCAACATTCAAAAAAAAATCATGGCATCCATGCCCATCACTTTATGGCAAATAGATGGGGAAAAAGTGGAAATAGTGGTCAGATTTCATTTTCTTGGGTTCCAAAATCACTGAAGATACTGACTGCAACCATGAAAGTAAAAGATGTTGCTCCTTGGAAGAAAAGCTATGACAGACCTAGGCAGCATATTAAAAAGCAGAGATCACTTTGCTGATAAAAGTCTGCATAGTCAAAGCTATGGCTTTTCCAGTAGTCATGTATAGATGTGAGAGTTGGACCATAAAGAAGTCTGAGCACTGAACATCTATGCCTTTGAACTGTGATGCTGGAGAAGACCCTTGAGAGTCCCTTGGACAGCAAGATGAGATCAGTCAATCCTAAAGGAAAATAACCCTGAATATTCATCGGAAGGACTGATGCTGGAGCTGAAGCTCCATTATTTTGGCCACCTGATGCAAATAGCCAACTCACTGGAAAAGACCCTGATGCTGGGAAAGATTGAGGGCAAGAGGAGAAGGGGGTGACAGAGGATGAGATGGTTGGATGGCACCACGGACTCAATGGATATGAGTTTGAGCAAACTTGGGAGATGGTGAAAGACAGGGAACCCCGGCATACTGCAGTCCACGGGGTTGCAGAGAGTCAGACACGACTGAGTGACTAAACAACAGCAATTGTTTACATGGAGCTTCCTGCCTCTTTTCTCAGTATCAAGACACCCTTTCACTTTGGTGGGTAGTTTTTGTTCACTCTGTCCAACATCAAGCCTCTTTAGACAGCATATACTATCCTGTCTTATTGTTGACTAAGTGACTGTTTTGTCCAGTGTAATGTGAATGGACATGAGCATGCCACGTCTGAGCAGAAACTATAAATGCATTTGGATGAATAAGTTTGGCCTCTTCCTGTTTCTGCCATGAGAATATCATTTCCAGCTAAGGACAGCATCTTTAGCTGTGGTCCTCTAGCCTGGGATGGGACAGTGCATAGAGCAGAGCTGAACAGACCTGAGAAGTGTATAAACAAGGCACAACCAACTGACAGACTCACGAACCTAATATAATGTTCAGTGTTCAAGGCCACTGAGATTTAAGGATGTTTGTCACCCCAGCAAACATTTAATAGTTAAATGGACCATGTCATTAAAAATAAAAGAACTAATGATTCAAGTTCAATTCAGTCACTCAGTCATGTCCAACTATTTGCGATCCCATGAACCGCAGCACACCAGGCCTCCCTGTCCATCACCAACTCCTGGAGTTTACTCAAACTCACATCCATCGAGTCAGTGATGCCATCCAACCATCTCATCCTCTGTCATCCCCTTCTCCTGCCCTCAGTCTTTCCCAACATCAGGTTCTTTCCCAATGAGTCAACTCTTCGCATGAGGTGGCCAAAGTACTGGAGTTTCAGCTTTAGCATCAGTCCTTCCAAAGAACATCCAGGACTGATCTCCTTTAAAATGGACTGGTTGGATCTCCTTGCAGTCCAGGGGACTCTCAAGAGTCTTCTCCAACACCACAGTTCAAAAGCATCAATTCTTTGGCGCTCAGCTTTCTTCACAGTCCAACTCTCACATCCATACATGACCACTGGAAAAATTGTAGCCTTGACTAGACGGACATTTGTTGGCAAAGTAATGTCTCTTCTTTACAATATGCTATCTAGGTTGGTCATAACTTTTCTTCCAAGGAGTAAGCGTCTTTTAATTTCATGGCTGCAGTCACCATCTGCAGTGATTTTGGAGCCCGAAAAAACAAAGTCTGACACTGTTTCCACTATTTCCCATCTATTTCCCATGAAGTGATGGGACCAGATGCCATGATCTTTGCTTTCTGAATGCTGAGCTTTAAGCCAACTTTTTCACTCTCCACTTTCACTTTCATCAAGAGGCTTTTTAGTTCCTCTTCACTTTCTGTCATAAGCGTGGTGTCATCTGCATATCTGAGGTGATTGATATTTCTCCCGGCAATCTTGATTCCAGCTTGTGCTTCTTCCAGCCCACCATATCTCATGATGTACTCTGCATATAAGTTAAATAAGCAGGGTGACAATATACAGCCTTGATGTACTCCTTTTCCTATTTGGAACCAGTCTGTTGTTCCATGTCCAGTTCTAACTGTTACTTCCTGACCTGCATATAGGTTTCTCAAGAGGCAGGTTAGGTGGTCTGGTATTCCCATCTCTTTCAGAATTTTCCACAGTTTATTGCGATCCACACAAAGGCTTTGGCATAGTCAATAAAGCAGAAATCGATGTTTTTCTGGAACTCTCTTGCTTTTTTGATGATCCAGAGGATGTTGGCAATTTGATCTCTGGTTCCTTTGCCTTTTCTAAAACCAGCTTGGACATCTGGAAGTTCACGGTTCACATATTGCTGAAGCCTGGCTTGGAGATTTTTGAGGATTACTTTACTAGCCTGTGAGATGAGTGCAGTTGTGCGGTCGTTTGAGCATTCTTTGGCATTGTCTTTCTTTGTGATTGGAATGAAAACTGACCTTTTCCAGTCCTGTGGCCACTGCTGAGTTTTCCAAATTTGCTGGCATATTGAGTGCAGCACTTTCACAGCATCATCTTTCAGGATTTGAAATAGCTCAACTGGAATTCCATCACCTCCACTAGCTTTGTTCGTAGTGATGTTTTATAAGGCCCACTTGACTTCACATTCCAAGATGTCTGGCTCTAGGTGAGTGATTACACCATCGTGATTATCTGGGTTGTGAAGATCTCTTTTGTACAATTCTTCTGTGTGTTCTTGCCACCTCTTCTTAATGTCTTCTGCTTCTGTTAAGTCCATACCATTTCTGTCCTTTATAGAGCCCATCTTTGCATGAAATGTTCCCTTGGTGTCTCTACTTTTCTTGAAGAGATCTCTAGTCTTTCCCATTCTGTTGTTTGCCTCTATTTCTTTGCATTGATCGCCGAGAAAGGCTTTCTTATCTCTCCTTGCTCTTCTTTGGAACTCTGCATTCAGATGCTTAAATCTTTCCTTTTCTCCTTTGCTTTTCACCTCTCTTCTTTTCACAGCTATTTGTAAGGCCTCCCAGACAGCCATTTTGCTTTTTTGCATTTCTTTTCCATGGGGTTGCAAAGAGTCGGACACGACTGAGTGACTGGACTGAACTGAGGTGGTTGTGCTTTCTTTGTTGTTCAGTCGCTAAGTTGCGTCCAACCCCTTAGGGCCCATGGACTGTGGTATGACAGGCTTCCCTGTTCTTCACTATCTCACGGAGTTTGCTCAAACTCATGTCTATTGAGTCAGTGATGCCATCCAACCATCTCATCTTCTGTCCCGTTTCTCTTCCTGTCCTCAGTCTTTCCCAGCATTAGAATCCTTTCCAATGAGTTGGCTCTGTGGTTACTTACTAACTCTGTTTGAAACTCTAAGGTTAGCTGATTGAACTCCCCATCATTTTCTCTTTCAGCTCTGGTTGGGTCACTTCATTGGCTAGCTGCTCACTCTTTGGTTCTGGGTCCTGCTGACAGGCCTTACTTTCTAATGTCAAGTTCCCATTTTCAGGTCCTGGAGCTGAGATTGGGGGACTCAGGGATTAGGAAAAAGCAACATTCATTCTTAAGAGTGATTGTGCAATCTGGTCCCTTCATCTGCTTTCACAATAGGTTTGTTTTCTTAATTGCTCTATTACTCCCTGAAACAGGACCATCAATTAAAGCAAAACAACAAACAAACAAAACAGTGGAGAAGTTGATCTGGAAAAGATGGAGGTGCTTTTGCTGGTCCAATTTGTTACAGTTGGGATTTTTTTTTTTTTTAATGTTATACCTGTTGCCAAAGGCACTAATTCAGTATTGTGTTTAGGTTTCGTGAACACTGGATGGAGAGGTTTAATTAAAAACACTTTCCAGAAACAGCCTTGCAGCTTAACACAGAACTTCCATTGCCTCCTTCTCACTCAGAGCTGTGCCCCACCCCCTCTTGCTCCTTTTATCACTTCATTATCTCAAGCCAAATGTTGATTTGGTCAATTTCCTGTTTGAGTGTAAGCCAATCTCTTGAAGTTATTTCAGTATTGTGGCTCTTAAAATACAAGGTTTCCCTGTTACACTTCCACCATTTTAACACTTCATCTATTGTTTCTTTCTCTTTTTTTCTTAATGACAAGCACCACTGGACATTTTCAAGTCTACCACTTAATAACCCCATATGTTTTTGATACCCTAAACTCCTCAAGTCTGTGTTGATAGTGACTAATCCTCAGAACTATTAAAATATTCTGTGCAAAAAGAAGTACATCAGAGGAATTTTTTTATATGAAAACTGGATTTAGGGAGCCACTTTCTTTCCTGAATTTGTTTATTCAACCTTTCCATTTCAACTTGATTTGAAACAATGTCAAGCTACATAAATCAGAGTTTCCTTTTTACAATTTTATTAATACAGTCTGATAAAATGGAATAGAGATTCTTGATTAAATACTCCTCAGAACTGGCTATCCTTGACATAAGAATACCTAAGCCTTTTTGTCAGATTCAGAGTTGTAAGGAAATATCATTTTATTCAATCTCCTCATTTTGTCTGGGAACACTGAGGCTCAGAGAAGTTATGTGATTTGTCCAAGGTCACCTGTTTAGTTAGTGAGACAATGATATATTCTGCTCCAGCAGGGCATCTCCCTCAGCTTAAAGCATGACAGTATCTGGTCTCTTTAATTCTTTCCTTCACTGGTTTTGTTTCAAGTTGAATAACTTTGAGTCAATTTTAAAAATCAGATTTAAGTGTAATTTTCATGCAGTAAAGTTAACGAATTTTAAGTGTATCTTTTGGTAAATTTGGCCAGTGGATACAGTTGAATCAACACAATCGAAACACAGTTACTCCAAAAAAAAAGAAACAGTTACTCCAAAAAGTCCCCTCACATCCCCTTATTTTTAGCCTGGCTCCTGGCAGTCACTTTTCTTTCTCTCACTGTAGTTTTGCCTGTTTCAAAATTTCATAGAACTGGTATCTTTGCAGCATTTAGTTTTATGTCTGGCTTTTTTTCACCCGTGTTGTATATATCTGCAGGGTTTTTTTTTTTTTTTTTTTTTTTTGCTAGTTAGTACTATCCTATTTTATAAATATACCATAATTTGTTTATTCACCAATTGATGAACACAATAGTTTCCAATTCTGGTCTTTAGGAATAAAACTTTTATACACATTCATGTGCAAGCCTTTGGGTGGTTAAATGCTTTTAGTTCTTTTCAATAAAGGTATGGGATTACAGGATTGTACATTAAGTGTATGCTTACTTTTATTAAAAACTGCCTCACTGCTTTTCATATTGGTTGTACCATTTTACATTCCTACCAACTGAGTATGAGATTTGTAGTTGCTCTGCATTCTTGTCAACACTTGGTATGGTCAATTGCCATCAACTTTTTTAGCCATTTTAATGAATATGTAGTGATATCCATTGTGGCTTTAATTTCTAATGAGTAATGACACTGAGCATCTTCTTTCTGGTGCTTCTTTTTCATCTGCAAGCTTTCTTTGGAAGAAATATTTATTCTACTGCTGATTTTTAAAAATTGGGTTGTATGCCTTCTAGTTAAGATTAAGAATTCTTTGTGTATTCTAGATTTAAGTGCTTTATCTGATATAAAATTTAAAATTTTTTCTCTAGTCTGCAGGTTGACTTTTTCTTAACAATGTCTTTTAAAGAACAAAAGATTTTAGTTGATGAAACCAAATTTATCAAATTCTCTTTTATAGTTTGCAAAACTTTCTCCTGTGTTTTGTAGTTTTAGGTTTTACTTGTTTGTCTATAGTCCACTTCAAGTTAGCTCTTGTATGTGGTTTTGAATCCATTTTGAATCTTTACTCTTTTCATCACAACCCTTACCTCTGCCAGCTCTGCATCCTGCTTTATTTACTGCTTGAAACAGTCTCTTTCTCTGATTGTACCATTTTCAAGTCACAGATCCCTCATCCTTAGGTTCCTGAAGTCTGTTCTAGATGCTTTCTGCAAGTGATCAAATTATCCCCTGTTCAAAAAGTTCATTCCTTTTGCAAATTTCTCTTTACATTTATTTGTTCTCTAACTATTACTTGCTTGTTACAGAGCTTAGGTAAGTGGCCACAGCCAATTCCATTAAGTGAAAACACTGAAAGTACAGTAAAACCCTAGTTTTAAAATTTTTATAGAATGACATTTTTTAGTTAAGTTGGCTGGGGTTCAAGGAGTATTTTAAAATGTGTCCTACTTCTTCCACTCAGGGAAAATGTTGTTCTCTCAAACAGAAGATACTCTCAGAGGTGCTCTGACTTAAATCCCACACATGAATGTGGAAATCTTTGGGGATCCCATGCAGCTTTGTCCCCATGGTTTTGCTTGGCATCCAGAGTCCCTCAGTGAGTGATGAACCTGGAAAGAGTGGGAACACTCCTTCCAGAGACTTAGAGGTTTGGCCACATACAGCAGTATCTTTCTTACCACAGGTAAAAAGAGCAAGATGGTACCCTCTGAGATGGTGAGACAGGGATCTACAAATCTACACTGCAGCACACATCCCTGTGCTCTTACAAAACATTTAGTTTTGTAACACGCATTCTGGCTTAAAGAAGAGTTCATGAAACCATAGTAGATGTCCCATGGATGACCGCTTTTTCAACAAAGAGGTTCTGACTTACTCTTATCCCGACTTTGGCTGCTGTAGTGCCAGCAGTTCCTCTTGGGGAGGTGCAGATAGCCAGGACTGTCACCACCGGGGGTTGGAGAGAGGGCAGTGCACATATAAAAGGTGGCATAAAGCCGCTCATCTACTGCAGAGGAGTTTACCAACACCCCACCCTAGAGGCACTGCATGCCCAGACTCCCCAAAACAAATGCTGGCTTTGAGAAATGGGAGATGCGTGCTCACTCTCTTCAAGGTTGTTTTCTGAAACACACTAGGAAAATCGCGTGGTTTCTCCTCAAACTCACCACACCTCTCAGAAGTGGGACTTTTTTTGTGTCCCTTAAAATGATGTTTCATCACGGAAATCTCAAATCTTAGGGACTCTCTTTGGATGTACAGACAGAATCGTATTGTAAAGCAGGTATGGAGATTACATTTAAATATATAAAACACGATTCAATTTGCAAAGCTATAAATTTACATGTATTTTTCAAGGAATACTATTACCTTAAGCCAATGTCCCTGGAGCAGCCTCAAAAGATCTTTGTCTCTTTTTAATAGAGACACTTGAACACAGGAATCACGTTCTCGTCTGACCGTCTTTTCCAAACATTTTGAAAGTGTTCAATAAATACTACTAGACTAATCTCCCTAGAGGTACACAGATCATAAACATAGATTGCAACTCAACTTGGAATGAATGGAGAATAACTATTCCTAAAGCTTCATACACTGTTCTTCATACATACTTCTGTTCATACACTATTATTTTTCTGTCTCCAGTAGAATTACTTTTTTACAGGTAATTCTATGTAAAATTAGTGAATGCTTCTAAAACATGATGTTAATATCACTTCCATTTCAGTGGAAACAGCACCAGCATGTGCAGCTGAGTGAAGAGGAAATTCTTGCCATCTGAGTGATTGGGATTTAATATTCTTATTCTAACTGGCCCTTAGCCAATATAATTATTTAAGGCAAGATTGTATTTCATCTTTCTATATTAGTTTTATTGTAAGCAAGGGGGAAATGACAGTATTCTAAACTCTTCAACATTTCGTCTTTTGATATAAAGAGTAAAGCCACATCAGAATAAACATTTCATGATTTCATGAAAATAATACTGACAACAGTATGAGATTTGTTTATACATTTTCATAAATAATCACCACCCCTCAAAAACAAGATCCATCAGTTAGCAATAATAGGTTTGAATGCTGAAATTTAGGAGCTCATAGGTTAATTAAGTCAATAGAGCATCTCTGGAAGTTGTTAGTATTATTGTTCTAAGTTAGGTTGCAAAAAGGCAGAGGAATTAATTAAATCTAATACTGGACAAGACTAGAGCTGAATTAACAGGCTCCTAACTGTAAGTCCATGAGGAACACTTACTAGTTGAAGGTCATGCTGCTGGTCACACTGCTCCATTACTCACTTTCAACTGCAAACTAACCAGACTATGGCGAGTCAGGTTTGTTTCCCTTCTCTTCCCTTCTGGCATCCCCAGGGAGCTTCTCAATTCAAAGAAACTCCAGGAGAAACTGGCCACTTACTGTGAATAATCTGAAACAATCTATAAGTTCAAAAGCACTTGAAATTCCTAGAAGAGATTGAATGCTATAGGAATAAACGGGTAGTATTTTAAAGACAGAACTGCCCTTTTCTAATACCAAGGGAGTATTAACAGGACACAGGTTTTACAGTTACTTTCATTATTTATGTAGCGGTCTATATCACTCTAAACTTCAGGAAATAGAGTCAATGCACTCAGTCTAAGCAAATTTTAAAACAAAGAGTTTTTTTGTTTCCTTTCATTTTTTTTGAAGATAACAATAACAGTGTCTGTAAGCAGTAGTTTTTCTACTTATGCAACCAATAAGGCCAAATACACAGAACTCTTTATTAGAACATTTTTAGACAAATTCAATCTGCTACTCCAGAAGGAAAAGATAATGTGTATTAGGACATATTTCTTAAATTCAAAAGTAGAAACTTTGTCGAAGAAAGTTATACGTGCTGACTGTATGGAGAAAAAAAGAATTGTTTTGTGCTAGATGAGTCGACAATATTTTATTTCCATATTTCATTTTCTAAAATATAAAGATTGCACCCTTCTAAGACTCAAATCTACTTCCAATAGTAAAGAAAAATTGCATGTTTGCAGTATGTTTCTAGAAACTTTGACTTCCAAGGATGCCATCAAAGTTTTACCCTCACAAGAATTAACATCTTTGAATACATATTATCATTGAAAGAGGGAAAATTTCAAATTCTATATTTATTTTTTAAATTTGTACAATGGACATGCTCTTTCTCAAGACAACACACGAAACTCAAAAAAGTTGCATACCAGTAGAGACCAAATCAGAGAAATATGCCAAATTTAATTCATTTCCCTTCTAACATATGTTGAGATTTTACTTTGTATAAATTACTGTTAGTGGAAAGCAAGCAAAATACAGTTCCTACTCTATTAGAACTTCCAATAACAATAGAAGTGAACAAATGCTAAGGATAAAAGTGTTAATTTTACAGGAGGAGGTACGAAATATTTAAGAGTATAAAGGAGAAAGCTCCTGTTTAATTGGGGATATCAGAAAAGGTTTTAAGAACTGAGAATTAATTTAAATGATATATATTTTCAACATGCAAAGATCACATCGGGAGTGAGTGTGTGCACGCTCAATTGCTTCAGTTATGTCTGACTCTCTGTGACCCTATGGACTACAGCCTGCCAGGCTCCTCTGTTCATGGGATTCTCCAGGCAAGAATACTGGAGTGGGTTGCCATTTCTTCCTCCAGGGGAATCTTCCCA
Source organism: Ovis aries (assembly GCF_016772045.2). Taxonomy (NCBI): domain Eukaryota; kingdom Metazoa; phylum Chordata; class Mammalia; order Artiodactyla; family Bovidae; genus Ovis; species Ovis aries. The sequence continues at coordinate 191,003,992 of NC_056056.1, read as the reverse complement.
ACCCAGGGATCGAACCGGTGTCTCTTATGTCTTCTGCATTGGCAAGCTGGTTCTATACCACCGGTGGAACCTGGGAAGCCAACGTAGGGAGCACAGGAAGGAAGAAAACAAACAAGTGTCCAAGGCAAAGGCTTCTGCTCGGAAAGTCGGGCCTAATTTGATTTCTAGAAGGATGAAAAAAGAGGGAAATGTGGGCAAAAACTTGTACAAGCAGTTCGGGATCAAATATGGCTTTGAACATCATTCCACAGAGATTGCTTAACTTGGTAAGTCATGGGGAGCCTGTATTTTGAGCAACACATGGAGAACAGTTATCCATTCGTGGACTTTAGTTGAACTGGGTATCTGCCTTAGTACATAGCATGAATATGCATTTTTAGGTAGAGATGACTAATCTAGTAGACATCTACTGGGTAACAAACATAGTAGGTCAACAATATGTGTTGAATGAACAAATGACTAATAGTTAATGAGGTGACTGCAGCCATGAAATTAAAATATGCTTGCTCCTTGGAAGGAAAGCTATGACAAACATAGACTGCATATTAAAAAGCAGAGACATCACTTTGCTGACAAATGTCTATATAGTCAAAGCTATGATTTTTTTTTTCTAGCAGTTCTGTACAAACGTGATAGTTGGACCATAAAGAAGGCTGAGCACTGAAGAACTGATGATTTCACATTATGGTTCTGGAACAGACTCTTGAGAGTCCCTTGGACTGCAAGGAGATCAAATCAGTCAGTCTTAAAGGAAATCAACCATGAATATTCATTAGAAGTACTGGTGCTGAAGTTGAAACTCCAGTATTTCGGTTACCAGATTTGAAGAGCCACCTCATTGGAAAAGACCCTGATGCTGGGCAAGATTGAAGGCAAAGGGAGAAGGGGACAGCAGAGGATGAGATCATTAAATAGCACCACCAACTCAATGGACATGAATTTGAGCAAACTCTGCGAGATAATGGAGGACAGAGGAGCCTGACATGCTGAAATCCATGGGGTCACAGACTCAGTTATGACTTAGCAGCTGAACAACAACAATGACCAATGAAATTCTGTATGAAATTACCATTAATCAAGATGAGTTCTGAAGGTGCTGAACCAAAAGGAAAGGTGAAAAGAAGCATCACTCAGACCTCTACTCACTCAACCCTACCCCAAAACAGACCTTGAAAATGAGGAAGCCTCCCCTCTGCTATGTCCTGGAATTGATTCATGAAGAGGCTACCCCCTTTCCTGTCAGCAGTCCTCTTCCCACATGTGCTCGAAGTCTATGACTGTCAGAATTGCAGCTCAACCCAGGAAGGGGAGGGAGGGCAGAGTGGGCCTAGCTTTCTGGGAAATGAAATTGTCAGAGACAGGAGCGTCCTGAAAACAATGCATATGTGGGTTCTAAATTTACTCTGCACTCTTTTGGCAGAAAAAAAATGATGACAAATGCTCCATGTTACCCAGAAAGAAACCTTTCCTTCATATACTATGTGTGTGTGTGTGTGTGTGTGTGTGTGTTAGTCACTCAGTCCTGTCTGACTCTTTACAACGCCATGGACTGTAGCCCACAAGACTCCACTGTCCATGGGATTTCCCAGGCAAGAACACTGGAGTGGGTTGCCATTTCCTTTTCCAGGGGATCTTCCTAACCCAGGGATTGAACCTGGGTCTCCTCTGCTGTTGCTGCTGCTAAGTCACTTCAGTCGTGTCTGGCTCTGTGAGACCCCACAGACGGCAGCCCACCAGGCTCCCCTGTCCCTCCCTGGGATTCTCCAGGCAAGAACACTGGAGTGGGTTGCCATTTCCTTCTCCAGGGGATCTTCCCAACCCAGGGATTGAACCTGGGTCTCCTGTATTGAAGCCAAATTCTTGACCATCTGAGCCACCAAGGTGATGCAGCCTATATTGTTAGTCTGTGGAAATAGATTTCTTCCTGTCCATAATAGCTGCAGCCGTGCATTTCTGTTAGATGCTTTTTTTTTTTTAAATCTCAAAAGGCCCTGTGCACAAGGATGTGCCTTCCTGTTTAAGATCTGAGAAGATTCTAGCAGACTCTGGAAGGAGAATAAGGAAGACCAAAGTAAATCTGTGTGCCCTCTCCACTGGCAAATGGCATGCCTGGATGACTCCATATTTTTGAGAAGTAATAAACAACAGCTGGGAATGGGAGGAAAGTCAACATGGAGTTTATATAGTAATTGATTCTTGAAACACCTTGATAAATTCACTCAACTTGTCACCTTCACAAGTTAGCCTCATCCTCTCCTTTGGCTGAGGAAAAAGCAAAAAGGATCATGGATAGCCTTGTGATGGTCATATGTCACTCATTAACTTCTCATGCAAGTCGCCATATCAGTAAAAATTATTTTTTTAAATTTTAAGATGGCATTTATTTTTCTAAATATAGAATCACTTTTCAGTTCAGTTCAGTTCAGTTCAGTCCCTCAGTCATGTCTGACTCTTTGCGACCCCATGAATCGCAGCACACCAGGCTTCCCTGTCCATCACCAACTCCTGGAGTTCACCCAAACTCATGTCCATCGAGTCGGTGATGCCATCCAGCCATCTCATCCTCGGTTGTCCCCTTCTCCTCCTGCCCTCAATCCCTCCCAGCATCAGAGTCTTTTCCAATGAGTCAACTCTTCACATGAGGTGGCCAAAGTACTGGAGTTTCAGCCTTAGCATCATTCCTTCCAAAGAATCACTTTAAAACCAGTTTAATAAGATAAATGTTAACATTATGCAGAATATCGATATACAGAAACTTTATTAGTGGGAAAAATCTTGTATTTATTAATACTACTTGGTTTGAATATTGCTATCAATGTTTGCATTTAAAGTTTTGTTTTTCTTTGCAATTGGGTTCTAAAGACTCTCCCTAATTTTTTTGAGCATTGCTAGTTAAACCTATAGCAATTAAGGCAAATAGAACAATGAGAATTATTTTTAAGATAAAAGTTCAGTTTTTAGCCAAAGTTTGCCCCTGAATTTGGAGGTCTCATTAGTGTTATGCTTAACCTTTGATTAATATACTGGCAGACCCATTTCCCAAGTATGTTATCCCAGAGGGGCAGTATCTTCCAGAATGACTGTTAGTAGATCTGGCTGCATTGACTCAAAAGTCCTCTACTCACAGATATTCAGACTGAGGTTCTACCATGTAGGTAGATAGGGAACTAAATGTGTAAAAGCCCATTATTTAAGAAATATCGATATTTCCCAACTAAGTGCCCTTTTATGCACTGCAAGGAACCTTGATAAAAGCACTCCTTTCTCTCTTAATTAAAAAAATAAAATCATTTGGAAGCAGGAAAATTTAGGTATGACTCTCTGATATTAGATGCTGTACATTATACTCTGTTTCCAAGAAATATATTGTTTTTCTGCTGGTACATATACACAGAACAACATTCTAAGACAACTTCATTTCCTATTTGGTGTGTATAATTATTTAGAGCAAGCATGTAAATTAATTCTTAGCCAAATGAGAAAGTTTTCATAACCTTAAAAAGCCTATTCCAGATACAATCCTAGAAAAATTCATGGCCTTCCACAAAATCCTATATTTGCATTTAATTTTGGAAGGTGAGAAGGCTAGGTCAGTCTAGGTCAGATATAATACTTGCTGATGTAACTGCATTTTATGGTAAATGACTCCTCTGCTTTGCAGCTTTCTGGCCAACACGCTCTACATTTTCCCAAGTGTGTCTGTTTTCATCCATGCTTTCTTTCACTGTGCACCGCTGGTTTCCTCCGTAGTCTTTTCTGCATGTACATTATCTTCATCTTTTTAGTTTGTTTTGTTTGTTCATCTGCTCTACTCTTTCCAGTGCATGGACATGGCTGTGGTGAAGCAGTGTATTTGTGTGTTGATAGATGTTTATGTGTCCCTGTGTAAATTTTTGTCTGTTGAAAAGCATGTATACATGTGGTTGCCCCTGACAATATAGTATGTAGATATTAGGCTATGCACAGATACTAAGGGACCAAAAAAAGTAATTATTACCTAAATCCATCATGTATGATTTAAAGTGTATGCCATGATGGAGCAACTCATAATTTTCCTCCTCTCCAGAATCCCAGGGATGGGGGAGCCTGGTGGGCTGCTACCTATGGGGTTGCACAGAGTTGGGCACGACTGAAGGGACTTAGCAGCAGCAGCGGCCATTACCTTTAGATATTTTATTTTATTTACACTTTTTAAATATACTTTATTTAAAAGACAGTATATGAATAGTCTTTTAACGCCAAAATTTGGCAGAATGTTGAAGCATTTAGACCATTGTTGTTTCATGGCTCCATGTAAAAGTATACGGCCTCCTATTCAACAACTTTAAGAAAAATATCATTGATCAAACACACAATTTACTTACTGTTAAGTGATTAACTCATTTAGATGTTCCCACTGACTTAATACATCAAAATGTTTGGAAATTCTTATAAAAATAAATTTAGATTTTGTATTGGATTTCTACAGAACAAAATACAGGAAAACAAATTACAAGTGGATTAAGCACAAATGAAAATGGTAAACAATGAAAATATTAGAAGAATGTGCAGGATAAAAATTTTATAAACCTAGGATATTATAGACTTTATAAGGCAAGACACAAATCCAGAGGCCATAAAGATAATCAGATTTGTTTACATAAAAATGTTAAACCTTTATATGCCCAACACTATAAGAAAGAAATACAATCAACAAAATAGGAAAATATGATAAACTTGTATAATCCACAAAGGGTTAAAAGCCAATATCAATAATAAATGAACAGTTTAGTAGAAAAGTAAGAAAAGAATACATGTAAGCCAGTTATAACATATGTAGATAAAAATATGTATTTATATAATACAACAATAAATTGTAATTAGCAATTGTGAAAATTCAAGTGAAACAATTATATATATACACACACACATGTGTAATCTCGAGTGCCAGAAATTTAGAAAATACTATCTAGTATTGATACCTAGTTTTGTTAAAGATGTGGTCCCAGGTGGCTCAGCAGTAAAGAATCCGCTAATATAGGAGACACAGGTTCAATCTGTGGGTCAGAAAGATCCCTTGGGAGAGGAAATGGCAACCCACTCCAGTATTCTTGCCTGGGAAATCCCATGGACAGAGGAGCCAGGTGGACTTCAGCCCATGGGGTCGAAAAAGTGTCAGACACCTGGGCAAAAGCTATCCCTATGCTACAGAAATCAGCCTGAGTATTAATCCTTGAACTGCATTGTTGAAAGGTAAACTAGAAGGATCACTGACCTTTTTGGGGACCACTGAAGTAGATGTGTTAGAAGACATGCAATGGACTGGAGACTCCATGAGGGCAGGAATTTTGTTTTATATGTGTATCTCCAGCCTTTAATATTGTATCAAGTATTTAATAAGGTGTTTCTTTAATGAAATGAATGAATTCACAAAAGAACAATTGAAAGAATGAATGAACCCTACTGGTACCTCACAAGATAGTTGAATCAGTTGTATTCACTCCACAATTTGCCAAAGGAAAAGAGAGAGGATATAGTACATAACAAAAGAGAGTTCACCAAGGTTTTCCTGGTGAGAAGCCATGGAAATCCTAACAGTCTTATCAGCGATCTTTCAGTTACACATTCTCAGTGTCTCAGAACATTTATGTGCTTAGAGGGCCAAATTTTGCAAATGGCACAATCCATTCTCCTTTTTAAAATACAGTCAAGGTGGCGCTAGCGGTAAAGAACCCACCTGCCAATGCAGGAGCCAGAAAAGATGTGGGTTCAACCCCTGGGTCAGGAAGATCCCCTGGAGAAGGAAATGGCAACCCACCCCAGTATTCTTGCCTGGAGAACCCATGGACAGAGGGGCCTAGTGGGCTACAGTCCATAGTGTTGCAAGAGTTTGACATGGCTGAAGCAACACACACACACAGAGTCATGAATGTTTTTTTTTTTTTTCAAACTAAACTCTTTCAACTACTAATAAGCTAGATCAACCTAACTCTAATCTCTAGCTAAAATTCTTAAGAATAATATAGTCTTAATATCTAGGGATGAACTATAAATTGTACTCTTCCGTCAAAGCCCCTGATTGCTTTTGCATACGTATTTGTGCTTTGGTAATTTAGAATTTATTTCTCTCTCTTCTCCTCTCCTCCAGGACAGCTCCTGTCTATTTAAACAGAAAGAGCTTTAATCTAAGTCAGAGCCAAGCCTGGAGAGTCGGGGAAAGGCAAATCTCCTGAAGTTCAAAATCAATTGGGTTGCTATTAACAGCCTTGCACTTGTACCCGTTTCAGACTCAGTGCTGAAGCTTGGAGCTTTTTTATCTAGAGCTGCTTATTTTGTCTCAGAGTATGGTGAGGGTCCCCAAGAAATGACCCAGAATCAAGTGCCGGGGAGGTACTGGACTTTTATAGCCTGAGACTAAACGCAAACTTGAAAGTAAATTTCATCATTAAAGATAGAAGAAATGACAATAGGATTCCTGCTTCTTTTAAGAGCCAACACCAGAACACCCACTGGCAGTGAACACCAGGTATTGAAGATTTTTTTCCTTTTAACAAAGGTCATCTTCTTTATCCAGCTGCCTTTTTGTGTGGTAAGACAAAAATCGACTCAGCTCACACAAGATTTACTTTGTGTTTCTCTTGAATAATAGACTTTAATGTACGCAACAGAAGTCATACTTGCCATTCCTGAAACAAATGACTGTTTGTGATTTTGAAGCTGTTCTGATTTCACCAATAGCAAGTAGAAGACAGCATATGTTTTGCAGTTTATGACGGATTGCACCAAGAATTTGCACATTTGTTTTCACAGATCAAAAGATGCATGTGTATTACAGCCATAAAGTAGTTGCTATTAGGTGTGTATTTGACAAATGTAAACTTAGGAACCTGGCCTTCCCAGATGGTGCTAGTGGCAAAGAATCTGCCTGCCAATAAGAGATGCAGGTTTGATCCCTGGGTCAGGAAGATCCCCTGGAGTAGGTAATGGCAACCCACTCCAGTGTCCTTGCCTGGAGAATCCCATGGACAGAGGGGCCTGGTGGGCTACAGTTCATGAGGTCGCAAAGAGTTGGACATGACTGAAATGACTTATCACGCATAAACTGAGGAACTAGGAATTTGGCTTACCTTCTGATCATCACTTAAGAGAAACAGAAAATTTGAAACTAAAACTATGATTATTTTAGTCAACAATAATGAGGTCACATTTGGAAAACAAAAGCTATAAGTAAAGAATAATAGACTCAACAAAATCATAGATATTTGGTTGAGAAAAACAGGATGCATGCCATCCTCTGCTTCATGTACTGGTAACCACAAAAGGTCCACTGACACTCAGGTTTTTGTGCCTGTGTGCTCAGTCCTGTGTAACTTTCTTGCAGCCCCATGGACTGTAGCCTGCCTCCTCTGTCCATGGGATTCTCCAGGCAAGAATACTAAAGTGTGTTGTCTTGACCTTCTCTAGGGGATCACACCTGCATTTCTCATGTCTCCTGCTTTTTCAGGGAGGTTCTTTACCACCACCTGGGAAGCCCCCTTCCAAGAGCTTGCTTGCTTTTGTGCTCAGTTGTTTCACTCATGTCTGACTCTTTGAGACCCATGGACTGCAGCATGCCAGGCTTTCCTGTCCTTCACTATCTTCCAGAGTTTGCTCCAACTCATGTCTATTAGGTCTGTGATGCCATCCAACCGTTTCATCCTCTGTTGCCCTCTTCTCCTCCTGCCTTCAGTCTTTCCTACCATCAGGGTCTTTTCCAAGATGAGTTGGCTGTTCACCTCAGGTGGCCAAAGTATTGGAGCTTCAGCTTCAGCATTAGTCCTTCCAATGAATATTCAGAGATCGGGGAACTGGGACTTGGTGGGGTTAATCGACCTTCCCCAGATCCAGCCAGTCCATCTTAAAGGAGATCAGTCCTGCGTGTTCATTGGAAGGACTGATGCTGAAGCTGAAACTCCAATACGTTGGCCATCTCATGCGAAGAGTTGACTCATTGGAAAAGACCCTGATGCTGGGAGGGATTGGGGGCAGGAGAAGAAGGGGACGACAGAGGATGAGATGGCTGGATGGCATCACTGACTCAATGGACATGAGTCTGAGTAAACTCTGGGAATTGGTGATGGACAGGGAGGCCTGGCGTGCTGAGATTCATGGGGTTGCAAAGAGTTGGACACAACTGAGCAACTGAACTGAACTTGAATCATTAGTCCCTTTATTTTTAATGATTTGGTCCATTTAACTATTAAGTGTTTACTGGGGTTGTGAAGAGTCAGGCATGACTGAGCGACTGAACTGAACTGAACTGAACTGAAGAAGTGGAATTTGAACTCATTAGCATCTGTGCTCTTAATCTTTCCATCTAGATCAAGATTTAGGAAGTTTTCATCTCTTGACTCAGGAATTCTGCTTTTGGGAATCTACTCTTATGAAATCATCTTTATTACTTGTGATGGAATTAATTTTCTTAATATTGGAGGGTTTTTAGATTTCTCCCTGTGTAAAGAGACATCATTTTCAGCTCAGTCCCTGCCCCAACCCCTGAGATGGGTCTCTCTTGGCCAGACTGCTGCTAATGTTATAAAAATCTGAACAAAGTAAAAGAAGCCAAGAATTGGAGGTTAGCAGAAAAGTGGAGAGGAAGAGATAGACTGGCAGAGAGTAAAAGCCACATAATTTACAGATAAAGGAAAGTTTGGGGAGCCTAAACGTTTGGGGGAAGATATTAGCAAAAGAAAGATAATTTAGGGGGAGAAGAGGGGTATTAAAATATATGGGAGGACATGAAACAATCTTTTCTAATGTCTTTAAAGACCGTGACTCTAAAAGCATCATTAACTGAGCATGTGTTAGAAGTGCAAATTCTTAGGTCCCAACCCATATCTACTGAATCAGAATCTTCAGGATGGGGAGATTCAGCATTTTAATGATCCTTTGAGTGTATAAGCTTGAGACATGTGGCTTGAGACACACATTTAGAGAGTAGGATTGTACTTTCTAAGTGTACCCAGATCTGGAACCAAACTATGTGATACACAAATTAAATAGGGTGATGCACCTAATCCTTACTATTGCAGTGTTATATCATCAGTTATCATTGACTCAATGGACATGAGTTTGAGCAACTCCAAGAGATAGTGAAGGACAATGAAGCCTGGCGTTCTGCAGTCCACGGGGTCACAAAGAGTTGGACATGACTTAGTAACTGAACAACGACAGTCAACAGTTAAAAACCTAAATATCCAACAGCATGTGGATGATTAAGTAGAAAATGCTATACTGACTCAGTAAAGTATAACATAACCATCAAAACATTTTTTATCATCCTTTAAGAGGAAAAAGGCAGAATACAAAATCATATGTGCCACATACATATACATTATAGAAACTCAGAGAAAAAGACCAGACGTGAATATATCAAAAGATTAACTGTAGTTATTTTTAGATAGAATATGGGTTGTTCTCTCCATTTTGATTTATTACTCTATTTCCTTTTTTAGAAGCATTTTATTACTATTTTGACTGTGTTGGGTCTTCATTGTCATGCTAGGCTTTCTTTTTGTGGCACACAGATTTAGTTTTCCTGTGTCCTGTGGGATCTTAGTTCCCCGACCAGGGATCAAACCCACATCCCCTGCACTGAAAGGCCAGGGAAGTCCTTTCTTACTATATTATTGAGTTCCATACATTTCCTATAATGATCATGCAATAATTTTATAAAGAAAAGTATATGATAAACTTTGTTTCTGTGATAAAACACTATTTAGAACAATACTTCCTCCCGATTGACCCTAGACATGGACTGAAAGGCTCAGATTAGGTTTAGAGAAAAGTTTCAGATTGAGAAGAGTTGTCAGGGATGCCCCAGGACACGTTGAGATTCTGATTTTGTTTGTTTATAGCCTCCTTGAGAATTTGCTTGTAATCATTATGCCATATTGTTATCAGTTAGCAAGAGTAGGTTCAGCTGCATGACAGAAAATGACCCCCTGCCCCCGCAAACAGTGGCAATTTAAACAAATTAGTTTATTACTCAATCACAAAAGAGAAAAGGAGAGGCCAATAATTTCTTAGCTGCTCACTCAGAAATCCCACAACACAATTATGCTTATACCTTGTTTCCCAGAAGTTAACCACAGAGGTGTACCTTAGGTAGAAAGAGGTTGGAGAATGTAATTTTCTGGCTGAAAATACCAATATATTGTCCTCCTGAAAACCTCGAGTTTCTGTTATAAGAAAGATAGGGAGAATAGATACTGAGTAGCCAAAGTATCTGTTTGCTGCCCTGAAGAAGTTATAAAGGAATAACAGCAAGGATGTACTTTTTGCTTGTGTGCTTTCCCTGGCGTAAGGGAAGAGTGGGACTATGATGGACAGAGGACCATTGTGCTTATCAGCAAACCTCTACCAAAATTAAATATAATTTGGCAAGTTAATTCAACTGAACAAATAATTGCTTGATGCTAATTTGCTAGTCTTGGGTGTACATAAATCATTTTTATACACAAGAATTTAACTCTATGAAGTTTTTCCCCTCCGTAGTCTCCTCTAATCCATGTTTCATTTCATGTCCTCTTTGTTACCCCAAAATCAAACAATTCATTTTATAGGTAAGAGTAGTCAAGATAAGACGAATGCAATTCCAAGACCTATATCTGTTCAAGACAGAGAATGACACAAGACAGAAAAGGACTCCAGAGACGGGAGAGGTCATCTTTTTCTTAAGTGCACATAACCCTGCTGGTTACATGCAAGCTAGATAAGTGCCCTACAAAATTTAGGATTCTGAGATACTTTTGGAAATTTCCATATATTCCAAAAACCTCTCTAGGATTTCCTAGGGGTCATGATCCCAATTTTAAATAAGGCGACATCAGTCATTATTCTAAAAAGAACTCTGGTAGCCTATCTTTCACCTAGTTAAACATTTAATTATAAAGATTAAACTACAAAGAAGAAATCTATGGGGAACAATGGATATGACAGTAAGTTATCTTTTTTTTTTTTTTAAAGATACTATCTCCCAGCTGAAGACCAATATAAAGGCTAGAACTCAAGCGAATCTTTTTCTGAAAAATGGAGTAAATGAATTCAAACAAAACTCTAAAATATCACCCCAGACATCAATTAGAGTGTCAAATAGAAGGGATGGGCTGCCCAAAGGAAACTCATGAACTTTTTATTGGATTGGGGGAAAACCCATGTTTCTTGCCTTTCTAAGTGGATATAACAGTACCAGGGAAAACTTGAATGAAAATACGATCTGCTGCTGCTGCTGCTAAGTCATTTCAGTCGTGCCCGATTCTGTGCGACCCTGTAGACAGCAGCCCACCAGGCTCCACCATCCCTGGGATTCTCCAGGCAAGAACACTAGAGTGGGTTCCCATTTCCTTCTCCAATGCGTGAAAGTGAAAAGTGAAAGTGAAGTCACTGAGTCATGTCCAATTCTCAGCGACCCCATGGACTGCAGCCCACCAGGCTCCTCCATCCATGGGATTTTCCAGGCAAGAATACTGGAGTGGGGTGTCATTGCCTTCTCTGGAAAATATGATCTAGTAACCTTAAATTATGTGAAATTCCTCATCTTGTGAATTTTAGGGTTTTTAGCTTCCTTGATATGATCACAATTATTTCAGAAAAGCAGGCAAAGAATCAGAAAATAGGCAAATGGCATTATAGAAAGCATATCCAGTTGGTACTGTCTTCTGCATATGCAGGGCTGTTTACTTAATCAATCCCATAATTTTTTCCCAATTGTACTGAAAATGACTCCAACAGAGCAATTCCCACTACTCTTCTTTTCAGACCATGCCACAGATAAATTGGAAAATTTATCTGATACTAAACTGAGACTTCCTTCACAATATACCAAAATTAACTCAGAATGGATTATGGACCTAGGTGTAAAATCTAAACCTATAAAACAGCCAGAAAAAAAAACAGGAAAACCCTTTGTGATCTTGGATTCGGCAAACATTTCTTAGCCATGGCACCAAAACACAATCCATAGTGAAGAAATAAAATTGATAAATTAGACTACATCAAAACTTAAAACTTCTGTTCTTTGAGAGATGTTGTTAAATAAAATAAAAAATGAGGCAGGGGTATGGGAGAAAATATTTTCAAATTGTATATTTGATTAGGAAAAATCTGCATGCAAAATATGTAAAGGATTGATACATCAATAATAAAAAACAATAAAAATATAAAAAAGTTTTAAACACATACTTTATCCAAGAAGGTATACAGATAGCAAATAAGAAAAAGATTCTCATATCATTAGTTCTCAGAGAAACACAAATTAAAATCACAATGAGATTTTATTATATATCTGTTACAATGGCTAAAATTAAAAAGACTGACCATACCAAGGGTTGGTGAGGATATAGATGAATTATTACTCTCATATAATGCTGGTGAGAATATAAAATGGTACAATCCCTTTGGGAAATGGTTTGGCAGTGTCTGAAAAGTTAATGCAGCCATTCTATTCCTAGATATTTACCCAAGAGAAACAAAAGCATATGTCCACACAAGGAAATGAACAAAAATGTCCATAACAGCAATTTTTGTAATATGTAAAATCTAGAAACAGACCCAAAGTTCACCGACTGGATACACAATCTATGTTATACCTATCCTATGAAATTACTACTCAGCAATAAAAATGAATGAACCATTGATATATGCTATGACAGGGATAACTCTCAGTAACACTATGCTGAGTAAGACAAACCAGAGTGAGGAACCATTCAGTGTATGGTTGCATGTATATAAAATTATTTTAAAAAACCCAAGGTAGCCTATAGTGACAGAATACAGATCAGTGTTTGCCTGGGAAAAGAGCGGAGAGGGTGGGAAGGGGCAGAAGCGAGAGCCTGCAGAGGGGCAGGGGAAAATTTTGGGGGTGATGGATATGTTTATTATTTTGGTTGTGGTGATGATTTGATATATATATGTCAAAACTCATCAAATATACAATAATTTTAAAAATGGAAGTATAATTGACATATAACAGTATATTAATTTCATATGTATAACACAATGGTTTCATATTTATATACATTGTGAAATGATCATCCTAATAAGTCTAATACCATCTGTTATCACTTTAAATAGGCACAATTTATAGTATGTCAGCACAGTGGTAAAGAATCTGCCTACCAGTACAGGAGACTCAAGAGACGTGAGTTTGATCCCTGGGTCAGGAAGATCTCCTGGAGGAAGAAATGGCAAGCCACTTCAGTATTCTTGCTTGAAAAATTCCATGGACAGAGGATCCAAGTCCATGGGGTTGCAAAGAGTCAGACATGACTGAGTGTGTGAGCAGGCACGCATGTACAGTCACTACAATAAAATTGTTTTATAAAATGAAATGAGGATTTCCTATTTTGGTTGACCATTCTATCATTTTATTCTGCTTTGTTTTTTCATTTATTTTTAAATAAAAAAAAATTGGCCACACTGCATAGCATATGGGGTCTTAGTCTCCAGTCCAGGGATTGAACCCATGCCCCGTCATTGGAAGCATGGATTCCTAAGCACTAGACCATTAGGAAAGTCCCACTCTATCATTTTAATACTGTAAATCTGCTCACATTCAAATTTCTTGCACATTACAATCTTTCAGTGTTACTATAAGATTATCCTTGTTCAATTTGCTATAAAAATTCTCATTTTTAGACAATTTCCGTCAGACTGATGTTACTCTACATCTCTATTAGTTTGTGTCTGTCTGTCACTCAAAGATTCTGCTGAGACAATCCTGTTTCATCACCACTAAAATGAAAGAAACAGCAATTTACATAGGGTTAAGAGGATAACTGAGGTTATATTTTGGTAATCTCTGAAGTGCTATACCTGTCTGACAAACACATTCAAGGTCAGGTAATGCCCACCCAATTCTCTGAACGTGGGTGCCTAGGCCCACTGACCACCCTCCCTGCTGGAGAGGGCAGGAAAAACCATCCTGGACTCTTGAAGAAGGCTTGTTGCTGCAGCCAGCAACAAACAATTATGAAAAACAGGGTTCCTGTACAAGATGGAGGAATAAGAAGATATAGAGCTCACCTTCCCCGATGAATACATCAAAAATACATCTACACGTGGAACAATACTCCTGAAAACTAACCGGAAACAAATGAGAGATTGTATTACGATTGTTATAATTAATTACCATTAACATAATTATTATTTCTAGCCTCTAAGCAGCTATAGTTTTTCTATAATCGATAGCAACAATGTGACAAATTTAAGGCTGACAGGAATAATATTCTTTTTTTTTGTTTTTTTGCATTTCTCATGACCCCTCATATAATTCTCAGAGCATAATAGAGATTCAGTAAATACTTGCATGCATGCTAAGTTGCTTCAGTCTTGTCTGACTCTTTGCAACTCTTTGGACTGTAGCCAGACAGACTCCTTTGTCCATGGGTTTCTCCAAGCAGCAATACTGGAGTAGGTTGCCATGCCCTCCTCCAGGGCTTAACCCAGGGATCGAACTCATGTCTCCTGCGTCTCCTGTATTGGTAGATGGGTTTTTACCATTAGTGCTACCTGGGAAACCCAGTAAATACTTGAGTGATTAATATTTTCTCCTCTCACTGTGTGTAAGGTAAAACGTCAAACAAGGCATAGAAAAACTTTCTTAACACTTTTGCTCTAGAAAACTTAGAATTATACTGAAATATTGGGTATGGTTGAAAGGATGCTAGAACAGGTGTCTAAAAGTCTAGATTGCTTTTCTAAAAACAATGTTATTTGAAAAATTCTGTTTGGGGCTCTCTAGACTTCAAGTTCCTAGCCTAAAAGAATGTTTAAGTCCCCCAAACTCAAATGCATATTCTTCTCATCACTACAAATTTTCACCTCCAATAAGAGGAAGATAGAAAGTTAACTTTATGATGAAAATTTTGTCATTTTTAGTTCTAAAAAAAATGGCACTTTTCATAAGAAAGGTACCAGCAGCATTGAACCAAACAAATAACAAAATAAGTTTGTGAAAACTTTTTTATACTGGATAGTTTTTAAAAATTCAAGTTTGCATCATAGAAAAAAACCCAGAACTTTGTCATTATTCCTTCCTGTTTAGTACTTGAAAGAAATCTTTGCATTATATTTCTGGGGAGAAGAGCACCCTACATTTTTTAGAGCACAGAATCTGTACTGAACTGACTAGAAAGGTCATTTATATAACAGACCTACTTCTTGGATGGAGGGAGCAGTATGCCATAGGGCATATGGGTTTAACAATTATACTTAACTGGCCCTAGGATCAGAAGGTCCTATATGTGTCTCCCTAAATCTCCTGTTGTAATTGTTTGCTGTTTCATAGTGTTGAATCATATTAGAAGATCCTCTGATTTATTTTCCAGTAAAGTTAGCAGCAACAAAGTGGCATTAGTTAAAGAAAATTTGGGGGCTTCAGTGGTGTATCAATGGAAAAGACTCTGTCGGCCAATGCAGGAGATACAGGTTCAACCCCTGGTCCGGGAGGATTGCACACGCCACAGAACACCTAAGTCTGTGCATCACAACTATTGAGTCTGTGCTTTAGAGCCTGGGAGCCACAACTACTGACGGCCGCTTGCCTAGAGCCTGTGCTCCTCAGCAAGAGAAGACTCAGCAATGAGAAGCCCATGCATCACACCTGGAGAGTAGCCCCTGCTCACCACAGCTAGAGAAAAGCCCTGCACGGCAATGAAGACCCAGCACAGCCAATACCAACCAAATAAATAAATAAAATTATTTTTTTAAAAAGAAAATTTTGTATTGAAGTGTTGATGACATTAAAGGTTTAAGCACTTCAGGCTTGCTGAGGGCACAGATGTACAGATTTGAGGGACCACCTGCCTTCCTCATTTGTTAAATAAAACACTTCTATTTTCAGCTCAACAAATATTTATTAAATATCTATTATGGGCTAAGAACGTGGAATGTAGAAATTAATGTTTTAGCCCCTCCCCATTAAGGAGCTTATAGAAGAGATCAAACAGCCTGATAAACAAAATGTAACCCTATGGAAACCATGATCTCATGTGATCCAGTCTCGGAGCAATTACAGAAGCATAGTCAGATAACCAAAAAAGCACTTTTGAAGAGGGCCAACTTCTGTTACTCAAACTCTAAGAAATGAAATACAATCTTTGTTTCTAAAAAACCCATTCTCACCCATTTCACTCTTACTGCAGGCATTCCTGCTTTTCTTCCCAACTCAGAGACTATTTCTTTCTCCCCCTGCCCCAACTCCATAATCCCCATGAAATTTTGCTTCAAGACATCCTTATCTCCTGATTCTGCTTTAAACCTGCTAGAGGAAGTCTTAGAAATAAGGAAAGAAACAGATCTAGCTGGGCCAGTAATCTCTTTAGCAGCCAGGAGAAAATGTTTGAATTATGCTATTTTTTTTTTTTATCTTGCACAAAGAAATCAGGAATTAGTATGAAAGGTATTGTGATGGAAATATATACAAGGATGAGAACTAGTTCGAAGGAAGTAAATGGAAGACTTTACCAAAGACCTCTTGCCACTTAGGTTTTGATGGGACTTAAAAGAGTCGGACACGACTGAGCGACTGAACTGAACTGAACTGAACTGAAAATTTGTCAGAAAGGCAAGTAGGGATTGTGGTGATAGACAAAGTTTCATTTACAAGTGTCTTTGGATGTGGGTAAATCGGGAGACCAATAAGAATCCTGGAAGATAATGAGGTACTTCTTCCAACACGAAGTTTACTCATTGGTGAAGGATAAGGCAGAAATGAACAAGATAAGGAACTGGATATTTCCTTTGTAACAGCTAGTATTTTACAGGATGACATAGAAGAATGATGATGTGTACATAAAATAGTGCATGGTAAGTCCCTTCAGTCATGTCCAACTCTTTGCAACCTATGGACTGTAGCCCACCAGACTCTTCTGTCCGTGAGATTCTCCAGGCAAGAATACTGGAGTGGGTTGCCATTTCCTTCTCTAGGAAATCTTCTGTTCCCACGGATAGAATCTACATCGCCTACATCTCCTGCATTGGCAGGTGGGTTCTTTACCACTAGCGCCACCTGGGAAGCCCAGATAAAGGGAAGTTTTAAATAACACAGGGAGCCCAGCCTAGTCCTCTGAGATGATCTAGAGGGGTGGGATGGGGGAGGAGTGAGAGGAGCCATATATATAAAATATTATAACTGATTGCATTGTCAACAGAAACCAACACAATATTATTAAGCAATTTTCCACCAATAAAAAATTAAAAAAAGAAAAGTGATGATGTGAAGATGTTTTGGACATAAAATTAAAAAGAAAAACAAGGACAAATAAAATATTTCTAATTCTAATATGCTAAATTCACTTAAATATAATTCTAGCCCACATAAAGTAACCGGCAAGGAGGTCAAATGCGGTGGTATTGAGACTTCAGTTATCAAGGGAGCTGCTAGTAAAATCATTCTGCTAAAAGTGGGATGCCGGATAATTTCTTGGCTTGCTTGCTGACTGTGTCATTTCACAGAAAGAGCAGGTACTTGACAGAGGGAGCTGCATCTCTGAAATTAATTCTGAATATAAGGGAGGGTGACCTGGTCAGGCGGACATCACAGGGAATTTGGGAGAAAAGAGTTAAGAGAATCATGTCATTTTAGAATTCATAACAACCAAATAAAGTATTGCTGGACATACTTATATCCATGTCGTCCATTTGAATGATTTTATTCATTCAGAAATATTTATCAAGTACCCACTGTGTGATTTATTTGCCTATTCACCAGGGTCATGTATGTGTGTGTCTATCTGGATGTGTCTGTGGTTGTGTGTAGAGAGATAGAACTCGCTCCTGCCCCAGATTCACTACTCTTGTCAATTCAAAGGTATCACGTTTATGATGATAACTCGTATGTCTCTGGGTCTGACTTCTAAGCTTCTTGCAAAAGATTTTAGGCTCTGCAGCTGCTCCATCAACACACACACACACACACGCACACTTCTTGAAGTATTCAGAAAATGACCCAATTTTAGGAATTTACAGAAATATTTTAAAAGAGAGATTTGGATTTTCTCATGTCATGAAATTGGGAGTGTGAGCCAAGTTTATCTATATATCTGATAGGCCCAGCTAAGAGCTCTGTCTCTCCCTGAGAACTAGATAAGGACAGGAATGAATTCATGTGACAGCCACCACCCTACATCGTCCTCAGAATCGCTTTTCCTTTTCTGAACAGAGTCTGTTTCATGAGAGAGTTTTTCCTGGGCCAAGCTGACATGCAAAACTCCTCAGTCTCATGCTAAATAGACTTCCAGCCAGCTTGTCACCCTGGCTTACTTGACTTGTTCTAGAGGCAGCTTATATTCTGAATGGCAACCCACCACAGATTAATCAGCTTCAGTGGCTCAGATTGGTGAGGATAGGGACACGCTCAAATGTAAACATTTCAAATTTAATATTTAATTATATAAGCACAACTAGTTAGGCTGCATGGGGAGTTTTGTTGGGTTCATGTTTAAAACCACGTAAAAGTTTGAGAGAAAGACACATAACCAAAAATGAAAACAAAACAGAAAAATAAAGACAGAGAATTGCGTCAAGCAAATTGAGCTTCAGAGTAAGTTAAGTATAAAATAGCCAAGACTAGGGGGAAAAAAACCTTTCAAATCTATCTTAGAGTGAAAAAGGAACAAGGTAAAAATGGGCTCGGCGTTTGATTTTCATCTTATTATGCTAACAGATTACAGTAAGGAAAAAAAAACACAAAACTACTCATCTCCTAATTTGCTTCTATTTTCTCTATCAAGGAAAATGATATTTAAACTGAAAAGAGTAGAACAAACATGGTTAAGAGGAAAATAATGCCCAAATTAAGTGAAGAGATGATGAGAGAGCGCCTAGCTGTTTTGAATAAATTCAAGTCCCTAGATTCAAGGAAATTATCCCCAGGGACCTGGGGGAATTTACAGGTGTGATCTCAGAAATACTGTCAGCAGCAGCCGTTGAGTATTTGCAGAAAAGACATATGATGACAGAAGACGGGAAATAGGTAAATGTTCTGATTTTATACAAGTGGAAAATGGTGTATTACAAGCGCAACAGAACACTGAGCTCATCCACGATCCCCAGGAAAATCTGAGATTTTAAAAGCTGTTTTGAGGGAGGTTCAAGAGAGAGGGGACATGTGTATACCTATGGCTGATTCATGTTGATACATGACAGAAACCAACACAACATGTAAAGCAATTATCCTTCAATTAAAAATAAATTAAAAAAAAATTTTTTTTTAAATGCATTTTGAAAGGGCTTAGGGAATAACATGGCAATCTTTGGGATTCAGTATGGATTTGTGCTGAAACCATACCAAGGTGACTCTTAGATCTTGTTAGGAACAGGATGAGGCAGGGAAGTGGGATTGATAGTGATTTAAAGAAACAAAGTAGGGAATTCGCTGGTGACCCAGTGGTTAAGACAAGACAGTTTCACTGCTGAGGGCCTGGGTTCAATCCCTAGTCAGGGAACTAAGATCCTGCAAGTTATGAGAAGCAGCAGCTCCCCCAAAAAATGAAAATAAAGAAGCAAACTAAAACAAAAGCAAGATCAAATCGGTACTTGTCCTCCAGTTGTATGTATCTACTTGCTAGGGGTGAAATTAGGATGAGCTGAAAAAAAGAACTTCAAAGCAAGCAGCCAACTTGAATGATAAAAAGATACAAGACTCTGGGAGTGTGCTAGCAGGAATGTTAAAATTAGCAAAAGCCTGCTAATGTCAGACTGAAAATAGAGTGGATGCAAACATCTATCAGTAATCCAGAAAAATAGTGCATCTGTACTGTCCTTGGTCATTATCATGTGCTAATAATGTGATGCAAAATGCATATTTCCCTCTGACTATTTGGTGAGGAGTGGACTATAAGCAATAATCAACTGGACCAGAGCAACAAATGATCTCATCCTACAATTTTTGTGCTGAAAGGATCTTTGTAACACTTGAGGTAGCAAAAACTGATCAGGAGGCAGGTTGATTCAATAGGTTGAATGCTAGACTTATTAGTTTTTGTTTTTGTTTTTTGACGTGTTTACTAATTGAAGTTCAATATGATGTCGTAGAGATCTAGATTTCAGGAGGACATCTAACAGTTCTCTCATTTTAGCCATTTATGGACTATATGCCACACACTATGGTAGGAATTTCTTGTTCATTTATCTCTAATGTTTCTCTGATGGTCCAACAGTAAAGAATCTGCCTACAATGCAGGAAATATAGGAGATGTGAGTTTGATCCCTGGCTCGGGAAGATCCCCTGGAGGCAGGCCTGGCAACCCACTCCAATATTCTTGCCTAGAGAATCCCATGGACAGAGGAGCCTGGAGGGCTACAGTCCATAGGATTGCAAAGAGTCAGAAACAACTGAAGCGACTGAGCACACACATCTCTAATGCTTACAAAAGCCATGGTAATTCACAATATCTCTGAATTAAGATGAGGAAAGTGAGGCTCACAGAGGAGGTTAAGTCACTTGCCAGAGTTGTCAGCTAGTAAGTGTAGAGATGAGATTTGAATACAGCTCTGCTCCTTGCCTATACTCTGCTGCTATACTGCACAGCCTCTTTTATGAACTGTATATATACACTTGGGTCAGTTGCTTCCCTTGTGGCTCAGTTGGTAAAGAATCTGTCTGCAATGTGGGAAACCTGGGTTCGATCCCTGAGTTGGGAAGATCCCTTGGAGAATGGAAAGGCTACCCCCTCCAGTATTCTGGCCTAGAGAATTCCATGGACTGTATAGTTCGTGGGGTCACAAAGAGTCGGACACGACTGAGCAGCTTTCACTTCACTTCAGTTGATATTACAGTCAGGAGGATTTCTAAATAACTAAATAATTGTTCTAAAATAATTTTGGCAAATTTCAGATATAAAACCAAGGCCAAGGTACTTGTGTCCATTTAATGTTATTGTCAATGATTTGGGTAAATACATATGTCATGAAATTGAAAAGGATAACTAATGCTTCATCCAAAAGAATTCATATTGAATAGCATGTACAAAGTGTAACAATGGACCACACCTCTTGGGTAAAATTAACTAGGGATTAAGTGCAAATCATGCATTCAGAACTTAAAACTATAATCTTCCAAGCACGTATTAACATTTGGCTTACTGGCAATCTATGTGAAAAATCAAGTTTAATTAACAGCAACATCAATAGGAGTCAGCGGAATGATAATGTGGACAAAAAGAAGTGGGAGGAAGAAGAAATCTTTTTTTGTAATTCATTTAGTTTTGGCTGCCCCGAGTCATTATTGTTGAGTTTGGGCTTCCTCTAGTTGCAGGAAACAGGGGCTATTCTTCATTGTGGTGCTCTGGCTTTTCAATGCAGTGGCTTCTCTTGTTGCAGAGCGCAGGCTCTAGGTGTGGGCTCAGTAGTTGTGGCTCAAGGGCTCTAGGGTCTTGGGCTTCAGTAACTGTGGTTTAGTTGCTCCGTGGAACATGGAATCTTCCTGGACCAGAGATCAAACCTGTGTCCCCTGCATTGGTGGCAGATTCTTAACCACTGGACCACTAGGGAAGTCTCAGAAGAAATCCTAAGGCTGCATTAATACTCATTCATTTATTTATTCATTTTTACTTGATGTACACTAATCAAGGGAAATAAAAGACCATTTTACCTACTTTGTACCATTCCTCATGTATGGCTCACAGTGTTCTAGACATACCATAGTTTAAAATGAACTTTTGAACAACTGGGAGGAACCCAGGATGGGTCTTGGAAAGAAGACAGGAAAAAAGTTCTAGAGAACATGTTTACTGAGAGTTATATGAACATAAAATATTTAGCCTGAAAGTTCCTCAAATATTTGAAGAGAGTAGATTTCAAAGCTAGTCATTCATTTATTCATTTTGAATTCATTAAATATATAAATAGTTTTACTTATTCTTTCAAGATGGTGGAGTAGGAGGACTTGTGCTCATCTTCTCCTTCAAGAATACCAAAATCGAAATTAGCCACTGAACAACTATTGACAGGAAGATGTTGGAACCCACCAAACTCCTTGGATAGCAAACCAATCAGTCCTAAAGGAAATCAACCCTGAATATTCATTGGAAGGACTGATGCTGAAACTGAAGATCCAGTACTTTGGCCACCTGATGCGAAGAGCCAATCATCAAAAAAGACCCTGATGCTGGGAAAGATTGAAGGCAAATGGAGAAAAGGCCAGCAGAGGATGAGATGGTTGAATGACATCACTGATTCAGTGGACATGAACTTGGGTGAACTCTGAGAGATCCTGAGGGACAGAGAGGTCTGGTGCGCTGCAGTCCATGGGACCACAAAGAATCAGACATGACTTGGTGACTGAACAACAGGAATAAATAATTAGTTTGGGCTGTATGTTAAATATGTCAGGCACTGTCCTTGGTACTAGAAAGAAAAAAAATTGAAAAACATGATTCTTGGTCTGAAAGACTTTTTAGTCCAGTAAGAGAGAAAGAATTAGGAAAACTGAGACTCACGGTGTGTGCTATATACTAGAGGTATTCCTGGTGCAAAGAAAATGAGCACCTGGATGAGGCTGGAGGGTCACTGAAAGCCCAGAGAAAAGTGCACTCCAGATAAGATTAGAAAGATGAATAGGCATTACCTGAAGTGGGAGGTAGGGGGTTGGCAGGAAGAGCCTTTGGAGCAGAGGAAACAGCATGTGTAAATTTATGGGAAGATCTAATGAGCACAGAAGAATTGGTGAAAACTCAGGACATTCTGGTAACTGGGAGAAAGGATAATGTGTGTGGTAGCTTTGATAGGAAATGAGTCCTGAGTTGTATTCTAAACTAAGGAATTTGAGCTTTATCCTGAAAGCTATGTGAGCCTTGAAGCATTAAAACTAGGCAATGATGTCATTAGATTTTCATTTTAGAAAGATCCCTCAAGCAACAGTGGGGCTAGGCTGGGGGCATTAAGACTGGTTTTCATTGTTTGCAGTAGTTTGCTCTAGAAAGTCACTGCAAACAATAAATTAGTGAACCCTGAGTCATTGGCTCAGGGTTAAGTACAGGGTTAGGTTCCTTGCAAGCCTCTGGTCACAACATTTTCACCAACCAATCAATAAATAGCCTGGCTTTATATGTATTTATATTTAAAGATACCTTATATAATACATATCTTAAAGATAAATATATATATATATGTATGTATGTATAACTGAATTACTGTGCTGTACACCTGAAACACGGTATTTTAAATCTATGAAGAATTGATGCTTTTGAACTGTGGTTTGGAAAAGACTCTTGAGAGTCCCTTGGACAGCAAGGAGATCAAATCAGTCAATCCTAAAGGAAATTAACTCTGAATATTAATTGAAAGGACTGAAGCTTCAGTACTTTGGCCACCTGATGCAAAGAGTCAGCTCATTGGAAAAGACTCTGCTGCTGGGAAGGATTGAGGGCAAGAGGTAAAGAGGGCAACAAAGGACAAGATGGTTGGATGGCATCACTGACTCAATGGACATGAGTTTGAGCCAACTCTGGGAGATGGCGAAGAACAGGGAAGCCTGGCATGCTGCAGTTCATGGGATCTCAAAGAGTCAGACACAACTTAGCAACTGAACAACAACAGCAAATACTGCAATGTAAAAAAAGTCTCATCACAAGAGGGAAAAAAGCTCAATTATAGGCAGCATTTCTAGCTGAGAAGCGTTTAATGTGACAAATGTGACTATTCGGTCTTTGGTTTTCAGCCTCACAACATTGTTGTCCACCATGCTTTTTTAAAACTGTAAGGCTTCCCTGGTGGTCCAGTGGTGAAGAATCCATCTGCCAATGCAGGTGACGTGGGTTCGATCCCTGGTCGGGGAACTAGGATCCCACATGCTGCAGAGGAACTAAACCTGCATGCCACTGCTACTGAGCCGGTGTTCTAGAGCTTGTGAACTGCATCCATCAAGACCACACACTGCCACTATTGAAGCCTGTGTGCCTAGAGCCTGTGCTCCACACCAAGAGAAGACACCGCAACCGGAAGCCTGCACACTGCAGTAAAGAGTGGCCCCCACTTGCCGCAACTAGAAAAAGCCCACGTGCAGCAACGAGGACCACCACAGCCCAAGAATAAAATTAAAGAAATATGTCTTTACAAAATAAACACATAAAATCAGTCATCATCTCATGAATCCACAAATATATCCACTTTTCCATAGCCTCATCATGTACTGTAGATGGTACTGTAGCACTTTCTGGAGGACCTCCTGTACAGATCAACACATTTCATCTTCCTTTTCTGAATGTACCCTGCTGTTGATTGATTAACATTGAAATGATGGCCAACAGCAATGTTATTCATGCCTGAATCTTGCTTGTTCTAACTCCAGAGCCCTCCTGGTGCTTGGGAATACTAGACAGCACTTCTGTACTACGCTGGTCATTTTAAACTGCAGAATCACCAAAAAAAAGAAGAAGGCACAAAAATGCAAAAACTGTGGCAGTGAATAGACTGCCAAAAGGAAACTTGTTTACAGTCTGAGAAGAACTCTGCTTCGTTCAGTCTCTGCTGAGAAAATGCTCGCTGCTCACTGGGAGACTCGAATTTTTCACCACTCTGAGTACATCCAGGAACAACTGTGAAAGCCTGGGAATATTCTTTTTAGGGGTTATAAACAAATTTGGGCAAGGAGGGTAATTTTCAAACAGAGAACTCACAAATAATGAGGATCAACCATACTTTCAGTCTTCCAAGTTATAGCTGATGCACGCACACCTGAATTACGGCAGGTGCGGACGGGGGAGGCGGATGGGTCCATTCAATCAAAACATTTATTTCAACTATGTGCAGAGTTTAGTGCTAAGAACCAGGGATACGGTGAAACATTTCAACCCTGAGGTATGTAGATGACAAAGAAGAATTGCAGAATTGTAGGGAAAGGTATAAACTTTAGTAAAAGAGAGATTTCAGATATGGCAAAGGAAGTATGGGAAATACTTTTTGAAGACCTTGGTGATGTCTTGAAATTTTTTTCTTTATGACGCTCAGTCCCAGAGGGTAAAGTGGGAGGGTTTAGAGCAGCAATCTTCAACCTTTTTGGCACCAGGGACTGATTTCATGGAAGACAATTTTTCCATTCATGGGGGTGTGTGAATGATGGGCAGCAGCTATAAATACAGGTGAAGTTTTGCTTGCTCGCCCACCCCTCAGCTCCTGCTGTGTAGCCCAGTTCCTAATGGGCCACAATCTGGTACCAGTCTGTGGCTCAGGGTTTGTGGAATTGATGATTTAGAGGATAGGGGAGAAGTGAAGGTCTGAGTTAATTCAAGAAAGAATAAGCCAATATGGGAGTGATAATAAGACAGAAAATCAATGACTAGAGGTAACTACATGTTAAGCATTGACTTAAAAAATAGTTTTGAGGCATAATGAATTTACTTCTAAAGGTTTACATACACTAGAGAAGAAAAACATCCAGATTTTTTTTTTCCCTAGACCTTTGATTTGGGTAGACGGTTCCCTAAGAGACCCACTCATCAAAATATGGAAACAGCAGAAGATGGGATTGGAAAGAAAAGATTGGGTTTGTTTGGGATATATTCCATTTGAGGGGCGTATGTGACATCCACAGAGCTGGAGTTCTCTGAGTGCTCTGGGTTACAGATGAAGAGTTGGGATCTGGTAGTTGACATCAGAGGTGTCAGAGGTTTCTATGAGGACACATAGCACCTATTTATTGAAAGAAGGAAAAACAAGGCGACCAAGAAAGGATTCTTGGAAATATGGTAATTTAAGGGACGAGTTGATGAAGAGGAACTGACAAAGGATACTGAGGATATCCTAAGGGGGTGGGGTGGGGTGGGGATTCCAGCCAAGGGTGGACAGAATTACAAGAAAAGGTTTCAGACATGTGAAAATGTTAAGTGCCAAGTAGTATGATGTGTGAAAATAACAACAGACTGGGTGCGTGCAAGCGCAGACAATGATTCAGTAACAGACATTCGGTAGGAGATTGTATCAACATCTTAGAGTTAGGGTTAGATCTGAGCAAACTTTTTGGCCAACCCAATATTAAACAATATTTTTAGATAACATGAGGCTTCCCTGGTTGCTCCGGTGGTAAAGAATCTGCCTGCAATGCAGGAGACCCAGATTCTATCCCTGGGCGAGGAAGATCCCCTGGAGAAGGGACTGGCTACCCACTCCAGTATTTTTGCCTGGAGAATTCCATGGACAGAGGAGACTTGTGAGCTACAGTCCACAGGGTTGCACAGAGTTGGACACAACTGAGTTACTAGCACTGTCACTTTCACTTTATGTTCTGATTTGAGGGGAGAGAAGGAGAATTGGAAGGGGTGGAATATAAGCCTTAACACGGGAGATTTTATTGGCAGGGATCGTTTAGGATTCAGTATTCTGTCAAGGAGCCCTGGAACCAGCTCTAATAGTTTATCAGGATGGCTCCTTGAAACTTGTATGTAATGATGATCAACAGGAAATGAAGACAGCAGATCTTTCTTGGCGTGGTAGGGAGAAAGGATTAGAAGGCTCATGATTGTGCGAATGTGTGAATGAGTATGGTCTCAGTACTGAAATGGTACAGCCTTGCTGCGTTTCCTGAGAAGGTCTGAAGGAGCATGGTCCCAGGGACTGAGCAATCAATTGCATGCAGCAATAGCCACCTCAGTAACATACCATAGTATTGTTTTTCCTTCCTTCTGTTCTTCCCTCTATTTATGCTCACTCCTGCTGTCTGAGATTGCACTAGATTTCAAAATAAGACCACAAAGACTCTTCTTTCTGGGAAACTCAAACAATAACAATTTCAGAGACTATAAGAATAGTCTCTGAAAAGTATCTTTTCCTGTGATGTGTTGTAATAATAATATAAATTTCATCCATAAGTGATGTTTTATCCAATATCCTTATACAATTTCTTCTATAATCTCACCCATAACAACTAGTTATACTATTGTTTATTATTTCACTATGATCTCACGACCACTCAGATTTTCAGGGGAGGTATTAGGATTTCCGTTAGTATTATCTGGCAAATCCAAATTGAGTCTTAATTTTATTTCCTGGCTTTATTGCTAACCACCCTAGAATTCTCTGTAGTATATCTCTTTCTTAACTTGTGTTTTCAGCACCTTCCAATTTTGTATTGTCTGAGAACTAAATAAATGTGAGCGCAGTGGAACTCAAACAGCTGTATGTATTTAACTACAAGGTTCAATGCCCAATTCGTGCTCTGCTTGTGCAGCCATCAGGAGAGCTCTGAAAGGAAAATCTGCAAAGCTTCCAGCATATTTTATTAATGACCAGCCAGACACCATAACCTACACCAGGGAGATGAGGACCTAATTAATTAGGCATAATACTACTTAGCACTTACCATTTTCAATAAATATTACTACATGAATGAAAGAATCCTCAAAAGACTCCCATGAAGCCAGAACTATTAATTCTATTTTACAGCTGGGGAAACAGAAGCAGAAAGGTTCTTGGATTCACCCAAAGCCACAGAGAGAGGTGGTATCAATCCCCAATTCGGTTTTCTCAGAGCTGGCCCTCTAGACTATTTTTACAGCATGATTTTCTCAAAGGTCAAAAGGTACTCACATATAAAACTTTAAGAAATGTGTGGGAATACCAATAGCCTAGGTGCATGGAAGCGCAAAAACAGTGTCAAGGGCTTTATAAAGAGATTTATCATTTGCTTCTCCTACTTCTCTTTATGGGGAGGGGTTTATATGTTATATACAGGGGTTAGCAAGTAGCGCAGTCTCTGGCACATAATAGGTGCTCAGTAAACTTGTTTGTTTATTTTTTAAACAAAATATGTATTAAATTCCTGTAGTATTCCAGGTATTCTCCTTGACTTCCTTCACACCTAGGGACAAAGAATAAACAATAAACCTATAAATAAGTAAAACACATGTTATCATAGATAGTGACAAATGCTATGGAGAGGATGACCTAAAAAAGAAAAAAAGATATATGAGAAAAGGGTACTCGAGGTGGTAGGAATAGCAAGTTCAGACTCTTAGTACAGAAGCATCCTTGACATGCTTAGCGACATGAATAGCGAGGAGGGCAGAGTGGTGGAGTAGAGTCGGTGAGGGCAGAGGAAAAGAAAATAAAGTTGGAGGAGTGATACATGCAATCTTGTGGGCCATTTTGATAACATTGGTCATTTACTCTGCAAGACTGTTGTTGCCATTTAGTCGCTAAGTCACGTCTGACTCTTCTGTGACCCTATGGACTGTAGCCCGCCAGACTCCTCTGTCCCTGAAATTATCCAGGCAAGAATACTGGAGTGGGTTGCCATTTCCTTTTCCAGGGGTCCCTCCTAATCCAGGGGTAGAACCCAAGTCTCCCGCATTTGCAGGCCGATTCTTTACCACTGAGCCACCAGGGAGGCCCACATTGCAAAGACAGGAAGATGCTGAAGAGTTTTGAGTGTACTTGTGCTATGGAATGAAGCAGCTTACATTTTAATGGGTTTAGTCTTGCCTAAGGGCAAAGTGTGGAAATAGAGCAACAAATTAGGAGATTATTGCAATAATCTAGTTGAGAAATAATGGTGACTTATATCAGGATCTTGGTGATTGAAGTGGTGAAAGGTGATCAGATCCTAGATATATTTAGAAGATAGAGCCATAAAAATTAAATTTGATGGACAGAATTTGGGGTCTGGAATAAAGAACAGAGTCAAGACTTGTTCCAAGGTTTTGATCTGAGAAACTGAAAGGGTGGAGTTAGTATTTATTGAGATTAAGAAGACTATGTAAGAAGAAAATTTCAGAAGGGAAATCAAGAGTCCATATTTGGACATGTTAAATATGAGCAACCCTGGACTCTCCATGTGGTGATGGTGAGTAGAAAGGGATGTGTCACAGAAGATAAAGGAATGAAGTATTTCAAATGCAAGACAGGAAAAAAGACACAGCTGTGTATAACGGACTTTTGGACTCAGAGGGAGAGGGAGAGGGTGGGATGATTTGGGAGAATGGCATTCTATCATGTATACTATCTTGTAAGAATTGAATCGCCAGTCTACGTCTGACGCAGGATACAGCATGCTTGGGGCTGGTGCATGGGGATGACCCACAGAGATGTTATGGGGAGGGAGGTGGGAGGGGGGTTCATGTTTGGGAACACATGTAAGAATTAAAGATTTTAAAATTAAAAAAATAAAAAACTAAAAAATAAAAATAAAAATAAAATAAAGAAGCCTTGTACAAAGAAAAAAAAAACAAAAAGGAGGGAGAGGAATCTACTGTGTCAGAAGTTTCTGATATGCTGAAAACAATGAAAGACTGAAGATTGACTATGGGATTTAGAAAATGGGACATTGGTAACCTTTTTTAAAAAAGATTTATTTATTTATGTATTTTTGGCTGTGCTGGATCTTCACGGCTGTGTATGGGCTTTCTCTAATTGCGGTGAGTGGAGGTTGCTCTTTTTTGGGGTGCGAGGTGGGGGCCTTCTCATTGAGGAGGCTTCTCTTGTTGGTGGAGCATATGTTCTAGGGTGTGCAGGCTCAGTAGTTGTGGTGTATGGACTTAGTTGCCCCGGTGGCATGTGGAATCTTCCCAGATCAGGGATCGAGCCAGAGTCCCCTGCATTGGCAGGTAGATTCTTAACCACTGGACCACCAGGAAAGCCCACTGATGGTCTTAATGATATAAATGTTGGTAGATAAATAGGGCAAAAAGTCTGATAGAGTGGATTCAATAGAAAATAGTATGATTCATTGTGTGTCTAGATATAGCTATGTGTAGATACATCCTGGGCTTCCCAGGTGGCACTAATGACAAAAAACCCACCTGCCAATGCAAGAGACATATGAGTCATGGGTCCCATCCCTGGATCAGGAAGATCCCCTGGAGGAGGGCATGGCAACCTACTCCAGTATTCTTGCCTGGAGGATCCCATAGACAGGGGAGCCTGGTGGGCTACAGTCCATAGAGTCACAAAGTGTTGGACACAGTTGAAACAACTCAGCACAGCACAGTAGATACAAACATAGGTTGGTCTTAGTCCAGGGAACTGAGAGGACTTTTGCTCTAGAAACAAAAATAACTCAGTAGCAATGAATTCCTCTCATCCTGATTGTGGTCTTCAAATACCATTTTCCATTAAGGAACCAGGGTTTCTTACAAGAAAAAAACAAACGCCAGAACTGCTGCCAAAAATTTACCAGATTAACCTGGGACATCTTGCCATACCAGCTAGAAAAGAAGTTTTCAGATTTCTAGACTCATGCCATGATAGGCTAACTGGTACCATAATAAAATTAATGCTATCAACAACTGAAAAACAGAACGAAATATTTGAACTGTTGTTTTCAGTCATTGGACAGTAGCAACTGGACCCTCTACAGGAAGGATGGGCTTCCCAGGTGAATCAACGGTGGAGAATCCTCCTGCCAATGCAGGAGATGTGGGTTCGATCTCAGGGTTGGAAAAGATCCCCTGGAGCAAGGAATGGCAACCCACTCCAGTATTCTTGCCTGGGAAATCCCATAGACAGAGGAGCCTGGCAAGCTACAGCCCAGGCGATCGTAAAGAGTCAGACACAGCTGAGTCACTAAATAACAGAAGAAGCAAAGTATAAGCAAGGTGAGCCTCACAAGCCTTCTTACCTAGAGACACAGTCCCTAGGTAAGAAAGGGAGCTGTAGTAGTCTTTTGCAGAGAGAAAAAGACTTTGTTGTTTAGGTAGATGAAAAACAGCTGGAATTTGATGGACAGAATACCAGAGAGCAGTTAAGAAGACAAGAGCTCCAGGAAAATTCTTAGTGTTCTCTTTGAGTTAATGACTGAAAACTAAGCTG
Source organism: Ovis aries (assembly GCF_016772045.2). NCBI lineage: Eukaryota > Metazoa > Chordata > Mammalia > Artiodactyla > Bovidae > Ovis > Ovis aries. The sequence continues at coordinate 190,973,230 of NC_056056.1, read as the reverse complement.
CACATTTGTAGGGTGAGACCCTGCAGGGGCCAGGGAAAGAATACGTGCTGGGAGCTGTGACCTAAATATTGCTGGAATTTGAACACATCTAGGAGATACTCAAGTTTGAACAGGCAGAGTAGAGCATGTGCTAGCCATTCTGTGATAGGAAGTTTTGATTTCTGGTGGAGAAAGTCATTTAAAAAGTGTTTTGGCTATTCCTCACCCTTTTTTCATATTTTATATATATGTTTATGTATACAAATGTGTGTATATATATATACATATGAACAGTTTGCCAAGTCTTAAGAAAACACATAAAGATTTTGATTAGAATAATATGAAATCTGTATATTGAATATTACATCTTAGGATCCAAGAACATGATGTGTTTCTATATTATTTACATCTTCGTTAGTATCTTTTGGCTCAAATGGTAAAAAATCCACCTGCAATGCAGATGACCCAGGTTCAGTCCCTGGGTTGGGAAGATTCCCCAGAGAAGGGAATGCCAAACCACTCCAATATTCTTACCTGGAAAGTTATATGGACAGAGGAGCCTGGCAGGCTCCAGTCCATGGGGTCACAAAGAGTCAGACATGACTGGGCGACTAACACTTTCAGTTTTCACTTTAGTATTTTTATAAAGTTTACATTTTATCTGCTTAAAATTTATAAAATTCTGCCCCCCTCTATGATGAGGAGGGAAAAGTGCCTTTATTTTTTTAACACTTTTAGATTTATTAGTGTATGACTTACAATTTAGGTACTGTTCTAAATAGTTTTTTATTTTATTGCATTTTCTAGGTGCTTCTACATAATTGATAGAAAGACAATTGACCTTTATATGTTAGTTTTATATCTAGAAAGCTTTCTAATCTCTCCTATTAATTTTAATAAATTGTCCATGGATTATTTGGGGCTTTCTACTCCTTGGAAGGAAAGTTATGACCAACCTAGAAAGCATATTAAAAGGCAGAGACATTACTTTGCCAACAAGGTCCATCTAGTCAAGGTTATGATTTTTCCAGTGGTCATGTACGAATGTGAGAGTTGCACTGTGAAGAAAGCTGAGCACAGAAGAATTGATGCTTTTGAACTGTGGTGTTGGAAAAGACTCTTGAGAGTCCCTTGGACTGCAAGGAGATCCAACCAGTCCATTCTGAAGGAGATCAATTCTGGGTGTTCACTGGAAGGACTGACGCTAAAGCTGAAAATCCAATGCTTTGGCCACCTCATGCAAAGAGTTGACTCATTGGAAAAGACTCTGATGCTGGGAGGGATTGGAGGCAGGAGGAGAAGGGGACGACAGAGGATGAGATGGCTGGATGGCATCATGGACTCGGATGTGAGTTTGGGTGAACTCTTGGAATTGGTGATGAACAGGGAGGCCTGGCGTGCTGCGATTCATGGTGCCGCAAAGAGTTGGACACGACTGAGTGACTGAACTGAACTGAACTGAACTGATGCAGACAATCAAACCATATGTGAATAACAGCAGTTATTTTCTTAGACAATTTAAGACTTTTTTTCCTTATCTTATCTACTGGTAGAGACTCTGATATGATGTTTCCTAGAAGATATTTTTGAATATTTTACAAAACCTCTAGCTTTGTCTCTTTGCTATTGCATTAAAAAAAAAAAACATATTGTACTGTTTTCTGCCTCTCTCTTTATTATTTCCTTCATTTTAGTTTCTTTGGGCATATTCTGCTTCTGTATTTCTACTTTCATAGTAGGATGTTTAGCTTATGCATATCAAAAATACAGTAAGGTTCCACTTCATATCCACCACATTTTCAAAAAGGCTGATAGAAATGTTGGCAACCATGTGGAACATTCTAGTAGAAATGTACATTGGTACAACCACTTGGGAAACCAAATTGAAGTTTAATATGCACATACTCAATGCTTTTTCAATTATATTCCTGTATATATTTCCTAGAGAAATTCTTGCACAAGTGGATCAGAAAATGTGGTGGTTGATTTTATCTGTTGACTTGACTGGCCACAGGGTGCCCAGATATTTGGCCAAACATTGTTTAGGTGTGTCTACGAGGGCGTTCTTGGATGAGATTACCATTTGAATTGGTAGACTGGTAAAGCAGATTGCCCTCCCTAATGTGGGTGGTCCTCATTTAATCAGTTGAGAGCCTGAATAGGAAATGGGGCTGGCCCTCCCATGGGTAGAAGGGCACTCCTTCTGCCTGTTCACTTGAGCTAAGATGTTGGTCTTTTCCTGCCTTCAGATATGAAGTGAAACATGGGTAGCTTTTCTTCTGTCTTAACATCTGCCAGCTTTCAGACTGGGTCTCCAGCTTTCTGACTTCAGATCTTGGGACATGTCAGTTGCCATAATTTCATGAAATTGCATGAACAAATTTCTTTTCATCTCTTTCTCTGTATGTTTCTGCCTTTCTCGCTCTTTCTCTTTCTGGTTCCAGATAGCCACAATAAAGCAAATCTTGCAATAAAGCAAATCACATGAATTTGTGGTTTCCCAGTGCATTTAAAAGTTATGTTTACATTATACTGTAGTCTGTAAAGTGTGCAATAGTATTATGTCTAAAATTATAAATACATATCAATTTAAAAATAGTTTATTGCAAAAAAACGCTAACAAACATCTGGCCTTCAGTGAGTCGCAATAGTAGTAACACTGAAGATCACAGATCACCATAACGAATATAATAATAATGTAAAAGTTTGAAGTAGTATGAGAATTACCAACATGTGACCCAGGAACAGGAAACCAGTAAATGCTGATGGAAAATGGTGCCAATAGACTTGCTCAAGGCAAGGGTGCACAAACCTTCAATTTGGAAAACATGCAGTATCTGCCAAGTGCAGTAAAGCAAAGCACAATACAATGAGGTATGTCTCTGCACATAGCCAACTGGTTCTGCTTCTGTGGAGAACTCTGACTGAAATAGGAAGCATGGATTAAAACATTCATAAGAGCATAGTTCATGACAGCAAAAAAAATAGAAACACTCGTATGACTCCTAACAGAGAATGGATGTACACACTTCATAACACAATGGAATAAATAGATGGAGATAAGAATATCGTAAATACAGCTCATAAATGTCAGCGTGAATGAATTTTAAAATATTGTTAAATGACAACAAAAAAGCAAGCCTGAGAAATATAAAGTATGATTCAATTTATGTACAATTCAAATAAGGGGAAAATGAAATATTTATAAACTGCAACTGTAAACAAATATACTATATGTACACAATATTATATAGACTTCCCCAGTGGCTCAGCAGTAAAGAATCCTCCTGCAATACAGAAGGTGCAGGAGATGCAGGTTCGATCTCTGGGTCGGGAAGATCCCCTGGAGAAGGGCATGGCAACCCACTCCAGAATTCCTGACTGGAGAATCCCATGGACAGAGGAGACTGTCTGGCTATAGTCCATAGCGTCACAGAGAGTTGGACATGACTGAAGTGACTTAGCATGCATGATATTATACTAAAAATATTATACTGTATATTTAGTATATTATACTAAAATATTTTATTTACAATAATTTAAACACACTAAATATTATACAATGTATTATATATATTATATATAATATATATTATGTATACACCCCTATTGTGTATTGTGTGCCCCTCTTGTGGCACCCCTAATACATAATATATATAATACATACTTTAGAGTATATCCTCTATACTTGAGAGAGGAAATAGAGTATATACTCTAAAGAAGATAAATTATGGGGCTTCCCAGGTGGTGCAGTGGTAAAGAATCCACCTGCCAATACAGGAGATGCAAGAGACGTGGGTTTGATCCCTGGGTTGGGAAGACCTCCTGGAGTAAGAAATGGAAACCCACTCCAGTATTCTTGCCTGGAGAATTCCATGGACAGAGGAGTCCATGGGGTTGCAAAGAGCTGGACATGACTGAGCAACTGAGCACACACACAGATAAATTATATATACTGTATGTAATATGTTATACTACATACAACTATAGTAGAAGTAACCATATATAAACAAATGTAAATAACCACACAAGAATATAAAAACTAAAGGGAAAAAAAGCAAGGGAGGTATTTTCACACAATTCAGGAGTTACGTCTGGGCAGGAGAGAGGGATGCAGTTGAGGAAAGGCTTACAAAGTGCCTCAAAAATCCTCACAATGGCCTGTTTCTTAAAGTGGGAGGTGGATGGATAAATGTTCATTTTATTATGATTCCTTAAACTTTATGTATATGCTACATATAATCCTATATGTGTATGTCTAATCCTAATGTGTTTATTATTTCTTAATAAAAAATTAAATCACACACTCTAGAATCAAACTGGAAAACCCAGCAGCCTAGGAGGATTCCTGTCTAGCGGTTTCTCACATAGTGTAGGCACTCAAAAAGATTGAATATTCAGATGGGAAGCCCAAGGTTTCTGTTTCCTACCTCAAGCCCCAGAGACTGGTGGTGTCTGTCTTTCAGCATGGTCCTAGTTCTTCCAGGCTTTGGATGACATCATCCCCTCTGCCTCTCTCCATCTCCTGAATCTCCCTCAGCTCCAGTCGCTTCCTTGCTATCACTGGCTTGTGCTCTAGAGACACAATTCTGAGTTTAGAGTCAGACTTTGGGAGTCACGAACCATTCATCAATGAGCTAAATATAATTCCTGGCATATTTCATTGAGCTTAATTGCATTTTAAAATCTTTGAGCATAATGAAAATATCAGAAGATTTCATGTAAAAATTCTGACTTCCAGCTCCTCTTGAAAAATAGGAAGGTCTGGCAACAATGAGCTCATATTCCTCAAGTCAGAAACTAACTGCTCATCTTAGGCCGATACGCTCTAGAGTGTGGTCCCCACCACATTGTTCTCTCCAACACAACAGTTACCATCTATCATCTCTCTTCCACTGTTTATTTTTTTATTATTGTTTGGAGAAATATTTCTTAAGTCACTTACCAAATAAAAAGTAGGACAAGGTGGCTGGGTGATTTTTCTTTAATAGAGATCATTTTACTTATGAAGTGTGTTACTTGCCTGGGCACAGCTCTTTTCCAAGCCCCGCCCCCCTTTTTTTAAAATGGAGTATAATTGCTTTTCAATGTTGTGTTACTTTCTGCTGTACAATGAAGTGAATCAGCTATATGTATGCATATATCCCCCTCTTTGGGACATCCTTCCCATCCCCAACCCCATCCCACCCATTTAGGTCATCACAGAGCACAGAGCTGAGCTTCCTTGCTTTATAGCGGATTCCCACTGGCTATCTATTTTACATATAGTAGTGAATATATTCTTGCCTGGAGAATCCCAGGGACAGAGGAGCCTGGTGGGCTGCCATCTATGGGGTCGCACAGAGTCAGACACGACTGAAGCGACTTAGCAGCAGCAGCAGCAGCAGTGTATATATATCAAGCCTACCATCTGACCCAGCAATCCCACTGCTGGGAATATACCCTAAGGAAACCATAATTCAAAAGAATATATGGACCCCAATGTTCATCAAAGCACTATTTGCAATAGCTGAGACATGGAGTCAACCTAAATGTCCAATGACAGATGAATGGGTAAAGGATATCAGTTCCATGTCCTTATGTAACCATATTTGAGGAGATTTGCTTTTTCTTAGGCATAAATTTTTATAATCCTGAGTATTGCTTTCCCCTTTCTTGCATCAAAAGGTGCTGAAGAAATTGCCTAGATTTATTCTGCTGAAAGAGGACTAATTTCAACATCTAAAAATCTAAGGACTCCCAAGAAGGTGAGTTGGCTTGACCTGGTGTGGGCAGGCACTTTCCAAACGAGAGAGCTGGGAAATCACACCTCAGTCTGTTTTCTTTCCCTTTGCCTTGACTTTCCTCTGTTTTCTCCACCCTGTGTTCTCTTCTTGGCAGAAAACTCAAGCCTTAGAAATCTAAGTCTATTCATAAATGCACTTCTTTCAGTTACTATGGCAATGCTGAAGGAATCTGTCACGGCCAAACAGGATCACAAAAGGATCACTTTTATTTTTATTTTCAGTGTTTCCATCAACAAACAAATAAATAAAATGGTACAACTAGCCAGAGTCATATTCACTTCTTGGAAAACAGCTCCCAAGGACTAACTCCCTACTTTCATTCCCGAATATTTTCCCCTCCTAATTTGATGCACAGTTTTATTTGTTTTCCTAGACATTCATTAGAAAGGACCAGAGTGAGTGGCATTCTGTGAATTCAGGTCTTTTGCCTGGATTTACCTTTTGCCATGCTAAAGACAGCTAAGAATCACAATCATGTTTAAGAGAAGCAGTAGAGCTTCTAAAGATTATATGGTTAGAATTCATTTATTAAAAGCATAGGTTGCAAATTCTCCATGAGCTAGGGCTAAGTACCCCCCAAAAGCTGCTATTTTGTCTTTAGTTTTATCTTTGTGTTTCATTTCGGTCGTTTCGGAATGAAATAATTCAGATGCCCTTATGTAAAGAAAGCAAAGCAAGATGAACTCCCCTGCCCCATTTTTAGGGCAGGATGACAAGTTAAGTTGACATCAAGATCAGCAGATGAACATTCAGCCACTTTGCCAGTCACTGCTACTACGCGGACTGTAGCAACAGAACATTTGCTCTGAACAACCTACAGTCTGTCAAATTCCATGGCAGTTTCCAAGGCAATGATATGTTATTGGTCTTTTCTTTATGTATTGCACAGTGCTTTAGAAATTGCACAAAGAAGAGGGAAGGCCTTTGACCCAGTGGGGGGAAGATCTCCTGATTACCAGAAAATGTTACTTTGCAGATGGAGTCAAATTATTCCTAATTCTACGAAAGCCACCAGCTTCTCATCCTCTGGCTGAGGGCTTGACACTCAATTCGCTTACCTTGATGCATGTTTCCAGAGAGATTTTATTTGAAATTTTGCTGGTCATTGAGTGGCATTGATAGTCCTATGTTTATCGGTAAAGGGAGGAGGAAAAAATTTAACCTAGGAAATAAACATAGGTGTCTTTCATTGGCTATGACTCCCCACACAGGTCATACTGATGGGCTTTCGGCAATCTCAGTGTAATAACAGTACCTATAGCATAGGATGATTGTTGGGATTAAGTTGGAAATTGTATGTAAATCACTTAGCACTATGCATTCTGAACAACTGGAAGAAATTTTCCTGGCCGTCCAGTGGTTAAGACTGCATTTCCACTGTAGGGGGCATTGGTTTGATCCCTGATCTGGGAACTAAGATCCCAGCAAGCTATGCCAAGTGAAAAAAAAAAAAAGAAATTAGTAATGCCTTCCACTGAACAACTGTAAGCTGTAAAAAATGTCAACAATTGTCATTGCTTTTAGTTTCTATATTGTATTATTGTTTCAACAGGAGAATGTATATTCCTGTCTCTAATTTTCTCTTCTTTTGTTTTACATAATTTACACATGTTTTGTATTTATTTACTTATATTTTGGGCTTCTGTGGTGGTAAATAATCTGTCTGCTATGCAGGTGAGCTGGGTTGGATCCCTGGATAGGGAAGATCCTCTGGAGTAAGGCATGGCAACCTACTCCAGTATTCTTCCCTGGGAAATCCCATGGACAGAGGAACCTGTGGGCTACAGTCCATGGGATCACAAAGAGTGAGACACAATTGAGCAACTAACACTTTCACTTTTCACTTATATTTCAGTACTCATTGTGCCCTAGAATATTCTGAAAAAAATGGAAAGGAATTCTTTTCCTCACCATAAATGGTATTTATAGTTGTTTGATATAATCTAGAAATAGTTATCTACTCATTTGCTATGAATTTATTGGGTAAGTAGTATAGCATACTCTTTTACAGACTAAAAAATTATGTTAAAGCTGAATCTACCTAAATAAATCTAGAAATATGGAGATATTCCTAATGTGAGAATTCTTACCCTAAATACTGATGTTCAATGTTATCCCAGAACCAGAAGCTGAATAACAAAACCAGTCATGACTGAAGGAATAATTGTACTTGATTTAATAAACTTTAAACGTAGAATCCTAGAGAAAATATTAGAAAGCTAGTGTAACATATTTTCTTTCATCCTTTCTTTTATTTGCATGCGCTTTAAGACACTTCAGTTGTGTCTGACTCTTTGTGACCGTATGGACTTAGCATTCCAGGTTCTTCTGTCTACGAGATTCTCCAGGCAAGAATATTAGACTGGGTTGCTATGCCCTCCTCCAGGGCATCTTCCCAATAGGGATTGAACCCACGTCTCTTATGCCTCCTGCACTGGCAGGTGGGTTCTTTATCACTAGTACCACCTGGGAAGCCCCTTGTTTTATTTATCCAACAGATATTTATTGAGTAGATTTCACGCTAGGTGCTGCGAGACACAGTGGCTGGGATAGAAACATAAGCAAAAGTCCATAAACAAAGGACTAATAGAAATACAGTTGGAGGTATGAAAACGGACACTGAACCAAGCAGAAAGTGGTGAGCGTCTCAAGGGAAGAACAGAATAAGTACTATAAGAATCAGTGCACGGAAATGTTAATATCAATCCTGCTTTGTGATTGAAGTGATTTTGTATGGGACAATAACTTTGAATTTGCAAGTTTTAGCTGTACCAACTAACTTGGAAATCTCCTGTTGGGTATAACATCATTTAAGCAGAAAGAAGTTATCAAGAACCTAATAATTCATAAGCAGCTATCATATTTTTAACATATTCTTAAAAAGAAATGGACTTAAAAGCAATAAAATGCATAAAAAATGGAGGCAGCTTAGTTCTGATCCTTGTGCCTGAGTTCTACTTAGTGTGTCTGTGCAGCTGAAATAAACTCAGTATTTTTTTCTTCAAAAAAAAAAATTAACCTGAGTTTTCTTTTCATATTAAAGAAAAAAATTAGTGGAAAGTTGACATTTAGGTGAATTCTGAATAAAACTGTGAAACAAACTGAGTCAGTAGCACTCTAGTCTGCCATCTGGGATTCTGCACTATTCAGTCAGTTCTAGAAATTAGATTAATACAGAAGAATTAAAAGGCTCACCTACTAACAGTGAAAAATCTGCAGCCAATAATTATTCTCCTCAAGTCAGATAGACGACCTCAAATAAAATGCAATCTCAGAACGTTTTTTTCAAAATGAGACTTTTATTCCAATTATCAATGGGCATCACCATCAATATTACTTGGAAATGCCAAAGTTTAAAGAGATTTTCCCAGACTATTATAAAAGCACAAGTCAAAATATCAATCTGCTCTTCCTCAAACCATTTCGAAGTTATGATTTTTGCTTCAATATTTTCACTTACTCCTAACAACTTTCTTTATCCCCCAAATGAATTCCTGTGAATCGTGTAAAGTTTGAATTCAGAAACATTGGTTCTGGCTTAAGATTTGCACACTCAGCACTGCTCTCAGGTTGAAGGGCTTTGGAATGGCTTCTCTGGACAGTAGATACTATGTCTAGATGCTTTTGGACCAATCAGACTCTAGATGGCTTAGCTGATGGTCTTCAAAACCAGACTGACCCCAGTGTCCATCCTCTCCCCCCATTCTTGTTGCCAGATCCTTGAAACAGAGGACAGTAGAACACCTATGGTGGTTTCATAGACATAGATCCCTTTTAAAATAAATAACATGCACAGTCTTTGACAGGAAACAAAGGATACAGTTATTTCCTTAGAAAATGTAGAAGTAAACAGTTTGGTGTGTGGAATATTTTCATTCCTTTTGAAACTTCAGAAATTACAGTCAAACAACTTAGGATGTATGTGTTAATGAAAGATCTTTTGTCTAATTTATGTACATTGCTTTACTACAGATCTATGGAATTTAGGTTACATTTGTGTAATTCCATAAGGGGTTTTTGACTGCTTAAGCGCCACCTGTTCTTTATAAATGCTGTGACTGACATCAAGTTTTCCTCCATATGGTGATGACATTTTTGATTACTATTTGTCTTCTTACATTTTAATAGTGATTTGAGTTAAAATAATTTAAAGTCTGTTTCTCAATAGCTTCATATAACTGAACAGTTCTGTTTATGAGTTTTATCTTTATGTATTTTGAGTCCACATAAATGTATAAAAGAGCTTAAACTAGCTACAGAATATAGCTTTGTAGGACTAGATGAGTAATTTTTCAGTTGTGAGTTAAAATCAAGAGTAGAATCAATATGGGCATCTCTGTAATTGAAAACCAGTGGGTGATAATTCTGTACCGAAAACAAGATAATAAGAATAAAAACGAGCCATTGGTGGGAGAAAGATAAGATTAAAGCTGTGATCTCAATTAAATATGAACTATTATTAACATTGCAATAAAACTTCTGCTTCTAATATGTCCTATACTTTCCTCTTTTGGGGTATATTTATAAAGATATGTAAAAATAATTTAAATTAATAATGGTAGAATCAGTTTATTATTGCCTGATAATTAAATATTTTCAGCTTTGTTAAATTCAAATATTTTGGCAAGCAAAAATAGTGCAGGTTTTTTGGTATGTCAAGATCTATTTCTCTATTTGTCTGATGCACTATTTTACTCAGTATGCGTTAATTTCAAAGATAACAAAAAAGGCAAAGGCAAGTCACGTGGCTTTGAGATGAACAGTGGAAGAAGAAGTCAATTTCTCTCACCTTCATGCCGGACAGGGATTTAAAAAATAAAAAAAGCTGTTAGAGCCCTACACGTGTGTATATTGAAAACAAAATAAAACAAAACAAAAAACCCCCCAAAAGCCCAAGAAAAGGTATGATCATTTTCCTCTTTATGATGATGTCTCCCTCCTTTTCTAAAAGTTATAAAAGTTTTCAATTAACTTCTACCCATGTATCTGGTGCTGAAAGACACTCGAGGCTATTTTTCATCTCCCCTGAATTTTGAGGGAACCTATTAACTTTTGTTTCTTCTATTTCTTACATAGATTTTTCCAGACTCCAAATTCTCTCCTTGTTGAAGTGCATCTGACAACCTCACATCATCTGTAACCAAATAGCATCCAGATAACTCAAAGCCAGTATATAAAAGACAAAACTTTTGTTTTATTCTACTAAGTATTAATGACTACAAAGTGAAATAGAAATTCTGAGACATAAAGTCTGACTGAACTTCATATATGTTAATATATTTTATTTGGGGGGCATTCTTTGTTCTTATATGATGTTAACTTCACATATGTTAAAGACAGTGAAGACTAAGAATTTTGCCCTTCCTTATCTAATACTATTAGACTAACACTAAATTAAGAATTAGTAGTTTATACAGATAAATCTTTAAATCTAATAAAATTGTTCTAACTAGATAATCTGTAAATTCTAATCTAGTTTAAAAAAAAAATCTGATTTTTTTTTTTTTCAGAAGAAAAGCAGTTTTAACTTCTTGATATATAATCTTCCAGAGTGGCCATCTGGCAAAAATTTTATTTCATCAATATTTGCCAATTAAAAAGAAAAGAGTATATGTACATACATATATATATGGTTAAAATGTTACCCATGGTTAAATCTAAATGGTGAGTATTGTTTTAGTAACTATTGTACTTAAGAAATAAATTTGTTAAAGTGTAAGCACTCTTACAATAAAATACTTAGACAAAACAAAACATTTGTCAAGTGTTTGATTTTCCCCATGTAAAGTCTAGTCTGAGGTGGTCAAGGAGACAGATGAGGGTAATCAAACTACTATTATGAAAACAAAGTTCCAGCTACCAATTTAAATTTAGTCAGGGTCATGGTTCTGTTGTCTTTTGTGCAATCACAGTATTTTATACATTGAAGACTAAAATTATTATTGTATTACAAACAAAAAAAGTCATGTTTCTACAGCTCTTCAGTTCAGTTCAGTTCAGTTCAGTCACTCAGTCGTGTCCGACCCTTTGCGACCCCATGAACTGCAGCACACCAGGCCTCCCTGTCCATCACCAACTCCCAGAGTTCACTCAGACTCACGTCCATCGAGTCCGTGATGCCATCCAGCCATCTCATCCTCGGTCGTCCCCTTCTCCTCCTGCCCCCAATCCCTCCCAGCATCAGAGTCTTTTCCAATGAGTCAACTCTTCGCGTGAGGTGGCAAAAGTATTGGAGTTTCAGCTTCAGCATCATCCCTTCCAAAGAAATCTCAGGGCTGATCTCCTTCAGAATGGACTGGTTGGATCTCCTTGCAGTCCAAGGGACTCTCAAGAGTCTTCTCCAACACCACAGTTCAAAAGCATCAATTCTTCGGCTCTCAGCCTTCTTCACAGTCCAACTCTCACATCCATACATGACCACAGGAAAAATCATAGCCTTGACTAGACGGACCTTAGTCGGCAAAGTAATGTCTCTGCTTTTGAACATACCATCTAGGTTGGTCATAACTTTTCTTCCAAGGAGTAAGCATCTTTTAATTTCATGGCTGCAGTCACCATCTGCAGTGATTTTGGAGCACCCAAAAAATAAAGTCTGACACTGTTTCCGCTGTTTCCCCATCTATTTCCCATGAAGTGATGGGACCAGATGCCATGATCTTCGTTTTCTAAATGTTGAGCTTTAAGCCAACTTTTTCACTCTCCTCTTTCACTTTCATCAAGAGGCTTTTTAGTTCCTCTTCACTTTCTGCCATAAGGGTGGTGTCATCTGCATATCTGAGGTTATTGATATTTCTCCTGGCAATCTTGATTCCAGCTTGTGTTTCTTCCAGTCCAGCATTTCTCATGATGTACTCTGCATAGAAGTTAAATAAGCAGGGTGACAATATACAGCCTTGACGTACTCCTTTTCCTATTTGGAACCAGTCTGTTGTTCCATGTCCAGTCAACTCTTAATTAGAAATGGAAGAATATTTCCCTGAATGCCAAAAGAAAAACCAACTCAAAATCTCTTAAATAAATATCCAATGTGGAACTTAATGGTGAAAATGAAGATGCATTCCCACTAAAATTATGAGCAGATAAAAAGCAAAACTGTTATCACTGATGTCAAATAAACTTATTTTCAAAGTCCTAGATAGTATGACATGGAATGGAAATAAGTATAATAACTATTGGAAAGATATTGGAAAGAAAAGGATAAAATAATCATAATTTTCAAATTATAAAATTGCCAGCCTAGAAAATGAGTGAGAATGAAACACAGCACTATCCCAACTAGCAAAATAATTTAGAAGAAAGATTAGATATGAATGTGTGCAAAAGCAATAGCTATATTGTATATAAGCAATAATTAATTAGAAAGTACATTTTTTATTTTTAAAAATCCCTTTAACAATAGCAACAAAATTGAAAAATTCTTAAATATATATTTAAAGGAAATTTTATGGGATTTAATGAAGAAAATTATGTTATCTTAATGCATTCTTAGCTGAAGTTCTCTTTATTAAGAGGTATGATACAGACACCAGGTACCAAACAGACTTTTTGCTGACATAATGAGAAGAATTAAAAGAGAACTGAAAGGGAACAAACATTCACACTGGTTGATTCAATATCTTTTATTTCTGAGTGTAAAATAACTGTTCAGTATCCTCACAACAATGTGTTTCACATTTGGGGAAACACTGACTCACCAGACAATAAAACAAACTACAAAGATTAAAAAGAAATAAAAGTATGTCAAAGATACATACATAAATCATTGGAAAAGGGTGTGGCACATAGGAAGCATCCAATAGATATTTATTGACTTAATTCATGAATTCACACAAATATATTGTCAAGAACACTTGCTGTTCCAATGTTTTTAGTATATACAAAACAAATTTGACGATCTAATTTAGGGATAATATCTCAATTTTTCCTTTGGAAAAATCATCCTGTAAACAATTCCAAATTTCTGCTGGGTTTCCAGGGTCACACACAGAGTGTAACCTTAAAAATGGAACCACCATTGAGGAAAGCAAATCTGAGAGATAGAGACTGATTCTTCTGTGCACTTAAATGCAACGATGTTTAAAATAATTCTCATGGTTTTCAAAATTATCTAAGTCAACAATTTGACCTTACTCCAGTACAAAAGTCTTTTTAGACAGGCTGAACAAATAAGATTTAATAAAAGATAAACAGGAAAACAGCAAGTATCCTTTAGATGAACACCCTGTGTTCTAGGTATCACTACTTGCCTGCATCAAAACCCAATGCCTGTTTTTTTTCTCTTCATCCTCCAGCAAATGCTTGTTTATCCTTCAACACTTTCTATTATTATGAATTCTTCCTTTACAAAAGCAGATTAAAGTTTTTTCCTTTCCGCTTCCATCACATTTTGTATAAAACTCACTCCTAATTTTCCCCTGTTTTTATCAAAGTCAGTTGTTAATGTTTCATCTCTGAGTGTTAAATTCATTATTTGTACTGCCAACATCTAGTATAACACCTGACACAAAGTGGGTGACTAATACGTGTTTGAAGGATGGAGTGAATGAATGAATGGATGAATCAATGAAGCACTAATGATATTTTAAAAATTACTGATCTATCTGCTAGGAATTTCTTTCTGCTGAGTGCTTGAATTTTCTTGAGGTCTAAAGTGACAAGTCGTGTTTTGTATATCTGGAAAAGCGAGATGATATTTTCATTGCTTTCATATGAGTGTCATGGCCCATTTTCAGGTAAACTTTGTTAGGACTCAAACAGTCTTTATTGTACACCAAGTTTATAAAGCCAATTAATTACAATTCTGAACAGTTCATAATAATAAGATGGTGTATGCACTTTCTGTGCTGCTGGTGCTCTTTAGCCACCAAGTCATGTCTGACTCCACAATCCCATGGATTTATAGCCTACCAGGCTTCTCTGTCCATGGGATTTTCCACACAAGAATACTGGAGTGGGTTGCCATTTCCTTCTCTACGGGATCTTCCCCACTGAGGGATTGAACCTGAGTCTCCTGCTTGGCCAATGGATTCTTTATCGCTGAGCCACCTGTGAAGTCCCATGCACTTCCTATACTGGTCCTTTTATGAAAGGAGGGATTTTTTTTATCATCCTTAAAAAAAATTATTTATTTATTGAAGGATAATTACTTTACAGAATTTTGTTGATTTTTGTCAAACCTCAACATGAATCAGCCATAGATATACATATATCCCCTCCCTTTTGAACCTCCCTCCCATCCCCTTCCCCTTCCTTCTAGGTTGATACAGAGCCCCTGTTTGAGTTTCCTGAGACATATAGCAAATTCCTGTTGGCTGTCGATTTTACATATGGTAATGGAAGTTTCTATGTTACTCTCCCCACACATCTCACCCTTTCCTCCCCTCTCCCCATGTCCATAAGTCTGTTCTCTATGTCTGTTTTTTCACTGCTGTCCTGCAAATAAATTCTTAGGTACCTTCTTTCTAGATTCCATATACATGCATTAGTATACAATATTAATCTTTCTCTTTCGGACTTACTTCACTCTGTATAATAGGCTCTAGGTTCATCCACCTCATTAGAATAGACTCAAATGCATTCCTTTTTACGGCTGAGTAATATTCTATTGTGTATATGTATCCATTCTTCTGTCAGTGGACATCTAGGTTGTTTCCATGTTCTAGCTATTGGAAATAGTGCTGCAATGAACACTGGGGTACATGTGTCTTTTTCAATTTTGGTTTCCTCAGGGTATATGCCTAGGAGTGGGATTGCTGGGTCATATGATGATTTTATTCCTAGTTTTTTAAGGAATCTCCATACCGTCTTCCAAAGTGGCTGTATCAGTTTACATTCTCATCAACAGTGCAAGAGGGTTCCCTTTTTCTACACCTTCTCCAGCATTTATTCTTTGTAGACTTTTTGACGGTGGCCATTCTGACTGGAGTGAGGTGATATTTCATTGTAGTTTTGATTTGCATTTCTCTAATAATGAGTGATATTGAGTATCTTTACATGTGTTTGTTAGCCATCTGTTTGTCTTCTTTGGAGAAATGTCCATTTAGGTCTTTTTCCCACTTTTTGATTGGATTGTTCATTTTTCTGATATTGAGTTGTATGAGCTGTCTGTATATTTTGGAAATTAATCCTTTGTCAGTTGTTTCATTTGCTATTAATTTCACCCATTTTGAGGGCTGTCTTTTCACCTTGCTTATAGTTTCCTTTGCTGTGCAAAAGCTTTTAAGTTGAATCAGGTCCCACTTGTTTGCTTTTGTTTTTATTTCCATTACTCTAGGAGGTGGGTCTTAGAGGTTCTTGATTTCATTTATGTCATCAAGTGTTCTGCCTATGTTTCCTCTAAGATTTTTAGTTTCTGGTCTTACATTTAGGTCTTTAATCCATTTTGAGTTTATCTTTGTGTATGGTGTTAGGAAGTGTTCTAATTTCATTCTTTTACATGTAGCTGTCCAGTTTTCCCCGCACCAATTATTGAAGAGGCTGTCTTTGCACCATTGTATGTTCTTGCTTTCTTTGTCAAAAATAAGGTACCCATAGGTGCATGGGTTTATTTCTGCGCTTACTATCCTGTTCCATTGGTCTATATTTCTGTTTTTGTGCAAGTACCATACTGTCTTGATGACTGTAGCTTTGTAGTATAATCTGAAGTCAGGAAGGTTGATTCCTCCAGCTCCATTCTTCTTTCTCAAGACTGCTTTGGCTATTTGGGGTTTTTTGTGTTTCTATATGAATTGTGAAATTTTTTGTTCTAGTTCTGTGAAAAATGCCATTGGTAATTTGGACTTATCATATGTAAAAGGGGCTTATAATTCATATATAAAAAGGGCTTCGCTGGTAGCTCAGATAGTAAAGAGTCCATCTGCAGTGCAGGAGACCCAGGTTTAGTCCCCGGGTAGGGAGGATTCCCTGTAGAAGGTAATGGCAACCTACTCCAGTATTCTTGCCTGAAGAATCCCATGGACAGAGGAGTCTGGTGGGCTACAGTCCATAGGGTTGCAAGGAGTCGGACACGAGGCACTTTCACTTTCTTCTCTCTTTCTTTCAAATAGAAAGAGTACTGGAATGTTACAGATGGTGAAATAGAATTGGATATGGATGGGAAACAAATCTTCAAATCTGCTTGACAAAATAAAAGTGTTTACAGGGTTTGTTTCCAAAGTAATACACATTTTCCCATCTACAATGTTGAGGATCAATTCATTTTTCTTTTTGAGGAGATGCATATGAAAACAAAGTCTGATGTATCTACCTCTGACTGTGGAAGGCAGGTCCTATTGTCTACTTTGCTCTTCTCAGTGAAATCTTGACGTGAATGAGTAGGGAGTTTTGTTCACACCTCAACCTTCCTAATAGTAACAAGTCTTTCCGCCAACACAACTGTTTCCTTTCTTTTTAACAATGGCATATGGTTCCGATGTTTACAGCAAATCTATACAAAATGCTTTTTTGTTTTTATAGAAGGATAGATGGTTATGAAGTCTAAATCTGCATCTTACTTCCTACATGCAAAAACAAGCGTCCTTGGGGCAGCACAAGCTATGGACATCTTTGCAATGAAAACCCTGCAAAGGCAAATGGAAATTTATTTCAATGAGTTTACTGTAAGCACAGTGTTTTTTTTTTTTAATTGGTAGGTTTTAATGCCTAATTATCTTCATATAAATGGCACCCTATCATCCTGGTAGTGTTGTACTCCTGCCTTGTGCTGTTTATTATTTTGCATTACAATTATCATGCAAAGCAGAGAAGGTGACTTTAAGCAGCTCATTTAAAGTGGTTTTTTTTTCCTTAAGTGTAAAATCTTTGGGAGGCTATTTACATAGATGTTTATCATTGGGTGTTAAAAATCAGTCCAATTATAAGTACACAAAAGTTTTTATTAGGGGTTTAATTTTGAAATGTAAATGGCCATTGTAAAGTGCTTGGTGAAAATTTCATTTGTGCTTGTATTTTTGTCTGTGGATTAACAAGCCACCTTGTATTAAAATTAACTACAGAGATACACAAAACATTCAAAGATCACAGAACCTGTAGGACAAAATTGCCTAAAGGTGTGTGGAGCGATCCTGTCTTTGGAGCTGGACATTAGAGATGCTGTGAGAAAGTGTTCCTCCAGCCACCCAAGCCACTAGCAATGGCTGTACCAATGATAGGATCCCACTTTATGCTGCATTCTGTTGCCATGGCTATGATGGCCCTAATATTGTGTGCTCACAGCAAGGTTGCAATTAGTATTTGGATTTAGAAGAGAAACATAATGATCTCATATTGAAGAAACACTTGGTTAATACTATTTTGGATCTAGGCATTCTTTCAAGTTGTTAACGAGCAGCTCTGTTGGTCAGACAAAAAAATCACTCAGCCATTTTGTACCTGCATCCTCAGTTTCTTTCCAACCAAGTTCACTGAGATAGAGAGGCTGAGGATGTTTCTGGTCTGTCTACATGTGCTCTCTGCCAGGTTGCAAAAACACACTCCTTGAATACTTTTCAACTGATAGCAGGCTTTTATATGTTTTCCTACACGGTGAGTGGTGATGAAGCTGCACTACTTTAATAATCAAATGAACTGTATACTGAAATGAATCGCAGTGAAGTGAAGTCGTTCAGTCATGTCCAACTCTTTGCGACCCCGTGGACTATAGCCTACAGGCCTCTCCATCCATGGGATTCTCCAGGCAAGAATACTGGAGTGGGTTACCATTTCCTTCTCCGGGGATCTTCCCGACCCTGGGATCGAACCTGGGTCTCCCGCATTGGAGGCAGATGCTTTAACCTCTGAGCCAGCAGGGAAGCCCAAACTGTATACTAGGTACCCCTAAAAATGCATCCAAGGGATGAATTGTAAGAGGTTTAGAGTTTGATCCATGCACAGTCAACTTCATGACATACAGGTGTTTTGGGTGAATTTAAGGTTTTTACATCGTCATGAAAGAATTTGGAGACAAACCAATAGGTAAGAAGTGGATTCATTTAAAGAGAAACATACTCCATAGAGTGTGGGCCATCTCAGAAGAAGAGGGAGAGCCTCAAAATACGACATGGTTAATTTTTTAACAGTTGAGTAATTAGATAGGCTAATGAGTGGGAGGATTATTTCAATTATTTTGAGGAAGGGGTGGAGATTTGCAGGAAATTGGGCCATTGCCCCCCAAAATTGAGCTTTTATGGCCAGAACTATCATGGCACTGGTGGGTGTGTTATTTAGCATGTCAAGTCTTATTGCAATAAACATATAATGAGGCTCAAGGTCTACAGGAAGTGGAATCTTCTGCCATCTTGGACCCAGTTGGTTCTAACCAGTCTTTGTCACATCCGTTGGTTCTGTCATTCTTTCAAACATTGTGCCCTTCCCCCTTCCCTCCTGTTTCATAACTGTGGATCACCAGCCAATGAAAAGGGCTTATCATTTTTTGAAGCAGAGGTTAGTTTCTCCATGGTGTTCAGTGACCATCTATTGTGGGTCTTTTTACTTGGTCACTTATTCCTAAAGAGTTCAGTTTCACATTATTCACTTGGAAGTGGTAAGAGGTGAAGGGACAGGCTTAGACATGATTATACGTGAGGAAAGGAGTTGAGAAGGGAAGAGTAGTTGCCCTATCTTCTTAGATGATAAACTTTAGGCAGTCAGAGCCAGAACTCCAGGGTTCCAGTCATGGGGCACAGAGAGAAAGACATGAGCTAAAGCTAAGGGCTCAAGTTGGGGAGAAAGACACTGGACAATAGAAGTTTTTGACAGCAGCTCAAACAGTAGAGGAGGCAGAATTGTGGAGATCAGCTTTGCTTTGCTACAGAAAAAAAGAAGTTTTTAAAGACAGATTTACCTAAGATATGCATTTGTTGCTGTTGTTCAGTTCAAGTTGTGTCCAGCTCTCCACAGTCCCATGAACTGCAGAATGCCAAGCTTCCCTGTCTTCACTAACTCCCTGAGTTTGCTCAAACTCATGTGCATTGAGTCAGTAATGCCATCCAAACATCTCATCCTCTGTTGCCCACTTCTCCTTCTGCCCTCAGAGTTTCCCAGCATCAGGGTCTTTTCCAATGAGTCAACTCTTCACATCAGATGGCTAAAGTATTGGAGCTTCAGCTTCAGCATCAGTCTTTCCAATGAGTAATCAGGGTTGATATCCTTTAGGATTGACTGGTTTGATCTCCTGTCAGTCCAAGGGACTCTGAAGAGTCCTCTCAAGCACCACAGTGAAAACATAAATTCCTCAGGGCTCTGCCTTCTTTATGGTCCAATATATGGGGTGGCAATTGCAAATATATAAAAGGCAAAATACCTCATTTTGCATGCTAGAAACAGAAACATCTCTAAGACTTTCAGCTTCATAGTCTTATAAATGCTTAAATCACATCCTCTCATCTATCTGATTGTTTTCATGGAATCATATTATTGAAACTCAGAGCCATTTATAGGATTTCTCTTGCAAATATCTTTGGTTAACCACAGAACAGTCATGATTTTCCTGCCGTTGGTATTGTTTGCGTTCTGTTGATGAGCTCATGAGAGAGATGAGGAGCTATCTTACAGGGAAATAATCAGGAGATATGCTGGGGGCCAGGCAGCTTGGAAGGGACAGTATCAATAAGGCATTATGTAAAACCAGCAAGCTGAAAGTATTGAAAGAGATTAAAGTGATGAGATGAAAGCAAGAGCCTGGAAGTAGAGTGAAGGAGGAAACTAAGAGAAACCAAATGGATCAAATTTCAAAGAAGTGGAGTTGTAAACAAAAGCTAGAATTAGTGTTGTGGCATAAGAAAGGAAAAGGAAAATAACGATATTGATAATAATAATTGCTACTATTTATTGAGCTATTTTGTACCGACCAGATACAAATTTCCATATACCATCTCATTTAACAACCCTCCTCCCAGTTGTGAGCAAGATATGATCATTCTCATATTGCAGAGAAAGCTATGGTATTTCCATGATCAGCTCTCTTCAGTTCTTAACAGCATTCATTTCAAAAACTCTCCACGCTCTCTCCCCAAACTTTTTTTTTCTCCCCAAACTTCTACTGCAACCTCACCACTCAATAACAGATTATCTCACCTCCACTCCAAAAGGATAATAGCCACAGGATAACTCCCTTAACTGTAGACTCCCAAACCCATAAATTTAACAATTTCCAGAGCCATCCTTTCTGCTTCCCTCCAGTTACAATGGAAGAGAGAAACCCTGATGTCTAATGTTAATCCCTGCACCCATTCCCTCTTGGCCCTTTAAGAAAATCCTTCCATCTGCTCCCTCTAGATCTTCACTTTCAGGGATCATTTCTATAGTTTATTACCTCTCTCTTTAAAATTAACAGTAAACTGAAGAAAATTTCCTTGAGCCTATATCTCCTTTTCCTCTCTTTCTTTTCTTTCAAAACTTAGTTTCTTCAAAGAACTATGTATATTTATCTTCTTCACTTCTTTGCTTCTCTTTTATTCACCAACCTACCATTATCTGATTTTTCCTACCATGGTCCATTGAGTTTATGAGGTCCAACAAAAATCTCCTAAGTTGAGAAACCTAACAGAAATGTTTGGGTCTGTAACCTATATAATCTTTTAACACTAGTCTCTGAAACAATCTCTTTCCTATGGTCTGAGACCACACTCTTCTGGTATATCTTTTCTCTGATACTTCTTGGTTTCCTTCACAGGTCCTTTTCCTGAGAGGTCCTTAAGCATGGGATGTTATCCTTGCTTCTGTCCTTAATCATGCTCTCACCATATGTTCTACATGCTAGCAACTGCTCATAGGGTTTCAATGCCCGCATCTACGCTGACTCTCAAATTAGTTCCTTCATATTGTGCTTTTCTTGATCTTCAAGTCAGTCACCACTCTGTCTCATCTGACTGTCTAAAACAACTTCCTTACTTCTGTCTCTACTCCCCACCATCTTGATGCAGTCAACACGGTCATTTTAAAATGCACATATTACCTTGTTACACATCCCCTAATTTTTAATGGTTTTCTATTGCCCTTGGATAAAGTTAAACATCTGGACATGTCTTACAAATCCTTCGTGCTCATGCTTCCATGAAACATTCCCATCTTACTTCTTTCCACTTTCTCCCTCCTGTTGAATATGGTGGCTTGCACATGTTGATATTCCAGAAAAAAAAATCTTGAATGCATTAATCAATGTTGTATAAAGTATCAATGTTGCTTAAAGAGAAAGTATCTCACTTCAAATTTCATGCTTTGGTATTTTAAATGTGAGCGAGGACTTTTACATTTTGGGGAAAAAATTTTTTTAAAGTACCTAACCTGGACTCAATTGGGAGGGGGTGGTTTTTTAATCTGGTTGAGATTAAGTCTGTTTCTTTGAGTTCAGGTCCTGACACATGAAAATATTGGTATATAAATTTCAACTCCTTGGACAATGATCTCTGAGGGAGTTGGACAATGAACTAGGAGACAAGGAAAAACCTGTAGAGCATAGGGCCCATGATTCATTTCAGAGCAGAGTAGAGATATTATTAGACGACATGGTGA
The DNA here is from genome assembly GCF_016772045.2 of Ovis aries. NCBI lineage: Eukaryota > Metazoa > Chordata > Mammalia > Artiodactyla > Bovidae > Ovis > Ovis aries. Next base: position 190,950,977 of record NC_056056.1, on the reverse strand, counting down.
TAAAAGCAAGAGCATTTGCTTTTCCCACTAGCTCACTGGACCTACACTTGCAACCAGAGCAATGCTATAGGCAAATATTTGAAAGATCTGTTCTTTTAAAGCACTTCAGATTGGCTCAGAGGACTCAGCTGGGTCTTGTGACTGACAGAGCATGGTGAGCAAATATGACTTCTAAAGGCTAAGTCTTTGCTTAGAACCATGACCAGGAAATGGAGCATCAGGGAACCACTATTAACTTCATAGAGCTTGAGGCTCTCTGAAGCAACCTCAAACTGCCTCTAGGAACCACAGCCAGGCACTCCAGAAATCCAGACTGGGAGTAGCACATCCTCTTACCAAACGGTATTCTTTTTTTCCTCCTGCGGCAGCTCTCCATTTCTCTTGGGAAAATAAGGAGAAAATCTTTACTGTTCACTTAGCATCTGGTGAAAAGGATAGAGACTGTAGGTGTTTTATTATTGTCCTCATTGATGAAGGAGAATAACATGAACCTGAGGAATTACAAGTTGATTGAAAGTTTAAGATAGTGAAAGTCACTCAGTCGTGTCTGACTCTTTGTGACCCCAGGGATTATATCAGTTCAGTTCAGTTCAGTCACTCAGTCATGTCCGACTTTTGGGGACCCCATGAATTGCAGCATGCCAGGGCTCCCAAATTGCCAAAGCCTTTGCCTGTGTGGATCACAATAAACTGTGGAAAATTCTGAAAGAGATGGGAATACCAGACCACCTAACCTGCCTCTTGAGAAAGCTGTATGCAGGTCAGGAAGCAACAGTTAGAACTGGACATGGAACAACAGACTGGTTCCAAATAGGAAAAGGAGTACATCAAGGCTGTATATTGTCACCCTGCTTATTTAACTTATATGCAGAGTACATCATGAGAAACGCTGGACTGAAAGAAACACAAGCTGGAATCAAGATTGCCAGGAGACATATCAAGAATCTCAGATATACAGATGACACCACCCTTATGGCAGAAAGTGAAGAGGAGCTAAAAAGCCTCTTGATGAAAGTGAAAGAGGAGAGCGAAAAAGTTGGCTTAAAGCTCAACATTCAGAAAACGAAGATCATGGCATCCGGTCCCATCACTTCACGGGAAATAGATGGGGAAAGAGTAGAAACAGTGTCCGACTTTATTTTTTGGGGCTCCAAAATCACTACAGATGGTGATTGCAGCCATGAAATTAAAAGACGCTTACTCCTTGGAAGAAAATTTCTGACTAACCTAGATAGCATATTCAAAAGCAGAGACATTACTTTGCCAACTAAGGTCTGTGTAGTCAAGGCTATGGTTTTCCAGTAGTCATGTATGGATGTGAGAGTTGGACTGTGAAGAAGGCTGAGTGCCGAAGAATTGATGCTTTTGAACTGTGGTGTTGGAGAAGACTCTGAAGAGTCCCTAGATCCAAACAGTCCATTCTGAAGGAGATCAGCCCTGAGATTTCTTTGGAAGGGATGATGCTGAAGGTGAAACTCCAATACTCTGGCCACCTCATGCGAAGAGTTGACTCATTGGAAAAGACTCTGATGCTGGGAGGGATTGGGGGCAGGAGGAGAAGGGGACGTCCGAGGATGAGATGGCTGGATGGCATCACGGACTCGATGGACGTAAGTCTGAGTGAACCCTGGGAGATGGTGATGAACAGGGAGGCCTGGCGTGCTGTGATTCATGGGGTTGCAAAGGGTCGGACACGACTGAGTGACTGAACTGAACTGAACTGAACTGAGGGCTCCCTGTCCATCACCAACTCCTAGAGTTCACTCAAACTCACGTCCATTGAGTCGGTGATGCCATCCAGCCATCTCATCCTCTGTCGTCCCCTTCTCCTCCTGCCCCCAATCCCTCCCAGCATCAGAGTCTTTTCCAATTAGTCAACTCTTTGCATGAGGTGGCCAAAGTACTGGAGTTCCAGCTTTAGCATAGTCATGATTATTCTCCAGGACAGAACACTGGATGGGTAACTGTTCCCTTCTCCAAAGAATCTTCCCAACCCAGGGATCCAAACCAGGTCTCCCACATTGCAGGCTGATTCTTTACCAGCTGAGCCACCAACAAAACCCAAGAATACTGGAGTGGGTGGCCTAACCCTTCTCCAGGGGATCTTCCCAACCAGGGAATTGAACCAGGGTCTCCTGCATTGCAGGTGAATTCTTTACCAGCTGACTTTCCAGGGAAGCCCAAGATAATAAAAGGTTTACATTTATTTTTATTTCTGGCTGTGCTGGGTTTTCATTGCAGTGCATGGGCTTTTCTAGTTGCAGCACATGGGCTTAGTTGCCCTGTGGCATGAGGGAACTTAATTCCCTGAGCAGGGACTGAAACCTTATCTGCTACCTTGGAGAGTGGATTCTCAACCACTGGATCACCAAAGAAATCCTATAAAAGTTTTACATTAACTCAGATCTCAGAATAATTTGGCAGATATAAACTAAGAAAAAGACTTCACTGGGAAATTGACTTACTTTTGGTTTATATAGCAGCTATCATCATGGCTTAGACACAATAGGTGCAATGAAATTACATTCCAGCTGGATTGCACTTATAGAAAACAACATGAAAATCCCAACAGCTTCAATCAACAAAGAAGTTATTTCTCATGTATGCTATATGTCTCATGCAAGCTAGCAAGGAGGCTCAAGGTTGCAACCAGTTGAAAAGTGATTAAACATTCTGGTATAGAAGTAACATATGTCAATTCTGCTCATCACTCATTAGCCAGAAGTAGCCACTGGTCCCCTCATTATCCAAAAACAAATGTGGCCCAGAAGTGTATGTGCTTTGAAGACAGAGTATCCAAAAGAAATGGGAGACATGGGAGACAAGCATGAATGAGGGCTATGATAAACATGTTGAAGGACAGATGAGTTTTACATTGTAAACATTTATATTATGGCCTGTGGCACATGTACGCTTGAGGCTCCAAAATAGTATTTTTCAATCCTGAGAAATGTTATTCTCAAGAATATATGGAATCCCAGTTTGAGAAACTAGAAGTTAAACATTATCATATCGGGTGATCACTCAAAGCAGTTTGAAGTGTAAGTGCAAATATGGGCACTGGAATTACATGGTAGATTTCCAAAATAAACAAACTTTAATATTTAAAATTATTTTCATTAGAATAAAAACACAAAATGTAAGATTCTTATACAAACTAGAATACTTCTATTTAAATTCCCAAGAAACCTCATTTGTTTAGAGTCCAGTTGGAGAAATAGCTCTCTAGTTAAAGAAAAAAATCTGACATTTATTGAATGCTTGCCATATGCCATGGTTTCCTAAATGCTCTGCATGAAATAATTCTTTTAATCTGCATGACAACTATATTACAGAGGCATTTATTATCCACATTTTCCTTGTGGGTGAACAGAGGCACAGAGTGTTGAAGTCACATAGCTATGGAATAGCCTTACTGTGGTTTGAACCTAGGAAAACTGGATGCAGGATATTCATTGTTCTTAACCTTTGCACTATACTGCCTCTTTAAGAATCTCAGGAATGCTTTTAATTTTGTAATAGTTGTGCTTACTAAAATATTCCTGTAAAGCCATAAGCCATTCCAAATATGTAGACAAGTTAGAGATTTTCTTGCATTTGTTCATTTATTTATTCAACAGATAGGTTTCCTAATTTGTGCAATAGTGATCTTGACAAATAAAAGATAAGAACTTTTCATCTCATGAAAATGAGATATATGCACAATTATCTAAAAATCAAAACAGAAAACTATTATAAAACACATGTAATTATTTAGCTTATTTGTTTCTCATTTATTAAGACACCCCCTCCTTCAGACTGTACCTTTTATATAAAGAGGTTCTTTATCTATCTTGCCTACAATTGTTTTCTCCATGCCTAAAAGCCTAGGCAATTGCGGGTGATCCTCCATAAATATTTGTGGGAATGAATGTATGAATGGATGATAGGAAATGTCACTGCCAGATATATGGCCAGCACAGAAGTGTGTGCTTCATGTGGTTTCTCTCATTTAATTTTCAAGACAAATTTACAAATAAGAAACTGAGATTTAAAGTTCCATAAGTTGGAAGGACTTATTATATAGCACATGGAACTCTACTCAAGGCTATGCACCAGCCTAAATGGGAAAGGGTTTGGGGGAGAATGGATACTTGTATATGTATGGCTGAGTCCCTTTGTTATTCACCTGAAACTATCACGATATGGTTAATCAGCTATGCGTGCGTGCATGCTCAGTTGCTATAGTTGTGTCCAACTCTTTGTGACCCAATGGACCATAGCCCTCCAGGCTCCTCTGTCCATGGAGATTCTCCAGGTAAGAATCCTGAAATGAGTTGCCATGCCCTCCTCCAGGGGATCTTCCCCACTCCAGTATCAAACCCGAGTCTCCTGCCTTGCAGGAGGATTCTTTACTGCTGAGCCCCTGGGGAAGCCCTAATTGGCTATACCCCAATACAAAATAACAAGTTTAAAGTTTGAAAAAAAAATAAAGTTCTATTAGTTGGAAATAGCCAAGCAAGAATTTGAACCGAGCTCTTAACAATTTTGCATTCCGTATCTGCTCTCACTGGAAAACACTGCCTCTCAGTGTGGGCCAGAAGAATATGGACATAGTTCTATGGGAAATTGTTTTCTTCCACACTCCTGACTGATGAACAGATCATATATAAAAAGAAACATTTCCGATGACTCCTACCATATTTGTCTAAAGCAAGGACAAAAGGAGATATTGCAAAGCCAGATGACTAGATATTTATCAGTCAGAAATGTCTCAAAAATACAGCTTGATTAGTGGATTGCAGTATGTTCAGTAATTAATTAAGAGTTTGATTTGTAAAAACAAAGCATGATGGCTCCTACACACACCATGTGTCCCTTGAGCAAATGAAGATAGAGCTCAATGCTGAGGCTCCCAGTTCAGCTAAGCAGTCACAGATGTGACTCAAATTAGAAGGATGAACTCTGAATAACAATAACACCATCCAAATTAGCAAGTAGTATCTAAAATTTCTCCCGGAAAAGCTGGAGCCTGTGTCTAGGGTCCAAGTTTGTGAGCATTATATTCCGCTCAAACTGATTTGGGGGTCAGTTTGGGCCCATGCCACATCTCATGAGACCTCTTGGAGAAATGAGAAAGGTGTTCCTGCAAGGTGTTCAGTGGAACAGCGCTGAGAGATCTCTAAGGGCGGAATCTATAGTTCACGTGGGAAAACCTGCCTATTCCTACTCCAGGTGTACACGCACATGCAAGCTTGACAGACATGTATTAGCATTTGTGGAAACAGACAAACTCTCTGTTGAAAGTCATTGCCTCTGGAAAGTGGAGCTTGAATTCCTAGAGCAGACATTGTTTTATTTTAAGCTTTGTTGTAAGCCTATGCAGGGCTTTCCTGGTGGCTTGGTGATAAAAGAATCATCCTGCCAATATAGGAGACTTGGGTTCGATCCCTGGGTCAGGAAGATTCCCTGGAGAAGGAAATGGCAACCCACTCCAATATTCTTGCCTGGAAAATCCCATTGACAGAGGAGCCTGGCGGGCTATAGTCCATAGGGTTGCAAAGAGTTAAACATGACTTAGCAACTGAACAATAAGCCTACACGACTTCTTAAAGTATAAACATTTTATTTTACAAAACTGTCACTATAGAGGAGGGTACAAAAAAAGACTCTGACAGATGTTAACAAAGATTCAAAGATTATGGCTCTGCAACCAAAGGTGCCTTGTCTTTTAGGGGATATTTCTGCAATAAACATAATTATAATTAAAATGTACTTAACAAACAAGGTCTTATTTCTTATCAAGACATGTAGAACATACATTTTAGATACTCACAGAAAATAAATACTCTGCATTGGTAGTCACTTATTTTCATTGTGAAAAAATGAATATTTGCCAAAATATTCATATTCTTTTACCTTCTACTATGATAGAACACAATAAAGAGAAGGTCTATATCAGTTCATCTCTTCCCATGTTACCTATTGTCTATGTTACTCAATTCCCATCTGGATAAATGCTTTGTGTTACAAAATCTTTTTAAAATTAATTTTATTGAAGTATATTTGATTTACAGTACTGTGTTAATTTCTGATGTACAGCAGTGACTCAGTTATAAATATATGTATTTTTTTCATATTCTTTTCCATTCTGGTTTATCACAAGATATTAAATATAGTTCCCTGTGCTATACGGTAGGACCTTGTTGTTACTCCACTCTATATATAATAGTCTGCATCTGCCAATCTCAAACTCCCGGTCCTCCTCTCCCCTACCTCCTTCCCCTTGGCAATCACAAGTCTGTTCTCTATGTTTGTGAATCTGTTTCTGTTTTGTAGATAAGTTCATTTGTGTCATATTTTACATTCCAATATATGTGATATCATATGGCATTAGTCTTTCTCTTTCTGACTTACTTCACTTAGTATGATAATCTGTTGGTCTGTGTCGTGTATCCTGCTTCCTTAATTCACTGCTGTTTATTCCTTCTTGCAGCCTTTCTATGTCGATGGAAGAAGAACAATACTTGCTTTTGGCTGCTTCCTCCTCTGTTTTGGTAGGCTGCCCAACCTTCTTCCTTCATCATCCTGACTTTTTAATACTAAAATGGCATGGTTGGCCTGTCATTTCAAAAGGTATTAGGAAGACTGCCTTCATTTCATTCCTTTTGTATTGCATTTTTAAACAATCACTTGGCCTTAGCTGACTTAGAAATTTATTTCTTCTACATTTTTGATAGTCACATGAGTTCAAAATATTCAGTTGGCCATTTTGTAAAGAGAAGAAAGTTCATGGGCTTCTGGAATGTGTAAATAGGATTTCTTCCCGGCCACGCCTTATGAAACTGTTTTGAAAATTGAAGACGAAAGTCCATCAGAAAGTTGCATTCCATTCTCTGAAGTTAAAAGAATATTCCACAATCTTAGTTGTAAGAAAAATGCTTATTTGAGTGTTTTCTATAATTTCCTGCTTCAAAAGGGTGAAATACACCTTTCAAGACATTTAACCCTTGTACTTCTGTATTAGTCTTGCTGACTTGTACCTAGAGTTCACAAGTTAGAGTGTATGATCCATGATCTGTTTGATGACCTAGAAATATCCTCTTAAGGTAAATAATACCAAGGTCAATTTACCTGTAGGAAACAATTTTTTATTTGCTTTTTAACAAAGATCTCACCATTAACCAAAGCCTTGCTCTCTGGATTTCGTCTCACTTTTGATGGAAGCTGACAAGATCAGTAATCTTCAAAACATCTTTCTTGGGTTGTCTTTTAATTGACAAGCCTTGATGTGATTGTACATGTTTCTGGTTCTAACTTCTTTTTAATGATAGAGATGAGCTGATAGCATATGTATGTGTTCTCCATTAGGCCAGGGAAATTAAGAGAGAAGCTTATCCTCAGTCCTTAGTCATTTAAAAATTAGTTTCCTTATTTTCCTGCCCCAGATGAATTCTGCATTGTTTTAATGAATTCATTCGCAGTGTGAGGGCACGCAGCACTAAAGAGACCTCAAGCAGTTTCACATTACAGACACTGACATAACTTGCTAGCAGTCTTCAAAGGCTTCTGTACTTTTATTGCTTCATCATTTCTTGAGAAAATTATTTTTAGGCTGTTGCCCCCTCCTTTCTTTTTTAAACAACTACCAAAAAAAGAAAAAAGAAAGAAAGAAAGGGCAAGCAGGGGACATTATCTGAACTATATCTATTTAGAAAGATTTACATAATTTGTAACTGATGTAGATGGCCGGAAATAGATTTATCTCATTTATAATTGAAGCAAATGAATTATCAATGGCTTTCTAATATTTTTTAGCAGTAGCTACATTTTTAAAAAATGCAGTCTTATACAGAAGACCAGTAGATAAATGGGAGGCCACTCTAGCTGAAATACAAGTAGGAAACTCCCAGGAATCTGCCTCATCACCCTACTTTTGGTGATCTCTAGGTCACCGCTATAAGCCTCTTAGACACTACATTTCCAAATCTAACACTCAAGGATTCTACTCAATTCAGTTTGTGCATGCTTCTGCGTGCTAAATTGCTTCAGTTGTGTTTTACTCTTTGTAACGCTATAGACTGTAGCCCACTAGGGTCGTCTGTCCATGGGATTCTCCAGGCAAGAATACTACAGGGATTGCCATGCTCTCCTCCAGGGAATCTTCCCCTCCCAGGGATTGAACCCACATCTCTTATATCTTCTGCAATGGCAGATGGGTATTTTTAACCACTTAGTACCATTTGGGAAGACCCAATTTAATTCGACAAAAATGTAATTGAGTGTCTACAATATAACTGGAGATACAAAGAAAAATGCAGTGTAGTTCCTACTTCAGAAGCCCACGCAATTCTATGGTTTGAACACAGTAGCTAATTCTATTCCTATCAAGTTGTTTAAACCCCCAAACAGCCCAAAGGTCTCTCAGACAGTAACATGCACCCCAGTGCCTGGTGCTGGTTACTATTCAAATAATGCTCACTGAGCAAATTTATTGAGAGAATGAGAGAATTTGAGTAAGATAAAAAAGTTGGATGATTAAATAAAATAATGGATAATATGCCAAGAGTAAATGAAAATACAGTCTTAGGGAAATATTTATGTTCACTAACAATACCTTAAAATAAACGTTATCCTTTTAAACCCTTAAATCAAGTTTCTATATGGTTAAAAAATAATGAATGCCATTTCTTGTCAGTTCCCCTGTAATAAGCAGTGATCATATACTTCAAAGGAAATCCTATCTTTTACTTAACTATGGAATAGTACTCCATGAGAGGAAGCACTTAATTCCAACTGATGATTAGCATATGCCTTGAAAAATAAGGAAAACGACTCAATGATTTCTAAATGTTAACTGATTTTAACATCTTACTTGGGCCTCTTAAGGCTTCTCAAGGCCTCAGCTAATATCCTGTAACCTGAAATTCTCTAATATTGACAAAGCAAATAAGCAAATGTCCTGTACATTTTAAGTTGCAAGCTTAAGTATTTCTTTGCTCTTTCCTTTCCTTGTATGAGACATTCTGCTTTTTTTTCTACTGGAAGCTTCACAGGGCTAACTGTCCCAGCACCTATGATTTGTGTTGTGGCCCGAAGAACAGAGTAGAGATCAATATCACTGGAGACTATGCCAGAAAGTATGGGAGAACAATGAATGATATGTAGGTGAAATTTTCATAAAATCACTATTTTATATTCACTGGTTGCTGCCTCATCCAAATAAACAATATCTCTATGTACCTTTGCCATGTACATGCATAGCTTTTTGTTCTTTTAGGCTGAGTAATACTCCATATAGATCTATTCACTTATTTTCCATGAAAATAAAAATACAAATGATTAAATGAAACCATATAGAAACTCACATTTAGAGAAATAATAACTTTTATAAATGGCTATTTTAATACAACCAACTATCCTTTGGGCAGATAAATAAATAGTTGCTTATTATAAAGAGCATTAAAAATTGACCACCAGAGAGAGAAAAAATACACTATTATGCTATGACAGCTCTAGCCAATAAACTGGGCTAAAAGCTAACCTAAATATTAGGTGTAGTCATCAGCATAAAATAAATCAACTTAGAATTCATTTAAAGCATAACATTTTAAAACAAAAAGAAAATAACTACGTATACTATGCCATGTCCACTTGATGGAATATACTGAAGTCATTTAAAATGAGTGTCATAAAAAGCATTTGGGGAAATAAAGGATATTTCCACAAAGCCATTTTGATGTAACTATGGTAAAACAGAAAATTTAAAATGATTCATTTTTTAAAAAATCTCCAAGTAATGGTTTAAGTTGACACTAATGAGCCTGTTCATCCTTAACCTGATTAAAAGAGGCTTGGGGTTTCCAGTTCCATTATTTGACCCTTACAGGTATATAAATAATCTTTATATCCAGAAAAACTATGGGTACCAGTATTCTAGAACTAGATTCTAAAAATACTATCACATCTATTTTCCAATAGAGTACTAAGAGAGCTATTTAAAATTTAACTGAGGATTTTCTATAATTGAGACTAACAAACATATCATGGCCAAATCTATTATTTAGTATGTGTGCAAAAAAAAAAAAAAAAAAAAAAGCTCCAAAGAGAAAGCCTAAAAAATACAGAGTTGTCTGTTCAGTTCAGTTCAGTTGCTCAGTCATGTTCAGCTCTTTGTGACCCCATCAACTGCAGCATGCCAGGCCTCCCTGTCCATCACCAACTCCCAGAGTCCACCCAAACCCATGTCCATCAGGTCGGTGATGCCATCCAACCATCTCATCCTCTGTTGTCCCCTTCTCCTCCTGCCTTCAATCTTTCCCAGCATCAGGGTCTTTTCAAATGAGTCAGCTCTTCGCATCAGGTGGTCAAAGTATTGGAGTTTCAGCTTCAACATCAGTCCTTCCAATGAACACCCAGGACTGATCTTCTGTAGGATGGACTGGTTGGATCTCCTTGCAGTCCAAGGGATTCTCAAGAGTCTTTTCCAACACCACAGTTCAAAAGCATCAATTCTTTGGCGCTCAGCTTTCTTTATAGTCCAACTCTCACATCCATACATGACCACTGGAAAAACCATAGCCTTGACTAGACGGACCTTCGTTGGCTGTATTTTTTTTAAGAGAGAGAATAAAAATGATTATTATACAGATCTATGTATTAACTGAAAGTAGAGTGATATCATCTTCATAAGTTTATAAAAATCAGAGTATTTAATTTGTGGACCATTGTAGTCACAATGGTCCAAATGGACTACACTTGGACATTGTAGTCCAGTGATGTGAACCATTCCAAATACTTCCAGCAATGTAGAAATGGCAACCCACTCCAGTATTCTTGCTTGGAGAATCCTGTGGACAGAGGAGCCTGGAGGGCTGTTGTCCATAGGGTCGCACAGAGTCAGACACAACTGAAGCAACTTTGCATGCATGCATTGGAGAAGGAAATGGCAACCCCCTCCAGTATTCTTGTCTGGAGAATCCCAGGGACGGAGGAGCCTGGTCGGCTGCCCTCTATGGGGTTGCACAGAGTTGGACACGACTATCGAGTCACACAGCAGCAGCAGCAGCAGCAGATGAAGAACATTCAAAATGCTTTGAGAATACCTCACACCATATATGAAAAGTAACTCAATATGAATCATAGATCAAAATATAACAGCTAAAGGTACAAAATTCCCAGAAGAAAATATTAGGCAATGGTTTCTTAAATATGATCCAACACACTAGCAACAAAGAAAAAAATTGATAAATTGAACTTAATCAAAGTTGAAAATTTCTGTGCTTCAAAGGACACCACAAAGAAAGTGAGAAGACAACCTACAGAAGGGGAGAAAATATTTACAAATCCTGTATCTGATAAGTAATTAGCCTATAGAACAACATAAAGTGCTCTTACAACTCAACAAACAAAGATAAACAATGAAAAAAAACAGGAAAGATTTAAATGGACGTTTCTCCAAGTAAAATATACAAATTACCAATGAAAAAGTTCAACATTATTATTAGTCATTAGTGAAATGTAAGTCAAAACTTCAAGGAGGGACTTCTCTGGTGGTACAGTGGATGGGAATCTGCCTGTCAGTTCAGGAGACACCAGTTCGATTCCTGGTCTGGGAAGATCTCGCATGCCGTGGGGCAGCTAAGCCTGTGTGCCACAACTACTGGAGCTGGCATGCTCTAGGGCCCATGAACGACAGCTAATAAGCTGCTGTGCTGCAACTACTGAAGCCCGTGCACCTAGAGCTTGTGCTCTGCAACAAGAGAAGCCCCTGCTCATTTCAACAGAGAAAAGCCCACACAGAACAAATACCAAGTGCACCCCAAAATAAATAAGTATATTATTAGCAACAAAAAAGGAAAAACTTCAAGACGATACCACCTCACACACACAAGGGTGGCTATAACCAACTGGAAACGATTTAGAGAAACTGGAACTCTCATACATTGCTGATGAGAATGTAAAATGGTATAGCCATTTTGGAAAACAATTTGACAGTTCCTTAGAAGGTTAAACATAGAGTTACCATATAACGGAGCCATTTTATTCCTAAGAGAAATGAAAACATAGGTCCAGACAAAACACGTGTATATGGAGGCTTATACTATTCATAAATAAACAAAAATGGAAACAATTCAAATGTCATTTAGTTGATGAATGGATAAGCAGAATATATACCCATACATTGGGATATTTTTCAGTCATAAAAAGATATGAAGTACTGATACCTGCAACAACATGAACAAAGCTTGAAAATACTGCGCTGACAACAAAGGAAACTGTAAGCAAGGTGAGAAGACAGCCTTCAGAATGGGAGAAAATAATAGCAAATGAAGCAACTAACAAAGAACTAATCTCAAAAATATACAAGCAACTCCTGCAGCTCAATTCCAGAAAAATAAACGACCCAATCAAAAACTGGGCCAAAGAACTAAACAGACACTTCTCCAAAGAAGACATACAGATGGCTAACAAACACATGAAAAGATGCTCAACATCACTCATTATCAGAGAAATGCAAATCAAAACCACAATGAGGCACCATTTCACGCCAGTCAGAATGGCTGCTATCAAAAAGTGTATAAGCAATAAATGCTGGAGAGGGTGTGGAGAAAGGGAACCCTCTTACACTGTTGGTGGGAATGCAAACTAGTACAGCCACTATGGAGAACAGTGTGGAGATTCCTTAAAAAACTGGAAATAGAACTGCCTTATGACCCAGCAATCCCACTGCTGGGCATACACACCGAGGAAATCAGAATTGAAAGAGACACATGTACCCCAATGTTCATCGCAGCACTGTTTATAGTAGCCAGGACGTGGAAACAACCTAGATGTCCATCAGCAGATGAATGGATAAGAAAGCTGTGATACATATACACAATGGAGTATTACTCAGCCATTAAAAAGAATCCATTTGAATCAGTTCAAATGAGGTGGATGAAACTGGAGCCTATCATACAGAGTGAAGTAAGCCAGAAAGAAAAACACCAATACAGTATACTAACGCATATATATGGAATTTAGAAAGATGGTACCAATAACCCTGTATGTGAGACAGCAAAAGAGACACAGATGTATAGAACAGTCTTTTGGACTCTGTGGGAGAGGGAGAGGGTGGGATGATTTGGGAGAATGGCATTGAAACGTGTATAATATCATATATGGAATGAAAAAAAAAAAAGAAAAGAGAATATTGTGCTGAAAAAGAAGAGAAAGAAACTACCTGGAAAAAGTATTGTGCTAAAGGAAAGAATCCAGACACCAAAGGCCACATATTGTATGATTCCATTTACCTGGAAAGTCCAGAGTAGGCAAATCCATAGAGACAGAAAGCAAACTGGTAGTTTCCAAGAGTTGGGGGAGAAGGGGAAGTGGCAATGGTCTTCAAATGAATATGAGGTTTCTTTTTTAAGTGTTGAAATATTCTCTAATTAGACAGTGATGATGGTTTATGAATATAATACAAACCACTGAATTGTATACTTTATTATTTTTAAAGCCTTTATTTACTGTTTACTTTTGGCTGCATAGGATTAGTCACCTGGGCTCTTTGTTGAGGGACACAGGCTTCTCTCTAGTTGTGGCTCATGGGCTCAGTAGCTGCAGCAAGTGGGCTTGGTAGTCCTGAAGCATGTGGGAATCTTAGTTTCCTGACCAGGGATTGAACCCGCATCCCTTGCATTAGAAGGCAGCTTCTTAACCACTGGACAACCAGGGAAGTCCCCTGAATTGTACACTTTAAAAAGGTGAATTTTACGGTATGTGAATTATATTTCAATTTTTTTAGAAAGCTTAGAGAGATTAACTCTCTTAAATGAGCAAAATGCAAATAAAAATTATTTATTACATTTGTTTCATCAATTAGATGTTCCTTAAACCTTGCTCCACCATTCACTCTATCTCTGATGTCCACCCCATTTTTTCAAGCTGTTGGCATCCTTCTCTTCAGCAGTAAGGGGTATATGATCAAGATTGCCAGGAAAAATATCAATAACCTCAGATATGCAGATGATACCACCCTTACGGCAGAAAGTAAGGAAGAACTAAAAAGCCTCTTGATGAAAGTGAAAAAGGAGAGTGAAAAAGTCGGCATAAAGCTCAATATTCAGCAAACGAAGATCATGGTATCCGGTCCCATCACTTCATAGCAAATAGATCTGGGAACAGTGGAAATAGTGGCTGACTTTATTTTGGGGGACTCCAAAATCACTGCAGCTGGTGATTGCAGCCATGAAATTAAAAGATGCTTACTCCTTGGAAGGAAAGTTATGACCAACCTAGACAGCATATTTAAAAGCAGATACATTACTTTGCTAACAAAGGTCCATCTAGTCAATCAGGGCTATGGTTTTTCCAGCAGTCATGTATGAATGTGAGAGTTGGACTATAAAGAAAGCTGAGAGCTGACGAACATATGCTTTTGAAATGTGGTGTTGGAGAAGACTCTTGAGAATCCCTTGGACTGCATGGAGATCCAGTCAGTCCATCCTAAAGGAGATTAGTCCTGAGCGTTCATTGGGAGAACTGATGTTGAAGCTGAAACTCCAATACTTTGGCCACCTAATGTGAAGAGCTGACTCATTTGAAAAGACCCTGATGCTGGGAAAGATTGAGAGCAGGAGGAGAAGGGGACGACAGAGGATGAGATGATTGGATGGCTTCACCGACTCAATGGACATGGGTTTGGGTAGATTCTGGCAGTAGGTAATGGATAGGGAGGCCTGGCATGCTGTGGTTCATGAGGTCGCAAAGAGTCGGACACGACTGAGTGACTGAACTGAATATGTGCATGCCCAAGATGAGGTGAAGATATCTGTTTCTTCCTGTTGGTAATGCTTGTGCTTAGTTACTCAGTCATATCCAACTCTGCGGCCCCATGACCTCTAGCCCACTGGGATCCTCTGTCTATGGGGTTTTCCAAGCAAAAATACTGGAGTGGGTAGCCATTCCCTTCTACAGAAGATCTTCCCTACCCAGGGATCAAACCTGGGTCTCCTGCACTGCAGACAGATTCTTTACCACTGAGCCACCAGGGAAGCTTGGTAACGCTTAAATAATGACAAAAATCTGTAACTTTGATGATTTTATATTGTATCATGTCAAAGAGCTCTGTGAAAATAGCTTCTTCAAAAATGTCATGGGCTGAGACTTCTTCTGCTAGTCATGGGCCTAGATCCACTTTCCCATCATGAGCAACTAGGGACAAATCGATGCAATGATAGTTCTCAGATGTCAGATAGCAGGCAAGTCAGAACTATGATCCTTGAGAGCAGGGAAACAAATGAGATGAGCCCAGTAATCACCTTGGCTTTCTCCCTAGAGATACTTTCTGGACAATGATGCAGAAAGGGCAATCCAAACACAGCACAGTGGACTTGCTGAGCTGAGAAGACAGGTGTAAGTTTAAGGAGGCCAATGTAACTGATATTTGTGAATCACAGAATCAGAGACTAAAAGAAGGGAAGCAGAGAAATGGCTCCAGAAACCTTTGGGGCTGGGTGGGCTGTGGTCCCCTTGAGTCTACTGATGAAAAGGAGCTATGGGTGCTTAGGGTGAAACTCTGAGAGTCTGGGAGAACAACAATAATAACAACAACAACACAAACAATTCTCAGAGTTCAAAGAGGGTTGAAGTCTGGGACTTTTGGATATTTCAGAAGGCTCATGTCTTAGTAGTATGAGTATTGTAGTCCTAGAGGATAGGCAACTCTCAAATCAGAGAAAGATTCAATCCTGAACAAGAAACTTTGCTTGATATAATAAAGTCCATTACCCTTTTAAGGAAGAAACAAAATCTAGAAACTCAACAGTGTAAAATTCAAGACATCTAGTACTCTCTCCAAAATACGAGCCATGTGAAGAAATGGGAGAATGTGACCCATGGCCAGAAGAAAAATTAGTCCATAAAAACATTCCTAGAGCTGGCCAACATGATGAAATTAACAAAGATGTTTAAAAACCTATTGCAAACATGTTCAAGTATTTAAAAGAAAACATAAATATAACATAGAAATGGATAACGTCAAAATATTGAAATAAAACATCTAGAGATAAAAAACACAGTGTCTGAAATTTTTTAAAAATTGACAAAAAATTTACAGCAAATTAGGTACAACAGAATAAGAGGTCAGTGAGCAAGAAGACATACCAAAAGAAATACTTTCAAAATGAAACATGAAAACAAAAAGCTGAAAAAAAAATGAACAGAGCCTCTGTGATCTATAGCAAGTGGCCCAACACATTTGCAATGGACTCTCAGAAGAAGAGTATGTGTGTTAAGGGGAAGGTGCAGAAAAATATTTGAATAAATAATGGCCAAAAATTTAAGTTCAGTGAAAACTATAAACTCATGGATTTGGGAATTATAAACAGCCCCAGACGCTATAAATGCATAAGAAAATCACTCTGCTGTACATCTGAAACTAACACAACTTTGTTAATCAACTATACTCCAATATAAAACAAAAAATTTTAAAAAATTAAAGTTAAAAAAAGAAAAAACTCACCAAGACACCGCATAATCACCTTGCTGAAATCCAGGAATAAAAAGAAAAATTTTAAAGCAGCTAAAAGACAAGACACACTGTTTGTGTCCTCTGCCATAAAAGGGGTCTGAATAACGGAAAAAAGATAAGATTGACCAAAGATTTCTTGGCAGAATTTTGTAAGCCAGAAAAACAATAAAACAACATCTTTAAAGTGTTAGGGAAATAGAGACAGAAATCAAAAGCTTCCCTCTCAGTACTCTACATCTAGTGAAAATATTCTTTAAAAAAATGAAGGCAAAATGAAACTTTTTTATTTAAAAAAAGCAGAATTTGAAAGGATTTGTCATTAACAGACATGCACTATAAGAAATGTTTCAAGGTAGTTCTTTAAGTGGTAGTTCTTCCACATGGAAACTTATCTATATAAGGGATGAAGAATGTTTTAAGTAATAAACATATGGTTAAAAGTAAAAAAAAAAAAAAAATACGTGACCTGATACCATTTGATACCTTAGTTGTAGTGAAGGTTGCCTGAAAGTAAATGCTTTTTAAGTCTTCTAGTGTCTTTACTCTTGGATATGTGACAATCATTTAAAGTTATGTCTCTGGGCTCCTACTTTCTAATGCCTTTCAAATAGGCAATCATAAAATTGTATCCAGGAGTGACAGTTGGTGTATCTTATCTTCCATGCTCAAACATTCCAGCTATGTTGGCATTCTCAGCCTTAGGATTTGTTACTACTTTGGGCTCTTAACTTCTGAAAATGATACTGGTTTTAACATAGGTCACTATACCATGTATTGTCATATAAATATCATTTTTCATAAATTAGTGTTAATCTGAGGTTTATAAGTGATTATATTAGAAGAGGACAAGAGAGAAATATATCAGTGCATGAACTGGTGTTTTAATGTCTTCCCCAAAATGCAAGTTGATTTTCAAGCTAGCTAAAAAAATTAACTTAAAAAAGTTATACTGGTTTTATCCCAGTCTCTACCAAAACATGTATCATATTATGAATCACTATTCTATAGAAATATAATTCAGAAATACTGTGAAATATTATTAATACTATGAAAAAAGTATTTCATTCCCTTATGATAGGGAACTCCAGAACTGGGTACTTTGCATCTTCACCCTTTATTAATCTTATTTTTTCCTGAAAGATTTGATTTCAGACTTGGAAATGGAAGCAAAACATTTGGTGGAGAGAAAGAAGTCGGATTGATGAGTTCCTGTTACGTAATATTCTGGTGCTCTATAGTCAGAAAATAACTAAGAGTGCTGTTCTTTTGGCATTTGGAGTAAAACTGGTTCCTAACATTTTTTTGAGTGAACTTACATCTCAGACACCAAAGAACAAATGAGAAGTGTAAAAAAAAAAAAAAAAAAAAGCACTGACTGTACCAACTCCCACTACAGTTTTCTGTCTTTAAACACTTTTTTAAAGTTCAGTATAAATTGCTTGACAATGGCATTCACAGCTGTGGTAAGGGGATGGGAAGTGGATTTCTATCGCCAAGTTTCCTTTGAGCGGTGCCTGTAGCAGTCCTTTCTAACTCTGTGGTTACACCCAACCCAACATAGATAGTCCCCAGGAACTGCACATTCTTTCCTTTCTGCAAATTTACAGTGGCAGCCAAGGAAAACAGAAATCACTGTGGCTTGATGGGAAGAAGGAGACGATTGCCAACTGGAAGATGGCAGTGGAAAGACACACTTTTTCAAAAGAAATAGATCTAACTTGTCAGGAAGGCATGCAGTTGTAT
Source organism: Ovis aries (assembly GCF_016772045.2). Classification (NCBI taxonomy): domain Eukaryota; kingdom Metazoa; phylum Chordata; class Mammalia; order Artiodactyla; family Bovidae; genus Ovis; species Ovis aries. The sequence continues at coordinate 190,932,739 of NC_056056.1, read as the reverse complement.
GAAAATTCATGAAGCAAGGTGTAGAAATAGGTGGAGACCATTGGGCCTTTGATGATGAGAAACAGAACTGATATTTTCATGCAAGTAAATGTCACACCAAATGGCCAAAGATTGGAGAGACGTAGGGTTTTCTGCAGGCAGCCAATGCCACTGACAAAGCAACAGAGTCTAGAAGTGATGGGGGAAGGGCTGAAGTTGTATCTAGACAGCACTGGAAGTTTTGTTCTGCTATTGATAAAAGCATGTGTGTGTGTTAGTCGCTCGGTCATGTCCAACTCTTTGAGACCCCATGGACTGTAGTCCACCAGGCTTCTCTGCCCATTGGATTTTCCAGGTAAGAATACCGGAGTGGGTTGCCATTTCCTTCTCCAGAGGAGCTTCCCAACTCAGGGATTGAAACCAGGTCTCCGCATTGCAGATAGACTCTTTACTGTCTGAACCATCAGGGAAGATTCCAGGAAGATAAAAGCAAGTATCTGATCAATTCTTGACTTTCTTTCCCAGTAGTTTCATGTCTCAGATGGCTGAGGAAGCATTGAGAACTAACGACAGAATTTCATGATGAACTTCAGGGGAGGACTAGATGGTGATGTGTCCGTGCCAGGGAACTTGTGAGACCAGCATCCCAGTATTTAGGAGAGTTGTAAGCATGAGGGGTGGGAATTTTGGAAATAGTCAGAAACATACCCTGGCCTTCGGGAAAACAGATCTCCAAGAAACCAGACAGAAATAGTTCACATTTTTTAAAAGCAACGTAGCTCAAGAGGGAAGGGTAGCTCTGAAAAGAGGGAGGGGGGAGAAAGTTTAACTATGCAGTTATTACTTCCAATATGAAAAAGAGTTTTCAAAGACTTTTGAACTTTAAAGAAATAAAAAGCATTCATTTTTTTGGATAGTGAACTCCCCAATCACTGGATATATTAAGCAAAATCTACCCAATTGCCTCTAAATAATGGAACCATGGGAATTTCTGTTACATGTGAATTTGGACTAGATCAAGGTTGTTGTTTTTTTAACTTTTAAAAAATGTGTATCTTGATTCCTTTGGCAGTTTGGAGAAGCCTATGGATCCCTTCTCTTGATTAAAAAAATTTTTTGAGAGCTTGAGAATAGGCTATTTTATTTTTATTTATTTGTTTTTGGCTATACTTCATGGGATGTGGGATTTTAGTTCCCTGACACAGGACTGAACCCATGCCACCTGCATTGGAAGCACGGAGTCTTAATGACTGGACTGTTGGGATAATGATTTTTAAATTCAGAGGATTAACGAAGAAACCAATGATACTGAGAGACAGTTATCAACATTTAAAAAGCAAATTTGTGATATAATAAATATGTGTCTTCATTAATGCATTAAATAATGAGATCTAATCACTATTGTAATTTTGAATAGAGTGTCTGATGAATTATGGACGGATGTTCATGACATTGTACAGAAGACAGTGATCAAAACCATCCCTAAGGAAAAAAAATGCAAAAAAGCAAAGTAGCTGTCTGAGGAGGCCATACGAATAGCCGTGAAAAGAAGAGAAGTGAAAAGTGAAGGAGAAAAGGAAAGATATACCCAACTGAATGCAGAGTTCCAAAGAATAGCAAGGAGAGAGAAGAAAGCCTTCCTCAGTGATAACTGCAAAGAAATAGAGGAAAACAGAATGGGAAAGACTAGAGATCTCTTCAAGAAAATTAGAGATACCAAGGGAACATTTCAGGCAAAGATGGGCTCAAAAAAGGGAAGAAATGATATGGACCTAACAGAAGCAGAAGATATTAAGAAGAAGTGGTATGAATACACAGAAGAACTGTACAAAAAAGATCTTCACAACCCAGATAATCATAATGGCGTGATGATCACTCACCTAGAGCCAGACATCCTGGAATGCGAAGTCAAGTGGGCCTTAGAAAGCATCACTACGAACAAAGCTAGTGGAGGTGATGGAATTCCAGTTGAGCTATTTCAAATCCTAGAAGATGATGCTGTGAAAGTGCTGCACTCAATATGCCAGCAAATGTGGAAATCTCAGCAGAGGCCACAGGACTGGAAAAGGTCAGTTTTCATTCCAATCCCAAAGAAAGGCAATGCCAAAGAATGCTCAAACTGCTGCACAATTGCACTCATCTCACACGCTAGTAGAGTAATGCTCAAAATTCTCCAAGCTAGGCTTCAGCAGTACATGAACTGTGAACTTCCAGATGTTCAAGCTGGTTTTAGAAAAGGCAGAGGAACCAGAGATCAAATTGCCAACATCCACTGGATCATGGAAAAAGCAAAAGAGTTCCAGAAAAAACATCTATTTTTGCTTAATTGACTATGCCAAAGCATTTGACATAGCATTTATTGTGTGGATCACAATAAACTGTGGAAAATTCTGAAAGAGATGGGAATACCAGACCACTTAACTTGCCTCTTGAGAAATCTGTATGCAGGTCAGAAAGCAACAGTTAGAACAGAACATGGAACAACAGACTGGTTCCAAATAGGAAAAGGAGTACATCAAGGTTGTATATTGTCACCCTACTTATTTAACGTCTATGCAGATTACGTCATGAGAAATGCTGGGCTGGAAGAAGCACAAGCTGGAATCAAGATTGCAGGAAGAAATATCAATGCCTCAGATATGCAGATGACACCACGCTTATGGCAGAAAGTGAAGAGGAACTAAAGAGCCTCTTGATGAAAGTGAAAGAGGAGAGTGAAAAAGTTGGCTTAAAGCTCAACATTCAGAAAACTCAGATCATGGCATCTGGTCCCATCACTTCATGGCAAATAGATGGGGAAACAGTGGAAACAGTGGCTGACTATTTTTTCTGGGCTCCAAAATCACTGCAGATGATGATTGCAGCCATGAAATTAAAAGATGCTTACTCCTTGGAAGAAAAGTTATGACCAACCTAGATTGCATATTCAAAAGCAGAGACATTACTTGGTTAACAAATGTCCGTCTAGTCAAGGCTATGGTTTTTCCAGTGGTCATGTATGAATGTAAGAGTTGGACTGTGAAGAAAACTGAGAGCCAAAGAATTGATGCTTTTGAACTGTGGTGTTGGAGAAGACTCTTGAGAGTCCCTCGGACTGCAAGGAGATCCAACTAGTCCATCCTAAAAGAGATCAGTCCTGAGTGTACGTTGGAAGAACTGATGTTGAACCTGAAACTCCAACACTTTGGCCACCTGATGCGAAGATCTGACTCATTGGAAAAGACCCTGATGCTGGGAGGGATTGAGGGCAGGAGGAGAAGGGGACGACAGAGGATGAGATGGTTGGATGACATCAGTGACTCGATGGACACGAGTTTAAGTGAACTCCGGGAGTTGGTGATGGACAGGGAGGCCTGGCGTGCTGCAGTCCATGGGGTCGCAAAGAGTCGGACATGACTGAATGACTGAACTGAACTGAGTGTAAATGATTTTTCAAGATACCTGCAACAGATTTGATGTGTCTGTGAAAATATCTCAGCCACTGGTACTATTGAGGTTTGTTACCTAAATTCATAATTTAAGGAAATGCTGCAGTACACTTAGACATTTGTATAGCTAAAGATGTAATTTTTCCATCCAAATTCAAAGATTCCCTGAATTCTATCCAGGGAATGTGTGCCCAGTCGCTCATCTGCATCTGACTCTTTGCAACCCTATGGATTGTAGTCTGCCAGTTTCCTCTGTTCATGGGCTTCTCCAGGTAAGAATAATGAAGTGAGTTGCCATGTTCTCCTCCTGGGGAGTTTCCTCACGCATGGATCAAACCCACATCTCCTGCATCTGCTGCATTGCAGGCAGAAGTGTTCTATACAATTGGACCGCTGGGGAAGCCCATCCAGGAAATAAATGAATCCTAAATGATAATAAATGATTCAAGGATCCTGAGAGTCCATAAAAGTGATATCATGTGAAATTTCACCAGATGTCCTTTTCCTGTAGATTAAAGTTCAAACTTTTAAGAATTGCATCAAAAGCCTTCAGTGTAGCATTGGAGGGATAGGACTCGGAGCTGGTTTGCCTGGATTTAAATCCCAATTCAGCCACTAACAGGTTTGTGATCTAGAGCGAATGACTGCAAATCTCAATGCTTTAATTCCACATCTTCAAAATGGGGTAACAATAGTTTCTATAGCATTGTCTGAAACTTTAAAGAAATCATTTTTGCATACAATATTTATTACTAATACTTAGATGAAGCACAAGCTGTAATCAAGATTGCTGGGAGAAATTATCAATAACCTCAGATATGCATAGGACACCACTTTTATAGCAGAAAGCAAAGAAGAACTAAAGAACCTCTTGATGAAAGTGAAAGCAGAGAGTGAAACAGTTGGCTTAAAACTCCACATTCAGAAAACTAAGATCATGGCATCTGGTCCCATCAGTTCATGGCAAATAGATGGGGAAACAATGGAAACAGTCTTTTCTTGGGTTCCCAAATCACTGCAGATGGTGATTGCAGCCATGAAATTAAAAGACACTTGCTTCTTGGAAGAAAAGCTATGGCCAACCTAGACAGCATATTAAAAAGCAGAGACTTTACTTTGCCAACAAATGTTCATCTAGTCAAAGCTATGGTTTTTCCAGTAGTCATGTACGGATGTGAGAGTTGGACTGTAAAGAAAGCTGAGTGCCGAAGAATTGATGCTTTTGAACTGTGGTGTTGGAGAAGTCTCTTGAGAGCCTGTTGAACTGCAAGGAGATCCAACCAGTCTATCCTAAGGGAAATCAATCCTGAATATTCATTGGAAGGACTGATATTGGAGCTGAAACTCCAATACTTTGGCCACCTGATGCGAAGAGCTGACTCATTTGAAAAGACTATGATACTGGGAAAGATTGAAGGCAGGAGGAGAAGGGGACAACAGAGAATGAGTCAGTTGGATGGCATCACCGGCTCAATGGACATGGGATTGGGTGGACTCCGGGAATTGGTGATGGACAGGGAGGCCTGGCGTGCTGCAGTTCATGGGGTCTCAAAGAGTCGGACACGACTGAGCGACTAAACTGAACTGAGCTAATCTCATTTCTCATTTCACTCACCCTCTACCTCCAAATGTGCTCAGGCATGCTAATTGCCATGTCACACGTATACCAAAATTTTTTCACTCCTACATGCCCTCACTCATAGCACACCTTCTGTCTGAAGACTCTGTCCTAAATACCTTGCAGCCTTCCCCGTTCCTTTTTTCTACTTTTGTACTTTAGACTCCACCAAGCCAACATGTGGAGAAGGCAATGGCCACCCACTCCAGTACTCTTGCCTGGAAAATCCCATGGGTGGAGGAGCCTGGTGGGCTGCCGTCTATGGGGTCGCACAGGGTCAGACATGACTGAAGTGACTTAGCAGCAGCAGCAGCAGCTGCAGCAGCAAGCCAACATGGCCATATTTCTATGAAGCCATTTTATCTCATCTGGAACAAATTATCTGATTCCTGCTTTGAACCTTATAACAGTTCTTCTGACCAACAAATTCCAATATGTATTGACCCTGGCACTGTGAGGCATAATACACTGATGTATGTTTATCACAGCAACTGTTTACCTTGTGTACTTTTGAGACTTTTTCATTTCAACAAACCTAAGTCTCTTAAGGATAAGTCCCATGATTTGATGACGAAGCCCCTGTGACAAGCCTAAAACCAGATGTGCAGTGTAGTTACTTCTGATGAATGAGTGAATGAATGAATGGATGGATGGATGAGTAGATGAATGCATGGTATAGATACAATACAGGATTTTTCAAGTATTCATTGAAGACAGAGGTCGAAGAGCTGTGCTAACTGAAAACAACAAAAAAAAATTAATCTCTCAAATGATTGACTCATAACTGCAATCTTTGCCCTGCCTTCTTCAGGAGCTGCCATGCAGATGTATGTCTTCTTGACACATTAGAATGATTTCTAACTGACGGGATTGCTGGGGAAATTAAGTGATATTATGCTGTATGAAATGTAACTCTGCATATGTAAATAATTAAACCATGACTTTAATGTGTTCTCTCAAAGTATTTCCCCTCACGCTGCCTTTCCTGGCACTCTCCCCCTCAGTGTCACAGCCCTTCTCTGGATCAGTAAACATCCACACATCACTGGCTTCCAGAGGTCACTGAGCATTGGTTACTCAGAAAAGAAGGAATGGGGTGACTAGGTATCACTTCTATCCTTTTTCCTGACACAGACGTGAATTCTGAGTCGAGCTTTGAAGTCAAGCCCCTTAGGTTCTATTGCTGAATTAAGTTCAAACTCTGAACATGTTTACTCCATCCTTTAAGCCTTGATTTTCCGGCTATTTCCATTTCCTTGGCTCCCATTCTCTCTAATCACGCTCTAGTCTCTTTGGCTTCCATGTCGTTTACTGGTCAATCTCTGCTGTTATCTTAACCAACCTCTCAGCATCACCAGACACAGGAAAACACATTTTCCTTCTTGAGATACATTCTCCTTTCAGCTTCCTGTGACTTCACTTTCCCTTAATTCCCTACCTGCTTTACTGGCCACTCTCTTTTAATTTCCTCTGCTGGATCCTTTCTCTCTACCTAACCTTTAAATCTTGGAGAGACTTACAACTCAGGCCTGAATTCTCTTTTCTTCTTTTCTTGTGTCTAAGAATATCTTATTCAGTCCCAAGACTTTAAATATCACCTGTAAATTAAAATGCTAATAACTCCCCAATTTATATGTTCAACCCTGACTGTTAGACTTGTCTCCAACTTGGCATCTTTACCAGATGTCTAAAAGGCATGCCAAGCAAAACTCTGGATTTCCCTCAACTCAATCCCAATTAAGAAAGAAACATGCAAAAACCCCACTCTTCCCCCTGTTCATCCTCATCTTAAGCATGACACAACCTAACTGCTCAAGCTAAAAGCTATGAATCATTTTTCATTTCTCTTCCCATCACTCTCACCCACACTCATCCTACTCCCTAATAGCTCTACTCTCAAAGCTTCCCTTTTATCTGTGCTGAAGACTGAATCGCTTTTGCTTCTACCACTAGCTTCTGAACCACTACTATCTTTCTTTTGGACTATTTGTGATCTTGGACTTCTGAGACCTATTCTTTATGGTGGTCTTTTAAAATAATAAATCAGACCATGCCACTCTCTTATTCTGATCTCAGAATATAAGCCAGTGCCTTTCCATTGCCTAAATGGCTTTATAGGTGCTGGCACTCAGCCATGATCTTATTCTCTAATTGAATACTGTCACCTTTGTTCACTGTGGTCCAGCCCCATTAGTGTTTTGCCTTTTTTCTCTTAGTTTATCTACATTTCCAAGATTTTATTATCACTACTCCTTTTTTCTAGAATATTCTTTTCCTAGATATTTATAAGTCTAAGTTTTCTAGCGGTTAAGTTTGAACTTAAAAATCACTACCTTGGGGCTTCCCTGGTTGTCTAGTGGCTAAATATCTGCCTGCTGGTGGAGGGACATGGGATTGATCCCTGATCAGGGAGGATCCTACATGCTGTGGGGCAGCTGGACCTATGCACCACAATTACTGAGCCCACATGTGCCTTGAGCTGGTGCTCAGCAACAGAGAGCAGTCTCCATCCTGTGCAACTAGAGAAAGCTCAAGCGCAGCGACAAAGACCCAGCGCAACCAAAAATCAATCAATCAATAAATCTTTTTAAAAAATCTCTGCCTCAAAGAAGTATTCTCTCATAATTTTATTGAATGTCCATCTTTATTGCACAACCTTATTTTATTTTCCTTATGCTGCATATTACTATCTAAAATGATCTAATTTGTCTCCTTGTTTGTTATCCGTGTCCGTGTCTAGACTTTAAACTCCATCAGACCTGCGTCATGTTAAACACTGGAAAACTACCTCACATATAGTAGACATTCAGGGTTTATTGTTTAAATAACTGATTGATTAAATGAATCAATGGCTGAATTTTGTTGCAGTATATGAATGATTATGAGGACTAAGTGAGACGACACGTGTAAACTGCTTAGCATGCTGTCTACCATATTATAAGTACTCAAAATGCTCAATAATAAAGCAAAAAAGTTAGCTTTTATTTTTAAGCTTTTTTTAGCTTACATTTTTAATAACTAGACTTTTTTTTTTCCTTCGAGGAAGGGTCAAGTAATTCTACAGGAAAGATAGAAACTTAAGGGTTCAAGTTTGAGATAAGTTAACTTTTGCAGCAAGGAAAAAGGCCAGGTTGGAAAGGGACAGAAAAAGAAGCAAAACAGTGAGACAAGATAGGGAGTTCTCAAGGCATTGATCCAGGAGATTAATTCTAGGGCAAAAAATGTTCACAGGGAGATCTTAAGGGACCCGGATTACCGAAGACAAATCTGCCAGCTTTTTAATTTTCTTAGCAATCATTTCTTCATTTCCCATCACCTTTTAAGCAAATACCAAATAATTTTAATCCAGTTCTCCAACTTTGGCTTTTAGAAAAAAGAAAAACACTCCTTTTCTCACAGAAAGCTAACTCTGGTGGAGAGAAAGGGATGGGGGACGATGGAGCCCACAGAGAGGAGAACTTCTATCTCTGATGATATCAAACCCAATGTTTCACACTCTGGGAGTTTGCTTTAAAATGCTTCCTACAGACTTGTGGTTTTCAAGGGGGTGGGCATTGAGGGAGGGAAGCAGTGAGAGGTTGGGGTTAGCAAATGAAAGCTAAACAACAAAGTCCTACTGTTTAGCACAGGGAACTATATTCAATATCCTATGATAAACCATAACAGAAAAGGGTGCAAAAATGTATCCATAAATGTAGAATGGAATCACTTTGTTGCACAGAATAAATAAGCCCAACATTATAAATCAACTGTTCTTCAGTATAAAATTAAAAACTTAAAATGGTTTTTCTAGTATGGTTTGCACCAATCCTTGCCACATAAGCAACTAAGCATGCAATGATGGACACTGTGACCTTTCCCTACATTTTCCTGACCATATTTGAAAAGAACATGGAGGGACTTCCTTGGTGATCTAGTGGTTAAGAATTTGCCTTGCAATTCAGGGGATGAGGGTTCAATCCCTGGTCGGGAAACTAAGCCCACAGACATACTGCAACTACTGAGCCTACTTATTCTAGAGCCCATGAACTGCAATGAAGACTCAGCACAATCAAAAAAAGAAAGAAAATAGATGGTCCAAGCTGGTGACCATCATTCACGGAAGTCCCATTCAAGCAAAAACACGTGGGAGGTGTGAGAAGAGGATATATTTTTCTTATTAATTGCCTTGAATCAGGCCACGGGGAACCATGAAGAAGCCATGAAGGGTCAGTACAATATGAAGGAGAGCAAAGTTTATTTAGGCATCCATTGTGCTTATATTTGCCAGAGAAATAGCTACCATGAATTTTGCAAATGAGCTATCAAAACTCAAGACACATTAAAGTCCCAGTAACAACATAACTAAAAGTGCCAAGAATCTCTCCCACTGAAACCTGTCACATATGCATTTTGCCCACATAGAGAACTGCACCCAAGACTGGATTAGACTGTGTGTGACCTTAGCAGGCTTGATGTTAAAATACTGGGAAGTTCAGGTGATACTCTATCTGAACCTTGTAAGTCTGAAAATATCACAGCAACACAGTATTCCAAAAAGTTTACTTGTCCAAAGCTAAACCAAGTGCATTGGAAAAGCAAAACAGCATAGGGATAAGATTAATCTTTTGACTCAAAACATATGAGAGTTCAGAATTCTACTCTGTTGAGTGGCTTGGAAAATGTGTTGAATTAGCACAGTGCCTGGCACTTAGTAGGGATGCTGTAAATGGCTGCTGATTGAAAGAACTGCTTTGAACTTCAGTAAATCTATCTACGTAGATAGCATATTCAAAAGCAGAGACATTACTTTGCCAACTAAGGTCCGTCTAGTCAAGGCTATGGTTTTTCCTGTGGTCATGTATGGATGTGAGAGTTGGACTGTGAAGAAGGCTGAGTGCCGAAGAATTGATGCTTTTGAACTGTGGTGTTGAAGAAGACTCTGGAGAGTCCCTTGGACTGCAAGGAGATCCAACCAGTCCATTCTGAAGGAGATCAGCCCTGAGATTTCTTTGGAAGGAATTATGCTGAAGCTGAAACTCCAGTACTTGGGCCACCTCATGCGAAGAGTTGACTCATTGGAAAAGACTGATGCTGGGAGGGATTGGGGGCAGGAGGAGAAGGGGACGACAGAGGATGAGATGGCTGGATGGCATCACTGACTCTATAGACGTGAGTCTGAGTGAACTCCAGGAGTTGGTGATGGACAGGGAGGCCTGGCATGCTGCGATTCATGGGGTCGCAAAGAGTTGGACACGACTGAGCGACTGAACTGAACTGAACTGAAATCTATCTACAAAATGGAGATAAAAATCTACCCTACAGGTTTATCCTGAACATTAAAGGTAGGGTGGATAAGCTATTAGCTCCAAATGTATACCTAGTATATTGTTTCTGTAACAATTTTTCCTTACCCTCCTAATAATTATCTCCTTGTGATATACCCTTTTACTACTGTGTTGCTTAGGATTGTCAGGCCCTGCTACTTGTTTGAATTCTTTCATCTCCTCTGATGGATTCCTTAGGAGAGAAGACCAGAAGAGCTAGTATTACATATTTATATCCCTGCTCTTAGGCTTTACGGGAGACTTTGCCTGATTTCAAAGATATGTTTTTTCAAGTGTTTCCTGTCTTTATACATAAACTGACTAAGCTAGGAATATAAGAAATTAACTGCTGGGACTTCCCTAGTGGTCCAGTGGTCAAGACTCTTATGTTTCCAGTGTGGGGGGTGTGGTTTCGATTCCTGGTTGGGGAACTAAGATCCCACATGGTATGCAGTACAGCCATAAAATAAAAAATAATAAAATAAAAGAAATTAACTATTAATTACAGATAGCTAGAAATATAGGCATATAGAAATGTTATATGTCTCCTCATAGTTTGCAAATTTCTCCAAAATATCTTTTCAGTTAATGTTGTTCTTAGGTCTTTATAAGGATCAAAAATAACTCTGTGGTCAAGGGAATTTTAGAGAATTCAGATGGCTGGGTGGAAATCCAGTTGTGAGGGTGATCTGGTTACATCAACTGTCACCCTTTGAGCCTCAGTGTAGATTCAGTGAACCTGGCCAGTCAGGAAGCCAGTCAGTCTCGTTCCCAGCTTCATTCTTGTGAAAACTGGGCACTTAGACCAGAAGGAGGTAGGTCAGAAGTTCAGTTCAACTTTGTAAATATGCACTCAAACCTACTGGGGTTGGGGACCGCAGACACCAAAGTGGGGAGGATGAGGTCTCAGTCTTTAAGAGTCTCACTTTTCAGTGGATGAGAGCCAACAACAAGTCATTGCACTGCAATAAAATAAATGTCAGCAGATAGGTGTTGGCTGAATCCTTGGGACCCTAGAGGAAGGCATTGGGCCTCATCACAGAGAAAGAGCCGCAATGGAAAGAAGGAAGTGAAAGTGAAGTCGCTCAGTTGTGTCCGACTCTTTGCGACCCCATGGACTGTCCATGGGATTTTCCAGGCAATAGTACTAGAGTGGATTGACATTTCCTTCTCCAGGGGATCTTCCCAACCCAGGGATCGAACCCAGGTCTCCCGTATTGTAGACGGACGCTTTACCATCTGAGCCATCAAAAATAGGAGTTAATTCAGAAGAGTCTGCTGATGGGAAAGGGTACTTCTGCTTGGCAGGAATCAGGAAGAGGAGCAGCATAGACTGGGGAGCCAATATGTACATATTGTGGTTCAGAAAGAAGAAGCCAGAATGTGTGGAGCTGGACTTAGACCTTCAGGCAGGAGTGCCCTGTATGTCCCACTTTTTGCTTCCACCGCCCTGTTTTACTGTTGGACACCTGACTCATCTCTAGGCCCCAATCTTACCTCATATATTGCTTCACTGCACAGTGTAATTCTTTTTATTAAAATTTTTTTAAATTTATTTTTAAATTTTATTTTAATTGCTTTTCTAAAATCAATTTTTATCTGAGTTTAGTTGCTTTATAGTATTGTATTAGTTTCTACTGTACAGCAAAGTGGATCAGCTATACGTATACATATATCCCCCTATTTTTAGATTTCTTTCCCATTTTGGTCATCACAGAGCACTGAGCAGAGTTTCCTGTGATATACAGTAGGTTTTCATTAGTTATCTATCTTATACATAGTGTAAGTGTGTATCAATCCCAATCTCCCAACTTGTCCCACCTCCCCTTGGTATATGGTACAAAAGTGCGAGTAGCTTTCCCTGCTTGGTATTTGTCTGTTTGTTCCCTACATCTCTGTCTCTATTTCTGTTTTGCAAGTAAGGTCATATATACTATTTTTTCTAGATTTCATACATATCTGTTAATATACAGTATTTTTCTCTTTCTGACTTCACTTTTTGAAAGTTTCCAGGTCCATCCACATCTTTACAAATGATCCAATTTCATTCCTTTTTATGACTAAGTACCATAGTGTAATCCTTAAGTGATCTTAGGCTGTGTCTCTTGTCTCCTGAAGATACTTCGGTGGGTATCTATTGTCTCTAGAATAAAGCTCAGGCTCCAGGCATATCCACCCAGGACATGGTCCTGGTCCTCTTTTCCAGCTTCATCTGCAACCGCCTGTCATTTCCATTATATGCTCCAGTGTTTGCATTTTATAATCAGTCTCTCACTTCTTGGCCTTGTTTATACTGCTCCATCTGCTCTAACTCTCCCTCGCCCATCTCTGTTATAGACTCAGTGGAGGCCAGGCTGCCTCTGAGAATCCTTTGATGTCAGTGCTCCCCAACCTTGCTGCCCTTTCCCTGCCACTGCAGTTCTCAATCTGGTTTAAATCCCCCCTCTTCTGTGTGGCCACATTGTGATCCTGCGTCACGTTTCCTACTGCCCCCTCCAGGGATGTACGCTTCCTGAGTAGCAGGGCTTCCCTCGGTCATGTTCATATCGTCAGCTGTGCTCCATTTCCAGTTGGGCTGCTTCTCCTCTGTTTGTCCCTCGATGCCCACTCTTCACCCCTGCCTGGCCTTGTACCTTGGGAGCCTGTGCTGTATTTTTTATTTTTATTTTAATTGGAGGCTAATTACAATGTTGTAGTGGTTTTGCCATACATTGACATGAACCAGCCATGTGTTTACATGTGTTCCCCATCCTGAACCCCCTTCCCACCTCCTTCCCCATCCCATCCCTCAGGGTCATCCCAGGGCACCATCCCTGAGCACCATGTCTCATGCATCAAACCTGGACTGGCGATCTGTTTCACATATGATAATATACATGTTTCAATGCTATTCTTTCAAATCAGCCCACCCTTGCCTTCTTCCACAGAGTTCAAAAGACTGTTCTATACATCTGTCTCTTTTGCTGTCTCGCATATAGGGTCATTGTTACCATTTGTCTAAATTCCATATATATGTGTTAATATACTATATTGGTGTTTTTCTTTCTGACTTGCTTCACTTTGTATAACAGGCTCCAGTATTTGACTGCCAGTTGTGTGGGCCTATGGGAGGCCCCAGCTGCAAAGTGAAAGTTAAGAGAATAGGATCTAAAAATGAATCAGGCTGCTGTGAATTGTCCGTGTCCCTCTCTTTAAGGCCATGTTTTCCTCCCAGGAGGTCTCCATATAACTCTCTTTCTGGGTTCTTGTAACTGCTTCTGACTGTCATCCTTTTAGGACTAGGAGTGGTGATGGTGCCTCACTGTGACTAAGATCCAGAATTTTAAAAAAATTAATTTATTTATTTTAATTGGAGGCTAATTACTTTACAATATTGTGGTGGTTTTTGCCAGTCATTGACATGAATCAGCCATTGGGTGTACATGTGTCCAAGCGTCCTGAACCCCCCTGGCACCTCCCTCCCCACCCCACCCCTCTGGGTTGTCCCAGAGCACCAACTTTGAATGCCCTGCTTCATGCATCAAATTTGCCCTGGTCATCTACTTTACATATGGTAATATACATGTTTCAATGCTATTTTCTAATATCATCCCACCCTCGCCTTCTCCCACATAGTCCAAAAGTCTGTTCTTTACATCTGTGTCTCTTTTGCAGTCTTGCTTATAGGATCATCATTACTGTCTTTCTAAATTCCATATACATGTGTTAATATACTGTATTGGTGTTTCTCTTTCTGGCTTACTTCACTCTGTATAATAGGCTCCTGTTTCATGCACCTCATTACAATTGACTCAGACGGTTTCTTTTTATAGCTGAGCAATATTCCATTGTGTATATGTACCATAACTTCCTTATCCATTCATAAGACCCAGAATTCTACACTATATCTTTTTAGTGTCCTTATCCCAGCCCACACCTTTGTTCATGATCCCTTTATCAAACTCTATGCAAATCACCTCATTTAAATGTACAGTCAGCTGACACACCAGCACATATTAATAGAAGCAACTTTAATAGACCTTTTATTTATTTTTAAAAGTGTTTTTTTTTAAAGTATGAAAGTATGATATCATATTTACAGGAGACTTGGAAAATACAAAGTTACATATAGTTTCACTACATATTACAGATTTTTTTAAGTAGATAAATTAAGATTTTTAGTTGAAGTTTCAATATCAAACTCTCAGGAATTAATAGAATAAATAGACAGAAAGTTAGAAGGAATTAGTAGGCTTGAATAGCTCTATGAACCAATCCAACATAATTAAGACGCATACAATTTTCACACAATCTCTCTCTTTAGTTGCTAAGTCATGTCCGACTCTTGCCACCCCATGTACTGTAGCCTGTCAGGCGCAATAGCAGGGTACAAATTCTATTCTAGATCCCATAGACTATAAACCAAAGGGTATATCCTGGAATAGAAGGAAATAGCAACCCACTCCAATATTCTTGCCTGGAAAATCCCATGGACAGAGAGCCTGGAGGGCTACAATCCATGGGGTCACAAAAGCGTCAGACACAACATAGTTGCTAAATAAGAACAGACTTTTTAAAAGGAAGAAAAGAAAGAAAAAGGAGGGAGGATAGGAAGAAAAGAAAAAGGAGAAAATAATAGCATCTCTAAGGGAGATATTTCTTGAGCTGGACTCCCTCTGCGCTTTTCATATTTGTGATAATTTACTATGTCAAGTTGGCCCTTAACTATTCTTTATCATCTCTAGTGGTGTGGTTTGTGAAAACTGCCCTGAGAAGATGCTGTAAGCTCTGACTTCCTAAACGGAGGAGAAAACCAGAAGGTCAGAACCTTCAGAAAGAACTTCACATTCTCCAGCCTGAGTGCAAATATAACCCTCGTGCCACCACGGAGCAGCTCCTGCAAGAAAGGAGGAGCCACAAGGGAACTTCTGAGAAAGACAGAATCAGACCTGGAGGGCAAAAGGGAAATGAAGGCTCATGCAACAGAAGGAAGGATTCATGGGACCGGAAGACTGCACTGCTAACTGAAGCTGGGAGAGAATGAATTAGCCACAGACCAAAATAAATTATTAAAAACTAGTCACCATTGTTCCTGTTCAACTTTTCTGAAGATGATGAATGTTTTTGATAATGGCTGCGTGTGAAGAATTTGACTTGCAACTCCAAAGCCTCTGGGCTATGAAACCCCTAGAGACCCTCAGCTTAGGCGGGCAACCTAGCAGGAGACCATCCATGACACAATGATGCTGCTGTTACAGGGCCTCAGGCCTCAGGGAAGAGGAAAAAGCTTGGGTTATGGCCTTGTCATTCTCTTCACCCCAAAGACTGCGGCAACTACTTCAGCAACATTTTCTCCCAATTCAAAAGCCCAGTAGTAATGAGTTTGCAGTTCGACGTATCATTCAACTTGTCAAAAAAAAACCCTTCATTATTCATGATTTTTACACATAAAAAGGCGATTGATATTGCTAAATAGGAATATCAAAGCATATTGTCACATTTTGTTCACCACAGCAGCTGAATGATTTATCATTGTACCTGTGTGGTAAATCCCTTCAGTGGTGTCCAACTCTTTGCGATCCTGTGGACAGTATCCTTCCAGGCTCCTCTGTCCATGGGATTCTCCAGGCAAGAACACTCAAGTGGGTTATCATGCCCTCCTCTAGAGGATCTTTCTGACCCAGGGATGGAACCCAGGCCTCCTGGATTGGTGGCAGTTTCTTTACCACTTAGCGTCACATCATTGCTGACTTAAAATTACCACTCCTCAAAGTATTAGACGGGTGAATTTTTAACATGAACCTGGGATTTTTCTACACTACAATTCCTTTGAACCCTGACCTTCTCAGCTGAAACATGCCTGGAACAGATAGAAAAAGACCCAAAGCCCAGGATCCAAGTATCACTGGGAATTCCAGCCCACCGAGAAGTGTTTACATCTCTGTTCCTTGACTGGAAAGCAGCTGAAGGGAAATGACTTTGAGCAGTAACTGCACGTTTTTTAAATGCTATCAAAAGTTGCACATAGATCCATGTTACAAAGACCTAAGGGGTGTTCACACTTTTAGGCATGTGTGTAAGCCTGGGGCTCTAATAAATCAAGAGCAAGGGCCACGGAGGTGGCTCAGGTGGTCTTGAACATGTCTCTCTCAGATTAATTTAAACATTCCTTCCACATGTGTATGGCTAGGCAGCAAGCTGAAAATATGTTTCTGTCATTCCAATCCTTCAAGAGCTGCTATCTTCCCATAAGCTGTAATGAGTCCCACAGTCAAAGATCGCATGGTGTGCAAACTTCCCAACACCTGCACTCCTCAAATCCTGCCTTTGACTTCTGCAAGAGTATTCGTCACTTCATTGGCATTGAATAATACAAACATTCTTGTGACCTGGAAAGTTTCAGTCAAGGACCCAAGAAAGAATAAAAGTAAAGGAAACTCAGCCTAAGATGGAGAATTAAGAACTTTCTCCCTTTCAAGATATTGAAAGGACTTCACTCATTAGTGGAGGAAAACTAGGCTCGCATTCCGATATTACTTTAGTCTGGAAAACACTATTTTGTTACATTAACATCTGCGCTAATTATTATAATAGCCCTGCATTTATACAAGTAACAAATCAATTGTAATGAGCCGAACAAAAGAATTGAGGTTGAATTCTTCCCTATAAATATACTCCTGTCAGTGCAGTCAAAACACAGTGCCAACGCACCGCCAGGGTCAGCAAACAACACATTTCAAAACGGATCTGTCCTTTTCATCTCTTTCGCTGGTTGTGTGTGCAAGAAATCAGATGACAAGAGAAGTCTAGGTCCACCTGGATTTTTGAAGGATGGTTATACTTACAGCCCTGGCAGGTTGTTGGTATTTTGTAACATGTCCAAGTCTGATTAGGTGGAGAGGTGAAGAGTTTTGAGTGTTACACAAGGGGCCTCAATTTGAATCTTGGAATGTAAACAAAAGGATTTTGTAGTGGCTCATATTGTTTCTTTTAAAAAGAGTGATGGATTGTCTTAAAAGTTAATCAATTCCCATTTTTAAAATGGTTCACCAACTGATAAACTCAAGCACGGAAGAAACAGTTTTCATTTTAAAGGAAATCCACAGACTTAGATAAAAGGGACCTTAAAAGTTGTCTCTGCAGAGGGTTAAGTTTGTTCAAGCTGCTTTCACATGCATTTCTCTATTTTGTCCTTGTAACCTGGGAAGTAGGTATGAAAGGTAATGGTCTGCTTAAGAGGTTCAGAAAGGTTACAATCTTTGTGATCTCCAGAGGTCACAATACTAATTAGCAGTTGAACTATTTCTAGAACCTAGATCTTTATGCACCTTGTTTAGCGCAGTGCATTTTCTCCTGATAGGTTATTTATCCGTCAGGTCATTTCTGGTACTTTATGCTGAGAGGACCCTGGGAAGATTATTCTATATTTAGGCTGTTGGCATGCGTTGCTGTCTATACACACACATCTTTAGAGTCTCTCAGAAATGAGTTGCTTCTGTTCCACCAGCAGAAAGAATAGTGGAGGGAGAGGGAGAGATATCATTCAAGTTTGGGGACTGTTGAATATAAGCATCTCAGTGTGTCTGTGCACATGTGTGTGTGTTCGTGTGTGTGTGCAAATGTGTGTAAGACACAGGGGGAGACTCTTAAGAGATTGCATCATAACACATTACAGCCTATAATAGATGATGTAGTGCCGTAGGTCTCACAAAATGTGAATTACCCAGATGTCACAGGTCAATCAAAATCAGGGTGGCTGAAATGTGTGTTGAAGTATAGGAGATTAAAATATTATGCCTAGCACTGTATAATACATCATGGAAAAAATCCTTCTAAGTATAAATTAGCTTTACTGCTTGAGTATAAAATCTTCCTTTTGGTTATTTATGAAGCTTCATTTTGAAGATTGCCTTCACTGACTAACAAGCAAATCAGAACTTGTCATGTGCAAATCTTGTGAAGACTGCAAGGCCAATCTATAATTAGCCTCAAAGGAGTGTGACCAAATTGTGTAAAAGAAAGAAAAAAAAGAAAGAAAGAAAAACACTATGAAAAGGAAATCAGAGGACCAAAAGAGGTCAGGGTGTGGTCAAACCATGGGAACCCTTTAACTCCACATTTTTCCTGACATGGTTATGTTCAAAGTCTCTAGAAAAAGTGAAATTATGAAACAAAGATTCCTATTCTGCTATTCAAAGGGCTGCTATTGTTCCTAGATCAAAGAATCTGGTGATGAAGAGAAGTTTATGCTGCTCTGAGTATGAAAAATATTCAAATTGGGAACAACAAAAAAAGAGCTGGCAGCAGGAACAAATAAGAGTGAGAAGGAGAAAGGTCTAGAACAGTGGCTTTGCCCCATAACGAGGGCTTCATGAATACCTGCTGAGTGAGTGAGTCAGTGAGGCCACAGCTCTGTTCCCTTAGAGGTATCATCCACCCCGCCCTTCATCAAGAGACCTTTGTTCTCTCTGTTCCCCTAATTGTCTTTCTACTTTAAAAATCTGAAGCAAGATTGTAGCACTACGCTTTACCCTTTGGCTAATCATGTATGGAGTGCCCTGAAGTCATTTTTTCATTTCCTGCAAAGCACAGACCGCCCTTTCCACCACAGAGAGTCTGGCTTATGAGGTCAGATGGTTCTCACAGATGACACGTAGGAGAAAATTCCCTGCTAATTGCCCTTGTTTAAACCCTCCCCCGTGTCAGTCTCCAGAGATGGGATCCTGGTCTCCATAGGGACCATGACATAAGTAGGGTCTGTCAAGGCTGTAGTTAATGAACCCTGTTGAGATCATCGCCTGGCAGGGTGGGGTATGAGCAGACCCTGGGTGTGAAGGCTTCAAGGGGGAAAACCCAGGAAGTGGTCAGATGACTCAGTGGTGGCACTTTGTTGAGTCAGGCCAGAGAAATGATACTGTGATGTTTTAATGTGCAATGGAAGACACCAAGTTTCAAGAGTTGTTTTTTTTTTTTTTTAATGTCTATTGTCCACGAAGTCCTGGGACCCCTCCCTTCTCTTTGCTATCTTTTCATCATTTAATGGTAGAATTTGTGACTTCAGACTGGCTGATACATTCCAACCAGTGTGTCCATAAGAAATTAACAAAGAAAGAAAGAAATTAGCTGCTCGGTGATCCTCACTCTACCTTCATTATCTATAAACACGTAATTAGTTTAAAAATATTTATTGAGCACCTAGAATGTGTCAGGAATTCTGCTGCTTATTCGTTCACATTGAGGCAATCTGCAACCCATATTCTCCTGAAGATGTTTTCAGGGATTATCATATGCCCTTTAAAATTATCAGCTCTCTGAGAAACATCATTAAACAAATATCTTAATCTTGACACTCGAGTGAAGTTAGTTTCTGTGTAATTCATATAGAGAAGAGGAAAGGCGATGGAGAACAGAAAATAAGTCCTTATTAACAGAGCATTTTGAGTGTCTCCCAGAATTGAATAGGCAATAAGTAAAGACCTGATAGAGCTGCGATGATGGGAATCATACCTATGATACATTCACTCATCTGGATGTTAAGTTGCTAAAATAAAGAGAGCCTAACCACAGAGCCAGTTTTCCCAACATCTGTACTACTTCTTGGTATGAATATATACCTTTTTGTGGTCCTTGTGTCCAGTAAACCTTTCTAGACGATAAAATACTAAAAAAAATTTTTTTTCTACCTTAGTAAAAGAATGGTTTCAATGAAGACACACTAGCTCAGAAAGTCTAAACAGTCTTGGTTCTAATAATTGTTCCTAGGAAAACAAATATTCTCGGAGTGATTTTCTTACCCATTTACTAGACAGAATAATGGCCCTCAGAAATATTTACATCGTAAGCCCCTAAACCTGTGAACACTTAAACTTACGTGGCAAAAGGAAATTTACAGATGGAATTAAGTTAATGATCTTGAGATGGGGAAATTGTCTTGAATTATCTGGGCAGATCTAATGAAATCTCAAGGGTCCTGATAAGAGGGACACTAGGATCAGAGTCTGGAAAAAGAGATGGGATGAGAGGATTAGAGGCTGGAGGAAGAAGACGTACTTTTAAGATGGAGGATGGGGTCATGAGCCAAGGAGAGCAAGAGGCCTTGAGAAACTGAAAAAGACAACAGATAAGACTCTTTTTGAACCTGACCTCCAGAATTGTGAGATGATAAATTGTGCTGTTTTAAGCCACTACGTTTACAGCAATTTATTACAAAAGCAATGGGAAATTTGTATTAGTATGCTCCATAGCAGAAGCTGGATAATTGATATCCTTTAATCTCATTCAGGCTTCCCAGATGGCTCAGTGGTAAGGAATCCATCTGCCAATGCAGGAGACATAGGTTTGATTCCTGAGTCAGGAGGATTCCCTGGAGAAGGAAATCAACCCACTTCAGTATTCTTGTCTGGGAAATTCCATGGACAGAGGAGCCTGGCAGTCTACAGTCCATGGGGTTGCAAAAGAGTCAGACATGACTTAGTGCCTAAACAACAACAACATTTTCATTCATTTGTCAAATATTGCTATCTGTCTGCCATAGGTCTGCTCATTCTTTGGGAATTGAGGATATAGGACTAAGCTGCTAACTGCTAAGTTGCTTCAGTCGTGTCCAACTCTGTAGGACCCCATAGACGGTAGCCTACCAGGCTCCTCCGTCCCTGGGATTCTCCAGGCAAGAACGCTGGAGTGGGTTGCCTTCTCCAATGCATGAAAGTGAAAAGTGAAAATGAAGTCACTCAGTCGTCGTGACTTCAGTCACTCAGTCGACCCCACGGACTGCAGCCTACCAGGCTCCTCCATCCATGGGAGTTTCCAGGCAAGAGTACTGGAATGGGTTGCCTTTGCCTTCTCTGAGGACTAAGCTAAATGGACACAATTTCTGTTCCACTAAGTTTACAATCTAGATGGGGATAGGATTATGCTCATACACGGAAGTGAAAATATCAATTTCTCTAATACAAACATTAAAGCTGTTGTTTGTGTGGGAAAACGAAACAACTGGATAACAATTTTTTTCACTTTTTAACAAGTTGGTGTCCCTTGGTGACTCATTGCATTTTAATGTCCTAATTAAGTTGTATTATAATTGTGACTGTGGGTGTCTGCTTGTCCAACTCTGACTGCTTTCTTTAAAATCTAGGGCCAGAGACCTACTGTACAGCATGTAGAACTCTGCTTCATGTTATGCGGCAGGCTGAATGGGAGTGGGGTTTAGGGGAGAATGGATACATGTATGGGTATGACTGGGTCCCTTCACTGTTCACCTTAAATTATCACAAAGTTATTTGTTAACTGGCTATACCCCCACACAAAATGAAAAAAATTTAGGGTTAGAGAGATAAATTAAGTATCTTAAAGGTCTTATGATTCTTTACTTAATTCTCCTGAAGCTATCTATATGCAAAAGATACCTTAACTAATAGTCGACTAAGTAAATCTTGAGCGCTCAAGGCTTTTGTGACAAAGGAGTATGAGACATTCAGAATTAAAAGAAAGCATGTTATGATGGATGGAAAGCATTCCTGTACTCAAAAATGTTCATAAAGTTTCAGGGCCTCTCACTTAAACAGCTTACATCCAAGGCTCTGAGAGAGGCTCTAGAAAAGTGTAGCCATGGCCACCAGTCTTTGTAAAGTTTAAAAAAATTAGATATTAACCAAAGATATTTTGGATAAGGCAGCTCTTTCCACTCCAGTTCTCAGTCCTGCCTATTTGCGTGCTCAGTCACGTCCAGCCCTTTTACAACCCCATGGACTGTAAGCCGGCAGGCTCCTCTGTCCAAGGGATTTCCCAGGCAAGAATACTGGAGTGGGTTGCCATTTCCTCCTCCAGGGAAATCTTCCTGACCTAGATTTCAATTCTGCATCTTCTGGATTCTTTACGCAGTGAGCCACCTGGGAAGCCCATTCTTGGTTTTACTTTCACCCATTCAGATGGTGTTGATGTGGTCGTGGGAATTTCTTGGATCTAGCTCAGGTGAATCTGGGTAGTGGATGCATGTTTTTGATTCCATGGGATCTGTCAATGTGGTTCAAGGCACATCCATGTGTAACTGACTTTCTGCCATTCATCCCAGCGTAGTATTGGGTTCCAGGTTTCCTCCCTCTCACTATGTTGACCCTCCTGGTTTTGTGCCCCAAAGATACAGGGTCAGAGATTTTATTTGATATGAACATATCCCTCAACATATTCTTTGGGCTTCCCTGGTGGTTCAGACAGTAAAGAATCTGACTGCAATATAGGAAATGTGGGTTCAATTTCTGGGTCGGGAAGATCCCCTGGAGAAAGGAATGGCTACCCACTCCAGTATTCTTGCCTGAGAAATCTCACGGATGGAGGAGCCTGGCAGGTTGTAGTCCATGGGGCCACAAAGAGTCGGACATGACTGAGCGAGTAGCACATACGCGTATATACATATTCCTCAACACTGATCACGGGCTGTATGTGGAAAAGAAAGGACAGCCAAGGTTTGAAAGGTATGGAATCCAAGGGAAGTGGGAGTGGGGCTCAGGATGGGGAACACATGTACACCCATGGCTGATTCATGTCAATGTATGGCAAAACCACTACAATATTGTAAAGTAACTAGCCTCCGATTAAAATAAATAAATTAAAAAAAAAGAAATGTCTGGGATCCAAAGTTACTCTGTGAGTAATTCTGTAACATGTAAATTTTTAAGTAGGAAACCGAGTTCTCCTTGTTGCTTAGTCATATAGATGCTCTCTCCAGTAAAGAATATACCTAATAATGGTGCGTATACAACTACAAAAGCACTACGCATTTTGTCTTTCTTGATGTGAATTTCATGAAATAGAATTTGTCAGAATTCCTGTGCCTGTATGGCACAAACTGGTAGTGACATTACCCAGATTTCTCAAGTTGCTGATGTTTTGTGCATTTCAGCCAATACAGTATACTAACACTATAAAATTTAAAAAGATGGTTGACTTATTTTGTGTAAATTAAAAGAATGCCTATCATGTGAATTATGTAGATGTTAGAAAATGTTTATGCATGGGGACTACTCCAAAGTATTGTGGAGATTATCAGATAGTTCATTAAGAAGAATATTACCTGATTTCTAAGGATTTTAGGATATTTGTGGTACTTACCCTCCTGCCACTTATTATTTGACATGATTTCATTTCCCATTTGAAATAAATAAATATTTCTGATATTTAATCCACAATTGTGTATTTTTAGAAGTGGTACCCTCAAAATGTTTGAGTTTCAGGGTCCATGGAGACACCCTACAGGGCAAGTAAGTGGAAAGAAGAGAGGTACTTACTTGATCAGGGAAAGCTTGCAGTGTGTGTCCTCATTCATCACAGAGAAAACAGGGTTGTGTGATCTAATGGAGTGAGGCTGTGCCAAGTGCGTCCCTGAGTGGAGCTGGTACTTTTCCTGTTCAGTACATGTTTGGACTTGACCAAAGAAAATGGGGTGGAGTTCAGGATTGAAGGTCAGGAGAAGATACTCTGAATGAGCAAATCCTCATTTGAGAACTTTGAATGAGTTCCCAGAATCTTTCTGTGTCTTAGTTTCCTTATCCATAAACTGTTGTGTTTAAGAGCATAAGTTCTAAAGTCAGAACACCTAGGGTCCAAGTAGTCATTTTGCCACTGACAGTGTGACTATGGAGAAAGACACATTTTTGTTAAGCTCTGGCTCCATCATCCATAAGCCAAATAAGGAAATAGTAATCTAACCTCAGGGAAGCCTTGGCCCGCTGCACTCATATGGAGTTGCAAAGAGTCAAACATGACTGAGCAACTGAACAACAACAGCAATCTTATCTCAGAGGCTTTTGCAAGGATCAAATGGCATAGTGACTGTAAAAAGCTCAGCACAAGGCTGAGCAAACAGTAAGTGCTCCATTAATAAATGTAAAAATAATATTGTCAAATAATAATTATAAATAAAGATTATTTTTCTACATAAACTCACAACTATCATCTGATGTCTTTCTCACACAGAGAAATGATAGAAGGGAGAAGTAATTAAACAGCATTAAAAAAAAGGAATAAGACTAGAATTAAATTGTACCATATGTATCATAGGTTCATATATGTGGAGGTTAATTGTCTGCAAAAGTGCTCATCTGTTGCTGCAGGTCAGAGGACTTGGCCAGCGTGTGCATGTGTGTGTCTGTTCGTGCGTGTGTATCTGTTGGGGGACAGGTGGACTGCAGACAGGGAAGGGCCAGCAGCTGGCCTGCTGGGGATGTCAGGCCCACTTCTCTTGCCAGACTCCTGCTGCCCCACCATGTGGGCATCTGTTCAGATGTCTAGGACCCTACCCTCCAGGACCTATTATTTGAGGAAGTTGCCTTGTACTCTGTGCTGTGCTGAGTCCCAAGGCAGGTGCAAGCCCCTGGCCCCATCTCCTCTTCTCAACCAAAGCTGGCTCAGAAACCTCCACATACTATCCCATCCATCGGCCCTGAAGATGCTCCAATATTCTCAGAGATGTGGGCAAAATTATGCTCACCCCAACCTACCACTGGTGTTAAGAAGAAAATGAGCAGAACGGAAGAGATTTATGGTGTGGGCAAACAGAGGAATCTCTAAGGGTGAGATTTTCTACTCTTCCTGGGAAAAAGAATACAAGCGGACACTTTACCTCGTGAATCTAACAATTGCTGTTTCTTCACTAGGTTTACTACTTTTGAAAACATAGGTCTCTTGAAATGCAACACAGAATTTTGAACTCAAAACAGAAGAGGACTGTTGATACTGTTAAGCCACGTGCATAGCGACTACCCACCTTCATACAGTTGCCTCATTTAAACCTCATAATCATCTCCCAGTTAGGAATTGCAGGCCGAGTGTCCATTGTTTATATATCAGGAAACTAGTGCCATAAAGTTAAAGTAGTGGCCTGAGGTTGCCTGATGGAGGCCTGTCACCTTGCCTTCCCGCAGATAACACCGAGACTCCGGTGAATAAAGACTGAGTCTGGACACAGCTTTTATGTGTGTGAAATTATGTGAACATTCATGAAGTAGTAACTTCTTTCCTCTTCTGATCTTTCTCCCTTTCCCTCCAGTGGTCAGAGCAGAGAAGAAACTGTAGGGCCCTAGATCAGAAGGGCTCCATGAGGGGCCAGAATACATCTTCTGATCCTCCTAGAGCCCCGCTCCTAGGAGTATGTGGACGGATGTTAGGATATTCAGTTCAGGTCAGTTGTCACTCAGTTGTGTGCAATTCTTTGCAACCCCATGGACTGCAGCAGGCCAGGCTTCCCTGTCCATCACCGTATCAGGATATCAGGATATTAGGTCAGCTGGTGAAGAAAACACAGTGGCAGAAAGATTTCCCTTCTAGACTTTGGAAGGGCTTCTTTGGGATTGTAGGGAGGAACACAGAGGGGACAAGTTAGCCCTGAGGCGAGAGTGGCTGAGAATGTGTAAAAAGGCAGAGCCAGGGAGAGATAACATGAAACTGGGTAGGAAATTAGCGTTCAGGCATATGGGACAAAGGGTGGCCCAGCCAGGACTCTTCTGGCCTTAGCAAGCCAAGGGGGCGGCAGCAAGTTCCTGCCCCTCAAAGATGTCACGCAGCCAGCAGGGGAACCACAGGCCTGAAGGTGTCTCAAGGACCAAGGGTTGACAGTCTCCCCGTGGGTGTCTGTGTGGAGCAGACTCCACCCCCCACAGGGCCTTAGACTTCATCCTGACCTTTGCAAGCACTTGCCACAACTTCAGGAAGGGAGGGTGCCAGTATTCAGCCATTGAAAGGAACAAAATTGGGTCATTGTAGAGACCAAGAGTCTCTACAATGGAGAGACGGACCTAGAGTCTGTCATACAAAGTGAAGTAAGTCAGAAAGGGAAAACCAAATACTGTATGCTAACGAATATATGTGGAATGTTGGAAAATGGTACAGATAAATCTATCTATGGGGCAGGAATAGAGACGCAGATGCAGAGAAAGGATGGGTGGGCACAGGGGTGGGAGGAGAGTGGGATGAAGGGAGACTGGGGTTGCTGTATACACATTGCCATGTGCGGAAAGAGAGCTAGTGGGAAGCCGCTGTATAGCTCAGGAGGTTCAGCTTGGTGCTCTGTGAAGACCTAGAAGGGTGGGATCGGAGGGTGGGGAGGAGGGAGGTCCAAGAGGGAGGGGATATATGTATACATAGAACTGATTCACTGCATGGTACGGCAGAAACTAACACAGCATTGTAAAGCAACTATACCCACCCCATCAAAAAAAAAGAAGCCCCGAAGTTGGATAAAGGACAAGGTCCTATCATATAGCACAGGGACCTATATTCAATGTCTTGTGATAAACCAGAATGGAGAAGAATATGAGAAAGAATATATGTATGTGTAACTGAGTCACTTTGCTATACAGCAGAAATTAACAATATTGTACATCAACTGAACTTCAATGAAAATTTTTTAAAGTCCCAGAGTTAAGTTTTCTGTCATTCTAGTGATGTCTGAAAGTAGAAATTAAGTTGAATTCTAGAAAAATAAATGGCAGGTTGCACGCCTAAAGTTATTATGATAGAGCTCCAAATCAACCATTTTGTCTTAAAAAAAAAAAAAAGGAAAAGATAACTGTAGTGACAGAAGTATACATTCATTTAGTTACAGTTGAGCATGTCAGATTCTGCTTCTCCAGAACAATCAAGGGACAGTTTTTCATCCCCTTACTGAGCCCTACTAAAAGTTTAAAACCTGGAAAAAGTCATCAGGTAGAATCTCATGAGCTCTGGTGAAATCACTCATAAAAGAGACTTACCCTATCCATTGTCCAGATCTCTGGTATCTAAAATTTAGTGCATTCCAAGGTAGACACTGCAGACAGGGAGCCTTATCTCAAAAGCAGAAGTGGCATCCAGAAAATATAGGGTGCTCAGTTTTCCTATCTGTCATCTTAGGCATTTTGAACTCAAGGTTTCCTAATCCCAAAGCTACGGGTTTCCCAATATCACATATTTCTCTGAAATGGAAAACAGAATCACATTATTGGTTAAGATGACTGCGCATATATGGCCAGTTAAATTTTTTTCATGATTTGCCTCAATTAAAATGCTAAGCCTTCCCCCTCCCCCACAAAATGAATCTGGAAAAATCATTGTTTTTGTTTTTCCCAAAGAGATATAAAATGAAGCTGTAACAAGACCGTGATTGCATGTTGGTCCCATTCACCATTTCTTTCTTTCTTTCTTTCTTTTTTTTTTTTTTTGCTTCTCAGGCAAGCACATCATTAGCTTTTATGCCTCTACGGCTTTGCTCCTGCTGTTCTCTCTAGCAGGAGTGCCACTGTCTTCCCTTGGTCCTGTGGAAATTTCCCTTCTTCTGCAGAGTCCTCGTTAGCTTCCCCCAAGGGGTCTCTCACTCCCCTTTGCTGCCATCTCATTTCACATGAGACCCTGAGGTCGCACAGCTTCCAGCAGTGACTCGCTCCCACGCCAGAGCCTTTGTACTTGCCATCCCTACTGCTGAGGTGTTCTTCCCCAAGATAACTACACAGCTCACTTCTGTGCCTTCTCTAACTCTTGGGCAAAGTCTCTCTTCTCAGAGAGGCCTTCTCTGACTACGCAGTCTAGCCGCTCTCCTTCCTCCCAATCCCGGCCTTTTCTCTGCTTTATTTTTGTCTTTATTTGTAAAAATTTTAAAAATTGGAGAAAAATTGCTTTACAATGCTGTTCTAGTTTCTGCGGTACGACAGTGTAAATCAGCTATATGTATACATATATGCCCTCTCTTTCGAGCCTCTCTCCCACACCCATCACCCCCAAACCACACCTCTAGGTCATCGCAGAGCACTGAGCTGAGTTCTAGCAACTATTATTTTCAATAGTACTGTATATTTCACTCATCTTAATAGTTTATTGTTTGTCTTCCCCACTATCATGTAAAATTTCTATTTTATCACTATTCATCATCCATTACACCTGACACACCGTAAAAGCTCAATAAATATTTATAGGAAGAACAAATGACTGTATGACTATTACACTATTGCAATTATGTATTTACCCACTTATCTGTGTCCTATACATTCTCACATGTTCTTTAGCAGTTAGCTCAGTGCTGGGTATAGACAGAGCATCCACAAATGTTTACTGAGGAAAAAAGTACACGGATAAATTGGATTAACCATACCTTGCTTACAATTGAGATAGAATGGAAATTTCATCCTAATCCATAACTTATTTTTGTAATATGACAAGACAACAGTGCTTCCTGGGCAATGGAGGTAGATTTTTTTCACCAGCAAGTAAAATATTTAAAAGTATCCAGAAATTATTCTGATGATATTGAGTATTTGAATATTTTTCCCCATGAGGCAAGTCATGAAATTCCACAGCATTGAGTGTCTAGCAATTACTAGCATTATGATAAGCATTAAGCATTATACAAAGCCGCAAAATTTAAATTCAGCTCCAAAGTGGACTGAAACAATTAGAAGAGACAGAAGAGTTTTACTTTAATGTCTCTATTTGTGAAAAACATGTCTTACTCTAGAAATCCAAGCTCTGTACATGAGCTGCAAGCATGGAAAAATAAAACTATAAAGTGAAATTCAAAACGTTAATAAAAGAGAATCTACAATAGAGCAGCAGCTAAAGTAGAAATAAACCAAATGAAGCTGAATTACACAAGAAGGCCATGCCACCTTGTGGGTACTGGGTGTATTTTACCATCCTCCACGTCAAACTAGAGAAAGAGTGACCAATCAGAGAAGAAGTGATTGGAAAATATTTCAACAATTTTTTTATGGTAAATAAAACACAAGGTACTTTTTCTTTCTTTCTTTCTTTCTTTCTTTCTTTTTTTTTTTTTTTTGATGCTGAAACTGTTGGAAGCAATTTTTTTTTAACCAAAATACAATACATCTTGAACCACTTTAATGAAGGAAAGAAACTATAAGTGATGGGGATGCAATGTTTTAAAACAAAGATTATTTTCTTTATAAAGGAACTTGAACATTTATTTAAAGATTCAGGCATGCACTCTTTCCTGCTCTTTTCTCTGAACAAAAGACATAGATTAAAAAAATGAGTAAAATCAATAGCACCTATATTTTGATATAATTTCCTGAAGAGTAACCAGAGATTTTAATACCTGTGTAAATTTGTACCAACATAGAATTTAAAATTTAATAAAAGACATTACGGAATAAGAAATAGGCTTTTTCGGAAGCATTGGAAATACTAGCCATGAGGTGACAAAATGTCCCTGTTGCGTGTAGATAAAGTTATTCTTGTGTTGAAAGGATAATTCAGGCTGGCGGGGGGGGGTAAACATTTGTGTGCATTAGTAGGTGTATGAAGTAGCATAAGGCTTTTCAGAAGGTAAAAAACACAATTATTTTTTCTTATAGGAAGAACTGTCCCTGATCTCAAATTAGAATCTTAGAATCATAAACTTTAACACTGGAAAGTACCTTAAATGAGGCAGAGGGACCAATGACTCATTCTAATGAATCCTTAGGCAACTAAATTATTTCATCTTTTGTTATTCTTTATCTGAGAAATCACCAACAATGAATAAAGACACACACTCCTATTGGCAAAATATAAAAAGATAACAAAAGGAGAGTAAGTGGTATAATTGAGTGTTAGCTGGAAAGGTTGTCAGAGAGTACTGAATTCAGAGTTTCCTAAAGATATTTGTTATACTATGTTCCCAAAATATTTTAAGATGTGTCACTAGAAAAAAAATTTTGGAAAATACTGTACAAAGTATAACTGGGACCATTAACTGCAGAATCTTCCACGGCCTTTACCATGCTAATGTAAGTTTGGAGGGTACAGTATGTAGCATTTCTCAACTTATTTCATTTTATAATTTTACTTCTACAGACAATTTCTTGAGTCTACAGTACAAATTTTGAGAATTCTGGTCTAAACCAATTCTTAATTTGATGGAGAAAGAATTAACACCATATTGTTATGCAATTTGCCCAATGCAACAAAACTGAAAAAACAGCATACACAGCCCCTGGTCTGAGTTTATTTTAATTCTTAAATTTAGTGGTTTGTTCTTTGCTTGATGTCACACTGCATTCATTCTTTCAAAATTGTCATAGTTCAAAATTACTACTCTGAAAAAAGCAAATGTGTTAAGAAGAAAAATTCACTGAAAATCTTTTCACAATTTTATGTTGTGTGTTATACAATCAGTGACCACCAGAAGATCAACACCTCTAACTCAGCCCCACCCCTAAAGCTGCGACTTCCCAAAATGACATCTTTGTGGTTTCCTCAAAGTGAGACCACCAGATAAGAATAGTAATACAAATTAGTTTGATCAATTATAGTGTTTCTCCCTGTCTTAGGTTCAAACCCAGATGTATAGTCAAATTGGTTGGCTTTAAAATGTTCATTTTGAGAAAGTGTCTTTGACTATAAATGAAGTGATTCAAATATTTAGAGAGATTTTCATGCTTACTCAGTGATGTGAAAAACCATGACATTTACCAAAAATAGGTCTTCATATGTTCTAGCTCTTACTTTCATGTGGAGGAGTGGATAGAAGGGGAAGAGGTGGGGGTCGTGGGGTTGAGTACAGCAGAGGCAAGATTTTCTCAAGATCGTGGAGCAAAGGGGTGGATGAATTCAATGACACACCTGCAGGTCCTTTGGTGGTTGAGGCACTGTCCCGGGGGCCAAAGTCTCATCTACAGACAACTTCAGAATGTCTTGGATGGGGAAACAGTAGCTCTCCTGTGCACTGGAATCCTGTTCTGGTGAAAATATTGTCAGTTCTATTTGATAAAGCAATTTTATTGCTTTAGAAGACTGACAGACACACTGCTTTTTAGCAAAAAAGAAAAAAAGGCACCTTGAACTTCATAAATCACTTAAAGTACCAGTGACATAGGACTCTGAAATATAGGAACATAACCTCAATGGAACACCTTAAACACCCATTTTCAAGGTAGACTCCCATCCACAGATGCCATTTATTCCCCTGAGGCATCCTTATTTCCTTCTCTTGTTCTCTGTTGTTTTTTAAAGAAATTCAAGATTATGTTGGCAACACTACTGGAGTTGTTAAAAAAAAAAAAAAAAACCACCACAAAAACAAGAAACTAAATAAAAAGGAGATTTAAGGCTCTCATTTGGACAAACTGAGCCCTAAATCCCTGCTATTGAGAAAAAGGTTGTGGTTTTGTTTTATTTAATGTGTTTGTAATTGTCATCTTAATAGAATGCATTAAAGTGGACAATTGTTCGGTTTTCAGAGTCCATTTTGGAGCTCCTGTCAACCCACCTTTTTATTAAGATGATCCAAAAAGAAATAGAAAGGAGAAGTACTGAATATTAAATCTTTCTTCAGCCCACTGTCTGATTCTCTTAAGGTCTGTGCTGATATTTTTAGGCTTTGAGCACATATAAAATTTCATGGCTGTTTTAATATACATACAGGCTTGAAACAGATGAAAGCTTCCATCTGAGTGATATACATTCCCACTCCCACACGCGGTACTCAGACAAAACACATGAAACTAAGTTTAACTACTCCAGAGGAAAAAAAAGCTAATTCAATCCTGCCAGGATCTGAAGCTGAGATTCTAAGGATTTTAGGCTTTTTTAAATCTGTTCTTTAGCTTTTTAACACACTCCGCTCTGTTAGGAGCTCTCACATGGAATCAATCCCAGGACTTGTCTGGTGTCTGCAGAGTGAGCCTTTATTATTCCACATGGATATGATCTGGGGGCCATGACAAACAACAGAATAGGAAGTCAGTGAGCAGAGAGATTTGTTCTCTAGGAGAAGGAGACAGGGTCCTTCAGGGAGGATTCATTTCTGCTCCTGGATCAACGAGGAATCTAAGGAGCAATGAGTAACAGAAAAATGAAGAATGATGACCTTCTCTCCATATGGAATCAAACCACATGAGAAAAGAGGGAGCAGACTTTCACCAAGCACTTATTATGTACTATGCAATGTTCAAGGTTTTTTAAAGATATTTAATTTTATGCCAGGAAACCTCATAAGTGAGTTTTCTTATTTTTTTTTAACAGAGAGAAAAAACAAGATGGCTCGGGGATTATATAACTTCAAGTCTACACAATAGCCAGCAGTGCCAGAATTTGAAAGACTCGGAACTTCCCTGGTGGTCCAGTGGTTAAGAATCTGCCTGCCAATGCCGGAGCCATGGATTCAATCTTTGGTCCAGAGAGACCTCACATGCCACAAGCTAACTGAGTCTGTGTGCCCTAGAGCCACGGCAATGAGAAGCCAAGATACTGCAGCTGGAGAGGGACCCCCACTTGCAGCAACTAGAGAAAGCCCACTCACAGCAATGAAGACCCAGAGCAGCCAATAAATAAAATAAAAGACTTGAAAACAAAAAAAGAATTTGAAAGATCCCAAACCCATCAGAACCGTAAGAGTAACTCAGTGTACCCCAGCGATGGAAATTCCTTATAATCTATGGACGCAAAATCCACCTATACAGCAAACAAACAATTGCTCTACACTTAGCCATTATCCAAATCTTGCACAACTGTTTGGTAGCACTAGTGGTAAAGATCCCGCCTGCTAATGCAAAAGACATAAGGGATGTGTGCTCGATCCCTTAGTTTGGAAGATTCCCTAGTGGAGAGCATGGCTACCCACTCCAGTATCCTTGCCTGGAGGATCCTATGGACAGTGGAGCCTGGTGGGTACAGTGCATGGAGTTGCAAAGAGTTAGATGCAACTGAATAGACTTAGCATGCAGGTACAACTGTTCCAGCTAGAAGACCTTTCTGAATGTAAACTTGTATATGTTTGCAGTCTCAGGATGAAAAAAAAAAAAAAAGATGTAGCCTATCTTATTAGTAAGTCAAAATTCTTTCTTTTTTTATTTTTTTCAGTTTTAAGTTACAATTGACAAAATTGTAGCCTATCTTATTTCCTAAGAAGAAAATAATGTAGCCAGATTACCCCCACTGCCCTACAGGCCCAGTTAAATCCATCCAATGGCAAACATCTATCTATTTCACTTTTGTTGTCAAGTCTCATGGCTCTGAAGCCTAAGGAAAACACTAAAATGGTATGAGTCCAGGCCCATCCACTAAAAGGCAATGGCCTTGTCTTTCCCAGGCTTCCCTGGTGGCTCAGACAGTAAAGAACCTGCCTGTAATTCAGGAGACAAGGATTTGATACCTGATTTGGGAAGATCCCCTGGAGAAGGGAATGGCTATCCACTCCAGTATTCTTGCCTGGAGAATTCCATGGACAGAGGAGCTGTACAGGCCACAGACCATGGAGTCTCAAAGAATCAGACACGACTGAACGACATTCACTTTTCTCTCTCCCATTAGGAGAGTGACAGTTCATGACAACTGCCAAGTGAGAACTCTCAGAAGAAACCCCAGCACATATCTTTCATAAACTTGTAAGCTTAATATAACATTTGATAAACTGCTAAGTATACTGCTCACTGAAATACACTTTCCAACTATCGAAAAAGAAACAAAAGCTCAATTGTTCATATTTCCAAACTTCCTTTCCTGTGCTATTGTTTTCAATTGGGTCCTTACAATCATAAAACAAAGGCTACTTGTAGTTTCACTATTTCCCCTTCCTTCCAAGTATGGGGAAACAATTCTGTATCCTCTATGGGTCTACTGTATTTCTGCACATCTTGAAAGAGAAGCATTGATTAACCTTTGTTCCAGACTGTCTTTTCAAGGAAGCTTGTATCACAAACAGGCTTTGTATATAGAGACAGTGCCTTGCTTCAGAGCAAAGCTTAGGCTTGCTTAGAAGCTTTAGGAAATGGAAATAGTGTCTCCCCTTGGAACAAAGGGCAGGTATGCTTACTGACTATTATAAAAGATTTTGGTTCCCTAAGCTCTGAATTCCTCTCCTGTAATGTAACCCACTGTGCGTGCAGATGTCCTCCAACCCTCTTTGTATCAACTGTGAAGACTGACACTAGGGGAACTGACACAAAGATGCTGACACTCTGACTGCTTCTGCTGCTGCGGGTAACAAACTGTTCTTAGTCTCTGACCTAGGAGTCCAGGGTCTTCTACCTGCATCTCTGGTACTGTGGCAGGCTAACATTGTTGCTTGCACATGGGGTAAAATCTCATGCCCTTCACAGAGTTTGGCAGTTTTGAGAGATGAGGATAGGAAGCTGATCGATCATGGTAACATGAAGAAGGAAAAGTGCTGGTCTCATAGGCGAATTAAAGGGACTTGAAAGAGTCCATACAATCAGTCATGAATATGCTGGTCAAATAGTTCATTCCAAAGTTCATTCGGGTTTTTCCATTACATCTTGTGGAAAAACCTGAACAGATGTTTTGCCCAACCCAAAATGATGTACTGGGCACTAGGTTTTCCTCCTCCTTATTGCCTACTTCCTGTGTCAGGAAGATCCCCCAGAGAAGGAAATGGCAACCCACTCCAGTATTCTTGCCTAGAAAGTTCCATGAACAGAGGAGCCTGGTGGGCTACAGTCCATGGGGTTGCAAAGAGTTGGACAAGACTGAGCATGCATGACAGAAGGCGGAGGTATTTGGAAAGTGGCTGAAGACTGAACGTGGGAAGCAGTTCAAAGACAGCTGCCTAAATGCTGCTCTGGCTGTTGCTAACTCTCCTCCAGGTCAGGAGTGGGAACAGCAGCGGTGGGTGGAGGGACTTCATTTCCCATCTGGCAAGCAGTCTCAGGGCCCCCACATTATAACAAATAACCAGATTCATCCCAGTATGCTCCCTTTCAGACAAAAGTTGCAGACATAACACCTTGCACATTAAAGGAGAGAAAATTCTGACCATACAGTTAGAACTTGGCCCAGCAGGTTCAAGAGAGAATGGTGCATAATACTTATTAAGGAAGAATGGCAACAGTTGACCCATCAAATGACTTAGACTCTGTCATCACATCAACCTTAAATCTATTTGGAGAAGAAATATCTCAAAGTTTGTGTGTGTACAGACCTGGTTGATAAAAGGGATCTTTGGCCTTTTCAAGGGAGAGTTCTCCTAAGAAAGACTCCAGGAAGAATTGAGTTCTTTTGTCCTGATTAACTTTAAAACAGTTGAAGATGACCCACTGAAGAGTGATACACTAACCCAAAGAAATGTACATAAATTCCTGTGGTCAGTATTGCTGCCCTGGAAAATTTCAGCTAACCCTTACAATGAACCTGGGCAAGAATGTAAGATTTTTCTTAGTAACAGCCATCAGTTCCCCCAAAGTAAGATGGATCTAAGAAAGTTGATTGTGTGTGGTTGAGCCTGAATTACCCAGAAATAGCGAATCTTGCACCTCCAGCTAGAAAACAGTATATCTGTGGCTGCAGAGTCAAGGGGTTCCCTATGTTTAAATAAAAGGTATCAGGAAGGATGGACTTGCCACCGAACACAGGGCTTTTGGCATAGCAAAATCATAAGAAATTTGTTTGGTGGAGCCATGAGTTCTGCATAATAAAGATAATGTCTCCCTCTGGAACAAACAGCATAAATACTTATTGCCTACAGTGAAAGATCCAAGTTCCCTATGTGCATCAGGTTCCTCTTCAGTAATACAACCCATTGTGCTGAAAGAGGACCTGGTCCTCTGCATCACTTTGTAAGGATTGGGGCTCAAGGGACCAACACAAAAATATTGATGATTCGGCTTCTTTTGTTGCTGTGAGTATTAAACTGTCCTTTGTCTCTGACCTTAGAGTGTTGTGTCTTCTACTTGCATCTATGGAACTCTGACATCAAATTGTTAGCTTGCAAGTAAAATAAACTCTCAGATTCTTTGTAATTCTTGACATCAGCAATTTTACAACCTGAAATGATATAAGAATTTGAATAGACGAAGGCTTTATGTGTGTGTTTTCTGTTTTCTAGAAAAAATATTTAAGATAGGAAGAAATATTTCATGAAGGTAAGTAAAATGTTAAGAGGGAAAATGACAGTAAGTTTGATTTAAAGCTTCTCTTGTTCTATTGTCTAGAAATCCACCATGGAGCCTCCCTTTTTTAGGTTTAAAAGTTTGACTTGTAAACATAAGTGCTCCTGGTGGTGGAATACGTTCGCCAACTAGTGGTCATTCTCAATTCAGGGTAATCAAAACAATTCCCTCTCTCCATTTAATTAGAATCATCACCCAGAAATGATGATAATTTGATGTGTTTATAGAGGGATATATGAAAGTAGGCAGAAGGAAAAAGAAACAAAAGGGCAACACTGGAGTAATATTTTACCTGTACCATCCCACCTGCTTTCGGCAGCTAGAATGAAGTATAAGTATAAGACACGCTAGAGGAAAATGCCCAGAAAAAGCATGACAAAAATGATAGTGGAGAGTCACTAAAAGCAAACTGCTTCTACACCCTCAGAGATTATGCAGAGATCCGACATATAAAGCAGCTGGAAGTTTCAGCAATACTGCTCCACTGCATTCTCTTCTGTGACCCTCAGAGAGACTCCTGACCAGGTTTTGGAGATGAGTTATTTGTAAATTTGGACAGTTTTGAAAGTCCCTTGGATTGCAAGGAAATCCAACCAGTCCATTCTGAAGGCGATCAGCCCTGGGATTTCTTTGGAAGGAACGATGCTAAAGCTGAAACTCCAGTACTTTGGCCACCTCATGCGAAGAGTTGACTCATTGGAAAAGACTCTGATGCTGGGAGGGATTGGGGGCAGGAGGAGAAGGGGACGACCGAGGATGAGATGGCTGGATGGCATCACGGACTCGATGGACGTGAGTCTGAGTGAACTCCGGGAGCTGGTGATGGACAGGAAGGCCTGGGGTGCTGCAATTCATGGGGTCGCAAAGAGTCAAACATGACTGAGCGACTGAACTGAACTGAACTGAAACATTTTTTATCCCCTTCAACTTCACTTTTGAAGTACTGACATAATCTAGGAGTTCAATTTTAATACATTTCAATAAACATTTGCTGCTTTCATTCGAAAGACAAGTCTTAAGAAACCACACTGTTATGAAGTTAAGATACCTGAGACTTCATGAAATGAAATCGATTAGTACAATTGTTAATAGAGTCACTTAACTTTTCCTCAGCTGGGTAGAAATAAAGTACAGTATAGCTTAGAGACTTTGAAAAATATTGCTGGAAGGAATAGGTTTACAGGTCTGTCATATAAATCACTTTTTCTATAACTCAGTAGTATAAAAAATATATTTCTTTCAGATAATTGAAAAAGACAGTCTGTAAAATTATTATATTTTAAATTTAGTAACATTTTCCCTGGTGGCTCAGATGGTGAAAGTGTCTGCCTACAATGCGGGAGACCTGGGTTCAATCCCTGGGTTGGGAAAATCTCCTGGAGAAGAAAATGGCAGCCCACTCCAGTATTCTTGCCGGGAAAATCCCATGGACAGAGGAGGCTGGTAAGCTACAGTCCATGGGGTCACAAAGAGTCAGACACGACTAAGCGACTTCACTTACTTACTTACTTTCCCCAGAGATTAAAACAATATAGCCTTGCACATAGTAGGCTTTAGTAAATATTTGCTGGTTTGAATTGAATTCAATATGGTAGAGAGGAAGATACGTTAGATCAATTTCTAGGTTCAAATTACTTCTTAAGCACACCTTTCTCTGAATGTTTTGCTCTCTTAAAATAAAATAACAAAAAATTTTCTTAAATCAATGTTCTCCTTGAATCTATCAGTAATACTTTGTCGCTCAAGATCTTTTAGTATTTTTGAGGATTTGATGCCTGCCACATCAGTAACTAAATACGGCTATTCCCTTGATTTTCAGAGTCTGTCTGCCCCATGTTTTAAATATAAAATGCAAATATCTATTCAAAGATAAGAGGTGGGTATTAAGCTTCTCATTCATTATGGTAAAGCAACCTAGTTTAAGTGGCCAAAATTGAGAGAAGAGCGGGAAGTATTCAAATGTAGCCCCAGAATTCCCTCTAAATTCAATGAACTTGATGTTACTGTTTCATCTTTGAAAACCAGTGGCTGTGGTCTTTTCACAATGCATGGTAGTATTATTTTCCATAATATTATGAAAGGAAGAATTTTTGGTGTTTATGTTTGAGAGAGAGAGAGAGAGAGGCAAAGACAGACAGATACAGACTGAACATCAAAGGTTAAGAACTACAGGAAATACTCTGCTCAGGAAACCCAATGAATGTCCAGCTCTTATACTTCCTTTCTTATGCAATAGGACAAAGTCTCATCAAGAATTTTCAGTTATATTCTTTAACCCTACAGATAATCTGCTGCAAACACACATAGACACACACAGGGTACATATACAAATACAAATTTGTCTCAAGAATTACTTTGTT
Source organism: Ovis aries (assembly GCF_016772045.2). Lineage (NCBI taxonomy): Eukaryota > Metazoa > Chordata > Mammalia > Artiodactyla > Bovidae > Ovis > Ovis aries. The sequence continues at coordinate 190,894,201 of NC_056056.1, read as the reverse complement.
GCTCAAATAAGATATTGTTATGAGAAGGACTTTTTGTAATCCACAATTGCAGCTGAGGCTCAAAGCTCAGACTGTAACATACACTTCAGCCCCTAGATAGCTGCTATTAAGTTCTGACGATTGGAGTCAGGTGTATTAGTAGGGACAAAACTGGGCCTCTTATGAACAATCGCCACTACAACTTCTCCTCCCACAGTTGATATTAAAAAAAAAATGACTGAAGATGAAAGAAGGGTAGGGACAGTCAACCTCATGGAGAGAGCATTGTACTGAAGTTACTTCTTCCCCTTCTGTTTTCCTTTTTACTGTAGACAAATCAAAAGAACTAAACTTTGAAGAGAGAAGAGGCTGTCCAGTGCCACGCCATGCCTTCTTCTCTACTCCAGACTCTTTACTTCAGAAATCTAGGCTGCAATGAAGATGGAAAGAGCATTGAATTGAATATGAGATTGAAATTTTAATTAAGTCTGGACACATTTTTAACAACTGTGAATGGTAAATCATACAATATGTCTAAGGTGCTATCAGGAACGAGAAAAGGAGAATTGCCATAGAATAATGAAGGGCATAGTTTGACAAATTAAAATTGTTTTGTGTGTCTACCATAAACATTTTGAGATTCCTCCATTAACTATCTCATACTTCACGCGAGTCAAAAAACATATGCTAAATTTTGTGCAAGCCATAATCGCTACACACACAAAAAAAGGGCAAGAGGAAGCCCAAAGATATCTGAGAAATACAATCAATTTACAAATGCATTTCTCTGCCTGCTATCATTGAAACATTTCTCTAAACATTTGCTGCTGTTTTTATGATGATGCTAAGAGCTAGACGATCTCTTGTGGTTCCAACTGAAGGTAGGGAAAGAACATATTGATTTGTACTTTATAGGGCATAAGTGGGCTGCAGGAAGGAGGGACCTTAATGTGTGCTTGTGTCTACTAGGGCTGTTGAGGTTGCTGCAGTTGCTAAGTCATGTCTGACTCCTTTGCAACCCCATGGACTGTAGTCCACCAGGCTCCTCTGTCCATGGGATTTCCCAAGCAAGAATACTGGAGTAGATTGCCATTTCCTTCTCCAGGGGATCTTCCCAACCCAGGGGTCAAACTCACGTCTCCTGCATTAGGAGGTAGATTCTCTATCACTGAGCCACTGGGGAAGCTTTCATGCTTACTAGTAGACATTTTTTTTTTTTTAGTTTTTTATTTTTTAAATTTTAAAATCTTTAATTCTTACATGCGTTCCCAAACATGAACCCCCCTCCCACCTCCCTCCCCATAACATCTCTCTGGGTCATCCCCATGCACCAGCCCCAAGCATGCTGCATCCTGCGTCAGACATAGACTGGAGATTCAATTCTTACATGATAGTATACATGTTAGACTGTCATTCTCCCAAATCATCCCACCCTCTCCCTCTCCCTCTGAGTCCAAAAGTCCATTATACACATCTGTGTCTCTTTCCCTGTCTTGCATACAGGGTCGTCATTGCCATCTTCCTAAATTCCATATATATGTGTTAGTATACTGTATTGGTGTTTTTCTTTCTGGCTTACTTCACTCTGTATAATCGGCTCCAGTTTCATCCATCTCATCAGAACTGATTCAAATGAATTCTTTTTAATGGCTGAGTAATACTCCATTGTGTATATGTACCACAGCTCTCTTATCCATTCATCTGCTGATGGACATCTAGGTTGTTTCCATGTCCTGGCTATTATAAACAGTGCTGCGATGAACATTGGGGTACATGTGTCTCTTTCAATTCTGGTTTCCTCGGTGTGTATGCCCAGAAGTGGGATTGCTGGGTCATAAGGTAGTTCTATTTGCAATTTTTAAGGAATCTCCACACTGTTCTCCATAGTGGCTGTACTAGTTTGCATTCCCACCAACAGTGTAGGAGGGTTCCCTTTTCTCCACACCCTCTCCAGCATTTATTGCTTGCAGATTTTTGGATCGCAGCCATTCTGACTGGTGTGAAGTGGTACCTCATTGTGGTTTTGATTTGCATTTCTCTAATAATGAGTGATGTTGAGCATCTTTTCATGTGTTTGTTAGCCATCCATATGTCTTCTTTGGAGAAATGTCTATTCAGTTCTTTGGCCCATTTTTTGATTGGGTTGTTTATTTTTCTGGAATTGAGCTGCATAAGTTGCTTGTATATTTTTGAGATTAGTTGTTTGTCAGTTGCTTCATTTGCTATTATTTTCTCCCATTCATAAGGCTGTCTTTTCACCTTGCTTATATTTTCCTTTGTTGTGCAGAAGCTTTTAATTTTAATTAGATCCCACTTGTTTATTTTTGCTTTTATTTCCAGAATTCTGGGAGGTGGATCATAGAGGATCCTGCTGTGATTTATGTCGGAGAGTGTTTTGCCTATGTTCTCCTCTAGGAGTTTTATAGTTTCTGATCTTACATTTAGATCTTTAATCCATTTTGAGTTTATTTTTGTGTGCGGTGTTAGGAAGTAATCTAGTTTCATTCTTTTACAAGTGGTTGACCAGTTTTCCCAGCACCACTTGTTAAAGAGATTGTCTTTACTCCATTGTATATTCTTGCCTCCTTTGTCAAAGATAAGGTGTCCATAGGTGTGTGGATTTATCTCTGGGCTTTCTATTTTGTTCCATTGATCTATATGTCTGTCTTTGTGCCAGTACCATACTGTCTTGATGACTGTGGCTTTGTAGTAGAGCCTGAAGTCAGGCAAGTTGATTCCTCCAGTTCCATTCTTATTTCTCAAGATTGCTTTGGCTATTCGAGGTTTTTTGTATTTCCATACAAATCTTGAAATTATTTGTTCTAGTTCTGTGAAAAATGTGGCTGATAGCTTGATAGGGATTGCATTGAATTTGTAAATTGCTTTGGGTAGTATACTCATTTTCACTATATTGATTCTTCTGATCCATGAACATGGTATATTTCTCCATCTATTAGTGTCCTCTTTGATTTCTTTCATCAGTGTTTTATAGTTTTCTATATATAGGTCTTTAGTTTCTTTAGGTAGATATATTCCTAAGTATTTTATTCTTTTCATTGCAATGGTGAATGGAATTGTTTCCTTAATTTCTTTTTCTACTTTCTCATTATTAGTGTATAGGAATGCAAGGGATTTCTGTGTGTTGATTTTATATCCTGCAACTTTACTATATTCATTGATGAGCTCTAGTAATTTTCTGGTGGAGTCTTTAGGGTTTTCCATGTAGAGGATCATGTCATCTGCAAACAGTGAGAGTTTTACTTCTTCTTTTCCAGTTTGGATTCCTTTTATTTCTTTTTCTGCTCTGATTGCTGTGGCCAAAACTTCCAGAACTATGTTGAATAGTAGTGGTGAAAGTGGACACTCTTGTCTTGTTCCTGACTTTAGGGGAAGCAACTAGAAAAGGAAGAGTTGGAGAACCCCAGAGTTAGTAGAAGGAAAGAAATCTTAAAAATTAGGGCAGAAATGAATGCAAAAGAAACAAAAGAGACCATAGCAAAAATCAACAAAGCCAAAGCTGGTTCTTTGAAAGGATAAATAAAATTGACAAACCATTAGCCAGACTCATCAAGGAGCAAAGAGAGAAAAATCAAATCAATAAAATTAGAAATGAAAATGGAGAGATCACAACAGACAACACAGAAATACAAAGGATCATAAGAGACTACTATCAGCAGTTGTATGCCAATAAAATGGACAACGTGGAAGAAATGGACAAATTCTTAGAAAAGTACAATTTCCCAAAACTGAACCAGGAAGAAATAGAAAATCTTAACAGACCCATCACAAGCACGGAAATTGAAACTGTAATCAGAAATCTTCCAGCAAACAAAAGCCCAGGTCCAGATGGCTTCACAGCTGAATTCTACCAAAAATTTCGAGAAGAGCTAACACCTATCCTCCTCAAACTCTTCCAGAAAATTGCAGAGGAAGGTAAACTTCCAAACTCATTCTATGAGGCCACCATCACCCTAATACCAAAACCTGACAAAGATGTCACAAAAAAAGAAAACTACAGGCCAATATCACTGATGAACATAGATGCAAAAATCCTCAACAAAATTCTAGCAATCAGAATCCAACAACACATTAAAAAGATCATACACCATGACCAAGTGGGCTTTATCCCAGGGATGCAAGGATTCTTCAATATCCGCAAATCAATCAATGTAATTCACCACATTAACAAATTGAAAAATAAAAACCATATGATTATCTCAATAGATGCAGAGAAGGCCTTTGACAAAATTCAACATCCATTTATGATAAAAACTCTCCAGAAAGCAGGAACAGAAGGAACATACCTCGACATAATAAAAGCTATCTATGACAAACCCACAGCAAACATTATCCTCAATGGTGAAAAATTGAAAGCATTTCCACTAGTAGACATTTTAAAAATGTGATCCCATTTCTTCTTTCAAAGCGCTATGGGTAGATAGAATTAATTATCGAAATTAAGTATCAGGAAGTTTCAACTAAAACATCCCACTATGGAGAATTTTTCTAAAGTAAGGACTTGAAAAAAAATCTGACAGTTTTGTGGATATAAGAATTCCCTATTACAGTCACAGAAACCTAAGATGTGCTGCCAGAGTCACCTACAAAGTCAGTATAAAATGGGTATGAAAGAAAAATCTAACTTCTATTTCCCCTTCTTGATAGTTTCCTCAACTAGAGAATGATGGGAGCAGACTAAATCTCTAAGGTACACGCCAATTCCTACAGTCTAAGATTCTTGCATAATAAAACAAGTTGTTTTACAACTAAAAAATTCAGTTGTTTGTATAAAGCAAATCTTAATTGGCCAGGTCTAAGGTTATGTCCACTCAATGTCATTTAATCAGTTGAAATGTGAACATTTCAGCCAAACTGTAAATTAGTTATTACATAGTGAACCATTGGTCAATGGCACTACAAAAAAAACCACAAAACACCTCATACTAACCAAAAAACTCTAATCTGTACTTAAAAAGAAAAAAAAAAAAAAGCTATGTGTGCAGATATGTCTGAAAATCTCTTTGGAATTTCTCAAGTCCTGCAGTCTTCTTTCTTATGAGAAACAATACCCTCAGTGCATTTCCTTCTAGAAGTGTGGTGGTCATGGATACCAAGTGGCATTTCCTCTGGAAAATTTCCCCCAAGGAGGCCTTTGAACTTCAGTCTTTTGGGATTTCACAATCTTGAGTTAACCGCAGTGAATGCTAAGGCTTGAACAGACTCTATTCTAACACCTTCATTTAACAGATGAGGAAACTGAGTCCGGAGTCCTCATCACTTACTCTATACCAGGGCCGATTCCAGGATGTTGGCCAGTACCTTTTCATCTCTTTAAGATAATCGCCTTAGAAACAATGCGATGCTTTATGTTTCTCCTACTAAAGATGAAAGCCCAAACTAGTAAATCTATTTCAAAAGAAAGAAGTCTTTTCCATAAAGACTAGAAATGATATGATGCAGTGAAGGGGAAAGATGGGGAAAGAGGAAGTATGATAAAGAGAGGGGATTTTTTTTTTTTTTTTGGTGGTTTTGATAAATTTCTCATCAGGTGATTTGTCATTTGTTACGCTGGAGGCAATGGAAGCATAATTTCAAACTCCTCTAAGGCTTCACATTTGATTTAAAATAAACCAAAATGGACTTTAAAAAAAAATAAGTTCCCAAAAGAATACTTTGTTCTTTTTCTCTGAAGTGAATCCAAAATCAACAACAACAAAAATGAAACTGCTAAGGGATGGAATGTCTTAATCTGGATTAGTTAGGTCATTGTTTAATTCAATTTAATTTAATTCAACAAACTTTTATTGGGTATGCAATATGCGTAAGACACTATCTTTTTCATTTTCCTGTCTCATTACCTTGTATCTCTGAACTTTAGAAGTGAGTTGAATGGGAGGTGACAGAGTGTGTAAATTAGAGCTCAGGATTATATTTGGTCCTTAAAACCTGAATTCTTTGTACTTTCTTGACTGGCTAGTTCCTAGTGGGGTTGTGATATTGGGAAAGTACTTGGCAAACCCAAATGAAAGGCAATGCTATTACTTATATTATGCTACTTACATTTACTGAGTTAATGAGCCCTTGCCTCCTCAATACTCCAGTGGAATTTCTGTGTATATGTGTGAGTGGTGGGGTGGCCCCTTTCTCTTGGTTGACTCAGAGAGCTATGATTTAAAAACTACATTTAAATTACTTAAAGAAAGAAGTGATCATCATTTCATCTTAATGTATGCAGAACAATAATTCTAGATGGTCTAATGTCAATGTCTCAGCTTGCAAACCAGTAGAAGCATAAGTTGTCTTCCCAATGGACTCACAGCAAATAACTGGTAACCCTACAGTCTGTGAAGAAAGATCTAACCCAAACGTTACTAAGGCTGGGAACTTTGCATTCCAATCACTGTAACTTTTAGTTTACAAACACAAAAAAAACAAAAGCCAGAAGTGCAAATATTAAAAGTCTTTCAGCCCTGGGTTTTCAAAGTTGATATTAATCATCTATATAAATGTTTCATTCGTTAATGTAAGTGAACAAAGATTGCCATGAGACTATTGTATTAGAGTGTTTCATTTACTCCCTAGAGAAACAGTATTTTTTAATAAAACATTAGATTCACTAACACTTTGGTCCCCCTAAGATCTTCAAAGACTTTATAGATATTGGCTAATTAAAGCTCACCACAGCTTAGGTACAAGAAGACCTAGGAAGTATGGCCCTCATTTAAGAGATGGAGACAAAGAGAACCACAATGTGATGATTCATTCAGGTCTGACAATAAGCAGATGGCATATTTCAGAGATGTTTGGGAACAAAGAGAGAGAAGCCTCAAAGTTTCCTACTCCAGGACACTAATATTCCCATCCAAATATCTGCCTCTTGTGTCACTGCCACAGGTTCAAGAGTTTAAATTGGACTGAGGAGTTTGAAAAGGACACTTTTCCAGAAGAAATCCTTTCCAGTGTGATTCTTCTGCCCCAGAAGATAATGATAGAAGAAACCTAAGCTCTGCCTGACGTGTACTCCCAGATAATGCCACACAATGTGCTGTGGGGCTATGGTATTCTGCAGACGGAGAGGACACAATTAGGATGGTGTTAAGCTTCTGATAAGAGGCTTTCTATGCCATTTATTTTGTTCTAGTGTTATTTGTGCACATGGCATCATGGAAAATGAACTGTAAAATCAGAAAAACAAGCCAAATTTTGACTATGCCCCCTACTGGCCATATGAAATGAAGTTATTGTACCCCAAGAAAATTCAGTTTCCTGGTCTGAAAAATTGGCACACTGAAAACTCACATCACAGCATTATTATGAGGATCAAATGATAAAATATTAGACATTTTTGGAACTTAATGGACTAAAAAAATGTTATTTTTCCTTCCAAAACAGGAGATGTTCTGGGGGCAGGGAGGTTGGCTGAGGGGGAGTGAAGGGAGAAGTGGCTGGAAGTGCTGTGTTTTTGTAACTGGCTCTGTTGTTTGCAACTGAATCCAAATTTATCTGGGCAAGATCCTACACAGAACTCCACTTAGTTCAAAAGTCAAAAACCAGTTTAGATCATTAGGAAAGCAAGGTAACTCAACTTGAAATTTTCTTTGTTAGCATTACTAATTGAGAGATTATCATGAAGCCAGTGGTTTGGTTCAACTGGAGCTCAAATAAAGGGGAAATTGTGCACTTTTTACCCAGAGCTCAGTATCTAAAACCCAAAGTCAAGTTATGAAATGCCTCACACAGTGATGAAGCCTTAAGTGGAAATTGCTGACCCCATAAAACTAGTTCTTACTGGCACCAAAGGAAAAAGATTCTACTCACTGAAGTATCTAGACCCAGAAGGGCTGTCAAGGTCAGTCACTGCTTTTTCTAATGGACTTCACATTTTTCAGTCAAAATTTTTTGCATATCACTCCATTGCTATATCTCGTCTGGTTTTTCCCATGTCTCCTCACATGAAAGAATCTTTTGACTTGAAATAAAACATTCCCAAATCCCTCTTTTCTTCACCAGCTCTAAAACAAAACACAATGATTATGAAAAGGAAGAAGGAGCACCAAGAAGGAATCAAACATTTGATTTTTATTTACTTTCACATAAATCTCGATTTGGGTGTTCCTATGGGATTAGAGGTCCTTGAAAATTGCTGAGGGAAAGTAACATTCCCAGACTGACAGCAAAAAATACATATTCTTTGACAAAAATTTCTTGAGAAAAATGGAAATTAATTCTGAAATTTCCCAAACACCTTGAAGCCTGATTCTGACTGCAACTAACCTAAACATAAATATATTTCAATTGCCTCATTATAAATATTCTTTCTTCAGGATGGATGCTCAAACTAAATGAAATGATTGTTTAGGTTCAATGTTCAGATTTAGTTCTGGTTCATTAGTTTAAAAAAACCAAAATGAAACATGTGAGCCTAGGTCTGGCTCAAACAAGTTCTCTAGGCTTACTTTGAAATGGTTTAAATTCAGTTCACAGCTCAGTTAAAAAATAACAATAACATCAGGTTGATATCAAGTTTAGCAAACCTTGCAGTTTCATATGGTTTGCTATTGAAAGGTGTGTTCAGGTCACACCTTGGCCTTGGAAACTCGGTAGATTCACTGGGATGGACACAAGTGAAGAGATAGCAAGCTGAATTTTATTCAGTGCCTCGTAAGCATGGGATGGGAAAGGGCAGCAGTGGTCTACTTTGTGAGGAGGGAAAGCAGGGCCCCAGTCCTCTGTAATTCAGCCCAAAAGTCGCTGGGCCATGATACTTGAGATGCTGACAGCTGAGCCAATAGACACTGGGGATTGGGTAGAGAATAAGGACAGGTGGTCACAGACCAGTTTCTTCTCTTTACAATCCCTTCTGTGTTACCTGTGGCCAGCCCCAGGAGCCACACCCACTTCTGCTGCTAGCCAGAGTCACCTCCCACTCCACCATCTCTCCCTTGCCTAACTCAGATGGCATTTTGCAGACAAGCTTTTCAGAACTTCCATTTTGAAATTTGATTATGGGCTTCCCAGGTGGTGCTAGTGGTAAAGAACTAGCCTGCCAATGCAGGAGACATAAGAGACGTGGGTTCAATCCCTGGGGTGGGAAGATGCCCTGGAGGAGGGCCTGGCAACCCACTTCAGTATTCTTGCCTGGAGAATCCAATGGACAGAGGAGTCTGGTGGGCTATGGTCCATAGGGTTGCAAAGAGTCAGACACAACTGAAGTGACTTAGCACACACATTATGCATGCTCATATCTCTCTTTATTTTCCTTCATTGCTCTAACTACAATGAGGTTATACAAGTACTTGAGTGATTAATGCTCATAGCTGGTTTCCTTCACTAGATCATTTGTTCCATCAAGTTAAGAACACTGAGTGCTTTTAAGTCTTCTATTCCCAGCCCTGAAGCAGAGGGTTTGGTTCACAGGAGATGCCCAAAAAATAGGTGTGGAACAAGCAACACTCTGCTTCCAAATGTCAATCCCATCCGTTAATTGTTTTCCCCATCTTCAAGTACTATTTTACATTCTAAATATTCTTGGATGGGTTACATCCTTAGCAGTTGGCAGAACTGATAAGAACCATTGAATACTGAGGCCTTACTGTGTGCTAGATATGAAACTAAAGACGTCATAGACATTATTTAACTCTGTAATCTTCTCAACACTGTGAAGTACGTAAAATTATTATTTCTGTGTTACTACAAGTGAAGAATTCAAGGTTGGGTTAAGCTGGAGAGCAAAGCACATCTAGGTGTGGAGTAGGGGAAGGGGATTGGTGTGATGTGTGGAGAAAAAGGACCGAAAGGACAGAAAGGTAGAGTGAAGGCGGGAATGTGCTGGTGAACATTTCTTACATCACAACCTGCTCAGAGTCAGGCCTATCTATGCCACTTAATAGCAACGCAGAGCCCATAAGTGCGGCTGCTATCTGCAGTGTTAGACAAATATTCCATAGCTGAATCCATTTTCCTGGTGCTTAAAGGAATGAGAAAATAGCAGATCAAAGGCAAATACTGAAAAGAGATTTGACTCTGTGACCCTTATTGTTTAATATCTATGAAGTATGTCCTTTCACTCTGCTTCTAAAAAATTATGGCTAAGACCTGGGTGGTCAGAATAGATAAGTTTCTGGCCTTCTTCCAATTCTGTGATTCTACAATTCTATGTTGCCGTAATAATCCCCCTGTATCCTGTCAATAGGCTTTTACTTCCCTCAGACTGAAGATTTATCTAGCAATCTGGGTCAGTCCTGACAACATCTAAAATGTTGTCTAAAATGGACGGTGTCTCAAAGATATTTTTTGAACCTCTATTCATGTACCACCAAGATAAGCAAGCAGAAATTTGGCAGTTAAAAAGTTAAATGGGTCAGCTGTGACAGCAACAATTTTTTGGCATCTTGTTGCCATCCTCACAGCCATGATGAGAAACACTCCACTGGATTTTAGCGTGTAGCACTTTAACTCTTCAGTGACATCTGGTCGACCCACAAAATTGCTGCCTATGCCTTTCTGCTGAACCTCAGCATCCCTCTCCTCCTCTGCTCTTTATTTCTAGAGTTGTGTACAACTGCACTGATAAAACCCTGGTTAAAAGCTTGACAACCATATTTTTGTATCATAAGTTTGTAAGAATGGAGGGAGTGGTTCTGCTAGTGAACAGAGTAGAAGTATCTCAGCCGGTTTAAGCTACACGGACTAAACATTGGAGCATAATTTGAAACTGTTGGATTAGAGACAGTGTTGAGACATGACTATTAATATATGAGAAATAATCCTGGTAAATTTAGATGGTTGTGCAGAAATAGAAAGAGATGCTCATTTTGGGCAAGATCCATAACTTGGATTTTCCAATTTATATAGAAACAAGTGAGGACAATAATTGTCTTGTTCAGGTGCTCTCCTACTTCCCCAGGTCTTTCCCACTTCCATCTCAATCACTTACTTATCCCCAGGAAGAAGCAGGAAAACACAAAATGCTCTCCTTTGGGCCATAAAGCAATCTTTTCTCTCTCATTTTGCAATAATTTGCTCTCATAAACCTCTAGTTATTTACAGTGATATGTTTTAGTGAAAGAGAAACAAGAAAGGAAGTGATAACAATACAAAGATATTACATCATCATATCTGTTTTTACAAGAACTTTGAAAAAGAAAAATCATAAATAGGCCAAAAGAAAAGGTTAATGAATGAATTACTTCCATTTTGACTGTCATTACAACTAACACACACACACACACACACACACACACACACACACACAAGCTTGCACAAAGAATGGAACAAATTAGAAGAGAAAAAAAAAGGAGACGTAGTCACAATATTAAATTCAATAAAAATAATTTGACAAGCCAGAGCTACAGGCTTAAGTGAGCCTCTTTAAATATTTTTATTTCATTATTAATATTTTATCAAAAAATAATAGTTTTAGCACAAATTCCACTTTTCAAAGCTTTCACAGCTCCAACACTGAGGTTATCTTGTTTGGCATTAGAATAGCTCATGTCTACATTAAAGCTGGAATCTTAGAAGTGACATAAACAGGCCTTTTTCTATAAAGATAAAAGGCTAAGCTTTAAAGGATTTTATATTTATAGATAAATGTTTCCATAGTAATCAGTACTATAAAACTTGCTGGTGTCAGCAGTCCTTTGCATATAAAAATGGCTCATATTAAAATGAGCTAGATTCAGAGAATCAAATGTAGATTCTTTTACCTTAAAAAAAACCCAAAACTTGTGAGAAAACCAGAAGTGTTTTTGAATTTTGTTGGAAACTACTTTTAGTCACATGCACCAAGTCCTCCCACGGAACACAAAAGTGATGAAGGCCTGACCTTTGAAGGCAGCATGGAACATGATGGAAAGCAATTTAAAACAACACACTCATTATTATATCCTCAGATGATGAGCTTGGAGCTATGCATTTTCGATTTTCCCAGTGTCTGAAGTCAGTTTTGTTTTAGGAAGAAAGAAAGTTCAGGAAGAGGGAAACCAAAGAAGGAGGCAAGGTTAAAAAAGAAAAGACAATTGAATTGCTTTAATGATAGAGTCAAAAATGCATGGACTAAATATCACCCAGAAGAGTATAAAACAGGTAAGAAATCTGTTTTTAACATTTATGGTTATCTCAGCAGAAGTAGGATCTTCCCTGGTGGCTCAGTGGTAAATAATCCCACTGACAAGCTGGAGATGTGGGTTCAATCCTTAGGTCGGGAAGATCTCCTAGAGAAAATAATGGCAACCCACTACAGTGTTCTTGCCTGGAGAATTCCATGGAGCCTGGCGGGCTACAGTCCTTGGGGTTGCAAAAGAGACAGACATGACTTAGTGAAGAAAACAACGGCCACAGAAGAAGAATATATGTTTACCAAGAGACACGTACAAGAACATTCACAGCAGCCCTGTTCAGAATAGCCTCAAACTGTAAACTATCCAAGGGTCTACCAACAATAGAATTGATAAGATGAGGTGTGTTTACAAAATAAAATATCATAAAACAAAAACAAATAAACTATTGCTACATGCAAAGAAGACACGCACACAAAAAATACATACTGTATGACTCCATGAATGTAGAATTAAGAAATGTACAGAGCTAACCTATGGGTTAGAAGTCAAAACAGTGATTATCTTTAGGGTAGGGAGTGACTGGGAGGGGGAAAATGAGTGTTAGTGGCCCTGCTAGTGTTTTCCTCCTTAAACTGGTTACTTGTTACATTTGTGTGTTGATTTTGTGAAAATTTGTCACGCTGTACATTCAAACTTCATGCAATTTTTGCAAATATATCTATAAAAAGGAAAACTACAATGTTGAGATGGCCTGAACATTTTTCAGTAAATAAATAAACATATATATGTGTGTGCATATATATATGTATATATAGAGAGAGATGTGTATTTATGTTGGAGAAGGAACTGGCAACCCACTCCAGTATTTTTGCCTGGGAAATCCCATGGACAGAGGAGCCTGGCAGGCTATGTCCAGGGTGGGTCACAAAAGAGTTAGACACGACTTAGGGATTAAACAACAACATCATATATATATATACACACACATACACACAGCATATATACATATTTAAAATTTTTTATTTATATATATGCATATATCTGGAGAAGAAAATGGCACTCTACTCCAGTATTCTTGCCTGGAAAATCCCATGGACAGAGGAGCCTGGTGGACTGCAGTCCACGGGGTCGCAAGAGTCAGACACAACTTAGCAACTAAACCAACATAAACCACCCATGCATATATATATAAATGCTTATATATACAGGATATATATATATACACTTCCATTGTTATCAGCTCATTTCAATCTGACCTGGATACTTCCTCATTTCTGTTTCTCTCGGTCAGTAACCATTTGAAACTTTTAAGAAATTACTTTCATAAGGCTAAGGATGCACGTACATGTGTGCACATTCCAACCCTAGTTCCCCACATTTTAACAATATCTTTGGAGACACGTTTGATTGTTCAGCTATGCAAAAGCCACCAAAGTCTGAGACTCTTCTGGTGTGGGGGGCAGTGGAGAGGAATTTTTAAATAAATAAGGAATCAGTAACACAGAGAAGGTCACAAGAGTGTTGAGTATGTGAGGGGAACGTGCTTTTCTTTCAAAGGCGTGGTCCCTGGCTGCCCACAGGCTCCTCTGGGACTGTGCTGTGCTCATAGGGGTTGGCAGGTATAGGTGGGAGGGCTCGAGTTGGTCATTCTTTTAGGTTTCCACTTGGAACTCAAGGGTCTGATAAATGGAAAATTAATTGGGAACTTTTACAAACATTTCATTCCAGGAGTTGATACTGCTTGTTCTGTAAGGCTTTTAACTGAGACAAATGCTTCTCTTTGAAAAAGATTCTTCAGAGTCAGAAGCAGCTAGCTATGAAGACAGAGCGGTGAGGGAGGGTGGTTAGGAGTGTACTAGAGCCTCTAGGTGACTGTGTGTCTTCAGGCAAAAGGCTATGTACTCCGGGAGCCTTAGGTTCTTTTCATTTGTTTCATTAAGCAAATTTTTTTTATTAATTAGATGATTGATGCCTTTACTTTTGATGGTAACCAGCATCAAAAATATTTATTATATATAGTGTATCTAGCTGGTTGGTAAATGCAAAGATATTAAACTATCTTGTCTAATACATATATACTTATGTATACTTTGTATTCTTTTTTTTTTTTCTGGCCTCTTCACCCTGATTGTGGATTCTTAGTTTCCCACCTGGGGATTAAACCCTGAACCCTGGTGCCCAGCAGTGAGAGCTCAAAATCCTAACCACTGGACTGCCAGGGAATTCCCTTTTTTAAAATTTTTATTTCCTGTTGGACTATAGTTGATTTATAATGCTGTGTTAGTTTCAGGTGTACAGCCAAGTCACTCAGTTATACATAGACATATAGCTATTCTTATGTAATAATTAGCATGCTGTACTCAGCCTGAGTGTCTTGGTTGTGAACTTAGAGGGTGGGGGATGACAGAGCATTGCTCCAATGATTCTTGTAAGGGTTAAATGAGATAATAGAGTCAGCAGGTCATTATGTTCTGGTGCAAAGCACAGTGAGCACTCAATAGCTGTTAGCTCATTGTTACTAGGTCACTGCCCTTGAGAACTTTGCTGCTTAAAATCTGAATTTTTCCAAAGCACAGGGTTTCTTTAAAAAATGGAATCGTGTCTTTTCATATTAGAAGGTCACCAAATATCACGTATAATCTTCAAATAACCACAGGTACACTGGCAATTCTTTTCACGGGTGAAAGTTGAACCCTCAGTTTCAGAGCCACCGTGACACAGTGGTTACATGTGCCAGAGGCCAGTCTCCAAAATGACCACAGGAAAAAAAGCCTTTCAAACCTCAGTTTTCCCTTTGTTTCTCATTTTGTTCCTTTTGGTCTTTCCCATTTTCTGCTCTTACCCCTTCACCTTTCCCATCTAGGCTTGCTGCCTGATGTTGGTTATACATTAAGGAGTTAAACATACTCCAATATCAGGAGGCTAAACTGACACTGAAGGAATTAGCCATGAAAGGAAGGACAAAATGGGACCAGATGAAGGGACGGGACATGGGCAGGATTCATTTGTGTGCACACATAATACTTTTGGACTGTCTCTTGAGACGGATTGCACGGCAATTTTGCTGCCTGTATTCAAATATATTTAATAGCCCTCATTGCATTTCTAATCATGTTGCTCAGAAGGGAATTTCTATCCTGAGATATGACAGAGGCACAACAGCCATAAGGAATAAATATTGGCAAAACAAGGAGTAAAATATTTTACCTGCAGTGCTGACCTTCACCTTCGACAAAAGCAAAGCAAAACAAACAAAAACAAGAAACCAAATGTGGCCAGAAGTTTCCTTAGGATCCAAGAAAATGCTACTTGCTAGGCTGGCAGGTTTTCCAATATTTCTTTTCACTTCTTTCTCCATTTCCCTTCCACAAGGAAAACAGGAATTATAAATGCCAGAGTTCCATAAAAAGAAAGTTGCTTTTTCCTTTCTCTCTTTTTTTTTAAGCCACATATTGATGAGAGAGCAGATCAGCAAGGTTTTGTGACAAAGTTATGGTTCTTCAGTTTTATATCATCAAGAAATATAGGTAATTTAGATCCATACTCAGATTTGCCTGTATCTGTGAAAATTAACAGATTGTAGAGGTAGGGTCATGATTTCTTGCTATGGCTTCACATGATTGAGACTTGGCAGGAGATTGCTTAGCTGAAAAATACCACATTGCTTTTTCAGGCATATCTTTCAACATGTGTGGTGAGTTCATGCCTCATGGGCTCCTGAACCAGTGGTACCTCCACAAATCCTTATCATGGAAGCAAAACTTCTCCCAAGCCCAGTTGCTCTTCTCCTTTTCTTTAATTTATTTATTAATTTATTTTCGGCTTTGCTGGGTCTTCGTTGCTGCGTGCGGGCTTTCTCTAGTTGTAGTGTGTGGGTTTCTCATTGCTGTGGCTTCTCTTATTGCGGAGCATGGACTCTAGGGCGCAGGCTCAGTAGTTGTGGTGCCTGGGTTTAGTTGCCCTGCAGCATGGGGGGTCTTCCTGGACCAGCTATCAAACCAGTGTCCCCTGCATTGACAGGTAGATTCTCAACCTCTGTACTACCAGGGATGTCCCCAGTTGTTCTTCTAATGCGGTGGTAACACCTGGATGGAAAATAAAATGCAGTTAAAGTTTGAATTTGGAACAAATATGAGATGTAACTGAGGCTAACATTATAGAAATATGAGATGAAATGAATGACCTATATTCACTGCGCAGCTTCATTCTCTAAATTTTGATAATTCATGTAAAAGAAATATCTGTAAACTTAAAGATGGGATGAGTAAAAGTAGAGAAAGATAGAGATCTTTTGCAAACAAGCCAAACCATGCTTTATACAGTATTCTACACCCATATTACACAGGAAGTTTATTGCATTGAAGAGCCAGCTGGTTCACATTGTGGCAAATGAATATTTTGATATATTAATCAAGGTTTCCCAATGTGCATTTTCTTTTGCTGCTTATTTTTTTCCTCATTCAGGAACCTTTCCAACACATCAGGAAAGGTAATGAAAAAAAAAACATGGAATCAAACCATTGGCTTTATAAAGTTTCAAAAGTTTAGGTTAGAAAATTTGCTGGTGGTTGTATAACTCTACAAATACACTAAAAGTCATTGAATTGTACACTGAAAGTGGAGGAGTTATACAGTATCAGAATTATATGTCAATAAAGCCATTCTTTAAAAAGTCACAGGTTTAGATCAGGCATAAACCGCATATTTGAGAGAAGAGAAAGAATTAAGCTACCCTACATTCAAACTAAATTAAGGGGTTTTTTGACTCTCCGAAGAAAAGGTGTGCTTAGTCACTCAGTTGTGTCTGACTTTGTGACTCCATGGACTGCAGCCCGGCAGACTCCACTGTCCATGGGTTCTCCAGGCAAGAGTACTCAAGTGGGTTGCCATGCCCTCCTCCAGGGGATCTTCCCCACCCAGGAATCAAACTCAGGTGGAGTTCGAAGTAATAGAGTTTGTGATGTAGAGTGCTAGAGAGAGGGGCTTTCTGGTGTGTCCACTTCCCTAATTACATGCCTACTCTTAGGAAGTGGGTAGAAATTTCCAGATAGCTTTGAGAAATGTGAGAACAGGGAGAAATCTGCTTTTATTTTTTTCTTGTCGTCTAAGACTCCAGAGCAGAAAGTCTTACAGAGGTGTTCAGGCAGTCAGTAATGAGACAGTCTCCTTGAGTTTACTGCAATCCACAGTTCTATTATATCTGTGGAATGTTTCCCAATATCCAAGAGAACACAGACATTGCACAAAAAGCCCAGGGTTTGAAGGGACAAGGAATTTACAGCAATAATCTGTGTGGACTAATGACCAAAGATCAGACAACAATGAGGGCATCTCAGCAGGTGACAATGTAGGTACATTGCAAAGGAGAGAAGCATAGGTCCCCTCCCATGCCCACGTGTCAGCAGCACATAATCCCCCCAAATTTCAAACAAATAAATAAATGCTGGAGAGGATGTGGAGAAAAGGTAATGCTCCTACACTGTTTGTGGGAATGTAAACTGGTACAGCCACTATGGAAAGCAGTATGGCGGTCCCTTAAAAAATTAAAACTCTGTGGGAGAGGGCGAGGGTGGTAATAATTTGGGAGAATGGCATTGAAACATGTATAATATCATATATGGAACAAGTCGCCAGTCCAGGTTCGATGCATGATACTGGATGCTTGGGGCTGGTGCACTGAGACGACCCAGAGGGATGGTACGGGGAGGGAGGAGGGAGGGGGGTTCAGGATGGGGAACACATGTGTACCTGTGGTGGATACATGTTGATGTATGGCAAAACCAATACAATATTGTAAAGTAATTAGCCTCCAATTAAAATAAATAAATTTATATTTTTAAAAAATATGAAAAAAAATTAAAACTAGACCTACCATATCACCCTGCAATTCTACTCCTGGGCATTTATTTGGAGAAAACTCAAATTCAAAAAGATGCATGTACTCCAATATTCATAGCAGCACTATTTAAAATAGCTAAGACATGGAAACCACCAAAACGTCCATCAATGGATAAACGGATAAAGATGTAGTCTCTATATGTGAAGGAATATTAGCCATAAAAAGAATGTAATAATATCATTTGTAGAAACATGGGTGGGCCTAGAGTTTCTCATATTATGTGAAGTAAGTCAGACAAAGAAAGACAAATATCATGCAATATCACTCATATATGGAATCTAAAATAGTGATGTAAATGAACATATTTACAAAACAGAAACAGACTCACAGACATAGAAAACAAACCTATGGTTACCAAAGAGGAAAGGAAGGGGGAGGGATACAATAAGAGTTTAGGATTAACAGATATACACTCCTGCATATGAACTAGATAAACAACAAGGTCCTACTGTTGGCACAGAGAACTATATTCAGTACTTATAATAATCTAGATTGGGAAAGAATATGAGAAAGAATATATGTGTATATGTGAAGCTGAATCACTTTACTGATCAGAAACTAACAATATTGTAAATCAAATATATTTCAATACGAAAAAATTTCAGGAAAGCATTCCTAAGGCAAATGGAAGCAGTCCTGGATTGACTGAGAGTAAATCTTTTGCTTTTTGTCCAAATGAAGACTCAAATTTGGTTTTAAACAAATTAAGAAAGTCTTAGTGATTGAGCACTGAAATTGGAGATGAAAATTTTGAATAATATAGGGTATTTTTAAATCAGGGTATGAAATCACAAGAGCCTGAGGTCCTGAGTGCCACAAGCTCTAGTGGGCTGGTTTTTACAGAGGGTGGGGAAAGATTTTTCTGCCATCTATGCCTCTTGAGGCAGATCTACTGGGCATGCCAACCTCAGGAGGGAAGAATCAGGAAATTAAAGGTACATTTACATTTTCTTTTTAAGATATACTATAGCTGAATTATTTTCTCAGTAAAGATATCTATTTCCCTGAAAGATTACCTTACAATGACATTAAGTCATTTCATGGGTTGAGTTATCCTATTAAATCTTGAACAATCTGTTTAGAATGGGTTTGAGTTAGAAAGGGAAGTGTATATTAGAATGTTTATTATAGGGTTTTTCCACGTGAATCATGTTACATACTACCATTCAGTTTATCCATGTGTGCTCTTGATTCTTTCTCTTCTCCCATCTCAAGTGTTACTTCTTGGTTCTTTCAGCTATACTTTCTTATGAATCACAGGTCAGGGCTATCAGAAAACGTACATGCTCAGTATGCGTTAGTCTCTCAGTTGTGTCCAACTCTTTGTGATCCCATGAACTGTAGCCTGCCAGGCTCCTCTGTTCATGGAATTATCCAGGCAAGAATACTGGAGTGGGTAGCCATTCCCTCCCCCAGGAAATCTTTCTTACCCAGGGATCAAACCTGGGTCTCCTGCATTGCAGGCAGATTCTTTACCATCTGAGCCACCAGGGAAGCTGGTATCTACCATTAATAAAATCACATCACTCTCCTGCAATTACCCTATCTGAATATAGGGTATTCTATATACCTTCATATCGGAATATGAATCTCTCAAAAGAAAGATCTATATACATAGATTCCTTATCTTGATCTCCCATTTATACTTGAATTTTCTACAATCTAATTTCTACTCCAAACACTTTCCTTTTTTTTTTTTTTTTTTGGCTCCGCCTCAATGCTTGTGGCGTCTTATTTCCCCATCAGGGAAGGAATCCATGCTTCCTGCAGTGGAAGAGCAGAGTCCTAACCACTGGTCCACCAGGGAATGCCCAGTTCCAAAAACTCTCAAATTGAGGATATGAGTGCTTATCAACATCACCATTGACCTCATGATCCCCAGTTCAATAGACTCTTTATTATCCTCAATATATGCCGTTTTACAGTACTATTGTAAATACTGCTTTTGTATATTTGTAAATACTGCTTACTGTAAATAAGCAGGTAAATACTGCTTCTGTCTTGACATTATGTCTTTCCTTGGCTTTTGTAAAAACACAGTGTTTTGATTTTCCTTTTATTTCTCTAACATTCTCTTTTGCTGGAATCTTCTCCTATAACTAATCTCTAAATAGAACTCAAGGCTCAAATAGGAAGCCTCTTATCTTCTTTAAATAATCCACTCAGAAATCTCATTATTCCCATGAGTTTAAATACCATTTAAATTTTGATGACTACAGAACGTTACCTCATTTCCGAGCTCCACACTCACGTACCACATCACTTATTTAAATAAGATACCTTACAAGCGTTCTGAACTCAGCGTTTCCAAAATGGAATTCTTGATTTCCTCCTCAAACGTGTTTTCCCATCAGAAACTCCAGTCTTCCCTTTCTCAGTAAATGTCACCACCAACCACTCAGTTCCTCGAGTGAGAAATACGGGTTTCATCCTTGATTTTTCCTTCTCCTCTTGCCCCACATCCATACAATAGCAAGTCTCATCAAATCTATCTCCAGAATGCATCTCAATCAGTTTATTTTTCTACATCTCTTCTGTCCCCACCATAGAATAATTCACTGTCATCTCACTTCATGGTGTATTTTAGAGTTAATTGATTTCACCTCTTCCTTTCTTACCCCTTGTCCAGTCAAACTCATTATAACAGCAATAATCAGCTTATTAAAATATAAATTTTTCTGATGTCACTCAACTACTTTAGTGTCTTCCCACAGGTCTTAGAATGAAGTCCAAAACCCTTATAATGGCCTGGGAGGTCCTGTTCACCTTTCTAGTATCTGCACAATGCCCCTGCTTTCTCTCAGTATGTGAAAGAAAAATCTCCATTCTTTTTTTAATGTCTCTATTCTTTTAATGTCTCAAATCCTTCTTTCTGAAAATGCTTCAAATGACTATTTTCTCTGCCTTTATGCTCTCATCTTCTGTGCTTGGAGCTAAGTATCACCTTCTCAAAGATTTCTTTCTTGACTTTCTGTTATTTCCTTCTGTTATTTTAAGTAGGTCTCTCACTGTCTAACTTATTTCACATAGTATGATAATTTCTAGGTTTATCCATGTTGCTGCAAATGACATTATTTCATTCTTTTTTATGGCCAAGTAGTATTCCATTGTATATGTGTGTGGGTGTGTGGGTGTGTGCATTCCACATCTTCTTTATGATATCACTTACATGTGGAATCTTACATGTGGGAAAAAAATGATACACATGAACTTATTTACAAAACACAAATAGACTCACAGGCAAAGAAAACAAATTTATGGAATCTTAGTTCCCAGATTAGGGATCAAATGCACGTTTACTACATTGGCAGGTGGATTCTTTTTTTTTTTTTTTAGTGTTTTTTTTTTATTATTTTTCTTTACAATACTGTATTGGTTTTGCCATACATCAACATGAATCCACCACCACCAGGGAAGCCCTGCTATCCATTTTTAGTACCATAGAAGCTATTAATCAGACTAGGGCTCATCATGTTTCCTGTTTTAAACTTTCACAGAGTAAGACTCACTGTAATTTGGGTAAATGGAGAGACTATTCTCCATGGCGGAGCACATTAGATTCTGTGGCATCAAGGCTCATGCTGATCATCCTTCTCACCAACTTGAAGGCATCAGATTTCATACATGATGTGGTAGCAGACGGCTGGACAAGACAAGTTATCTGCTCCTCTATTGACAAGTCATATTGACTTTGACCAGGTCAAGAACTCTTCATTGCTTCAGTTTTCCCATCTGTTGTTATAACACTCCTTTCTCCAATATCTGGAACCCCTTCCATAAGCAAGTGCCCCTGAAGAGCAAGTGTGGTTATTGATCTGATCCTTCAGTCACAGAAAGTCTTGGAATAACACGCCCAAACCCATCACCCTGCTCTGTCACATGTTAAAAGACTGGAGATCACCAGAAGTATTTGGTTTGTGTTGTTCTTTGAAAGATATGACTGTTGCCACAAATATGCACAGCCTACTCGTGGAGGACCCTTGAATCACAAAGGCAGGTCCTTCCTTCTTCTCGCCACAGTCTTTGATGGTGGTGAGGAATGTGTTTACTCAAGTTCACAAAGGAGAACTTGGTTTGCTCTGTTTTAGCAACAGATTAGAATTTTCAAAGAAATCCTGGCATGGGTCATTTTTTTTTTTTTGGAATAAGCTTTGAAGCCATGCTGAAATCTTATCAGTGTGTCAAGATTTAAAAACTCCCACCTGTACGTCTCCCTCTTGAGAGCTCTCTTGAGCAGCTGCCACCTCCTCCTTTGTTTGTTGATTATGTGTGAACAGAAACAGAGCAAACGCCCATCACTAG
This sequence comes from Ovis aries, assembly GCF_016772045.2. Taxonomy (NCBI): domain Eukaryota; kingdom Metazoa; phylum Chordata; class Mammalia; order Artiodactyla; family Bovidae; genus Ovis; species Ovis aries. The sequence continues at coordinate 190,871,959 of NC_056056.1, read as the reverse complement.
GCACTAGAAACACTGTCAGCCATTTCTGTCTCCTTGTAACCTATCTGGTAGGCAGATTCAAAGCAAACAGGGATTCCTAGGGATAGTTTATAAATATATGATTAAAGTGTGCTGGCTCACCTGCAATGCATTTGTACTCAATCTCTTTCACCATCCCTGTTTCTCCAGTTGTAATCTTCCTAAAGGGAAAGCAGTGCTCACTTGCCTCTTTTTAAAAGGCGTGCAAATCTCAACACAGCGGCCATTTAATGCCAATGAATGTGATTGTAAAGAGAGCACAACAGAATGCAAGCATTTTCTTTTCATTTCTCCTAGACAGAAGGAAGGCTTATGTTTAATACACCCTTGCTGGAAGGTTTAGTGTGTATATTCTTTTGTTCAAGAAACATATCAAATCCCTTCACTTACAAAACTATGGAAAACAGGGTCAAAAGTCAGCCAAAAATTAGTGCTTCCCTGGTGACTCAGACAGTAAAAAAGGCTGCCTGCGGTACAGGAGACCCGGGTTCAATATCTGGGTAAGGAAGATCCCCTAGAGAAGGTAATGGTAACCCACTCCAGAATTCCTGCCTGGAAAATCTCATGGATGGAGGAGCCTGGAGGGCTGCAGTTCATGTGGTTGCAAAGAGTTGGATACGACTGAACAATTTCATTTTCTTTTTTTCAGCCAAAAAGTAGCTTGTGAAAGAAAGGTCCTCCAGAGAAGACTCTGACTCCCTCTAACTTGACCATGATAGCTTTTTCTTCTAGGCAATTTCTATACAGACCAATCAAAAACATCTGTTTTTTTTTTTTTTTAACAATTCAGCTCATGTTGAGATGACTATATATTAGGGCTTTAGGAGAAGGCGATGGCACCCCACTCCAGTACTCTTGCCTGGAAAATCCCATGGATGGAGGAGCCTGGTAGGCTGCAGTCCATGGGGTCACTAAGAGTCTGACATGACTGAGCGACTTCCCTTTCATTTTTCACTTTCATGCATTGGAGAAGGAAATGGCAACCCACTCCAGTGTTCTTGCCTGGAGAATCCCAGGGACGGGGGAGCCTGGTGGGCTGCCATCTATGGGGTCGCACAGAGTCGAACACGACTGAAGCGACTTAGCAGCAGCAGCAGCAGAGTATCTCTCACATTTTAACTTCAGAGCCTTCTTTTGGCTGAACACGATTTCTCTCAACCTCTCTAACTGCAGACGGGCTTCCCTGGTAGCTTAGATGGTAAAGAGTCTGCCTGCAGTGCAGGGGACCTGGGTTGGATCCCTGGGTCAGGAAAATTGCCTGGAGAAGGGAAGGGCTACCCACTCCAGTATTTTTCCCTGGAGAATAACATGGAAAGAGGAGCCTGGTGGATTACAGTCCATGGGGTTGCAAAGAGTCAACAGGACTGAGTAACCAACAAGCTGCAGGCGACTGCACTTCATCCTGTAAAACTCATCACCAACACACGAAACTAGAGCACTAAATCCAAATAGTGTCTGCCAGGGGGGCTGGTGGACAATGAAAGCAAGGCACACCTCTGATCTAACTTAACGCTTACATATATTTTGAAAAGCAAGCACAGCCTAGATTTTACTTTCTGGCCCACACTGCAACACTTCTCTACCACTCTCCTGGGAAGCTGGAGCAAAATCTCTTTCACAAATAATACCCAATGAGAACTTGCTATCTAAGTGTTATTTTCCCAGCTCAGTGTCGCAATTATTTAGTGTGCTGAGCACTATACGTCTTTTAATTTTCTATAATCCCTACCCATAGTATAATGTGGAATTCCATTTATTCTATTTTAAAAGGGATGAAGTCATCCAGGGTGGAAACTATGACCTGATTGAAAGTCCTGAAATGCTGCTATGTCTCAGACTGGGCTCTGGCACATGCAGAAGTATAAATTAAACTCTTCTGCAGACATTTGATCTCTTGCTATGAAAAGGGATACTGTGTTTCCTCTGTTTAATGGTATTCTCTGTCCGCTGTGAAAAGAAGCCTGTTTGCTTAAAAAAGTGTGGCATATTTTTTCCACTATGAGTGGCACGGCAAATGAAATCACAGCACGCCCTGAATATAGTTCCCATCGTCTATATGAATTGTACATCTGTCAAGAGAAGCCTATGTTGAAATTGTGGTCACTTAATATGAGAGGAATAATTCAATAATATCATGACAGATCACAACCGCATCTCTGGATGCTAAGACTGGCAGCTTCTGTTGAGTGCCCACCTGCAGACAGCTCTGTGCAAAGCAACTTAAACAGAAACAGCCATGCCTTCTAATTCCAGCCCATCTCCCTGCACCCCAGAGGCTGCCCACACACAAAGTTAGGATATCACCGTTACTGGTGGGACATTATTCTAAACGAGCATGCCCATATTATCAATTCAGTCCAAATGTTCTCTCTTCCATTTCCATCTGCAGGTCCTATGTGTTTTATTAAAATCATAATCAGTCCTTGTAAAAGGATGTAAACTCAAAATTTCTCTGATAGCATGTGATGAAAATGCCCTAAAATAAACCTTCCATGAATCGCTGGCATGTGGTAGATGTAGAATGAGTGAACCAGGCTATCATCCTTGAGGAAAAACTCTAGCAGAAGTTTTCCAACTCTGTTCTGCTCTGTCTGTGGAGGTATTTCAGGAGTCGGCAAAACACCGTTTTTCATTGAACATCAACTCTTTGTTATCCTAATGCCTTGAACTCTCCAACCACAGGGAGGCTGGTGAACTAGGAAGGTGCTGATTTAGAGCTGGGAAGACCTGCTGACCTGTTTCCTCCCCCTGTACTCTAGCCCCTGATGAAAACATAGCTGATCCTACTTGTTTATATACTGGGGTTTTAGAAAAAATGTCCAACTGCTAGAAAAATAGTTTGAAAACCATTGCTAGCAAGCAGGGTTTTGCCTTGAAAAGTGAAAGTGCTAGTTTTGTCTGACTTTTTGCAATCCCATGAGCTGTAGCCTGCCAAGCTCCCCTGTCCATGGAATTCTTCAGGCAAGAATGCTGAGGTGGGTAGCCATTTCCTTCTCCAGGGGATCTTCTGCAGGGATCGAACCCAGATCTCCTGCATTGCAGGCATACTCTTTACCATCTGAGCTACCAGGAAATTTATTTGTAATACCTTGTATGGAGAGATAGTGTAGAGCAGAATGACAACATGACAAGTATCACAGACCCAAAATTGAGATCAATACAGTCCGGCTTTTTGCATTGTAAAGATCACCTTCATTGTCATATGAGCATATAATCAACTGTATCTGGAAGAAACAAAGGATTTCTCTTTCTTAACTGAATCACCAATAACAAGTTTATTTCACTTAGTAATGAAAGGAAAATATCACCTGACCCACAATTTTTTCTTACCCCAAACTAATTGGCAGTACTTATTTTAGTAATCTGGAGACCCAATAAAAAATTTGGCACAGTTGCTTTTTATATTGCTTTCATTCCTCCTACTAAAGCAGCTTGCAAAATTATAGAATGTGTAACCCCAACTATTTCTTCATTATTTTAATGTTTAGTAAGTTCTCACAGTGTTTCTCTTAAAACTTAATGCTACATATATGATGAATTAACGAATGCTGCTTAGCTCAATTTACTCAATCATTTTTGCAATGTTCCCTGAAGGTCAGGAACACCTGGTGACTTTGACAAAGATCTCTGGACAGACCTCCTGAAGCAAAGATTACCAAGGGTATGTCTAGTAATCGGCACTCCTAACAAGCAACCCAGGATAATTCTTATCCTCATGGAAGTGGTGAAAACTATAGGTAGAGATAAATAGAGTCCAGCCTTAATTTTAATGGCAGTTTCCCATTTCGCTCTGTATGTAGTTCTCCCATTGTAGAGTGATCATTCAGTTCGAGAGGTTAAAACCTGGGAGTCTTGGCGAATGCACGCAGCTGTCTGCCAACAATTAGACTAGATGAAGTGACCTGTATGGGATCAAAAGTTAAATACTTTACATCTGAATGACATACCAGATATGCAAAGAAAATGTGTTTTTCCAATCTATGTAACTATTTGCTTCACCAAATATCCCCTTCATCTTAATGCATTGTAAACAGAAAACAACTGCCAGAATATGGTGGCTGTTGCAAAAAGCCAGACCGTGTTGATCTCAATTTTGAAAACTTTTATGGTGTAATTTTTACATTACCCCATGACCCTGGGGGATGCTTCTGGGATTCCTTTAAACTCCTCAAGACTACCGCTCCTCAGACTCTAAGGAACTGGTATTATCACACTTTATTTTTTTGCAAGTCCTTCAATAAAATGATTGGTGTGTGTCTCCATGGGTGACAAATGACTTCTCTCAAGGAATGATACATTAACTTTCCAAGAAAAGTGAAATATTGAGTGGCTCTCTGTGAATTCAAACAGTGTAGACAATGAAGTAAGGAGAGGCAGGTCAAGAAAATATATATTACCAGTATGATGAGATTCACTTCAGGATCCCAAAAGCACAACTAAGCAATTCATCACTTTGGAGTTGGAACTGCGCAGACCTGTCAGTTTCATCTGCCTCCCTACCCTTCGACAGCCTGCAAAGGCTATGAGTCTCCTACAAGGTCAAGTTCAAACAACTTAGCGTGGCACAGAAAGTGTTCTGTGGATCCTGCTTCCTCCTTCCTCTTAATCATCCTTCAGTCCTAACCTCTACTTCTGATTCAGCATCAGTTACCTCTTATGGATTCTTGAATGGATAGTCTCACTCTTCGCTGGTACAGTCACCTCTGTCTAGAGTTGCTGCCTTAGCCCCTGTCCTTAAGATCTAGCTTAGGGATTATCTTTTTTGTTGTTGTTAATTGCATTTGTTTATTTAATTTTAGGCTGTACTGGGTTACAGCAAGTGGGGGCTGCTTTCTAGTTGCACTGCACGGGCTTCGTATTTCAGTGGCTTCTCTTGTTGTGGTATATGGGGTTTAGAACCCAGGCTCAATAGTTGCGGCACACAGGCTAAGTTGCCCTGAGGCATGCGGAATCTTCTCAGGCAGGGATTGAACCTATGTTCCCCGCATTGACAGGCAGATTGTTTACAACTGGGCCACCATGAAAGCCCAGGGATCATCTTCTTGAAGAGGATAACCCTTCTCCGTGTTCCATCTTTTTCCTTGAAATAATCGGTGTCACAATGCTGTCCAAACCCTGGAATGTGAGTCATAGGACTAAGGAACAAGCGAGAAAGGAGGTTGATTGGCTTTTATGCCCCCAACACCCAGTACAGAGCCTAGCTCAGGGAAGGTTCTGAAAAAGATGGTTATGGACTAAAAGAATCTTAATCAATCCTGAGAGTGTTTGTGAGCAGTTAAAATGATGAGACCAGATTGCCCCTGCCAATACTGCTTTTCTATTGTTTGATGTCCTTTAAAAATGACCACAGTCAATTTTTATTCCAGCCTTGGAAAGGCCAGCAATACAAACTAGCACTCTGTGCACTTTTGATAGAACATATTGTTTGGTATGCAACGTGATTCCTTTTCTGCCTGTTATGTGTACATTTAAAAAATTAGTTGCACCTTTTCCTTTCGAGGTGCTTAGTAACCATGTTGTTTCAGATACAAAGGCCTATAGTGCAATGCCCACTGCCCTGTGAATGGGGCCTTTGTTCTCAGCACTGTTTTGGTAGGAAATGGTTGCTATTTAGGTCTCCAAGAGGGAATATAAACTATGCTCACCTAATCAAACAGACCAGTAAATACAGCAGTTAATCTGACAACTTAAAATTCCTGAGTTGCATTCTGAGAAACAATCTTAACACCAACAATCATTTCAAGCCTATGTAAATTGTAAGCCTTTGGGTGACTAAGAGGTTTATTGCATTTTATTTCATTTCATTTTATTAATTACTGCCAATGCCTGGTTCTAAATCATATTTCAGCGTGGAGATTTCTTGTTGGTGGAAAAGAAAAGAAATCACGTTGGAAAATACAGCATGAGAGCTAACAAATAAAACCCGTTACCCAGATGTCAAGAGAGGAGAGAAACAGGACGGGTGAAGAAGGAAAGCATACCCTTTCGTATTGGTGCGCTGGAAAGGAGAATTGATCCTGAAGACGGAAGAAACCCAAGTGCAGGTCTGGGTTGCCTAATGAACTGGCTTGCCCATTGTTCTCATCTTTTCAGATAGTTAGTTCAAACTAATCTGCCCTGTGGTTGCAAAAGAAAAAGTAGTACTTGTTTGTTCAAGTTATTAACAGTTTTTAAATGCCCTCCCCAAGTCACCTTGAAAGTTTAGTCACCACTTGAGAAACAAAAGCACTGAAACAATACTTGCATTAAAAAAAAAAAAAAAAAAAAAAAAACACCTGGTTCTTAAAGGCAATATACAGTGATACTTTAAACCCAAGCAACAATAACAAAAAGAGCTCTTTGTTTGAGGTATGGGTATAAATATCACCATTTGGATCCTACCTGTTTGCTAACAATGGACATAGCCTCTTAAAACTATGTCCTTGCAATATATCAGAGAGCAGAGCCCAATGTGCACACAGCACATGTTAAAAGCTCTATCTGAACTATTTTTGAAACAAAAAATCTCGCATTTCTGGTTTTTAAAGGAGCCATTGTCACTTCTGGTAGAATGTTTATTTTACTGTCTCCTGCACAGCGGAGGGCATTTCACCTATAAAGAGTGATTATAGAGCACGGGGACAATTTGAATACTCTAATCAATGCTAGTTAAAACGGGAATAAATAAACTTTTATGGCACCAGGGTTCTTACCCTTCATGGAAATTATTGTTAATTTATTGAATCAATAATCTTAAAACAATAAATTATGATGCCCTTTGTTTTACTAAGCCCTTCTCCCAGTGTGTTAAAAAGCCAGGGCTTTATAAATATTGCAACAGCCTGGGAGGAGGTTTTTTAACCAAGTCTTTGTTGTGTGGTTGGTTATGCAAGAGATTAGACTATAAAAGTTAAAAGTGTGTGTGTGGTGGGGGTGGGTGAGGTGAATTCAATATGAGTAGACACTAAAAAAATAACAATAATAACAATAATGATAATTCCTATACTATTTAAAGTGACGGAGCAAAGAATTTTTATTCTTTTTCTCATGAACTCTGGCACTGTTTGAAATGATTTGGCTTTCCTCTTCAGCTGTTTAAGAGTTATTACTCTAAGAGCACATTTATTACAAATCTGGGAGATTTGGGGTTGGTACCAGCTAGAAGTTGCCTTTCCGGAAGGAATACATATCTTCAGTATTTTTGTCTTAGCGTCATTCCCAGGTTTTCATCTGTTATCCACCAAAATCCCTAGGCAAACCAAAACTCCTGAATGTACCAGGGGGTATGGGGGCTTCCCTGGTGACTCAGTGGTAAAGAACCCCCCTGCCAATGCAAAGACATGGGTTCCATCCCTGGACTGGGAAGAGCCCGTGGAGGAGGAAATGGCATCCCACTCCAGTATTCTTGCCTGAGAAATCCTATGAACCGAGGAGCCTGGCGGACGACAGTCCATGGGGTTGGAAACAGTCAGACACGACCTAGTGACTAAACAGCAGCAAGGCGGGGAGGGGTAAATTGGGAGATTGGGATTGACATATAGACACTGCCATATATAAAATAGGCTTCCCAAGTGGCACTAGTGGTAAAGAACCTGCCTGCCAATGCAGGAGATGCAAGAGACGTGGGTTCTATCCCTGGATGGGAAAGATCCCCTGGAGGAGGGCATGGCAACCCACTCCAGTATTCTTGCCTGGACAATTCCATGGACAGAGGAGGCTGGCGGGCTACAGTCCATAGGGTCACGCAGAACCAGACACGACTAAAGCGACATAGCACACACACCCCTATGTAACATAGGTATCTAATAAGGGCCTACTGTATAGCCCAGGGAACTGTCCTCAGCACTCTGCAATGGCTGACATGGGAATAGAAACTAACAGAGAGTACTTCTATGTATAGGTATAACTGATTCACTTTGCTGTACAGCAGAAACTAACACAACACTCTAAATTAACAATACTCCAATAAAAATTATATTTAAAAAATAAAATAAAGTGTAGAATTCAGAGATTTTTAGTAAAACAAGCAAACAAGCTGAATTTGAATTTCACATCTCCTACTAGCCTAACTTACTGAGGATAAGATAAAGTGCCTCAAACCATGCTAGCGCATGGCTGTGCCAAGTTGCTTCCTCTTTGCAACCCTTTGGACGGTAGTCGCCAGGCTCCTCTGTCCATGGGGATTCTCCAGGCAAGAATACTGGAGTGGGTTGCCATGCCCTCCTCCAGGGGATCTTCCTGACTTAGGGATAGAACCCACGTCTCTTATGTCTCCTGCATTGGCAGATGGGTTCTTCACCACGAGCGCCCCCGAGAAGCCTGAATGGGAAGCCATTAGGCACACGGCTGCCTCTGAAGCAAATCCAGCATTGCCTCTCTGGGGCCATGCTGGGCCTGTCTCTCCACCCCACACACAGGTTTAACAGGTCATGAGAATTGTATCTCTCTGATCTTTATTAGTTTTCTCATTACGTTTTTACCTTTTACAGCAATCAAAATATCTTTGTGGTACCTATTCATCCTGTTACAAAACTGTACCCAAATGCAAACTCTCTGGCTTAAAAAAAAATAAAATATAATGGAGAAAAGTGCACATTTGGGGTAATATCTGCCGATGAGACATTACTGTAGATGCAGTGTCCCAGAAGCACCTAATATCCAAAGCTTTCTGTATAGATTAAACTCCTCTAATGGCTCTACAGCTACTATATACAATTATCTTCTCACGAACAGCATCCCTTAAAACAGACATAAGGGATCTTTGAAGCCGAGCTCTGCATACCTTAATTATGGAACCAATTTGGGACACTATTTGTTCCAACATTTTTTAAAGGCCTTCCCTAGATTACAAGAACACGTTGAATTCACGATTATTTTTTTGTGCTCGGAGACTACAGACTTGAATGCAGGCAGCAAGAATGGCCCCCCAGGGTGCAGGTGTTTTGCCACTACATTCTGCGGGGGGTTTTACAGTTTCTGTTACAGGACTGACCTAAAACCAGAAATATTATTCCCTGGAGCTGAGCTTGTGACCAGAGTTCTCGTTCTTGGGATCCAACTCTGACTATGAGACTGTCATAATTTAGCACCTGAAGGGCACAGCAGGGAAACTAGAAGCTGACGATCTATGGAATTTCCATTAATCATTGGTATACTGGTTTGAGGAACTCCGTGTCAGTTCAGTAAAATCTCAAGGATTCTTCCTGGGATTCTGAAGAGTTCAAGAAATGTACCTGGACCAAAGATGGAAAGGGAAATCCAACATGTATTGAATATCTGCAATAGCCAGTAAGTGATGCTAATCGAAAATCAGCAATTAGCAGTTCTTTTAGAGCTGAGCACTGACAGAGGCCCTCAGTCTGATCCACTTGGGGGAGATCAGACTTTTCCAGGCAAGGAAATTCCTGTATCAGGTGTGCTTTACAGGAAGACTCTGGCTAAAGCAAGTATTCTAGTCCATTCCCAAATATGTATTCCCAAAGTGGGTCTAAGGTCCCTGGAATCTGGTTGCAAGATAAGGGAGAACTGATACCATGAGTATTAATTACATTCAACTGCTAATAAGATTACTCGGTCAGTAAAAACTGGCTCTAATAATCATAAAGGAATGGATACCATATACAGACTGGCTACTAGGTGGAGAGCTACAGGAGATGTGTATGTGTGATTTCATTTAGTTCTCACAGCAGTTCTTTAATGTGTGGCCATCTCGATTTTAGAGACAAAGAATGCATATTTTCAGCAGTGTTGAGGGTATTGCCCAAGGGAACAATGGCAGAAACGGAAGTCACATCTGGGGCTTCTTCCATTCAAGGGCCGTCCTTATGTCAGTAGGTTGTGTGGACAGACATCTCCTCAAATTATTTCGTATCTTTGGGGACTCGGTAACTTCTGAGAATTTTCTCTTTTACTCATAGAAATTAATCCAAATCTTGCCCTCATGGATATTCCATACTCAAATTCTCATAAAGAAAGAATCAATATCCATTATGGAGGTACAGGACTGACAGATTTCAGTGAGCTCATTCACAAATGGAAAGGTTCAATATTGATTTAAGATTAGTGTGTCTATTAATATTAAAGCTGATTAATTGTATTCTTCTGGCATAGGCCTTTAATGTTCATACTCTCCTCTTTAATGATCAATGGAATGGATTCTCCCCTCATGAGATTCAAACTAGCTCATGAAATAGGAGGAGACGTTATTTTATATATATATATATATATATATATATGTATATATGTATATGTATAGGTAAAGGTAAATTATACACAGAAAACATATTATATGCATATAATGTTTTGTGTTATATACACATAAAAACTGAATTTTGGAGGGCATCCAAGAATAGCTATACATCTGGGCTTCAGGGAAATGAAAGCACACATTAAAAATAAGATAGAAGGTACTTCCTTGATGGTCTAGTGGTTAAGACTTCACCTTCCAATTCTGGGGATGTGAGTTTGATCTCTGTTTGGGAAGCTAAGATCCCACACAGCTCTTGGCCATATAAATAAATAACAGAAGCAATACTGTAACAAATTCAATAAAGGCTTTAAAAAACAAAACAAGACGTACGTGAGCTAGGCATGGAAATTTTGTTATTCTGTCACTTTGTGTTGTGGATACTGGGGCTCACTGCCTAACTGCCCCCATCCACTGTAGGAATGAGGTTCTCACCACTCTTCAGGGGGCCCTGGCTCCTCCCGGTTGCTGGTAATTGGTTCCATCTCCAGAAATCCCCCTTGGTGAAAGGGAGCCATCTGGCTCAAAGTTACTCATCCTCACACAACCCTCATGCCAGGACTGGTCTGTGTGAGGGTACAAAGGCTCTGCCCCTTGCCCTCTTGGGCCAAAAGTTGATGTGCCAGTCCAGGTCCAAAGCTCCCATTGGATCAGATGATGTCATGTTGCCACTGCCTCTGACTTGTCACTCTGTCTCTCTTTACCCAATACTGCTTTTATTTCACCCTCACAACTGACTTTTCAGAGAACTGACCCCACTAAAACTCCTGCACACAAATCTCCATCTCAGTCTATTTCCTGAGAACCTGATCTAAGATCCCCCGTCAGGAACAGAAGTCCACAGAAGCTTTGCCAGAAGTTACTCAACCCTTCTCAGTCTTTGCTTCCATCTTTCTTATCATTCCCAACCAATATTGTCACCCTCAAACAAATGGCTTTCCTTTCTATCTCATGGCTTCTATGTTGGATGGCTCCTGCTTACACCTAGGTTTGGTTGACTCAGCTTTAGTTTTCCCTTGAGGGTGCTTCATGGCTTTCCTACTTCCAGTTGCCTTGGGGCTTCCCTTGTGGCTCAAGTGGTAAAGAACCCAACTACAATGAGGGATACCTGGGTTCAATCCATGGGTTGGAAAGATCCCCTGGAGACAGGAAAAGCTACCCACTCCAGTATTCTGGCCTGGAGAATTCCATGGACTGTATAGTCCATGGGTTCAAAAAGAGTCAGACACGACTGAGTGGCTTTCACTTTTTCAATGGCCTTTAGACAGAGTTTTTGTGCCAGACCATCAGTTGAACAGTTCTATGAAGATCTACAAGACCTTCTAGAACTAACACTCAAAAAACACATCCTTTTCATTGTAGGGGACTGAATGCAAAAGAAGAAAGTTAAGAGATACCTGGAGTAACAGGCAAATTTGGCCTTGGAGTACAAAAATGAAGCAGGGCAAAGGTTAGCAGAGTTTTGCCAAGAGAACACACTGGCCATAGCAAACACCCTCTTCCAACAACACAAGAGAAGACTACATTTGGACATTACCAGATGGTCAATACCAAAATCATATTGGTTATATTCTTTGCAGCCAAAGATGGAGAAGCTCTATACAGTCAGCAAAAACAAGACCAAGAGCTGGCTGTGGCTCAGATCATGAACACCTTATTGCCAAATTCAGACTGAAATTGAAGAAAGTAGGGAAAACCACGTTTAGGTCATTCAGGTATGACCTAAATCAAATTCCTTATGATTATACAATAGAAGTGAGAAATAGATTCAAGGGATTAGATGTGACAGAGTGCCTGAAGAACTATGGATGGAGGTTTGTGACATTGTACAGGAGGCAGGGATCAAGACCATCCCCAAGAATAAGAAATGCAAAAAGGCACAACGGTTGTCTGAGGAGACCTTACAAATATCTGAGAAAACAAGAGAAGCTAAAGGTAAAGGAGAAAAGGAAAGATATACCTACTTGAATGCAGAGCTTCAAAGAATAGAAGGAGAGATAAGAAAGCCTTTCTCAGTGATCAGTGCAAAGAAATAGATGAAAACAATAGAATGGGAAAGACTAGAGATCTCTCCAAGAAAATTAGAAATATGAAGGGAACATTTCAGGCAAAGATGGGCACAATAAAGGACAGAAATGGTATGGACCTAACAGAAGCAGAAGATATTAAGAAGAGGTGGCATGAATACACAGAAGAACTGTACAAAAAAGATATTCATGACCCACCATGATGGTGTGATCACTCATCTCGACCCAGACATCCTGGAATGCAAAGCCAAGTGGGCCTTAGGAAGCATCACTATAAAAACAAAGCTAGTGGAGGTGATGGAATTCCAGTTGAGCTATTTCAAATCCTAGAAGATAATGCTGTGAAAGTGCTGCACTCAATATGCCAGCAAATTTGGAAAACTCAGCAGTGGCCACAGGGCTGGAAAAGGTCAGTTTTCATTGCAATCCCAAAGAAAGGCAATGCCAAAGAATGTTCAAACTATTGCAAAATGGCACTCATTTCACTAGTAAAGTAATGCTCAAAATTCTCCAAGCCAGGCTTCAACAGTACGTGAACTGTGAAATTCCAGATGTTCAAGCTAGATTTAGAAAAGGCAGAGGAACCAGAGATCAAATTGCCAACATCCATTGGGTCATCAAAAAAGCAAGAGAATTTCAGAAAAACATCTACTTCTGCTTTATTGACTCCACCAAAGCCTTTGACTGTGTGGATCATAACAATCTGTGGAAAATTTTTAAAGAGATGGGAATACCAGACCATGTGATCTCCCTCCTGAGAAATCTGTATGCAGGTCAAGAAGCAATAGTTAGAACCAGACATGGAACAACAGACTGGTTCCAAATAGTGAAAGGAGTACGTCAAGGCTGTATATTGTCACCCTGCTTATTTAACTTATATGCAGAGTGCATCATGTGATATGCTGGGCTGGATGAAGCACAAGCTAGAATCAAGATTGCCGGGAGAAATATCAATAACCTCAGATATGCAGATGACACCACCCTTATGGCAGAAAGTGAAGAAGAACTCAAAAGCCTCTTGATGAAAGTGAAAGAAGAGAGTGAAAAAGCTGGTTTAAAACTCAACATTCAGAAAACAAAGATCATGGCAAACAGTCCCATCGCTTCATGGCAATTAGATGGGGAAACAATGGAAACAGTGACAGACTTTATTTTGGGGAGCTCCAAAATCACTGCAGATGGTGAAAGCAGCCATGAAATTAAAAGAGGCTTGCTCCTTGGAAAATAAAGCTATGATCAACTTAGACAGCATGCTAAAAAGCAGAGACATTACTTTGCCAAGAAAGGTCTGTCTAGTCAAAGCTAGTTTTTCCAGTAGTCATGTATAGATGTGAGAGTTGGACTACAAAAAAGCTGAGCACCAAAGAATTGATGCTTTTGAACTGTGGTGTTGGAGAAGACTCTTGAGAGTCCCTTGGACTGCAAGGAGATCCAACCAGTCCATCCTAAAGGAGATCAGTCCTGAATATTTATTGGAGTGACTAATGCTGAAGCTGAAACTCCAATACTTTGGCCACCTGATGTGAAGAAGTGACGTTTTGGAAAAGTCCCTGATGCTGGGAAAGATTAAGGTGGGAGGAGAAGGGGACAACAGAGGATGAGATGGTTGGATGGCATTACTGACTCCATGGACATGAGTTTGAGTAAGCTCCGTGAGTTGGTAATGGACAGGGAACTATGGCATGCTGCAGTCCACAGGGTCACAAAGAGTCAGACACAACTGAGCAACTGAACTGATCTTCTCATGAGTCACTGGGCTTCCAGTACTATGAGTATGACTAATTTTGATTCTGTGGTCTGTCTAAACAGAAGATAGGAGAGCTCTAAGGTACAAAATATGACCAGTCCTGCTTAAGGAAAATCTCAAAGCATCTTTCTTGGTAAAGGAAACTATAGGTTTAACAGTTTCTTTTAGAATGGAAGGTGGACTTGGCTGGCACTGTCACTAGCATTTCCACTGCATTTGTTATAAACTGAGCATTGGTATATTGAAATCCTAACCCTCAACAAGATGGTATTAGAAGATTGGGTTTTTGTGGAGCAATTAGATCATGAGGGTGGAGCCCTCATGAATGGGATTTGTGCCCTTGTAAGAAGAGACAGAAAGCTTGCTCCTCTCTCTGCTTTCTGCCATGTGAGGATACAAAGAGAAAGCAACCATCTGCAACCAGGAAGGATTTCCTCACTAGATACCAGATCTGCGAGGACCTTCATCTCACACTTTCTAGCCTCCCGAACTGAATACTTGTGGTTTTAGCCATTCAGTCTATGTTACGTTGTTACAGCAGCTGAAGCTAAGACACCATTCATGAGCCAAATCTAAGCCTAGTTACCATACCATTATGTGTGTGTGCGTGTACACGTGCACGCCCACACACTCAGTCTCTTCCATTGTGCCCAATTCCTTATGACCCCATGGACTGTACTCCACCAGGTTCCTCTGTCCATGGGATTCTCCCCAAAAGAATACTAGAGTGGGTTGCCATACCCTTCTCCAGGGGATCTTTCCAACCCAGAGATGGAACCTGCATCTCCTGCATTGCAAGCAGATTCTTTACCACTAAGCCAGCATAACAGTGATATGTAGGAAATCACTCAGCAAAGATTTATTGAGCACCTTTTAATTAGACTGTATTTTAGGTCAAAGAATAGAGCAGTAAACAAAATAGCAAAAACTCTGCCCTCATGGAGTTTACATTTTAGTCTGAAGGACAGAAACAAAGATAAGTAGTTGAAATTCAAAGAGAGTAACAAACAATCTCAGTAAACATTTACCTTTTTCTTGATAAGACTCTCTTCCAGATCCTCAAAAAAAAAGTCCAGACAAGTATACCTTTCACCTCCTTTCTCTGTTCATCTTCTCCAGCTTGGCAGAGAAATGGCAAGAGTGATAGAAGAAGGAAGAGAGGAACACAGACTTAAATAATCCACATTTCTTTGGAAGGAATGATGCTAAAGCTGAAACTCCAGTACTTTGGCCACCTCATGCAAAGAGTTGACTCATTGGAAAAGACTTTGATACTGGGAGGGATTGGGGGCAGGAGAAGAAGGGGATGACAGAAGATGAGATGGCAATGGATGGCATCACTGACTCAATGGACGTGAGTCTGAGTGAACTCCAGGAGTTGGTGATGGACAGGGAGGCCTGGCATGCTGCGATTCATGGGGTCGCAAAGAGTCGGACACGACTGAGCCACTGAACTGAAATGAACAGAGTACAGTTAGCATTACAACAGGGAAATAAAAGCCTTAGCCTGGGAGAGAATTCTTTTTTCTTTATTCAAATTGTTTCATCAGTCATTTATAATTTTAAACAACATTTATACAGCATCTTTATGGTTTAGGAAACATTCCTATTTAATCATGCATTTGGTCACTCATACAGCAAGCATTTACCATTTAATTATGTGTGTCAGGCACATATATCATCTCCTTTCTCCCAAATTCAACTCTGAGAAGAGAGTAAATAATATTAGTATACCTGTTTGCCAGATGAGTTTGGAGGGAAAATAAAGCCCAGAGGTAGATGACAAGCATAGTAGAAAACTGACTCAGGTTTGCTTATATATATGTATATACATATGCAAATTTGGAAAACTCAGCAGTGGCCACAGGACTGGAAAAGGTCAGCTTTCATTCCAATCCCAAAGAAAGGCAATGCCAAAGAATGCTCAAACTACCCAACAATTGTGCTCATCTCACATGCTAGTAAAGTAATGCTCAAAAATCTCCAAGCCAGGCTTCAGCAATACGTGAACCATGAACTTCCAGTTGTTCAAGCTGGTTTTAGAAAAGGCAGAGGAATCACAGATCAAATTGCCAACATCCTCTGGATCATCGAAAAAGAGAGTTCCAGAAAAACATCTACTTCTGCTTTATCGACTATGCCAAAGCCTTTGACTGTGTGGATCACAATAAACTGTGGAAAATTCTGAAAGAGATGGGAATACCAGACCACCTGACCTGCCAACTGAGAAATCTGTATGCAGGTCAGGAAACAACAGTTAGAACTGAACATGGAACAACAGACTGGTTCCAAACAGGAAAAAGAGTACGTCAAGGCTGTATATTGTCACCCTGCTTATTTAACTTATATGCAGAGTACATCATGAGAAACGCTGGGCTGAAAGAAGCACAAGCTGGAATCAAGATTGCCGGGAGAAATATCAATAACCTTAGATGTGCAGATGACACCACCCTTATGGCAGAAAGTGAAGAGGAACTCAAAAGCCTCTTGATGAAAGTGAAAGAGGAGTGAAAAAGTTGGCTTAAAGCTCAACATTCAGAAAACGAAGATCATGGCATCCTGTCCCATCATTTCATGGGAAATAGATGGGGAAACAGTGGAACAGTTCAGACTTTATTTTTGGGGGGCTCCAAAATCACTGCAGATGGTGATTGCAGCCATGAAATTAAAAGACACTTACTCCTTGGAAGGAAAGTTATGACCAACCTAGATAGCATATTAAAAAGCAGACTTTGCCTATGTTCTCCTCTAGGAGTTTTATAGTTTCTGGTCTTACATTTAGATGTTTAATCCATTTTGAGTTTATTTTTGTGTGCGGTGTTAGAAAGTGATCTAGTTTCATTCTTTTACAAGTGGTTGACCAGTTTTCCCAGCACCACTTGTTAAAGAGATTGTCTTTACTCCATTGTATATTCTTGCCTCCTTTGTCAAAGATAAGGTGTCCATAGGTGTGTGGATTTATCTCTGGGCTTTCTATTTTGTTCCATTGATCTATATGTCTGTCTTTGTGCCAGTACCATACTGTTTTGATGACTGTGGCTTTGTAGTAGAGCCTGAAGTCAGGCAAGTTGATTCCTCCAGTTCCATTCTTATTTCTCAAGATTGCTTTGGCAATTCGAGGTTTTTGTATTTCCATACAAATCTTGAAATTATTTGTTCTAGTTCTGTGAAAAATATGGCTGGTAGCTTGATAGGGATTGCATTGAATTTGTAAATTGCTTTGGGTAGTATACTCATTTTCACTATATTGATTCTTCCAATCCATGAACATGGTATATTTCTCCATTTATTAGTGTCCTCTTTGATTTCGTTCATCAGTGTTTTATAGATTTCTATATATAGGTCTTTAGTTTCTTTAGGTAGATATATTCCTAAGTATTTTATTCTTTTCATTGCAATGGTGAATGGAATTGTTTCCTTAATTTCTTTTTCTACTTTCTCATTATTAGTGTATAGGAATGCAAGGGATTTCTGTGTGTTGATTTTATATCCTGCAACTTTACTATATTCATTGATGAGCTCTAGTAATTTTCTGGTGGAGTCTTTAGGGTTTTCCATGTAGAGGATCATGTCATCTGCAAACAGTGAGAGTTTTACTTCTTCTTTTCCAATTTGGATTCCTTTTATTTCTTTTTCTGCTCTGATTGCTGTGGCCAAAACTTCCAGAACGATGTTGAATAGTAGCAGTGAAAGTGGGCACCCTTGTCTTGTTCCTGACTTTAGGGGAAATGCTTTCAATTTTTCACCATTGAGGATAATGTTTGCTGTGGGTTTGTCATATATAGCTTTTATTATGTTGAGGTATGTTCCTTCTATTCCTGCTTTCTGGAGAGTTTTTATCATAAATGGATGTTGAATTTTGTCAAAGGCCTTCTCTGCATCTATTGAGATAGGCAAAACACTCTCAGACATAAATCACAGCAGGATCCTCTATGATCCACCTCCCAGAATGCTGGAAATAAAGGCAAAAATAAACAAATGGGATCTAATTAAAATTAAAAGCTTCTGCACAACAAAGGAAAATATAAGCAAGGTGAAAAGACAGCCTTATGAATGGGAGAAAATAATAGCAAATGAAGCAACTGACAAACAACTAATCTCAAAAATATACAAGCAACTCCTGCAGCTCAATTCCAGAAAAATAAACGACCCAATCAAAAAATAGGCCAAAGAACTAAATAGACATTTCTCCAAAGAAGACATACGGATGGCTAACAAACACATGAAAAGATGCTCAACATCACTCATTATTAGAGAAATGCAAATCAAAACCACAATGAGGTACCACTTCACACCAGTCAGAATGGCTGCGATCCAAAAATCTGCAAGCAATAAATGCTGGAGAGGGTGTGGAGAAAAGGGAACCCTCCTACACTGTTGGTGGGAATGCAAACTAGTACAGCCACTATGGAGAACAGTGTGGAGATTCCTTAAAAAATTGCAAATAGAACTACCTTATGACCCAGCAATCCCACTTCTGGGCATACACACCGAGAAAACCAGAATTGAAAGAGACACGTGTACCCCAATGTTCATTGCAGCACTGTTTATAATAGCCAGGACATGGAAACAACCTAGATGTCCATCAGCAGATGAATGGATAAGAAAGCTGTGGTACATTTACACAATGGAGTATTACTCAGCCGTAAAAAAGAATTCATTTGAATCAGTTCTGATGAGATGGATGAAACTGGAGCCGATTATACAGAGTGAAGTAAGCCAGAAAGAAAAACACCAATACAGTATACTAACACATATATAAGGAATTTAGGAAGATGGCAATGACGACCCTGTATGCAAGACAGCAAAAAGACACAGATGTGTAGAACGGACTTTTGGACTTAGAGGGAGAGGGAGAGGGTGGGATGATTTGGGAGAATGGCATTCTAACATGTATACTATCATGTAAGAATTGAATCGCCAGTCTATGTCTGACGCAGGATACAGCATGCTTGGGGCTGGTGCATGGGGATGACCCAGAGAGATGTTATGGGGAGGGAGGTGGGAGGGGGTTCATGTTTGGGAACGCATGTAAGAATTAAAGATTTTAAAATTAAAAAAAATTTTTAAAAAATGAAGAAAAAAAAGCAGACATTACTTTGCGAAGAAAGGTCCATCTAGTCAAGGCTATGGTTTTTCCAGTGGTCATGTATGGATGTGAGAGCTGGACTGTGAAGAAAGCTGAGCGCCAAAGAATTGATGCTTTTGAACTGTGGTGTTGGAGAAGACTCTGGAGAGTCCCTCGGACTGCAAGGAGATCCAACCAGTCCATTCTAAAGGAGATCAGCCCTGGGTGTTCTCTGGAAGGACTGATGTTGAAGCTGAAACTCCAATACTTTGGCCACCTGATGTGAAGAGCTGACTCATTGGAAAAGACTCTGATGCTGGGAGGGATTGGGGGCAGGAGAAGAAGGGGACAACAGTGGATGAGATGGCTGGATGGCATCACGCACTCAATGGACATGAGTTTGAGTAAACTCCAGGAGTTGGCAATGGACAGGGAGGCCTGGCGTGCTGCAATTCATGGGGTCTCAAAGATCTGGACATGACTGAGCAACTGAAATGAACTGAACTGAACTGATACATATAGATATTACATATATATGTTTGTGTGTGTGTATATATGTGTATATATATATATACTAGAAATCTCAGAAAAGCTGACATTTTTGGTTGCACTGGATCTTTGATGTGTTGGGCAGGCTTTCTTTAATTTTGGTACCAGGGCTTCTTCCTTTTTGCAGCCCACAGGCTTTTGAGCACATTCTGGGGCACGGGCTTAGTTACCCTGTGGAGTGTGGGATCTTAGTTCCTTGATTAGGGGTCGTCCCCTCAGGGACATCCCTGTTTCAGCATTCTTATATCTGTAGGAATATACCTGCATCTGTAGGAATATACCTGCATTATTATATGTTTTACAATAATACAGGTAGTACAATAGGAGGAAATATAAATGGATTGAAAGAAACTTAATGAAGGGACAATAGGAGTACAATGAAAAGATGACAATAAACAACAAATTAGAAAACAGGTCTGCAGGGAACTCAAACAGGAACTCTATATCCACCTATAGAGATGGATGGAGAGGGAGATGGAAGGGAGGTTCAAGAGGGAGAGAACATATGCATACCTATGGTTGATTCATGCTGATGTTTGACAAGAAAAAACAAAATTCTGTAAAGCAACTATCCTTCAATTAAAAAGTAAATAAATTGAAAAAAAAAGAAAAGAGGTCTGTATGTTAACTATGTTAAAAAGATTTTGCATAATTACTAAAGTTGAGCCTCAAGTCTTTTATGAGCTTTGTGTCTCTTAGAGAGAAAATGGAAACACAGAAAAAAAAACAATGGCTTTTCAATGAATAAATTCCAAGGGAGGATGAAAAGGAAAGAGGAAGAACATACAGGGTTAAAAGAATTAAGAGACACATCACCCGAATGCAAAACATGTACCCTATTGGATTCTGACTCAGACAAACCAGCTGTAAAAAATGAACAATTGGAGAAACAAAACAGTTGGAGAAATTGACTTTTTTTGTATATTAAGGAAAGAAATGTTAATTACTTTAGATGTGATAATGGTATTATGTTTATGTTTCTAGAAGATATTAACTATAAGACACACACTGAATTATTTACAGTTGAACTGAAAAAGAAGAAACACAGTAGATACGCCATTCTTTTCCGCATATTAACTTTGTATCTCTGGCCAGTTATCTTGCTTTCTTCTCCTATAAATTGGGGGAAATGCAATATATTGCCCAGAGTTTTAGGGAAGATTAAATGAGATGTGCATAATCGATCCTCACTATTCGTGACTTCCCTACTGGCTACAATTTATTTGGAACTCTGAAGTCAGTATTTTCCGTGTTTTTGTGATCATTTATAGACAAGCACAGAGCAGCGAATAACCAACACACACCTGACATGCATGTGAGATCTGACAAGGCGCACTCTGCCCTCTTATTCTGCTCTCAGGCTACAGATACATCCTGTCCATGTTTCCAATGCCACGTGTGTGTGCTTTTGCATTTTTGTGTTTTTTGTTGGTAATTTCACCATTGATAATGCCCCCTAACTTAGTGCCGAAATGCTGTCTTGTGTTTCCTAAGCACAAAACAGCTCTGATGAACCTTATAGAGAAAGGTTAGATAAGGTTAGATCCATGTGTTACATAAGCTTTGTTTAGACATGAGTTATGTGCTATGAGTGTAGAACCATGAGTTCAAAGTTAATTACTCAACAATACATATTTAAGAAGATGTCTTTAAACAGAAACATAAAATAATATTAATATGCATTTATCAGTTGAGAAAAATGTGGTGACCAGAGGCTTGTAGGAACCTAACACTATGTTTCAATCTAAGAGCAGTATTGGCTAATCCAGTGTCCATGGTAGCTCTAATTCAGTGTCCACAGCAGCTACAAAATGTAAGAACAGCAAATGGTAAGAGTTAACTGTTTATAAAATGTTTAAGCTAATATGCCTTCCTTAAAGCAAATACTCAGAAATGTTTTTCCTCTGCCCCTGCGTAATAGAAATCAGGCCCAAACTCCCTTGTTCAGACTCATTTCCTAAGTTCTTTATTCTTGACATAGCTCCCCAAGACTGTGAATGGATTGTAATATGTATTACACACTCTTTGACAAAATAGACCATCATCTGAACATAATGCTTCCACCTTTCATCTGATTTTTGTTTCTCTTGGGTTGCCATGGTTAACTGGGCTTAGAATTAGAGAACCCAGGCCAAGTTTCTGTTCTACTATGAGCTGAGTGATCCACAGTGATGTCTCAGACACCTAGCAGTTCTCAGCGATAACTGTAAATACATAAAGAAACTCTAAGGTTTGCTTCAGCTTCTCAGAAAGAATCCACCTACAATGCAAGAGACATAGGAGACATGACTTTGATTCCTGGGTCAGGAAGATACTTGGAGTAGGAAATGGCAATCCACTCCAGTATTCTTGCCGGGAAAAAGTGAAAGTGAAAGTCACTCAGTCGTGTCCATCTCTTTGCAACTCCATGGACTGTATGGTCCATGGATTTCTCTGCCAGTATACTGGAGTGGGTAGCCTTTCCCTTCACAGGATTTTCCCAACCCAGGGATTGAACCCAGGTCTCCTGCATTGCAAGCAGATTCTTTACCGGCTGAACCACCAGGGATGCCCTATTCAGCCAAAGCTACTACTATATTTGCTTATTTAATAAACTTTAAATTCCATTCTTCTAGATTGTTAGTAGTATTCTCAAAGACTTTTCTCAAAATTTTGTATTTTTGGTTTTCACTTTTTGGAAAATGTAAGATGAATTCTACTGCTCTGAACACCTACTGTGGTTCTAGATAGGAGATCTACTGTGAACAAAGCTTCTTCATGTTTGTGCAATAAAATCAATCTTGCTTGTTTAGTTTCTCCATCTAAACAGTAGCAAAGTAAAGTACCAAAAATGTAGGAATTACCCCACTAAAAATTTAAGTTAAACTTTTCTGTAACTTTCAAAGCAAATAACTTCCAAAATAACTTCCAAAACCAGTATTCAGTTCAGTTCAGTTCAGTTGCTCAGTCATGTCTGACTCTTTGTGACCCCATGAACTGCAGCACGCCAGGCCTCCCTGTCCATCACCAACTTCCGGAGTTCACTCAGACTCACGTCCATCTAGTCGGTGATGCCATCCAGCCATCTCATCCTCTGTCATCCCCTTCTCCTCCTGCCCCCAATCCCTCCCAGCATCAGAGTCTTTTCCAATGAGTCAACTTTTCACATGAGGTGGCCAAAATACTGGAGTTTCAGCTTCAGCATCATTCCTTCCAAAAGAAATCCCAGGGCTGATCTCCTTCAGAATGGACTGGTTGGATCTCCTTGCAGTCCAAGGGACTCTCCAGAGTCTTCTGCAACACCACAGTTCAAAAGCATCAATTCTTTGGCGTTCAGCCTTCTTCACAGTCCAACTCTCACATCCATACATGAC
Organism: Ovis aries; assembly: GCF_016772045.2. Lineage (NCBI taxonomy): Eukaryota > Metazoa > Chordata > Mammalia > Artiodactyla > Bovidae > Ovis > Ovis aries. The sequence goes on along the minus strand of NC_056056.1, from coordinate 190,848,972 downwards.
CACTGGGAAAACCATAGCCTTGACTAGATGGACCTTTCTTCGCAAAGTAATGTCTCTGCTTCTCAATATGCTATCTAGGTTGGTCATACTTTTCTTCCAAGGAGTAAGTGTCTTTTAATTTCATGGCTGCAATCACCATCTGCAGTGATTTTGGAGCTCAAAAAATAAAGTCTGGCACGTCTCCACTGTTTCCCCATCTATTTCCCATGACGTGATGGGACCAGATGCCATGATCTTCATTTTCTGAATGTTGAGCTTTAAGCCAACTTTTTCACTCTCCTCTTTTACTTTCATCAAGAGGTTCTTTAGTTCTTCTTCCCTTTCTGCCATAAGGGTGGTGTCATCTGCATATGTGAGGTTATTGATATTTCTCCCGGCAATCTTGATTCCAGCTTGTGCTTCTTCCAGCCCAGCGTTTCTCATGATGTACTCTGCATAGAAGTTAAATAAGCAGGGTGACAATATACAGCCTTGACGTACTCTTTTTCCTATTTGGAACCAGTCTGTTCCATGTCCAGTTCTAACTGTTGCTTCCTGACCTGCATACAGATTTCTCAGTTGGCAGGTCAGGTGGTCTGGTATTCCCATCTCTTTCAGAATTTTCCACAGTTTATTGTGATGCACACAGTTAAAGGCTTTGGCATAGTCAATAAAGCAGAAATCGATGTTTTTCTGGAAACCTCTTGCTTTTTCGATGATCCAGAGGATGTTGGCAATTTGATCTCTGGTTCCTCTGCCTTTTCTAAAATCAGCTTGAACAACTGGAAGTTCACGGTTCCTGTATTACTGAAGCCTGGCTTGGAGAATTTTGAACATTACTTTACTAGCGTGTGAAATGAGTGCCATTGTGCAGTAGTTTGAGCATTCTTTGGCACTGTCTTTCTTTGGGATTGGAATGAAAATTGACCTTTTCCAGTCCTGTGGCCACTGCTGAGTTTTCCAAACTTGCTGGGATATTGGGTGCAGCACTTTCACAGCATCACCTTTCAGGATTTGAAATAGCTCAACTGGAATTCCATCACCTTCACTAGCTTTATTCATAGTGATGCTTTCTAAGGCCCACTTGACTTCACATTCCAGGATGTCTGGCTCTAGGTGAGTGATCACATCATTGTGATTATCTGGGTTGTGAAGATCTTTTTTGTACAGTTTTTCTGTGTATTCTTGCCACCTCTTCTTAATATCTTCTGCTTCTGTTAAGTTCATACCATTTCTGTCCTTTATCGAGCCCATCTTTGCATGAACAGTATGAAAAGGCAAAATGATAGGATACTGAAAGAGGAACTCCCCAGATCAGTAGGTCCCCAATATGCTGCTGGAGATCAGTGGAGAAATAACTCCAGAAAGAATGAAGGGATGGAGCCAAAGCAAAAACAATACCCAGTTGTGCATGTGACTGGTGATAGAAGCAAGGTCCAGTGCTGTAAAGAGCAATATTGCATAGGAACCTGGAATGTTAGGTCCATGAATCAAGGCAAATTAGAAGTGGTCAAATAGGAGATGGCAAGAGTGAACGTTGACATTTTAGGAATCAGTGAACTAAAATGGACTGGAATGGGTGAATTTAACTCAGATGACCATGATATCTACTACTGCAGGCAGGAATCTCTTAGAAGAAATGGAGTAGCCATCACAGTCAACAAAAGAGTCCCAAAATACAGTACTTGGATGCAATCTCAAAAATGACAGAATGATATCTGTTCATTTCCAAGGCAAACCATTCAATATGACAGTAATCCAAGTCTATGCCCCAACCAGTAACGCTGAAGAAGCTGAAGTTGAATGGTTCTATGAAGATCTACAAGACCTTTTAGAACTAACACCAAAAAAAGATATCATTTTCGTTATAGGGGACTGGAATGCAAAAGTAGGAAGTCAAGAAACACCTGGAGTAACAGGCAAATTTGGCCTTGGAATATGGAATGAAGCAGGGCAAAGACTAATAGAGTTTTGCCAAGAAAATGCACTGGTCATAGCAAACACCCTCTTCCAACAACACAAGAGAAGACTCTACACATGGACATCGCCAGATGGTCAACACCGAAATCAGATTGATTATATTCTTTGCAGCCAAAGATGGAGAAGCTCTATACAGTCAGCAAAAACAAGACTAGGAGCTGACTGTGGCTCAGATCAGAAACTCCTTATTGCCAAATTCAGACTTAAATTGAAGAAAGTAGGGAAAACCACTAGACCATTCAGGTATGACCTAAATCAAATCCTTTATGATTATATAGTGGAAGTGAGAAATAGATTTAAGGGACTAGATCTAATAGATAGAGTGCCTGATGAATTATGGACGGAGGTTTGTGACATTGTACAGGAGACAGGGATCAAGACCATCCCCATGAAAAGAAATGCAAAAAAGCAAAATGGCTGTCTGAGGAGGCCTTACAAACAGCTGTGAAAAGAAGAGAAGTGAAAAGCAAAGGAGAAAAGGAAAGATATAGGCATTTAAATGCAGAGTTCCAAAGAATAGCAAGAAGAGATAAAAGAGCCTTCCTCAGTGATCAATGCAAAGAAATAGAGGAAAACAACGGAATGGGAAAGACTAAAGATCTCTTCAAGAAAACCAGTATTAAGTAACCCTAAAAATGAAGAATATATCTTAATACCAAAATTTCTAGATTAAATAGGCAAAAGAAACATTTCCAAAGTTTTGATTTAGAAACATTTTTTTTTAAACTTCAACATTTAAAATACCAAAAACCAATCATTTTGATTCTCTTGACTCCAAACCTACAAAATAGGTTTTGGAGGATAACCTACATTCCATGAGATGAAAAATGAAAAATTGATAAGAATAAAAAAAAAACTAACAGAAGAAATTAATCTTAATATTTCATAATTATCTCTACTGACTTGTTTTGAGGCATTTTTTACCACGAATTACTGAAGTCCTCAAAAAAGGAAACCTTCACATGGGGTCACAAAGAGTCAGACATGACCGAGCACACTGCAGCCAGCCAAGACTTGATTCTACAATAGGAGATAAAAGAGAAATTAATATAATCCAGAGAAGCTAAGGGAACAGATGAAAAACAAGTTTGAAGCTCCCTTCTCTTCTCTTGGGGCCACTGAGTGCTGTCATTCCCGCCATACTGGACAACTTGTCAGCTAGTTGCCTGTCTTCCACTATGATTTCCAAATCAGCATTTGTTTCTGGGCTTATGGATGGGTATACAGGGCCACTCAGCACCGCAGGATGAACATGCTCTCCAGAGCACCAATTTTAAGAGAATGTTCATTGAGAAAAATGTGTAAAATAATGTATCCATGGGGTCATAAATGATCCAAATGAGTCAACAGTGCTGCACCTGAGAATGAAGTGCCTGCTTCTGGCATTCCACGCTGTATTCTCCCCATCTCCTTGGATTTCATCTGCACTAGTGAAGGATCATTCTCAGGCAAGTTCACAGCATCCCAGCCTGAGTGCCCACCCATCTCTCATTTTCCTATCTCAAGCCTTTTCCCCTATGCCTCTGGAGCTTAATTAAGCTGCCAGAAGGGCAGACCCAGAAGTGTCTGTTAGTCGCTCAGAGGTGTCTGACTCTTTGCAGCCCCAAGGACTGTATGTAGCCCATCAGGCTCCTCTGTCCATGGGATTCTCCAGGCAAGAGTTTGGAGTGGGTAGCCTTTGTCTTCTCCAGGGGATCTTCTGACCCAGGGATGGAATCCAGGTCTCCTGCATTGCAGATGAACTCATTACATTCTGAGCCACCAGGGAAATCCAGAAGAGCCACCATCCTTGGGCAGGATCTGCAACTATTGAGGGGTAAGTGTCCCAGCTTCTATCCTTCAGAGGAACAGTTCTGAGGCACAATGTATTGAGTTGGCCAAGAAATTCATTCTGATTCTTCTGTAAGATGTTATGGGAAAACCTGAGTGACTTTCTTGGCCAACTCAATACATAGTTCTGCAGAGGCTTGAACCCCAATTGTTGGCAACAGCAAGCAGCTCAGTGATGCAGTCTCTCTTGGCTTTCCTTCTTCCTTGCTCCCTCTTCCTACTCTTTCACCTTCCAAATAAACTGCCTGTAACCAAGCCTTTGTCTCAGTCTCTGCTGCTGAGTTTAAGGGCAGTCATCTGGTTGGAAAAATGGATTTGAGCTACATTTGCCCAGCACTTTAAACTAAAGAGATATAATTGCTTAAGGACACCAAACTGCCAACTGATATATGATAGACTGGAAAGCAAAATTTTTATCTATTTAATTTTAAAAGATATCAGAAAGTTTATCTGATATCTGAGCTACCTTGAACCAAGCTCTCAACTGCAATCTATTTTTCTCTCTGATTAAGGATCTAGAGTGGAAAAATAAGGATAATTCTAATCTTAATTACCAATATTCCCCACTCATATGACCTGTCAGGAGTTGATTATAACTGAATGCCACTCCCAAGTCTACAAAACTGCATTTAAGCAGGTGGGGCTCGGGATGTTTAAGTATTTGGTTTACTTGTTACTTTACTCATTATGAGGCTGAAGAGGAACCATGTCACAAGGAGACTCTGCCCTGTTTCCCAGGCAAAAGAAAATGCATGGCTGATTCAGTAGCTGGGGCAACTGTGGCTATACGAGCCACATTACCATAAAGTTAACTTCCTTGCAAATCTGACCCAAAAGCTGTATACATAGGGCATGCTGCTGTATACACAGGGAACTATTGCATGATTTAAAAACTACAATCACAATTAAGGCTCTGCCTAAACTTAAAAAAATATTCATTGCATCCCAACTGCATATGTATTTATGGGCTTCCCTCGTGGCTCAGATGGTAAAGAATCTGCCTGAAATGTAGGAGACACAGATTCAGTCCCTGGGTCGGGAAGATCCGCTGCAGGAGCAAATGGCAACCCACTCCAGTATTCTTGCCTGGGAAATCCCATGGACAGAGGAGCCTGGTTGGCTACAGTCCATGGGGTCACAAAGAGCTGGACATGACTGAGTAAAACACAGCACAGCATATATATATTTGGACACTTTCTCTTATTGATCATTTCTCTTGGGGAAAGCATTATTGATGCTATTTAAAGTTGAAACTGAAGAAAGGAGATGAAATAATATTCCTCAGGATGCCCTGTACTCTGATTCACCATCCCCCACTTAATCCTGTAATCCACACTGCACAAATTAGGGTCTTCTCTAAATGTTATGAGAGAGATGCAAGTGCTGACTTCGGCATTAAGGGTGCTTTGGCTCCACTGAAATTCAAGAACTGCACTGTTTGTACAAGACTTCCATCCTCATCCTCACTGGCTTTAATTTTGTTTTGTTTGGAGAGAAGTGACAAATAAACAAAACCCTCTATCAAAAGCAATGAGGAAGTCACAGTTTACAACAGTTTCTCTTTTAAAAATTTAACATCGTTACTTTAATTCCTTTTATGGCCAGTGATGTGTGCACCCTTGCATCCTCTGAATGTGGAAGACTTACTAGTGAAGTCAAACTGAACCCCTGTTGTCGAGATCAGGCTAAAAATTAATGGTCTGGCTATGGACATATTGTATGTGTTCTGTGAGCTTGTTGGAAGTTAGAGATAGGTTGTTTTTGTCTTCTCTTTAAAATATAGAAACAGGACCCAAACATTTTTATCTGATTACTGAAGAAAACATGGCCACACCTGTCATTCATCCATCAGTTTCTTCCAATATGTCCTGATTTCATGGAGTGTCCAAGTAATTTTATTGTTATTCATTTGCTCAGTCATGTCTGACTCTTTGTAACCCCATGGACTGCAGCACACCAGGCTTCCCTGTCCTCCACTATCTCCTGGAGTTTGCTCAAACTCATGTCAATTGAGTTGATGATGTCATCCAACCATCTCATTCTCTGTCCAAGCAATGACCATTCTGAAACCTGGGGGATGTAATAAAATTGGTGACACAATAAACTCTGCTGAATTGCTTCACTCTTATCCCTGGTGGCTCAGAGGTTAAAGCGTCTGCCTCCAATGCGGGAGACCCGGGTTTGATCCCTGGGTCGGGAAGATTCCCTGGAGAAGGAAATGGCAACCCACTCCAGTATTCTTGCCTGGAGAATCCCATGGACTGAGGAGCCTAGTGGGCTGCAGTCCACAGGGTCACAAAGAGTTGGACACGACTGAGTGACTTGACTTACTTACTTACTTATGTTCTAATAGCATGAGTCCTTCACCAGAAACCATGTGTTCTTGGCACGAATTGGTCCAGGAAGAATTATACAAATCACTTTGATTTTTCCTTCTCTGAACTGAAGGAGAAGTCATCATAATCCTGATGTTTGTGCAAGAATATGTCATTCATATTGACATACACCTGAACATAAACACTTTCCTCTTAACAGAGCAGTTTAAAAATGGTAAGGTTTCATGGAATTTGGTACTTTTGTTTCTGGAATGTGGCACTGCCTTGTTGGTTGTTATGCAGTAAATTTTAAGAATTTAATAAAAAATCTACCTTTTTTAGACTCGGAGTCCTCAGTGAAGGGAAGAAAAAGAAAACGATCGATTTTTGCTCACATGGCTGCTTGATGGGCCATCATTGTGGTCAGAGTCAACTCTACAGCATAACTCACAGCTCTTATCTCTGCAGCTGCACACAGGACCTGAATGTGCACATAGGAAGCAAAGGGATGAGAGAAATCACTTTCTAAAAGTAATGTGGGCTAGATGAGCTTTCTGTAACTTTAGATTTATTCTCCTTTGGGGGACAGATTCTAAGAAGGACGGACTATAGACTCTTTGAAAGACACTCATTATGCAGAAAGAACATTTGAGAAAGACTGGAAGGGAGGCAAGCAGGGTAAAGGAAGTGGAAAAGGAAGAGAGAGCGGGAAGGATGGATAGCCAGAGGAGAGAAAAATAAAGGCATACAAGCTAGCTATAAGAAATTTTTTTCTGCTACAAAAAATAACAAGTCACACAACATCAATTAACACAGAAAGAAAAGAAAGATTTGGGGATAAAATCTAGCCCACAGTCCTTCTGTAAACTGACTTTATCACTGGACAGTCATCTGTTTTTCAAATTTTTATCAAGGTATGGTTGGTTTACAATGTCATATTAGTTTCAGGTGTACATCAAAGTGAATCTGTTTTATATAAGCATATATCCACTCTCTTTTAGAGTCTTTTCTCATATAGGCCACTACAGAGTACTGAGTAGAGTTCCCTGTTCTATACAGGAGGTTCTTATTATTTATCTATTTACATATAGTAATAGTGTGTATATGCCAATCCTAATCTCCTAATTTATCCCTCCTTCCCCTTATCCCCTGGTTATTGTTAAATATACTGAGTTGATTCATGCTTTGTCTATCCCGTTAGCAAGACACGTTACTATCTTATATAATAGATTTCAGTGCAGATCATCAATCATATCTGTTCCATAACTTTTCATTTTCCTATGACCAATTCCATCATGTGGAGCATACTAGCCCCACTGGAAAATGACTGAGTCTTTGAAAGTAAAAGCCGAATGATCACAGCCTATAATTCTCCCATTCTGGAGAGCACAGTTCACATGAATGGTGGAGGTCACAGATAATCACAGGAACTCCTGGTAAGAATCAAGGAGATCCAAAAACTATCTCTGCAAGCCCTTTCAGAAAGGAGAACAGTCCACTGTGTCTTGGGCCCAGACTCTGAGTACACCTCCCTTCTTACACATTCTTTTGCACCATAACTTTTCTTTACTATAGTCAAGCAAAACAATAAAAGGTCATTAACATGCTGTAAGAAGGGAGATTCTTGCTCCACTAAAACAAGAGACAAGTCTCCTTTTTTGGCTTAATATTGATTGAATGTTTCCTAAGACATGCAATTTGCTCCAGCTATCCCATGTTTATCACGGTGATGAATTAATACAGTGTTTAAGCACATCAAATAAGATTTTCCTCCTGGAGGGAAATCACAGGAAAGGAGGATTGTTAAGAAACTATTTTGGAAGCTCCCACTAAATTGAAGTCATTTTCTGTTGCTGTGCCATTAAATAATGGTAAGATTTTTTTCAGCATTTCCCTTAAATTGGTATTTTATTTTTGGAAAGCTATCTGGAAGATAATTAAGATAATAATAAAATGTATAGATATTTATTGAGAACCCACTATGTACAAGGTATTGTTCTAGGCTCTGTGGGAAAATAGGGGACAAGATTGCCCTTCTAGATAAGGAATTTGGGATTTACATGTACCCACTGCTATATTTAAAATGGATAATCAACAAGGTCCTACTATATAGCATGAGGAACTCTGCTCAATGTTATGTGGCAGCCTGGATGGGAGCAGAGTTTGGGGGAGAATGGACACATGTATATGTATGGCTGAGTCCCTTTGCTGTTCACCTGAAGCTATCACAACATTGTTAATTGGTTATACTCCGACATAAAATAAAAAGTGAAAAAAAATTGCCCTTCTATATGGAGTCTGTTTCACCAGGAAAGATGGTCAGTGCATAAATAAACAAATAATTATATGAGATGATTTCAAATATGTATAAGTGCTAAGAAAATACTAAAATATAGCAAGGGGACAGAGCATGACAGAGTCAGTGTAGGGCATGGAGATCTCTTTCGTGTGGTCAAGGAAGACTTCCCTGTGTTCATTTAAGAATGATAAACTGAAGGGAGATGTGCAAAGAATGAGGGTCAAATTATTCCAGGCAGAGGGAACAAGAAGTACAAAGGACTTAAGGCAGTTAATACTCTTGATTTTTAGAGCATGTAGCATACAGCTCTTTATAGCTTGGAACACTCCCAAGTACATGGTTCCATTTGATCTTCACAATAACCCTGGAATAAGGGCACACGGGTGATTTTTTTTTCTCACCTTACAAACGATGTGTCACACCCAGTGGAGGGTCAGACAGGGTCCTAAGATGCCCATGCTTTGAGACTTCCCTGGGGGGCCAGTGGTTAAGACTCTGCGCTCCCAATGCAAGGGGCCCGGGTTTGATCTCCAGTCAGGGAACTAGATCCCATTTGTGGCAGCTAAGAGTTTGCATGCCACAACTAAAGACTCTCCATGCTGCAACTAAAAAAAATTTTTTTTAAATGCCCATGCTTTCCATCACATTTTGATGCCTTTCTGAGTTTCCCTGATTAGGAAGGGTACATGGATTATCTAGGTGGGTGGCTTAACACCATGATTAGCTTCATTTCTTTCTTCCCTGTGCACAGAAGATAGAGCTTGAGCTCTGAGTCCAACAGACTTTCATCTGAGTTCCAGTCCTGCCACAGTTCCATAGGCTACCTTCTTGCTGGTTACCATAGGTGAATTGTCTCCTCTCCTATTAAAGCCTGAACCTCCACTTGGACCCTGGATCCCAGTTCCTCTAGCCTACTAAAGACATCACTGGAGAAATCCACCCCTCCATCCTGCATCATTAAATTTTCCCTCTCTAATGGATCATGTTAATCAACATTAACATGCTATTTCTCCCACCTGAAATAATGTTCTCCTGACCCCTTGTCTCCTGTTATTGGTATGCCATTTCTTGGATATTCCCTTTACAAACACTGTCTGAAAAAGTTTTTATGCTTTTTGTTGCCAAGTTTTTTCTTCCTATTTTCCATATTTGCCATATTTCAGCTGATCAGGTAAAACTTAAAGAGGGGTAAGTAACTGAAAGTCACTCAGTTGTGTCCAACTCTTTGCGACCTCATGGGCTGTAGCCTGCCAGACTCCTCTCTCCATGGAATTCTCTAGGCAAGAATACTGGAGTGGGGTAACTGTTCCCTTCTCCAGGGGATCTTCCCAACCCAGGGATCGAACACAGGTCTCCTGCACTGCAAGCAGATTCTTTACCATCTGAGCCACAAGGGAAGCCCAGGTAAAACTTAGCATCACCTCTCTCTCTCTGTCCCACTGTCTGTCTCTCTCTCACACACACAGCCCTTATGTAATTTAGCAGGAAATTCTATTAGCTCTACCCTCAACATATATCCAGGTTCCAAAACATTTCTTGCTGTCCCCACAGTTATCGCCCTTGTCCAAGCCACCATCCTCTCTCACCTGGATTACTAACATCCTCCTAATGCCCTGCCTGCTGCTACAGGCTATGCCCAACACAGCAGCCAGAAGGACTGTTTTCAAAAATAAGCCAGACCATATCACTTCTCTGCTCAAAACTCTGCCAGGGCCTCTCATCTTGCTCAACGTTAAAGAAAAGTCCTCACACTGGCCCATGAGACCCAGATAACCTGCCCCCACCCAGCCCCTTTGACCCTGTTTCCCTTTCCCTCCCTTCTGTGACCCAGCCCTTACTGTATGTGCTTCTATCCCCTGAATCCTTGGCTAGAAAGTGAGCCCCAGAGAGGCAGGGATCTTTGGTTCACTCATGAATCCCACGGGTCTGGAACAGTGCCTGGCCCATAGTAAGCATCCAATGTGTGTGTGAGTGTGCTCAGTCATGTCCAACTCTTTGCAACCCCCATGGACTGTGGCCTGCCAGGCTCCTCTGTTCATGGGATTTTTCCAGGCAAGAATGCTGGAGTGGATTGCCATTCCCTTCTACAGAGGAAGCTTCCAATAGATACTTGGGAAATGAATGGTCCATGCCTACCTGGCAGAAAATTAGTTGTAGATTTGCCTAGTTTTCACTTAATCTCATTAGGGCTTCCCATGTGGTGCAGTGGTAAAGAATCCGCCTGCCAATGCAGGAGACGTGGGATCAATCCCTGAGTGGGGAAGATCCACTGGAGAAGGAATAGCAACTCACTCCAGTATTCTTGCATGGAACACTTCAGGGACAGAGGAGCCTGGCAGGCTACAGTCCACAGGGTCACAAAGAGTCAGACACAGCTGAGCGATTGAGCATGTACACACAAGCATGCACCTAATCTGATTAGTGCAGAGAATGCCACCAAATCACATTACGGTCTTGATTACTGAATATGGTTCTCTCTTGAATATAAATATATACGGTCTAAAACTCCATCTCACTTTGTATCACATAGATTTAGTCATTTATTAATATCTCTTTTATATGGAGAACTGCTCCACTGGCTGCAACCTTAGTTTAAAGATCCAATCTCTCCACTGAGGGAAAAACTGCTTGTTTACTGTTCAGATGATTGGTTCACCACTACTTGGAGGCCTAGAGTATTCTCGCCTGGAGAATTCCATGGACAGAGGAGACTGGTGGGCTACTGTTCATGGAATCACAAAGAGTTGGGCACAACTGAGCAACTAACACTTAACTTTAGAAATAGAAACAAAAATATTTCCTTTTAAAATGTTTTATGACTAAGTAATCAGACTAGAATTTCACTGAATTAATCAAGAAGCTTTCCATACACTTCAGAGGTGATGATAAAAGCAAGAGTTCTCAACTTACTCAGTCTTTCATAAGATTTACCTGTATTGGGTCACTATGCTGTACACCTGAATCTAACACAATGTTAAATGTCAATTACATTTCAATTAAAAGAAAAAACACAAGGTGCTCAAATATAGTCATGACAGAGGGAAAAAATAGTGTACCTTAGACAAAAAGATGGGGAAAAGTAAAAGCATCTGACATAATAAATTATATCTCTGACTTTGATTTGAAAAACTATTGCATTGATTCTCACAATTCTTTTTGTCTATGACATCTACAAAAACTGTTATGGTAATTGTATGGAGTTTCTGCTTAACATTCTTAATGAGTTCACAATATGAGTATGTCCTGATATCTATGGTCATTCACATATCTAAGAATAAAAAAATTATTCTCAAAGTGTATTTTATACTCCTCCAACATTCTTCCTTTGTGGAACTCTCAGAACATTGGGATTTGGTCATTAGTCCAGATACTTCCCCCTTTTTTATTCTTTCTTAAAGAAGAAATCAATAAAGAGATCTCAAACCCTAGACACAACCTTGCTGCCCTCTTCTGAAGCCACGTGGCCCACAGGAAAACATTCCAACAATCTGGGTTCAAGCCTCCTAAAACAGGCCTATCCTAGCAGGGTTTTGTCATGCTTCTTCTTTTTTTTTTTTTTTTAAAGAAGCAGTTCTCAATTTTCCACAAAACTCTATAGAGGTCATCATAATTGGGAATTGAAGGAAACCCAAAATTGACTGCCGAAGAGCAATTTTTGGATTATCTAGTCTTAATTAGTTTCAATTCAATTCAGTCCTACAGATATTTATCCAACTTGCAGATTGGGTGCTATGCATTAGACCAGTGAGGCTTGGCCTTCCTTCCAGCACAGTTCCTGTAATGACATGAACTGGTTCAGAGTGCTCTGTGATATGCACAAGGAGCGCTTGCCTAGCCCTTGGTTCAGAGAAAACTTTCTGAACAAAATCACACCTAGGCCAAATTTTCTATCCAAGTAAAGTGAAAACTGGGCAAAACAAGGTAGAAAGGGCATTTCCAAACTCCCATGACCCATTTTTACCAATTTGGTTTAAAAAGAATCGGAGAGGGGGAATGTTGAGACAGTATTTCAAAGGAGGCTGTATTATCTATGTGCCTTAGTTTATCTTTGGTTTGTTCACCTGTGCTGAACAACACAGCTGGGGTCAGCTGCAGTCCCATATTTTAAATGCTTGATCTATTTTGCCTTGCATGGTATGTGTGTGCTGTGTGCTAAGTTGCTTCAGTTGTGTCTGACTCTTTGTGACCCCATGGACTGTAGCCCGCCGGGCTCCTCTCTCCATGGGATGCTCCAGGCAAGAACACTGGAGTGGGTTGCCATGCCCTCCTCCAGAGGATCTTCTTCATTTAAAAAAATGAGGTGACTTGGTCTGAATTTTAAGAGTAAAATTTCCAGTATATTCTGGATTAAGTCTGAGTGAAAATACATTTTAACTCAGTGAAAAAACATTCCTTTTAATGGCCATTTTTAAAATCTTGACTGACAGTGTGAGATTATTAGAAGAAGTATTCAGTTTGTGTTTTGTTTGCCAATATTGGAAGAAATCCCGACTTTTTTTAAAAAAAAGAGGACCGAATTCCAGTTTCTTCAATTCTTTGTTAGTTTTTCTTCCTTTGTGCACCCACTGTGCTTTCTATAAAATATGGGACTTAATACATTAAAGCAAAGCTCTGTTTGTAAAAAACAAAACAAAACAAAAAAATCTGCTGGTTTTAAATTCTAGTTTTTATTCCATGCATGCTATACCCTGTTATAAAAAAGTTACAGATCATTGCTATTTTTGCCCAAATTTCACCCTACAGAAGTCCCTTTATTAAGAAATGAGAGCTAATGAAAAGAAAAGTAGGGCTACTGTTTCTACGGCTGCAAATATCACTGGGGAAATATTTCATGTTTACATTTTGCTGAACTATTTATAGCAGGACGCATACTACAGTAAAGCCCTCTTTTCCCCATATAATGGATATCTTTGTGCCTGAATTCTATATACTTATATGGTTTACATTTTTATCCAGTCTAACCACATTTCATTCCACGTGACTTTGTCCTTCGAGCCCAGCTAGATTATAGCAACACCTTCTGGCAAAACAGAGACACTGGAAACTGAGTGAAATAAAACAGCATCTTAAATCCAGACTAAACGTTAGCTGTTTAACAAATCTCTCATATCAATTATTATAGTCTTTTCTATCCCCACTGGTGGTCCTCGAAAACTCTCAATTTTAAGCATTTGAGTTTCTTCCTCTGAATTAATGGCTAACACCTATCGCTGTATTTTATCCATATTTTAATGATTTAGCATGGTGTGTTCATAAATCTAAATCTTCCAAACGTTTCTTGTTTGAAGTACAATATTGATGAGTGAACTTTGGAGTCCCTCTGGTGGTCATTTAAGTCAGTTTTAAATGAGACTGACTTTTTTTGTCACCTCTCAGCCTCACCCATATGCACCCCTTTTACCTCTGTGCCTCCAATTCCATCTACTCTGTGCCACCCATGCCCCTTGCCACACACAATTTCTCACCCTATTCCTATCAAGTATATAAGTACACTGCTAAACATTTTATAAATTCCCAGTATTAGGTTGTGAATGCTCACGGCATTAGATTTTACAATAAAACATTCACGTGTTTTTGGACACTACTAAAAGTTAAAACAATTGCCAGTTCCCTTCTTCTCAATTGAAAATCATAGCTCTTGCTTCTTCCTTACTGAAATAGACTTTAGAAATTGATTTTAATTTTTAAAGAATAGCTTTTTGGGGACTTCCCTGGTGGCTCAGTGGCTAAGACTCTGCACTCCCAGTGCAGAAGACACAGGTTCAATCCCTGGTCAGAGAACTAGGTCCTACATACTGCAGCTAAGGACCCAACATGGCCATATAAATAAAAGTATCTTTCTTCATGTGTGTGGCCCTTGATGGCTAGTCTTCCTTTTTAGTCACTTGATTTAGTCCCTTTAAACATTCTTTAATTTCAGTAATTCAATAGCTCAAGCTGAATACAATTAGACTTAGAATACTGTGGCATGGGGCAGTCAGTATGCATAAGTACTGTCTTTCTCTCAGCTTCTGATTCTTAAATACATAGGAGCAGAGTCTTCCAGGGACTGGCCCTTAAGTGATGGAAGAGGCTTTCAAATAGATAAAGTCTTGAGTTGTGCATAGAGGAGATTAAGAAGTTATTTACCTAAACAGAAATGAGATGTCTCCTTGACATTACACACTGTCCCCTTGACATTTCTGTCATTATCTATGTTTCCAGTCAATAGTCTCAGAATTTCAGAGCATTCATCGTTCAGTTCCCATGAGTTCGTGGTTTTTCTAAGTGGGTATATATTGCCTGCCTTCACTCTCAGTTGAAAGATATTCATCCTTCAGGATGTTTTTGGTTTTATTCAGAAGATGAGTCTCTTTAATTTACTGTTGAAAAAAGGAAAGGGATGGAGGCAGCGATTGTACTGATACTGAGATCATTGAGTGCTCCTAAATCTTTCTATACATGTAGCTCCCCAAAGACCTCTGAATGCATACCTTCCCCCTCTTATTATAGGAGGGTTTACATGAGGCCTAAAATGATACACTATACACTAGTCATCAAATCTAAGATGCCAACCACCCATATTATTAAATTAGACTGAAATTGAATACAGAGCTGTGGTTGAAAATATTATCGTAGCCCAGATTAATTTTAAAAATTACAATCAAGTATATATCAAATATATTATCAAAAATACTATAAATATGTTTTATTATATTATCAAATTTATTATCAAAAATTCTATTAAAATCAACATTATAGATACTTTAGACTATTAAAAAATAGTCAAACTGATAAATGCCCACTAGGAACTAAATATAAAAAATGTTGCATTTGTTCAAAGTCAGCACTAATAAGAAAACGTATAGTGAACAGTTTGCAGGAAAAACCTGACTGCCGCTGCCTTTCTTAAATGTTGTATCGCACCACATATGGAAAAGCCAGCAACAGCGGCATAACTTCTGCAGGCGTTTTTTTTCCTTGTAGTTTCTAATCTCCAATTCACTTTCATATACTGTGTGGCCTCAGGGTGTTCCGTGTTTCTGAAGAGGGGTTTGCAGTTCATGTTTTAGTATTTTTAAGGGATGTAAGCCATTCGATACAGCAAACAGAACATGTATCTTATTGTACTTTGAGTTTTTAATAAGTAGTTACTTTTGAATTATAGCAACCCAATCTCCATCATGCTGGTGTTCATCACTACTCTGATGAAGATTTTCTGAATCCCAAACTATGTGATTTGTGGATTTCTATGAATAACTGTTTTCAACTGTTGTCATATGGTCCCAATTATTTCAAAGTGGAGGAGCTGGCTGACAATATGAGAAACATGGATGCTTAGCACCATCTATTGTTCAAGAACAAAACAACTGTATGAGAACTAAAGGGGGAAATCATTCTTGAGGAAGGACTTTTTAAGAGAGGATTTTTTTTCTATTACTGCTGTAACAAATTATTACACACTCACTGACTCAAAAGAACACAAATTTATTACCTTTGTGTTCTGGAGGTTAGAAGTAGGCAACAGGGCTCACCAGGCTAAAATCAAGGTGTCAGCGGGACAGCATTCCTCCTCAAGAAGAATCCTTGCATCTTCTAGCTTGTAGTGGACACAGTTTTTAGCAGATACTCTAATTCCTTGGCTCATAAACACCTTCCTTCATCTTCAAAACCAGCCATATTGCATTCTTCGAGATAATCTTACATGGTTATATCTCCCTCTGATTCTGACCACAGCTGGGAAAAGTCATCTGCTTTTAAGGACTCATGTGATTAGGCTGGTCACCCCACCCAATCTATCCAGAATAACCTCCCCATCTCAAGTTCCTTAATGAGATCTGTAAATTCCTTTTTTACATGTAAAGTAACATATTCACATGTTCCATGGATTAGGACTCAGACATCTTTGGGGAGCAATTATTCTGCTTACTGCAGGGTCTGTAAGCTAGAGCATTAATTAAAAACCTTGAGCAAACATCCAAGATTAAATCCTTCACCTTTGGTGGTGTCAACATGTTGGCAGAGGTTTATTATCACTTGTGTTGGAGGCAGGGTAGAGAAAAGTGCATTCTGGTGTTAGCAACATTTTTTTTATTTTTATCACTTTAGTTCTTATGGACTCAAGGTACAATTTGTTAATTTTCTCTCACTAATACACAGGAAAAAAAAGTGAAAAGTGAGTGTTAGTCCCTCAGTCATGTCTGACTTTTTGTGACTCCAACGATTATAGCCCACCAGGCTCCTCTGTCCATGGGGTTCTCCAGGCAAGAATACTGAAGTGGATTGCCATTCTCTTCTCCAGGGGATCTTCCCAACCCAGTAATTGAGCCTGGGTCTCCTGCCTTGCCAGCAGGTTTCTTTACCGTCTGAGCCATGCCAGGGAAGCCTAATGCATATAAGATTAGTATTCTTAAAATGGCCATCTCTTATTAAATCTCCAGCTAAGTTTAATATTCTTTGGAGAAAGGGTCAGTCCTTATTTATTCTTGTCTTCCAACATCCAACCTTTGTCCCTCACCCCATTCCACCATTGAACCTGGTCACCAGTGCATGTATGTGTACAGAGAGGCATACAAACATCTACAGATATCAGTGCATTCAATAAAAGTCATTATTTTCTAGTGTTAATTTCTGTTCTATGGCAGGATTTCGCTTTGAATGCCTCTTTTAAAATAGATAGATTACTTTCCCACCCACCTTACAATATTGAAATGCCACTTATGTTAACTACTATTATTTCTTTTCTGTAGAAATGCTATTGATAGGTTAGAGACGGAGGATCAGTACTCAACGCCTAGTTCTGTTGTATTTATAACAGCAATACAGACCATGAGCTATGGAGGCTTAGCACTCTGCTAGCATTTTACGACTAATCTAGAAGAAAAGGCAAAGGGGACTTCACTGGTGGTCCAGTGGTTAAGAATTCACCTGTGAGACAATTAACCCCATGCGCCACAACTACTGAACCCATGAACCACAACTACTGAAGCTCACACACTCCAGAACCTGTGCCCCGTGAGAGAAGCCACTGCGAAGAGAAGCCCCACACCTCGCCTAGAGAGGAGCCCCTGCTCACGGCAATTAGGGAAAACCCAGGAGCAGCAACGAAGACCCAGCACAGCTATCAATAAATAAAAAGAAAAGGTAATATTCAACAGACTCGTTCCATCGAAACCCATTCTCTTTGTGACCAGACTCACTGGTGGCAGTTGTAAAAAGAAGTATCTTTTGGCTGACAACACTGTTTGTGTCCTTATTGACTTATGACCTGCGACCATCACTTTAAGACCTCTTGGGAAGAGGAAATACCTAGAAAATAGTTGCTGTGGCCTCACTTACTGCCGCATGTGATTGATGTTTCTCACTTCAGGGTGGGGAGAATGGACATTTTGGAAAACAGCGGTCTTTTAAGATAATTTCTCTCTAATTTCTCAATTTGGTAATGAAAGAAAAGCAATTCATTTTTGAAAGGACTTGAAAATGAAGGTAGCCATTCAAGGTCAAACATCATTCTCAAAATAACTAGAATTTATACAGAGATTAAATTTTATAAATCATGTTCCCAACCATCTAACTTGATAATGACACCAAGCCTAAGGGATAGACATCACTTTACAACTGAAGAAACTAATGCTCATTTCTAGTTGACTAGGATTCTCAAAGAGCATACTTGCTAGCAAAAGTATGGAAAAATAATTACCATAACATCATGCAAGCAGAGAAGCCTTATTTTTTTCCTCCGTGAAATAGTCAGTTTTTTTAAAAAAGAACCTTTTAAAAACTTTTTGTTTTGTATTGGGGTAGAGCCAATGGACAATACTGTGACAGTTGCAGGTGGTAGCAAAAGGACTCAGTGATACATACACATGTATCCATTCTGCCTTAAACACCCCTCCCATCCAGGCTGCATAACATTGAGAAGAGTTCCATGTGATATATGGGAGGCCCTTTTTGGTTATCCATTTTTAATATAATACAGTGTACATGTCCATCCCCAACCCCCTAACTATCCCTTCCCCCATCCTCCCCTCTGGTAATCTAAGTTCATTCTCTAAATCTGTGAATCTGTTCTTTAAGTAAATTCATTTGTATCATTTCTTTTTAGATTTCACATATAAGGGATGTCATACGATATTTCTCCTTCTCTGTTAAACTCATTCAGTTTTAATGACAGTAGCTCACCTTTATTCCATGGTTCCATGGCTACAACTGAGACTCCAAATAACAGAGTTACACAGGTTGGAAGTCTATTTCTCTGACATGTAATGGCCCTGTGAGAGGTAGTTCTGGACCACTGTGCTGTTAGTAACAGGCTCCTTTAGTATCCTGCTCTGGAATCCTAAAGGCAGTGATTCCCGAACTCTGCTGCACATTGGATCACTTGGAGATGTTTAAAAAACACTCGATCCCTGCTATGATCCTGCACATGTGCTGCTTGGTGAGGCAAAAAAAAAACCCAAGTTTAAAAATACTGATGTCTGGCTTCACCCTCAGACATTCTGATCTGGCTTGTCCACAGTGTAACCTGGGCATTGGGATTTTTAAGAGTTTTCTGGGTAATTCTAATGTGTGGTAAACGGATCCAACTTTTCAGAAGGGCAGTTGACTATATCAAAACTCAAAAATGTGTTTTAAAGTAAGTCTTTGGCAAAATTTCCACTGTAAATAATGTATCCTAAGGAAAAGTCTAAGAATGTGACCAAAAATTGAAATAAAGTCGTGTTCATCTCAGAGCTGTTTATGATAGCAATAAATTGGAAAGAATCTATGGCAGAAACTGCTGGATATTCAGCAAAATCTATTTCCTGAACACACGGCTGGGTTACATTTCCCAGGCTCTCCTGCTGGCAGAGATGATCATAAGACTATGTTCTGGGCAATGGAATGTGGGCAGAAGTGATACGACTCAATATTCCATAATAACTTATATGGGGAAAGGATCTGAAAAAGAATTGCTATATGTATGTGTATAACCAAATCACTTTGCTGTACCCCTGGAACTAACACAATATTGTAAGTCAATTATACTCCAATATAAAATTCAAAGTTAAATTAGAAAAAAGAAGTGATACAAACAGCTTAAAGTTCTTGCCCCTAAATATTCAATATCTTTGGAGTGATATTTCAAGCTCTCTTTTCCTTATGTTGGTGAGATACAAAAAACCCAGTGAAGAATCTCAAAGTCCAAGATGATGCTAACACTCCTAGAGAAAAGAGACTGGGTCCTTTCCTGAAATGATCACATGGAAGACCATCCCTTACCAGGAACATTATGGTTCATGTGAACAAAAATAAGGATACAGAATTAGAGATGACTTTAACATAAAATTTAGATGTCCAATAATAGAGAAATTTGTTAAAGATTTTACCAAAATTTTAGGATACAGAATTAGAGATGACTTTAACATAAAATTTAGATGTCCAATAATAGAGAAATTTGTTAAAGAACCTTAAGTGACTTTCTTGCAGCAAACTTTCTTTGAATGACTTATTGATCACAATCTGGGCAGAAGCCAAATCAGAAGAGATATAAGAGTATACGCTTCCATTCTACTTTATAATCATCAGCTTTAATAGCAGGCTGTTAAGTGAACACACTACCATTCACTTGACCATGGCCTTTATGTGGCTGAGCTGGGGTCATTCCGTTTTTGAGACTGTAAAAGGTAACCAAAAAAAGGCAGTGGGGGGAGGGGGAAGTCACCTGTAACTAAATCCTTTAAAAAATAAAATGATACATTCTGATCAGTGATTTGTCATGGAGTTATAAGAATGGAGAGTTAAGGGTTGGTGAAGCAGTTACCCTGGGTAACTGCAGCCTGAATTCCAGTCACAGCATTCCATCAAGGAGTTATTCACTTTTTTCCCTTGAACACCTCCAATTATGGGGACTCAAAGAACATAGAATAAAAAGCAACTTAGGTCTCTTTGTTTTTTTGGAACTCATAACAAAGATAGAAAGAGGGAGTTTGATAAATGCCAGCCTGTCTTCTTGCTTACTTTTTTCTGTTTTTTTAATCAAACACCCACTGACCAGGCCCTGGGCAGAGCATTTATACAAATTATTTCATTTCATCTTCACAGCAACTCTATATGGCTGTGAGTATGTTAGCCACTCAGTTGTGTCCAAATGTTTGCAACCCCATGGACTATAGCCTGCCAGGCTCCTCTGTCTATGGAATTCTCCAGGCAAGAACACTGGAGTGGATTGCCATTCTCGTCTCTAGAGGATCTTTCTGACCTAGGAAATGAACTCAGGTCTCCTGCATTGCAAGCAGATTCTTTACCATCTGAGTCACCAGGGAAGCCCCTATAGGGTTGACATGCCCATATTTCAGAAGAACTGAAGCTCATGGGGTTGAAATAATTGATACATCTGAGAAGTTCATGTATCTGCCAAAGTGACAGGGGCAGTGCTTATCCCACTAGGGCGTGTTACCTCCTGAACCCTGAAAGAAGGAAGTAAGAAAAGGCCGAGGACTGGAGAGATTTGGCTAACGATTGGTAAGCTGACATTTGACATTCATTTCACTGGAGAGCTGGGCAAAACAGCATCATGGTAGGCACTTGGCTGCTAGGATTTACATCCAGCTTCCTCTGGCCCTAACAATAGAACCTTGGGAAAGCTTCCTAGCATCTCTAGGCCTCAGCTTCCCAATCTGTACAATGGAATACTATATGATAGCCACATCCTGTCATTACACTGAGATAGTTTGCGATGATTCACATAGAGCATTCTGCCTGACGTTTCACAAATAGTGGGTAAAAGGTGCAGGATCTCATGCTCAGAGAAGGGAAGGTAACAATAGTTGCCACAGTTGAGAACTTAAAACACTTCAGGGTGTCTGCAGTTTTCTCTGAAACATATAAATATATATGAGAGTGACATAAATGCATATTAAACATTTAAATAGTGTATTTTATTTCAAGTTCATGTCATTCTCTTCAGGCAAAAATTCTGAAATACTCTGTGCTCTGTATATGAATGTGATATGGTTGGTGTATGCTTTGCAACCCATCTCTAGCCATCATTGGGTATTTTATGTGGTATTGTTCACCCTCTTTCTCTAATTCCTTCGACTTACAACATGTTTAGAGTCTATGGTCTATAGTCGTTACACATGGGAAGGGACTTCCCTGGTGGTCCCGTCGTTAAGAATCCACCTTCCAATGCAGGAGATGAGGTTTGATGCCTGGTCAAGAAACTAAGATCCCACACGACCGCCTGCCTGCTTAAGTCACTTCAGTCATGTACAATTCTCTGTGACCCTCTGGACTGTAATCTACCAGGTTTCTCTGTCCATGGGGTTCTCCCGGCAAGATTACTGGAGTGGGTTGCCATGCCCTTCTCCAGGGGATCTTCCTGACCCAGGGATCGAACCCATGTCTCCTGCGTGTCCTGTACTGCAGACGGATTCTTTACCTCTGAGCCACCAGGGAGGCCCCAGGGTCCCACACACTGCGGGGCAACTGAGCCCAACTGTGCTGCAACTACTGAACCTGCATATTTTACAGCCCATGAGCCTCAACTAGAGAAAATCCATGAGCTGCAATGAAGACCCAATACAGCCAAAATTAAAAAATTAAACAATACATGGGGAAAGAAGCTAATAGCTTCTTTTAATGACAGAAACCATTACTTTAACACAGTAGTCTGGACTTTTAAGTACACCTGATTCAGATTTTGAATAGTATGTCAAGCAAATTAAATACTCCTTTTACTTTCAAAATGTATTAATATACTGACAAACACAAACAAGGTCACATAGATACATGGAAATCTGTTCAAAGAAAAACCAAGGAGCTTTCCCCAGGATTTCCATTGTGTAATTATATGTATGCAATGATTTCATTCCCATGAGAAAAGTAAAGGACTGTGTTTCTAATTGGGGATGTTTTCAGCTCAAATCCAGTTGTCTATGAGAATCAGGATGAGATAGAATGCAAAATGGAAAGAAGTGCCCCATTGAGCTGGGAAAGCATTTGGAACTTTGTGCAACTGCTGACGAATTAAACAGGAAAACATATAGAGTTGAGGAGAGCTATTCACCTGACAGAAGGGTAGTAGTAAAAAAAAAAAAAATAGTGGCACTCTTTTAGCAAATAAAACCCAGTGGAACCCCAAAATGTAAACAAGCTAAAAATGGATTTGCCCTGTTTGGAGCAGGGTATGTAGAGCTTCCTCCGATAAACCTCTCCTCTGTTTAGATAAACCTCTCCTCTTGACACCTGAGTATCTTCAGACCACAGGCTGGGGATCAGCACCTACCTGAATGCATGATAATCACCTGTGGATGCTTATTAGAAACACAGATGTTGGGGTCCCAACCTCATGGATTCTGATGCAGGAGGTCTGATGTGGGACACGGAGATGCTTGTTACTGAAATGTCCTCCTAGAGACTGGGGTGTACAACCAGGTCTGGAAAGTACTATTAATAATAAAGCTACGCCAGTGCAATCTCTCTAAGTGAAGGCTATTACATAAATCCTACAAACAAGCTAGCTCTCCAGGCTTTTAACAAAATAGAGCCATGTTATAGGTTGATGAGGCTGGAAAAAAGGATAAACTCTATTGCTCTATTCTGTTGCTATCTTTCGCCTTAACAGAATAATGGAAGCAATGGAAATGGTTAAAGCTATACAGTCAAGAGATGGTCAAAGCTTGGCCTGAGGATTTGTCAAAGATGAAACTACAAGAGCACTTGAAGACAGCAGAATAGCATCCCATCTCCACTTTGCAGCAGACACTTTGGAGAGCATCTGAAAGCATCAGCTCTGGAGTTCAATTCCTGAGCTTGAATTCAGGCTTTTTCACTTAGCTATTTGACCTTGGCCAAGTTATTGAATCAGGAAATACAGGGATCACAGGAAAGCTTCCACTGGGGAACTTCAGCCACCTGAAGGTGGCACCACAGTGGGTAACTCCCAGGAGGACCCCAGAAGGCAAAGGAAGCTACCATGGATAATCCCAGATGCCCCTGGAGAGAATAGTGTTGCTCCCTTCATGCCCCTTCCAAAACTCATGGAAATGTCTACCACTTAGAAGTGAATCAAGAAACGTATTAGAGGGGCTTCCCTAGTGGTCCAGTGGTTAAGAATCCACCTTTCAATGCAGGGGACACAGTTCCCATTCCTGGTTGGGGAAGTAAGATCCCACATGCCGTGGGGCAACTAAACCAGTGCGCTGCAACTAGACAGAAGCAACAGAAGACTCTGAGTGTAGCAGTTAAGGCCGGACACAGCCAAATAAATAAGTAAACACTCAAAAAGAAAAGAAACGTGTTGGAGAGAGATTCTGAAAACTGGGGTCCTTCCTTGCAGGAGGAGAATGCTCAAGGCAACATGGGTGAAGCTGAGGTAACACACAACCCTATATACCCATGTCTATCTCCTATGTTTCCGTGTCTTCTCACACTGCTCAATTATCCACCGTGTTCCTTCTTGCTGGTTCCTCCCAGGCTATCAGGAGGCCACATTTGCCAGTCAGGTGTTCACACATTGTCTACCACAAATAGAATGCCACAAAGGTCCGGCAAGAATTCAGCTGAAAGCAAGAGATAACATACACACTGTTTTATAAGGGCTTACTACCTGATTTCTGTGAAGATGACCTGATTTCTCTTAGGGCTCATGGGCACAAGTTAATTTTCTGAGCTAACTTACACTATGTGTAAGTTACTCTTCTCAGGCAAAGAGAAGTCAATTTTGAGAAAATTGTTATAGCAACAATGTCTTGGACCACTTGAAATATGTGTCTGTGGTTCCTTGACCATGTACGCTGCTGCTGCTGCTAAGTCGCTTCAGTCGTGTCCGACTCCGTGTGACCCCATAGATGGCAGCCCACCAGGCTCCCCCATCCCTGAGATTCTCCAGGCAAGAACACTGGAGTGGGTTGCCATTTCCTTCTCCAATGCATGAACGTGAAAAGTGAAAGTGAAGTTGCTCAGCGGTGTCTGACTCTTAGCGACCCCATGGACTGCAGCCTACCAGGCTCCTCCATCCATGGGCTTTTCCAGGCAAGAGTACTGGAGCGGGGTGCCATTGCCTTCTCCATGTATAACTGGTGCTAACTTTAACTCACTCCTCCACACCCTACATACCCTAGCCTCCCGCATTCCAGGCAGACGCTTTAACTTCTGAGCCACCAGGGAAGCCCTACCCTAGCCTATTATTACACAAATATTAATACACACCTAAGCAGTCATATTTGGAAATGAAACAGACATTATTACATCATTATTCCATGTGGTTAATTAAAGTCCAGATTCTGGGGCTTCCCTGGTGGCTCAGTAATAAACAATTGGCCTGCCAGTGCAGGGTTCATGGGTTCAATCCAGAAAGATCCCACATGCTTTGGAACAGCTAAGCCTGTGCACTGCAGCTGCTGAGCCTGTGCTCCAGAGCCTGGGAGCTACAACTACTGAAGCGCATGCACCCTAAAGTCAGTGCTCTGAAACAAGAGAAGCCAGTGAAATGAGGAGCCCACACACCACAACTAAAGAATAGCCCTTGCTCACCACAGCTGGAGAAAATCCCAAACAGCAAAGAAGACCCAGCACAGCCAAAAATAAATAAATAAAATTAATTATTTTTAAGGTTTTTTTTTGTTGTTGTTAAAAAAAAAAAAGTTCAGATCCTGATTTGTGTGTTTGTATGTGTTGGGGCTGGTGGAAGTGCACGGAAAATAAGTGAAAGTGTTAGTCACTCAGTCTTCTCTGACTCTTTGTGACCCCATGGACTGTAGCCCACCAGGCTCCTGTGTGCATGGAATTTCCCAGGCAAGAATACTGGAGTGGGTAGCCATTCTCTTCTCCAGGGGATATTCCCTGACCCAGGGATCAAACCTGGGTTCCCTGCATTGCAGGCAGATTCTCTACCATCTGAGGCAGCAGGGAAGCTGTGGGTGGGAGAGGTACATTATCCATATCCTAAAATAAAATGGACTTTGAGGTTTCCCCACTACCTGAAAGTATTAGATTCTTCCTGTGAAAGCTTTCCTAAGTTGAAATGGTGTAAAGTAAAGAAGCAATTACCTTAGAACACATCTAGCTAATGGATGAGCAAAATAAATTGAGATAAAGTACAGATGCTCACCGACACAGTTCAAAGCTATGGTGGTTTGATGCTGAGATGTTGCATGTATTTCTTTGGGAAGGAGCTTGGCCAAGCCACCCAAGCTACTAGACCCGAGATGCCACTATAACAACTCTGCAAAACAAATGATGATTGCTGTTTTCACTTTCTGCCTTTTTTTTTGAAAGTGGAATTCCTCTTTGGATTTAGCTAATGGATTTGGCCATTAGCAAAAACAGAGACTGATACAGGTCTTCCCTAAAAGCAAAAAGGTGTAAAGCAAGCTTTTTTTCTTCAGTAACTGATAATTATCAAAGATTATAATCATACTATACTGTTAGGTATCCATGTGACTACACTGATATCCCATGCCTTTTGGAAGATGATCACTGGGCTTGCTGACATAATGAAAGTGAAAGTGTTAATCGCTCAGTTATGTCCGATTCTTTGTGATGCCATGAACTGTAGGTCCATTCCCTTCTCCAGAGGATCTTCCCCACCCAGGGATCGAGAATGGGTCTCCTGCATTGCAGGCAGATTCTTTACCGTTGGAGCCACCAAGGAAGCCTGTGCTGATGTAGAGTGCTATGTAAATACATTTTAGAAATACATGCAGGAACTTATAAAGCCATGTTCAATTTCTACTTAGGTAGTTAGTTGGCAATTAAGTCCTAGTGGGAAATAAATTCCCTATAGATATTTTAGAGTACAGACACAACAAATAGATAAACCAAAACATACCGGTATTAAAAAGAGTTTCAAATGCACAGTCATCTTACAGTTTCCTCGGGGGACTGGGGCCAGAATCTCCCTGGATATCAGAAACATTGAATACTCGAGTCCACTGTGTAAAATGGCTAGTACAGTCAGTTTTCCATGCCATACATAAGCAGAATTCACGAATATGGAAAGACAACTGTATTCATGAACCTAAATGCACAAAGTGCCCATGTGAAAAAATTCTAAGATATATTCATTGGAGAAGACTTTGATGCTGGGAGGGATTGGGAGCAGGAGGAGAAGGGGACGACAGAGGGTGAGATGGCTGGATGGCATCACCGACTTGATGCACATGAGTCTGAGTGAACTCCGGGAGTTGGTGATGGACAGGGAGGCCTGGCGTGCTGCGATTCGTGGGGTTGCAGAGAGTCAGACACGACTGAGCGACTGAACTGAACTGATATTTCTTTCTAAACTCTTCCTCTAAATATTGGAAAAATAGAAGGCACTTCTAGAGCCATGTACACATGGGCACTAATACTACTTAAAAAAAAATTATAATGTCGTATGAGATGCTTCAAAGTCCTGCTGCTGCTACTGCTGTTAAGTCACTTCAGTTGTGTCCGACTCTGTGCAATCCCATAGACAGCAGCCCACCAGGCTCCCCTGTCCCTGGGATTCTCCAGGCAAGAACACTGGAGTGGGTTGCCATTTCCTTCTCCAATGCATGAAAATGAAAAGTGAAAGTGAAGTCACTCAGTAGTGTCCGACTCTTAGCAACCCCATGGACTGCAGCCTACCAGGCTCCTCCATCCATGGGATTTTCCAGGCAAGAGTACTGGAGTGGCTACATCTAATGAAAAACATTTAAGAAATTTAAAATGATTCAAAGGCTGCATAATGAAACAATAAAAGAGGACACACCTCTCTTAAAAAACTAGCTAGTAAGAGGAGGACTCAAAAGATATAATTCCTACTTGTGAGCAGCAGAGTGTATATGCTAATTTTTAAATGTTTAACTTTTTAAAATAAGAAAAATTGCAGCATTCTTCAATCAACTTAAGAAATACTGCTTCTTTGCATTTAATCATTGCTTGCTTCGAGGAGATTGGTAATGACATTTTCTTTGGTCAAGTTGTTCTTGTTTCCATCTTAAAGGTTAAACTTTATTAAATCACTTGAGAGGTATAATTATACTCTTTTCAAATTTGCTTTTTCCCCCTATATTCTTACAGGTGTAGTGAGGTTATGCAACTTGGTATATATAATATCATCAAAATTTACTTCAAAAATAGTCAAATATTGAATCTTATAAGTAAAATCATTTCTATGATACAGTATTTCAGTTTTGAATAAATTCCCTTTCATTTCTCCATCAACTAAACAAAATTTACATTTCTTCAAAACCAAAAAGGAATCTCTAATACTTCCTTAATAAAAATAATCAAACGGGTTTTGTTTTTATCAACCTCCAGAAATTTATCAATGCTCCTGGCTCTTAGCTGAATATTTCTAAAATTCATTCATGATCCAATTATTCATTAAAAATTAAGGCAAAATGAAGGCCATTTGATGATAGAGGTTATATAGTTATAATCTTTGGGCTTGTTCAATATGTGGTATTCAATCTAGAAAGCAAGCAAAGAAAATAGTACGGCCCAGGAGTTCGTGATGGACAGGAAAGCCTGGTGTGCTGCAGTCCATGGGGTTGCAAAGAGTCAGGCACAACTGAGTGACTGAATTGAACCAGAAGATGCAGGAAAAGAAAAACACTAAGAAGAGAATATTTTTAATCTGCATAAGTAGACCCCTATATATCTCAAATATGCTTTCATTGAAGACCCATTAGAGATAATACTTCTGTACTGAAGTATTTATCAACAAAACTTGTGATTTATGGGCATTAGCCAAGCATCCTGTATAAGAACTTGCTCTCTTATTTGGCATGGAAAGAAGGAAATTTGCTCAATCGTGTCCGACTCTTTGCAACCCCATGGACTGTAGCCTGCCAGGTTCTTTCATCCATGGGATTTTCCAGGCAAGAATACTGGAGTGGGTTGCCATTTCCTTCTCCAGGAGATCTTCCCAACCCAGGGATTGAACTCAGCTCTCCCGCATTGTAGGCAGACACTTTACCATTTGAGCCAGTAAGCACACAGTAATTAAGTGAACATCTAAACTTAGCCTAAACTAAGGGAAAATAAAAGTGCCTTCCCTTTGAAATCCCTCAACCCCCTTTTTGAAAGAGTCTTTTCACACACGTGGCCCTACCTCCTTCTCCCCTTGATTCATTTCTGCTCTGCCCGTTCTGGCATCGTCTCATTACTTCGCACCATCTACGTGTGTTGCATATGACATCTTCTTGTGTTCCCTGGTTTACTGTTGAGAGTTTCAGGTGAACGCATGTTGCTCAGATGTTCGGTTCCTTTCTGTCTTAATCACCTCTCATTCAAACCTTAGTAGCAAGGGAATTCATTTCAATTAACATGAAACTACAAAATCACATTGATGAAACTGGATCTTCTGAACTTCTCTGCATTTCTAAGAGGAAAAATACGCTGCTGCTGCTGCTAAGTCGCTTCAGTCGTGTCCGACTCTGTGCAACCCCATACATGGCAACCCACCAGGCTCCCCCATCCCTGGGATTCTCCAGGCAAGAACACTGGAGTGGGTTGCCATTTCCTTCTCCAATGCATGAAAGTGAAACGTGAAAGTGAAGTCGCTCAGTGGTGTCTGACTCTTAGCGACCCCACGGACTGCAGCCTTCCAGGCTCCTCCATCCATGGGATTTTCCAGGCAAGAGTACTGGAGTGGGGTGCCATATGGATATACCTTAAATTAGAAGGTCCCCACATCCAATCCACTAACAAGAATCATGTCAATTATCTCCCATGCCATATTAAGTTCATAAAGTCAATATCAATAAATATAAGAAATAAGCTCAACAAGTCTTCAAATATTTTGAGGAAGTCAGAAATCCCAGGGAAATTATCCATCCAGTTATACTTCTAGACTGCAGCTGTAGAGCTGCATAATGTTAGATGCATTTCCAAATTAATTCTAAATCTAATCAATTAATTACTAACTGGGTCTTACTAAAGTATTTAATTATCAAATCTAAATTTAAATTATATACAATTATTAATTAATTATTGATTGATTATTAATTTATGATAAATTCTAAATTAAGAAGCCCTAAATTAATCCTACTCTCTCCTAACAAGCTCAGGTAATATTTGATACTCTCTTCCATCTTCCCCATTCTGAGTAATCAAATTTCCTGAGAAAAGAACATAATTTCCTGTGACTAGACTCTAAGAATTCTCGGGGATTGGTAGTCAAGGACCAAACTTGAAAGATACAGAAAGAACTTTCAGGAAAGTCACTGATTAGGAGATGTGAAGATATCCAGCAGAAGCTATATTCCTATGTGTTGGATAGAAACAGATCAGACCTCTAAGTTAATTTAAGATAGGAAGAAGAAGCCTGCATAGCTTTTGGAAAATAAAAACATTAATTGTGTCCACTTCAATGAAATGAAACCTAGGTAAAGTCTGATGTGAAGAATAATCTGGGGTGACTTTGGCAACTTAAATCAACAAAGACCTCCAATCACTGGAGACAAGACATGTTTGAAGTGTTAAGTGAAAGGAATAAGGGTTGGAAAGTGCTTTTTATCAGGCAATGTATGCTCAAGTTACACAAACCATGGAAATGAGATTATTTTAGGAAAACCAAAATAAGGACAAGATAAAAGTGAAAAGAACAGGGGTTACCTAGGAAGGTTGGAGAACATAATGTTAGTTTATACTTTGAGTTAGTTTAAACTCTTATGGAGTACAGCAACTGTAATCCATAAAAGTACTCATCTTTAAAAAAAGGACTCATTTTTCCCACATTAAAGAATGCAAATTTCTCTACTAAAGGACTGACTTTGTATGAAGCAGATTTTGCTCTTTGAGGAGAACAATATTACTTGTTTACCTTGAAAAAAACTCAAAATAATGAGCTGTGAGATAACGTTCAGCTGTACCAACCATGGTTTATTACACTGCTTCAAATGCAAGCTTTCAGTTGCTTATATTCAAAACCAAATTAAATGAATCTAGTAAAAATGACACAATGGGTAAAAAACTAAAATCTACCAAATAATGAGTACTCACACATGTGCGGTGCATGCTAACTAAGTCACTTCAGTCTTATCTGACTCTTTGCAACCCCATAGACCGTGGCCTGCAGAATCATCTGTCCATGGGATTCTCCAGGCAAGAATACTGGAGTGGGTTGCCATTTCTTCTTTTAGGGGATCTCCCCGATCCAGGGACTGAACCCGTGTGTCTTATATCTCCTGCATTACCAAGCAGGTTTTTTCCCGTTAGCACCACCCAGGAAGTGCCAGTGTGTGCTCATGTATAATTAACTGCCATATAGCTATGACAACTAAGGGCTAAATGAGATCAAGTCATCCAATTAAAATCATAAAAGGCTTTGGGGAGACAAGTTTGTCCATTTGTTTATTTATATTAAGGTATAGTTAGCATGATCCGTATTTTAAAAACTATAAATGACTTTCTGCTAGGTTATATTTACCCATCTATCTTCTTATCTATCTATGCAGATTCATTTTAATCCAAGTACTTAGTTTCTAAGTGATAATACAGAAAGGGTGTGTGTATGTGAGTGTGTGTGTGTGTGTGTGTGTGTGTGTGTGTGTGTAAGGAAGGCACTCAAATTAATGCCCTAAATGAGAGAATCTAAGGGAAAACTATACTTATTCTACTTACTTCCTTCTTCCAAAGATAGATTTGCCTTAAAGAGCCATATTTTTCCTTGTATACCTAATGCTGTTGCCTTCACTAGACAATTTATCAAAAACTTTAACATAGTAGAGTTGTAAATTTCACCCTTTCCATCTCTCAGAGTAATGTCTCATGTCCATTCACTCAGAGAAAAAATAACTTTATCTATCAGCTTCAATGCGTTTGAAGGCAAAGTAAGCTAAAATTTACCAAAATTGCTCTGATTTTGTGCCAGGAAATAATCTGGGAAAAGCTAAATCAACTGGGACATTTCAAGTTGAGAAGATAGAAAATTATCTTTTTAAAACAGATATTAGATGCCACAGCTTTGTGGGTATTCTTCTGAGCTAATAATGACTTGAATCATAGGATATGGAATCTGAAGGGAAACTACTTGTTAGCAATTCCTACCACCACCAACCCTCTTTTTGGCAAAAGAGAAAATTGTGATGTCTAAATCATCACCTAAACAAACACTTCTCCATTTTCAAAATTTAAAAAAAAAAAACACACACAAAAACAAAACACTTTATTGCATGAGACAGTATCTTCATTGTGAACAAATGAGAAGTAATCCATAATATATGGATTAAGCTGCTGACAACCCACTCCAGTATTCTTGCCTGGGAAATCCCAGGGACAGAGAAGCCTGGCTGGCTACAGTCCATGGGTTCACAAAGAGCTGAACAAGGCTGAAGCAGCTTAGCACAAAGCTTCTGAAAGAAATAATACTAAGCAAGAGAAAAGCTAAATTTGATAGCCCGGGTTTCTCATATGTGATTAAGTTTAGTATTAGTTGCTCAGTTGTGTCTGACTCTTTGTTACCCTGTGGAGTGTAGCCCTCCAGGCTCCTCTGTCAGTGGGATTCTCCAGGCAATAATACTGGAGTGGGTGGCTATTCCCTTCTCCAGGGGATCTTTCCGACCCAGGCACCAACTGCTCCATTAATATTTAGTCTATTAAAATTAATTCCATGAGCATTAACAAGCTACTATGTGGAAGGAGGGGGTGTGGATAGTATCTGTTCTAAATATCTGATCTGTGAAGCTTACAGCTGAAGACACATTTTATAATAAAAAATAATAGGAATAGAAATACATATGCTTATACTCAGTAAAAATTCCCCACAGGAGCTTTTTCTCATATTTGAATCCAAAATCCCTTTAAAAATCTGGTTTAACATAACAGTTCCAAGAATACCACAAGCACGTTCATACTGGTAACTTTCTATCAGAAAGGATCAGAAAGAGAGCAGTCTGGTCTACAAAAGATCTGGAGAAGGGGAAAAGATGCATGTATTATTATATTCTTTGAAGCTGAGATAGAACAGTTCTTTATCTAAAGCTTCTAAGCAATGTGAATATCTTCAGTAAGTGAAAAGGCATTCTCCAAACTTTCATACTTGGAAAAGCATCAGTTTCAAGAACTAGAAAGTTAGACAATAAGGAAATTTCCAAGATCTAGCTGTTTATGAGAACAAAGTGTTTTATAAACAGGGACATTAAACGCCTCTGCTAAAATTGAAAGGACACTGTCTAAAACACAGTCTATCACTGTGCTGAGTAATAATTACTCATTCATTTTTCTTGCTGGAAATACACCTGCAGCATTTAAATTCAAGGAAGCTGAATCCTCAGTAAAGCCATTTTGAGAAGAAGCCAGCACATACTGTACAATTCATAACTCTTTGTTGAGAATATGCCCTGTAGAGCTAGTGGCCCTCTTAAAGACTTTTGATTTGCAGTAACTAGAGGCTTAGTGAAAGTGAAAGCGTTAGTCACTCAGTCATGTCTGACTCTGCGATCACATGGACTGTAACCTGTCAGGCTACTCTGTCCATGGACTTTCTAGGCAAGAACACTGGAGTGGATTGCCATTCCCTCCTCCAGGGGATTTTCCTGACCTAGGGACTGAACCCGGGTGTCCCGCTTTGCAGGCAGATTATCTACCATTTGAGCCACCAGATCTTAGGTCTTGGGCAAAATAATGGCCTGCTGTGGCTTATTGAGTTTCTCTCCTAGAAATTTTGAGCAGACATTGAAAGTGTGGTGGTGATTATAACTCAAGTAAGGAGTTATGTAGGGAGGTTTTCTAATAATCAGCTTGTCACAGCCTTGCAGGTTCAGGCCATGCTAAATTTATTTTTTCTTCTTTCTATAACCACATGAAAAAAGTGAAAGTGAAGTCGTGTCTGACTCTTTGTGACCCCATGGATTGTAGCCTGGCAGGCTCCTCTGTCCATGGGGATTCTACAGGCAAGAATCCTGGTGGGGGTTGCCATTCCCTTCTTCAGGGGATTTTTCCGATCCAGAGATGGAACCCAGGTCTCCTGCATTGCAGGCAGATTCTTTACCATCTGAGCCACCAGGGAAGCCCTGTAATCACAATACCCGGGCCAATTCTAACCAAAATAAACACACTTAATCCTCATTCTACATCCAAATTTCTCCAACTTTCCGCAAAGGCCTTAACAGCCATTTTTGGTTCACAAATTGAGCCATTGAGATGTGCTATTGCTGCGTCTCTAACAGGCAACCCCTGCAACTCTGCCCGTCATCCCCTGCTTGAATTTTGTCTTTTCCAAAACATCATCCAGGTGGAATCATACATTGTGTAGCCATTTCAAATTGGCTTCTTTCACTTACTAATATGCATTGAAGCTTCCTCCATGTTTTTCTTTCTCTTAAAATTTTAAGTTTATTTATTACTTTTGGCTTCTCTGGGTCTTCATTACAGTGTGCTGGCCTTTCTCTAGTTTCAGTGGGCGGGGTTACTCTCTAGTTGCCGCTCACAAGTTTCCCATGCCGGGGGCTTCTCTTGTTGCAGAGTATCGGTTCTAGGGAGCATGGCTTTCAGTCGTTGCAGTGCACAGGCCTAGTTACCCTGTGACATGTGGAATCTTCCCAGACCAGGGATTGAACCCATGTCTTCTGCACTGGCAGGCAAATTCCTAACCACTGGACCATCAGGGAAGTCCTTGAATAGTTGAAATTATTATCGAGACCATTGGAGATTCACATGCCACTTCTAAGAAACAATAGAGATAACCTTTGCCCAGTCTCCCCAGTGATAAGTAATATTTTACAATACTGTAGGATTCTATCCCACCCAGGATACTGACATCGCTACAACCCACTGAGCTTATTCAGATTTTCCTAATTTGCACGCATATTTGTGTGCATGTGTTTAGTTATGTGCTTGTGTTCATTTTTGAAAAATAATTTTACCTATAATAAATGGAGTACTTGCTATCTGCCTGGCACTGTTCTAACTTCTGTATGTGTATAATCTTGTCCATTACTCATGGATTAAGTACTATACTGGGCTGACCTAGTGGCTCAGATGGTAAAGCATCTGCCTGCAATGCAGGAGACCAGAGTTTGATCCCTGGGTTGGGAAGATTCCCTGAAGAAGGAAATGGTTCTCCACTCCAGTATTCTTGCCTGGAGAATTCCCTGGACAGAGAAACCTGGCAGGCTACAGTCCACGGGGTCACAAGGAGTCGGACAGGACTGAGCAACTAACACTTTCACTTTCACTTGGCCGCGTTTTACAAATGAGAGGGTCTAAATGATGCGGCAGGGGCAAAGCAGGGCCAATTCTCTTTACCACCAGGCCGCACACCTCTCGTTACTACAGAGCCCCTTCCGGTTACAATGTTCAGCCCTGTAGAACCAGACCGTGTTCAGAGGGCATGAGGCCAGGAATATGCTTCTGAAATAGCTATAAAAGTCAATGTCAGTCGTACTCGCTCTCTGTGATGGCCCACACTGTGTCTGTAGAGGGTGCTTCTCTCTGGACCTAAATAAATCCATTTCTTACCTATAGAAAAAAAAAGTCAATGTCTCTTACAGAGGATTTTTAGGACAGTGAAATTATTCTATCTGATACTCTAATGGTAAGTATAAAAATTTATGCATCTTTCAAAACCCATAAAACTGTGAAACAGAAAAAGGGAACCCTAAGTGAAGCATGGGCTTTAGTAAATAATAATGTATCAATGTTGGTTCATCAATTGTAATAAATATACCACACTACTGCAATATGTTATTAAAGAGGGAAGGAAGCGAATGGGAACTCTGTACCTTTGCTCAATTTTTCTGTAAACCTAAAAACAATTTTTCTGCAAACTAACTCTAAAAAATACTCTATTAATTTACAAAATAGTAATAGACTCAGAGACAGAAAACAAAATTATGGTTGCTGCTGTTCAGTCACCCAGTTGTGTCGGATTCGGGGACCCCATTGACTGAAGCACACCAGGACTCTCTGTCCCTCACCATCTCCTGAAGTTTGCTCAAGTTCATGTCCATTGCATCAGTGATGTTATCCAGCATCTTATGGTTACCAGAAGGGAAAGGGAAGGAGGAATAAATTAGGAGTCTGGGATTAAATTATACACACTACTAAACATAAAATAGATAGCCAACAAGGACCTACTGTATAGTCTAGGGAACCATACTCAATATCTGTAATAAGCTGTGATGGAAAAGAATCTAAGAAATACATACATATATATATATATATATATATATATATATAAAACTTAATCACTTTGCTGTATACCTGAAACTAACACAAGATTGCAAACCAACTGTATTTAATTAAAATTTTAAAAATAATAATCTATTCATTTTAAAAAAGGCTTTAAAGAGTCAATGGCTCTTTCAGATGGACCTAATCACAAAGTAACTGAAAATGCTTTTATCTTTGGAAATCTCCAAACTGTGGTCACTGAGCATTTATATTTCGTGAGCCATCTTGGGTTATCTGAAGTGGCAGGAAAAGAGTGACAAAAACTCAGGCACTTAGAGTGTGCCCTGGGGATGTGTGCAGCTTTTTTCCCCTTCCATATCTTTCCCTGCATGGACCTCCGTGGCTGAGCAGAATGAGGGCAGGCAGAGGAAAGTGTCTGTAATTCCCATCCATTCCTGAGCCCTGTGGAATCTGAACTTATGCTTACTGTATTGTCACTTGAACATTCAATCTTAACTGTCAAGACGTTCTTCAAGGCAGAGAAAGGACTTCAACATGGTATGCCAAAATCTCTTTTCCATACACTTTTTGGCAGCTATGAAAGAAAATGCTGCTCCTATTCTCAAAAATACTGTTTTTATGTTCCTGTGGAAATTCACGAAGGGGATATTATATTTAATCTTTACCACAGAAGAAATACTCATTTCTGATGGAAATAATACTAGACATGGATATCATGGAAAATATTATGTAAGCTTTTATACTGAGTGGGAAATCCACTCTGTACCTCTAGAGTATTGTACACCCACCAATCAGGAGGCTGGCCAATGACTACCCACTGTGGAACTTGTTCCTTTGACAAACACGCTGTGCTCCAGGCAAACTTACCTCTACACATTATCATGTAAAACCTGAGACACAGATTAATCTTAGCAGCTATTTGGAGGAAGATATCTGAACATACCTCAACCTCCTCCGCCCCAAATCACAATCCAATATTAACTCATAATCTTTTTCATTGGCTTTGGTAATTGTACCCTTTGAAGACAATCTACGAATATGCATAGAGCCCTTAGGCACCTTAATTGCCATTTCATCCATTTAACAAGTTATTAAAAATGCTTCGTGTGAGTACCTCTTCCCTCTTCCTTTCATCACCAAAGAGTGAGCAGAGCCTGTAAGGATGAAGGGCAGGAAGCAGTCATAGCAATGGCAGATAACAAAGGTATCAAAAACAAACAGCCAACTTCATCCCATTTCACTTTTTTAAAAATATCTTTTTTTTTTTCAATTTTCTAAAATTTTTGGCTCCACAATTTAGCATGTCAGATCTTAGTTCCCTGACTAGGGATCAAACCCACACTCCCTACGTTGGAAACTCGGAGTCTTAACCACTGGATCACCAGAGAAGTCCGTAAAAAATATTTGTTTATTTGGCTGTACTGGCTTTTAGTTGCGGCATGCAGTAATCTTCCATCTTCATTGTAGCATGCAGGATTTTTTGTTGCGATATGTGGGATCTAGTTCCTGATGAGGTATTGAACCTGGGCCGCCTGGATTGGGAGCTTGGAGTCTTAATCACTTGACCACCTGGGAAGTCCTCTCCCATCTCACTTTGTCATTTGACCCTCTAGGTTTAGGTTTTCATGATCAATTCTTCTCCTTTACTAGTGCTTAGGGGACTAGTCCGGAGAAGGCAATGGCACCCCACTCCAGTACGCTTGCCTGGAAAATCCCAGGGACGGGGGAGCCTGGTAGGCTGCCGTCTATGGGGTCACACAGAATTGGACACGACTGAAGCTACTTAGCAGTAGCAGGAGACTAATCATGAGATGTTCCTGAAGTTTCAGTATGTTGCTAGAGTCATTTTTACGAAGAGTGTTATGGACAGATGATTTTCAGAGCAAATGAGAAGCAGATCATACTTACAGCTAAATTGGCAGAGAGATCCATTTAATATTGCAATCAGCTTTTTCCTCACTCATCCATGGAAGGAAATGGGCATAGTTAGCCTCAAGAAAAGGAACCTGACTTGAGAGAACAATCAAATAAATATATTTTAAGGGACTTCTGCTTCCTATCACAACCAGGATGGCTATCAAGTTAACCTATGATAATGAACAACCCTCAAATCTCCATGACTCCGTCCAGGTTTATTTTTCTTCATGAAATGTGTCCAGCATGGGTCAGCAGAGTCTCCATGTCATTTAGTCTCCCGGGTTCCAGGATGATAAAGACTTCATGCTAATTCATGTTTCCACCATCTCTGAGGCTTCCCTTGTAGCTCAGTCAGTAAAGAATCTGCCTGCAGTGCGGGAGACCCAGGTTCACTCCCTGGGTTGGGAAGACCTCCTGGAGAAGGAAATGGCAACCCACTCCAGTATCCTTGCCTGGAAAAGCCCATGGACAAAGGAGCCTGGTGGGCTGCAGTTCATGGGGTCGTGAAGAGTCGGGCATGACTGAGTGACTAACACTTACTTATTTACCATCTCTGAAGCAGGAGAAAGAAATGTGCAGTCGGTACCACCAATTAAATGCTTCTACTTGGAAGTGGCACATGTCACTTCCACTCATATTTTATTGGCTGAAATCAAGTCACCAGCCATACTTAACTTTAAGGGGACAGGAAATTGCGATCTTAACAAGGACCCAGAAGGAGGAAAATCAGAATATTTGTGAGTAATTATTACCATACTGCCTATTCCCTGTGACTGACTCAGGAGTTTAATGATACAGTGTGGTTT
The DNA here is from genome assembly GCF_016772045.2 of Ovis aries. Lineage (NCBI taxonomy): Eukaryota > Metazoa > Chordata > Mammalia > Artiodactyla > Bovidae > Ovis > Ovis aries. The sequence continues at coordinate 190,810,777 of NC_056056.1, read as the reverse complement.
GAGAATTTAGTATTGAGTGTGCGACTCTACGAAAGTGGACCCTGAAGGTCTATGATAAGATCTAGTGTCTTGTGGGAGAAAGCTATTTAACTAATAAGTTGGCTTTGTGGTCCCCAACTTGTCACATTTGCTGTAATTCAAGGAAGGTGATAAAAACTGTATCTCTTATAAGCATACTTAGTTGTCCCTTATGAGAACTTTCTATTGTTTTAGGAACTAAGAAAAGCTTTGTCTTCCATTGAGGAGTTGGCATGTTTCCAGTTGGAAATTAATTAGAATCTGTTGACTCTGCAGAGAACTAGGTTATAAGCTTTGAATCAGCCCCAAGAGTTAACCTATTTCCTTATCTGCTTTTAACCTTGTTTCTTCCACTGTAATTAATTGTAAAACAATGGTGTTATATTTGTCCTTTAGATAAACTACCTCCAGCCGTTGTCAGAGATGGAGAATGAACAAAGAATTGGAAGTCGGGGCGGGGGGGTGGGGGGGGGTGGAGCTTGTCATTTTGTTAAAAACAATAGCTTTCCTGGTGGTGATGTTGTATTATAGTAATGGGCTTACCAGGTGGTGCAAGCAGTAAAGAACCCTCCTGTCAAAGAAGGAGATGTAAAGAAACGTGGGTTTGATCCTTGGGTGGGAAAGATCCCCTGGAGGAGGGCATGGCAACCCACTCCAGCATTCTTGTGTAGAGAATCCTTTGGACAGAGGAGCCTGGTGGGCTAATAGGGTCGCAAAGAGTCAGACACAACGGAGTGACTAAGCACCCATGCACTATAGTAATGCAAGATGTTGCTGCTGGGGGCAACTGTGCGAAGGATATACAGGATTCCTGTGAGTTACTTCTTACAACTGCATGTGAATCTGGAATTATCTCAAAGTTAAAAGCTTTTTTAAAAAAAATCTACAATAGCTTCCCAAAGATGCTGCTAGTGCAGGTGCTTTAAGTTATTTTAAAGGACTTGAAAATGTCAAGATTCTCTTTCAAACCAATAATGTAATGAAATTCCCAATTTACCATGCAGCGGGAATCATTGTGGCAATGACTTGAAACCACAGACAAGGGATATTTCCATGAATTACTTAAAAAGAAAAGACACAAGATTCATATATTTAAAATAGAGATGCATTGCTGAAGTCTCCCCACCTCCACCGCTGTCATGTCAAAGTCAGAGTTTCCCAAAGAACTCAAACAGCTACAAAACTCTCCGTCAGACATCTGAGCTTTGAAACAACCAATGAGAGTCTGAGGAGCCGTTTTGAGCAATGGGGAACGCTCACAGGCTGTGTGGTGATGAAGGCTTCAAAGACCAAGCACTTCAGAATCTTCGGGATTGTCACGTGTACCACGGTGGGGAAGGTGGATGCTGTCATGAAGGCAAGGCCGTGCAAGGCGATGGAAGAGTTGTGGAGCCCAAGGGCCATCTCAGGAGAAGATTCTCAAAGATCTGGTGCCCACTTAACTGTGAAAAAAAGGCTTTTATGGGTGGCACTAAAGAAGACACTGAAGAACATTACCTGAAAGATTATTTTGAACCATATGGGGAAACTGAAGTGTTTGAAATCATGACCGACTGAGGCAGTGGCAAAAAGAGAGGCTTTGTTTTTGTAACCTTTGATACTATGACTCCATAGACAAGACTGTCATTCAGAAATTCCACCCTGTGAATGGCCACAACTGTGATGTAAGGAAAGCCCCATCCAAGCAAGAGATGGCTAGTGTTTCATCCAGCCAAAGAGGTGAAAGAGATTCTGGAAACTTTGGTGGTGGTTGTCGAGGTGGTTTCAGTGGGAATGACAACTTCGGTCACGGTGGAAACTTCAGTGGTGGTGGCTTTGGTGGCAGCCGTGATGATGATGGATATGGTGGCAGTGGGGACAGCTATAATGGATTTGGTGATGATGGAAGCAGTGTTCGAGGTGGCAGAATCTACAATGATTTTGGCAACTACGACAATCAGTCTTCTTGGACCCTTGACAGGAGGAAACCAGAGGACAAAGGTCAGGCCCTTGTGGTGGTTGAGGCCAGTACTCTGCCAAATCTTGAAACCAAGATGGCCAGGGTGGTTCCAGCAGCAGCAGTAGCTGTGGCAGTGGCAGAGGTTTTAATTACTGCTAGGAAACAAAGCTTAGCAGGAGAGGAAAGCCAGAGAAAAGCCTACAGATTACAACAGATTTGTGAACTCAGCCAAGCAGAGTGGTGACAGGGCCTGGCTGCTACAAAGAAGACACGCTTTAGATAATACTCACGTGTATGGGCAAAAAACCTGAGGGCTATACTTGTGACTAATTGTATAACAGCTTATTTTAGTTTCTGTTCTGTGGAAAGTGTAAAGCATTCCAACGAAGGGTTTCAATGCAGGTGTGGTTTTTTTTTTTTTTTTTGCATCCATGCTGTTGATTGCTAAATAAAATAGTCTGATCATGACGCTGAATAAATGCGTATTTTTTTCAATGTGCTGTGTAAAGCTAGTCTACTCTGAAGCCATTTTGGTAAATTACCCTCAGTGTGAAGTTAGAATTCCTTCAGAGTAATGCCAGTTTCCATTTGAAATTTATTTACCACCTGCTTTGATGGAGAAGCTGCTGTCTTCAGAACCTTGGTGTAGTTGAACTGACAGTTATGTGCTGTGACCTGGAGTTCATTGTTAGAAGGGTCACCCATGAAAAGTCATGGAGTTTCTTTTTTTGGTTTTATCATTAATGATTGTTGGCAATATATCTAAATTGAGTATATATGTATGCAATATACCTAAACTGAGTTATGGTATCAGATAAAGTTATAGATGGGAATGAAGCTTCTGTATCATCCACTATCATGGATAATCAATAAAAGATTTAATACCCTCTTGAAAAAAAAAGTGAGTACTCTCTGCCTTTTTTCTTTTCTCTCTTCTCTCTGCTTTCTGTCCCCTTACTTCCTTTTCTCCTTCCCTCTCTTTCTCCCTTCCTCCTTTCTTTGTTTCTTTCTTTCTTCTTCCTTACATTTTTCCTTTTGAAACACAATTGAATCCCTCCTATTGCTAAAACTATGGTAAGCAGTTGATAAAGAAGACAGAAAATGTGTCTGCCCACATAGTGCTTATAATTTAAAGGAGGAGACAGTAAAATTACAGTTATGATGCATGCTTAGAGTAAAATTAAGAGAGGGCTGGGATGAGGTAAGGGGAGTGAGGAGCTGCTCTAGACAAGGTCATCATCTGAGAAGAGGAAGGAGAGAGAGAGAGAGATTTGCATATTTTTGAGAATCCTTAAAACTACCACACAATTGCACTCATCTCACACGCTAGTAAAGTAATGCTCAAAATTCTCCAAGCTAGGCTTCAGCAATACGTGAACTGTGAACTTCCTGATGTTCAAGCTGGTTTTAGAAAAGGCAGAGGAATCACAGATCAAATTGCCAACATCTGCTGGATCAGGGAAAAAGCAAGAGAGTTCCAGAAAAACATCTATTTCTGCTTAATTGACTATGCCAAAGCCTTTGACTGTGTGGATCACAATAAGCTGTGGAAAATTCTGAAAGAGTTGGGAATATCAGACCACCTAACCTACCTCTTGAGAAATCTGTATGCAGGCCAGGAAGCAACAGTTAGAACTGGTCATGGAACAACAGACTGGTTCCAAATAGGAAAAGGAGTACACCAAGGCTGTATATTGTCACCCTTTTTATATGCAGAGTACATCATGAGAAATGCTGGGCTGGAAGAAGCACAAGCTGGAATCAAGATCGCTGGGAGAAATATCAATAACCTCAGATATGCAGATGATACCACTCTTATGGCAGAAAGTGAAGAGGAACTCAAAAGCCTCTTGATGAAAGTAAAAGAGGAGAGTGAAAAAGTTGGCTTAAAGCTCAACATTCAGAAAATGAAGATCATGGCATCTGGTCCCATCACTCCATGGGAAATAGATGGAGAAACAGTGGAAACAGTGTCACAATTTATTTTGGGGGGCTCCAAAATCACTGCAGATGGTGATTGCAGCCATGAAATTAAAAGACACTTACTCCTTGGAAGAAAAGTTATGACCAACCTAGATAGCATATTCAAAAGCAGAGACATTACTTCGCCGACTAAGGTCCGTCTAGCCAAGGCTATGGTTTTTCCTGTGGTCATGTGTGGATGTGAGAGTTGGACTGTGAAGAAGGCTGAGTGGCAAAGAATTGATGCTTTTGAACTGTGGTGTTGGAGAAGACTCTTGAGAGTCCCTTGAACTGCAAGGAGATCCAACCAGTCCATTCTGAAGGAGATCAACCCTGGGATTTCTTTGTAAGGAATGATGCTAAAGCTGAAACTCCAGTACTTTGGCCACCTCATGTGAAGAGTTGACTCATTGGAAAAGACTCTGATGCTGGGAGGGATTGGGGGCAGGAGGAGAAGGGGACGACCGAGGATGAGTTGGCTGGATGGCATCACGGACTCGATGGACATGAGTCTGAGTGAACTCCGGGAGTTGGTGATGGACAGGGAGGCCTGGCGTGCTGCGATTCATGGGGTCGCAAAGAGTCGGACACGAATGAGTGACTGAGCGACTGAACTGAACTGAAAGGTGACCAGCTTGGCTGGAAGATGGTTGGCTAGGAAAAGGCAAAGATTATCTTGGAAACATTGTGGGCAAAGCAAAAGTGTACTGACTCCAAGCATTGTTATAGGCGACTGTCAGCTCAGACTGACATAATTACTGATATTTGTTCTAAATTAAACAAATACATTGTTGAATCAATGGAACTTTGAGTAGTCATTGTCTCTCTGATATACTGTTCACATATTCTTCCATATTCATTTTCCAAAGAGAAAGCTAATGAACGAGAAGGGAAGTGATTACAAAATGGGATAGAAAAGTTGGAGAAGGAAATGGTAACCCACTCCAGTGTTCTTGCCTGGAGAATCCCAGGGACAAGGGAGCCTGGTAGGCTGCCGGCTATGGGGTTGCACAAAGTCAGACACGACTGAAGTGACTTAGCAGTAGCAGTAGCAGTAGCAGAGAGCCCTAGGTATGTAAAGTAGCAGCAATAAGGAAAGTCCTTTCGTTGATACACATAGGACACAATGTAAATTTATTATGATTCTCAGAGCCACTCTTTCCATGGGGATGGATATTCTGCTCCTAGCATCTCGTTCCATCTGCCCCAAATTCTGCTAAACATATTTGTAATCTATTTATTTTATTATTAGATATATAAGGCCTAAATCCCTTGCAAAAACAATACTATGATTTAAATTTACATTAAAGACTAAAAGGCTATTTTGGAGAGAGGTCACCTCCTAAGCGTAGAGAAGGAATGGCGATAGATGAGAGGATATTAGGATATCAAGGGAACTAAACTTTTCTTCTTAGGGCATGTAGCATCTTAGCTCCCCAACTAGGGATCAAACCTATATCCCCTGCATTGGAGGCATGGAGTTTTAACCACTGACCAGGGAATTCTCAAGGACTAAAATTTCATGGTAACATTTTATTTATTAATATGGTGAGATGGGTACATGGATGATAAAGGTATTAATCTTTATAATGTTTTGGATTTTTGTGTAGATAATTGCTTTCTCTCTTTTAAAGTTTTTATTTATTTATTTATTTTTGGCTACACTGGCTCTTCGTTGCTGTGCCTAACCCTTTCTCTAGTTGGCTTGTGTGGGCTTCCCGTTGTGGTGCCTTCTCTTGTTGCAGAGCATGAGCTCTAGGATACGTGAGCTTCAATAGCTGTGTCACACAGACAGGCTTTGTTTACCTACAGCATGTGGCATCTTCCCAGACCAGGAATCAAACCCATGTCCCCTCCATTGGCAGGTGGATTCTTAACCACAGGACCATCAGGGAGGTCCAGATGATTACCTCCTGACTGTGTCCTAAGAGTAATCTTTAAGCAAGTTAGCTCTTAAAATAGAAAAATTAAAGGAGAAGGGACAGAAGGAAAGGGCTATGGGAAAGATTGAGTCTACTAATGAGAGATTTCTCAGACTTGAAGAAACTTAGAGATTGAAACAGTTGACTAAAGGAAGCCCTCCTTTTTAGAGCAGTTAGTCTGTTCATGGTCATGGGACCAGTTGGTGGAGCTAGTGGAGGAAACAGGGGGTCAGAGCTTCAAGTCAAGAACTCCTGACTTCAGGCTGTTGTCCAAGAATTGCACCACAACTGCCTGGGATTTCCTTTTTGTTTTATCACTGTTGATACCAAATTTCATTTTAGTGACACAACTACTATCTGGAAGTTAGAAGTATACTTGTTATTTAATGGCAAACTGGAGAACGTATTTTAAACAAGGATGACAAGGGACCCTTCTGGTCCTCAGCAGGGTTTCCCCGGGTGGCTCACATGGTAAAGAATCTGCCTGCAGTGAGGGAGACCCAGGTTCGATCCCTAGGTCAGGAAGATCCCCTGGAGAAGGCAATGGCAACCCACTTCAGTATTCTTGCCTGAATAATCCCATGGTCAGAAGAGCCTGGCAGGCTGCAGTCTATGAGGTCACAAAGAGTGGGACCTGACTGAGTGACTAACACAGGCACAGTAGGGCAAGGAACATGTTTCTGGTAGGAGCCCAACCCAGCTGACTTTGCCTCCCAGCACCCTAGTCTCTGGTTCTGAAAACCTACCACCCTCAGAACTGGGGAAGGAAAACTCATCGGGATCACTTGGGGTCAGCACTACATCTCCACTGCCCTCCAAGAATACTCGAGTTCCTCAGGTTATCAACCAACCGTTACTGGCAGAGAACTTACTTTGATATAAAAGGAAGAACTTAATCAGGTTAGTGTTCCAAGAAACTTCAGAACAGCTGCAACTTGGCTGAAAATCTTGTTTATCTTGTTGATCTCTTTAATTGTGCCTATAAGCCCAGAGACCCTCTGATGGCTCTAATATAAAGAATAAATGGTGTGTGGGACTCCAGTAATTAAGTTTCCTTTCATTTCCTGTGTGGTAATTTTTATGGAGACCACCATGATAATTTTCTCTCATGAGGCTGAGACAGAAAGGAAGTGCCAGGAGAAAACTCAGAAGGAATGAACAATTCAGGAAGTGCATCAATTTCATAATCAAACCTGCACATGTTGGGTTTCAAGCAGACTCAAGACTAGTTGGAGCACAGTGATCTAAAATCACTTCAACTTCAGGACAAATGCCTTTGTTGATAAAATTGATTATGCCTTTCACATGAATCCTTTTCCAGAAACTCCTTGATGGTCCGGTGGTTAGGACTCTGGGCTTTAATTGCTGAGGGCTTGGGTTCAATCCCTGGTGGGGAAACTAAGATTCCACAAGTGGTGTGATGTGGCCAACAAACAAATAATAATATCAGAGGGAAGAAAGAGATACAGTATAAACAAAATAAAGAATATCTATATAAAACCAACAGCAAATATTTTTTAAAAATAACCTAAACAAATGAAATTTTTTTCTAACCCCACAGTAGTTTCTCAGTAGTATGCACCTCTATTTGATGTTTACTGAGAAATGTTTTGATCACCACTTTCAAATGTGAATGTGCAAATGAATTATTGGGTTAAAATGCAGATTCTGATTCAGTAGACAGAGAATGAGATGGTTGGATGACATCACTGACTCAATGAATATGAGTTTGAGCAAACTCTAGGAGATAGTAAAGGACAGGGAAACCTGGCAGGCTGCAGTCCATGGGGTCACAAAGAGTCAGACACGACTGAGTGACTGAACAACAGCAACAAGATCTGAGATTGTGCATTTCAAGGGGATGGGCCTGAGATTTTGTTTGTGTTTTTTTTTTTGTTTTGTTTTGTTTTTTTTTGCCACACTGTGAGTCATATGTGGGATCTTAGTTCACCAGCTAGGGATGAATCCGTGCCCACTGCCGTGGAAGTGTGGCGTCTTACCACTGGACTACCAGGAAAGTCCCAGATTCTGCATTTCTAGAGAGTGCCTAGGAGATGCCCATAGTGCTGGCCTGGGTTTTAGATAAGCTCTAAACCCATCCAACAGTTACTGTTTTATATTTCAAAAGACATTCTTTGAAAATAATAAATTAATCCAAACAACTGGAAACTAGGATGAGTTTCAATGCTAAAGGCTCATGTCTCTTTGGGCCAAGAAGAAACTCTTTTGAGTTCAGATCAAGAGCCAGCTGGTAGACAAAAGCAGTGCCAGGCAAGATGCCACCTGATTGGGAAGTAAGGCTTATTTGGAATTACCTAGTCCATGGGTTATGGCAAACTCAGGTCTCGTCAAGTCGTTTTCAAAATGAATGGTTACAGTCTGGTTGATGGGGTCCAGCAATAATCATAATGGAGCAAAAGGCAGTGATTTTGTTCCAAAGGTGTCAATCTGGATGGAAAATGGATCCATCTATTTATCGATAGGAAGAGACAATGTACAGGCTTAAGAAGGTGGCCGAACCTCAGTCAGATGGGCTGTGGCTGTGAGCACAATGACTCCCACAAAGAACTGTACCAGAGCAGAAATCCAGTCATCAGGAAGAGTGGACGTGCATGTTGAGGGTTAGGGAAAAAGCACAGTTGGATCCACGGGGTCATCCAAGAGACACAAGATGCTAGGATTAGGACAGCAAAGCTAATTTCATGCCCCTGAATTTCAAATGTTAAATGTACTTTGAGACCTGTTTCCAATTAACTCAAGAATTAGATGAGATTAAATTAATTGATACTTTTGAACTGTGATGTTGGAGAAGACTCTTGAGAGTCCCTTGGACTTCAAGGAGATCAAACCAGTCAATCCTAAAGAAAATCAGTGCTGAATATTCATTGGAAGGACTGTTGCTGAAGTTGAGGCTCCAATACTTTGGCCACTTGATGAGAAGAACTGACATGTGAAAAGACCCTGCTGCTGGGAAAGATTGAAGGCAGGAGGAGAAGGGGACGACAGAGGATGAGATGGTTGGATGGCATCACCAACTCGATGGACATGAGTTAGAGTGAATTCTGGGAGTTGGTGATGGATGGGGAGGCTTGGCGTGCTGCAGTCCACGGGGTTGCAAAGAGTCAGACACCACTGAGCGACTGAACAGAAAATTAGATGAGACGTCTTCAATGCTTGGAGGTAAGTGGTGTTTCAACAAAAAGTGGGAGCTGCCAGATATGGTATCTGAACACTACATAGAATGTTTAAGACCCACTACTTTTATATGATTAAAGAATTTTGTTCTGGGAAGAGAAGAGAATGAGGAAGATGCAATTTTTTGAAGAGTTACTGGTCAAGTGGGAGTGGGAACTTTGACACAAGTAAGTTCTCATGATCACCTACATGAAAGGAGAGGGTTGAGAGCAGAGCTGTCTGTGGGCTTCATATCCTCAACTGAATAGTAGCCATTCAAATCAGTAATTACAGGACTTCCCTGGGGTCCAGTGGCTAAGACTGCAAGCCCCCAGTGCAGGGGACCCAGGTTCCATCCCTGATCAGGGAACTAGATCCCACATGCTGAAACTAAGAGTTTACATGCCCCAACTAAAGACCTGGTGCAGCCAAATAAATAAATGATAAAAACTAAATAAATTTTAAAAATAAGTAAATTTAAAAAAAAATCAGTGACTAGCAAGAAGAATAATTGTTGAATTGAGTCAGGAGAATTACTGACATTAAAGAGAGGTTGCATTGAACTAGGGTGGGGGAAAACTCTTGCAGAAAATGCAAACATTTACCTCGTGATTATGACAAAAGCCAGGCCAAGAAAAATACTGTTTCTTTTCAAAGGAAACATGAAATTACCTTTTCCTACGTGAAAACCAAACTGATGAGGAGTTCCTTTAGAAGTTTCCTGCCCCCATCACTTAACCTCATCCAGCTTCTTATTGCCTTTTAGATTCCCTTGTCAAATCTTACTGGAGAAGCAGACTCATTGATTCTCTTTACTCAGGAATTTACAAAGACTGTCTTGCAAAATATAACTTTAATATATGGGGTATATTCCTACCTATCTTGGTAAATAAAAGTCCAAATGACTACAAAGATGATTCCTAAATTGAGCATGGTAGTGAAAGTATCAGTAAGTATGGGGTTGAACCTGGTTGTCATGCTGTGTAAAGTCAGCAGGGTCCAGGTGACTCTGTGATGTTCATCATAGCCTAGTGAATCTGTGAAACTGACTTTTATCATCAGGGTGGTTGTTTACCTGACAAAATAACCCCATCACTTAATTATACCAAAAAGGGAGTTCTTAACATCTGTTTTTGGCCACATTGCATTCTCAGGGCATTGATTCAGGTCAAAAACACTAAGTTAACAGTATTTTATGGAGTATTTAACCACCCATCAATAAAAAAATAGTTTCCTCACTGATGCCTGAAATTTCACTGGTGATGTTTGTCTTCATTTAGTCAGTATAGGTTGTATAACTAGCCCTGAAATTCTTAAAAAACTATTGCCAGTTCTTTATGCAATGAACAATTTTCTGAAAGCTAGGCATGCCTTAGGTTAGATACTTGAGTCAAAAGAAAATAATACAGTAAGTCCCCTATATACAAACAGGTTTCATTCCAAGAGCTCGTTTTTAAGTTCAATTTGTTCAACAAAGTTAGCCTAGTACCCAACTAACACCACTGGCTTCCTAGTACTGTACTGTAATAGGTTTATAATACTCTTCACATAAGTAATACATAAAAGAAAAACACACAAAAAAGAAAGAAAACATTTTTAACATTCCAGTAGCTTGAAAGCTACCGTAGTATAGTACAACAGCTGGCTTAGAGGGGCTGGCATCAAGTCAACAGGCGAAGAGTTACTGACTGGAGCAGGGAGAGGAGATGGGAGATGGTAGAGCTGAAGGATCATCAGCAATAGGAGATGGAGGGCAAGTGGCAGCTTCACTCACCCCTGACCCTGATGTTGATGGAATGCACATTCACATCTTTGAAAGACTGCAACTTGAAGGTTCATATGTAGGGAACTTACTAAATAGGACATGATTTTCTTCTCTAGAAGAGGGACCCATAAGAGTGTTAAGAAAAGTTTATTAGTGTACTAGTCGGGGTTCTGTAGAGAAACAGAACCAATATATCTAGCACCTATATGGTACTTATACATAATGCATGCATGCTAAGTCATGTCCAACTCTTTGCAACCTCCTGGACTATATAGCCTGCCAGGCTCCTCTATCCGTGGGATTTCCCAGACGAGAATATTGGAGTGGATTACATTCTCTTCTCCAGGGAATATTCCTGACCCAGGGATCGAACCAGCATCACCAGTGACTCCTGCATTGGAGATTCTTTATCACTGAACCACCTGGGAAGTCCTGTGTGTAATGTATCAGTTCAGTTCAGTCACTCAGTTGTGCCCGACTCTGAGACCCCATGGACTGCAGCTGGCCATGCTTCCCTGTCCTTCACCAACTCCCGGAGCTGGCTCAAACTCATGTCCATCAAGTCAGTGATGCCATCCAACCATCTCATCCTCTGCTGTCCCCTTCTCCCACTGTGTACCATTATCAAGGATATTGATGAGAAATGTTTAATAGATTATTGTAACTATCTTTGAAAACAAATGCAGCTTAATCTCTTTTTAACCAGTTTAATCTTGTTTAAAAACAGATATATTGCATTCAGGATACAATCAACCTGAATCCTGAAACTCTAAAGTGTTTCTGTAAGTGAATCTCATAGATTTTTCAAAAATCCTTAGTGATGAATGAAGACCTTTGAAGGGAATGAACCATGGTTTCAATCAACACTATCCCTTCTGCCTACAGACACAGTGAGAGAACAAATATACACAGAAGAGTCTATATCTTGGCTGTGGGTTTTTTGGTTGCAGGAATGTGATCCTAAGTTGTCACTATCTTAAATAAAGTCAGGCTATAATAGAATATTTCATCTGAAGATATGGTGTCAAGCAACTATGGAAGGTCTTATATGTGGAATCAATTCTTGATTCAAAAAATATGCTTAAGATCAAACTGAATCAGTATAACAGAAAAATAATGACAAAGGCTGAAAATTCTCCCCTAATTTTTTTCTTCTTCTGTTAGTAAACCGATATAGAAGAGACACTTTGTACCCTGAAGGAGACTGCTGTCGCATCTGATAAATCATATAAGCTCCAGTGAATGTATGTCATCACCCTCAGGAATGACAGGTCTATCTTTGTCACCCTTGTGGGATTTGAGCACTGACACTGTCAGAGAACTTGACTAATAACCTTCACCCGGACCTTTCAAACTCTGCACTTCTTGATAAAGATTGTGATAAAGGACAGTATTTTCACAGGTTGACAGGGTCAGGAGAAGAGGGTCACTGAGGACTTTGACACTTTTAAGTTCAGTTTACAGAAGGCTGTGAGAAACCTTCAGTTTTGCTGCACTTACAATTGTCGGGATGAATCACAAGAAAATGAATATGTGACCCTCAGAGATACCGCACTGGCTTTATTCTCTCAAAGATATGTGCATATGAGGGCAATTATACACATCACTGTTCGACAAGGACACATTGCTGACTTTCTCTAAGCTTAAATCGAACGCCTTTCACTTGATATTGTGCGCTTCAGGGCATGTGTTGTTTTATCAGTGAGAGATTCATTACGACAGTGAACGGGAAGAAGCAATTCATTCCCCTTATGATCAAAATGCAAAAACAAAGGTAAACTTTGCTAAAGATGGAGCCATACCCAGGGGAGAGGGCAATTCTGAAATACCCATTGTATTTTTTAATCCACGTTTGAAAATATGAGACAATCTAGACTCTATCCAGGGGAATGTGCTCAATTCCTTCCTTCTCAATGTCATTTTGGTTAAAAACATCATACATTTACATCATGACCAAAAACCTTGGAACATCATAAAACGGTAACTAAGCATGATTATTTTGTGCATTCAATAATGCAGATTTCAAGAGACTACGCAAACAGGAATCCTTGAAATTGCTTTATTGTTGACAAAAACAGCATATAATTAAAGATTTGATGAGGAACCTGCAAACAATAAAGAATGTGACCATTGCCAGCAAAATACAATTATTCCAAGTCCTTTAGACATTACAAATATAGTTCTTTCACACCAGATGGTTCACATGTAACAAAGCCATTTTAGAATGCTTAATTGTGCTTTGACAAAACCTTCGAAGAATGAGGTAGTTTCCTTTACCCACCATATTTTCCGCATTACCATTGTTACACTTTTAGTGAGCTTCAATCCTTTTAACATGACCTTTAAATAATTATTCATAAAAGCCAAGCTTTATTTATAGTATTTCTTTCTACTTGATTATTCTTAAAGAGAATTTCAAGAATCACTTCATAACTGGAAATTTTTGAGACAAGCAATGGTGCGGGCTTTTTCTTTACAATCAGACTTTGAGGCAAGAGAACAAGTTCTAAAAATTCCATAGTTAAGCTGGTATTCTCCCATTTCTATCCATAAATGCTGATTTAAAAACTATGTCCACAAAAAAGCAAAACAAAACACTACTTCCTCACACTCTGATTTTCTCTCAGCCATCATGCAAGCACAAATTCTTTAGAATAGGGGGTTAGGTTCCATGTGTAGGCTGATTGGGCAATTCGTGTGGTCATCCATTCTTATTCATCAATAGGGGACCATCTGCATAATTTATGAATGCATACAAATTAGCTAGCTTATTTAAAGACTTCATTCAAAATCTACTCACAGCCATACTCTTGAGAGAATACTAACACTCTTCAAAAACTTATCAGTGAAGTAGAAATTGAGGCAGGTATTCGCAATTCTTTCTCGATCCTGAGAATGACTTTAACAACCACTATGAAATTAGCTTGAGGACATCACGGCATGTTGTACAATTTAGTTAAAAACAAAATGATAATATTCGACTATTTTCCAAGTCAGTTAACCTTCACCAAGGAAAGGGGGGATGGTGGCAAATAGTATTCCCAAGGGGAAAAAGAAGTCATGATTTACTCCTTGCTACTTATTTGTCTCAAGATGACTCACAAATCTTAAACCAGTTGAAGAAAAGGCGTAATAGATTTTATAGATATGCAATTATGAACTCTTAACCAAATTCGTAGTAATTCGAAGTGGTTCCCATGGAACGTGAATGTCAGATTCCTATGTAACATGACCTCAAGGTTATGGCAAAATTCTAGTATCTGATAAGCTGACCATACTATATTTAGTTATCTCCTAGCTGGCAATGTTTGTACTTGGCACCTATATTGAAGGCTGGAGATCCCTATGGCTGGCACAAGAAAAAAAGAGGTGTTTTGGACAGCACAGACCCAAGTTTGAGATTTTCCTTTCTTTCTCTACAACCAGTTGTTCTTCCTCTAATATCTCGAATTAAAATTGTCTCCATTCAGTGATGGGTAACAAGGAATCTAGCCATTGCAATAGTGAGCTTGAGGAGAAATCTGTCAGTGAAAATACATTTAAATTCATTCTCATATCACAGTTCACAATTTTTACCATCCCAACAGTGGATTCCATAGGTAAACATGGTGTAATTCAAGTTTTAGACCTTATTAATTGGGCCTACTGTGGTATGAAAAATATACTTACTTAACCTGAAACTTCAGTACTTGAATCCAGCAGACTCATTCACTAAGACTGAACTTCATGCCTTTATCATTCACTAAAGCAAATATATGTACATGTATCTGAATTATTTACTCCAAACTCTTCTATATTCTACTGTTTCATTATCATATCCTCAGATGAATATCTGGTACATATGCTGAAGATGGAAAATAAATCACTTTCTTCTTTCATTTTTAAACTTTTTTTCTTTTTTGTCGGTACAACTTTCAGGATCTTAGCTTCCCAACCAGGGACCAAACTCCAGCCCCTGCAGTTCACTGCACCAAGTTCAAACCACTGGACAGTCAGGGAATTCCCTACCTTTGTGTTTTTAAACTAGCTTTCTGGCAATGATTTTTTTTTTAATAAAAAAATCTCTTTGCAATATTTTAAATAGCCTTTCTTTTAAAACCTCAAACTGTGAAAAACTGTTGTGCTAAGTCTTCCTCCTGCTATTTTCCAAGTAGCTGTAATCCATCATTTTCAAGCTAAGTCTAAACAGTTTGGTTCATAATTGACATTTTCCAGAAAAACTCGCTCTAGAAACATTTTGTTTATTTCAATAATACCTGACTTTAAATTTAAGAAGATCAGCAAGGATGATTTAGTTTGAAGTGTTCTTTTGTTAGATGTTCCCTGGTGGCTCAGCGGTAAAAGCGTCTGCCTACAATGCAGGAGACTGGGGTTAGATCCCTGGGTTGGGAAGATCCCCTGGAGAAAGAAATGGCAACCCACTCCAGTACTCTTGCCTGGAAAATCCCATGGACGGAGGAGCCTGGTGGGCTGCAGTCCACAGGGTCACAGAGAGTCGGACACGATGGAGTGACTTCACTTTTGTTAGATGTACCACAACAGCTTAACATTGCTCCAAAGGAATGCAGTTAACAAACACACCAAGTTGCTACAACAATTACACCAGTATGCAGCATGCAGATTTGTGTGTGTGCTCAGTCGCTTCCGACTCTTTGAGGCCCCGTAGACTCTAGCCCGCCAGGCTTCTTTGTCCATGGAAATTTCCAGGCAAGAATATTGGAATGGGTTGCCATTTCCTACTCCAGAGGATCTTCCACCCAAGGATCAAACTCTTGGCAGATTCTTGAGCCACCTGGATAGCTCAATAAGCAGTAAACCAGGAGGTAATTCCTACCAGTAACCCCTAAGTACTAATCTACTGAGCAGTTTCCCATGAGAGGAAAGAAAGGAATGGAAAAATAGGACATATTTCTTCTAAAAATGAGATGAAAATGTTCATTGTGATTTCTTGATAACAGATGTGCTCTGGCCTTTGCTTCATTATCTAACTGTGTTATTAATAAATACTACTTTTACACCTAAAACTTGAAATAGAGTACAAATGCCTTGAACGTAATGTCTATAGACTGCTGATTTTCTAATCCCTACTGTGAGTTGTTAGGCACATTAATCATCAAATGAACTCATCATCAAATCAACTATAAGCTTTTCTGATCTTTATCAGTCAACATGTTAAGCTTATTGAAAGAGTGACTCCTTTTGTGGGGAGGTATTTAGAAAACAGACAGCTGAACAAATTCTACCTGCGGCAAAATAAAATGATAGGTGTTATTGTCGTTGTTTAGTCACTAAGTGGTGTCCAATTCTTTGCGACTCCATGGACTGTAGCCCTCCAGGCTCCTCTGTCCATGGGATTTCCCAGGCAAGAATACTGTAGTGGGCTGACATTTCCTTCTCCTGTGTCAAGGATCTTGCCAATTCAAGGATCGAACCAGCGTCTCCTGCACTGGCTGAATTCTATACTGCTGAGCCACCAGGGAAGCTGGATAGGTGTTAATATCTACTAAAATTACTTGCCAGGATTAATATTTATAACTTAGTTATCACATATCCACAAAAGAAACCCACATTCCAGGAATATCAGGGGTCCTCCTTATAATGTTTCTCTGTGCTGTGCTGTGCTTAGTCACTCAGTCATGTCTCTCTTTGGACCCCATAGACCATAGGCCCCCAGGCTCTTTTGTCCATGGGGATTCTCCAGGCAAGAATAATGAAGTGAGCTGCCATGCTCTCCTCCAAGGGATCTTCCCAGCCCAAGGACTGAACCTAGGTCTCCCTCATTGCAGGCAGATTCTTTACCATCTGAGCCACCAGGGTAGCCCAAGAATACTGGAGTGGGTAGCCTATCCCTTCTCCAGGGGATCTTCCAGACCCAGGAACTGAACCAGGGTCTTGTGCATTGCAGATGGATTCTTTACCAGCTGAACTATCAGGGAAGCCCAATGCTTCTCTAACCCCTGTCTAAGCTTTAGTGCACCCCACGAATATTTATTGCTCTCAATATTATAAAAACCATCACTCACTGAAAATAAACATTGTTTTCTGCTTAAAATATTCTTTTCCCAATCATAAGGGTAAACTGAACATATAATTTCAAAAAGGAACTTTTTAAGGAAAAAGAATACAGTGATTGAGTGGGAATGTGGAAAATAAATAAGCTTATGGCAGCAACTGATGTTATAGCACAAATTCCCCTAAAACCGAGCTGAAAATGCAGCTTTAATAAAAGGTTCCTACAACTCTTTTGACCAAGATATATTCATTAATTGCCTTCAAGCGGCCACCCAATGGGAAGAGCTGACTTGGAAAAAAACCCTGGTGCTGGGGAAAATTGAAGGTAAAAGGAGAAGAGGGCAGCAGAGGATGACATGGTTAGATAGATAGCATCACCAACTCAATAGACATGAATTGGAGCAATCTCTGGGAGATAGCAGAGGACAGAGGCATCTGGCATGCTGCAGTCCTTGGGGTCACAGAGAGTCGAACATGACTGAGGGACTGAACAAGTGCCCCAAAGTGCTCTGATTTGAAGAAAGCCAGACTCCAATAATTTGGCCACCTGATGCGAAGAACTGACTCATTGGAAAAGACCTTGATCCTGGGAAAGACTGAAGGCAGGAGAAGGGGACAACAGAGGATGAGATGGTTGGATGGCATCACTGACTTGATGGACATAAGTTTCACCAAGTTCCGGCAGTTGGTTGATGGACAGGGAAGCCTGGCGTGCTGCAGTCCATGGGGTCACAAAGAGTTGGACACTACTAAGTGACTGATCTGAACTGAACTGAGACCACTTGTTTGGGTATAACTGTATCAAGGAACAGAACTGATATGATGAAGAGTTCTCATCCAGGGTATATAACATAAGCTTCTCAGATCTTCAGAAGGCTGACACTGCCAAGTCATATAATCAGTGTGACACTGCACTTCCTTGTAGCTGCTGCAGATCTTTTTTTTCCTCCCTAGTGACAACCTTTTAAGAAAAGAATAAAGGGGGTTTACTAGGTAGGAAAAAGAGAAGTGATTCTCCAACAATGTTTCCCAGGCATTTATTCCTTTTTTCCCTTTTATTTTGGAAGTAAAGGTTTTATTATGAGTGTATTCATTCCTGCAAGTTCTAGGAAGCATAGTAACTGTCCCTGAAATGGACTCATCTTTTGGGGTATTGTGAGCTGAATCCTTGATAAATGACTGCAGCAGAGAAATTCCTAAAAGCAAACAGCTTTAGGAAATGCTCTGGTTATTTCTAATGCCTGAACACTTTGTTTTAAGATCTTGGTTTCGACTGATTTTATTTTGAAAAAGGCTGATGAACTCGGTCTGAAATGTAAAAATGGGGGAAAAAAATGGAAGGAAGAGAACATGCAAAATAAGCTAATCATTACCATTTTAAGTGCCACCAGTTCTGTTTATAATCATGCACATGTGAATTGCTGAATCTCATTTGATCAACCCAATTAAACATTAAATAATTGCAGCCAATTATGCAAATATCAGCAACAATATTAATTTGTTGATCTTTTTGAGCAGATTAGCCTCACATGTTCCTAATGCTAGACTATCTTACGCCTTAAATGATCAATTAGTGTTACGATAACTAAGTCTTGAAGAATGGATAATTGCCTAGTTATAATGTGCCACTCTTGCTGTATTAATCCACTGCAATTAAACAAACAGTGCACAAGGAAAAAAGATGTGCAGATGTTCCTTTTAAATCTATTTAACAAGTTAGTGTCAAGGTCAATTTCCTGTCTTATTACTTAAATGAGAATGGCAGATTGTGTTCGCTGTTTTAGGAGACTTGGTTCCTTTAAATGTACATCCTTCATCTTCACAAAGTCTGGTTTTTAAGGGCTTAAAATGCTCTTAAGGTTTGATGAAAGAAATCACACAGACATAATGTCAAGACATATTGTTCTCCAACTTTTACAAGGAACATGTCTAGCCATACTAAATTTAGAGATGCAAAGTATAAAATGTATTTGTGGCAAACAAATGACTTCCATTTCTCATAGGAATGTTGAGAATTATTATGTTATGCTGGTTATTATGTGCTACTTGACAGGTTAGAATTACCTTAGGTCATTTCGAGACTACATAAGTGAGGTCACAAGGTTTAGCAAAGGCAAACGCATACCCCTAGAATACTACTTGGTGAACAACGTGCAGGCAGGACAGTCAAAGCATGTCAGACCTGAAAAGAACAGACTCTCCCAAGACTTTAGATTGCCAATTAAGAGCCTCCTAAAAAAGATATTTTTACCATTCCTTTTCATCTTCTACTTTTCTCATTTTCATTTTACCATTCCTATCTAAAAAGACCCTATGGCCAAAAGTCTTGGAAAAGAATCAAAGCCCCATTTGCTATGTGCTGCTAAATGCCTTAAGGAAATTTTTCCAGCACGTCAAACTTTTAGAATTTTTTTCCTTACTCTGAAAAGAGAATGAAATATGATCAGCAAGATGAAAGTTATTAGGACTGAAGGAAACCAAAATAAAATGTCTGAGAGTTGACCTTCCAAGGGTAAATGTTTTCTATCAAGATTTGACTTTCTCCTAGATAAACCAGGATACTACAATTTTAACTCACGGCTCCCAAACAAGGAAAATATCATCCATTATCACTCTCCCTATACCCTAGCCATGTGCTTATCCAATCCCCATTCAACAGGAAAGAGCACCTATAAACCCAGAGTATAAAATCCAGAGTATATTCCTCTTTGCTTTCTACCAAAAAACTAAATATGATTTATTTTGCATTTAACACTTTAACATTTATGTATTTAACATATAACATGTCATTTCCATTTGGTTGGTATGCTATCACCATCTTTTTAGAATTATTACTTTAATTCCAAGACACTCTTCAAATAAATCATTCCTCCAACAAACTATAATCAGAGTATCTCTAATGACTTGGCAGTCCATGGAAAGTAAAGACAACATGAGGTAAATATAGACAAAGTCAGAATCAATCACAAATTCTAATAAAGAGGTTTCATAATATAGAAACAAAGAAGGTACACTTCTATAGAAGCTAAATGTTCATTCATTCCTTACTATGGGCCAGGCTAGGGGATGCAAAGATCTGTAAGGCACAAGACCCTCAGTCCTGTAGCGAAGCCTGCCCACGAATTACAACACAATCTGGAGACAGCAGGGGCGGTCTTGTTGATGTACCAGTGGAGCCTGGTGCAGACTGTGATATCAGGAAGGAGGAGAGCTTTTCCCTAAGATGGACTTAGGGACCTGGAAAGAAATGTAAGGGAAAGAAATCCAGTTTCTCTAAGTTTTGATTTATAAACAACAACACACTTTTCTGAGGATGGAGATGCGGCCCGGGAAATGGTACCTGTGAAATGTACTCAGATCAGCTTTCAAACACAAAGACACTCATTGATTGAGAAGCAGAACATAACATACGCTAAAGAATAAACATTAAAAAAAAAAATCTGAGTGAAGCCCTAAGGGAGGCACTAAGATTATGGAGGAAAACTCTACAATTATATGGCTTCCATAATCAACTCTAGAGAAGGTAAGGAAAACTTCTAGGAGCAAGTTTAGAAACTATCATTGGATGATTGTGATTCGTCTTCTCTGGCATGAAGAAACAATCGCCCTGGTAACACACATAATATGAACAACGTGATGCACAACTAAAATCAGGTAGCCAAAGACATTTCCCATAACTCAAATGCCACAGTCTGTCCCAAGCGCACACAGATGATATCCTGTTCTTTTCCACTCAGGCTACCGTGATTGTCCAGTCGCTCTCTTCTCTTCCGTACTACAAGAAAAGCAAGAAAGCAGGTTTCAGTGTAAAAGCTAACAGCACAGGAACAGCTTATAAATAAACTTAATGATATAACCAACGCTGAACAAACGGTTCACTTCTGTTTCGTACATTAAAAGCAGGTTCATATTGAAAATAAGACCATGTATAAAGAAACAGTCAAATACCTAGGAAGAATCATAGATTTTATAATTATTGTTGAGCTCAAATTTATAGCTGCTATAGGTTCCTTACACATGCCTTTTCATTGCTATTCTGTATTTAGTTTCTCAGATCATGTCCCGTTTTCACTTGAATCGCCTCTTTAGTACTAATATAACTTCAGTTGAAATGAATACAAAACATTAGAATTCCTAAATTGGAAAGAACATTACAAATCGTCTAGGTTGCAGGGAATGAGCCAAATAAGTGTAGCTCTGGATTTAACTTCAGAGCAGTTCTACTTCTATTGGTTTCGTATACTAGGATTCCAGGAAAGGTCTCTTTTGCAGAAAGTTCTAAGGCTTAAAAAATCAAGTGTGAAGAGCAATAAACAAGTCCCGCTTCTCATTTAAGGACACTAAGGCTCTGTGTCCTTAAAAACTCTGTTTTAAAAATTTTCTTTCATTGAAGTATAGTTGATTTACAATGTAATGTTAATTTCTGCTATATAAAGTGATTCAGCTATGCATGCATATATATGTATGTGTATATATATATACACAGACACACACACACACATACATATACATGTCTATATATACACGTTGTTGTTCAGTTGCTAAGTCATGTTCTACTCTTTGCGACCCCCATTGACTGCAGCACTCCAGCAGGTTTCCCTGCCCTTCACTATCTCCTGGAGCTTGCTCAAACTCATGTCCATTGACATGATGCCATCCGACCATCTCATCCTGTCGCCCTCTTCTACTCACAGTCTTTTCCAGTGAGTTGGTTCTTTGCATCAGGAGGCCAAAGTATCGGAGCTTCAGCTTTAGCCTCAGCCCTTCCTATATATATACATATTTATTTATATACAAATATATAAACTATATATTCTTTGGAAGGGCCTATATATATATAGCCTTCCCTGGTAGCTTAGCTGGTAAAGAATCTGCTTACATTGTAGGAGACCCTGGTTTGATTCCTGGGTCAAGAAGTTCCTCTAGAGAAGGGATAGGCTACCCACTCCAGTATTCTTGGGCTTCCTGGGTGGCTCAGAAGGTAAAGTATCTGCCTGCAATGCTGGAGACCTGGTTTGATCCTTGGGTTGTGGAAGATCCTCTAGAGGAGGGCATGGCAACCAACTCCAGTATTCTTGTTTGGAAAATCCCATGGACAGAGGAGCCTGGCAGGGTACAATCCACGGGGTCGCAAAGAGTCGGACACGATTGAACAACTAAGCATTGCACAGCACATATATATATATGTAAATATATATATGTTTCCATATTCTTTTCCATTACAGTTTCTCACAGAATACTGCATACATTTACCTGTCCTATACAATGTAGGTTCTGTTTATATATTTTCTACATAGTTTACTTCTGCTAATCCCAACTTCCCAATCCATCCCTCCCCCACTCCCATCCCCCTTGGCAACCATAAGTCTGCTCTCTTCTAGGAAACTCTTAACTACAGCCCAGTTCTGTCTCTGTGCAATGCTATTTCTCCTCCATCACACTGCCCATGTCCTGGGTGCCTCTTAATGGAGCTTTAAAGACTTCAGAGAGCAGAATCTATCACATTGGTGAAAGTACTAGAAGCTAAGAATGGGTCCCCCTACAACCTTCTGGTTTACATGAAAAGGGGAATGAAGGAAGCCAGTGTCACTAAGTGACTTACTTAATCCACATCAGAAAGTGTCGCCTACAGAGTATGGCTTCCCACTGTTCACACTGTTGATTTCATAATGAATGCCAGACAAAACATTCCCAAATTCTGCCTGATTTATATATAGAGAGAAATACACGTTTTATTTTCCCTATTTGAATTTCCATTAATACATTAGACACTTTAGCCATTAATAATAATTGAGTATCAGCCTACTGATACTTTGTATGCTAAGTGGGTTTCCACATCTCCTATTGGGTATGTGTGTGCTTGCATACTAAGTCGCTTCAGTTGTGTCCAACTCTTTGTGACCCTATGGACTGTAGCCTGCCAGGTTCCTCTGTCCTTGGGATTCTCCAGGCAAGAATACTGGGGTGGGTTGCCATTCCTTCTCTTCCGGAACCAGGAATCAAACCCTCATCTCTTGTGTCTCCTGTACTGGCAGCTGGGTTCTTTACCACTAGCGCCATCTGGGAAGCCCTATTGACATTTTAGCAGATCTACCAACTTATGCTTCACGACTATAATTTCATCATGAATCTCACCAGTTAAAATGAATTTGCTTTCAGTTACTAATTTTAGTTTTATCAACAGTCACGATCAGTTTTGAATACAATGACAGTCATAGGCCGTGTGATTCTAGGAACCTACAGAATATGTATTAAGGTTTTTCTCTCTTGTCCTGCAACTCATGCTTTCATGCAAAATCATAGCATCTTGAGATGTTATTCAAGGGATGTGATAATACAGCTAATTCATAATATCTAGACCTAGGTGATTATCACCTTTCATTTCAATGATGAATAATGTACTTTAATTTTCCAAGGTGAAATAATTCAAAGTAGAGATGACAGATTTTAGCAGGAATAGCAATATGCTGCCTTTAAAAGGTATCCAGAGAAGGCAGGGAAAGAAAACACTTGTCTGCATGGACCAGGCTGTCCTTATACTGCGGTCAGTGCTTTTAATGGGCTTCCCTGGTGGCACAGTGGTAAAAGAATCTGCCTGCCAGTGCAGGAGATGAGGATTTGATCCCTAGGTCGAGAATATCCCCTGGAGGAGGAAATGGCAACTCCAACATTCTTGCCTGGGAAATCCCATGGAGAAGAGCCTGGCAGGCTACAGTCTATAAGGTTGCAAAGAGTCGGACATGACTTAGTGACTAAACAGCAAAAATGCATCCTTAACGCTACCATAGCGACAGCCTTTAATGTTTGCAATGCAGTAAATCAAATCCAGCCTGTGGGGTGGTACTTTGAATCCATGTGGAAGGCTCAGTGTGCTGTGCAGAATTTTTCAACTTTTCATCAATTACAATTAGAACACTGAACTAAAACGTGACTAATAATGACAAGCTTATTGCTTGCATTCAATGCACATTTGGCAAATAATTTTACAAGGCTTTTGCTAAAACGTGCCTTTTACATTTGGCAGAAAATTCTAAAACATAAAAGGCCATGCTGCAAGTTAGGCACTTAACTCTCAGAAAGGCCAATAAAAACAGAACCATTGCTGCCCACCAGTTAACACTTCATTCTGGTTGTAGGTCATATTCAATGGCCATGCAAAGCTCTGAGATCCGAAAACAAGGGATGAAGTGTGAATGAGGGAACAAGGAGAGGCTGGGAAGCTGGGCAAGGAACTGCAGCATCAAGGCAATCTAGGATGTTCACCAAGTCTGCAAACACACACAGAATAGCTCAGGACTTCTCCAGGGAAAGAACAGTTATTTTTTCTCACAAAGCTGCAGCCACTGGTGGGAAAAGAGATTTTAAAAATTCTATCTGGTGATGGGCTATCAATACAGATCACGCTTTGATCCCACTCATCTTCCCTTATTTTAAACTACTAAAGATGTTGATCTCTGGGTCTTGACAATCACTCCTCCCACTTTCTGAAATGGCAAAAGCAGCACTGCTAGTTACTCAACCATGCTACCCCGATATTTACAACCTGGGCTGCAGCTTTTACCCGATCTTGACAGCAGTTTCGATGTATATCTCACTTTGAAAAAAATCTAAATCAGATTCTCTTTTTTTTTTTCTTTTTGTAAAATAACTTGACATTTTTCTCTCTTCTCAGAATGTGTTAATACACAAGGGCAGCACGTTTCTCTTCTTCAGTACTTGCTTGGTGTGTCGCTCACCCATTCATTTCTTTTTCAGCATTACTGAGGTTCCTGCCTGGCGGTCCAGTGCTTAAGAATCTGCCTTCCAATGGAGGGGACCTGGGTCCAATCCCTGATCAGGGATTTAAGATCCCACAAGCCACAGGGCAACTAAACTCCCAAAACACAACCAGCGAAATCCACGTGCTGCAATTACTGAGGCCGTGTGCCACAAGAGAAGCCTGCAGGCACCACAACCAGAGGGAGGCCCTGTGCCACAGTGAAGAGCCATCACAGCCAAAAATGAATTAATTAAAAAAAATTTTAATTAACAAATTAATTTTAAAAATTGAAGAATATAGTACAAAGAGAAAATATTAGCAGGAGTCAGGGTAAAAAAATTAAAAAAAAAAAAGAAAGAGACATTGATAAGTATGTACTACGACACAGATGCTGTGAGAATATTGGAGTTACAAAAAGAGAATAAAATAACACCCACACTCAACCAACCATGGACCA
Organism: Ovis aries; assembly: GCF_016772045.2. Taxonomy (NCBI): domain Eukaryota; kingdom Metazoa; phylum Chordata; class Mammalia; order Artiodactyla; family Bovidae; genus Ovis; species Ovis aries. Next base: position 190,785,769 of record NC_056056.1, on the reverse strand, counting down.
AAGGTAAGTGTGTGACTAATCAGAACATACTTTAAAAGTCCTAAGTGATCATCCAGGGGCTATGGAAAATGGGGAAGAAGCAGCAGTTAAGTGGATGAATGTATGTTTGTACTACGGAAAGGGGATGATATTCCAGAGATTTAAAAGATTCTTCAAGGAGATGCATCTTGAAGAAACAACCAACACTTATCAAACAGGCAAACTGTAGAAGATACAGGAAGGCAGGAAGGAAGCAAATAGAGCAGAGCATATTGGAGGACAGAGAAGACCCCCATATGGCAGAAGCAAAGGTGAGTATGATGGTAACAGAAATAGCAAAGAGCAATGGGAAAGTGAGGGATACGGACAGCATGGTGATGTTCTCCAAATTCAAGCCCGGTTAAGTATGAACACAGAAGTGCTTTTATTTTGTTGTTACATCGCTGTTGCTGCTGCTAAGTCGCTTCAGTTGTGTCCGACTCTGCGTGACCTCATAGACGGCAGCCCACCAGGCTCCACCGTCCCTGGGGTTCTCCAGGCAAGAACACTGGAGTGGGTTGCCATTTCCTTCTCCAATGCCTGAAAGTGAAAAGTGAAAGTGAAGTCGCTCAGTCGTGTCCGACTCTTCGTGATGCCACAGACTGCAGCCTACCAGGCTCCTCCGTCAATGGGATTTTCCAGGCAAGAGTACTAGAGTGAGTTGCCATTGACAATAAAAACAGCAGCTGTAGTTCTACCACTTAATGAGAGCCTGTCATTTTATTTATTTATTTATTTTTAATAAAAAGAAGAAGAAGGGACTTCCCTGTTGGTCCTGTGGTTAAGAATTCACACAATGGTTCAATCCTTGGTCAGGGAACTAAGATCCTACACACCAAGGAGCAACTAAGCCCAGAAGCTTCAACTAGAGGGTCCATGTGCAATGAAAGGAGCCCGAATGACAATGAAGATCCCACGTGCCACAACTAAGACCAAACACAGCCACATAAATAAATATTTTTTTTAAAAAGTCACAAAATCAGTCTGCATTCACTGATTTAAAAAATTGGAAAAGAACTCTAAAACCTTGTCATTTGAAAAGTTTCCCCCCAGGAGGTAATTTGTAGGGCAATAAGACCCAGGGAACTATATGGCTAATTAGCCGAATGGGATGAACACTCAGCCTCAGAGATTCTTGCTCATATACAGAAATATACAAGTTAAATGAAAATCAGATCTGTGGTTAAGAAGGAATTCTCCCCCCAGAGAAAGAACTGGCAAGAATCTTGAGGATTCTTTGGTTGCTACTGCGCTCCTTGTCGATTTCAGAGCACTTGGGAGGAAGCATCATGTTTCCATGTAACGTCAAAGAGATCAAATGTAGAACATGGTGCAATTCTATGCTTTTTCCTCAGTAATAACTCAAATTATTTTTCTTGGAGAGAAACAGACAATTTAGTAGCTTGGCTGACAGCATCAATTTGCCATTTTGTAAGAGAATAATTTTGAAACTGTAGGTTTCATGCCCACAGGCACAAAATAATTGAAGAAGAAAAGACGTGGTCTTAGATTCCAAAGGGATGGTCCTGGGTTACTTAACAATTTGGAGCAGATTTGGTGCTTGGTTTGTGGTTTAATTCAGAATCTCATGTATCCCTGCACTTCCCAGGTGGCTCAGGTGGTAAAGAACTTGCCTGCCAGGAGAAGCAAGAGACAAAGATTCCATCCTTGGGTCAGGAAGATCCCCTGGAGGGCATGGCAATCCACTCCAGTATTCTTGCCTAGGAAACTCCATGGACAGAGGAGCCTGTCAGGCTATAGTCCATGGGGTCGCAAAGAGTTGGACATGACTGATCACGTGCATGCTTGCATCCCTTTGTTTCTTTGTTCAGTACAGAGCTCTTGAACATATCATTAGTTTTTTAGTGTTATTACCATTACACTTTACTACCTACGGTAAAAAGAAATTACTAACTTCTTAGCCAAGTTATAAAGAGAATACATACAGGTAAGAGAAAAATGTTCTATTTCTCCTTTTCTACTTCATATGTAACTTTTATTTTAAACCTTTGGATATGGTCTCAAATTTAAATTAAATAAATCTGTCCTTGTATACCAGTTTGCTCTGACTTCTTCAATTTCCTGGTGACTTTTTTCGCTACTCTATTCCCGGGCATCTGAAACAGCCTCTGGCATACAGTGTGTGCTCAATATAATTGTTGAATGAATGAATCAAAACCATTCACTTCTGTCACCTACATTCCTGCGTTCTGTAATCTTACTTCTAAATATGCTCTTTCTCACAGGGAACTCTCCTCAATTTTACATGGCAGCCTGAAAGGGACTGCATTTGGGGGAAAATGGATACATTACAAGTATGGTTGTGTCTCTCTGCAATCTACCTGACACTATCGCAACATTGTTAACTGTCTATACCCCAACATAAAGGCTTCACATATATATACTACCAAGTGTTAAATAGCTAGTGGGAAGTTGCTGTATAACACAGGGAGTCTTCCAGTGAATATTCAGGGTTTCCTTTAGGATTGACTGATATGGGAGCTGAAGCTCCAATACTTTGGCCACCTGATGAGAAAAGCCAACTCATTGGAAAAGACCCTGATGCTGGGAAAGACAGAGGGCAGGAGGAGGGGATGACAGAGGATGAGACGGTTGGATGGCATCACCGACTCAATGGACATGAGTCTGAGCAAATGCCAGGAGACAATGAAGGACAGGGAAGCCTGGTGTGCTGCAGCTCACGGGGTTGCAAAGAGTTGGACACAACTTAGTGACTGAAGAACAACAGGGCGTCCATCCCAGTGCTCTGTGGTGACTTAGAGGGCTGGGGTTGGAGGGAGGAACAAGAGTGAGGGGATAAATATACACACAAACATACACACGCACATACTTATGGCTGATTTGCATTGCTGTATGGCAGAAACCAACACAACTTCGTAAAGCAATTATCCTTCAATAAATAACTAAAAATGCCCTTCTGAGACCTTTTGCAATGGCTTCCCATCTGTCGCAAAGTTGCCTCTGGACGTCTTTTATTCATAATTTAGGGTTTGGGGGCATATATCTGCTTTACTGACTATGCCAAAGCCTTTGACTGTGTGGATCACAATAAACTGGAAAATTCTGAAAGAGATGGGAATATCAGACCACCTAACCTGCCTCTTGAGAAATCTGTATGCAGGTCAGGAAGCAACAGTTAGAACTGGACATGGAACAACAGACTGGTTCCAAATAGGACAAGGAGTACGTCAAGGCTGTATATTGTCACCCTGCTTATTTAACTTCTATGCAGAGGACATAATGAGAAACGCTGGACTGAAGGAAACACAAGCTGGAATCAAGATTGCTGGGAGAAATATCAATAACCTCAGATATGCAGGTGACACCACCCTTATGGCAGAAAGTGAAGAGGAGCTAAAAAGCCTCTTGATGAAAGTGAAAGAGGAGAGCGAAAAGTTGGCTTAAAGCTCAACATTCAGAAAACTAAGATCATGGCATCCGGTCCCATCACTTCATGGGAAATAGATGGGGAAAGAGTAGAAACAGTGTCAGACTTTATTTTGGGGGGCTCCAAAATCACTGCAGATGGTGATTGCAGCCATGAAATTAAAAGACACTTACTCCTTGGAAGAAAAGTTATGACCAACCTAGATAGTATATTCAAAAGCAGAGACATTACTTTGCCGACTAAGGTCCGTGTAGTCAAGGATATGGTTTTTCCTGTGGTCATGTATGGATGTGAGAGTTGGACGGTGAAGAAGGCTGAGCACCAAAGAATTGATGCTTTTGAACTGTGGTATTGGAGAAGACTCTTGAGAGTCCCTTGGACTGCAAGGAGATCCAACCAGTCCATTCTGAAGGAGATCAACCCTGGGATTTCTTTGGAAGGAATGATGCTAAAGCTGAAACTCCAGTACTTGGGCCACCTCATGCAAAGAATTGACTCATTGGAAAAGACTCTGATGCTGGGAGGGATTGGGGGCAGGAGACGAAGGGGACAACAGAGGATGAGATGGCTGGATGGCATCACGGACTCAATGGACATGAGTCTGAGTGAACTCCGGGAGATGGTGATGGACAGGGAGGCCTGGCATGTTGCGATTCATGGGGTCGCGAAGAGTCGGACACGACTGAGTGACTGAACTGAACTGAACTGAATGTAGTCACCATCTCAATGGGGATGATACTCATTTCTGCTTTGCCTTAAAAAGATTCATGATTATGCTGGCTGAACACCTCTACTTAGCTTTTTCTTCTGATTCATATGTAATAGAATTTAATTTTCCCTCTGTCATCTTCATGACCCAAATAATCACGATGGTGTGATCAGTCACCTAGAGTCAGACATTCTGGAATGTGAAGTCAAGTGGGCCTTAGGAAGCATCACTACGAACAAAGCTAGTGGAGGTGATGGAATTCCAATTGAGCTATTTCAAATCCTGCAAGATGATGCTGTGAAAGTGCTGTACTCAATATGACAGCAAATTTGGAAAACTCAGCAGAAGCCACGGGACTGGAAAAGGTCAGTTTTCATTCCAATTCCAAAGAAAGGCAATGCCAAAGAATGCTCAAACTACCACACAATTGCATTCATCTCACACGCTAGTAAAGTAATGCTCAAAATTCTCCAAGCCAGGCTACAGTAATATATGAACCGTGAAGTTCCAGATGTTCAAGCTGATTTTGGAAAGGCAGAGAAACCAGAGATCAAATTGCCAACATCCACTGGATCATTGAAAAAGCAAGAGAGTTCCAGAAAAATCATCTATTTCTGCTTTACTGACTATGCCAAAGCCTTTGACTGTGTGGATCACAATAAACTGGAAGATTCTGAAAAAGATGGGAATATCAGACCACCTGACCTGCCTCTTGAGAAACCTGTATGCAGGTCAGGAAGCAACAGTTAGAACTGGACATGGAACAACAGACTGGTTCTAAACAGGAAAAGGAATATGTCAAGGTTGTATATAGTCACCCTGCTTATTTAACTTCTATGCAGAGTACATCATGAGAAATGCTGGGCTGTATGAAGCACAAACTAGAATCAAGACTGCCGAGAAATATCAGTAACCTGAGATATGCAGATGATACCACCCTTATGGCAGAAAGTGAAGAACTAAAGAACCTCTTGATGAAAGTGAAAGAGGAGAGTGAAAAAGTTGGCTTAAAGGTCAACATTCAGAAAACTAAGATCATGGCTGCCAGGCCTATCACTTCATGGCAAATAGATGGAGAAACAATGGAAACAGTGGCTGACTTTATTTGGGGGGCTCCAAAATCACTGCAGATGATGATTCCAGCCATGAAATTAAAAGACGATTACTCCCTGGAAGGAGAGTTATGACCAACCTAGGCAGCATATTACAAAGCAGAGACATTACTTTGCCAACAAACGTCTGTCTAGTCAAGGATATGGTTTTTCCAGTAGTCATGTATGGATGTGAGAGTTGGACTATAAAGCAAGCTGAGCGCCAAAGAATTGATGCTTCTGAACTGTCACCCACTTCTCCTCCTGCCCTCAATGTTTCCCAGCATCAGGGTCTTTTCAAATGAGTACTAAGAAACAGGTGTGCATGCTCTTTGACCCAATAATTACCATTTCAGGAATTTATCTTACAGAAAAAAACTAAAAACACACTGTTCATAACAATGAAATAATTTCCAACAACATAAATGTTCAACAAGGAGATTTCTTTAAAAATTATTCTTTACCAACATAGTAGAGTTCAATTAAACTTTATACATAAAATTTTAAAATCTACTGATATCAAAAAGCAAATGATTTATTAATTTAAAAAAGCAGGTTAACAAAATTATATGTGATCCCATTGTTAGAAAAACATCTATCTAAAAATATCTAAATGATTACAAAATATTAAAAATCAAGATATCAAAAATTAACAGTGCCTCTATCTGTGATAGAATCACAGGTAATATTATTTTTTCTGTGCTTTCTTCTACTTTAAAGCTTTTTTTCTTTTATAAAAGTATGTTACCAAAAAAAAAGTATGTTACACTTTCCAATGAGATTTTTAAGTGTTATCAAAATTTACTGAATATATTTATTTTTTAGTGTTAAGTAATTGAGTCTCTGACTCTCTCGGTATATATGTGTTTGTATCTTTTCCCCCTTCTTCCTTACTTCCTTTTTTTTAAAATAAGTATGTATCTTTTTTCTCATTTCCCGCTTTGCTCATGCCCGCACACACTAGCAGCAACATCTTCCTTAAATTTAGTTTGTTGACCTCAAACGGCAGTACTTACTCTCTTCTCTCCACAGAGGTAAGATTTGGTTCTAAGCTTTGAATGAAATAAACAACATCTTAAAAATAGGTGCTCTTACTTGAATATCAGTCAGTTTTTCTAAGATGCGGCTTGCAAGCTTAGGACCGTTCTCCATAGTTGGAATGTGTATAGTCTATAAAAGAAAAGCAGACATGAACTAGTTTGAGGATATTCATGTACACAGTGACAACAGGTAAGAAACTAAGCAATTTTACCAAAATAGGGAATGGCACTATGATAACCTTGTACATGTGCTAACTTCTATGCCAAAGATTCTTATTCTTAATTTGAATAAACAATCTACTCAATGCTAGGTTGTTCATCTCCTACCAGTTGATTTCAGGGTACAACTGGTTTATATGCCAATCTCCAGGCTGATTTGAAGAACGAACGAGAAGCCAGGGGTACTTAGAACCGTGGCTAAACTTAAAGAACCCTACTTCCTCCAGCATCCTGAGAATCTACAAAGATGAAATACTAGCCTCCACATCTACCCTTTTGGCAGGGAATGAAAACTCAAAAGATATTCTGCCATGAATTAAAGCAAGCCATTTCAGGGACATAAGCTGTTTTTGTTGTTGTTGTTTGTTTTTTGGCCTTGTTGTATGGCATGCGGGGATCGAACCTGTGCCCCCTGCAGTGGAAGCAAGGAGTCTTAACCACCAGACCACCAGGGAAGTCCATCAGTAGTATAAACGCAAACAAGTCTATGTCTTCACAAAAGGGGTTGCCAAATCTGTCTGTTCTCAGCCAAGCTACCAAGGGCCACAAATTCCACAAAGTTGCACAGATGGTTAAAGTCAGGGCAAAGAGATTTTATGACCCTAATCTGTATTTCTAGTCATGCCTATTCATGCCTTGCTGGCTTGAGGCTTTTGATAGTTTGATTTTGACAGTCCATACTCCTACTTTTCTTATTATACACTTTAGGAAAACAGGATAATTAGATATGCTTTTTGGCTCTGAATGCTCCCTTATAACAAGGCCACAAAATGTGTTAAACTTTACAAACTTACTTCTAGAGATGAAGTAACAACTGGACTTTAAAAGTCTGACTCAGGGACATCCCTGATGGTCCAGTGACCAAGAATCCACCTTGCAGTGCAGGGGAAGTGTGTTCGATCCCTGGTCAGGGAACCAAGATCTCACATACTGTGGAGTAACTAAACCTACGAGCCACAACTACTGAGCCCATGAGCCACAACTAGAGAGACCCTGTATGCCTCAAGGAAAGATCCTGCATGATGCAGCGAAGACCCGATACAGCCAGATAAATAAATAAATATTAAAAGAAACGTGCTTTAAAAAAAGACTGACCTAATGACAACTTTAGTTCATTTAAGTGTAGACCAACAATATATTATCTAGTTATTACCACCGTAAAATGTGAAACAGTAGCTTTATAATCAGTACAGGTATCCATATAAAATAGAATAATCTTTTTCCCTTGAAATCGTCTATCTGTTCATGCAATTATGTCAAGTTTTTGAAAATCCCAAGCAATGAAGCAACCACAATTTAAATCAGCAGAAAAAAAAATCAGTTCACCCAGTTGAGGAAACATAATTACAATGCTGAATTTAAAAACCAATAGAATTTGCATTTACTATTATGAATAATTTAAGCCAATTATAAAAATAATGCCCCTATGCCTCTGAATTATGAAGTTAGGTGAGGACAGAGCTATGTTGTTACAAAGAAGAAAGCAAGAAACAACAACAACAACAAAAAAACACTGACAAGAAATGGAAGTACAGCATATATAAACAAGATTAATTTAATAGGAGAAAATGTCTTTCAACTAAAAGCTTCTGGAAGTAAATGCATCATGTTTGCCAAATGAAAATCTTCTATGAAGTGGTTTAATTAATGATGATGATGAAGATGAAAAAAATCATCATTTAAACGAGTTTTCCTTACCAATTTGCTATCCCTCCTCCAGTAGTTAGGAAGTACTTCTGGAAACCGCAGACTGAAATATAATTACTTGCAAGTCCTCCTTTGGGGCTTCCCTGGTGGCCCAGGGCTAAAGAATCAGCCTGCTAATGCAGGAGCCTCCGGTTTGATACCTAGTCTCAGAAGATCCCCTGGAGAAGGATATGGCAACCCACTCCAGTATTCTTGCCTGGAGAATTCCATGGACAGAGGAGCCTGGCAGGCTATAGCCCATGGGGTCGCAGTTCAGACACAACTTAGTGACTGAACAACAACAAGAAGAAGACCTTCCCTAGAAAGATGCGAGATAAGTGTAAGCCTATTGGCATACTTAAGGCAGGTATGAAAACCAAAGATGAAACTGCTGGCGCTTTCAGGAAACCACTGGAAGGATGAGTAAGTCATTTGCTAACACAGGTTCATAAAGACAACTGCCACGATCAACAGAATATCAAGTTATTTAAAAAATGTTTTGCATCCTGAGGTCAACTAGCATTTTGTCCATATATATATCCAAAGAGTTAAATTATAGGCAAATGTTTGAAAATGACAGGAAGTGAAGAAACCATGTCTTACCTCATCCTTGTACAGTATAGTTGAAACAGGGCAAACAACGCAGGCGGTACCTGAACCAAACATCTCCCTCACCCGATTCTCCTCTACAGCTGTGGTCAAGTCATCCATGGTGAGGTATCTCTCTGATACCTTAAATTCACCCTGTTTGGAATAGAAATAAACAAATATAATTCAAAAGGGAGCTGACATATGTATACCTAGGGCTGATGCATGTTATTTGGCAGAAAAAAAACAACAACAAAATTCAGTAAAGCAATTATCCTTCAACTAAAAAAACAGATTATATATCTATATATATTTAAGGAAAAGACATGCAAAAAAATGCCCTGAGGTACGGATCTTTCTACTTTACCTTCTGACTGAACTGAAACAATGTCATAATCATGTTTAGAAGAAAAGCTGGAAAGAGTGACATCATCTTTAGGGAAACACACCAAGATGCTAAGCAACCTACTCCAAGGTCACACCATCTCTAAATGAGATGATCAGAATATAAAATATAACATCAGCATGATAGAGTACACAGTATATTTTAATACTTGCTTTCTTTTCTGCCTTTTGTTTGTTATCATGGCCAAAGTTTCACAAGCTGATGCACTCGAGTGTTACCTAATGTGTGTTCCAAACCCTTATTATCATAAGACAAAGTACACTATTATCTAATATTAATAATTATAGCCACTATTTATTGAGCATCAGTTACATGCCACGTTCTCTAATTTTTAAGATGGGTCAGTTCAGTTGTTCAGTCATATCCGACTCTTTGCAACCCCATGAACCACAGCATGCCAAGCCTCCCTGTCCATCACCAATTTTTGGAGTCTACCCAAACCCATGTTCATTGAGTCAATGATGCTATCCAACCATCTCATCCTCTGTGTTCCCCTTCTCCTCCTGCCCTCAATCCCTCCCAGCATCAGGGTCTTTTCCAATGAGTCAGCTCTTCACATCAGGTGGCCAAAATATTGGAGTTTCAGCTTCAACATCAGTCCTTCTAATGAACACCCAGGACTGATCTCCTTTAGAATGGACTGGTTGGATCTCATTGCAGTCCAAGGGACTCTCAAGAGTCTTCTCCAATACCACAGTTCAAAAGCATCAATTCTTCGGCTCTCAGCTTGCTTTATAGTCCAACTCTCATATCCATACATGATTACTGGAAAAACCATAGCCTTGACTAGACGGACCTTTGTTGGCAAAGTAATGTCTCTGCTTTTCAATATGCTGTCTAGGTTGGTCATAACTCTCCTTCCAAGGAGTAAGCGTCTTTTAATTTCATGGCTGCAATCACGATCTGCAGTGATTTTGGAGCCCAGAAAAATAAAGTCAGCCACTGTTTCCCCATCTATCTGCCATGAAGTGATGGGATTGGATGCCATGATCTTCGTTTTCTGAATGTTGAGCTTTAGGCCATCTTTTTCACTCTCCTCTTTCACTTTCATCAAGAGGCTTTTGAGTTCCTCTTCCCTTTCTGCCATAAGGGTGGTGTCATCTGCATATCTGAGGTTATTGAGATTTCTCCCGGCAGTCTTGATTCCAGCTTGTGCTTCATCCAGCCCAGCATTTCTCATGATGTGCTCTGCATATAAGTTAAATAAGCAGGGTGACAATATACAGCCTTGACGCACTCCTTTTCCTATTTGGAACCAGTCTGTTGTTCCATGTCCAGTTCTAACTGTTGCTTCCTGACCTGCATACAGGTTTCTCAAGAGGCAGGTCAGGTGGTCTGGTATTCCCATCTCTTTCAGAATTTTCCAGTTTATTGTGATCTACACAGTCAAAGACTTCGGCAAAGTCAATAAAGCAGAAATAGATGTTTTTCTGGAACTCTCTTGCTTTTTCAATGTTCCAGTGGATGCTGGCAATTTGATCTCTGGTTCCTCTGCCTTTTCCAAAACCAGCTTGAACATAAGGAAGTTCACAGTTCATGTATTGCTGAAGCCTTGCTTGGAGAATTTTAAGCATTACTTTACTAGCATGTGAGATGAGTGCAATTGTGTGGTAGTTTGAGCATTCTTTGCCATTGCCTTTCTTTGGGATTGGAATGAAAACTGACCTTTTCCAGTCCTGTGGCCACTGCTGAGTTTTCCATATTTGCTGGCATATTGAGTGCAACACTTTCACAGCGTCATCTTTCAGGATTTGAAATAGCTCAACTGGAATCCTATCACCTCCACTAGCTTCGTTTGTAGTGATGTTTCCTAAGGCCCACTTGACTTCACATTCCACGATGTCTGGCTCTAGATGAGTGATCACACCATCATGATTATCCGGGTCATGAAGATCTTTTTTGTACAGTTCTTCTGTGTATTCTTGCCACCTCTTCTTAATAGCTTCTGCTTCTGTTAAGTCCATACCATTTCTGTCCTTTATCGAGCCCATCTTTGCATGAAATGTTCCCTTGGTATCTCTAATTTTCTTGAAGAGATCTCTAGTTTTTCCCATTTTATTGTTTTCCTTCTTTGCATTGACAGCTTAAGGTGGGTATTATCACCCTATTTTACAGATGAGAAAATTAAGGTTCAAGGATGTTCAGTGACACCCCTGAGGCCTCACAGCTAGGAAATGGCAGAAACTGGATCTGAACTCAGGTCTGATCTCACTGACTCCAAATCTAGTCCTCTTTCTACTGTGTCTTTTATGGAGTAGAAACAGGGGCTGAGTTTCAATATCTGGAATATTTCATTACTTTAAAACATACATAGAATAGCGTATTTGAGAAATTACACTGTGTATTTTTTTTCCCCAATTTCATTGATTCAATTGACTTTACAGCAGTGATCCTCTTCTTTCCCTCTGATGCAGTATCAGGTTGAGTTTCATCACAGAATTATTGGTATACTCTCTCATCAACTTCCGCTTAATTATTTGAACATCTGCTCAAAGATAGGAAGTGGGGAAAAAAAAAAAAACCTGATGCTTTTAAGCTGTGTTTAAACTATGTTTCATACTCATTCTTTAATCCGTTTAATTCTCATTCTTTGTTAGTAGTTAAAGCTCAAAAAAAAAAAAAAAAGAAGAAAGAAAGAAAAGCTGGTCAAGAGGCTATTTGAATTAAGGGCAGCATAGAATGGATACTTTAAGTAAGAAGAGAGCATTTTTTTTTAATGTACAAGTCCACAATAGATACAAATGGAAATCACTGCCCTTGGCAAGATTCAAAGCATTAGAAGAGTGCTTCGTGCTGTAAGTATATTTGGAAAGATAAAAAAAATATATGCCTGCAATAGAAATGTGGCTTTTTGTAAGTTTCAACTTATCTCAGTCTGCAACTGCAATTAAGTTGTACAAAGGTAAGTAGATAAATAAATATATAAACTCCAGAAAATCAGCCAAGTTAAAGCTGAGTTTTGTGTTCTGGAAAGGAAAAAAAAAAAAATCTCCTGTAAATAAACAGAATTGTTTTTCCTCTCCTTACCCTCCTTTATCTTTGGACAATTTTCCCCTGTCTGGCAAATACTGGTAACCCCCCACATGCCTCTTGGCGTGTATGTCTCACAGTTTTAAAAATAAATTATAGCTAAGGAGTCAAGAAAAAACTTCCTCCATAATAACCTATTTTTCATGCTAGCAAATCATTAGTGTGGGAAAGCATTTCCACTTGCAACTTGTCATCAAACCTTCTGTACTTGGTTGATTTTTCTCTTTAATGAAACAAAAATTACTGAGCTTGGAAAATACATCTTTCCAATTGCAAACATATTTAGGACAGGGCAAGCTGTTTGAAATTATACCAACAGTCTGTAAATGTCATGCCCAATGTGCCAGCCAGCATGTGGCAGTTGGGTCTTGTCTACTTCAGGGTTTTGTAGAATTATTTATAGCACATTTTCTCTACTTCCAAAGCCTTTTCCAAAGAAACTGTACTCTCCTAGATATGTGTATTTCTAAACATTTGTCCTATTAACACTGTTTGACCACAGTATGTTCAAAGCCTTTTCTTGTCCCCTGGAGACCATTTTAACACATGGGTCAAAAGTCCCATCCAAGAATCTTTGCCAGATTAACCAACTCATTCAATATTCATCTTGAATATGCGAAGTCATTTCCAATACCGAATGGTTTAACAGACTTGCCTGTGTCATGTAAATCAGAAAGGCTACTGAAAACAACTTTCCATTTACTTGAGTGTTTAGATTTTAAAAGGCTGGCGAAAAGGAAGTACACGGAGGATAAACCAGGTGAATTAATAGGAGACACCTGGCATAAAGCTTGAGTCTAGTACTAGAATACTTCTTCACTAGGACAACTTGCTAAACTGGTTTCTGCCTGCCCTTCCCTATAAACAGTACTTATTTGATAGTCTTGCCAAGACAGTCCTTCAGAAGAGTTCTTTTCACTCAAGTTATGATTTAAAGATAAGATAACGTTGGTTGGAACTACAGGAGATTATTTTAACACTAAGCTGGACTTGTTCTGATTACTTTTTATTTCATGCTTTTATAAAAGGGGTTTCATGCCGAAGGTACCCACCCACTTGTGTGCCAAGTCCAGGATGCTCTGCCTCATCACTCCTGGAAGAATGATGCCATCTAGCGGAGGAGTTGCCAGTTCTTCTTCTGTCAATTAGAAATTGGAATAGTTTCAAACTTTATTAGATGCTTTTCTAAACAACAAACACTTCTTGTTATTTTTAAAACACTTCTTGTTATTGTTCTGGTAACAAACACGAAAAGGGGGCCATTGTTCTGTACTGTCAAATTTTCCAAATCAACTCACACTTCAGGTAGATCCTTATATTTTCTTTAAAAGAAAAAAAAATGCAGAAAAAAGAACAAGAAAGAAAATCAGTCATCCTTCTGCTTTAGTCACTAAGCTGTGCCCGACTCTTTGCAACACCATGAAATATAGCCCACCAGGCTCCTCGAGGTCCATGGGATTTTTCAGGCAAGAATACTGGAGCGGGTTGATTTCCTTCTCCAAAGGATCTTCCTGCCCAGGGGTTGAACCTGCATCTCCTACATTGGCAGGTGGATTCTTTATCACTAAGCCACCAGGGAAGCCCAATCATTCTACTACCTTCAATTTATCCTTAACCAGTGAAGAATGAGATGGTTTCCCACTAACAAACAATAAGAGTTATAAAATACTCCAAAAAACAACATTCCAAAAGTCAAAAAACATTGCAAAGTCAAAAAGATTAAAGCTGGTTGTGATTAGGAAAATGGAGGTAGACCCTTATCCAGAAACACTGGGCATCACCCAACCTTCTAAGAGCACCGTGGGGCAACCCTGTCCTAAGAGGTATGCAGGCCCACTCAGGCTGCCACTGCTCCCACACTGGCCCTGACAACTCTATCCAGTGACATTCAACCATGGAGGAGCACCCACATCAAGCATGGAGACACTGACTTCATCCTCTGAAATCGAATGCAATGCATGCAGGGTGGGCTCAAGCATGGATATGCCCAACAAAGAAAGCATAAGAAAGAAGAAAAAAGGAAATCCAAACAACAAAATAACACTCCATGGGTGACCCACAGGGCCAAAGCCAAGACACTGGTCTACTAAGAGAATGACTGCAGACACTCCCAACCACAGTGCAAGTTGGCATGATGACCTGTCTACAAGACTCAGCGCGGTGCTTCCCTGGGGGCCTAGCAGTTGAGAATTTGCCTGCCGATGCAGGGAACATAGGTTCAATCCCTGGTTGGGGAAGATCCCACAAGCCATGGGACAATTAAACTAAGCCTATGTGCCATAACTACTGAGTCTGGGTGCCACAGCTACTGAAGCTCATGAGCCTAGAGCCCGTGCTCCACAACCAGAGGAGCCATCCCTGTGAGAAGCCTGCACACTGCAAAAAATAACCCCCGCTTGCAGCAACAAAGACCCAGTACACCCAAAAATAAATAAATCTTACCAAAAAAAAAAAAAAAAAAAGAGTGTGGCACACCAGCCACACAGCCTCCTTACAGAAGGATGCCTCTGGTACTCAACATTCCCTTTCCTCCTCACCTCTGGCACCCAGGAAGCTGAATCTAGTGAGAAATTTGAGCCTTAAACCATCATTTTTATATAGATGTTGAACCTCAGGACAGATGTGTTGCCTGTCATGTGTCTGTAGAGGACTTCACAAGGGATGTTGGAAAGGACCACTGGGTAGCAAAAGTTGGGTAAAAATCGGTCTTTGAGCTCCAGAGCCACTTGATGCAGCCTGAAAGGACTTTAGAGATCACCTAGTGCAGTCCTGTTTTCCAGAAGGAGAAACTGAGGCTGAAGAAACATGGGACTTCCCAAGGTTGGTGATGCTGGGGAACACTGTCAGCGCTCAAGCCTCTCAACACTGTGGCCACCACCATTTGCTTTTATAGGCTGTGCTCTGGACTCATCCACTCCACTGTGGCCACATGAGACGTCCCCAACAACAACACAGCTCTCTGGAATGCAAGGACTCTATGTTTACTCCTGTGTCCCCAAAACTCAACAACATGCCTGGCCCAGAGTGGTATGTAATACATGTTTTTGAGTTTGTTTGTTTGTTTATTTTAAAAAAACACCTCTTTGCTAGGGTATAGCAGTATGATTTCTTTGAATTTTGAGTCAAAAAATCATCTGCTGAAAACTGCTGTTTCAAAAGAAGAAAATTTGTTTTTGGCAATGTTTTGGGGGCTACTTTGATCTCAAGATAAACACGTGTTTTGCAATAGCAAGCAAGCTGGATATATGGATGTACAGACCTATACATGTATGCACACATACACCCCACACATATAAACAAACAATTCTAGTGCCCCCAAACTGGACCTCCCCTAAAGCTTGCTGGGCTTTAAGACCATGTGCTAAGTCACTTCAGTCGTGTCCAACTCTTTGTGACCTCATGGACTATAGCCCACCAGGCTCCTTTGTTCATAGGATTCTCCAGGCAAAAATACTGGAATGGGTTGCCATGCCCTCCTCCTAAGACTATATAGAGTTCAATGAAAACAGTGGCCCCGCGTGTGCAAATGCAGTTTTGTGAAACATATGTAACACCCAAATCTGTAACCACTAGCCTGAGGTCAAGGAACAGAACATCTGCTTCTCTGGTTGCCAGACAGAGATGATGACATGACAACATTTGGGTGAGAAATATTCATTTTCCTCTGCAACCACAAACAAGCTTACAAGAGCCAGAATGAGCTCCAGATTGCTCAACAGGAGGAAAACAGAGCCTACGAACACAGCTTGTTTTTGACATAGAAATCATTTGGGGGAGATGAAGAGTTTAGAAGCAATAACAGCAGGATTCATCTGACTTCCCAAATTCAAGCACTAATGAGAACCAGGAATGTGGGTTTGTGTTAACGACCCAAACACCAACAGCACAATCATTCATTCATTCAGCAATATATACCGAGCATCTATCAGTATCAGTGTCAGCATCAGTGCCGCTGGCCATTCTAAGTATGAGGGATACATCAGCGAACAAAATCGATGTGACTCCTTGCTCACTTTCTAATGGGCAGAGGCAAACAATTATATTAAATAGCATGTTAGGCAATGGGAGGGGAAAAAAAGAAGGTGATGGGGAGTGTTGGGGAGAGAGTTTAAGATTTGCATTAAGGTATCCAAGAAAAGGCTTACTGAGAATGGGTGTCTGGCAAAGACTTGAAGGAGGTGAGTGAACAGCCACCTAGCAAGAGTACTCTGAGCAGAGCTGGTGTAAATGCATCGCAAACTCACTGTGAAACTCAACCATGACAATCCCATCTTACTTTCACAGTAGTTCCAGTGTCTAGTGTTAGATAATATTGCTTTCTCAACAGTGAACAGTAAGTGTGTATGTCATATGACTCATCAATGAAATAAAACAGAATTGGGGGCCATGTGACCTTACAATCAGGGCTGCAGTTATGGAATCAAAACCCACATGAATAGACACTCAAAAAGGACCTTCTGTATAGCACAGGGAACTCTACTCAGTGTTGTGATAACCTATAAGGGAAAAGAATTTTAAAAAGAATATAAACACACACACACACACACACACACACACACACACTGAATCACTTTGATATACACCTGAAACTAACACAACCTTGTAAATCAACTATACTTCGGTTTAAAAACAAAAACAAAAAAACCCATGAGTTCCAAGCCAAGTGTCACAAAACAGGGCACAGCGCTGTGGCAGCTACCTTGGCCCAAAGGAATGGTGAGTGGGTGCTCATGGAAAGAACTCTGCTTGTAACTCTTATTGGAAAGCTTTTTGGGAAAAAAAAAAAAAACTCAACATTTTGCTGATTTTCAGTGCATTATTCTTTGTCTTCTCCTAAAGCCACACAGTATAAATCAAAGTTACTAGACTTGCTGTAATGTCTGTTTTCTTTTTAAGCCCAAAGATTGTTCCTGACATTTCCCTCACTTCTCTCAGAGTACTGTTCAAACATTTGTTCCATTTCCTTTCTCCTTAAATTTTATCTGATCTGTCAGTGAACACCCTCAAATTGAAGGAGCATCTTCACATTAAAACTACTTATTTCAGGCAACCATAACCTGAATAGGAACTCTCAAGGTCTTGTATATTTTATAAGAGTCAGAAGACAAATTCATTCAATTCTCTTCTGACCTTTAAAAGCCATGGAAATCGTTCATGATCATTGTTTGCATAAGAGGTCATTTTTCACCAGGACAGTTTCTGGTGTTTCTGGTTAAATCATGTAGCTCTGATTCAGACTGTGCTTAAATCCTGACATCTCCCATCCATAAATAAGGATGGTGCCACTTCTGTATGATGTCACTGGTTTTGTTTGGGATTGCGTGGGTTTTCTTGGCGATGGGGACGGCAGTGGGTAGATGGAAAGAATGAACTGAATCGATTTATTATGTCCTATGTACGGAGTTCAACAGTGGCTGTCAACTTTCAGGAACAGCTTTTGATATATGTCATATGCAATAACTCCAAATTAGAAATCACAGATATTCCAGTACAGATTTTGTTTTTCACGAGTGTCAACTACAAACAGCCAGGTACGGAAGGACAAACATAATCTATACCTGGCTTTTCATATGCCCAGTGTTACCAAGGATCAGTCCCAGAACATGGTGTACTCACCACACCTTCGGTTTGTTCTCGCTGGGACTGGAATATAAGGCTCATTTTGTAATTCTCTGAAAGCAATGCTCAAATTAGCTCTGAAGTCAGCTACATCTGAATCACCATTTCCCTCTATCTGTAGCCAAATAACAAAAGAGCAAGAGGCTACTATATCTGCTTTAAAATTAAAATTTCATTTAAAGTCTGAATTAAAACCAATCCCAAGATTTCAGCAGTATTATGTTGGTCAAAAAATTGTTCGAACTCAACTCAATCTTTGGAAACTTATCATTTTACATTTGGGCTTTCCCTGGTGGCTCAGACCGTAAAGAATCCACCTGCAATGCAGGAGATCCGGGTTCAATCTCTGGCTTAGGAAGATCCCCTGGAGAAGGGAATGACTACCCCCTCCAGTATTCTTGCCTGGAGAATCCCATAGACAGAGGAGCTACATTTGGAAACTTATCATTTTACATTTCTAGTCTGTGGTTTCTGCCAACTAATTTAAGAGAAAAGAACTGCAAAGAAGGAAAGTGAGCATTCAGGATATTAAAGGCAATAAAGAAGTACTGATTTTTGTAGTAGACATATATTAATGGTCTTAAATGAACCACAATCTAAATACAATCCCCAAATAAGACCAATTTGTCCTAAAAACGGTGTCCTTTATTCAAATAGAGCTCCAGTGTAAATCTGGAAGGCTTCTAATGTATTATCAAAATATGTAGAAAGGGCAATGATTGTTAAACGAATTACAATAAGAGAGTGCACTAAATTTCATATCAGTAGAAAGAGTAGACTATGCTTATCACTATAGTGTCTTATACATAGTATATGGTAAATCACCACAGGCTTCCCCACTGGTTCAGATGTAAAGAATCCACCTGCTATGGAGGAGAGGTAGGTTCAATCCCTGGGTTGGGAAGAGTCCCTGGAGGAGAACATGGTAATAACCTACTCCAGTATTCTTGCCTGGGAAATGCCATGGGCAGAGAAGCCTAGCGAGCTAATCCATGAGGTCACAAAGAGTCAGACACGGCTGAAGCAACTGAGCATGCACGCATGCATGGTAAGTGACCACTGAAATAATCAGATAGGAAAAATGATACAATAATAAAAAGGATAAGGCAGCACATTTTCAAATAGTGGAGATTTAAATTCCTTAAGTTGACAACTCAAAAGTAAGTACATCTAAAGCCAAAAAACAAAACCAAAAATCTTTATAAATACTGTAAACTCATGAATACTTGGACAGCAGAAGCACAGAAAATCTTAAGATCTTGGAATTGAGCTACTTGTTCTCTTGTTCTAAGGTTTTAGTTCTTTTCTCTCCAATCCCACTGAAAATGATTGAAACATAGCAGAGAGCTGAAATCTGAGTGGATTACCTCCATCTTCATTTATCCAATAAAGAAAAAGATTCATAGTTCCAACTTCAGTTATTTGATTTTCTTCTCCATAGAGCCACAGAACCTGTTGACACGCATTTTCCACTGCTTCACATTGGGCAAAAAGAGACGAGCCATAATTCCTTTTAAGAAAGAGGAAACACATGATTATGAATATACTTCAGCCCCTACCTCCCAGCAAGTCTTTAATTCAAGCATGGATGTAGTCAATGTACTAGGTTCTTAATTATATATCCTCTCCAGTTAACTGCATAATATTAGAGGAAACACATTAGAGAATCTATGTGGTCTAACCGCATTCATTTGGGAGAGAGAGATCAAAGAAACGTTGTGCATTTCTAACTTGAAAAGAGAAAACACAGGTGAAGAGCCAAGTCAACAACACTTAAAAGTTATTGAGTATTTTTTCCACATGCCAATCAACTGTACATGAATTACTTCATTTTGGAGGCGTGCTACTTTTTCCCTTTGTTCTAATGTTCTAGTTCTTTTCACTGGAAAAGACCATGATGCTGGGAAAGATTGAAGGCAAAAGGAGAAGAGGGCAGCAGAGGATGAGCTGGTTAGATAGCATCACTGACTCAATGGACATGAATCTAAGCAAATTCCCGGAGACAGTGAAGGACACGGAAGGCCAGTGTGTTGCGGTCAATGGGGGTCGCAAAGAGTCACACATGACTTAGTGACTGAACAAGAATATTCCATTTAAACCCCACAAAACACTATTGAGTTCGCGACAATCATTAGTCCCTTGGTTCAGATGAGAAACTGAGGCTTAGAGAAGTAACTTATATCAAGTTATATGTGTTCATTAGCAGAGCACCAACTCTGTGTTTTAACTGGTACCTTTCAATATAATCAAGAAATACCTATTGTTCAATGTCTAAATTCCCTAAAAGTAAGACAAGAGGCTAAATATTCCTGATTTTAACCAAAAAATATTCCAAAAATCTGTTTTTCTCAATCAATACTATTCACCTTGGATTATTCAAAGGAACATGGCATATCTTCCTGGAATGACAATGTAGTTTGTAATAGTAATTTATTTACTCATTCATTCATTCATTTGTTACCTGACTCCTAGAAGTTTAAGTAAACTTGGTAGGGGAGCACTTTCCTCTGTAAGTCAGAGTGTTAGATATAACTGACATTTAACACACACATACACATGGCTCGTGGAGAATAAATTCAAACTAAAGAGACAAGAAATTTAGATATATTGGAATTCTTTTTAAAGAAAATATATTTTGACAAATGGTCTATCATTTGGAAGGAGAAATGACTTCTAAATTAAACAGAAATATTAATGCTTTTTATACCTTAAATTTTTATTTGGCATAAGTAGGTTCATTCATAATGATGCCTAGCTCTCACTATCCTCATTGAGTTCTCCAACTATATGTTGCCTTAGGAGAAAAGGACTGGGGCTTCCCTGGTGGCTCAGAGGTCTGCCTGCAATGCAGGAGACCTGGGTTCGATCCCTGGGTCAGGAATATCCCCTGGAGAAGGAAATGGCAACCCACTCCAGTACTCTTGCCTGGAAAATCCCATAGACAGAGAAGCCTGGTAGACTACAGTCCATGGGATCGCAAAGAGTCAGACACAACTGAGCAACTTCACTTTCACTTTAGGAGAAAAGGAAGTAATATTTTAAATTTATCTTTTATTAAACTTAAATGGGAAAAGTATTCAGTAGAATATAAAATATGAATCAATGCTTTAGATAAAACATGAGAGTCCTTAAATATATGTGATGCTTGTTTGCTTTTCTATGCTTCTGGCTATATAATTCACTTTCCTTGGCTTTTAGAAGATATCAGCAAACAAGTTTGAAAGCACTCCTCTAAGACAGTCAGGACTAGGAAAAAACCCTAGATCCATCCTTGGACTATGAAGCCCCAAGAAGAACATAGAAACAATCAAACATACTACCAAAAAATTAATGTTATTATTACCTTCCAGAAAATACCCACCTAGGCCTTTTAAATGATCTCTTTTATATCTGGGCAAGATTAAATTTTTAGTATTTCCTAAGTCAAAGTGTAACTTAAACACA
Source organism: Ovis aries (assembly GCF_016772045.2). Lineage (NCBI taxonomy): Eukaryota > Metazoa > Chordata > Mammalia > Artiodactyla > Bovidae > Ovis > Ovis aries. Next base: position 190,764,510 of record NC_056056.1, on the reverse strand, counting down.
GAAGCCATATATCACAGTGGCTACATGCCATTCTCATCTGCACAGCTTCTCCTCTCTTCCCACTGTATTCTCCTGGGCCCTTCCTATGCAGCCAAGTCATTCTGCTTGGATTGACAATCATAGCATCCTGCCCCTACCACAACTGAAGAAAAGGGTGGGCAAGTAACTAAGTTGCTCATAAGTTCTTCTTTGAGTTTACTCACTTATTCATTTCAATGTACAAAACCCTTTGAAAAATGTATTTTTCCCCTTTGAGAATGGTGGCAGCTTGTCTGCTATGATGCTGGGTCTCTTGTATCCATGATCACCAGCCTTCAAAGGAGAAGATACCTGAATTAGGAGAGCCTTATGCTAACACATAGCCAGAAGCTTAGACAAGAGATGGGGGAAGGATGGAAAGAGAGGGAAAAGGAGAGAAGAGAGAGACTGGGGTGGACGTAGCACGAGCAGGACATACGCAAGGGCAGAGCAATCTGGTGACAATGATTCGAGCTCTTATTGGTCCACAGCTGCCATCCCACTAACATGAGCCAGTCATTCCCTTCTCTACTCAAGATGGATTGAGCTAGTGTTCTGACCTGTAACTCAAAGACTAGTGACTAATGACTGAATTATTCTAGAAAGCTATGGGAAACAGACATCATACAATCTGGGGAATGATGAGATTTACTTACACCAGGGTATTCAGATTCCTTTAAAAGACCCTCAACATGTATACTTCAAAACACAGGCAATGAAATGTAAATTACTAGTCAGTCTGGAGATGACACAATTCTAATATTCAGGAGGCTTTCATTTTTAATGACCATAGAACATCAGACCACCCATATTCAGAACCAATGGCAAATACGCAGTCACTGGGTTCAATGATGAATACTTTTTAAGGAGTAGACCAGCCTGCAGGGAGAGTCTGTAGACAGAGCGTGGGCTTGGAGCCAACAGGCCCAGATGCAGCTCTTTACTGTCTACTTCTTGTTTAGTTGCTAAGTTATATGCGACTCTCTTGTGACCCCATGGACTGTAGTCCGCCTGCCTCCTCTGTCCATGGGACTTCCCAGGCACGAATACTGGAGTGGGAATCTCCTCCAGGGGATCTTCCTGACCCAGGGATTGAACCTGCATCTCCCTCACTGACAAGTGGATTCTTTACCACTGAGCCCAGGGAAGTCCATTTATAGGTGTGATTTTCCCCCAATACAAATGTGTGTCAAAATTCTCTCTCAGGTGTAAACTGTATTATTAATGTCCACTGGGTTATTGATACTTTGGTAATATACTTGGGCTTCCTTCCACATGCTGCCAATATTAAGGAAAACACATGTCCTTGGAGGAAAGAGGAAAATAAAAAAGTGGGAAAACTGTCTACATATAATTTTAATGTAGAATCTGGGAGACTAGGAATATTAAATACATCCCTCCAAAAGAGTAAATCCTACTGCGTGCAATCTAACTGATTACTCCTAGGAGAGAGTCCAGGAGATAAAACCAGAAAGAAAGAGAGCCTCATAATATAAACTATTGTCTGTTGAGGAAGTACCACCTACCAGGCAGGGTACTAGGTTCTGAACCCCATTATTTCAACAAATTGTGTTAACACAACCCAGATGTTATTATACTTTTGAGGACTTGTAGGGAGAAAGGACTTAATTGCATAAGATCATGCAGATATGTGCACGATTTATGGGTATCTCTTATTCCCAGATCCACACTGGAAACTGTCAGGTTCTAACTCCATACTTGTTGAGAGCTCCCTAAGTGCCAGCCAGGATCCTAGGCACTTCACATTACCTTCCTTCATCTTCACAGGTAAAGTGGGCATTATTACCCTCACTTTATCAATGAGCAAACTAAGGCTTAGAATTTAATCTGTTTAAAAGTTCTAAGATTAAATTTTTTAATCTTAGAATTTAAAAATATATATATATATTCTCTCTCTTCCTCAGACTCACTTAGACAGAAAGCAGAATATTCTTGAGCTTGTGAAAGTCAATAGATATTTAATAACTACCAATTGACTACAGAGGTACTAAAAAAAAAGATTAGAAGGTAACTATTGAATAAGTTGGAGGAGGGCATGGCAACCCATTCCAGCATTCTTGCCTGGAGAATCCCCATGGACAGAGGAGCCTGGAGGGCTACAGTCCATGGGGTCGCAAAGAGTCGGACACGACTGAGCAACTAAGCCCAGCACAGCACTGAATAAGTCAGGTCTAGAAAAGAACAATAATACATAAATCTAAGGTTCCCGCCAAATGTCTTTCTTAACTAAACTGAATGACAGTAGATGCAAAATCATTTGTTTCCCTGTGCTCCTCCAGGTTGGGAGTACAGGAGCAGAGAGCTTTGAAACTCTTGGAAGCAACAGGCGGGTTTGTGACAAATCCACTCTCTGCTTCATGCCTGCCCTCTTGCCAATTTTGCTTTTATGTATGAGGCCCAATACTCTCTTCTCTAAGAAATTTCAAGTCAATGTCCACTGATTCTGGTCCACATGAGCCTAATGAGTCAAACTAGTAATTTATTTTATAGTTGGCTTTATTTCTTAGAGAAGTTGCAGATTACAGAAAACCTGAGCAAGAAACAGAGCTTCTATAACTCTTATTCCTCAATTTCCATTTCCCTTCATATTAACATCTCACATTAGTGGGGTATACTTGTTATAACTGATGAGACAATATTGAAATCCTAGTTGTTCATAGTAACACCAGAGTTCAGTCTCTGTGTTGTACAGAAAGTATTGATTTTTAATTGCTCTTTAATGATCATATATTCTATGAGACTGCCTCAATATCATCTTTGTAACAAATAACCATCTGCCCAGACACCAAACTAAAGGATTCCCTGCAGTTTGCGTCCCCATGTTATCTTTTCCCAAGGCAGGTAGGGGGAGCTAGAGAGTACGATTTAAAGAAGAAAAAATTTTATGTTATCTCTTCATCAAGATGGTTGCCTTACCGCACTGTGCAGGGAGAGAAGTTTTAATAGACTAATACAGATATGTTCTGTGAATAAGTCTGAAAAGTAAAGAAGCCATTGAGAGAATAAACAAAAAAGTTTTTGACCTGGCTAGCCTAGGACTTAGGAAGGAGATCAACACGGAGTAAAGTGACTTAGTTTATTTAATGAACTCCCATCAGAATTGTTTTCTTTTTTTCCTGGGCTTCCCTCATAGCTCAGTCAGTAAAGAATCTGCCTGCAATGCAGGATACCTGGGTTTGATCCCTGGGTTGGGGAGATGCCCTGGAGAAGGAAATGGCAATCTATTCTAGTATTCTTGCCTGGACAATTCCATGGACAGAAGAGCCTGGCATGCTGCGGTCCATGCGGTTGCAAGAGTCAGATACACCCTAGCAACTAAGCCACCACCATCAGGATTTTTCTGACCCGATGAGGGAATGCAGTTAGTGAGTGAATGCCAGTAGGGATGACAGGACATAGCCTTTTACCACCATGCCTTTTTGGGGATAGAAAAGTGAGAAATAGAAAGTCTATGGAGGGTTCAAAGCCAGCTGTCAAGGTCTCTCTGGCATGTCAGCACCACATCCTTTCTCTCTCCCAGGGCTCTGAGACTTTACAGTTTGCACCAGGGCCCAGAAGACTGCCACTGAGTCACCTTGCAGGCCAGCTGGTGCTCTTCCAAAGGAAGAGCCACGCTGGGTAACCCGGCTATTCTTGTTCACCCGTCGGGGCATTCCCGATTCACGGCCAAGTCCACCCCTGAAATTGTCTCACACTTTCAAATGCTCTTTTATTTCCAGCCAGCTACATATGGCCTATGAGACTGGCCTGACCGAGCCAAAGCAGGGCTGTCCCACAGCCAGTTGGCAGCAGATATGGTGGCAATCTGCGGGAATGAAGACAGCACTTCAGTGAAGCAGGCACCTTCCCCAGACAGGGCTCCTTGGAGCCGACTGAGAGCTTGCGCCCCAACACCAGATGCTCTCGAATGCCAACTGTCAGCCTGCGGCCAGGAACCAGCATCCCGGGCAGTTCATCCAAAGCGCTGATTTCCCTCCTGGTTTAGTTACTTTAGTTCTTGCTTATGCGTTAACAGTCAATGTTTCTCCCTTACAAAGGGCTGCAGAGGTTATCCTTCAAACAGCTAGCACATTCAAACCACTGAAGGCTAAACATGAAATAAAAATGAACATTCCAGTGTGAATACTAATATATATAATCTGTATTGAAGTGAAATGGTCATAACTTAATGGTCACAAGGGACTCTATCCTTTAGACAGAAACACAGATCAACTTACCCTCCCATCTTGCAGTCCCCGGTCCCACCTTTCCAGGCTCTTACATACTTCGGGTTGGCCCACAGGGACACAGGATTAAAGCTTCCACTGGAAAAATAAGGTCCCACTGGGCTCAAGATTACAAAGAGCAGGGCTTTAGTCGGCTTCTTGACTCCCAGAGAAGGCTGGAATATAGTAAAAGTGCACACAACTGTTAATCTAAGAGGCAGATGCCAGTCTCAAAGTCTAGAACAGATCTGAAACATCTCCCAGAAGCCACAAATGACAGCTGTTACTTCTGAAGCTGAGTTACACAAAGCCTGATGGTCTTCTAAGAAGAAAACACCAAGACTTGGTTCCATTTTGCTTTGCTTTCAGAGTTATGATTTTAAAGGAAAGGCAGATTTGTCTATTGTTTTATTAGTAGGTTTTTTGTGCGTGCTCAGTTGCTCAGTCCTGCCTGACTCTTTGCGACCTCATGGATGATAGCTCGCCAGGCTCCTCTGTACATGGGATTATCCCAGGCAAGAATACTGGAGAGAGTTGCCATTTCCTCCTCCAGGGGACCTTCCTGACCCAGCGATCGAACCCACGTCTCCTGGGGCACCTGCATTGGCAGCAGATTCTCTACCAATGAGCCACCTGGGAAGACCAGTACATTGCCAACTAGCCATATACTTTTGACAACTAGCCATATAACACCTTTCAGGATTGCACTGATTGGGAACTGAAAAAGGAAAGAACCTAGACATGATTTCAGTTTTGGGGGGTGAAACCTAACATCTGCTTCTCTAACTTGCCCTTCTACTTCGTTCAGAACACTCTGGTGCCAGCAGACTTGGGCTGGAGAAAGTGCCATTAGCATATCCAACTGTGACAGATAACAGACACCAAAACTGTAGCTTCACTAGAAACAAAGACATCAGACAAGACAAATCCCCGCCACCCGGGGCCCCTGCCCACCAAAAGACATAGGACGAAGGACTCAGGAATTCGTATTAGGAATGACAGAGAGAAAACAACCTTCCCCACAAACACTGAGAAAATCACAAGCCAGCAATGCAATCATAAATTTCTTCAGCACAAAAGAAATTACTCCCAGTTGGTTTTTAAATAGAAAAATTGAGAGACTAAAAAGTTTTGAAGGCTATATATTCTAAAGGCATTAAAGGTTGCTGGGTTATCCTGTACAGTTATAGGCCATGCAGGTAAGAAAACAAATTAAGACTATTACATTAAATCTTGGACAATAGAATACATACATTGAGTCTTCAAAAAAGAAGCCTAGTCTGCCTGGATGGGGTAGCAATCTGGTGTGAAAATAATAGGAGGAGACTCAAATTCAGCCAATTCATGACTTTTGTAATATTTAATGAAACTGGCTAAAAGTGGGCCTGGGGATATATTTTTTTTTCTGAATTTCAATTAAATCTCCTCTTCTGCCACCTTGTAGCTCAAGGAGCCTCACCCACTACTTACGCCCAGATGAAGAATCAGGTAGGCAAAAGATGTGTGAGCCTGATACAATGTGTTTGTACATGTGCATTCTGATGCCACCAGAGAGGCTTACGAAATGGGAAGCTGAGCCCATTCACACAGTATGTGAACCTGAGGGTCACACAGGGCTTGGCTGGCCCCAAAGGAAATGGATAAAGAGCAACAGATACCAAGTCAAGGAAATGAGTCAGTTCACAGACTTAAATAATGAACTTATGGTTGCCATGGGGGAAGGATAGGGTGAAAGGATAGCTTGCATGTTTAGGATTGACAAGAACACGCAACTGTATTCAACAAGGATCTAAAGTATAGCACAGGGAACTCTGCTCAATGTTATGTGGCAGCCTGGATGGGAGCGGAGTCTGGGGGACAATGGACACATGTCTATGTATGGCTGAGTCGCTTTGCTGTCCACCTGAAACTGTCACAACATTGTTAATAGGCTGTACTCCAATGCAAAATAAAAAGTTCAAATTAAAAAAAAAAAAAGACAAAGAAATGAATCAGTGTTAGGGAAATTAAATAGTCTTGTTTAGGCTTCAGAGACAAAGCAGGGCAGGCCTCCGACCTTGCTTCTGACCTACATAGATACAGCCCTGACTACTGCTGTGGGTGTCAGCCACACCTGCTGTGAGTGTTAGAAGAGAAACACAATAGATAGATAGGGAGCAGATCTTGGAATCTGTCAAGTCCCCTGAGGAGGTCTGGCCTACCACTCCTAGGACTTAGTAACATTCCAAGATTTGCATAACAAAGCAAGTGTTAGTTGCTCAGTCCTTTCAGCCTCTGTAGCCCACCAGGTTCCTTTGTCCATGGGATTCTCCAGGCAAGCCTACTGGAGTGGGTTGCCATTTCCTTCTCCAAAAGAGGAAACAGCATTGTAAAAAATTAACGTAATACCATTGCTGCAGTTTTGCTGGCAGATTGACGATGATTTATCAATAACCTCAGATATGCAGATGACACCACTCTTATGGCAGAAAGGGAAGAGTCTCTTGATGAAAGAGAAGAGTGGAAAAGCTGGCTGTTACAACTCAACATTTAGAAAACTAAAATCATGGCATCCGGTCCCATCACTTCACGGCAAATAGATGGAGAAACAATGGAAACAGTGACAGACTTTATTTTCTTGGGCTCCAAAAATCACTGCAGATGGTGACTGCAGCCATGAAATTAAAAGACGCTTACTCTTTGGAAGGAAAGTTATGACCAACCTAGACAGCATATTAAAAAGCAGAGACATTACTTTGCTGACAAAGGTCCGTCTAGTCAAAGCTATGGCTTTTCTAGTAGTCATGTATGAATGTGAGAGCTGGACCATAAAGAAAGCTGAGCACTGAAGAATTGATGCTTTTGAACTGTGGTGTTGCAGAAAATTCTTGAGAGTCCTTCAGATTGCAAGGCGATCCAATCAGTCAATCCTAAAGGAAATCAATCCTGAATATTCATTGGAAGGACTGATGCTGAAGCTGAAGCTCCAATACTTTGGCCACCTGATGCGAAGAACTGACTCACTGGAAAAGACCCTGATGCTGGGAAAGACTGGAGGCAGGAGGAGGGGATGACACAGGATGAGATAGATGGTTGGATGGCATCACTGACTCGATAGACATGAGTTTACGAGAAAGCTCTGGGAATTGGCGATGGACAGAGAAGCCTGGGGTGCTGCAGTCCATGGTGCCTCAAAGTGTCGGACACGACTGAGTGACTAAACTGAACTGAACTGATGAGAACGTATCAGTTAGCATCCTGGGATTATAAGTGGGAGAAATGGAATCTTTGAAGTCTCACCCACAAAGCGGACACGCTGCCTGGGAACTTTTCCTAACTGGAACTCCAGACCGCTGTCACTCGAGACTTCCCAGTGCTGTTTAAGTACGGATGTTGGCAAATCAAATTTGGTGATGTATGTTCTATTGCTCTCCTCTGCTGTTTCTATTTCTTTTTTCTTTTATGTTAGAATATTGAAAGTAGACTAGATAGTTCTCTAAGAAATATTTGTATTGTTTATTTGTATATAACGCGTGGCTTATTTTGTTAACAAATCCTCTGGACCTGAGACAATAGTGAAAACTTTCAGCCAAACAGCCAGCAAGTAACAACAGGTTATGCGTTTTTTTGTGCTCATTTGGGTTTGTTCTTTAGTGGAGGCTGAAAAGATCACCCCTACAAAGAATTAGGAGACTTAAACTCCATTTGCTTTTATTGGTTTCATTATTTGGAAAAAGAAATTCCCAGAATAACACACGTATCTGCCTTTCTTCCCAACTTTGATAAAAATTGACTATCTTATCTCTGCACTTTTATTTACCTGTCAGTTAAGTAAGTACACTTCATATCAGGGGGGCTTTGAAGCTTCACATTAAGAAAAGAAAATTATTGACCATTATAATAAGGAATTAAGCTTCTCAACATAATTTAGAAATACAACACGCAGGACACAGCATCAATAATTTACCTAGCTTCTAATGTTCTAAATAAAATACCTTATTTATGGATAAGCTGATAAGCATTTTATTACTGATATCACATGAATGCCTGGACTTTTTTCACTCTTGTATTTTCTGCAACCTACACTCTACTAAAAAAAGTAACAATAACTCATCATCATGGATAAATTTCATGTTATTCATTTCCTTCCCTTGATTTTAATTGACAGGTAAACTTGCATTTAATCCACTAGGTGGCAGTAGAGAGAAAACAGATGAAAAACAGAATAACAGATTAAATCTATTTCTAGAGAAGAATATCTTGATAAAAATCTTTAAACAATATCTTTATCCCATTCCAGTATTCGTGCCTGGGAAATCTCATGGACAGAGAAGCCTAGTGGGCTATACAGTCCATAAGGTCGCAAAGAGTTGCACATGACTAAGGAATTAAACCACCACCACCGTTCTTAGCAAGCAGGTAGATTATAGACTAGAATTTTTCAATGCTGAGAGAAAATGTGTTTATGTGTACTAACTTTTCTTTCTGAAATTTAAGCAAAGTCAATTCATATTTTGCAAGCACTTTAAGTAGTGGTGTCACCTTCATCCTTAAATAATTATTTACGTCAAATATCTTTCCATGAAAAGAACTGTGACTTTACTGAAAATGATCACACTGTTCCATAAGTGAGAGTAAGTAGAATGTAACTTTTGGGATCAGGAAGGGAACTTGGTGATTGGATCTGTTTCTCCCCTCAGCATTTGTTCCTCAGTTCTCCCTTCTTTCCTGGAAAGCAATTTAAATTCTGCACTATCCCTGCAGTAAAGAGTAGTAGCGTAATATTAATCAAATGGCAATGAACAACATTCTGTGATCACAAGATCAGGATTCTGGTTGAAATAAAATAAAAGCCATATACATAAAGAAAAATATGGATAGTAATAGCTGATAAGTTATGTAGACCAGTTTCACTTGTCTTATTTTGATTGATTTTTTAAAAATTCTCCTGTACTAGTTTCTTGGATTATTTCAATACATAAAGAACTGAAAGAAATCCCTCGGAAAAAGAGAAATACAAAATTTTAGATGCAAAGTTCATAATGTCTCAAGGGACCACATTGACTTTGAAGTTGAAATTCTGATATGTTAAAATATATACTCTTTTAAGTTATACCCCACAAGTAGCAAAAATAAATACATATATGAGCATTAAGTGTGGGTACATTTTGCACAAAATAACAGGGCAATTGAGTGTGATGGAAAATAAAGACACATTTCACAGTGGAAATGACTTCTGTGTCACTTAGAAAATTGCTTTATAGAAAGGCAGGACTTCCAGGGTGATCCATCTGCAGCGGGCATTCAGAAATGTACATTCAGAAATGTTCTACTTAATAGTCCATGTTCTACTTAATAGTCCATGTTTTGGCCTGGAAGGCAGAGAAGCACTGCTGCCATGTAGAGGCTTGAGAACGATTCTGCTGGGCAAGGCAATTAAGGGGCAGAAGAAAAAATATAATTAGAAATAACTGGGGAACATTTTTCAAAAAGAAATTTTTAGGGTGCTCCAAATTATTTTTTTGATCCAAAGAGTAGACTAATTAAAAAAAAATTCTGCCAGTTCTTAAAAAAGATTAGATAGAGGGGAAAATGATGAAGAATACTGAACTGGGATCCCTAGTAGGCAGGTGGTTAAGAATCCACTTTGCAATGCAGGGAACACGGGTTCGGTCCCTGATTGGGTAAGTAAGATCCCAGACGGTGTGGGGCAACTAAACCCTCGCACCCCAACCAGAGTCCATCTGCCACCATGAAAGCCCCCATTGGCCTCGCAGCCAAGTTGGTTAATTAACTTTTTTTGTTAAGTTTCTATCTTAGAAAAAAACAACAACAAGAACAATGAACTAAGGGGATGCTGTAAGAAACACAGGACTGGCTGGTGACCCATTTAGGGTTTCAGTGTGAATCACATAGGGGAGGGACACCAAAGTCATGAAATGTGTTTATAGGAAAACTAGCTGGTCTGATTTAAGATTAAAATAATAATTAGCAACCCTCAATAATTACACGGTACTTTCAGGTTTCCAAGACATTCCATAGCCATTTTCGCAGAAAATCCAACAATCCAGGAGTATTTCTAAGCTAAAGAAACTGAGGCTCAAATGATTCACCCAGAGTTTTCATTATTAAGCTCTGGACATCCCTCTACTTGTAGTCCAGAGCTCTTTTTTTTGGATATCAGAATTTGAGAGAGGGGTAAAAAAATAAATAAATGAATCAGTGAAATTCTCGAGATTTCCTAATGTGAAGAGAGTTCAAACCAGACCTTCCTTCCACCCTCAGCCTTCACCACACTCTCATATTCTGTACTTCCTCTGCTCAAACCATATGGAATCCTTTAGGATTCCTCCTTGCTTTCCTACTCAAAATATATAGGTAGAAGGCCTAACCCCCAATGTGAATGTATTTGGAGATAAAGCTTTAGCGGAGGTAAAGTTAAATGAGGTTAAAAGGCTGGCGTCCCCATCCTGTTGGGACTGTGGGACTCTGTGCGTGTTCAGCCGTGTCTGACTTTTTGCCACCCCATGAATTGTAGCTCTCTAGGCTCCTCTGTCCATGGAATTTTCCAGGCAATAATACCGGAGTGGGTTGCAAAATTCTCCTCCAGGGGATGTTCTTGACCCGCAGATCAACCCGAGTCTCTTGTGTCTCCTGCACTGGCAGATGGATTCTTTACTGAGCCCCCTGGGTAGTCCCGTTATCCTTATAAGAAGAGACACCAGAGCATATGTGCCCTGCAACCTCCCACTATAGAGTGACAAAGTGGACACCTACAAGCGAGGAAGTGTGGCATCACCAGAGACCAACTCTGTTCACACTTTGACTATGGACTTCCAGCCTCCAAAACTGAGAAAATGAATTCTGGTGGTTAAGGCACCTGATCTGTGGGCCTTCCACGGTGGTCCAGTGATTAAGACTCTGCACTTCCACTGCAGGGGGAAAGTATGGGAAAGCATCTGCCTACAATGTGGGAGACCCGGGTTCAATCCCTGGGTTGGGAAGATCTCCTAGAGAAGGAAATGGCAACCCACTCCAGTATTCTTGCCTGGAAAATCCCATGGAAGGAGAAGCCTGGTACGCTATAGTCCATAGGGTTGCAAAGAGTTGGACACGACTGAGCAACTTCACTTTCACTTAGGAAACTAAGATCCCAAGTTCCTCATCTTTGAAATTCTGTTGTGGCACCAGGCTTCCCTGTGGCTCAGGTAGTAAAGAATCTGCCCACAATGTAGGAGATGTGTGTTAATCCATGTATCAGGAAGATCCCCTGGAGGAGGAAATGGCAACCCACTCCACCAGTATTCTTGCCTGGAGAATTCCATGGACAGAGGAGCCTGGCGGACTACAGTCCAGGGGATTGCAAAGAGTCGGACGACTAACACTTTCACTTTCTGTGAAACAAACACAGACCGATTGAAACATCCCCTCTCTCTAGGTAACACAAACCCTTCAATCTCTATTTAAATGTCATCTAACTGTCACTTCAGGAAATGAGCTCCAGTTACAAGCCTAGGTGCGTGTGTTACACGGTATTACAGCATCCAGCACTTCCTCAAATGTAGACAAAATACCCATCATGCTTTCTTACAACTGCTTATTTAATTCTCTACCACTCAGGCATCTGTGCACTCCATGAAGTGCAGGACCTTCTTTGCCCCAACACAAAGCATCCTCTGTTGTTTATTATACCAGGTACTAACTAGACATTGGATAAACTGTTGGCCATCTTAATAAGACATTTATGGAAAAGGGCTATGAAACCAACCTAGATAACTACTTAGGAAATTTGAATTATTTTATTTTTAAAAAGCTGATGTTAATCCTTATCTGTTGAGTTGATGCCATAGAGAACACGTTCCTGTTTCCTGCTTGATTTCCTTTAATGCTGGCCTTCAGACTAATGAGTAGTTAATATATAGACACTGAAAGAATATCATGGGGAAAACAAAAGCCGAGAATTTTCTGAGACCTGCTATAAAACAGGTAGGGGACAGGGCTGAGTTTGTTTCTCAGTGCTGTTCAAAGAGAAAGACAATATACATTTAATATTAGACAGGCTAACCACTCAGCTCTTTTTTTTTTAATTTTTCAATAAAAATGATGTTAAAATTTAAAAAGGAAAAACACAGTTAAAAGAAAACTAAAGCTCAGGTGAGAAAGACTAGAACACTTTACAATCTAATATTATGTAAAGGCAGTGATAATATACTAATAGCTCACCAGGTTAGAGTAAGGATTAAATTAGATATCTGTTGAAAGTTCCCAGGGTCTGATCTTTTTTATGCATCCAATAAATACTAATTTTTACTATTTTTAAATAAATAATACATGATAATAGTAATAATGGTAAATAAATTCAACATATACCAATTTACAGGACATTCAGATGACATTAAAATGATTGTAGATATGAGCAATGAACTAGTAAACACTCAGTGTTGGAACCGTGGAGAATGTGTTGGTCTTTGGAAAAAAGACAAGGATTCCTGTACTGACAATGTGGAAAATATAGGTTGGTAAATGTGAAACATAAATAGAAATTTCAGCATGAATTATTAAGTACATGGCTAAGAATATGGGATGAGGAAGTACCCAAGGAGAGCCAAAATGAATCACTCTTAGGAAAGCCATGCTTCATTTCCCTTCTAAAGTAACTCAGGATCAAGGGTCTGCAAATTTCAGTCTACTGCAAGTTTTGTTTGTAAGTTTCACTGGAACACATTCTTTCATTCATGTGTGGCCTATTGCTGTTTTTTTGCTACAAAGGCAGAGGTGAATAGTTGCAAGGAACACAAAGCCAAAAATATTTAACTACCTGGCTTCCCAGGTGGTGCTAGTGGTAAAGAACCCACCCACCAATGCAGGAGACATCAAGAGACGTGGGGTCAAGCCCTGGGTCAGGAAGATCTGGAGGAGGGCATGGTAACCCATTCCAGTATTCTTTCCTGGAGAAGCCCATGAACAGAGGAACCTGGCAGGCCACGGTCCACGGGGTCACAAAGAATTGGACACAACTGAAAACACTCAGAATGTACACACACACCTGGCCTTTAACAGAAAATGTCTGCCAGCCCTTTCTCTGGATGCCAGGAAAATGCCACAGGATGGTATTGCCTCAGAATCAGGGTCCCCTCACTGACCTAGCCTCAGTGCTCAGACCTGGACAGCAGGATTCCATCCAGATTGGTTAGTGGACTGAGCCAAGCAAGGCACTGGGCTTGGAGCTGAGCAACAGGTAAGACCAACAGAGGGAGCTGGCAACTTTCGTAGCCTCAGCCTGTGAGTTGGCTGAGGAAGGGGGAAGGATGCCACCCTCACGAAAGAGCCCTCTCGGTGACATGAATGTCAGGTGGAGAACCACAAGCCGAGGAGTAAGGCGGGGGGTACTTGGATGTCCCTCCCTCCTGTACATGGCACTGCCTGCTGACCCTGTCACCTTCAGAAGTAGATGCATGATAGAAGTAGAACTGGGGAAATCTTGTGACTATTTGATCAGTTTCCTCTTCCTTCTAGATCACTGACATCAGCTTAGAAACACGTCATCTCACCTCTAGCCTCAAGAAAACACTCTCCCTTCATCACCTGCCCCCCTGCCAAGTACCCACCCATCTCTGCTGCACTACAGCACAGAATTCCTCACAAGGTTAATGCATACTCACAATCACAACCTCCCTCCTCTCATCCTCTACTAGTCCACGACCTTCAGGCTTCCAGTCCCACTACCCCCACTGAAAGGTGTTTAAGATCCCCAAGGACTCCACGTTGTCAAATCCAGTAATCAGGTCTTGGGCTTCGTGGCACTGGTCCTGTGGGTGGGATTCGCCACAGTTCACTGCGTCTCCATGCTCTTCATTTGGCACAGGACACCAAGCCCTCTTGTTTTTCTACTTTCCAGGCTCCTACTTCTCAGACCCCTTAGCTGATTCCTCTTCCTCTCCCTTTCTCTACATGCTGGCCTGCCTCAGATCTCATTCCTTGCTTCTTAACACCTCTCTCTACAGCTATTTCCTTGAGAACCTCATCCAAGCCCCAGACTGTAAAGGCCTTTTATACTAAAGATAAGAATGTAGTACTTAAACTCCCAAATCTCTCCTGAATTCCAGTCTGGTGTATCCACCCACCAACTTGATATCACTGGCTGAAATTCCCACATCCAACACTGAACTCTTGATTCTACCCATCGTCACTCCAACAAATAAAATCCTCTCCTTCACGCTCCCTCATCCCAACAATTGGTCACTAACCAGCAGTAATGGCCCCAAAGCAAAACTGGACATCTTTCCTCTTACTCTTATAAAAATCTAAGCAAATTTTGTGAGCTGTAATGAATATCCTTGAATGTCTGTCTTTATGTGCACTAGGGGATACATCTATAGCATAAATGCTATAAAGAAAGTCTGTACTTTTTAAAGGTCCAAATTCAATTTTTCCTATGCTGCACACTGTATCAATTAATTACAGTTCTTATGTCTGTTATATTGACAACATAATGGTTGATCAATAGGACACTGGTTATATAAAAGACAACACTCTTTCACAGATTCTAAGATGTCTACTTTTTCACATTTAATGTGTCAAAAATCTGGGCACAGCATTTTATAATTGCTACTGGCTAAGGAGCAATCATGGGAAAGTTGTTCAGACTTAGAAATAGCTGTTCATAGTGATGGCAATTCCAATAGTCTATGGGCATTGGTGAGGCTACAAATGTTGAATAGGCTATATAGAATGTCTTCAAAAAACTGCATCTGATTTAGCACCAAAAAATTACTACAAAGAAGCAAAACAGGAATGGGACATGTATTTGGTATTAGTGAAACAAATATGTGTATTAATGTTCAGTTCAGCTCAGTTCAGTCGCTCAGTTGGGCCTGATTCTTTGGAACCCCATGAATTGCAGCACACCAGGCCTCCCTGTCCATCACCAACTCCCAGAGTTCACTCAGACTCACGTCCATTGATTCCATGATGCCATCCAGCCACCTCATCCCCTTTTCCTCCTGCCCCCAATCACTCCCAGCATCAGAGTCTTTTCCAATGAGTCAACTCTTTGCCAAAGTACTGGAGTTTCAGCTTTAGTATCATTTCTTCCAAAGAACACCCAGGACTGATCTCCTTTAGAATGGACTGGTTGGATCGCCTTGCAGTTCATGGTACTCTCAAGAGTCTTCTCCAACACCACAGTTCAAAAGCATCAATTCTTCGGTGCTCAGCTTTCTTCACAGTTCAACTCTCACATCCATACACGACCACTGGAAAAACCACAGCCTTGACCATACGGACCTTTGTTGGCAAAGTAATGTCTCTGCTTTTCAATATGCTTTCTAGGTTGGTCATAACTTTCCTTCCAAGGAGTAAGCGTCTTTTAATTTCATGGCTGCAGTCACCATCTGCAGTGATTTTGGAGCACCCAAAAAATAAAGTCTGACACTGTTTCCACTGTTTCCCCATATATTTCCCATGAAGTGATGGGACTGGATGCCATGATCTTCGTTTTCTGAATGCTGAGCAAGCCAACTTTTTCACTCTCCTCTTTCACTTTCATCAAGAGGCTTTTGAGTTCCTCTTCCCTTTCTGCCATAAGGGTGGTGTCATCTGCATATCTGAGGTTATTGATATTTATCCCAGCATCTTGATTCCAGCTTGTGCTTCATCCAGCCCAGCGTTTCTCATGATGTACTCTGCATACAAGTTAAACAAGAAGGGTGACAATATACAGCCTTGACGTACTCCTTTTCCTATTTGGAACCAGTCTGTTGTTCCGTGTCCAGTTCTAACTGTTGCTTCCTGACCTCCATACAGGTTTCTCAAGAGGCAGGTCAGGTGGTCTGGTATTCCCATCTCTCAGAATTTTCCACAGTTTCTTGTGATCCACACAGTCAAAGGCTTTGGCATAGTCAATAAAGCAGAAATAGATGTTTTTCTGGAACTCTCTTGTTTTTTTGATGATCCAGTGGATGTCAGCAATTTGATCTCTGGTTCCTCTGCCTTTTGTAAAACCAGCTTGAACATCTGGAAACTACCACACAATTGTACTCATCTCACACGCTAGTAAAGTATTAATGTTAAACAAGTGCAATTCAATATTTTCTTGCAAAGCAACAACCAAGTCTTCTAATGGGACCTATGGTCAGCAGAAACCCATAAGATAATGCTGTTAGCTTTTGTTATTAAGATACATGTAAAAATAAATATGCCTGTCACAAGTTGAGCAGTGCATCTGATGGCAGGAGAAACTACAGATTTTCTCAGAAAACAATATGCATTTCAAAAAATGAGAGACAGGTATGACTCATTCACAATCACTCAGCACTATCTAGAAAAGTGCCGTGCCATGGTGTAATTGGCAATGTATTTCCATATCAGTGCATAAAACAGTGCTGCCTCATAATTTATGGCATCCTATATTCAACTAAGTATGGCATAATGTACAATGAAATAGCTTACAGTTAGGAAAATGAGAGCAAAATGTGGACAAACTGATATTTTAACGGTAAAAGACTCGTAAAGGCACTTCATAAAAGGATTTCTGACAGTCAGTATGTGAAAAGGTACTCAATATAATTTGGCTTCAGAGAAGAGAAAATTAAAACCACAAAGAGATAAGGCCACTGAATGGGCAAAATTACTAAGATAACACCAATGTTAGCAGGAATATGAGGCAAATGGAACTTTCATACATTGCTGGTGGGAGTAAAATGGTACAAACACTTTAAAAAACTGGCAGCAGTTAGTAAAGATATAGATATATTTTTATATATCATATATAATTATATGTGTGTACGAATATCACCTCTGGCCCAGCAATTCATCTCTGAGGTACACTAAAGAGATGTATGTATGTATGTCTACCATAAGATAAATTCAAAGATGTGCAGAACAGCTTTATTTAGAACAGTTGGAAATAACTCAAATGTCCATTTGTAGACATGTGGTCCCAGGGGAGTAGGGATGGCTGCATGACTGTACTAGGGAGGGGAAGAGAGGTGAAAGGAAAGGATTTAAGAGTGTCAAGTGTCCTAGACATATTCTAATCTTAATAGGGTGTTGGGTCCTCAGATTTTCATTTTTATCTTTTAAAACCTTGTGCGTCGGGGGGTGGGGGCAGGGTGGGTGGGAGTCGGTGTGTTTCATGTAGTTTTTTAAAATCTTGATTACTGGCAAAAATTGAAGAAAGAATTACTGTCATCTTATAAAAAAGAAGGCTAATACTTAACATACAAACACATGTAAGCAGGTATGGGTGTGTATATTTATCAATATGTATCTCTAGAAGGATATGAGAAAACTGGCAACAGGAATTGCTTAGAAGAAGGTGAACAGTGGACTCTGGATCAGAATAAGAGTAGGAAGGAAACTTTCTTTCCAATGTATACTTTTGATACTATTTTAATTTTTGACCAAGGTTTTCCTTCCCTCAAATCCCTCCCCGCTTAAAATTCCAGAAATACACTGGCAAGTTGCATGTGAAAATTGATATTCTTAAACTCAGAAGCACTGTGAATGAAATTTAGACTTAGCATGACTATACATCTGTGTTATTGGATACATGTTACATACTGTAAAATACACAGTACAATATAGAAAATCTGCAGTGATTATTGTCAAATATAATTGAGAGCAAGAAAGCTGAGAGCTCAGGGAAGGAAACAAAACAGACACAAAGGCAGACTTAACATTATTACAAGATGGGGGGCAGGGGGGCGCTTCCCTGGTGGCTCAGTGGTAAAGCATCTGTCTGGCAATGCAGGACGCACAGGTTCAATCCCCGATCCAGGAAAATCCCACATGCCTCAGAGCACCTAAACCTGTTGTGCCACAACCATTGAGCCTGTGCTCCAGAGCCATTCTCTGCAGAAGCCAGGCAATGAGAAGCGTGTGTGCTGCAACTAGAGAAAAGCCCATGAAGCAATAAAGACCCAGGACAGCCAAAAATAAAGAAATAGTTTTAAAAAAGATGGGGTGCAGGGTTAAAGTGGAGATTGGCATTGTCATGCTTGTCAAAATAAGCTACCAGAAAAAAGAAAAAAAAAATAGGAAAGAAATTATTAGTCCCATCTGAGTTACATTTCCATTAGCACTCTTATAGAATCACACCCCCACTTCTTCACAAAAGTGACCTCCATCTACCAATACATTCATTCATGGATCTGACACTCCACAAACTCCATGAGACACTGAGTTCCACGAAGGCAGGGAGGTGGTTTTGCTTAGCACCGCATTCCAAGACCAGCCCATAAGGGATGCTCCAGAACAGAGCAAAGGGGTTCTGATTTCACCTGGGTAGCCTCAGCTTCTTCATCTCTAAAGCGATGCCAATGGCACCTCCTCATGGGGCTGCTGTCAACTTGTGCAAGAAGAGCCCTATGCGTCGTGCCCAGCACTCAGGAGAGCTTCACAATGTCAGGGGATGGATATGACAGCAGACTGGACCACTGTGTTTCATCAGAGAAACAGGATTTCCCTGAATAAAAGGAGGCAGGATTTTCTTGAGTTTGAAAAGTAAGGTGAGCCTAGGGTATCTTTCAGGGAAATGGTAACTCTTTCAGCAATTCACTAAGTTATGTATTTTCAAACTGCTCATTGCAGTATCATATAAGGGGACAGGGAATTGAAATCCCAGTAAAAGAACTAGGAAAAAATGTAGTACATGTCCAGCATGGGGAACTCAATAGCGTTAGAAGTCATGGACTGTCTCTCCCAGAATAATGGAAATAAAACCAAAAATAAACACAAGGGACCTACTTAAACACAAAAGCTTTTGCACAGCAAAGGAAACACAAAACAAAAAGACAACCCACAGATTGGGAGAAAATATTTGCAAATGATATGACCATTGGGATTAGTCTCCAAAATTTACAAACAGCTCGTGACACTTAACAGCACCAAAACAAACAACCCAATTGACAAATAGGCAGAAGACCTCAACAGACATTTCTCCAAAGAAGACATACAGATGGCCAGTAGGTACATGAAAAGATGCTCAACATTGCTAGTTATTTGAGAAAGACAAATCAAAACTAAAATGAGATATCACCTTACACCAGCCAGAATGGCTATCATCAAAGAGTCCACAAATAATGCTGGAATGGGTGTGGAGAGAAGGGAATCCTTCTCCACTTTTGCTGGGGACGTAAACTGGTACAGCCACTGCTGCTGCTGCTGCTGCTAAGTCGCTTCAGTCATGTCTGACTCTGTGCGACCCCATAGATGGCAGCCCACTAGGCTCCTCTGTCCCTGGGATTCTCCAGGCAAGAACACTGGAGTGGGTTGCCATTGCCTTCTCCAGGTACAGTCACTAGGGAGAACAGAATGGAAGCTCCTTAAAAAAATTAAATAGACTTTTCATATGACTCTGATATCCCACTCCAGGGCATCTATCCAGAGAAAAATATGACCCCAAAATATACATGCACCCCAATGTTCATTGCAGCACTGCTTACAATAACCAAGACATGGAAGCAACCTAAATGCCCATGGAATGGATAAATGACAGAGGAATGGATAAAGATGTGGGTGTGTGTGAGGGGTGGGTGGTGTATAGAGAGAGAAAGAAAGAAGTTTGCAGCAACATGGATGGACCCAGAGAGTATCATACTGAGTGAACTAAGTCAGACAGAAGGAGAAATATCATATAAGATCCTTATTTTGTGAAATCTGAAAAGAAGTAATAGAAATGAACTTACTTTCAAAACAGATTCACAGACTTTGAGAATGAACTTCTGGTTGCCGGGGGGAAGATGGGAGAAAGGGACAGTTAGGGATGGACATCTGCACACTGCTATATTTAAAATGGATAACCAACAGTGACCTGCTGTATAGCATATGGAACTCTGCTCAATGTTATGTGGCAGCCTAGATGGGAGGGGAGTTTGCGGGAGAATGGATACATGTATATATATGGCTGAGTCCCTTTGCTGTTCACCTAAAACTATTACAACATTGTTTGTTAATTGGCTACAGCCCAATACAAAATAAAACATTTTTTTAAAAAGGTGATGGACTGGACCTATACATAATAACTTGCATAGAAATGAGAAACATAGCATGGAGGGAAAACATTAAGAGACACAGTGAGGTGTGTGGGACAAAACCATTTATATAAATTTTAATTATGGGGATCCAAGAGGTAATAAGATGGAGAAGGCAACGGCACCCCACTCCAGTACTCTTGCCTGGAAAAGCCCAAGGACAGAGGAGCCTGGTGGGCTGCAGTCCATGGGGTTGTTAAGAGTCGGACACGACTGAGCGACTTCACTTTCACTTTTCACTTTCATGCATTGGAGAAGGAAATGGCAACCAACTCCAGTGTTTTTGCCTGGAGAATCCCAGGGACCGGGGAGCCTGGTGGGCTGCCATCTATGGGGTTGCACAGAGTTGGACACGACTGAAGTGATTTAGCAGCAGCAGCAGCAAGGTAATAAGAGATACTTAAAACATATATAAACCAAAAGAATGTTCATTCAATACATGAGAATGATTTCCAGAGACTGCAAGAAGGGATAGAAAAGGGAATAAAAAAAACAAAAAGATGGTCACATTCTGCCCCAAAATGGTAAGTGGTATGAACTGAGGGGTATCATTATTAACTAAGTGCACCAACACTTCAAAGTAAAAATAAAGAGAATAACAAATAGCTATCATCTCCTGTGATAATGCTGAAAGAACAAGAACAGCCTCAAGAGGATATGGGGGAGTGGCCTGATAATAGCAAGCTGATCATCACAGACCAAAATCAATGCAAACAAGCTGTGTCTCTAAAAACAGATAACTGAGATTTGAAGATACTAAAAAGGGGGCTGTTAATACAAAACATGTTAACAGTTATGCAAGTAAGATTTTAAGGTGGTGTATAACAGCAGAATGAGATACATATATAATCTCAAAAAGGACTGCAAAAGAATACATTAAAAGTATGGACAAAACCCAAGTGAATGATTACAAATTACTGGTCTGATAACCAGTTTTCAAATCTGTTCAGATTCTTTCATTTAGAGGCTAATTGTGAAGGGAAAAGATGATAAGATGTATAAGCATAAATAAACAAGGGCTATGAATAAAGGGAATTCTTTTCATGGAAACTGTTATGACTATAGGTAAAATTATATATGGAATATAAAGACTTTATAAGGTGATAAAAGGAAAAGAATGACAGGTCCATGCATTTTTTTAATTTAAATATGATTTTAGGTTTTATCTAATTTTGAATTAACAATCAGCAGCAGTTTGAAACACTCCAGCTTTTAATTTCTAAGTTCTTAACTACCTGTAAATATTTCAGAAGATATTGATTTAGATGATGCTGAAATTCTCTTTTTTAAAATTTATTTTTGGTTCTGCTGGGTCTTCACTGCCATGTGGACTTTTACTCTCTAGTTGTAGTGGCTTTTCCTGTTGTGGAACACGGGCTCTAGAGTGCACGGGCTTCAGCAGTTGCAGCGCTAGGGCTCAGCAGTTGTGGTTCCCGGGCTCCAGAGCACGGGCTCAACAGCTGTGCTGCACAGGCTTTGGGATCTTCCCGGATCAGGGATTGAATACAGGTTTCCTGCATTAGCAGGAAGATTTTTTTTACCACTGAGCCACCAAAATTCTCTTTTAATATCAGAATACGTTTGGGATTATGAATGATTTTAGTCTCTATATTTTACAAAAAGCTTATGTAATACTGTTCAGTATTTTTTTTTTAATAATGTAAACTTTAGAAAAAAATTTTTTTCAACAATCTCTACTCACTGGCTATTTAATTAGTTAATTAATTAGTTATTAATACATGTCCCAATAAATACTCTTCTGTTTATCACCATCCTAAATCTCAAAGGATTTTAGTAATGAATCCAATTATTATCAAAGAAGGCCAGAAGACATGAAGAATTACACAAAAACACTGGTATATAGGTATTAGGACTTTCCTGTAGCTCAGATGGCAAAGAATCGGCCTGCAATACAGGAGACCCAGGTTCGATCCCTGGGTCAGAAAGATCCTCAGGAGAAGGGAATGGCTATCCACGCCAGTATTCTTGCCTGGACAATCCCAGGGACAGAGGACCCTGGCAGGCTACAGTCAATGGGGTCGCAAAGAGTCAGACTTGGGTAAAATAATTTTTAAAATGAAGAAACTGTTGATTATAAGACACGTAAAGAAGCACAGTACCTTTGAAAATGTAATGAAATTCTTAAGTTGGTGTCAGAGTTACTCTCAGATTATATGGCAGCTACTAAGCCTTACTGAGTGTGAGAAGCAGTAATTAATAACAGTCTGTCACAGCTCAGGAAAGTGAAAACAACACTTCTGCCCTTAGGATGAAGTGAAATTTTCAAAGATAAAAATATTTCCACCTTGGTACTAGTTTGCAGTTCCTGGAGGAAATAAAGTGTTAAAGACTGCGAGACATATTTTTAATTCTTTCACAAGACTTGGGATGGCGATTCTATTGCAAGTTTTTTAAAAATCTCTGGAGACTTTATTTAAAAGCAGAGTGTTTCATTTTGGATCCATGGATTTAGATTATTTAGGTGGAGCTGGGGCCCAGTAGAAATATGTCTTTTGAAGAATACAGAATATTCTCTATACACAAGTGAGTGCCATACCAGAGACTAGAGACCTAGTACAAAGTTGGTGGTTACATCACTTTAAACATTACCCGACTCAAAGTAACTCTTAGATAAAAGACCCACTTTAATCAGTTAAGATAACCATGAAAAGAAGATGAAATGACAGATGTTAGCCAGATGCTGCACATAAGACCAAAATACCAGATAACAGATATAGAGGTAGTCCTGCAATTCTGTGAAGGCAGAGACAAGACAGAGCCATCAGAGAAGCAAGTAACATAAAAAGGCAAGAAAAAGTTAGTCGTCCCAGATAGAAGAATCCCACTGACCTGGGACCCACGGGCACCAACCAATCCTCCCGCCTTCATCTCATGTATCAAATGTAGATACCATGGAAAGGCAATGTGTGATAATTACCAGACTGAACTATACAACATTTGTGTGGTCTGCAAATGTTTAAATCTATCTGCTTTACTGAATGCTATTTGTAACATGCTCATTCTGAATGCCTGGTGTTTTTTTCCTGCCTGTACCATGAATTAGAAGATTCCAGTTGATATAAACATAGTAACCAAACATAAACAATGCTGACATCAAATGCTATCAGTTTTTTCTTTCAATTCTTAGCTTACTACTTGGAAAGCAGATATTTAAAAATTCTTGATTCTGAGGTTCAAAGTATGATCAAATATATAAGCTGATAGAGTGTCACGAGAGGGGACTATTTGGCAGGATTTTTGTCACTGAGGTTCTTAAATTTGGTTGAGCAACAGAATATTCAACTGGAATATCTTGGGATTGGTATAAATATGTGCATTTTAAACAATATCTGGGTAATTCATATGAAAATATTTGAAGACCATCAATAAAGTGAATTATTGGAAGTATCAGCCAGACTATAGAATCAGACTTAAAAGCTTGTCTAACTCTACATTACAGAATTTCAGGAGCCTAAAGACTTGACTAAATCACAGAACTAGGTATATTAGAAAACTATAGACCAATAACTTTCATAAGCACTGACACAAAAGTCCTTAACAAAATATTTGCCAAATGCATACAACAAAATATAATGTAAATTATTCACCATAATCAAGTAGGATTTAGCCCAAGAATACAAGTTTGTTTTAACATCTAAAGATGAGTTAATATAATACATTATAATGGAATTAAGGACAAAACCACATTATCATGTCAAGACATTTAAAAAAAGCATTCAACAGAACCCAGCCTCCATTTATGACAAAAACTCTCAACAAACTAAGACTGGAAGAATCAGATCTTAGAATGGGAAAGCACCCCAGATCACTAGAAGGTAGTGCTTTGAAAATTTTAAAAACTGCTTCTTCCTACTGGAGTGGGTTGCCATTTCCTTCTCCAGGGGAACTTCCCAACCCAGGGATTGAACCGAGGTCTCCTGCGTTGCAGGTAGACACTTTACCATCTGAGCCACCAGGGAAGCCCTTTTAAAACTCAATAATATTAAAATATCAGAAACTTAAGGAGAAGATGACTCTAAATTATTCCAATTCTTTAACAGTTATTAGGAAGACTGCAATTTATGAAATTCATTATCCAGATGATTAATAGTTTTTCAAAAGGCATCAAAAGGATGCCAAAGGACCACTTAGGTAACTATCCTCTGGCCTTATGTATTTCTCTATTGCTTACATTCATATGACTCAGTGGAAATATGGTAACCATACAATTACCCCAGAGAGCGCAAAATGCCTCTACTATAGCAATGCCCTGTCCCATTTTCCATACGCCACACCTTCCTTATCCACCACCTACAATCAGTCTTCCCCCTCACACCACCCATTCTCCATAGGGCCTAACCCTGCTCAGCAGAGGAAGGAGACGGGGACAAGGTCTTTATATTTCATATCACACACTCACCCACACAGATGGCCGTGGTCACTTCAAGTATGTCCTTCTTTTGAAAGGTCAGCAACCAGTAGACTGAACGACTGGGAGATCCCTTAGCCATGTGGTTTAAACCTGTCTCTCTAGCTCTCAAGTATTTCCTTGATACCCGCTGTGAACTTTATTTTCAACATTCTCTATGGGAGAAGAATGTCCTTCACTCCCACTCCTTACCAAGTAATCCCAAGACTTCAAGAAAATGAAGATTGAAGAACAGGAGATCGCTCTCCTCCAAATTTCAAAACCATGACCACTCTTACCCTGGAGGAGAACTACCCAAATAGGTCAACTGAGGAGACTGCGGTTAGTCTTAGGGAAAGGCAAACAGCCTCGGCCCTTGCTTTACTCATTTATGTTGGTGGCGGTGGCTGTGTTTGTACCACGTGTCAGCGCTGAGTAGTGTCAGAAACCATATGGCTCACAAAGCTTAAAATACTGACTATCTGGCCCTTTAAAGTAAATGTTTACAGTCTTAATGATCAAGGGAAAGGAGCATCAGTGATGCTACTGGGGGGTTATTTCAAACTTCGTACTAGAAGTTTCACACAAGCATAAACAATGATAATCGCCCACCAAAGTACCCCGAAATAGGAAGTCGCTCTGCACCTCAGTTCCAATGAACGTAGGACGGATATATAGACTCGCAGATGTTGAGTAGGGGACCCATTCCTCATCCAATTTCACAAGCTGCTGAATACACTCTAAAAGCTCTTTCTTGTCAAACGCCTGAAGGAATGAAAAACACAATGAATAATGCAACGTTTTTCCACTGTAGCAGTAAGAACTGATCCTCCTGAGAGCTTTGACTGTTAAAAAAAAGTACTAAGAAGGAAATCCGTGGAGGTCCAGTGGTTAGGACTTGGTGCTTTCACTGCAGTGACCCAGGTTCAATCCCTGGTCAGGGAACTAAGGTTGTACAAAGCCAAGTAGTATGGACCAAAAAAAAAAGTACCAAATATAAGTAAGCCAATAGATAAATAAAATTTTATAACTAATAATATAAAACCAAGCAATTTTTTCTGTGACTTTTCCTCCTCAAATTGTGATGGACTGATAGATGAGTCACATAAGGAAGATAAGTAAGTGGTTCCCTACCTCTTACCAAACCCAAATACCAACTGTAGCTGATGACATACTTAAATGTGAGAAAACATTAATATTTCTATAAAACAAAAATACAAAGCATCACTGTCACCTTAAAGCAGAATTCTTAAACAAAAGACATAAAGCATAAGTCATTAAGGGAAAAAAAGGACAAAATTCGACTATTTAAAACTTAAGATCTGCTATTCTTCAAAAGATAAAAAAATTGACACACTGGGTGAAGTTTTTTGGTAATATAACCAGCAAAGGATAGTAACTGGAAAACGTTAAGATAACCTGAAAATCAGTAAGAGACCAATGATACAATAAGAAAATGGGTAAAAGCGAAGAGTAATTTATTTCAGGAAGGTGAAAAAGGGTTTTATGTACTAAATAGGTGACAGCTTATAAAATAAGTAGTTTCTACTTATTTGGCAGGGCAAAGAAACATACTTTCAGAGAGATGTGATGGGTTATTCAAGGTAGACATGAGTCAGAAACACATATGAATAGAGTTCATGACATCAGGATTTGGCTACGAAGTACTAACTTGTAACAGCAATCGCAGCGTAGCAGCGTTCCAGAAATCAGGACTGCCAATCATCTGGGACATACCAGCTCCCTGTGTCAAGTACAGGGTTTCTGTTACTCCTGTCTAGAGGTAAGATTTAGTGGAAAGAACTTGACTAGGGATTTAAAAACTTACATCAACGTTCTTACCCTGTCCCTTTATTCTGTGTGAGTTTAGGCAAGTCATCTAACCTCTCCGGGCTTGAGCTTTTTAATCTGTGCAAAGGTGCTGCTAAAATTTACAAGGCATACCTTCTTGGCAGTGGCTCACTGCTACGATTGAAAATGCAAAGAATGTAAAACCACATAACGCAGTTTGTGGCAGCGTTGATGTCCAATAAATGTTACTTCCCTTTTCTTCTGTCCCCATTTTAAAAGGATTTCCCAGTGATTTGTCTATAACGGGTAAAGAGTAGAACTAGGACTGAATTGAAAGAAATTACCTGAATGTTCCTTCTGCTACTATACTATGGCCTCTGAAGAAAGTGGGTAAAGCATGGGTTGCAAAAGGAAGAAGGAAGGGCTTCCCTGGTGGTCCAGTGGTTAAGAATCCACCTTCTAATGTAGGAGACGTGGGTTCAATCCCTGGTAGGGGTACTAAGATCCCACATGCTGTGGGGCAACTAAGCCTGCCTGCCACAACGAAGAATCCTCACAGCCAAAATAAAACAAAAAGGAAGAAGAAGGAAGAGCCTGGCTAAAAAAAGAGTCATCACTTGAGTTTCTTCAACTGAAGACCTTCAGGTGAAGGTCAGGGACAAATGAATTATCTCAATGGAGAAAAGACTTCTTTCAGTTTAGAAAGGCAGCCTGTTCACGTCTCGAGGAATGAAAGTAATCTAAGTTACCTCCTACCTAGGCATGAACCTTAGGGTCTCCCAACCCACCTCAGAATGAATTCTGCTCCATAACAAACAATGGTATAGTCAGGAACCAGTGGCTATGAGAAAACATTTTTATATCCTTTAAAAAAAAAAGTTAATAAAACTTGGGGTAAAATGTCAAAACAACTAATTAAATCACTGCATACTTTTTAGTAGCATCTTAAGCAATTAGGGAAAACTCCCTAATTATCTGTGTGGTACACCGTATTTCATACTACAACTTCATACAGTCTTTAAATTTTATTATTTCAGTTTGAGGCATAATTTTTCCTTGTCCTATTATCTTCCACATACACATTAAATCCTCACAGACACTCACAAAGAAATAGATTGTGGAATTGCCAGACGGTTACTTCTTGCATTTTTACCTCACTGATTAAAAAGCAGACCAGAAATAACTTCAGTACTCATATGATTTATAGTAAATACTGATCTAAATACTCAGCAATGTTTCATTTGGTGGAATTCAGTGACCCATTACAAGAGAAATTCCTAATTTACGTACCGGCAAAGTGGCCCTCATAGCAGATCGGTACATCCTATCCATGTTGAGGTTTGGCCGAAACAGACGAATTTTATTATCTACTCCCCGAAATGCCTTCAATCCTTCAAATAACTGAAGATAAAAGAAAAATAAACGTTAGAAGGTAAATAAATGAAAACAATCCCCATGTTCTGAAAACTGACTTTTCTATGGCTCTTCATCACCTTCACCATGTAAAGCTATTGACACAGACCCTAAATCTAGAAAAGCCAGACAGACTGGTTTTAGTCCCTGGGATAGAAAGAAGTCCCTTTATCACCAAGATCTGGAGGGAATTCAGAGTTATGCTTTGTACTGCAGGAGCTGGATGGTTAAATAACACACACGTTTACACAATGTGGACTGACTGCCTACAAAACAGAAATGGAATCAAAGACCCCATAGTACCCTGCCCCCAACCCATCCCAAAACACCCTGTATCTTTTCATTTCATCTGGCTCCTATGAACTCTGGAGAGTGGATATCTATGTGACTGGAGGTGGTTCAGCCTCCCAAATCACAGAAACCAAGCAGCTCAATTCTCTTGCTAGGGCAATGCCACCTTCTTAGGGTGGGGCCACAAACAAAATGCTGAGGAGGGATATGAAAAGACTTTGAAGTTAGTGCATATTGATAAATATATAGAAAAGAGGAAAAATCGAACATTTTAATGGGAATTTTTTTGTGTGATAAACTATTTGAGAAAAGAATCTAAAAAGGATGAATGTATGTATATGCATAGCTGAATCATGTTCTTGTAGACCAAAAGCTGACACCACACTGTAAATGAACTATACTTCAATAAAAATTTTTTTAAAAAAGGGAAATTTCTACCACAGGTTCTCTAAGTGATTGATATAACAAACAGGTTAAAACAAATAAAAACATGGATGATTTGAACAACAGGAACAACAAACTAACTTAGTGGACACAGAGCCCTGCACATACTACCTGCAGAAGGCATGTTCTTTTCACATGTGTAAGATAAGCTGGATATCAAAAGCAAAAATATAACCATAACATATACACATTTTGGAAAAAAAGAAACCCATTACTTAATATTAAAGAGTGAGTTAAAGAAGAAAAAGAATGGAAATTAGAAAATATGCTAAGCTGAATGAGAATGAAAAATAGGGCCTTCAGATGCTTACAGGCTCAAAGCTTACAAGAGAAAAGAAATACAAATTCTGGAGCACTACCAAAAAGCACAAGAGGAGATGTTTTGCTAAAGTGCAAATATGTGGTTAATTTACTAACTGTAATAAGACTAGAGCTTTGGTTAAAAGATATGGTTGTCAGATTAATTCAGTTGATAACTCTGAAACAAAAAAGCATAAAAAGCAATGTCATATAAACACTTTTAAAAATGAAGCTAGTGAAGTTACATTGCTAAATATATAACAAAACAAACTTTCAGACAAGAAGCACTGCTGGAAATAAAGAAGGTATGTAACTTTATAAGGTTCAATTTATTTCAGTATAAAAATTGTACACATTTGATATAGGTTCAAATTTACATAAAGATTATATGATAATGTCATTGAATAATGAAGATGCAAAACATACAAAGGATAACAGTCTAACTAAGCTGGATTTATCCCAAGAATACTCAATGGTTTAACATTAGAAAATATATGAAATTCACTATATTAATAGTTTATGTAAAAAAAACTATATATCATGCCACTGATATAATAAATGCACCTGATAAAACCAAACATTCATTCATGATTTTTTTAAAAAAGTTTCCTCAATAACTAAGGAAAAATAGAATCTTCTTTAAGTGATAAAGGCTTTCTTCAATAAATTTGCAACAAATATTATATTTAAAATGGCAATTTTTTAAAAAGTATAGTTGATTAACAATGCATTGGTTTCAGCATCAGGTATGCAACAAAGTGATTCAGTTTATATATACACACACACACATATATATATATATATCCTTTTTCAGACTCTTTTCCATTATAGGTTATTATAAGATATTGAATAGTTTCCTGTGCTATAGTAGGTCCTTGTTGTTTATCTATTAAAGTGATCAAATTTAAAGCTTTTCTTTCAGATTGAGGCCATCACACATTGCCTGCTGTAACTACGAATACTTTAAATCAATATTGCACTACCAATAAAGTAAAGCAAGGTTCATGAAATAACGCCAGGGGATCTTTCCGACCCAGGGATCAAACCCGCATCTCTTATGTCTCCTGCATTGGCAGGAGGGTTCTTTACCACTAGCATCGCTTGAGAAACCCTGAAATAGAAGTATAAAGTGAGGAGAAGAAAAAAACTGTCATAGATCTTGAGACACAGAAAAGATTAAGCGTAGAAAATCCAGAAAAACTGACATAATCTTTTGAAATTATCTGTTTAGGCAAGGTAACCAGATAAGAAACTATATTCCCATATAACAGCAGCAGTTAGGAAAAAAAAACACTATTTAAGGTAGAATTAAAACCAATTCCTAGGTGGGAAAAATCTAACATGAGTGAAAGACATAAGGAAAATATAAAACTTACCAAGTCATTTAAGACCTAACTAAAGCAGAAAGCAATCTCATATGCATAGATTGAAAGATTCTATATTATAAAGATTGCACTAATGAATAGTGCAGGGAACTCCACTCAGTGTTACGTGGCAACCTGAATGAGAGGAGAGTTTGAGGGAGAATGGATACACGTATATACATGGCTGAGTCCTCAGTTGCCCACTTGAAACTATCTCAATATTGGTAATCGACTATACTCTAATCAAAATCAAAAGATT
The DNA here is from genome assembly GCF_016772045.2 of Ovis aries. Lineage (NCBI taxonomy): Eukaryota > Metazoa > Chordata > Mammalia > Artiodactyla > Bovidae > Ovis > Ovis aries. The sequence continues at coordinate 190,733,983 of NC_056056.1, read as the reverse complement.
AAAAAAATAAAATGCTTTAGGATTAAAAAAATAAAATATAAAGATGTCGATTCTCCCGCAACTGACTCATAAAATGTAATGCAATCCAAATGAAAATCATGTCGGGGCATTTATTTTCCTTGCAACAAACTGAATCACAAAAGTTTGACTGACATGATAAACTGAATCTAAGCTATAAGAAAAAGCAAAAGAACAAGAAATATCCAAGGCACTCTTGAAGAGTGAAACAGAAGGACCTGTCCTAGGAGACATCAAGACTCCTTATTTAAAAAATAAAAAAGACTCCTTATAGTGATTTGGAGATAAAGACAGTGTGGCTTTTGCCCAGACGGACAAGCAAAACAATGAAACAAAAGAGAGATCCAGATAGACAAGACAATGGAAGGCAAATAGAGATCTAGAAGCAGAACCTCATGGATGTGCTAAGATGTGCTATGATGTATCAGAAGGAAAAAAGCCTTCTTTAATGGTGCTGGGACAATTGGGTATCTGTAGGAAAACAAAACAGACAAACAGAAAGAAAAACTGGACCCCTACTTCATACAAAAATCAACTTCTGAAATTAAAGACCTAACTGTGACGGACAAAATCAGTAATACAGGAAGATGTCTTCATAATCTAGGAATAGAAAAAGACTCTTTAAACAAGACACAAAACCAAACCTAAATCAAAGATTGATAAATTCAACTTTTAAAAATTGAAATGTGGAATTCCCTGGTGGCCTAGTGGTTAGAATTCTGAGGTTTCACTGCCTTGGCCTGGGTTCAATCCCTGATCAGGAAACTAATAATCCACAAATTGCGTGGCATAGCCCCCCACCTCTCCAAAAAGTGAAATTTATTTCTTGTCATCAAAAACTTCTGGGGAGAATAAAAAGTCAAAGTGTGGAAGAAGATATTTAAAACATATATAAAAGACCTATATTCAAAATATATAAAGTACTTCTAACAAATCAAAAAGAAACGCAATAGAGTGAGCAAAGATGGAAACAAGCACGCACCTCAAAGAAAATGAAATCTAATTGACAAACATTTGAAAATGTGTTCAACCTCTTCAGAAGTGGCAATTAATATCACAATAACTTGTCATCTTATTAATAAGCTAAAAATTCAAAGTCAGGCTATAAGAACTGGCAAAGTTGATGAATTGTGATTGAACGTATTTGCCAATTCATGGCTAGTGAGCATAAAAACTGGTAAAATCACCATGGAAAAGTTTCCCCTTTCTCATAAAATTGAAGATATGTTCAATACCAGCAGCACATTCCTAGATATACCCTCAAGTAGTATTTCTCAAGGTTTTTTGGTGTCAGGTGCCTTCACACTCTTAAAAATTATAAAGGTCTCAAAGAGCTTTTATTTTAAAAAGTATTCTATTGATATTTACAATAGCCATAGTGAGAAATTGCATTTATTAACAATAATAGACTATGATGTTAAAATATTTTCATTCACATTATCTATATTTTCCAAGAGGATTAATATTAAATGTGGCTCTGTTTTACATTATTGCAAATCTTTAACGTTTGGCTTAACAAAAAACAGCTGGATTCTCCTATCTGCTTCTGCATGCAGTCTCTTGCAATAAGAAATTTTGGCTGAAGTACACAAAGAAAATCCAGTCTCATATAGATACATGGTTGAGGAAGAAAGTACTTGTGATAACTTTTTCAGATAATTGTGGCTATTAATCTCTGATACTCCTCTAAAACTTGACAACTGCTGGTCCCTTACAGCTTTAGCTGCACTGCAAAATCTGAAACACCATCAGTGAAGTTTTTATACTCTGTTAATTTCTTAAAATCCAATGGTCTCAGTCAGGGTTCAACTGAGAAGAAACAGAACCAGGAGAAATATATATAACATTTACAGATTTATTAGAAGAAATTGCCCAAAGCATCTGTGGAGGCTGGCTAAGCAAAGTCCAAAATCTGTAGGATAAGTACCGAGAAACAGAAGGCCACAAGCAGGCTGGACCAGGAGATGTGAGCTGCAGCCCATCCCCAACTGACTCAGGAAGGGAGACAGAGCAAGAGAATGAGTGCATGTGAGCAGCCAGACCTACACAGATGTCCTGAGGTCAGGCTCTCCCACAGTAATCTCCCTCTGGATAACTTCAAATCAACCAATCAGGGACTTTAACCACATCTGCAAAATTCCTTCAAAGGGCACCTAGATTAGCGTTTGATTGAATGACTCGAAGAAGGCGTGTGCACACCACAAAATGACCACTGCCTCCCAAAGTCCTCCTAGGTTCACAAGAGAATGTCCTTGCAGTCCAAAACCAAAGGGAAATGAAAAATGGAATTCTAGGGACCTCAGTTTACAATAGCCAAAATGACGCATCAAAAATCCTATCTTGTACTTGGAATATTTTTTTTTTTTCATTTTAAAATGTACTTCAGGGATTTGGGGGTTTTGTTTGTTTTTTAATTTTATGGCTGCAGCAAGCAGGATTCAGTTCACTGACCAGGGATCAAACCTGTGCCCACTGCAGTGGAAGCATGGAGCCTTAACCACTGGGCTACCAGGGAAATCCTGCACTTTGAATGAATCTTTACTCATACATAAATTTGTAATATCATGGAACACTCACCTGGAAAAATACTGGTTGCCTGAGTTACACAGATCTTTCAAAGGGTAACTCCTTCTAAAACTACCAATATCATCAAAACATTGGTAACCACCAATATAATACAAAATTAAGACCTCTTTAATAGGAGGAAAGGGTAGGGGATACAAATTTTCCAAAAATTCCAATTTTCACTTGGGAGCTAGAATTTTACCACTGCCAATAAATATAGTCCATTGTTTTACTTGAAGTGACAGGCTTATTTCATTCATTTTCAAAAAAACACACACAAGTTTGAACAACTTTGTTCTTTCGAGGGACAATGGCGCCAGGTAGAAAAAGTAGCTGGTTGAGTTCACCACACAAAAACAATCACGCAGTTGCTTTTCCTTGAGTCAACCATGGCACTCCAGTCCAACAGAGTGCTTCATGTGAAATGATGTTTTCTCACACAGAATAAAATGTTTATGTAAAGGTCAAGATTTAATGAACTCAATCATTATTACGCTTCACTGAGAACATTAAGTAGAGCTGACATTCTTTTTATACCGTCATGCACAGCAATAAACAATCCAATGACTAACAGAGGTTGGGTGGCAAAGCGTTATCTGCTACGAATGTCAACACAGTGAGAAAGAAAAATAATACCTTGGTATTACTGTGAAGAGTTTTGCCTTAAGCAATCTCTTCAAAGGGCAGCCTGTGGGGGTCTCTACGGACCACACTTCGAGAACTGCTGACTTAAAGAAACATGCAAACAACTACACCAGCATACTATGTACAAGAATTCACAGAAGGAAACTGAACAAGTGCCAAGTCAACAACAGACTGAATATATTCACATAACACTACTGCTATAAGGAACATACGATGTGGTACCCACCACCCTGAGACTCGGATAACACAGGTCTCTGCCCTGAGTTTCACACTTTCGAGGGCGTCTCACCTCTGTCTTCCCCCGGTTGTGACCTCCTCGGAGCAAGTAGTTGACTGGACCCTTTTCTAGACAGACTCCAAACACTCAGTTCCAGGGATTCCCTAAATTCCCTGCCCAAATGGCCCTGATCCTATTTTCAGGGTCTGAGCAGGCCTCCTGATCTCTTAAGAACAGGCAGGGTCACTAGGGTGCTTGCATCTAAGTCCAACGGATGGCCAAGGGTCATCTGTTTGCAGGTGGGGTGGGCATCTACGTGCGTGTGCAAAAGGCCCCTTGTCATACAGGATGAGTCAGGATAGAAAGAAAGAGAGAGGGTAGACTATGGGATGTCTCTGTTTTTACTTTTGTCCCAGACCCCACAGACATTAGGACTGGTCCTGGATGGATAGATCTCACATAATATTGAGCTCAAACAATAGATACGTGTGCAGGTGCACACACATGCAATATATATGTTTATATAATTCCACTTACACAAAGTTCAAAAAGAGGCAAACCTGTAGTGTTAGAGGTACACATAATCCAAAGTGAAAAGCAAAGAAAAATCATCATAAAAGTAGTGCCAGAAAATACAGGGTTTATGACATAGAAGGGGTACAATGAAGGTTTCTGGGATACTCAAGCTGTCCATTTCTTTGCCTGGATGGTAGCTATTTGGGCATTCCTTTATATAAGTATTCATTAAATAGTGTGTTGTCCACTTTTTCAAATTATCCTTTATCTCACTAAATATTTATCTTAACTTGAAAATGAAGTACGTGTTGTAAAATTTCATTTTCTTTCATCTAGGTTCCCTACTCACACTTCCATTTCTCTCCTTCACTATGTGAAAGTGTCACTATTTATGGTTGGGAAGATCTACTGGAGAAGAGATGGGCTACCCACTCCAGTATTCTTGGGCTTCCGTTGTGGCTCAACTGGTAAAGAATTTGCCTGCAATGTGGAAGACCTGGGTTTGATCCCTGGGTTGGGAAGATCCCTTGGAGAAGGGGAAGGGTACTCATTCCAGTATTCTGGCCTGGAGAATTCACTGAACAGTCTCTGGGGTTGCAAAGAGTCAGACATGACTGAGCAACTTACACTTTCACTTTTCACTTTTTTATCAAAAAATACGTTTGAAATCAACAAAACCTCATGTAGTTTTAGCTCTAAAAACAAAACAAAATGAAACAAAAAATGGGGCTGATTAGTGGAAGAGAAAGATGTCCAAGACTATATGCATGTTAATTTGTGGGTCAAAATAATACAACTCTAGACAGGATCTGAACCCAGGATGTTTAACTCCAGAATCTGAATGATTAACTACATTTTTCTCACTTAAAACAATTAGAAGAGCTGACCCATATAAGGTACCCAGTAGAGGGCATATTGCAGGATTTCAATAAACAAATGTAGTTATTTTATCAATATCAATATGAATATTTACTATTTCCATCTTTCAGCCCCTTAAATAATAGGCCACTGCTTGATTCTTGAATCCCAATATTCTAGGAAAGGTATCCAATACATTAAAAATGAGTGACAGCAGTCTGCAACACTTCTCTGTACATGGGATTTCCCAGACAAGAATACTGGAGTGGGTTGCCATTTCCTTCTCCAGGGAATCTTCCCTACCCAGGGACTGAACTTGGGTCTCCTGTATTGCAGGCAGATTCTTTACCACTGAGCCACCAGGGAAGCCACACAGGGATCAGGGAATATATTGTATATTTGGCTAAGTGGGTATCCTAAGTAGGACCACAGAAAGCATCTTCTATTTAATACTTAATGCTTATAATTATTCCATTCATGCTTGAAGGCTGACATTTTATTAAATGTCCCTTAACATGCATAACAAGTTATTGCTGTCATAAAACCATGCAGTTAGCATTAAAATATAAATATAATACTATACCTAATGATCCATTGTCAATCATTAGGAGATCTAAGAGCAGTGACTTAGTGAGATATTAACAGTACAGGCTTTTTAATTGCTAATTTTCTGTCCTTCCCATTTGTTCCAAATAATTTTCTGATAATACTATAAGCCAATGTTACAAGTTTCATGTGCAAAACATTATATTTCTATTCTCTACACCCTAGAGTGTGCTTACCATCTACATGATTTTTCAACTGACATTTTAAAAATTCAAGATAATCTGAAAAATTAGTTAAGACTCACCTTCAATCCAACTGTTTATACAGACACTTATGATTGCCTCTAGTTAATACGGTAAAGACCACACTGCCCTAGAGCTCTTTGAGCAGAGGAAGCTACTTAGTAACCACAGTGAAAACCAATATGTCACCACCATTAATTTCCAAGTACTTACTTCCACAGCATAGTGCAAAGCCGATGAACCCGGATGCAGTGAGAGGTTTTGAAGAGGTTTGATGCGTGGTTTCTCCCATCCAAGCTCCAAGGACCACTCCACTGTTAACATGTGATCTGTAAAAACTGTTCCAAAAACCAGAGTACTGGGGTCTGGTTTTTCCTTTAAAATGGTGGCTCGTGTGATTATTAGATCTTCAGCCTGGGGAAGAAAGTTAGCACCATTAAAGAAAAGTAACTGAACATCCACCAGCTAGAGGAGGCCGACAGTAAAAAGACAGAATTTAAGTCACTGGCCATTAAAAAGTGAAATCATTTAATTTTTAAATGTTGGCAACTAACTCAGAAACTTAACAACACTAGGTGAGCCAAGCAAAACCATGCCTCCATTCAGAATCTCTTGTTTCATATCTCTGCAACGTAGGGAATTCCCTGGCAGTCCAGAGGTTAGGTTGGGAGCTAAGATCCCAGAAGCTGCAAGATGCAACCAAAAAAAAAAAAAAAACAAAACAAAACAATTCTTTGCAATGTATACTACCAAACAAATATCAGAACTAAAATTTTTCAGTGACGTTTAGAAACTGGGACGAAATAGTAGATGGAGTCAAATCATGCTAAAAGAACATATTTCTTCACTTCCATCATTAGACCCGTGTAGAACATTCGGGAAAGAAGAAGGGCGGGTCTTAGAATCAAAACAGCAGCACTCACAATGACTTATTAAACTAAAAAGAATGTCACCAAGAACTGAATCTCTTGGGATGGTTATACTCCGGCTCCCTCAAAGAATTCTTGGCAGCAGCTTCCAAAACCCTCTGGGTACATGGTAGGAGACAGGCAGCAGTGAAGCAAATGTTTTCCTCGTTGAAAGCAGAAGTAGAGATTGAACACTAAGATATAAATCCTCTATTCTGTGTTGAGGAAACAGTGAACAAAGGACCCCTTATTCAAAGAAAGATAAATAAGAGTAATAGGAAACAACTTCACACAGCCCTGTTGCACCAGCTCTCCACAGCCGGCTTGCCAATCACAAATGACCACCACATACACATCCGGATCACAAACAATAGCATCACTAACTTTACAATAACTGTAGAACAGCTGACACAAACCACAGGGGAAGGCGCATTCAGACTTACTTAAACACAAAACGAACCAAGGACAAGTTCAGGCTGTGATCAGGCTGTTAGGAAGGTCAGACTTCATTTCTTTCAATACACGAAGTAGTCATTTCCCCACCCCCACAAAGCAAATACAGAACTTCAGAACTTCACTTTGTATCATCACCTCTTATCATTATTTTTTGAATGACCTAGTTATATCTGGTTAATTCACTGCTTTAGAGCCACCTTTGTGGTTTGATATATTATGAATCAGTTAATTTTAGAGTAATATTTAGGTCCAAAATGCTATTTATTTTAAAACAACCAGAAAGCTTCCATTACAATGAAGCACAAAGCATAAAGGACAACGTGTGTGTGTGCTAAATCGCTTCAGTGAGTCCAGCTCTTTGCGACCCTATGGACTGTAGCCCGCCAGGCAGTTTCATTCACTTCCATAGCTTCAGTTATCACCTGCGGTGGTGGTGGTTTGGTCGATAAGTTGTGTCTGACTCTTGCGACTCCATGGACTGTAGCCTGCCGGGCTCCTCTGTCCATGGGACTCTCCAGGCAAGAATACTGGAGTGGGCTGTCCTCCTCCAGGGGATCTTCCTGACCCAGGGATCGAACCTGTGTCTCCTGTATAGCAGGCAGATTCTTTACCACTCCAACATATATGTACACCATGGCTAATTCATGTTGATGTATGGCAGAAATCAACCCAATATGTAAACCAATCATCCTTCAGTTAAAAAGAAATAAAACAAAAGCAGTTTGCCAGTCCATTGAGACTGTTTAGATAAGAACTCTAGCTAGGGTACTTGCAGTTAAATGTCCAGCCCCAGCACAGTGCCTGGCACATACAACAGTAAAGGTTTTCTTAGATACTGAAAATAACATTTGGTTGATTTCAGCTGCACTCCACAATGGATGACAGACTCATTCCCAGAAGATGGCCAGGATTTAAAGAGAGTGAAATCCTAACATACACTTTTTATTACATGAATGGTTTCACAGTATTCTTGTACAATGAAGCACTTGTGCTTTTGCTTTGGTTATTTTTTTTTTTTTAGTGGCTAGGGGGATCCTGGGCTAAGAAAAATCTGGAACTATAGCAATACAAGAAGACAAACTCAATGCAAATTTTCACTTATTAACACCATTAACAAAAGTTTCTTAGTAACAAGGGAAAGTCGTAAGATACACAACAAAAACAGAAAGATGAAAGTAGATGAAAATGGGGTGGAGATACTGTGAGTAGAAGGGGTGAGTTCTTAATCCATGAATTCAGGATACATCTTAAATACCTCAAAGGCAACAGACATCGGCTTTCTTTTTTTTCAAAGACAAAACCAATGATTTGCATGGTTCTTCAAAAGTAAAATTACTAAGTTCTAAATTGTGTGGTTTTAATAAAGCAATTTAAGTTTTTAAAAAGGAAAATGAAGTTTGACTTCCCATCTGCTATTTCTAATATTAGGTAGTCAATTCTATCACTAGTTAATCAACGAGAACACAGTCACACAAGGTCTTTCTACCTTTGGGGATTTCTAGGTTTCCCAGTAACCCTACCTTGCCATGAAACTAACAGGCAATGGAATATATACAACTTTATTCCAACAACTACAATGCAGGAGACCAAGGCTGATTCCTGGTCGGAATGATCCCCTGGAGAAGGGAATGGCTACCCACTCCAGTAGTCTTGCCTGGAGAATTCCACGAATAGAGGAATTTGGCAGGCTATAGTCCATCGGGTCGCAAAGAGTTGGACAACATTGGGCAACACTACCATTAGTATTTCAACAACAATCTACAGAGAAACTTTTAAAAACAAGACTACGGCTTTGACTCATATCAAACTGTAGGGTGATTTCTTTTCCTTCCCTTACTCATTTCTTCCTTATCTGTTTTATTATTCTTAGTATTTTGCCTTTTTATTCACTCAGTGAACACTGTACCAGTACCGCAGCTCAGGCACTGCACTGCACTAAGCAAGCACAGGAGATACCAAGATGCAAGGGCTCAGTCTTCCTTCTCTGCCACGCTCGCTGCCAGTCGAGGACAAGTGGTAGCCACTGTGAGCAAGTGTTACTCATTCAGAACTGGTTAGAACCAACTAGGACCAAGATGGCAGAAGATTTGACTTCCGCTAGACCTTGGGCCTCACTGTACACTCATTGTAATACATCAGCTAAATGACACACCCACCAGCACCATGATAGCTGACAACTGCCATGCCAACAGCGGGAAAAGCCACATATAGGAACTGAAAAGCAGAGCTGTATCAGTTCCGGGTCCAAACCACACTCCTGTTCTCAGGTAATGCATGGATATTATAATTCCCACACTTTCCAGTTTCCTCCCTTATACTTCAATCCTCTTAACACATTTGGTGTCTTTGCCTGACTGGGGTTGAAAAGTTGATTTGCGAGGGTTCCCACTTCACCAATGAATAAAGCTTGTGCTGTTCCAGTCTCAGCTTCAGTTTTGTTATTGGCTGCATAAATATGACCAGAAAAAGAACCTCCCTGGCACACACAGGGGTCTTAGCTCAGAGTAGAACCCTAGCATAGGTCCATTCAACCAATTCAGTACCAAATTACCTAATAATTTTTGAGCTACTATGTATCTGTATTATGCCAGGCACAAAGAAACCAAGGGAATAAAACAAGACCTCTTCTCTTAGTGAGGGGGAAAAACAGTATAAGGAATAAGTGGTTTGGGCCAGGGGGATGTGCCAGCCTTGACAGGAGGGGGTTTGGGGGAGAATGGATACATGTATATGTATGGCTGAGTCCTGCTATTCACCTGAAACTATCACAGTATTGTTAATTGGCTATACTCAAACACAAAATGTTTTTGGTATTAAAAAAAATCAAATTAAATTAAATTTTTAAAAAAGATTTTTAACATAAATAAAAAGAAGGTAGGCATATTATGATTATAGATAACAAATACCTGGACAATTCAGAGCTGGCCTAATTATCTTGCAGAGTTTTCCTACTGGTTTTTTAAAATTCCTTCACAAATAGCACTTTTTTCCTTATTATAAGTGCAGTTATCTGTTACTTATCAAATATTTGAAAAAGACTAAAGAATTATAAAGAAAAAAAAAATCAACCACAATTGCAAAAGCAAACAAAAAAGAATAAAGAGATAAACAGATGTCAAGAAATGATCAGTGCTATGAAAAAATGAAAGTTTAAAGGGATTGAGTGGGAAAGAGAATGCTTATTTTAGATGGAAGGGTTAGGGAAGGCCTCCCAGATGAGGTGACATTTGAGCAGAGACTTGAATGAAGACAGTAGGTCATGTAGAGACTTAGGGGCAAAGTATTTCAGGTAGAGGAAACAAGTGCAAAGGCCCTGAGGTGGGAACACACTGGGTAGGTACAGTAAACAGCAAAGTCAGTGTGACAGGGATGCAGGGAAAGTGAACTGACAAGCAACTCTTAGCGGCTCTGTGACTGCTGGAGTAGGGAAAGGGAGCGGCCTAGAGAACCAATTACCCCACTGTGTGTGTGTGTGTGTGTGTGTGTGTGTGTGTCACACTAAGTTGCACCAGTTGTGTGTGTGTGTGTGTGTGTGTGTGTGCGCGCGCGCGCATGTGTCTCTGCACGCAGGCGCGCACACTAAGTCGCACCAGTCATGTCCGACTCTTAGCAACCCTTCAGATTGTAGCCCACCAGGCTCCTCTGTTCATGGGGTTCTCCAGACAAGGATACTGGAGTGAGTTGCCATGCCCTCCTCCAGGGGATCTTCCTGAAAGATCAAACCCATGTCTCTAGAGTCTCCTGCATTGGCGAGCAGGTTCTTTACCACTAGCAACCTGGGAAGCCCACCCCATTGTATACTGATTGACATTCCAGTTCTCCCCATACTCCGCCTCTATGCAACCAAGATTGTACCCCATCATTCTTATTTCCCCAGGACCTTTACCACAAACATTGCTGGCAGTTGACATAACCCAAGTTTATCTCTCCATTCCTGGTAGTTTGTAGGAGCCATTAAGGCATGGCTACCATGTTTGAATTTCCTTCTGTTTTTATGAAGCATCAAGGAGCAAAGTTGAAAGGAGGAGAGTTTCACTGGTAAAATAAGAGAATCTGGGTGATGTTGAGCTTTTTCTCTGAGCCTCTATACTTTCCCCTTGGCATCAGAGATTCTCAATCCTGAAAAAATGTTGGACTTAATTGTGGAAGTTTTTAAAAACACGAAGCTGGACACCATTCTAAAATCCTGGAGGGATGGAGCAGGACTGTGCTTGTTTGTTTAAGTTATCCAAGTGGATTCTAACTGTAGTCAGGGCTGAGAAACATACCATACCATTTCTCCTGAAAATTTCATCAACTTAAACAGCACTGGTTCCCAGCATCGGCTACTGAGCTGATTTACCTGGGAGGCTTTCTTTTTTTTTTTTAAAGAAAAATATCAATGCCCATGCCCTACCCTAAGATCAGTGAAAAAGAGACTCAAAAGTGGGGCTCCACATCAGTTTCAGTTTAAACTCTTCAGTTTAAAACTCTGAAGGACAGGCTAGTACACGGGAAGGGCTGAGAACCAGCAAAAGAGATTCAGATCTCATGGATCTGTGAATTTTTAGTGAAAGCCACATACTCTCTCACAATCATATGAACTTGTCTCAAAGTGAATATGTCCAAAATGGAACACATAATATTTCCTTCAAAATTGGGTACCTATGTCTGATATTCATATTGCTTTCTACTTCCTGACTTCTCAATCATTAATTTATTCAAAAAATTCTACTAAAAGAAGGAAAGAAAAATGAAAAGCAAAAATCTCTAACCTTTACCTGGCAATCACATTTACACTTTTCAGAGATGACCTCTGCTGGCAAATTCATTGTGTGTATGCTAAGTCACTTCAGTCGTGTCCGACTCTTTGCAGCCCCATGGACCGTAGCCCACCAGGCTTCTCTGTCCATGGAATTCTCCAGGCAAGAATCCTGGAGTGGGTTGTCATCTCTTCCTCCAGGAGATCTTTCCAACCCAGGGACTGAACCCGCATCTCCTGCATTGGCAGGCATATTCTTTACCACTAGCGTCACCTGGGAAGCCCAAGGATCTAATCAAAGTCCAAAGAAAGGGGAGGAAAAGGACAATACCAGACAAATCTGTACCCTTTGATCGCAAAAGCAAAATTTTCTCAGAAATTCCCTTATGCCTTATTGGTTAGAAATGTATCACATTGATATCTTTAGCTGCAGGGGAGGTTGAAATGCAGGTTTGTCATTCAGGGTTGGGCAGAGAACTGCAAACAAAAGCAGAGTTCTGTTAATAAGGAATATGTCTGGGGCTGTCCATGAGGCTTCCCAGGTGGCTCAGTGAAATCCGTTGCCAATGCAGGAGACACAGAGATGCATGAGACACAGGTTCGATCCCTGGCTCAGAAAGATCCCCTGGAGGAGGGCATGGCAATCCACTCCAGTATTTTTGCCTGGAGAATCCCATGGACAGAGAAGCCTGGCAGGCTACAGTCCATGGGGTCGCAAAAGAGTCAGAAACAACTTAGCAACTGAGCACGTCTAGGGCTGTACTGGGTGTACACATTAGCCCAGTGCCTCAGTACTTAGGAATGCTTGTTTATATGCCTTTGTCTAACATGGGAACAGATAGAAGGACTAAAACTCGGCTACAGATGCCTTCCCACTCTCATCTCTTTTTTTCCATTATTTCTTCCACATGTAAAATTGAACATAAGGCACCTCCAGCTTATCTCAACTCCCTCCCTTCTTCCTCCAGCAGTAAGAGTGGAAACTAGAACCCCTAACCAACCCAGTCGTCTGGGGTGTCCTCAGCTTTCCAACCACCAATCACTTGCCTTACCCATTTCTCATGCAACCGTTTGATATAGACAGCTCACTCTCCCAAGTGCTTAGTTTCCTCTATAAAGTCCCTTGGATTGACTTAAACAATTGGGAAAGAGTCATTTCTCTTGATCATATTGGCCTCTCATTTAGCACAGTATCATATCAAATATGTTTGACTAATTCTGTTCTAAACCTCACTAAACCTGGATTGATCTTCATGGTTTTGGATATCTCAGCATAATACACTGCTATAGTAAAAACAAAACTGAAAACAAAAACCTGTACTTACCATAAATCACAAAAGACGGTTCTGTTGTCATGATTTCAAACCCTTAGAGAGTCAATTTGAATAATAATCTGGGCCTAGAATATACTTTTCTGAATCCTCTCTTCAAAATACTTCTAAGACCACCCACAATGGGTGGGACTCACTGTTAATGGCAAAGCCTTTTTTATGTTTTTAAGTTCAACTAGTGCTACTGTAATAATTTGCTAATACTAGTTAAGTTGCTTGAAATCAAAAATAAGTGATTATATTGCTAGGTATTAGTTTCCTTTCAGTAAACTACTACATCTTCTTGTAAGACATGTAATTTGTTAATGAAGTGAATTGCAACCCTCTAACATTCTGATTTATACATGAGGATTGCTCCTACATGCAGCTTTGTAAAATAGCACACTAATAGGTACCTTCAGAATTTCATCAAGAACTCCAATTTTCCTTTATTGACAAAAATTCCGGCAATTCTGGAAACTAAAAATAACAGCTGTTAACCTGAATGGAAAAAGAAATTACCTAAGAAAACTAAATCTAATCAATGAGGTGATACAGTTGAATGAAATTCAAAAGTAAGCAAGTGATATGCAGGTGTGTGACTTGTTTGAGTAGATGTGAGGTACAGTTCAAAGAGGAAAAGAGCACTCGTGTAAAAGAAACAAATTTTATGCACAATTTTTATCAGGGTTCTTTAGAAGTCATCTTTTTCCTATAGTTCCTTTCTAAAGATGGATAACATAACAATATTTGTAACATGTTATTTTCTCCTTCATGATTACTCTGTCTCTTCCTAATGCTCCAAAGTTCTCCAATGATTTCAAAGTCAGGATGTCTCATAACACACGCTTGTGGAAAAATTTGGAAGGCCACAATGACTGGACTGTGAAACAACATGAAATATGACCAAAAAAGGGCATATTAAAAAACAACCGTTTCTTGACACAAAATGTGTGGCTGGGGAACCATTTGCTCTGAGATGGGGAAGCATGCACCAGGCTAGTGCAACTAGGTTAAGAGCCCCTGAGGACTATTATTAGCTCTGAATTCAAGCAATATCCAATTGCCATCAGTACTTCTCTGAGTTGGCACTTAAACTTTCAAAGGCTATCTCTGGATTACAGCTGTCAGGACTTCCCAGGCAAGAATACTGGAATGTGTTGCCACCTCCTCCTCCAGGATCTTCCCGACCCAGGTATCAAACCTGTGTCTTTTGTGTCTCTTGCACTGGCAGGCAGATTCTTTACCACTGTGCCACCTGGGAAGCCCTTCGAAATTGCATAACTTTAAAACAAGTGCATCTGTCTTGCTCTACTTGGAAAGCCATCGATGCTACATTTGTTATCATTTAGAGACACTTTAAAAAAAAATCTAATAAGGAAGTTGTACGGATGACAGAGTAAGGGCTGTGGAGAAAATTTGGGCTATGGAAACAGAGGGAAGGAGGTCACAGTTGACCTCCTTGAAACGAAGATAACCCTGGAGTCCACAGAAAGATTCCCTAGGATTTTTCAGTAATAAGGCACCTCATTACCGGACTCTCAGAAAATGGTTTCCTTACTTTAAAATTACTGTATCAACATGTATATGTATGAATGAATCCTTTTGCAGTCCACTTGAAACTATCACAGCATTGTTAATCGGTTATACTCCAATATAAAATAAAAAGTTAAAAAAAAATGACTGTATCAAAATGGGAGAAGGGATACAATATGAAAACTACCCAAGAGAGATCAAAAGGCAATTTAAAGTTATAAATGAGGTGATCAAGGAGATAGAAAAAGTCCAAAGCCAACATGGTCCTACAAAATCTACTATTTTTTTGCCCCACAAATTATTGGTTTCATTTTTCATTTGCCTCATCACATTGCACTGTGAATTCAACCACAATTACCACTGACGTTTTGATATGCAAATACATAAGCACAGAATATCAATGGGCTTCCCTGATAGCTCAGTTGGTAAAGAATCCATCTGCAATGCAGGAGACCGTGGTTGGATTCCTGGGTTGGGAAGATCCCCTGGAGAAGAGAAAGGCTACCCACTCCTGTATTCTGGCCTGGAGAATATCAATACACTTCCCTTAACTAAAATCTAAAGCATAGAAATTTAAATTAACAAAGAGAAGATTATTTACATGATGAATTAACCCTTTACTTTGCAAACAATTCTTCTATGTATCAAAGTATAAAAGCCTTTAGGGAAATTTTTTCATTAATCTATATAGCCTGTGAGGAATTTACTATATAAGATGACCCTTAGAGTTATCAAGGAGGAATCCTTTTTATTTCATTCTTTCAAGGATCCATATCTCAACATCTAAGTCCCTAAAATGTATTAGAACTTAGTCTTCATAGACTAGCAGAGTATATCTATCTACTGTTGGGTTAGAGGACACTATCTTTAAAGGACAAGGAATAACATGAACAAATAAACTCACAAACATTTTAGTAAGGAAATTACTATATCATATCTTGATTTTTAAAAAATCCTGAGAGTAGAGATCTTACCTTAATTTATCTTTGGATTTCTAATGCCTAGCACAGTCCCCGGCACATTGTAAGAGCTGGGTATGTGTGAAATTGATGAGCAAGTCTCATCCGTCTCTGAACCCTGCCAGGATGTGAGATCATTAGGACACTCTGTGCTATGGATGACAATTGACAGTGACTGAAACAGGCAGAAGAGCAGGAGGAAAAAAGAAAAGCCACGGAGGAAAAAAGAAAAGCCACGGAGGAAAAAATCTCCATGGCCTGGAGGAGTCAGGAATAGGTGGAGATAATGAATTAAGGAGAAAATGATAATAAACCTTACATTTATGTTCTTATGATTTTTAAAATACTTCACAAGATTCTTTTTCTCTTGCTTCTCACTATTCCTCTGTGAAGTATGAGGTTATTTAATATACAAACCCCAGAATTTAGAGAGAAATGAAGGAAATACAACCTTTTTTTTTTTTTACTGTAAAATGTTTGCTGCTTAAAGAAAAAACAAATGAGTTTAGCGTTTTCCACAAATAGGGTGAAGGGTTAAAAGTATTATAGAATCAGATAAACCTCAAGGTGAAAGTCATGAACTGGTTATTTTCCAAGAAAACTTTTATAATTCATGAAATAAGCAATTAACTGCCCGGAATTTTATATGACTATCCTACACTGCTCCCCTTACGACTTTTTCCCCAGAGGAGTGGAATTTAAAATGCATGGCAGCTTATTTAAATTATTGTATAAACCTGTGCGGAGAAAACTGCCCCCAAATCTCAACAAGAAGTGGCTGTATTCAACTAAACTGCTGTTTCACTTAGCCTCTGGCAAGTAACTTACCTTGAAAGTCTCCACCGGCTCTTTGGATCCGCCTTCTCCGGTACCTTCTGCGGAGCATCCATTATTGCAGTCCTTAAAGAAGAATTAAATACATTAAGTAAAACTAGGTGTCTCACTAGGGTCTGGGGTAATCAATATCACTCACCATCACACCCTTCGCTGCGCTCGGGTCTGGTCCCCAAGCAAACTGGAAAAGGAGAATCAAACACCCAGGCACCAGCCCCAAAGGAGAGCGTCCTGCGAGAGCTGTCCTCTTTCTGCCCTGTCGGAGGTCGCGGCTGTTTTTGTCCTCCACCGCTGGCTTCGAGCAGACTGGTTAAATTCCAGGTTCTCCCTGAAGCGCCAGGGTTCACCAGCAAAGAACAAGAAAGTAATTGTCTCCCTTTTATCCGAGGAAATAGTCTAGATTAGGGCTTAAAGCCATTAACAGAGAAATCTCCTGGGCGCACTCAGCCTCGTGGTCTTGTCGATCACGGGCGCACAATAGCAAGCCTGGAAAAGCGATGGGGACCAGAGTGAACCATTTTCTCCACGAGTAGGGTCCTCCAATGCAGGCGCAAGGTCACTCGTTAAGGACAGAACTCATGGAATGAGGGGGTAAAATTTTAAAAACACTTAAGGACGCAATGGAAACAGGTCGAACAGGAAAAGGTACTGACCTTCAAAAAAACAACAACAACAAAAAAAAACACAAAAAACCTAATCTGCTACATCACTAGGGAAGAGAGGAAGAAAGGGATTCAGGGAGGCAAAAGGCTACGGGCAAAATATTCTGGGGTGGCGAAGGCACGCAGGATGCGGCTGTCAGTTCTGGCAGCCCAGAAATTCCGTTCCCTCTGCTCCCCCGCCCCCCTCCCCGCCGCCCCCACCTCTTCCACCAAAGCGGATTCCATGGCGACCCTCACGTTCCCGGCGGCTGTCCGCGCCTCGCTCCGGAGCAGGTCCCCGGCGGGACTTTTAGATCTGGCTGGCGGGGGCCTCTCCGAGGCGTTCGCAGACTGGGACTCCAGATTTGGGGCAGGGATGGGGAAAGAGGAGACTCCCGGATGGAGACAGCATGGTGGTGCAAAGCGAGGCAGGATGGTGCGGGAAAGCGCAGCTGCGCGCCCCGCCAGGCCGGTGGACTTCCGAGAGCCTGGGGTCCGATCTGCCCCACCCCCACTCCTACTCCCACCCCCGCGAAAGCCTGTGGTCTGGGTACCTGAGGGACGAGCGCCGCGGCGGCGGGGGGCGGGCTGGCCATGGGGAGCCTTCCGGGGCGCGCGGCGGCGGAGAGCGGCGGCGACGCGCTGCGCCCGGCTCCACGAGAAAGCGGGCGGAGCGGCCAAGCCCCAGCGCACGCACCGCGCGGAACCGGCCGCCACCGCCCGGGTGCCCCGGCCACCAGGCGCAGGGAACAGCGTAGCCCCTCCATCATCCCTGGGGGAGAAACTGATCCTGCAGACGGTAAACTCCAAGCCCTAGTCCCAGCCCCCTGGGCACCGGAGTGCAGGAGCGCCTTTCCGGGAGCAGGCACTGAGCAAGCATCCTTATTTACCAAACAACGCCACGATGGGCCTGGAAACGCCCCTCTGCCCGGGGTAAGCCACCTGTGGTCAATTAATTTTCTTTAGGACAGATTTTCCTTTGACAAACCCACAAAAGGCAGTTTCTGCTTCCCTCCGCCCCTCCTGCCCGGAGAGCACTTGTGCCTGGACGGTTATCTGCCGCTGACCCCCAATGCGCAAACTGAAGGAGAACGTGAATCCAGGCTTTAGATTTCACCACCAACCAAGTCGGATTTGCAAACTTGGGGTGTTAAGGGGCTGCTAGGCTCACAGCTTCGAAGACCTTTTCCTGCCCAAAGACCTCAAGGCCACTTAGACCCACTTACCACCCCTCCACCCCCACCCATAGGTTTCAGGCAAAGTAGACCACGAGCTCCTAACCCAGCGGCTTCGACAGTTTTTCGTTGTAGGCGTGTGATAAAAACATTTAGAAACTGAGCTGGGAAAGTGACATAGGAAAAGGAAAAGGAAGAATGTAATGGCTATTGTCTGCTGTGTGCTCCAGGAGCAATGTCAGACTAAATTATGAGCCTTTCTGGGCTTTTAAAGGAATAGGAAGTGGTGACTTGTGCTGATTTGATCTTAGAAAGGGAGAGGGTGGTTAAACCCAGTCTGATTTTAGAACTGATTTTATACAGCCCTAAAGTCAATATAGCTGTAATCTTATCGCCCAGAAATTGCATACACGTCTCCCTTCCTCTCTGCCCTTCATACTAGACATAGAAAAGCCTCTTATGCTGGGGTGGAGCCCTAACAGGTCACATGGCACTGGCAACCAGTCTCTTGTTAAACAGATGTAAAATTGAACAATTGAAAGAAAATACCGATTAAGTATACTCAAGAATACTTCTGAACAATTAAAATATAGATTAAGTATACTCAAGGATATTTTTGAACTATTGAAAGAAAATACAAATTAAATGTACTCCTACCCCAAGCATAAAAATAAGAAATGCTTAGTTGAAGAGTTTCATTAACAACTTATTTGCATTCAAAAGTCTGGTTTAACTGTGTATGGGGATTCCCAAGTGGCTGAGCAGTAAAGAACCTGCCTGCCAAAGCAGGAACCACAGGAGACTGGGAATCTATTCCTGGGTCCAGAGATGGGGAAGATTCCCTGGAGAAGGAAATGGACACCCATTCCAGTATCCTTGCCTGGAGAATCCCATGGACAGAGGAGCCTGGCACGCTGCAGCCCATAGGGTCACAAAGAGTTGGACACCACTGAGCAACTGAGCACAAATGTCTATACCTTACTATTCATTCAAAGCCTGTTATTATTTTATAGGTCGATACTAAACAGCTCCAATTTCCTTGCCATTTTAAGGAATGACCTGTAAGTGACCTTTAAATGACTTGTAAATCCTCCCTATTCAGCCAAGAAAGCCTGTATCATACACGAATGATGTTATTTAAAAATTACTACAAGCCCCCCCTGACCTTTCCTTTTTCCTCCCCTTCAGAGCCAGACTCTGGTGGGAAAGCACCGTCTATATTAACTGCTGCTACTTCCTTTCCTTTCAAGTGACTATAATTTGACTTCTGTCCAATTATTCCACCTAAGCAAGGTTCCTAGTAGCCTTCATTTTGCTCAACCCAATGGTTTTGCTTCATGAGCATTTTTATGGCTCCACCTACATGCTGATGACTCCTAAATACTATTTTTTCAGTCCACCTCTCTTGTGAGCAGTAGTGTGCTTACAGTCAAAAGTCTGAAATGTTCATTGAGTGTGTCACATTTGTGCCTGCACTGGGCTAAGTGCTGGATATGCAGTTTGAGCACACCCCCATCCTGTTATCTAGCATTGTCTCCAATCAAACAGAAAAATGTTACTTGTGTTTAAATGTGTTAACTAATCCCTGCAAATGTGAAACTGCATCTGTGGCTAGTGCTACCTGTGCTTAAGAGCCTCCAATGATGAAATGTAACTGACCTAGAAAGGTCTGGCAAGGAATCCTTGAGGAAAGATTTGGAGGATAAAAAAATTCACTACAGGAAGAAAGGATGAAGAACGTTGGGGATGAAAGTGAGTTCCAGGCAGAAAGGACATCTCTAAAAAGGGAAGGAATGTGGAGCTTACAAAAGAGGGTGGGCTTCCCTGGTGGCTCAGTAGGAAAGAATTCTCCTGCCAATGCAGGAGATAGATACTGATTCAGTCCCTGATCTGAGAAGATCCCACATGCCTCAGAGGAACTAAGCCTGCACACTACAATTATTGAGCCTGTGATCTAGAACCCACAAGCTGCCACTGCTGAAGCCCACACGCCCTAGAGCCCATGTTCTACAACAAGAGAAGCCAGCGCAGTGAGAAACTCAAGCACGGCAATGAAAGAGTAGCCTCTGCAACTAGAGGAAAGCCCTCGCAGCAACGAAGATCCAGCACAGCCAAAAAAAAAAGATGAGGGCTGGAGCAGACATCCGAGGAGGGTGACCCAGCTAAGGTGAGCCTGGGAGGGTAGGCAAAAAGCCAACCGGGTAGTGGCCTTTGGTAGTGCCTTAGAGAGTTGGTTGTTGTTCAGTTGCCTAGTTGTGTCCGACTCTTTGTGACCCCATGGATGGTAGCATACCAGGCCTCTCTGTCCCTCACCATCTCCCAAAATTTGCCCAAGTTCATGTCCATTGCATGGGTGATGCAATCCAGCCATCTCATCCTCTGATGCCCACTTCTCCTTCTGCCCTCAATCTTTCCCAGCATCAGGGACTTTTCCAATGAGTCAGCTGCTCATTATCAGATGACCAAAATACTGGAGTTTCAGCTTCAGCATCAGTCCTTCCAATGAGTATTCAGGGTTGATTTCTCTAATATTGGCTGGCTTGATTCCCTAAATGTCCAAGGGGCTCTCAGTTCAGTTCAGTTCAGTCACTCAGTCATGTCCGACTCTTTGCGACCCCATGGACTGCAGCACGCCAGGCTTCCCTGTCCATCACCAACTCCCACAGTTTATTCAAACTCATGTCCATTGAGTCGGTGATGCCATTGAACCATCTCATCCTCTGTCGTCCCCTTCTCCTCCTGCCCTCAATCTTTCCCATCATCAGGGTCTTTTCAGATGAGTCAGTTCTTCATATCAGGTGGCCAAAGTATTGGAGTTTCAGCTTCAACATCAGTCCTTCCAGAATATTCAGGACTGATTTCCTTTAAGATTGACGGGTTGGATCTCCTTGCAGTCCAAGGGACTCTCAAGAGTCTTCTGCAACACCACAGTTCAGAGAGCATCAATTCTTTGGCACTCAGCTTTCTTTATACTCCAACTCTCACATCCATACATGACTACTAGAAAAACCATAGCTTTGACTAGACAGACCTCTGTTGGCAAAATAACGTCTCTGCTTTTTAATATACTGTCTGCTGCTGCTGCTAAGTTACTTCAGTCGTGTCCGAATCTGCGGGACCCCATAGACAACAGCCCACCAGGCTCCCCCATCCCTGGGATTCTCCAGCCAAGAACACTGGAATGGGTTGCCATTTCCTTCTCCAATGCATGAAAGTGAAAAGTGAAAGTGAAGTCAGGCTCAGTCATGTCCAACTCTTAGTGACCCCATGGACTGCAGCCTACCAGGCTCCTCCGCTCATGGGATTTTCCAGGCAAGAGTACTGGAGTGGGTTGCGATTACCTTCTCCAAATATGCTGTCTAGGTTGGTCATAACTTTTCTTCCAAGGAGCAAGCGTCTTTTAATTTCATGGCTGCAGTCACGATCTGCAGTGATTTTGAAGCCCCCCAAAATAAAGTTTCTCACTATTTCCATTGTTTCCCCATCTATTTGCCATGAAGTGATGGGACCAGATGCCATTATGTTGAGGTTTGTTTTTTTTTTATGTTGAGTTTTAAGCCAACTTTTTCACTCTTCTCTTTCACTTTCATCATGAGGCTCTTTAGTTCTTCTTCACTTTCCGCCATAACTGTGGTGTCATCTGGATATCTGAGGTTATTGAAATTTCTCCTGGCAATCTTGATTCTAGCTTGTGCGTCATCCAGCCCTGCATTTCTCATGATGTACTCTGCATATAAGTTAAATAAGCAGGGTGACAATATACAGCCTTGATGTACTATTTGGAAATAGTCTGTTGTTCCATGCCCAGTTCTAACTGTTGCTTCTTGACCTGCATACAGATTTCTCGGGAGGCATGTAAGTTAGTCTGGTATTCCCATGTCTTTAAGAATTTTCCAGTTTGTTGAGACCCACACAGTCAAAGACTTTGGCATGCTCAGTAAAGCAGAAGCAGATGTTTTTTTGGAACTCTCTTGCTTTTTCAGTGATCTCACGGATGATGGGCTTCCCCCATAGCTCAGTTGGTAAGAATCTGCCTGCAGTGCAGGAGACGCAGGTTCGATCCCTGGATCAGGAGGATCCCCTGGAGAAGGAAATGGCAACCCACTCCAGTATTCTTGCCTGGAGAATCCCATGGACGGAGGAGCCTGGCAGGCTACAGTCCATGGGGTCGCAAGAGTAGGACATGACTTAGCAACTAAATCACCAGCACCAGCAGATGTTGGCAATTTGATCTCTGGTTCCTGTAGCTTTTCTAAATCCAGCTTAAACATCTGGAAATTCACAGTTCATGTACTGTTGAAGCCTAGCTTGGAGAATTTTGAGCATTACTTTACTAGCGTGTGAGATGAGTGCAATTGTGCGGTAGTTTGAGCATTCTTTGGCATTGCCCTTCTTTGGGATTGGAATGAAAACTGATCTTTTCCAGTCCTGTGGCCACTGCTGAGTTTTCCAAATTTGCTGGCATATTGAGTACAGCACTTTCACAGCATCATCTTCTAGGATTTGAAATAGCTCAACTAGAATTCCATCACCTCCACTAGCTTTATTCATAGTGATGCTTCCTAAGGCCCACTTGACTTCGCATTCCAGGGTGTCTGGCTTAAGGTGAGTGATCACACCATCATAGTAATCTGGGTCATTGTAACATATCAGTATGCCAAATAACACACCCACAGGTGCCATGACCATAAACATCAAAAGTGGATGGTGGTCCCATTCCTGAAAATCCTCACCCCGTCCCAAAAAAAGCTGGAATTACTCCTCCACTCATTAGCCTATGAAATTTTTATGGTTGTTCAGTTGCTAAGTCATGTCCAGCTCTTTGTACCCCACAGGCTGCAGCACACCGGGAGTCCCTGTCCTTCACTATCTCCTGGAGTTTGGTCAAACTTATGTCCATTGAGTTGATGATGTGATCCAACCATCTCATCTTCTGTGTTCCCCTTCTCCTCCTGCCCTCAATCTTTCCCAGCACTAGGGTCCTTTTCCAGTGAGTTGGCTCTTCACATCAGGTGACCAAAGCATTGGAGCTTCAGCATCAGTCCTTCCAGTGAATATTCAGGACTGATTTCCTTTAGGACTGACTGGTTTGATCTCCTTGGTCTCCAAGGGTCTCTCAAGAGTCTTCTTCAACACCACAGTTCAAAAGCATCAATTCTTCGGCACTCAGACTTCTTTATGGTGCAACTCTCACATCTGTACATAACTACTGGAAAAACCATGGCTTTGACTATGCAGACCTTTGTCAGGAAAGTGATGTCTCTGCTTTTTAATATGCTGTCTGGTTTTGCCATAGCTTACCTTCCAAGGAGCAAGTGCCTTTTTAATTGCAAGGCTGCAGTCACTGTGCACAGTGATTTTGAAGCTCAAGAAAATGAAATTACCCACTCCTACAAAACCTGATAACCCTATACCCCGGCACCTCTCTAGCCTCCTGAGATGGCCCACACTCTGTCCATAGAGTGAGTTTCTTCCCTGTATAAACCTTCTTTAACTTTACTATGGCTCTCTCTTGAGTTCTTTCCTGTGTGAAGCCAAGAGCTCAGACTTGGCAGCCATCTGAGGCACTCAGATGTGACCCGCGAAGTGATCATCCTCTCACACCCCACTCTCTTCCCTGAAACATTTCCTTTCTCAGATTACTTAACAGCACTTCCTTGGGGAAAGATCCTTGAGCCCTGTCTAGGCTACATGGGCCCCTCTGCTATTTATTTCTACAGAATTCTTTCCATTACAAAATAACTGTCATGCTTTATTCTAATTATTTGATTAAAATTACTCTACTTTTAATGATGGGAGAGTGTGTCTATTTTGCTTGCCTAGCAATCTCCCCTCAACCAATGCCAGGCACACAAATGAGACTTAACTATCTGTTGAATTGCAGCTCTCAAATTTTTTAAAAGTATGTCTTTAATATATTTTGAAATTTTAGCTACTAACGTTTACAAATGTAACAGGGCTCTAGATCTAGGCTTCTTTCTCCATAAAACTGTTCAAAATCTTTCTCCTTCCTTTTCCTCTCTTCTCTTCCACTATTTCATCTCTTCTCTTAACCAGCCATCCTACAGGCTTTCAATGTATTATGACTGTTAAGCGATTGGATCAATGCTTTCCAATGTGATGATGGAAACGTTCAGTCTCTGTGCTAAGTCATGTGTGGATACTGAAGAGTTGAAATGTGGTTAGTGTGCCTAAGGAATTGAAGTTTTAATTTTGCTTAATTTTCATTCATTTGCATTTCATTTAAATAGCCATGTGTGGCTCTGGTCTTAGTGCAGTTTGGGGGCATTGTAATACGTTTAATCATAGCTGAGGGTTGGTATCCTGGCTTTATCACTTATCAGCTCTATAATCTTGAGCAAATGACTAACCTCTTTCGAGTTTGAAAAAAGCTATTTTTTAAAAAGCTATCCTTTTTCGTTTTAAATTTACTTTTAGGAACACTGGGTCTTCATTGCTGTGCATGGACTATTCTCCATTTTCAGCAAGCGGAGGCTGCTCTTCACTGGGTTGCATATTGCTCTTCTCCCCCAGCTTCTCTCCATCACTGCCCCTCTCTCCTGGCCACA
Source organism: Ovis aries (assembly GCF_016772045.2). Lineage (NCBI taxonomy): Eukaryota > Metazoa > Chordata > Mammalia > Artiodactyla > Bovidae > Ovis > Ovis aries. The sequence goes on along the minus strand of NC_056056.1, from coordinate 190,709,247 downwards.
GTCTCACAAGAGATCTCCCCACCCCCTCCATTCTTGACCTCTCATCTCCTCCCTGCTTTCCTACATCCACCCTGCTGTCATCAAAGTGCTTGCTCTGAAAAGGTTTTTCTAAACCAGTCACTCCCCAATTCAAAACCATAATGATATCTGCTACAGGTTGAGCCAGTTACACTGTTCCGGATACTTTGTAACCCAATGAAGACCTGCTGGGGCCTTCTGGAGAGAGACCCCTCCCCCTCCCCCATATCCTCTGCTTTAGCTCCTCTCTGAAGTACCTAGATAATCGTATCTACCGCATATGTCACATTGTTTTACAGAGGCTAAAACCACCACCAAATGGGAGAAATTAATAATTGACAATCATGAGCATGTAGCCCTCAGACCTATCGGTTCCTACAGATTGATGCTGTGAACCCCTATTACTTCACTGTCAATCCATCATTACTGTGCACCAGCTGATCACATAGCCTTGAACATCCCTCCCTCACCTGGACTGTAAAAATGCTTTGCTAAAACCCACCAGGGAGCTTGGGTGCTTTGAGCACTAGCTGTCCTGGACTCCTTGCCTGGTGCCCTGCAATAAACATTGAACTTTCCTTCACCACAAGCTGGTGTCAGTAGACTGACTTTACCGTACATGGGCCAGTGGACCCAAGTGTGGTTCTGGAACACTCTGGGTACACATTTTCTCATCTAATATTCCAAACAGCCCCCTTCACCCCTCTGCCCCACACACCACCATAGGTTCTACTTTCTGGATTTTCAGTGACTCAGAGACATTACTTAAATTTCCCGGGATGAAACAGCTGTTAATTAAGTCAATTTGTCCACACGATTGTGATCTCACCTACAATTCTGTCTTGTTCCAGTGGCTCCAGGTTTTATGACCATAAACCCATCGGTAAAAATTGCACCATGTGTGGTAGGCTGTGTTTTCCAAATATTAGCCACAACATTTTCTCCCATGCATATGCTCTTCTGCTCAACCCCATCAAGCAGTGGAGTTTTCCCCCCACCCTTTTGAATTTGTGACTGTTTTTAACCAATAGAATAGAACAGAAATAGAGAAATGATGCTGCTCCTATTTTAGGCATGTACTGTAACTGGCCTGGAATCTTCTGCATCTTCCTCTTGGAAGGTGCTTGGTTCTCCCGCACCTGGTACCCAGCCTCCATGCTGTAAGAAGCCCAAATAAGGGAGAAGCTGCGTATAGGCTCACTAATCGACAGTCCCAGACGAGCTCCCAGGCAGCATCCAGCATCAGCTGTCAGCTGTGGGAGTCGTCATCTTGAGCATCCAGCCCTGTTGAGCATTCAGATGACCGAAACCACATGGGAAATCTCAGGTTAAAACTCCTCTGCTCTTCTTGAAGCAGTTACAGAAGATGGACCATCATCCTTCAGGTTCCCATAAGAATATGGGAGTAAAATCTCTGAGGGAGGGATGAAACAGGAGGGAAGAGGGCAGGGTCCAACTTTTGCAAGAATGACATAGCTCAAGGACACAACATAAACTGATTAGAATCAAATGGATCCAAGGTGGCAGACAAGTCAACTTGGTCCTCAACCAGCAAGCTAAATGGCACTCCCGGAGGTGACATGACAGTTTCAAGGCATATCAAAAGATCAGAAAGTGGGTGGTGGTCCAGTTCCTGGAAATCTCCATCCCTTCCCAAAATCATTGGAATAGTCCTCCCACTTATTAGCCTATGAAATTACTCAACCCATAAAAGCTAACCTTGCTACATTTTGAGGCTGCTGCACTTGCCCTTTGCAAACTACTCCGCTGTTACAGACTTAGAGAACAAACTTAAGCTTACTAGGGGGGAAGGGTCGAGGGGAGGCATAGTTTGAGATTGACAGGTACACACTGCTATATTTAAAATGGATAACCAACAAGGATGGATTGTATAGCACAGGGAACTCTACTCAATATTATGTAACAACCTAAATGGGAAAAGAATTTGAAGAAGAATGGATACATGTATATGTATAAGTGAATCACTTTGTTGTACATCTGAAATGAATATATTGTTAATCAACTATACTCCAATATAAAATAAAAAGTTTAAAAAAAATGCCTTACTCTACTGAGCCCAGATAATCTACAGACTGTGAGAGATGGTAAAACATTATTTTAAGCCACGGAGTTGTGAGGTAATTGGTTATATAGCAGTGTTAACCAAAACAGCATGCAAGCCTAACATATATTTATATAGTTATTTGTGAAAATAGCTTAATACATAATGTCATACACAAAAACAGGGATAAAAAAGATGAGGTAAACATGAAATAATTAGCATTTTAAAATATTTTCTGAATTATGGTTGTTTTCTTCTACTATCCTTGGTTAAAGGCCAAATATACAGAAGGGCTAAGTAATCAATAATGACAATTGATGGAATTCCCTTTCAAATAGTCTTCTTGATGATACCACAGTTTTGTGCTCTACTGTTTGTTAATTCTGATTAAATCATCAATATTTCTGTCTTGGAATATGGACAATGGAGAAGTTGTAATAAGAATTGGAAAAATAGTGCTACTTTGATTTTGCTATTTCCTTATTTTTATATCACTAATACTTTATTTTTTTTTTTTTTAATTTAACTATGGTAGGTAGTTTTAGTCACTCAGTTGTGTCTGACTCTTTGTGACCCCATGGACTGTGGCCCGCCAGGCTCCTCTGTCCACGGAACTCTCCAGACAAGCATACTGAAGTGGGTTGCCATTTCCTACTCCAGGGCATTTTCCTGACCCAGGAATCAAAACTGCGTCTCCCTCATTGCAGGCAGATTTTTTACCATCTGAGTTGATTTATTAAAATATTGTGTTAGCTTCAGGTATACAGTTTCAGATTCTTTTCCATTATAAATTATTTTAAGATATTGAATATAGTTTCTATGTTATATAGTAAAATCTTTGTTGTTTATTTTATATATAGTAGGCTGTATCTGTTAATCCTATAATCCTAATTTATCCCTCCCCCTTCCTTTTCCCCTTTGGTAGCCATAAATTTGATTTCTCTGTCTGTGAGTCAGTTTCTGTTTTGTAAATAAGTTGATTTGTACTATTTTTTAGATTCCATATATAAGTGATATTATATAATCTTCATCTTTCTCTGTCTGACTTACTTCATTTAGTAAGGAAATCTCTAGATTCATCCATGTTGCTGCAAATGACAAGCTTTTGTTCTTTCTATGACTGAGTAATATTCCATTATATATATATATAATATTCCATTATATATATCTCCACATCTTTTTAAACCAATTGTCTGTTGATGGGCACTTGAGTTGTTTCCATGTCTTAGCTATTGTAAATAGTGCTGTTATAAACACTGGGATGCATATATCTTTTTAAATTATTATTATTTTTTTTTTAAGCAAAATACATTTATTTCTTTTTTTTTTTTTTTAGTTTTTTATTTTTTAAATTTTAAAATCTTTAATTCTTACATGCATTCCCAAACATGAACCCCCCTCCCACCTCCCTCCCCATAACATCTTTCTGGGTCATCCCCATGCACCAGCCCCAAGCATGCTGCATCCTGCGTCAGACATAGACTGGCGATTCAATTCACATGATAGTATACATGTTAGAATGTCATTCTCCCAAATCATCCCACCCTCTCCCTCTCCCTCTGGATGCATATATCTTTTTAAATTATTATTTTTAAAAATCTCTTTTGGATATATGCAGGAATGAGGTTGCTGGATCAAATGTAAATCTATTTTCAGTAGCTTATGGAAGCTCCATACATTCCCATCAACAGTGTGGGAGGGTTCCCTTCTCTCCACATCCTCTCCAGAATTTATTATTTGTAGACTCTTTGATGATATATACATTGAATTTTGTTTGCGTTTGTTTTCTTCTGTATGCTGAAATCTTTTCAAGCTAGTTGTCCCTTTCTCAAGGATCATCAAGGAACACTGGCTGACATAATCTGTCTGCAAAGCCCCTTCAATTCAGTTCAGTTCAGTCGCTCAGTTGTGTCCGACTCCTTGCAACCCCATGGACTGAAGCACACCAGGCTCCCCTGTCCATCACCAACTGTTGGAGCTTGCCCAAACTCATGTCCATCTAGTCAGTGATGCCATCCAACCATCTTATTCTCTGTCATCCCCTTCTCCTTCTGCTTTCAATCCTTCCCAGCATCAGGGTCTTTTCCAATGAGTCAGTTCTTCACATCAGGTGGCCAAAGTATTGGAGCTTCAGCTTCAGCATCAGTCCTTCCAATGAACATTCAGGACTGATTTCCTTTAGGATTGATGGCTTGGATCTCCTTGCAGTCCAAGGGACTCTCAAGAGTCTTCTCCAACACACAGTTCAAAAACATCAATTCTTTGGTGCTCAACTTTCTTTATGGTCCAACTCTTATATCCATACATGACTACTAGAAAAACCAAAGCTTTGACTAGATGGACCTTTGTTGGCAAAGTAATGTCTCTGCTTTTTAATATGCTGTCTAGGTTGGTCATAGCTTTTCTTCCAAGGAGCAAGCATCTTTTTATTTCATGGCTGAAATCACCATCTGCAGTGTTTTGGAGCCCAAGAAAATAAAGTCAGCCACCGTTTCCACTGTTTCCCCATTTATTTGCCATGAAGTGATGCGACCAGATACCATGGTCTTCATTTTTTGAATGTTGAGTTTTAAGCCAGCATTTTCACTCTCCTGCTTCACCTTCATCAAGAGGCTCTTCAGTTCCTCTTCACTTTCTGCCATGAGGGTGGTGTCATCTGTATATCTGAGGTTATTGATATTTCTTCTGGCAATCTTGATTCTAGTTTGTGCTTCATCCTGCCCAGCATTTCGCATGATGTACTCTGCATATAAGTTAAATAAGCAGAGTGACAACAAAATAGCCTTGATGTACTCCTTTCCCAATTTGGAACGAATCCTTTGGTTGATGTCCACTTCTGACTGTTGCTGCTTGACCTGCATACAGATTTCTTAGGAGGCAAGTAAGGTGGTCTGGCATTCCCATTTCTTTAAGAATTTTGCACAGTTTGTTATGATCCACACAGCAAAACCCCTTAACCCAGCTCATATAAATTGCCAGTCACAACCTGCTTTGCTGAAAGAGGGTGAATCCTTGAGTCTACACAGGAGACTCTCCCCCTTCCCTCAGGACACTCACTGCTCAAATCTGTTGACAGTATGACCATCTGATGGACTGAGTAGAGGGTGTCCATGTCAATCCATGTGAATTAAATATTAGTACAGTTTCACTTTTTCCTAGATGTTAGAGAAAACATAATCAATGCTTCTGACACCCTAGTAGTCTCTGTTCACATTCTGGGTACGCACACCCACTTGAACATCACTGGGCTTGCAGACAGAGTGCAGACCCCTCAGTGGATTCTGCATGTCCTGAAGTTCTTGCTTTCTCACCCTTCCTGCCCTTCCCCTCACTCTCACTGGCTTTTCTCACTTTCCTTGATACACAGAAGAAATCCCTAGCATGGCAAGTCTCTACACTAGGGTCACCTCGACATACTCTTAAAAAGGGAGTGACAGGTGCATGAAGAAACAGACACCTAAAGACTCCAGGCAGAAAGATTAGAAATTTCATTTCATGTTTGGAAACAATTATGCTTATAATTTTGCCTTTTACAGAAATAGAACCACATATCAACTTCTGAGAGGGAAAAATTAATCCTAAATAAATGAGGTTTGCTGTTTAATATCCAAGGTATTATATCCTGGATTGTTTTAGAGAACATTTTGTTTTCCACCAAAAGCAGCTGCTCCCTTTTTTAAGAGCACAAGTTAATCTACTTTGAGGAAATTAACAGCAGAAAGAAAAGGCCTTGCTTGGACCACGACCAAGGTAGATGTATTAAGTTTTAGTCATGATTGTTCAGTACTAATTACAGTAGAATCCACAGCATACTCCCATTAAGATAAACCACTTTTAATAAATACATAGGTAAATAGGAAAAAATGAGAAGTGGTTGATGATCGACCTAAGCAAAAGATACACAGCAAAGGAAAATTAGGTATTTTGCAGTACAGTGAGGCTTGGAAAAAGTTAATGAAAGTGCTTTTCCTGTGAGTGTAATGTATGTTCAAGAAAATACTAGCTTCTTTCAGATATGTCCCTGTTACTCTAGGATGTGTCTTTCCCTATCAGAACTGTGTACAGGGCACTCATCACCACCTACTCTTTGAGATCATTCAGAGTATGCAAGAGAAATGCAAACAAGTGGAATGTGAGGCTGTCAAGGTTTCTCAAGGTGAAAAGGCCAAGGGCACACCTTGGATATCTGTCATTACAGCAGGCTTTTTATAAACCTCAAATCCTCTAACTTTAATGTGGAGAGATTAAAAGACAGACATGTGTGTCTGTCACCTGGAAAAACAAGGGCCTGCTTTCTTTAATGTTCCTTGCCAGCCCAGATGATTCATTAAACAGAGTCAGGGAATGGAAGAGGCAAGGCCTTTCCACAAAAGTTGTCATTGCTTCTGCTGCCTCGATCTTAAACATGGTCCAAATTCAGACTATCACTACACACACCAAAACTTCCTGCTCCCTTTTTTTGTTTCCGACATGCAACAGGAACCTAATTCCCCAACCAGGGATCGAACCCACATCCCTGGCATTGAAGGTGCAAAGTCTTAACCACTGAACTGCCAGGTAAGTTCCGAAACTTCCTGCTTCTAATGCCATTCTCCATTCAGAGTGAAAAGCAGCAATAAGACAAAGAAGAGAAGCCCTGCAGTGGCTTTACGGTGACTTAAGGTTAAATGGCTTTTACTGACACAATCATCTGACTGTCCATTTCTTCATGCTCTTGTGGTTTGCTGGGTGATTTGGAGTGAATGAAAGAAAAGCTTTTCTTTTGTAGCGCGGGAGAAGGGCTGTTGTGAGAAGGGAGGTGGGAAAAAGAGAACTAACAAGCTGCTTGCTCCTCAGATGTTTTCCTGCAGGCAGAACTTGGGAAAGACTTAAAGAGATAAAGGCTGAGGATCTGAAAGTTAGCCATCTTTGGTGCTATTTTGGATAGTCTTCCTGGACCCCCAGTTAGGAGATGCTTGTTTAACCTACATTTATTAGAGCTGTTATGACACTTCACCACAGTTTTCTCTCATCTGGGCAGTGACTTCGCTCTCTTTTGGATTTTACAGTGATTAGTGCACCGCCAGGCAATTATGTGAACCTCAAAAAATATTTTTTGAATGAACTGATTGAATGTATAAATCCATCAGGTTTTTGTTTCAATTTAAAAAATGATATAATGGACGTTAATGAAACTTACTGTAACAATAAAAAAAATGGACAAATAAGCTATGTGTTACACAAACATGCATATAAGGAGAGAAGGAGAAAAAGCAGAAAACAGATACCTAAGTAAACTCAATTGTTTTAGGCATTAAAGAATCAAAGATTTTAAAGAGGCTGTTTGTTAAAGCTCCCTGTCATAGATATATTGAACCTTGTAAACCTTTACCTGTTTACAAGATATTTTGCCTGTCTCCTAACTTCCACACTCTTGAACTTTGTCTGAATCTCACTAAGTCATAAGTTCCACGTTCATTATAGGATTTTGTTTCAACATCTAGCTCCTTTATCTAGGAGATCTGTAACCTTGGGCAAATCACCTAATATCTCTAAACCTCAGATTAATTTCTTTCTTTTTTTAAATTTATTTTTAACTGGGGGAAAATTGCTTTACAATATTGTGTTGGTTTCTGCTGTTCAACCACGCAAATCTGTCATAAGTGTAGATATATCCCCTCCCCCTTCTTCCTCCCTCCCCTTCCCCCAACCCCACCCCTCTTGATCATCACAGAGCGCCAGGCTGGGCTCCCTGTGTTACACAGCAGCTTCTCACCAGCTATCTATTTTACACATGGCAGTAAAATACACACGTCGATGCTACTTTCTCCATTTGTCTCACTCTCTGCCTTCCCCGACTCTGTCCAGAAGTCTGTTCTCTACATCTGAGTCCCCATTCTTTCCCTGCAAATAGGTTCATCAGTACCATTTTTCTAGATTCCATATATATGCATTAATATTTGATATTTGTTTTTCTCTTCCTGACTTACTTCACTCTGTATAACAGGCTCTAGTAAATCTCACATTAATTTCTGAATCTCAGCTAATTTCCCTACAGAGGTAAAAAGGAAATACATAAGTTAAAGCATTTTGCAAACTTATGAACAGAATATATTATAGCTGTTTTTTTTTCCTAACATAAAGTTATCGAGTTTATAGAGAGACCCTATAACACAGTCAGAAGGCAAGTAAGACTCTGGAGTAACGTTGCCAGCCAGATTCAGTGGCTCTGCAAGCGTGGTCTAGTTGCTTAACCTTTCTGTGTCTCAGTTTTTCCACTTGTGAAATGTTAATAAATAGAGTCTTCGTGAGGACTAAATGAGGTAATTCTCGTAAGGCCTGTGTTGGCATGCAGTAAGCCCTCACTGTTGGTTATAATTATTATGGTGACAACTCATACTGAATCTTCATATTTGAGAAAATTTCGCCTCTGTGAAACTGGAATTATTTCTAATTTTAGAGAGATGAAAGGAACCATAGGACTTTCACCTTGCTACAAATAGACCTTGTGGTCTTTACTCGGTCCTGCTGTTTGGCTGAGAAGTGGTAGTTTCACCTCAAATGCCCCTTAAATCCTCTTGGCAAACTGACCACCCGAAGTGGTCAGCACTTCTACCATTGTGCTAAGAGATCCACTGGCTTTTTAGCCTTCCCTCAGATCACTGGAGCAACATAGAGAAGACCAGTTTTCCATTAATGCTTCAGTGCTTGGATTTGGTGCAATTCTCAAGTAAACTAACACTTGCTTCAAAGAGTCGGACACGACTGAGCAACTGAACTGAACTGAATTGATGGAAGCTCTTTTGCACTAACGATGACAGTATACATTTTTCCCACTAAAGAAAGTCCAATATATGATAGTCTCAATTTACAAAACAGATATAGGCTTTCTACAATGCAAAATTTTACCACCGATGGCTTTTAAGTAGCAATTTACTGTGTGCATTTGAGTATGAATAGTTTACAAAAATATAAGTAGACGTTAGAACTTTACAATAATGCGCCCATCTACTGTATAAAAATAGGCTCAACAGTAAAGAATTGTACTTCTCATACCACTCTACCTTCTGCCATAGAAAAAGGTGGTTTTAAAAGTGTGAGCACATGTATTTTATACTTACATATTTTTTAAATTGAGGTATAATTGACAGATAACATATTAGCTTCAAGTGTACAACATAATGATTCTACATTTGCACACAGTGTGAAATGATCATCCAGTCTACTTAACATCTGTCACCATACATAGTTACAGAATTTTTTTTCTTGTGATGAGAACTTTCAAGATCTGCTCTCCAAGCAACTTTCAGCTATGCAGTACAGTGTTGCTGACCACAGCCATCATGCTGTACATTATATCCAGTTTTATAACTGGACGATTGTACCTTTTGACTCCCTTCACCCATTTTGCCCAGCCGCCAACCCATCTCTGGCAACTACCAATCTGTTCTCTGTTATCTATGAGCTTGGTTTTGTTTCTTTCTTTGTTTGTTTTTAGATTCTATATATATGAGTGAGATTATACAGTATTTGTCTTTCATTGTTTGACTCAATTTTACATTGCATAATGCCTTCAAGGTCCATTCATGTTGTTGCTAATGGAAAGATTTTTTTTCTTTTGGCTGAATAATATTCCATTGCATATGTATCTGTACATACTACAATTTCTTTATTCATTCTGCTGATGGACACTTAGGTTGCTTCCATGTCTTGGCTATTGTAAAGAGTGCTGCAGTGAACATCAGTTCAGTTCAGTTCAGCTGCTCAGTCATGTCCGACTCTTTGCAACCCCATGAACTGCAGCACGCCAGGCCTCCCTGTCCATCACCAACTCCCGGAGTCTACGCAAACCCATGTCCATTGAGTCAGTGATGCCATCCAGCCATCTCATCTTCTGTCGTCCCCTTCTCCTCCTGCCCCTAATCCTTCCCAGCATTAAGGTCTTTTCCAATGAGTCAACTCTTCTCATGAGGTGGCCAAAGTATTGGAGTTTCAACTTCAACATCAGTCCTTCCAATGAACACCCAGAACTGATCTCCTTTAGGATGGAGTGGTTGGATCTTCTTGCAGTCCAAGGAACTCTGAAGAGTCTTCTTCAACACCATAGTTCAAAAGCATCAATTCTTTGACACTCAACTTTCTTTACCATCCAACTCTCACATCCATACATGACCACTGGAAAAACCATAGCCTTAACTAGACGGACCTTTGTTGGCAAAGTAATGTCTCTGCTTTTAAATATGCTATCTAGGTTGGTCATAAAGTGTACAGAAATCTTTTCGAGTTAGTGTTTTCATTTTTTTTCAGATAAATATCCAGAAGTACAATCGCTGGATCATATTGTAGTTCTATTTTTTTAAATATATTTTTTAAGGAGCCTCCATAATCTTTTCCTTAGCCTTTGCACTGATTTGCATTCCAACCAATGGTTCATGAGGGTTCCCTTTTTTCTCACCAACACTTGTTAATTGATGTCTTTTTTATAATAGCCCTTCTGAAAGGTGTGAGATGATACCGTTACATGGGATATCATTCTCCCAACCATGTATAGAGTGGGTTGAAGCAGGAGGAACTGAAAGAGGGGAGCCCTTTTGGGAGCTAACCCAGAAAAAAGGTACAGACAATGAATGGTACAGATTCTGGAGTCTGCAGAATGAGAACTGACTGTATGGCAGAGCAGGGAGGAAGAAAAACAGTTTCCACTCTAAAGTCCATCATGTTTTATTTCCCCATCATGTTTTCTTTCTTTCTTTATTTATTTTTTGAAATGTGTTTTCTGCATGACATAATTTTTTTTCCCCCTGCCTGCTCCATGAAGCTTGAAGGATCTTAGTTCCCTGACCAGGGACTGAACCCACATCTTTGGCAGTGAAAGCTTGGAGTCCTAACCACTGGACCATCAGGGAATTCTCCTACCATGTTTTAAATACAAAGCATTAATGAACAATTCTCAAGGATGGATGTTCAATATGAGACTCTTCTCAATCTGGAGTTAAAGAACCAAAAGCCAATACTGTTCTGGAATCCTGCCTTTAATGAGTGTGATGTGTGTTTTTCCCTTTCAGCTTTCATGCAGTGTGGTGGGTGCTTATGGTGTTGAGGCACGTCACATACCAGCTGGGATGCATTCTCCGTGGTTTGCTCTTTTGATTGTGAGAGATATAACACACCTTGGAGGTCTCCAGATTATTTAATGAGACATTCAGCAGCATTTCCTTCACTTCTAGGCAACCAAAGCACAAACTCTGTAACAGCTGTAGTTGTGGAGGGAGTGAAGAGTGATGATGTATCCTTAGTACATTGTTTTCACAGTTTCCATTAGTCACAACTATTAGAGAAGGAAATGGTAACCCACTCCAGTGTTCTTGCCTGGAGAATCCCAGGGATGGGGGAGCCTGGTGGGCTGCTGTCTATGGGGTCACACAGAGTCGGACACGACTGAAGTGACTTAGTGTAGTATAGTACAGTCAACTGTAAGCGGCTTCCCAGGTGGCTCAGTGGTGAAAGAATCTGCCTGCAATGCAGGAGACATGGGGACAGAGGTTTGATCTCTGGGTCTGGAAGATCTCCTGGAAGGGGAAATGGCAACTCCAGTATTTCTCCCTGGAAAATCCCATGCACAGAGCAGCCTGGTGGGGAACAGTTCATGAGGCTGCAAAGAGTCAGACACGACTGAGTGACTGAGCTCACACGCACAGTGAGCTGTAAAGTTCTCTAAATCCATTCCATGCCCCTTCCTCACTTCTGTAACTTCCTATTGTTAGAATACACAATGCGTGCTCATGCTACAGATTGCCAGGGGCGCATCAAAAGAAAGTATGAGAGAAAAAGAAAGAATAGGAAAGAAAAATTGTCTTAGTTTATTTGGGCTGCTGTAACTAAGCAACAAAACACAGCCTGGGCAGCTACTAAACAACAAGCATTAATTCCTCACAGTTCTGGAGGCAGGAAGTCCAGGGTCACGGTACCAACATGGCCGGTGAGGGCCTTCTTTGGGGATGCAGACTTTTTGTCCTGTTCCATGTGGCAGAAGGGGCAAGGGATCTGTCTCTTTTCCAAAGTACTAAGTCCAAGTGTGAGAGTTCCATCCCCTTCCAAATGACGCACTGCCTAATACTATCACCTTTAGGAGTTAGGATTCAACAGGTGAATGCTTGGAGGGTGGGGGAGGGGGAGGCGGGGAGACACATTCAGATCATAAAAACCCTCAAATTATTTCGTATTTGTTAGGTGATAAAACACACCCACACACATACATACATTTTAGTGAAAGAAGCAGGTGTCCTTATAAGCGGGCATGTGAACCTGTTGTTCTCATCAAATGAGTCATCAAAAATTTGAGAGTTAATTTACGTGAGTGGATGTGGCAGTGTTACCTTGACAAAAAGACATGAACACACACAAAACACAAATGTTCCTTACATAAACAATGAGCATACTGCATAATACCAACCACCCTCTATCAGATACATCCTACATCAGGCCCTTAATTCCACTCTCGTTTCATACGACAGCACTATAAGGTAGATATTATTGTTATTATAAACTCCACTTTACAGATGAGAACATTGGAAACTGTGTGATGATTAGCTAGGATGATGTGTAGGGCTCAGTGCTCACAGCTGTGATTTATTACAGGATGAAAAAGGTCCAAAGGCCGATCAGCAAAGGGAAAAGGCACAGGGGACAAAGCCCAGAGAAAACCAGGCACGAGCTTCCAAGAGTCCTCTCCCAGCAGTCACACAAGATGCACTTCATTCCAATACATTGCAACAACCCGTGTGAAACTTATCCGCCAGGGAAGCTCATCAGAGACACAGTGCCAGAGGTTTTTATTGGGAGCTGGCCACATAGGCACCCTCTACCAGCATAACAAATTTCAGACTCTTAGAAAGAAATAGATGTTTGGCAGAAAACACATTGCTTGTACTATTTGTGCCCAAAATAGTTTGGTCACAGTGACCCACTCTTACCTGGGAATTGTGATAAGTCTCTGAAAATTCAAGTTCCCAGACACCAGACAAGGGCCAGCCTTGCCAGCAGATCTTTCCAAAATGAGCCATCTCAGGCTTACTTTGTTAATGTTTTTTGACTTGACCAATTGTAGAGAGGTTGTCATTGAGGACAAAGGGCATGAAGCACCCAAGTAAAGTTCTCATGTTCACTTTAGAGATAACCAAACTGCATCTTGGGAAGGTTGACTGCCTTGATCAAAGTCACATCTATAAAGAGGCAGTGCTGGTACTAGAACCCAGGTCTTCAGACCACACAGAGCACCCGACTGATTGTTGTTGTCATTTAGTCAATAAGTTGTGTCCGACTCTTTGTGACCCCATGGACTGGAGCATGCCAGGCATCCTTGTCCTTCACTATCTCCTGGAGTTTGCTCAAACTCATGTCCATTGAGTCAGTGATGCTATCCAACCATCTCATCCACTGTCACTCCCTTCTCCCCATGCTTCAATCTTTCCCAGCATCAGAGTCTTTTCCAGTGAGTTGGCTCTTTGCATCAGGTGGCCAAAGAAACAATTTCAACTTTAGCATCAGTACTTCCAGTAAATATTTATGGTTGATTTCCTTTAGGATTGACTGGTTCGATCTCCTTGCTGTCCAAGGGACTCTAAAGAGTCTTCTCCAGCACCACAGTTCAAAAACATCAATTCTTCAGCGTTCAGCCTTCTTTTTGGTCCAACTCTCACATCCATACATAACTACTGGAAACCTGACTGATACGGAAGTAGAAAGCAGTCTATGTAGCCCATGCCCATCTCTGCAATTACTGGGGATCCCAATCAACTTGCTCAAGTTTTACTCATTCACTGTTAGATGTTATTAGAAAACAAACAAAAAAATACAAGTTGATTTTGCACAGGTACCTTTTTGGTCTACATGTTGGCATGACTATTTTCAATCGGGTATATTATAACTTACTGTCTCATTTCCTCCCTTTCCTAGACTGGGGAAATTGCCCTAATTTATTAAAAATTATTGAGTTCAGTTCAGTCGCTCAGTCATGTCTGACTCTTTGCTACCCCATGGACTGCAGCATGCCAGGCCTCCCTGTCCATCACCAACTTGCGGAGTTTACTCAAACTCATGTCCATTGAGTCAGTGATGCCATCCAACCATCTCATCCTCTGTCATCCCCTTCTCCTCCCACCTTCAATCCCACCTAAAAAATATTGCAATTCTTAATAACTTAAAATAACAATGAAAGAGGAGGGAGAGAAAAGGAAACCTCCCTCAAAAGAGAATGCTAGCTAACCCATGGTGAGAGTGATATAATCAGATCATTCAAGGGACGCTAAAGCCATCAGAGAAAAGCGACTGGAGAATGAGATATTCACAGTCCCAAAGAATCAGGTCCCAGATTAAATCTGAATTAAAAGGAAGAGGCAATACCCTGATGGTCCACTGGTTTAGGACTCAGTGCTTTCACTCTTGTGGCCTAGGTTCAATCCCTGATTCAGCAACTAAGATCCTGCAAGCTGTGTGGCACAGCCAAAAAAGAAAAAAGGTAATAAAAATTAAAACAAACTGAAAAAACCTTCAGCTCTTTGGTGATGAGAAAATGACCAAAAATCCAGTCATGGGGGATAGAGGGGTAAGAGGAGAATTCAAGGTGATTTATATAGACAAGCTTTATGTAACAGTACTGGGAAAACTGAGTATGTTATTATTAATATTTATCCTGAAAATATTTGCTTGAGATTCCAATTAAACATGGTGGAACATATGGCCATTTTTGCACAGTCCTTCCAGAAACTCACTGAGACAACAGTACTTCTTGTTCTTTTGGCCAAGCCGTGTGGCATGTAGAATCTTAGTTCCTCAACCAGGGATTGAACCTGTGCCCTCTGCAGTGGCAGCATGGAGTCTTAACCACTGGACCACAAGGCAAGTTTCTCAAAGATGTTTTTTAAAGTGCAATCCACAGAGAAAACAGAATGGGAGAAAAAGCAATAAAGCAATAGTACTGAGTGATGTAAACCCATTCTGGAAGGCAGAAAGCCAAGAGTGGAGAAATTACCAATTCTGTAACTTCAGTTCAGTTGTCGCTCAGTCGTGTGTTCGACTCTTTGAGACCCCATGAATTGCAGCATGCCAGGCCTCCCTGTCCATCACCAACTCCTGGAGTCCACCCAAACTCATGTCCATTGAGTCAGTGATACCATCCAGCCATCTCAGCCTCTGTCGTCCCCTTCTCCTCCTGCCCCCAATCCCTCCCAGCATCAGAGTCTTTACCAATTCTGCAATTTAGGAAGAACTAAAACCACAGTGCCCAAAGGAGACACTAAAGAAAACCTGATTTCCCTCATAGAAGCTCAGAAAGACTCAGAACAAAGGCACCAGGGACTTTTAAAGGTGAGGCTGAAGTAGGGAGTTCTGATAAAATCTGCATAACCATTACTGAATGGCATTAACCAGAGGAGAGTACAATCAGCAAGCAGTTCATTTTTCTCTCACCACCACCCTCAATCTCAATTAAACCTAGCTCCCCATCTGGAGATGACCAGGCTGATCCTATTGTGTTCCAGTCACATTCAAGTATGAGTTCAAGCTTGTTTTCAAGTATTCAAAAGACCCAGTAAGTACTGAAATGAAACTTTCACATCACAGATAGCTGTTTCTCTCTGAGCAGGCCCCACCTCAACCTCAAGAGCTGGAATGCAGCCTTTCAGTGTTGTGGGTTTTGTTTTTTTTTTTTTTGTTTACCACTTTCCTTGTTCTTTCTTCTCTCCACTCCCCTGCTGCTGTTTCTACATCTCCCAGGGTCATGTGTACCAGGAACAAGAGGAAACAGCAACAGACTTGCTAGGACTGTTACAATTGCCTCCCACCCCCATCCCCCAGGGCAAGAGCGTCACAGTGCATTTATGGACACTTCTCACACCTGTCTTCTCCTGCCCCATCACCAAAGGAGACCTCTGCCCTGCATTTCCTCACTGCAACAGCGCATGTTCTGCCTCACCTCCGAAAGGACCCCCGCAGCTCTGACTCCGACATTACACCCTCTAAGCAGGTGGTCATATATGGATGTGAGAGTTGGACTGTGAAGAAGGCTGAGCACCAAAGAATTGATGATTCTGAACTGTGGTGTTGGAGAAGACTCTTGAGAGTCCCTTGGACTGCAAGGAGATCCAAACACTCCATTCTGAAGGAGATCAGCCCTGGGATTTCTTTGGAGGGAATGATGCTAAAGATGAAACTCCAGTACTTTGGCCACCTCATGCAAAGAGTTGACTCATTGGAAAAGACTCTGATGCTGGGAGGGATTGGGGGCAGGAGGAGAAGGGGACGACAGAGGATGAGATGGCTGGATGGCATCACCGACTCGATGGATGTGAGTTTGAGTGAACTCCGGGAGTTGGTGATGGACAGGGAGGCCTGGCGCGCTGCGATTCATGGGGTCGCAAAGAGTCGGACATGACTGAGCGACTGAACTGAACTGAAGCAGGTGGTATAAAGCAGGGCCTTTCCAGGTGATTCTAACATGGCTCTTTTCCTAAGAGTCCACATAGCCTGTGGCATCTTTGCCTCATGAAACACTGGAATTGTAAACTGCATCCTCTGAAGACCCCTCTCTTGACTCTCCCATCACAGGCAGCACCAGTCAGCCAAGTTATCCCAAGGGAGAGTCACACTCTGGCTCTGGTATATAAGAGTTCACGCATATAAGATTCATATACTCTTAACTCTGGGTCTCCACACCCACCCAGCACAGCCAGGTAACTACTTCCTAATTCTAGTAGGAAATGAGAGATTTATTCCCTGGGGAAATGGGACAGAAGAGATTCAGGCTTGAAGGAATCTAAACACTTTTCTGGGAAAATATGTGAAAATTCACACACTAAATGATGGAACCTTTAGTTCCCTATGAATGTAGTGTTAGTCGCTCAGCCATGTCTGACTCTTTGCAACCCCATGGACTGTAGCTCACCAGGCTCCTCTGTCTGTGGAATTCTCCAGGCAAGAATACTGGAGTGAGTTGCCATTCCCTTCTCCAGGGGATCTTCCTGATCCAAAGATCAAACCCAAGTCTCCTGCATCACAGGTGGATTCTTTACTGTCTGAGCCATCAAGGAAGCCCAACATAGGCACTAAGTCCTATGCAAATTGGATAATTCTTCCTGCAAAAAACTACATAAGACTCTGAAAACAGAGCTAGAATTAAGACTAGCTGGGAGTCCTCCAATGAAATAGCCTAGTCACTTCCGCATGGTCATAAAACTTTGAAATGGACCGGAGAAGGGACTAAGCATGTACACAGAGCTTCCTAGAGGTTTCTTACTGCCCTAAGTAGTAAACGTAAATGAGGTGCCGCTGGTCAACAGATGTTTGAGGAAAGCCTCCTACATGAAAGGCAACCTGCATGGCCCCTGCCCTAAAATGCAGAAATAAGAGGTGTAGGGGAGGGCTAATACACAGAGTAGAAGAAAAAGGGCTTAATTATAACTGATTTCCTCAGAAATAAAGAAAAGACATTTCATCCATGGAAAAACATGATATTATTTCAATAATTGGAGAATTTTTAAAGATCTTAGAAAGATGAAGACTAAAATTTTAAAATTCAAGGAAAAGGTTGGAAAACAACATTGACAATATATCCCCCTCCTAAATTGGACATTCAGGGAGAAATTTTTAAATTAGAGAATCAGTCAAGGTGGTCTAACAATAAATTGATAGGAATTTAAGGAGAATAAAATAGAGGAAGAGGAGAAGAAGAAATTATCAAAAGGTAAATGACCAGAAAAAATCCTAGGATGAATAAGGACTCATGTTATCATAAAGTTAATACGAGATCCTTAATGCTTCTGGAAAGAACAAAAATAGGTTGTACATAAAAAAGATCTGAAATAAGAGTGCCCTTTGACTTCTCCTTGGTGCCACAGGAAACTAGAAAATAATACTGCAGTTCCTTTAAAATTTGGATGCAAAAGTCATTTCTAATTCAGAAAGCTGTTCTCAACCAAACATCAATCTAGCGCAACAGTAGAACCAGAGCATTTTCAGGCATGCAAGGACTCAAAACATTATCTCTCATATACTATTCAGTTGGCCACTACTGAAGGATATGTTCCACGCAAACGAGGAAGGAAACTAAGAAAGAGGAAGCCACAAGATTCAGAAATCCTGGAACCCAACACAGAGGATACAGGATGCCAAGTAAAATTCTTCGAAAGAGTTTCACAACTGGCCTGGAGAGAAACCAGCACAGACTGAAACAAGAACAAAAAGAGGGGCAGAAAAAACAGAGTCCAGGGGAAAAAGAAAAGGATACCTTTGATCTATGCAAAATTATAGAGGCTATTGGAGAGTTGAGAATAATTCATAATAAATAGATAATAAAGTAAGCAAATGGAAAATACTAAGGCAATGATTAACTATAGGAAACACAAAAAGTTGTGTAAGAAAAAAAAATGTAACCACAATAAACTACTTGACCCACAGTGACTTTTTAAAATGAAATTCCATCTTCTGCTCAAATGATCCACTACACTTTGAATAAAACCCACACTCCTTATCATGGCTTAAAGGAGTATTCATGATGTTTCCCCTTGCTTACTAAACTCCAGGAGATTTAGTAAGCTAACTGCTGCTCACCATGTACGGGACGCCACCTCCATGTCCCATGGTTTGTCATGGTACTCAGGTCTTAGTGCAAAGTTCATCTCCTCTGTGAGGCTTTCCCTGAGTAGCCAGTACAACTTAGTACTGGCTTCCCCTCAGTTCTATCACCATAACATCACTTCATTTTTATTTTCTACCTACTGCATCACTAGTTGAAATATTTTATTTGTTAGCATTTGAGAGGAAATTAGAATAACCTTATTTGCCCTCCTCCAGGGGATCTTCCCAACCCAGGGATCAAACCCAAGTCTCCTGCATTGCAGGTGGTTCTTTACCATCTGAGCCACCAGGGAAATCATGGATAGAAGGGCTTTACTTGTTATTTTATTCAATCCTTACAGCATCCTTGTGGAGTAGGTACTATTATTTTCTTTATAGACAAGAAAAAGGAGGCACAGTTAAACAACTTGGTGGAGATCACTTGAGAGCAAAGCTGAGAATCACACATCAGCAGTCTGGCCCCAGACTGTCTTCATTACCATCATGTTACTTGGACTTTCCTTACAAGTGCCATGAAGTGTGTCGACTCTCCTTACTCTTCCTCCTCAAAGCTTCAAGACCTTGAGAAGTACCCAATGCTTACACAGAAAGGACTCGTTACATGTTTGTTCAAGAAATGCATTACAGGACTTCCCTGGTGGTCCAGTGGTTCAAGAATCCATCTGCTATTGCAGAGTTAGGTACTCAGTCCGGGAAGATTCTACATGCTGTGCAGCTACAGAGCCCATCAGCCGCAACTACTGAAGCTCACATGTTGCAGAACCCATGCTCTGCAACAAGAGAGGCCACCATGATGAAAAGCCCACACACCACAACTAGAGAATAGCCCCTGCTCTCTGCAATTAGAGAAAGCCTGCTGGCAGCAACGAAGACCCAGTGCAACCGAAAATAAATAAAGAAATATTAAAAAGATAAAAAAGAAAAACTTTATTTAAAAAAAGAGAGAGAGAGAAATGCATTACAGTAATCTGAAGTCATCACCCTGAGGAAAATGAAAAGAAGGAGGTCGATGTTTTTCCTTCTTTGCTATTAGCTGTATCACTGACCACATCTCAGCTTTGTTTTCCTTTCAGCACCCATGGTTTCTGGTTCTTCTAGGTTTAGGACCTCCTGCTCAAGAGATTTCTGTCTTCCTGACAGGCTTTGGGTCATTTGGTGGCTCCATCACTTTATTATTATCTCTCCTTTCTCTCTAATCCTGTTAGCTCAGTTCAGTTGCTCAGTCATGTCCAACTCTTTGTGAGCCTATGGACTGAAACACACCAGACTTCCCAACACATCACCAACTCCTGGAGCTTGCCCAGACTCATGTCCTTATTTGCCCTCCTCCAGGGGATCAAGTCGGTGATGCCATCCAACCATTTTACCCTCTGTCATCCCCTTCTCCTCCCACCTTCCATCTTTCCGAGTATCAAGGTCTTTTCCAATGAGTGAGTTCTTCACTTCAGGTGGCCAAAGTATTGGAGCTTCAGTTTTGGCATCAATCCTTCCAATGAATATTCAGGACTGATTTCCTTTAGGATTAACTGGTTTGATCTGCTTGCAGTGCAAGGGACTCTTAAGAGTCCTCTCCAACACCACAGTTCAAAAGCATCAATTCTTCAGTGCTCAGCTTTCTTTATGGTCCAACTCTCACATCCATACATGACTACTGGAAAAACCAAAGCTTTGACTAGATGGATCTTTGTTGGCAAAGTAATGTCTCTGCTTTTTAATACGCTGTCTAGGTTGGTCATAGCTTTTCTTCCAAGGAGCAAGCATCTTTTTATTTCATGGCTTGCAGTCACCATATGCAGTGATTTTGGAGCCCAAGAAAATAAAGTCTGTCATTGTTTCCATTGTTTTGTCTGGTCCTGTTAAGACGGTATTCACTTGTCTGCTATACAAGGACTGAGGACAAGGTGGCCTCATCCTCTGTATGAGCCTAGGGTGAAATGGGTGTGATGGTGACTGTGTCTTGGGCCAAGTGAATCCAGTGAGTTCCCTAAAGGGCATCCAGAAGACTCGCTGGTAAAGTGGAGGGGGAAGAACAAGAAGCTAGAGACCACTCCTCACTGGACCTTTAATCCAAGAAGAAATCCAGAGTGCATACAAGCAAAAAATGATGATTTGGTCCCAAGCGACACTAAGACAGAACATTCCAGAGAGGATTTACAGAGGCCAGACAGTTCAGGTGGCCAGGAAGGGGAGCACTATAAGAGTATAGCATCTGTTTCCACTTACAGACCCAAATGGACCCTAAACAAAGTCCCAATAAAATCAACTCATCCCCCTGTCTTTTTTCACACCTCACACCACCACCACTCCCACTAATCCAAGCATCATCACCTCTTCGTTGCATGTCACTGTAATCTCCCAACTCAGCCTCAGCTGTCTCATCAAAGTGGACTCTCCTAATGGTGAATCTCCTTGTGAGAGCATCTTACTTTATAATCTGGAGAGTCTGATTACTTTCTAAACCATCAAAACCTGCCTCCTTGGGGCTGAACAGTTTCCCCCTCAACTTATCTCTTTCCTCTTGCATTTTACTATTTATAATCAGAAAGAAGAAACCTTCAGACCGTTGCTTGGAAATCTCAACTAAATCTCAGTTAACCACTTCCAAGTTCTGTTTTCCATATAGCTATAGCCACAAGTCCACTAAGCTTTCTTCTACTATATAATAAGGATTTCCTCTGGTTTCCTTGAACATCTTCCCCAATACTCTCAGAGCCCTCATCAGTAGTGCTTTTAACATCCATATTTCTAACAACAATCGGTTCAAGACAATCTAGGCTTTTCTTTTTGTGATCCTCAGATTTCTTCCATCCTCTGTCCAATGCCCAATTCAAAGCCACTTCCTTATTTTCAGGTATTTGTTACAGTCGGTACCAAAATTCATATTCATTTTCTGTTGTTGCTGTAACAAATTACCATAAATTTTGTGGCTTAAAAATAACAGAACTTTATTATCATAGAATTCTGGAGGTCAGAGTTCCAAGTTAAGTGAAGTGAAATGAAGTGAAAGTTGCTCAGTTATATCTGACTCTTTGCAACCCCATGGACTACAGAGTCCATGGAATTCTCAAGGCCAGAATACTGGAGTGAGTAGCCTTTCCCTTCTCCAGAATTTAGATACTAGTCAAATTCTCCAGGGGATATTCCCAATCTATATATCAAACCCAGGTCTCCTGCATTGCAGGCAGATTCTTTACTATTCCAGCCACCAGGGAAGCCCAAGAATACTGGAGCGGGTAACTTATCCCTTCTCCAGCGCATCTTCTTGAGCCAGGAATCGAACCAGGGTCTCCTGCACTGCAAGCAGATTCTTTACCAGCTGAGCTATCAGGAAAGCCCCTCCAAGTTTAGGTATAGAATTTATTTCCTTGCTTTTCCACCTTCTAGAAGCCACCTGTATTCCTTGGCTCAAGGCCCCTTTTCCATCTTCAGAGCAAGCAGTGTAGCATCTTCAAATCTCACTTTCTCTCTCCCTCCCTTGCTCCCTCTTTTCCCCTAACCTCTGCTTCCACTATCACAATCTCTTTATGTGAGCTTCCTGCCTTCCTCTTGTAAAGACCTTTGCAATTAAATTGATCCAAGCCAGAAAGTCAAAGATAAGCTCTCCATCTCAAAATCTATAACTTAGTCACAAAATTTTCTTTACCATAAAAGTTTCAGAGGATTAAGCCATGGGCATCACTGAGAGTTCATTACTCAGCCTACCACTTACCAACCACCTATCCTAGGCCAAGTATTGGATTACAAGTGTTTGCACAGTGGCAAAAAACTGGATATGCTCTCTGTCCTGAAGAAATGTACCATCTAGTGGGAAAGTACATCAGAGACCAATCCCAAAACCGAACAGATAATCACACGCATGCGTGGGTGTGGGTGTGCTCAGGTGCTTCAGCTGTGTCCGACTCTTTGAGATGCTATGGACTGTAGCCAGCCAGGCTACTCTGTTCATGGGATTCTCCAGGTGAGAATAGTGGAGTGGGTTGCCATGCCCTCCTCCAGGGGATCTTTTCACACCTATGTCTTCTGCATCTCCTGCATTGCAGGCAGATTCTTTACCCACTGAGCCACCTGAGAAGCCCAATCACACCCATAAATAACTGTAAATTGCAATTCCTGCTCTAAAGGACTTGGAATCACAGAGGATCATAAGATCAGCTGTGAAGTAGTGACATTCAGTCTGAGGCTGGCAGGGTGGTAAGAAGCTAGCTTGATGGGGAGCAGGGGAAAGGCCTCCAAGGCAAAAGGATCAGCCCTGAAGAAAAGTTTGGGGGGGTGAAGGAAGCTGGAAAGATGAAGTGAGGCTGCAAAGTAAGAGTGATCGGAACTTCTGGTGCCTTCTAGAGCACAGGGTTGAGGCACTTTTTAAATCAATGACAGATGTGATCACTCTGCTTTGTGGAGAACAGACTGGGGTGGGGGTGTGGAAAGATAGAGGTGAACAAAAATAGAAACCTATTAATATTTACCCACTTAATATCCATTTATTATATATATACCCATATATATTATATACCCATATAATATAAGCCCATTGACAAGAAGAGAGTGGCTTGAACTGTGCACTTGGCAGCTAAAATGGAGAAAACTGCAGAGATGTAAGATGTATCTTGAACCAAAAATAACTGATGGGACTTAGTATAATTAAATGTCATTTAAAAGTCTGGGATATGACCATAGGTATGGATGGATTATGAGGAACATTGTGTACTAATGGAGATGAGATGCAAGAAAGGGGAATGGACCATCCATGACCCTTGAAATAATATGAGAAAACAGGACTTAGGATGGAAGAGAGAATGATGAGCAAGTGCCAAAATCTTCGGTGGATAAGTCTGAGAGCATGTGATAGTTAAGAGGCAGAAAGAGATGGCACAGATGGCTGGACTGAGCAGGAGAAAGAGGATTTTAGAAGAAGTCTGATGTGGGGACAGAATGGGCAGGGTGAAGGAGACCAAGCCCTTCTAACTCGAGAAGGAAGAGAGTACAGAACGTGAGCCCCCACCCGAGGTGACGGAGGTGACCTCACCTGAGGGCTGGAGGGGTGGGAAGCATTTAAGCAAGGAGTTGTGGGGGTGCGGTGCTAATACTGAGTTGTAAAGGGTCCTATGGACACATTTGGTGGGAGGATCTAGAGAGAGCTGAGACAAGAGAGAAAACCCAGAGCATCAAGGGATAGTGAAGCGTGGAGATACTGTGAGCAAAGTGTGATGTGGTGAATTTAACTAGCCCCTGGGTTGCCAGTGTTGTGAGTTCTCCTAGTCCATTCCTTGAGAATGTCGGGTACACGGGGCCCTGTATTTACCAGCGGTCTGGAAGGGAGGCCAGGCACACGTTTCCTCATGGTCTTTTTCAGCAAAAGAATGGGTGATTGAATCTAGGTCCAGAAGTCTGGGGTTGCTCCTCCTTCCTTGCTCGCCTGGCCTTCTCTCCTGCTTCTGCTCAAACATCACCTCCACTGTAAATCCTCCCTTGACTTCTCTGATCAGCATTTTTCAAATACATAAATGTACACAGTCAAAAGGATCATGGAGATTTTCCTTTAATCTGTGTATAGAGAGCTTACTCATTCTTCCCTCCACTAGTTTTTTTTTGTTTTTTTGTTTTTTTTTAACTTCATTCTTTTTTACATCTGTTGGATATGTGGATGACTGCCAATCTTTTGTTATTACAAACAGTGCTGCAGTAAATTCTCTGGTTTGGATGTCATTTCACACAGGTACAAGTAAATACAAGTCACATCTAATTAAACATTAACAATGATGTTGAACTATTAAATCTCACAGTGTGTAGTTAAGTTCATGTGGTTGCAAAGGACCCCTCATTCCCAGCATCAAAATGTTGTCTTTTAACATCAAATTGTAGACTGATGGGCTACTGTGAATAAATGTTCTAAGAATGTCATCAAGAGGAGGAAAGGTGCCTGGTTGCCTGCTGGACTAGCAGACACAATGTTTTTTGTTTTGTTTTCAGACACAATGTTAATGTAAGAGGCAAGCATGAAATAATTAAAGTAGCATAAACATTACTGACATACGATATCCACATATTCACTAAATTACTGACACTACTAATTAGAGCAAATAGAATACAGACCCAAAAGAAAAGAAAAATAAGTTAATTTTCAGGAAACGTTCAAATAGTGACTATAGTAAGTGGCAAAATTGTCCACAGAAGATTTGAGACGTCTTGGTTCTTGAGGTATTTGAGTGGAATAGAATTGAAAGCTCGAAAAATAAACTTAAAAGAACAATCCTTCTTTAGCAGAAGTAAATGCCTAAAATGACCTAAGAGGTTTTTTCTTTCAAAATTCCAGTGTTCAATGAACACTGCCTCTAAGTGCCTCTTTTGTTGGATTTGTTTGCCAGCGTATGCATTAATTAGTTTGCTTAAAAACTGCTTTGTTTGTTACAACAACAGAAAATCCCCACGTTAAACGGTACTGGAACTAGTTAACATTCCTAGACACTTAGAATTTGTTCTAAATTCTCGTCAGTTCCTTGGGGTGTGGCAGGGGCATGGTCTCTTTACATACTGCCTAAATCCGAAGGCAGTAGTGATTTAGTGAACCGGCATTATTGAGTTTGTTTTTTATGATTTTCATGGGTCCAGTTCATATTGTTATGTAGCATCTTTTTGAATGAACTTTTCCAGAAATGTTTTCAATGTATGCTTACAATCTATGTACAGTTTCACCACTGACACTCTAACATCAGTCAGTAGCTGTATGAAATGAATCCGGCAATAGGCATTAAAACATGTGTTTACTGTTGTCTGTGTTTTTATAGCCCTCTATATTTTGGTAGTCAATTACAGTTCTAACATCAAATAAATTCCTATGTGGAAAAATATACCTACAGTTTGAAAACAAAGAAATATAAAACAGAATCAATGAATCTGAATCTAGGAAATCTAGAAAGAGGACGTTGATTTAGCTCAACCAGTACCTGTTAAAGCACCACTGATGGTACAGGGTTCATGCAAGAGAGGAAAGGTGAGTGCAGAGATTGTAGAATATGATCAATATCTTATTTCCTGACTCCAAAAGGAGACTCTGCTCTTAACCTTCCCATCTTTCACGTTCTCATTCCACTGTAAAACAAGTCACTGTTTTACACTCCACTGTAAAACAAGTCACATGAGAACATGGGGGTGAGCCATATGATGAGGGGCATCATGGAGGGGACAGATGGGAAGAAGGTATAAACGGCAAGGAAGGAATTTTTTTGATAGTTATTTATTTTAATTTTGGCCATTCCTGCTGCTAAGTTGCTTCAGTTGTGTCCGACTCTGTGCGACCCCATAGATGGCAGCCCACGAGGCTCCTCCGTCCCTGGGATTCTCCAGGCAAGAACACTGGAGTGGGTTGCCATTTCCTTCTCCAATGCACGAAAGTGAAACGTGAAAGTGAAGTTGCTCAGTCGTGTCCTACTCTACGCGACCCCATGCACTGTAGCCCACCAGGCTCCTCCATCCATGGGATTTTTTGGAAGAGTACTGGAGTGACTTGCCATTTCCTTCTCCACTGGATCTTTAGTTCTGTGCACGGGCTTTCTCTAGTTGAGATGAGTGAGGGCCACACTCTAGTTGTGGTACACTTGCCTTTCATTGCAGTGGTGTCTCTAGTTGTGGAGACACAGCTAGATGTTCCCTTTGGGCAAGAAGTTATTAATGAAATAGGAAACCTAAGCACCCCAAACTACTAAACTCTACTAAGAAATTATGTATTAACCCTGTTTAATGAAATCGCCATGTATACACTTCAAAATGAGATGAAGATCAAATAAATGCGGGTGCAGCTTCCATGAATTAAGTTCTGCTCTTGACCATTGTAGAGGATCAAAATATGACATCCCAAAATATGCCACTTTGTGATAAGGGTTATTTTAAGCTGAAGGCACAAGAGAGCCAACAGACACAGCAGGAAGCCTCCCTGGAGCCTCCCTTTCACTGACTAAAAGTAGAAACTTTTGAGAAATGAGGACTGCCCAGAGTCTCCTCTCCTGCAGAAGTTTTACAGCCACCAAGGAGCCAAAAAGTCAGTACTGAGATGGACCTGAACAAACAAATCTTACCCCATTAGTATCCCTTGTATATTTACCTCCCCACAGATTGCTGCCCTTAGAAATCTAAAACGTTTGCCTTTGTCTCATCAGTTCTCTACAAATGTGTTAGGATGTTATATAAACCCACATTCTAACCACCCTGTGAGTTAGTCATCACTGAGTTTCTCCAGTTTGTATGCAAGCTGCAGAGATAATCAATGGTTCTCCTCTTCTTACAGTGTCTTTTGTCAGCCTAATTTGCAAAACACCAAGAAATGAACCTAAAAGATGGAAGAAAACGTGTTTTCCTCCCCTACACTCTACACCTTGGGTCTTTATGAAATAAAAGAAAAAGATGAAACTGATAACATGTATGGTTAAAAAACAAAGAAAATATTTGTTGTCTTTCTGTTTGGTCTAAAGACAGATATTATCCTTTTTTAAAAAAAAATTGATTTATTTATTTGGCTGTGCTGGGTCTTAATTGTGGCATCCAAGATCTTTGATCTTCGTTTCAGCATGCAAGATCTTTTAGCTGTGACATCAAACACTTAGCTGCAGCATGTGGGATCTGGTTCCCTGATCAGGGATTGAACCTGGGACCCATGTATTGGGAGCTCAGAATCTTGGCCACTGGACCACCAGGGACATCCCTAGAGGCAGATATATTTGATATTCAAAGAACAGTGTGGAACTCTTGCTTCTATTTCTAGCTGATTACAGGAGCAAGAGCCAATAACTCTCCACTGCTGTAAAAACTTGATTATTTCAGTATCTTCCACCAGTCTTCCATGCTGTATGGACTACACTGTCCTGATTTTAACAACAAATAATTTAGATATAAAATTTTGTGCCTATGTATGTTTGTACTTTTTGTTGGAGGAGATTGTACATTCTTCCAAGATTTATAAAGTGATGTCAGACCCCAAATGGATTAGAACACCAGTGAAGGAGATAGCACACTGGACTAGGAGTCAAAATACCTAGCTCCTCATCATGTTGTGCTATTTATGGTCTTAAACAATTTAAGTTAGTTTTCTGATCTTCATTTTTCCTTACCTGTAAAATGGGAGTTAATAATATAATTGTCGTGCTTTCCTCATATGAGGATTTTGAGGTTATAATTCAGTGTTATGTAACATTATGTATAGCATTTAGAAATATAAAGCATCTCTACTATTGTTAAGCAAAGAAGTCCTTCTCAAAACCTGGATGTGTTTCCTCTATAAACATCAACACTAATCTTGCAGGTATACAGACCATTCACCAAACTTGAAAGCCATGAAATTCCTCATAATGCATTATTATGCTTTCCCAAGCAGACCTTACAACTCCACTTTAACTCTACTTTATATCTTCAAAGTTCAAAGAAACATTTATTGTCATTACAGATTCCTGCACTATACAACTCTGAATCTGAATCAGCTAAAATGAAATGAAAGGTACTAGGCAAAACTGCCCTTTACCATAGTGATGGAATGTTAACAACTGCTGAGTGATCACCATGTGCAAATCCATACTTGGCCTTAAATCCAAATTCTGTGAAGGTCTTTGTTGGACACGTAAGAGACATTCGTGGCATGTTTGGCCTAGAACATCCCAACAGGTGTCCCTTCTATCTAGATTTATAAGGAGTCAGAATTTGAACTTTCATGTCCTAGAATTCTTAACCACTTCCAGTCAAAATAGCAAAATCATTTTCTCAGACGAGGGGTTAGACTGTATATGCAATTGGTCACATATTCAGATCCACATAGCAAAATAAAAAAAAACCAATGAATTAGTTCTTTTTAGATGAAAAATAGAGCTGTTAATGTAACTAGCCAAATTTTACAAATATTTCACAATTTCTCAATCACAAAGAATCACGTGTTTTCAATAAAACTCTTCCAGACATTTGTTTGTTGTAATGTCATTTCCTCTATTTTTTTTAACTTGTCTTCCTTTTTCCTCTCTTCTTGACCTTTTCCCTATATTTCCAGAGTGTGATTATCTCTTTCTTTAAGATTTTCTTTCTCCCATTAATCACTGAACATGAGAGAAATATTTTGCAAAGTGGTTTTTCCTATAAAAAGGGCATGGCCTATATATGACAATAGGAAAATATTTATATGCTATGCTGTATTAATAAACTGATCTAATGTCTAAGTTATTTTAAGGATATAAGTACTCAATTTCTAGAGGTAATTCAGCCTGTAGACTTGAGAAGACGAATGAGAAGCACAGGTGCAACTGACACATGAAGCCTTGTGTGTGCTAGAAAAGACTTTCTGCTTTGGCTTCATGCTCACCGTTGATACTGTCAATCATAGCCTAGATCTTACAATAAGAATGTTTGCAATTGCAAAGTTAGGTTTAGAATCAGAGCATCCCCAACACTCCATTTTAAAACATTTAAACCATGTGGTACCTTAAGTTGATATTATGCAGTGTCCAATTTCAGTGGACTTAGTTGAATGGCCACTGACATGTATTACCAAATGGGCTATAGAGGCTCAGGAAAGCCCATCAGTAGGAATTTTTACCATATGTCACTTTAAATGTTTAGGGCATTTGGACAGCTGTTACAGGGATCGAGTTACGACACAAAGACTGCCATATTTACAACTGTAAAATGAGCAGATTGGCCACAGTTCCCTCCTGTGCTCAGAAAGAATGATAGTATTATACAGAAAGTAGAAGATGCCTGGGATAATGATGTCCATCTTGGAAGTTACCAGATTCTCATTCTAATATGGTAACCAAATCCCCTCTGGCATAATAAGGCTGACCATTCCACTAGGTTTGTCTAGAGTGGCATCTGTTAGAGGATTAACAGTTGCCAAGCCTAAAATAAGCTAGAGAAAGCCCTTCATTTTCATCTTCTTACCCTCACTGAGAATCAGACAACCTGAAACCCCAAAGATATAACTAAACCAAACATGCAAGGTACCCACAGTTTAGAAATAATTCTTCATTCATGCACAGAAATAGTTTACTCGTAACCCTAGACCTCCCAGTTTATACTATCCAGCTGTGCCCTTCTTTAAAAAAAATTTGAAACTTTAATTAAATGACCCAGGAGAACAGAAAAGGGAATTCTCTAGCCCCAGACCCACGATCATAGCTGAGTCCAAAAAGAAGAAAGACTCCAGCAACAACTCAATGAAAAGCCACGGACTCTGTTTACTATGGCCCTCCCAATGTCCATTTCCTCTGTGTAAAGACTTCTCCTCTTGCTATGCAGAGACTTGCTGTGTGTGGCTGGCCTTGATTACAGACCCCAAATTTTAATTCTCTGCTGACCCCCCAAAAACCCATTTGTGTCCGAGAAATACTTGCTGCAGTCTATTTGTTTTAGGTCAACCCTCCCCTGGTCTATTATCTTGATATCAGAAATAATGCACTTAAGGGGAACAGAATAGACCACCCCCAAAATGTGCCTCTTTAGCATAAGGACAATTTTGAGCTGATCATTTTTGAAAAGCTATAGACACAAAAGAATATCTGAAAACAGAGTAGAAGTTGCATTTATAAGGGAAATCCCTATTTGGAAGGGTGTCTCCCTCTCTGTGCCAGGAAAGGAAGGATAATAAAATCTCTAGAAACTCTTAACAAGGAGAAGGTATTGACTTAAACCTGCTGTTTATTCCTGTTCTCTGTGCGTTGTTTGATAACCTCCCATAACTAGCTTGCCCCAAACCTCAATATCTTTCTCTAGTCTTTAGCTGAAGATGATATTTAAGGTGGTAGCTTGGGTCATTCCAAGGAGTTGCTCAAGTTTTCCTGGACATTTTCGATGTACACAGGAGGTATACATGTTATTAAACTTGCTCCCCCTGACTCCTCTCCCATTAATCTGTGTTTTATTGTGGAGATATTTCAGCCAAGAGGGCTTCTCTGGTGCCTCCGTGGTAAAGAATCCGTCTGCCAAAGCAGGAGATACCAGTTCAATCCCTGGGCTGGGAAGATCTAGAGGAGGAAATGAAAACCCACTTCCGTATTCTCGCCTGGGAAATCTCAGGGATGGAGGAGCCTGGTGGGCTACAGTCCATGGCGTCACAAAAATGTCGGACACAGCTCAGTGACTAAACAACAGTTCAGCCAAGCGTAGTATAGAGGGAGAATTATTTTTCCTCCACTATAGAGCTAAAAGTCCTGATCTGAACTAAGAGACAGTATCTGAAATTATGAAAATAATTGGGAAATACACAATTACTGAAAGAAACCATAACTTGATTTTAATTCTTCACATAAATCTCTGTAATAATCAACTATTTTCCACTTTCTTTCACAAGATGTTAAGCCCATTTCAAATATTTAGACCTTAGATTCAATGACCCGACAAGCAAGAGAAATTCTTGCATTACAAATGAAAGTTTTCTTAACTCACCTTCCTTTTTCTCTACGGTTCTAATATCAGATGAAATTATTTACTACAGAGACTTACTACATGAAATACTGGCCAAAATGAAGCTCTCATCCATTGTTCTTGCTTTTTCTTTTATTCTCACCACCTCAGGTTCTACCAGTGCCCTTTTGTTAGGCCTGCTTAACTAGCTGCACTTCTCTGAGCTTGGCCTGAGGGGCCACATCCTGTGTCTGGAATGTGAATCCCCACCCCCTCCCTGCCAGGCCTCTTGTTTGGCCCCCTGCACACACACTTCACTTAACCATGCATCCCTGACAAAGGCTACTTGTCTCTGTCCTTTCGGATACACGTCATCTCCACTTTCATTCAGTAAATTATAATAGGTACTTCCCACTTTTACACACATCTTATTCAATGTGTACGCAATTTTTCTCACTCGGTTGTTTGTTCTGTATGTGTCCATCTTAAAATAATAGCTCCCAGGCAAGACTATGTCTGGAAAATTATCTGAGGACAGAACTTATCAAGGGCTTCCCAGGTGGTTCAGTGGTAAAGAATTCGCCTGCCAAACAGGAGATGTGGGTTCCATCCCTGGGTTGGGACGATCCCCTGGAGAAGGAAATGGCAACCCACTCCAGTGTTCTTGACTGGCAAATCCCATGGACTGAGGAGTCTGGTTGGCTGCAGTCCATGGGGTGGCAAAGAGTTGGACATGACTTAGTGACTAAGCAGCAGCAGCAGCAAGGCAGATCTTATCATGGTGTCACGTTAAAATGATAATTATGATAGAAATACTGAGGTAAAAGGTGAGTAGAAAGGTTTTTGAAATAAAAAAATTAAAAAAAAAAAACTTAAAGGAACCTTACATACACCTTAGACCATGCCTAGAACATATAATCATTCTTTCTTAATCTTAGTAAAATATAAGAAAACAGAGATGAGACTACTGGAAGAGATCCTCCAGTTTCCTCTGTAAAGGGCCGGGGGTTTTGTACTCATGCTAAAGCACCCATGAACTTACAAAAATGCATAATCCACTAAATTCCACCTGGGACAGGAGAAAGCTGAAAAACAAGACTGTTTATTCTCATAATTCTCTCCTTTTACTCACTAATTCGATACTCAGAGTATATTTTGCATCTGAAATTAGACAGACATGAGCAAGCCAGAAATAGAAATCTCTAGAGACTTTTTTCAACACAGCACATTTGCATGATCCGTTTTAATACAGAACTACATTTTCCACTCATTTCCTACTTAATCATAGTGGAAATTTTTGTTTGGTGAAAAGACACCATTGACACATCCTTTCTTGTAAGCACCGTTGTAGACTGGGATGGGTTGTGGATAAGCCCAGTTAGCAACTGTACTTAACACTCGCTTAGGAAACTCTGAATTGTGGCCTTTTTTCCCCCCAAAGTTCAGACTGCATATAGGACTCGCCTACTTCCAGGATGTTGGATAGCAATAGTACTTGCCCTTGCTTCTCTTTTCTTTAAAAAAAAAAAAAAAAAAGCTACTCTTCATTTTTTGAATCAATTGCAGTTTTCCAACGTGGGAAAACAGAACCCTTAAAAGGGTTCATTTCTACACCTTCCTAAGTAACAAGCATCTAGGCTCTATCCTTGATTAGCATAAGAATAAAAGTCACTAGGGTGCTCTCGAATTTTAAAAAAATGCCCTTAGGCTTATTTGATGATTTGTAACTCCTAGGAGCGTGAATTTCCACAAGGAACAGAGTAAGACCCTTCTGTTTTTAATAGAGATGGGACAGATTCCTTCCATCTCCCACCGTCACGTAGTTCTGAACCTTTGTAACTTTCAGCCAGCAGAAAACCGCCATGTACTACCAGTGACACCCCCAGACCTCTTCTCCAAAATCCCCCACCTCCTGTGCATCTCAGAAACTGAGAAGAGAAGAAAAAAAAAAAAAAGAAAGAAACTGAGAAGAGCTTCCTCTCCCTTTCCAGACTTCAAAACAGGCAGGGGAGGGAGCTGCGTGCCGCCTTTTATCTCGCTTCACAAATACAGCTGTGAAAAACCTTGAGGCGGCACATCCTGTGACGGGTTGAGCAGAAACCTGAAGAGAAAAATGAAGAGAAGGTTCGGTCCAAGCTTCATTGATAAGGAAGATGCTGCAAGCGTTTTGCATGGCAACTAGCCAGCCGGTTCTTCCTCCGTCCTCTATCTGCCAACTCTGTCTGAGGAATCGCGGGCTCAATTCATACACACATTGTTGTACAAGTACAGTCAGAATCATAAGCGGTTACCTTCATCGTGGGGCCAGAGCTCGAATACAGCAGCTAGAGGTGAGCAGAGGCAGAGGCGCTGCGTCCCGAGCTCTCCAGGAGGCGCGAGTCTGGGGAAGCGGCCGGGGTGGCGGCGGGCACACGTGGCGGGCGCGTCGCAGACTGGCCCGGGCTGCGAAGTCTGCTGGCTCTCCTGCAGATTGCATCAGCAGGAAGAGTCTTGAGGCTGTGTTTCCCCTACACTGCCCCCAGAGGGTAGCGTTTCTTCCAACACGAAAATTCCTCCCCTGCACCCAGCTCAGACCCTTATCCACCGCTCAGCTCACCCGTGGGGTTGGAGGAAGATGCTAGCGTTTCAAACACGTTACCCTTGGGTTAGTGCCTTGGCGTGTGCGTATCTTTGATGTGAAAATGTAGCATGTCAAGGAGGAGGGAAAAAAACAAAAACAGAACAGATCACAGACCTTGATTGCAGTTCCCTCCTAAGCGGGCTGCCTGCCCACCTGAGTTCCGACTCTCCCCAGAGCAACTTTCCCGGATTCCCCTGCTCAAAGTTACACAGTGGATTCCTGACATCTAAAACAGAAAATTTTAAACGTTATTATTCGCATAGTAAGAAGCACATGCATGGTTTTTGAGAGTTTGCCCAATCTCTGTTTCTCCCACCCCCTTCCTCTAGTCCCACAGTCCCTGCTCAAACTTTTTTCTTTTTTGGTCAATTTCTTTTGTACCTGGGAAAATCATTTTAATTGATTGACTGAACATGTAAAATTCTTTATGATTTGCCTGCTAGACCAGTTCATCCTCTCTGAGTCCTCTCTTGTCTTCTATATAAGAAAGCTCCAGCATTGCTACTTCTCCAGGTCTCAGGTCAGGCTCCAGGATTTTTGCTTAAATGCCCTTCTGGTTGACCGCAACTCACTCTGTCAATCAGGCAACTTCCCGTTTTTGTAACTATCAGCTGAAGTCTTTACTATGAAATTAAAGCTGAATCCCTCAGGCAGAACTGAGCCCTTGTCTGTGCACTGTGCTTTGTCCATATCCCTTATTTTAATTATTTGTTTGCATGGATGTGCTTGTCTGGGAAATCCCATGGACAGTGGAGCCTGGCAGGCTGCAGTCCATGGGGTGGCAAAGAGTCAGACAGGATAGTGACTGAGTATGCATACGTGATGTTAACATCATTAGATTATGAGATTCCTGAGGGTGGATCCTTTGTGGTAGTCATCTCCTAAAGCTAGTGTGAGGCAGGAGGCAGATACCTCCCCACCCCACAGCATCAAGCAATTGGAGATTTACCCCCTATGAACTGAAACTCTAGAATAAGCAGGACAATTAGGGAGGAGGCTGGGCCCTGCCCAGATCGCCACATATTTCTTTTCTCGAAGTCAGGAGATCGCCCCAACCACATATGTACAGAAAAGGTTCCTTGAAGGTCAAAGGGGGAGTATGTCAAGGGCTGTTCTACCCATATGCCTTTTCGGTTAAATCCATTTTGGCTAAGAGATGCATGTGCACACATGGAAGGATCCTGTGATATACCAAATATGGACTGTGAACCAGGCAAATCAGAATGATTGGCCAAAGGAAACCCAGAAGAGATACCACATAAATGTAATTCAAACTGCCACGAGGACTCAACTCAGCAACACTCTTGGAATCCACCTGTGTGGCTATCCACAAGTATTTTACTTTTTTTCCCCTCTTAATAAATACTTTATTTGGTTCATTACTTTTCCATCTTTGTGGGAATTCTTTTCTGCAAAGCCAAAGGGCCAGGACCTTTGTCACTAACCACTGGTCTAGTGGCTGGGATCTGGTGCCCTCCCCGCTGCGACCTGGCCTCAATCTCTGGCTGGGAACCCAAGCCCCACTCCAAGCCATTGCCTGGAGGCCCCTGAGATCATATCGATCACCCTGGAGAGGGAGTATTCAACATAAATGTGTGTGTGGATGCTTAACTAAATTTGGTTAGGTGAATGAATGGTTAAATTGTATGAACATAAATCAAGTAGCAAAGTGTCCATCAACTGCTGAATGGATAAATAAAATGTGGTATATTCACAGAATAGAATATTATTTGGTAATAAAAACAAATGAACTACTGGTGCATGCAGCATTTAACCTTGGAAACATTACACGAAGTGGAGGAAGCCAGTCACAAATGACCACCAGTCATGATTCCATTCATCTGAAATATCTGGAATAGGACAGGAAATAGATGGTTATTGCCAATCTGGAGTGAAAGGATGGCGGAACAGAGAGTCACTGCTAATGTGTATTGAGTTTTTTGTGGGGATGATGAAAATATTCTAAAATTAGATTGCGGTAAGTGTTGCACCACTCTGTGAATATAATAAAACAGAATTATACTCTTTAAGTAGGTCTTCCCTGTAGCTCAAATGGTCAAGAATCTGCCTGTAACCCGGGAGATCTGGGTTCGATCCCTGGGTGGGGAAGATCCTCTAGAGGAGGGAATGGCTATCCACTCCAGCATTCTTGCCTGGAGAATCCCATGGACAGAGTAGTGTAGCGGGCTACAGTGCATGGGGCCTCAAAGAGTTGGGCACAATTGAGCAACTAACACTACTACTATACTCTTTAAAAAGGTAAATTGTATGAGGTGAACTACATCTCGATAAAGGTATTTTTTAAAAAATCAGGTAGCTAGTAGAAAACTTTATGAGAAGAAATAAAGCATGGGAAGGTGATTGAGAGTGATGGGGTGACAGAGCTGAATGAATTAACGAGTAGATTCTGAACCAGGCCTGGCAATGACATCTAGGTCCAATGACTTTCCCATGAAAGGATTCTTTCAGCAATGAAGGAAGACAGAAGGCGGCATAAAGGCAAAGGGAAGCTGGAAGTAAAGCGAAAGGGGAATTGAGGGAGTTAGCATCGGCAGAAGGACCCGAGGACTATCCGCTGTGGCTGTGTTTGGTCTCCCATTTCCCTCTGGTGTTGAGAGGAGGGTCCCACAGATCTCCTTCACTGTGACATGCACACATTTCCCAAACTTCCCTCCCGGACACCAAAATTTCTGTTCTCAAATGAAGAGTGTCATCATCAGCCAAGACTGTCATTCTGTCATTGACTCAAGAAAGTCACAGTTAAAAGATATTGAGGGAAGTTGGATTCTTCAAACATAATGTAATCCATATCTGTATCCATAGGCAGTGTTTTTATTTTTTTATTTTTTGGTTTGTTTTTGTTTTTGCTGAACTTGAAGAAGAGATAGAATTTCTAGGAGTCTCCAGAGACACTAGCTTTGAAGGGGACTTCAGATTCCCAGGAACCCAGCTCCATTTTGTCATCAGTGTTATTAAAAAATCTGCTATTGTATTCATTATGAAGACTATATGCCAGCTATGTGCCTGCAAAATTTCTCTCATGTATCTTACTAAATCTTCTTTAGAGGAAAGAAAAGTCAC
The DNA here is from genome assembly GCF_016772045.2 of Ovis aries. NCBI lineage: Eukaryota > Metazoa > Chordata > Mammalia > Artiodactyla > Bovidae > Ovis > Ovis aries. The sequence continues at coordinate 190,672,486 of NC_056056.1, read as the reverse complement.
ATTTTCTCAGTTTCTGGGACGTGGTTCAGGAGAACTAACAGAAAACAATGAGGCTTTCTGTCATAAAGAATAGAGGGGGACTTCCTTGGTGGTCCAGTGGTTAAGAATCCACCTTGCAATGCAGGGTATGTGGTTTCAAACTCTGGTCACGGAACTAAGATCCCACATGCTGCAGAGCAACTAAGCCCAAGTGCTGAAACTACTGAGCCCAAGTGCTCTGGAGCCAGTGAGCCACAAATAGAGAGAAGCCTGCAGTGCAAAAGACCCTGCCAAGTAAAATAAGATAATAAGTATTTTTTGAAAAAGAAAAATAGAGGCACATCTAGTCTAGAATTCTACTCTACAAATTCAGAAAAAGACTCCTTTTCTGTAGTTTTCAAAATGAAAATTGCTACAAGGTTTTATCTTTTTTATATTCCCTCTAATACCTGCAACTATTATATATGTATATCAGTCAGTCAGTCAGTTCAGTCACTCAGTTGTGTCCGACTCTTTGCAACCCCATGGAACGCAGCACACCAGGCCTCCCTGTCCATCACCAACTCCCGGAGCTTACTCAAACTCACATCCATTGAATCAGTGATGCCATCCAACCATCTCATCCTCTGTCAACCCCTTCTGCTCCCGCCTTCAATCTTTCCCAGCATCTGGGCCTTTTCAAATGAGTCAGATCTTTGAATCAGGTGGCCAAAGTATCGGAGCTTCAGCTTCAACATCAGTCCTTCTAATGAATACTCAGGACTGATTTTCTTTAGGATGGACTAATTGGATCTCCTTGCAGTCTAAGGGACTCTCAAGAGTCTTCTCCAACACCACAGTTCAAAAGCACCAATGCTTTGGTGCTCAGCTTTCTTTATAGGCCAACTCTTACATCCATACATGACTACTGGAAAAAATATATGTGTGTATACATACACTAAATTTAATACTCAAAAATTCCTTTATACTATACTTCATGGAAAGTTTAAGAAATTTTCCAGGAAAAATTGAACTCAGTGGATTTACTTTTAGTCTTCTTCATTTTTTTGTTAATAAAAAATTTTATTCATTTACTTATTTTTGGCTATGCTGAGTCTTCATGGCCGCGCGGGGGTTTTCTCTAGTTATGGTGAATGGAGGCGACTGTCTAGTTGCAGTGTGCAGGCTTCTCACTTCAGTGGCTTCTCTTGTTGCAGAGCACAGTCTTCTAGGGTGAGCGGGCTTCAGTGGTTGTGGTGAATGGGCTCCGTCATTGGGATTCTTGGGCTCTAGAGAACAGGGTCAGTAAGTTGTGGCACATGGGCTTAGTTGCTCCAAGGCAACTAGGATCTGGGATCTTCCCTGATCAGGGATTGAACCCACGTCTCCTGCATTGGCAGGTGGATTCTTTATCCCTGAGCCACCAGGGACGTGCCTACCTTTAGCCTTTTTTATATACATGAAAGTGAAACTGTTAGCTGCTCAATTGTGTCCAACTCCTTGCAAGCTCATGGACTGTAGCCTGCCAGACTCCTCTGTTCCGTGGAATTCTCCCAAATCAGGGAACGAACACAGGTCTTCTGTACTGCAAGCAGAACCTCCACAGGCTGGGCCACCACGCATACTAGAATCTAAATTCCATGCAGAACTAGACTCACTGTATCAGAGAGTATTGGCCACCCCAATCAAAACTGGAGGGGGGGTACCAAGCTAGATGATGTGTGCCCACAGTATCATTGGTATTGACCACCAAAGACAGAAGGGGCTCAACAAGGGTTTCTTATTGAACATGGAAGATGTAGTAACCCCAGCTGTTCCTGAATAAATTACTAATCTGTGGGTCAACTGTCCCAGGACAAGACAGAGTTTTACAACTCCTTTACACTTTCTTTTGATCTGATTCTTCTTCTTTAATAAATTAGCTTACTTTTTAAAATGTTTATTTATTTGGCTGTGCTGGGATTTAGTTTCAGCTTGCAGGATCTTTAGTTGTGCATATGAGATCTAATTCCCTGACCAGGGATGGAAACCAGGCCCCCTGCTTTAGGAGAGAGGAGTCTTAGCCACTGGCCCACCAGGGAAATCCTTTGATCTGATTCTTTATTCTTGTCCCTCATGGAGCAAATAGACTCAAGCCTAACTCTATATCTCTAAACTAAGTTAAGAGAAGCCTTCCCTGCTGGCTCGCCTGCAATGCAAGAGATGTGGGTTCGACCCCTGGGTTGGGAAGATCCTCTGGAGAAGGAAATGGCAACCCACTCCAGTTTCTTGCCTGGGAAATCCCAAGGACAGAGGAGCCTAGCAGGCTTTGGTTCATGGAGTCACAAAGAGCTGGACACAGCTTAGCAAGTGAATAACAACAAAAGGCACTTTTTCATAAATAGTCATCAAACAAAGTGAAAGTTGCTAAGTCGAGTGCAACTCTTTGCAACCCCATGGACTATACAGTCCATGGAATTGTCCAAGCCAGAACACTGGAGTGGGTAGCCTTTCCCTTCTCCAGGGGATCTTCCCAACCCAAAAATTGAACCGGCATCTCCTGCATAGAAGGGGGATTCTTTACCAACTATCAGGGAAGCCCAACACAAATTAAGGAAAAGCACTGGTTTTAGAACTAGATCTGAATTTGTATTCCCGCCTTCACTAATTTGTAATATATAACTGTTTGTGAAATTATTTAATCTCATGGAAACTCAATTTCATTTTTTAATATCACTAATACAAAAAAGGAGTACCTACCTTAGAGGTATGTTTCAAGAGAGAAATGAGTTATTACATGTACAGTGCCCATCACTGGAGGCCCACTCTATTTGCTCCACACACCTCCTGTGGATCCTTCAATCCCAATCGCTTAGAATAAGTAACAGCCAATCATTTCCCATAAGGAATAAGTGAAGGATATGGACTGAAGGTGCAAGAAAAGAAATTCCAGAATCTTAAAGACACATCTTAACCAAGAAAAGAACATCAAGAGGGAATTTATGGAATCTTTCTTCTAAATCTTTTAAAAATAAGCTAACACCCATCTGTCTTGAAAAGATATTATAAATCTTTCTGCTAGCTTTCTATCATGTCTCAGGGTGCTTCTCACCCTGACTCACAAAGTTGGCTACTTTTTCCTTGAAACTCTTTCCTTCCAAGATGCTAGGCTGTCCTGGACCCTCTCCAGTCTCTCCAGCAGGTCCTTTCCCCTAATTATGATCATACTTCTTTCTTCTCCTGCCTTCTAGATGTAGGCAAGATAGCCATCCCACCTCAACCTGGCCCTGACACCCTCTTCCTAGGTGTCTCAATTGTCACTTCTAGTCTGATTGTCTCCAAAACTATGCCTCCAATTCTAATCTCTCTCCTGATCTCCAGCCTTTATTTCCAAAGGCCCATAGCTTCCCTCATAGCTCAATCTGGGTTTGATTCCTGGGTCAGGAAGATCCCCTGGAGAAGGAAATGGCAACCCACTCCAGTATTCTTGCCTGGAGAATCCTATGGGCAGAGGTGACTGGCAGGCTACAGTCCATGGGATCGCAAGAGTCAGGTACAACTTAGCGACTAACCCACCAGCATAGCTGGTTCATCACTATTATTTCAAGCCCAGTTGGTCCAAATCCAAGCACACAATCTTCCCGTTTAAACCTGTTTGTCCTGCTGTCTTCCTTCTCTCCACCGATGCCATCAATATTCTCCCAGTCACCCAGGCTGCACACTTTAATATAGTTCACATATTGTTGTTTTGTCACTAAGTCATGTCCAATTCTTTGTGACCCCATGAACTGTAGCCCTCCAGGTTCCTCTTCTCCATGGGATTTCCCAGCAAAGAAAGCTGGAGTGAGTTGCCATTTCCTCCTCTACTGGATCTTCCTAACCCAGAGATCGAACCCGACTCTCCTGCATTTTCAGGTGGATTCTTTACCGCTGAGCCACCAGAGAAACCCTTCATGTCTTCACAGATAGCATGTAAAGTAGGAAGGAAAGACACAAGCCTCTCACATCCAGTTATCGCTAAGTCTTCCCAGTTCTATTTTTGCAAGACCTCTCGTAGCCCTCCTTCTGTTCCCACTCTCATTGCCATACTTTAATTATTTATTATACTTTCCCCTTGGATTACTATTATTCCTGGCTTTAATCTCTCTTTGCCACAATCCACCAAATGCACAGAAGGCAAGTAATCTTCTTAACCCTTGGTTCTGGTGAGATTTTCCCCTACTCTAAAGAATGTAACTTGCGCTCATATGTTCTCATATGTGCCAGACAAGGATATCTGCTGTGTGGCAAGGACACCTGAGATCTTCCATCACTGTATTTGCACAGTGTGACTTGAAATTCTCCCCCACCACACACAGATTTATCTAAATGATATCCAGTTTTCAAGATCCATTTTAATTGTCCCTTTATAGTCTTTCCTGAAGTGTGTTCTTGCTGTGTAGACGAGTGGTTCTCAACTGAGAGCAGAGATGGGGCATGGGGGAGGTGAGGCGAATTGCTACTGGAAGCTAATGGCACAGACCAGGGTTGCTGCCAAACATCTTACAATACACAGGACAACCCCCTAACAAAGAATCATCTGGCCCAAAGTGTCAATAATGCCAAAGCTGAGGACTGCTGCTTGTAGACCCATATCAACTTTTGTGCTCTTTTGTTGTCTGAGTCCTTCTCTAGGGCACACCACGTGAAGACAGTGAGCCATCATCGCTGTGATGGCTAGTCGGCTAGTATGGCGTTAGCCCAGTGGCTACCTTTCAGACTACTCCTTCTCAATCCCTTTCTGTTCTCTTCTGCCTCTTAAAGGTTTTTCAGATACTGTCCTCCTTCTGGGTTTTATCCTCTGTCCTCATTGCTTTTCTCATTCATTTTATTTAATTTTATTTCTCTTTTTGGCCATGCTGCACAGCCTGTAGGGTCTTAATTTCCTGACCAGGAATGGAACCCAGTGCCCCCTGCGTTGGAAGCTCAGAGTCTTAACCACTGGACCATTTTTTTAACCACTGGACCTTCTTATTTTATTTTTTAAGACTCTTTTTTTAATGCAGACTTTTAAAATGTTTATCTTTATCTTTATTGTGCAATATTGCTCTGTTTTATGTTTTGTTTTTGTTTTTGACAGAGAGGCATGTGGGATCTGAGCTCCCCACTCAGGGATCGGACCCTCACCCCTCCAGTGGAAAGTGACATCCAAATCACTGGACCACCAGGGAAGTCCTGCTTCTCATTCATTTTAAAGATGCTCCAAGGATGAGTTCATCTGCCCTTTGACTGATACTGCTAGGTTATCTGCCAAAAGGCCACTTCTCTTCCCTTTCTTCTAACAAAAGCCTGATTTTATTTTTTTCTCCAGAGGGTGTGTATGTGTGTTAGTCGCTCAGTCGTGTCCGACTCTTTGTGACCCCACGGATCCTCTGTCCATGGGGTTCTCCAGGCAAGAACACTGGAGTGGGTTGTCATTTCCTTCTCTAGGGTAGTGGTACATAATATGCCTAGTCTTGGGGGTAGTGAATGATAATTAATCTCAGGGAGTAATGACAATCTCATATTATTTTGCTATAGACCCACACTCTCGTGAGCTAGGGATGCCCAGGGAATCAAGTTTAACCAATGAGACTGAAGAAGAAGTTATTGGAGGGGATCCTAAGGGGCTCACCTTCTGATTGGAAAAAAAATTCAGGCAAGAAGTTTTTGCTGGTGTCATTCTGTTCTCTTCCTGTTTTAAATGCCATTTATATATGATGTTTCAGGAAGCTGCCAACAGCCATCCTGCAAGCATGAGTGACAAGCCCAAAGTCTGAAACTAATATATTGAGGATGGGAAGGCAGAGAGAGAGAGCAAGTACCTGGGCTGTGGATAACATCGTTGAACCACCCTGCCAAAGGGGGAATCGCCTACCTTCAAGTTTTTGCTGTATGAGATAATTACATATCTTTTTTTCTTTGCCTCTATTGGTCAAGTATTTTATTACTACTTTTGAAAGCATTTCTTGGCTTCAATAACACCTATACTTCAGTACCACCTGACCCAAGAACTCTACTCCCATTTCGGGTATACATTCATTCCAATGTGTTTGAACCAAAGGTATCTCCTCTCCAACTCAGTAAGAAATTTTTATTTTATGTATCGTGAACTTATATTTTCTCTCAAATCCTTTTCTTAATAAAATCCTCAATAAAATCCTTTTCTCAAGCACACAAACATGTCTCCCACATGCTGCATGCTTTGTAGGCTCCTCTTGTATTTCCTATCTCTCTATCTTTTCTTTGAATTTTTACTTTTTGGCTGTACTGCGAGGCATGTGGGATCTCAGTTCCCCAATCAGAGACTGAACTCTCACCCCCTCCACTGGAAGCGTGGAGTCTTAGCCACTGGACCGCCAGGGAAGTCCCATTGTATTGCCTATCTTTCTTATCACAGTACTCTTTAATTAGTAATCCAAAGTCAGCTTCAGATACTACTTTTCCTTCACTCTCTGCCAATTTAATCATTTATAATTTTATACGCTTTTCTATTTATTATTTCTCAAATTTGTCTTTTGCTCTTCATACTCTTCCAGTTTAGACTGCCTTATTTCAAACCCTCATCATCTCTTAGCTGGATATTAGCTTCTTAACTGGGTGACATTTAAATATATTAACGTATCTTGACCTTATTTTCCTTACCTGTAAAATGGGGATTAAAAACTCCATGGCTTTCACAAGGAATAAAAAAGCTGATACAAATTAGACTAGTACTTACCACATAGTAAATGTTCAATAAATATTAACTCTAATTATTACCTTTTATTTCTTCTAACTTGTTTCATTTTTAAAAAATATTCTGTGATGTGTTTTTCTATAACATAAAGTACTTTTCACTAAATCACCACTGCCCAAATACTCTCTACGGAAGGCAAACAAATTTATTGGCAGTTCTAAAGATCTTGCTTAGAGAACATCAACTTAGGTTCAAGTCATTCTTATGTCTTTACAACATATCAATTATGCCTGCTTAGGCAATGTTGTTTTGTATTTCTAAATCTTTGTTATATGGCACCAGAGAAGAATTTAGGGAAGGCTGATATTTTCCCTCTATGATGCAATATTCTTCTGAGTACTATATGTAATAGCCCATGTATTACAAGGTTTTCCACTCTGGCTGGGGAGAATGACAGCTCTTCTAGGCTCTGTGTGATGTTCCCTGCTTGTCTTGCCTACTCATTTCAGATGATTCTTCCCCAGCTTTGAGTAGTCTCGTTATACATGCGTAATGCTGCTGCTGCTATTGTTGTTCAGATGCTAAGTTGTGTCTGATTCTTTGCGACCCCATGGACTGTAGCACGCCAGGCTCCTCTGTTCTCCACTATCTTACAGAGTTTGTTCGAATTCATGTCCATTGAGTCAGTGATGCTATCTAACCATCTCATCCTCTGCCACCTCTTTCTCCTTTTGCCTTCAGTCTTTCCCAGCATCAGGGTCTTTTCCAATGAGTCAGCTTCAGCTTCAGCATCAGTCCCTGCACTGAATATTTAGGATTAATTTCCTTTAAGAAATTTGGGTTTGATCTCGCAATCCAGGGGACTCTTAAGAGTCTTCTCCAGGACCACAATTTGAAGGCATCAATTCTTTGATGCTCAGCTTTCTTTATGGTCCAACTCTCACATCCATACATGACTACTGCAAAAACCATAGCTTTGACTATACAGACCTTTTTCAGTAAAGTGATGTCTCTGCTTTTTAATATGCCACCTAGTTTTGTAATAGCTTCCCTTGCAAGAACAAGCATCTTTTAATTTCATGTTTGCAGTAACTATCTGCAGTGATTTTGGAGCCCAAGAAAATAAATCTGTCACTGCTTCCACTTTTTCCCTTTCTTTTTGTCATGAAGTGATGGGACCAGATGCCAAGATCTTAGTTTTTTGAATGTTGAGTTTTAAGCTAGCATTTTCACTCTCCTTTTAACTTCGTCAAGAAGCTCTTTGGTTCCTCTTCATTTTCTGCCGTTTAAAGTGTTATCATCTGCATATCTGAGGTTGTTGATATTTCTCCTTGCAGTCTTGATACCAGCTTGTGATTTATCCAACCTAGCATTTCATATTATATACTCTGCATATAAGTTAAATAAGCAGAGTAACAATATATACAGCCTTGTTTTACTCCTTTCTCAAGTTTGAACCAGTCAGTTGTTGCATGTCTGGTTCTAACTATTACTTCTTGAACCACATACAAGTTTCTCAGGAGACAAGTGAAGTGGTCTGGTATTCCCATCTCTTGAAGAATTTTCCACAGTTTGTCATGATTCACACACTCAACGGCTTTAGCATAGTCAATGAAGCAGATATTTTCTGGAATTCCCTTGCTTTTTCCATGATCCAACCAATGTTGGCAATTTGATCTCTAGTTCCTCTACCTCTTCAAAACCCAACTTATACATATAGAAACTCTTGGTTCACATACTGCTGAAGCCTAGCCTGAAGGGTTTTGAGCATAATCTTGCTAGCATGTGAAATGAGTGCAATGGTACCGTAGTTTGAACATTTTTTGGCATTGCCCTTCTTTGGAATTGAAATTAAAACTGAGCTTTTCCATTCCTGTGGCCACTGTGAGCTATCCAAATTTGCTGACATGTTGAGTACAGCACTTTAACAGCATCATCTTTTAAGATTTGAGATATCTCAGCTGAAATTCCATCACCTTCACTAGCTTTGTTCATATTAATACTTCCTAGGTCCTACTTGACTTCGCTTTCCAGGATGTCTAACTCTAGGTGAGTGACCACAGCATTATGGTTATCTGGGTCATTAAGACCTTTTCTGCATAGTTTTTCTATGTTTTCTTGCTACCTCTTCTTAATATCTTTTGCTCCAGTTGGGTCCTTGTGGTTTCTGTCCTTCTTCATGCCCACCTTTGCATCAAATATTCTCTTGATATCTCCAGTTTTCTTGAAGAGATATTTAGTCTTTCCCATTTTAGAACATTTGCTGAACAGAGAGGAGCAACCCACTGCAGACCCACAGCATACCCTCTACCGTTCAATGCCTGAAAACCACTGCTCCATACAAATTTTCGCAGTGTTTTAGTTATTTAAGGCAGGAGGGTTAATCCAGTCCTCTTACTCCATCTTCTTCCTTTACAGAAAGAACTGGTAGTAGGGAAAAGGTAATTTAGGATTACTTATCATAAATAAGTGTTTTAGTATTACAACAAAGCTCATGAGCACATGTAATAAGACCCCTTATCATCAGACATAGTGCTTTTATTCTTTTTTGAAACTTGAGCACATTCACACGAACATCATGCAAAGTTATTGTTCATGGGGTTCTCAAGGCAAGAATGCTGAAGTCGTTTGCCATTCCCTGTCCCTCCTCCTAATTCTTAAAGGAAATCAGTCCTGATTATTCATTGGAAGGACTGATGCTGAAGCTGAAACTCCAATACTTTGGCCACCTGATGCAATAGCTGACTCGTTGGAAAAGACCCTGATGCTGGGAAGGACTGAAGGCGGGAGGAGAAGGGGACGACAGAGAATGAGATGGTTGGATGGACACGAGTTTGAGCAAGCTCTGGGAATTAGTGATGTGTCGAGAAGCCTGGCGTCCTGCAGTCCGTGGGGTCGCACAGAGTTGACATGACTGAGTGACGGAAGCTCACTGAATGCAAAATTACTGTCATTCTGTCTCGTATAAAAATCAGATATAAAAGTATACGTTGCTTTCCGAAATGATATTTTGTGATCAATATTTCAATATTTTATCTTACTTGGAAATTGTCCAGCTATCCAAAGGTTATACATTAGTTAATTTAATATTAGTTTAAATGTTATGTTAACTAAGAATTTTGGATATTATGCTTAATCTAACACATTACAAAATATAACTGCTATCGATAGGAAAGTTTTCTTGGTATTATAACTCAATATCACTGATCACATTATTTTGTATTTTCGGTGGTTGTAAACATTACGTGAGAATAAAATTAATCTATCTAAACTGTAAATAGTACAAAAATTTTAGGAAGCTTAGATTAACTGTTGGAAAAGTTAATCTTGCTTTTAAAAATTAGACACTTGTGTTATACCCCACACTGGTGAAACTGGAGAAAAGGCATATTATTGTTTTTATTTATTTATCTTCCAGTTTTATTGAGATATAATTGATTCTATACATTTAAGGTGTACAGCATAATGATTTGACCTACATAAAAAATGAAACGATTATCATAATAAATTTAGTGAACATCATCATGTCGTGTAGACACAAAAATAAAGATATAGGAAACAATTTTCTCCCTTGTGATGAGAACTCTTGGGATTTCCTTTCTTAAAAACTTTCATACATAACATACAGCAGTGTTCATTACATGTATCATTATATATATTACATCCCTAATCCTTATTTATATCTGGAAGTTTGTACATTTTGACTGCCTTCATCCAATTCTCCCCCTCCCCCAACCTCTGCCTCTGATACCTACAAATCTGATCTCTTTTACGGGTTTGTTTGTTTAAATACTTGTCTATTCGGCTCTGTCAGGTCTTAGCTGCAGCATGCGGGATCTTTCGTGTGGCGCTCAGACTCTCCAGTTGTGGCTTGCGGGCTCTAAAGTGCATGGGCTTCAGTAGTTGTGGCGCCGGGGCTTAGTTGCTCTGTGACATGTGGAATCCTAGTTCCCATACCAGGGACTGAACTTGTGTCCCTGCATTGCAAGACAGATTCTTAACCACTGGACCATCAGGGTTTCTTTGCTTTTGTTTGTTTGCTTTTGAAGTATAACTGACCTTCAGCACCATGGTAGTTCCTGTTCACAACATGGTGATTTGATATTTTTATACATTTCAAAGGGCTTCCCTGGTTGCTCAGCTGGTAAAAATCTGCCTGCAATGCAGGAGACCCAAGTTCCATTCCTGGGTCTGGAAGATGCCTGGAGAAGGGATAGGCTACCCACTCCAGTCTTCTTGGGCTTCCCCGGTGGCTCAGACTTTAAAGAATTTGCCTACAATGCAGGAGCCCTGAGTTTGATCCCTGGGTTGAAAGATCCCCTGGAGGAGAGCATGGCAACCCACTCCACTATTCTTGCCTAGAGAAGCCCATGAATAGGGGAGCCTGGAGGGCACAGTCCATGGGGTCACAAAAAATCGGACACAACTCAGTGACTAAGCATAGCACAGCACACACATTTCAAAATGGTAACATCATTAAGTCTAATTACCATGTGCCACCATGCAAAGATATTACATAGTGACTGACTATATTCCCCACCCTGTGCATTTCATACCTGTGACTCACGTATTTTGCAATTGGAAATTTGTACCTATTAATCTCACCTATTGATTTCCTCCCCACAAAGCAATCCCCTATGGCAACCACCAGTTTTTTTCTCTGCATCTATAACTTTGTTTCTGTATTTTTATGTTTGTTCATTTGTATTATTTTTTAGGTTCCATATAAGTGAAATCATGCAGTATTTGTTTTTCTCTGTCTTATTTATTTCACTTGCTTATTTCACATAATGTCTTCTAGGTCCACCCATGTTGTTGCAAATGGCAAGATTTCATTCTTTTTTTAATGGTTAATATTCCACCATTTTATGTATAAACCATAACTTCTTTATCCATTCATTTTAATGAGCATTTAGGTTACATCCATATCTTGGCTATTGTAAATGATGTAGCAACGAACATGAGGCTGCATACATTTTTTTCAAATCAGTGTTTTTGTTTTCTTCAGATAAATACCCAGGGAGTGGGGTTGCTGGATCATATGGTATTTCTGTCTTTAATAATCGAGGAATCTCTATACTGTGTTTCAGAGAGTGGCCATGTCAATTTACTTTCCCACAAGCAGTACAAAAGGATTCCCTTTTTTCCACATCCTCACCAACACTTGTTATTTGTTGCCTCTTTGATAAAAGCCATTCTGACAGGCGTGAGGTGATCTCTCATTGTGGTTTTGATTTGCATTCGATGATTAGTGAGATTGTACATCCTATTGCTGCAGTCAGCCCACTGGTAAGTGATGCTAGATCCCGGGGTGTGTAGTTGAAGGGTTCAAGGGTTCTGCCTGCTGATGGGTAGAGGCAAGCCCTGGGGTCTCTGGCTGCAGAGCCCAAGGTGTCCTGGAGCTGGGGCCTTCCCTCTGATGGGTGAGGTTGGTCCCAGGCTTAGTGTATGTGGGGGCTTCCCTAGTGGCTCAGTGATAAAGAATCCACCTGCAATGCAGGAGACTCAGGTTTGATCCCTGGGTGGCAAAGATCCCCTGAACGAGGGCATGGCAATGCACTCCAATATTCTTGCCTAGAGAATCCCCATGGACAGAGGAGCCTGGTAGGCTGCAGTCCATAAGTTTTCAAAGAGTCCAACACAACTGAAGTCACTTAGCACATGCACACTGGTGTGTGCAGCCAGGTCCTGGGCTCTCTGGAGTAAAGGGCTGGGTTCTGGGGAAGCTATGGGTACCGGGGGTCTTAAGGGGGCCAGCCTGTTCATCCATTGACTGATGTCCCTGCCTAGCTAGTTGCATGGCCTGACATGTTCAAGTAGTGGTGTAGACAGGCGGGTGGGCAGGGCTGAGTCCCAGCGCTGATGAGCAGGGGAAGGATGCTTGCCAGCACCAGTATCTTCATGGTAGAATGACCTCCCAAATAGCTGCTACTAGTGTCTTTGTTCCCCGGGTGAGCTCCAGTTGCCTCCTGCCTCTCCAGAAGGCTCCTCAAGATCAGCAGGAAGGTCTGATCAAGGCTCTTTTCAAATTACTGCTCTGCCCTGTGTTCCAGAGCATGTGAGATTTTGTGTTCGCCTTTTAAGAGTACAGTCTCTCTTTTCCACAGCCCTCTGGCTCTCCCCAGAGTAAGCCTTGCTGGCATCAAAGCCAAATGTTCTGGGGGCTCATCTTCTCACTGCAGGATGCCCAGGCTGGGGAGCCCAGTACGGAGCTCCAACCCTTGTTCTTTGGGGAGAAACTCTGCAATTGTAATCACCCTCTTATTTGTGGATCGCCCACGCAGGGGTGTGGGTCTTTACTATGTGGCATCTCTGTGCCTCCTACCCTCTCATTATGGTTCCTTCTTTATGCTTTTAGTGGTAGATCTGTCTCCTAGTCTTCCAGTCTTTCTCGTCACTAGTTGCTTGTAAATAGTTATAATTCTGGTATACCTGTGGGAGGGGGTAAGCCTAGGGTCTTCCTACTCTGCTATTTTGGTCACAATCTCAATATTGGTATTTTTAAACCAAAATGATAAAACTAGACCTGTCTAAGGATTCACATGATGTTGTGAATTTGGCTTTTTATATCAAAATGTTTCAGAGCAGAACTTTCTATGAGTTTCTTTTTTTCCTAAAACATTGGCACTCACAGAGCACTGCATTAAAAGTTCCATTTTTTTTATTTTCAAGAAAGTTTGGGAATATTAGACATATATTAGCCCTTTCTATTCTCTGTAAACCAACAAAAACAGGTCTCAGACTTTTGAAAGACTTTATTTCCTCAGAGAAGTTTTTGGTTTACAATAAAATTGAGAAGAAGGTAGAGAGCTCTCCTTAGATCCTCTTCCCCTATGTATATATAATCTCCCCCTTATCGACATCATTAATCGGAATTGTGCTTTTTTATTTTAACAAATGATAAACCTTCATTTGGGATTCCCTTTTGGCTCAACTGATGAAGAATCCGCCTGCAATGTGGGAGACCTGGGTTTGGGAAGATTCCCTGGAGCAGGGAATGGCTACCCACTCCAGTATTCTGGCCTGGAGAATTCCCTTGAATATGTAGTCCATGGGGTCGCAAAGAGTCGGATAAAACTGAGCAACTTTCACTTTCACTTTCAAACCTACATTGACACATAATAATCACCCAGTGTTCATAAGTCCATAGTTTATCCAAGGGTTCAGTTATGGTTTTATTCATTCTATCATTATGATATCACACAGAACATTGTCACTGCCCTAAAAATCATCTGTCCCCTGCTTATTCATCTCTCCCTGCCTCCTCCACTTTCCTTTCCTTCTCTCCTCACCAAACTTCTGATCTCTTTATTGTCTCCATCTTCTTGCCTTTTCCCAAATGCCACAGAGTTGCAATCATTTATTCTGAAGCCTTTTCAGGCTGACTTCTTTCACTTAGTAATATGTATTTAAGATTTTTCTATTCTTTTCATGATTTGATAGCTCATTTGTTTTTGTGTGTGCTCAGTCATTTCTGTTGTGTCCGACTCTTTGTGACCCCACGGACTGCAGCCTGCCCGCCTCCTCTATCTATGGGGATTCTCCAGGCAAGAATACTAGAGTGGGTTGCCATGCCCTCCTCTAGGGAAACTTCCCAACCCAGGAATCGAACTCAGGTCTCCTGCACTATAGGAGGATTCTTTATCTACCGTGCCATCAGGGAAGCCCATTTATTAATTAAGTTGTTGGTTTCTATTGTTGAGTTTTACAGGTTCTCTGTGTATTTTGGATACGTCCCTTATCAAACTATGTCTTTTGCAAACATTTTCTCCCAGTCTGTGATTTGTCTTCTCATTTTCTTGACAGTGTCTTTCACAGAGCATAAGTTTTTAATTTTAATAAAGTCCAGCTTATCAATTTCTACTCTCATGGATTATGCCTTTGGTATTGTATTGAAAAAGTCATCACCATACCGAAATAAAAGTCTAACTTTTCTCCTATCTTTTCTTCTAGGAGTTTTGATAGTTTTGTGTTTTGCATTCAGGTCTATGATCCATTTTGAGTTAATTTTTGTGAAAAATACCAGGTCTGGGCCTAGATTCATATCGTTTGCATGTGCATGTCCAGTTGTTCTGACACCATTGTTGAAGAGACTGTCTTTGCTCCATTGCAGTGCCTTTGTTCTTTTGTCGAAGATCAACTGACTGTATTTGTGGGGGTCTGTTTCTGGGCTGTCTATTCTGCTCCACTGGTCTATCCTTTTGCGAGTATCACACTATCTTGATTACTGTAGCTTTACAGTAAGTCTTAAAGTCAGGTAGTGTTAATCCTCCATCTTCATTCTTCTCCTTCAGCGTTGCCTTGGCTGTTCTAACTCTTACGCTTCTCCATATGATCTTCAGAATCATGTTGTCAATATAAATAAAATAACTTGCTGGTATTTTGGTTAGGATTGCATCCAATCTATAGATTAGGTTGGGAAGAATTGATCTGAATTATTGAAACTTCAGATCCAGGAACATGGAATATGTCCCTATTTATTTAGTTCTTTGATTTTGTGTGTGTGTGGCTGCACCATGCAGCATGCAGGATCTTAGTCCACAAACTGGGGATTGAAACCTCATCCCCTACATTGGAAGAGCAGAGTCTTAGCCTCTGGACCACCGAGGAAATCCCTTAGTTCTTTGATTTTATTCATCAGAGTTGTATAGTCCTTCTTATACAGACCTTGTATATCTCCTGTTAGATTTACACCAAAGTACTTCATTTTGGTAGGGTGTTATTATAAATAGTATCATGGTTTAAATTCCAAATTTAATTTGTTTATTGTTGTATATAGGAAAGCTATTGACTTTTTTTATTAACCTCATGTCCTGAAACCTTGCTAGAATATTTATTTGTTTCAGGAATTTTTGGGGGGAGAGGATATTTTTTTTGGATTTTTTATGTAGACGATCACGCACCATTTTATGTCTTCCTTCCCAATCTGTATGCCTTCTATTTCCTTTTCTTGACACATTGCATTATCAAGGGCTTCCAGTATCTGGGAAAGCTTTGTCAACAAAAATTCAATTAACCATCAAGTTAAGGAGAAAAAGAAAAAGGATTTTTATTCAAATCAAGCTAAGGATTATAATCCTGGAATCTGATGCTCAAAGCTCTGAGAACTGTTCTCTTGTTAGAAGTCAAAGGCACAGTTACATCTGTTTTTGAGACAGACGATAGTATATCAAAATGATGTACAGACAGTTTACCAAGGATACATTGTTCAGATAAGCAGTACAAAGCAAGCAACAAATTACCAAGACCCTTTAAGATCTGGTAAGAATACTATTCTTCTAAGAAGTTACATTGCTAGCATCAGAAGAAAGAAAAAACATTGATCTTTATGGTTGAGTAGTCCCTCCTGACTTTGAGGAGCTCTGGTTAATGTGTAATATATATACGTATGTACACTGTATATTACAGAGGAAGGAGGCCCAAGCAAACACAGAGAGGAAATTCTATGTTTAATGTTTTTCTTGTTTTGCCTAAAAATATAAATTTTACTTAATCAGATTCATGATTCTCACCATTAAGTACAATGTTATCTTGAGATATTTTGTGGATACTCTTTATCAAGTTGAGGAAAGTCACCTCTCCTCGTCTCTCCCTAGTTTACTGAGAGTTTTTTTTTTTTAATCATGAATAGTTATTGAAGGTTTTCAAATATGTTTTCTACATCTATTGGTGTGCTAATGTGATTTTTATTCTTTAGTTTATTGATGTGATGGATCATATTAATTGATTTTCAAATGTTGTACCAGTCTGTTTTTATCAGGATGAATACTACTTGGTTGCAGTATATAATTCTTTATAGACTTTTTTTGGATTTGATTTTGTTGAGAGCTTTTGCATCTACTTCATGAGAGATACTGGCCTGAAAATTTCTTTTTCTTGTAATATCTTTGGTTTTGGTATTAAGATAATACTAGCCTCACAGAATGAGTTAGGAAGTATTCCCTCTGTTTTTACACTGAAGGAGCTTGTAGAGAATTGGTATATTTTTTTCCTTAAATGTATGGAAGCATTAACCAATGAACCCATCTGGGTATATTGTTTTCTATTTTGAAAGGTTATTATTTATTCAGTTTCTTTAATAGATACAGACCTTTTCATATTGGTTTCTTTTTTTTTTTTTCCCTAGTGTGAGTTTTGGCAGATTTAGTCTTTCAAGGAATTGCTCCATACTCCTTTTTAAAGACATTATAATTTAATGTATTAGTTATTTAAAATCTAGTTTACTGGTATTTTGCGTTCTGTCAAAGGAGGTAAAATCTGTTCTCAATGACAGACACACAGGTATCAGAGAATTTATAACTTCAGTTCTCATTCACAGATCAAAAATCAGTACTGAAACACAAAAGTTCTCTGGCCATATCTTAAAGAGCTGTTCTCCTTCCCAGTGAGCACAAAATACTGCCTTAATTGACTTGTGCTCACAAATAGACAAATACAGAAGCAACAAAGCCTAATAAGCCATATTCTTTGTCTGTCATGTTTCATCCAATGGAAGATTGGTCCTCATCATTCTCAGAGATAACCAAGGAAGTGGAAGACGGAGTCAGATTCTTAGTTACTGCAATTATTGCTGCCACCAATGAGTAAATCATCCACTATGTGCATTCCAGGGAAGTGGCGCCTGAAAGCCCATTACACATGACTTCCTGGACCACACTGTAGGAAACATGTGGCCCAACCACTGTTTCCTAAGGACCCAGGAATATTCAGGGTGTTCCCCCACTTACAAAGCCTAGACCTGCCTCTCGGTCCAGGACCAGCTGTGTGTTGTGCCCACTCCACTGGCTCACCAGAGCCCCTTGCAGCAGGGACTCTACATTGGTAGCTCATCACTGGCCATATTCAAATATTTATACCACAGAAGTTAGTAGAAGCTGAAAATCAGCCACTGTGCCACTTGATGAGCCAGTTGTTAAACATTTTTACCAGTACACCACTGTCCTTTATCCACCAGTTCCTGGACACAGGAGTGGAAAGAGAAATGGCCCAAATCATAAGTTAGAATGTGGACAGATGAATGGATTTGGCCAGGAAAAGAAATAAAAACAAATACAGAGAAGTGAAACAAAAAAGAATCTGAGGAAGAGAGTCAGTAGGGGGAAAATTCTTTTGACACATGACGGGGCTTAAGTAGCCCGTGAGGTGCACCTCTAAGGTAAGCAGATTGGTCCTGGCAGGTGAGTCCACTTGGACATCTCAGACTTCCAAAGCATAAACTGCAAAAGCTGGTGACATGACTCCATACAAATATGCAATGAATATGTGGCAAAAATTTACTTCATTCACTCACCAGGTGTCAACATGAGAATAAAACTGATTCTGAAAAGTATAGGAGAGACAGAGTATTTGTAGTCAGCGAAAGACGGGATGCAGGATAAGATGGCAAACTCAGATACAGACTGGACTTAGGGAGAGGGAAGAAGGAAGTCGTGAAGTCATGGCCCACTCTTTGGACTGTAGCCCATCAAGATCCTCTGTCCATGGGATTTCCCAGATAAGAATGCTGGAGCGGGTTGCCACTACCTTTTCCTGGGGATCTTCCTGATCCCTAAAGAAGGGAAGGGATTGAACCTGAATATCCCACATCTCCTGCCTTGGCAGGCAGATTCTTTACCACTGAGCCACAAGGGAAACCCCAATATTTACTATGACATAGACCAAAAAAAAAAAAAAAGAAAGAAAAAGAAAATAATTTAAAATAATGTTACTATTAATTGGAGTGCTATGAGTAAAGATCAAGTCATAGTTATTTTTTCCTCATAGATTTATCTGGTCTCTGTCATATAGACCTCTCTTATTAAAAGTGACCAAGATTATAGTAAGATATGGAATAAGCTAGTGTTTATCAAACTTTGACCTCATAGAAAGAGTGCATGAGTTTTAGGAAAATTCATTAAAACGTAAAACATTGTCACTTCAGATGAATCCTTGACTAATTTTCTTTTTTAAAAAACATAGTTTATTTGGCTCTGCTGGGTCTTAGTTGTGGCATGTGAGATTTAGTTCCCTGACCAAGAATTGAACCCAGACCCCCTGCATTGGGTGTGAGGAGTCTTAGCCACAGGACCATCAGGAAAGTCCCAAATACTTGAGTAATTTGATTATAAACACATAATCAAATACACTGAAACTCATGACAGTTTCTGGCCACAGGATGGTCTTTAGAAAATTTAGAGGGTAATGAGGAATATGCTGCTGCTAAGTCAGTTCAGTGTCCGACTCTGTGCGACTCCATAGAATTCCAGGCAAGAATACTGGAGTGGGTTGCCATTTCCTTCTCCAATGAGGAATATATACATATATATGGAGAAGGAAAAGGCAACCCATTCCATTTCAGTATCCTCTTTTTTTAATTAATTTATTTTTTACTGAAGAATAATTGCAAAAGGTCAGTTTTCATTCCAATCCCAAAGAAAGAAAATGCCAAAGAATGCTCAAACTACTGCACAATTGCACTTATCTCACATGCTAGTAAAGCAATGCTCAAAATTCTCCAAGCCAGGCTTCAACAATACGTGAACTGTAAACTTTCAGATATTCAAGTTGGATTTAGAAAAGGCAGAGGAACCAGAGATCAAATTGCCAACATCCACTGGATCATCGAAAAAGCAAGAGAGTTTCAGAAAAACATCGATTTCTGCTTTATTGACTATGCCAAAGCCTTTGACTGTGTGGATCACAACAAACTGTGGAAAATTCTGAAAGAGATGGGAATACCAGACCACCTAACCTACCTCTTGAGAAACCTATATGCAGGTCAGGAAGCAACAGTTAGAACTGGACATGGAACAACAGACTGGTTCCAAATAGGAAAAGGAGTATGTCAAGGCTGTATATTGTTACCCTGCTTATTTAACTTATATGCAGAGTACATCATGAGAAATGCTGGACTGGATGAAGCACAAGCTGGAATCAAGATTGCCAGGAGAAATATCAATAACCTCAGATATGCAGATGACCCCACCCTTATGGCAGAAAGTGAAGAGGTACTAAAGAGCCTCTTGATGAAAGTGAAAGAGGAGAGTGTAAAAGCTGGCTTAAAGCTCAACAATCAGAAAACAAAGATCATGGCATCTGGTCCCATCAATTCAAGGCAAATAGATGTAGAAAGAGTGGAAACAGTGGCTGACTCAATTTTGGGGCTCCAAAATCACTGCAGATGGTGACTGCAGCCATGAAATTAAAAGACGCTTGCTTCTTGGAAGAAAAGCTATGACCAACCTAGACAGCATATGAAAAAGCAGAAACATTGCTTTGTCAATAAAGCTCCATATAGTCAAGGCTATGGTTTTTCCGATAGTCATGTATGGATGTTAGAGTTGGACTATAAAGAAAGCTGAGCACCGAAGAACTGATGCTTTTGAACTGCAGTGTTGGAGAAGACTTGTGAAAGTCCCTTGGACTGCAAGGAGATACAACCAGTCCATCCTAAAGGAAATCAGTCCTCAATATTCATTGGAAGGACTGGTGTTGAAGCTGCAGCTCCAATACTTTGGCCACCTGATGTGAAGAGCTGACTCATTTGAAAAGACCCTGATGCTGGGTGGGAGGAGAAGGGGACAACAGAGGATGAGATGGTTGGATGACATTAGCAACTCAAAGGACATGAGTTTGAGTGAACTCCAGGAGTTGGTGATGGACAGGGAGGCCTGGCTTGCTGCAGTCCATGGGGTCCCAAAGAGTCGGACGTGACTGAGCAACTGAACTGAACTGCTTTACAGAACTTTGCCATTTTCTGTCAAACCTCAACATGAATCAACCATAGGTATACATATATCCCCACCCTTTGAAACTCCCTCCCATTCCCCTTCTCATCCCACCCCTCTAGGTTGATATAGAGCCCCTGTTTGAATTTCCTGAGCCATACAGCAAATTTCCATTGGCTATCTATTTTACATATGGTAATGTACGTTTCCGTGTTACTCTTTCCATACATCTCACCCTCTCCTCCCCTCTCCCCATGTCCATAAGTCTATTCTCTATGTCTGTTTCTTCACTGCTGCTGCTGCTGCTGCGTCACTTCAGTTGTATCTGACTCTGTGTGACCCCATAGACGGCAGCCCTGGTGCCCTGAAAACAAATTCTTCAGTACCGTTTCCCTAGACTCCAAATATATGTGTTAGAATATGGTGTTTATCTTTCTCTTTCTGACTCACTTCACTCATAAAAGAGGTTCTAGGTTCATCCACCTCATTGGAACTGACTCAAATGTGTTCCTTTTTATGGCTGAGTAATATTCCATTGTGTGTATACCACAGCTTCTTTATCCATTCATCTGTTGATGGATATCTAGGTTGCTTCCATGTTCTAGCTTTTGTAAATAGTGCTTCAGTGAACAATGGGATACATGTGTCTCTTTCAATTTTGGTTTCCTCAGGGTTTATGCCTAGGAGTGGGACTGCTGGGCCTTATGGTGGTTTTATTCCTAGTCTTTTAAGGAATTTCCATACCATCTTCCATAGTGGCTGTATCAATCATTCCAGTATTCTTGCCTAGAGAATCCCATGGACAGAGGAACCTGGGAGGCTCCAGTCCAGGGGGTCACAAAGAGTCAGACACAACTTAGCAACTGAACAACAACAACAACACATTCACACACACATAGAGAGAGAGAGTGAAGTGAGTCTGTCCTGTCCAACTCTTCTGAATAAAGAAGCAAAGTGTTCTGGAAGGTTAGAAAAGAGAGCTAGTTGTTCTTTTAGTGTAGGACATTTCACAGTAGACAATGTTTTATTTGTTGAAAGGAAAAGTTTTTTAGTATTTGTCTATTTATTTGGCTGCATCAGGTCTTAATTACAGCACACAGGATCTTTCTTGCAGCCTGTGGGCTCTTAATTGTGGTGTACAGGCTTCCCTAGTTGCCGTGCGTGCATTTCTCTCTAAGTGGTGGCAAGTGGGCTCTAGAGCACACAGGCTTAGTAGTTGTGGTGTGGCTGCCAGGGCATGTGGGATCTTAGTTGCCATTCAGGGATTGAAACTGGGTCCCCTTCTTTGGAAGGCAGATTCCTAACCACTGGACCACAAGTCCTTGAAAAAATATTTGAATAACTTAATTCTGGCTAACAGTCACTGAGTACTGTCTCTGTGACTGGTACCACTGTAAGCACTGTGTATGTTTTAAGTCACGGAATGTTGACGAAACCTCTTCATATTGGTAGTATTATCACTACTGTCTTCCTGATGCTGCTGCTAAGGCACAGAGAGGTTAGGCAACTTGCCCAGGGTCACACATCTAGTAAGTAGCATAGGTGGGATTTGAAACCAGGCGATCTCCTCCAGTCAGGACTTTTAACCACTGTGTTCTGCTGCCAAGGAAGGAAGGGTGTTATAGAAGGAACTGGAATCAGGGAACTCTGCATGAAAGAGGTGGCCTTTCAACTAAGTCTTTCTACAAGAATGAAATCCTGTGTGAGAGGTTTTTTTTTTTTTTTTTTTCAGAAAAGATAGAATTATGTCCTCATCATCGTGTCCCATATCATTAATGTTTTTCACATGAGAGGGTTTATGGGAAATTTGGAAAGTAAGTGAAGAGCAAGGAAAGAGATAATAGCAATTTATTGTCACAGTTGTAGAGCTGGTAATCTCCTGGAAGGCAAGCTTGAGGTTCTATTCACTTTTTCTCTCTCAGTGCCACGAGAGAAGAAAAACTTCCATATTAGGTACACATCTGTGTCACAAAGTAGGTAACTAGAATATTCTGATCTTGGGTAATCTTTCTTTCTTTTTTGGCTAATTTTAAAAGTTGCTGCTACTGCTGCTGCTAAGTTGCTTCAGTTCATGTCCGACTCTGTGCGACCCCATAGACAGCACCCCACCAGGCTCCCCCGTCCCTGGGATTCTCCAGGCAAGAACACTGGAGTGGGTTGCCATTTCCTTCTCCAATGCATGAAAGTGAAAAGTGAAAGTGAAGTCACTGAATCGTGTCCAACTCTCAGCGACCCCAT
This sequence comes from Ovis aries, assembly GCF_016772045.2. Taxonomy (NCBI): domain Eukaryota; kingdom Metazoa; phylum Chordata; class Mammalia; order Artiodactyla; family Bovidae; genus Ovis; species Ovis aries. The sequence continues at coordinate 190,649,908 of NC_056056.1, read as the reverse complement.
GAACTGCAGCACACCAGGCTCCTCCGTCCATGGGATTTTCCAGGCAAGAGTACTGGAGTGGGGTGCCATTGAAGTATAGTTAATTTACAATGTTATACTAGTTTCAGATGTATAGCAAAGTGATTCAGTTATATATGAATATACACACACAAATATATTCAAACTCTTTTTCTTTAAAGGTTATTATAGAATATTGAGCAGAATCCTCTGTGCTAACAGTAGCCCCTTGTTGGTTATCTATTTTATATATACTATGCTATGCTAAGTCACTTCAGCCGTGTCCGACTCTGTGCGACCCCATAGACAGCACCCCACCAGGCTCCCCCATCCCTGGAATTCTCCAGGCAAGAACACTGGCGTGGGTTGCCATTTCCTTCTCCAATGCATGAAAATGAAAAGTGAAAGTGAAGTCGCTCAGTCATGTCCGACTCTTAGTGACCCCATGGACTGCAGCCTATCAGGCTCCTCCATCCATGGGATTTTCCAGGCAAGAGTACTGGAGTGGGGTGCCATTGTGTGTATATTGGAGAAGGAAATGGCAACCCACTCCAGTGTTCTTGCCTGGAGAATCCCAGGGACGGGGGAGCCTGGTGGGCTGCCGTCTATGGGGTCGCACAGAGTCGGACATGACTGAAGCGACTTAGCAGCAGCAGCAGCAGTGTGTATATGTTAATCCCAAACTCCTAATTTATCCCTCCCCCAGTTCCCCTTTGGTAACCATAAGCTTATCTTCTATGTCTGTGGGTCCATTTCTGTTCTGTGTATAAATTCATTTGTATCAATTTTTTAAAAAAGATTCCTCATATAAATGACATTGTATGGTATTTGTCTTTCTCTGCTTGGATTAATTCACTGAGTATACTCATCTGCAGGTCCATCCACAAGCAACTGGAGAAGTAATCAAATGCAGCACTGTCAGATAGAACATTCTATGATGGTGAAAATGTTCTCTATTCTGCTGTTCAATACAGCCACCACAGCTACATGTGGCCAAGGCTCACTTGAAATGTGGCTTGTATGCCTGAGGAATGAAATCTTAAACATTTTTATTTTAATTAATTTAAATTTACATAACCACATATGGGCAACATAGATAGTTACAGGAGTTCAAATTTTTCCAAAATCTCCCATGTGGTTCCAGATAATGGGTGTATGTAGATTGGTCATTCAGGGTCTTAATAATTGCAGATTTTTGGGCCAATGTAGTCGTATAACAGAGAGGATCTGCTTTCAAACAGGAAGTGGCTTGCCATAGCAATTTCCTCAAGTGTAGAAAATATAAAGCTGGAATGATATATTGGCAGTCATATTTAATTCACTTTTAATTAACATTTAGCACTGGGGAAGGCAGCATTTCAGACATTATGGGTCCCCTTCGAAGACTTAGAATCAGTCCCAAACCTGGAAAGATATATATTCCCAGTGATCTCAGTTGGACTATGGATTCTGAGAGAGATTAAATTGTTACGGTGTTCTGAAATAGAATAGACTGCATATAAAATGAGCTTCCCTCATAGCTCAGTCCGTAAATCATTGTCTGCAACTCATGCTGTGAAGGAAATTTCTAGGTTTGGATGTAACAGATTATTCAAGGATAGCTGAATTTCAGTTTAGTGTTCTATAATGCATTTTGACTGCCCATTGGTATTGAAAGTCCAGTATGGAAAAACTGTTTAAAAACACACCATACACACAAATTCACTTTATTTTGGAAATATTGGAAGTTGAAGAAAAGTCAAACTTTACTACTCAGAATTTCCATTGTGAATAATTTGGGTTTACTTTTTAGGCTTTTTTCCCCTTTTCCCTCTATACAGTTGAGATCATGGTATATATAATTTTCTTTTATTTACTTGAAAACTTTAAGATTATTTTTGTACTATTTCCATTTTACCAGCTTTGGGTGTCCCTCGCCTTTTTAGTTGTATTTGAGAGTTAACAGAAGATCAACTCCTCAGAGCTCTGTGCAGCAGAAATGCTACCACAGCTTTTTGAGCTGCCAAAGAGCTTTACTAAGTCAACAAAACACTTTCTCAGCTTTGAGCCGTTGTGCAGTGAGATTCAACACAGACATTCCACTTGTCTGGATTTTCCATTTTGAGCCTCATGTATGTTAGGAAAACATGTAAGTTCTACCATCTTCTTTCTATTATTTCTTTTATTTGTAGCCATTTTTATAAAATAAGAGGTTTTCATACATGTAGGCCTTTGGTTCAACTTACAGAAAATCTGAGAGGAAGGTGTTTTAAAGTGTGGATTTTACTTTAAAAAACTTCAGTGTACTTGGCATAATATTATGTACATGCCAATTAGTTGAAGCTGTGTTTCCAGGGGTGACCAATTGCCCTGCTCTCCAATACCGTTCAGATTGATATCTAGCTCAGCACAGAGAAAGCCAGCTCTCTGCTATCCCAGCTCCTCCATCAACCTTGACAATTTAGCATATTGGATGTTAAATACAGGCTTTTATTGCCAAAACTCAAGCTTTTTTAGAAAAAGGATAGGTGTTAGACACTGGTTCTCACTGGGGAAAATACATCTCTCTTAATACACATATGTGCTAAGTCACTTCAGTCGTGTCCGGGTCTTTGAGATCTTATGGACTGTAGCCTGAGAGGCTCCTTTGGCCATGGGGTTCTCCAGGCAAGAATACTGGAGTGGGTTGTCATGCCCTCCTCCAGGGGATCTTCCCAACCCAGTGCCCCCTGGGAAGCCCCACAGGCAAAATAATTTGGGGGAACTCTCTAACTCAACTTAGAGTTGAAAGTATGGTGGGTTCTCCCCAGTGACCCCTGCCTCTGTGTAATCTCTGAACTTAAGTGCGGGCCAGATTTACTGACTTGATGATAATGAATAGAATATGGCAGAAATTATGGGATATCACTGCCAAAATTAGGTTTTAAAAGACTTTGCTATTTCTTAGTCTCTGTGTGTATGTGCAAATTCTTCATTTTCTTTCCCTCTTTGTCTTGGATTGCTTACCGTGGAGGAAGCTAATCACAAGCTGTGAGGCAGTCGTGCTGAGAGGCCCATGTGGGGAGGGACTGACACCTGCCAGAAATTACAGGCGTGATTTTGGAAGTAGAAACACCAAGCTACTTAGTCCCAGATTCCTAACCCGCAGAAACTGTGGGGTAATACATGTTTATTGATCTGGGCTTCTAAATCTCAGCATGCTTTACTTCCCAGCAATAAATAATAAAGATGGATAAGAGCTAGAGAAGCTGAAAAAAGCTACTCAAGGGGTCCAATACATTTTTGGCAATTACATAGTTAACATTGGACTGGCTCCATTATGTTAAGCAGTGGTCTGCATACCGTTACATATAGCAATTCATTTAATCCTCACTTTGATCCTGATATTATCACCATTTTACAAAGAAACTACCACAGAGAGAGGTTAAGTCCAAGGAAATCTAGATCTTGAGTCCATGCTCTTAACCGCTTGGCTGTCTTGCCCTTCTGTGGTTAATTTTAGTGGGGAGAATGAAGCAGGTTCGGCCAGAAGGCCAGTACAGCCAGGGGTAGAGGGGGGCGTAAGCAGAAACAAGAAGTTGGAAAGGCTCCCTGAAGTCTAACTTTGATTCTTAGTGGCTCAGATGGTAAAGAATCTGCCTGCAATGCAGGAGATGTAGGTTTGATCCTTAGGTCAGAAAGATGCACTGGAGAAGGAAATGGCAACCCACTCCAGGATTCTTGCCTGGAGAATCCCATGGACAGAGGAGCCTGGTGGGCTACCGTTCATGGGGTTGCAAAGAGTCAGACACGACTGAGGCACAAACACATGCATACTGTGTTTCTTCATCGCCTTGTGCGGGCTTTTGTGAGCAGAGGCTACTTTTCCTTGTGGTGTGCAGGCTTCTCCCTGCTCCTCTTGTTATGGAGCACAGGCTCTAGTCACAGGGCTTCAGCAGTAACAGCTCTCAGGTTCTAGAGTAGGGCTCAGTAGTGTGGCCCATGGACTTAGCTGCTCTGAGGTGTGTGTTATCTTCCCAGGCCAGGGATAAAACCCACGTTCTCTGTATTGGCAGGCATATTCTTAACCACTGCACCACGAGGGAAGTCCTAACTGACTTTATTAAGCATAGTCTATATGAGTAAAGTCACCCGCCCCTTTCTCCCACTAAGAACAACTAGCAGACTAGAAGGAAATCTGCCTGTTTTGGGAGGAAGAACATTTTCCAAGAGATGGAGAAAGTCCAAGTAATAGATAAGACAGATATGGTCATCAGTGCTGTTTTGCAATAATGTCTTTTTTGGGGGACATGTCCCACTGCAGTGAAAGAGCCGACCATCAGAGAATAATTCCCTGTGATGATTTCTGTTTGCTCAAATAAGTTAACATACCCATCCCAACTGACACTCGGAAGACATAAACCCATCAACAGATTGACCAGTCTAGCCTTCCTCCAAGATAATCTTTTACTTTTATCTAGTTTGCTTCATTTTTCCTATTTCATACTCAGTGCTCCCATTTCATTTAGTTTATGTTTTCCCGTTTCATCTCTCTTTTTTTAATGTTCTTTCTCAAGCTTTTATCAAGCATAATAGAAAAGCCTTTGTATACATGTATATGAATAGTATGTATAATATGCATATTTTAGAAAATATGAATTTGGGGCAAAAAAATTTATGACCTTTTGATTCCATTTGTTTGACTTAGTATAAACAGAATGCTAGATTTCTAGTTAAAAAAATAGATATGCAACCAGCAGCAAAGATTTACTGTATAGCACAGGGACCTGTGTACATGTATAACTGAATCAGCTTGCTGTGCACCAGAAATATTGTAAGTCAACTATACTTCAGTAAAATACATATATTACAAAAAAAATTGGAGAAAGAAAAACTATATTATTGTGATTTTTCATAAATTGAAAGTCGTAGGCTATTTTGCCTGCTTTTTCTTCTTTTTTCACAGTGACCTCCATGCACCTATATTTGGCACTTAAAAGAGTATGAAGGGAGCAGGTCCTGGGCGTCTCAGTAGAGCCTCAGATGTACTACACTACACTGTACGACATGGTCCTGTCCATGCAAACGACACCAAGAGATCCTCAGTGCCTGTGCTGTGAGCATTATCTGATTGATGAAAAAGCTAAAGTCCCAGCACACTTTGGCGGTTGTTGATAAAAATGCTTTGTTGAGTGTCAGGAAATGAAGCCCAGTTGAGTTGTCCCAGCAAGATAATGGTAGACAATAGGTAAACAAATTATAGGAAAGAGCTTTATTATATTTTATTTTTTAATTAAAACTCTTTATTGGCGTATAACTGCTTTACAGTGCTGTGTTGGCTTCTGCTGTGCAGTGAACTGAATCATCTGTATGTATCCATATATCCCCTCATGTTGGATTTCCTTCCCATTTAGGTCACCACGGAGCACTGAGAGAGCTCCTTGTGCTATACAGTAGGTTCTCATTATGGAAAGAATTTAAATGAAAGTGTAAGTGTTGATGATTCCCTCTTATCATCTACATGGTGCTGACATCTATCATATGGGTCAAGATCATTCTACCCTTGTCATGGTTTAAAACCTGGCTGCTGATTTTCAGGAACAGAAGCTCTTGTCTGAGAAACTTCCTCCCGCAACACAACAAAGCTGAGCTTGTTGACTGGGTATGTGGAAAATGCCTAGGTTTTACATGGGGTATTTGATTTATTATTCAACTCGGTGTGCTAGTTACTTCGCGAATAGTTTTATGGGGAAAAAGTCATGGTGAAAAAGTGATTGCATTTTGCATGTCATAAAAATAAGAAAGTGGATGGAATATTTATGTAACACAAACTTAACACTAATTCTTACCCACCAGGCAAGAAAAATAACACGTTTGTCTTGCAAACTAAATAGAGCTCTAGTTCAAGTATTTATGATTGCACATTTGGGAGGAATGAAATTCCTCTTCCATTTAAAAAATATGGGTATGTGTTCTATTTGGTATTCTAGTATATAACGTAGAGACATGAACCATTTGAAGGTTTATTTTTGAAAGCATACCACAGGTTGATATATAAAATATAAATAGCTCAGCCACTAGAGCTGTACACAGCCTCTTCTTGGAGAAAGAACCTAAACTTTGGGTTTACATAGTTACTAAAACACTCAACCACTCACTGCTACAGCCATACCCTTGACCTTGTGATTATCAATAGAGCCCTGTCATATCCCAGATTCTGGGTTCCATTCTGATTGCCATCTTCTACCCCATCTTCACCATTTTTTTTTTTTTGGTCCATCAGTATGTCCCATCCACTGACTGTATTGCTGTTGCGTCATCCCGAATCCCCCCACTGATGTCCCGTGTTCTCTCCCTGCCCAGACTAAATCCCAGGTGCATCGACAGAGTCACTGCCTCACACAACTCTACCAATTCCTTATCAATCTCACATCAGACTTGCTTGGATAAATCACAGCCCTAGTTAACTCTGATTTTCCACCTACTCTGTGTCTGCACTCACACAGCTAAAAATCATGCAACTTTGCTAGCTGGTCTCATGTGAGATTTGGGACCACGAATCTTGAGCGTCATGAGAGTCAGCATGGAAGTGTGAAAGTGAAAAGTGTTAGCCACCCAGTCTTGTTTGACTCTTTGTGACCCCATGGACTGTAGCTTGCCAGGAGCCTCTGTCCAAGTGATTCTCCAGGCAAGAAATCTGGAGTGAGTTGCCATTCCCTTCTCCAGAGGATCTTCCCGATTTAGGGATCCAACCTGGGTCTTCTTCATGCCAGGCAGATTCTTTACCATCTGACTGCTGACTCTCATACTGTTATGCAATCCCACTGTGCTTCCCTATCCAGGCTTTCCATGCTTTCTCTTAGATTCTATTATATGTTTTCCTCTCTTGGCAAACTTCCAACACTATTTCCCTTTGCAGAGACAACTGAAGCAATCAAAAGAAAATATTCACCACCCGTCCACTGTACCTACCTACCTACCTCTATGCCCAAACTCGGTATCTTCCCTGTGCTATGGACAGGCTGTCTCTGTGGCTACTGAGCCTGAGCCCTAACTAGATATTAAGCCTCCTCCTTCAACACATGGTCACCCACAGTTTCTACCATTCCCAACTCTCTCTCTTGCAACCTCAGTTTTCCTCTCTGGATCCGATTATTCCCATAAACGTGCAAGCAAACTGTTATTTCTCCCAACTAAAAAAAACCCCAAAGCACTAAACTCCTTTGACTCATTTCTTTCTCTGCTATTGTCTATTTCTTTCCTTCCTTTCATAGGAAATTCTTTTTTTTTTTTAGCAGCTTCACTGAAGTTGAATTAATATACAAAAATGCAACACATGTTTAATGCACATAATTTGATGAGTTTGGATATACACATTCACCTAGGACACCATCACCATCATCAAGGCAATAATTACATCCATTACCTCCAAAAGTTTCCTTATATCTCTTTGCTTTTTTCTTTTAATGGTCAGAATACTTAACACAAGATCTACCTCTTAATAAACTTTTAAGTCCCCTTTATGGACCATAGTCTTATCGTGGTGAAGAGGCTTGCAAAACTCAGTGAAGCTATAAGCCATGCTGTGCAGGGCCACCAAGACAAATGAGTCATAGTGGAGAGTTCTGACAAAACATGGTCCACTGGCGAAGGGAATGGCAAACCACTCCAGTACTCTTGCCGTGAGAAGTATGGACAGTATGAAAGGCAACAGTATGAACGGTATGAAAAGGCAAAAAGATGTGACATCAGAAGATGAGCCCCCAGGGTTGGAAGGTGTCCAATATGCTACAGGGGAAGAGCAGAGGGGAATTACTAATCGCTCCAGAGAGAATGAAGTGGCTGAGTCAAAGTGGAAATGACACTCAGTTGTGGATGTGTCTGGTGGTGACAATAAAGTCTATAAGGAACAATATTTCATAGGAACCTGGAATATTAGGTCCATGAAGCAAGATAAATTGGATGTGGTCAAGCAGGAGATGGCAAGAGTGAAATCAACATGATAGGAATTAGTGAACTGAAATGGACGGGAATGGGGGACTTTAACTCAGAATACCATTAAATCTACTATTGAGGGCAAGAATCCCTTCAAAGAAATGGACCAGCCCTCCTAATCAACAAAAGAGTCCAAAATGCAATACTTGGGTGCAATCTTAAAAATGATAGAATGATCTTGGTTCATTTCCAAGGCAAACGATTCAATGTCACAGCAATCCAAGTCTAGGCCCCAGCTACCAATGCTGAAGAAGCTGCAGGTGAATGGTTCTATGAAGACCTACAAGACCTTCTAGAACTAACACTAAACAAGATGTCCTATTTATCATAGGGGACTGGAATGCAAAAGTAGGAAGTCAAGAGATACCTGGAGTAATAGGCAAGTTTGGCCTTGGACTACAAAATGAAGCTAACAAAGGACAAAGGCTAACAGAGTTTTGTCAAGAAAATACACTGGTCAGAGCAAATACCCTCTTCCAACAACACAAGAGATGACTCGACACATGGACATCATCAAATGGTCAATACCTAAATCATATTGATTATGTTCTTTGCAGCCTAAGATGGAGAAGCACCCCCATACAGTCAGCAAAAACAAGATGTGGAACTGACTGTGGCTCAGATCATGAACTCCTTATTGCAAAATTCAGGTTTAAATTAAAGAAAGTAGGAAAACCACTAGGCAATTCAGGTATGAACTAAATCAAATCCCTTATGATTATACAGTGGAGGTGATGAATAGAGTCAAGCATTAGACGGAGTGCCTGAGAAACTATGAACAGAGGTTCATAACTATGAACAGAGTGCCTGTACAAGAGGCAGTGACCAAAGCTGTCCCAAATAAAAATGAATGCAAGAAGGAAAAATAGTTGTCTGAGCAGGCTTTACAAATAGCTGAGGAAACAAGAGAAGCCAAGAGTAAACGAGAAAGGCAAAAAGCAAAGGAGAAAGGGAAAGATTTACCCAACCAAATGCAGAGTTCCAGAGAACAGCAAGGAGAGATAAGAAGAACTTCTTAAAAGAACAATGCAAAGACATAGAGGAAAACAATAGAATAGAAAAAACTAGCGATCTCTTCAAGAAAATTTGAGATATCAAGGGAACATTTCATGCAAGGATGGGCATAATGAAGGACAGAAACAGTAAGGATCTAACAGAAGCAGAAGAGATTAAGATGAGTTGGCAAGAATAAACAGAAGAACTGTACAGAAAAGTTCTTATGATCTGGATAACCACAATGGTATGGTCACTCACCTAGAGCCAGACATTCTGGAATGTGAAGTTAAGTGGGACTTAGGAAGGATTACTACAAACAGAGCTAGTGGAAGTGATAGAATTCTAACTGAGGTATTTCCAGTCTTAAAAGATGATGCTGTCAAAGTGCTGCACTCAATATGCCAGCAAATTTGGAAAACTCAGCAGTAACCTGGACTGGAAAATGTCAGTTTTCATTCCATTCTCAAAGAAGGGCAATGTCAAAGAATGTTCAAACTATTGAGCAGTTGTGCTCATTTCACATGTTAAAGAGGTTATGCTCAAAATCCTTCAAGCTGGGCTTCAGCAGTACATGAACCAAAATTTTCCATATGTACCAGCTGGGTTTAGCAGAGGTAGAGACGTAGTAGTGTTAGCTGCTCAGTGGGGTCTGACTTTTTGCGACCCCATGGACTGAAGCCCACCAGGCTCCCCTATCCATGAGATTCTCCAGGCAAGAATACTGGTGTGGGTTGCCATTCCCTTCTCCAGGGGATCCTCTAGACCCAGAGATTGAACCCTGGTCTCCTGCATTGCAAGCAGATTCTTTACCATATGAGCTACAAGGAAGCCCTTGTAGGGGAACCAGAGATCAAACTGTTAACATTCACTGGATCCTAGAGAAAGCCAGGGAATTCCAGAAAAAAAACGTTTGCTTCATTGATAATGCTAAAGTCGTTGATCCTGTAGATCACAAACTGGAAAATTCTTAGAGAGATGGGAATATCAGATAACCTTACCTGCCTCCTGAGAAACCTGTATGTGGGTCCGGAAGCAACAGTTTGAATCTTACATGGAACAACTGACTGGTTGAAAATTGGGAAAAGAGTGCGATAAGGCTGTATACTATTACCCTGCTTGTTTAACTTATATGCAGAGTGCATCGCATGAAATGCTGGGCTGGATGGATCACAAGCTGGAAAAAGATTGCCAGGAGAAATATCAACAACCTCATATATGCAGATGACACTACCCTAATGGCAGAAAGTGATGAGGAACTAAAGAACCTCTTGATGAGTGTGAAAGAGGAGAGTGAAAAAGTGAAAACTCAACATTCAAAAAACAAAGATCATGGCATCTGGTCCCATCACTTCGTGGCAAATTGAAGGGGAAAAAGTGGAAGCAGTGACAAATTTTTTTCTTGGGCTCCAAAATCACTGCAGACGGTGACTGCAGCCATGAAATGGAAAGACGCTTGCTCGTTGGAAGAAAAGCTATGATAAACCTAGTTGTTGTTCAGTCCCTCAGTCATATCTGACTCTGCGACCCCACGGACTGTAGCATGTCAGGCTTCCCTGTCCTTCACCATCTCTTGGAGTTTTTCCATAGAGTCGGTGATGCCATCCAATCATCTCATTCTCTGTCATCCCCTTCTCCTCTTGCTCTCAATCTTTCCCTTCATCAGGATCTTTTCTAATAAGACAGCTTTTCATAGCAGGTAGCCTAAGTATTGGAGCTTCAGCTTCAGCATCAGCCCTTCCAATGAATATTCAGGACTGATTTTCTTTAGGATTGATTGATTTGACCCCTTTGCAGTCCAAGGGACTCTCAAGAGTCTTCTCCAACACCACAGTTCAAAAGCATCAGTTTTTTGGCACTCAGTCTTCTTTATGGTCCAAATCTCACATCCATACATGATTACTAGAAAAACCATAGCTTTGACTAGATGGACTTTTGTTGGCAAAGTAATGCCTCTGCTTTTTAATATGCTACCTAGGTTAGTCATAGCTTTTCTTTCAAGGAGCAAGTGCCTTTTAATTTCATGGCTGCAGTCACCATCCGCAGTGATTTTGGAGCCCAGGAAAAGAAATTCTGTCACTATTTCTATTGTTTCCCATATATTTGTCATGAAATGATGGGACTGGATGCCAGGATCTTTGTTTTTTGAATATTGGGTTTTAAGCCAGCTTAAAACTCCTCTTTAACCTTCATCAAGAGGCTCTTTAGTTCCTCTTTGGCCTTCACCATAAGGGAGGTGTCATCTGCATATCTCTCCCAGCAATCTTGATTCCAGCTTGTGCTTCATCCGGCCTGGCAGTTCACATTATGTACCCTGCATATAAGTTAAATAAGCAGGGTGACAACATATAGCCTTGATGTACTCCTTTTCCCAATTGGAACCAGTCATTGTTCCATGTCCTTTTCTAACTGTTGCTTCTTGACCTGCATACAGGTTTCTCAGGAGGCAGGTAAGGTGGTCTGGTATTCCCATCTCTTGAAGAATTTTCCACAGTTTGTTGTGATCCACACAGTCAAAGGTTTCTGTGTAGTCAAAGAAGCAGAAGTAGATGTTTTTCTGGAACTCTCTTGCTTTTTCTATGAGCCAATGGATGTTGTCAATTTGATCTCTGGTTCCTCTGCCTTGGCATATTAAAAAGCAAAGACATCACATTGCTAACAAAAGAAGAGTCAAAGCTATGCTTTTTCCAGTAGTCATGTACGCATGTGAGAGTTGGACCATAAAGAAGGCTGAGCACCAAAGAATTGATGCTTTTGAATTGTGGTGCTGGGAAAGATTCTTTAAAGTCCCTTGGACAGCAAGGAGATCAAATTAGTCAATCCTAAAGGAAATCCTCCCTGAATATTCATTGGAAGGACTGATGCTGAGGCTGAAGCTCCAATACTTTGGCCACCTCATGTAAAGAGCTGACTTACTGGAAAAGACTTTGGTGCTGGGAAAGACTGAGGCAAAGGGAGAAGAAGGGGACAGAGGATGAGATGGTTAGATGGCGTCACTGACTCAATGGAAATAAATCTGAGCAAACTCTGGGAGATAGTGGAGGACAGGGAAGCCTGGCATATTGCAGTCCATGGGGTTGTAAAGAATTGGACATGACTTAGCAACTGAAAAATAAGAACAAAACTTTAAATGTACAATATGATTTTGTTAACTATAGGCCCAATATTGTATAGCAATCACAGTGATCTTCCATGATGGTCCAGTGGGACCCCATGCTTCCAAAGCGAGACACTGGTTTCAAAAAATTTTCTCTTGAAAATGTCTATCTGAAAGCCTGTTCTGCCAGTTTTTCCTAGAATGCGGAGTGCCTCATTCCTGATCTCTGCCCTGAATTCCCTTCAGGGTGTGTTAAGGGTCAGTGACTGCAGTGGCTACTGTGTTCATTTCTGTAGAACCAGGTAGTTAGCAACATTCTTTAGTTTGGAAGATGAAATCACTCTTGTCCCTTATTGCTAATCCAAAGTCATTTCCTAGTCCTCATTTTACTTGACTGATCAGCACTTGATCACTGTGTCTTCCTTGGAACTTTCCCTGCCTGGCTTTGAGGAAATAGCGCTTACTGGATTTTCTTCCTTCTACCTTTCTGCTGCTCCTTTTCAGTCCCCTTTGCTGGTTCCTCCTCCTCTCATTTCCCAGACTGATAAACATTGACATGCCATAGGGCTCAGGCCCTGGACTTCTCGTCCCCACTCGCCTTCACATTCTGGGTGAGCTCCATAGGTCCCCTGGCCTTCTATGCCACCTTTATGCTGAGGACTTCTGGATTTATACCATCTCTAACACAAACCTCTCCCCCAATCCGGACCATACGCTCAACTGCCTATTTGACAACCTCCACTTGAATGTTTAATAGGATCTTAAACTCAGCATTCTGAAACTGAGCTCCTGATACTTACCTCTCCCTCTGAATCATCTCAATTAATGGCAGCTACATTCCTCTAGTTGCTCAGGTCAAAAAACATTTTTTTTAAAGAATGTATTTTTAAACTTTTTAACCTTTTTATTTTGTATTGGGGTATAGCTGATTAACAATACTGTGATAGTTTCAGGTGAACAGAGAAGGGACTCAGCCATACATATGCATGTATCCATTCTCTCTCAAGTCCCCTTCGCATCCAGGCTGCCATAAAACATTGAGCAGAGTTCCCTGTGCGCTACAGCAGGTCCGTGGTGGGTATCCATTTTAAATATAGCAGTGTATAGACGGCAAAAGAGACACAGATATATAGAACAGACTCTTGGACTCTGTGAGAGAGGGAGAGGGTGGGATGATTTGGGAGAATGGCATTGAAACATGTAAAAAATAAATAAATAAATACAGCAATGTGTACATGTCCATCCTAAACTCCCTCACTATCCCTTACCCACTGGCAACCGTAAGTTCATTCTCTGAGTCTGTAAGTCTCTTTCTGTTCCATAAGTTCGTTTGTATCATTTATTTTTAGATTTCATATATAAGGGATGTCATAGGATCTTTCTCCTTCTCTGTCTGACTTACTCCACTCAGTATATCAGGTCAAAATCTTGAAGTCATTCTTGAGTTTTCTATTACCCTCATATTCCACATTCAGTCTGCCAGCATATCTTGTCTCATCTAAGAGCATCCACCTATCTGTCTGTCTTCATCATCACCATCTATCCATCTATCTTCATCATCACCATCTATCCATCTATCTATGACTTCTTGTCATTATTTCTCTTCCTGGATTCTTGCTATAAACACTTAACTAATCTCTCTATTTCTACCTTTGACTCCTTTCACTTGATTCATATATTCAGAGCACATATCTGCTCTCCTTAAAGTCCTCTAATGGCTTCCCATCTTTCTTGGAGTAAAAGCCAATGTTCTTCTACAACCCTGAGGTCTTACGTAACTTACTTTCCCCAGCTAGTGCTCTGACCTCATTTCCTATCTTTCTCCTCGATTCTTTTCACTCCAGCCACACCAGCTGCCTCGTTGTTACTCAAACATGAGGGCAAGTTGCACCTCAGGACTTTGCACTTGCTCCTCTCTCTGGTTGCATTTTCTCAGGTATCCCCTGGCTGGCTTCTTCACTTCCTCCAGGTCTTTATTGAAATTCACACTCAGATAAGCCCTTCTTTGGCTGTGTGTGTGTATTCTCAGTCGGGTTTGACTCTTTGTGACCCCATGGATTGTAGCCCACCAGGCTCCTCTGTCCATGAAATATTCCAGGCAAGAATACTGGAGTGGGTTGCCATTTTCTTCTCCAGGGGATCTTCCTGACCCAGGGATTGAACTTATGTCTCTTGTGGCTCTTGAATTGGCAGGAGGATTCTTTACCACTGAGCCACCTGGGAAGCCCCACCTTCTTTGGCTGCCCTATCTACAATTGTAGCCTTCCCTCCAAACTCATTCTTCACATTCTCTTTATTTTCTTTCTTCAGCATTTGTCAGTCTATAACATACTATGTGTTTTTGTCAATTATGTGAATTTTGTCTCCTTGGGTTGGAAGTAAGCTCTATGAGAGCAGGAATTTTGTCTACTCACAGTGCATCCTAGCACTAGGGTGGGCCTGATACATACTAAGTACTCAGCATCTGTTGAATGAGCACATTAATGAGCAGTTGATGAACATGATGAAGGGTTTCCCAGGTGGCGCTAGTGGTAAAGAATCTGCCTGTCAGTGCAGGAGATGCAGGGACACTGGTTTGATCTCTGGGTCGGGTAGATCCCCTGGGAAAGGAAATGGCTACCCACTGCAGTATTCTTGCCTGGAAAATTCCATGTACATAGGAACCTAGCATGCTACAGTCCATGGGACTGCCAAGAGCTGGGCACAACTGAGCAAGTAAGAAGCAGCAGTAGGACAAGATGAAAATATACAGCCTTATCTGTATTTTATATACAGCTTTATCTGTATAAAGAGAAACATACACAGTATTGCTTCCTTTTATATATATTGGTGATACTTATTGTTAAATTGGTGATAATTATTGTTAAAAACAGTTATTATTTTATTCTCAATATTCCTATATCATCAAAAGCAGAATTTGATTCTCAGACAACAGATACAAATCTAGAATTGTGAACTGCTACAAAAAATGTATAATTTTTAACTTTAGGAAACTCCCACCACGATTTTCAAGAATTATGATATGAATATTATCACTCATGATATACTGAGTACATGAGAGGACTGTAATCACAAAATAAAACATAAAATAGGTTTATTAATGATTCCTAGGTCATTGAATTTCAACTGATTACCAGCAGAGGGTACTACTGATCCACCTTTTCTACATCTATATATATAAAGTGTTTGCTGAACTAGGAGGCAGTTTTTAATGATATAAATAATCTTACCTTATAAAACTACATTACGTGGTAATGATTCAGTCATCAAAAATAGAATAACTTGAGTTTTAAAAAATCTATTATTTTCTCTTTTAATTCTTTTATTTAAACTGATGAGCTTACACATACAGTACAAAAAATATAAAGAAATAATTAAATCTCTACCCCTGTTTCTGAGTACCCAGTTTTTCTCCCAAAGGTTACCACGGTCTCTAGTTTTCTCTGTATCTATGTGTACCTGTGTTTTGCTTTGGTTTCTACTTGACATATATTTTTAAGTGAGAAATAATATCAATAATGTTCTTCACATTAGGGTTGATTTATATTAATAATTTGACCACTTAATTTTGGGATTCCATATAAATCTTTGGAGAACCTCTTTTACCAGTTGTATTTTATCACAAAGTGTGAATAAACTGTAATTTATATAACCGGTCCTTATTGAAGGATGCAAAAGTTTTTCCACCATTTTGTCATTCCAAACAAAACTATAGTAAGTATATTTTGGGAATATCCTGGCAGTCTAGTGGTTAAGACTCTGTGTTTCCAATGCAGGAGGCATGGGTTCAATCTCTGGTGAGATCCCACATACCTTGTGGAGTGGCCAATATACATATCATTTACAAAGATAAATGTTTTGTATATGTATAATGTTTAAAAGCTGAGCGCCGAAGAATTGATGCTTTTGAACTGTGATGGAGAAGACTCTTGAGAGTCCCTTGGACGGCGAGGAGATCCAACCAGTCCATCCTAAAGGAGATCAGTCCTGGGTGTTCACTGGAAGGACTGATGCTGAAGCTGAAACTCTAATACTTTGGCCACCTCACGTGAACAGTTGGCTCATTGGAAAAGACTTTGATGCTGGGAGGGATTGGGGGCAGGAGGAGAAGGGGATGACAGAGGATGAGATGGCTGGATGGCATCACCGACTGGATGGACATGAGTTTGAGTGAACTCCGGGAGTTGGTGATGGACAGGGAGGCCTGGCGCTGTGATTCATGGGGTCGCAAAGAGTTGGACAAGACTGAGCGACTGAACTGAACTGAACTGAACGTTTAATATGGGCTTCCCTCATATATCTCAGTCAGTAAAGAATCTGCCTGCAATGCAGGAGACCTGGGTTTGATTCCTGGGTTGAAAAGATTCCCTGGGGAAGGAAATGGCAACCTACTCCAGTGTTCTTGCCTGGAGAATCTCATGGACAGAGGAGCCTGGCAGGCTGTAGTCCACGGGGTCCACAAGAGTTGGACACAACTTAGTGACTAAACCAAACCAAAACTAATGTTTAATATATATGTATATATTAAGTATATGTATTAATGTATAATATATACATATATAACGGAGAAGGCAATGGCACCCCACTCCAGTGCTCTTGCCTGGAAAATCCCATGGATGGAGGAACCTGGTTGCAGTCCATGGGGTCATGAAGAGTCAGACATGACTGAGCAACTTCACTTTCACTTTTCACTTTCATGCATTGGAGAAGGAAATGGCAACCCACTCCAGTGTTCTTGCCTGGAGAATACCAGGGACGGGGGAGCCTGGTGGGCTGCCGTCTATGGGGTCGCACAGAGTCGAACATGACTGAAGTAACTTGGCAGCAGCAGCAGCAAGTGTATCTGTAGGATAACTTTCTAGAAAAACCCAGCAGACACCTCAGAAATAATGAAGGCAGAGTCCTATTTCCATCTACACCAAAATAAAGTCTAAATGTATTGAATTCTAAAAATAGTAGAAAAGAACATGAGAGAATGATTTACGAGTTTAGAGTCAGGAAGAACTTTCTAACAAAAATTCTGAAGCCATAAAGAGAAGATTGAAACCTGAGTTTAATTTTTTAAAAAATATCTGCATGGCAAATATGTCATAAAAGAAAAATATAAATGACCCATTGTACAAATGCATTTCTAATACATAAAATACAAAGAACTAAATTTCTTCCTATGTAAAGAGCTTTTGTAAGTTGGTAAAATCAAGCCCCTGTTGAAAAACGACCAAAGAATACAAACAAATAGAATATAGAATAGAAGAATAGAAATGGAAGAATACAGAATGGAAACACAAATATTAACAGCTTTAAACACATGAAACCATATGCATAAGGACAGAAATGCAAATCAAAATGAGGAGATGCCATCTTGCACTTATCAGATTGGCAAAGATCAACACATTGTGTTGATGAAGGTGTGGGGAACCAAGCAGGCTCACGGATTGTTGGTGACATGATAAACTGATACAGCCGCTATGGAAACCAATGTGGCAACAGCTATCAAAATTTCCAAAAGAAAGTTTGTGGAGTGTTTTGGCTTTAGGTGTTTTTTTTAAAAAATAAAATCTCTGTCTTTGAATTAGTCACGTGTGTATCAGTCAGGATCCCTTAAGAAACAGATGGCACAGTTTTTAAAGTGGAGACAGAAAAGAATTTCAATCCTGAAGGTGTGGGTAGGATTAAGGGAAATAATGAGGAGTGGGGATCACCCCATGGTGCTGGCATCCTGGATCTAGGGAACCTATCCTAGCAAGGACTAAGGTAGGGACGTTCAGAACCAAGTGAGTACTGTCACTTTAAGAGAGGGTTGCCTGGAACTTCCTGGTGGTCCAGTGGTAAAGAATCTGAATTCCAGGGTAGGGTACACCTGTTTGATCCCTGGTCATCCCTAGCTGGGAGCCAAAATCTCATATGCTGAGGGACTACTAAGCCCAGTCAGTCTAGAGCTTGTGTGCTGTAACAAGCAAAGCCTTTAAGCTGCAACTAGAGAATGTCCCAGTGCTGCAAAGGTGCCATAGAAAAGCATGGACCACTGTCAGACAGGGCTGGCAGGGTGGGATCCAGGAGAAAAATATCCCGGGCGCTTTCTGCTCATGCCTATTTTATGCAGGTGCCTGGTACTAAGTTCAATGGGAAATCAGAGGGCAACAAAGTCAGACTGATGCCATCCATAGAGGCCAGCCTGCTGGAACACAGAACAATAACAGATAGGTTTTGCTTTAATTCAGGAGGGTTAACTTGGGAGGGCAATGGGTGATTGTCATTCAGCTAATACATATCTTGTAATATCTCCAGGGCCTTCATTTTAACCTGCCTCCAAAAACACATTACCAATTTTTCTTCCAAAGTATTAACTTCTGTGTTCCCTTTCTTTTAGAATGGAACCCATAAATCAGTAAAATTTCCAATTCCTTTCTGGGACGGTATCTTTATGAAAATTATCTTCCTGAAGACGCTGGCTTTGCTTAATAAAGCTTAATTAACAGAAACCAATTAAAAGACAATGGCACCTAGAACCTGAAGGCGCTACTATAAGAAATAGTGTATTTAAAAAATAGAGTACATTTTACATACAGCAGGTTTTAACAAGTAAAATGTATGTTATGGGGACTTCCCTGGTGGTCTAGTGTTTAAGAATCTCCCTGCCAATACAGGGGACACAGGTTCAATCCCTCATCCAGGAAGATCCCATATGCCATGGTACAGCTAAGCCTGTGAGCAGCAGCTACTGAAGCCCTCGGGCCCAGAGCCTGTTCTCTGCAAGAAGAGAAGCCGCCACAGTCAGAAGCCTGCACAGGGCACAATGGAGAGAAGCCCCTGCTTGCTGCAACTAGAGAAAGTCCATGTGCAGCAACAAAGGCTCAGCGCAACCAAAATTAAATAAATTAATTAAAAATACAAGTTTAAAAATGTATGTTACATTTGGCCATGCCTCTCACGAAGGAAGATTCCACTTTCTGGTTTTCTTTTTTCCTTCCTTCCTTTCTTCCAACAGTGCCCCTCTTCCCCTCCAATCTACTTTTGATCAGATAAAATGAGTCCCTTAGATCAACCAGAGATTAACTCCAGAGATCCTGCTACTGGCTAATGTCTAACAATGTTAAAGACTGCTTTAGAGGGACTTCCCTAGCAGTCCAGTGGTTAAGGCAGTTAAGACTCTGAGCTTCCACTACAGAGGGCATGGGTTTGATCCTTGGTCATGGAACTAAGATTCCACATGCTGTGCAGGGAGGCAAAAAAAAAAAAAAAAAGTATCATTAAAAAAATTTTTTTTAAAAAGATTGCATTAAAGAGAAGGAGATGTTATTTAAATAGGTTTTTTTTTTTTTTGCCTATTTACAAAATATTTAATTTTCTTGAAATGTTATTTTGAAGAGTGGGGATGGCATTTCTTAGAGGTTTCCTAATTATAGGGAGACAGTTGCTTTCAGGTCTGGCAATATCAGGGGCCCTCTCTGGTCAACCCACCTTAAAGGGAAATGACTTAGTGAGGAAACAATACGTTTCAGTCCTAACAGTAGTTTATTCAAGAGTCAAAGCCCCATCTTGACTTTCTGTACTTTATCCCTTTGTATTCCTTCATGTGCTAACAAAGCATGTTTCCAGGGCTGGAGAAAATGTTTGTGCTGCGCTGTCACTTCAGTCGTGTCCGACTCTGTGACACTGTGCATTGTAGCCCGCCAGGCTCCTCTGTCCATGAACATTGGCAAGAATGTTGGAGTGTGTCGCCATGCCCTCCTCCAGGGGATTTTCCCAACCCAGGGATTGAATCCATGTCTCTTACATCTCCTGCATTAGCAAGTGAGTTCTTCACCACTAGTGCCACCTGGGAAACTCAGAGATGTTTGATTATAAGCAAATACTGTGCCATTAAAAAAAAAAAAAAGTACTTGTTTGTTTCTTTTTGGCTGCCTTGGGTCTTCATTGCTGTGCACAGGCTTTCTCTAGTTGTAGCTAGCAGGGTCTACTCTGTTGTGGTGCGTGGGCTCCTCGTTGTGGTGGCTTCTCTTGAAAAGCACAGGCTCTAGGGCACGAGGGCTCCAGCAGTGGCAGTTCACGGGCTCTAGAGTACAGACTCAGTGGGCTCAGTAGCCGTGGCGCACGGGGTTAGTTGCTCCAAGGCATGTGGGATCTTCCCCAACCAAGGATCAAACCCATGTCCCCTGCATTGGCAGGAGGATTCTTAACCACTGATCACCAGGGAAGTTCCTATGTCATTTTATATAAGAGACTTAAGCATCCACAGATTTGGGTACCCAAGGGGGTCTTGGAACCAATCCCTCATGGATACCAAGAGGCTATTGTATTCTGTTAGGCAAACAATAATAAGTGATGGAATAAATAAGTGATAAATAATAAATAAGTGATGATAGAACACATTCATTCAATTCATTGATGAGCCACTGGAATTTTATTCAGGTTATTCCTATATAAGTTCAGGTTGCTCGTTTCACTGCTCTGGGAAATATCATGTATGATACATTCATTTGGAGAAGGAAAAAAGAGTTCAGTTTGCCAGACAGGCGATATAGTCTAGTGGATTCAGAATTTGAATATTATTTCTGGCTCTGCTGCTGTCTTCCTTTATGACTAGGAGGAAAATCTCTGGGTGTTGCTAGTTTCGGTATCTGGGGATTGATAAGAAGATCACAAGCAGGGATGTTATAAGAGACTTCATTTCATGGGAAATTAAACAGAGCAAGTCTAATGAGACATGGGTTTATTAGTTATTTCTTTCTAGTGCTATTTTGTGTTTTAAGAAGACATTTAACACCTGAATACACTGAGTTTAAATGTATCATGCGAATGTTATTTCATTTGACCCTTGAAATTAACCCAGGAGGTCATTCAGAATACTGATGCAGTTTCACAGAAGAAACTGAAACACAGAAAGTTACTTTGTCTCAAAATGAGTGAGCAGGGACATCCCTGGTGGTGGTGGTTAAGATTTCGCCCTATGTTGCAGGGGTACAGGTTTAACCCCTGGTGGGGGAAATAAGATCCCATATGCCTTGTGGTCAAAAGCACAAAAAGCAGACAAAAAGCCAGAAGCAATATTATAACAAATTCAATAAAGATTTTAAAAAACAACAAAAAGCAAAACCCTAATGAGCACAAAAGCTCATTGGCCCAGGTTATTTGAATCCAGAGCCCTAATTCTTAGCTACTACAGTTGTTCCTGTCACCTGGGGACAGTGATAATGATGACCCACAGGAATAGGAGTATATATAAAAATCTTGATACACCAAAAATAGATTTTCAGAGCACCCTATGCAGGGGAGTTGGGAAGGGAGAGAAGAGGGGATGAGTAGGAAATCACCAATGCTAAGGTCTGAGAAGCATGTGATTAGGGACTGTGAGGACAGGCTGGAGAAGCCCCATGAGTAGTAAGCAAAACTGTCAATTTGAGAAAAAAGTGTTCCAGGTTTGATGCTTCCAGTTTTACGTTTGGAACCCAGATTTTGGTTTGTTTTTCTGTTTGTTTTGTGGTGAGTTTGTTTTGTTCTGTTTTTAAGATGCTTGTCACAGCTGAGTATCATTTCCTTGGATGGGAAATGACACTATATGAAGTTTCATTTATTTCTGAATCTGCCTGTATCCTCCCTACCTAAATTTACATTTTTTCACTACCCCAGCCCCTCCCACCTTTCTCATGGTTCCATCAGACTGCGTATGCAGTGCTGCTAAAATAACAGGCTTAGTCTTATCACTAGGCTTTACTCAGTCTCTCCCCACCTCACAGGTGTGTCCATGACCCTATCTTTGCATAATACTTTATTATTTAAAGTCCAGCATATGTCCCAGCTACTTTATAATGGCTTCTCATCCCACACGGAACACACCTTATCCTGACCTCCCATGAAGCTTAATGTTCCACTCATCTATTTCTTTGCTTAATTTTTGCACTCTGCTCAATTTATATGCTGTCTCCCAAACCAGATCAGATCTCATAAAAGACATGATGATTAATAGCACTGATGTCTGAGAAGCCATACAGCATTTGGCCAAATAGAAGCATATGAAATTTAGCTTAAAAAGTGACTTTTCCTAGTATGAAGATATTAACAATTAAACAATAAGCTTGTTTTTAGCATATATTTTATTATTATAAGCTTTGAAATAATACTGTCTCTTTTAGACTTTCATGGGCTTCACAGATTTTAAATATTTTGCAATGTCTACTTGATATTTCTGTTACAATTTTTAAATTTTAAATATTTACTAATAACCATGGTATGTACTCAACAACTTGTTTTGTACATTCTTTTCTAAGTGGAGAGATTCATTAAGCCAAGACAGCACAGAGCTGAATAGAAGTGGCAAAGAGAAGGAAAATTGGAATTGTCAATGGGGCTGCAGTTTGATATTTAGTGGTATCCCATTTTAAGTGTTAGTTGCTGGCTTGAAAATTCTTCAAGAAAGTCTTTGGCCAACAAGACAATTCATTTTCAATAAAAGACTTCCTTCCTACTTCATCGATGGAATTAAGGCAATACATCATGATTGTTTTTCCTGTTTTCAGACCTAACCCCATAAAAAGAAACAATGGTAACAAAAAAGCTGACTTTCCCTGATTAGAGAGTATATTCCAGATGATCTTTATTTTGTAGTAGCACTGGATGACGTGTTAGTGAGCACACCAGCATGGCACCCATCCTCTCCCAGTGGTTGCCGCATCCTGCTATGTACCTTTCCTCACGCCTCTAGGCCTGTGGGCCTGGCTGAACCCGGCAGGCAGGTGTAGCTGATGAGGGGCGCCCCTGGTCTCCAGCCTTTGTCTCTCACGCTGGTACCACTCTGAAGACGTTAGCTCCACCCACATCATCCGGTCCCGAGGGTCTCTCTCTCCATTCCGAGTTTTCAGAAGATGGTTCTTGGATGCTGGTGAAGTGAAAGTAAGGTGGTGAGTTTTCCCCAAACAAATAATTAAACTTTGGCTGATGGTGGCCCTTAGTCACTGAAGGTCAGGAAAATCTTCCTCTGAATGGGGCAAAAGCAACTCCAGCTGTTCCTACTCTGTTGTCGCCTCGTTCTAACTTTCAATTCAATGTGTCTGCTGTGAATGAGACAAACCTCCAAAATTGACATAAGGGGGTTCAGTGGAGCTCTTTGAAAGTTTGAAACACCTCTAGGAAAAAAACCCAAAACACTGAAAGAAACTGGGAGAAAAAGCTGAGTAGCTAAAAGTGATAAAGCTGGTTTCCCTTAAAATGTTACTTTGGAGATCCCAGAAGTGTTTTCTTTTGAAGGCTTTTGGATAGGTTAAAGCACTGAATTGTTGTTTCCAGTCTTGGCTATTTGGAATGTGTGTTAGGAGAATGTAATTTTGTGGTTTTGTTGACTGTAAGAATGTGGGAGCACCTGAGTTCTTGGAGTTAAGATTTACCATAGATTTTTTTCCTGGTCTCTGAGAAGAAAACCAGACTTCATATAATAAGAACTGAAACAGAAGAACACAGTTTTCAGAAGCATAATGTGTGACTGTGCTATTTCAGGAATTGTTCCAATATGAGATGTTTATAATAAGCTTGGTATGACCCAGCCGAGGAGCTTAATATAACAGGTTAACTGAGTGGTGGGAGGAGATGGTTCCAGCTTGCAATTATTAGTAATGAAAAAGGTTTGCAGATGACAGACTCACTGAGCATTTACTAAATCTGGGACTTGTGGTTTGCAAATCATTTTGATTAACAGCTGTTACCATGTATCTGGAGAGGGCAGGAAACGTGCTGCTATTTTATCACATTAAATACTAGTCAAAGAGAGACTAAAACAGTGTAATTTGGCAAAAATAAAATTTACTGATTGAGTAGAAATCCATGCTCTGCTCTCCCACTGGGCTGCTAAAGATGAGTTTCCCGGGAAACATCTCAGTGAACAGATGTTTCTTCTTATGCATTGATGAAGAGTTGACTGGCGTCTGATTGTTACTGAAGGACTCTTTTGGCAAAAGGAACCCCTTGTTTATCTATCTACATATGTAGATATAGCACATAAATAGTTGTATTTTTTACATACATTAATTAAGGGCTTTGCATTAATTAAGCCACCAAGTGGGACTCACTTGGGTGAGTCATGAAGGATTTCATAATTAAGTAACAAATGATTCTTAAGCCTACTTGATCTTAAGTTTCGAAGTTCAATGTTCAAGCAATAACTATTAATAAAGGGAGAAAAAATTTAAATGGTTGGTGAAGAAAAGATAATTACATTATCCACATAATCTTTCTTGAGTCAGAGTTTGATTCAGAAGGCTTCTTAAAATTCTTCAAGGATGCTATTTTTGTATCTCTGTATAAATCTTAATGTCTTTCTTTGAGAAGAAATCCAACTGTTTCTTAGTTATTGAAGAATATGGATATTGAAAACACCAATTATGCTCTAATATTATAAATTACTATGGAATAGGAGATATTATCTTTATTAGACATACATGGTGAATTTATTCTAGTCTACTGAAGACTGCTTTAGGAAGTCCAAACAGATAGGTTAGTGTGGGACTCTGTAGTTACATCACTGTTGAAAATCACCTTACTTTAGATAAGAAACCATATTTGTTTTATAGATGTTGCTATGCATCAGAGGCTTTTAATTATTGCTTTATAGTTTTAGATCAGAGAGATGATTGGAAAGTGTTGATTTAAGACCTTGAATAGGTACAAGGCAATTCAGGCAATAATAATAATGAGACTCATTCTAGAAAGGAGGCAATGGGTCATAAGTCAAACAATAGGAGAAATAAATAAAATTAGTGAAATAACTTGTTTGGGTAATCTCTAATATTATTTTATATTACATTTATCTAATGTAAACTCAGAAATATGCTGTAGGAATATATATCTGGATATAAATGTAAATATATAGATATAGGGAATGGCATCCAGTCCCATCTCTTCATGGCAAATAGACGGGAAACAATGGAAACAGTGACAGAATTTATTATTTTGGGCTCCAAAATCACTGCAGATGGTGACTGTAGCCATGAAATTAAAAGATGCTTGCTCCTTGGAGGAAAAGCTATGACCAACCTACACAGCATATTAAAAAGCAGAGACATTACTTTGCCAACAAAGGTCCA
This sequence comes from Ovis aries, assembly GCF_016772045.2. Lineage (NCBI taxonomy): Eukaryota > Metazoa > Chordata > Mammalia > Artiodactyla > Bovidae > Ovis > Ovis aries. The sequence continues at coordinate 190,624,795 of NC_056056.1, read as the reverse complement.
TCTAGTCAAAGCTATGGTTTTTCCAGTTGTCATGTATGGATGTGAGAGTTGGACTATAAAGAAAGCTGAGCACTGAAGACCTGATGCTTTTGAACTGTGGTGTTGGAGAAGACTTTTGAGAGTCCCTTGGACTGCAAGGAGATCAAACCAATCAATCCTACAGGAAATCAGTCCTGAATATTCATTAGAAGGACTGATGCTGAAGCTGAAGCTCCAGTACTTTGGCCGCCTGATGCAAAGAACTGATTCATTTGAAAAGACCCTGATGCTGGGAAAGATTGAAGGTGGAAGGAGAAGGGGACCACAGAGGATGAGATGGTTGAATGGTGTCACCGAAGCGATGGACATGAGTTTAAGTAGGCTCCAGGAGATGGTGATAGACAGGGGAGCCTGGTGTGGGCAGTCCATGGGGTCCCAAAGAGACATGACTGAGCAACTGAACTGAACTGAGGGAGTGGAAAAGGGATTTTTGAGTCCGCTTCTTAATTTTCTGTACACAACCTTAGATTTAGCAAACAATATGTATAACATTATGCATAGCACATGCCACAGAATAGATGCTCCAATTTTTCCCTATCCTTAACTCCCAAACTAGAATAACCCCTATTATATTCTCTCACAGCCCTGGCACTTTTCTTTCCTAGTATGTAATTATTTATTATTCTAGGCTTTAGGGCTGCTAGATTTAGCTAGTTAGAACTGCCAGATGCCCAGAGAAATTTGAGTTTTAGATAACAGATAATTTTTCAGTATAAGTTTTTCCTGTGCAACTTTTTGATGCACACGATGTACTTATACTAAAAATATTAGCCATTGTTTATTGGAAATTCAAGTTTTATTTGGCATCCTGGGTCTTTTTTTGGCTGCATTGGATCTTAGTTGTGGAGCATGAGCTCTAGCAGTGGCATGCAAGCTTACTTGTCCTGTGGCATGTGGGGTGTTAGTTCCCTGACCAGGGATCAATCCCTAGTCTCCTGCACTGGAAGGCAAATTCTTGCATGCTGGACCACCAGGGAAGTCCTGGGCATCCTAGATTTAATCTGGCAGTCTTAGTAGCGTCCTTCTTCACATGTGCATCTCTCACAGACCAAAAGTTTTAGGAGAGCAGATATTCTGTTTTGCTCATGATTGTACCCCCTGTTTCTACTAGGTTTAGCACATTTTGGGGTAGTTAATGGATATTGATTGAATGCCTAAAAGGATGAGTGGTATAGAGTACAACGAAGGTTCAGAGAATTTAAAAATAAACCAATGGAATTTCTACAGGTGTACCATTTTTACATAGTTAGTATTTAGTCAACAAAACATATAAATAAGGAAATTCTTTGTAAAAGACAGACTCCAAGCACCTGATTCTACAAGTACATTTAACCTTCAGTTTTTAATTTTCAGTTAGCACTCTTTCAAAGACAATTACTGAAAGCAAGTCAGACTTGTATTTTTCAGTGTTATGGCAGATTGCAGTGGATCTAAAACTTAAAAAAAAATTTTTTTTTTGGACAGGATGGACAGGAGATATTTCCACGCCATATATGGAGAAAGTGGCACAAATTTTGAAATCTTGATCATCACATCTTATTGAACTCCCACAAATGTTCTGCTCTATATTAGAAAAAGCAAAACAAGTTAATCTTGTGAAGCTCTGTTAGCTCATGAAGAGCCTTAAGTATGCTTTTTCTAAGGTTTGGTTTAATAAACCACGGAGCAGGGCTTGCTTAGGTGAGTCATGGAAGTTTAGGAAACAGATGGTAGGAGGAGAAAAATGCCTCAGCAAAGCAAACAAAAATGTGATGTCTTATATGCTAGGAACATTCATCTGGGCCCATCACAGATGCCCACAAGTGAAGCCTTTCACTAAGGCCTGAACAGCAACCCACACTGAGGTTCACAGATGTTCCAATGGAGACTGATGGGTCTGGGAGTCTGAGGTTCCAGTTCTAGGGCTTCTAGTAGCCCCAGGCTCAACCTGTCCCTTGATTCACTGGCTGTAGAAGAGAAAAATAGTCACAGTACATTGAGAACACTGACAGATACTTCATTGTTGTTCAGTCGCTTAGTTGGGTCTGACTCTGTGCAACCCCATGGACTGTAGCACACCAGGCTCCTCTGTCCACTTTCTCCCAGAGTTTGCTCAAATCCATGTCCATTGAGTCGGTGATGCTAGCTAATCATCTCATCCTCTGCCGTCCCCTTCTCCTTTTGCCTTCAATCTTTGCCAGTATCAAGATCTTTTTCAATGAGTCAGCTCTTCACATCAGGTGGCCTAAGTATTGGAGCTTCAGCATCAGTCCTTCCAGTGAATATTCAGGGTTGATTTCCTTTAGGATTGACTGATTTAATCTCCTTTCAGTTCAAGGGATTCTCAAGAGTCTTCTCCAGCACCACAGTTTGAAAGGATCAATACTTCAGTACTCAGCTTTCTTTATGGTACAGATCTCACATCCGCACATGACTACTGGAAAAACCAGAGCTTTGACTATATGGACATTTATTGGCCAAGTGATGTTTCTGCTTTTTTTTTTTTTTTTTTCACTTTTATTTGCATTTATTTTTTGCCGCATTTATTCCCGGGCCATAAGTTTTTGTTTCTTCAGTTTCTTCTGGGATCTCTTTTTCTTCTGTGCAACATCCTCTTCTGGTTTAGGAACAATCTGTTCTTTTCAGTAAGGATCATCTCATTGTGGCAGGGAGAGCTCATGTAGGGGTTGATCCGACCGTGAGCTCTGTAAGTCCTGCGCTGCATCTTGGGGGCTTTGTTCACTTGGATGTGCTCAATGACCAGAGAATCTACATCTAAGCCCTTAAGTTCAGCATTACTGTCTGCATTTTTGAGCATGTGTAGTAAAAATTCAGCACTCTTTTTGGGCCACTGACCCTGAGTCCAGCCCCACTGTTTGGCCTGTGCACACCTGCCAACTCCACCGTTGTAATGACGGAACGGCACACACTGCTTCTTTAACGTGACGTCCTTCAGATACTTGGTGGCTTTTCGGATATGCATACCCTTTATGGCCTGGGCGGTTTCACGAGTGTTCTTAAAGTATACATGAAGATTTGAACCTCTTGATTTGCATGCTAAAAAATACCGGAAAAAATTTTTTGGGGTTAATCTTGGTATCTGGGTCCCTCATACTCCAAAATAAGAAGTGTTGCTTGCTGACTTACATTTTATGGGGTTTTCTGGGTCAAGTGAATAGCGCACCATTTTTAGGGGTCACCTCAGGCCGCTTACCAGAAAAGGAAGCTGTTTCTGCTTTTTAATACATTGTTTAGGTTTGTCATAGCTTTCCTTCCAAGGAGCAAACATCTTTTAATTTCATGGCTGCAGTCTCCATCTATAGTGATTTTGAAGCCCAAGCAAAGAATATCACTGCTTCTCACTTTCCCCCCTTCTATTTGCCATGAGGGATGGGACCAGCTTCTATCTTAGTTTTTTGAATGGTGAGTCTTTAAGGAGGTCATTAATCGACATGGGGAAGTCTGACGGCTCCTGCCGTGTCCCCACCACAGTCAGCTGTAGGTTTGGAATGCGTTGTATTCCCAGGCAGGCTCTCTTCTGTCATTACCATTGCTTCACTTCCAACCTCCTAGCTGAGCAATGAGAAGCTCCCATTTGGCCAGGGGAAATTTTCCAGAAAGAGTGGTAGCTACAAGTCTTTGAGAGCCAACACTCACTACAGCTAGGGAACAAGTCCACAAGCTTTGCGGATTATCAATGCTGCCAACAGCAATGTATTGAGTATATAAAAGAAAATCACACCATGGCTTTTGTATACAAGAATTAAAAACATTTTTGAGGAGGCAGTGAGTAAACAGATTTAAAACAGCCCAAGAATAGAAGGCAAAATCTAATTAAATGACAGAGTATACAGTACAATTATACATTCTTGGAGAGAACAGAAAGAAAGCTTGAGTCAAGTGCATATACACTTACTCCCGAATTTCAATAGGAGAATGTGTTTTAGGCTTGACATTGAAAGATCAGCCTTGAATAGAAGAAAAGGAGTGGATTGCAGAGTGACAGCATAAAGATTCAAAGATGATTGTTACCTTAAATGGTGAAGGTTTCTGTTGATGGAAACGTCATCAGCTGGAACTGGTGGCTATTATCTTGAGGTACAATGAACCAGACTGAGTTAAGATTTGGAGCATCTTCTTCCTAGTCTTTCTAAATGCCCCTTTGTTCATTTTCTGTTAGGGGACTTTTTAAAAAAATAACCACAAATAGAAGCTTTTTAAAAAATTTTATTTATTTTAATTGGAGGTTAATTACTTTATAATATTTTAGTGGGTTTAGCCGTACATTGACATGAATCAGCCATGGGTGTACATGTGTTCCCTATACTGAACCCCCCTCCCACCTCCCTCCTCATCCCATCCCTCAGGGTCATCCCAGTGCACCAGCCCTGAGCACCCTGTCTCATGCATCGAACCTGGACTGGCGATCCATTTCACATGTAGTAATACACATGTTTCAATGCTATTCTCTCAAATCATCCCACCCTCGCCTTCTGCCGCAGAGTCCAAAAGTCTGTTCTTTACATTTGTGTCTCTTTCGCCATCTCGCATATAGGGTCATTGTTACCATCTTTCTAAATTCCATATACATGTGTTAATATCCTGTATGGGTATCTTTCTTTCTAACTTACTTCACTCTATACAATAGGCTCCAGTTTCATCCACCTCATTAGGACACGACTGAGTGACTTCACTTTCACTTTTCACTTTCATGCATTGGAGAGGGAAATGGCAACCCACTCATCTATGGGGTCGCACAGAGTCCAACACAACTGAAGCGACTTAGCAGCAACAGCAGCAGCAGCAGAAAATAGACGTTTTTGTTAAGGTTCTAGAAATAATAACTTTCAAACTCTTTGTAACTATTCAACCATTTATAACTATTCAATTTATTGTAACTCTTTGCATAGATTAAATGTTAGCAGCTTAGGCATAATTTTGGATTTATTTCCAAGTTCTGTAGTTGCTGTCTTATAAGAAGTTGAGATCATGTTTTTTAAAGGTCATATATGCTACCGTTAAACAAAATTCTGCTGAAGTCAAGACACTCCTTGGCACAGATCTTAGAGATGTGACCACCAGCAAGTTACTTTATCTTTTTGAACCTTAATTTTATTATCTGTGAAAAGGGGGTATTTCTACACATCTGACAGGGCTTGTGTGAAGTTTGGACATTAAATATACAAGATACGTAATAAAAGATATTTATTAAGTTCTCAATAGATAAAATCAGAGTAGGTACTCAAATGGGAGCTTTCATATTGTCACTATCATCATGTTTGATGTATAAATGAAGAGCAATGTTGTCTACCCTCTCAAGCAAGACTGCATGGGTTCAAATGTGGACTCCAGCACTTATCTAAGGTGACTTTGGGTGTGTCCCTTAATCTCTTTGTGCCTGAAAAAGGAGATAATAGCAATACTTGCCTCATAGAGTTGTTTTAAGATGCAAAGAGTTGATACATACAAAGAACTTACTACTATGCCTGGGTCATGGGAAATACTTCCTATTTGTTAGCTATTATTTCTAGAAATTTGAGTCTCAAAGTTAAACGTGGAAATCTGTTTAAAGCAATTGTTTAAATAACAAAGACCTACTGTATAGCTCAGGGAACTATATTCAATGTATTATAATAACCTATAATGGAAAAGAATCTGATAAAGAACATCTGATATATTTTAAGTTGGCCAAAAAGTTCATTTGGATTTTTCTGTAAGATGTTACAGAGACACCTGAATGAATTACTTATTTGTTTATTTGTTTTTGGTTGTGCTGGTCTTCGTTTCTGCATGCGGGCTTTTCTCTAGTTGTTGCGAGCAGGGGCTACTCTCTGGTTCAGTGCTTGGGCTTCCCATTGGCGTGGCTGCTTCTGTTGTGGAGCACAGGCCCTAGGGTGTGTGGGCTCAGTAGCTGTGGTTCCTGGCCTCTAGAGCCCAGGCTCCATAGTTGTGGTGCACGGGCTTAGTTGCTCTGTGACATGTGGAATCTTTCCGGGCCAGGGATTGAACCTGTGTCTCCTGCAGGTGGATTCTTTATCACTGAGTCACCAGGGAAGCCGCCAAACAAACTTTCTGGCCAACCCAATGTATGTATAACTGCACCGTGTTGCTGTCCACTTGGAACTGACACAACATTGTAAATCAACAATACTCTGTTTTTTTAAAGCAACTGTTTTAAAGACAGTGGTTTAAAGACATCTTGATCCCCCCAAAGTTGGTTTGGGAATAAATAGCCTATTGCTCCATTATTGTTAGGACCGTGCTAACTGAAAAACGTGTCTACATTTTGCCTGTACTTTAGCCGCTTCCTCTGTCTCACTGCAGGAAAGTCAGCAATGGCCTCTGCGAAGAAGGTAGCTGAGAAGCGGCACAACCCCGTGGAAAGCATCTGTAGAAAACTGCGAGCCATCCAAAAGAGAGAAGACGTTTCTGATCCCATCCGACAGATTACCAAATACCAGTCTAGCAGTTTTGACAGCCCACAGACTAACCCCAAGAAGGATTTTGAAGGGGTACTGAAGAAAATGATGGCTGCTCACCTCCGTCTGCCCGACACGCTCTTCTTGAGTCCTGAGAAAGATGGCACCTTCGCTTCACAGTCTCAGATAGTGTCTCCAAGAACCCCGTCTGTTTCTCATCTCAGCTCTCCTGAGAATGCAACATACTCGCTTATGCTCACAAGTTCTGAAAATATCTCAAGGCCAAGATCACAGAGCTCCCAAAATTACACATCTCTGATACCGCAGATCATGAAAAGGGAGCTCTTTGCTAATAAGGATTTGACTAACTATTGTAGTGGAAATGATTTTAGTGCCTTAGCACTTGATTTTGATTCCCCCTCTGATCAGAGCTCTACTCCTCAGGATTCCGTGGTGAAAAAATTATCTCCGAATGAAGAGGGTAAATATTCTTTTAATGTTTGTTCTTCCAATAAAGCAAGGAGCGTATGACTCTGAGAGTGACTGATCTAAAATGAAGTATGAAACTTGATGGAAGCATCTATCTTTCCCTTAAAATTTTCTTTCTCTCAACAAAAATCTTATATCTGAAACATCAGTATTTTCTATGCTTTCAAATATAAACCTGATAGAAATCCTAGATTATATTTTCAATCATAATCATTTTTTTCTACTGACCTGGAAACAAACTTTCTCCTGGGCAAATTAGAATGTCATGATAGAAATACATAGATATATGGGAGTTAAAATTCATATACTTCCAACATGCCTTACTAAAAATTAACATTTTAACATTTTTCCCTCTTTGTGTGTGAGAGAAACATTTAAGAAAGTGTAGCGCCAATAAGGTACACCAGGAAACAATGTAAATTCTGTAGGCCAAGTTCAATGAAATTTTGGAATTCTATTTAGGGACTTGCTTACAGAATTCCATGTATGATAGGCCCTAAAAAACAATGTAAAATGATACATTTTCTGTGTAGCTAATGTTTACTTTCCCTCTGCTTTCTTTAAAATATTCCTATTTGTGGTAACACTATTTGCTTTTTCACAGAGTGCTTTTTTTTTTTTAAACAGGTAAAGATAGCTTTATTTTCCCCAATTGCATTATATTAACTGAAACCTATCCATTCTGGTGCATGAGTTTATTCAAATATATATTCTTCATAGGACTAAACTGTCTTAATCCATTGAGCACCTCATTATATATACCACTTCCTTCACAGTGCCAGAAATTGTAAGCAATATAACTAAAGTAATATCCAGAAGTAATAACTTTTTCACTACAAATATTTGCATACATTTCCTTGTATAAATGTTCAGTTGTCATCAAAAATACAAAATTAATTTTATCTTTCCCTGTTCCAGTCATGTAATGTCAGTCGTTATTAACCCATCAAACAATTGCACAGTGGCAATATCTTAGAGATGAAGGTACCAGTACTGGCAAGAATAGGGATAACGCACTGTAGCCCGTTCAACTTTCTCTATCGACTCTGCCAATGAAAAGTACCTACATGCATAACGGAAAGGAATCTCAATTTCGCCTTCTCTCTCACCTCACAGAGTGCTTTTAATATCACAGGACAATAAAGCTCAGTTCCCTCTTCATCTTCTCTCTTTTTATTCCACCTTTGTAAAACTTGAAACATGAATAATCAAAGATGCTTCAAGACCACTTTTTTCTTGATCTATTCATGTTAAGTAGCCAGTATTGTGGGCTGCTCTTTATGTGAATATTTGAAACATACCATATGTAAAAATGTATATGTTAGTCACTCAGTCAAATCTGACTCTTTGTTAAAATTTAAAAAAAAAAGCAACTAAGCATGTTAGCACATAAAAGCATCTGGATTTGCAAACTTTTTCTTCTGATAGGGTGGAAACAAGGAACTGATGATGGCAAGGAAGATGTAACCGATAGCAACAACAGGACCTATGAAGAAGAATTGCTTAGGAGTATTTTTAATATATGTGACTCCAAACGCAGAGGTTAGTTGAAAGTTTTCTGCTCAGATTTTCAGTGATACTCATTCACTCGTACTTTCTGTTGTGAGAGAAAGGGAAATGGTTATGTGTGGTGCTCTGTGTATCTGTGTGTACATATGGCAGGTGCAGCCTAATTTGGGAGGGGCGATGGCTGTTTAGATGTCGGTTAATTTCTTTCTACCTGCTTTATATATTTTGCCAGAATCCTGAATGATTTTACTGAGCTTATCATCAATTTTACCAGCTGCAGTCATTGACTGGAACTATTTACATCTCACAGGTGTTGCCTCACAATAAATACAGACTTCATATACATAAAACCACTGTACAAATTTAGCTCCAATTTTTAAGTCAATTTTAGATTTTCACTTCTGTTTTTCTTAGAGACATGCTTTTTTTAAAATTTCCGCAAGTAATGTTTAGCATGTCAATGGTTCATGATCACTGTAACAAAATTAATAATATGGAGAAAAGAAAGGAAAAAAGAACTCATCAGTTATCTTATTTCCCTGAGTAACCACTGTTAATGATTCATTGCATAACCTGCTCCCACAAATTCCTTGGTCAATATGGTTTTCTTTCATTTGTATTAAAACTTTTTTATTATAGAAACTTTCAAACATATACAGAAGTGGAGAGGGTATTATGACCCTTATATATATGTCATAGATAATGATGTCTCATTTTTCCTCCACTTTCCTCTGCTCCACTCTGGATTGTTCCTGTAGTTCAGTTGCTAAGTTGTGTCCGACTCTTTGTGACCCCCTGGACCCACCAGGCTCTTCTGTCCTCCACTATCTCCCACTAAGTCTGGATTACTTTGAGGCAAGTCTAAGACATCATATTATTTCCTCTGTAAACATTTCAGTACATTCAAAAGATAAAGACTGATTTTAGATACAGCTATACAATGTCTTTTAAAATCTTTTATTTTTAACTTATATTATTGGGGTATAGCAATGGCACCCACTCCAGTACTCTTGCCTGGAAAATCCCATGGATGGAGGAGCCTGGTGGGCTGCAGTGCATGGGGTCGCTAAGAGTCGGACACGACTGAGCGACTTCACTTTCACTTTTTCACTTTCATGCATTGGAGAAGGAAATGGCCACCCACTTCAGTGTTCTTGCTTGGAGAATCCCAGGGACCGGGGAGCCTGGTGGGCTGCCGTCTATGGGGTCACACAGAGTCAGACACGACTGAAGCGACTTAGCAGCAGCAGTAGCAGCATTGGGATATAATTGTTTACAATATTGTGTTCATTTCTGCTGTACAGCAAAGTGAGTCAGCTATATGTATACATAGATACCCTCCCTGTGGAGTCTCCCTTCCACCCCCCAATCCCACCTCTCTAGGTCCCTGCTGAGCACCGAGCTGAGCTCGAGTGCTATACAAACTTCCTGTCTATTTTACAATGTCATTTTTATGACCAAAAATGTAACATAAGTTTTAAATATCAAATACCTTACCAACATTCAAGTTTTCTCATTTGTATGAGAAATTTATGTTTTCTTAAACAGTTTATTTGTTTAAATCAGTATCCAAGAAAGGGTTGTTCATTGTTATTGGTTATCTGGCTTATCCCTCTGTTCCTTTTTCATTCTTTTTGTATTTTAAGTTATTTGTTAATGAAACTGGCTCTTTTATCTCATTTTCTCCAATCTGAATTTTAGTGATTGTGGGGCCATAGCAACACAACCTGTTTTTTGTCCTCTACATTTAGAGGCTTGATCAGGTAAATGTTTTATATCTTTTTTTTTTTTTTTTTTTTGGCAAAACTCTGTATAGATGGTGTTTTTTTTTTTTTTTTTTTTTTTTGGCTACATCAAGTGGCAGGCATGTGGGATCTTAGTTCCTTGACCAGGGATCAAACCCTCACCTCCTGCATTAGAAGCATGGAGTTTTAACCACTGGACCGCCAGAGGAGTCACAGTATGTGTAATTTTATCAAAAGACAAAACTATTTGAGAGTGAAGGCTTCGATTTATTCTTTCATAAGATGATGCGAAGGTTAGTAGTTTATCATTCCTTCTTACTTTATCAACTGGACTATCTATAAAGAGAAACTATGCTGCTTATCAGTTTTATAAGGCTGTGGCTGAGTCTTGTTTCCCAAAGGAAAGGCCAGATAAAAGTTTGATGGTTGTTTCTAATTGAAAATAAACTCCAGATACTGTGTCTCTTTACCCTGAAGTACATCAGTATGTACTTCCTACAAAGAAGAACATTTGCTTGTATAGCTGCAGAACAATTATCCAAATTAGGATATTTAACATTGATATGATACTGTTATCTAATTTAAATGTCTATATTCAAATTTTGTCTATTTCCCCAATAATATTATTTATAGCTTTTTTGTTTCCTGGTCCAGGATCAAATTCAGAATCACACACTGTGTTTAGTTTTCACATCTCTTCAGTCTCCTTTTATCTGGAGTAATTCCTCAGATTCCTTGCCTTTTATGACTTTGAAATTTTTGAAGACTATATGCCAGCTACTTTGTAAATGTCTGATCTGTCTTGTTTATTCAGGCCATACATTTTTGCAGGCACACTACAGAAATGATGTTATGTTCTTCTCAGTACAATATACCAGGATTTTTAACTTTGATTAGTGTGATTAGTGTGGTGTCTGCCAAATCTACATCTTGTAAAGTTACTATTTTCCTTTGTAATGCCTGTACAAAATGAATCAGTTGATCTAAGAAAGCAATGGAAAATTTTAAGCCAAAGTGAGGACTATAATCCAGGAACAGTCTTTCAGAAAACTCAGAGAACCATTCTATGCTCCTGTAAAGTTGGAGCACATTTTTGAGACAGAAGGCTGTACATTAAATGGTGTACATATTATTAACGGTCTACACAATCCGGATCTAAGCATATAAGGTGAGTAGTGAGTCATGGTTTATCATAGTTCCTTGTAAGAAGGAAGGTTATCTTTTCAGGTGTTGTCTTGTTGATGCTATTATAATGTTGCTTTCTATGGTTGAGCAGGTATTTCTGCTGACGGGCATGTTTGGTTGATGCAAAATGCAGATACACAATGCATAGTAGAGGGGAGAGGGGAGGACAAAGAGCAGAGAAAATGTTTAGTGCTTAAGTTTTCCTTGACTAGCCTTAGCAGTTTCATCTGTGGCTCAAGTGGGGAATGATCTGCTTTAGGTGGCAGAATTCGTTTCTTGCTCTTTTGGACTGAAGACTTCAGAGTCTTGCTGCTGTCAGCTAGACAAGTTCTTGCTAGTTGCACCTCTGAATATAGGGAGGCCCTAATATGGCAGATTTGATTCTTCAAAGCCAGCAGGGGAGTGACTCCAGCAAGATAAAAGTTTGCAAGTGATAGTAACTAAGACGTGCCAACTCTTTGGAGACTCCATGGACTATAACCCACTATGCTCCTCTGTCCATGGGATTCTCCACCCAAGAATACTAGAGTGGGTTGCCAGTTCCTTCTCCAGGGGATCTTCCTGACCCAGGGATTGAACCCAGGTCTCATGCATTGGTAGGCAGATTCTTTACCGCTGAGTCACCAGGGGAGCCCTAGCAAGACAGGCACTGTAATCTCATGTAAGTTAATCACACAACCATATACATGTATATCCGGTCCCCTTTGCCATATTCTACCAGTTAGAAGCAAGTCCCAGGTCATGCCCACACTCCAGGGGAGGAGACTACACTAGGGTGTAAAGATTAGGAAGCAAGGATCATAAAGGGGAAGCCTGGAGTCTGTCCACTCACTGCCGCAGTATGGTTGCAAAAAATGGTTTAAGACCTTTTTTTTTTGGTCATTATTTTCTCCTTAAGGTATATGCAATATATTCCCTAAGTGTACATGGGAATGTTTCCAGACTTGCTTTATAATCTGCTTTTTCTTACTTAATAACCTTGAGTAGTTGTCTATGTCAATAATATATATTTTCTCTGTATATTGTACTTTCAGTTCAGTTCAGTTCAGTCGCTCAGTTGTGTCCGATTCTTTGCGACCCCATGAATCATAGCACGCCAGGCCTCCCTGTCCATCACCAATTCCCGGAGTTCACTCAGACTTGCGTCCATCGAGTCAGTGATGCCATCCAGCCATCTCATCCTCTGTTGTCCCCTTCTCCTCCTGCCCCCAATCCCTCCCAGCATCAAAGTCTTTTCTAATGAGTGAACTCTTCACATGAGGTGGCCAAAGTACTGGAGTTTCAGCTTTAGCATCATTCCTTCCAAAGAAATCCCAGGGTTGATCTCCTTGGGGGGTGTAATGTAATATATTTAAACAATATGTCTCAACTGGGTTTTTTTTCTCTATTATGAAAAACGCAAAAATAACCATAATAAACCATAATGAACATTCTTATAGCAAAACATTTACCTGCACTCTTAATTATATTGGTAGGATGAATGGGACTTATTTATTCCTGGTAAGCCTCTCTGCATGGACAAGATTTAAGGAATTGTTTCCCAGAAGAAAAAAAGGAAACTCCATTAAAGGGAGATGGGAGATGTATTAGAAACAGAACCAACAGGGTGTGTGTGTGTGTGTGTGTGTGTGTGTGTGTGTGTGTGTAAAATATATAAAGAGATGTATTATAAGGAACTGGGGCTTCCCTGATGGCTCAGTGGTAAAGATCCACCTGCCACCTGCAATGCTGGAGACACAGGAGATGCGGGTTCAATCATTGGGAAGATCTCCTAGAGAAGGAAGTGGCAAAGCCACTCCAGTATTCTTTCCTGGAAAGTTCCATGGACAGAGGAGCATGGCGGGCTACAGTCCATGGGGTCGCAGAGTCGGACACGGCTGAGCGTGCAGGCACACACGCACAATTACAAGGAACTCGCTCACGTGACTATGGAGGCAGGCCTGTTCGAAGAGCTGCAGGGTGACAGAGCAAGCTGAAGATGGAGTCCCAGAGAGCTTATGACGGTTTCCTTCCAGTCAGTGTCCAAAAGCCTGAGAGCCAGGAGCAACCTGTCCAAAGGTCAACGTCTGGAAACTGAAGAAGAGCTGATGTTTCCGTTGCATCCAAAGTTAGGAAAAAGGATAAGTCTTGGTTCCAAGGCAGTCACGCAGGAAGAATTCTCTCTCATCTGGGGAAGGGTCTGCCTTTTTGTTCTATTCAGGCCCACTTGCATTAGGGGACAGCAGCCTGTGTTAGTCTAGCAATTTAAATCTTAATCTCTTTCAAAAACACCCTCACAGAAACAACCAGCATCATGTTGACCAAATAACTGGGCACCCCATCTCCCAGTTAAGTTGACACGTTAAAGAAACATCTCAGGAGATCTTTCTGGTTTTGAGGTATAAGATCAGATTTTAGAGCTTTAATGGAGGAAAATGAGATTTAGGGTATTCTTTTTGACTTTCCAACTCTCCAATTATGCAAACAGGAATAAAAATTATCTTTCTAAATAACTATTAAAATTTTATTTCCATTTCTTTCACAACCTAATGACATTTTCCATTAACTTTATGCATTCTTTAAAGTCATTCAGTATCCTTTACAGCTCTCCTTCCCTAATTATGTACTAAGCTTATTCTTTTGTTTTTTATTAAAAAAATTTTTTTTCAAATATTAGTGTCTCTACTTAACTCCTGGGATAAGAATCTTCACCCTATCAAACTTCACCCTATCAAACTTCTACTTCCTTTTTCTTTCCTCTTTAAGTTGCTAGCCCAAGACAGGCCTTAGTTAAGAGTAGAAAAGTTGCCTTATGCTTGAGGAAGACTGGTGTCAATTACTAACACAGTCTGTATGACTTTAATTTCTGAATGTGATAGTAGGGCTGATTATATCTAAGAATGACTTTTCCACCCCTCCCTCTCCACCCCAAAGAGTCAAAGTACTTACTTGAGGCTGAAAATTTCACCTAGGGCCAAGGAAACCCTTCCTTCGCTGAATGCTTTTTAAAAATATTTATTTATTTTAAAATATTTATTTATTTACTTGGCTGTGTCAGTCTTAGTTGTGACATGCAGGATCTTCCCTGTGTCTCGTGGGCTTCTCCAGTTGCGGTGCCAGGGCTCAGTAGTTGCTGTAGCTCGAGGGCTTAGTTGCCCCACAGCATGTGGGATCTTAATTCTCTGACCAGGAATTGAACCCGAGTCCCCTGCATTGGAAGGTGGATTCTTAACCATTGGATTACAAGTGAAAGTGAAAGTGAAGTCGCTCAGTCATGTCCGACTCTTTGCGACCCCATGGACACAAGGGAAGTCCCCACTAAATTCTCTTTAAGGAAAGAATGGGAGAGAAAAATAAAGTGGCATTTTGACCACTTCCCACAAGTGATTATTGATTACATCTGTGTGTGTGTGTGTGTGTGTGTGTGTGTGTGTGTGTGTGTACAGGCACACGCACACGTGCTCAGTTGCTTAGCCATGCCTGACTCTTTGTGACCCCATGGACTGTAGCCCATCAGGCTCCTCTGTCCGTGGGATTTTCCAGGCAAGAATACTAGAGAGGGTTGCCATTTCCTCCTCCAGGGATCTTCCCAACCAAGGGATCGAATCCTCGTCTCTTGTGTCTTGCATTGGCAGGCAGATTCTTTACTTTACCATCTGAGAAACCTATTGTTACATAAATCTTTCCTATTTGAATCTCACAACTCTGTGTAGTAGGCATCATTTCACAGATGAGGACACTGAGGCTCAACGAGACTGAGTGAGTTCCCCAGAGCCACACAGCTGATACAGTCCAGAGCCAAGATGGGACCCTAGTCGGTTAGACTCCAGCCTAAGGCCAGTGCTTTTTCTACTTTATGACATCAACTCAGCAGGATTGCGAGGGTTATAAGGCACATTTCCAGGACCCAAGGGACTTGAACGAGTTAAGCACCTCGCTTAAAAAAACATAATCTTTTGCCACCTTTAAAAACTAACTTGACTTTCTTCTTCCTAAGGTTTAGTCAGAGTCACCAAAATAATAGATTATCTGAGACAGACAACTAGTCAAGGTTCTGAAGATGATGGCCTTGAGGAGCTATGGATCATGCTTGATCCTGAAAAGAGAGATGTACATGTGAACCTGGAAACCTTCCAGGCCACTGTGAAGGAATGGATGATGGCTCACTGCAGAAACAAATGGTAATCATAGTCCCAGCGGGATGTGTTTTCAGGTTCTGATTTAACAATGATTGCAATGAATGTTAATCACTGTTGTTGGTTTTTTGCACTGATAGGAAATACTATCTGATAGTATCTTACTATTAATCCAAGAAATGAAAATCAAGAGAACATATTTTGTGCATCAGTTTAACAAAAGTTTAGAGGAATGACTCTATCCCATGTTGTCAGGGCGGGTGGAGAAACAGGCCTTCTCCTTGTTTATAATCATGCAAGTTGGCACAGCTTTTCAATGGCAGTTTAGGAATGTATGGCTTCCCAGGTGGCTCAGTGGTAAAGAATCTACTGACAATGCAAGAGACGCAATTTGATCCCTAGGTTGGGAAGATATCCTGGAGGAAGACAATGGCAATCCACTCCAGTATTCTTACCTGAAAAATTTCATGGACAAGAGGAGGCTAGCGGGCTGCAGTCCATGGGGTTGCAAGAGAGATAGACAGGACCGAGAGACTGAGCACAGCATGAGCATCAGAGCCTTAGAAATACGCAGTGTGGTCAAATTACATAACTTCAGGAAAGACGACAATTGTATACTCTAATGTATATGCAGAATGTCGTTTATGATTATGATAAATGTAAGCAAACCAAATATTTAATAGTAGGTGGTTGGACAGATAAATGATAATTCTTCCATACTAATTAGTCACTCAAAGTTATAATTAAATAAATATTTGACAGAAGAAATATTTGTACGTATTTATTTTAAATAATTGGCCCTAGATCTGTATATGTAGTACACTCCCATATTTGTTGAGAAATAAAAATATGCACAGGAGAAAGTGGGAAGGAGTATATTCCAAAATGATTATCCTTGCATGAAGACCTTAGCTTCTTTGTCTTATTTTCTTATGAATTTTCTACTTTTCCTAAAATATTTAGGCTTGATTGTATAGTACAGATATCAATAATCCATGGGTAAAGTGGAGTGAGGGCAAAAGAGAAAATTTATTTTTATAACAAATATAAATGAAAAGAAAAAGAACATGGGAGATATAAATATAAAAGAACAGAAACTCAGAAATGGTGATGGGTGTGGATCTATTAATAGGAATAGTGAGAGTGAGGACTGAGCTATTCTGCTCAGTCATCTTCTGAACATCTCATATTGAAACACAATAGGATGTAAGTGCTAGTCTAGAGGCTTTTGTAGCTGCTCCGAAAAGATTATCTAAGGGTTTGGCAATTGTTAAGATTAGGCAGCGAAACTGAAATCATAATACAAAGACTCTTGGAAAAGAAATGGTTGAAGTGTTAATATGTTCATTTGGGGATGTCCTGGGCAGAGGCCTGTGAATAGGGTTCTCCAAATTTTAGGAGTGATATGCTCCAAAGTACAGTTAGTTCAAGTTCAACTTGGTTTTTCATGAGAAAGAGAAAAGAGCACCTTCAATGTGCCCCAAATTATTAGCTGTTCATGCCTTTTCCTTCCTGATTCTCTAAGACCCAACGTCTTGCTACCTCTATAAGTGTCCACTTAGTCCTCCAAATCATGTCAGCTTCCTAATCCACTGAGACTCCTATTGCCTAATTATAGCTATGTACATCATCACCTAGTTACTAATGCATTCATATTCTTTTCTTCATGTTAGATTAAAGTTTATAGGAGGTAGAGACAAATGTTTCTTTTCTAAGACTCTGTTTAAGAACAGTGTTGGGCTTCAAATTATGGCCAAATGGGCAGATGGTTTTAAAATTCAGAAAGACCAACATCAATAAGAAAATACAGAACACATCTGAAAAATTGGCTAAGCTTTGGTTTGACAAGGAATTCTAGCTCACTGGTTTTGTTTTTTGGCCATAGGGAAGGAGAGAATAGTGGATCAAACAGCAGGATGGTTGACTCTGATTTTGAACAGGACAGCATAAAATCATGTGAAGCAAGTATGTATGTGTTTCTTTGGGATTGTTCTGCCAGTTTATTGTGGTTTGGAGAAATGGATTTTTTTTTACAAAACTCTCTTGTGTGTGTTTCAGTTAAGATGGCCACAGATATAACAAATTCTTCATCATGGAACTTCAAGGGGTTGGGTGGAGACTTGCCTAAAGGAGTCTTGTAAGCATTCTTACTTGTAATGTTTTCTCAAGTGCCTCAACTTTTCTTATGGATTTTCTTATTTCATAGATTTATATATTTTATTTTATTTCTGGGCTTTCCTGCTGTCTCCGACAGTAAAGAATCTGCCTGCAATGCAGGAGTTCAGCTCAATTCGTTTCAGTCATTCAGTCGTGTCCGACTTTTTGTGACCCCATGGACTGCAGCATGCCAGGCTTCCCTGTCCATCACCAACTCCCAGAACTTGTCCCAAATCATATCTATTGAGTTGGTGATGCCATCCAATCATCTCATCCTCTGTTGTCCCCGTTTCCTCCTGCCTTCAATCTTTCCCAGCAGTAGGGTCTTTTCCAATGAGTCAGTTTTTTGCATCAGGTGGCCAAAATATTGGAGCTTCAGCATCAGTCCTTCTAATGAATATTCAGGACTGATTTCCTTTAGGATGAACTGGTTTGGTCTCCTGGCAGTCCAAGGGACTCTCAAGAGTGTTCTCCAACACCACAGTTCAAAAGCATCAATTCTTTGGCACCAGCCTTCTTTATGGTCCAACTCTCACATCCATACATGACTACTGGAAAAACCATAGTTTTGACTAGACAGACCTTTGTTGGCAAAGTAACATTGGCAAAGCAATGCAGGAGACCTGGGTTCAATCCCTGCATCTGGAAGATCTCCTGGAGAAGGGAATGGCAACCCACTCCAGTATTCTTGCCTGGAGAATTCCATGGACAGAAGAGCCTGGTGGGCTATAGTTCATGAGATCTCAAAGAGTCAGACATGACTGAGTGACTAACACTTTCAACTTTTTCATGTATTTTATTTACAGTAAAGTCACTTAGCTCTGCTTGTGTGCATGTGTGGTAGGGCTAACATAATTTATTTTTAACTATTAGCTATTATATCACAAATGCATTAGAAGTAGTTTCACTAGGAACACAAATTGTGAAAGATTATGAAGTGTCACATAAATGAACATTTTCTCACACATGAAAACTTTATCCTTCTTTGACTTTATGTGTTTTCCACGCATGACAAGTTCCATCTTATACAGAGTTATGATATTGACCTTAAGCTCTTTGAGGGGTTGCTTTTTGTTTTTTTTTAGTTGGAGTGTAATTGCTTTAATGTTGTATTAGTTTCTATTGTACAATGAAGTGAATCAGCTATATGTATACCTATATCCCTCTCTCTTGGATGTCCCTCCCGTCCCACCCATCTAGGTCATTTTAGAGCACCAAGCTGAGCTCCCTCTGCTTTATAGCAGGTTCCCACTAGCTAGCTGGATATGGAACAACAGACTGGTTCCAAATAGGAAAAGGAGTATGTCAAGGCTGTATATTGTCACCCTGCTTATTTAACTTCTATGCAGAGTACATCATGAGAAACGCTGGACTGGAAGAAACACAAGCTGGAATCAAGATTGCCAGGAGAAATATCAATAACCTCAGATATGCAGATGACACCACCCTTATGGCAGAAAGTGAAGAGGAGCTAAAAAGCCTCTTGATGAAAGTGAAAGAGGAGAGCAAAAAAGTTGGCTTAAAGCTCAACATTCAGAAAATGAAGATCATGGCATCCAGTCCCATCACTTCATGGGAAATAGATGGGGAAATAGTGGAAACAGTGTCAGAGTTTATTTTGGGGGGCTCCAGAATCACTGCAGATGGTGACTGCAGCCATGAAATTAAAAGATGCTTACTCCTTGGAAGAAAAGTTATGACCAATCTAGATAGCATATTGAAAAGCAGAGATATTACTTTGCTGACTAAGGTCCGTCTAGTCAAGGCTATGGTTTTTCCTGTGGTCATGTATGGATGTGAGAGTTGGACTGTGAAGAAGGCTGAGCACCGAAGAATTGATGCTTTTGAACTGTGGTGTTGGAGAAGACTCTTGAGAGTCCCTTGGACTGCAAGGAGATCCAACCAGTCCATTCTGAAGGAGATCAGCCCTGGGATTTCTTTGGAAGGAATGATGCTAAAGCTGAAACTCCAGTACTTTGGCCACCTCATGAGAAGAATTGACTCATTGGAAAAGACCCTGATGCTGGGAGGGATTGTGGGCAGGAGGAGAAGGGGACAACAGAGGATGAGATGGCTGGATGGCATCACGGACTCGATGGATGTGAGTCTGAGTGAACTCCGGGAGATGGTGATGAACAGGAAGGCCTGGCATGCTGCAGTTCATGGGGTCGCAAAGGATCGGACACGACTGAGCAACTGAACTGAACTGAACTGAACTAGCTAGCTGTTTTACACCTGGTAGTGTATATGTGTCAATCCTTATTACTTCTTCAGTAGATACTTTTAGATATTAATGAGAAAAGCTGTTTTCCGCTACACATGAGTTTAGATATTAAGGAGAAGTGACTCTGTTCTTTATTTTTATTTTGAAAAAAATTTTTTGGCTGAGCCAACATGTGGCTTGTGGGATCTTAGTTCCCCGACCAGGGACTGAGCCCAAGTCTCTGCTTTGGAAGCTCAGAATTGAAGCACTGGACCTGTCCTTCCTTATTTTATCTTTGCCACTTCAGGTTTATCTGTGCAAAAAATTGTGGACTAGGAACCATGTAGCCAACCTGTGCTAAACTCTGGGAAAAGATGGCAAAGAAGAGGAGGCCTGGGACTCCTCGAAAAACACAGTTCAGACTCTCAAAGGGTTTAGGATCAAATGTCAGGGCAAGCATGACAGCTACAAATATTAACAAGCTGTAGAAAATACTAGGAACAATGAGTACTAAATTGTGAGCTACAGGCTACAAAGATAAAACTCTACGAATTGTTTCCTAGTTAAATGCCTGTGGAAACCGGCCAAGATTTCTGATTGAAAGAATCCAGTGTCGATTTATTTCAGGATTTTCCATAACCCAGGCAGAAGTAGGAACTCCTCAGTGTAGATAGAGACAGAAGTTGGGAGCAAAGTGAAGAGGAAGAAACGAAAGCTGTAAAAGTTGATTTCACAAGTGGCAGATGCTAAATATCTGGCAATTTTGGAAAAATCTTTGGTGGTGTTGTAATAAGTGCTTGAATAAATACTGTGTATGTGAACTATGTTTATGAGGATGAATGACAATAAAGCAGAAAATCTTCTTTATTTATTTTTGGTGGTGCTGGATCTTCATCGCTGCATGTGGGGTTTTCCTAGTTGTGGCAGTTGGAGGCTATTCTTTGTTGCGGTGCACGGGCGTCTCACTGTGGTGGTTTCTTTTTTTCACACAGCAAAGGCTCTGGGCAAGTAGGCTTCAGTAGTTACAGCATAAGAACTCAGTAAGTTGTGGCATGCGAGGCCTAGACTTGGAGGGCTTTGGCAGTGGTGGCCTACAAGGCTTAGTTGCTCCGCAGCACATGGAATCTTCCCAGACCAGGTATTGAACCTGTGCCCCTACGTTGACAGACGGATTTGTAACTACTGGACCAACAGGGAAGTCCTCACAGGAATATTTAAGCTTGTTTGGGCTTAACCATAAGCCTTACTTTGACTGGAAGGGATTAGTGATGTTGAAGTTTATGCTCATTCATCCTTTTACCCACAGAGAGGTACCTGATTTGATTACCTATATAGCAGACCTGCATTTCAACAAGCAGAAATTGGAAGATGAAAATAATAAATTGAAATTGGCATTAGAAAACTTGGAAGAAGCAAACAGAGAGTTATCAGAGGACTGTACTGAACTGCGCCTTCGGGTAAAAAGGTGAGCCATGGTGTGGGTACTGTGTGCTGGGAATTTTCAGTTCCTTTTCCATTTTTAAAAAATAAATTTGTTTTTTTATTGAAATACAAGTCACAAAGCAGAAGAGCCACCCTGTTGAGGTATACAATTAGTTTAGTGTTTTTTAGTATATTCACAAGATTATTCACATGATCTAATTCCAGTTCAGTTCAGTTCAGTCGTTCAGTCATGTTTGACTCTTTGCGACCCCATGAATCACAGCACGCCAGGCCTCCCTGTTCATCACCATCTCTCGGAGTTCACTCAGACTCAGGTCCATTGAGTCCGTGATGCCATCCAGCCATCTCATCCTCGGTCGTCACCTTCGTCTCCTGCCCCCAATCCCTCCCAGCATCAGAGTCTTCTCCAATGAGTCAACTCTTCGCACGAGGTGTCCAAAGTACTGGAGTTTCAGCTTTAGTATCATTCCTTCCAAAGAAATCCCAGGGTTGATCTCCTTCAGAATGGACTGGTTGGATCTCCTTGCAGTCCAAGGGACTCTCAAGAGTCTTCTCCAACACCACAGTTCAAAAGCATCAATTCTTCGGTGCTCAGCCTTCTTCACAGTCCAACTCTCACATCCATACATGACCACTGGAAAAACCATAGCCTTGACTAGACGGACTTTAGTCAGCAAAGTAATGTCTCTGCTTTTGAATATGCTATCTAGGTTGGTCATAACTTTTCTTCCAAGGAGTAAGCGTCTTTTAATTTCATGGCTGCAGTCACCATCTGCAGTGATTCTGGAGCCCAAAAAAATAAAGTCTGACACCGTTTCCACTATTTCCCCATCTATTTCCCATGAAGTGATGGGACTGGATGCCATGATCTTCGTTTTCTGAATGTTGAGCTTTAGGCCAACGTTTTTGCTCTCCTCTTTCACTTTCATCAAGAGGCTTTTTAGCTCCTCTTCACTTTCTGCCATAAGGGTGGTGTCATCTGCATATCTGAGGTTATTGATATTTCTCCCAGCAATCTTGATTCCAGCTTGTGTTTCTTCCAGTCCAGAATTTCTCATGATTTACTCTGCATAGAAGTTAAATAAGCAGGGTGACAATATACAGCCTTGACATACTCCTTTTCCTATTTGGAACCAGTCTGTTGTTTCATGTCCAGTTTTAACTGTTGCTTCCTGACCTGCATACAGGTTTCTCAAGAGGCAGGTCAGGTGGTCTGGTATTCCCATCTCTTTCAGAATTTTCCACAGTTTATTGTGATCCACACAGTCAAAGGCTTTGGCATAGTCAATAAAGCAGAAATAGATGTTTTTCTGGAACTCTCTTGCTTTCTCCATGATCCAGCGGATGTTGGCAATTTGATCTCTGGTTCTTCTGCCTTTTCTAAAACCAGCTTGAACATCAGCTGGTTCATGGTTCATGTATTGCTGAAGCCTGGCTTGGAGAATTTGAGCATTACTTTACTAGCATGTGAGATGAGTGCAATTGTGCGGTAGTTTGAGCATTCTTTGGCATCGCCTTTCTTTGGAATTGGAATCAAAACTGACCTTTTCCAGTCCTGTGGCCACTGCTGAGTTTTCCAAATGTGCTGGCATATTGAGTGCAGCACTTTCACAACATCATCTTTCAGGATTTGAAACAGCTCAATTGGAATTCCATCACCTCCACTAGCTTTGTTCATAGTGATGCTTTCTAAGGCCTACTTGACTTCACATTCCAAGATGTCTGGTTCTAGATTAGTGATCACATCATCCTGACTATCTGGGTCATGAAGCTCGTTTTTGTACAGTTCTTCTGTGTATTCTTGCCACCTCTTCTTAATATCTTCTGCTTCTGTTAGGTCCATACCATTTCTGTCCTTTATCGGGCCCATCTTTGCATGATATGTTCCCTTGGTATCTCTAATTTTCTTGAAGAGATCTCTAGTCTTTCCCAATCTGTTGTTTTCCTCTATTTCTTTGCATTGATCACTGAAGAAGGCTTTCTTATCTCTTCTTGCTATTCTTTGGAACTCTGCATTCAGATGCTTATATCTTTCCTTTTCTCCTTTGCTTTTTGCCTCTCTTCTCTTCACAGCTATTTGTAAGGCCTCCCCAGACAGCCATTTTGCTTTTTTGCATTTCTTTTCCATGTCCCCTGCACAATGTCACAAACTTCATTCCATAGTTCATCAGGCACTCTATCAGATCTAGGCCCTTAAATCTATTTCTCACTTCCACTGTATAATTATAAGGGACTTGATTTAGGTCATACCTGAATGATCTGGCGGTTTTCCCTACTTTCTTCAATTTAAGTCTGAATTTGGTAATAAGGAGTTCATGATCTGAGCCACAGTCAGCCCCTGGTCTTGTTTTTGTTGACTGTATAGATCTTCTCCATCTTTGGCTGCATAGAATATAATCAGTCTGATTTTGGTGTTGACCATCTGGTGATGTCCATGTGTAGAGTCTTCTCTTGTGTTGTTGGAAGAGGGTGTTTGCTATGACCAGTGCATTTTCTTGGCAAAACTCTATTAGTCTTTGCCCTGCTTCATTCCACATTCCAAGGCCAAATTTGCCTGTTACTCCATGTGTTTCTTGACTTCCTACTTTTGCATTCCAGCCCCCTATAATTCCAGTTATTCACAAGTATATCCACATGATATATTCACATGATATCAGGTATATTCACGTGATCAAGACATTTTCATCACTCTGAAAAGAAATCCCATACTGATTAACAGTAGTGATTAACACTCCCCATGTCCTCCCCTCTCAGACCCTGGCAACCTCTAATCTACTTTGTATCTCTATGGATTTGTCTATTCTGAACATTTTCATATTCATGGAATCATACAGTATGTGACTTTTGTGTCTGGCTTCTTTCATTTAGAATCACATTTTCAAAGTTCATCCATGTTGAAGCATATATTGCTATTTCATTCTTTTTTATGACTGAATAATATTCCATCGTATAAATATACCTTAGTTTGGACATTTGGGTTAGCACCACTTTTTGGCACTTAAAAAAGCTGCTGTTATGAACATTTGTGTGCAAGTTTTTATGGGGTCATATGTTTTCTGTTTTCATGGTTATATATCTAGGAGTGAAATTGCTATACTTTTTAAGACCTATACTTTGGTCTTCCCTGATAGTTCAGTTGGTAAAGAATCCACCTGCAATGTAGGAGACGCTGTTTTGATCCCTGGGTCAGGAAGATCTGCTGGAGAAGTGATAGGCTATCCACTCTAGTATTCTTGGGCTTCCCTTGTGGCTCAGCTGGTAAAGAATCTGCCTGTAATACAGGAGACCTGGGTTCGATCCCTGGGCTGGAAAGTTTCCCTAGAGAAGGGAAAGGCTATCCACTCCAGTATTCTGGCCTGGAGAATTCCATGGACTGTATAGTCCATGGGGGCACAAAGAGTTGGACATGACTGAGTGACTTTCACTTACAACCTATACTTCAGGGCTACCCAGGTAGCACTGGTTGTAAAGAAGTTACCTGCCAGTGCAGGAGACATAAGAGACACAGGTTTAATTCCTAGGCCTGGAAGATCCCCTGGAAAAGGAAATGGTCACCCACTCCAGTATTCTTGCCTGGAGAATCGCATGGACAGAGGAGCCTGGCAGGGTACAGCCCATAGCATCACAAAGAGTCAGACATGACTGAAGCAACTTAGCATGCACGCATGCAACTTATACTTTGCATTTTGAGGAACTGCCACACTTTTCCAAAGTTCCAAAGTGACTTTGGAAAACAGCTTTATTTTCCCACCAGTAAAGCAACTTTATTTTCCCACCAAAAACATTTGTTAGTTCTTTTCTAGCAATGATGTTCTCTATGTCCTTCAAGTCTCTGTGTAAGACCAGTATGCATACAGATCAAGTATAAATCTATCCCAACATTCAGTGGTTCACTAGAACTCTTACTCTATGCAAAGTTCCATGCTAAGTATTATGAGAGATTCATTGATGAGTCAGGTTTAAAATGTGCCATCAGTTTACCTGTGGCCACAAGACCCTGATGCTGGGAAAGATTGAAGGCAGAAGGAGAAGAGGGCAACAGAGGATGAGATGGTTGGATAGCATCACCAATTCAATGGACATGAACGTGGGCAAATTCTGGGAGATGGTGAGGGACATGGAAGGCTGGGGTGCTGCAGTCCATGCGGTGCAAAGAGTCAGACATGATTTAGAGACAGGGTACCTATGGCCTAGAAGGATGATAAGAACATTCATTACCTTAGCTTAAGGTAGAAAGGGATACTCGACCTTAAGGATGTAATAGATCAAGTGCAGACTCTGGTAAAACAGATAAAGTGGGACATGCTTGAGCATCAGAAAACAAGCAACCTGGTTCTAACAAAGTCTGTGTGTACAGGTGTCATCAGTTCAGTTCAGTCGCTCAATCGTGTCCGACTCTTTGTGACACCATGAATTGCAGCACACCAGGCCTTCCTGTTCATCACCAACTCCCAGAGTTCACTCAAACTCACGTCCATTGAGTCGATGATGCCATCCAGCCATCGTATCCTCTGTCATCCCCTTTTCTTCCTGCCCCCAATCACTCCCAGCATCAGAGTCTTTTCCAATGAGTCAGCTCTTTGCATGAGGTGGCCAAAGTACTGGAGTTTCAGCTTTAGCATCAGTCCTTCCAAAGAACACCCAGGACTGATCTCATTTAGAATGGACTGGTTGGATCTCCTTGCAGTCTAAGGGACTCTCAAGAGTCTTCTCCAACACCACAGTTCAAAAGCATCAATTTTTCAACACTCAGCTTTCTTCACAGTCCAACTCTTAACATCCATACATGACCAATGGAAAAACCATAGCCTTGACTAGACGGACCTTTGTTGGCAAAGTAATGTCTCTGCTTTTGAATATGCTATCTAGGTTGGTCATAACTTTTCTTCCTAGGAGTAAGCGTCTTTTAATTTTATGGCTGCAGTCACCATCTGCAGTGATTTTGGAGCCCCCCCCCAAATAAAGTCTGACACTGTTTCCGCTGTTTCCCATCTATTTCCCATGAAGTGATGGGACCAGATACCATGATCTTAGTTTTCTGAATGTTGAGCTTTAGGCCAACTTTTTCACTCTCCTCCTTCACTTTCATGAAGAGCCTCTTTAGTTCCTCTTCACTTTCTGCCATAAGGGTGGTGTCATCTGCATATCTGAGGTTATTGAGATTTCTCCCGGCAATCTTGATTCCAGCTTGTGCTTCATCCAGCCCAGCATTTCTCATGATTTACTCTGCATATAAGTTAAATAAACAGGGTGGCAATATACAGCCTTGACATACTCCTTTTCCTATTTGGAACCAGTCTGTTGTTCCATATCCAGTTCTAACTGTTGCTTCCTGACCTGCATACAGGTTTCTCAAGAGGCAGGTCAGGTGGTCTGGTATTCCCATCTCTTTCAGAATTTTCCACAGTTTATTGTGATCCACACAGTAAAAGGCTTTGGCATAGTCAATAAAGCAGAAATAGATGTTTTTCTGGAACTCTCTTGCTTTTTCCATGATCCAGCAGATGTTGGCAATTTGATCTCTGGTTCTTCTGCCTTTTCTAAAACCAGCTTGAACATCTGGAAGTTCACAGTTCACATATTGCTGAAGCTTGGCTTGGAGAACTTTGAGCATTACTTGACTAGCATGTGAGATGAGTGAAGACTCTACACATGGACAACACCAGATGGTCAATACCAAAATCAGATTGATTATATTCTTTGCAGCCAAAGATGGAGAAGCTCTATACAGTCAGCAAAAACAAGACCGGGAGCTGACTGTGGCTCAGATCATGAACTCCTTATTGCCAAAATCAGACTTAAATTGAAGAAAGTAGGAAAACCACTAGACCATTCAGGTATGACCTAAATCAAGTCCCTTATGATTATATGGTGGAAGTGAGAAGTAGATTTAAGGAACTAGATCTGATAGATAGAGTGCCTGATGAACTGTGGACGGGGTATGTGATGTTGTACAGGAGGCAGGGATCAAGACCATCCCCATGGAAAAGAAATGCAAAAAAGTAAAATGGCTGTCTGAGGAGGACTTTCAAATACCTGTGAAAAGAAGAGAAGTGAAAAGCAAAGGAGAAAAGGAAAGATATAAGCATCTAAATGCAGAGTTCCAAAGAATAGCCAGGAGAGATAAGAAAGCCTTCCTCTGCGATCAATGCAAATAGAGGAAAACAACAGAATGGGAAAGACTAGAGATCTCTTCAAGAAAATTAGAGATACCAAGGGAACATTTCATGCAAAGATGGACTCAATAAAGGACAGAAATGGTATGGACCTAACAGAAGCAGAAGATATTAAGAAGAGGTGGAAAGAATACACAGAAGAACTGTACAAAAAAGAGCTTCACGACCCAGATAATCACAATGGTATGATCACTAATCTAGAGCCAGCCATCCTGGAATGTGAAGTCAAGTGGGCCTTAGAAACCATCACTATGAACAAAGCTAGTGGAGGTGATGGAATTCCAACTGAGCTATTTCAAATCCTGAAAGATGATGCTGTGAAAGTGCTGCACTCAGTATGCCAGCAAATTTGGAAAACTCAGCAGTGGCCATAGGACTGGAAAAGGCCAGTTTTTATTCCAATTCCAAAGAAAGGCAATGCCAAAGAATGCTCAAACTACTACACAGGTGTCATAGATGCTAAAATTCTGAACAGAAAAGTTCTCACTTAACTTGAAAACACAGAAAAGCATTCTGACCATGAACTGCTACCATCACAACTTTTGACCATACTCCAAATCAATCTGTAAAATTAAATATATATATATGTATATGTATTTATTTGGTTACACCAAGTCTTAATTGCAGAATGTGGGATCTTTAGTTGCAGCATGTGGGATCTAGTTCCCTGACCAGGGATCAAACCCGGGCCACCTGCATTGGGAGTGCAGAATTTTAGCCATTGGACCATCAGGGAAGTCCCCCAATCTATAACATTAAAAGAAATGCTAACCTCAAGCTCTCTCCATTCCATTGTTGGCTTATGTATTTGAAATATAATAACTCAAAGTTTCTTTAAAAAGAAAACAAGCTATGCTTTGACTGAATGTGTGATGGTATATAATAACTGTTTATATAATTATATTAATTGATATTATGTCTTAGTAGTAGAAGGAAAGAACTGTGTGATTTAGCCGGTGATGGATTTCAAAGGGAGTATGCTAGTCCTTGGCTTCAGAAATATGTTTGTTTCCTTCCACCTTTTATCTCCCAGTATACTCTACCCAAGTCCCTTCCCTTTCTAAGGACTGTGAAAGATCTTGAGTAAATTTTTTTTTTTTTTTTACTATTGTTGGCATCTGGTTTGAATTTTCAGTGGTTTTCAACTTGGAGCTTAAAAACAGTCTGTGGCTTTAGTTAGCATCTTTGACGGTTATGTTTGAGGTTTTGCTTGTTGCCTTCTCTCCCCACCCCCACAGTGCCCACCAGGCTATTATGAGAACAAACCTGTTAAAAGAAGAACTGGAGGAACTGAAAATTAGTATGAATGCTTCAGAAGAGCAGAAGACCATGACTGTAGCCCAGAACAAACAATTAGTAAGTCATCCAAGTACTTTGGAATTGGCAGATCGTTTATTTAACTGAAATCCAAGATGGTTTATGTGGAGGCAAAGATCAGAAATCAGTAGGCTGATGAATGAATTGGTAACCCTTTAGAAAAGTAAAGGCAAGTAGGATTAAAAAAAACCTGTTTTCAACCAGGATTAAAATTCTTTACAAATGTTACATTTGCAATGGTTTGTGAAGATCTAGAATGCCTTCTGAAGTTAACAGGTGGCTTTATAAATATCTGACACTGAAAGTCACACCTTCCAAAAAAAAAAAAATCTGTGTGTCAAACTTTCACCTTTTTCTCTGGTTTTTAAAAACATTCATTTTTTTCAGCATGTACAGATTATTAATGAGCTCCATTAATCAGTCCTTAACACTAAATATGCCCAGGCTTGTAATTTGGGGAGCAAAACATTATTTAGACTAAGCTTCAACTACCAGAGAAGTAATTATTTTCATGGAGACTGTTAAACTTATTCTTTGGAGCTTCAGTAATAATCTTCAAAATCCCTCTAGCACTATTTGAGCATTGCTAACCATGGTCGGACATGGGGGGACGGTCAGCTGAAAGTCATTCAGACTGATTTATTTTTAGGTCTGTAAGGTATCAGGAAACTTGAATTTCAGGCCTGGGTCTTTCACTCATGACCTCCTACAAGCAACACAGTTTAGCTTAGCTTTTGCCTCAACAATAAAATGTGGAGACTGGACTCACGAAGTATCAGGTGACTCTGCAAGTCTTTATGAATACAGCAAGGACTCAGTCTGGGACCCCTAAGGAGCTTCTATGTGGAAGTCATGTGGAGCAGTGACCAAGAGCCCACCCTTGGGAGTCAGGCTGAGAACATGCAAGCCCCGTTTCGGAGGGCTGTGTAACTTTAGGCAAACCACATAACCTATTTTTGTTTCTCGTCTTTCCTTCTCTGTCATGGTTAGATTGAGTCAAGGAGGAGAGTGACTTCTCACTGATACCGAGAAACTGGAAGCAAAGGCTTAACCCCATATTGAGAATATTTTCTGACTAGGCTCATGTGCAGTATGTCAGTGCTATATTTAAGGTTGATGAAAAAATGTTGATAACTCTGGAAGTAAATATTTGTTATTTTCATAAGCTTCTCAAATACTTTAAAATTATGTTTCTCTTAATAAATCAGGAGACAGAAAACCGGGCTCTGATTCTTAAGATTCGGATTCTCCAAGAAGAGGTATGTTGAAATTGTTAAACAGACTGTACAGATAAATATGGAAATCATATAATCATGGGTCCTGACCCTGGGTTCATATGAAATTCAAATCATATGAATTTCAGGCTCCTGTAGGCAAAATACTGGGTTGCTTTGTCAAATGACAAGTGAGGAAGAGTAGACAGAATTTTCCTGTTTGGACAGAAGTATATTGCCTTTGTAATTCTCCATGAGGAAATAGGATTTAAGAAATTCAGACTTAAGATGAAATGAAATTAACCCATCTAAACAGTATACAAATCAAGAAGGAAAGTGTATACATTATTTAATAATTTTCCAATATTATTCCACAAAACTAGATGGCAAAGGTCGTTGATTCTAAGACCTAGATCTTAAATTCTTTGACAGCCTGACCTTGGAAAGGCCATTTATCTTCTGAGGGATTAATAATACCTATTCCCTACAGTTACTTCAAAGGTTAAGATAAATCATGTGAAGCCATTTTGTTAACCATAATATACCTTATATGTGTTAGTAAATATTAGTAAAATCTTAGAAAACTTTTATGCAATATATATTTTTAAGCAACAAAATTACAGCATTGGAAGAAAGGTAGAAAAGCTATTAGTAAGCTACTATTTTGAAGAAAAATTCTCTATAGGTACCTTTTGAATGTCAATCATTATGTATAGTTTTTTGGTTGTGCTTTATATAAGTTTATTAGAGTTATTTATTAAGCTGCAATGAATGATCTGAAGAGTTATCCAATTCATGGCCTAAGTGGACATTCATAATGGATTGCAAAGGAACAGCTAAAGATTGGAAATAAATTTTATATTTTATTTAGATATATTCTAGCTGCCAGGCCAGGTTTCCATGAAACTAGTGCTTTTGAAGTAAGTTCCCAATGTAAGATATTTTTCTTCTCATATTTAAGATGATTGACTACCATCAAAGAATTATAGTATACCAATTTAGAATTGAGATAGAAGGAAGGAGACTTAGAACTCTTCTTCATGAGATGGCATTACAATGATTGGCTTGTGTAGAAAAGGCATATAGATGTCACTGTTTCCTTTCAGTTCAGTTCAGTCGCTCAGTCATGTCCGACTCTTTGCGACCCCATGAATCGCAGCACGCCAGGCCTCCCTGTCCATCACCAACTCCCGGAGTTCACTCAGACTCACGTCCATCGAGTCCGTGATGCCATCCAGCCATCTCATCCTCTGTCATCCCCTTCTCCTCCTGCCCCCAATCCCTCCCAGCATCAGAGTCTTTTCCAGTGAGTCAACTCTTTGCATGAAGTGGCCAAAGTACTGGAGTTTCAGCTTTAGCATCATTCCTTCCAAAGAAATCCCAGGGCTGAACTCCTTCAGAATGGACTGGTTGGATCTCCTTGCAGTCCAAGGGACTCTCAACAGTCTTCTCCAACACCACAGTTCAAAAGCATCAATTCTTCGGTGCTCAACCTTCTTCATAGTCCAACTCTCACATCCATACATGACCACAGGAAAAACCATAGCCTTGACTAGACGGACCTTAGTCGGCAAAGTAATGTCTCTGCTTTTGAATATGCTATCTAGGTTGGTCATAACTTTTCTTCCAAGGAGTAAGCGTCTTTTAATTTCATGGCTGCAGTTACCATCGGAGGTGAAAATCTGATGCATTGAGAAGAGCACAATGGCTTGGGTAATTATTTGATGGAGAGCTTAGTCACTCAGTCGTATCCTACTCTTTGCAAACCTATGGACTATAGCCCGCCTGGCTCCTCTGTCCATGGGATTTTTCAGGTGAGAATACTGGAGTAGTTTGCCATTTCCTCCTCCAGGGGATCTTCCTGACCCAGGGATCAAGCCCACATCTCCTGTGTGTTCTCCATTTGCAGGTGAATTCTTTACTCACTGGGCCATTGGGGAAGCCAAGTATTCACTTACATTTATTTACTTCTTATACCCACAATCACTGGGAGATAGACCCCACTCCAGTACTCTTGCCTGGAAAATCCCATGGACAGAGGAGCCTGGTGGGCTGCGGTCCATGGGGTCGTGAAGAGTCGGACACGACTGAAGTGACTTAGCAGCAGCAGCAGACTGTATTCTAAGTGAATATGGACTTAAGCAAAATAGCCTGTGTGAAACTAGCATGTTAGATGAGATTAGTGCCACCAAGAGAAGAACAGAAAACGGCGATTTAAACTAGGGTGGTTAGGGGACTTCCTTGGTGGTCCATTGTTTAAGACTCCACCTTTCAATGCAGGGGATGTGGGTTTGATGCCTGGTCTTGGAGCTAAAATTCCACCTGCCTTGTGGTCAAAAACACAAAAATAAAGGTTTATTTTATAAACTCTAGTTTATTGGGTGGTTAGGAAAAGTAGAACTGTGAAGTTAATTTTTGGTTAAAAACTATGAGGCTCATCTCAAAGAGCACTCATGGCAGAGGAGATAGCAAGTCAAAAGTCCTCAGGCTGTAGCCTGCCCACCATTTTTAAGGGATAACAAGATCAGTGTGGCTGGAGCAGAGGGAACAAGTACCACAAGGTGCTACAGAGAGTTGTGGGGACCTGGACCCCCAGGATCTTATAAAGGCATTGTTTGGACTCTGGTTGTTTATGCTGAGTGAGATGGGAGCTGCTGATCAGTTTTGAGCAGAGGAGTAACATCATATAATTTCAGTTTTACCGAGATTTTTCTGGCTCCTGGCTTTAGAATCAACTGTGGGTCGAGGGAAGAAGTGAGGAGACCGATTAGGAGGCTCTTGTATTAATATTAAAGCAGGCAAAAGTCAGTGAAGGCTTAGACTGAAGCAGGAATAAAGGTAGTGGATAAAGCACTCAAGTCAGCAGATGCTTTATAATATTCCCAAATATTTATTATATATCCAAGTAATGTGGAAAATTCACTTCTAATAGTTTCTATTAGAGAGTCCCTTGGACTGCAAGGAGATCCAACCAGTCCATCCTAAAGGAAATCAGTCCTGAGTATTGATTGGAAGGACTGATGCTGAAGTTGAAACTCCAATACTTTGGCCACGTGATGCAAAGAACTGACTCGCTTGAAAAGACCCTGATGCTGGGAAAGATTGAAGGCAGTAGGAGAAGGGGACAGCAGAGGATGAGATGGTTGGATGGCATCACCAACTCAATGGACATGAGTTTGAGTAAACTTCAGGAGTTGGCGATGGACAGGGAGGCCTGGCGTGCTGCAGTCCATGGGGTCGCAAAGAGTTGGACATGACTGAGCGACTGAACTGAACTGAATAGTTTCTAATGTCTCAGTGAAATACGGAGCAAAGTCACTGGCTGAGAGTGAGGATGTTGGAGGAGGTATTGGAAGTTCAAGGAGAGAGAAAGAATGAAATAGGCCAGGAATTGGCAAACTTTTTGTAGGACATGATAGTACATATTTTTAAGCTTGCCTGGCTAGAAGGGCTTTGTCACAACCACTTACTTCTGCCATTGCAAGGTGGCTAAGGACAATCTGAAAACAACAGGCTCAGTTGTGTCTTAATAAAGCTTTATTTATAAAACCAAGTAGTCAGAGTTGGTCTCTGAGAATGGAGAAGGGCAGTTGGTACAGTTTGCAAATCCTTGCTTTAGACAAATGGCCATTTGAATAGGTATGATATAATCACCAGAAAACCTTGAGATTAAAGCTTACAAATTTAATATGTGACCTATTGGTTTATTCGTATTTCTCTTTAACAATCGTTATTGGAAAAGGTGCTGGCATGCAGTGGATGGCAAGCTGAAATTAAGAAAATACTAAGAAATAGGGGAGAGCCAAGGGGATTGAAGGGATGTGGAAGTAAGAGATTGAAATGACTGGCCGTGAAAGAATTTAAGCTGAGTCAAGGGGTGACTGAGTTCACGGGAAGGTGGTAGGGTAATGAGAAGGTAGTGGAATCATTGGATTGCAGGCTCCAGTGGGAACTGAAGGTTTGTTGATGCACAAAGAAGTAATCTGGAAAGACAAGAAGTAATGGTTGAAGAGGGAGATGTTTTTGCAATTAAGGTAACAGAAGGGTCCCAGTTACTGTAATGACAAATCTGAAGTTATGTCTAGGGAGTGAATGGCCCAGGTAGAATGGAAAATAAGAAGGGATTACTGAGAATATTCCTGGATGATCACATTAAAAAGATTGTGTTATTTTTGGACAAAGTCTAAAGTTCTGTCCCTTAGTTTAAAATGGATTACGATGTCAATGATAAAAATATCACTTTCTAAAAAAGACTTTGTGATGTCCTTTTATGGTTTTTTTGGTCTAAATCTAAGAATACTATCTTACTTTACATTAGAATGCTAAGAACATTATGGAAATATATAAATTGGAAGAGAAGATTGAGGACTTATCTAAAACTGAGAAAGAGCACCAAGTAAGCACTTCTCAAATACTGGTAAAATATTTTCTTGCATCAAATTAATATTACTTTATGAAGATGTTTGTGACTCATTGACACAGTGACCTTTCATTACGAATTTTGAAACTTGTACTCTAGATGTCTGAGTTATATAAAAGACAGCTTCTGCTTTTTTGATGTAGCAGCTTTACTGATATATAACACATATGCCATTAAATTCACTTAGAGTATACAGGTCAGTGGTTTTTAGTATTAAATATATTCAGAGTTGTGCAACCATCACCAAAACCAATTTTAAGATACTTTTATCATCCAAAAAGAAATCCCTTTAGCGGTCATTTTCCATTCTTCCCCAACACTAGACAAACACTAATCAGCTTTCTATCTCCATAGATTTAGCTGTTCTGGACTATTCATATCAATGGGGTCATATACATTATGTTGTCTTTTGTGACTGGCTTTCTTCACTGAGACTAGTGTATTAAGAGTTCCTTCATGTCATAGCATATATCATTACTTCATTTCCTTGTGTTGCTGAGTAATAGTCCATTATAGGAATATAGCACATTTTGTTCATTCATCAGTTGCTGGACATTTAAGCTGTTCCTCCTTTTCTTTTCTTTTTACTATAATGAGTGATGGTGCTATGAATATTCACGTATAAATTTTTGTGTGGATGTAAGTTTTAATTTCTCTTGAGCATGTATCTAAGAGTTGAATTACTGCATCATATGATAACTATGTTTAACCTTTTGAGGAACTGCCAGATTTTTTTCCAAAAGTAGCTATACCATTTTACATTTCCATTAGCTATGTATGAGGGCTCAAATTACTCCACATCCTTGCCACCATTTGCTATTATTTATATTTTTATTATAGTGATTCTAATTTAATAGTATCTAATTTTCCAAATTCTTAAGTTAGGGAAAAGCTCAGCTATTGTACCTTCTTAATGCAAAAAATGAGAGATGGGGAAAAAAGTCCATCTTGCTTTTTAATTCAACTCTATTGAATAAAGAAATTATGTCTTATAAAAATGATTTTTAAATCTATATTGATAAAAGTATCTATTTAGTGTATATTTTTGTTATATCTGCCATACTTTATTATCAAGAAACAGGTAACTATTACTAAATTCAGGAATTTGTGTCATGCTTTTTGTTATCTCTGATGGTTTATTTGAACAGTATTTTTTGCTTTAGTATATGTTTGAAATGATGATGTACTTAAAATTCATATCTGTATGTGGAATTCTCACTTTTCCTAGCAGACACCCAATTCCATGTGTATATGTAAATATACATATATTATAGCCATTATAATGTAGACACTAAACATTGATTTTATTCTGGGAATGGCTGTTTTGGAAAATATAACTGCCATAAACTAGTGGAAAGAGCCAGAGAAGATGTGGATTCAAATCCTGTCCTCTCAACTTAAAAGCTTTATAGCAGTGCTGGTTTAGTCACTAAGTCTTGTCTAACTCTTATGACCCCATGGACTGTAGCCTGCCAGGCTCCTCTGTCCATGGGGATTCTCCAGGCACGAATACTGAAGTGGGTTGCCATTTTCTTCTCCAGGGTAAAATTTTTAACCCCAAACAATTAGTTAACTTCTTTAAATCTCAGTTTTTCCATCTATTAAATGGGTACCTCATCCACAAGCTTGTTGGAAACTCAAATGAAAGGATTATGTGAAAATACCTTGAGAACTATAAAGGAATATCAAACATGTATGATTATGATGACAGTTCTACTTCTGACTATGCTATTATTTTTCCAAGCTTTCCATTCAAACAATATACATTTTTCTCAATTACATCCTACTTAGGAGTCTATGCCAACAAGCTTGCTTTTGGTTTAAACTGATAATATCCTTAATATTCACTTTGCTAAAAGAAAGCTTGAACATTTTTACACTGTTTTTTAAAAGAGGAAGAGCCTTTTGCATGCTCATATGGAGTAGTCTGTGTTCATGTCCTACCTAGATTTTTATTTTCACCAAAAAATGAACATACTCTATGTCCTTTTATTATGTGAAATGTGAAACAGTGGGAAGAGCCCTTGGCTGAAGTTGGAGACTCAGATTCTAGGCTCTGTTCTGTCACTTACTAGGTGTGACATCGGGCAAGTCTCTGGATAGTGCTGAGCTTTGATTTCCTTCCTGGTAGAGAGAGGGCAATGACCTCGGCCTTGAGGGTTGTTGTGAGGCTAATGGGAAGGCTCTTTATAAAGTGAAAAATGCATGCATATAAAAAATGCTTCAGAAACATGTCTCCTGATTGTGCCATGATTTTACAGCATTGTCTTTTGCCAAAGCAGTGTCCTAGTGGCCTTCCCTAAATGTGTTTCGTTTCAGATGCAGTTACACATGTATGAAAACACTTTGCTTAATAAAGATGCAAGTTTACAGAAGGTTGGTACTGTCTCTGTCCATGGAATCCTGGAGACTCCCTCCAAGTAATAGAGGAAGGCATTTGCATAACTCCACCCCTGTTAAAATATCTGATTCTAATATTCTGTCATAAGGCATTTCTTTATTTGTAAGAATAAAAATTGTTCTTCTGAGTGAAGAATATTAACTTTTCCACTGGGATATTTTAATATATCCTCTGTAAATTCTGGTGATATTCATCCCTTTATTCAACAATATTAGTGTGCCAATTTACCAGTCACTGGCTAAATAGTGGTGATGAAGTGTTTTGTTTTGTTTGTCTTTTGTTTTTAATTTTTTGGCCACACCTTGGGGCACTCAGTGTCTTGGTTCCTTGACCAGGGATTGAAGCTGCACCCCTGCTCTGGAAGCATGGAGTTTTAACCATTGGACCAACCAGAAACTCCCTGTGATGATGAAGTTTTAATTCGTAACATTAACGAATGTGCAGTCATTCATTTCAGGGAAAAACAACATATCCCGAGTTATGTTCTACCTAGTTTGACGGATTAATTCGATAGATAAATATTACTCTATTTGTATTTGTCTCTCATGATCATAGCCTATTTGGTAACAAACTTTTCTGGCTACAGGGATGCTGGTTTGGTGGCTTTAAGAGACACAGAAAGGACACAGCCTAAGTTAATTAGCTTCCACATTCAAAGACAGGAAAGGGAAGGAGGAGCAGTATTTCACTTCCTTTCCCTGAAGTTTATGACATTTCAAAGGCATCCTTCACAGCTTGTGGACATTGACCAGAATACTGACTTTGGTACCAACTGTGTCTCCTCATAGTGACATTGTAGTAGCGATGACTGCTCACTTCCTCCATAACTTTAGACCTTCCACCACTCTGCTCTCCCGCCCGGCACTCATAAGATACTTCTCAGGCCCCAGGCACCATGCCATTCATGGGACACAACTACAGGTCAGGCACTGACTGTACCCCCTGGTCTTGGAGTGCAAAACTATGATTTTTAAAAGATATGGTTTGAACTGGGTAAAATTGGATGCTTTTATAATTTATTAGTCACTTGCAGGTAAAAACTGCTGTTTTTTTCTTAAATAGGCTGTAGTAATAAATTTTTGACTTGGATTTTAAAATTGCCTTTCAGGGTATGATTTCACTGGACCAGGCAGAGATAGAACATAATAACACAGTCAGATAATAGATGCCTTGCTGCCCCTTTTGTTTTTCTATAGTTTTAATCGCAGACCCAGACTAGCAGAATTTTCAAATCATGAGATTCGTAGAAGGTCTCATCACATCATTAGGCATTTATAATTCTTCTTTGACTCAGATTGCTAGTCTAGTAAATATGATTTGGTAAACTCATACACTTATTTTCTATTAATTCTCTCTCCTACTTTTCAGAAGGATGTAAGTATAGAAGAGCTTAAGTCAACGATCCTAGAATATGGAAGCATTATTGAGGTATACCATAATAATCTCACAACTTGCATGGTGGGGATTTTAAACGGAAATGTGAATGTCTCAGGAGAGTAACATGGGCAGCCTAATGTTGTATGTGATTCCAGAACTTACGAGGGGAGAAAAACAAGCTGGCTCTAGAGTTACAGCGCTTACAACAGGAATTCATGATGTAAGTACAGGGTAACCTCTCACTGACTTTCTGTCATGCGTCCCCCGCTCCACATTATGAGCGGTGTTATGAGCTGTGTGCAGTTCTTTGAACATGCCACGTTCTTTCCTTCTGAACTTTGTGATGTTTTCTCAGCTTCTCTCCTAAGAGTGGATTCCTTCACACGTTTTCCGTCAACCTCCCTCACTCACCCTTACTTTTCTCATGCCTTGAGATTAAGTAATCTGAGTGCATGCATGGCATGTTGTTTTGACCTCTTTCCTGACACACTCTACCTTCTGTTATCATTTGTTTCTGATTTTGTATAACATGCTAGTCCAGAAGTCCATAAGCAGCAAACTGAGTACAGTCAGTGGGGTAAGTGCACATACTTATATTAGCAGGGTGAAAATGAGGAAAGTACATTATCCAGATAAAGATGGGGTGTTACTCTGCTTAGCTCCAGATAGTTGTTACATCAAGAATATATGGACCCAAAGTGACCACATATCCTGATTTTTTATAGAAAAGCAAGGCATCTAGATTTTTAGTGAAAAAATTAAAAATTCAACTATTAGCTCCAATTCTTAAAAAGAAAGTATGGCTTACCTGTTTGCAACCACCTAGAATCACTAGTGTGTGCAGCGCCTGGAGGGCAAAGACTACCTCTGTTCCTCTCTGTAGTCTTAAGTACCTAATGCAGTCCTTATACAGCACACATAGTGCTTACTGTTTGGTGATAAATAAATCTTATTCTTGTGACTTAAAACATAAGGCATACCTAACCAGACCAGACTACTGTTGTTGTTTTTTTTTCCTTCAAGAAATGGAATGCAGTTAAATGTCAGTGGAGAGCATAAGAGTGTCGACTCTGAAGGAGTAAAATCTCTACACTGTGAACTCATTCTTGCTCAGTCTGCAGAGGTAGGTAATTATCATTAAATGGAAGCCTTTACAAAAATAATCAACATGTTCATAGCTTGCTATTAAGTAAAGGTCTGTATCTTGCTGAAAATCACCCATGACATTTTGAGAGAATCCACTGATAGTTTGTGGAACCTATGTCTAAAGTTTCTTAGCCTGGAAGAATGAATCTTTTTCAAGTTATGGCTGAAAACTACAGTGAGACTCCAGCATGGGGTGTGGAAATATGTGTTCAGTGAATCTGGACTTTAAAAATCTTTATATATGTGTATACACACGCACACCACACACACAGAGACACACATACACATATATATTTGGCCACACAGCATGCGTGATCTTAGTTCCCCAAGCAGGGTTCAAATCCAAGTCCTTGGCAGTGAGAGCATGGGATCCTACCCACTGGACTGCCAGGGAATTCGCAAGAAATCTTTCCTATCTTGATATTTTTCAGGACTACCTGCAGTGATCCCCAGCCTGGGGTCTGAAAGATTGTGGTAGAGATCATGAACTATTTTTAGTATTTCTTCAAGTCCCAAAGTAAATGTATCTAC
This sequence comes from Ovis aries, assembly GCF_016772045.2. NCBI lineage: Eukaryota > Metazoa > Chordata > Mammalia > Artiodactyla > Bovidae > Ovis > Ovis aries. The sequence continues at coordinate 190,584,930 of NC_056056.1, read as the reverse complement.
CAAAAATTTACTTGTTTCATTTACATTGTTTCATGCAGAAACATGAAATTTCTTTGCTTGAGAATATAATTGTACTGACTCAAATTAACGACACTGATTATTATATTCTGAACATAAATTAGCATTTTTATATGTTTGGGGTTAATTTTAAAATAGCAAAATGAATTAGTGCCTTAAAACCTCCAGCCTGTTGGTAGTTCTTTACAACAGGGGTGGAAACAGTCAAACGCGTTCTTGTGAATGAAACGTTGGAACCTGACTCCCTAGTATATTTTCGTTCCTATGTACTTTCCAGTTGTGTGCTTGGAATGCTAGGAAATGTTTTCTGGTAGATTGCTTTCTTTCACGACGTTGATGGTCTTGCCATGTTGGGTAGATGATAGATTTGTCCAGAATGTCCTCCTGTTGACAGCTGTGCTATGACCTTGAAAGGAGAGAACGTCCTTGGGGCAAGTACCATTTGAATATCTCCTGCCAAGGATGCAGGGCGACATATGTTGCTTCACCTAAGGCATTCTCAGGCAGTCTTGAACATTCTGCTGAGGACTGTGCTTTCCTGACATTCTGTTGCAAAAACGCATCGTTTTCTTAGTGTGCTCTTGAAACCAAGCCAAACTGCCAGACTGAATGACATGGTGACTAACCTACCGCAGCGATGTGTTTTTATCCCCTGTCCTCTGAGGTAATAATGACGCCAAGATGCCAGCCTGTAAAGGTTTATGATTCTGAGCAGGGGTTAAACAGCTGGCAACATTCTGGTGCTGAAGTTTATCTCACTAATGGATTAGGAAGTCTTTGCCTTCTAATTGGAATCTGGAATAAGAGCCCATTCACTTTTTTCCAACTCACAGCAAGGAGGAAGTTACATGTGTTGTTGTCATATATCTAAAGTATGAGAGGACACAGAGACTTCGAGAGGAGTATGAGAAACTTGCTTTGTGAAACATCTGACAGCATCTTCTATGAGTGGAAGAGAGACAAAGAAACCAGTCTGTTTTCAATGGGATTTGTTGAATGCACCCTCCCGTGACCAACAGTTTTCTTTTTCTGAGAATTTCTTTCCTGTTCCTTCTTTCCAGAAAATTAGAGCCATAGAAGTTTATATCATGTAAATGTAAATGTTATCTATTAGATATCTGAGTGTGCTTTAAGAATGAGTAAAGGTTAAGCTGAAGGCATCCAAGAGAGGAAATGAGCAGTTTGGGGGGGTGTAGGAGTAGTTCCAGGTGGCGCTATTGGTAAAGAACCCGCCTGCCAATGCAGGTGATTTAAGAGATATGGTCTCAATCCCTGGGTCAGGAAGATCCCCTGGAGGAGGGCATGGCAACTGCTTCAGTATTCTCGCCTAGAGAATCCCATGGATAGAGGAGCCTGGCTGGCTACAGTCCATGGGGCCATAAAGAGTCAGACACAACTGAGTGACTTAGCATGCACGCAGGAGGATTTCATAAGATAATTTAGAATGTTTGATGGAGATCATTACATTGACGCATGGGCATCATTTTCATAAAATAAAAATAATGAATATTCTTCATTGGGATGACAGGGTTGTGGACATTTTGGTACTTGTTTCAGAATAATGACACTGAGTGGCAGTGCAATTTAATCAGCTTGTCATCTCTGGACATGATAATGGATGAAGAAATGCTACTGTTACTGAGAGAACTTGAACAAAAGGGAGTGGAGTTCACAGCTATGCTTCAGAATCTGGTATTGTATAACATCTGCATGTCGTATGCTGTTTCACTGGCCAGGAAGATCTACAGATAACTGACCTACAGCCTGTTTGCTGAGCATGGGCGTATCTATGTGTTGAGAACAAAATATATCCTACTATGAAATGAAAAGATTTTTCTCAAATCTTCCTAATGTGCATCTTCTAATTCTGGGTCAATCAGGACTAACAGGCTGACCATTAGGTATAGATTGCTTGAGTTTATATTCCCTACAAGTTAATCTTTAGTATCAGAGGGCTGAAGACTATTGAACTCCTTCTAGCTAATGACTAGTACTTCTTTTTCCATTTTAATTTTTGAAAAACATTTCTTCATTTATTTTTGGGTGTTGGGTCTTAGTTGTAGCACACAGGATCGTTTGTTGGGGCACACAGGCTTCTCTCTAGTTGTGGTATGCGGGTTCCGGAGCACGTGGGCCATGTTGTTGTGGCAAGAGGGCTCAAGCATTATGGTGCATGTGCTTTGTTACCTTGTAGCATGTGGGATCTTAGTTCCTTGACTAGGGATTGAACCCCTGTCACCTGCATTGGAAGAAAAGTTCTTAACCACTGGATTACCAGGAAAGTCTCTCTCTATCTCGATTTTTGACTAGGAATCCTAGATGATCAGAGAAAGCTGAGAACACCATTTTCATGTAGGTATTTCCAGTTCCTTTCACAGTGTCTAGCACATTGCTGTTGTTGTTTAGTCACTAAATCATGCCTGACCCATGGCCTGCAGCATGCCAGGCTTCCCCGTCCTTCACTGTTTCCCAGAGCTTACTCAAACACATATCCATTAAGTCGGTGATGCCATCCAACCATCTCATCCTCTGTCACTCCCTTCTCCTCCTGCCTTCAATCTTTCCCAGCATCAGAGGCTTTTCCAATGAGTTGACTTTATGCAGGTGGCCAAAGGAAAGGAGCTTCAGCATCAGTCCTTCCAATGAATATTCAGGGTTGATTTCCTTTGGGATTTACTAGTTTGATCTCCTTGCAGTCCAAGGGACTCTCAAGAGTCTTCTCTAGCACCATGAGTTGAAAACATCCGTTCTTTGGTGCTCAGCATTCTTTATGCTCCAACTCTCACATCTGTACAAACTGCTGGAAAAACCATAGCTTTGGTTATATGGACCTTTGTCCGCAAAGTGATATCTCTGCTTTTTAATATGCTGTTTAGGTTCGTCGTAGCTTTTCTTCCAGGTAGCAAGCATCTTTTAATTTCATGGCTGCAGTCACTGTCTGTAGTGATTTGGAGCCCAAGAAAATAAAATCTGTCACTGCCTAGTCTAAGTAGATAATATTTAGTTTAATGAATGAAAAAATATCCATGAAAATGCTTGCTTCCTTCTATTTGAGAGGGGAATAAAATGGGTAGGTTTTGTTCTGGAAAATAGTTTTAACTGATTTATTCAGCATATGTAGAGTAGAGAATTAGCATCTTCACATGGCAACATCCTAGGATAAAGGAAAGTCACTGGGTGGCATTAGATAACAAGGAATTCTCTCTGATGACTTTCAAAATTGCCTATATTAAACCTTGTCTAAATTACTTCTTTTTATATGCCTTTCACTGAATTCCTATTTGAAGGTATGGAATTCTTTTTCAGCAAGAAGATGTTTCTGAAGTTGAAACACGAATTGATCATTTTCTACAGTGGGTAACTAATCCAGAGATTACTGTGAAAGAAAAGTGGGAGAACAAGCTTACTGTAAGTATTCTGAATGTTGTGATTTTCCTGGTTTATCTTCTACATTCCAAACCCAGGTAGAACTTATTATACACATTGTCAGAATGAGAAGGCATAACACTGCAATGAAATCTTAGAGTGTAAGGATATGGAATATGCATTGGAGAGACAAAGAGTAAATAAAATGTAAATTAATAACGTATTTTATTTGAATCCTTGTGAGAACTGGCTGGTCTAAGCTTGAATTTTTCCTTGGCTTTTCAAAATTCTCTTTGATGGAATGATTATTGTGCAAAAGAATCTTATTCCTGAGACTTTGACAGTTTTATTATACCAGAAGTTAGCGGAATATCAGAATGTGGAAACATTTTAGGTAGCTATTCCCAGTTTTGTTAGAGTGGAAGCATATAAAAGGAAATCTCTTAAATTTATCCATAACTTATTATCTGTACTTCTTGACTGCCGGACAACTTCCTAACATCTATCAGCTCCCTAAGTTAAGCTAAAGCAAGAAGTAAATGTTGAAAACTCTGGAGTGTTAATATCAGCCCTTTTGTCAGTCTTACCTTTTTCAAAGGTTTTTAATATGGTTTTGAATATGGTAATCAACAAATACTGATTTTACTGCATTTCCTAGTCCCGTTCTATTCTATTAATAAAGCTACTGAGATTATTGATGAAATGTCCACTTATCTTCAGAAAAAGAAAACAAAGCTCAATTTTAGGCACACCGTGTGTACCCAATATGTACTTGTTAAATTGGGGTCATCAGTCCACAGTGTCATCCATCTTTAGGCAACTGAGAGTTGACATCTGTTCAATTAGCATTTTAGAGTTCAATAACAGTGAATGCTGCTGGTGTTGGAATGTCCAGAGCATGTTCTATTGCCTGTTATTTCTTTATATTTAACATTGGAACAGTGGAACTTTCCACTGTTTCCATTTTGTGACTCTTCTTGTAGGAATTCAGATATATTATGGAGGAGAAGCTCAATCTTTGCATCTTAATGCTGAACAACTTGAGAAACCATAAAGAATCCCTTGATAAAGAGTTTGCCAAACTGATGGACATTTTGAAGAGATTCAGGCTGGAATATTTTTATTTCAGAAGAGACTTTCTTTCCAGGTGATGATCCCTTATGTATAAGAGACCCCTACTTTATATATATAACATGTTTGTAATTTGCCATGGCATTCAGTTTACTTTTTTTCAAGTTGTATACATTGATTTCAGGTGACAGTTTTCCAGGGGGACCATTTTGTTTGACAGTTCTGACTTGTGAAATAGTGTGAGATTGACCTATATATTCAAAATTGCAAGTAGTAAGCTTGAAATCTATGGAAACCCAAACAGTGAGTTATTTTTCCTAGAGAAGGAGTTTGGAATCAGAATATAGAATTCTTTTAGCCAGAAGGGGCATTAGAGATCATTCCACAAAGCTGCATAATTTTACAGAGGACTGAAGCAAAAGAATATAAAGTGAATTGATCAAGATTTGAGTTATTAATGGAAAACATATGGATAGCTCTGTAACCTCCGATATGCAGACGACTCCACCATTATGGCAGAAAGTGAGGAGGAACTAAGGAGCCTCTTGATGAAGGTGAAAGAGGAGAGTGAAAAAGCTGGCTAAAGCTCAACATTCAAAAAACTAAGGTCATGACATCTGGTCTCATCACTTCATGGCAAATAGATGGGGAAACAGAGGAAAGAGTGACAGACTTTATTTTCTTGGGCTTGAAATCCCTGCAGATGGTGACTGTAGCCGTAAAATTAAAAGACATTTGCTCTTGGAAGAAAAGCTACGACAAACCTAGAGAACATATTAAAAAGCAGAGACATTACTTTGCCAACAAAGGTCTGTATAGTCAAAGCTATGGTTTTTCCAGGAGTCATGTACAGATGTGAGAGTTGGACCATAAAGAAGGCTGAGCACTGAAGAACTGATGCTTTTGAACTGTGGTGTTGGAAAAGACGCTTGAGAGTCTCTTGGACTGCAAGGAGAACAAACCAATAAATCCTAAAGGAAATCAATCTGAATATTCATTGGAAGGACTGATGCTGAAGCTGAAGGTCCAGTCTTTTGGTCACCTGTTGTGAAGAGCTGACTCATTAGAAAAGACCCTTGTTAAGGAAAAAAAAAAGAAAAGAAAAGACCCTGACGCTGGGAAAGATAGAATGCAGGAGTAGAAGGGGACAGCAGAGAATGAGATGATTGGATGGCATCACCGACTCAATGGACATGAGTGTGAGCAAGCTCCAGGAGATGGTGAAGGACAGGGAAGCCTGGCGTGCTGCAGTCCATGGGGTCACAAAGAGTCAGACATGATTGAGTGACTGAAAAACAACAACAACAAATGAGTAGCTCTATTATTGCAAGGACTTGCTGCTGGATCTATTGACTCCTATCCCACTGGGCTTTATGTTCCAACTCAGTACACAATGCTTTCGTTGGGCCCTAGTCAATTAAATTTCAAATAAAAGAAGTCATAGGGAATAGAAGACTCTAAATATAAAATGATTTACACTCTTATCCTTCCTCTCACCTTAATTCTTATGCTTTTTGGGGAAAACTTGAAATTTGTGCACTTTGTAAACTAAACAGACTAAATAAGGATAGGGATTAAATCTTTTGTTAATCACTATTTATATAGCTGCTGATACTTTACTGAGCATTCACTTAAGAAATGCTTTTTGACTGGATGAATGAATGAATGTGGGTGTAGTGGAAATTAGAATAAATTAAAAGAAAAAGTCATCAAGTCACTGACTCGACGGACTTGAGTTTGAGCAAGCTCTGGGAGTTGGTGATGGACAGGGAAGCCTGGCGTGCTATAGTCTATGGGGTCACAAAGGATCAGACCTGACAGCAACTGAACTGAAAAGAAAAAAATGTACTTAGAGAGCTTAGTTGCTTAAAAAGAATAGCAAGAAGAAACAATTTTATTCCCCCCAAATAAGGACACTAGATATCAGAGAGAGATTAATACCAGGAGGAACTATCAAGAAGACAATCTTTTGCTTTCTCTAAGAAGCCAGGAGCCCAGACTTCCCCACAGTGGTAAAGGCGTCAGTTAGGTAGATATGCGGTTTCCTTACACAAATACCATCTCCACCAAAGGGAACATTGAAATTCTTCTGTTTAGCAACAAAAAACTATTTTGAGAGAGGCCTGCACTAGAGTCATCTTGGAGTAAGTGAATATTCTCTATTATCCTATTAGACACACAAAACAGCCCAGTTAAATCATAGTAGGTGTGATTTGTCAAAAGCTCACTGTGTTCCATGTAGTGATAAAAACTTGACATATGTTTATCTCCAGAGACGTCATCCTGGTGGAGTTAAGTGACAGCTGGGATCAGGCCTAGATATGGTCTACTTCAAAACCTATGTTCTTTCAACTATTAATCCCCCACCACCTAGTTGTTAAAATCTAATATAATATTAGGGTTTCTCAGGTGGCAATAGTGGTAAAGAATCTACCTGCCAATGAGGAGACTTAAGACATGCAGGTTTGATCCCTGGGTTGGGGAAGATCCCCTGGAGTAGGAAGTGGTAACCCACTCCAGTATTCTTGGCTAGAGAATTCCATGGACAGAGGAACCTGGTAGGCTACAGTCCATGGGGCTACAAAGAGTATGTAGCTGAGTATGTAGGATATGACTGAGCATAATATAATAGTATTTTGCTCAACCTAGCATTGGGCAGGAGAAGGCAATGGCAACCCACTCCAGTGTTCTTGCCTGGGAAATCCCATGGATGGAGAAGCCTGGCAGGCTATAGTCCATGGGGTCGCGAAGAGTCAGACACGACTGAGCAACTTCACTTTCACTTTTCACTTTCATGCACTGGAGAAGGAAATGGCAACCCACTCCAGTATTCTTGCCTGGGGAATCCCAGGGACGGGAGCCTGGTGGGCTGCCGTCTGTGGAGTCGCACAGAGTCGAACACGACTGACATGACTTAGCAGCAGCAGCATTAGGCAAAATGATACTCATCAATGCAAAGATGGCTTAGTTCCTGCCTTCTAAACATAATTTAAAAGACACAAAACCACAAAGAGGCTACACACAAAATGATTTGGCTATAGGTCTTAACTGTGAATAAGGACATGGGTGCAGTATTTTGTGGGAGTGAGAGAGACTTCTATGTTTAGATGAAGTAGGAAATATTTATTAAAAGCAAGCTTTCAGAAGTTAATTGTTTGCTGAGGAGAAAGCTTTCATTCAGGTGCAAGATAAATAGTTCCAGTGATGAGGATTGGAAAGAGTCGAGTGAGGCAACAAGAAACAGTGAAAGGAAAAAAAAAAACAAAAAACCCTTAGAGGGCTTGGTGAGAAAAGCATGTGATCATTTGCAAATGTTTTCGTACATCCAGGTGCCACTTCTTTGACGGACTTTTTCCCCCTCTAAATGCTAGGGAATTATAGAAAATAAGATGGAAATCTCTACCTCCATAAAACTAACATCTACTAAGGGACATAGATAATGAACAAACATGCAATTATATAGTACAATTCCAGGGAGTAGTAGGTAATATGAAGAGAATTAAAGCAGGATAAGAAGACCAAAACTGACCAGGGGCATAAGGACCTAATTTTAGAAAGAATGGTCAGGAAAGGTCTGTCTGAGGAATAGTAAGTTAAGTAGATAAATGAGGTGAGAAAGTGAGATATGTGATGATTTGGGGAGTATTCTAGGCAGTGGAAATAGTTAGTGGAAAGGACCTGGGGTTGTAATGAGCTTGGTATGTTTGAACAGCAGCAAGGGGTCAGCATGGCAGGGGTGGGGTGAGTGCTGGGAAGTGGTAGACAATGAGGTAGGAAAAATAAACAGAGGTCAGGTCCTCAGCCTTGCAGATCACATTTAGGAATTGGGGTTTTATTTTGAGTAGATGGGAAGCCGTCGAAGATTATAAGCAGAGAAATAATATGACTTGTGTTTCGGAAATTCATTCCAGCTGCCAGGTAGAGAACTGTCTATAGAGGGCAAAAGCGAAAACAGACAGATGAGGAGAGCTTTTTTCAATAACAGATCACCAATTAGATATCTTGAAATCAATTTACTGGATTATGACCCTTTAAAGAAATAAACACAAAACATCAGAATACTTTGCATACAGTAAGAGCAAGTACTGTTTCATAAAATTTGTGTTTCAGCCAGGTGCATGTGTGTGTGCTTGAGTGAAATATAAAACATTTACTGAGTCATGGTCAAAAAAGCTATTGTGTTAGGCGCTAGTGTAATAGTCCAGGTGAGGGGTATAATGTGAGCCAGGGTGATAGTTGTGAAGGTGATAGGAAATCGTTGGATTCAAACTGCGTTCTAAGGATAGATCAGATCTGACATACTAGTAAATCAGATGTGGGAATGCAGGAAAGAGTCATCCTTGACTTAAGTGTTTTGGGTCTGAAAACTTTGTAAATGGGGCACTAGATGGTAAGATCTGGGGGAGACTCAGACTTGGTAAGAGTAAAAAGTCAAGATTTAGCATTAGGACATGATAACAAGGAGAGTTGTTGAATTTAAATACACACACACCCAACCCCTTAACATGATAATGAAAATCTCTATAGAAGAAAAATCTTCCAAGTTTCTGCTGAATACCTTTAACTGATAGTCATCTGCTAAATGATACTATCTAATTTGTTAAAGCATTTCTAAGGCTGCTGTGCTTCATATTTATAACATCAAAGTAAATAAATGTTATTGTAAATAGTACACATAAGTCATGAAAAACTTTAGTATTATTAAGTACGGATTTCTGTTGGTCTTCACATTCCTTTTACTTTCCCTAGAAAGATAATGGATACTCTTGAGAGCTTAGACTATTCCTGGAAAAGATAAAAGTAGATAAAACTGATGTCTTAAAAAGCAGAGGAGGTGATACCAGCAAGAAGGTGGAATAGAAAGTAATGGGCCCTCCTTCTTCCAATGGATACACTGACTCAGCAGTAATACATGAATAAATTCCTTTTATGAGAAGTCCAGCGACTACTTAAGCAGCTCTTGCACCCTGGGTAACCATGAAATGAGCCACATCAATGCTGGTAGGAAAATTCTCAATACCCTTTCACCATAATTCCTGCTCCTGGCATAGTGTCATATGATCAGAAGGAACCTTCCAGCTCTAGATAGGGAAAGAGTTGGACTGTTGTGCCCAACATTCCAACTTTGCTGAAGACTGCCCAGAATACTAGCTTCTGTATCATCTGCGTCAGAATGCAGACAGAACTGGGTATACTCTAGACACCTGGGGGACACTGAAAACAAAGCAAATGGTTTGTTTCAGCATACAATGATTCATCATAGTCCCCACTCCTGGCCAGCATAGAATAAGCAGATGAAAAATTCCTGATCATAGCTTCTCCCTAGGGAAGGAAAGGGTTGGATCATACATACAACATTGCAGGTTTTCTGGGGGTTGCCTACAAGATTGCCTTCTATCATGCCTGTATCAGCAATGTTGGAAATCTCATACCCTAGATACTTAGGTTCCACTAAGAACAAAACTGGTGTGTTGAGCTCACATAAAGATTCTGAGGGAGTCCTAGAATCTCTGCTCAAAGTGACTGGTAAGGAATTTTTCCTGTAAAAGGCCAGTCTGTGGATACTGGGAGAGGTGGTTCTTTTTTCTAAAGTGAAGATACCAATACAAAGAGTCAAGAAAAATTAAGACATAGGAAAATATGTCTCAAATACAAGAACAAAATAAATTTCCCAAAACTGCACCTAATGAAACAGAGATAAAATATTTACCTCACAGAGAATTCAAAGTAACTGTCATAAAGGTATTCATTGAGGATGGGAGAGCAATGCATGAACAAAATGAGACAAAGTGAGGCTATTAACAACAACAAAAATACCAGCGACAAACAGAAATACTGGAGGAGAAGAATACTGAAAATTTTATCAGAGGAGTTCAATAGCAGACTAGATCAAGCAGAATAAAAGATCAGTGAACTTGAAGAGAGGTCATTGGAAATTTAGTCAGAGGAGTGAAAAAAAGAAAGAGTGAAAAAACTTAATGGACATCAAGTAGACCAACATCTGTATCATGGAGTCCCAGAAGGAGGAGAGAAGAAAAGGGATAGAAAGGTTATTCAAGGAAATAATGGTTAAAAACTTCCAAAATCTGGGGAAGGACGCCAGAGGCCTAAAGGATTTCGAGTAAGATGAACCCAAAGAAACCCACACTGAGACACGCTATAATCAAAGTGTTAAAATTCAAAGAGAGAATTTTGAAAGCAGCAAGAGGAAGGTTTTGGCAGATAAAAGGGAGCACTCATAAGACTATCAATGGATTTCTCGGCAGAAATCTTGCAGGTCAGAAAGGAGTGGGATGATATATTTGAAGTATTGAAAGGAAAGAACTACCAAACAAGGGCACTATACCCAGCAAAACTATCCCTCAAAAGTGGCGATCTATGTTCCCATATAAAGAAAAGCCAAGGGAGTTCATTACCACTAGGCTTGCATTATAAGGAATGCTAAAGGGAATTACTGAAGTTGAAATGAAATGGACTGTAGCCCATAAGGCTCCTTTTCCCTTGGAATTTTCTAGGCAGAAATACTGGAATGGGTTGCCATTTCCTTCATCAGGGGATCTTCCCAACCCAGGGATCAAACCCATGTCTCCTGCATTGTAGGCAGATTCTTTACCACTGTGCCACCTTGGAAGCCCTTAAACAGTGATTAAAAGTACACTAAAGTATAAAATTCACTAGTAATGGTAGATATATAGATACCATCCTGCTGCTGCTGCTGCTGCTAAGTCCTAGCCTGAGCAATTAGGCAAGGAAAAGAAATAAAAGGCCTTAGCACTGGAAAGAAAGAAGTAAATCATTTCTGCAGATGACATGATCTGTATATAGAAAACCCTAAAGACGCCACAAAAAGCAGTTAGAGCTAATAAATTCAACAAAGATGCAACATACAAAATCAACATACATAAGTCAGTTGCATTTCTATACACTAATAATAAATTATCTGAAAAGGAAACTGAGAAAACAATCCTATTTAAAGTAGTATCAAAAAATTAAGATAAGAATAAACTGTAAGGAGATAAAGATCTATACACTAAGACTATGAGACATTGCTGAAATAAAGATGTAAATTAATGGAAAGACATCTTGTGTTTATGAATTGGAAGACAATATTGTGAAGATGTTCATACTACCTGAAGCAATCTACAGATTCAGTGCAATCTCTGTTAAAATTCAAATGGAATTTTTTATAGTAATTTGTTTTTATTCAGTCACTAAGTTGTGTCTGACTCTTTGTGACTCCATGGACTACAGCATGTCAGACTTCCCTATCCTTCACTATCTCCTGGAGTTTGCTCAAACTCATGTCAGTTCAATCAATGATGATATCTAACTCTGTCATCCTCTACTGCCCCCTTCTTTTGCCTTTAATCTTTCCGTTTCTAGTTAGTCGGCTCTTCACATCAGATAGTCAAAGTATGGGAGCTTTAGCTTCAGCATCAGTCCTTACAATGAATACTCAGAGTTGATTTCCTTTAGGATTGACTGGTTTGATCTTGAAGTTCAAGGGACTCTCAAGAGTCTTCTTCAGCACCACAATTTGAAAACATCAGTTCTTTGGCACTCAGCCTTCTCTATGGTCCAACTCTTACATTTATACATGACTAAGGGAAAAACGGTAGCTTTGGCTAGATGCACCCTTGTTGGCAAAGTGATGTCTCTGCTTTTTAATATGGTATCTATTTATCATAGCTTTTCTTCCAAGGAGCAAGTGTTTTAATTTCATGGCTGCAGTCACTGTCCGCAGTGACTCTGGAGCCCAAGGAAATAAAATCTGTCACTGTTTCCACTTTTCCCCCTTCTATTTTCCATGAAGTGATGGGGCTGGATGCCATGGTCTTAGTTTTTTGAAAGCTGAGTTTTAAGCCAGGATTTTCAGTCTCCTCTATCACCCTCATCAAAGAAAATTCCTAATATTCATATGGAACTACAAAAGACCAAAACAGTCTTGAAAAAGAACAAAGCTGTAGGTATCACACATGATGATTTCAAAATATATTACAAAGCTACAGACCAGTGAAATAGGGTAGATTGTCTAGAAATAAACCCTCACATACATAATCAACTAATCTTCAAGTAGGGTGCCAAGAATACACAATGGGAATGGATAGTCAACAAATGAAACTGGATATCCACATGTAAAAGAGTAAAGATGAACCTTATCACACGCCATATAGAAAAATCAACTCAAAATGGATTGAAAAGTTAAGCACAAGCTTAAAACTATAATACTTCTAGAAGAAAATTTGGGGGAAAACCTTCATGACATTGGTCTTGGCAATACTTTCTTGGATATGAAATGAAAGGCATAAGCAGCAAAAGAAAAAATAGACAAGTGAGTCTACATCAGACTAAAAAGCTTCCACACATCTGAGGATATGACAGAGTGAAAAGGTAACCTATTGAATGAGAGAAAATATTTGCAGAGCATGTATTTGAAAAGGGGTCAATATTCAAAATATGGAAGGAACTCCTACAACTCAGTAACAAGAAAAACCCAATTTAAAAATGGGCAAAAGAAGTGAATAGACCTTTTTACAAAAAAAGATATAAAATTGACCAACAAGTACATGAAAAGATGTTCAACATCATTAGTCATCAGGGAAATGCAAATAAAAACCACAATGAGTCATTCACAATGATGAATGAATCACACCTGTTCGGAACGCTATTATATTACCAAAAAAAAAAAAAAAAAATCCCAAAAGATACCAAGTGTTTGTAAGTGTATAGAGAAATTGAAACCCTTGCCTACTGTTGGTAGGAATTTAAAATGGTACAACTGCTATGGAAAATAGTTTGGAGGTTCTCAAAAAACTTAAAAATAGAATTACCATATGATCTAGCAGTCCCACTTCTGGGTATATATCCAAAAGGATTCAAATCCAAAATCTTGAAAAGATATTTGCACGCTCATAATCATTGCAGCATTAGTCATAATAGCCAAGATGTGGACGCAATCTAAATGTTCATCTAGGTTGAATAAATAAAGAAAGTATGATATATACATACAATGAAATATTATTTGCCTTTAAAAAGTTTTTGAAGACTTTTTGAGAAAAGAAGGACATTTGCCACAAAGCTTAAAGATATTATGATAAGTGAAATAAACCAGTCACAGAAAGACAAATACTACAGGATTCCACTTACATGAAGTGTATAAAATAGACCTGTAGAAGCAAAGTAGAATGGTGGTTTCTAGGGGCTTGGGGAGGGGTGGGTGTAATTCAATAGATATAGTTTCAGTTGTGTAAGATGAATAAGTTCCAGAGATCTTTTGTACATCATTGTGCCTATAGTTAACAACACTGTATTGTACACTTTAAGGTATATAGCATAGATCTCAGTTTAAATGTTCTTACCACAATTAAAGAAAAGAAAAGAAAAAACTGACTACATGCTATTGAACAATGCTGAATAGAATGTGTGTTTTGGTAGTTTTTTTTTGGTTAGGGTTTTGTTTGCTGGCTTACCACAATGGTAAAGCATTCTCTGAGACCATTTTTGTCTCTCATATGGTCCTTCTTGTAATCAAGGCTGGATTTATGCCAATGCACAATGAGATTCTGACTATGTATGAACATTTGAGAGGCACGCAAAAAGCCTAAACCCGACCGTGTCTTCCTCACTGTTTGAAACTCCTGAAGGATATCATTCCATTGAGCTAAGGTCCTTATTTAGGTCAAGTTGTTTCCAGAAAGTCATTGATATATTAGTACATAGCATGGTTTAAATAATCTCATTAGCTAACAGATACATTTGTATATCTTTTGAGGTTTAGGATTGGATCCAAACGAGAGAAACATTATAACACTAAGAGATTTGGGGTGAGGAAGAAAGGGAGGGGGAAGACTTCAGAAAAGAGAAGACTGCAGTGGAAAGACCAACTGCTCACTTTTATCTGTTCTTGGGAACAGCCCTTCCTGTGTTCGTGCATGTATTTATACCATGATTGATAATTCTTAAGGAGAAAGGCTAATGTCATGAAGCAAAGTGCTTATTTCTTTTTTTCCCTCTTTTTTCTTTTCCATTCTTCCTTTTTTTTTTTTTTTTTTTTTTGGAAAAAGCTAGATGTGATATGTAAATATTGCACCTGTCACAGTGACCTCATTGTGGTGCCAGTGTAGCTAAGAACTATGAATGTAGCTTGTGGGGAACTGAATATCCCAGTGTAGAATAGGAAACTGTTTTTTATCTGTAAGTGAGGTTATTAGATTAAGTGAGCAATATAATTGCTTCAGTTAAATTTCTATATTTGGGAAGCATCTATCTGTATGTAAATACTTTCACTTTCCCCTCTCATCTCTGAAGAACTGTATCAAGTCTGAACTTGTCATAACTTCTGAGGGTTAACTCTTGGTTGAAATGTCACTGACAGCTTGTGGTTGGGACTTTTTTTTTTTAACTCCAGGCAGAAACAACTAGAAACCATCACACAACTGCAAGAGGTTGCTGTCAGGCAGGAAGCCATCTTCAGGAAGCAGGTCCAAGAAGCCAGCCAGTGGTTGGAGGAGGCAGAGAAGCAGGTAGGGTGGCCTTTGACTGACTACATTACAGGCACAGGAAGTCTCCTCAGATGTCCTTAAAACCCTGAAGTAAAAATGGAGGAGGAAGCAAAAAAACAAAGAGGAACTGCGAAGTTCAGTCCCTCTCGACTAGCAGAGAGCGGAGGAAGTGAAGGGGGAGTTGTGAGAGGCGGTGTCAACAGCCTGCTGATGAAAGAGGCAACTTTGCAGAAAGAGGCAACTTGACATATCAGGACTTTTGCCACTGTAGAAATAGCTCAGGCGTACGAAGCGCATGCAAACACAGAATTGCAGAAGTTCAGTGGAGGCTTATCGCTTCCCTGAGAAGAAAAGCACATTTTCAGTTTCGTGTGCATAATCAGAGTGAGCATTCAGTTGCTTTCTTTCCCGGCCACCCTGCTAAAATCCAGCGTTAACTGTCGGTATCCAGGTGGAGGATGGAGATGGGGCAGCCCACACTGCCAGGGAAGAAGCGAAGCCTTCACTGCATAAATTAGAGGAAGCAATTTCAGATCAACGAAATCTCCAGACTATAAATACCGAGATAGTGAACACTTGCCAGACACTTGGGCAGAAGACAAGAAAACCAAAAAGTGAGTAGCCAATATTTGTTGTGTTGGAATTTAGTCCACTCTGAGGTGAGGGGCAAAAGGGCTACAGCCATTTGTCTTGATTCCAGCTACTGTATTATTACTGAACTCATGGTGATGAAATGGCTCTAGAAGGCAGCGTTATGGGCATTCACAGAGGTCTGCCTAGTGGCTAAGAGGAAGAATTTAACCATTAGCTTTCCCTTTTTGTTGTTTATGACAAGCTAGATTTTTCCATGACTGTTATTTCTTTAAAAATTAAACAAGTAGGAGGGAGGTTCAAGAGGGAGGGGACATAGGTATACATACAGCTGATTCACATTGTTGCATGGCAGAAACTGACACAACTGCAAAGCAATTACCCTCCAATTAAAAATAAAAAATTAAAACTTCTCAATATCTGTAAATGTAAACATGGAAAAAAATCTTGTATGCCTGAAATAGTTGAACTTGCAAATTGTTTACATATTCTGCTCTGATTTTATTAGCCAGTTTGTACCCATCACATGGTAGAAAAGGCCTGCCTCTCTTTCTTTTTTTCTTTTTTTCTATTTTCTTAAAAGCAATTATTTTAGGGTTGAGCAAAAATACTTATGAATTCAATGTGTATCAAAATATATGTGTGAAAAGTCTTTAAAAATGTTAAGGTATTCTTTACATATATATATATATATATATATATATATATATATATATAGCTTTAAAAATTAGAATATTGTAATTTTTCTGTATTACCTAAAAGTGGAGAAATGTTTACTGAGGATTTGGGTGAGAAGACAGTTGTCAAATGACAGATGTCAGATTATTTTTAAGCTTATTTTATTCTAGAATTATAGTTCAATAAAAGTAAAGCATATAGACATATAAAACCACTTATCAGACAAATGCTTTTGTTCAACCAGCTTCTTGTTCTAGCTGTATAAAGGTTCCCTTTATAGAAAGTTACTGGTTTGGGTCATAACTAACTATAAGCTTAAGGTAAGCTAGAGATGGAAATTTTCAGACTTGTGTTTATTTTGGATTTATTGTACCCTTTCTGCTGTTATCTGAGAAAGCTGTTTAAGCATTTAAAGGAATTGGCTAGTTCTAAAATAGCAATGGTTGTTCAACACTTCATTATTATTTCTAAGCCTTGTAGCACTTGCTTATTTTCAGTAACTCTAAGTATCATTTTACTCTGTCAGACAATGTAAAGCGTGTTTAAGTTATGTAATCTATATGTTATTGGAAAAGGTCCCCTTGTGATTAGAGCTGTTCATTTTGAGACATGAATGTGCCTTCATTAAGGCATTCTAAAGTTGGTTTATAGTTTGTTTGCTTTAGATGCTGTGCTTTGAGGTCTAATCTTTTGATCCACTTATATTTATCCTTCGGTTAAATCACTATTATACCTCACAGGTTTGTAAAATGAAAAAGGTATCGCTTCCTCTATTGGTCTGTAGTGACTTCTTGGAAAGGCCAAGTTTTATAACTTGTTCCAAAATATACATTCTTAATATTATGAACTTATTCTTGTCTCAGTGTATACTCAGAGGATAGCTGGTCCAACTATCATTTAAAACAGAACACGAAAGCTGCCCTGGGTGGGATGCGTGTGTTTTTGTCTGGCTGGATAAAGTAGGACGAATGCTTCCTTTCCGTCTCGAATTGCTCACTGCATATGACACAGCATTGCTGCATCAGCTCCTTCCCTTGCTAGTGCTTTTTGTTCCCCTAAGAAGGCATGCCTTTCAAAGCTTTGTTCTGATGACCTTCTGCTTATGAAGATCTTTCTAATAATACCCTGAAAAATAAACCTTTGCAAGAAGAGGGAAATTGGGGTAGCACATATTTTCAAGAAGTCTGTAGAGAAGATTTTCCAGCTAGACTGTGAACAGATGTCAGTGAGCTAGGACAGTTATCACACAAGCACATCCTCACACATTCCACCAGGACCGCTACTACCACATACTGTCTGAATTCTGACTCAGACATTTGAATTCTGAGTCAGAAAACAAAGCTATTTAAATACATTTCGTTCTTGTGAAACTGTCTGGTTAGCTTTGTAAATTCCTTAAATGTCATGGCAGTTGCTCTCTGCTGTACCTAAGAAAGGTTCATTAGCACACTGTGTGGGGATGCCGTTGTTTAGTCCAAAATTTTAGGTTAATGACAGTGTTCTCAAATTGGAAGCAGGAAGTTGTTTATGACATTTGATGAGATGCCCTGAATTTACTGTTGACTGAGAAAATTGTTCAAGTTTTCCATTGCCACCAGGACTGGACTGATTTATGAGGTAATTAGTATACACACTTGCCCTCCTGAAATATGCCATTAGAATTATTAAATGTCTTGAATGGTAGCATGCATTCTTTCTTCTGTTTTTTCGTATGTACCTCTTAAGTATCTTATTAACAAGGGCAATACTGGATGTGTAAATGAATGTTTGCTTTGAAAATGAAGTGAATAAAGCTTCTTAGATCTGGAGTATGCATACAGCATATTAGGGTGCATCTGATGTGCAGGAAACAGAGACTAAATGATCTAATCCAAGCTATCATCCCTTTATTATTCATCTATTTTTTTACCCCATCTACAAAAAATCTTCAGAGAGTTGCTCATACAATAGGCAGTGAGTGAAACCATAAATAATTCCTTTAGAAGGTATAAATATCTCTTTGGGGAAAGAGCCTGAGAAGCTCCTGTATATTATAATTCTGTATTTGAACATAGTATCTGACATGAACTTTAGAGTAGGCTTTCACCTAGATGAGCTCACTGGAAATTCTCTTCCAGCTTCTATACTTAGCATGGAAGGCATGATCTATAGGGCAGATATCAGTCTTACAGCTTTGAGGTTGAATGTGGTTGTGTACTGAGCAATTAAAACACAAGAGTGAAATGAGACTGGAAGGGGAATTTAGGTGATGGAGATACTCAAAGATAGGTGTTGGGATGAGGACCAAGGAGATAGCAAAATTAAAACATGGCTTGCTGGACAGTTCTGATGGGATGCAGGCCTCTATTGTCCCAGAGGAAAAATGCATGAATGGATGAAATAATCTAGGAGAAAGTATTGCAGTGATAAAGAGCATGCTGCTGCTAAGTCGCTTCAGTCGTGTGAAAATCCCATGGACGGAGGAGCCTGGTGAGCTGCAGTCCATGGGGTAGCTAAGAGTTGGACACGACTGAGTGACTTCACTTTCGCTTTTCACTTTCATGCACTGGAGAAGGAAATGGCAACCCACTCCAGTGTTCTTGCCTGGAGAATCCCAGGGACGGCGGAGCCTGGAGTTAAGTGACAGAGTCGGATAAAGAGCATAGGATTTGAAGTTGAACAAACCTGTGTTCTGATTCTAAATCTACAAAAGACTTTATAAATTTGGGCAACTCTCTACCTCTCCGAACCTCAGTATCTTCTTCCAGAAAATGCCAGAGTTCTTAATTTATAAATGCTGTAACAAAAGCACAACAGTAGCTAGTGAGTGGTTGGCCATACTGGGTAAGGTCTGTTCTGCAGGAGTATGTTTCTATATGTAAACTACCTCATTCACAGTTGACAAATGGGTGAAGACATTGGAGAACAATATGGACATTCAGTTTACCTGGGCATAGAATCTGGATTAGTAGGAACAGAATTATAACCTTCAGCAGCAAAGGAAAAAACCCTCAGCTTGGCTGCTGACAGGCAGCAAGAGGCTTTCAGCTTTATTTTAAGAAAATTAAAAACAAGTGTCTGCACCTGGGCCTCCCTTGCAGAGGAGCGCTGTCCCAGCCCCGGCTGAGCTCTGCTCTGTGGCAGACTGTATTCCCCGCCTGCATTTGTTTCAGCAGCTCCACAGTCTCCAAGTTCCACTTTCACATGCGTTTTCTCAGCACCCCAGCAGCTCTGCGCCACTTAAAGTGTGACCAGCATTTCCACTCCATTGTTTTTGTGCATTCTAGGATTCTGGAGTCAGCCTTTAGCCATTTTAGGTTGTATGTCTCGGTGATCTAAGTTATCTTCCCTGGTACTAATGACAATTGTGTTCGATAGTGCTTGGGTTCCAATGTTGCACATGTTACATTTTTAGTGGTCTCTTCCTAGCCCTATTTATCTCATGAGCTCCATTATTTTTGTTCTTGTAGTTTTTATTTATTTTAAAATTGTATTTATTTTTGCCTGCACTGGGTCTTGCTTACAGCACGAGGGCTTTCTCTGCTTGTGGTGAGCAGGGGGGCTACTCTCTAGCTGTGGTACACAGGCTGCTCATTGTGGTGGCTTCTCTTTTTTGCAGAGCATGGGCTCTAAAGCCCAAGCTTAGTGGTTGTGGCCCATGGGCTTAGTGGCTCTGTGGTATGTGGGTTGTTTCCAGACCCTGGATCCAACTTGTGTCTCCTGCACTGGCAGGCAGATTCTTAACCACTGGGCCACTAGGGAAGCCTTGTTGTAGTTTTTAAATTCTTAGTTACTGCTGAGTAATTAGTATATCATGAAACATTCAGATCTTAAGTGTACTGTGGAACCAGTTTGACAAGTGCACATGGAAACACAGAACTTCAATAACCCCAGAAACTTCCTTTGTGTTACTTCCACTTCTACCTTCCCCACAACCAGGAGGAACCACTGATCTGATTTCTATCATCAGTGGGCTCTAGATGGGTTCTAGAATTTAGGCTGTTCTAGAATTGAGTTGTGTAGTGTAGACATTTGTGTGCTTCTGTCTGTCCTCCCTTCAATGTGTTTATCAGTGGGATACATTTTCATGGTTGAGTTACATTGTTTTGTAAGAACATTGCACAATATGATTATCTTTTCTCCTTTTATTGGACATCTAAATTATTTCCAGTTTTGGGTCTGTGTGTGGACCTGTGGTTTTTTTTTTTTTTTTAACCTAGGATAACTATCTAGGAGCAGAGATATTAGATCATAGTATAGCTGTAACTTTAACATCTTAAGAAACTGCAAACCGTTTTCATAGTGCTCGGAGCCTTTCATGCTCCTTCCAGCAGTGTGTGGGAGTTCCAGGTATTTGGTTTTAATTTGTTGGGTTGATTGGCCATTGTTGTATTTCTTCTTTGTGAGCTACCTAAATCTTTTGCCCTTTTCCAAGTTAAGTCCCGTGTCCTTCTGTTATTGAGTTGTAGAATTTCTTTTCTTTATATATTTTGAATACAAGAACTTTGACAGATATATGTGTTGTGAGTTATTTTCTTCTAGTCTGTGGTTTTCAAAGAACTTTAATATTTTTAATGCACAATTTAATAGAACACTCAGATGCTATGATGTCCATAGTCCATGAATGTCAACGCTTGTTGATAACTAACATTATCATGGCTCAGTATCATGGTCTTGATTTTCAACAGCCAATTAATTGCAATGTCTTAGTGCATAGTCATTTAGAAAGTTGCTTTATTTCAACTTCCTTCAAAGGCTGAATGTATCCAAGACAACTGGTCTCATCCTACATCACAGATGGCAACAGCAGGGGGTACAGTGGCCATTGTTTTACTTGCTTCCATGTAAAACCTAAACGTCCTAGAGACATGGCAGGTTGAACTCCAAAAACATAAAGAAGAATGCAAAGATTCATGCAAATTAAGGTCATAAGCCAGCTTGTTTTGCCTTGTGAAACATATGAAAATCGTTGCTACCCATTGCACAAAACATCTGTTGAAATGAGGTTTACAGCTTGAATGTTTTGAGATTGACTGTTTCTAAAACCCAAGATTGCCTGATGGGAAAGCAGATGGGCAATTTAGATAGTCTTATACTAACTCATTATTTCTTCTGAAACACAAACTTAATTTAGAAATTCAAAGACAGTGTATTGAGATATACAACTTCAGAAGTATAATGTTGGAAAGTGGTTAAGAGAACAGAGCCTTGCTTTGAAAAACTGATTAGGACAGAGCCTTATTTCTTAATATAGTAAACACAGGGAATTTGTAAAGAAATTGAATCTATACTTGAGTTCTAAGTATTCAGAATTTATTCTTTAAAATTACTTAAATATGTTAAAATAGTTTAAAAATATATTATCCTCCTTGTGGGCCTCATAAACACTGTCAAGCTTAGTTGAAAAATGTTAGTTTTACCCAAAAAAATTCATATAAAATAAATTTTACATCAGTAATCTTCCACAAATTGGAGCTTTTCAAGCTTTTTCCCCTGGAAAATATTTATAATTAGATTTTGTACTTTTCACATGTATTAGCATTATTTTCTATGGCTCAGAATTTCTTCAGGCTACTGAGATATAAAACTGTTGGTCTTTAAAATAAGAAACACCAGATTTCTGTGTGTTTTGGACACCAGAGTATCTGCTGTTAATTTTCCTGGCTCTTAGTGACTTTTTTTTAAGTGGCAGCTATTAATATGCCTCCATCTAGCAGAGCTTCCTACCCTCATTTAATTTTTGTTTTTAATCATCTGTGGGCTGAGAAAACAGTCAAGCTTGTGAGAATTATGTATAAATTCTGAGCCCATTATCTGAGTGAAGTATAGGACTTGCCACATGAATAAAGGACATGGACATCAACATTTATTTTGGTTGTTCCAATGATTTCAGCCTATTTTCTGGTTCTTGGCTACTTTTCAAAGAGTGAAGTGAAGTGAAGTGAAGTCGCTCAGTCGTGTCCGACTCTTTGCAACCCCATGGACTGTAGCCTACCGGGCTCCTCTGTCCATGGGATTTTCCAGGCAATAGTCCTGGAGTAGATTGCCATTTCCTTCTCCAGGCGATCTTCCCAACCCAGCGATTGAACCCGGGTCTCCCGCATTGTAGACAGACGCTTTACCGTTTCAAAGAGTATGGATTGTCAAATAAGAAATATGTTACTATTTAACTTAAAAAGGTGTTTTTCTCACTTTCATTATTTCAGAGATGAGAATTTGAAAGTTTCTGGGAAGCAGATTTTCAGTTAAGTAGAGAGACAAATATTTTAAATTTCACAAAAGAGGATAGTGAATGGAGCACTGTCCTGTGAGTCTGATCTTAGCTCCATGAATAGTCAGTTACATACTTCAATCCTCTGGACATCAGTGTCCTCATGGTCTCACACCTACTTATAGGAGTCTGGGGGTCTGTGGCTCTGTTTCCAGGGCTTCCTTTCCTTGTAGCTTGAGCAGAGGCTTATTAAAGAGACAACTTCCACACGAGTAGGAGTTTGGATGGAGTGACCTCTGAGGTGTATTCCCTTTTTAACATGAATACTTCTGTGAGTCACTTGTAGAAGATAATTCACTTGCATTGATTGGGTTAATTTTAAATACTCAAGGGCAATAGTAGTTTAGTTGCTCCCACCTGTCTTGTTCTGCTTTCCCAGTTTGATGAGTCTTGAGTTGAGAACATCATTCTCAAAAGCCACTGTTTTCTCTCTCCTTTCCTCAGGCCCCAGATCTAAAGCTGTTAAAAGTTTATGAAATGCATAAAGGGGGGCAGTTTCCAAATTGTCATATTAAGCTGGTTATACATTCTCTTTATAGCAACAATTCAGCCACTGAGAAAGAAGTTAATTAAAGGAAAACTTCATGGCTTGCTGTTTCAGGTAAAAAACAAACAGAAAGACCCAAACCCCTGTGATATTTGTTTACTGTGGGGAAGTTGTCCAGTTGGTGTAAGATTTTGAAGCTGTTATAATATATACTAATTTTAGTCATAAAGTTAAATAACTGACTTAGAAAAAGATGCTCTGGTGAACTTTGTCCTCTCATGCATTTTTGAAAGCATTTCGCAAAACAGGAGAGAACACTCATCAGTGAGTGGTTCCTAATAACATCTTTTAGAGAGGAAGCACCTCAGAATTTACTGTATCTATTAGAAAAGGGCCAGTTTTCTAAGCTTAGTCACCTCCCTTCTGAGACTCTTGAGTAGGCTTTGGTGGTTGTTGTCTCTTTTCTTTCCTGGTCGAACAAAGCTCTCAACTCCTTTCTGTCTGGATATCTCAGGATATCCATGGTGGAGTTAGATGTGTTTCTTTCCCTTATGACACTTGGTGAATTTCTCCTTTCTGTTCGTAAATGAAGAACATAAGGAACAGTAAGATTGGCACTGGAGGGAAGGGGCTGGAGGAGGAAAGAGAGAAGGGTGACATTTGCATGTATTTGTTCCCAGGGCATAATGCAGGAACATCTGTTTAAGCAGAAAAAAAATTCATGTCAGAGATTAAGCGAGGCAGAGTGCCCATAAAGCCCCTTACAGGAAGTTGAACAGGAAAAATCTCCATATCTAAATGTGCTTTAATCCTCTCAAGAACACCAGTTTTCTATTATAATGTAACTGATAGATATGTATCTACCTCTTCGAGGAAAGTCACAGTTTTCTTGCTATAAAATTTTCACAGACACCGTTTTCACTACTCTGAGTTATGTCTCCAACAAGCTTCTTTGGCCTCTGGCTGAAGATTTCAATGACAAAGCCATTTAGTTTCCTGTTACCGATCCTTGAATTTCATTCCTAGAATAAGTAATGGGGAAAATGCAATGAGAAGCTTACTATTATAAACTTGTTCCCTTAATGTAAAATACAAGATAAATGACTAGTCTATTTTCTCCCCCTCAGTTAACATCACATCTTTAATGTGTTCTGTATCTGTGACTCTTCCATCATCCTATTTTTGAATATACTCTACCATTTTCTCGTGACAGAGCTGTTTAGATGAGGAATTTCCTCACTGTGATCCCTTGTCCTGCACAGAAAGAATTAATCAATTTCTCCAGGAACAGCTGGTAAGTTTCAGCTTTTTGAAACTATGTTAGTGCCAGTTGTGAACCTACTGTGCGTGTATTTGTAAGTTAGACCTCTATGCTAATTTGCTTGAGAGATTATCAGATGAAGCAAGATACCTGTGTTCTTTTCTTTTTTAAGGCTTGCATGCCTGATTTTACTTTTTATTTAAGATTCATTTGTTATTTATTTTTGGCTGTGCTGGGTCTTCATTGCTGTGTGTAGGCTTTCTCTGATTGCGGTGAGCAGGGAGCAGGTGCTGCTCTTCCCTGAGGTGTACGGGCTTCTCACTGGGGTGGCTGCCCCTGTGGCTCCCTTCAGCCTCTAGGTGCGAGGTCCTCAGTAGCGTGGCTCCAAAGCTGGAGCGCTGACTCAGTAGTTGTGGTGCATGGGCTGAGTTGCTCTGTTGCACGTGGGACCTTCCCAGATCAGGAATCGAACCTGTCTCTCCTGCTTTAGCAGTTGGAGTCTTAACCACTAGACCACCGGGGAAGCCCTATTATTATTTTTTTCTTTATTATGTGCACACACACAATTCTGATAGGCCCTAGGAAATGGTACTATTTAAAACTTTTTGATTATAGTATCATAAAGAAGAATTATATAACCACACTTGCCCCTCATATTTCTTTCCCCCAAACTTTTGTTTATATGAAAGCATTTATTATTGGGAATTGGTGTTACCATTCTATTAAATTATTGAAAAGTAATTTTTAATAAGTATTACATCTTACTCATGAGGTATACATCTCAATTCAGAGCATGAAAGCTTTGTTACTTTGATGTCATTTATTTTCTTCTTGATCTCTCTTGTGGGAGGACAATAATATTCTTTCTGATTCTGGAGATGAAAAGAGTAGATTATGAAATATGTTACAGCCCTTTGGAAAGCTAATAGTACTTGATTTTCTGTTCAGAAGCAGCATTGCCATAAAAGATATAGTGGTCCAGAAGCAAGAATACATCAGCTACTCTTGGCCTTCAAACACACACGCTGGTACACACCTCTGCTAGGTAAGCGTGGATGGCCCCTCTCCTATACCCTGTTAGACGCCAGTGGAGGTGGGTGTTTTTTTGAAAGGGAAAATAATCAGTTATTGGGAAGATTGGCTGCAAGAGGGAATGGCAACCCACTCCAGTATTCTTGCCTGGGAAAGCTCATGGACAGAGGAGCCTGGTGGGCTACAGTCCATGGGGTCTCCGAGAGTTGGACATGACTTAGTGACTAAACAGCAATATATAGCAAAGATTGTTGAAAGCTTATATGTTTATCCCTGAATTCAGTCAGTCAACTTATATTTGAGCACCTACTCTGTGTAAGGTACTGTATTGTATATTGATATAATAAAGAGTAATCCCTAAAACGGCTCACAGACTATGAAGGGAAATAAGACTTGGGGTCAGAGAAGGCTCTGCAGAAGAAATGAGTGTTCAGCTGGGCACCGAAAGACAAGTTGCATTTGGAAGAGCAAAAAGCATGGGAAAGAGTATTCCAATGGAGAAAATAACAGAGTTGGGGGAAAAGAAGAATGCAAAGCTGTAAGAGAAGAGTTCAAGCTGGACAAGCCACTTTGGAAATAAGAGGACTTGGGTCAGGGTACAGTTGAATGTAAGTTTGGAGCAGGTTCACTTCAATGCCAGGCTAAGGAGAATGAACCTTCTCTTAGGAGATGCTCAAAACTGGGGCATCTCTCATCACAACATAGATGTGCTTTGAAAGTAAAAGCTAACGGTTGGTTCAGAAAGGATAAAAGAAATGGATGATAAAATAACTTTACGAAGAAATAAAAAGTAAGTAGAGTGATAGGTGGATCATTTCAACTAGAAAAGGGAAAACTGCCGCCACAGCTAACGAGTGACCAGTTCATGTAGGACAATAGATGAGCACTTGCTCTCTAGGGATGATGTTACCCACAGGAACCCAGTGATCATAACAAGGGCACTGAAGGAGAGCCCCCTATGTGCCAGGCACAGGTCTCTGCTCTGAGCATACCTCTTAATTCCTTTAATCCTCACTATATCCCTGTGAGGTAGATGCTACTGTAACTGCCATTTTAGAAATAAGGTAACAGGAACACTGAGTTAGGAACTTGCCTCAGGTCACATGGCACTTCATGTGTAAGTAAACTGGGGCTCAGAGTGGGTTAGTTATTTATCTGAGATCTTCCCTGGTGGCTCAGACTACCGGTAAAGCGTCTGCCTGCAATGGGGGAGACCTGGGTTCGATTCCTGGGTCAGGAAGATCCCCTGGAGAAGGAAATGAAAATCCACTCCAGCACTCTTGCCTGGAAAATCCCATGGACGGAGGAGCCTGATAGGCTACAGTCCATGGGGTCGCAAAGAGTCGGACATGACTGAGCGACTTCACTTTCGCAAAACTGTACATGGCAGAGTCAGTCAGACTTTGACTAGAGCATTGTGATTGATTCCAAAGTCTATGTTTTTTCTATTAAATTCTGCTGCTTCTTGTACTCAGAAAAACATAACAAGACAGTTTCCACACCCAGAAAAAATTGTCATCCTATTTCCTGCACTCTCTAATGGACAGGGAAGTCTGCTGTGCTGCAGTCCATACGGTCTTGTCCATAAGAGTCGGACATGACTTAGAGCTGAACAACAAAAACAAAGACAATGTCGAACTATTTTCTCTTCAGCAGTTGGTAAACCGTTTCTGTAAAGAGCCAGATAGTAAATATTTGAAGTTTTGCAGGCTATATGGTTTCTGCAACAACTACTCAGCTTTGCTGTTGTAGCACACAAGCAACCACCCTTGGATGATGCTGGATGAATGGGTGTGGCTATGTCCCAATAAAACTTTATTTACAAAAACAGGTGGCTGGCTGGATTTTGCTTGTAACAGCAAGTTGTTGTTGAAACCTCTAGTTGCTTACTAGGCAAGGATTTCTCTTTCCCCTCCTCCACTCATACTCCTCCTTGAAAAAAAGAAAGGCATGAAAATTTAGGGGGTGGGGGATTATGTTAAAATATTAATAAAACTGAATTGATTTTTGCTGTCTCAGAAATGGTCTCATCTCCAAAGAAGAAATTTTTGGAGAGTCCCTCCAAAGATTTTGAATTTTGTGGCATCTGCATTTGAACCGTTAATTTCTATTTTTATTTTTTTCTCTTCTAATGCAGATGCCTTGCATCTGGATAGTTTTACAGCAGTTCCAAGACTAGAACTGACACCTTTCTCATGTGTGGCCAACCTAATCCATGCTTCACATGAAAGGCCCAGATATGAAGAAATAGAGGATTGTGCTTTGGCTGTGACTGAAAGACACAGGTAAGCTAAAAGGGCAGACTGTACTTACTCTGCTTTTCGGGGTGGGGGGGTGGCCTCTTTCCGTTGCCTACCTTTTTAATCAGTTAGATTTTCATATCCTCAGATTGTAACACCTTTATTGTGGAATTCTTATTGTGTAACTTGCCTAACTTTCTGAAAATCAATAATTTAAAACAAAGATACCTCTATAGTTTGCTCCATAGCTCTTTTGAATTTCATAATATCCATCCTAAAAGTGTAAAAGATAAGCTATTTAAAATGTTTCCCAGTTTTTAGGAATATATTCTGTACTACTAATTTAACTTATTCTGCTAGGTTTTGATCCTAATTCTGTTCCTTCACACTCCAGGTGAATAAGTCTTTGAGAATCTACCCCTGTGCCCCTCTTCCTGCACCCAAAGCTCCTCTGAGTTTACTCAACTTTATAAGTACACAGATTGATCTTCCTTAGGAAAAGTTCAGAAAAGGCAGTGGAATTTGTGAGCACTGTCCACTCCACTGAAATTTCCTATCTCTACCAAGGGGTCAGGAAGCGAGACTTTGAATTGCAAATACTTCATTTTCATTTGGGGCTGGATTCTCTATGGTTATAACCTCTCTCTGATGGAACTTGGAGCTCTCTTTCATCATGTCTCACTGAAGGCATGAACTTAATTAGATATTTGGTAAAATTGGGGTGGGGAAGGAAAATGATATGATAGATTAGTATCTGCTGAAATTTGCAAGTTTTCCACTTGTAGTAAGGAACTTTACTTTGTGTTGTTAGGTGCCCTGGCCGTTCAGCTGGTCCCCACCCAGGAACAGATCTTTCAGGTTGCATCAGGATGAATAATGACCTAAGTATGGAAGTGAGTACTGGACTATATTTCAGCTTCATTTTTTAGCTCTCCCATATCCTGATCCTCTTCCATTGGTGTTCTTTTTTTTTTTTTTTAATATTATAGACTCTTATAAGTATTATAGACTTTTTCAAGTACAAGTCTTATATCACAAAATTCAGATGCATGAGAAATGTCTGTTTGCCTTTGATACCGTATAGGGAGCTTTCTACCCTCTTCTGTAGTGTAAACTCAAGAAAATATAAACAAAAGGATATTTTCATGAAGTGTGATGAACTTTTTATTTGAGAGGTGGAGTTTGGGACTTAAATTCTCTATTAACTGCAAGAAGTCTCAGGTCTCATTGACTCTCTGAGAATTGAGGTCAAGGCTAGATAATCTTTGAGGTGTTGTACTTTGCTGTACAAAGTAAGGCAATGCCCAAGGAGCAATCACTGCCTCAGTTAGGGGCTCATAGTACTTCCTCTGTATCCAAGAAGAGAATACTAAGTAGCTGGTGAAGTAAAAAAGTGAACGTGATGGTAACTCAGTGATGTCCGATTCTCTGTAACTCCATGGACTGTAGCCTGCCAGGTTTCTCTGTCCCTGGGATTTTCCAGGCAAGAATACTGGAGTGGATAGCCATTTCCTTCTCCAGGGGATTTTCCCAGCCTCGAACCTGGGTCTCCTGCATTTGTAGGCAGACTCTTTACCATCTGTCACCAGGGAATCCCCAAGTCACTGAGGGCTCAGGTAAATACCCCAGGTCATGGAGATGTGTCTGAAGTACCTTTCTCCGGCAGCAGGCTGAGCCTGAGGGAACATGATCTTCTCAACCAAATGGAATAGACAGTTCTGTTTCAGAATCTGAAAATCCATCACTCTTTTTTTTTAAAGATTTATTCTGATATATTTCTCATATCAAACAATTCATCAATTAAAATTGTTCAATTAAATGTTCTTAAAAATATTCGGAGTTGTGTAACCATCATCGCAATCAACTTTTGAACATTTTGATGCTCCTAGAAGCATGACTATTAGGAGTCTATTTCTATCTCTGACCCCTACCCCGACTCCCACTCTGCCCCACTCTTGGCAGCTACTACTTTCTGCCTCTATAGATTTGCCTGTTCTGGCTATCTCATGTGAACGGAATAATACAATACTTCTTGTATTGTGACTTCTTGTGACTAGCTTCTTTCATTTAGTATAATGTTTTTAAGGCTCATCCATGTTTGTAGCATGTCATCAACACTTCCTTTTTATGACCACATATTTCACTGTATGAATATGCTATGTGTTGTTTATGCGTTCACCATTGATAAGAGCTTGAGTTATTTCTACTTTTTATCATGAACAACATCACTATGAATGTTGATGTAAAACATTTTGTGTAAATATATGTTTTCAGCTCTTCTGAGTATACATCTGCTGTAGCGTGTGTGCTCAGTGATTTCTGACTCTTTGTGACCCCATGGACTGTAATCCACCAGGCTCCTCTGTCCATGAAATTTTCCAGGCAAGAATACTGGAGTGAGTTGCCATTCCTACTCCAGGGGATCTTCTTGACCCAGGGATTCAACCTGTGTTTCTTGCATCTCCTGCATTGGCAGGCAGATTCTTTACCACTGTGCCACCTGGGGTACCCCATATATCAACAAGTGGAATTATTGCACCATAGAGGCTTCCCTGGTGGCTCAGACGGTAAAGAATCTGCCTGCAATGTGGGAGACCTGGCTTCGATCCCTGGGTTGGGAAGATCCCCTGGAGGAGAGCATGGCAACACACTCCAATATTCTTGCCTGGAGAATCCCCATGGACAGAGGAGCCTGGCGGGCTACAGTCCCTGGAATCACAGAGTCAGACACGACTGAGCGACTCAGCACAGCACAGGGTCACTCTATGTTTAACACTTTGAGGAGTTAAAATCTGCAAAGCAGATTTCCAAAGCAGCTATACCATTTTACATTCTCACCAATAGTGTATGAAGATTTCAATTTCTCTATATTCTTATCAACCCTTGTCTATCCTTTTTTCTTAGTTTACTTAGAAAATGTTTTTCTCTTATACTAGAACATAGTTGATTTAAAACATGTTAGTTTCAGGTGTACAGCAAAGTGATTCAGTTATACATATACATGTATCTATTTTTTGGGGGGGGGTCTTTTTAATTATAGGTATCAGTGGATGCAAAGTTGTATCTGATTGTGGTTTTCATATGCATTTCCTAATGACAAATGACGTTGAACATCTTCTCATGTACTCATTGGCCATATGTATATCTTCTTTAGAGATACGTCAACAGATCTTTTTTTGCCCACTGGGAAAAAAAATGAGTTTGTTTTTTAATTGAGTTATACGAGTTGTTCTTATTCTTCCGTTTAAGTGTATGTATCTGACATTTTCCTCTCCCTTAGTACCCCATCCTATTGAGTAGTTAAGAGAAGGAAAGAAAAAGGAAATGAATCTGTTTTGCTATTACTTAGCAGTTCTTGTAAAGTTTTAATAAAGGAAGTTGAACTTGGAAGCTTACAGGATGTCTGGTTATTAGTAATTTCCCTTTTATCTGGTATTGATTTCACCAAGAAGGCGGAAGGAACCAACATTAGTTGTCTACCAGGTACACAACTGTAGGAAAGCATTTCTATATACTAATTTTGTCTGCAACTTTGAATGGTATTCTCTGCTTCTGCCATCAAGGCAACTGAAATTCAGAGAGGTTAAATAACTTAACCAGGATCACTCAACTAGTAAGTAGGAAACCTGGGCTGCAAATTCAGGTTTGTCAAGCTTCAGAGATTAACTGCTTCTTACAACTCCTCTTACATGACATTGAATTTAGACATTTCAATCATGATAATTACTCATAGTTACCTTGAAAGTATTTTTTTGGCTGAGAAACAAATGTGCTTCCTTATGTATCAAAAAGGAGCTCCTAAACCATCCTTATTAGAATATGTGACCGAGTTATCTTGTCTTTTTATTATTTATTCTCCATCAGGTGTTAGTTGTGTTATGTGGGATCTTTCGTTGTGGCAAGTGGGCGTCTCTCTGATTGTGGCATGCGGGCTCAGTAATTGTGGTAGGTGGGCTTAGTTGCCCCATGGCATATGGGATCTTAGTTCCCTGACCAGGGATAGAACCTGAGTCCCCTGCATTAGGAAGCAGATTCTTGACCACAGGGCTAGCAGGGAAGTCCCAGTTATTTTGTCTTGACACGCATGAAGAAATAGGAGCTAACACAGAACATAGGTCAAATGCTCCTAGGGAAATATAGAGATTCCCTGAGGGTTTTCTGCTGCCTCTAGGCCGTGTCTTCCGTGGGCCCCAGGAACTAGCCAGCCAGGTGCGCCCTGCAGCTGTTCTCAACTATTTCCACCTTTTCCCTTTCCCTCTGCTTCACTGAAGAATCCTTGCAGCCTGCTCACTCCCTCATGCCTGTCCCCTGAGCAAATCCCTACCCGCTACCCTGTCATACCCTCCCACACCCGTCTTTTAAACAAATACAATGCTCTCCTTAGACAGTGCTTGTCAAAGCATCCTCATTAATAGGAATTAAAATTAAATATGAGATTAAAATTACAAAGCATCTAATCCATGTTTATCCCAGTGACCCATAAATCATGTTTCCTTAACTCTTCAGCTTCAAACTTTCAGAATTTCATCACTCTTGAGGACCTTCATAGCAAGCAACTTACCCTGGTATTCAAGCTTTTCTCTAATCTGACTGCAGTCTTCACCTTCACCCTTTCCTCATCCCTGCCTTATAGTTGTCCCTAAATGTCAGCCGAGCCATGTGGTCTGCATTGTCGGAATATATCACACCAAGTTGTTTATGCTGTTTCTCTGCCCCAAACACTTAACAATCCTCCGTTTATCAAATTCCATGTGACTGTCAAGGCCCATTCCAAAGACTTTTCTTGTGATAGAAATATTTGCAGTCAAGCATCTCTAGTCCTTTATCTTCTTCTTTTTTTTTAGATTTTTTTCATGTGGAAAATTTTTAAAGTCTTTATTGAATTTTATTAGTTTGTCACAGTATTGCTTCTGTTTTATGTTTTGGGTTTTTTGTTTTTTTTTGTCCTGAGGCATGTGGGATCTTAACTCTCCAACAGCCTGCACTGGACTCCCCAAGGAAGACCTCTTTAGTCCTTCTTGAGATTGAAATCAGTACGAATTAGAAGTTGAGAGATGAGGGTTTACCCTGGTTCTCCCTCTCTGCAATTGTGGAAAAGTCTTATTCAGATCTCAGTTTCTTCATTTCTCAACTATTCCACTTGGGAAAAAATAAGTTTACCCTTTTCTTTTAGACCCCAGTAACTGTGTACCTCTTGTCTATATTTTTGGTTACATTGTAGTTCTTTGTTTTCTTATGTGTTTTCCCGTATCAGGTTATTAGCTTGGTATAGAATGCCTTTGGCCATTAACCAATGTCCACCTAGCATCCTGAATAGATTTGGTATATGGTAGCTATCCTATTAATATTTGGTGAATGCCTGTTTACTTCTTCATTTTTGTATCCCCTATAGGGTCTATTTAAAACATTGAGAGTGAGCACCCAGTGAACTTGTTCAAGTGACAGTCTTGCCCTATTGCTTTCTGACTGGTGTTCCTGAGAACTATTTTTTATTCCTCTCCTGTATTCATAGAGATAGCTATGTTCTAGCCTCTTTTGCAGAAAGCACAGAATGAGCATCAGTATTCACAGGAGAATTTTGGGGTGAGCAGAGGACTCTAGCAAGATTAACATCTCAAAAAGAACATCTCAGTAAAATAATTTGGGGTCCAATTTGGGGCATTCTTGGGAAGAACAGAACTATTTTACTGGCTCAGTGAAATCTACTTATTTGGAATATTTTAAAGAGAGGAAAAAAAGAAATTATTTCCAGTCCTTCTCTTTTAGAGGCTCAGACTAAAATATTTATGAGAGAAATTTTTACAGTACCTGAGTCATACTTCAAAACAATGCCAGGGTAGTTTTAGTGGGTAACAGTGTCAATGAAACAGGTTGATAATTGTTGAATCTACAAAATAGGTACACAAGGGTGGCTGTTCTATTCTGTCTACTTTTGTATTTATTTGAAATATTCCCCAATAGTGACTTAGAATTTTTAGCCACATAGCATGCTGCTGCTGCTGCTGCTAAGTCACTTCAGTCGTGTCTGACTCTGCGTGACCCCATAGACGGTAGCCCACCAGGCTCCCCCGTCCCTGGGATTCTCCAGGCAAGAACACTGGAGTGGGTTGCCATTTCCTTCTCCAGTGCATGAAGGTGAAAAGTGAAAGTGAAGTCGCTCAGTTGTGTCCAACTCTTCCAGACCCCATGGACTGCAGCCCACCAGGCTCCTCCACCCATGGGATTCTCCAGGCAAGAGTACTGGAGTGGGTTGCCATTGCCTCTCCAAGCCACATAGCCTAGGCTTTGGAATTAAGCAGGTGTGGTTTTAAACTGGCTCTGTTACTTATTATCTGTGTGACCTTGGACAAGTGGCTCAACCTCTTTCAGTTTGCTTGCGTCCCTTGTGAAACAGAGATATTAGTTTGCAGAGTTCTTCTGAGAATTCAAATACATACACATACATATATTACGCATACACACACACACAGATATATATATCTGCACATACGTATACATATATTATGTATATACACATATCTATATATATCTGCAACTGTTAAGTTCTGCTCTAACCAGTCCATGGGAAAAAAACAGGTTTGTTTAGAGAAACAAACTGTTCATATTTAGAGAAAAGGCAAATCTCAGTGCTCTGTCTCCTCACTTGCTGGTGAAGAGGAAGCTCTCTTTGTTTCATGAGGTCAACAAGAAACAGAAGAACATTTGTTTTTCCAAGAACCTATGTTGATGCCTGGGCTTCCCTGGTGGCTCAAACAGTAAAGAATCTGCCTGCAATACAAGAGACCCTGGTTTGATCCCTGGTTCACGAAGATCTCCTGGAGAAGGAAATGACAACTCACTCCAGTATTCTTACCTGGAGAACTCCATGGACTGATGAGCCTGGTGGGCTACAGTCCAAGGGGTCCCAAAGAGTCGTACACGACTGAGCAACTAACCGTTTCATACTGATGCCTACCAGTATACCCCAATGTCCTTCTGACCTCACCAACCAGTGGGTCCCAGGAAAAGGGACTTCACCTGAGAGACTGTTGGAGAAGGCAGGTGGTTTCACCACTCCCATCCCTGCAGTCCTTTCTGTTTGCTGTCCCCACTGGCCACAGGCCCTGCCTGCTCCCCTGCTGACCTCCTCAGAACACTGTGTCTGGACTTTTGGTAATCTCCTCACCCTGGCCAGTGGGCAGAAGTCTCTTCCTTCTTGTTCCAGCACTTTAAGGATCCTACTGTAGTGTCGGGTGGACTGCTTGTGACTTAGTCATTGAAATTATCCTTTGCTTTTCAAGACAAATGGATAATGCAGCAGTGCTGCAGAACAGTACAGTCTCCCACTGAGTTGATGCTTGCTGCTCTCTTCCACAGCTAGACCTAGCAGTTTATTTAGCCCAACTTTCTCCATTCTTCCTCACTCCTGGCGATTTCTATTTCTCTCAGGCCTAAGTTGTCTCTCCTTATAATCTATCTTTCTTTCCTTATTCACTCCTCCCACCACTGAGTCTGAATAGCAACCAAAGGATTTCTGGGCCTTTGCAAAACTGCATTCATGATTAGGTGCCTGTGTGTGTCCCCCAACACTCCAAGAATTAAGATGGTTCATGAAAATCCTGGGACATCCCTGGTGGTCCAGTGGTTAAGACTCCACCTTACTGCTTCAGTGGGTTGCAGGTTCAAACCCTGGTCAGGAAAGTAAAATCCTGCATGCTGTGTAGTATGACCAGAAAAATTTGGGGGGAGCTTCCCGGGTGGTGCTAGTGGTAAAAAACCAGTCCATCAGTGCAGGAGATGTAAGAGATGAGGGTTTGATCCCTGGGTTGGGAAGATCCCCTGGAGGGGCCATGGCAACTCACTCCAGTATTCTTGCCTGGAGAATCCCATGGACAGAGGAGCCTAGTGGGCTGCAGTCCATGGGGCCTCAAAGAGTCAGACATGACTGAAGAGACTTAGCACCATGAAATGAAACTGATTCTCCCCTCTACCTACCTGAGTCTTAGATTTTACCTCAACAAGACTCTTTATAACATATTAAAGTACCTGGTTCATAGTAAACACTCGGGAAATAGCAACTGTAACTGTCACCCAAAATCAGGATTATTAATAGCATGAAGCTCAGAGGATATAGGTTAAAGGATATGAAGATGAATTTTTGTTTTCCATTTGACTGGTAAAAAAAGTACACAGTAAATATTAAGTGTTTTGCTATCCCTTTGAGATCTCCTTCATGTAATTACATGGTTTTGCCTCAGATGTACTATCACTAGAAAAGGGTGATTTATGAGGCAAAGTACAGAATCCACTTAAAAATATCTCAGATTTTCTGGCCATTGTCTGTCCTGTTCTCTCAAGCTGTGTGTGGGTGCAGCTTTAATAACCTTAGAGAATAAATAAATTGCCAGTTGCAAAATTGGAACATGTAAAAGTTGGCTGATAACTATATTACAAATGAACCTCGAAGTGGTGGGTGTGTCCTGTAGGTCTGAAGGTGTGGTGTCCTTTTAGTTAGAAACTGGAAAAAAAAAAAAAAAGCTTGTGAAGAAATTTAGTTTTATTTAGGTTACAGCAGAAGGCAATGGCAACGCACTCCAGTACTCTTGCCTGGAAGATCCCATGGATGGAGGAGCCTGGTGGGCTGCAGTCCATGGGGTCGCTAAGAGCTGGACAAGACCGAGCAACTTCACTTTCACTTTTCACTTTCATGCATTGGAGAAGGAAATGGCAGCCCACTCCAGGGTTCTTGCCTGGAGAATCCCAGGGACGGGGGAGCCTGGTGGGCTGCCGTCTATGGGGTTACACAGAGACAGACACGACTGAAGCGACTTAGCAGCAGCAGCAGCAGCAGGTTACAGCAGTTAATATCTTTTGATGTTCAGTTTTACATTCTTTTCTTTCTAGAAGATTGAAACTTTGACTCCAAGTCAAGGGCATTTTTTTTTTTTAAGTTAGAATGAAATAAGTCTATATAGACTCCTTTTGTTCAGTTTTTTTTTTTTCTCACAAAATCATATTACTTTACTTGAGTAGTGTCAATTGTCTAAAATGGATCTAAAAGTAAAAGTTACACTGATAACACAAATGTTTCTTAGTGGAAGGGATTTTGATCATAAAAATCTATGGGTAAAATAGCATTTCATCTAAAAGAGTAACCCTGGAAGATTATGTAGGCCTATTAATTGCCCTTACTGATACTGATAGCGCTTCCCTGGTAGCTCAGATGGTAAAGAACCTGCCTGCAATGAAGGAGACTGGAGTTTGATCTCTGGGTTGGGAAGATCCCTGGAGAAGGGAATGGCTAGCCTCTCCGGTATTCTTGCCTGGAGAATTCCATGGACAGAGGAGCCTGGTGGGCTACAGTCCATGGGGTGGCAAAGAGTTGGACACGATTGAGCAACTAACACTTTCACTTCACTTT
Organism: Ovis aries; assembly: GCF_016772045.2. Lineage (NCBI taxonomy): Eukaryota > Metazoa > Chordata > Mammalia > Artiodactyla > Bovidae > Ovis > Ovis aries. Next base: position 190,548,034 of record NC_056056.1, on the reverse strand, counting down.
CAATATCTTAGAAGCTATTTCTTCATATTTTCTGACTGAATATTAATGCTGCTGTATGTATGTGAGAAAGCTGAAGTGAGAGGGGGGGAATGTGTGTGTATGTGTCTTGCATTTGCTGACCCAGTCTGCGGGAGAATATCTCGCTTTGTTCCGTAAGTACGTTGGCTACCCCACCCTTACCCTACATTAGACTTTTACTGTCAAAAGCAAATGAGCTGCACCACAGATTTTCATGTAAATGTTATGCAGGTTCCTATTTGAATGGCTTGAACAGGAAGAACATGCTTCCTGCTCTAGGCTGTCAGCATGTGTTAGACTCATTGATGTGAGCCAATCTTGTGCTGTAAGTAAGTCTCTCTCTTCTGAGCTTTCTCTTTCTTGCACGTAGTCAGTTTCTCGATTTTCCTTGGTTTTAAGATATATCCAGTAAATTATCTTTTTTTATAATCTGTCTAGATCCTGCAGTTGTTGTGTGTGTTAGGTTCTCCTGTGGGCTCAGGAAACTGGTTTGAATAGGGGCACCTTTTGAAACTGGGAGAAAAGAGCATAATTGTAGAAAGTGTTTGCTGAGTTATTTTTCACCCCCCATTTCACACACACAGACACCCTGAGGGGCTATATCTCCAACTTTCATTAACTATAACTCTAAATTTTGAAAAATAAAAATCTCCTTCTTTGGTTTGGCTCTTCCTCTAAGGAGGAAAAAAATGTTAGCTGAATATATGAAAATCTAGGATTGAGGTATGTTGTGTATTAGGTTGTTTTTTTGATCAGTGAGATTTATAATGATTCATGAATTGGGACTAATATCTAGTAATATCCAATATCTTTGCAACAGAACAATGTAGTAATATATGGCTACTAAATACATAATGTTTATCCAAAATAACAGAATTGTTACTTACTTAATAAATATTTTATGTTTACCAGTTTCACATAAAAATTAGGATAAAAGAAGGGCTTTACACAGAGCATTATGACAGATGAGACTCATTTTAACATAATGTATTTTTGCTGTACTTATTATTTTGATTTTAAATAATTAGAATTTTTAGGAAAACAATCTATAGAAATAATGTTTTGTCTTTCCTTTAATATTGGAAATCAGTTTAATTCAATAGAAAATAGCTACATTCGCTTTCACACCTCTTAAATTCAAATATAAAGTTTCATGCCCAATTGGTATAAAAAGGAATTTTTCCTGACGAACTTAGGTTTTTAGTTAGTGCAGTATAATTATGGCATATATTATTGTTATTTATAACACAGTAATAAGTGCTATTTCAAGTCACATATAATAATAGATTTCTATGTTATAAAGTGTTAAATGGGCCTGATTTTTTTTATTATTATTATTAAGGCCTCAATGCTCATTGATTTTTATGGAGGGTACTCAATGAAACTGAAGAATGTTTAAATTTTTCCTATTTTACAGCTTCATTTTCTTACATATGTATTGGTAGATAGTTAAATAAGCATATAATAATTACTAGTACAATATATTTAAATATGTCAAGGACAGAGCCAATATCATTTAACTACCAATGGTATATAAGGTACAATTTCTCTTCAAAATTCAATGCACATATTTTCCTACTCTGTTCTGTGCATACTTTCCTCTATGCAACGCTGCTTATAATTTATGAAGTATTTGTTCTGCATATTTGTCTTTTTGACTGGCCTATGAGTTCCTCTGGGACAAGGACTGTGTTTCTGGTCTCTTTCAGGCTTTCAGTTTTGTGCCAGAAACAACGAAAGGCTGTTTCTGGCACAAACTAGGCCTGTGTTGAAAGTTATTGAATTAAACTGGTGCCACAAGGGACTTCAGTCACATAAAGTCTGACACAAAGATGTTTAAAGCAGGGACAAAATGAAATAAAAGAGAAGATTGCCTAACATTTACATATACAAGTTGTTGTTATTATTGTTCGGTCACTAAATTGTATCCCACTCTTTGTGACCCCATGGACTGCAGCATGCCAGGCTTCCCTGTCCTTCACTATCTCCCAGAGTTTGCCAAAACTCATGTCCGTTGAGTCAGTGATGTGATTCAACCATCTCATCCTCTGTCACCCCCTTCTCCTCCTGCCTTCAGTCTTTCCCAGTGTGAGGGGGTTAGGTGTAAAATCTTGCTTTGCAGATTTGATTGTGGAGTTTTCTTAACATTTGAGGTGAACATTTTGAAAGTTTATATTCAAATCATTTATCAGTCAAAGACAATCAACGGAAAGTCTTTGCCTCTCCAATAGCCTTAGGGTGTTTCAGAGACAGTTCTGTTTACAGTGAAGAGGACACTATATTTAGTCTGATTGTTCAGACAGTTTAGAGGCTGGCACTACCATTCTGAATGTTCCTGGGAAATTACTTTATTCATTGGCTTTGCTTTCCTCACCTGAAATAAGTAAATCTTTTTTTTTTTTATCTCATTAAAATCTATTGCATAAGGTTGTGGAGTGAATTAAATGAGACGGTATATAAAAGGGCTTAATAAATTGTAGTGTGCTGTACAGATGTAAGCTATTGTTTTTTGTATTGGATAACTATATATTCAGCAAACTCTTGCTAAACCTTTACCTTTCTGTGGAGTCAATCTTTTCTTGGATAGATTCTCAATATGGTATATGATATATAGCAGCCCTCTATTGAAACCTATTGTATGTTGTGACACCTAATGAGAAGTTCTGTGTTTGATTATGGAAATTTAAATATCTTTATTTTTGCATTGTCTGTGCAGATTTTGGATATGTCCAAGTGATTTCAGTTTTAACTTATTAAATTCTTATTTGTTTTTCTAAATAAATAATAAAAAATATATTTATTAATAAAACTTTTTATTAAAGAGGAACCCGTGTTCCCACTGTATTTTTTGAAAGAGAATAAGTGAATCTAGGGCTTCCCAGGTAGCTCAGTGGTAAAGCATCTGCCTGCCAAGCAGAACATATGGGCTTGATCCCTGGGTTGGGAACATCCCCTGGAGAAGGAAATGGTTACCCACTCCAGTATTCTTGTCTGGGAAATCCCAAGGACAGAGGAGCCTGGCAGGCAACAGTCCATGGGGTTGCAGAGTTGGACATGACTTAGCGACTAAATAACAACAGCAAAAAGTGAATTTACATTCCCACTGCTTTCTTTATTTTTTGAAAGAGAATGAGTAAACCTAATCTCCTAAAGTTCCCTGCAAACTAGGAACTTGATGGGGATTACGAAGCTCAAATGAGACTTTCAAATACTTGTCCTGGCAGACTGGGACCACAGCTTTTTTTGGGGGGATGGGGGGACCACAATTGTGTTAAAGCTCTTTTTGAGCCCCAAGTAAGAAGAGCTGATGTAGATATAATCCCTCAGAACTTTGAGACTTGGGTAAACTTTAAATGTGTTATGGATCTAGCTAGAAAATTGAGAACCATTTTTAAATCAACAGGTCAAAAGTTTTAGGTTGAGTAATAGTTCCATAAATAGAAATGTTGTTTCATGCCCACCTAGAATGCCCACCTAGTTCTGTTTAAAGAAAATTTAAGTTCATGATAGAAACTCTGCCTGCCCTTTAAGATTAGAATTTGTTTTGCCCAAGATTTTATATTTTCTTTCAATATTGGACTTGCAAGTATAGTTAAAATTGGACTTTTTTTTTGAAAGTACAGCTTTGAGTAAGTATGTATATCCATCTGCCCTATAGCATCACATTCCCATATCCTCTCCAAAAGAGCAAAGCAAATATGGGTTCATTTAAAACTGTATGAAAATATTTGCTTAACACAACCTCTCTGGAATGGAAAATGTCAAATTGTTAAACGTATTTCTCTCCCTCTCTTTCTTTTTTTTCCCTTAAGGAGAATGGTGTTGAATACTTATGTTCTGAGAGCCAGCCCCAACCCAGGTTTGCCTGTTTGTCTCTGTGTGTGAATTTGGATGCATATTCCATAATTTCTAAGAGAATTCTTTGGACCCAACACTCCACAAATACTGCTTCTACTCTTTTGACAGGGAATATTCCACCCTCCCCTCCCCTGGTCACACTTCATCCACAGAGAGTACTGTAACTTCAAGTGGTAAGTAGACTAGAAAAGATATAAAATAAGACTGTTAGTCTGTTATATTGAAAATGGATAACGAACGAGAACCTACTGGACAGTGCATGGAACTCTGCTCAATGTTTTGTGCCAGCCTGGATGGGAGTGAGGTTTTGGGGAGAATGGATACCTGTATATGTATGGCTGAGTTCCTTTGCTGTTCACCTGAAGCTATCACAACATGGTTAATCGGCTATGCCCCAATGCAAAATGAAAAGTTTAAAGTTTGGGGGAAAAATAAATAAATATGAGGAAACAGAAAAAAACTCAAGGATATTGTACTAAAGATCCCATATGCAGAAAGCTGTACTCTATTTCAATAAATGGTATATTATTTAAAACTTCCTTTAAAAAATTAGAACGTTGATATTATAACCATAAGCTTGGATATCTTGTGATCTCCTGAGGTATATACAAGTGAAAAGGACGTAAGCAAATAATCTTTTGCATAGTATTCATGCTGTTAGTTTCTTCCTGTTGATAGATTCTGGATCAGAAATTTTGCATATGGCTTCTGGTGACCCTGACTGTAAACCACTCTGTGAGAAAGAGGAAGATAAAAGATCAGCTTCTACTGTGACAAAGATCCCAGGTAAGCTGTTGAAGGGTTCAAGCATAGTTTCCATTCTAAAACATGAAATGAACCTGGAAGCTAGTGGAGTAACTATCATGAGTGGCTGAGTAATATTGTCTTATAAAAGAATTTTGAAGACATAGTCTGAAGAAAAGAACTCTAACAGGTGACCATGGCCTTCACATATGACAATGTGACCAACCTTTTTCCAACTCTATATTTAGAATAAAACTTACTGTGTATTTTAATGGGATTTAAATATCTCCTTATGGCCAAAATTTATTGGACACACCTGAGTCTCAGCTGTGATGCAGTTGTGAAATCACTTACTTAGGAAATTCTCAGAATCCTCATTAGAATTTACTAGGTTAAAAGGATGGACCAGGACTTTTCTGGTGGTCTAGTGATTAAGACTCTGTGCTTACACTACAGGGGCCATGGTTCATTCCCTGGTGGGGGAATTCAGATTCTGCATGCTATGTAGCATGGTCAAAAAATTTTTTTTAAGAAAATAAAAACTGTATATTAAAAGAAAAAAGGATGGACCAATTAGTGACGGTCCACTCAGGAGGCAGAAATTAACTAGACAATGCATTAGATCCTCCTTTTCTGCCATTTGAGTCCAAAAATAAAGTGGTTATTCTCAACCATTCCCTGTTAGGCATCACTACAGTTGATACTCTTGGGAAATGTAGGCTCCCATTTCTACCTAAAGTGTCAATTAAGGAAAATTCATTGAAAGTTAAATTGGCAATTAAATTTGAGATATAGGTGCTAAGTTAAAGGAGCTGTAAGATTGTAGAAATGGAATCCATTCCTTCATTTAACTGAAGAATATGTTTACATTATATCTCACACCAAATAAGAAAAATTTTAAAACTACACCAGGATACCATTTTTTATCTATCATGTAGACAAAGACAGAACAGTTTGTTTGCACACTTCTGCTAAGATTGTTGGAAGAAAAAGAATTCTCATCCATTGCTGCAAGGAATGTAAATTATTATAATTAGTATGGAGAGGAATTTGCCAATATCTACCCAAAATTTAAATGTATGTCAGTTCAGTTCAGTCACTCAGTTGTGTCCGACTCTTTGCAACCCCATGTACTGCAGCACGCCAGGCCTCCCTGTCCATTGCCAACTGCCAGAGTTTACTCAAACTCATATCCATTGAGTTGGTGATGCCATCCAACCATCTCATCCTCTGTCATCTCCTTCTCCTCCTGCCTTCAGTCTTTCCCAGCATCAGGGTCTTTTCAAATGAGTCAGCTCGTTGCATCAGGTGGCCAAAGTATTGGAGTTTCAGCTTCAGCATCAGCCCTTCCAATGAATATTCAGGACTGATTTCCTTTAGGATGGACTGGTTGATCTCCTTGCTGTCCAAGGGACTCTCAAGAGTCTTCTCCAACACCACAGGTCAAAAGCATCAATTCTTTGGCACTCAACTTTCTTTATAGTGCAACTCTCATCCATACCTGACTACTGGAAAAACCATAGGTTTGACTGGATGGACCTTCGTTGGCAAAGTAATGTCTCTGCTTTTTGATATGCTGTCTAGGTTGGTCATAAATGTATGTATCCCATGCTAAAATAATTGGTTTATGGGAATTTATCCTGTAGATCTAAGTACACACATACTATATGACATATATGGAAGTTTATTTACTCCAGCGTTGTTTGTGATAACAAATAATGGAAACAAGTTAACTATCAGTAGAAGACTAACATATTTTGGCATGTCCCAGTAATGGAATACTAATATATATTTGTAAAACATATACAGAAGGGAACTTTTTTCTTGGAAGAATATCAAAGAACTGTTGTTTCTTAGGGAAAAGAACTAGAGTACAAAGCACTATGTATTGTATGTAAATATTTGTGAAAAAAAAAATAGAAAAAAGTTTTTGTACCTATAATACATATATAAAATATCTCTACAAAGCTAGACAGAAATTAGTAACATTGTCTATGAGTCAGGAAACTAGCTTTCTGGTGGGCATGATGAGAGAGAAAATTTTCACTGAAAAACATCTTATACTTTTGATTTATGGACCATATCAATCTACTATCAGTCTTAAAATTTTTTAAATATAAAATTTCCATAGGGAAGATTTTTATGTCTTTGAAGATAGTGGTTACCATTTTGTTCTTATTTCCATATAAATTTTAAAAATTGAGTACATCCTTTAGTTATTCTGTTTTCTTGAAAAGAAAGAAACAAAATCTAACTATTGTTGCTGACCTTTGTGTCTGGACTGAACTAAATTCAGGACAATGGGTCATGTGAAGATGAAAATCATTATCACGTACATTACAGTACAAATAAATACAGGGAAATTACAAAAAGGAATGGCATAAATAAAAACTGCATCTCTTTTTCTTAGTTTGATGACATTTTACTTAGAAAGATCCTGTGTTTTGGAAGGATATCATACTTTGTTATCAGGCATGCATATATAATTTTTTAAAACATGTTTGTCAAGCTATTAAAAAAAAGCTAGCTACCCTGGTAAGGGAAGAGCCAGCTTAGCTGGCTCAGTGGTAAAGAATCTGCCTACCAGTGCAGGAGATCCAGGTTCAGTCCCTGGATCAGGAAGATCCCCTGGAGAAGGAAATGGCAACCCGCTCCAGCAGACCGGCAGGCTACAATCCATGGAGTAGCAAACTAGTTGGGCAGGATTTAGTGACTAAGAAACAACAACTAAGTAATTGTTCATTCTTCTTTCATTCTGTTTCTGTAATTACACTAGTAATGTGTTTGATTGAAAAAGCAGCATCAGCCTTAAAAAATAGTTTAAAAACCCTATTATTTGAAGGCCATACGAGTATTTGTATGGCAGAAGTATTTGTATTTGCACTTTTAATTTATGCCATTCCTTTTTGTAACTTCCTTGTATTTATTTGTACTGTAATGTACTTGATAATGATTTATACAAATATTCATTTAAGAAATGTTACATGGCTAGCTTCTTTGGGAGCACATATTAAACCCTTTCCACTTAGCTGTCTGCCCACATTGCTGCCCTCACTATTTCTTCCTCTTTTCCTGGTAACCCTCCTCGCCCCACAATGTTTGGTGTGTTTCCTCCTTACAGGCGGAAGTCCAGCTCCTGAAAACACTGAACTGCAAGGCTCTGTGACTGAAGAAAAAAGCATGTTGATTCAGGTAATATATACGTGTTAACAAGAAAAGTAGTGATACATTACAGTGGTAGAACTGTCCCTTTAAGTTTGCAAAGTACTCTTAAAAGCATTATTTCAATGTATCCTTTCAAAATATTATGAGGTTCCTAGAATTTAGTTATAGCAATATTTTATAGATGAAGAAGTTGAAGCCAGAGCATCCAGGGTCATGCAGTCGAGTCAGAGGTAGGACCTCCTGACTCCACACTGGTTTTTCTTTCATTCATTCTTGCATTTGTTAACTCATTTATCCATTAAAGGTCTACTGGAAACAAGCTAAATATCTATCTCTAAAGTCCTCTTACATAAATGAATGCATTAATAAATAAGGCTAAATAAAAGTGATACCTATCTTAAAAATATTCTATAATTAAGGGAAGAAACATACAATTCCTCAGTAATTAGACTGCAGTTAAACTAACATTGATTTAGTTCAGCCTATTTGATTATAAGAAACAGAGACTCATGTAACTATTAATAACCCAGGTTGAGAGAAGGTTGTGACACGTATACATTTGAAGTAATGAGATAAAAATTTTATGCTAAAGGGAGTAGAGTAATTGGATATGGGGTTTGGGATAATTCTTTGTGATATAAATTATACCTAAAGTGTAGTGTTAGCTAGCAGACATGCCCAAAATAGTTGCCTCTTATTAAAAAATGGACAGAGGAAAATTCAAATCCTCTAGTCTTTCAAGTTGGAGAAGGCAATGGCACCCCACTCCAGTACTCTTGCCTGGAAAATCCCATGGATGGAGGAGCCTGGTGGGCTGCAGTCCATGGGGTCGCGAAGAGTTGGACACAACTGAGCGACTTCACTTTCACTTTTCACTTTCATGCATTGGAGAAGGAAATGGTAACCCACTCCAGTGTTCTTGCCTGGAGAATCCCAGGGACGGGGGAGCCTGGTGGGCTGCTGTCTATGGGGTCGCACAGAGTCGGACATGACTGAAGTGACAGGAGCAGTAGCAGCAGCAGCAGCAGTCTTTCATAGTAGTCTTTTGAGAAATCATTTTTTTTCTCATTTCAAAAATAAAAAAAACACTTAAATAATGGATTAGAAAATGTAGTAATGGAAGTAGGGGACTGGTTAGAATGCTATTGGAATAATTCAGGCAAGCTATGAAGATAGTATGAATTTAGTGATAATGAAAAAAATGAGACTTATTTGAGAGGTATTTACGGAATAACATTCACAGTACATAGTGACTGATAATCAGGGGCCTGTGAAAAGGTAAATACTCAGGTTTACAGCTTAACCTACAGAATGAGTAGAACAACAGGAGAGTAGGAAAGAGTAAGAAGAATTTGTGGGGTAAATTTAATTAATTTGAAATAAGTCAAGTTTCAGGTTGATATGTGATATCATCAACATCCTGTAAGGAGATTTTATAGATAAGCTATATTCATAAACTCATCAATAGGACTCTGGGGACAGAGACATATTTGTGAGTTACCAGCAAAAAAACCAAGCATGTGGATGAGATTTCCCCAGAAAGGAGAGCAGGCAGAGAGAGCGAACAGAGGATAATGGACTCTTGATGATTCCAGTGTCAAATAAGAGGAGGCCAGTGGCGAGGGAGATGGAGAAAGAGCTATTGCAGTGACTGGGGGACATCAGGAAAGGGAAGCCAAGGGCTGAAAACCTTCAAGGAGGGGATTCTAGATCATTTGAGATGCTACAGTGAGCTTAAGTAAGATACTGACTGAAAATTATTCATTGGGTTTGGCAGTAGGGAGGTCACTGATAACTGGGGAGGGCACGTTCCTAGGAGTGTTGGGTGCAGGGGCAGAGTAGTTCACAGACCACAAATGGGAAATGAAGAACTGGAACAACTCTGCAACAGTGTCCAACAGTGGCCAACTCTTCCCAGAAGAAGCATAGCCAGGAAGCACAGAAGAAGAGGAAAATGACATGACCGGAAGACATCATAGGATTAAGAGAGGATTAAAAAAATTAAGATTGTGTAAATAGTGATACAAATGATCCAGTATTTTACCTGCATTATTGCATTTGTTATATTTTATCAAAATCTTAGTTTCAGTTGTCCAAAAATGATATGATGTGGTATCCAGGGCCCTACGAAGGAAATCTGTCTTGGCCAAAATAAGGAAATATGGAAAAATTTTGAGAATGTTGAATAATAATTATCTGAAAATAATTGTAACCTATAGCTTCTCCTTTAGATTTCCGCAGGCAGTAGAGTACAACTCCTGTTATGGTGATTCTTATTGTGAAGATGCCTTTGTAGGACAGTTGGTCAGTGACTGTAGAGTATATTCAGATGGAGTAAAAGCCAAACATAGCACAATATATATTTTTTGAAGTATAATTGCTTTACAATGTTCTGTTAGTTTCTGCTGTACAATAAAATGAATCAGCTGTATACATACATAGATCCCTTCCCTCTTAGACCTCCCTCCCACTCCTTCCCCATCCCACCTCCTAGGTCATCGCAGAGCACTGAGTTAAGCTCCGTGTGTTATACAGCAGATTCCTTCCACTGGCTATCTGTTTTACACATGGTACTGCATATATGTCAGTCCTAATCTCCCAAGTCGTCCCACTCTCCCCATCTACCCCTGTACCACATGTCCGTTCCCTACATCTGAGTCTCCTTTTAGCAGTTATTTTGTCAAAATTTCCCCAACAACCCATTTGGAATGCTGCGTGTGAAAGTCCTAGATTACCACCCTCTTTTCATTCATTCAGTCCCGCCTCTCCCTCAAGCTCCAACTTGTTCTTTGCCTGCGGAGACATTCCATGCTTCTCAAGCCATACGTCTCTCTCCTCCCTTTGCAAAGCATATATTTGTATCTCATTTGGCAGGCACTTAATCCTAGTCTTCTTTGTGGTAATTGGTATCCCATTTGCAGCTTTTCAGGTATTTCTGGTTTTTTTATGCCTCAACTAGACTGGAAACCCCCTTGGAGCCAGTCCTCTTTTCTTAATCCCTAACACAGTTCATGGCATACTTTATTTTTGAACAGGGTAGGGCAGGAGAGGACAGGAAGCCAAGAAATGATTGGATACGAAGGATTTCCACTCTATGTACAGCAATAAAATCTCCTTATGTTTTTAGGAAGCCAAAAAGGAACCAGAAACAATAGATGAGCACAGAAAAGAATGTGCTGCAGGAGGTAAGGAATGTTCTCTTCCAACCCTGCATATTAACTTTCATTCCCTGCTGGTAGGTTTTACAGGAGAGATCTTTTTCAGTAAAGAAATGGCAAGCCAACTCTTTGTGACCCTGTGGACTATAGCCTACCAGGCTCCCCTGTCCATGGGATTCTTCAGACAAGAATACTGGAGTGGGTTGCCATTTTCTTCTCCAGGGGACCTTCCTGACCCAGGGACTGAACCTGAGTCTCCTGCATTGCAGGCAGATTCTTTACCATCTGAGCTACCTGGGAAGCCCCCTATAACTCTGCATCTGTAGATAAGACCAGCCAAATACAACTAATTTTGATTCAATTTGTATCATTTTCAGAATGCCATATTTACATTGCATTGCCTGTTAAGCCTAAAGGTCTGGTAATAACTAGTACCCTATTGTGAACTAAAAGCTGTGCCAATGTTGGGACTTCCCTGAAGATCAGTGGCCAGAACTCCACACTCCCAGTGCAGTGGGCCTGGGTTCAATTCCTGGTCAGGGAACTAGATCCCACATGGCACAGCTAAGAGTTTACATACCTCAGCTAAACATACTGCATGCCTTAAGGAAGATCGCAGATCCTGTGTGCTGCCAACTAATACACCATGTAGCCAAATAAATAAATATTTTAGAAATGCCAATGTTAGTAGTGAATTCTCAGCAGCTCTAATCTAAGATCTTTTTTATTGTCCCATCTAAAAGCAAATAAGCCAGTATTTAAAGAATGAGTTTTCATTTGCTTCTCTCCCCATCTTCCTGTTAGGATGGAACAGTGGATAGAGTTCCACCTTTGGAAATCAAACACTATGCTCAGTCACTCTTACTTGCTGTGACTTCGGAAAGTTGTTTAACCTGAGTCTTAATTTCCTCATTTGCAAAGTGGAAATGATGAGTAAAAAACAATGTGGTGGTGCTTTAGTCGCTCAGTCGTGTCTGACTCTTGCGACCCCATGGACTGTAGACCCCCAGGCTCCTCTGTCCATGGGATTCTCCAGGCAAGAATACTGGAGTAGGGTGCCATTTCCTTGGTAGCTCAGCTGGTAAAGAATCTGCCTGCAGTGCAGGAGACCCCTGTTTGATTCCTGGGTCAGGAAGATCCTCTTTAGAAGAGAGAGGCTACCCACTCCAGTATTCTCGGGCTTCCCTGGTGGCTCAGCTGGTAAAGAATCTGCCTGCAATGTGGCAGACCTGGGTTCAATCCCTGGGTTGAGAAGTTACCCTGGAAAAGGGAATAACTACCCACTCCAGTATCCTGGCATGAGAATTCCATGGACAGTATAGTCCATGGGGTCACAAAGAGTTGGACATGACTGAGCGACTTCCGCTTTCAAAAATCAATGTACCCTTTATGAATAGACTGTGCTAAGTACTAGGCAGAATTCTTTATGTGCATAGTTCCATTCAGTTCTCCCCAATGCCTGTTTGAAATAGGTAAGCTGTGATTCAGTTTCATAGCATATAAACTGTAGGTAAGAAGAGAACCTACCACAGAAGGCTGGCTGTGAGGATTGAGTAAATGATATAAAAAGCACTTAGAAAAGTGCCTGATGAAAGTTCTCATAAAAACTACTATAGAAAAATCATCCTTATTTTGTGGATGGTTTGATGAAGTTGTGACTACTTGTTCCAAGTAACTTAGTTATAAGGATCAAAGTGTTGACTGAAAAAAAAAGCACAACGTAAACTTTGAGAATTACATTTTTTCTGGTAGATTTATTAAGGACTTAAGCCTGGGATATAGCGTCTCAGCTCTGAGGAACTGCTCCAAAGAGGTAAAGGAAGAGACAGGATATATAGGAGTTTTGCCAAAAAGCAAAAACAACAAAAAACCACCAGGCCATCCAACATCAAAGACTACTGCTAATTGTAAAAAACCCCAGACATCTCAAGTTAATGAATTTAGCACTTTTCTGTGCATGGGAAGATACAAGAGTCTGGACTTATTACAATCATTCCTTTGTTATGCACCTGAACTGTCTAAGGCCAATATCCTGCTTTTCTCCATCTTAAATCCCCGATGGCTTGATGGCAACATCTTTTGTTTACTGGCAACATTACGTGACATTCTTTGTCCACAAAAGCTAGAATTTAAACTAGGATTTTTCAACTCTAAATCTAATGCTGTTAATAACTAATATTGTGTTCTTTGCAAAATAGTGAAGAGTATCATTAATATGTGTAAAGAGTCTTATTCTGGGATTGGCCTGTAGTAAACCTGTGGGAAATGATTGGGATGTCATATTTATACCGGCTACCTTATGCGAAGAGCTGACTCGTTGGAAAAAACCTGATGCTGGGAAAGACTGAAGGAAAGAGGAGAACGGGGTGACAGAGGATGAGATGGTGAGATAACATCATTGACTCAGTGGACATGAGTTTGAGAAAACTCAAGGAGATAGAGAAGGATAGGGAAGCCTGGAGTGCTGCAGTCCATGGGGTTGCAACGAGTCAGACATGACTTAGCCACTGAACAACAACAATCATGTTTATTCTTACTGTTATTGTTACTATTATTATTATTATACTATTAATATTATTACTACTACTATAGTCATTACTCTTCTTGTTGTTGCTGCTTTTAAACCCTTGATATGTAGAAGGACCAGGGTACCAGAGGAAGGTATGCATTTAACCATGGAATCAAATTAAATAAACATTCAAATACAGGAAGAACAAACTGGGCTGTCCCTTGACTCTGAGACATCTTCAGGTTTCAAAGACTATTCACATGCTGAAATGTGAGCCAGTAATTTTAACGTCATCATAATCCCCAAAGCATAACGTAGCACAACATTATCTTATATTAATATTTAAGCAGATGTATTATTAGCTGAGAGACACCCCAGGTGGCTCACTGGGAAAGGATCCACCTGCCAATGCAGGAGACAAAGGTTCAGTTCCTGGGTTGGCAAGATCCCCTGGAGGAGGAAACGTCTACCCACTCCAGTGTTCTTGCCTGGAGAATCCCAGGGATGATGGAGCCTGGTGGGCTGCAGTCCATGGGATCACAAACAGTCAGGTATGACTGAGCATGCACGCATGCATTTTTAGCTAGCAAGCTTCTCAGACATATGTCAATGAAATGCCTTTGTTTATTGGAGCAAGGACATAACAACATTTGGTTGAATGTGCCCTTAGCTATTAATCCTTTTTAACCAAACACTGTTCTATCATCTTTAATAGGTGCTGCTCTTTCCTCTGTTCCTGTGAAGTCAGTTAACTTTAGACAAAGTGACAAGTAAGTTCTTCCTCTTACAGCATGCTCACATTTTTTGTTTCTGTTGAACTATGTTTGACTAAGTTCTTTCTCTTATTCTGTAGCACTTCTGCTAATGAGAAGGAGGTAGAGGTAAGTTTCAAGCAAATATTTTTTTCTTTAATAAAAAAAGTGTTTCAGAATCACTTGCCTACAGTCCCTGTATGCTTTGCTTTTTCATAAACTGTCCTACGTGTGTTGTCTTTTGGCTTGGCCATGACAAAGTACAGGTAAAGCTCATGCATGCTAGCATTATGTCACTGGGAGGAGAAAGATATGCTTCAGTGTAATTTGGTATTAAGCTAACATATTTGACTATATCCAACGTTCTCCCCTCACCTTCACATTATTTTGACAATAGGCTGAATTTCTCAGATTATCTTTGGCATTTAAATGTGACTGGTTCACCTTGGAGAAAAGAGTGAAGCTTGAAGAAAGATCCCGTGACTTGGCTGAAGAAAATTTGAAGAAAGAAATCACTAACTGTTTAAAACTGTTAGAGGTAAGAACCCTAACATTTGGGAACTATAGGTTTGTTATATTATTAATAAAGTTTTCAAAACTTCATGAGTTTATTTGTATAACTAAAACTGTCACCAGGTACCAAACCCTGTCTGACTCAAATGTGAATTAAATAGGAGGTAAGAAGTCCCAATCAAGCTAAGATAAAAGGTTCACCAATAGAAGGGTGTAAGCAGTAAAACAAAGTAAAACAAATGTGTTTAAAGCAGTTATGTGAATCTTCTGCCATCTCTCTAGATCTTCAAATAGATTTCAGGTAGAAGAGTAAGCAGAAAACAATTTTAAGCTTCAAAGACGATAATCCAAAGGACATTTCCATTGAATTAACTGAGAAAAGAGGATGGTGACTGATTTCAGTCTTGTTAGATAATGGACAGACCCTTCTGGAAGGTACACAGAAATGTAATAGCTACTATTCTTCTATTTTGTGAAGTCACCATAAATAACAGATGGGTTGGAAAATTAAAATGGCTAGTTTTTGCGAAAGAAAAGTAAAGAAGCCATGTTCTGTTTTTATTGTGGTTTAAAAAAACTCATAATGTAAAATTTACCATAATAACAATTTTAAGTGTACATTAGTAGTGTTGAGTATATTCACTTTGTTATGAAACAGAGCTTCAGAACTTTCTTATCTTGCTTACTGAAACTCTATGTCCATTAAACTACTTCCCCTTTCTCCTTCTCTCAGCCTCTGGTAATCACCATCCTATTTTCTGTTTCTGTGAATTTGACTACTTTAGATAGCTTATGTAAGTGGAATCATACAGTATTTGTCTTTTTGTAACTGGCTTATTTTTCTTAACTTAATGTCCTCAGAGTTCATCCATGTTGTAGCATGTGGCAGGATTTCCTTCCTTTAAAACTGAATAAAATATTCCATTGTATGCACAGACCACATTTTGTTTATCCATTTGTTTATTGATGGACCTTTGAGTTGCTTCCACCTCTTGACTGTTGTGAACATTGAACATTTTTGCTATGAAATATTGGTGTGCAAATATCTCTTCAAGACCCTGCTTTCAATTCCTTTAGAAATATGCCCAGATGTTGGATTGCTGGATCATATCAAGTTCCATTTCTTAAGTTTTTGAGGAGCCAACATACTGTTTTGCACAGCGGTTACACCATTTTATAGTCCTACTAACAATGTACCAAGGTTCCAATTTCTCTATATCTTGGCCAACGTGTTATTTTCTGATTTCTGATAGTAGCTATTCTAATAGGTGCAAGATGATATCTCATTGTGGTTTTGACTTGCATTTCTGATGATTAGTATTTGAAGCATCTTTCATATGCTTACAGGCCATTTGTGTATCATCTTTGGAGCATGTCTGTTCAAGTCCTTTGCCAAAATTAAAGTAATAGATATGATTTGCAAATATTTTCTCCCATTTCGTGGGTTGCCTCTTCATTCTGTTGATTATGTCCTTTGATGCACAAAAGTTTGTAAGTTTGATGTAGTGCTCTTTGTCTACTTTTGCTTTTGTTGTCCATGCTTTTGGTATCATATTCAAGAAATCATTGCCAACTCCATTGTCAGGAAGCTTTTCCGCTATGGTTTTCTTCTAGAGCTATTTTCCGGCGCTATATGGTTTGGGGTCTTCAATCCATTTTGGATTGATTTTTTTATATAGTGTAAAATAAGAGTCCAACTTTACTGTTTTGCAGTTTTCCAGCATCATTTATTAAAGAGACTATTCTTTCTCCATTTTGTAGTCTTGGCACCCTTGTCAAAGATCATTTGACCATATGACCATTTGACCATGTGTAGGTTTATTTCTGGGCCTACTATTCTGTTCTATTTGTCTGTCTTTATGCCAATACCATACTGTTTTGGTTACTGTAGCTTTGTAATGTACTTTGAAACCAAGACCTGGGATACCTTTAGCTTTGTACTTTTGTTTTCAAAATTGTTTTGCTCTTCAGAGTCCGTTGAGATGCCATATGAATTTCAGGATGAGTTTTTCTGTTTCTGCCAAAAAAAAAAATCCACTGGGATTTTGATAGAGATTATATTGATTTGTTAATTGATTTGACTAGTATGGACAGTGAGACAAATGGCTTTCCATCAGGAAAGCCTTAGGAAAGCCATCATCTTAGATTAATGGCACAGGTTTAAGATAAATATTCACAAGGCAATACAGGCCTACTTACCTGACCAGCCGAGGCTCACCTTGTCATCAATGGAACAGCAAATATAGTGGTCAGAGTCAAATATAATTTGAGTATATTTTTACTACTTTTCTTAAAAGTTCAAACTGTGTTCTTCATATAGTGCATTCATTTATAGGAATAATTTCTTTACCACTGCCAATTAATTATATCCCATCCCATTAATTGTAGAAGAAAGATAGAAACACACATGAAGGGGTGGCAAATTTGGGAAGTTAAAGTGGAGGAGATCAAAATTGTATAACAGATTTTACGAACACCTCCATAGGTCTACTTGATAGCCAACAAAGGTCGTAATATTTCAGTGGCATTCATTATTTGTCTTTACTGCTGCTTTTCACCTTCCACAGAGATAACAGAGTCACGTGAATTTACAACATAGTCAGCATTTAGAATCACTTGCTGAATTCTTGGGGTTGATACTTTCTAATACGTTACTTTCTGTGCAGTCTCTGACATCTCTTTGTGAAGATGACAGCCAGGCCCAGGAAATCATTAAGAAGCTGGAGAAGAGCATAACGTTCCTCAGCCAGTGCACAACACGAGTGGCCAGTAGGGCTGAGATGCTGGGAGCCATTAATCAGGTAACTTGTCTCCACTTCTCTAGTTACAATGAAATTACTGAAAGGATTTATTATCTGTAACATTATGGATTGTATTTCTAGGAAAGTACTCTATTTGATCACTTCAGAATATTTTTGGTATTTTGTGCTTTTAAACAACGCAGCAATAAAGATCCTTGTTTATGGATCTTCTCATTCTTATTCAGAGAGAAGTAGATTTTTTTTTTCAAAATTTCTTTGTGGGAAATTCTGGGAAAGATTTTAAATTTTTGAATCTATACCTAAACAGATGTGTTATATTCATATCCCTAAATAATATGTCTACACTATCACTTAGTGATTTATTTACAGTTTCAGATATTTTTTTGTTTCTTACTATGAAGATGAATATTTAGTTCTTTTATCAATCTCTCCTTCCTCACACCTAAAGCGTCTTTCACTTTATTGTTGATCTCTCTTCTTTCCTGACCAAGCTTAAATTCCATGGTCAAACACTATATTCACTCTGTTTCATGAACTCTCAACACTTTTACCTCTCTCATTTTATTCATTTAGAAAATCTACAGTCTTGTTGAATACACTTATTTTCCTGCTCATGCCCGCATAGCTGGAAAACATCACACCCTTATGCTGACTGAGTTCTCTTGAAATTCATCACAAATCTTAAGTGGTCCTTGGGCTTCCCATCATTCACCCTGCTTCTCTCTATATATCAATTTCATACTTTCCCTTTCCCCTGAAATCCCCATGCTGTCCTCTCCTATCTTCTCTGTCAAATGATGACTTTGCTTCCTAATTCAATAGGAAATTTGAGACAGTCAGAAGGAATCTACCAAAAGCTTTGAACCTACAAGCATCTAAACGTTAACATTGCCTTCCTTCCTAGCACCAAAGATGAGTTTTCTCTGCTATCAAAGGCTAACCATCCCACCTCTGTGCAAGAGCCCATTCCTTTCAGTTTGCTTAGAATCTGGGCCACAATTCTCCCTGCAGTCTTTCCTCTCCAGTTTTCCCCCACTCTATGGAATCATTCTCATCAGCACACAAATACTTAAATACTTTGTTTTTAAGACAGGAAAAATAATACAAGTTCAGTTCAGTAAGCAAACACAAAAAATCTTTCACTCTTTGTCCTTTGGTTATCACCCTGTTTCTCTGTTCCCATTTTTAGCAAATTTCCCCAATAGAACTGAACTCACTGTTTCTAATTTCTCTCCTCCCGTCATCTCTGAAATTTACTCTAGTCGGCCTTAACCTACTCTTTTTTCTTAACCTGTCTGCTATATTCAACATGGCTAAGCTCTTCCTCCTCCTGGAAACACTCTTAACATTTGGCTTCCAGGTACCACAATCCCCTGGTTTTTTCTCTACATCATGAATCATCATGGACCTTTCTGAGCTCATTAATCTTGATGGACCCCACGGCTTTACCTTTACACGTCTGGTCTCCATCATCACTCAATCCCGGTACTATCCCATCTAGTCAACTGCTGCTGCTGCTGCTACTAAGTCACTTCAGTCTTGTCCGACTCTGTGCAACCCCAGAGATGGCAGCCCACCAGGTTCCCCCATCCCTGGGATTCTCCAGGCAGGAACACTGGAGTGGGTTGCCATTTCCTTCTCCAATGCATGAAAGTGAAAAGTGAAAGTGAAGACGCTCAGTTGTGTCCAACTCTTCACAATCCCATGGACTGCAGCCTACCAGGCTCCTCCGTCCATGGGATCTTCCAGGCAAGAGTACTGGAGTGGGATGCCATCTAGTCAATTGATGACTCCCCAATTCACACACTTATCTTAAACATCTGCCATGAGTTTTAGACTAGAATCTGCTACTGTTGACATAGCACTTCCACTTGGAGGTTTGATAGATAACTTAAACTTAACATGTCCAAAAAGAAACTGCTGATGGAAGGGAAGAAAATATTTGAAGATCATATATCTAATAAGGATCTAGTTTCCAGAATATGGGCTTCCCTGATAGCTCAGATCGTAAAGATCTGCCTGCAAAGCAGAAGACCCTGGTTCAGTTCCTGGGTCGGGAAGATCTTCTGGAGAAGGAATAAGCTACTCACTCCAGTATTCTTGGGCTTCCCTTTGGCTCAGCTGGTAAAGAATCCACCTGCAATGCGGGAGATCTGGGTTCAGTCCCTGGGTTGGGAAGATACCCTGGAGAAGGGAAAGGCTATCCACGCCAGTATTCTGGTCTGGAAAATTCCATGAACAGAAGAGCCTGGTAGGCTACAATCCATGGGGACGCAAAGAGTTGTACATGACTGAGAATGAGCATACATACACATACATCCAGAATATGTAAAGAATACTTGCAACTCAACAACAGAAAGATAAGCAATCCAATAAAAAATGCAAAGACTTGAATAGACATTTCCCTAAAGAAATTATACAAATGGCCAATAATCACATGAGAAGATGCTTAACTGTTAGCAAATTGAAAAGCAAAGCCATAGTGATACACCACTTCACACCCACTGCTGCTGCTGCTGCTAAGTCACTTCAGTTGTGTCCGACTCTGTGTGACCCCGGAGACAGCAGCTCACCAGGCTCCCCCGTCCCTGGGATTCTCCAGGCAAGAACACTGGAGTGGGTTGCCATTTCCTTCTCCAATGCACGAAAGTGAAAAGCGAAAGTGAAGTCGCTCAGTCATGTCCGACTCCTAGCAACCCCATGGACTGAAGCCTACCAGGCTCCTCTGTCCCTGGGATTTGCCAGGCAAGAGTACTGGAGTGGGCTGCAGGGATAAAGAAAGGAAGGAAGAAGGAAAATAACTAGTGTTGACAAGGATGTGGGGAAATTACAATATTATTTTCTCATTGGAGAAAAATTGCTTTACAATGTTGTGTTGGTTTCTGCTGTATTATTGTTGCGTTATTAATATAATATTTAGCCACTAAAAGGAATGGAGTGCTGATACATGCTACAGTGTAGCTGAATCTGGTAAATTTTATGCTATAGATGCTAGACACAAAGGTCACATGTTGTGTGATTGTGTTTATATATAGTATCTAGAGTGGATAAATCTTTAGGGAAAGGTAGAAGATTGGTGTTTGCTAGCTTCTAGGGGAAGGAGGTGAGTAGGAAGTAACTGCTTCGTAAGTATGGGGTTTTTTTGGGGGATGATGAAAATGGGGACTAGATAGAAGTGGTATTTGTATAACATTGTGAATGTACTGCTGCTGCTGCTAAGTCACTTCAATTGTGTCCAACTCTGTACAACCCCATAGACGGCAGCCCAGCAGGCTCCCTCATCCCTGGGATTCTCTAGGCAAGAACACTGGAGTGGGTTGCCATTTCCTTCTCCAATGCATGAAAGTGAAAAGTGAAAGTGAAGCTGCTCAGTCATGCCTGACTCTTAGCGACCCCATAGACTGCAGCCTACCCGGCTCCTCCGTCCATGGGATTTTCCAGGCAAGGGTACTGGAGTGGGGTGCCATACTAAATGTCACTAAATTGTTCACTTTAAAATATTGAATTTTATATTGTGGATTATACACTAGTATATAAAAAAGAAAAAATACAATAAATACATATTTTGTCAGGTTCCAGTTCAAATAAAACTGTAAATAGATGTTTTTGAGACAGTTAGGGAAATTTGAATTAGATGATATTAAGGTGTTTCTTTTATGTTGTTAGAAGTGATCATGGTATTATTATTTAAGGAAATATACTCCCATTTTTCAGATACTTATTAAAATGTTTAAGAGTTAAATAATATGATGTCTGTCACCTGTACTTTAAAAAATAGCATTCAAACTTTGAGATGAAACTTATACGCCAAAATGTTGACAGTTCTTGAAACTGATTGATGGATGTATGTGGATCTATTATGTACTTTTTGTGTCTGTGGAAATTATCATAATATTAACAATTTTAATTTTTAAAAAGTAGATAAATGATATTAGATCTATATTATCTGTAAAAATTATTATGCCCATGTAAGTTCTATTCATAGCAGATACAAGTAGTCTTTGATGATTTTTCCTTCTTTGCACAATGTTTATGTTCTTTTTGGAGTTAATAATTTTACTTTGCCATGATTGTTATGCTTAGTTTTCTATTTACTTATCTCTAATTTATTCTTAACCTCTCAGTGGAGTCTAGATTTCACAATAGATACACATTCATCAGATATTCTGTCAATTTTTTCTTTGAGTTGTTGCTTCCAGGGACTTTTGACCTATCAGTCTCAACTGGTGTGTGTGTGTGTGTGTGTGTGTGTGTGTGTGTGTGTGCGTGTGTGTGTGTGTGCGCGCGCATGCTCAGTTGTGTCTGACTCTTTGCGACCCTGTGGACTGTAGCCTACCACACTCCTCTGTCCATGGAATTTTCCTGCTGAGAACACTGGAGTGGGTTGCCATTTCCTACTCCAGGGAATCTTCCTGATCCCAGGGATGAAACCTGCATCTCTTGTATCTCCTGCATTGGCAGGCAGATTCTTTACCACTATGCCGTGTGGGAAGCAAATTCTTAAATGAAGACTTCTTTCACTTCTCTCTTGAGTTAAACTCCATTTCCTGAATCCCATGCCTTCTTCTTTGCTGGTTTGTTTATTTTTCTTTATTTTGATGGAACATCTCACCCAGTAACTTTCCAAGAAAAAGAATGCCTGGGAGGTAAACTTTTTGAGATGTTATATAACCGAAAATTCAAGTATTCATTCTTATGCATCTTTACACTAGCTGGGTAAAGGATTTTAGGTTAGAAATCATTTCCTTTAGAATTTTTCTTGCACTGCCTCATTTTCTTCTTAGCTTCTGGTGTTGGTATCAAATTTTGATGCCATTCTGACTCTTGAGCTTTTGTTTATAACATATTTTTACTTTCTAGAAGCTTTTAGAATATTCTCTTACCTCTCCTGTCCTTCCGTGGCATGGGTTTATTTTCAGCCACTATTTTAGGTCCTGAGTGGACATAAATTGACAAGTTATGCCTTGAGTTCAGAAACTTTCTTGAACTATTTCCTTTTCTACACCTTGTGAACTGTTTCTACATTTTCTATACTTGCATTCCTGTTTTTCGGCTGTGGGATCTCCTGAACTGGTCCTTTCTCTTCTCTTTTCTACCTTTTAGTCTTTTTGCTCTAGTTTCAGAGAAGTTTCCTCAACTTTATCTCGAGACTCTTCTCTTCAGTTATGTATTTTTGTTATATTTCTAACTTCCAGGCTTTTAAAATTCTCAGATCCTAACTTTTTTTAATCTTTAGAGAAGAAGATGCACTTTTATATTCTCTATTATATTCTGCCCTATGCTTCTTTTTTTAAAATATAAACTTATTTATTTTTATTGGAGGTTAATTACTTTATAATATTGTATTGGTTTTGCCATACATCAACATGAATCCACCACAGGTATATACACGTTCCCCATCCTGAACCCTCTTCCCTCCTCCCTCCCTGTACCATCCCTCTGGGTCATCCCAGTGCACCAGCCCACGTTTTTATATCTTGTTCCTCTTTCACAAATGTTATGCTTATTCTTCTCTGAAGATATTGATAGCTTCCTTGAAGTTTTCATTTTTCTGTAGTTTATTTCTTTCAGCTTGTTTTTTCGCCCTGTATTTTTATTTTCTTTTCTCAGGTTAGAGGCTTGCCTCTGACTAGTGATGATCCATTAACTAGTCCCATTAACTGATTGAGAACTCAGGATGTGTTAGGCGGGGAAGCTTTTTCCTGGTTCTGAGTTTCACACAAGCTAGGAGGTTTCACCAGCATCCTCTTAATGCCAATAGTTTTAAGACTTTCATCCTGAATTGTTAAGATTCCTCAAAGAAAATTTCAGCTGCCTATCTTGAGAGTATAATCCTGGCTACCAGTGTTTGGTAGTTAGAAGAAGAATAAGGCTTTGTATCTTAATATTCAACATGTATCAGCAACAGCCACAGAAATGGAAAAGGTCAATTTTTGTTCCAATCCCAAAGAAGGGCGATGCCAAAGAATGTCCAAACTATTGTACAGTTGTGCTCCTTTCACATGCTAATAAGATTATGCTCAAAATCCTTCAAATTCAGTTTCAGCAGTATGTGAATAAGAACTTCCAGTTGTACAAGCTGGGTTAGAAAAGGCAGAGGAACCAGAGATCAAATTGCTGACATTCACTGGATCATGCAGAAAGTAAGGGAATTTGATAAAGGCACCTACTTCTGCTTCACTGACTATGCTAAAGCCTTTGACTGTGTGGATCACAACAAACTGTGGAAAATTCTTAAAGACATGGAAGTGCCAGATCACCTTATCTGTCTCCTGAGAAACCTGTATGTAGGTCAAGAAGTGGCAGTTGGAACTGGACATGGAGCAACTGACTTGTTCAAAATTAGGAAAGGTGCATGACAAGCCTATTGTCACCCTGCTTATTTAACTTATATGCAGAATACATCAAGTGAAGTTGATGGGCTGGATGAGTCAAGCTGGAATCAAGACTGCCAGGAGAAATATCAACAACCTCAGCTATGCAGATGATACCACTCTAATGGCAGAAAGTAAAGAAGAACTAAGGAGCTTCTTGATGAGGGTGAAAGAGGAGAGTGAAAAGGCTCACTTGAAACTCAACCCGAAAAAAACTAAAATTATGACATCTGGTCCCATCACTTCATAGCAAATAGATGGGGAAAAAGTGGAAGCAGAGATAGAATTTATTTTCCTAGGCTTCAAAATCACTGCCGACAGTGACTGTAGCCATGAAATTAAGACACTTGCTCATTGGAAGGAAAGCTATGACAAACTCAGATAGTATATAAAAAAGCAGACATCCCTTTGGTGACCAAGGTCTGTATAGTCAAAGCTATGGTTTTTCCCGTAGTCACATGTGGATGTGAGAGTTGGACCATAAATAAGGCTGAGTGCCAGAGAATTGATGCTTTCAAACTGTGGTGCTGAAGAAGACTCTTGAGAGTCCCTTGGACAGCAAGGAGGTCAAACCAGGCAATCCTAGAGGAAATCAACCCTGAATATTCATTGGAAGGACTGATGCTGAAGCTCCAATACTTTGGCCACCTGATGCAAAGCTAACTCATTGGAAAAGACCTGGATGATGGCAAAGATTGAGGGCAGGAGGAGGAGGAGGCAACAGAGGATGAGATGGTTAGATAGCATCACCAACTCAGTGGACGTGAATTTGAGCAAACTCTGGGAGATAGCAGACAGAGGAACCTGGCATGCTGCAGTCCATGGAGTCATAAAGAGTCAGACATGACTTAGGGACTGACCAACAACAGACTTTTGCTTAAATCTATTTTTTTCTGTAGGATCCATTCACCATCAACTGTTACTGCTCAATCCACAGACCCTCTGTTCAAATCTCTCCAGATAGCCACCATTTTTAGCCTTTCCCCAAAATGGTAGAGGGGCTCAGCTGACCTGAGTAACAGAGGGGATCTGTGGATCTAATTGCTTTTTATACAGATTTTCAACTCTTCATGTGTTTTACCTCCAAGCTTAATTCCAGACATACCATTAATTCTTGGGCATTTGTGGATTTCTGTGATTCAACCCAGGTTTCTTCCAGACTTTTCTTACTTTTTTTTTTTAGGGTTTAGCTTTTCAGGTCTTTGTCATTTACCACTAGTCTGTCTACTTGGCAAGTGTTCAGAATTTGGTTGCTATTCTATCCTCTTCCATTCTGATTACCCTTGTATGCCTGCCTGCTAAGTTGCTCAGTCATGTCCAGCTCTTTGCAACCCTATGGAATGTGGCCCACCAGGTTCCTCTGTCCAAGGGATTCTCCAGGCAAGAATACTGGAGTGGGTTGTTGTGCCCTCCTCCAGGGCACCTTCCTGACCCAGGGTCTCTTTATGTCTCCTGCATTGGCAGGTAGGTTCTTTACCACTAGCAACACCTGGGAAGCCTTTACCCTTTTACATCCATGCCTTGAAAACATAACAACAAAAAAACTTTCATCATCACTTTAGTGGGAGTTATGTCTGGGATGAAGACAAGAGCATGTATCTTTTAACTGGGTATTAAGGATAGTATTTTCTATGTAAATTTGTTCTTTTTTTTTTTTTTTTCCTGCTAGGAAAGCCGGGTTAGTAAAGCAGTTGAAGTGATGATTCAGCACGTAGAAAATCTGAAGAGGATGTATGCCAAAGAGCATGCTGAATTAGAAGAACTGAAACAGGTTCTTTTGCAAAATGAAAGGTCTTTTAACCCTCTTGAAGATGAAGGTAATAAAAGTTTAAGATAATAGTTACATTTTTCTAACATTCTCCTCTTTCATTCTCTCTTACTAATTCTTATTATACACTGTCTTTAGTACAATACCCTTTATGTTAAGGTTGTTTTAGAAGAATATAAAAAGGATATAATATATAAAATAATATAAGAAGTAACTCAGGCCTGTTATTTATATAGCCCAAAGTAAGATGTCAGCATACAAATTAGGAGACAAGTATTTTATGGTAGACACCAAAAATTCATTAAATTGTTGATATGAGAGAGTATATTTAATCCAACTCATTGAGTTGACCCCAGTGTTGTCCTACTTAGGAACTGGCTCTTTCGCCATGCATAAAACAAGGCCCCATGGTATAAATGAACCACTTTCATCAACAGTGGTTTTGTATCCCTCCAAGAGGGAATGACCGTGGCAGAATGGTGTCTTGGTGAGTGTCTTGGGAAACAGATTACTGAGAACATGCAAAGTGTCTCAACAGAAGGCCTATATATACCTTGTAGTAATTTTATTTTAAATAGATAATATAAATGTTCATAAGCAGAATATTCATTTCAATGATATGTTCTCTGTCTTGTAAAAGTAATAATGTTTGGTGATCTTCTGATCTGTAGTTTTGGGCTCATTTCTTCAGCACACATTCATTTTGTGCCCCATCTGTCCCAGACAGGCATTGTGGACAGTGGCAGTGACACAGAGGACTGTATTTCATTGGTTCAGATATTGTTTAGAATCACCAAATAAATGACAACTAGATATTTGCATTGTTCAGTAGTCGCTAGGTTCTTAAATAGTTTCCGACTATTACTTTTCTTTATAAGGAATTAAGACCATTATGTTAAATTGCATATGTTAATTCAAAAAATATGCAAATGTGTTTTCCCTTTCAGATGACTGCCAAACTAAAAAACGTTCATCTTCTGTAAACTCGAAGGTAATTACCAATTCACTTAACAAGTGTCTATCAAATGTTACAGATGAGATGATTTAAAAATATTTTTGAAGTAACATGGCTTTAAATGTAAATCATAAAGCAACAATGATTTTAAGCCCTATATGTTATACGCAGTGTGCGTTTATGTATATGCTTTTATACTTCTTACAATAATTGTTATGTAACAAGGCTTCCCAGGTGGTGCACTTGGTAATGAACCCACCTGCCAGTGCAGGAGACTCAAGAGACACCAGTTCCATCCCTGAAAGATCCCCTGGAGTAAGAAAATGGCAGCCCACTCCAGTATTCTCGCCTAGAAAATTCCATGGACAGAGGAGCCTGGTGGGCTACAGTCCATAAGGTCACAAAGAGTCGGACACGACTGAGCATGCACACGCACCAAGTCTGCCTGCAGTGAGAAGAAAGTCAGTGTAACAACAGTTTCTCTTTCATGTGAAACCAGAATTGGGAATAAGCAGTCCAAAAGCGGCAGAGCAGCTTCACAAAATGTCTAGGGCCCAGTCTCCTTCTCTCTTAATGAATCATCACCCTCAGAGCTTTGCTTCCACCTCATCATCTAAGATAGCTTTGTCAGTTCTGAGTACCAAGTCCTGGTCATTACTCAATATATTGTGCCATATTCCAAGAAAAAAGAATAAGAGAAACAGGGGTTCTCTGTCTCTCTAAAGACACTCCCTAGAAGTCCCAGATAACATTTCTCTTTTCATTTTTGCTTGGAAACAAGATGACAACAGAGCTTTTATTCTGGAGGCTTTATGTGCAACTGAAAATCAAGAGGTCCGTTACTAAAAAAAGGAGGAGGGAGGGTTGGAAAATGGGATATTGAAAGTCAACCAGCAGTTTTTGTCAGTTTAAAAATCAGGATTTCACAGAATTTTTGAGCAAGTGAGTTTAAAAATCACTCCATCTAAATTGATCTTTTGCACAGATGAACCAAAGCACTTTCACAGAAATTATTTGTTTAGTTATGATCCTGTAGTGATAGAACCATGATTAGAACCCAGATTCCTGGACGACAATTTAATTTGCTTGATGTTCAGCTAACCTATAAAATTAAATTAGGGATGATAGTTTAAGAAAAGAATTCACATAAAAATTCTCATTTATTTCCTACATTTACCATATTTTTATTTCCTGTAGTCCCACTTATTTCAACTTTAAGAGTCACAAAATATGACATAACATTTTCCTATGTAAATCTCAAGGCTAAGGTATAAACAACATCCATTCATTAAAATGTCATACTTATCCTTATATGTGTTAGATTGGAAAAAAATGAAACCATGAAAAAAGAAAGCTCTTAAATAGATGCATATTTATCTCCTCTTGATTTGGGGAAATTTTTCAAAGCATAAAGAAATGGCAGCAAAAGTGAGGAAAAGATGAAAAGATTTGGCTGCATTAACTACAAAAATGATTTTTGCCAAGAAGTATCTTTAGCAAAATTAATATGAGCAAAAATCATAAACAGGTGGTTCTCAGATCAGATACATAGTTATTCAACATAGAAAAATGGTGTTCAGTGTTACTATAAACCTAAACAGAAAACCTTGTATTCCTTACTTGACTGGCAAAAATTATCCAGTGTTGGAGAAGGTGGAATATAAACTGGCAGAATATTTCTGGAAGGAAATTTGGCCATAACAAAAACCTTGAAAATATGTCTCCTGTTTAACTCAGCAATGGTCAGTGTACACACAAGAATATCCATCAGTGTTTCATACAAAGATAAAATATTGAGAGTTTTCTAAATGTACATTTCCTCCCTTTGGGTAGCCATCTTCTCTTCGAAGAGTGACCATTGCCTCTTTGCCCAGAAATATTGGAAATGCGGGAATGGTAAGCAAATTCCTAAGTGTTCTTAGAAGCAAATTAATTTTCATATCACAAAAGTACAAACTTCACTAAATTTGTATTTTATTATTTCCTTAATGTCTGAACTTTAAAGTTGGCTGGGATGGAAAATAATGAGCGATTTAGTAGGAGGTCAAGCAGTTGGTAAGTATAATTTTATGATGCATCTTTGGGAACCTTATTATTTTATAATTTGGGTAAAGTAGATGTTTGAAATAAGCAATATAGTAACATTTGTTTTGTATGGAGTATATGCAGAATAGTTTTAAAAATTGGCATATGATCGTGAAATTGTTTTCATGAGTTAAGCATTACATGAATATGCTAAAGAAAAAATAAGAACATATTGCTTCCGTATTGATTTAAGTAGTGGGAAATAAATTGGTAATGGCTACACAAGTATTTGATTTGATAAGTGGCTATAATCGTCTTTATTTAGGCGTATTTTGGGGTCAAAGCAGAGTGAACACCGCCCCTCATTACATCGATTTATTAGCACCTATTCCTGGGCA
This sequence comes from Ovis aries, assembly GCF_016772045.2. Classification (NCBI taxonomy): domain Eukaryota; kingdom Metazoa; phylum Chordata; class Mammalia; order Artiodactyla; family Bovidae; genus Ovis; species Ovis aries. The sequence continues at coordinate 190,519,035 of NC_056056.1, read as the reverse complement.
GATGCTGAAGAAGAAAAGTGTGAACTAAAGTAGGTGAAGCTTGATGTGTTTATTAACCTGACGTGACTGGGGAATAAATAGTGGGAGTCACTTTTATTCTGTGGAGTTCACTGCTGCAGCATCAAAAAAGACCATTCATTGTATAAGACTTTTATGAAAATAAAGCACTATGTAAATGTTACTTATGAGTACATTCACTCAGTACTGCAAGGTGTGAGGTCTTAGGTTAGAAAAGAACCTGAAGTTAGAAATTTGCCAAATTTGTGAAGATAACCTTTTTCCTGTATAGGTATATCGTCATCAGGGGGAAAGGTTCATAAGAGAGCCATAGAAATAAAATGTTCATCAACTTAGATGAATTATATACAACGTGTGTGTGTGTGTACACGTAGACATATCTGTATATGTTTATATATATATATATATCCTGTAGGCACATATGTAATATATGTGCCTTACGTATACATCTGTCTTCTCTTTAGGTAAATGAAGAGTAGGAAAAACAAAACTCTATATTGCTATCTCTATATTTGGCAAGTGAAACAAATAAAACATACTTCTGTAGTGAAAGGTAGAAGGTAAGAGGGAGGGACATGAAGAAACGCTGCCTCTAAAATCCTTGGTGACATTTGATCTCAGTTTCCTCATCTGTAGAGATCTTAATGAAATGATTTTATGTTGACTATATACACGTTCCTTGCATGCCTATTATGTTAGGCACACTACGCTCAAGCTTAGAAGATGAAAAAGACATCGTTCCTACCCTCAAAGCCTTTTTTCTCCCTTAAATAATTGTGGAAGCCTAATTGCATGGACTGAATTCCCTTTTATTAAAGATTTAGAGTTAACATAATAGATATTTTCTGATCTGGGTTTTAAAAAATTCAAGAGTTTCCTTGAAAAAAATTATCTATTTAAAAATTTTTGTTTGTATGGCATGATTTCTACTGAGAAGTTTTTGCAAACAAAAGACTGAAACCTTGAGAATCCTATAGGAATTCTGAGTTGGGGGTCTTGTGTTCTTTAAAACCAAATTAAAATCTACCACAGGCATTCCCTATAAATGTTTGACTGAAAAACAAAAACTTTGACATGCAGTTCATTTTGGCCACTGTGGGGGATTATGAACTTGGGATTCCAAAATTCAAATCTAACTAGGGACTCATGAGTGGTCATGAAACATGGAACATGAACAATGAAACAGTTAAGTTTTTTTCAGGCAAAGGATTCCTCTTTAAATAATATGATTTCAATACAGTCAACCCAATTGCAACTTCCCAGTTCACTGAATACTATTGATTTTAAGTAGTTTTATACCAAACCTATCTTCATAAACACTTTTTAAATTATGGAGGTTTTTTAAAGAAAGAAGAAATGACACTTTATAATGCTATTCCAGTTTAGTGTTGCTGAAAAACCAACAAAATTAATTTTAATTATCTACATTCTACTTAATATAGAATGTTAAAAAAATGTGGTAAAAGAATACTTACTGAGAAAAATTTTACTGTATGTTGAATGAAAAATTCACAGAAGAAGAAATAATGGCATCCGCATTTGTTTTTTTAAGGTGTAGTTACTTATACACACACATACACACACACATGCATGTACATGCAAAGACGGAAAATCACAGTAATAACACTGGTTAATTATAAGTGGTGAGAACTAACTTACACATGTTCTTTGTAAATCTCCCCTTTTTATTTGTTCTTTGGCTAGCACCCGAACTTTCTACAACAAACATTTGCTATTTTCCTAAATACAAAGTTACTTTAAAAAATTAAATTCCTATAAATGATTAAAAATATAAAGGTGGTGATTTGACTTTTAGAATTAGGTATTTATCAAATTTTTCTAAAGCAAGATAAATATCTGCAAGCTTCCTTACAAAATACAGTAAAACAGGAATATTTTATAAATAATTATAGAATATTATCCATACTTTAATACTTAGAAACAATACTTATTTACAGAACTAAAGATGACTTAGAACCACCAGAAGAAGAAACAGTAGAAAAGACAAGAAAGCCAAGTCTTTCTGAAAAGAAAACTAATCCATCAAAATGGAATGTGTCCTCAATGTAAGTTATTTACTTGCTAAATGATATCATTTTGGTGGAATGGGGGAAGGTAAGGCAGGGTTAGAAGTATTAATCTTTTTTATTATTTTTGCCTTTTAAAAATGTATTTGTTTTTGGTTGCACTGGGTCTTCACTGCTGTGTGCAGGCTTTCTCTAGTTGTGGCGGTTGGGGCCTTTTCATTGCACTGCACAGGCTTCTCATTCCAGTGCTTCTCTTGCTGCGGAACACGGCCTCTGGGCACACAGACTTCAGTAGCTGAGGCTCGTGGGCTCTAGAGCGCAGGCGCAGCAGGTGCGGTGCTTAGTTGCTTTGGCACGTGGGATCTTCCTGGACCAGAGGATCGAATCCGTGTCCCCTGCATTGGCAGGTGGATTCTTTACCACTTTCCCACCAGGGAAGTCTAGGAGCATTAATCTTAATCAAATTACTTTATTAAAAGATCTTGGAAAATGTTAAATTTAAGATGAATAATAACAAACTCCATATGGTCTATAAGAATTATTCCTGAACCTATGAGCTATAGGAGGCAAGGGAGTTCACAGTGTAAAGAACTTGACCTTGGGGACCAGATGACCGAATTAGCTCCCTAACTAGCTGTGTGACCTAGGCAAGTTCATCCATTTTTGACCATCAATTTCTTCATCTATAAAGTAGGAGATAATAGTACTTATGTCATTGTTTCGCTATCATGATGAAATGAATTAGCACATGTAAAATGCTTAGTACAGCACCTAACACATAGTTAACTATTTTCAAAGACTTATATGATGCTGTAATGAGCTTTTTTGGTGGATGTTTCTAAAAGGAAGAGTTTACATTTCAGTACACCAAAAGTCCAGGGTATGATGAGGAATAAGTGACAGGCTTATAAGTACATACACATAAATCGTGCTCAACCCAATAAATAACATTGTTGTTTCTACCATAGGAATATAAATTGCCTTACCTTACTTTAAAGAATGCAATTAGTACTCAAATATACTTGTTAGGAGTTAAATAATGCCTAAATCATATAATTTTCAGATTTTTCTCTTAGCACCTCATTTCTTCAATTCTAAAAACTTACAAGGGATAGCAGGGAAGCAGATAGTGGCCAAGCCCAAGACAACAGATGACACTGTGTAGCTTATTACAAGGAGGTGTCAGTGGTAAAGAATATACTTGCCAATGCAGGAGACGTGGATTCAATCACTGCGTCAGGAAGATCCCCTGGAGTGGGAAATGGCAACCCACTCTAGTATTCTTGCCTGGGGAATCCCAGGGACAAAGGAGCCTGGTGGGCTATTGTCTGTGGGTTGCAGAGAGTCAGAAATGACTGAGTACACGTGTACACTGGTGGAATTATGTAGGGCAGATACGCGACTTGATTATTGTTGGCAAAAGAAATGTTTCTAGTATACAGACAATTGTGATTACTGCATACCGATATGTGTTTTTGTTGTAGTTACGATACATTAGCTTCCTGGGCAACAAACCTCAAGACTTCCATCCGAGAGGCCAACAAGATGCTCTGGCTTTCTGTGGCATTCATTGTACTGTTTGCAGCGTTGATGAGCTTCTTCACAGGCCGATTTTTCCAGAAGTCCGTGGACGCTGCCCCCACACAGGATGCGGACCCCTGGATGTCTCTAGAACACATCTTGTGGCCATTCACCAGACTGCGACACAACGGGCCACCACCCGTGTGACTGCAGCACATCCTAATGTGTGTATCTTGATTTTTAAAGTTTCAGTATCTGAACTTTGTACATTAGTAACTTTTAGCTGGGAAATTATAGAATGGAACCAGAGGTTCTCAGAATGACTGTAAGATATTTTATATTCCCTCTTTTTGTGATTACCTTCCTAACTAAAATGCAGTGGGGAGGAAGCCTGCTTATATGATTTTTTTAATGAGCTTTCTGAGGAGGAGATATTATTGTTTGTTAAAATTTATTGAAATAAAGAACCATTCAAATCTATGAACAGTGAACATTGGAAGTCTCAGTAGGCCAAGAGAAAAAAAAAAAAACCTAATTCTTAAAAAATAAAATTTGAGTATAAATGCTGATTAGATCATCTGAACAGCCCGTTTGAAATATATTCACTCATTACACTTTATTGAAGAAATACCTGAGGTTTCTCCAAGTTGTTTGATTCTTCATACTGGATAAAATCTATCCCTGGGGATTTAAGAAAAGCTGAGTAACCTAGTTGAGAGTAGCATGTGGCACACAGAGTCAACAAACTGGCAGCTGGGACGCCTAACTGCCCTCATTGCTTCCTGAGAAGCAAAATCCTTAACCATGTGATACAAAGTGGAATGAAATTCAGTTTCTTCTTTAAGGACTTCAGAAAATGCATCACTGGATTCATTGATCTTGAGACTTTGTGCCCTGTCACCACTGAACATTAAAAGGGTCCAGTTAGGATTCTGAGTGGGTTCTTCTTTAAGAAGGTGTTCCCTCACCTGGAAAAAAAAAAAAAAAAACCAAAAGCAGAGAAATCTGTTAATAGTTCCTCTTTTATTAGGTATTTTGACAGTTGAGTATGTTACTTTGTTTGTTGTTGTTCAGTGGCTAAGTCATGTCCAACTATTCATAACCCAATTACTCCAGCATACCAGGCTTCCCTGTCCTTCTCTGTCTCCTGGGGCTTGCTCAAACTCATGTCCACTGAGTCAGTAATAGCATCCAAGCATCTCATCCTCTATCACTCCCTTCTCCTTCTGCTCTGAATCTTTCCCAGCATCACGGTCTTTTCCAATGAGTCAGCTCTTTGCATCAGGTGACCAAAGTTTTTCCATATGATGGTCACAAAAATTGCAAACAATTTTTTTGGCCAACCCAGTATTTGAAGGGCTTGAGTTCCCCAAATTGCTAAGATAAAAACAAACATTCTTAATGTCCCATTTTTTTAAAAAAAAGCATGAAACTGTTTATATCTTAGTGTTTAAGGAGTTTATCAAAATATATTAATTCTTTAAAAAATATTTATTGAATGCCTTCAAGTGACAAGTATTGTTTCAGGTCCTGGAGATATAACAACAACAAAACAAAATAAAAAATAACCAAACATATTAATAAATAACAATCATAAAAATAAAACCTTGTCTTCGAGGAGCTTGTATTCTAATGGAAGAAACACACAGTGAACAAGATAAATAAATGTGGTAGCTCATTTATGCTAAAATATTCATCAGTCAGCTTGCAGAATTTGACAGCTTCTTTAGCAGGCTGTAGGAAATGTCCCCAGAAGGTTACTCTCAGAGGAGAGAGTTCATGAATCATAGACATATTCACACAAAAGGCTTACATTTGTTCTTCAGTTGATGTAAAGAGGTCTCTAGCCTAAAATCAAGAGCATTTGATACCATAATGGACAACGAAGGCATGACCTTTACATGGTTTGGTTTTATATTTTTGGCAAAATGAAAGAAAATGAAGTTTGCCAACTCCATTTTGAATCTTTTTACCTTTTTAAAAGGAGAAAACATGGTCTACATTCATTTAGCTTTTGAGTACTTTATCTTCTTTTGGAAGACAAAAGTTTAAGGGGTTTTGCATACCATACCTGAAATATAGCTTTCTTAGAATCACATGCTGTATTCCACTTACTCCAACAAAATGCAAAAGCAGAACTTAACAGGGCCATTTGCCGATAAGCTTTCACTTCTACCAAAGGATGCTGTCAGTAGAGAAACAAATAGAGTTGATCACAGAGCCTCTCAAGTCTTCCCTTCCATCCTTGACCTCCTACAGTCTAGTCTGTTCTCAACCCAGATCCATTTAAAATGTAAGTCAAGTGAGATAAGTCAGAGAGAGAGATAAATATCATATATCACTTATCAACAGAATCTTAAAAAATGGTACAAATGAACTAATTTATAAAACAGAAATAGAGTCACAGACATAGAAAACAAACTTGCGGTTACCAAGGAGGAGAGGAAGGGGAGGGATGAATTGGGAGGTTGGGACTGACATATACACACTACTACATATAAAATAGTCCATGGAATTCTCTAGATCTTTCCAACCCAGGGACTGAACCCAGGTCTCCCACATTGCAGGCAGATTCTATACCAGCTGAGCCACAGGGAAAGCCACAATGGGATTCCCTGGTGGCTCAGACCATAAAGCATCAGCCTGCAAAGCGGGAGACCTGGGTTCGATCTCTGGGTTGGGAAGATCCCCTGGAGAAGGAAATGGCAACCCACTCCAGTACTCTTGCCTAGAAAAATTCCATGGATGGAGGAGCCTGGTGGGTCCTCCATGGTCGCAAAGAGTCGGACACGACTGAGCGACTTCACTTTCACATATAAAATAGACAACTAATAAAGACCTGATATATAGCACAGGGAATTCTACACAATGCTGTGCAATGAGCTATATGGGAAAAGAATCTGAAAAGAGTGGGTTTATGTATATGTATGTATAACCGACTCACTACTATACAACAGAAACTAACACAACACTGTAGATCAACTATACTCCAATTTAAAAATTTTTTAAAGAAAAATAAAATTCAAACATAAAAATTAGTCAGACTCATGACTTCTTTCTCAAAATGGGGCTATGGCTTCCCCTTTCAGAGCAGAACCCAGGGTCCTAACAGTGCTCCACGGGGCCTCTGTGCTCTTACAGCCCCCATTGTTCAGTCTCTCAGTTGTGTCCAGCTCTTTGCAACACCATCGACTGCAGTATGCCAGGCTCCCCTGTCCTTCACCATCTCCTGGAGCTTGCTCAAACTTATGTCCACTAAGTCGATGATGCCATCCAACCGTCTCATCCTCTGTTGTCCCCTTCTCTTCCTGCCCTCAATCTTTCTTAGCATCAGGGTCTTTTCCAATTAGTTGGCTATTTACATCCCCCATACACACCCTTATCTCTCTGACTTCATCCCCTATTCTTCTCCCTTTGCTCTGGGTGCTCCAGCCTCCTTGCTGTTCCATTCTTCTTGCTGTTCCTCCCATCCTCAGATACATCAGGCCACACCCTCTGGCCTCTTTCCCTCCAGCCCCCTTCCACTGTTCTCTCCAGCTGATAACCTTCCAGAAATGGCAACTTGGCTAAATTCCCCACCTTGAAGCTTTCCTCAAATATTACCTTTTTATTGACCCCTCACCCCCTACACCATATTTGATATTGTACCTTTTCTTTCTTTCACTTGATTTATTATGTTTGTTGTTGATGTTTGCCTCCCTCTATTCTAGAATGTAAGCTCCACAAGGGCAGAGACCTTTGTTTCATTCACTAATGTTTCCTATGCATCTAAAACAGTATCTGGAATATAAGTGTTCAGAAAAAAATTCTTGAATATTTTGAATACAATATTCTGAATAGATGACTAGTATATGATGTTCAGCATTTGTAGAGTAACTGGCAACTTGAGTTACTAAAACTGAAGTGGGATTTTTTTCCACTATGCATATATGTATACACTCTTATAATGTGATTATTTCAAGTATGTGTCTACCCGTATTGTCATTTTCTGGTATATTTTAAGCTTGTTCTTGAGTTTAGAATTCTTCTGCCCAAAATATCTTTCATGATTAGAAGTCCCTTGCTTCCCTGGTGGCTCAGACAGTAAAGTGTCTGCCTACAATGTGGGAGACCCGGGTTCGATCCCTGGGTTGGGAAGACCCTCTGGAGAAGGAAATGGCAACCCACTCGAGTACTCTTGCCTGGAAAATCCCATGGACGGAGGAGCCTGGTAGGCTACAATCTATGGGGTCGCAAAGAGTTGGACACAACTGAGCGACTTCACCTCACCTCACCTGTCTTCATTTATGTATCATGAATGTTTGGCAAATATCTACTGTATTCTGGGAATAGGGTTGGTGCTAGAAGAATCAAAGTTGATTAAGGAATGGTCACCACTCTCAAGGAGCTCAGAGTTTAACATGGAAGGATCTCATTTAACTCAACTTATGAGTTACATGAAGCAATATGCAGACAGGAAGACTCTGTGAAGTAGGAGGAAGTGGGTTTTAATGATCAGTGGTCCTTATATGTATTTAATTTCACCTGAGTTATCACATTTGGGAAACTGCTGAGTCATTTACTCTTTTCAGAAATCTTCCATATATGCACTCTGGAAGAAGAAAGAAAGCGGACAAAATGGGTTGCTGCCCAGACTACCTCTGCACTAAACTGACCATCTGTGGTTGTGCTCCATGTGTCAATATGAAGATCGTTCTATAGAATATTAAATTTGGGAGAACCCTAGATTTCTCAGGTTAGTTCAGTCACTCAGTCATGCCCAACTCTTTGTGACCCCAGGGACTGCAGCACACCAGGCTTCCTTGTCCATCACCAATTCGCGGAGCTTGCTCAAACTCATGTCCATCGAGTTGGTGATGCCATCCAACCATCTCATCCTCTGTCGTCACCTTCTCCTCCTGCCTTCAATCTTCCCCAGCATCAGGGTGTTTTCAAATGAGTCAGTGTTTGCATCACAGTGTTTGCCAAAGTATTGGAGTTTCAGCTTCAGCATCAGTCCTTCCAATGAATATTCAGGACCAATTTCCTTTAGGATGGACTGGTTGGATCTCCTTGCAGTCCAACAGACTCTCAAGAGCCTTCAACACCACAGTTCAAAAGCATCAATTCTTCGGTGCTCGGCTTTCTTTATAGTCCAACTCTCACATCCATACATGAGAAAGCCTTGACCTGATGGACCTTTGTCAGTCAAGTAATGTCTGCTTTTTAATATGCCATCTAGGTTGCTCATAGTTTTTCTTCCAAGGGGTAAGCATCTTTTAATTTCATAGCTGCAGTCACCACCTGCAGTGATTTCCAAGCCCAAGAAAAGAAAGTCTCTCACTGTTTCGTTTTCCCATCTATTTGCCATGAAGTGATGGGACTGGTTGCCATGATCTTAATCTTTTGAATGTTGAGTTTTAAGTCAGCTTTGTCATCAGAAATCACTGGATTTCTAGTCTTGCTATTTATTCCTTCCTTTCTAACTATAATCTCATATAAGTGAATATAGAAAATTCATTGGTGTACCTTAAGATTTACATAAAATGTAATACTTGCTAACATTCTAAACGTCCATCACATTAAATTTGGAAGGATTCATTCTTACCTTATAGTTTATAACAACATAAAGATGAGAGTGTCCAGTAGGGAAGATATTCAATCCAGCCTTCTTCAAAGCAATAATGAAAGAAACAGGAGTCATCCACTTTTCTTCCAAAATAGTGGAATGATTTTTGTTATTTACTTTGATTGAAGCTAACATACAGAGATTTTCCTAGTTTCAATAAGAAAAAAGCTTTTATATAAGTAAGTTAAAGAAATTATTACCTCATTATAATTCCAGGTCCAGCTGTTAGGTTCTTTATACAAAACTATGGTTTTTCTAGTAGTCATGTACAGATGTGAGAGTGGGATCATAAAGAAGGCTGAGCGCTGAAGAATTGATGCTTTTCAACTATGGTGTTGGAGAATATTCTTGAGAGTCTCTTGGACAGCACAGAGATCAAACCAGTCAATCCTAAAGGAAATCAACCCTGAACATTCATTGGAAGGACTGAAGCTGAAGCTCCAGTACTTTGGCCACTTGACGTGAAGGGCCAAGTCACTGGAAAAGATTGAGGGCAGGAGAAGAAGGGGGAGACAGAGGATGAGATAGTTGAATGGTATCACTGACTCAATATATATGAGTTTGAGCAAACTCCAGGAGATAGTGAAGGACAGGTTCTTGGGGTTGCAAAGAGTTGGACACAACTTAGCAACTGAACAATAGCAACTTTTTTCTTTCTTTTTTTTTTTTTTTTAGAAAATCCTGTATTATCCTATATTAGAATGCAGGACAGACATATTTTAGGCTTGATCCAAAAGGTCCACCTCAAAGTTTCCATATTACCTTAATCAGTTTATCAACTCTTCTCAGGCTCATCTGAGCAATCCAAGGATCTCTTTGGTCACCTACTTTATAACTTATGATCTAAGAATACTGCATGTGCTCCTGTTGAAGAGCTATTTGACAGCAGCCATGTCACAACTTTTAAAGATCATAATTTTTTATGTGTATACAATTTTAACATAATGCAAAATTATTATCCAGTTTTAAAGTTTGAAAAATGGTAATCTGAAGGTGTATAGAGTTCACATCTCTCCTCTGACCTTAAAAACCAAGTCTGATGATCTAGCTTTCCTGCCACATTCATGAAGAATTTCAGGTTATATCTTTTTTAAAAAAAATATCTTTTTAGAACAACTTTCATGAGGTATATTTTATATATCATAAAATTCACCCATTTCAAGTGCACAGTTCAGTGATGATTTTTTTTTTTGGTAACTTTGTTGACTGGTACAACTATCACCATAAATCAGTTTTACAGCATTTTCATCCCGTCAGTGAAATCCCTTATGCTTATTTATATCCATTCCCCACTTTAGCCTCAGGCAACCACTAAATCTACTTATTGTGTCTTTAAATTTCAGACTCTGTAATTTCTTTTTTTTTAATTATGAAAGTATAATAACATATTTAGAGGAGATTTGGAAAATACAGAACAAAGTTACATATTCTCCTACTATATGTTAGTTATTTTTTAAAGTAGATAAATTAAGATTTTTAGTTGGAGTTTCAATATCAAACTCTTAAAAAATTAATAGAATAGACAGAAAAGTAGAAAGATATAGTAGGCCTGAAAAGCACCATGAACCAATTCAACATAATTAAGTTATACAATTTTCACACAATGCTGCTGCTGCTGCTAAGTCGCTTCAGTTGTGTCTGACTCTGTGCGAGCCCATAGATGGCAGCCCACTAGGCTCCTCTGTCCCTGGGATTCTCCAGGCAAGAATACTGGAGTGGGTTGCCATTTCCTTCAATAGTAGGATACAAATTCTATTCAAGTTCCCATAGACTACTAGGAGACACTGCAACATAACCAGGAACATAAAATAAGGTACAAAAATTTTGTGGTCTACAGGTATTGAAATCATAGAGTCAGACTCTGTAGCAATGGAGTTACTCAAAAGGGATTTCAAATGGCTGGGTGCTGTCTTCCTGTGATAAGATCAGGAAGCCTCTTTAGAGTGGACCAAAAACTTTGAAAGTCATACTGCAACCATACTTAGAGTTTCACCAATTGCTCTATTCCTAGTAACTTTAGGGCACAAACTTATACTTTACTTTTACATGTTATTTCCTATATACTCAATATTTTGTTTAGAAACTATAGCTCAAGGTGTATTTTCAATGTATTTATAAAGGATATATTTCAATATGTAAATCATCAGTGATTGACTGTTTTGACACACACTCTTATAGTCATCAAAGAGATTTAGCTCTTTGGTATGACTTGCTATAACAGCGGTTTACCTTAATTTGTATTTGAAGTTCAGTAAATACTGTAGTCACAGTCAGAAGTACTTTATTCACATCAAGTGGTCTTAGCTCCCATGACTGGTATGGCATATTAATATGGGCATCTTGAATTAAAGTAACAGGACAAAAAGTTTCCAGGTTGAATGTAATAAGTCTCTCTTCCGGTTTGTAAGACACATTGCTGATGCCATCAGTTTTCCAGTGTTTACCTTTATAATTAGGATTAATAAGACATTAGTTCCATTTTTTCCTCTGCAAAAATAAGATGAATGAAACCACTCCACTAACTTCAATATGTATAAGCTGATTTTTCACACTGAGAATAGGATCACAACAACAAACCATCTTCACTGGAGTTTCTTCCTGTCTACAGGATCAAGCCCAGATTCCTCAGCATGGTCACAAGACGTTCAGAATGAAGCTCTGACTCTCATTCCTGGCTTCCTTCTTTGCTACTTCTCAGACTTCTTTCCAGTCACACTTTTCTTTTCTTCCCCAACAACATCATAAACCTGTAAGCCTCTGCACATGCAGTTCTTTCTTCCTAGAGAACATTTCCTTCCTCTTTTAGAGAACCTCTCTTCATCTTTCTTTTTAAAGAACTTTAAAATTCTCCTATCTTGAGTATACAATTATTTTTAGTCAATTTACCCAGTTTTGCAATCATCACCATCATTCAGTTTTAGAGTATTATTATCCTCCCAATAAGATCTCTCATGTCCATTTATAGTTAATTCCCATTTGCATCACCAGCCCCAAGAAACTATTAATATACTTAAAGATTTGCCTTTTCTTAATTTTCATTAACCACCATCATATAATAAGTGGTCTTTTGTGTCGCTTACAACTCAATAATAAAACACAACACAACTTAAAAATGGGCAAAAGATTTGAATAAACATTTCATCAAAGAAGCTACATGAAAGTATAATAAATACATAAAAAAAGATGCTCAACATTACCACTCACTAGGGAAATACAAATTAAAACTATGAAAAAACATTTCACACACACCAAGGTGGCTCTAATTAAAAAAAAATATGTAATAACAAATGGTGGAAAGAATATGGAGAAATGGGGGACCTTGTGTTGTGGTTATAGCTCCTTTGAAAAACAGCTTGGCAGTTTTTAAACAGTTGAACATCAATTTACGCTTCAACCTAGAAATTCCACTCCTACCAATATACCTAAGAGGAATGAGGACTTATACCCACACAGAACATACTGCATCAATGGTCTCTTAGTCTCTTAAGGACCTGCTCAATATTCTAGCCTAGGAGAAGCCGTCCTTAACACTCCAGATGGGGCCCAGTCACTGTTCTGCTCCGTAGCACTTTCATCTATTCTATAGCCCCTTACTACTCTGGCCCCTTGTGTATGATATCTTTCCCTGTCTGCCTCTCCTACAACTTTGAAAATTCCTGGAAGAAGGAATTGCGTCTCATTTCTCTCTTTCTCATTGTTTAGCATTTAATGAAATGAATGAATCATTCTTTTCCTAGAACACCCTCTTCATTTCCACTTGACTTTCTTGTTTTCTCACATGAAAGGTTCCACTGGTTATTTTTGACTTAAATTTTTTTTTAAATTTTGGCATGTATTTATTTGAAAATTTACTAGAGAAAAGAAATAAAACACTTTTAGGCATTAATTTTAAAGCAATCAATAAAAAATAGTAGATAGGAATATATAATATTGCCCCTATGCACTTAAACTCTCCTCCTATTGAGGCTATCCTCCTAATGAGAATTATCTTGGATAATGAATAAAGTAATAAATAATAAAGTAATTCCCAACCTCAGCTATCATTCCCAGCTCTCTCTAGTTTTCATCTCCATACACCTACTTTTTAAAAAAAAACTTAAAAAAAAATTGGTGTATAGCTGCTTTACAATGTTATATTAGTTCTATTTTTGACTCTTGAATTCAATATAATAAATAATTATATTAGAAAACTAAGTTATATATAGTTCCTCTTTCTGTTTTTACATTTACAAAATTATCTTAATTTGTAACCATAAAAATTGTTGTTTAGTCGCTAAGTCATGTCTAACTCCTGGTTGACCCCGTGGACTGTAGCCTGCCAGGTTCCTCTGTCTGTGGGGTTCTCCTCACAAGCATACTGGAGTGGGTTGCCATTTCCTTCTGCAGGGCATCTTCCTGTACCAGAGATTGAAACCCAGTCTTCTGCATTGGCAGGTGGATTCTTTACCAGTGAGTCACCAGGGAAACCATGGAGTTGTAGATTCAGTTCAGTTCAGTCGCTCAGTTGTGTCCGACTCTTTGCGACCCCATGAATCGCAGCACACCAGGCCTCCCTGTCCATCACCAACTCCCGGAGTTCACTCAAACTCACGTCCATCGAGTCAGTGATGCCATCCAGCCATCTCATCTTCTGTCGTCCCCTTCTCCTCCTGCCTCCAATCCCCCCCCAGCATCAGAGTCTTTTCCAATGAGTCAACTCTTCGCATGAGGTGGCCAAAGTATTGGAGTTTCAGCTTTAGCATCATTCCTTCCAAAGAAATCCCAGGGCTGATCTCCTTCAGAATGGATTGATTGGATCTCCTTGCCGTCCAAGGGACTCTCAAGAGTCTTCTCCAACACCACAGTTCAAAAGCATCAATTCTTTGGTGCTCAGCCTTCTTCACACTCCAACTCTCACATCCATACATGACCACAGGAAAAACCATAGCCTTGCCTAGACAGACCTTAGTTGGCAAAGTAATGTCTCTGCTTTTGAATATGCTATCTAGGTTGGACATAACTTTTCTTCCAAGGAGTAAGCGTCTTTAAATTTCATGGTTACAGTCACCATCTGCAGTGATTTTGGAGCCCCCAAAAATAAAGTCTGACACCGTTTCCACTGTTTCCCCATCTATTTCCCATGAAGTGATCGGACCGGATGCCATGATCTTCGTTTTCTGAATGTTGAGCTTTAAGCCAAATTTTTCACCCTCTTCTTTCACTTTCATCAAGAGATTACTGCCATATAATTACTGCAGTTAGAGTCAAATTTTACTTGTATTTCCCTGAATCATGTGGGATAACTGATCTTGTCTAATTCTAATTTTAATTTGATAAGTAAATATTTAGGAATGTTACCATTAAAGGAAAGGAAATGTGAAACCTCTAAAGCAACATGAAAGGAAAAAATTACCCAATGTTCATTTTGATATATTTTATGGTTTAATGTATTGATAGAAATATACTGTTTCTAAAACATAAACTATCTCTACACTAAACATCTTGTGGTTATATCTGTATAAGCAACAATGTAGTGTGTTGTAGCAACCATAAAACAATTTAAAGTACAAAATAGTCTCTAAATTCTCTGCTCCCATAACTAAAGTAATAGCTGTGTGCTTTAGTTATCTTATTATCTAGACCTGTTATCTTGTATGCAAACCTTTTCACAAATAAATAAATGGATGTAGGGTAACTCACCTACATTAAAAACAAAGCTATTCAACTTTCATCTAAGAGTCTCCAGATTTGAATACATTAATTCACAAGACCAAGACTGTTCAAAGTTTAGCCTGCCAACCCCAAATCAGGTATTTGTTAATAATTGGTGAATGATTAACTTGTATTTGTTAACACTTCTGATTTATTGATATTTAACAATTTGAATAAGCAATAATTGCCCATGGTTCAATAGTTAAAAGTTATAGAGGCATATAGTGGTTGGTTTTCCTCTTTCTCGCGTTTCCCATTTGCCCACTCCCCATCCTCAGTTGTTGTTTAGTTGCTAAGTCGTGTCCAACTCTGCAAAACCATGGACTATAGCCTGCCAGGCTCCTCTGTCCATGGGATTTCCTAGGCAAGAGCACTGGAGTGGGTTGCCATTTCTTTCTCCAGGAGATCTTCCCATCCTAGGGATTGAATCTGTGTCTCCTGCTTGGCAGGCGGGTTCTTTACCACTGAAGCCACCTGGGAAGACACCCATCCTCAGTACCTGGTTGTAATAAGCTTTGCAATTTGTAAATCATTAACATTAAAATAATCAAATTTTAATCACCCCAATCTGAATTATTTGGCCATTTCAAGAGAGAGCAGGCTTTTCGTTTGTTTTTTATTTGCTATACTATTTGATATTTTTATTCATTTCCTTCTTTTTAAAAACACCCTATTCATTTCCATAAAAAGGAAACAAAGACTCTAGAATTGGCACAGAAATATGTATGATTAGAAACTCAGTTTACATTCTCCATTTTCTATTTTGATTTAAGGATTTATATTATTATACCTCTTTTCATTACATAATTATCAAAGCTGGTTAAGGCATCATTGTACCTTCAGCATCCCACCTTGCAACCATAGGATTCTCGAAGAAGATTACATTCTCATGAACTTCAAGCGTGACCTCTATGGGTGGAAAAGCATTTTCTGCTTCAAGGTCTTCTGCAGTTTCTGGAGGATATGTATATTTCTGTAATCCCTCTTTGAGTATCTTTTAAAAATGACCAAGATAATACTAAGTTAGAAGCTGACTGGTAACAGTTTATGATGCAGAGTTATGCAGAGTAAGCTATATATGTTAAATAAACACCGGTTTGGTCACATTTCACTATAGATTGACTAACAAAATGTCACAACAAAATTAAAGATAATGATTGAGGAGAAAAAATCACTACATTTGAATGTAATTCAGAACCCTCCTATAGGCCAGATTCTAGGCTGGCTGGGACTTAACTATTCATTTTATTTCTCCAATAATTCTATAAGATATGTATTGAACAGAGAAGATAACTGGGACTTAGAAAAATCAATTAATGTGCCAAAGATTACAAAATGACTCCAAGAAGGCACCGGAAGCCAAAAGTATTGGCTTGGCCAAAAAGTTCATTTGGGTTTTCCCCTAACATCTTACAGAAAGATCTGAACAACAAAATCTTATAGAAAGATTTTGACCAACCCAGCAGATCTATAGGACCCCAAATCCCATGTTCCAGTAACTTGGTTAGGGTGTGTGGGTGAAGACAGAAAGAAGAATAAGCAACCTTTTGAGAAGTGTGGAAATAAATGAGTGAAATTAAAAATCATCATGTTGCATACCTTAAACTTATGCAGTGTTATATATCAATTACATCTTAAAAAAGCAGGGGGGTAGTGAAGGGGAGAAAGTAAATTAAGCCAAGAGCAGATGTCTGTGGGATAAAGATTTGTCTATTATCAGAATTTAGCAGAGATGGATCTAGGAAAGGGAAGAGGATTATAAATATTACAAAACAGAGGAAAAAACTGGACGGGGAAAATTTCTAGAGGAAGTGTGAGATTATTTAAAAGGGACTTAGAAAATGAGGAAGGTCTCTTCGTTGCAGGAGAGAAAAATAAGTGTGATGGAGAACACTCTGGGCTCAAATAGAGCACATACCAGGACAAAATTCAGAAACACCAGATCTTTGCATGCATCCTTGAAATTCCCAGTTCAGGCTTAGACCTTCCTATGGATAAAGAGTTTTGAAAGCCTATCTCCACCAGAGGGTGTCTTTCTGGACTCCACTCTGCCCTTCAGGTATTTCTGAGGTAGGGAAGGCTGATTCAAACAGATTCTTCAAAGTGGCTGCGTGCTAAGTCGCTTCGTTATTTCTGACTCTTTGCAACCCTATGGACTGTAGCCTGCCAGGCTCCTCTGTCCATGGGATATCCCAGGCAAGGATACTGGACTGTGTTGACATGCCCTTTTCCAGGGAATCTTCCTGACCCAGGGATCGAACCCGTGTCTCCTGAGTTTCCTGCATTGATGGCAAATTCTTTATTGCTGAGCCCCTGGGGAAGCCCCTCAGAGGGGCTACAAACTAAATTATCTCTCCAGGGTCAACCTAATAACTGTATTCTCATTTATGAGAAGGAGAAAGGAACAGCAATATTATCCCTAAGAGGGTAAAAATTAGTTTAGAGGGGTCATGAAAAAATTGTACTCTTTTTGGTATAAAACACACATACAGCACATATGTAGATATACAGTATACATGTGGTATTAATATTTTATGGGGGCCAGTTAGGAAAAAAATCTACAAAGGCTCTTTGGAGGGGTGATAATGAAAAGAAAAAAGATAAATACTACACTAATTCAAGAATGCCTATGCATAAAGAAGTTATGGCTTCTTCTAGGCTCCTCTGTCCATGGAGTTCTCCAGGCAAGAATACTGGAGTGGGTAGCCATTCCTTTCTCCAGGGGATTTTCCTGACTCAGAGATTGAACCCAGGTCTCCTACACTGCAAGC
Organism: Ovis aries; assembly: GCF_016772045.2. Lineage (NCBI taxonomy): Eukaryota > Metazoa > Chordata > Mammalia > Artiodactyla > Bovidae > Ovis > Ovis aries. The sequence goes on along the minus strand of NC_056056.1, from coordinate 190,501,399 downwards.
AGATTCTTTACCATAACGGGGTATTATCTGGGGTGTTGGCCACTAAACGTTAAGTCAAGTCAATACTAGTGCAAATGTCACTACTTACTGAAACAAGAGTGAGAACTCCTTGAAAAATGATTGACAACTGCTACCATCAGTATCCTTGTTACTCAATGTGTGCTATCTGTGCATCAATACCATTGGCATTGCCCACATCAGTGCTTTGCAAAGTTTCATGTGCAGTTACTATGCAGATTCGGTGGACCTGAGGTAAAGTCCCAAATGATGCATTTCTAACAAGTTCTCAGGTGATACAGATGCCGCAGGTTCACGGACCACACTTGTATATCAAGAATACAGACCAGTGGTTCTCAAACTTTGGGGTGTGTCTTTGCTAAAACACAGACTGCTGAGCCTTACCTCCAAACTTTCTGATTCAGTAGGACTGAGGTGGGGGCAATGGATTTCCATTTGTAGCAAATTCTCAGATGATGCCAAATGATGGTGATGCTTCCGGTCGAGGGACCACATGCTGGGAACCACTGATTTAGACTAGAATCCACAAACCATGGTCCCTGGAAAATCCAGCCCGCACCAGTTTTTGTAAAATAAGTTTAACTGGAACACAGCCATGTCCATTCATTTACCAATGGCTATTTTAATGTTACAGTGGCAGGGTTGAGGAGTTGCAACAGAGCTGGTATGGATCACAAAGCTGAAAATATTCACCATCTGGCCCTTTACAGAAAAAATTTGATGACCTCTGAAAATGACTGTCATTATTAAGGCCAAATTGGCATAATATAAACAGTGTTACAGGTTTACAATTAAGTTAACATGTATGAATTCTAGTTTTAAAATCTGTTATTATTTCAGATTCCTCTCCTTTAGTATCTGATTTTGATTCATAAATTCAAGACAGCTTAAAATTACATTTTCCGCATTTGCGCTTGTTTAATAGGGTTAAATCATTTTAGGGTTAAATAGATGTTAAATCATTTCAGATAAAGTTAAAGCATGAGAAATTATTTTATCCATAAATTTTGATTCAAGAATCAACCTACCTCCACAATCATCCAGCCCTTCATTGGTTTACACTGTGGAGGAAGCTCCAAAATATCCAAGTGGTACACTCCACCCAGGGTTGTGAATTGGCATAAATCAACCTCATTTTCTTCAAAGAAATTGGGCTTTTCACAGGCATTCTCTAACAGCAACTCCTGTGCTGAAATTAATCAGATTGATTGAGTTTCTAAATAGATCACAACATTTCTGTATTTTCTTAGTAGGGAAATGAAAGCATTCTAATACTGGTAAAGAAAATGTTTATTTAGCAACTACACATTTTCAGAATGTGGTTAATTCAAAATCATTCACTTGAAAGTGGGAACAGGCATGCATAATGTTAGGGTGCAGGGGAGGGCTCCATTTATATTTTTCATAGGTAAATTATCTCATAAGGATTACAGAAAAGTTATAATGATATAAACCTAATTGACTGTTGACACAAAAGTGCATTGGAAAAAGTGAAGTGGACAAGAAGTCTGTTATAAAGACTCTGCTAAGAACTGTATAAAAAATACATTCCTAAGGAGTTTCTGGGAAAGAAGCAAAATGATAAAGTTAATGAAAAAGATTACATAAATCTCAAACTAGAAGTTCTGCAAATTAGACATCACTATCATCTTGACATTTAAAAACTGTATCCAATTGTTATTTGCCAGGACAAGACTAAATACAAAAGTGTGAAGAAATTTCTAACTTCATGTGTGTGCTTATGAATGTTCAAGGCAACATTGCTTGTAATAATAAAAAAAATTAGAAATAACCTTATTTAAGTCCTTACTAATAGATGATAATGTACCATAGCATTACATAGATACTTTAAAAAGTAAGGTTACCAATGTGTTCTGACTTAGAATAATGTTGAATATTATTCATTTAAGTAGAATATGTATTGTGTTTTATGTGTGTATGTACAATAACAAATATTGTTAGGTGAAAAAAAAGTAACTTTCAATAAGAATATTCATATAATATGACCCAATGGTTTTATTAAAATCAAAAAGAGAGAGAGAGAGTACAACAAATTCAAAAGAAAACCATTAACACTGGTTATCTCAGTAGAGAGATGAGGAAGAATTTTCACTATAAATATACTTCTGCAACATCTGAGTTGATTTTCTAACATCCTTGCGTTTCTTTTGTAAGCAGAAAATCCCAGTTAAGTTAAATTCTAAAAATGTGACTTAGAAGAATACCTGCTAAAACTGTTTCACTTATTAATTTCATCTCCATTTCATATTTTGTGGTTTCAGGTTCTTCCTGGACAGGACACTACAGAGAACACAAGGACAGATGGGGGTGATTGTCAGTGTCTGCTGCAGCCCAGATTCACCTTCTTCCTATTCTAGTTCCCACTAGGTTTCTGCTACCTTAATTCCAGGACCCCAAATGGACACTTGCTCTGGTCTAAAACTGGACTCAAAAATAATACTTTAAAAATTAATTTAAATGAGAGCATATCTCCACAAAACCTCACAAGGCCAGGAGCTAGTTGTTCAGATTCTCTGCGGAAAACCCCCAAGCACAAAACAGAGGGACTAAGAATCCATGCAAGCTATACAAATATTATTTATATTGGCATTTTGGTTTTAGCCAAGTTTTTTATTTTGCTTGATTTTGGCAATAAACTCTCTGAGTAATTCCAAAGCCTGTTTTTGGGTAAGCCTCTCAAGAAAATTAAAGATGCCATGCCCTAAAGTAATGTAGAAGATATTATTATATCCTGGTATAGCAAAACAGAATACTACTGTACAAAAAGAGGACAGAAGAGTTTAAATATGTCATGTGGCACAGTGGTAAAGAATTTTCCAGCCAATGCAGGAGATGTGGGTTTGATCCCTAGGTCAGGACGATCCCCTGGAGTAAGAAATGGCACCTCACTCCAATATTCCTGCTGGAAAATTCCATGGACAGAGGATCCTGGCAGGCTACAGTCCATGGGGTCGCAAAGAATCAGACATGACTGAGTGACTGAGCTCACACGCACGCCATTAACTTACCTTTGTGAACTTAAGCAAGTCATTTAAGCATTACGAGTCACAAAGCCCTGATCTAACAACTGACTTGCTATGCATCTGTGCACTAGACATATAATAGCTCTTGTAAACAATCCTAAGCTATTATCTTCATTTTACATTAAGGGAACTGAAGCTTATGGAGATAACTGGTCTAAGAGTCCAATAAAATAATAAAAGTAAAGAATATTGTACACTGTAAACTACTAGATAACTGCAGTGCTACTATAAAACTTTAGCATGTGTGTGCTAATATTTGCAAATAGGAAGGATTATATCCAGAAAAATTCATTTGCCCTCAAACACCACCTGCCCTTTTGTACAGCAATAGAAGAACCTTATAGAACTAGAATCCTAGTCAGAAGCTTAACATCAGTTAATCCCACCATGCTGCTCATCCTCATCCGCCGTACAAAGCCAAGTCCTTCTTAGTAGATGATCTTTCTTCTTATTCTCATCACTGTATTTTTTGTATCTTCCTCTTGACCAGTTTTAATACCATGCATTCTCTGCCAACCTTTTCATCAAGCCTCTGACACTACTCACTCACTAACTCATTCATTCAATGGAGCTTTTCTGAGTGCCTGAATTGTACAGGCATCACTAGATACTAGGAGTGAAAAGAAAGAGAAAGCCAAGATCCTTGCTTTAGGAACTGCCAGTGTATTAGGGGAGCAGGTCAACAAAGTGGGTGCTATAGTGCAGGAAGGGGTCCACAAGAGAAACGCAAAGAAAGAGTGGTTAATTCTATGGGAAAACAGTCTGTGGTGGTAAAGTGTGAACTAAACCTTGAAAGATAATTAGGTCCTCTCAAAAATGGTGGGAAAGAATTCCAGGTGTGAGTGAAGGTGGAAAGGTATGGAGCAAAACAGAGGGTTCCAAACACCCCCAAGTGGTCAGGTATGGTTGGAATGAGACAGGCTAGGAGGGTAAAGATTTTAAGCTGGAGAGAGGCAAGGTCCAACTTGTGGAGAGCATTGGATGCCGCTCTAAAGATTAGATTTTCTTCTATGGGTAGAAGAGAGCCCCCGAAAGACTTACTAGGAAAGTAACACGAAGAAATGCATTTGGAAAGGGTTTTTTTTTTGGTGGCCAGATGATGATGTATTGCTTAGTAAAGAGTAGGGAATCCAGGGACTTTCTTGTTGGTCCAGTGGTTGAGAGTCTGTCTTGCATTGCAGGGAACATGGGTTTGATCCCTGGTCAGGGAACTAGGATCTCATATGATGCAGAGAAACTAAGCCCATATGCTGTGGCTACTGAGACCGTGTGCTCTGGAGCCCGTGCCACAGCTAGATGGGCCGAGCACTGCAACAAAAGATCCCATGTGACGCAACTAAGACCTGATACAGCTAAATAAGTAAATAAAATAAAACAAAGAACTATTCAGAATAGGAAGTCCAAGGTAAGAGGATCAGGGCACAAGTCAAGATAGATGCAATCAAGGTCATCAGAAGGAGCTTAGATGAGAGATGATAAGGAAGTAAATCAACATAGCTTGGATGGAAAATGGATATAGAAGACTGATTTTCAAATGCTTGGCTTAGGTAATAAGATAGATGGTGGTAACAATTATTAAGAAAAGGAAGAGTTGGTTTAGGGGGAAAAAAGTAGTAAATGCGATTGTGGATATCTTGAATTTGAGATGCCCATGGGACATCTAAGTGGCCTTTGATATTTTCCACCATTAAAAAGCCAGCTGCATTTCTTTCTTACAGGAAGGATTTTCTCTGACAACAGTATCAAAAGATATCAACCAACAAGGGAGTCAAGCTTTCCAATTCACAGTGTCAAACATTTGAGAATTCTTCAGCATGTAGATCAGAATGGTTTTCTACCTTGCAGGGAGACCAAAGAATTTAGACCTTCTCAACAGAAATTTGATAAACATAGTACTTCAATATGCAACAACAGGAATTTATCCATATCTCTATCATCACATGATAGAACAATCTTGTATTTAGCTCAAAATATTGCCCTATAATTCACAATTTTTATAATTTTATGTATTCTTTAGCTTAATTGACTCTTTTTTGAAGCTAGACTTCTAGAGAATGGAAGCAATGGGTCAATTTACACTCTGGTGCAAGCTCCTGAATCTTGATAACTATTCTAGAATGTTTTCCTGTCATCACAGCTAGAATATACTCCTGCACAAAAAGTAAACTCCAAACCACATTTATTAATCCTATAATCCTTCAGCGTTTTACACTTTCTAAAGCTCCTTCTGTTTCTTGGCAATGAAGCTGGGAAAAATGCTTCTTTCTTCATATTATCCTCATGTTTATATCTGCTAAAGAAAAGTACTCTTTCAACCTAACTGTTTCAGAAAATTTTCCACATACTTTTTTCTTATAGCTAAATTTTAATAAGTAGTGTTTTGTTAAGTCTTAACAATTACCAAAGTGGAGTTTTTCTTTGAATTACACTAAATTTATAATAAATCTATTTTTAAAATAACATTTTAAAAACTGCATGGAAATGTGGACAGAATATGAAGCAGAGAAGGTAAAGTATAACTAACATCTTGGTTCAACTGGTTTATGAATTGGCTTCTCACATGGAAGAACTTCAAAGAACACTAGCAAAGTATTTTTCATTGCAACTTGATCATTGTGCAGTTACTGTAATGTGGAAATTATTTTAATATGTATGTAACTTGAACATGATATAAAAACATAACTTGGATCATGAATAAGATCATGAAAGCTGACTAGAAATTCCAGAAATAGATCTCAGGAGCCACTTGGGAATGTAGCATATGGCATTTCAGATCAATAGGAAAAACCTAGGTTTATATGGTAAGTGTTTTGAGAGAGCTCACTAAGATTTGAAATAAAATAAATTTAGATTCTCCCCTAATTTACACATTTAGAAAAGACAGAGGAACCAGAGATCAAATTGCCAACATCTGTTGGATCATAGAAAAAGCAAGAGAATTCCAGAAAAACATCTACTGCTGCTTTATTGATTACACCAAAGCCTTTGACTGTGTGGATCACAACAAACTGTGGAAAATTCTACCAGACCACCTTATCTGCCTCCTGAGAAATCTGTAGGCAGGTCAAGAAGCAAGTTAGAACTGGACATGGAACAACAGACTTCCAAACTGGGAAAGGAGTACATCAAGGCTGTATATTGTCACCCTGGCTTATTTAAGTTATATGCAGAGTACATCAGGCAAAATGTTGGACTGGATGAAGCACAAGCTGGAATCAAGATTTCCAGGAGAAATATCAATAACCTCAGATACACAGATAACACCACCATTATGGCAGAAAGTGAAGAGGAACTGAAGAGCTTATTGATGAAAGTGAAAGAGGAGAGTGAAAAAGTGAAAAAAACTCAAAAAAACAAAACAAAACAAAACCCCAAAACTAAGATCATGACATCTGGTCCCATCTGCTACTGCTGCTAGGTTGCTTCAGTCATGTCCAACTCTGTGCAACCCCAGAGACGACAGCCCACCAGGCTCCCCTGTCCCTGGGATTCTCCAGGCAAGAACACTGGAGTGGGTTGCCATTTCCTTCTCCATCTGGCCCCATCACTCCATGGCAAATAGATGAGGAAACAATGGAAACAGTGACAGACGTTATTTTGGGGGGCTCCAAAATGACTTCAGATGGTAACTGCAGCCATGAAATTAAAAGATGCTTACTCCTTGGAAGAAAAGCTATGAGCAACCTAGACAGCATATGAAAAAGCAGAGACATTACTTTGCCAACAAAGGTCCGTCCAGTCAAAGCTATGGTTTTTCCAGTAGTCATGTATGGATGTGAGAACTGGACTATAAAGAAAGCTGAGCACCAAAGAGCTGATGCTTTTGAACTGTGGTGTTGGAGAAGACTCTTGAGAGTCCCTTGGACTGCAAGAAGATCAAACCAGTCAATCCTAAAGGAAATCAACCCTGAATATTCATTGGAAGGACTGATGTTGAAGCTGAAACTCCAATACTTTGGCCACCTGATGCAAAGAACTGACTCACTGGAAAAGACCCTGATGCTGGGAAAGATTGAAAGCAGGAGGAGAAGGGGACAACAGAGGATAAGATGGTTGGATGGCATCACCAGCTCTATGGACATGAGTTTGAGCAAGCCCTGGCAGTTGGTGATGGACAGGGAAGCCTGGTGTGCTACAGCCTGTGGGGTCACAAAGAGTCAGACACAACTGAGTAACTGAACTGAACTGAACTACTTTATACTAAGTTCTAGACAGATAAAAGATCTAAATGTGAAAAGATAACTAAACCAATCAAAAGCCACAAAAATATGAAAATATATGAAGAGAACAAAGGAGATTTGATGTCAACAATTATCAGAGAAAGAAATCTTGATATTGTTGCTGTTGTCCATTGAGTGGTAATGCCATCCAGCCATCTCATCCTCTGTTGTCCCCTTCTCCTCCTGCCTTCAGTCTTTCCCAGCATCAGGGTCTTTTCTTCTGAGTTGGTTCTTCATATGTGGCCAAAGTATTAGAGCTTCAGCTTCAGCATCAGCCCTTTCAATGAATATTCAGGGTTGATTTCCTTTAGGATCAACTGTTTTCATCTTCCAAGGGATTCTCAAGAGTCTTCTTCAATACCACAGTTCAAAAGCTTGTGATACTGGACATCTGCAAAATGTCAGTACTGGATACCATATATGTTTGATAGAATGTCTTGAGGTTTATTTCCCATCAAAAGAAAATCTGTACAAAAGAAATTCAATTTTTTCATCAAAACGTAATTTACAGTTTCAGAATAAAGTGTTGGAACTGACTCTTGGTAAAGAAGTGAAGATGAATTTTGAAAATACAATACCTTATGGTTCATTTTGGATAAAAGATAAGAATGGTTATCCCGAGTGTGCTGAAGTCTCATTCACTCCTGTGGCTTTAATACCACCTATAAGCTGGTGGTTCCCAAACCCATGCCAGAGATGCTCTTCAGGCCACATACACGTAGTTGCTCAGCCCTGGAAGTCTCCACACACACATATGATGGGAAGAACTTTTTCCTTAGAACCCCAGGTTCACATTTGCCTACCTGGTATTTCCACTTGTGTGTCCTAAACTTACCATGTCCCTCCAAAAATCCTCTGGTTTCACTGTCACTCTCAACCAGCTCAGCCCACTCCTGTCCACCACAGTGAACTGTTTAGTTTTCCCAAATTAAAATTCAGTAGGAGTGTTTATTTTACCTCCAACATATCCCAAACATATCCACCTTTCCACGTCTTACTACCACCTTTGTCCAAACCACCGCGACTTCTCGTGCTTCTCGTACTGCTGAACTTGGTACCATGTCTCCAGGGCTTTCCAGATGGCGCAGTTGGTAAGTGAGTGTTTGTCACTCAGTCGTGTCCAACTCTTTGTGACCCCATGGACTATAGCCTGCCAAGACCACCAAGGCGCCACTGTCCATGGAATTTTCCAGGCAAGAATACTTGAGTGGGTTGCCATTTCCTTCACCAGGGGATCTTCCCAACCCAGGGATTGAACCTGTATCTCCTGAGTCTCCTGCATTGGCGGGTTCTTTACCAACTGCCAGCCTTCCTTGGTGACTCAGATGGTAAAGAATCTGCCTGCTAGGCAGGAAACCCTATAGTCCTTGGTGTGGCAAAGAGTCGGACAGGACTGAGACTGTACACACACGCACCATGCTTCCACTTTAGTGAAAGAAAGTGAAGTCGCTCAGTCGTGTCCGACTCTTTGCTACCCCATGGACAGCAGCCTGCACCAGGCTCCTCTATCCATGGGATTTTCTAGGCAAGAGTACTGGAGTGGGTTGCCATTTCCTTCTCCAGGGAATCTTCCCAACCCAGGGATCGAACCCAGGTCTCCCGCATTGTAGACAGACGCTTTACCACCTGAGCCACCTTCCACTCTAGGCCCTCACAATTTGTTTTCTGCACAGTGGTCAGAGTAACCCTTCTATGTCATGAACTATGCCACCCCCCTACTTAAATAGCCCTCTAACGGCATCTTGTTGAATCTACAGTAAATCTTAACTTCTCCCTCTGGCCTGCAAAGCCCTGGTTCACCTGGCTTCTGCTTTCCTCTCTGACACCATCACATACCACTTTCTTTCTTGTCCACTCTACATCAGTCCACTGGCCTTCATCCTGGTCCTCACCTCTATCATTATATAGCTGATTCCCTTTGGTCATTTGGGTCTCAGCTTAAATAAGAACTAATCACACAAGCCATCTGTAACCATCCAATCTAGCTACTACCAGTCACTCCTACCATACCATCCTGTTTAATTCTGCATATGGCATTTATTAACATCAACTGTCTCCAGTTTTTTATGACCTGTTGGTTTCTCCTGACTTGCAAGTATTATAAATTATGAGAGTAGGAATCTCAACTGTCCTTCACCACTGTCCCCTGAGGGCAAGATAGTGCCAACATATATAAGTAGGCATTCAAAAAAAAATTTGCTGAGTGAGTAAAGAAATAAGAACAAGCTCCAAGGTATGACCAGGTAAACGGGCGGTCCAAGTAAATTTGTGGGAAGCTGAAGGTTGTTGAATGTTAAAAGGTAGGTTTTTTCATGTGGGCTATTCTTATAGACTCTAAATCTATTCATGATGATGCCGAGAAGTCCTCAAATCTCTAAGGCTATTTCTCCACACTTTTTCCTCGGAGCAGAATAATTTCCTTTCCATCCAAACTCCTCCATACCTATCAAGAGATTTAGCTCAAATGCTATCTCATCAGTGAAGACTTCTAATCTGTTCAATTCTGTTCTTTTGTTTTTTGGATTCATTTCTCTCTCAACGCCTATGCCTAATCTCTCCATTACATATATCAGAATATAGGGTAACTATTACACTTCTCCTCCTCAATCAAATTTCATACAGAAGATAATTAGTAAATTTTATGTTTCATATATATGTTTACAAATTATACATACTCATATTTATATTAAATATATGTGTGTGTGCTCAGTCACTTGGTCATCTCCAACTTTGTGTGGCCCCATGAACTGCCAGACTGCCAGGCTCCTCTGTCCCTGGAATTATCCAGGCAAGAAAACTGGAGTCGGTTGCCATTCCCTTCTCCAGGGGATCTTCCCAACGCAGAGATCGAACCTGGGTCTCTTGCATCTCCTGCACCGGCAGGCGGATTCTTTACCACTAGCGCCACCTGGGAAGCCCATATTAGATATATACAATAGATATATACTCACATTTATGTTAAATCTGTTTAGAGTATCTTAAAGACAAAGGCTATTCTTCTAAAAATAATTTTATTTTATCCACTTATTGTTTGGTTGCATTTGGTCTTCACTGTTGCACGAGAGGGCTACTCTATAGCGTGCGGGGCCTTAGCTGCCCTGCGGTATTTGGAATCTTCCCAGACCAGGGATCAAACCCATGTCCCCTGCACTGGTAAGCGGATTCTTAACCACTGCACCACTAGGGAAGTCCAAAGGCTATTCTTAACTTGAACTTTAAAATTTTCAAAGGTTCATATATTATTGTGCATGTCCCTTAGATCACCAAAATATTTCTGAAGATAATTATTATTTTTATTTAAAAAGCAATATTTCTCATATTGTGCTACACTTGTAGTCCCTAGTGGCTCACACGGTAAAGCGGCTGCCTGCAATGCGGGAGACCCGGGTTCGATTCCTGAGTCGGGAAGATCCCCTGGAGAAGGAAATGGCAATCTACTCCAACACTCTTGCGTTGAAAATCCCATGGACGGTGGAGCCTGATAGGCTACAGTCTATGGGGTCACAAATTGTCGGACACGACTGAGCGACTTCCCTTTCACTTTAAATTGGGCTGTTCTAAAATTTTTCTAAGTTATCTTCATTGGGAAGACAGCATTAGCCAATACTGACAATATTATTGTGTTAGTATTATTGCTGCTGCTACTGCTAAGTCGCCTCAATCGTGTCTGACTCTGTGCGACCCCATAGACAGCAGCCCACGAGGCTCCCCCGTCCCTGGGATTCTCCAGGCAAGAACACTGGAGTGGGTTGCCACTTCCTTCTCCAATGCATGAAAGTGAAAAGTGAAAGTGAAGACGCTCAGTCGTATCCGACTCTTAGCGACCCCATGCACTGCAGCCCACCAGGCTCCCCGTCCGTGGGATTTTCCAGGCAAGAGTACTGGTGTGTGTTGCCATTGCCTTGCTGCTGCTACTGCTGCTAAGACGCTTCAGTCGTGTCCGACTCTGTGCGACCCCATAGACGGCAGCCCATCAGGCTCCTCCATCCATGGGATTTTCCAGGCAAGAGTACTGGAGTGGGGTACCATTGCAGATGTAAATAAACTGAAATGTGGTATTCAGAGCCCTCTAGTGGCATAATTCTTAATAGACCCATTGAAAAGGAAGACATAATTTGGACCATCTTCTAAATTTGAGATTTAATTTTAAATTAACAAAGTACTAAATACTTGGTATTTATAATCATATCATGTAACAGGCATAATTCAGGTATTTGGGGCCATAAATTCCTACATTACTATACTAAAATTTGCCTTGCAATCGGCCTCCAAATTTGTTAAAAAGATATAGCATTTACTTAATAGCTTTGCTTTATTAAAAAGAAATGTAGTCATACATTAAAATATGCCAACCTAAAATTATAAAAATAAGCAACTTATCCTAAAGAAAACGTTTTAAAAATAGAGAATTCTCTTCCTTTAAAGACAAACACAGTAAGTCTGCCTACTGATCTTACAGTTCAGTTCAGTTCAGTCGCTCAGTCGTGTCCGACTCTTTGTGACCCCATGAATCACAGCACGCCAGGCCTCCCTGTCCATCACCAACTCCCGGAGTTCACTCAAACTCACGTCCATCGAGTCCGTGATGCCATCCAGCCATCTCATCCTCTGTCGTCCCCTTCTCCTCCTGCCCCCAATCCCTCCCAGCATCAGAGTCTTTTCCAATGAGTCAACTCTTCGCATGAGGTGGCCAAAGTATTGGAGTTTCAGCTTTAACATCAGTCCTTCCAAAGAACACCCAGGGCTGATCTCCTTTAGAATGGACTGGTTGGATCTCCTTGCAGTCCAAGGGACTCTCAAGAGTCTTCTCCAACACCACAGTTCAAAAGCATCAATTCTTCAGCACTCAGCTTTCTTCACAGTCCAACTCACATCCATACATGACTACTAGAAAAACCATAGCCTTGACTAGACGGACCTTTGTTGGCAAAGTAAATGTCTCTGCTTTTGAATACGCTATCTAGGCTGGTCATAACTTTTCTTCCAAGGAGTAAGCGTCTTTTAATTTCATGGCTGCAGTCACCATCTGCAGTGATTTTGGAGCCCAAAAATATAAAGTATGACACTGTTTCCACTGTTTGTCCATCTATTTCCCATGAAGAGATGGGACTAGATGCCATGATTGTAGTTTTCTGAATGTTGAGCTTTAAGCCAGCTTTTTCACTCTCCTCTTTCACTTTCATCAAGAGGCTTTTAGTTCCTCTTCACTTTCTGCCATACAGGTAGTCCCTAATTTATATACATTCACACAAACACATGTACACATACACACACAAGTTGAAGTTTCATGAATTTATATGCCAGCTTTTAAATTTTATAATGTATTTTGCCACACCAAGAAAACAGTGTTATGAGTGAATTTAGGGTTAGGATGGTTTCTATGTTGCTGTGAGTATAAAGGAACATGAACCTCACCACCATCCATAAATACTGCTTCACATTCTGAGTTCCAGCTGGATTGCAAGAAGCACATTTCTGAGGCTGCTGTGAAGTTAGAAGTGAAAGTTTCCTGTCACCACATGTACATATACCAGATCACTCCAGGGGTCACAACTGCGGAGGAGAGGGTCCCAAGAATTCCCGGTGATAAGCTTGTAGATTCCCTAAAGTAGCGCAAATGGTTCCAACACAGCCAACTGTAACAGAGTCTTAATTAAGCGCCTCCAAAACACAGAACAATCTTAAGGTGGGTTCCGGCTGACTCTTTCATATGGCAAGTGTTCTTACACAAGTTATTCACAACAAACCAAGTTAGGGCCTACTTTTAATCACTTAACCACCCATATTCGCTTACTCCTTCATCCATTCAACAAACATTTAGGAACTTCCCTGGGGGTCCTTCTCATAGTCTTCATGGGCTTCTCAAGGCAAGAACACTGAAGTGGTTTGCCATTCCCTTCTCCAGTGGACCGCATTTTGTCAGAACTGTCTACCATGACCTGTCTTGGGTGGCCCTGCACAGCATAGCTCATGGATTCGAGCAAACTCCGGGAAGTAATGAAGGACAGGGAAATATAGCATGCTGCAGTCCATAGGGTTGCAAGGAGCCAGATACAACATAGTGATTGACAACAACAACTGGCAGTCCAGTGGTTGAGACTTCGCCTCACAATGCAGGGGGTGCAAGTTTGACCCCTGGTCAGACAGCTAAGACCCCACATGATTTGAAGCCAAAAAGCAAAACATAAAAAATAGAAGCAATATTGTTACAAATTCAATAAAGACTTTAAAACTGGTCCACATTACAATTGTACTCATCTCACATGCTAGCAAAGTAATGTTCAAAATTCTCCAAGCCAAGCTTCAGCAATATGTGAACCGTGAAATCCAGATGTTCAAGTTGGTTTTAGAAAAGGCAGAGGAACCAGAAATCAAATTGCCAACATCTGCTGGATCATGGAAAAAGCAAGAGAGTTCCAGAAAAACATCGATTTCTGCTTTATTGACTATGCCAAAGCCTTTGACTGTATGGATGACAAAAGACTGTGGAAAATTCTGAAAGAAATGGGAATACCAGACCACTTTATCTGCCTCTTGAGAAATCTGTTTGCAGGTCAGGAAACAACAGTTAGAACTGGACATGGAACAACAGACTAGTTCCAAATAGGAAAAGGAGTACATAAAGGCTGTATATTGTCACCCTGCTTATTTAACTTATATGCAGAGTACATCACACAAAATGTTGGACTGGAGAAAGCACAAGCTGGAATCAATACTGCCGAGAGAAATATCAATAACCTCAGATATGCAGATGACATCACCCTTATGGCAGAAAGTGAAGAACTAAAGAGCCTCTTGATGAAAGTAAAAGAAGAGAGTGAAAAAGTTGGCTTAAAGCTCAACATTCAGAAAACTAAGATCATGGCATCCAGTCCCATCACTTCATGGCAAATAGATGAGGAAACAGTGGCTGACTTTATTTTTCTGGGCTCCAAAATCACTGAGATGATGACTGCAGCCAAGAAATTAAAAGACCCTTGTTCCTTGGAAGAAAAACAATGACCAACCTAGACAGCATATGAAAAAGCAGAGATTACTTTGTCAACAAAGGTCCTTCTAGTCAAGGCTATGGTTTTTCCAGTAGTCATGTATGGATGTGAGAGTTAGACTATAAAGAAAGCTGAGCACCAAAGAATTGATGCTTTTGAACTGTGGTGTTGGAGAAGACTCTTGAAAATCCCTTGGACTTTAAGGAGATCCAACCAGTCCATTCGAAAGGAGATCAGTCCTGGGTGTTCATTGGAAGGACTGATGTTGAAGCTGAAACTCCAATACTTTGGCCACCTCATGCAAAGAACTGACTCACTGTAAAAGACCCTGATGCTGGGAATGATTGAAGGCGAGGGAGAAGGGGATGACAGAGGATGAGATGGTTGGATGGCATCATCGACTCAATGGACATGAGTCTGGGTAAAACTCCCAAAGTTGGTGATGGACAGTGAGGCCTGGCATGCTTTGGTCCATGGGGTCGCAAAGAGTCAGACACGACTGAGCAACTGAACTGAAGAAAATCTTAAAAAAAAAAATACATTATTGATTCCTATCACATACTAGGACCTGTGTTTACTGAAAATGTTAAGTGTATCAAGATATTCTTATCCTTAAGATCATACCTTAGTGTTTAAGTTAACAATTCTAATCATTAAACAGAAGGATAGGAGCATAGTAAAAAGACATCTAATTTAGCCTCACAATAAGCAGAGAACCTTGTGGAGGTAAGATTGAAGGTAATGGAATGAAATTTATATTTTAAAGCTGGACAAGAAAATGTAAGCATAGCATATTCCCTGCCTGCACTGGCCCTCCCTACTGTACAATGGGCATACGCATTATGCATTGGCCAGACCTCCTGAAACATGGGAATGCTTACCACAAACATCAGTGTTTTCACCCTTTCTTCTGAGGTCGGTAAGGTAAGTTATTGAAGGTTAGCATTCTTCCCAACTATGTAAGGGGTTGATGGTGCTTTACTGCTCACTTTGCACATACTTACCCAGATTATGTATCTTTGGTGAACTTCATGTAAATGTCAGTGTATTTTTTTAATGTACGATCCTTTGCCTCGAAAATGTAGGTGACTATGCCTTGACTTCTAACAAGTGGAACAGTTCTCAGAGCTTCTGAGAGTCTGTCTCCCAGGTTGTAATGATCAAATTGGCTCAAATAAAATTCTTTTTTTTCTTAACTCAGTCATTAACTGAATTTTTACCAACAAATGTAAATCTTAAAAGACAAGTAGATGTTAGGCAAAGTGGATGAGGCTGATGGGAGGAAGGGAATTTCATAAGGACAGAATAGCAAGTGGAGTATCATGAACAGAGGCTTATCATGAATTTTCCATTTCTAAAACCAAAAACAGAAAAGGAAATATTGAGTTGGCCAAAAAAGTTTGTTTGGGATTTTCCATATGATGTTACTGAAAAATCCAAATGAACGTTTTGGCCAACCCAATATGTTGTTTCATTTTTTATTAGGAAAGGAATGTATGTTCAGTACTTATTTATTGAAAAGTCAAACAATACGTAAGTATAAAGAGAATAAAAAATAACTGATAGTAACACCATCCTGGGGCTTCCCAGGTGATGTAGTGGTAAAGAATCTGCCTGCCAATGCAGGAGATGCAAGAGACATGGTTTCAACCCCTGGGTCAGGAAGATCCCCTGGAGGAGGAAATGGCAATCCATTTCAGTATTCTGGCCTGGAAAATTCCTTGGATAGAGGAGCATGGCAGTCTATAGTCCATGGAGCCAAAAAGAGTCAGACGTAACTGAGCGACTAAGCACAACACACCATCCCAACTTTCTCATACTCCCTCTCCTCCTGACCCCAAGAGAGCCTCTGTTCAGTTAAGCAGGCTGTCAGATTTTGCTCTATGATTTCACAAATAAGAATTTTTTCCCTAGCTCAGACAATAAAGAATCCACCTAGAGTTTCGGGAGACCTGGGTTCAATCCCTGGGTTAGCAAGATCCCCTGGAGGAGGGCATGGCAACCCACTCCAGTATTCTTACCTGGAGAACCTCTGTGGACAGAGGAGCCTAGTGGGCTACAGTCCATGGGGTTACAAAGTATTGGACACGACTGAGCAACTAAGCACAGCACAGGACATTGCAAATATCGTTTCATTCTTCAAAAAAAAATCTTAACAAAGCATCTTAGGTATTTTTCCATATAAAAGTTATAGGTTCTAGTCCAAGATGGCAACGTAGGAGGATCCGGAAGCCATCTCCTCCCACAGACACACTGAATCCACAGCTGCACATGGAAAATTTTCTCTTAGAAAGAACAAAACAAAACACCCAAAAGCTAACTGAGTAACTCCTACACATTGTGCAAGTGGGAAAACGTCCATACTGAAGTGGGTAGCTGAGGCTGGGACATAATCTCACCATAAACCCACCCCTGTGCAGCAATCCACAATCAGGAGGGAACTCACAAGCAAGAGGAGGAACAGAGAATTTGAATACCACATCAGGCCTCAGCTTTTAACACCCGCACCTGAGACACTAGCCCCTTAAATACCTAGCTTTGAAAGCCGATAGGACTTACTTCCACCAGGACCATAAGGCTATGCGAACTGAGAAGCAGCTATTTAAGAGCCCCCTGCACAGAATCACCTGCCCCAGGGCCCAGAGCAAAGGGGGCCAGCTGAAAAGCAACCTGATTTTCTGTGGAAGAGGCTTATTTGGTTATTTTAAAGTGTAGGCCTGAGGGGCAGGCATGTACTATACCACAAACCTAGGGAACTTATGCGTAGAAGGCAATGGCAACCCAGTCCAGTACTCTTGCCTGGAAATCCCACGGGCAGAGGAGCCTGGTGGGCTGTAGTCCATGGGGTCGTGAAGAGTCAGACACGACTGAGCGACTTCACTTTCACTTTTCACTTTCATGCATTGGAGAAGGAAATGGCAACCCACTCCAGTGTTCTTGCCTGGAGAATCCCAGGGACGGAGGAGCCTGGTGGGCTGCCGTCTATGGGGTCACACAGAGTCAGACATGACTGAAGCAACTTAGCAGCAGCAGCAGCAGGGAACTTATGAATTACACTTCCAAAACAGAGGCCAGTGGCTACCATATCTTTGTGCTTTCCTTTTATTTTGCTCAAAGATTGCCAGTATCTCCCCCAAAGGAGCTTGTATCACTGAGGGGCTAACCCTAGGTCTCCTGGCTCTGGTGGCTGGTGGGGCTCACATGCACAGATCCCACTAGATTGAAACAAACAAAAAAAGAGTTCTTAACTGGTAGACTACCACCCCTAGGGCACAGCAGAGAGGACAGGCCCAGAAGCTCAGTGTGAAACAGTCCTAATGGTTTATCAGCTATGATGGTTTATGGCTTAAGGGGCGGGCTTCCAACTGAACACACATCTGACAGCCCATTATAATCCTCCCTAGAGACTTTGGAAGGCAGGCACAATCGGTTTTGAGCACCAGTATTTCTCAGGGGAAGCTTGTTCATGTATCTGGCACCCTGGTTTTTACATCTGGTATACAGGTGACTCAGTGGTAAAGAATCAACCTGCCAAACAAGAGATATATGTTCAATTCCTGGGTCGGGAAGATCCCCTGGAGAAGAAAATGGTAACCTACTTCCGTATTCTTGCCTGGAAAACCCCATGGACAGAGGAGCCTAGTGGGCTACACATGGGGTCACAAAGAATTGGACGTGACTTAGCTACTAAATAACACCACCACCACCCCCCTGGTTTTTATGGCTGCTACCCAGGGAGTGACCTTTGAGTGCTTGGTTCTGGTGGCCAGTAGGGCATGTATTCATTAGTTCAACAGGATGGTAGCAAGGAAAGAAGTAGCTTTTAACTATGACCTCAAGGCTCAGCTCAGAGGGAGTAGAAAATTCCAAAAGACCATCTCTCAGTCTGCTCCTGAGGGAGGACAAATATATGCATATTTGTATATTTTTAAAGTTGTTGCTTGGCAATTCCCTGTTGGTCCAGTAGTTAGGACTCTATACTTTCACTACTGAGGGCACGGATTCAATCCCCAGTCAGGGAACTGAGATGCTGCAAGCCATGAAGCTCAACCAAAAACAAAGAAAAAAAGGTTGTTGATTGAAGGTCTGGCTTCAGCATGGACCTAGGCGCTGACTGAGCTCCTTCCTTCTCGG
The DNA here is from genome assembly GCF_016772045.2 of Ovis aries. Classification (NCBI taxonomy): domain Eukaryota; kingdom Metazoa; phylum Chordata; class Mammalia; order Artiodactyla; family Bovidae; genus Ovis; species Ovis aries. The sequence continues at coordinate 190,482,994 of NC_056056.1, read as the reverse complement.
ACACTGACAGCTCTTGGCACACCCTCAACTACGGAGAGTCACTAAAAATAAAGCAGGCGCGTGTACAATCACAAAGAATTGAGAGGAAACCAAAGCAGTGTTGAAGGATAAATTTCATCTCCTACACAAGGCTTCTCCTTCAACACTGGGAGAGATGGCTGTTTTATCTAACCAATATGGAGAGTCAAGGAAAGTGAAGACACAGAGGAATATATTCCAAACAAAAGAAAAACATAAAACCTCAGAAAAAGACTTTAATGATTTACCTGACTAAAGACTCAGATGAAAAGTCATAGAGATGCTCACTGAGCCTAGGAGAAGAATAAAGGAACATACTGAGAATTTTAACAAAGATAAAATATAAGAAAGTACCACATAGAAGCCATGGAGCTGAAGAATACAATAACTGAACTGAAAAAATACAATAGAGAGATTCAACAGCATACTAGATAAAGGAGGAGAAAAGGACCAGAGAATCCACAGACAAGGCAGTAGAACTCACCCAAGCAAAAAGAAAAAAGAATGAGAAAAAGTAAAGATAGCTTGAGAGACTTATGGAACAACATCAAGCAGAGCAACATTTGCATTATAGGGGTCCCAGATGGACAGGAGAGAGAGAAGGGCCAGAAAACTTATTTGAAGACGTAATGGATGAAAACGTCCCAACCTGGGGGATGAAACAGACAACCAGAACTAGGAAGCCCGGAGAGTTCCAAGAAAAGATAAATTCAAAGAAGCTCACACCAAGATATATTATAACTAAAGCACCAAAAGTTAAAGACAGGGAAGAATCTTAAAAGCAGCAAGATAAAACTTATTACATACAAAAAGTAAAAACCTGAAGTGAGGTCGCTCAGTCATGTCTGACTCTTACAAAGGAGCTTCCATACGACTATAAGCATAGTTTCCAGCAGAAAATCTGTAGGCCAGAAGAGAGTGGAATAATATATTCAAAGAGCTATTAATAAAAGAAAAAAAAAGTAAGAATACTCTACCCAGCAACATTTTCATTCAGAACAGATGAAGAGTCTTCCAGACAAGCAAAAACTAAAAAAGTTCATTGCCACTAGATCAGCCTTACAAGAAATGTTAAAGGTATTGCCTTAAGCTGAAATGAAAGGGCGTTAGTTAGCAACAGGAAAACATGGAAATATAAATCTCATTGGTAAAGCAAAATATATAGTAAAATTCAGAATAATATAAAAATGGTGGGTTAATCATTTATAAAGCTAGTATGAATGTTAAAAGACAAAGTAGTAAAATAAACATAGCTGTAATAATTTAGAGACACACAAGATAAAAATATGTAAATTATGACATCAAAAACATAAAATGTAGCAGTGAGGAGTAAAAATGTGGAACTTCAGAATGCATTCAAATTTAAGTTGTTACCAATTTAAAATACATTGCTATAAATAAAAGTTGCTTTATGTAAGTCTCATGGTAACCATAAAGCAAAAATCTACTGTAAATACACAAAAGATAAAGATAAAAGAATCTAAGCATACCAGTCTAGAAAACCATCAAATTGCAAAGAAAGAGAAGAAGAAAAGAAGAAAGGAACAGAGGAATTACAAAATAACCAGAAAACAATTACCATGATAGCAATAAGTATATACTTATTAATAATTATCTTAAATGTACATAGGATAAATTTTCCAGTCATCACAAGATTGTAGAGTGGTTGGATGGATAAAAACACAAGACCCAGCAATGTGCTGCCTATAAGAAACTCACTTTACATGTAAAGACATACATTGATTGAAAGTGAAAGGATGAAAAGAGATATTCTAGAAACCAAAAGAAACCTCGGCAGCTATACTTTTATCAGCAAAAATAGGTTTTAAGACAAAGAGTGTAGTAAAAGACAAAGAAGGTCATTACATAATGATAAAGGAGTCAATCTAATAAAATATAGCATTTGTAAATATTTACAAATCCCAACATAAGAGAACCTTATATATGTATATATATATATACATATATATATATCAAATTAGACATAAAGGGAGAAATAGAAAGCAATACAATAATATTAACAGTAAGAGCCTTTAATATCCTAATTTTATCAATGGATAGATCATCCAGACAAAAACCAATAAGGAAACATTGGCCTTAAACAACACATTAGACAAGACAGACTTAACAGACATAAACAGAATATCCCACCCAAAAGGATCGGAATACATGTTCTTAAGTATACAAGGAACATTTTTCCAGGATAGATCATTTGTTACATCACAGAATAAATCTTAATAAACCTTATGCAGACTGAACTCATATCAAGCATATCTGATGACAATGGTAGGAAACTAGAAATCAATTACAAGAAAAAAACTAGAAAATTCACAAATATGTGTAGATTAAACAACATGCTACTGAACAACCAATGAGTCAAAGAAGAAATTAAAAAAATATCTTGAGACAAATGAAAATGGAAATAGAATACACCAAAACTTACGGGATAAGGTGAAAGCAGTTGTAAGACAGAATTTCACAGCACTAAATGTTTACATCAAGAAACAAAAAAGATCTCAGGATAAACAACTAACATTAAACCTCAAGAAATTAGAAAAAAAAAAAAAGAAGCCCAAAATGAATAGAAAGAAATAACAAAGATAGGAGCAGAAATAAATGAAAGAGACTAAAAGGACAATGAAAAGATCAGTAAAACTAAGGTCCCTTTTTTTTTGCAAAGATAAACAAAATTGACAAAGCTTTAGGTAGATTTGCAAAGAAAAACCCTAAACCTCCCTCCTAACCCTATCTCCTAAACCCTAGCTCATACCTGTACCCTTACCTATACAATAAAACCTAACTTAACCTTAACCAAAAGCCATAAAATCATATATCATATAATCATATACCTATAGTTATAAACCATAGACATAAACCTAATCATAACCAGAAATTGAAATGAAAACCATAGTACATACATTGTAACAAGAAACTGAAATCAGAGCCATAAACCATAGTTTATAACCAGAAACAATATATTATAACCAGAAACCATAACCATAAGCCATCAACCATAATAATTAACTATAACCACAATTAAAATATAAACCAAAAATGATAAATCATGTACCATAATCATAAACTCTAACCTTAACCTAGCCCTAGGTCAGTTCCCATACCACTCTTCAGCCCTAATCTTAGTCCTCTAAATCACCAACTCCAATCTAATCAAATCATACAAAGACACCACAGAAAGAAAACTATATATTAACATTCCTTCTAAACAAAGATATAAGAATCTTTCACAAAATAATAGCAATATAAACCAACAGCATCTTGAAAAGACTGTGCATCATAAGCAAGTGTCTCAATACCAGAAACTCCAGGTATATTCAGCCAAGCAATATAATAAATTATTAAATGAAATCCAAGCAATGTAATACAAGACAATTATGTCATGATCATATAACTTGATGCAGAAAAAGCTTTAAACAAATACTAGTGTTATTTCATCATATAAGCACTAACAAAAAGGAGGAGGAAAAGGAGATTCATTCAATATGATACAAAACATTAGAAAAAAACACATAGCAAACATCATGCTCAGTCCTGAGGACAGAAAGGTTTACCTCTGAATTCAGTACCAGATTAAGATGCTGACTTTTACCATTGTTACAATATTGTACTGAAAGTTCTGACCAGGGCAATGAAGACAGACATAAAAGTTGTCCACATATGAAAGGAGAGGTAAAGCCATATCTATTCACAGACAGTGACAGTATCTTATATATATAACTTCCCAAAGAATCAACAAAAAATCACTTGAGCTAGTCAACTAATTCAGAAAAGTTTTTTTTTCCTTTCTTTTTTTTTAAATTTATATTTTTAAAATTTTAAAATCTTTAATTCTTACATGCGTTCCCAAACATGAACCCCCCTCCCACCTCCCTCCCCACAAAGTTATGACAAAATATCAATACACAAAAAACTATTTGTATATACTAGCAATAAATATTCTCAAAAGGAATTTAAGACAATTCCACTTTAAATAATGTCAACACCAGTAAAATACTTGGGAAAAGATTGAATCAATCAAGGTACAAGACTTCTACACTGAAAATCACAAATCATGTCTGAAAGAAATGAAAAAAAAACTAAATGATGTGAAGACATCCCATAGTGATGGAAAGACTTAATATTGTTAAGATGGCAATGTTACATAATGCGATCTACAGATTCAATGTGATTCCTATTAAAATTCCCAAAGGCTTTTGGGGAGAAAAACACAAGTTTATCCTAACATTCATATGAAATTTCAAGGGACTCCAAAGAGCAAAAACAATCTTGGGAGTCAAAGTTGGAGGCTCACTCTTCCCAATTTCACATCTTAGTACAAAGCAACAGTAAATAAAACATTGTGATATTCGCATATAGATATAGATCAATGGAATTGAATGGAGAGCTAAAAAAATATTTTGTTGTTGTCCAGTCGACACGTCCATATATAGCCACTGATTTTTGATAAGGGTGGAAAATAATAAATTGGGGAAAGAATGATTTTATCAACAGATGGTGCTAGGCAACTGACTATGCACACAGGGATGAAACTGAACTCTCATACCACATACAAAAATTAACTCAAAATAGATAAAAAGCTTAGTCAGTTCTCCATATCTGTGGGTTCTGCATCCACAAATTCAACTCACTGTGGATCAAAAATATTCCAAAAAATAATTCAAGAAGGCTCCAAAATGAAAAACTTGAATTTGCCTTGCTGACAACTATTTACATAGCGTTTATATTGTATTAGGTATTGGAAGTAATCAAGAGATGATTTAAAGTATAAGGGATTCCGTGTGTAAGATATATGCAAATATTAAGCTAATTTATATAAGGAACTTGACCATCTGCAAATTTTGGTATCCACAGAGCAGTCCTGGAACCATTCCTCCATGGAATGACTGTATAAATTCAAGAAGAAAAAATGGTGATAAATCTTCATGACCCTGGATTTAGCAATGGTTTCTGTGATTTCACAACAGGGCACAAACAAATGAAAGAAAAAGTAGATAAATTAGATTTCCTCAAAATTAAAAACTTTCATGCCTCAAAAGACATTATCCAGAAAGTAGAAAGAAAGCCCACAGAACGGAAGAAAATATTTGCACATTACACATTTGATAAGAGTCTGTTATTCAGAATACGTCAAGAACTTTTACAACTCATCAACAAAAAGACAAAGAAACTAATTTTTTAAATGGACAAAAGGCCTGCATAGACCCTTCTCCAGATGAGATAAACAAATGGTCCACAAGCACATGAAAAGATGTCAAATATTTTGCTAAGCAAAATAGTGTAAATGATGTGAGGCCATGCACAGTTTTTAGGGTGGTGGTGATTGTGTGCCTTAGTCACCAACTTGTGTTTGACTCTTAGAATCACACAGACTGTAACCTGCCAGGCTCCTCTGTCCATGGGATTTCCCAGGCAAGAATACTGGAGTGCGTTGCCATTTGCTTCTCCAGGGAATCTTTCCAACCCAGAAATCAAACCCAGGTCTCCTGCACTGCAAGCAGATTCTTCACTGTCTGAGCCATCAGGGAAGCCCCTACAAAACGTTAAGGTGTTTGAAAGAGGAGAGCTACAATGACAAGCACCATGTAGTTAATGGAGCAGTATCTGATGAGTGATTTCTTTAAGTCTGTTTGGTGCAAACAGATTGAGCTGGTTATATTTATTCCTCATAAGGATAATAGAAGGAATGGATCCACTGTATACAGTTTAAGGTGTTTAGGATTGTTGTGCTTCGTAGTATACCCTAGCCAGCCAGTTTGAGCAGTACAACTATAAGAACTACAAATCCGTCAATGAGAATTCTACAGGCCCCTTTGGCAGTCACAAGGTGTAACCTGTAGAGGGGCATTTTTACTGTAAAAGCTATTATGCATGCTAATCAGATGAAAATATTGGATCAAGAGTTAGATATGGTTTGGGCTCAGTATTGCATTATTAAAAAGTTTAGTGAACCTATAATATTTTGGATATACACTAGAAGTGGAAGAGATCGTACTAAGATGTTTAAAAAAAGTAAATTCCTGCATTGAGTTGTTTTACTTGGTTTCCTCAGTGTGCTTAGTTAGCTCAGTCATGTCTGACTCTTTGTGACCCCGTGGACTGCAGCCCGCCAGGCTCCTCTGATCATGGGGATTCTCCAGACAAGAATACTGGAGTGGGTTGCCATGCCTTTCTTTAGGGGATCTTCCCAACCCAAGGACTGAACCCAGATCTTGCATTGCAGGAGGTTTCTTTGCCATCTGAACCACCAGGATAGAAATAGTAATTAATGTTGGAACTAGTGTTGTTTTGAATAAGAATGGAATAGAATCAATAGAAAATAAAATAGAAAAGAATCAACTCCATACCAGTCAAAGTGCTAATTAAAAATATCTGTAACATAAATAATGTAGTGATATATAGGGGTAGTGCTTTGAGCTAGTGATTCTTTGAATAGGTGGAATTGCCTGGCTATGGGTATGAGTGATAAGAGTTACGCTGTTAGAGTTAGTAAAGGTGCTGCTAGAGAGCCAGAGAAGATTAATAAAAAGTTAAGGCTGTTGTCATTAAATTGGTTAAGAAGGACTAAGCTAATAAAACTAGTAAACAGAAAGTGGTAGTATTAATTCAAATTATAATATTTCTTCATATTAGTGGTATTAATAGGTATAATAATGAATTTTTAAATTGGAGGTTGAGATTTTGTATGTAATCAATGTAATAGGTGTTTGATACCATTACTAGCAGGGATAATCCTAGTACAGCTTCGCAGTCTGTAAAAACTGATAAGATGATGGGTATTATGCTAGCTAGAGTTAAACAGGTGCTCAGAATTATTAGAGTTGCCATAATAAATAATGACATTATTCCCTCCAGAAATAGCAGGGAGGATATTACACAGGATTGGTATATTAAGACCCCCTAGCGTTAGTTGCTTCAGTCCTGTCCTACTCTTTGCTACCTGCCTGTAGCCCACCAGGCTCCTCTGTCCATAGTATTTCCCAGGCAAGAATAATGGAGTTGGTTGCCATTCCTTTCTCCAGGGTATCTTCCTGACCCAGGGATCAAATCCATGTCTCCTGCTTGGCAGACAGATTTTTTACCATCTGAGCCATCAGGGAAGCCCCCAGGGGAAACTGTAAATACCAGAGTAATATTTATGTAGACTACAGGAACTTGATAATTATGAATTTAATCATAATTTAATGAGTGAAAAAATAAAAACTTGCTTTAATTTAAACCAATTATCATATTTGGTCCACTCTAACCCCTTTTAAGTCCACCTGTAGGCTAAATTTACTGCTAGTGGTGAAATTAGGATTAGTCCTATGAGTATTGCTATTAGATTATTTGTTTGGGATGCTCAGGGGAGGGGCAGAATTTCTAGGTCATACAGAGAAGAAACATAATGGTCGCTATGAAAAATTTGAAGGAAAAGCTGTAGGCATGAGTATCCTATAATGTCAAATCTGCATTTGTAAGGACTTGATTTTTCCATGTGTTTAGTTGGGGAAGTTAGCAATAAATACAAGAGAGCTTTTCTGGATGATGTCTCTTTGTCACTAATACATTGCTAAAATGTTGGTTAATAAGTCCAAGTATAAAAAGAATGCTGAGTCTAAACAGAAGTGTATGACTAGACCAGATAGTTCAAGAGGGGCTAAGAGAGCTCTTGTAAAAGGCCAGGGGCTGGGGTTTATCATTTGGAATGCATAGGTTTGATGGGTTACCCATTGTGTAAGCAGAGGCTTATAAGCAGGGGGCTGACATAAGCTTGAATAATTGCGCTGTGCTGTGTGTGCTCAGGCACGTTTGACTCTTTGTGACCTTCCAGAATGTGGCCCACCAGGATCTTCTGTCCATGGGGTTTTTTGGGCAAGAATACCAGAGTGAGCTGTTTTTTCCCCCTCCAGGGGATCTTCTCGACCCAGGGATCGAACCCTCATCACCTGTGTCTCCCGCATTGCAGGTGGATTCTTTACCTGCTGAGGCATCGGGGAAGCCAAAACAGCTACTGCAAATTCAAGGATAGTGAGTAGAAAGAGAATAACAAACGCAATGAAGGCTGTGTTAGGAATAATACTTATTAGGGCCAGGGTTGCCCCTCCAATTAAATAAATTAATAGTTTCTGCTGGATCATATGGTAGCAAGCAACTACCATAAGATTCAGCAATTCTATTTCAGGGCATTTATCTGAAGAAAACAAAAGTACTAACTCAAAAAGAGGTATGCACCTCTATGTACATCGAAGCACTATTCACAACAGCCAAGACACAGAAGCCATGTAACAGTTCATCAGTGGATGAATGGATAAAGAAAATGTGATACATAGCAACAACAGAATAATCAGTTCAGTTCAGTTCAGTAGCTCAGTGGTGTCTGACTCTTTGCAACCCCATGAATCCCAGCACGCCAGGCCTCCCGGTCCATCACCAACTCCCGGACTTCACTCAGACTCACGTCCATCGAGTCCATGATGCCATCCAGCCATCTCATCCTCTGTCATCCCCTTCTCCTCCTGCCCCCAAACCCTCCCAGCATGAGTCTTTTCCAATGAGTCAACTCTTCACATGAGGTGGCCAAAGTACTGGAGTTTCAGCTTTAGCATCATTCCTTCCAAAGAAATCCCAGGGCTGATCTCCTTCAGAATGGACTGGTTGGATCTCCTTGTAGTCCAAGGGACTCTCAAGAGTCTTCTCCAATACCACAGTTCAAAAGCATCAATTCTTTGGTGCTCAGCTTTCTTCTTCACAGTACAACTCTCACATCCATACATGATCACAGGAAAAACCATAGCCTTGACTAGACGGACCTTTGTTGGAAAAGTCATGTCTCTGCTTTTAAATATGCTGTCTAGGTTGGTCATAACTTTTCTTCCAAGGAGTAACCGTCTTTTAATTTCATGGCTGCAGTCACCATCTGCAGTGATTTTGGAGCCCCCCAAAATAAAGTCTGACACTGTTTCCACTGTTTCCCCATCTATTTCCCATGAAGTGATGGGACCGGATGCCATGATCTTTGTTTTCTGAATGTTGAGCTTTAAGCCAACTTTTTCACTCTCCTCTTTTACTTTCATCAAGAGGCTTTTTAGTTCCTCTTCACTTTCTGCCATAAGGGTGGTGTCATCTGCATATCTGAGGTGACTGATATTTCTCCTGGCAATCTTGATTCCAGCTTGTGCTTCCTCCAGCCCAGCATTTCTCATGATGTACTCTGCATAGAAGTTAAATAAGCAGGGTGACAATATACAGCCTTGACGTACTCCTTTTCCTATTTGGAACCAGTCTTTTGTTCCATGTCCAGTTCTGACTGTTGCTTCCTGACCTTAATATTCAGCCATAAAAAATGAGGAAACCTTGCCACTGGAGACAACAAGGGGGACTTGAGGGCCTTATGTTAAGTGAAATCAGTCAGACAAAGACAAATACCATATGGTCTCACTTTTTTGTGGAATATAAATAAAGAAAGAATTTAAATACAGAGAACAGATTGGTGGTTGCCAGAGGTTGAGGGTGGAGGTGGACAAATGGGTGAAGGTGGCCAAAGGTATGAACCTCCAGTTACAGAGAAATAAATTCTTGACTTGAAATATACAACATGGTGACTGTAGTTAATAATACTGTATCATATATTTGAAAGTTTATAAGAGAGATCTTAAAAGTTCTCAGCACAAGGAAAGAATTATAGCTATGTATGGAGATGAACGCTAACTAGACCTGTGGAGATTATTCACAGTACATAGAAATATCAAATCTTTGTGCTGTATACCTGAAACTAATATAATGCCATATGTCAAGCACATCTCAAGAGTTTTTTAAAGTATATAAAATCTGTATCATTTTGAATGGCTACTACTTGGCTGAATATTTTATAATTAATCTGTGGATTAATTTCTAATATAAAAAATTAATTTCTAATTTCTAATATAAAAACATTGTAACATTTTTATTTAGTTGTCTTATGATTTCATAATAATAAATCACTAAAAGGTACATTTACATAGTGCCAAATTTCCCTGAAGATTGTACAAATTTTCACTTTTAATAACAGTACATGAAAATGACTACAACCTCTCACACTCAGTTTGATATGAAGTGATATAATGTCAGTTCTAATTTGTTTACTTATTTGGTTATCTTTTCATATCTTTATTGACCAGTTGCATTTCTCTTATTGATCTGCTCAAGTCTTTTGCCCAATTTATATTAGGAACTTGTCTTACCAATTTGTACAAGTTCTTTATATTAGGATACTAACCATTTGTTTGATATGTTTAAATATTTTTCCCAGTCCATTGTCTTTCAGCATTGTTTATAGTGAGGTTTATTTGACACAAATGTTCGAACCCATAATCTCCTTTCCTTGCAAGGTTTTGGTTTTGATGCAGTAATAAGGAAGGGAGATCTTAGGACTTGCATGGGGTCCAGTGGTGAAAAATCGTCTACCAATGCAGAGGACACCAGTTCGATTCCTGGTCTGGGAAGATTTCACGTGTAGCTGAGTAACAAAGCCCGTGTGCCACAACTATTGAGCATGGCCTAGAGTCCATGTTCCACAACTAGAGAAGCCGCTGCAGTGAGAAGCCCACCCACCACAACGAAGAATAGCTCCCGTTCGTTGCAAGTAGAGAAACCTATGCACAGCAATGCAGACCCAGCGCAACCAAAAAAACATAATGATAATTTTTTTAAAAAAGATCTTTTTCGTTTTTGCTCAGTTGCTCAGTCATGTCCAACTCTTTGCAACCCCGTGGACTACAGCATGCCAGGCTTCCCCGACCTTCACTATCTCCCGGAGCTTGCTCAAACTCATGTCCACTGAGTCAATGATGCCATCCAACCATCTCATCCTCTGTCATCCCCTTTTCTTCCTGCCTTCAATCTTTCCCAGCAACAGGGTCTTTTCAAATGAGTCAGCTCTTCATATCAGGTGACCAAAGTATCAGAGTTTCATCTTCAGTATCAATCTTTCCAATGAATATTCAGGACTGATTTCCTTTAGGATTGATTGGTTTGATCTCCCTGCAGTCCAAGGGAGTCTCAAGAGTCTTCTCCAACACCACAGTTCTTTTTAGTAAATATGATAAAATAACTTCCCTACATTCTCTTCAAATACTTATTATTTTATGAGTTTTGATTAGTTCATTTTTATATTTAAACCTTTGATCTGTTTTTTTTTTATTCTGTAGAGGGAAGTATGGTAGGAAATATATTTTGTTTCATATCTTAGCTAGCTGTCTCTGAGACAATTATTATATTAAACTCAACCTTTCCCTTCTCAAGTTCTAGAAATTATTTTACATAGATATTGGATCTCCTACTTCTTTCCACCACTTATTTTACTCACTTCTATAAATTCCATCAAGTTATCTTTACCCCCTTCTTTTGAGCTGCTGATTTTTTTTTATAAATCCAGTGATTTTTGCCCCTTGCAGGCAACTTACACTTAACAAAAAGTGCTCAACAAATGTATTCTGTTCAGAATTAGTGGCAAGTGGAGGCCCAGCTGATGATTGCTTCCACCTGCTCTCTTTCCTTTCCTAGCCAGCTGAGCAGGGCAAGTGGCTCTGACCTGGAGGATTTTTCACTCTATGCAGGTTACTGCTGCCCCCCTTAACTCCCCTCCAAAATCTTCCTTCAGCACAGGAGATGGCTTTTCCCCTGCCTTGGTACACTTAAGCATGACTATAGGATTTTTCTGCTTCTGTGGAAATCACACATACTTCAGCACTGTTCATATTAACTTTACATAATGCTGTGGGGCATTTGGAAGAATGATAGAGCACATGGACATAAACATGAGTATCTACACACACGCCTGTGTGGTGTGATGAGAGGATTGGTTGCCCAAAACAGGGGTGCTCACTAAAGTAATGTTAGTGTCATCTTCTAGGCAATCTTCTCTTTTTTCAACTGCCTGATTACAAAGTTCTGCCAGCCAGGTTCTTCCACCTACCACTCACACAATTCTCAGTCGTGCTTCCAGACTGTGGTGAAGTTTCATAAGGTTAAACTAATTGTCTGATCATTACTCTTGGTTCCCTAGACTAATTATTTGAGAAGAACTTCATTCACTATGCTTTAAAATATGCATTACCATCGAGTAGAATGCTTTTCCTTAGTGTACTTCTGTGGTATTATCAACAGTAGCATTGGTACATCCCCTGGAGGGGGTCATGGCAACCCACTCCAGTATTCTTGCCTTGAGAATCTCCATGGCCAGGGCAGGCCACTGTCATGGGGTCGCAAAGAATTGGACATGACTGAGTGACCAAGCACAGCACAGCACAGCATTGGTATACCTTTAGTCATTTTTATGCCTTTAGTCATTTTTATACCTTTAGTCTCATTATAGATTGAAGAGGTTCAGTTCAGTTGCTCAGTCGTGTCCAACTCTTTGCAACCCCATGAACCGCAGCATGCCAGGCCTCCCTGTCCATCACCAACTCCTGGAGTTTACCCGAACTCATGTCCATTGAGTCAGTGATGCCATCAAACCATCCTATCCTCTGTCGTCCCCTTTTCCTCCTGCTCTCAATCCTTCCCAGCATCAGGGTCTTTTCCAATGAGTCAGCTCTTCCCATCAGGTGGCCAAAATATCGGAGTTTCAGCTTCAACATCAGTCCTTCCAATGAACACCCAGGACTAATCTCCTTTAGGATGGACTGGCTGGATCTCCTTGCAGTCCAAGGGACTCTCAAGAGTCTTCTCCAACACCACAGGTCAAAAGCATCAGTTCTTCGGCGCTCAGCTTTCTTTATAGTCCAACTCTCACATCCATACGTGACTACTGGAAAAACCACAGCCTTGACTAGATGGACCTTTGGTGACAAAGTAATGTCTCTGCTTTTTAATATGCTGTCTAGGTTGGTCATAACTTTCTTTCCAAGGAGTAAGCGTTTTTTAATTTCATGGCTGCAAGCACCATCTGCAGTGATTTTTGAGCCCATAAAAATAAACTCAGCCACTGTTTCCACTGTTTCCCCATCTATTTGCCATGAAGAGTTTCAATAAAACATTAACAGAAAAAAAAAAACAGATTTAGTTAAACACATTGGAAAGGGCCTGTTAATGGAGGAAAACTTAGTTTGGTAACTTGGAGCTCAGTGAGTGAGAGTAAAGGAAATGACTTCTTACTCTAATAGATGACAGATTTTGAGAAAAATATAAAACTACACTATTTGGTATTACAGTGAATTCATGTGCTGATATCTTTAATGTGAAACTATTTTAAGTAGTTTTAGACCTAGAACTATAATAAGTCCTCACTTATATAAGGTGCTTCCACTGAGACATACATGCATAGGAAGAACTGCTAAAGCCATCTAAATTCAAGTAATATTTCAAATTATATCTTTTCTAAATCATTTCACAACTTTAATAATATGCAATTTTGGGGTAAACTGCTGATGAGTTTTTTACAAAATATGATCAAGGAATTTGAGGAGCAGAAGTTATTCAAAATTCAATTTTTATCAGATCAAGACCAAAGATTTTTAGATAATATCTTTTCATATAAACAAATTTGATACCTTTTTATTTGTTGTTTTCATGAATGTCCAATCACAAATCTTGCAAAATCTTATTTTAAGTGTACAGGTCTCCATTTTGTTTCTTACTGCATACTTAAATAATGTGACATCCAGGGCCCATTTACTCATTCTTTATTTTTCCCCCCTTAGAAATCAGTGCATTACATCCACTCATGTCTTCTTAACTAAAGCAAGTCACATGGTCATGATCACCCCTAATTTTAAGGGGGAGAGGAGTATAATCTTCCTACATGTCCAGGAAAGGGAAGAAAACTGGAAATATTGTTGAAATCTAGTAAAGCTACCAAGCTGAGAGGAAAAATAATTTTTTTCTTTAATTTTAAAAGCTACCAGATTGCTCAAAAAACATTTCTTTAACAGTGACAACTTTTAAAGAAGAACAAATCACTTATTTCCAACCTCTCTGAAGTATCAGTTATATATAGGTTTCCAGATTCTCTTACTTTTATGCCTTTTTGATTTTTTCATCATTGTAATCACACTCTGAATACCATTCTTTTTACTGACCATTGTGTCTTATATCCATCTTTTACATTGCCGTAGAATCATTACAATTTTTGATTCTGGTGTAATCAAATGGCATTTTTTCAATTAAATGTGTTCTTAGAATACCTAATAATACTTATTCTGATTTCTAATTCATATTCAACTTAACTCTTAATCCTACCTGTGTTTAAAGAAAACAAACCAACAAACCAATATAATATTTTAAGCACTTACAGGAAAACCTGGTCCTCCCTAAAATAAAATTGCCCATGGCCAAACAGAAAGCTGCTCAGTTCTGAGAAAGTTCTATTAAATGCTAGAGAAACAATTTATTTTACCATAATAGGTAAGTGGCTTGAAAATCCTGGAAACAGAATGAAGAGAGCAGAAACCAATTACCAAAATATGATTATTATAACATATTATTGGGCTTTCCAGGTGGCACTAGTGGTAAGGAATCCACCAGCCAATGCAGGAGACAGAGGAGACTCAGGTTCTATCTGTGGGTCAGGAAGTTCCTCTGGGTAGGAAATAGCTACCCATTCCAGTATTCTTGCCTGGGAAATCCATGGCAGAGAAGACTGGCCAGCTACAGTCCATGGGGCCACAGAGAGTCAGACAGAGTGAGTGAGTGAGCACATAGCACCTAACGTATTATTATATCTAAAGATGTCAGTTTTTAAAAGAGAAGTACAACGGTTTTAAAAAATTAGTTTTTACTTCATTAAATTCTTTCTTACAAAACCAAAACCTGAAGAAGTAACTAATCCTTCAGTTTGTGAAAGTATTTATCACAAGTTCCCTTAAGTGAATTTGAAATATAATAAATACCCACAAATTAAATTGCTTCAAAGCTTTTGCAGAATGAACCTAAAATAAAAATGAGCAATTTATGTGCTCAACTTTAGGATGTAGAAGCAACAAGCTCAACTATAAATAGTGACTCTGATATAGAAGGCAAGGGGAAAAAACTCCACATTCAACACGGAGCCATTGGTTAGAAAATGGCTTTCAGTTTCTAGCTGTTTAGGAAACAATCTTGAGAATGCATCAAGAGAATCTACTAACCCCCGTTACATGAAGAAAAAAATGTACACTTAAAGTGTCCTACCATTTGCTCTTCGACATCACCTTGTCCCTCAGCTTTTGTTTCTTCCTCATGAACTGAGTTAGACTCATTTTCTTGTTGTTTTTTCTCTTCTTGGAGATCTTTGCTGACTGCTGTTGGCACACTCTTAACTTCTTCTTTGACGAAGTCAGTTATTATGGAAATGTTTTCTTGTGATGGTGTTAGAACAGGGCTCAGGGGTGTGACATGATCGTAGTGAGTATGCAGGAGGCGTAGAGCAATGTCAGATGTTGCTAATATCCTTGGGATTTCAAATCCAGTTTGTGTCTCAGAGAATCTGATACTTCTGTGCCTGTTAATCAATTTAACAAAACAGATGAGGCTCTATGAAGTTCTCTGTCCGCTGTGAATTTATACCTAAGCATCATTTCCTCTTTAATTTCACCAGAGTTTGGAGTACTTGTGGATACCCTTAACTTGCTTTCTTTGCAAGCATTTAGACCAGGTTGCTGCTGTTACAGTCTCAAAACTGTCTCTTGGGATCCATGGCTCCATACTCTTCTCTGTCTCTGGGAGTTCCTTCTCTGGTTCCTTTGTACAGCCGCCTTCCTAACCATGACTGAGCGACTGAACTGATCTGAACTTCCTAACCATCCCTTAAATGCTGATGTCACTCAGCTTTCCAGCCTGAGTCCTTTTATCTCCTTCTACATATTCTCCCTGGATATTATTTCTATGACTTCAGTGAGCTCTATGCTTCCTAGGGGAAGAATCATCCCTGAATGAACTATAAAAGGTTAAAAAGACCTCCCTTACATATGTGTGCGCATATGTAATAAAGTTCATAAGATTGATATCTAAAAAGTTAAGAACTACTGATCTGTATGCTAATAACTTCTCCAAACATGTCTCCAAACCTTGGGCTTCCCTAGTGTCTCAGTGGTAAAGAATCTGTCTGCCAGTGCAGGACATGCAGGTTTGATCCCTGAGTCAAGAAGATCCCCTGAAGGAAACGGAAACGCGTTCCAGTCATCTCGCCTGGGAAATCCCATGGACAGAGGAGCCTGGCAGGCTACAATCCATGGGGTCACAAAAGAGTTGGACACAACTTAGCGACTAAACAACAACAACAATGCTAATAATGCCTCCAAATACGTTTCCAACTCACATTTCTCTCAATGCCTTCAGACAGTTACACTTTGATGTCTCATAGGTAACTTCAAATTCAACAAGTCCCACACTGAACTTACCATCCCAACCACCCTCTTCATCACCATCAAAGTAAAACAAAAGTTGTTCTGCCACCACTGTTCCTTATCTTAGTAAAAGAATACCATCTAATTCTCTTTCTAAACCTGGGTAGTTAATACAAAGCTGTTCGTTTTACTTTTATTCTTTTAAAGTTATACAGATTACTTTCTGCCAGAGGGCGGTCTACTGGTTAGGATGCCATGTTTTCACTGCCATGGCTGTGGGTTCAGTTCCTGGTTGGGGAAATAAGATTCTGCAAGCTGCACAGTGTGACCAAAAATAAATGAATAAAAAATTTAATTAAAATTTAAACCACAGAGTATTTGGTAGCAAATAGAACTTGGAAAATATTTTGTTCCTTCCTTTTACTAAATATCAAAAATAAAGTCAATTTTTCCCATTGTTGTTGACTAGTCTTTTTAGAACTGGGACTAGAAATCTAGACCTCCTAACTTTTTTATTCTGATAATTTTTCTCTAAAACTCACTGTGCCATATTAACTCAACTATTTTGAAACATTTGAGTAAAACAGCACCCAACTGATAATGAATTTGTCATTATCTCTATTATTCCTCAAAATGATATTACTTTGTTGAAAATATCATTTAAATATCTAAAAAGTAATAAATATGAAATTATTTTTGAAAGTATTATTTTTAAATTTTAAATAAATATTTTTAAATTTTTACAATGTTGTGTTGGCTTCTGCCATATAACAACACAAATCAGCCATAATTATGCATACATACCCGGTTCCCTTGTGGCTCAGCTGGTAAAGAATCTGCCTGCAATGCGGGAGACCTGGGTTTGATCCCTGGGTAAGGAAGATTCCCCTGGAGAAGGGAAAGGCTACCCACTCCAGTATTCTGGCCTGGAGAATTCCATGCACTTTATACTCCATGGGGTCACAAAGAGTCAGACACAACTGACTGACTTTCTCTTTCACTCTCCCTCCCTAGCCTCTCTCCCCTTTCCCTATCCCATCCCTCTAGGTCATCACGGAGCACCAGACTGGGCTCCCTGTTGCTACGCAGCAACTTCTCACCAACTATCCATCTTACACCTGATAGTGCATATATGTTGATGCTACTTTCACAGTTCACACAAAATAAATTTTTTAAAAGCTTCAGACTGTCCCATAAGGAAGCACCTGTCACTTCTACTTTTTGGTGGGGAGGGAGGCTGAGTGAGTGAAAAAAAGAGGAAGACCCCGATATCTAGCCAGTATATATTTATACTAGACATCCTGTTATGTATGACCTTTACATGTACTAACATTTAATCTTCAGCCCAATCCTATTAAGTGATAAAAATAATTTCACTGTTGATATACTGAGACCTTACAAGGCTAAGTAACTTGCCTAAGATAAACAACAGGTCTCAGAATTAAACCCTAACTGGCTGAGTTCCTAAGATGGGTTTTTATAAGTATGCCATGCTGTAATGCAACAGGCATCTGCTTGGTCATGTGACTCTAATGTCTTCAGACCTATAGCATCACCCATGGCAATACCTTGGATTCTTCTTGAGGTTTGCCCATATATAGAGAGTAACACTTTCATCTCGAATGACTTTTTCCATATTTCCACTGTCCAGATCAGCTAAAGTACTAGCTTGCTGTAAGAAAAAAAGAAAACATTATTAAGATTAGAGGCCTCATAAATTATACAATTTAGGTAAGTTATTTCATCAGTTAGCTGTTGGATTCCCTTCAATACTTAAAAAAGTAATTTTGGTAAAAATAAGGTTCAATAAAAATAACAAAGAATTGTTTTAAATAATTCTCTAAATGATACAAATGTATTTACGCACTTAAATGTGTTCCCCCTTTTCTAGTTTCTCTTAAGGTGTCTAAGGATGGTAGTTGCTCCTGTATTCCCAGGTAGCTCTCGTAGATTGCTTTTAGATTACCCTTTTCAATTTTAACATTATCGTGACTTCTCATTTTAACTATATATCCTAATCTTAACTTTATCCTTACCCTATGCTACTGCAAAAGTTAGCCTATTCCTGAACACACCAAGTTTACAAAACAAAATATCCCTATGAGTTCTGTATTTTACTAGTCTAATACTCGATAACCAACATACCATTTAAGGATATTCTTTAGCATTCTTTAATAAAGACTAAAATAGATTCATGCCTCTTGTGTAAGACATTAGTTCTTTCAAAGGACTTAAATAAGTCAATATGTATTCAGCTCCTATAATGTAAAAACTTAAAAGTACTGGAAATTGAATTTACTGCTATTTGTTTTTAAAGTAATTGTTCTGTGACGTCCGTGGCAGTGGTTAGGACTTCACTGAAGAGGGGTACAGGTTCAATCCCTGGTGGGAAAACTAAGATCCCACCCATCCCATGTCATGTTTGCAGATGACATGATCCTCTACATGGAAAACCCTAAAGACTCCACCAGAAAATTACTAGAGCTAATCAATGAATATAGTAAAGTTGCAGGATATAAAATCAACACACAGAAATCCCTTGCATTCCTATACACGAATAATGAGAAAGTAGAAAAAGAAATTAAGGAAACAATTCCATTCACCATTGCAATGAAAAGAATAAAATACTTAGGAATATATCTACCTAAAGAAACTAAAGACCTATATATAGAAAACTATAAAACAATGATGAAAGAAATCAAAGAGGACACTAATAGATGGAGAAATATACCATGTTCATGGATCGGAAGAATCAATATAGCGAAAATGAGTATACTACCCAAAGCAATTTACAAATTCAATGCAATCCCTATCAAGCTACCAGCCACATTTTTCACAGAACTAGAACAAATAATTTCAAGATTTGTATGGAAATACAAAAAACCTCGAATAGCCAAAGCAATCTTGAGAAAGAAGAATGGAACTGGAGGAATCAACTTGCCTGACTTCATCAAGACAGTATGGTACTGGCACAAAGACAGACATATAGATCAATGGAACAAAATAGAAAGCCCAGAGATAAATCCACACACATATGGACACCTTATCTTTGACAAAGGAGGCAAGAATATACAATGGAGTAAAGACAATCTCTTTAACAAGTGGTGCTGGGAAAACTGGTCAACCACTTGTAAAAGAATGAAACTAGATCACTTTCTAACACCGCACACAAAAATAAACTCAAAATGGATTAAAGATCTAAATGTAAGATCAGAAACTATAAAACTCCTAGAGGAGAACATAGGCAAAACACTCTCAGACATAAATCACAGCAGGATCCTCTATGATCCACCTCCCAGAATGCTGGAAATAAAAGCAAAAATAAACAAATGGGATCTAATTAAAATTAAAAGCTTCTGCACAACAAAGGAAAATATAAGCAAGGTGAAAAGACAGCCTTCTGAATGGGAGAAAATAATAGCAAATGAAGCAACTGACAAACAACTGATCTCAAAAATATACAAGCAACTTCTGCAGCTCAACTCCAGAAAAATAATCGACCCAATCAAAAAATGGGCCAAAGAACTAAATAGACATTTCTCCAAAGAAGACATACGGATGGCTAACAAACACATGAAAAGATGCTCAACATCACTCATTATTAGAGAAATGCAAATCAAAACCACAATGAGGTACCACTTCACACCAGTCAGAATGGCTGCGATCCAAAAATCTGCAAGCAATAAATGCTGGAGAGGGTGTGGAGAAAAGGGAACCCTCCTACACTGTTGGTGGGAATGCAAACTAGTACAGCCACTATGGAGAACAGTGTGGAGATTCCTTAAAAATTGCAAATAGAACTACCTTATGACCCAGCAATCCCACTTCTGGGCATACACACCGAGGAAACCAGAATTGAAAGAGACACATGTACCCCAATGTTCATCGCAGCACTGTTTATAATAGCCAGGACATGGAAACAACCTAGATGTCCATCAGCAGATGAATGGGTAAGAAAGCTGTGGTACATATACACAATGGAGTATTACTCAGCAGTTAAAAAGAATTCATTTGAATCAGTTCTGATGAGATGGATGAAACTGGAGCCGATTATACAGAGTGAAGTAAGCCAGAAAGAAAAACACCAATACAGTATACTAACACATATATATGGAATTTAGGAAGATGGCAATGACGACCCTGTATGCAAGACAGGGAAAGAGACACAGATGTGTATAACGGACTTTTGGACTCAGAGGGAGAGGGAGAGGGTGGGATGATTTGGGAGAATGCCATTCTAACATGTATACTATCATGTGAATTGAATCGCCAGTCTATGTCTGACGCAGGATGCAGCATGCTTGGGGCTGGTGCATGGGGATGACCCAGAAAGATGTTATGGGGAGGGAGGTGGGAGGGGGGTTCATGTTTGGGAATGCATGTAAGAATTAAAGATTTTAAAATTTAAAAAATAAAAAAAAAAATAAATTAAAAAAAATAAATAAATAAAATAAAATTCTCAACAAACAAAAAAAAAAAATTAAAAAAAAAAAGCAAAAATAAACAAATGGGATCTAATTAAAATGAAAAGCTTCTGCACAACAAAGGAAAATATAAGCAAGGTGAAAAGACAGCCTTCTGAATGGGAGAAAATAATAGCAAATGAAGCAACTGACAAACAACTAATCTCAAAAATATACAAGCAACTCCTGCAGCTCAATTCCAGAAAAATAAACGACCCAATCAAAAAATGGGCCAAAGAACTAAATAGACACTTCTCCAAAGAAGACATACGGATGGCTAACAAACACATGAAAAGATGCTCAACATCACTCATTATCAGAGAAATGCAAATCAAAACCACAATGAGGTACCACTTCACACCAGTCAGAATGGCTGCAATCCAAAAATCTGCAAGCAATAAATGCTGGAGAGGGTGTGGAGAAAAGGGAACCCTCCTACACTGTTGGTGGGAATGCAAACTAGTACAGCCACTATGGAGAACAGTGTGGAGATTCCTTTAAAAATTGCAAATAGAACTACCTTATGACCCAGCAATCCCACTGCTGGGCATACACACCAAGGAAACCAGAATGGAAAGAGACACATGTACCCCAATGTTCATCGCAGCACTGTTTATAATAGCCAGGACATGGAAACAACCTAGATGTCCATCAGCAGATGAATGGATAAGAAAGCTGTGGTACATATACACAATGGAGTATTACTCAGCCATTAAAAAGAATTCATTTGAATCAGTTCTGATGAGATGGATGAAACTGGAGCCGATTATACAGAGTGAAGTAAGCCAGAAAGAAAAACACCAATACAGTATACTAACACATATATATGGAATTTAGGAAGAATGCAATGACAACCCTGTATGCAAGACAGCAAAAAAGACACAGATGTGTAGAACGGACTTTTGGACTCAGAGGGAGAGGGAGAGGGTGGGATGATTTGGGAGAATGGCATTCTAACATGTATACTATCATGTAAGAATTGAATCGCCAGTCTATGTCTGACGCAGGATACAGCATGCTTGGGGCTGGTGCATGGGGATGACCCAGAGAGATGTTATGGGGAGGGAGGTGGGAGGGGGGTTCATGTTTGGGAACGCATGTAAGAATTAAAGATTTTAAAATTAAAAAAATAAAAAACTGAAAAAAAAACAAAAAACAAAAAACTAAGATCCCACATGTCACTCAGTGCGGCATAAATAACAAAACTGTTGTAGAACTGTTCCGCATTGTGTGAATTTATCCAGCTGTTCCCTCACAGCTTTACTTACTCCTCTATCTTCTTTATTTTTTGTACATTGGAAGTTAGGTCAAGGTAGGTTTCATCAGATTAGATGAATGATTTTCTGCAAGAAGGTACCTTATGGGAAGTTGTGTTCTTTACATTGCATCCTATCAGGAGGCATATGATGTCCTACTGTTAGCAATGTGGACTTGATCACTGAGTTCAGGTGGTGACTACCCATATCTTACTTGATCACTGAGTTCAGGTGGTGACTACCCATATCTTCCCATTGCAAAGTACATTTATCCTAGTCAGTAAGTAATCTGTGGTCAAATACTTTGGCATTATGAGAATGACATGCTCCTAAACTTTTCACCTAATTACTGAGGTAGCTGTTAATTATCTTTATCAGTTATTACGCTGGAGATTGAAAAGTGGTGATTATCTTACTGACCATTCCTTCCACCTTCATCAGATGGTATTCTATAAAGAATTGTTCTCTCTACCCCACCTCACTTTCCCTCTTCCTTTCTGGGGTATCACTGTAGACTCATGAATTTTTATTTTAATCAATGTGCTTTAATAAATTATAGTCGTTGTTCTTTCCGATATTCAAATTATCTCCAACTTGACCACTGGAGCTTTTTTAAGCTAGTCTTGTCCCTTTACCTATGACTCCATTAGTCTTTGAACATTTACTTGCTTTTTAGCACAAGATAATGCAAAAACTCATCTTGCAATAACAATCTCATCTTTCAAATTCCCTGCCCCAAGCTTGAATCAGCTATTTACCCCAATTAGAACTTATTCCTTTTCACGGAATAAAGAGAAATCTGGTTCATACTGATATTTCCATTACAAATTTAACACTACAGTGTTTTTTCTAATCTTCTCTTCTATATAACATATCTTTTCTTCTCTTAAAATAAAAATCTTGATCAGTAATAATTATAACACATTTCCTTACTGGCTTTTTCTTGCAATATAAATAAGATAGTTGCAAAATTTTAATATGAATATTACAGCTAAGAATAACTTAACAATAATAAGCCTTCTTTGCAGTTCTTTTTGTAATTAGAACACATTTTACCAAGTCTATAAAGGTTACTGTGTTCTAGACCAGAAGAAAAAAGAAACCAAGACACAAAATAGCCAAAAGCAAGGTAGGATCTTACACTGTTTCCTGATTTAAAAAAACAAAGGCAAACAAAAACTATAGGAGATATTCATGGAATATTAGGGAAAATTTGAATATGGACTGGATATTAGAATATATTATGGAATTATTATTAACTTTCATGGATATAATAATAATGGCTCTATAATTAGTTGAACATTACCATTTGTGCTAAGATATTTGGTAAAAAAAAGAGTGACTACCAATAATTGTAATCTTGTGTAAACTGATTCATCTAGAGTGAATATCTAACATACAAGGTTTTGTGAATTTATTTCCATAATAGTCCTAGTAAACTTTAGCAAGTATAAGAGAAAATATCTAGAATTTAGCTATATTGATAATGTTTTATTTCTTTAAAAATAAAATATTCAGTTGATAAATACATTGTGCCTTAAATTATTCTGACTTTTCCTCAACCTTTTAAATCTTCAAAAAAATGATATTGGATTTTAAAAGTTATATAATACAAAATCATAACACAAAAGATATTAACAACATATAAAGCAAGACATCACACTTACTCTGAGAAGTATTTCTGTGGCTCTGTTAAACTTAAGATGAAGGAGCTCCTGCAGTTCTAGAATTGATCCTTGGTACTGGATTATATTTTTCCCTTGCAAATCATATGGTGGAGTTTCCAATAAAATTAACTTCAATTTCTCAATTAACTATAAAGTTAAAGTAAAAACACAAAGCAAAAATTTACCATAAAAGTAATCTTCTGAAAAACAAAGGAAAAAGTGAAATATGGGATGTTTTACCATTTTTGAGTTAAGGAACATATCACCAGTAAAACATATAAAAATAGTTTCCTGTATTTATTCTGTTAGAAAAGGTCATGAGGAAATAAAATATTTCCTCCCAAAACTCCACTATAAGAATCCTCAACTATGTGTAACGAGCTGTTCTCAGCAAGCTGATAGAGGAGGCCCATTACCCAAGACTGTGGAACAATAGAAACAGTAACAATATGGTAACAATGAGAAGAGTGAGCAGAAACAGAAGAGGAGAATCACTAATATCTACTAAATACTTACTGTGTGCCAAGACCTGTGTTCCAAATGCTTTATATGTTTTAATCCATTTAATTTTCATCATAAGTCTATGGGTAGATACTGTTTATTGTGCCTATTTTGTAGATGAGGAAACTGAAGCAACCTAGTTCCACCAGTGAGGAGCTTAGAAGATGCCACTCCATCCTATCAAGTGAAAGGCTGAACAGACTCAAAAAACCAACAACTTCTTTATGTATCACAAAGCAGGAGGAGGGGTAAAGGAAGCATTTTGAAATATACAAGAGCACTCTGTTCTTCTTAACAAGGCTTGATCTCAAGGAAAATTAAGAGCAAGTTTGGCCTGCTGGAATTTTTTTTCAATTAATTTAATTGGAGGTTAGTTACTTTACAATACTGTGGTGGTTTTTGCCATACATTGACATGAGTCAGCCAGGGATGTACATGTGTCCCACCATCCTGAAACTCCCTCTCACCTCCCTCTCCACCCCATCCCTCTGGGTTGTGCCAGAGCACCAGCTTTGGATGCCTGCTTCATGCATTGAATTTGCACTGGTCATCTATTTTATATATGGCAATATACATGTTTCAATGCTATTCTCTCATATTATCCCACTCTTGCCTTCTCCTACATAGTTGAAGAGTCTGTTCTTTACTTCTGTATCTCTTTTGCTGTCTTGCATATAGGGTCATTGTTACAGTCTTTCTAAATTCCACATACATGCAGTAATATACTCTATTGGTATTTCTCTTTCTGGCTGACTTCACTGTGTATAATAGGCTCCAGTTTTGGAACTGACTCAAATGTTTTCTTTTTTATAGCTGAGTAGTATTCCATTGGAATGCAAAAGTAGGAAGTCAAGAAACACCTGGAGTAAGAGGCAAATTTGGCCTTGGAATACAGAATGAAGCAGGGCAAAGACTAATAGAGTTTTGCCAAGAAAATGCACTGGTCATAGTAAACACCCTCTTCCAACAACACAAGAGAAGACTCTGCACATGGATATCACCAGATGGTCAACACCGAAATCAGATTGATCATACTAATTATATTCTTTGCAGCCAAAGATGGAGAAGCTCTATACAGTCAGCAAAAACAAGACCAGGAGCTGACTGTGGCTCAGATCATGAACTCCTTTTTACGAAATTCAGACTTGAATTGAATAAAGTAGGGGAAACCACTAGACCATTCAGGTATGACCTAAATCAAATCCCTTATGATTATACAGTGGAAGTGAGAAATAGATTTAAGGGACTAGATCTGATAGACAGAGTGCCTGATTAACTACGGACTGAGGTTCATGACATTGTACAGAGGACAGGGATCAAGACCATCCCCATGGAAAAGAAATGCAAAAAAAAAAAAGCAAA
The DNA here is from genome assembly GCF_016772045.2 of Ovis aries. Classification (NCBI taxonomy): domain Eukaryota; kingdom Metazoa; phylum Chordata; class Mammalia; order Artiodactyla; family Bovidae; genus Ovis; species Ovis aries. The sequence continues at coordinate 190,457,429 of NC_056056.1, read as the reverse complement.
ATGGCTGTCTGAAGAGGCCTTACAAATAGCTGTGAAAAGAAGAGAAGCGAAAAGCAAAGGAGAAAAGGAAAGATATAAGCATCTGAATGCAGAGTTCCAAAGAATGGCAAGAAGAGATAAGAAAGCCTTCTTCTGTGATCAGTACAAATAAATAGAGGAAAACAACAGAATGGGAAAGACTAGAGATCTCTTCAAGAAAATTAGAGATACAAGGGAACATTTCATGCAAAGATGGGATTGATAAAGGACAGAAATGGTATGGACCTAACAGAAGCAGAAGATATTAAGAAGAGGTGGCAAGAATTCACAGAAGAACTGTACAAAAAGATCTTCATGACCCAGATATTCACGATGGTGTGATCATTCACCTAGAGCCAGACATCCTAGAATGTGAAGTCAAGTGGGCCTTAGAAAGCATCACTATGAACAAAGCTAGTGGAGGTGAAGGAATTCCAGTTGAGCTATTTCAAATCTTGAAAGATGATGCTGTGAAAGTGTTGCACTCGATATGCCAGCAAATTTGGAAAAGTCAGCAGTGGTCACAGGACTGGAAAAGGTCAGTTTTCATTCCAATCCCAAAGAAAGGCAATGCCAAAGAATGCTCAAACTACTGCACAATTGCACTCATCTCACATGCTAGTAAAGTAATGGTCAAAATTCTCCAAGCCAGGCTTCAGCAATACGTGAATCGTGAAATTCCAGATGTCCAAGCTGGTTTTAGAAAAGGCAGAGGAACCAGATATCAAATTGCCAACATCCACTGGATCATGGAAAAGGCAAAAGAGTCCCAGAAAAACATTGATTTCTGCTTTATTGACTATGCCAAAGCCTTTGACTGTGTGGATCACAATAAACTGTGGGAAATCCTGAAAGAGATGGGAATACCAGACAACCTGACCTGCCTCTTGAGAAACCTGTATGCAGGTCAGGAAGTAACAGTTAGAGCTGGACATGGAACAACAGACTGGTTCCAAATAGGAAAAGGAGTATGTCAGGGTAGTACATTGTCACCCTGCTTATTTAACTTCTATGCAGAGTACATCATGAGAAACACTGGACTGGAAGAAGCACAAGCTGGAATCAAGATTGCCAGGAGAAATATCAATCACCTCAGATATGTAGATGACACCACCCTTATGGCAGAAAATGAAGAGGAACTAAAAAACCTCTTGATGAAAGTGAAAGAGGAGAGTGAAAAAGTTGACTTAAAGCTCAACATTCAGAAAACGAAAATCATGGCATCTGGTCCCATCACTTCATGGCAAATAGATGGGGAAACAGTGGAAACAGTGTCAGGCTTTATTTTTTGGGCTCCAAAATCACTGCAGATGGTGACTGCAGCCATGAAATTAAAAGACGCTTACTCCTTGGAAGGAAAGTTATGACCAACCTAGATAGCATATTCAAAAGCAGAGACTTTGCCAACAAAGGTCCATCTAGTCAAGGCTATGGTTTTTCCTCTGGTCATGTATGGATGTGAGAGTTGCACTGTGAAGAAGGCTGAGCGCCTAAGAATTGATGCTTTTGAACTGTGGTGTTGGAGAAGACTCTTGAGAGTCCCTTGGACTGCAAGGAGATCCAACAAGTCCATTCTGAAGGAGATCAGCCCTGGGATTTCTTTGGAAGGAATGATGCTAAAGCTGAAACTCCCGTACTTTGGCCACCTCATGAGAAGAGTTGACTCATTGGAAAAGACTCTGATGCTGGGAGGGATCGGGGGCAGGAGAAGAAGGGGACGACAGAGGATGAGATGGCTGGATGGCATTACTGACTCAATGGACGTGAGTCTGAGTGAACTCCAGGAGTTGGTGATGGACAGGGAGGCCTGGCATGCTGCGATTCACCAGGTCGCAAAGAGTTGGACACGACTGAGCGACTGAACTGAATATTCCATTGTGTATATGTACCACGATTTCCTTATCCATTCATCTGCTAATGGATATCTAGGTTGCTTCCATGTCCTAGCTATTATAAACAGTACTGCAATGAACACTGGGGTACATGTGTCTCTTTCAATTTTGGTTTCCTTGGTGTATATGCCAGCAGTGGGATTGCTGGGTCATAAGGCAGTTCTATTTCCAGTTTTTTAAGGAATCTCCACACTGTTCTCCATAGCCACTGTACTAGTTTGCATTCCCACCAACAGTGTAAGAGGGTTCCCTTTTCTCCACACCCTCTCCAGTTTTATCGTTTGTAGACTTTTTGATGGCAGCCATTCTGACCGGCGTGAGATGGTACCTCATTGTGGTTTTGATTTGCATTTCTCTGATAATGAGCGATGTTGAGCATCTTTTCAAGTGTTTGTTAGCCACCTGTATGTCTTCTATGGAGAAATGTCTGTTTAGTTCTTTGGCGCATTTTTTGATCAGGTTGTTTATTTTTCTGGTATTGAGCTGCATGAATTGCTTATATATTTTGGAGATTAATTCTTTGTCAGTTGCTTCATTTGCTATTATTTTCTCTCATTCTGAAGGCTGCCTTTTCACCTCGCTTATAGTTTCCTTTGTTGTGCAAAAGCTTTTAGGTTTAATTAGGTCTCATTTGTTTATTTTTGTTTTTATTTCCATTCCTCTGGGAGGTAGATCATAGAGGATCTTGCTGTGATTTATGTGAAAGAGTGTTCTGCCTACATTTCCTCTAAGAGTTTTATGGTTTCTGATCTTACATTTAGACCTTTAATCCATTTTGAGTTTACTTTCGTATATGGTGTTAGAAAGTGTTCTAGAGTCATTCTTTTACAGGAGGTTGACCAGTTTTCCCAGCGCCACTTGTTATTTGAAATTGTCTTTTCTCCATTGTATATTTTTGCCCCCTTTGTCAAAGATAAGGTGTCCAAAGGGGCATGGATTTATCTCTGAGCTTTCTATTTTGTCCCACTGATCTATATTTCTGTCTTTGTGCCAGTATCATACTGTCTTGATGACTGTAGCTTTGTAGTATAGTCTGAAGTCAGGCAGGTTGATTCCTCCAGTTCCATTCTTCTTTTTCAAGATTGCTTTGGTTGTTCGAGGTTTTCTGTGTTTCCATATGAATTTTGAAACTACTTGTTTTAGTTCTGTGAAAAATACCATTGGTAGCTTAATAGGGATTGCACTGAATCTATAGTTTGCTTTGGGCAGTACACTCATTTTCACTATATTGATTCTTCCAATCCACAAACATGGTACTTTTCTCCATTTATTTGTGTCATCTTTGATTTCTTTCATCAGTGTTTTATAGTTTTCTACATATAGGTCTTCTGTTTCTTTAGGTAAATTTATTTCTAAGTATTTTATTCTTTTCACTGCAAAAGTGAGTGGGATTGTTTCCTTAATTTCTGTTTTCTCATTAGTAGTATATAGGAATGCAAGGGATTTCTGTGTATTAATTTCATATCCTGCAACTTTACTATAGTCATTGATTAGCTGCAGTAATTTTCTGGTTGTATCTTTACGGTTTTTTATGTAGAGGATCCTGTCATTTGCAAACAGAGTTTTACTTCTTTTCCAGTCTGGATTCCTTTTAGTTCTTTTTCTTCTCTGACTGCTATGGCTAGGACTTCCAAAACTATGTTGAATAGTAGTGATGAGTGTGGGCACCCTTGTCTTGTTCCTGATTTTAGAGGAAATGCTTTCAATTTTTTGCAATTGAGGATAATGTTTGTTGTGGGTTTGTCGTGTATGGCTCTTATTATGTTGAGGTATGTTCCTTCAGTGCCTACTTTCTGGAGAGTTTTGATCATAAATGAGTGTTGAATTTTGCCAAAGGCTTTCTCTGCATCTATTAAGATAATCATATGGTTTTTATCTTTCAATTTGTTAATGTGGTGTACCACATTGATTGATTTGTGAATATTGAAGAATCCTTGCATCACTGGGATAAAGCCCACTTGGTCATGATGTATGATCTTTTTAGTATGTTGTTGGATTCTGTTTCCTAGAATTTCACTGAGGATTTTTGCATCTGTGTTTATCAGTGATACTGGTCTGTAGTTTACCTTTTTTGTGGCATCTTTGTCTGGTTTTGGTATTAGGGTGATGGTGGCCTCATAGAATGAGTTTGGGAGTTTGCCTTCCTCTGCAATTTTCTGGAAGAGTTTGAGTAGAATAGGTGTTAGCTCCTCTCTGAATTTTTGGTAGAATTCACCTGTGAAGCCATCTGGTCCCGGGCTTTTGTTTGTTGGAAGATTTTTGATTATAGCTTCAATTTCCTTGTTTGTGATGTGTCTGTTAAGATTTTCTATTTCTTCCTGGTTCAGTTTTGGAAGGTTATGCTTTTCTAAGAATTTGTCCATTTCTTCCAAATTGTCCATTTTATTGGCATATAATTGCTCATAGTAGTCTCTTACTATCTTTCATATTTCTGTGTTGTCATTTCTCCATTTTGATTTCTAACTTTATTGATTTGATTCTTCTCCCTTTTTTTTCTCTATTTCTGCTCTGATTTTTCAGAGCCTAACTCACCCAGGAGTAGGGAAAAATCCAAATCCAACTGGCTTTAGTCATTCCCTCTCACCTAAGAAAGGACAGGAAAAGTTAAAAACACTTGTGGATTCATTGTCCAGAGACATAGGATTACTTAAAGACTGAGACCTAATCACAAGACTACAGAACTCTTCCTTCACACCTCACTACCACATTACACAAGGCTTATTTACAACAGTTCTTTTACCCAGTCCATCATATCTGGCTATCAAGAAAAAAGTACAAGGTATACCAAACGGCAAAAACCACAAATTGAAAAGACAAAGCAAGCCTCAGAACCATACATGGTAGAACCAGACAGACATGGTGGGATATGAAGATTAGAACAGGAATTTAAAACACCTGTGATTAATGTGCTATAGGTTCTAATGGATAAAGTAGACAGCATGCAAGAATTAGATGGGTGATGTAAAACTGAAAGATGGAAATCCCAAGAAAGAACCAAAAAGGAATGCTAGAGGCCATTTCATCAGAAACAAAGAATACCTTTGATGGGCTTATTCCTCAACTGGACACAGCTGAGGAAGGTTATCTCTGAGAGCATTTATCAAGAGAATCCTCGAAAACCAAAAAGCAAAGAGAACAAAGACTGAAAAAAGCCAGTACAGAATAACCAAGGAGTTTGGAACAACTTAAAATAAATGTGGCACACACATAATGGAAATACAAGGAGGAAAAGAAGGAAAGAAACAGAAGAAATATTTGAAATAAAAATGGCTGAGAATTTCCCTCAAACTAATGTCAGACACCAAACCACAGATTGAGGAATCTCAGAGAATCACAAGTAAGATAAATGCCCCAGAAACATGTTTATGCATATCATTTTCAAAGGACAGAAAATAAAAAATAAAGAAAAATTCCTGAAAGCAGCCCAAGGGGAAAAACACCTTACCTTTAGAAAAACAAAGTTAAGAATTATATCCAACTTCTCAGAAATCATACAACCAAGTGGAGAGACATTCAGTGTTGGGAAAAATTAAGGCACAGTATGATCAAGGAACAGCAAATAAATAGCAGAACGTAATTTTTTTCCTACAGAAGACAGCAACCAGCTTTATTTTAGGAAATAATCACATGCAATGGAATAGGATTTTTTACTGTAATCAGAATGACCTTTTGATGTGCTGTGAAGCATGAAAGCAATGACTGAGTAAACTCAGCTGAAAAGCAGTACAGCATATAAAGAATAAAAGAGTAGAATTTAATTTTGAAAAGTGACATAGATAATATATAGAAAATTTCTAACGCAAGAGAGAGAGCATAGTCATGCTGGGTAGTGTGGGCTCAAGCCAGAAACCTGGGCTTCGTCCTCACCCTCTTACCAGTGGCATGATCTGGGACAAGTTATTTAACATCTGAGTCTCGCTTTCTTCATTTGAAAAATGGGGATGATGGTGCCTACCTCACAGGGTTACTGGAGTTACTGCACAGCAGCAACATGAGTAACCTAAACCAGCCTGAGAATGTCTGCCATAGCAAGGCTTACATAAGAATTTGCCATACAAATAAATTTGATAATTTGGAACTTGATGTTTACTGTGAGATAGTGCTCAGTTGCATCCTACTCTTTGCACCCCATGGACTGTAGCGAACTCTGAGTTTGCTCCCCAGCGGGCCCCTCTGTCCATGGTTTTCCAGGCAAGAATATTGGAGTGGGTTTCCATTTCCTACTCCAGGGCATCTTCCTGACCCAGGGATCAAACCCACATCACTTGAGTCTCCTGCATTGGCAGGTGGATTCTTCACCACTGAGCCACTTGGGAAGCCCTACCATGGGATTACTGCTGTCCAGTTCTTTTCGTTCATCTTGTGACTTCTGCTGTTATTGATTACTCTCCTTGGCTGTCTCCTGTTTTATTTTACTTATCCTTTTCTCATTTTCCCTACTATTTATTATTTCTGCCTCTATACTCCACATTTGTAACAGGAAGATGTCATACCCAGCTCATCACTGGTGAACTCTAGTACTACTTCCTGCTGCCTCTGCTAGTTAAAGAGCAGCAGATTCCTGGACCAGCATCACATCATGGCAGTCTCAGTCGGGAGAGAGGATATGAAAGAACACTCTATGAGGACTCTGTCAGCAGCCAAACCCCTCATGGGAGGCTCTTTGGAATCTTTGGAAAGTCAGAGTAAGGCTCATCTAAGGTCTCGTAGGGGACCATAAGCAAGTCACTATCTGTTTCTTCGTGTGTAAAATGAATCTCATAAGCTTGTTTTCCAGATTAAATTAGGCAAACATATTATGACCTTAACAGTCTGGAGTTATTCCACTCTATAGGCACATGGAGAAGTAAACCACAGTGATAAGAACGGCAACATGGTAAGGAAATGAAACAAAAAGCATTAGAGAATAAAAGGACCAAGAGGAGTGAATCCTTTGTGTTGGTGTTGTTCAGTTGCTAAGTCATGTTCAACTCTTTGTGACTCCACGGACTGCAGCATGCCAGGCTCCTCAGTCCTTCACTATCTCCCAGAGTTTGCTCAAGTGCGTGTCCATTGAGTCAGTGAAACTACCTAACCATTTCATCCTCTGCCATCCTCTTCTCTTTTTGCCTTTAATCTTTCCTAGCATCAAGTTCTTTCCCAATGAGTCAGCTCTTCGTATCAGATAGCCAGTTTCCATTGCTACATTGGTGTATCTAAGTGTGGATTCTTTTCTGTTTACCCTAACTTGGGATTTGTTGGGCTTCTGAGGATTCTGGGAAATTGTCAGCCTAATGAATATTGTCTCTTCCTTATTCTACATCTCCTTCTGGTACTCCTTGTCAATAAACCTTTAGTCCTTTTTGTTCCATCATACATGTCTGTTAACTACTCCTTGATAATTTTCCATCTCTTCACTGTGCTGTATTCTGATAAATTCTTCCAATCTAACTACTGACTCACTCATTATTAAGAATTCTTGGTAGAGACATTATTGTTTTGCCTTCATCAAGCTAAATGTGAACCAATCAAGTGCATATCATCACCCTTCACAGTGCAGATTTTCATCTATTATCCACATTACCTTTCTGAGGCTCTCAGCCATAAAAGGGTCTCTGATATCACTTGCTACCTTGCTTGTACCTTAGGCTTGCCTCCTGATGCTCCTTTAAACCAATGATAAGCCATGAAAGATTAACAAATAGACACTTTCTAGGAAGCCACTGACTTTGACACTTGTCCACTTTTCTGAATTGTCTTATGGACTCCAAGATTTTTCCTTTACTTTCCTTTGAGCTAGGCAATGGATTTAAATGTCACAACTTTTTTTCCTGGCATTTTAAAGTGCATGGTAAGTGGTAGTGCCTCAGGTTAACCTATCCATCCTATTTGTAGAAATAGAAAGTAGGATATTCTTATTCATCTTTGTACTTACAGTGCTTAAAAGAGGTGCTTGGCTTATAGTTAACATTAAAAAAAATATGTGTAATGAATCACTGAAAAGTGGATAATTCTGGCTGAAGATAAAATCATACACTTTTACACTTGTTATCTACATAAATGGGTGCAACTTGATTTTTTTCTGGAATTGGATACACTTACAGTTAACGTTACAGTTTTGGACTTCCCTGGTAGCTCAGGTGGTAAAGCGTCTGCCTACAACGTGGGAGACCTGGGTTCTATCCCTGGGTTGGGAAGACCCCCTGGAGAAGGAAATGGCAACCCACTCCAGTACTCTTGCCTGGAAAATTCCATGGATGGAGGAGCATGGAAGGCTATAGTCCGTGGGGTCACAAACAGTTGGACACAACTGACAGACATCACTTTCACTTTCACATTTCACAGTTAACGTTTCAGATTTGTTAGGCTGATCTTACTAAGCTGGTGAGAGGTTTTTAGGAGTGGTAAAAATAAAAAATAAAATAAAAACACGAGCAAATATTTTTCTTCCTAACCAAGAAAGAAGTAGTGTTACTAACTGGCAAATGCAATAATTTTTTCTATTTTTGGAGTCAATATCAGACTATAACTTAAAATCACAGAATAAAGCTTAAATACTTACATTTAGCACTAGTTTACTCTTCTCAATCACTTCCTCTAAAGTCTCATTGGTTTCCTCTTTCCACAAGGTAATAAAAGTATTAATTTCTTGGGCTATTGAAGGATCAGGACTCCCATCACATTGAATGTAGTGTTTCCACTGTGGAACAGAAATGCTTGCAAGTTCTCACTGATGAAAATTCCACCAAAGATTAAATTACTTCTTTTTCGAGGTATGAACTCTTACAACCTAGTTTTCCAATTCAGGCGAAAACATATTACGATTTTAGTTACTTGAAGATGTCTCTAAAATACCCAAATATCTCTGCATCAATATAACTTATAAGCTTCAATAACTCAAATAAATAGAAATTATATCTATTGTCACATTTTACTTTTAAAACAGTGTTTATGAGATAATTTTGTTTTGCTTTCCTTGCTAATCATATAGCTCCTATCTTTACACAAGTTTAACATTTGGGTTAATTTATATTTCTCAAATTATTACTAATATTAATCGCCATGTCATTTTCATATGTCATTCATTCACTGTGCAGTCTATGCAAACTCTACATTTGTAATCGTGTTGTTTGTGTGTGTGTGTGTGTGTGTGTGTGTGTGAGACTTGTTCAGTCATGTACGACTCTTTGCGACCCCATGGACTGAAGCTCACCAGGCTCCTCTGTCTGTGGAATTCTTCAGGCAAAAATACTGGAGTGGGTTGCCATTTCCTTTCCCAAGGGATCTTTCTGACCCAGGGATTGAACCTGGGTCTCCCACATTGCAGGCAGATTCTTTACCATCTGAACCACCAGAGAAGCCCAATCATATTGTGATTACAATTTTTTTGCTTTAAGTTATACTATAATCTTTGCCATATTATTACAGTTTTTCCTTTTTAACCACTGATATTGTTTCCAAAGCTGCACTGTTTTGAACAACACTCGACTGCCTCAGTGTCAAACTTTTTATATTTTAATTTAGGATAACTTCCTCAGTATAAATTCCCCAAAATTAAATCTGAGTCAAAGGATATAAAAATGTCAAGGATCTTATTGACAAATAGATTTCTTAAAAGCTATATGAATTTAATTAGCTACAAGCAAATGAGAGAGATCTGTCAGATTAAATTTTTTATAGACACATTTAAAGTTTCCTGTTATTAAGATGGATATCGGATTATAACTCCCTCTTATGGTATAAAAGCGTTAGCTAAAAAAATAAAATCAGTCCTACCTGGGAAAGAAATCTATTATCTCGTTTCAATTTCTCTGCTTCAGGAAAACATGCTTCTAATAAATAAAGTTCTTCAAGCTCTTCATTTCTCCTTTCTAGATCCTGTTTCATGGGGATAGATACATTGATCTTTTTTTAATTTCAGCTTTGTATTTTGTAAGTAGCATCTAAAATATACTGGATAAATATTTAATTTCAAGATGAATACTACAAATTCATTTAAATGTAACTGATATTTCATGACCGGGATAATCACAATGGTGTGATCACTCATCTAGAGCCAGACATCCTGGAATGTGAAGTCAAGTAAGCCTTAGAAACTATCACTACGAACAAAGCTAGTGGAGGTGAAGGAATTCCAGTTGAGCTATTTCAAATCTTGAAAGATGATGCTGTGAAAGTGCTGCACTCAATATGCCAGCAAACTTGGAAAGCTCAGCAGTGGCCACAGAACTGGAAAAGGTCAGTTTTCATTCCAATCCCAAAGAAAGGCAATGCCAAAGAATGCTCAAACTACTGCATAATTGCACTCATCTCACACGCTAGTAAAGTAATGGTCAAAATTCTCCAAGCCAGGCTTTAGCAATACGTGAACCGTGAACTTGCTGGTGTTCAAGCTGGTTTTAGAAAAAGGCAGAAGAACCAGATATCAAAGTGCCAACATTCTCTGGATTATGGAAAAAGCAAGAGAGTTCCAGAAAAACATCGATTTCTGCTTTATTGACTATGCCAAGCCTTTGACTGTGTGGATCACAATAAACTGTGGGAAATTCTGAAAGAGATGGGAATACCAGACAACCTGACCTGCCTCTTGAGAAATCTGTATGCAGGCCAGGAAGCAACAGTTAGACCTGGACATGGAACAACGGACTGGTTCCAAATAGGAAAAGGAGTATGTCAGGGTAGTACATTGTCACCCTGCTTATTTAACTTATATGCAGAGTTCATCATGAGAAACACTGGACTGGAAGAAGCACAAGCTGGAATCAAGATTGTTGGGAGAAATATCAATCACCTCAGATATGCAGATGATACCACCCTTATGGCAGAAAGTGAAGAAGAACTAAAAAGCCTCTTGATGAAAGTAAAAGAGGAGAGTGAAAAAGTTGGCTTAAAGCTCAACATTCAGAAAACGAAAATCATGGCATCTGGTCCCATCATTTCATGGGAAATAGATGGGAAACAGTAGAAACAGTGTCAGACTTTATTTTTTGGGCTCCAAAATCACTGCAGATGGTGACTGCAGCCATGAAATTAAAAGACACTTACTCCTTGGAAGGAAAGTTATAACCAACCTAGACAGCATATTCAAAACAGAGACATGACTGTGTCGACTAAGGTCCATCTAGTTAAGGCTATGGTTTTTCCAGTAGTCACGTATGGGTGTGAGAGTTGGACTGTGAAGAAGGCTGAGCACCAAAGAATCGATGCTTTTGAACCGTGGTGTTGGAGAAGACTCTTTAGAGTCCCTTGGACTGCAAGGAGATCCAACCAGTCCATTCTGAAGGAGATCAGCCCTGGGATTTCTTTGGAAGGAATGATGCTAAAGCTGAAACTCCAGTACTTTGGCCACCTCATGCGAAGAGTTGACTCATTGGAAAAGACTCTGATGCTGGGAGGGATTGGGGGCAGGAGGAGAAGGGGACGACCGAGGATGAGATGGCTGGATGGCATCACGGACTCGATGGACGTGAGTCTGAGTGAACTCCGGGAGTTGGTGATGGACAGGGAGGCCTGGCGTGCTGCGATTCATGGGGTCACAAAGAGTCAGACACGACTGAGTGACTGAACTGAACTGAACTGAACTGAACTGATATTTCTAAAAGGTTTCATCTGAAACAGTGGTGTATATAGTGTGATATGCAGCCTCCAGGTGGATTCTCCAAATTCCTTCGGGATCAGTGAGGTCAAATCTATTTTAATGACAATACTACAACTTTATTTGCTCTTTTTGCAGGATACACCATTGCAAGATCATGTAAAATTGCTGGCGCCTTTGTTCAAATCAAGGCACAAGCTTTATTAGTGGTCGTATCCTTCAGGAGAGAGGGGTGATAAGCAGCCAGGTTCACATAAGAATGACCTGATGAAGAAGTAAAAATTATTAATTGTATTAAACATAAAAACTTAAGTATATGTCCTTCGATATTCTGTGTGGTAAGATGGGAAGAATGCATAGAGCACTCTTGCTGCATATCAAAGAACAATGCTATCTTGAGAAATTAACATCTGTGCAACTGTTTGAGTACTTTGGCAGAACTTCTGTCAGAAATGAATGAACTGACCATGTCACTTTCAGGAAACACTGCTGCCCTTGATAAAATTCAAGCTTTCAGATAAAAGCTTGAATTTTAGAAAACCCGTATCACTACTAGGGAGCCTGACAGTTTCCCGATCCTTAAAACGTTTTCTGGTTTGGCTGGAGCTGACACTAATGCATGTGATCTTTTTGATAATGAATTATAAGAATACATCAACATTTGGAAGCAAATAATTCAGTGAACCATTTTTTCCCAAGCTATCAAGTCATGATGTTGCAAAATCATGTGTCAATAAAAGATTTATTCGGAGTATAAAAATAGATCAACATTTTAGTGTAACAGAGTACATAAAGTTCATTTATTTGGTTTCAGATTCCACATTAAGATGCTACCACCTATTGAGTTTCAGTATAGTATCAAGGCAAGAATCCACAATCATCTGAAAGGCTGTTACAATATTTTTCGTTTTTCCAACTATCTATATGAGGCCAAATTTTCTTTCTTTATATCTACTTCAATCGAAACAACACACACTGTAACAGATGGAATAATGAAGTAAGGAGGAGATCCAGGAGGGCTTCTCAGGTGGTACTAGTGGTAAAGAACCTGCCTGCCCATGAAGGTTAGAAGTAAGGAATTCAGGTTAGATCCCTGGGTTGGGAAGATCTCTTGGAGGAAGGCATGGCAACCCACTCCAGTATTCTTGCCTAGAGAAATATCATGGACAGAGGAGTCTGGCAGAATGCAGTCCATAGGGTCGCAGAGTCGGACACGACTGAAGTGACTCAGCATACATATGAGATCCAGTTGTCTTTTGTTAAGTCAGACACTAAAGAGCTTTAAGAGATAAAAACAATGCCACTCATTTCCCTAATTTAAATATACATTTATGTGGTAACGGATGTTAACTAGATTTATTGTGGGATCATTTCACAATACATGCAACTATTGAATCATTATGTCATACATTTGAAACTAACATAATTTTATAACTCAATAAATACTGCAATTGTTTTTTTTCTTTAAGTATGTTTAATGTGTTTACTTCTTAATTCATGTTTACATTTAACAATGTCTAATCTCTATTAATACAATAAATATCTTGAAATTTGTTTTAATTTCTAATATGATAAATATTTATACATATAAACTGTCTAAACAAAAACTTCTTGGGGATCTTCACTTTTTAATAGTGATGAGGCTTTGTCCTGAGATTAAAAGGTCTCAGAACTACTGATTCAATAATGAAGAAATCTGGTGAAAAAGAGAAGTGAAATTTTAAAAGGAGAGGTAGAATTTGAACATTTTTTGGTTCCTATATTTAATTATCCATAAGATAGATTGAGAATAATAACTTAATGGTTATAAGCATGAGCTCTGAAGCAAGACTACTTCTACCTAAGTCTTGGCTATGAAATTTATTATCTGTTTAATCTGTCCATATTCCCCAATTTCCTCATCTGTGAAATGTGGGTAATAATTTACCCACCATAACTTTATGGTAGGATCAAATGAGTTAAATCAGTTCATACAGGCCTAAATATTATGGGTATCTATGGAAGAGGATGATATTAAATAGCCAAATAGATCTGATTGCTGTTGTTTTAGTTTCTAAGTCATGTCTGACTTTTTGTGACCCAGTGGACTGTAGCCCACCAGGCTACTCGGTCCATGGGATCTCCCAGGCAAAAATACCAGAGTGGGTCGCATTTCCTTCTCTAAAATAGATCTGATAGCCACACAGTTTGTCTTCAGTAATAATATCATTAATGTTAACTTACTTTGGCTTCAAGCTTTTGCAATTTCTCATTCTCAATTCGTTGCATTTCAAGTCTTTCCATTTCTTCTTTTTCATATTTCACACGTGCTTCTTCTAAAGAACAACAGCAAGAAAATTTTTTAGTCTGTTTTTAAGCACTTAAAGAGACTGCAAATATTTAAGATAGAGTGGTGGTAGAATACTAGATTTAAGTCACAGCCTTTATCATGTGGTAGAAATAAAACTGTCAGATTTCTTTCAAAAAAAAACCACGACTTTCAAAATTTCTGACCCACAATTATATTTCTCTTCTCCAAAAAGTTTACGGCAATCTAATAATGATTTTAATAAATGAAAAGTGACAGATCTATCATGGGTAATTAAGAAGAAATAAAATCTTCAGATTTCCATAATCTCGTGACATCCACACCATCAGAAGCAACTACCTAAATTTTCTCTTGCTTTCACTGTTAAAAAATAAAACATGAAATATACGTTAAAGAATAAGAGTTTAACCCCAAATAATAAAACATTCCCCAAGCAGTAGGTCATGATACTGTATTCTTATCGTAAGTCACCTAAAGGATTTATATGATTATTAATAAAAAATCAACTTAGAAACTAATGTGCTGGTGGTGCTCAGTTGCTAAGTCATGTCTGACTCTTTGCGATCTCATGGACTGTAACCCTGCCAGGCGCCTCTGTCCATGGGATTTTCCAGGCAAAAATACTGGAGTGGGTTGCCATTTCTTCTTCCAGGGGATCTCAAACCTGCATCTCCTGCATTGGTAGGCAGATTCCTTACCACTGAACCACCTGGGAAGCTAAAGACAGACATTTAAAACCCAGTATGAATCAACAGATGTTCTTCATGTTAAAAGCTACAACTATCTGAACTTTTCAGATTCTTAAAGTCACTTTTAAGTATTTTAAATAACCAAATTTTTATTAATTTCTACCTGACATTCTTTAACAAATGAAAATCCTCTTTAAATTTGACAAATAGATATTATTACACTGTAAGAACTTAGGCTGCTCTGTGTTTCTTGCTAGTATATATTTCCCATATTTAATTTAAGAATTCTTACTGCACAATCAGCACCAAAGCTCTCAATTTAATCAGTAGTAATGATATAAACTTTAAGATAGGATTGCCATATTTAGCAAATAAAAATATAGGATGCTCAGATGAATTTGAATTTCAGATAAATAATGGAATTTTTTTTTTGTTTCAGTTCAGTTCAGTTCAGTCGCTCAGTTGTGTCCGACTCTGCGACCCCATGAATCGCAGCACGCCAGGCCTCCCTGTCCATCACCAACTCCCGGAGTTCACTCAGACTCACGTCCATCGAGTCCGTGATGCCATCCAGCCATCTCATCCTCTGTCGTCTCCTTCTTCTCCTGCCCCCAATCCCTCCCAGCATCAGAGTCTTTTCCAATGAGTCAACTCTTCACATGAAGTGGCCAAAGTACTGGAGTTTCAGCTTTAGCATCATTCCTTCCAAAGAAATCCCAGGGCTGATCTCCTTCAGAATGGACTGGTTGGATCTCCTTGCAGTCCAAGGGACTCTCAAGAGTCAAGTATATACTAAATATTGCATGGGTAAATTATCCCAAATTATCCATTGTTTATCTGAAATTCAAATTTAAGTGGGCATCCTGTATTTTATCTGGCAACTCTCCTTCAAAATACATCTGATTCAAATGTATTCTTTTTAATGGCTGAGCATAGAACAGTCTTTTGGACTGTGGGAGAGGGCAAGGTTGGGATGATTTGGGAGAATGGCATTGAAACATGTATAATATCATATAAGAAACGACTCGCCAGTCTAGGTTCGATGCACGAAACAGGATGCTTGGGGCTGGTGCACTGGGATGACCCAGAGAGATGGTACGAGGAGGGAGGTGGGAGGGGGGTTCAGGATTGGGAACATGTGTACACCCGTGGCGGATTCATGTTGATATATGGCAAAACCAATACAATATTGTTAAGTAAAAAAATAAAATAAAATCTGAAAAAAACCATTAAATTCAAAAAATTAAAAATTTTGAAAATTGTCTTTAAAAAGTATTGATTGGATGACAGAAATGCCAACCTATTGTTAGCATTACCTGCATATGAAAATAGTTACCACTGTGTGTCTTATACCTTCCTCTTTTTGTCGTTTCTCTTCTTCCTCTTGTATCTGCTTCAACCGGTCAGCTTTGGTGATTTTCTTTTTCTTACTGCCAGACTTAATAAAGGTCACAACTTTTAAAAAGGTTATTAACATGTATACAAACTACTTAAAAGCACTTTTACTTTCATGAATCTAGTCCTCTATTTATTCAAATAAGACTGCCTATTAAGTGCAAAGTCTTGACTCAGGGCCTTAAGGACAAAATACAGAAACAGTAGGAAAATTAGCATATAAATTATTCAAAGGCAAAATTGACATTGACAAGTATATACCATTTAATTCTATCATTCCCAGGTTTCTCTCTCTCTTGCTCCAATGAAGTGAAGTGAAGTGAATTCGCTCAGTCGTGTCTGACTCTTTTCAACCCCATGGACTGCAGCCTACCAGGCTCCTCTGTCCATGGGATTTTCCAGGCAATAGTCCTGGAGTGGATTGCCATTTCCTTCTCCAGGGGATCTTCTGTTACCTTTTATATCAGACTGCCTAAAGGGAGTTGCCCACTGCTTCTATGTCCCCATTTTCTGCATGCTCCACTCCAATCAGGCTTTCATTTCTGTTGTACCATTTAAGCCTCTCTTGTCGTGGAAGCTTAAGATGGCCATGTTTCCAGTGGCAATGGCCACTTTTCAGCCCTCATTTTGTCATCATCATTTGACAACGTTTTCTTTCTCCATCTTGAAATATTTTCTTCATTAGGCCATCAGATTGATACTGATTTTGCTTCCTCCCCCTCTTCTTAGACTTCTTTTCTGGCTTCTCCTCCTCAGATGTAGTTGATCAGTAACTTTTAAAATTATTTGTTCATATCCCTAAAAGAAGTTTGAAAAGCTATGTACCCATTCAGACATTTTTAAGCTGACACTAAAAACTTTTAACTACAAGTCTAAATATGCAAAAGAAAACTGTAACATCGCTCTTTTAAATATTATATCCATCATTATTTAAAATATACCCAATAGAGCTACATAATATAGTGATTTAATGGCCAATTTCAATTAAAAATATGAATACGCTTTTTTTTTTAATGAAAGTTTTCTAATCCTTTTTTCTTTGACTTCATATTTCCATTCCACTCACCTCACAGAATCTTACCCTACTGTAATACACTTGAAAAACTTTTGCTGATTTTCTTATCATAAATAGGATATGGAAATATTATAAAAATAGGAGGTGGGAGGGGGGTTCATGTTTGGGAACACATGTAAGAATTAAAGATTTTAAAATTAAAAAAAATAAAAAACTAAAAAAAATAAATAAAATTAAAAACAAATAAATTAGATCATAAAAAAAAAAAGAAAATTTCAATTTCCTTGACTCTAAGTTTCTAAGCAATATAAATTTTGCTCTGGATTGAGTTAATGTTTTAATTATTTTGGTGTACAATTGAGTAAAGCAACATTTTATATTACAAATTTTGGTAAGTAAATATTAAAACATAAACAGTAAAATTTTACTAGATATGCATCTTTTGATGAGACAATTGGGTTTTTTCTTTTCCCTGATTAGTTCACAATCCAAGGATAAATGTTAGCTATTGATGAGGAAAATAAAGATTCAGACAGATTCTATTTTAATTTTTACAGATACAGAAAATGGGAAATCTAGTTTATATTAAACAGCAAATGAAATAGGTTACAGCTATATCATGCAATTTTTCAAATTCTTTCCACAACAAGATGCCAAAAATTATATTGACTTGCCCAAAAAATTACTTCTATAATAATCACTAATTTTTGTGATGATGTTCTTATTTTCCTTAAAAGCATTACTACATATGTATATATTCCTAAACAATATAGTTTTCTTACTTTTGAATTTTACATAAATCAAATTCTATTTTATAAATACAACTGTAATTTATTAACTTACTGTCATTAAGTATACATAACAAAAAATGACCATTTAAACCATTTTTTAGTGTGCACATCAGTGGCATTAAATACATTCACACTGCTGTACAACGCTCACCACCATTCACCTCCAGAACTTTTTCATCATCCCAAACTAAACTCTGTATCCTTAAAACATGGACTCCTACTCCCTATCTCTGCCTACAACCCACCCTCTATCGATCACCATCCTACTTTCTGTGTTTATGAGCTTAATTACTCTAGATATTTTCTATAAGTAGAATAATACAATATTTTATCCTTCTGTGTGATTTACTTCTTTAGATACAAATTGTGGTTTGAAAGATTCATCCAAGGGGGGCTATAGCTGCAGCTGTGTATTTTCATTGCTGAATAGTAACTCATTATTTATCCATTCTTCTACTGATTGATATTGGATGGTTTCTAGTTTGTCACTATCACGAATAGTGCTGCTATAAACTTTTAAGTGTATGTATCGTGGTGTCCACACAGGAGTTTCTCTAGTGTATACACCTAGAGGTAAAACTAGTGGGTATGCATATTTTCAATGTAGTTGAAATTGAATTTTCCAGAGTAATTATTCCAATTTACACTCCCATAATCATTATCCTGGTCAATATTTGTTAATGTCAGTATTTTGCTTCTCTGGCAGTTTTTTGTTTAAAATACAGATAATGCTTATCAGCCTAAGGAAGTGCCCTATACCCTATTAAGGTACAGTAATTGAATTTCTAACTCAATCTAATTTTATTAACTTAATTTCTTATATTAAACCAATTCTGTCTCCCTGAGATAAGCTGAATTGGGTCATGATTTTTTATCATTCTATATACTTCCAGTTGAGCATACTAATATTTTGTCAGTAAGAAATTTTGCACTTATGTTCGTGAAATGAATTTCAATTTTCCTTTCTCATACTATTCCCAGGTTACCCAGGTAACTTAAAATGAAAGAGGAATGTTTCCTCTTTTTCCATGCTCTAGAATAATTCGTAACAAAATGAAATAATTAATCTTTGAATGAAGAACAAGCTATCAAAGACTTACAGACCTAGGATTTTCTTTCTGGGAAAATCTGAAGCCACTAATATAATTTCTTACATGATTATAGGACTTTCAGGTTTTCTACTTCTTCATGAAACAGCTTAAGAATTTGTTTTCTGTCTAATTCATCTAAATTTTCTAATTTATTGGCATATAAAGCTCTTCAAATTATGTCATTTATTGTTAAACTCATGTCTCTCTTTTCATTTCTAAAACAGGCATACTCTGGAGATATTGCAAGTTTGGTTCCAGACCACCACAGTAAAGTGACTATTGCAATATTCTAAGTCACAAATATTCGGGTTTCCCAGTGCATATAAAAGTTATGTTTACACCATACTGTAGTCTATTAATTGCACAATTGCATTGTCTAAAAAAAGGTATGCACCTTAACTTAAAAATACTTCATTGCTAAAAAAATTCGGACCATCATCCTAGTACGTGATAGGAATCAATAATGTATTTTTTTTAAAGATTTTTAAGATTTTCTTCTGTTCAGTCACTCAGTCGTGTCCAACTCTTTGAGACCCCATGAACCGCAGCACCCCAGGCCTCCTTGTCCATCACCAACTCCTGGAGTCCACCCAAACCCATGCCCAATGAGTCGGTGATGCCATCCAACCATCTCACCCTCTGTCATCCCCTTCTGCCCTCAATCTTTCCCAGCAACAAGGTCTTTCCAAATAGTCAGCTCTCTGCATCAGGTGGCCAAAGTATTGGAGTTTCAGCTTCAACATCAGTCCTTCCAATGAATACCCAGGACTGATCTCCCTTAGGATGGACTGGCTGGATCTCCTTGCAGTCCAAGGGACTTTCAAGTCTTCTCCAACACCACAGTTCAAAAGCATCAATTCTTTGGCACTCAGCTTCCTTCAGAGTCCAACTCTCACATCCATACATGACCACTGGAAAAACCATAGCCTTGACTAGACGGACCTTTGTTGGCAAAGTGATGTCTCTGCTTTTTAATATGCTAAGTTGGTCATAACTTTCCTTCCAAGGAGTAAGCGTCTTTTAATTTCATGGCTGCAGTCACCATCTGCAGTGATTTTGGAGCCCAAAAAAATAAAGTCTGACACTATTTCCCCATCTATTTGCCATGAAGTGATGGGACTGGATGCCATGATCTTCATTTTCTGAATGTTGAGCTTTAAGCCAAGTTTTTCACTCTCCTCTTTCACTTTCATCAAGAGCCTTTTAGTTCCTCTTCACTTTCTGCCATAAAGGTGGTGTCATCTGCATATCTGAGGTTATTGATATTTCTCCCAGCAATCTTGATTCCAGCTGGTGCTTCCTCCAGCCCAGCGTTTCTCATGATGTACTCTGCTAGAAGTTAAATAAGCAGGGTGACAATACACAGCCTTTAGCAAGTCATAATCATTCTGCTGGTGGGGGATTTGAAATATTGCAATTACCAAAATGTGACACAGAGACATGAAGTGAGCAAATGCTGTTGGAAAAAATGGCACCAATAGACTTGCTTGACACAGGCTGCCACAAACCTTCAATTTGTAAAAAAATGCGGAATCTGTGAAGTGCAATAAAGCATGATAAAATAAGAAATGCCTGTATTGATTATATATGCCATTTGTTCTTGATAAAATTTACCAGAGAATTGTTAATTTTATCAATATTTTCAAAGAAATAAATTGTAGCCTGTTTATTCATTCAATTATTGTAAGAAATACTGAGAATCTAGCATGTGGTAGGCATTTGAAATATATCTATAAACAGACAAAATTCCTTGTAATTATGTACTTATGAGCTTACATTCAAATGGGGAGAGAAAGACAAAAACAATAACCAAAAATTTTAAAATAATTTAAAAATCTGAATTATAGTTGATTCACAATATTAATACATTTCAGGTGTACAACATAGTGATTCACAATTTTTAAAGCTTATACACCATTGATAGTTATTATAAAATACAGGCTACATTCCCTGTACTCTACAATGTATCACTGTGGTACAATAAACAAATTATAAAGTAATTTGTAAAATATCTTAGAGGATGAAAAGTAGTATGGAGGAAAGCAAGGTGACTCCAGACTGTAGGGGCCCCTCAAAAAAGACAAACTACACTTTAAATGGAGTGTTTAGGGTGAGCCTCACGCAGAAGATAACATTTGAGTGAAGACTTGAAGGATACGAGATTATAAATCCTCCCTATTGTATGTTTTCTGTTTTATTAATTTTTATATTTGTCTTATTTCCTTCCTTCTCCTTACTTTGCGTTTTAGTCTTTTTCTTGCTTCTTGAAAAGAATGCTTAGTTTCATTAATTTTTCATCTTCTAAAGTAAGGATATAGGGTGTCATATTTCCTTCCAAGTACCTTTAGTCACATTCACAAATTTTGAAGTAATTTTCTTATTATTGAGTTAAAATTATTTTATACTTCCACTATATTTTCTTGACCCATGTCAGAATTTTTTAAAATTCCTAGCATATCATGTCTTTCTGTTCGTACTTATTTTATTTTTAAGCTTAATTTCATTAAGGTTATAATACATGCTCTGAATTGTTTCAATTCTTTGAATTTTGAGAAGTTTTATGCTACAGAACACTGTCAGTTTTGGTAAAAAAAAAAAAATGTGTGCCTAAAATTCTCTAGTTATTGGCTGCAATGTTATAAATGTCTTATTCACTAGATTTATTCATCATGTTGCTCTAATCTTCTAAATCCTTACTTTTTTTTAATGCTTGTTCTATCAGTTAATTAAAGAAGAAATCTTGCATTATGATTTTGAGCTTGTCTATTTCTCCTGATAGCTCTCTGAATTCATGCGTTGTATATTTCAAAGCTTCACAATTAGGTAAATACAAATTTAAAATTATATTTTCTTGGCTAACCAAATTTTTATCATTATAAAATGACCCTCTTTAATTCTAGAAGTGTTTTTAGTCTTAAAGTCTATCATGTCTAATATTAATACACTGGCTTTTGTTTTTCTCGTATTTGCATAGCATGTCTTTTCCCATCACCTTACTTCCAACCTTTCTGT
Source organism: Ovis aries (assembly GCF_016772045.2). Classification (NCBI taxonomy): domain Eukaryota; kingdom Metazoa; phylum Chordata; class Mammalia; order Artiodactyla; family Bovidae; genus Ovis; species Ovis aries. The sequence continues at coordinate 190,435,644 of NC_056056.1, read as the reverse complement.
ACTTTTATTCTTAAGATAGTGTTTGTAAAAAGATTATGATTGGATTTACTTTTTTTCTCCTTTTGCATTCTTTCTTGGTATCTTCAATTGATTATTTCTTTGTTAGTGTACTACTCTCCCTCTACTCGTTTGGGAGTTATCTATGTACTGTATATCATTGTATTGCCTATCTTAGAAAGTCAACCTATATATCTAATATATATATATGTGTGTGTGTGTATATATATATGTATATTTATCATACTACCAAACAGTACAAGGACTTTAGAACATCTTAAATAATCCTTCCTCAACCCAAATACTGTTGTCATATATCTTTTAATAATAGTTTTACTGAGATAAAACTTATATGCCATACATTTCACCCATTTAAAGTAGACAGTTTAATGGTTTTTAGCACATTCAGAGTTGTGCAACCACCACCATAATCAATTTTGGAACATATTCATCACTTCCCCCAAAGAAACCCCATATACATTCACAGCTCCCCCCCACACACATTTCCTCACAACACCCCAGATCTATGATACCACCAGTTACTTTCTCTATATTTCATGTAACTGGAATCATACAATGTATGGTCTTCTGTAATCAGCTTTATTCACGCAGAACATTTTCAAGCTTCTTCCATGCTACGTGTATCAGCATGTACCATAAAACTTCTGTTTTATGGCTGAAAAATATTCCGTGGTATTACAAGATGGATATACACATTTTGTTTATTTCTCAACTGATGACTATTATGGGTTGTTTGTTGTCATGTATTTCAGTTTATTTTTTAAATCCACATGTCATTATTAGGATTACTGTTTTATACCTTACATATATAATCTGGTTTGCAGGTGGAAAACACAATTTTTGCATGAGAAAATGCTTTTTATTTTGGCTTCACTGCTCTGTGACTTTCAGGATCTTAGTTCTTCCCCAACCAGGGATTGAACCCAGGCCCATGTTGGTGAAAGCAGAGCGTCCCAACTACTGGACTATCAGAAAATTCCCTGAGAAAACATTTTTATTTCGCCTTTGTTTTGAAAGGTGATACAGAATTCTAACTTGTCAGTTATTTACTTTCAGCACACTGAAGACATCACTCCACTTTTTTTGGCTTCCATTGTGGCTGTTAAGACCAGAAATTCAACATTTAACCACTTCTACAAAAAAAAGTTGGCTTAAAACTCAACATTCAGAAAACTAAGATCATGGCATCTGGTCCCATCACTTTATGGGAAATAGATGGGGAAACAGTGGAAACACTGAGATACTTTATTTTTTTGGCCTCCAAAATCACTGTAGATGGTGACTGCAGCCATGAAATTCAAAGACGCTTGCTCCTTGGAAGGAAAGTTAGGACCAACCTAGATAGCATATTAAAAAGCAGAGACATTACTTTGCCAACAAAGGTCTGACTAGTCAAAGCTATGATTTTTTCAGTAGTTATGCATGGATGTGAGAGTTGGGCTGTTAAGAAAGCTGAGTGCCAAAGAATTGATGCTTTTGAACTGTGGTGTTGGAGAAGACTCCTGAGAGTCCCTTGGACTGCAAGGATATCCAGAAATCAGTCCTGAATATCCACTGGAAGGACTGATGCTGAGGCTGAAACTCCAACGTGTTAGCCACCTGATACGAAGAACTGACTCATTTGAAAAGACCCTGATGCTGGGAAAGATTGAAAGCAGAAGGAGAAGGGGATGACAGAGGATGAGATGGTCGGATGGCATCACCGACGCAATGGACATGAGTTTGAGTAGGTTCCGGGAGTTGGTAACTGGAGTGCTGCAGTCCATGGGGTTTCAAAGAGTTGGACACGACAGAGCAACTGAACTGAACTGCAAATGCTCTCATGAAAAAGAGTTTTAGTGCTTCTTTGGTTCCTACCTTAACTTAGGTTTTTGCCTGATAATTTCTTACTGTCTTATCAGCTCTTAAGTGCTTTTAAGATGATAGTTTTGATCTATACATATATATTTTAGTCAGCATTATTAATTGTTTCCAGCAGAAAGGTTGATCTAAAATGTCTTAAGACCAGTATGACTGGAAATGGGAAAGTCAAAATAATGTTTTTGAAAAAAATTTATCTTACCACTTGTCTTGATTTTAAATTGATCAAAACTGTAAATTTAAAACTGTAGATTTTGCTCTTTCAGAGTATTAAAACAGGTCTATTTCTCTAATTAACAAAACCCAGCCTTCAAAGTTAAACCAACTAGCCATATCATACTTACTTTATATCAGGGACAGTTTGAGTTCATTTTTCTCTACAAATAAATGTGTTAATATGCATCATCATGATAAGCTCTTTTTTAATTACAAGCCAGGTATGAGTCAATTCCATTTCCTCACACATTGTTTTAAAAGATGCAATTATTTAATGTCTTGAACTTAACACCATTTATATTTTAGGGTCAACACTGAATGTTCGATAGAAGCTAGGACTCAAATTTTAAGCAACCAAGGCCTCTTTGTGAATATGGTGCTCCTAAATTAAAATAGGATATACACAGAGAAATGAGTGATAGGGTCCCTTTTTATTTCATTCTTTATACTTCCATGCCTAGGGGTACTTGGTTATCAGTCTCAAAGTATTCAAGTAAAATCAATTCAAATTAAAGTATTTGGACTTAATCTGTACATTCATTAATCTATAAGGGAGTTTTTCCTTATAATCTAATCAATGTCTTCTGCTACTTCATGAAGTACAATGGTTTCTGAGGAAAACATATTGATTAAAAGCAGTGATGGGTCTTTTAACAGTGCACCAGGAATTATAACCTTTATGTTCATCTTACACAATTTCCTAGTTTTTGCAGTGAATAACACTAATTTAAATTATATGAAGTTTCAAAGGCAACTTTAAGGTCTATGTAAAAATATTAAGCTAATTTATATTTTTATTGATACTTTTCATCTTTCTTCATTAAAAAATTAATATTATCACTTTTCAAGCTTGAATATTTCATCAATAGATTACACTGTGAGAGGATTTTTTTGCATCATCATTTGGCAATAAAAAGCAATGCCACTAAAGAAAAATTAATACCAGCTCCACCACTCCACACTACAATATATAGGACATTCAGAATATTTCAATATTTCAAAGGCCACATTTCACCACTTACTTGTAAGACAGATAAAAGCAAGAAGTCTTTGGTGCCTTGATTAAACAATGCTTTGCCAATATCAGTGTTTTGCAACTGTCCTATAGTTTCATAGTCAAGGACCTAGGGCAATGAAGCTTGTAAGACTCAGAATGGATGAGACACATGCCTTTGTTTTCTAAAGCAGAAGGAGAGATGCAATGGCCAAAGGACAGGACTTAAAGACACCTCCTAACTGGTACTCTTACTTCTACTCTTGCTTCCTTACAGTGCATTTTCCAGTAACCATTTAAAGATGTAAATCAGATCATGTGATTCTTCTGTGTACAACTCTCCCACACTCAGAATAAAATCCAGGCATTTCACCATAGCCAACGTGACTATGAATTGGCTCCTACTTCTCTCCCCCAATCCTTCGGCCCACCCCTCCACCCTCACCATGCTCCACTTCATGTTTTATCTTTTATTTTCTATTTTGCTCACTTAGATTCTAACCACCAAGGTCAGTCCCAACTATGGGTCTTTGCAATAGTTTCTCCTGCCTAGAATGTCATTTCAATCAGGTCTCTTCTCAAACTTTAGTTCTTTACTCAACCTATATGACATAGCATCACCATTACACCCTACCCTACATTTCTCACTGACTCCTTTCTTGGTTTCTGTACCTTCCAAGCAATCTAAAATTATACTTTTTTCTTCACCTCCCCTCCCCAGACAGAATGCAAGCATCATGAAATTAAATCGCTCTCTTCGAGGATATCTGCACCTTCATGTGCAGTGAGATGTCATTCACAAGTCGAGACTGAAAACAACCTCAGTGCTGTCAATCTACAGATGAAGGGATAAAGAAAATGTGATGTGTGATGTGTGTGTATGTATGTGTGTGTTCTCAACACATGTGTACTCATACAAAGTGGTAATTATGTGAAGTGATGGATGTATTAAGTAATCTTATATTGGTAATCATTTCATAATATTTACATACATACGTCAAGTCATTACATTGTATACTTTGAAATTTACATGATGTTATATGTCAATTATATCTTAATAAAGCTTGGAAAAAAAGAATGTAAGTTTCAAGAGGACAGGGACCCTTAGTCTTGCTGCTGTACTCTTAACTACCTAGAACACTGCAAAATCAGTGAAGCAACTATTTTTTCATATGTTTGCAAGGTCTTATATACAAGAGTCGTCATTTCTACCTTGTATGTGGAAGCAAAAAATAGGAACAATATAAAAATCATAGACATACTTCTGTGAAATGTGATACAGCTCTGAAAAGAAGTGATGCAATCTCAGTGTGCTGAAAGAAAAAAAGTTCCCCAAGATATATTTACTCCATAGAATCTATGATGCCATCGAATGTGAGATGTACCTTTAAATTATTATGAATTATTATAAACTGGTATAAATTATTATACCAAAAAAGGAAATAGATTACATTCCCAAGATACAAATATAAAGGAAGATGCCTGTATACAGCTGGATATCAGGTAAACATAAATGAACCCACGATACAGAAAGACATAGCAAGGAAACTTGCATCTATCGATCCTGAAAATGAATAGAAATAAAGAAAAAAAATCCCTCAAAATTTAAACCACAAGCCAGTTCATGAGTCTGATTCATACCATTAGTGTGGTCCAAAAACCCTCAAGAAGAGAATTTAAAGTAGTACTGGGTTGGTAGTAAGCCCATGTGACTGACAGAAGCAAACATCTCTGGAGGAAAAAGACGTCAATCCAGGACTACAATGATTGGAAGCTATTAGCAACCATAAGATACATCTCAGTTTCAGTCACGTTAAAATGTAAAATGTAAAAAGATGAGTATCCTAGAATTAATAAAATATGACATCATTAAGTGAAAACTTTTCAGATTTAAAACAATGCCTCTAAGATTTCATGATCTAAAGCCAAAAATGAAATGCCCACACAAACTAATAAACCACTGTAAACCCACGTATAACTGATTGTAGTCCTCCAGAATACTCCCCATAAGAATGTGTTTTATAAATGTTGCTCAGTTATATCCACAGTCCCTAACACAGTATCAGGTTGGTAGGGGGTTCAAGTGACTGAGAAAAGCAAAAACTGATGGCAGTCAACAGTATTTTTTGAAAAAAATGTTTAACTGTATAAATACCAAAGACACATTTATATAAGCATTTCTTCTTAAATAATCATAGGCCCGGGTGTTTGTAAGCAATGGTAGGGTAAATGGGTTATTATATATTTATTCAACAAATATTCAGTGAATTTCTACTATGTGCTAGACTAAACACTATGGATCCAAAAATTAAAAAAAAAACATGTTCTTGACCTTGAGCGGCTCACAATGAAAAATTATTACAATAAAATGACAGGTATTATAATCGAGGTATGTACGAATTCATGTGCTATCAGAACATAGTACAATTGATTTCACAAGAGAAAATGATAGGAAATTAACAGAGTAGTGACTCTTCAGATATGACTTAAATCTGGCATCCCAAATCAGATATGACTTAAATCTGGCATCCCAAATCGAAATCCCACTGGGACCAGAGAGGTAAATAATGAAAGAGATTTGGTCATAGTCTGGACTACAGCAAAAGGGGAAGCATTTCCAAAATGGGGTAGCTGTCACTTGTCTAGCCAATTGTTCCCTTATGGGAACAGTGTTATCAGGTTGCCAATTTTTTAAGAATAGAAATCACATTTTTGCATGGTAATCCTTTGGCAACTGATTAAAAAAAGAACTTTTAGGTTAAATGAACTATGTATATGTGTGCCAGTAAGAGACTATAATCTCTGCTTTAAAGTATAAATCTACTCAGTGAAGAGAGAAAAAGTTACTTGAGACATCCTTTAAGGAAGGTAAATTTTAACAAAGCACAGAAAAATTCAGTACATCTTACCATGCAACCCATTTAGAAACATATTATCTTAGGGTTCACTTTTAAGTCACAGAAGGTTTTGGATCTACATTTTTATGGGTTTATCTGAAATGAAGAAAAGCTTCTTAATCCAAAATTTTCTAGAGCACAAACAATAAAATACTTTCAATCTAGACACAAGTAAAAATTAAAGGCTATCTTAAAAAATCTTTGTGAAATTAGAACCATTTTTCTACATCAAATTTGAAATACATCCTGTTATTGTAAAGGGTTATCCAATGATTTAAATAGCATTAATGTCTAAAAACTAAGCTTAGTATAAACTCTTTAAACTATAATACAACTACCAGAAAATGTTTTAAAAATTCGATTTGTACAATGTCAGCTCTTTAAAACTATTTTGAGAAATAATTTCTACCTACCTTTTTTGCTTTGGGAGCCTAAAAGTTGGAAAAACAAAAGAATTGATAAATTTAAAAAATAATTCATACATTTTAAACAAAAATATCATGATTACCTAACATGTTAAAATTAAGAGAAGCTAGGTAAAAAAGACAAGGGAACTTCCTGTACCCTCTTTGCAAATTCTCTTTAAATCTAAAATTACCTCAAAAGGTTTTCTTAGGAAAGAATTCAGACAGAACTACAACAAGTCTAGAAAACACTATGATAGTTCACCCACTGAAGCATCTTTTGTAAGTAAATTTTACACTTTCTTATGACAATCAATGATCTGTGTTTAATGAAATATCTGATTATGAAACAGAATACCAGTCAAGAAGGCACTGATTTAAAGGGTTCTAAAGAACAAGGGATCATTGACTATTGGTATTAATGTCAAGCCTAAAAGTGTGGGAATGATTTCACATCACAGAGAAACAGTCATTCTATCAAGTTAGATTGTTGATTTTACAGAAAAAAAAAATCAGTAATTTAAAGAGGGCAAAGCTATGGCAAAGTTATTCTATTCAGCAATGTGTTCTAAAGCAGAGGTATGCTTGTTTAGATCTTAGAAAGTACAGTATTTCAATAAATATTTACAAGTATTTTTTAGTAACACTACTTGTAATTTCCTGATTTGGCCCTTGTGTTCACTAGATTTCTGGTAAGGAATTTGTAGGGGATCATGTGACTGTAAGATGATATACTTTCTACATTTGAAGACTAGTACAAGAGAAGTTATTGGTTCAAGTCATAAGGTTATCACTATATAAAATATAAATGTTAGCACTGACATCAAGCAGTAGATTATATGTTCTTGTAAAATGCATATATCTCACTAATTCATTCAACAGATATTTATTAATGATTTACACACAAAGTTCTCTGAGATACTAGAGATGACATAAATAAGAATGGTGACTTGACTCTCACAACTTTTACAAAGGTGTTTTATTTTAACCATACTTGCTATCATTAATAGTTAACATACTTCCATCTTGAAATAAATTCTATACAGCAGAATATGTAAACAGCAATGGCCCTGTTCCCAAGAAGCCACATTTTAAAGGTGGGCAAACTGTCATCTCTCATTAATGCTTTTAATGTGAGGCAGGTTCGGGATAAGTACATACAATCAAGTGAAAGTCGCTCAGTCGTGTCCGACTCTTTGCAATCCCATGGACTATACAGTCCATAGAATTCTCCAGGGAAAGGTAACCTTTCCCTTCTCCAGGGGATTTTCCCAACCCAGGGATCGAACCCAGGTCTCCCACATTGCCGGGATACTCTTTACCAGCTGAGCCACAGGGGAAGCCCAAGAATACTGGAGTGGATAACCTATCCCTTTTCCAGTGGATTTTCCCAACCTAGGAATCAAACCAGGGTCTCCTGCATTGCAGGCAGATTCTTTACCAGCTGAGCTATCAGGGAAACCACATATACTCATTCTTCCTGCAAATCATAAGAGCATCAAGTAGTAGAGTAGTTCTCAGCATAAGCATCACCTGGGATGCCTGTTAAAAATGCATATTCCTGGGCTAAAAGTATACACACTCACTTCTCTCTCCCCATTGTAATTCAGTTCATGGTATGGGTTGACTTGTGTTCCCTCAAAATTCATATATTAAAGTCCCATCTCACAGTGTCTCCAAATGTTTCCTTGTTTGGAAAGAGGGTCCTTGTCGATGTAATTAAATTAAGATGAGGTCACACTGGAATAGGCTGGACCTCTGATTCAATGAGACTGGAAACCTTGTAAAAAGGGGGAACTGTGGACATAGAGACACACACACTCAGACAACACCAAAGAATGGGATAATGCTGCCACAAGACAAAAAGTAGCAGAAGCTAGCACCGGCAGGGTGAGAACAGCCTTGACAACACCTTAATCTAAGACTTCTAGACTCTGAAACCATGAAACAATAAATTTCTATTGGTGAAGCCAGTTAGTCTGTGGTATGTTGTTACTTGGCAGTCCTAGGAAACTAATACTTAGATCTGGAGTCCAGTCTGTTCCTGGAAGCTGCATTTGAACTGGTATTCAAGGCTTGCGTGCGTGCTAAGCCACTTCAGTAGTGTCCAGCTCTTGTAACCCCATAGGCTGTAACCCGCCAGACCTCTCTGTCCTTGGGATTCTCCAGGCAGGAATACTGAAGTGGGTTGCCATGCCCTCCTCCAGGGGATCTTTCCCACCCAGGAATGGAACCTGTGGTTCTTATGTCTCCTGCACTGGCAGGCAAGTTCTTTACCACTAGAGCCACCTGGCAAGTCCATTCCAGGCTTACTCCAATTTTCCAGAAACCACATTTTGAGAAAGACTGCCAAAGGGATCTAAAAACAATAAACTTGTGTACTGGTTGGAAAATAAATAGGTGCCTATTGTTCCCTTATCAGCAGCTTTAAGTCAGTTTAAAATCCATTTACTTTCTGTTCTCCCTGACATAAACGCTCTCCACACCCTGTTTCTTCTCATTACTTCTGGTAAATTCATCATACTTTAAAACACAGCTTGAAAAGCACTGCTCTGCTCTTCCTGTCCCCCTTTCCTCTCCCGCCCTAATTTTAACATTCCCATCTTTGTGTTACTCCATCGTAGTCACTTCAATGATTATAGTTATAAAACTGTATTGTAATTAATTTGCTAAGTCTGTCTTCCATACCAGGGAGAGATTGTAATTATCACCTTTGTGTACTTCGTTTCAGTCTAGTACCAAGCACAAAGAGTATGCTCCATATTTTCCCTTAATTAATGAATTAAATAATTAAACTAATTACGCTTTCCACTTCCATCTGGTTTTAATCACTGAAGAAGATGGAAATCACTTTTAAGAAAATGGGAAACGAGAACATTTTAGCTACATGTTGGTCTGTGTTCCTGGAGAAGACACGACAGCTGAAGAGTGCAGAAAAACAAAACGAGACGCTCTATCGTACTTAAACACCAGGCAGGTTGCATACTCTGAATCACAAAACAATTCAAATTTCCACAAAAAACCACATAAAATAAATTTTCAAAGCAGAGTAAACTGCTGCTGTTGCTGCTAAGTCACTTGAGTGTGTCTGACTCTGTGCGACCCCATAGACGGCAGCCCACCAGGCTCCCCTGTCCCTGGGATTCTCCAGGCAAGAACACTGGAGTGGGTTGCCATTTCCTTCTCCAATGCATGCAGGTGAAAAGTGAAAGGAAAGTCGTGCCTGACTCTTAGCGACCCCATGGACTGAGGCCTACCAGGCTTCTCCGTCCATGGGATTTTCCAGGCAAGAGTACTGGAGTGGGGTGCCATTGCCTTCTCCGAGAGTAAACTGCAGCAGCTTTCAATTAATTGCTGAGGCGGAAAAAGCAAACCAAACAAAACTATGCATTTCCACCAAGCTTCAATTTAAAAAAAAAAAAAAGAAATTTCACAGGAATGTCTATCACTACTAGGAGTAACTAAATTGAGACGAATATTTGAATTTAGCAGCAGCTGGAGATTAAAACATCATCTGATCTGATTAAAACACCACAAACTGACCATTCCCCGTTTGCAGAAACAGGTCTGGACTCTCTCTCCGGTCCATCAGACCCCGAATGGAAGGCCATACTTCAGGAGAGGTCCATACCCGCTAAGGATATGGGGTCTTTCCTAAACCGACTCGCTCTCCTCTAATAAAATACGACAGGCCCTTGCCACATCATTTAACACAGCGCAGGAGCATCAATGATCGCCCCTTGGCCCTGCTCCCCTACGTTTCCTGCTCACCATGTTGAAGCATACACGACCTCGGTAGTCGGCCAAGTGTGATCTCCGGGCTATGTGGACAAACGCTCCCGCGTTGTCAGGACGACAAGCCCCGCCCACTGGCGCCCCAGGGCCGCTGCGGAGAGCCCCGCGTCTGCGTTCGCGCAGTCGCGCTGGGGTTTTTCCGGACGGTGCCCTACCCACTTCCCTGACAGGTTGCTCCGCCCCACTACAGCCTGCCGCCCGCCTTGGTCGACAGCCTCCGGCGTTGGAGCTGAGGGCTGCGTTTACGGCTGCGGCGTGCCGGAAAGTGCGTGAGTGCCGCGCCGGGGCGTCTTATTTTGTTTTCCGGATGCTTGAGTCTGGAGGCGGTATCCTCTGGGAGAGGACCAGCAGGTGTAGGAAAAGGGCTTATGTGCGTCGTCCGACGTTGACGGCCCCTCTCCCTGTTTCCCTAGATTTGCTGGGGCGAATCTTTCTTTGCGGATTTCGAGAAGGAAGGGGGCCGCCGACTACGCGACTGGGTCAAGTGGCTGACACCGGGTCGGCTTCCTGGGCCGCCACCGCTTAGACCAGCGTGGGGCTGGGCTCAATTGGCAGTTTAGAAAAAGAGGTAAATAAATTGGCTCCTAGAGGGTTGTTTATTTTTAAATGACCTTCAGATTATTCTCCTTGCACCTGTTTGTTTATTTCCTGAGCCATCAAGGTATATGCTGTTTTGGGGGTTTGTTTTTTGGTTTTTTTTTTTAAGAGGCGCTCTAAGCAAGAACTGGAACTAATTTGAAGCAGTTCCTGGGTAACTGGTGGAGGTCTCAGAGACCCAGCAAGACGCGCTAAATTCTGTGCCCAGAGTCAAGGTCACAGTGTACTAACCGGTAGCACAACCCTTCGAATGTCGGTCTACCAACATGAAGAAACTCTGGCAGCTTAGACCAACAGGAAAACTAGAAGAAATTAAGAGACTGAGACATTAACCTTCCAAAGCGTATCTGAATTCCGTATGAATTTAGATCTAAACCCCGTTTAGGCTTAAACCCCATTTTAGCCTGACAAGACATGAAATGCTTTAAAATTCTTGCCACCATTTTTCATCTCTGATTGTAATTTTATGTCCACACAACCCAGTCTCTCTTGCAATTTCATTGACCAAAGGTATTATTAAATAAGTATTTCTGACTGAGCTAGTCGTTATAGGTTAAAGTTATTCTCCCACAGAAATCCAAATTGCTTCATAGCTATGACATTTCACCTTCACATCCCTGGTAGCAAGATTAAAAACGTCTTAATGTCGACTTGATATACAGTTCCAAAGCTGGTATGGAACTAAGCTTTTACGTTTTTCAGTCAAACTAATGTGTATGATTACAGAACTTCAGTCAGCTCTGATGGGAGTAAGGAAGTGTGAATGGTAATCACAAATAATTTTGATATCGTGGGATTTCAGGGGAGAGACTTGCTCCAGTTCTCCTTCCACCAAATTCCCCCCAGGGAGGAGGATTTGCTATGGATGTGTTAGAACATGCTGGACTGTGTTCTAGGGGACTGCTCTGCTATGAGATTATACCAGTGGGCTTACTTAGTTCTCTACTAGTCTTACAACCTGCATGAATAAGAAGACCCATTTCCTCTGTTCACTTTTACCTCCAGACAGGTGCAGTTCCTAGCCCCTCTGAATGTACATGACCATCTTCCAACTCACTTTTATAATCTGGCTTCTAGGTAGGCCTCAACCAAGCAACATACCAGCTTTGGGGGCAAAATCTCTTGCCACCTGCCTCTCGGATTACATATCCTTTGGTGCTGGCAAGTGTGTTGGGATAAATTTTAGTGTGAAGCTTTTTGGGCTTAACTACTTTGGGGAAATGTGCTCCATCTGAGTCAAATCTGAACTTCATGGGGAAGAGTGATCAGTAATAGCTTTGGGCACCATGATGTTGTTGGTCACTAAGTCATGTCTTACTCTTTCACAACCCCATGGACTGTAGCCCCCCACGCTCCTTTGTCCCTGGGATTTCCCAGACGAGAATACTGAAGTTGGGTACCATTGCTTTCTCACTTAACCTGATACTGGAGTTGGTTAAGTCTTGGCCCACAAGTCACTGGGAAAGAGCTATCAATGTGGATTGTATGCCCACCTCCATCCAGGTTTCTTAGAATGATAGGGAACTTCTCAGTCCCTAACTCTCATTTGGCTCTTTATAAAAACAGTAACTTCCATGACTTTATGCAGGGTTAAGGAGCAGCCCCAGCTCCCTGCTGCATTTAAATTGTTCACCAGTTCACCCAAGGAAACCTGTTTCTCCTAAAGGCTATAGTAAACTTAAATGCCTGAAGATCAGTATGCAGTAATAAAACATTTCCTTAACTCATAAAAATTAATATATCAAGGAATGGGACAAAGTTATCTCGGTCACAGCAGCTACTTTTTTGCCTGGCAGGTCCTTTTTTATGCATAATTTGTTAAAAAAAAACAGCTAAAGATAATTTAAGCCACATTTCTAAAAGCTTTTACAAATTATGAATTAAATAGAGCTATGCTCTTTGCCAGGAATTAAACAGGCTGTAATTTCTGATTTGAAATTACATCTAATGTAGATTTAATTTACAATTATTTTAAAAGCAGAAGGTTCTTCCTTAAGTGTCATTTTCAGTAAGATTAAAACACACAAAAAATGGCTCTCAGAAAAAAAGTTTTAAAAATGGAATTAGTTGGTGCTGTACCTGGTTAGATAGCGCCATCTAATTTCACTCCTGAAAGCACTAAATCTTTAGTAAGCCATTTAAAAAGTAAATTAGACTAATAGAGGAGGAGATGACAACAGTAAAACTTTGGAAGCTGCAAGACAGATGACTGTCACCTAGCACACTTGCAAAGCCCAATTTATACTGCATAATTCTCAAAAAGGCCCTGCAACAGGGCCATTGGAGTTGGAAATGAAGAATGAAGTAAATCAAAGAGGATGAAGTGAAAGCTATTTGAGAAACACCTCTAAGTGTATGCCTCACTCTCAGAAGACTAGAGGTTTATTTCTGGACAGAATCAATAATCTATGGTGTGGAGGTGTCCTCAGTGCGAATCACACTGGGAGCAGGTTAGGTGCATTTGAGTACACATGATGCTGAATGCAAGGCCCTGAGTCGTTTTCCACTTCTTAATTTAGTAAATCCTCAGAAGACTGGAAGACTCTTAACTGGGGAATCTGACCAGCCCCGGAGGAACAGACTAAGATGATAACATCAGAGGTTCCCCAATAAAGGGCCCAATTAGATCACCCTCAGTGAAGCCCTGGAGAAGACAATGGCAATCCACTCCAGTACTTTTGCCTGGAAAATCCCATGGATGGAGGAGCCTGGTAGGCTGCAGTCCATGGGGTCGCTAAAAGTCGGACACGGCTGAGCGACTTCACTTTCACTTTTCACTTTCATGCAGTGGAGAAGGAAGTGGCAAGCCACTCCAGTGTTCTTGCCTGGAGAATCCCAGGGACAGGGGAGCCTGATGGGCTGCTGTCTATGGGGTCACACACAGTCGGACACGACTGAAGCGACTTAGCAGCAGCAGTAGCAGTGAAGCCCCAAAGTCTCTAAGCTGCAACCTCTAAGCAGATCTTCTAAAGGTTGTTTTTTTTTTTTTTTTTTGAAAAAGGACTACCATTTATGTAGGAAAGTTCAAGTGATAACACAAAAGCAGAAAAATAGCACTTTGGAGGAAAACAAGAAAGTTAATATTAATGAACTCTGATGTTCTGATACATTGTATACTTGTCACTGTGAACTCATAAATCACTAGTAAATAGGGGATGCAGACAATTATTAATATGTAAGCAGTGTTGGCTCCTATATTTTTTTTTTCCTAAGAAAGAAAAGCCACAGAAGCAGATCTATAAACTTCAGCAAGAAAAGGTCTTCACTTAGTTGCTATACTGGCAGCAGCTTTTCAAGTATATTTGTGGGGGGGGGGGGGGAAAGGGCTTCCTCCCAGAGAGGTATACAACTGTGGACCTGGTTACAGGTTGAATCCCCTACTGACCAGCCTTGTGGTTTAGATGTCTACTTTCACGTGCACTTCAGTATCTCCCAGCCCTACTCTTAGCATTCTGCCAGCATGTCTACACTACTTTTAAACAGTTTTACTAACGTGTAATTGACACACAAAAGCTACACTTGTTAAGTATAAATACAATTTGATAAATTTGACTCATACCTACACCTATGAAACCTCACAAGCATGATGATAAAACCATCATCCCCAGGGATTTCCTCCTGTCTCCTGTGATCCCTTCCTGGTCTCCAGCCCTCTACTCCTACTCGTAAACTTCATCTGTCTCTGTGGTATCCTCCAGCAATGCTGAGAGCAATCTGAGTGGCTCAGATCAGCTCTCCAGGTACCAATTTATGTTTTAATTGGTGCTCTGTTTACAGCTGCAGAGGATTTGAGTGGTATGTCTCAAACTACCCCCCCACCCCCACCACCCCCACAAGCTCTGTTACTTTTAATGTTTTTGCAAGATGAAAGGTTTTTCTGGATGGCATATACTTATGTCTCACAGTACCTCCCACAAAATGCTAACTTCAAAGGAAAAAAAAGTAACTGTGGAGAGTCCTGACAAACACCACCTTAACCAAGTGATCAAAACTAATCTCAGCCATGATGGAACAGACTAGAATTATGTCCACATAATAGAATGCAATGCAGTAAGGCATGTCTAATGTTTCTGCCCAAACTATGTAAGCTGAATCTAGCCATAAATTAACATCAAAACAAGACATATTTCTACAAAATTAATGGCCTGTGATCCTCACAGATGTCAAGTTTATGAAAATCAAGGAAACTCAAAGGAATTTTTTCAGATTGAAGGCTAGAGACATGGAAATTAAATGCAATGTGTAATCAGTGTAGATTGGATTCTTTCGCTACAAAGGGCAAAACTCGGGGTTGTGGATTCAATGGTAGTAATATAGCAGTGCTTGTTAATTTCCTGATTCTGATGGTGGTTTTGTGCTGTAAGAAAACGTCCTTGTTCATAGAAAGTACCTCAAACTGTTGTCCAGTATGGTAGCAACTAAGCCACTGGTACTTATAAACATGTCTGGCATAACACTTCTTAAAATATTTTGGATAAAAATGATACATTATTAAAATAGTTAGAGCTGTTTTATTTTTTAATAAGGACTATCAAAAGTTACATGGGTGGCCTGCACTGTATTTCTTTTGGATGGCACTGCAAAGTATTCAGGCTGATTTGGTATCATGTTAGCAACTGATCCTCAAATAGTTCAGGGAAAAAAGTTATTAGTACTGAGTTGCAGCTTTTCTGAAAGATTGAATGAAATTATTTTAAAATAAAAATTTGTTAATGAGGGATATAAAAAGGTATGTTATTTTAGATTAATGGGCAAATGGGCATTATGAAATTTTAAGGTTATAAATGGCATTGACATTCATTTGGGGCCTATCACAAACTAAATGTTTATCATGTATGAATTTTAGGAGTTAACCCCCACAACCATCACAAGTATTGGGAATTATTTTCTATGTTTAGGCTGTGATGGTGCCTCTCACTAGCAGCACAAAGGACACATGAAGATTAAGCTTATCTATCCCACTGGATGTTGCCTGCTCCTCACGTACCTCCTTTATGGGTTCTTCACTTGGTCTCTTCACCGATCCTCCTGCCCATTTGCCATTAGCTGTGAACCTGCCTGACTCTCACACCTGTTTGTCCTACTCTTTAGCCTTTCTTAGGAGGGCACGCTTGATTTGGTCAGGCCTCTTCCCAGTGTCCTGCAAACAGTTCGAGCCTTGCCTTGAGAGCAGGGCAGACAGTTCCCCCTGACAAGAAAAGAGGCTCGGAAAGATTAAGCAACCTGTACAACACTCAGCTGGGATTCCAAATCTACTTCTAATTCATTCCGCTCTGTAAGAGGAGGTCCACCTGCTTATCTAGCTATAATGATCTGCTTTCTCTAACTGTTCTGTTTCCTTCACACAGCTTACCACAATTCATAATGTCCCTCAGGAGAGGCTAATTCTGTGATAGCAGCTATCTTACCTGACACGTTCACAGCTGCATCTCACGGCCTGGAACATAAAAGTGCAGTCAACTTTTATTGAATGGCAAAAAAAAAAAAGGGTACCAGTTTACCAGTGGGTAAAATCTTTTTCAAGACTACAATGCAGTTATTTGTAAAAATTTTTCTTTTTCTTTAGGTATATTACATATAAAAGTGGATATTTTCCATGATAAATGAAAATGGCCAATTCTTTAAGAGGAGAAGTATTGAATCTTTATAAGAATGTAAGTATATTGCCAGTTTTGTAAATGTTATATGACATAGGTTGTTTAGAAATACATAATCTTTCTTTTTTAAGCTGCTGTATCTTGGACGAGACTATCCAAAAGGAGCAGACTATTTCAAAAGGCGTCTGAAGAATGTTTTCCTTAAAAACAAAGATGTGAAGGACCCAGAGAAGATCAAAGAACTTATTGAACGGGGCAAATTTGTAATGAAAGAACTAGAAGCATTATACTTCCTTAGGAAATACAGAGCTATGAAACAACGCTATTATTCAGATACCAACAAAACTAAATGATCAGTATTACTATCATTTGACTGAAGATCAGTGCCAGCTGTTTATGTACCAGCTATGACAAAAATAACTTTAAAATGTCAAGATATATTTGTGTTAAAAAATACCTGAGCCGCCTTACTAAACTAACACAGGTTTCAACTTCTATTGCTTTATCAGCAACCTTTATGCTCTATTTTTATATAACAACTAATGTTAAATGTCAATTTTATAGTAATTTAGCTATATAATGTTGCCTACTTATTAAAAATTGATGAGCACCCAATTTTGAATGAAAATATAATATACTTAAGTTTTAATGAAAAATTTGCCAATTATTCTTAGCCCATTTCTGCATTTTACTGAGAAGTGAATGCCGTTTAATGTACACTTCAGCAGAATAATTTCTTGCAAGTTTATTTCCCTTAACTTTTAAAGGAGCTCATTTTTTACCCCATTTGAAATGTTAACAGCACATATCCAGTGTTCACTGCAAAAGAAGTAGCATCTGGTAATGATTTAAGTGCAGTTAGTAGAACTAATATGTATAGAGTTAAGAACCTGAAACAGCCTACCAGTGACTGGGATTACATAATATGCCTATTTAATTATTTATTTCCAGTATTAATTTTGCAATTGGATGCCTTTGGGCCTTAAATCACCTGTTGTATACCAATTACCTTCTTCAATAAAAAGTAATGATTTATGTTATTCTATTCTTTTGTCATAAAGGCAGATTTGGTTTGCATCCACTTCTAAATGAGTTAATATAGGACCTAATCCTAACATGGTTTTAAGCAAACACTTAAACTCTTACACAATGTTCACAGCACCTTACACAAATAAAAAACATCTAGCTCATAAGCTAAAGAAAAGATATACTAATATACTATAGTGTCTGTTGCTTATCAACTATCCTGTATCATTTGTGGGGATAATGTTTCAAATTTGCCTGGCAATCCAGTGGTTAGGAGTTGGCACTTTCACTGCTGTGGACCCAGGTCGGGGTCAAGGAACTAAGATCCCACAAGTCGTGCAGCACAGCCAAAAAAAAAAAGTACACACTATGATAGTCACCATAACTATTTTTATTACATTACAATAATTAGGAGCAGTACAGTTCATGACAAAAATATTACAAATTTCAGATCACTTCACAGCACATACTCCTATAAACATTTAAAAGTTAATTTTAATTAAAAGAGTGGTCATTTTAAATTTAATGTTTGATATGACCAACATTCCTAGGTCAGCGCAACCGAACGATGGAAAACAACTGGATCACACTGCATATGTCCCACACAAAGAAAGCACAATGTACAAAATGTGCATGTTTCAGTTCACACTATACAAAAATAGGGAAAGGACATTCCAGGTAAACATGTTACATTAAGAAAGAGTACTAGTAAGAAATTGGCACTCAAAGGAAAACTGCAAAAGTATTTTCAACATGAAAACACAGGACAGTGGAATTGGAAACTTTTGAAGAAAACATTACATAACCCATTTAGCTCTACAGGGAAGGGGACCGTCTATAATTGACATTTCTGCAGGTAATAACTTTTTTTTCATAAATTCATCTAAAATTGCCTATTATCATCCCAAACAGGCACTTAAAACTATTGAAACAAGTATTACTAGTTATGACTCATCTTTAGGAACTGATGTGAATATATCTCTAGAAAGAAAGAAATTTCATTTTCTGAAGGAATTTACAGCTACCGGTTATATGCTGTTCAATTTCTCAATGCAGATTTCATGCTACCCAATATCAACAACAAAGTTATTAAATATAAATTCAGCTTTAAAGTTACTAATGGGTTGTTAAAAATCATTAATACAAAATAATAAATTATTACTTTTTGACAGATGGAAAGGGCAGGTTGTTTTTACTGCCTACAAAGAAACCTAAATGTGTATATGTTTAGGAAAAATGGTTAGAAAAAAAAAATCACTGGAATACAAATGAGATGAACTTGTGCAAACTGCAACTTAACATGCCTCACAAAGTTTCCATATATTTTAGGACAAAATTGTGCAATGGTGGCCAAGATTTTGATAACCTATAAAAGTTAGATTCTAATTCCTATGCAGTGTGACTCAGTTAAAATAGAGCCTAGAATTCCTAAGTGGAGATACTCAAATTTTACTACATACTTCTGCTACATTCTTCCACAATCGTTAATGTCTAAAACTATGTAATTTAGCAATTTTTTTCAACTTCAACAAGGATTTTTATCTTTAAGGCTGTAATTAGATAACATTTATGTTATTTCTAGGATTATCTCTCCCCTTTTAAAATCTCTACAAAAACAAACATTTTATTAAACCATTCAAAATTCACATAATAAAGGATAATTACCACTGCCATAAAAAAGTTGCCCAGCTACATCAAAAATTCAAGAGTCCTAAAAATCATCTCAGTTATACACTGCAATTCCTGAAGTATGGCCATTTCTTTCTCTTGTTTAGAAACAAGAGGAGGTACTAAAGCAAGTCTTAACTCCCTACCTAATGTTCCAAAAGCCTGTAGTTTAATATAGCATCTCAGAAACCGTATTGATTTTTACACAGACATTTCCTTTTCTGTGAATTAGCTCAGGCATCTGTTTATTTTTACCCAGAAGAAACAACTTTTAGAATTCAATATTTAATTTTTAACATCTATTATAATTACTTATACAAAGAGACCATACTACACACAGGGGGATTTTAACATTATCTGACATACAACTTAATTTGTACTATAACTGTCTCAATAGAATCACATAATTATGCCAAATTTAAAAAAATAATCAAATTTACTCCTTTAAAACATTGAAGTAAACTGATTTAATTAAAAAAGAGCTTGACTAAACAGCTACATTGGAATAAGAGCAAAACAATTATTTTAGAACTGGAAGAAACTAAGCTTAGAGACCAAATCATTTTTCTGCAGAATTACAATATGCATTATGTTGTATCTGGGTCATGTGTCAGATGCCTCACTGATATATAGACCCTCTAGAATATAAACACTACTTAAGGACAGGCCTTATGTCCCGTGTTTGGGTACTCTTAATATCCCCAGTGCCTTGGGCAGTGCCTGGCATCTAGCAGGCACTCAAATATTTGTGAATAAATGACTTCTGCTAAAGAAGTAAGACATGAATTAAATTTGAAAGTATCTTTCACGGTAGGATTTTAGTTTTTAAAACAATGGAATGTATCACTATTAGCAGAGCTAGTCCTAGTAAATTACATAAGGAATTCTCTCAGCACTACTTTTATTAAATTCTCCTTTCACAGGATAGGGTTCTAACTATTCATAGCAGGTATGAAAACTCCTGCTTTATCACTGATAGACCAGGCAGCAAAGAGATGATGTTCAGAGGATCAAAATTAAATTGCTACAGCCACAACCTGAAAATTAGCTATTAGGTCAAATCCCATTATAGTTTCTGTCAGATTATGTTAAGCCTGAGGAATTTTACAATATAAGACATTTTGATATGATTTGATGGGAGGCCATCATGGAGATATCCAAAGCAGCAATAAATCTTGAGATCAGAGAAATGAGAAATATTATAAGAAAAAACATCAAGTCATGGGACATAGAGAAGGGTAAGGTAGGCAGGCAAGACAACACTAATATGGAAAAAGTCCTGGAAGCAGAGAACGATATTTAAAAATAAACTTCACCTCTTGCACAATTTTGCCTAAGACTGGCACTGAAGATGATAACACAGGTAAAAAGTTACAGATGGTGCTGAGACTGACAAATAGGTATATCCTTATGTAAACTGAATGTAAATCACATAGTTATAAAGCTAGATACAGCCTTTGAGATGACTTCTTTAAAAATGAAGAAATGGCTAGTAAGTGATTTGTCCAAAATCAAAGACACATAACTTAGAATCTAAGTCAACTTCCTCCTTCTCCAGTGATACTTTCACCTCAACACACTATCTCAGTTCAAATATTTTAAAATAAGTTAACATTTTAAATTCATTCAAAGAATCATTTTGTTAGCATTACTTTATCTACTGTATAAGCATTAGCTATTCTTAATAATGGGCCAGACTGTACTGAAGTGTTTACGAAATGTTACTTTAGCCAGCGTTAAAGAGAACTAGCCAATACTCAAGATTTTGACATTTTTTCATTTCAACGTTTAAAAAAAACTAAAATCTTGCCACCTCACCTAAAATCTCATTTAAAATAATGTGGTTTTTTTTTTAAGTTCTGTTTTTTTTGTTTTTTTTTTGTTTTAAAAAAGTGATGTTCCTGAGCAGGACTACAACATAATGAGAATGTACCTTGCTGAGCTATTCAATCTCGCTGCAAGTCCCTGTTTTTGACCAACCAAGGCATGGCAACAATGGAAGACCACAGGGATGCAGTCCACACTGTGAAACTCTCCATGTAGCTTAAAGGTTCACACAAGGCCCAGCTTTGCCACCCTGGTCTCTGTAACACCTACCAAGCTAACTGGCCCAAATAATCTTTTACATCACTACCAGTAGAATTAAAACTACTTTCAAAGATTGAAGTTCAAGAAAAAGATTTATACTAAGAAAGAGCAATCTGACACAGGGAGACTGTATGTAATTCCTATGAGAATTCTTTGTACATGTTAAAATTTTTTAATTATTACAAAAATTTAAAGCATGTAAATATAGTCCCAAAATGCTTGTTCTAATCCTCAATACCTACTGGGTCTGCCTTAACATAAAAAGCTATTCAGAGCATTATAAGAATTTACCTAATGTGGAAAGTAAGTGGCCTTTTAATATTTTCAATTGCCTTATATTTTTTTCCATTTTTTCCCTTTTTATAGAAAAAATATAGTATTTTGGGGAACGTGACCATTTGACAAATAGCAGTGGAAAGAAGAAAACGTTTGTGAACAGTGTAACTTTACATTCATTAAGGGTAACTGAAACTATAGGACAATGATACCTACAAGATGAAACTACAGGAAGCCCATAAATTCATGTTCCCTCGATGTTTCAGTAAAACCAATCATGAAATCTCAACTGAAGTTATAATTAGTAATTAATCCATGTGTATGACTAGATAAAACAATACAATAGGGATGATTTGAAAGCCTCATTAATTTGTTTCACACTAAAGTTCACAATTGATAAGAAAAATAGGAAGTAATCAACTGCATGCACCAAAAACCTCAAGACGGAAATCTCGGGTGTTCAGTTTCTTTTTCACAGGCATTGCTAGTTCAAATCCAAAACGCAGGGAATACTGGCACTTGGAGGAAAAAAGTTTCCACTGTCATTTAAAAATAGGCATTCAAGATAAAAGCTAACAGTATGGATGGAGCAGAAAGAAACTCAGATAATGCTAAAACAAATGCTAATAATTTAGTGTAATATACAAAAATTACCACTTTTACTTAAGTATGCCTTAAGAAAAAAGTACAAATTGTATTTACATAATTATACACTTTGTCTTTGACTTCTTTTTCTTCTTTTTACCATCTTTGCTCATCTTTTCTTTATGTTTTCGAATTTCTCGAACTAATGTATAGAAGGCATCGTCAACACCCTGAAACATATAACAAGTATTAAAACATGAATATATATGATAGTTTGAGGTATACAGAAAACAGAAAGGATGTATTACTAGTGGAAATACTGAGAAAGAATAAGAATACTTAACATTTCTCTTTAGACATATATATATCAGATTTTTCAGGATTCCTAAGTGTCTTCAAGGATATTTTGGTAACATTATAGGAACACTGATTTTCACAAAAGGCAACGAAATCAATGGCAAAGAATCCTACATACACTTAGGTATTAACACATGACTTCCTGAGAACTTAATTTGCTACCAGTTTTTCCATACTGGCATATCTCTGTCACCAAAATCCAAATGTATTTGTGTATATATGTGAATATATACTTATACTTAATTATCCCTGAGTTTCTAGACATTTCATATAAGCCATGCCAGTATATACTACTTTTATAATTATTTCACTATATTTGAGCTCTGGTTCAATATTATTTAAATCTAAATGGATTACCATGAAGTATAGAGTATCAGAATATATTACTTTCGGTTTTATTAAGGCATTAGTTTCAATTCACATACTTGTGAGAAGAAAATTTAAAATGACCACAAGACACGCTACTCTGAAAAATGTAATGCTTCTATTGGAGAAATGAGCTAGATCATTTAAATGGTGGTGAAGTCCACTGATTTGGAGATGTTTCATTATACTTTTAATATCTGTTTAGCATATGAAGTATTCAGAAGTTTGTCATATAGTCAGATGCTGTTATCTTCAAAGAAACTGCCATTTGGTCATTTTGGTAATCTTGTTTTGATCAAAGTAAGGTACCCAAATCACTGATGGCTGAAAGTGATTTTGAGTCAAAATAATTTTCACCCTAGTCATTCATACAGAACATGAAAAATACCACTCAAACTGGTAATAGGACAGCTGATTTTAACCCTGCAATCCTGAATGGTACAAGATCTACACCTAAGTCTATTCTTACCCTACCTCTATTAAAAGCAAATTAAACATACAAGCAAAATAAAAATTAAAGAAAAAACACGATCTTGTATTTAAAATATGTATTTTAAAATCTGTTCAACTGAAGAGTACTGTGCTGTGCTTAGTCACTCAGTCGGGTCTTGACTGCAACCCCATGAACTGTAGCCCGCCAGGCTCCTCCTCTGTCATGGGGATTCTCCAGGCAAGAATACTGAAGTGGGTTGCCATGCCCTCCTTCAGGGGATCTTCCTTATCTAGGGATTGAACCCAGGTCTGCTGCATTGCGGGTGGATTCTTTACCGTCTGAGCAACCAGGGAAGCCCAAGAATACTGTAGTTGGGTAGGCTATCCCTTCTCCAGGGCATCTTCCTGACTCAAGAATCAAACCAGGGTCTCCTGCATTGCAGGTGGATTCTTTACCAGCTGAGCTACCAGGGAAGCCCCAGTAACTGTCATCAAATGCCTGTTAACTTGATGATGTTTTCAAACCTAGACACTAGAGGGAGTCTCAGGAACAAATACACAACAAAGTTGTATAAATCAAGCCACTTCAAGAATAACAAAAATTGGCTTTTTACTCATTTTAACCACTTCTGTCGAATATGAACAGAAACACATTCATTATTTTATCTTGAAAATAACTGAAAATTTAACAGATAATTCTCTTGTATGCATTACTAAGATCTTCTACAATCAATATTTCAATAACAATTAATTCTGGGCATTTCCATGCAAGTTACATTTAACTGATTTTCACATTTTATCTAAAATTTATAAAAGTATTACCAATGTTTTTAAAGAATTAAACAGAGTGGGAATGAAAGGCTTGCTCACATTTAAACAGTAGTAGTAGTATAAAACCCAGCATTATTGATTTGAACACTAGTGAGTAGAAGTTCCCAGTGAAGCCCCCAAACTTCACTTGATGTTCCCCACTTACTGATACCATTTCTGATACAACCTATGCTTCTGCTTCACCCACAGGAGAGAGGAAAAGTAGGTGGACAGTTCATCAGCAATACAAACAAGGCTTCATTTATATAAACCTTCATGTTAACACATAAAGAGCAAAAAACTTCCAATGACACAATAAAGAATAATTATTGCCTTATAAACAATACCAACCCTGACTAGTTTATAAACATAAACTATTAGAACGGGATGGAATCTTAAGAGAGGATCTATTCTAACTCCCTCACCTTTCACAAATTCCCTTCGATCACACATCCTTATGTAGTCTACTTCAACAGTTTTTATAATGACGAAAAACATCAATGTGTTCAAGTAGACAAAATGAAAAACCATGAGACAGATACAGAGGAGACACACCCTAAGGTGAAAACAATATATAATCATTTAGGAGACAATGAAGGGAGAATTTGATTACATTACCTTCTTCTAAGATTCTGACAAATAGTTTATATTGGACTGAACTCTCCTTTCTATATAATCTTATTAATTTTAATGATTAGTAAAATATTAAAATTGATCAAAACAGGGCAATGGATGCCTTTTTTTCACATGGGAACTAATCATTCTCATATACATGTAAAGAAGACAAAACAGGATACCACTAAGGTTATTTTGTTCAAACCCATCATTTTAGGACTAAGAAAAACTAATTTGCATATATTTATCACTGTCAAATTAATTTTGTAAAATATCTTTATTTAAAAAATTTAGGTATTACCAAGTACAATTTTTTCCTTATATAAAATGCTATTCATGATCACTGAAAAAGATTCATCATGCCCAACAATTTGACATTTACACTACAGTCACTGAAATAGCACAAATTTGAGATTTTAGAAAAGTATACACTGTCATCTGTTTCAAATAAAAACTGAAGCATAAAGCTTATTTTATTCTGAATAGTTCCACTTTAAAAATCATCTAATAATAACAGAGCAGGAAGAAAAAAGACTAGCACTTAACTCTGGTCATAAATGCTGTTATTTCAGAAGTTTTACTTTTCAGATTGCATCCCAATGCTGGGTTTTATAACTTCTAAATTAAATATTATTTTGTATAGTGATGCTCAAAAAATATCAAGAGTTCATAAATCAATAAAAATTAATGCCAGTATTAATTTTGCTTTGTTTCTTCATCTGAGTTTAGTTCGAAACATACCACATATCATCTTTGGAACTTAATCTACTATTCCGAAGTATATTTTTGGAGATACATTATTTCAGACCTTCGAGTCATACAAAGAACACCAACCTTTAGTTTAATCAGCACAATAAATGATATCCTCCAATTTTATTTCATGTTCTCCCAGAACATTATATATTGCAAATAATATGCATCAAAACCTTAAGCTTTGGCGTGAACTTTATGGCATCTATTGAGGGAAATATTTTCTAAGGAAAACCAAGTTTAATATGGGTTGGTCTAGAAAGGAAATTGAGAAATTCCACTCAATAAATCCAGCTGGGCAGCTCCTGTGTGCCAGGAACCTCATTAGGCCACAGACATACAAAGATTAGAAATATGAGATTCTAGCTCTCTAAAATTCTTACTGTATAGGAATCAAACATAGGTTATGTCACTTTAACACAGAAAGTGTGTAACAGTTAAGAGCAATAAACTGGGAATACACAAGAAGGGCATTATGCCCAATCTACTGGTGGTTTAAAGAAGATTCTTAGAGAACAGATTAGACAAGCATGAAAGTATGTTAACTAGTAAAACTAGGGGGTAAGAACAGTAGCATTCCAAACAAGAGCAACAGCCAACACTTAAGGGAAGGTAAGAAATAACATAGTGCTGATTTACAAGAGGACAAAAAAAGTTCAGTCAAGGAGTTTTTTAGAGATAAAACCAAAGGTGAGAGGGGAAGGAAGGTGTTAAGGAGCCATATATATTCTATGAAACCTTTTAGGTATATCTCTCTGGTTGCACTGTGAATGAAGGCAGCAAAAGGTAAACCAAGTAAGAGGTTTCAACAATCCCAGCAAGAAATGATAGAAGTCTGAACTAATGATGTGATGAAGTTAGAATGTGGGCTTCCCTAGTGGCTCAATGGTAAAGAATCTGCCTGCCAGTGCTGGAGATGGAGCTTTGATCCCTGATGCAGAAGATTCAACATGTCATGGAGCAACTAAGCCCGTGGTGCCACAGCTATCGAGCCTGTGCTCTAGAGCCCAACAGTGGCAACTACTGAGCCCACGTGCATTAAGTACTGAAGCCCATGTGCCCTAGAGCCCATGCTCTGCAACAAGAGAAGCGACGACAATGAGAAGCCCATGCACTGCGACTGGACAGTAGCCCCTGCCCACCGCAAATAGAGAAAAGCCTGTGTGCAGCAATGAAGACCCAGCACAGCCAAAAATAAATAAATGTAAAAAGAAGTTAGAGGGTAACATCATAACAGAAATTTGTGGTTGCCTCCAACTGGATATGAAAAGCAGGGAGTCATCCCAAGACTCCCAGGTTTCTCACTTGGGTAAAGAAGTGATGCTGATGTCACTACATTAAGAGAGCAGAGACAGAATAAGTACCTGCCTGTGGAATGTCCAAAAGAAAACATACTCTGTAAGAGTGATCCTTTCCCACCTTCTGGGCCATTCAACTCTGCTATATGATACGGCATATTTTGTCTCTCAAGACCCTGACAGTCTATAGCCATCAAAATCTGCCTCAATTATAATTAATACCCATTAGATTAAAAAAAAATGTATTGACTGTGGAAGCAAACTACATGTTTATTTTTTTAATACTTCAAATTAGAATCCCACACCAAGGTAGATCTCATGTGGTTGCTACTTTGTTAGCTATGAAAAACATATGCTTTCTGCCAAAATTAATATGCTGAACTTACCAGATTACATAACAATGCATTTTTTAATTTTCACACAGCCAGGAGTCTTTTCTTCTTTGCTGATTTTTTTCAATCTGTATTGTCGGATCTCTCTCACCAATGTATAAAAAGCATCCTCCACTCTCTGCATTGTAAAACACAACTTCTTTAAAGTCTGTTTCATTGGTAATAGTAATTTATTGGGATAGCCATGTGCAAGAAATTTGAAAGTTTGAGCTTTACTTGAGCATTTTCTTTTTTCAAACAGACATCAGACTGTTTGAATAGAACTGGGGATTCAGTATTAAAATAGGGCATAAATTGTGATTTGTTCTTTGAAGTCAAGTTTTGTTTTGTAATGGGATAAGAATTTTTTTTTAATTTGGAAGTACATGTGTTATTAGTACCTGTATATCAATTAATGCAATCATTTTAGTTTGTTAGTCACAGAATTAATCAAAGTCTAAACTGAAGTTAGATTTAAATTATTTCTCTGACTTAGGGAAAACAAGTTATTTTTGTACCACTGATCCCCACCCCTGCTCTGAGTCAGGAGTGAGGAGAAAAATGGTACAAAAGGGATAGTCAGACCTTTGTTTAAACACACACACACAAACATGCACACAACACCTCAAAATATAGCTGGTTCAAGAGACTGGAATCACAAGTTCTATCTTCAATTGCAACTGTCCAGTCAATTTCTAGAGCCCACAAATGGAACCGAGACTGAGACTTTTGTGGATCAAGAACTGCACTATTTAAATAAAAATGCTAAATGAGGGCTATTTACCATAAAATGAAAATATTTTTAATCGTTTAAAAAATACAAAATAGTAGCAATATAATTTTGTATCTGTACTACAAGTCTTAAAAAATAATTTTTAAAACAATACCCAATGTCCTGGCTTTATATCTTCTAATTTACACACTCCGAAGGAGCCAAGGGGACTTCTTCTGCTTAAGGCTATGGTGAGAAAGCTACGACAACAAACACAATCATATATGCCCGTAGGGAGATGTTTTATGTCTTTTCTAGTCTAGAAAATTAGACAGTAGCCAAGAAGACAAAATGTTTAGATTAACTGTACTGTTAGTTTGTCCAGAAGAATGTAACCACCAAAGTAGAAGCTTACATCTAAAAAAAGAAATATTAATTTCTTAAAAGTATTAAGAATACTTAAAAGTATTTTCTTAAAATATTAAAAATATCTTAAAGTTTTCTTTAAAGTATATTCTCAAAAATATTAAGAATATTAAGAATAAAAAGAAATACTAACACAAACATTAACCTACATAGGGTTTCCCAGGCGGCACTAATGGTAATGGTAAAGAATCCATCTACCAATGCAGGAGACGTAAGAGACACGGGTTCAATCCCTGGGCTGGGAAGATCCCCTGGAGAAGGAATGGCAACCCACTCCAGTTTTCTGGCCTGGAGAATCCCGTGGACAGAGGACCCTGGCAGGCTACAGTCCATGGGGTCTCAAAGAGTCAGATATGACTGATGTGACTTAAGCACGCATTAATTTACATGTGGTACAAATTAACTTAAAAGACATATGTTCCATTCTTCTAAAAGAAAGATGTGCTTTTAAAATGTTGGTGGTTTATTTTACCGTATATATTTTTTTAAACTTAATCTGTTCTTTCAATTTTAAGATAGAATTACTCACTATGGGAAGTGGCATATTTAAGTCTCTGCAATTGGTAACACCAGTCTTTCTATAAACCAAATGTGACAAAATGGACCCAGCACCTAAAAAGCTAATTTGTACCAAAAATATGATTTGCAGTTTTAAATTCAGTCAAGCACAGAGAATCAGCAATTTAAGTATTAACTTAAGTAAACCAACAGCTAAAGTTTAACCTTAGCATACATACATCATCACACATCCACTGCTTACATCAGTTAAGGAAAAGAAAAGGGGCATCTCAATTTTTATAGCAGTATTAATGCTTACAAATCTTTAGAATGTATTAAGAACTGCTTCAGTGGAACTCAGTAATTTATCTTTGAAGTAAAACTTTAATTTAAAATTCATAAAATTAAGTTTTAGTTAAGTAGGGATTTAAATAATGTTAATTATATATTAAAATGTACCTCTGAAGTTATTTTATCAACTTGTGATATAAAAATCTGTATACTTTTAATGAAATCAATTTAATCAACTAGGTAACTAAGCCAACTACAAAACAAAAATTCCAACTATTTTCTGATATCATTAAATATGTTGGTACTTTAAACGAGACAGCCACATGTACCCATATATAAAATTTTTAATATTTTGTATTTATCACTACTGTCCAAGAGGAGAAGGTCTGTTTTTAAGAAATTACTATTCTCATTATTATATAAATAATTAAGGTATCAAAAGAGCTTTAGTAATGCATATAAAATATAAAACCTGTGCTGACACTTAAGATATCTTCACAAATGATTCTCTTTTCAATTTGAAAATTAATGCAAGAAATTTCAAATATATGTACATACAAATAAAACAAACCAAGTAAAGCTCATATTTTTAAGAATAAAAACTCTCATTCCTGTTTAAAAAAGAAGGTATAAGGTCAATGTAGAAGTACTGAAATATTCTATGATGGAGGGAAAAAACGGGGTTTTGTTGCTCTACTAATTTAGCAGAAGCAAATTTTGATTGTAATTTATTTCTAAAACTAGTTTGAATGTGTCTGCTTTTTAAGTATGCACATCCCATCACCAATATCAGAATATATGATTTTTGTTTCCAGCAATGCAGAGAGAGAGTTGGAAGCCAATAATTAAAAAGAACTATACTACCCGCCACCAAGAAGTCAGTATCAGGACCTCAGAGGCTAAGATAATTAACACCACCAAGAAATAGTTATTCCAGAATGACTTTTTCATTTCTCATCTTTACTAATAGAAAATTTAAATTAGATTTTAAAGAATCTGTTATTTACCATATTTTCTCAGACTTAATTACTTATTTCTTGATAATAAATGCTTTAAAGTCATACTGACATGAAGAGAACATTACTGATCCTTGTATGTACCTTAAACCACTGGCACAAAACACTGGTTTCATATTCCAGAATTTGTAGGTAATTTTAAAAGATTAAGCACAGCCAAAACAGATGTTTAATACCTACTATGGCTAGTTGCTAAGGTCTTAACCGGCATACAATGATTTATTCTTGAGACTATGGCTTGTTGCCCCAAAATACTCATCTTCAGATCTTACTGATTAAACAACTGAGACATAAGTGCGTACTGTAGGAGCAAAAGTGCATGTATCTATGTATGTAAATTTGAAATAAGTTTTTAAAGATATATTTGTACATTTTCTTAAATCAAGAGATTTGACATTACTTTCAGCTCAGTCATTATCTGAAAACATCCTGTGGAGACTATGGAAATACAGCACTTCCGTACCGGAGAAAGAACTGTTAACCACATCATTCTGTATCCTGATGCCTGTAAAGCTTTCACTAACCAATTCAATTTTAAACAAGTACTTGTTCCAGTTGAACAGTTTACTACCTGCCAAAACTCTTTCAATGAAATAACACTTCAAATACCTGAACCGTAGACAGATGCAAGAATACTAGCCTTCCTGTGCTATTGTTCAGTCATTAAGTTCTGTCCAATTCTTTGCAACCCCATGGACTGCAGCACACCAGGCTCCCCTGCCCTTCACTATCTCCTGGAGTTTGCTCAAGTTCATGTCCATTGAGTCAGTGATGCCATCCAACCATCTCATCCTCTGCCACCCCTCTTCTAGCCTTCTTGGGGGACAGCAATGGGAGGAACAAGATGTATTCTAAAAAGCAACTCTGCATCACTGAATTGGAAAGAAACCTTGCTGAACGATAACCTACCTCAGGAACTACTGAGCTGCTTCGGAGGCTATGCTATGCATTGGTGCACAGCAGGTCCTCGGTTAATTGTTTTGTCTAGTTTTAAAAAGCCTCTTGATGAAAGTGAAAGTGGAAAGTGAAAAAGTTGGCTTAAAGCTCAACATTCAGAAAACGAAAATCATGGCATCTGGTCCCATCACTTCATGGGAAATAGATGGGGAAACAGTGGAAACAGTGGCTGACTTTATTTTTGGGGGCTCCAAAATCACTCCAGATGGTGACTGCAGCCATGAAATTAAAAGACGGTTACTCCTTGGAAGAAAAGTTATGACCAACCTAGATAATATATTCAAAAGCAGAGACATTACTTTGCCGACTAAGGTCTGTCTAGTCAAGGCTATGGTTTTTCCAGTAGTCATGTATGGATGTGAGAGTTGGAGTGTGAAGAAGGCTGAGCGCCTAAGAATTGATGCTTTTGAACTGTGGTGTTGGAGAAGACTCTTGAGAGTCCCTTGGACTGCAAGGAGATCCAACCAGTCCATTCTGAAGGAGATCAGCCCTGGGATTTCTTTTGGAAGGAATGATGCTAAAGCTGAAACTCCAGTACTTTGGCCACCTCATGCAAAGAGTTGACTCACTGGAAAAGACTCTGATGCTGGGAGGGACTGGGGGCAGGCGGAGAAGGGGACGACAGAGGATGAGATGGCTGGATGGCATCACTGACTCGATGGACGTGAGTCTGAGTGAACTCCGGGAGATGGTGATGGACAGGGAGGCCTGGCGTGCTGCGATTCATGGGGTCACAAAGAGTCGGACACAACTGAGTGACTGAACTGAACTGAACTCATAAAAAGCAAAGTTCAAAATATCAATCATTTGTACACAACCCCAACTACTGCTAAACAGAGAAATGTGGCACATGAGAATATTTTTTGTTTGTTTTGCTTTGTTAAAACAGTTTGATCATAAGCTTTCTTTAATGGAGGTCTCCCAACAACTAAATTTATGTATCTAGAAATTAACAACAACAAAACAGAAAATTAATATTTTTAATTAAAAAATTTTTTTTAATTTAAAACATTTTTAAGTTCATAAAACAAATTTTCACATTATGCTCAAATTGAGACCTCCAGAAAGCAAAAAAGCTGAATCAGAAGTAACAGATACTCAGAATTCTGCTTTTATCATCCATTTTCCTGAATGCTCCCCACTTTTGATTTTAGCAGACTGGAAAACACACTGCTGATTACCATGGTGTCAACAATTTGGTTTCAACAGCCTTTGTGAACACTGCCATGCACTGCCCAAAGAGGCCAGAAAAATGTCATCTAGACAGCAGACTTTATTATACACTTGGAACACAGGGACCCGACGCAGCCTAACTGCAGAAACAAAAACTTCTTTGGCCTTTCAGATGTGGACTAAAATGATAGCTGAAAACTATAATTTTATAAGAATATAACAGAATTGTATCTTAGCCATAAAAATGGGCTTTTTAAAATAAGAAACTAATTAAGTTGGTAAAATATATAGTCTGCAACCCTTACCTTAAAAATACTAGAGTAAAACTCCTACTTCTCTTTCATAGAATATATCAATTTTACTTTAAAATTACTAATGTTAGCCTATAAAATTTAAGTTGAAAGTCTGACCTAACTTCTCATATCTGGTCAAAGAATACAGTTCCCTAGATAACCAACAATCAGCACAGTACAACCCACAAGCCCAATGCAGCCACAGCCTGTATTTTTGTACTGCCCACAAGCTGACTGATTTTTGCATTTTTAAAGAGCTGTAAGAAAAAAAAAAAAAAAAGCAACAGATATCACTTGGGGCCCAAAAGCCTAAAGTATTTATCATCTGACCCTCTGCAGAAAAAGCTTGCCAGCCCCTGACTTTTATCTATAAAAGTTCTAAATGCATGTCCTGTTCCTACTAACTTGAATACAACTTTCTCTTGTTTTGTGTTTTAAGTTCATGCTCAAGACCAAAACAGGGCATTAAACAAGTAGCTGCTGATAAACTACAATGAGGATATGCATATTCATTTTGCTCAAATAATAAATAAGTAACAGGAGATGAATATCAAAATGTTCTGCAGAAAATAGGGCTTCAAATTTTCACAAAAACTGGAGATGTAAATTAAAATTTATAAAAATTTACATATTTCATTTTCTCAATTACTTGGAATAGTTAATTCAAGTCTTCTAAGAGCATGCAAATATCAAATTAATTTCAACAGAAAGAAATGAATTAACTTTTGAGAGACAAATCAACAAGTCCATATAATACAGAAATCAAAGATCAGAAACTAAATATCGAAGTTGTAGTTTAGCACCATAAATTACATAACCAGATCAATAAAACAGGATATAAATATAAGAAAAGCTGAGGGCTAGAAGGTTAAGGAATAAAGTACAAGTATTTCTTTGTAATTTATCACTGTATATTTTAATTCGATGATCCATAAAAATGTCTACAAAACAAATTCAGGTTAATCCACTAGGTATCACATACCTAATTACCTTCCCTACCCCTCCCTCCACAAAAACCAGTATAAAACCTAAAAATCTATTTTAAAAGGAAACCAGGTAGTTTTCCGATTAGTTATGAATGCTGTGGTGTATTAAAGTATTAATGTCAAACACTAAGAATCAATATTACTTCTGAGGTAGTAACCATACAACAAGGAAAGACAACTATTTTAGGCTCTTATATCAAATAAGAGTGGAGGGTAACACTGCAGAAGTAACAGGACTTCTTTTTCTGTCCTTTATTACCTTTCCACTCCAGATGTGGTCCAGGTACCAAAGTCAGCATCACTCGAGAGCTTGTTAAAAATGCAGAATCACAGCTTCCAACCTAGACCCTAATTCTAATTCAGAATTAGAATCTGGATTTGAATAAGAAGCCCACTTGATTCTTATGCATATTAAAGTATGAGAAGTACAGCTTTATTTGCAGCCCTTTACAACATCAGGCAAAGTCTCTTATTAGGCTTTTTTCTTTCCTTTGTACAATGTAAACTAATATGTCTCCCAATCTAAAATATTTATTTTTAAAGTTATAAATAATATGTTAATAAAATGTTAATGGTAAAATCTAGGTAGCAGGTTTGCAAATGCTTTCAGTAAAAATCCTTCAATTTTATATCTGAAAAATGTTCATATGAATCCTTCAACTTTATATCTGAAAAATGTTCATATGAAAGTGGGAGAAAAAGTTACAATGTTATAATCATGCTTTCTGAGTACTTCCTAACCGAAATCCAGGATTCTAGTCAGAGAAGACCAGTACAAAGATGATAAAAATCAAACCTCTTCCTAGTCTTTGGGACTTGGGAATGCTATGAATAAAATCTTAATTCTTCCAAAGTAAAATGAAGTAATGTATATACCAAGTATTTCTATAACTTATAAATCAGGTTTTAGAATGAGATAACCTGTATTACGGTTAAAAACTACAGTAATTCAGCTTTTAATTCCAAATGAAGACTTAAAATAGAATTTTTTTTTTCACTGTGTACCAAATTTGTACAACTAGAAAGTGGTACATATAATCTTCCACCAGGGAAGCAGACATATATATACTAGCTGAGTAATGGTTTACTTTTAAAATTTTTATCCCTTTACAAAATTCAGTGAAAGATCTAGAAGATGTTTTTATAAGTTTAACCATGTAATGAGTTTTCATCAATTTTCTTAACTTCTAGCATAATAAACCATGAGACTGGTTTTCCGGGCCATAACCAGACAAGGCCCCAAACAAATGTTCACCTTGTATGGAACATACCGGTATTCCATCATAACATTATATATTCCTTTCTAGGAATTTATTTATTCTATATGTTAAACTCTTATTTCACACAAAGAGGTTAAATCATATCAATTAATTTTACCTAGGGAAAAAGTTACTTTTAAAATAAAGATAATTTTTGAAACAAAATTCAGGATCAATCTGGTGGTGGTGGTTTTTTCAGAACAACACAGTAAATGAATAACTGAGAATTTCTATTTGCTTTCTAAATATTCTCCTGCCTTAATAAAAACTTCCCTGAAAAACAAATATATCCTCTGAAAGAATATTCTAGCAAAGTAAAATTCTCCAAACACATAACATTTAATCTAGAAACATATGACATAATATTCTTAAAAGCACTTCAAAAATAGGAAACTCAAAATTTGTCTCCCTTTTAATTTTAAAAATAAAACAGTAAAAAAAAAAAAAAATTCCCACATTTCTTGAATCCTAACTATAAGATGTGCTGAACTGTTCAATGTGGAAAGAAACCAAAGCCAAAAATAACACATGGACACTGGAATGAGGACTGCCCTCTCATATCCTTTACAGAACATTTACCAAGTAAATATTGTTTTACTTCCTACTTTAATATAATGGAAAAAAAATCAACAGTTATGCTATCAGGTATGTCCATTTATTAATGCTCACGCCTTCCTGCTCCCAAAATCACATTATTGGAATATATATTAGTAAACTGTGATTAATGATTTAAATCACTTGATATAGTTTGAGAGGACAGATTTGTTATTACAATTTTACTTACCTGTCTTGTCTTTGCTGATGTTTCAATAAAAGGAATTCCATAACTTCTTGCTAAGTCCTGAGCCTGTTTTGTGTCTACTGTTCTAGAAGGCAAATCACATTTATTTCCTACTAGAACCATAGGTACATCTTCAGAGTCTTTAACTCTTTTTATTTGTTCTCTGGGGAGGAAAAAAAAAAGTTATAGCACAGGAATTAGTAACAAAAATCTTTCAGAAACTATTCACAACTTTGTCTCATAAAATAAAGGTTGTTAATGTAATTCCTAGTTCCCATCACACCAGATTTTCCTTTCTCTTCCTTCTGCTTATTTTTCTCTATTCTAAACAGAGAGAACTTCTATGCCTTTTAAAAGATCAAATATCCAGAAATATAATAGTACTACAGTCTAACAGGTTCATATGCAGATAGGTCACAATGATAAAACAGAAATAATGAAAAATTCTAGGCCAAAAAAGTGCTATGCCTAATTTTTAAAATTATAATCTTAAAAACACATACTATATATGTTGTTAAATATACATGTATGGAATGTTTTTAATGTTTTTATGAAAACATGATTTACAACATTAACATATTTTTAACTTTCCATTCTTAAAAAAGAGCACCAAGTGGAAAGATTTTATTTCTATGTGAACAATTATTTTATTTAGTAAAAGTAATCAATTTTATGCAAATTCACCAAGATTCTTTAAAAGCTGTATTAACACTTCTGTCTTTTAACTTCAGAGTTGTGTTTTTTCCTTAATTATCTAAAGCCAATATTTATTTGATTCCAAGAAATGCCACACTAAATGGACTTATTTTTTAAGGCTATTCAAGTGGTGCCATCTCAATTATCTTTTCACATTTTTGTTCATGGTTTTCATTTTTATGATGGATCTAGCATAAAGCTTTGTTTCTCCAGTACAGAGTGGTTAAGAGCACAGTTTTAGAGTCAAACAGGCCTGCTTTTCAATTCCAGCATCGCCACTGTGTGATCTGGAACAAGCTGCTCAACTGATCAATCCATAAGATTTCATTTGCAAAACAGGGATATTACCTACCTCACAAAAATTATTTTATATTAGATAATTTGTGCATAGCAGTTAGCAAAGACTCAATGAACGGAGATACAATTACTCCTCAATGTCAATTTAGTTTATTCAACTTAAACCCACCTATAATGGTGAATATCTTCAAATGATTTAGTATTATTTATGGCAAATACACAAAGAAAGCCCTCCCCAGTCCTCATGTACTGGTCCCTCATTGCACTGTATTCCTCTTGACCTGCTGTGTCGAGAATATCCAAGAGACAGGTTTCTCCATCAATTACTACTTGTTTCCTGTAGGAATCCTGAGAAGGGAGAAACACAGTCTGGGTTATCATGGTGCACCTTTTGCTTCTAAAAAGGTGTTAGACACAACTCACAAACAAAAACCAATCCAATTCAAAACTGGGCAAATTGAATAGACAGGTTTCTAAAGAAAATACACAAATGGCCAATAAGTACATGAAAAGATGTTCAACCTCATTCAGGAAATGCAAATCAAAATGACAATGAGCTACCACTTCACTCCCATTAGAGTGGCTATTAAAAAAAAAAAAAGGTAATATAATAAGTGCTAGTAAGGATGCAGAGAAACTCGATCCATCAATTCCATTCCTAGGTATGTTAACAAAAGAACTGAAAGCAGAAACTCAAATACTTGTATGCCAATGGTCAAAGCATTACTTACAATAGCTAAAATGTAGAAACAACTCAAGTGTTTGTTGGATAAAATGAATGGATAAATAAAATGTGTGTGACGGTATGACTGTACACACATACACACACACACACACACACACACACACACACACACACTGAGTGGAATATTATTCAGCCATAAAAAGAAATGCATTTCTGATGTATGCTATACAACACGGATGAACTTTGAAAACATTATGCTAAATGAAGTCTGACACAATAAGACAAACATTCTATGATTCCATTTATATTGAGATACCTAGAAAAGGTCAAGTCACACAGACAAAAAGTAGGAAAGAGGTTACCTGGGGCTGAGGAGACGGGAATTGGAGAGTTATTATTTAATGGGCACAAAGTTTCAGTTTGGGATGAGGAAAAAATTCTGGAAAC
The DNA here is from genome assembly GCF_016772045.2 of Ovis aries. NCBI lineage: Eukaryota > Metazoa > Chordata > Mammalia > Artiodactyla > Bovidae > Ovis > Ovis aries. The sequence goes on along the minus strand of NC_056056.1, from coordinate 190,398,107 downwards.
AGAGCTAATGGTTGTCCAATGTTGTGAATTTAACTTATGGTCACTCAACTGTACACTTAAAATTATGGCAATGATAAATTTTATGTGTATCTTACCACGGTTTTAAAAGTTTTTTTTTTTTTTTAACATGTTACAAGAAGATTCAACAATGCAAGTGCACAGACTGAGAACAGAAAGACCCAAAATTCTCTGTAAAGAAAAATAATTATTACAAAATGGGATAGCTCTATCAGCTCTTACTATTCTGGATGATTTAGGTGGCAAGAAAAACCAAGCAACTTACAAATAATTGTCATGCAATTATTTTACCTATGGTCAAAGGAATTCATAAGAGAATGGTCAATACTGAGAATTTTCATACCCTCCATAGTCCATTTCTACAGTCCTGGGAACAATATTTAACAGTCAGATAGATACTATGAAACTGCTAAAGAGAATGATTGTTCTGTCTGCAAATTCTGGGAGATCCCTAGTGAAAAAGAGAGGGACTAGAGAAGAAAAGAGAAAGAGTTGGATACCTTAGAGACACTGCAACTCAAAGAGGGAGTAAAGAAAAGAGGGTGAGTAGCATAACAGACTCTTGAGATGAATTTGACTTTCCTCTGACTTTTGATTAGTCTGTGTGTATCTACTCAGTCACTCAGTCGTGTCCAACTCTTTGTGACCCCATGGACTGTAGCCTGACAGACCTCCCCTATCTATGGGATTTCCCAGGCAAGAATACTGGAGTGGGTTACCAGTCTCTTCTCCAGAGGATCTTCCCAACCCAGGGATCAAATCCACATATCCTGCATTGGTAAGCAGATTCTTTACCACTGAGCCACCTGGGAACCTTTTGATTAATCCTCATGCCTAAAAGATTTCACACACTGTCTGCCAAAACAGACTTCAAAAAATAAGGGAAAGAGCTGGTGTAAGGTGAGGTCATGGAAGCAGAGGTAGGGCTAATAATGGGTATAAAGTATAAGCCTAAGGACACTGTTTCGTCTTGTTCCACCTTTAGTTCATGAATTACTTTACAAACCAATCTATCATTTAAAAAGTGGTCATTAAAAATTATGTTTTTGGTAAAATGTCTGAAAAAATGTTCACAGCATACAAAGTATTCTAAGATACACATGTGACATGTTCCCAGTATCTCTACACATCTGTATAAACGTATCTATATATACATTAAAAAACTCATGGTGGTAGGTATATTAATGTTAACAAAGAGTATGTCTCTGATGGAAAGAATTAAGAAATAATTGATTACTTATCTTTTTTGGTAACAAATATTATTTTTAATGTATTTCTTTCTTTGCCTCTTAATTTTAAAAAGTGTGAAAGATTACCATATTAAACTATGATCTTGTGCTTATCTTTTAAAGTAAACCGTATTTTCCAAATGTCTATAATAAAAAGCTGTTGATCTCACTAGTCAGAAAAAAAGGATGAATATTTAATTTTCCAAACAAGAAGCTCTTGACCAAAGATTTGAACATTTGGTTGACATTTTATTTTAGCCTAAAAGAGTTGGACACAACTTAGCGATTAAACACCAAAAAAAAAAAAAATTCCCTTAACCACTTGAAAGAACTCCTGTATATCATAAATTATTTAATAAAAACCAGTGTTTTTGAGGTATAATCAAAGAACAGGAATTGAGAGCAAAGTACGGCGTATTCAAGTCAATCCATTCATTACCCAAGTGTGGCTACTGAGCATGTAAAACAGACCAAAGACTTTTCCTTATAGTCTTTACTTGCCAAAACTAGCACAAGTTAACCTTATAGTTAATAGTTTCTTTAGTCTTTGAAATTTCCTATCAACAATGAATTAAAGACTGTTGTTTCTGGAGCCATACAGATCTATACCTAAGGCATGGCTGGAGGATCACTCACATGTGACGACAGATACTGCCTCTAAAACAAACACCTCAGTAAATTCCCATTTACAAAATTTTCAAACACTCTGTGTCTCAAAAAGTATGTAATGTAAAATAGCCGCAGTTTCTGCATGTATTTCATAGCATGTTCCCAGGATGAACACTCCATCAAAGAGACTGGGAAACTGGGAAAGCAGTTTCTGTTCATTCCTATTATCTTTTCCCTTCTAAGCCCTAAAGATACTGACAGCAAGGTTCTGACTCACATTCTGCTACTGAAAAAAAAATAATCTACAACCTGCCTATAAACAATGAGGTGGAATCTGCTGATTACAAAGAATAGATTTAGGTTAAAAACACCCACTTGGGCCACCTCATGCAAAGAGTTGACTCACTGGAAAAGACTCTGATGCTGGGAGGGATGGAGGCAGGAGGAGAAGGGGACGACAAAGGATGAGATGGCTGGATGGCATCACCGACTCAATGGACATGAGTTTGAGTGAACTCCGGGAGTTTGTGATGGACAGGGAGGCCTAGTGTGCTGCAATTCATGAGGCTGCAAAGAGTCAGACACGACTGAGTGACTGAACTGAACTGAAAAACTTAAACCAGTATTTCCCAAGTTAATTTTAACTAGGGTCATCCTTAGAAGCGTAACTAGTCACTGAGCTATATAAAAAGGCAATACAACTTGGTAAAAACTTAAGAACAAAAGTGTTACATGGTGAGATGTGATCTGAAAAGAACTGACAGGTTTTAAGACAAAGCATACAGCAAGCACAACAAAAATGACACGTGAATACTAGAGCGTTTGTTTCAGCTTCAGGGCAGCCATAGAAAAAAAGTATATGGAGGTAAGAAAAAAATGTATGTATCAACAGTGACACTTTCCCAAGATGAAAAGCCTAAATAAGCAAACTACTGCCCACAGGCCAAATTCAGCTCACTTGTTTTTGTGTGGCCTATGAGCCAAGAATAGTTTTTGGGTTTCTAAATGATTGTTAAAAAAAAAAAAAAGATTATGTGACAAAGAATCAAATGATGCTTAACAGAAGTTTGCCAACCCCGCTCTAAGCTAATAAAATGCCTTATCACAAATCTAAAGTACTCTTAACATATATTACTCCTTTTATTTGTAAAAAACAAATCATCACTGAGAAAATACAAGTTATAAAGCATAGCCAGTTTAAAACCACATAAATTCCACAATGAAACTAGTTAAAGATAAAGCAAGAAAAGGAATAAGACTCTTCATTTTTAATTAGTGTTATTCCCAGAACAATACTAATAATATAGAATAAACTTTTAGGTCAGGTACATATGTTACTAACATCCTCTAGAAACTAGGATAAAACAAAGTCACTTAAAAGCTAACTCAACACAATAAAATAATAAATGAGGGAAAGTTATTCCATAATTTCCCCTTATTCCCAGCTAAAGTACTACTTTTTTAATTTAAAAAAGAAAAACTTTTCTAAATGAAATATACTACACTGGCAAAAGTTAAACACAGACTGAAGCCAAACATTTCTGGTGATAACAGTTAACAGGTACAGCCCTTTGGGAAAGCAAGTATAGTACTTATCAAGAGCCACACAAATGTTCATAGCCTTTGACACAGTAATGCTACTTATGGTAAAGGATACTAAGAAAATACGGTTTACTTTCAAAAAACTATAGTTAAGAAATATACTTAACATTTTACCACAGAGCACAAAATTACAGACTTTTAATACCCACAATCTTATGCCACTTATCTATTTTCAAAATATACTCCAAATCCAAGCACTCACCACCATCACCCTGGCCCAATGTGCTTATGTCTCATGCAATCTCCTACAATTGCTTCCTAGCAGTTGTTGCTAGTCCTACAATATATCTTCTAACAGCAGCTGGTGATCATATTATAATTTGCAACTATGTACTTATGTGTAATTATTCAAGCCGACATCCCCTACTTGGCTTTAAACTCCAGGATGGTTCAGCTTGCATCTGTTTTATTCACTATTACGTACCCTGTGTGTCAGTCTTAAACACAGTAGGTATTCAGTAGTTGAACAATAAACCGTTCCACTGTAAACATATGCAGGCACTATAAAACAGTCTTATAAAAATAAAAACAGCTATAAGAATCAACCTCCCTGACTTCAAACTATACTACGACAGTATGGTACTGGCACAAAAAAATTAATATGGACCAACAGAACAAGATAGAAAGTCCAAAGATAAACCCACGCATATATGGACACCTTTTCTTTGACAAAGGAGGCAAGAATATACAACGGAGAAAAGACAGTGTCTTCAATAAGTGGTACAATAAGCTGTCCTGGAAAAACTGGACACCTACATGTAAAAGAATGAAATTAAGAACACTCCCTAATACCATATACAAAAATAAACTCAATACAGATTAAATACTTAAATGTAAGGCCAAAAACTATAAGGCTCTTAGAGGAAAACACAGACAGTACACTCTTTGACATAAACTGCAGGAAGATTCTCTTTAACACACATCCTAGATTAATGGAAATAAAAACAAAAATAAACAAATAGGACCCAGTAAAACTTAAAAGTTTCTGCACAGCAAAGAAAACTATAAATAAGATGAAGACAATTCTCAAAATGGGAGAAAATAATTGCAAACATAGTAACCAACAGAGAATTAATCTCCAAAATATATAAGCAACTCATACAATTAAAAAAAATGAACCCAAGCAAAACATGCGCAAAGACCTAAACAGACATTTCTCCAAAGAAGACATACAGACAGCCAATAAACACCAAAAAAGATGCTCAACACTGCTCATTATTCAGTTTAGTGGCTCAGTCCTGTCCAACTCTTTCCAGCCCCATGGACTGCAGCATGCCAGGCTTTCATGTCCACCATCAACTCCCAGAGTTTACTCAAATTCATGTCCATTGAGTCCCTGATGCCATCCAACCGTCTCTTCCTCTGTCTTCCCTTTCTCCTCCTGCCTTCAAGCTTTCCCAGCATCATGGTCTTTTCCAATGAGCTAGTTTTTTGCATCAGGTGGCCAAAGTATTGGAGCTTCAGCATCAGTCCTTCCAATGAATATTCAGGACTGATTTCCTTTAAAATTGACTGGTTTGATCTCCTTGCTGTCCAAGGCACTCTCAACAGTCTTCTCTAATACCACAGATCAAAAGCTCACTATCAGAGAAATGCAAATCAAAACTACAAACTTCACACCAGTCAGAATGGCCATCATCAAAAAATTTACAAACAATAAATGCTGGAGAAGATGTGGAGATAAGGGAATCCTCATGCATACTTGTTAGAAATGTAAACTGATATAGTCACTGCCGAGAACAGTATGGAAATTCCTTAAAAAACTAGGAATAAATCTACTATGTGACCCCACAATCCCACTACTGGGCATATACCCTGAGAAAACCGTAATTATAAAAGACATATGTATCCCAATGTTCACTGCAGCAATATTTACAATAGCCAGGACTTGGAAGCAACCTAGATATCCATCAACAGATAAATGCATAAAGATGTGGTACATATATACAATGAAATATTACTTAGCCATAAAAAGGAACAAATTTGAGTCAGTAACCTAGAACCTCTTATACAGAGTGAAATAAATCAGAAAGAGAAAAACAATTATTACATATTAACGCACATATATATGGAATCTAGAATAGTAGTACTGATGACGCTAATAGAGAACAGCCTTGTGGATACACGGACAGTCAGGAAAGGTGAGAGTAGGGCGAATCGAGAACGTAGCACTGACATACATACACTATCACATATAAAATAGACAGTGGAAGCTGCTATTTAACACAGGGAGCTCAGCCTGGCGCTTTATATTACTTTGCCGACTAAGGTCCGCCTAGTCAAGGCTATGGTTTTTCCTGTGGTCATGTATGGATGTGAGAGTTGGACTGTGAAGAAGGCTGAGTGCCGAAGAATTGATGCGTTTGAACTGTGGTGTTGGAGAAGACTCTTGAGGGTCCCTTGGACTGCAAGGAGATCCAACCAGTCCATTCTGAAGGAGATCAGCCCTGGGATTTCTTTGGAAGGAATGATGCCAAAGCTGAAGCTCCAGTACTTTGACCACCTCATGCAAAAAGTTGACTCACTGGAAAAGACCCTGATGCTGGGAGGGATTGGGGGCAGGAGGAGAAGGGGACGACAGAGGATGAGATGGCTGGATGGCATCACCGACTCAATGGACGTGAGTCTGAGTGAACTCCGGGAGTTGGTGATGGACAGGGAGGCCTGGCGTGCTGCGATTCATGGGGTCGCAAAGAGTGGGAAACGACTGAGCGACTGAACTGAACTGAAAGGAGAAGGGTGGGGGGAGGGGAGGGGTTATATATTAATATACAATTATGACTGATTCACATTGTTGTATGGCAGAAATCAACACAATAATATAAAGCAATTTTCCATTAATTAAAAAATAATAATAATTAACAGGGTGTACCCATCTCATCACCACTCACTCAACAATAGGTCTTACATTATTATTTTTCTCAGTTTGTTAGACCAAAAACCCTATTGTTTTAAAATCTCTTGAGGACTAGTAATGTTACATAGTTTTTCTTTGTCATATTTATTCCCATAACCTGTGTCCTTTGCCCTTTGGGGATTTTTGTCTTTTTTGTACACAAAGACCCCAAAGAAAGGCATGACCAACCTAGATAGCATATTCAAGAGCAGACATTACTTTGCCAACAAAGGTCCATCTAGTCAAGGCTATGGTTTTTCCAGTGGCATGTATGGATGTGAGAGTTGGACTGTGAAGAAGGCCGAGTGCCGAAGAATTGATGCTTTTGAACTGTGGTGTTGGAGAAGATTCTTGAGAGTCTCCTGGACTGCAAGGAGATTCAACCAGTCCATCCTAAAGGAGATCAGCCCTGGGTGTTCTTTGGAAGGAATGATGCTGAGGCTGAAACTCCAGTACTTTGGCCATCTCATGCGAAGAGTTGACTCACTGGAAAAGACTCTGATGCTGGGAGGGATTGGGGGCAGGAGGGAAAGGGGACGACAGAGGATGAGATGGCTAGACGGCATCACCGACTCGTTGGATATGAGTTTGAGTGAACTCTGGGAGTTGATGATGGACAGGGAGGCCTGGCGCGCTGCGATTCATGGTGTAGCAAAGAGTCAGACACGACCGAGCAACTGAACTGAACTGAAAGAAATGCAATGCCAAAGAATGCTCAAACTACTGCACAATCGCACTCATCTCACATGCTAGTAAAGTAATGCTCAAAATTCTCCAAGCCAGGCTTCATGAACTTCCAGATGTTCAAACTGGTTTTAGAAAAGGCAGAGGAACCAGAAATCAAAATTGCCAACATCTGCTGGATCATGGAAAAGCAAGAGAGTTCCAGAAAAATACTGATTTCTGCTTTATTGACTATGCCAAAGCCTTTGACTGTGTGAATCACAATAAACTGTGGAAAACTCTGAAAGAGATGGGAATACCAGACCACCTGACCTGCCTCTTGAGAAACCTATATGCAGGTCAGGAAGCAACACTTAGAACTGGACATGGAACAACAGACTGATTGCAAATAGGAAAAGGAGTACATCAAGGCTGTATATTTACACCCTGCTTATTTAATTTATATGCAGAGTACATCATGAGAAACGCTGGGATGAAAGAAGCACAAGCTCGAATCAAGATTGCTGGGAGAAATATCAATAACCTCAGATATGCAGATAACACCACCCTTATGGCAGAAAGTGAAGAGGAACTAAAAGGCCTCTTGATGAAAAGTGAAGGAGAAGAGTGAAAAAATTAGCTTAAAGCTCAACATTCAGAAAATGAAGATCACGGCATCTGGTCCCATCACTTCATGTGAAATAGATGGGGAAACAGTGGAAACAGTGGCTGACTTTATTTTTCTGGGCTCCAAAATCACTCCAGATGGTGACTGCACCCATGAAATTAAACAACGCTTACTTCTTGGAGGGAATGTTATGACCAACCTAGACAGCATATTAAAAAGCAGAGGCATTTCTTTGCCAACAAAGATCCGTCTAGTCAAGGCTATGGTTTTTCCAGTAGTCATGTATGGATGTGAGAGTCGGACTATAAAGAAAGCTGAGTGCAGAAGAATTGATGCTTTTGAACTGTGGTGTTGGAGAAGACTCTTGAGTCCCTTGGACTGCAGGGAGATCCAACCAGTCCATCCTAAAGATCTGTCCTGAGTGCTCATTGGAAGGACTGATGCTGAAGCTGAAACTCCAATACTTTCGCCACCTGCTGCGAAGAGCTGACTCATTTGAAAAGACCTTGATGTTGGGAAAGATTGGGGGCAGGAGGAGAAGGGGACAACAGAGGATGAGATGGTTGGATGGCATCACTGACTCCATGGATGTAAGTTTGGGTGAACTCCGGGAGTTGGTGGACAGGGAGGCCTGGCATGCTGCAGTTCATGGGGTCACAAAGAGTCGGACACGACTGAGTGACTGAACTGAACCAACTGAAGTTTTTTAAAGTGTCTTCCAACTTATTAAAGTGCCTTCAAGTGTTGTTTTATGTGTAGAAACTGATATGTAGACCCAACAGAGGACTTTGAAAGTCAGGAATAAATCTTTCAAGAATGAGATAAATTCACTATCAGGACCTCATCTTGTCATTTTTCTATTATAATTAACAGTAATCAAGTTATTCAGTATGTTCATCTCCTAACATATTCAGCTGAGTTTTCCACTAAGGCAGTTAACCCTGTCATGAGAAGACATCTTACAGTAAACACAAAATCTAAAGAAATTATTAACTTTTACTAAGAGTAATCATATTACTATTAATAGTAATTATGACAGCCAAGGCTTACTGAACCCTTATTTATATGTAGGATACTGTGATAAGCATATTACAAGCCTTATCCCATTTAATCTCCATCTTCATGCTGCTGATTCCATCAGATGCTCTTGTAAATATGAACAGGGCTGCTGGAAATGTCAGCTAATGTATTCTTTGAGGATTTACTTTTGAAATGTTTGTGAGATTTTCTTATTGTGCTATCGTAAGAAGGACGTGAGTCTGAGTGAACTCTGGGAGATGGTGATGAACAGGGAGGCCTGGCGTGCTGTGATTCATGGGGTCGCAAAGAGTCGGACACAACCGAGCAACTGAACTGAACTGAACTGAAGTATTTTTCATGCACAGCTCTATAACACCAACAGAAAAAACTGAGAAACTTTTACTCTTTCAATGCTCAAGTATTCTGTTACCCTTCTAAAAGATTCTATCATAGAATAATGTATGTGTAAGAACATACATGAACCCAGAACCCAGGTCTCCCAGATTGCAGGTAGATTCTTTACCAGCTGAGCCACAAGGGAAGCCCAAGAATACTGGAGTGGGTAGCCTATCCCTTCTCCAGGGGATCTTCCTGACCCAGGAATCAAAGCAGGGTCTCCTTCATTGCAGGTGGATTCGTTACCAACTGAGCTATCAGGGAAGTGTATTCCATACACTGGTTATAAATCATCAAAAGTGGTTGTACACAGCTAGTTCTCAAAGACAGCTAGAAACATACAATAGCCTGGTATGTTAGAATTACAATACAGAAACAAAGAATTTGGGACATACCAACACAGGCTTATTTTTTAGTTCATTCCCACCTGCTGCTGCTGCTGCTAAGTCACTTCAGTCGTGTCCAACTCTGTGCGACCCCATAGACGGTAGCCCACCAGGCTCCCCTGTCCCTGGGATTCTCCAGGCAAGAACACTGGAGTGGGTTGCCATTTCCTTCTCCAGTGCATGAAAGTCAAAAGTGGAAGTGAAGTCGCTCAGACCTACCTACTCCTTCCTCCCTTGCATCATAGGAACACTTACTAAAAATCTACTAGGTATCATACTGAGCCAGGCATTAATAAAGTTTCTAACCTCAAAGAACTAGGTCTGGTGAAAGAGCTATGAATGTAAACACATGATTACAACTCAATGAAATAGATGCAAAACGCCTTATGTAGAACAAGATGGCAAATAAAAGAAGAGATCCACTTTGCTTATATGAATTAAGAAAGACAGGAGGACCACTCCAGGCAGAAAGGCGCAGAGATTGCACAGAAACATGAAGGGGCATGCTCAGTACATGGAACCAAGAAGTCCCTCTAAGAGACTATAGGCAATTAGAAGTGAAACTGCACCATCAAGCAGGGGTCAGGTTATGGAGGGTCTAATAAGCCATATTAAGAAGTTTTGAACTTCACTGTATACTAAGTCATGAAAAGGTTTTTAAGTAGGGGGAGGATCAGATTGACATGATTCACTATTATTATGGTTCACAGCATTATTATGGCAAATTATAGAAAGAGCCCAGACTAGAGGCTGAAAGATGAGTTTCACAAGCTTTTACAAGAACCTGAAGTAAGGCAGCAACAGTAGTAAGATGGAGAAGATTAAACAGTTTTAATAAATATCTAACGGGTGAAACGGACAGAAAAACCTTCATATATCCCTTACAGCAATGTTTACAGCACTGTCATTCAAAATAGCCCAAAAGAGGAAACTATCCAAATGCCCATCAACTGATGACTACATAAAGAAATATTCATACACAAGAATATTATTCAGCCATAAAGAGGAATGAAGTATCGAACCATGACAACATAGATGAACCTTGAAAAATTATCCTACATGAAGGAAACCAGACACAAAAGGCCCCATATTGCATGATTTCAATTAAATGAAATATTCAGAATAGGCAAATCCACAGAGACAGAAAATGGATTAATAGTTGCCAGGGGCTGACTGGAGGAGGGTTTGGGTCATAACTGCTAATTGGTATAGACTTAAATAGGGTGATGGTGATAGTTGCATAACTTTGTGAATATACTAAAAACCACTGAACTGTACATTTTAAGAGGGTGAATTTTATGTTATGTGAATTATATTTCCATTGTTTTAAATGGCACAGCTAACTGTTTAGAGATGGGCACTTAAGAGGAAGGGGAAAGGAAAAGATGGGTTCAATCTGAGGCATGTTGAATTTCATACGTTTGTAGGTTGCTCTGGTGCTATGACCTGCAGGCAGCTTTGACACACAGGTCTGATGCTCAGGGCCAAAGTCATCCAAACTAGAGATATACTCCTGAACCTTGCATATGTGGCAGCTGCAGAACTCCACTTACTTGTGGTGTGCCTGCGTTCAGTCGCTTAGTGATGTCCGACTCTTTGTGACCCTTTGAACTGTAGCCCATGAGGCTCCTCTGTCCATGGGATTTCCCATGCACGAATACTGGAGTAGGTTGCCATTTCCTTCTCCTGGGTTATCTTCCTGACCCAGGGATCAAACCCACATCTCCTGTGTCTTCTGCACTGCAGGCAATCTTCTTTACCCACTGAGCCATCAGGGAAGGCCACTTGTGGTGTGTGAGTATGCACAAACTACTTAATCTCTAGTGTTCTCTAAGCTCTCATTCCTTTAGCTATAAAAGTGGGTAAATAATAATACACAGGACTTTGTATACAGGTTAGAATTAAAGACCACGAAAATTCCTTTATAAATTGAAAAGTCCTATAAAAAGCTAACTGAACATCTACACCTGGACTACTTTTCCCAAAACCACTCACTGTATTTCAAAATAAATATAATGGAGCTAGATAAGATCCAGGGAAAAAGAGCTAAAACTCTGAGGTTTATGAAGGATTTCTGTATTGATTAGGGAGCAAGGGTGTTAAAAGAGCTTGTTCGCACAGCAGAATTCTGATTAAGACATTCATTAAAAGTAAGAAAAAGAAAACAAAGACTTCTTTCAAATAATGGATATTTGAAATTATAAAAACCCACTGACTCTTAGCTTAGGACTAGAGAATAAAATGGGTACTATGCCCAAGGGATAAAACTAGTTCAAAAATCTGAATAAACTCAAGGAAAATTTGAATGACAAAATTTTGAAAATAAGGATATTATAAGCCTGTACCTGTAACCTGTTGAAGTCATGTGGCCTTCTCCCACAAATTATCACTTGATGCCAAGGTCAGAATGGCTCCATCATGGATCCAATCTTAATAATTACAGAATGCCAATATAATTTTCATATATTCAATTATGTACCTCTCAGCTATTCTTTAATTGGCCTAATACCAATTTCTTTATATATTTTTATCTCTAATACATCTGTATTATTCAACTCCTCAAGGTTTTAAAAGGGGGAAGAAAATAAATATGAAGTAATCTAATAGTACCTAATACTTTAGTGACTCTTCTCCCTCAAAAATGAGGACGTATATTTCCCTCTCCAACAGTATATACTCATTTAAAAAAAAATACTATGGAGAGTGTGGCATATGTCCTACCATATTTTATGTACATATTCCCATACAAAGGGCTATGATACAGCTTCTCTTACATAATGAACCATTTTTCAATGTCAGTACATACGGATCTACTTAATCCCTTCCAACAACTGTGTAATTTCATTTACATAAATATACCATAACTTACTTCACCCATTCCTTACTAGTAGATGTGTAGATTATTTTCACTTTTAAAAACTGTAAACAGTGCAATAAACACTCCTGGATATACATTTAAACATTTATCCAATTGAATCTTTCAGGTAAATTTCTGTAAGTGGGATCTATTGACATGTGGTTTCCACTTTGATATGTATTGCTAAACTGATGACCTCCAGAAAAGTTTACAATAATGTATGTTCCCACTACAGCATAAAGAGTACACATTTTTCCATACCTTTCCAGGTGTGCTATCATTCCAATCTTAGCCATCATGAAAATAAAAAATGTTACTTATGGAATCCCCTGACGGTTTATTGGTTAAGACTCCACATTGTCACTGCCGAGAGCATGGGTTCAATCCCTGATTGGGGAACTAAGATACCCTAAGCTGCAGAGTGCAGGCAAAAAAAAAAGGTACTGTTTGAACTTGCATTACCATATTAATGAAGTATCCCTTAATATGGTTCTACATCACTTTTTGTGTGAGTGTGGATACGTTGGCTATTTGTGTGCTTAGCCCCCACCCCCGCCCCCGTTTTTATCTTTTTGGATGTTTGCTTTTTTCTGATTCAGATACAGAAGAAAATCCTGATTTGATAGATGACGCAAATAGTTTTCCCAGGTTTTCACCTGTCTTGTATTTTTGTTAAAGATGTCTTAATTTCCATGTAGCCAAACAGCTTGACTTTTTCCTAAATGGTTTAAGAATGCTTTGAAAAAGTGAAAAGAATCCCTACTTTTCTTAATGGAGAAAAATATTTAATCCCAAGTCCACAAATAGAAAAGCTAACCTAATGTTAAATAATTCAATCTGTGTTAACTGACATTATCATTTTTATTTCCACAGCTGTCTAATGTTTAACATTAATTAATGTTGATTAATATTCAAAATTTACATATAGTAAAGAAAGATACGGAGGAAGAATGAACTCATGATTTTCAAATAAAATCTACCTCTTAGCTCTGTCCATTGAAACGGGTCTAGAAGCAGTGACATCCCAGTAGCCACAAGCACACCCAATACCCAGGTCTTGATGTCTAAATAGCATTCCCTATTAAAATGAATTAGGGCCCTTTGGACAAATGGCTGAGTCCAAGACAGGGACAGGCAAAGTGAACCTGGGATATACTGTGCCAGAAAGTAAGAAAGAGTTCAAAACCTGATGGAGACATGTCAGTAAGATACAGAGGCCAGCTTAAAAGCAATTTCATTGGTCATCTCAAAAATAAATGTGAGCATAAAATCAGTGATTACAGGAATAGACTTTAAAACATCAAATAAAAAAAGAACCTGTGGGTCACTACTGATACAAATAAATACAAACCAAACAAATAAAGAGAAGGGAGAGAAAAGAGAGAACCCTTACTTAATGGTAGCTGTCAACTAATAATTGTAGAAATAATGACAGAGTCAGATTACCCACCATTTTGCCGTCAAGATGGTGGTAGTTTAACATGGTGAGAATTAGCAGTGGATGCTACAACCCACTGGGTACAAGTTTGTTGGAGAACAAGATATTTACAGTCTCAAAGCATCTCCCCACAGAGTACCTATTATAAAGAATTAAAGATACCTTCACAGAGATAAAGCTGATAGATATGAGATAGCTATGACATTAGTCACTAACCAGTGTTAACATAACACCATTAATAATGCAACAAGCCAGCATATTGTGCCTCCTGATGTGATACCCCAAGGAGGGTATGACATCACTTTCAGAGTATTTCTATCAAAAATGTTCAGTCTGAACCTGACCATAGGGAAACCATCAGACAAAACTAAATGAGAAGATGTTGCACAAAACAACTGGCCTGAATTCTTCAAAATGTGCCACTGCCATGAATGACTAAGAAAAGCTGGGAACCTTCTAGACTGTGAGATGCGACAGTTAATTTGTGATCCTGAGATCAGGGGGAAAAAAACTGCTAAAAGCACATTCTGGAAACTGATAAAATTTAGACTTTTTATCAGTGTTGAACTTCCTATATTTTGTCATTGTGCTGGAGTTATACAAGAAATTATGCTTGCTGTTAGAGGACAGTCAGCAAGCTTGTTCCAAAAAGGACTAGACAGTAATTGGTCTCTTGCAACCACTCAACTCTGCCACTGTAGTGCAAAAGCTGCACTACAAGCAGCTATGCCCCAATAAAACTTGACAAAAACAGAAACAAGCTTTACTGGGCCAACAGGCAGGTCGTAGTTTGCAGACCCCTGCATCCAGAGGAAAAGGGTCCCAACATAAGCAACTTATTTTCAAAGAATTCAACAAACATAAATAATATGTATTCAAGTATGTATGTGTACATGCAACTTACTTTCAAAGAATTCAGCAAACATAAATAATATGTATTCAAGTATGTGTGTGCACATAGGCCTTCCCAGGTAGCATTAGTGGTAAAGAACCTGCCTGCCAATGCAGGAGACATAAGACAGCAGGTTCCGTCCCTGGGCTGGGAAGATCCCCTGGAGGGGAACATGCAACACGCTCCAGTATTCTTGCCTGGAGGACCCCACGGACAGAGGAGCCTGGTGGGCTACAGTCCATGGAGTCGCAAACAGTCGGATACGACTGAAGTAACTCAGCACTTATGGGTGCTCAAAGAGAGGTGTACACACATAAAGCAAGTATGTGTAGTTTAAAGGTAAGAGGCATTCACTGTACAATTTTTTTTTTAACTACCTTTCCATGGGTTTCAGTTCAGTCAGTTCAGTTGCTCAGTCGTGTCCGACTCTTTGCGACCTCGTGAATCACAGCACGCCAGGCCACCCTGTCCATCACCAACTCCCGGAGTTCACTCAAACTCACGTCCACCGAGTCGGTGATGCCATCCAGCCATCTCATCCTCTGTCGTCCCCTTTTCCTCCTGCCCCCAATCCCTCCCAGGATCAGAGTCTTTCCCAATGAGTCAACTCTTCGCATGTTGAAATGTTCCAAACAGAAAGTTCATAAATTACCTAAGGTAAGCACTGTATCCCTATTTAATCCTCTCAAATATTTTATTGTTACTACCCATTTTTAATTTTATTATATTAAGATCACAATAATATAACTGTTCCATAAACCTAGGTACTATGAGATAATATAATTAAGATATAAGAAATCTATTGCCCTCCTAAAGCATAAAGCCTCTAAGTTACATTAATTAGGATTAGTGTCTATAAACAGTAGATCTGCTTCCAAATATATCTAAGACTAATAAGCTCCACAACGGCAATGAACTGGTGGTCCCTTTCATTTCTCAATGTATTTGTAGACCCTAGGAAGGCTGCATGGTACTGAGTAGGCACTGAATAACAGTTATGGAATTAAGAAATTAATTACATGGTAAACCAGAATCTTATGAGATGCCAAATCATAAAAAGTTTTCCTTTTATTTCCATTGCTAACTTTCATTTGAATGTTTTTAAAGCTTTGTATTTATAAAAACTCCCAAGTTAGAATAAAACATGCCCAATAATTTTTAACATTCAGGTCTCAATAAATAGTTATTATTAAATAAATATTCTTAAGTTGACCTAAATACAGTACCTGAATTTTGTGTTAGTTTATTCTAAAAACAAATTAACACAATAAGGTACTCTCAATTATTCTACAGTCCTATAAAACTGCACATAATGCTATCTTTCAGCTTTCCGCCTTTGAATAGGCCATTCCTAACACTCCACGAAATTCATCACTAAGCTTTGAACTCCGTGAGGTACCTCCTGTGTGCACAGAAAGAAACTCATAGACCTAAAGTGCCACTTCTTGTCCCCTCAGACAAAGCAGCCTCAACCAATGTTAACAAGGGCACCGCCCTGTTTTCTTCACACTGCCGCTTTTCCACTCTTAGTTAAAAATATTCACCCACATATTTATTTACGCCTAACTAGTCCAGAGTCGGACACGACTGAAGCGACTTAGCAGCAGCAGCAACTAGTCCATACAGTAATCTTAATACTAGCAGAGAAAAACTGACACTTTAGATTATTAAAACATTATATAAAATAAGACTTTTAAGTAAAATTTATAGTTATAAATTGTTTATACCCACAGGTTAATTAGAAAAAACATCCAAACTTAGGATTTCAATTTTTACTATAAAAGCAAGTAAGTTGACCAGTAGAGGGCACTCAGTTGAAAGGGGGGGGTGGTTGAAGAGAGGCCACAGCCTTGAAGAGAAAGAAAGGCATTTACAAAACTGCTGTGTACCTTGTTTTAAAAACAACAGAATGTTTCTACAGAACTCCAGAGTAAGCTACTATACTGCTAGTTTAGAAAATGAAAGGTTTCCATCTATACTATGTTAAAAGAAAAAAAATCTAACATAAACCACTCTCATAGACTTGAATTTCACAACTTACAGAATGTTTAAATCTCTATGTAATGCATATTAGGGTCTCAGCCTGGGCACTACTGACATCTAGGGCCATATCATTTGGGGGCGGGGGCGGGGGGGGCGTCCCATGCACTACAGGGAGGTTAACAGAACCCTCGACCTGTATCCACTATAGATGCCAGTAGCAGTCCCCGTCCTCAGGTTGTGACAACCAAAATTGTCTTGATTGACAAATGTCCCCTGAGGGGCAAAGTCACCACCCATTCCTCCTTAGTAACTACTGATACGTGTTTTGTTTTTTTTAACAAAAAAGAAAGGAATGAAAGAAAAAAGAAAATTAACAGCTTGTATCATTAAACAGTGCTTTTCTTAAATTCCTCTTTAATACTGATTTAATTCTCTAAAGTTTAAATACCTTAATCAGCAAGTAAATTACACAATTAACATGGAAATTTTTTTTTCAAAGAGAAACTGATACATCTTGGCGAATAAGCAGCCCAGAGCGCTAAAGATGGAACCAATCAATCCAATTACAAATCCATTCTTCCTTATTGAGGAAAGAACCGTTTCATCAGAGACTGAATTATAAATATCACATTAACAGAAGCATGCAGATGTCAATGAATTGGAGCCTGGGAGAAAATACTTCTTATATCTATTTTTATATTATATCCAGTAGATGCTTGTTATATATTTGCTAACTGACCACCTGATCCTTCCAATCTCTACTTCCATTTTCCTGCTTCCACCAAATTTTACCTTAGAAAACACATTTCAGAGAATGTATTTTTATAATAACCATGACCTCCAAACTATAGAAGTACCTATTATTTCTAGCCTAGTACTGTATTTGAGGACTGAGTGTTTAATAATCCTGCACTGCTAAAAAGGTCTTTCGTTCTCTCTCAGAACTCGCAGATGAGCTTCATAAAAGATAAAGATAAAATCTTCTCAGCATAGAAGTAAAGGTGATTATCATGCAGATATAAGCATGCTCCATCCATGTATCATACCCAATTCTGTGTCAATCTCTGCCATTAGGATGCCATCAGATAGTATGCTGAGCTCAAATTTTGATATACTGGGAAATCCGAATCAGCCTCCAATATTTAATATTTTCTTACCTTGAAGGGCAGTTTTTTCATTTTTAAAAAGCTATAAAAGGGAACAGTGGAAATTCCGCTTAACTTGATCTCAGGAAACTTAAAATTCTATCACTTACTAGCTAAGTATCCTTAAGCAAGTTACAACCTCTCAGAGACCACTGTTATCAATAAAACAAGACTATGACCACCTTTCTTACAGTATAAATCTCTGAAAATTCTAAACAACTAGAAAATAAGGCATTACTTAATTAGAAATTTTTCTCTAAACTTCTTTCCCATTGTTTTAAGGGAGAAAAACTGATGAGAATTCCAAATGTGCCAAGTCTATGTCCTCTCTTATTTTTACTGAACTACACTGTCCACCAATCAAAAACTTCAGCAGTAGTGATGCTCACTATTCTTCAACTTTTTATAAAAATGTCACGTATTTTTGTTTATTAAAATAAACAACTGGATTCTCCTGCTTTTCTTCTAGTTGAACTACACCAAGAATTTAATGTGTCAGTTCCCTCAAAGACTCACTGTCACTTGGGAGATAAGAGACAATCTCTGAAACCTTTTCCCAGGTGACTACTCTAGTGACGGACGTCAGTTTCAAAGTTCACAGGTAATCAATGGTTCCCTGGGTCAAGTCTTCTGATTTGGCAGAAATCGTATCAGAGTTAATGGGTTTGAATTTATAAGCTTTTTCTTTCCCCCAAATAAAGGATAGCCTTTTAGCTTTATTTAAAATTTATATTACACTTAGAACAATTTTGACCAAAAGGTTTCCTAAGCTTTTTTTTTTTAATCACGTTCTTAATATATCATTCTTGACCTCTGATAGGAAACAGAGCATAATGGAATTCCTCAGATTTTCAGAGAAGATGGGCACTTCTGCTACAATCATATTCCAGAATCCCAGGAAAACTACCGTGCTTTGCTTAACTTAAATTCTATTAAAACTCCTTTTTACTTCCAATTTAAATGGTGGAGTATGCTGGCTTTAGGAACAGGTGAACTATTTAATCCTCCTCAAAGTAAAAAATAAACCCATCAGCACTGAACTGACTTGCCAAGAGGAAATACAGAATGACTCTTACATAGGTGGGCCACTTAAGTTAGACTCTCCTTTTTACTAATGCAAAATTATTAAACCTGGAAGCCATGTAAAAGTTGATTCTGTGTTTAACTCAGATCTTTGCCAATAAGGGTGTTTTTCTTCATCTTCTTTCCTGCAGTAGCAAAAATATTTGACATTTCCTTATGAACAGTTATCTACTCAATCCTCAAAATGCTACACTGCACAGACATCTTCCCATGGCCAACAATATTCTCAGAAACTACCTGAGTGCAGTCAAGGTGGTTTGTTTTTTTTTTTTTAAGACATTACACACATAATACCTAACAGGGCATTTTGACCTGTTCTAGACTATACAGCTTGGGACTCTGAGACAGTTCTGGGAAATTTTTCAGAGCTGATTAAAAATCTGGCAATATCAGATCTAGAATAAAAGTTAAAGGATTAGGATTGCTTCACCTGGAATAAAGAAGTCTAAGAAATAATCTAACAACATAAACCTATTTCAAAAATGAGCTGGTACTAGGTTAAACTTAACAGGAAGATTCAGACTATGCAAGAAATATGCTAATAAGTACATTCTGGAAATTAGTTAAGAAGGACAGTTATGTGCCAGTCTCTCCTGCAGGTCTTTGGGATTAAATAAATCCTTATCTGCTTCCAATCATCTGAGTACAGTTCTGCCAGAAGGCAGTGGGGAATACTACCTGCCCTCTCAAGCTCTCTGCCAGGCCTTTATTCTATCATTTTGCTGTTAGCCATCCTTTGGTTCATTTTCATAAAACTGAAGAAGTCTGAAAATTACTAATCAATTTGTAATTAAAAAAACCAATTCTAACACTGGCTTGAATAAATTGAAAAAGGGCCGAAAAGCAAAGGTAAGGATTGGTGGTGGTACCCTTATATATCAGCTGATATACATACTCCACTACTTCAACGTGAAAAGAAAATATGAAAATACTACTAAACAAATGCTTTTAATTATCAAGTGATTATGCATCACCAGTGTCAACTTCTACATGTGATATCAAAATACCAAAAAAAAAACAACCAAAACCCCATAAAAACAAAAGCCACCTTTTAAAAAATGACTATTAGATATGTCTCATCGTACAGACAAGAGGTAAACTCACATTTTCTTTTTTTTTTTTTTTTTTTCACATTTTCATCCTCTGAGAAAACTGTGCAATACACTTCCAATCAAAATACACATACACTAATACAGAGTGAACGTCACAGTATTACTATCCTGAGAGAAGATGGGCTGGGCTCTCGTATCTGTGGTTACTTATAACATCAAAGTAAAGCTGTGAAACCCAAGTACATTTCAGTTAATGTAATAAAAGTATGATTAGTATAACTGCCTTATAATGAGTAGTCAGAGAAAATGATCAGAGAAACCATTTTTTGTACCCAAAGGATGGGCCTGCACAAGTCGATATGCATAATATTAAAATAAGATTTACCTCTATCGTAGGATCATATTCATCCACAAAGTGATTCTGAATTAGCTGTATCGTCAAGGCACTCTTGCCTACGCCACCAGCTCCAACTACCACAAGTTTATATTCAGTCATTTTCAGCAGGCCTTATAATAAAAATAACGAAAATGTGACTAAGTTAGAACATGTGCCGCACATGAGGTTAATGTAACCCAAATGCTCTATCAATACACAAATTCACCTTTATATGGAAAATTATTTTCAAAATACTTCACAAAATTCAAGGAAACACCAGTTGACTACAGATGTGTATTGCAGTGAACTGTAGTTTGTTTACAAACTCCTTCATCAGCATTTGAGAACAATGCATTCAGAGTGCACAGTTCTTTTACCTTCAACTCAGGCTGCTCTATCTAAAGAGCCAGCAGTCTGCTGTTCTGCAGCAGTTAATGGCTCTCAGAGGAGCAAGCCATGACTTCGCTCAGGACAAGTGTTGAGTGCGCTGCTCTATGTCCTGTGGACCCACCGCACAGAACTTGTTGACAGCTACCACCACAGTATTCCTCACTGATGTGGGCCCCTAAGAGTTACAAGTGGATATGCTGAGTGTCTCTGTTGGAGCCGACAGCTATAGAAAACTTTTTAAAAGCATCATCATGGTCGTTCTCCAGGACAGTTAGCAAGAATCAAATTGGGGTGGCAGGAGGACTGTCAAAGCTAGACACTATGCTGGGAAAATAAAAACTGAGATACCAAGCAGATGAGGACAATATCTGGTGACATTGTAATCTGTAAATTATCTGCTGGGGAAAATAATGGTGTAAAAAATAAGAGAACTTTGAGAATTGTGAACTATTCAGCATAGATCATCTGATCATCAATCACAATATATGCTATTACTAGTGCTGAAGTACTTTGCACAGAAAATAGAATTAAATAATATTTAAAGAAAAGCATGCTTTTAATGAGAGAATTTCTAAAAGATGTTAGTTATATCACAGTAACCCACATGACTTTTACTCTCTGCTTGTCATATATCAACTCCCAACAGTAGCGATAAATATCAACAACAGGTGAGGTTTAACAGCACCAACACAGACAATATTTTTTTAGTTAGTTTCAAACTCTTTGAAATGAATGTATCTACTTTAACCTCCTTTCCCTCAATAACTACATTACTACAAATTTAAGTCATGAACTGGTAGTCAATGTTCAAGAATGTACTACACGGTAAGTAGTTCCAGATTAATGAAAGTGCAGATATACTATACAACATCATACACATGCAGCATCCCATTTACTGAAGACCAAGAATCTTCCCAGTACGCACCCCACCACCCCACCACATCCTTGCTCTGGCTCTACTTCCTGAACCCATTCCCAAAGAGCAGACAGGCCCAGCAACTGCTGTATCACAGTTCCTCATGGGCCTGCTCTGTGCCACCCAGGCTTGTCTAGGGCCACCGCCAACATGCATTATGTCCTGTTTTGCTCCCTCTTTTCATTCCTAATATTGGCATTAGCAAATGTGATAGGTGAGGATAATCACACCAAAACATATCCTCTAGTTCCCTGCCACCCCACCCCTCCAATAAAATCTGGATAGCCTAGAAGAGTAGTTCTTAAAATGTGGTATAGGAACCCACCAGGGTTCCCAAGACTTTTGGAGAGGGTCCAAGAGGTAAAACCTGGTTTGATGATAATGGTATGAGGTGATGTACCCTTCCCACTCTTATTCTTTCACAAGTATATACAGTAGAATTTTCCAGACCTGTGATCACAATACATTGACTATAGAAGCAGCTATGAGGATCCAGCTATCTTCTACGAAGCCATACAATTAGAGAGATTAGTGAAAGTGTGAAACAATGCCACTCTTCTCGCTAACTGTTGCATTTGTTTTGGAAAACAGTTACTTTTCATTAAATATTCTATTTCTGTTACCAAGTAAAGGGCTAATTATTTCTTTTTAAAATGAATTAATAGTTTAATTCTCCATTCTAATTTCTGTTGTGGCAATACTGACACACTCCACATTGGGATCTTCAGTAATTTTGAAGAGTCCTTATGGCCAGTAAGTGAGCCAGTCTAGGGGAGACTGTGGACAAATACTGGATTAGTGCTTAGCTTGCAGATACACATGTGAATTCTCAACACCACACACTTTCTGGTCTACTTTTTTATGCAGTGGTTATTTCTGAAAAAAATCTTTCACTTGGATTTCAAAAATCAAGTTTCTTTAATCCACTAGAGAGAAATGGGTTGCCATGGAAAATCACAGGCCAAAGGAGTTCTCCGTGTCCAAAGCTACATAAGCTAGTAAGGGGTGGAACTGGGACCAGAACTGAGCATTTCATTCAGGCAAAAAATGTTCATTTTTTTGACCATTAAAAAAAATGAATTATCACTTCATCTACTGTCTCTTAAAACCAGGAATGCCTGTGGACGGATACAGTCTAAGGTAAACAGTACTGCTATCAACCATTTTTGACGTCTCTAGTCCACTACACATTCGAGTCAGCATTTTGGACCTTAGTCACCTAAGAATGACATCACTCATAAGGTTGATTCTGAGATGATGACTATGAACAGAATTTTTTCCCTTTGTAATTTCTTTTGAACAATTTTTTCTTTCATTACAAATGTAACATGTATAGTAAGTAAAAACTAGAAAATGCGTTTTTGTTCTTAACCACTCGTTTTGGTGGATATCAAGATTTAAGAAGGCCAGTTTAGGACTTCACCTGCACCAATGCACATGCCTCAGAGTATTTCAGGCACTTGGCTGGCAGATTGCTACAATTAACTTCTCTTGTAGGTCGCTTTTGGAAAAAAAAAAAAAAAAAAGGCCTGGGAACCGTTTAGGAGTACTGTAATAACTCCTGGGCTGGGGGTCCAATTTGTACGCATAAGGGTAATACAGAAGGCATGGGGGAAAGGAAAACAGGCAAATTAAACTTCACGTGCAATTTTAACTACCGCTGTTCACACTCAACTAGCAGGGAAAGAGCCCTGCTTCTGCCGTGCGGGTTTGCTGTGTGTGTTTTAACTTGACAAAGCAAAGCAGACCTTCTGGGATTAACTTTTTCCTTTACACGAAGTCCAGGCTTTACGTTGCAGGGTGTTGGCCACCTGTTCTTTCACCACCATCTCTACCTCCACCACCTCCTTTGTGGCCACAGCAATGTCACAGCCCATACGGGGGGGAGGGGAGCCGTCAGGAACTCGGCTGCAGATGCATTTTTTCCAAACACAATAACCTCCATCAGTGGTCTCTAAGCACTTTCCCCTGCGCTTCCAAAAGGCGACCTCACCTCTTAACTCTTCTATCCGCCCTACACACTGAAAAAGGACCACAAGCCGTCCAGTCTGCGCTTGGGGGAGAAGTTTATACCTTCGTCCCAGAGATGAGAGATGCAGCAGAGAAGGCAGCAACCGAGGCAGCCCAGTACTAGGAAGGGAAGAAGAGGTGCGGGAGCGGAGAGGAGGGTGAGGGAAGGACGGCGAGGGGGAGGGGAGGCTGGAGCGCCGCGGGAGTAACCTCCACCGCACCCGACCGCCCAGAGGGGCGGCCCGCCCGGCCCGCGAGTTTCTCCCCGGCCGCCTCCAGCCGCGGCTCTCGGGAGGAGGAAGGAAGGGGTTCCCCGTCCAGGAAGCAGCCCCAGCGGCGGCCGCCTCCAGCCTCACCCTCCTCAGCCCCGCACCGCCCATTCCTCATTCCCCGCGTCGCCGCGTCTCCCCCTGCAGACCGCCCCCCCAACCGGCCCCGTCCGCCCGGCGGCCCGCCCGCCCAGGCCCCGCACCCGCGCCCCCTTCCCGCCCCTCCAGGGACCCCTAATTCATTCACTCGCCGCCGGCCCCGCCCGGCGCCGGCGAGGAGGGTCGGGACCCCGGCAGGAGCCGCGAGGGGTGGTCCGCTCTGTACCTCTCTCCCGCACCTGGGAGCCGCCGAGCCTCTGGCCCCCGCCGCTGCCTTCAGTGCCTGCGCCGCGCTCGCTCCCAGTCCGAAATGGCGGGGGCCGGGAGTACTGGCCGAACCGCCACCGCCACCGAAGCCGCCGCCGCCACCGCCGCCGCCGCTGTGCCTCCGCCGCCGCGGCCGCCGCCTAGGAAAATCGAGCTCCGAGCGCACCGATGAGTTCGGGGCCGGGCGGCCGCAGAGGGCAGAGCTATCGATGCGCTCGGCGCTCGATTCCTCTCCAGACGGGAGTGCGGCTGAGGGCGATGTGGGAAGAGGGAAGAGCGAGCCTGCTAGCGCCGCCGGGAAGAGGGAGGGGGGCCGGCCCGGGCCGGGGAGGGGGCGGACCAGGCCGGCGGAGGAGGAGCGGGGGCCGGCGCGGCGGAGGAAGCGGGCGGCTGGGGCCGTGGAGGGTGGGGACGCGCGGCCGGCGTAGTGGCAGAGAGGTTGGCTCTGGGAGGTGCCTCGGCGCGCGCGGGTGGGGGCGCCGGCGGATCCACGCGGGGCCCGCCCCCAGGCTCCAGCCGCAGGGCAGGCCAAGAGCCGCAGCCTCGGACCCCGGCCGGCGCGGGCTCGGTACCCCGGCGATGCCGAGGCCAGCGCCGCCCTGCTGTCGGGGCCACACGGTGGAGCTGCGAAAATCCCGCCACCCATGGGGTCGGCCTGCACTTGGGTACATTCATTTACAATCATTTATTGCAAGTGAATAAACATGCAGTCACCCAAAGTAGGAGGCAACTTGGGGGACCTCGGAAGAGACCTGGCCGCCAGTTCCCTGGCCCGGAGCTTTCTGAGCACACCTGGATGATTACCAGTCTCCACAATCGGGGGCTGAGAGCTAGCCCCAAGCCCAGACAAACGCGACAAAATCTTTCACCACTAATTAAGCGGGGGGCGGGGGGGTGGAGGGAGCGGCGGATCTGTTGTTTTCTGTTGTTATTTTTATGTATATTTCGAAGCCATCGCGGGTCACTCAAAACGGCGACCTCAGATATACCTATGGCACCTGACAGTACAAGCAGACGACAGACTATTTTTAAATAGAAGTGCCCTTAATAGTCTAGACTTGAGGAGAATCATTCAAACATTAATTAGAAGACAGATTAATCAGTTAACGTTCGGGGAGTTAGCACGTTAAACAATGAAACAATTAAACATAACTCTAGTATGCCCAGAGTCTGCGTTGATAAACTATCTATAAAGGTTTGGGGGAGTGTTTTTTTAAAATTGAGGCCTGGCAGACTGGCGCTTATACCTAGTAGGACCACCCATCTGAGTCTCTGCTCATAGGTCTGTCCTTCTAATCCGCATCATAAAACACGAATAGTTATTTTAAAGACCAACTAGTATGTCTGTTAACCTAGGCCTTACACCAGCTGCCCCCTTTTCCTCCTTCCCCTTACGTGGGCTGTACTCTGCCAGGCTGTTTCCTGCTTCTTGTCTCCTGGCACCTGGCACCAGGTGGAAGAGGCAGAAGAGGAGACAGGAAACCGGGCAGGGAAAAGAATATGCCTGCCCTAGTTCAGGTAGATACTAAATGCACATATCATCTTTCTTAATCATCACAACAACCTCATGAAGTCAGATGCTTTTCTCTAGTTTACAGAGGAGGAAACAAATTTAGATAGGTTACAAATTGGGTCCAAGTTCACACAGCTGAAAGGAAGTATCCTTCATGTCAGATCATGTTCTGCTCAGAGTGGCTGCCGTCCTGCTTAACATAGAACAAACATCTTCTCCACGTCCTCCATGGCCTTAAATTATTTGACACCCTACTCCCTTTCCTTTCTGAGCTCTTATCCAATATATAATCTGTCTTCCTCACTTCCAAAGATACATGCTGATTCCTAGCTGTTTTTTTGAAAATGCGGGCAGGCTTTTTCAGGGAATTTGCACTTTTGCTGCCTCTTTATCTTGAACACACTGCATGGTGGCTCAGCTGGTAAAGAATCCGCCTGCAATGTGGGAAATCTGGGTTTGATCCCTGGGTTGGGAAGATCCCCTGGAGGAGGGCATGACAATCCACTCCAGTAGGACAGAGGAGCCTGGAGCTACAATCCATGGGGCCACAAAGAGCCAGACGCGATTGAGCAACTAAGCACAATACAATATATCCAAAAAGCCTTCTTTGACACTTGTAAATCTTTGTTCAAATGTCTTCTAATGAATTTCCCAAAAGGTCACCTGGTATTGCATCTCTGTTAAGTATTAGTCACTCAGTCATGTCCGACTCTTTGGGACCCCATGGACTGTAGCCGAACACATTCCTCTGAACGTGGAATTCTCCAGGCAGGAACACTAGAGTGGGTAGCCATTCCCTTCTCTAGGGGATCTTTCCAAACCAGGGATCAAACACAGGTCTCCTGCATTGCAAGCAGATTCTTTACCGTCTGAGCCACCAAGGAACCAGAGCATTTACCACTTGTTCTAACACAACATTGGAGAAGGCAATGGCACCCCACTCCAGTACTCTTGCCTGGAAAATCCCATGGATGGAGGAGCCTGGATGGCTGCAGTCCTTGGGGTCGCTAAGAGTCGGACACGACTAAGCGAATTCCCTTTCACTTTTCACTTTCATGCATTGGAGAAGGAAATGGCAACCCACTCCAGTGTTCTTGCCTAGACAATCCCAGGGCTGGGGGAGCCTGGTGGGCTGCCGTCTATGGGGTCGCACAGAGTTGGACACGACTGAAGAGACTCAGCAGCAGCAGCAGCAACACAACATACAATTTATTTTGTTTTCTTGTCTGTCTCCTATCAGAATATAAGCTCCATAAGGGTAGGGATTTTTGTCTGCTTTACTTACCACTACAAAAACAATAGACACTCAATAAGTGCATGGAATGTTGAATGACTGATGTTACCTTACTTCTGAACTGTGTGAATCTAATCCTTCTATAGAGAGAATTCACCAAAGTCTCTGTAGTCTTAACAAAATCTGCTTTTAAACTTACCCACATCACCTTCTGATATACCACACCCTGGAGATTCTAAAAGGCAATGGCACTGCACTCCAGTGCTCTTGCCTGGGAAATCCCATGGACGGAGGAGCGTGGTAGGCTGCAGTCCACAGTGTCGAGAAGAGTCAGACACAACTGAGCGACTTCACTTTACTTTTCACTTTCATGCATTGGAGAAGGCAATGGCAACCCACTCCAGTGTTCTTGCCTGGAGAATCCCAGAGACGGGGGATCCTGGTGGGCTGCCGTCTGTGGGGTCGCACAGAGTCGGACACGACTGACTCGACTTAGCAGGAGCAGCACATGATGGACACAGTGAGTTTTTGTTATTGAATGAATTTGCACTTATTTCTAAGTTGCTTTGTAGTCACCCTTCAATGTAAATCACAGATTTATTTTGTCCAATTTCAAATACATGATAAGCTCTTGTTTTCTCTGACAGCTGCTAACATAGTGTTTTCCCTATAGCTGGTGCTCCGTAAATCTTAAAAGGACTATAATATAGAAGAGGGGAAAGCTTTATATAGCACTTCTATGCTGACTATGAAAATTCTGGCATGAGCAGAAATGTAATCCATTACATGTCTCAGTCATCATCTAGGCTGGGGATTGCCAAGACAGATCCCACTGTCTGTTCTCTGCACCCCACACCCCTGCCTCACCTCACACATTACCATCTATCGTAATGTGAGTATATGCACAGCTAGCCTTTCTACCATTGGTCCTAAGCAGCCACCTCCTCCCCAACAAGCTTTTCTTGACCCTGGACTTAAACTGTGCTTCTTAAGTCCCTTCAGTCGTATCCGACTCTTTTTGACCCTCTGGACTATAGCTTGCCAGGCTCCTCTGTCCATGGGATTCTCCAGGCAAGAATACTGGAGTGGGTTGCCATGCCCTCCTCCAGGGGATCTTTCTGACGCAGGGATCGAACCTGCATCTTTTATGTCTCCTGCATTGATGGGTGGGTTCTTTACCACTAGCGCCACCTAGGAAGCTCAGACTTAGAGCTGCTGCTGCTACTAAGTCACTTCAGTCGTGTCTGACTCCGTGTGACCCCATAGACAGCAGCTCACCAGGCTCCTCCGTCCCTGGATTCTCCAGGCAAGAACACTGGAGTGGGTTGCCATTTCCTTCTCCAATGTGTGAAAGTGAAAAGTGAAATTGAAGTCGCTCAGTCCTGTCCAACTCAGAGCAGTGGGTCTTAAAGGAAAGCATTTCATGAATCACCAGGCAAATTTACAAAAATGCAAGTTCCTAGGCCCCTGATCCAGATATCCCATTCAGTTGGTCTAAGATGAACCAGAAATCTTCATTTCTGAAAGTTGAGAAACTCCGATCTAGAAATATTCAGATTCCTCTCTCCTTGGCAGTTGCACTTTCTGCTAGCTTTCTTTGCCTGAGTTGCATAGTCTCCCTGACTTTGCCTTTCTTCCCACCCCCCCACCCCCGCCACCTCCCCAAGGACAAGCACACAGACCCACACTGATAATGATGCGGCAAGAAAAAGGGAATGACAAAAAGTATTAATATAAACTTTGGTGCCGTCAGACTTGCTCTAAGAGGTAACTGAAGTTTCTAGCTTCTACTATTATACACTCCTGGGCAGGCAGCCACCTACACATGTACACACACTCACATCATTTTGCTCTTAATGAGGATCATGGGCTTCCCTGGTGGCTCAGGGGTAAAGAATCCGCCTGCCAATGCCAAAGATATGGGTTTGATCCCTGGGTTGGGAAGATCCCCTGGAGAAGGAAATGGAAACCCACTCCAGTGTTCTTGCCTGGGAAATACTATGAACAGAGGAGCCCAGTGGGCTGTAGACCCTGAGGTCACAAGAGCTGGATTCAACTTAGTGACTAAACACCACCACCCAATGAAGATCATACTTACCCTTTTCTTCATGGGGTACTACTCCCTGATAGAATCAAAAGCTAAAGCAACAGGGACACCCTTGTGTTAGTTGGGCTGTTATGAAATGTAAAATGCCAGGGCATGTCCACAATACTGCAAATGCTGAGGGTTTATTTAAAGAAAATTAGGAAACTTTAGAAAATCGTATCATATCATCAGCCAGAACTCCCATTTGTTCCAGGAATCAACTGCAGCTCTTGTGATCCAAAATAGGCTCTGTTTGCTTGCTCAGCCCCTCTTTAACAAGCATCTATTGCCTGTACTCTAGTAATTTTGCCGTTCTCTCAAATCCACATCCCCCTTCTTCTTTTTCATAGTCTCAGCCTGTACTGCCATCTCTGTTTCTGGTGACCACTCCCTGTGACTTGTGTTTAAAACATCCCAAGAGAGAGGATCTGAATGTATCTGTCGTTCATTATTCATTAGGATGGGCTTTATGGGACATAGTTTTCCTGATGGGCTACCTGATTGGTGACTTGCTCTCCCTTATGCCTGCTTAGAGACCACTGCCTTTGTTTGAGTGCCAATCCTGGGTTCAGACGTCTAGTGGTGGCCAAGCAGCAGGACATGGAGCAGGGAAAGTTAAGCAAGAGGAGCCACCTATGGCTGTTTACGTGGACCCTCCATCAGGTTTTTCAGATGAATTGCTGAATAGGTGCTATTTAGATAGGTTTTTAAAAATTAATTAATTAATTAATTTTTGGCTGCTCTGGATCTTTGTTTGCTTTGCACGGGCTTTCTTCAGTTGTGGCGAGTGGGGACTACTCTGTTGCAGTGCACAGACTTCTCATTGCAGTGGACTCTCTGATTGCGGAGCAGAGGCTCTGCGTGCACGGGCTTCAGGAGTTGCAGCACGCCGGCTCGATAGTTACTGCTCATGGCTCTAGAGTGTGAGCCCAGCAGTTGTGCCACACGGGCTTGGTTGCTCTGGGGTATGTGGAGTCTTCCTGGACCAGGGATCAAACCCATGTCCCCTGCATTGGCAGGCAGATCCCTAACTACTAAATTACCAGGGAAGTCCTGAATAGGTGCTATTTATTTCCCTTACCCAGCACATAGTCTCCTCTGGACACTTATTTCAGCAGACTTTGTGTCCCTTTTTGGCATATCTGTTTTCTCCACTAGGTTGTTAATTTCTCAAAGTCCTTGCCCCATTTCACTCTGTATCCTCATTGTTACGCCTCTATGTAGTGAATGAAGTTATAACAAAACTCCTGCCTTGTCTCTGCATAGTCACTTCATCTCCTCTAGTTAACTTCTCAGACCATTTCTTTTTTTCTTCTGTTTGTTTGGCTGCACCCAGTCTTAGCTGCAGCACGTGGAATCTTAGTTGCTGCATGCAGGATCTTTGCTTGTGGCACGTAAACTCTCTAGTTGTGGCACACAGTCTCAGTAGTTGCAACTCATCGACTTAGTTGCTCTGAGGCATGTGGGAGCTTGGTTCCCTGACCAAGGATTAAATCTGAGTCCCCCTCACTGCAAGGTGGATTCGTAACCACTGGACCACCAGGGAAGTCCCTCTCAGATCATTTCTAAATGAATGTCCAGTCATCTTCTTGGATGCCTGTCAAAACCCAAATTCCCCATCTGATTTCCCCAAGCTACTTCCCTCTCCTTGTTTTTTCCCTCACACTTGATCACTGTCATGATCCTTCAAAACACTGAGATTTGAAAATTTAATGTTTACCCCTCTCTGCTTGCAAGCTCCTTTTAGTGATACTGCCTAGTCTTTTCTCATCTCTGCCTCATCTACATTCCTTCCTTCACACCTATGTTTCTAGAACAGCTTCCTTACCTCCTGGCTTTCTTCTTTTTCATTCAGGTCACATGCTATTGCCAAGTGAATCTTCCTTACACATGCCTTTCATCGTCATCAAACGTATATTCTGTACCGACTCCATAGAGGCTGCACTCATACAGATTATATATTTTAAAAGTGTAAAGAGTTACAAGCTAAGTTCCTAATGAGTACGTAAAGACTGATCATTACGTTAGAAAATTAGAGAGGGGAAATGATCACTGGCCCCAGTTAAGCCTTCACAAAGACTGACTCTTGCTTATAAATCCTTATTAACTCTATATCCAGTTGCAGCAAGTCCAAATCTTTGGCTCCCAGCTTATGATAGGACTCATGGTCCGGCACCATCCTGCCCTGAGATTTTGTCCCCTGCCTTTTCCCAAAGATGCCTTCTTTTCCTCAAAAAAAGAAAACCCTCCCTTCTGTGCCGCAAAGCTAGGATAGTATGTCTTTGCTCCTTTCTTTTTCACCAGGCATCTTTTTGCCTCTCTCTTTGCGAAAATTCTCTTTCTTTCAAGATCTAGCACAAGTCCTTCCTCCTATTTGAAAGCTTCCTTAAGTATGCCATCTCTTTTTGATCTCTCTCTTTATTATGTCATATGAGTTAATCATGTCTTCCCAAGTAAATTCTAAAACCCCAGAGGCGAGAAGCTATCTTAGGTGTGTGACCCCACCCACCCAGACAAGCCTAGTTTACTGCAATTACTCAATACCTACACAATACATATAACACTCTTATCAGCAAGGTAAACATGATGAAAGCATTGAGAAAGATTAGAATGGCAGCTAAAGGCAGAAAAGATTGGAAGGAAAAAAGACCTCAGGTAAGGTGTTCTGTGGATCATGTAACAGTACGGTGTTAAGTCCCTTCACTCATGTCTGATTCTTTGTGACCCCATGGACCACAGCCCGCCCAGCTTTTCTGTCCGCGGGATTCTCCAGGCAAGAATACTGCAGTGGGTTGCCATTTCCTCCTTCAGGGGGTCTTCTCCACCCAGGGATGGAACCCAAGTCTGTTATGTCTCCTGCATTGGCAGACGGGTTCTTTCCCACTAGTGAAGTCACTCAGTCGTGTCCGACTCTTTGTGACCCCATGGACTGCAGCCTACCAAGCTCCTCTGTCCATGGGATTTTCCAGGCAATAGTACTGGAGTGGATTGCCATTTCCTTCTTTACCACTAGCACTGGCTGAATTTCCAGTCTTATGAACTAGAACAAATTGGTGAATCTCTGGGAGTTTCACGTTTAGGAATGGGATGGTGACATAAGGGTTACTGTTTGTTGAGCTCCGATGAGCTGGACAAGTTTTATACACTCTTGTAAACAAACAGCACATCAGTCTCCTATCTGTTCGCTTCTCCTGTTTCTCACTGTGACCACTGTTCTCCAAGCCACCATCCATCATCCATTTCCCAGGGGACAGTCAACTGCTAACAGGTCTTCTGGCTGCCATTGTTGCTCCTCTGCAATCAAGTCCCATAACAGAGCAGCCAGACTAATTCTTTTCAAAATGCAAACTGAGTCGTGTGACCAGCTCAAGCTCTTATTGCACTTAGAGTAAAATTCAAGCTCCTTCAAGCTATTTCATGGGGTTATTTTTGTTCAGTTGCTAAGTCGTGTCTGACTCTTTGCAACCCCATGGACTGCAGCACGCCAGCCTCCCTTGTCCTTCACTAACTGCCAGAGCTTGCTCAAATTCTCGTCCATTGAGTTGGTGAGGCCATTCAACCCTCTCATCCTCTGCTGCCCTGAAGTGAAGAGCCTAAGCTACTCCATTTTGTAAAAATTCCAGGAAAAGAGTTTTTTGGAAATCCCCTGACCTCACCCCACCACCTGCGAGCCAATCAGATCCCAGATCAGGATCTCCTGACTTTACCTCCAGCACTTATGACCTGCCCGGGAAATTCGAATTAAGCCCGGGAAATGGGAATCAATCAGAACCTGTGGCCAGCCCGGGAAATGAAAACCAATCAGAACCCAACACCTGACCCTTCCACAGAAGGTAACCAATTAGACGTCTCCCAACCCGGAAACTCCAGTTTTTTGAATTTTTCACTCGAGAATACCCTATATAGCAATGTAACCCAGAGTTGGGGCTCCTCTCCTTAGCCGCTGCGTCGGTAACGGTGGGAGCCCCAGCTTCAGCTTGGTAATAAAAACTTTCTTGCTTTTGCATTGGATACTGGCTCCCTGGTGGTCATTGGGAGATTTCGCGACTTGGGCGCAACAGAAGTAGTTTCTACTTTTTTCAGATAATACCACTCACGACCCTTCCCCTCACTAGGCTTCAACTACACTGCTGCTGCTGCTGCTGCTAAGTCGCTTCAGTCGTGTCCGACCCTGTGCGACCCCATAGACGGCAGCCCACCAGGCTCCCCCATCCCTGGGATTCTCCAGGCAAAAACACTGGAGTGGGTTGCCATTTCCTTCTCCAGTGCATGAAAGTGAAAAGTCAAAGTGAAGTCGCTCAGTCGTGTCCAACTCTTAGCGACCCCGTGGACTGCAGCCTACCAGGCTCCTCCATCCATGGGATTTAGCCACTTCTTTCTTCCTAATTCTCTCCCTGAGGCCTCATACCTGCATTTTCCTGCCAGAGAGCCTCAGCCTGCCTTCTGGTGTCAGTTTAACATTAGCACTTCAGTGAGAGATTTCCCCACACCTTGCTCAATCAGCACCCCTTCACCCTGCTCCCTTACTTTTGCCCTTCAACTAATCCCTGTCTAACACCACGCTTTGCTTAACACTCATATCTGAAATTATCTCCGTCATTTGTTTGCTTGTCTCTTCCTCCCCGAAATATAAATTTCATGAGCCATAGACCCCTG
This sequence comes from Ovis aries, assembly GCF_016772045.2. Taxonomy (NCBI): domain Eukaryota; kingdom Metazoa; phylum Chordata; class Mammalia; order Artiodactyla; family Bovidae; genus Ovis; species Ovis aries. The sequence continues at coordinate 190,364,394 of NC_056056.1, read as the reverse complement.
AATCCTCAGTGCCCAGAGAGAACTTAACGCATAGTAGTCACATCATAAAGATTTGCTGTTAAGTTGCTCTAAAGAAAATACAAGAACTAATAATAATCCACTCTAAGTAAAATCTTTGCAAGTTAATTTCAGTCTCTTGCTTTTGACTCTGTCTACCTAAGGCAATAGGACTTCACTGAAAGCTTGTTTTGTTTCTAAGAAAATCAGAAATTAGGTGTATTCTTTAAAAGAGGGGCTCATTGGATGACTTATTGACAACAAGCTTGATTTCCTAGATTCTCTCTTCCTTAATCACAGTTATTAGAAAAATTGTAAGTTGTAAGCTCTGTACATTCAACAGAGATTTACTTTGCCCATCAGTTGAACATTTTGGAGTCTAGGGGCATTAACCCTTTGGGACCAGGTGTCTAATTTAGTATCCATATGTCCTCAGATGATAGAAGCAAGACACTTTTTGGGGGGGAGCTAAATTCTTCTAGTCTCTGTGGAAGATTATATGTCTTTTCATATATCCAGTGAAAATAACCATGTTTTTAAAAATAGGGAGAGAAGTAACATTGTTTTAACATGTTTGCAAATCTCTTAAAGGCCTGGCTTTACAGAAGCTAGATTTTCATATCTACTTTAGACAGATTCTCTGTTTAAACATCACACATAGCATCTAAAAAACTCCACCTATACACTCAAAAGAGAAATGAAAGTGAAAAAAGAAAACAACATCTTGGTGTTACTATGAATATAGATTTGACCTTGAGGAACACCTAAAAATGTCTTCAAATCTCCAGGGGTACCTGAACCATATACTCTGAGAACTACCATTTGAAAGAACTGCTAAATTTCTACTGGTAAACCAGAATCAAATTTAATAGAGACAAAAGCCATGGTTAACTTTTCTAAAGTTATTCTTTTACTTCTCGGAACAGGCTCTCTGAATCCCTTTTAAAAGGCATCGGACCTCCCTGGCAGTCAGTGGTTAAGACTCTGAGCTTCCAATGCAAGGGGCAGGTGTTTGATCCCTGGTCGGGAACTAAGATCCCACATGGCAGGCAACAGTCGAAAAAAAAAAAGAAAAAGAAAAGAAGGCTTCCATTGGCAATGGAGTGTAGGAGAAATTATCACTAAAGTAATATGCACAGGTAAAACAGAAGCCCCGAATAATATACTTCCCTGTGATAATTGCAAACTCTTGCTTTTAGGTCAGTTTTGTGTTCCACAGGATTTTGAAGCACTTTATAAACAACAATTAATTAAACTTCCTAGGACACCAAAGGAATTATTTCCAAATATAATTTTTGTGTATTTGGCAGACAGTTTAACTGACAAAGAGAGTTTCAGCGCTTCCCTGGCTTGAAGGAAAGTTGTGAGCAAAAACAAAGAATTTATCATCAATTTATTGTGACTATAAACACACTATATATTCTCCAGATTGTTTTAATTTACGAGGTTTGTCAGGAGTATGGATAATGTTGTTAAAATGAAAATTTCTCAGTGTCTCAGTGTCTCAGTGTCTCTTTCCCCCTTCTTTCTTCCTTTCTTTCTTCTTTCTTTCTCTCTCTCTCCTTCTCTTCCTTCCTTATTTCCCTATTTTGCTCCTCCCTCCTTCCCTTTTTCCCTCTTGCTTCCTTCTTTTCTTCTTTCCTTCCTTTCCTATTTTTTGAAAAAATACCCAAACTATGAAACTCCTCAGATATTAAATCTTAGCCTAGCTCCATAAAATACTCTGACCTTCCAAAGTCATCAATTAAGTGTCAAATTCATGTTATATTCTACCCACTGATGTTCGAGTCAGTTGCAAGAAAAGCTTGTCACTCCTCTATTCTAAACCTCCAGTAGCTTCTCAAGTCATTGAAAGGCAGCCCCCTCAGCACGCCCCATGAGAGACCCCCTTACCTTCCTAGAGGCATGTCCTTCTCCTCTTTTGTTGCCACTCTGGCCTCCTCTTATTCCTTCGACATATCGGCAAGTGCTCACCTCATGGTTTTTGCACTTGCTGTTTCTACCACCTCGGAGGCTCCTGCCCTCTGATCACCCCATGACCCCATCCCTTGTTTCCTTTAGGTCTTTGCTGAAATGCCACTTCCTCAGCAAGGTTCCTGACCACCTATTTTAAAACTGCAGTTTCTACTCCAGAACTGTCTCTCTTCTCTTTATCTACTCTTCTTTTCTCCATAGAACTTATCACTATCTGTCTGCCTTCCCTCAGCTAGAAACCAAGCTATACATGAACTAGGATTTGTGTCTGTTCTATTCAATGCTGAATTCTCACCACTAGAACATGCAGGAGACACTCAAGAAATACCTGTTGAGTAAAACAACAAAAAGAACTTAGACATGTGTCATAATAGCAAGAAGGGGACAAATCACAAAAATATGCTAAAATGTAATAAATATTTATTTCCAGAAAACCATCCTGAAATCAGCTATTACATCAAGAAACAAGGACTAATGGACATTCTACTGAATTATTTCTGGCTTAACAATGTTATACAGCTTATATCGTTTTCTAAAAGGTAAAAAACCCAAATGAGTTGTTTAATAGATAAAATCATGAGAGGTATGCTAATTCTCCTCATGATTTTAGATGAGAGAAGGTACTCTGCCTTTGAACATAATTGAATGTTTCTTGTTTTCTCTTTATGATTTAGAATACCTATTAGCCTAAATTCAATTTCATGAAAATAAATCAAAATGAACCAATAACCAATCTGATTTTCTAAGTGAAAATTTGTTGTGATTTATATAAAAATCATATATATATATAAATCAAAGAACCAATTCTACACAAGTGTATGTAATTGTTGATAGAGTTTGAAAAATGAAAGCTCAGAAAACAGAGCTAAAAATGAAGAAAATGTGAGAATCTATGTCTCATTAAGCCTTCCTTGTGGTTTGGAGTAAAGAGCCTGCCTGCAATGGAGGAGACCTGGATTTGATCCCAGGGTTGGGAAGATCCCCTGGAGAAGGGAATGGCAACCCACTCCAGTATTCTTGCCTGGAGAATTCCATGGACAGAGGAGCCTGGCGGGCAATAGTCCATGAAGTCACAAAGAGTTGGATATGACTGAATGACTAACACTTTCACTTTCATATCTAGTTAAGACTGGGAAGGGACTTTCCTAGTGGTCCAGTGGTTGAAATCCGCCTTCCAATACAGGAGATTCAGGGTTGATCCCTGGTGGGGGAACTAAGACCCCCACATGCCTCAGGGCAGCTGAGCCCGTACACCACAACTATTGACCCTACGTGCTGTAGAGTCTGTGCTCTACATCATGAGAAGCCCATAGATTCAGCATAGCCAAAAAAATTTTTTAATGAAAAGATTGAAAAAACGAGAGAGAGACTGGGAAGATACACGCATCCGGATGGTGGGGGAGTGTTATGTGTGTACTTTTACCACACTGAGTAATGCTTGCTGGTGAGGGCGTCATCAAGGCTAGGAGCTGTCAACTAAGCAAGGTGTTGAGATGATTTAGTTGTGAAAATATCTATAAGTCATTTGTAACTGATATTAAAAGATTTCATACTTGAGCTGGCTTTAAGAAATTTAAGTCATGTTCAGAGTCATCTTGAGCACATGCTTCTCAAGCTGACTTGAATTCTCATGTGCTTTCTTGAGTAGGAGTTGCAGCTAGTTCCCATGGGAGTCTATGATGAATGTGATTGTCTTCAATCATTTGCATCTCAGAGAGAAAAGACTGAGAATCATTGGCCTGGCTCTTTTTCTAAGAAAAAGGGAAAAATCCTGCAAAATAAAGAAAAAGAAGGAAGAAAAGTTTTGATGCCATTATCAATACAGAGTCGGGTCGTCTTTTTCAAATATTTCTCGAGTAGAACATTTGAAAACCATTCATTGGGAGCTTGCTTTCAGATGGTCAGAGGCAGGCTGCTGGGATGCATGTTACGTTCACAGGGTGAAACATGAATATATAAAATCCAAAAATCCTAAAATGTGTAATATTATGCATTGAGACATTAACATAAAGCTCAACATCCAAAGGTAGATTGCTTTCAGTTTTCTTTTAAATCTAAAGATTCATAGAGCAGCTGAGAAAAAAGCACTACTTTGTAACAAGAATTTGGGGTTGGTTAGGTTTCAGTAACATCTCTACCCAAAATAGTAAACAGTGTGTGGAGTGGTTTTTATTTTTCCTTATGTGCTGTTGAAGAAACAAGCTGTTGTGGAATTTTGCATCTAGTATGCAATCCTATTTCTATAAATTAAAGAAAGATGTGTAGTATTGCTGTGGTCCTGACTTACCATAAAGAGCTGTAATAAATAAATAATGAGGAATGCAGCATTCTTGTCTGGAGAATCCCAGGGATGAGGGAGCCTGGTGGGCTGCCGTCTATGGGGTCCCACAGAGTCGGACACGACTGAAGTGACTTAGCAGCAGCAGCAGCATATAAATGCAAGACACTTACACAATTAGTAAATAATAACACTGTAAAGTACATAGTTTTACAGTGAGGATAATCCACATTACCTCTCACCTGGGCTTTTGCCCCTCTCTCCTCCCACTATTTTTCCTTCTTTAAATCCACTTTGATATGCTATTATCAGATTAATCCTCTTGAGGCACAATGCTGACATCTCTCCCTAGTTTAGAAATCATAGGGAATCCCCTGGTGGTCTAACAGTTAGGACACCAAGCTTGCACTGCAGGGGGCCCTGGTTTGATCACTGATTGGGGGACTAAACTGAGAGGCACAGCCAAAAGAATAAAAGTCGTATTGCCTGTAACACAGATACCTGCAGACCAAAGTTCAACTCTGAATCTACTTTTCCAGTCTCATTTCCCACTAGCATCCTCCTTCAGGTACCTTACTTTACGCTAAACTTCATTACTTCCCTACTTTTCCTGCCTCTAAGAATCTGCTGCCTGAAATTCTTGTTTTCATGTTTGAATCCTCCCTAATCCTCAAACATTAGCAAAAGCAGGTTCTAATGGAGGAGGACTAGACAGGTGTGACACCTATGTTTTTGTTTTATGAGAAGGTGAAAACAGTAGGCTTTCCTTATGCATGAGTTCTGCATCCACAGACTTAACTAACCCGGGATTGAAAATATTCAGAAAAAAAAAAAATTCAGAAAGTTCCCCAAGGCAAAACTTGAATTCGTCACATACCCAGCAACTATTTGCATAGCATTTACATTGTATTAGATATTATCAGTAATCGAGAGATGATTTAAAGTATATGGGGGAATATGTGTAAATTATAAGCAAATACTGTGCCCTTTTATACAAAAGACTCAAGCTTTCTCAGATTTTGTTATCTTCAGGGGCCTTGGAACCAATCTCCCAGAGTTGCTGAGGGACTACTGTACCTTCAAACAGTGCAACTCTTTAACTGCTATTTTCCTACTGCCCTCTTCAAAGTGGGCTTCCCTGGTGGCTCAGTGGTAAAGAATCCACCTGCCAACACAGAAGATGAAGCTTTGATCCTGGTTTGGGAAGATCCCCTGGAAAAGGAAATGGCAGCCCCCTCCAGTAGTCTTGCGTGGGAAATCCCATGGACAGAGGAGCCTAGTGGGCTCAAAGAGTCAGACACAACAGTGTCTAAACAACAACCTCTCCAATGTATTTTCATCTTGCCCTTAACAACTTTCATGACAACATAATAACTTAAGAACAGTTTAAAAGTCCCACTTTTAGAGACTGTTTGGAGGAGCCATCCCTCTCATTTCCAACTAGGCACCTTCTGACTTCAAGTCTCTGCTCAGATGATACAATTTTCACAAAAGCTTGTCTCTGATTCACTTAGCAAAGAGTAATTTCCACTCTCCTCAGCTCTCACTACTATATCCACCTTTTTTTTTTTTTTTTTTTAACTTTTTGGCCATGCTACTCAGGATCTTATTTCCCTGATCAAGAATAAAACCTGCACGCCTTGCAGTGGAAGAGTGGAATCTTAACCACTGGACCACCAGCAAAGTCCCACACTGCATCCACTTCTTTTACTCATTATCTGTGGGGCCTTCTATGTGTCCTGTGCCAGAAACTACAAGGTGAGAATGATCCTGCTCCTATGTGTTTCACTGAACCCTCCTATGGTTTTTTGTGTTAGAGTTGTTTCAGTGTTCAAGGAATAAGCACACCCAGTGGAAAAGTGAAAGGTGAGTCTCTCAGTCGTGTCTGACTCTTGCGACCGCATCAACTGTAGCTCGGTAGGCTCCTCTGTCCTTGGGATTCTCCAGGCAAGAATACTGGAATGGGTAGCCATTCTCATCTCCAGGGGATCTTCCCAACCCAAGGATCAAATCCAGGTCTTCCACATTGCAGGCAGATTTTTAACCAGCTGAGCCACCAGAGAAGCTGCAGGCAATCCCCTAATTGATAGAAATATATTATGAAGCTCTGTAGGGAAGTAAGAGAAAGAACCACAGTCTCTAAAGTCAAATCATTGGGGAGTCTAAATCCAGGACATAGCAGTGCTCTGGACTCTGCAGCTCAAAAGAAACTCTAGCCATATGCTCAGCTAGCTGTCCCCATTCGAACTCAAGTAGCACATCACTGCTTGCTCCTTATTCTTCTTTTCTGTCGTCACAGTGACAGTAAGCATCTATCTCTACTTCTTCAACTTCAGTAGTGTTAACTTTTGGAAGGTGAACTTTGTCAGGCTGTCTGGTGAGGGACTCATCAATTTCAGACTCCTGTCTTGGGCAGAGCTTGTGCCCCAGACAGCCTCTGGGATTTTGGTATTGGTTTCAGATCCAATCTTCGAAGCATATTGGGATGCAACATGTATATAATAAGTAACAATTTTTAGCTGTTTTTCTTTGAAGTTGGCTATGAATCTATCAGATAATCAAAGCTTCACACCAGACATACCTTGATTATATAGCTGGTTGTAATGATTCATATCTCCTAGTTGGATTGCAACCTTCTTGAAGACATAATTGTGTTCCATTCATTTCTGGATCCTCCATAAAGACTAGTTTTAGTACCTGGCACAGACTGGATGCACAATAAATATATGTAGATATGTGCCAAGATTACACCCCAAGTGTAAATCCTATACCTCCTGAGAAAATGCTAAGAAGTCCAACCTGGCCCTGGTTATTCTCTAAGGTGGCTGTGTATCACCCCTGTTCTCAGCAGCCATCACACTGAAATAGAATTTCATTGCTTTTATATATGGTTGTATCCAGAAGAAGGGTGCAAAGTCAAAGGTGGGGGTGGAGGTGCAGGTCGATTGCCAGTTTGCCTTTTTCTCCACTGTGGTATGTTATAAACAGTTTCATAAGGTTTCACGAGAGCCTGGGGCCTCTGTATACATTATGAAATGCTGAACTAATTGCCAGTTGATATTTTAAATGTAGTAGAAACAAATTTTAGGGTAGGAGAAAGAATGTGAAACAAACTTTAGATCCCCAAACCACATTTCTAGTCCAGTTCTGATTTGGCAGCCATCCAGAGGGGCCACATTAAGATACAGATGACATTCTAAAAACAGAGACTTACTGGTACATTTCCTGTGATGTATATTTTTCTCTCTGAGTAATTTGTTGTTTCTCCTTCTTCTTTGTATCTTCTAGATTGTATTTCTAGTAGTGGTCCCATATTTACATAAAACAAAACATTTTTACTTTTTTGTCTTTAACACTACTCTCCTAGAAACTTTTTATCACTAGGTTCTGTTTCACATTCACTTCCCAAGATTTCTGTTTCTCTAACTTTCATGCATTGGAGAAGGAAATGGCAACCCACTCCAGTACTTTTGCCTGGAGAATCCCAGAGACGGCGGAGCCTGGTGGGCTGTGCTTTATGGGGTCACACAGAGTCGGACACGACTGAAGCGACTTAGCAGCAGCAACAGCAACACAAATTATCTGTAACTGTACTTTGTCATAAATATTTTTGATGTGTATTATTTCTTTTAGTAATGATCTTTCCTGGAAAGAATACCAAATAAAATAAGTCCATAAAAAATGTAAAATGTTTAGGTAACATCTCATTTGACTTTCAAATTGCTTATCAAATATGAATGCTTTCACCCCAAAAGAGAATAATTTATTCTTATGCTTTTCCTGCATGATTACCTCAGCGTTTGAAAAGAGAAGCACAAAAATCATTTTGTAAGGCATTTAGTTGGAAATTTTTTCCTTAGAAACGTTGCTACTTGAACTGAAAGAATGAGAGGAGTGAATGTTACATGCATAGGAAGATAGCTATTATGAATGTATGAAACAGCACCAACTCTGTTTAGAGAATAATTCTAAAGCATTAATGAATTAAACAAATGAATATTTCAACTTTCTACTGGAAAAAAAGAACAGGATGAGTTCTTTAGATGATTTTATCTCAATATATGATCCATCAGTTTTAACCTCTTGAGTTGACTTGGGAAATTATATATGTAGTTTCCATATTAAATGTTTTGTTACCCAGGAAATGCAGGCTTTTGTGGCACAGCTCTTAATATTATACATAATGTATGACCAACATCAGCTTCAATTTATATTCAGCAAGTCTTTTTTGCAAAGCATCCGTACCATTAGTAGAGACAAACGTGTTTACCCAAAACTTTACACACCACTCTGCATTTGCCATAATGAAAACGTTAATAGTCCAAATGGCATTCTATTTTATCACTAAATGTTCTTGTTGTCTATTATTTACAAATGAAGCTATGTCGCTCATGTACATAAACTGATAACATCAACACACAGAGCGCCCTTCAAGAATCTCAATATAATACACCATCTGTGCATTGTTCCTGCAGGAATCTGTGAGTGCTAACAATATGTTTAGAGTCAGAGGTACTCTTGTAGTTGAAAATCTCTGTTAGAGAATCCTTTTCTGTGTTTACTTGGGAACAAGGACCCATAATGTTATGTTCAACAACATAATCTGATTTCATTCAGGAGATAATTTCCTTTCCTAAAAGAATGGTTTTTTTTCCTTCTTTTAGGCCTAAACCAAGGGACTTTCAAGATAGAATGTAAATTATTTTATAATAGCATAAAGTAGAAACACAGCAATTGGGCCTAAGCTTCCAGATTCTTTCTCATATACTTGGAGTAGAATGATGCAATGAAAGACACTGATTACTTTACTTTTAATTTCTAGTTTGTTCTCTTTTTTAAAATTTATTTCTTTACTTATTTTTGGCTGCACTGGGTCTTTGTTGCTGCACCTGGGCTTTCTCTAGTTGCGGCGAGCTGGGGCTTCTCCTTTCGGGTCCAAGTGTCTCACTGTAGTAGCTTCTCTTGTTGCAGAGCATGGGCTCTTGGGTTCGAGGGTTCAGTAGTTGTGGCCTCTGGGCTTAGTTGCTCCTGGGCATGTGGGATCTTTCCAGAGCAAGGTTTGAACCCATGTCTCCTACACTGGCAGGTGAATTTTTAACCACAGGACCACCAAAGAAGACCCTCTAGTTTATTCTTTGATGAGAAAATTTCCCTCTAAGTATTTAAAGCACTTTTTAGAAATTAGGGCCTCCTAGTAGCTCAGTACAGATGTGAGAGCTGGACCATAAAGAAGGTTGAGTGCCGAAGAATTGATGCTTTTGAATTGCAGTGCTGCAGAAGACTCTTGAAAGTTCCTTGGACTACAAGGAGATCAAACCAGTCAATCTTAAAAGAAAATCAACCCTAAATACTCTTTGGAAGGACTGATGCTGAAGCTCCAATACTTTGGCCGCCTGCTGTGAACAGCTAACTCATTGGAAAAAACCCTGATGCTGGGAAAGACTGAGGGCAGAAGGAGAAGCCGGCAACAGAGGATCAGATGGTTAGATGACATGACCAGTTCAATGGACATGAAATTGGTCAAACTCTGGGAGATTGTGAAGGACAGGGAAGCCTGGTGTACTACAGTCCATGGGGTGGCAAAGAATCAGACACGACTAAACAGTAACTCAGTAATTCACAGACCCCTCTCCCTCTGGTTTTATTGTTCTAAGGGCCTATCTGCTATTTTTCCTCTTCTCCTTTTCAACTTCACTTTGGTACTTGATCAGAAGGCACAACGCCTATAGCAGAAGTAAAAAGGAATGTTGTATTAAAATTATTTATAAAAATTTATATTTGGACTCTAATGATAGACAGTAAAGTAGAAATCGGTATGTTAAAGGAATACCCAACCATGCATGAGTGCTAATTTGCTTCAGTACCTCTGTCCATGGAATTCTCCATGAAAGAATACCGGAGTGGATTGCCATGCCATCCTCCAGGGGATCTTCCTGACCCAGGGATCAAACCTGCATCTCTATATCTCCTGCATTGACAGGTGGGTTCTTTATCACTAGAGCCACCTGGGAAGCCCACCCAACCATGAAGAATAATTAAAGTTATAACTACGCCTATTAAGAATTAAAAATATGACTCAGTTCAACACATTTTGTCTCTTGACCAGAACCGTTTGGCTAGGAGACAGAAATATTTGCTTTAGAACCCTTCCAGCCTTATTACACACTGGGGAAAACTGGGGAGACCAAATTCTTTCGTCTCCAGCCACTTTTAATGACCTCCAGCCTGGGTTTTGTACCTTTGTTCCCACTGTGTTCATCTCTGTAGGAGCACTTATTATTGTACCATTTTTGTTTCTTGTTCACTAGAGTGTAAGCTTCTTGAGGTCAAGAGTTATGTCTTATTCATTCATACATCCAACAAATATCCATCAAATATCTACTACATACCAGTCATTATTTAAGGCACTGAGGATACAGCAGTACAAAAATAAAGCAGAACAAAGAAACCTCCCTGCCCTTGTGTAGTTCACAGTCTAAGAAGTTCAGGGATGTGTTCTGTTGCCTTTCTCAGACTTACCTGCCTATGTGTTTCCCATGCTTATGTCTCTTATCCTTTCAATGTCTTCATTCAATGCCCATGTTGCAACTTAACCTTGCTCAATGTCTGGTATTCAATAAATATTTGTTGAATTGAACAATTGTTTCTCTATGTTCAAGGAAGCCATGGCTTGTGGCATTTCTAAGTTAGAAAAACATTAATACATTGCTGTGGGGCCCATTCTAAGGTGACGTGGGAGCTGAAACGAGAGAAAGATGTGTGGAGAAGACTCAGGTTTGCAGAACCAAAGGAATGGCCCAGGTCACTGGCCCAGGGTCTGGGCCAGTACAAGATGGGCTTGGGATCTTAGCTGAGCAGGGATGAAGATGGCTAAAAGCATAAAAAAGAAATTTGAGAGGTACCATAAAACCCCCTTTCACCACCTTAGAGGTAAGACTTAAAGAACTGAGCAGAAACCAATGGCCTGTTTAAAACTGGGGAGGTCACCCCAATAGACACAAATTTTCTTTTGGAATCCTATCCTGCTAGGATGACATTTCCTGGCTGGGAATGGAAATAAAGGGAAAACCGAGGTAAAGACAGACCATGGACAATGAAGCTTTCTTTAACAATAAGGGGCAGAGTCTATTCTAAAGCTAAATCAAAAGATGGATGAGGGTGAGAAAACTCTACAGTGGGGCAACAGACATGATTAAGGTTGGAAATAGCCTATAGGCCATTGGGTGGCCCCACGGACTCTAGAGATACCAGCTCTAATATCCAGTGTAGGTCTTCCATAGTCTTTCCTGTTAACTGCAGACCTCAGTAAAACTTTGTTCAATGTTTGAAATGTGTTCTAAACATGAATAAGGTTCATATTTAGCATAGTTACACTAGCAAAAAATGGATGCTAGGAGATTGTTAATATAGAACATAGTATAGCCACTTAAGAATGTCATATTGCCACTAAGAATGGTGGTATAGAATTATTTATTATGATTTATTACCAAAATATTACTAAATGAAAATCAGTTTACTTCAGTTCAGTTGGATCCCTGGGTCGGGAAGATCCCCTGGAGAAGGAAATGGCAACCCACTCCAGTATTCTTGCCTGGAGAATCCCATGGACTGAGGAGCCTGGTGGACTGCCGTCCTCAGGGTCGCCAAGAGTCGGACACTACAGTCCACAGGGTCACAAAGAGTTGGACACAACTGAGCGACTTCACTTTCGCTTTCGCTTTCACTTTCAGTTCAGTTGCTCAGTCATGTCCGACTCTTGGCGACCCCATGAACCACCGTATGCCAGGCCTCCCTGTCCATCACCAACTCCCGGAGTTTATCCAAACTCATGTCCATTGAGTTGGTGATGCCATCCAGCCATCTCATTCTCTGTTGTCTCCTTCTTCTCCCTTCAATCTTTCCCAGCATTAGGGTCTTTTTAAATCAGTCAGCTCTTCGCATCAGGTAGCCAAAGTACTGGAGTTTCAGCTTCAGCATCAGTCCTTCCAAAGAACAGCCAGGACTGATCTCCTTTAGAATGGACTGGTTGGATCTCCTTGCAGTCCAAGGGACTCTCAAGAGTCCTCTCCAATACCACAGTTCAAAAGCATCAATTCTTCAGCGCTCAGCTTTCTTTATAGTCCAACCCTCACATCCATGCATGACTACTGAAAAAACCATTGCCTTGACTAGCAGACCTTTGTTGATAAAGTAATGTCTCTGCTTTTTAATATGCTGTCTAGGCTGGTCATAACTTTTCTTCCAAGGGGTAAGCATCTTTTAATTTCATGGCTGCAGTCACCATCTGCAGTGATTTTGGAGCCCAGAAAAATAAAGTCAGCCACTGTTTCCACTGTTTCCCTATTTGCCATGATGGGACCAGATGCCATGGTCTTAGTTTTCTGAATGTGGAGCTTTAAGCCAATTTTTTCACTCTCCTCTTTCACTTTCATCAAGAAGTAGATTATAAAATTACATGATCCTGTTTTTGTAATAAGAAATTAATATTTACATATGTATTCAGAAGTCTACCCAGTAAACTATTCATGGTAAAAAAAATAGTGGGTGGTGAAGTTTAAATTTTTTAATTATTTAAAATTTTACTGTTAAGTTTGTTACTTGTAAAATAATACATAACCTTTAAAAAGAGAAATAAAGAAGCAGAAAAACTAAGAACTGCTCTTGCAAACTCTATGCAATCTTTACAACTGCCAAATGGAAGGTTTTCTTACCTGTATCCATTTTTTCCCAGAGTGATTAGGAGATGAAATGCTTGAAACAAAACATGCTTGATATAGATATGTACTGAGCTCAGTACAGTACTACTCAGTACTGTACTACTCAGTACCAGTGCTGTATCATTGCTCAAGGCACTCCAGTGAGCAGATCAGACGTGGCTCGCATTCTTATGGAATGGGGAACGTAAGAGTTGCTACTGCTGCTGCTAAGTCGTTTCAGTCGTGTCCAACTCTGTGTGACCCCATAGACAGCAGCCCACCAGGCTCCCCTGTCCCTGAGATTCTCCAGGAAAGAACGCTGGAGTGGGTTGCCATTTCCTTCTCCAATGCATGAAAGTGAAAAGTGAAAGTGAAGTCTCTCAGTTATGTCCGACTCTTCACAACCCCATGGACTGCAGCCTACCAGGCTCCTCCATCCATGGGATTTTCCAGGCAAGAGTACTGGAGTGGGATGCCATTGCCTTCTCTGAACGTAAGAGTAGAGCCATGCTAACCATCTGCCACTGACCGATCACAGTGGAGGAAAACAAAGCCTGGCCTAGCCACCGGGCAGAAGTGGGTTCTGCCGTTTTACCTGTGAAGCCCCTAAGTGAAAAACTCAGTTACTCTTGCCACGGTCTCAGGGCATCCATGGTACACAATCTCCAACCTACTGTCTTGAAACAGGCTCCTTGGCTTTCCTTGCCTGGACTCCAACAGGCTCTTTTTAGTTGTCACATCCCCTTTAATAGAGTTTTTCTTCTCTTCTTAAGGCTAAAAGACTTTCCACCTTATTACTTTCCTTTAATGAGCTTTTATTCATTTAATGGAGCAACTTTTTAAGTGGTGTCAATTAGAAAGTATGGCTAGCAAGTGGAGAGAATTTTAAAGCAGGTAGGTAGGTGTGTGTGTGTGTATGTAAGAGAGACTGGGGGTGCATCTTCAGAGATCCTCAGATTCCCTCTCATCCTAAGGAACTTACTAAAGCAATAAGTCCCTGTGCTGTTTGCTGATTGAAGACCTTAATGAAAACAATGCTTGACAAGATGTTTGATGAATTAGTGGTATCTATTCATTGCATTCCAAGAGGCCACCAAGGAAAAGGGGGCATGTATTCATTCATTCAATTCATATTTAATGTGTATTGTTTTATGCCAGGCATTGGAGTGAATGGCAACGAGAAAAGAGTGAATAAGACAGGCAACTCTTCTATTCTTAAGAAGAGTATGACCCAACAGCAAAACAAAAAACCCACCCATCCACATAATGGTTTCCGTCTTATTATAAATTCCATACGCAAGCACTAGGAAAGCAGCAAACCATAGGCTCCTCGCATTAAAGTCAAGACAGGTCTGAGCTTATTCTCAGGTCTAGTGATTTTTTTTCAAAGTTTATGTTTTAGAAATTTACTTTTTAAATCAATGTTTTCTTCTGAAGGTTTCCATTTACAAAAGAAGTGTTTTAATTTGCTTTTCAAAATAAGCTTCACATTTCAGAAGCTTTAGATTTACATAAAAAATATGAAGATGGTACAGTCAAGTGATTTTTAAACCTGTGAGTCTCAGTTTCCTTATCTGTAAAGTAGGAAATATAGAGTGGCTTTCATAGGTTTTTTTTTTTATAAGAATTAAAAATAATATTTATAAAACATCTCACACTGATAGATGTTTGATAAATTCTAGCTTTTATTATTGGAGAAGGCAATGGCACCCCACTCCAGCACTCTTGCCTGGAAAATCCCATGGACGGAGGAGCCTGGTGGGCTGCAGTCCATGGGGTCGCTCAGTCGTGTCCGACTGAGCGACTTCACTTTGACTTTTCACTTTCATGCATTGGAGAAGGAAACGGCAACCCACTCCAGTGTTCTTGCCTGGAGAATCCCAGGGATGAGGGAGCCTGGTGGGCTGCCTTCAATGGGGTCGCACAGAATCAGACAGGACTGAGGTGACTTAGCAGCAGCAGCAGCAGCTTTTATTATAGCCCTCCAGCCTCATTTTTGGGTTCATGTAAAGGCTAATATCCCAGAAGAAGAGGATATATGTATAACATATAGAGAATTCACGTTGCTGTACAGCAGAAACTAGCACAACATTTTAAAGGAATTATACTCTATTAAAAAGGGTAATAAAAATCTCAGCAATTAAAAAAATAAACGCTAATGTCATTTCTGAACTTACAGGCAAGTCATTTATGGCTTTTCAATCTCTGTGTCATCTGTCCAACGGATACTTCCAGAATGACCTGAGCACACTCTGTTCAAGGTCAGAGTCATGCTGGTGTTGAAAAAAGAAAAGTCTTACTCTAGGAATTCTTGACTATGTAACCGTTAAATCAAGGCCACTCTTTTAGACGATTGACATACTTACTAGGCTGAAAGGATCTAGAGTTACAATCCTTCATACTTTTCGGCATGCCTTTTCCACAGCCAACTGAATTCAGCCAGAAATGAGTAAGATCAAATTACTCACTACTGGTGAGAGTGGCCAACCAGCCAATTGGAGAAAAGGAGAAATTTGCAAGGGAGCTTCAGACAGTGCTGGTAAAATGTACATGATTACATCACAATGTGTGTGTGTGTGTTTTAATCTATCTTCACTGGCTTTTGTAAAAACCTCTCTCTCTTTTTGAAGACAAATGCTGAGATTCATTGCTAATGGGGGGATAGTAAGGATTATTGTTATAGAGAACATTTTGTCAACATTACCAATATGCCAAGCACCTTGCTCAGGGCTGTATGTGTATTTTCTCATCAAATCCTCACTGCGAATCAGTGAGGCAGGCACTGTTACTCTATCCAATCTACAGAGGTGGAAAATGACATTGAATTTGATTCCAGAGCTTGTGCTTTTAACCCCCAGATGGTACAGTTATAACATTTTATTCAACAAATAATTTGAGCACCTGCTCTGCTGAGTATTATGCTGGTTCTGGGGATAATACCGAACAAGACAAACATGGACCCTACCCTCACACAATGCACAGTGCAGTCAGAGCTATCCATTTTGAAGGGATTTCAATAAAGTTTGATGATAATTATAATGAGAGCAGCATAGGGTACCGAGGGAATGGAGCCAAAGTATAATTTCATACCGGCTGATCTTTCCAGAGTTCTGAGACTGCATGCATTCTGCAGAGAAATTTAGATCATTGATTACACGTCATTCAGTTCACAAATCTGTAATTCTTTATCATCTCACTGGTTCTTTTTTCTTTTTTTCTCTCTCTTTGTTCTTCTTCCCTCACCCTTTACCCTTTCTTTACCCTTCCCTTTATTCTTTGTTTTCTTTCTTTCTTTTTTAACATCTAGGTTAAGAATATGTTTGGCTTCTCCCCTGATGCCTTAGTTTTCTGGAATTCAAATTACTGTAGTTTTGTTCGTCACTGGAAGAAAAGAGATCTTTCAGATATTACTTTTTCCCTGTTATACAAAGGAAGGAAAAATATTTGGTAAGGTTTGGAGGCCAAGTTCTAAGACCCTTTTAAAAAATCATCTAACTCAACTCTTTTCTGAAAAAGCACTATCACCATCCAAAAAAAACCTCTTAGTTAAAATACTCAATCAAGTCCTATTAACATCAATCAAGTTTAAACATCAATCAAATCCTATTAGATAATACTGAATTACGTAGAATGAGTTAGAAATATGTATATTACATTTCCCTTGAGGACATTTGAATGTTAAAAAGAGAAATTCTTCTAGAAAATCATTTTGTTTTGGCCAAGCCAATAATATTTGAAAAATAATTTGAAATATTTTGTGAAACCTCATATCTCAAGAGATTCATCCATCTCTTCCAAATTGTTAGAACATGTGTTTTATTTCCACACCTAAACTTATCCAAATTGGGTACTCTCCTAGAATTAAAAAAAATCTTTAAAGGACAGGGGAGAAAAAAAAGCTGCTGCTGCTGCTAAGTCGCTTCAGTCATGTCCGACTCTCTGCGACCCCATAGGTGGCAGCCCACCAGGCTCCTCCATCCCTGGGATTCTCCAGGCAAGAATACTGGAGTGGGTTGCCATTTCCCTCTTCAATGCATGCATGCATGCTAAGTCGCTTCAGTTGTGTCTGACTCTGTGCAACCCCATGGACAGCTACCAAGCTACAAATTCAAACCAACTGCAACACTTGGATTTGAGTATTAGTCTGAAGTTTTTGCTTGAAGAATCTCTTTTAAAATAATAATAGCCACGCTATATAAAGCTCCTGTTACATTCCAGGCACTGTGCAAGTTTTCAATGTTGTGTTAATTAGATTTTTTATGGTGGCAAAAAAGGAGAAATGGTCACTTGGCTCAGTTAAATAGGTTTATTTAGAAGGATGGTGTCTCTGGTGGCTTAGTCGGTAAAGAATCCTTCTGCCAATGAAGGGAGACGTGAATTTGGTCCCTGGGTTGAAAAGATCCCCTGGAGAAGGAAATGACAACCCACTCCAGTATTCTTGCCTGGGAAATCCCATGTACAGAGGAGCCTGGTGGAACACAGTCCATGGGGTCACAGAGTCTGACACGACTTAGCCACTAAACACACCACCATCATTTAAAAGGATACAACATGGGGAAGTAGAAAAGGTGGATAAAGTTCTCATTGCAGGCTCATGGAAAACTAGATTTTTGTTCTAGGCACTCTGCAACAACTGAGTAAAAGCTCTAGTCTAGCCATATAAGCTCCCCTTTGGTGACCTCACAGGAACTCTTGGCTTGCTGCCATGCACATGACTCAGCTCCTCTGGCTGTGTCTCTCCACCTGCTTATTTTTCCAACTATTGCTATTGACTCCATGCTGCTCACTTTCTTTCTGCCTCGTGGCTTTGCTTACTCATGGCTTCTATTTCCTGTCACCCCTCTCCTCACTTCTGCATTTACCCAAGGCTGACCCTCCCTGGATGTTTCATACTAAAACTCTGCCAGAGAGAAGAAACGGCATGCCTCTTATGCCAGGCTTCATCACCAGCCACCAGTCTCCAAGCTTTGTCAATCTCTGTCTCATGGGCAGAGTTACATGGCAAAAACACAAGGCTAACACAGCTGAGACATCTGTATGCAGGTCAGGAAGCAACAGTTAAAACTGGACATGAAACAACAGACTGGTTCCAAATAGGAACAGGAGTACATCAAGGCTGTATATTGTCACCCTGCTTATTTAACTTCTATGCAGAGTACATCATGAGAAATGCTGGGCTGGAAGAAGCACAAGCTGGAATCAAGATTGCCGGCAGAAATACCAAGAACCTCAGATATGCAGATGACACCACACTTATGGCAGAAAGTGAAGAAGAACTAAAAAGCCTCTTGATGAAAGTGAAAGAGGAGAGTGAAAAACTTGGCTTAAAGCTCAACATTCAGAAAACGAAGATCATGGCATCCGGTCCCATCACTTCATGGCGAATAGATGGGGAAACAGTGGAAACAGTGTCAGACTTCATTTTTCTGGGCTCCAAAATCACTGCAGATGGTGACCGCAGCCATGAAATTAAAAGACGCTTACTCCTTGGAAGGAAAGTTATGACCAACCTAGATAGCATATTCAAAAGCAGAGACATTACTTTGCCAGCAAAGGTCCGTCTAGTCAAGGCTATGGTTTTCCAGTGGTCATGTATGGTTGTGAGAGTTGGACTGTGAAGAAAGGTGAGTGCCGAAGAATTGATGCTTTTGAACTGTGGTGTTGGAGAAGACTCTTGAGAGTGCCTCGGACAGCAAGCAGATCCAACCAGTCCATCCTAAAGATCAGTCCTGAGTGTTCATTGGAGGGACTGATGCTAAAGCTGAAACTCCAATACTTTGGCCACCTGATGCGAAGAGCTGACTCATTCGAAAAGACCCTAATGCTGGGAAAGATTGAAGGCAGGAGGAAAAGGGGAAGACAGAGGATAAGATGGTTGGATGGCATCACCAACTCAATGGACATGAGTTTGGGTAAATTCCAGGAGTTGCTGATGGACAGGGAGGCCTGACATGCTGCAGTCCATGGGGCCACAAAGAGTCAGACACAACTGACTGACTGAACTGAACTGAACTGAACACAGCTAAATAGAACTTCTCACAAAGAGCTACGCAAATGATTTTCCGGAGAGAAGAGTAAAACTAGCTAAGTGCCTTAAAAGACCTGCGCATGTGTTATTAACTTTGAAACTAAACAGATGCTATTTATATACCAAGTAGAATTTATCATCATCGTGTCTACCTTGTATAACAATATATAGAGTGTGTGTGTGCTTAGTTGGTCCAACTCTTTGCAACCTCATAGACTGTAGCCCAGCAGACTCCTCTGCCCATAGGATTCTCAGGCAAGAGTACTGGAGTGGGTTGCCATTTCCTTCTCCAGGAGATCTTGCTGACCCAGGGATCAAACCCAGGTCTCCTGTATTGCAGGCGGATTCTTTACCGACTGAGCCACCAGGGAAGCCCAGTATGATTTGCTCTGGCTTGTCAAACATTCTTATTAGTAGAAAAGGTTTTGGCACCCTAAATGAGGATTGTTGGTATTAAAAAAAAAAGAAAAGCTAGACTAGGAAGGCATAATGGTGGGCCAGTGGTTAAGAATCTGCCTTCCAAATGCAGGGACATGGGTTTGATCCCTGGTCAGGGAACTAAGATCTTACATGCTTCTGGGTAACTAAGTTTGAGTGCCACAAGTAGAGAGCCCACACAGCACAACTAGAGAAGCCTTCTTGCTGCAACAAAGACCCAGCACAGCCAAAATTAAAAATAAAAACAAACAAACAAACAAAGGCATAACGCATAACCCAGTACTTTTCAGCTGGGGATGTTCCAGGGCAGTGAAAGACAGAGACAGGAAGAGAAGTGAAGCAGCAAACAAAACCAGCTGCCAACCCAAACACCCAGGAATTTATCTGTTTTCTATTTTTCGCATGCACAGAAGCTTTTGCCTTAAGATTCTACAGCTTAAAACAAAGTCTGAAAGCTATCCTAAGAGATCTGTGTCAAATCCCAGTTCCTCCTCATTCTTGTTATGTCAAAATGCATAAGTTAATTACCTTTTTTTGCCTTTCTTTCTTTGTTTTGAAGATGGAGAGAATGGTACCTCTTTCATAGGTTTGATGTGCTGATCTAGTAAGATACAATGTATAATGAGTGCACCAGGGTCCTTGTAATTAAATAAATGTTCGTTCCATGTCAGATACTGAATAGTATAACTCTACTGGTCATGACTTAGTTTTTTTATTACTGGTTTAGAGAAAGATTTTTCAGCAGCTTCATGAATAAAATGCTGACTGAGTTATAGTCAGTGTTTGCTATAGAAACATTATATTGTACTATAGATACCAAACTATACTGTTACTGTGAAAATCCAGCCTTTCAGACATTTTTCATTGTACAGTCAAGGAAATAGGAAGAACATAAAGAAGGGGCATTACCTCATTGGGTTATTCACACATATTATTTAATATGTAATTCAATTTTGATTTAAATCACAATTCCTTGAAAATACTGTGCTTTTCAAAGATAAGGTATTGTCATTTTTATAATTATGACTCATTTCTGGCTTCTAGGTACTTTTTCTTAACAGCATTCTAGAACATTAATTTTACCTTATTAATAATGCTTCTTTTTTTCAAAAATCTTTCCAATACTGAGATCATTATACAAAACACAACCTCAGGTATCGGGAACACTAAAATCTATTGCTTTACATGTACCAGTGTGGGTTATTTTTCTGGCATGCCAGTTTACCAGACAGATAATTGAAAACTCAATATGCAGTGAATTTCCCAATTTTACTGTGTGCATCACAATAAACTGTGGAAAATTCTGAAAGAGATGGGAATACCAGAACACCTGACCTGCCTCTTGAGAAACCTTTATGCCAGTCAGGAAGCAACAGTTAGAACCGGACATGGAACCACAGACTGAGTCCTAATAGGAAAAGGAGTACATCAAGGCTGTATATTGTCACCCTGCTTATTTAACTTCTATGCAGAGTACATCATGAGAAACGCTGGGCTGGAAGAAGCACAAGCTGGAATCAAGATTGCCGGCAGAAATACCAAGAACCTCAGATATGCAGATGACACCACCCTTATGGCAAAAGTGAAGAGGAAGTCAAAAGCCTCTTGATGAAAGTGAAAGTGGAAAGCAAAAAAGTTGGCTTAAAGCTCAACATTCAGAGAAGGAAGATCATGGCATCTGGTCCCATCACTTCATGGCAAATAGATGGGGAAACAGTGGAAACAGTGTCAGACTTTATTTTTTGGGGCTCCAAAATCACTGCAGATGGTGATTGCAGCCATGAAATTAAAAGATGCTTACTCCTTGGAAGAAAAGTTATGACCAACCTAGACAGCATATTGAAAAGCTGAGACATTACTTTGCCAACAAAGATCTGTCTAGTCCAGGTTATGGTTTTTCCAGTAGTCATGTATGGATGTGAGAGTTGGACTGTGAAGAAAGTTGAGAGCTGAAGAATTGATGCTTTTGAACTGTGGTGTTGGAGAAGACTCCTGAGAGTCCCTTGGACTGCAAGGAGATCCAACCAGTCCATCCTAAAGGAGATCAGCCCTGGATGTTCTTTGGAAGGAATGATGGTAAAGCTGAAACTCCAGTACTTTGGACACCTCATGTGAAGAGTTGACTCATTGGAAAATACTCTGATACTGGGAGGGATTGGGGACAGGAGGAGAAGGGGATGACGGAGGATGAGATGCCTGGATGGCATCACGGACTCGATGGACATGAGTTTGATTGAACTCCGGGAGATGATGATGGACAGGGAGGCCTGGTGTGCTGCGATTCATGGGGTCACAAAGAGTCGGACACAACTGAGCGACTGAACTGAACTGAACTGTACTAGGATTGTACATGTTCAGGGCACTTATTTGACATATGAGAGAAATAAGTACAGAGAATGTATGTGAAATCACACCATAAATAGTGCTGGGACCACAAAAATACATGGCTTTTTTGGCATGCAAGCCTCTGCCTCATGTTGACCAACAGAACAAACACCTACATCCGTTTGCTGAGTTATCATGTGAGGGTGAAGCTGAACTGAATTCCAACAAAAAGGCATGTAATAATTATCAAAACTAGAAACATGGAAAATGAAGGCAGGAAAAAAAGTAAATATTTAATGCTATTTAACAAACTTAAAAATACCACATCAAAAAATAACTTTGTGTATTATACTACATCAAACTAAAATCTAATATTCTAGTAGAGAAGCCAATTAGAAAATCCAATGTTAGAGTCCTCCTTAGATTATATTAACAGTAGTTCTCAATTACTCATTTGTCTGAGGAAAAGTCTTACCTTTATTATATTGACCAGTGGGAAAAATGTGTTTAAATATCTCCAAGAAGTTAATATTTACTCTTCTATGAGCAACAGCAAGTGAGATTTGATATGTTTAAGTAAGAGTCAACCTAGAATCTTATTTAAACTAACAGATTATTCTTTGTCATGAAATGGAATTCAAATGAGTTGATTTGCTATTTTTCTTCTATGTTGAGATAGTAGCTTATATTATGAGTGATGCTAATGCAAGTTAAGTGTGCAAAGCAGACAGAATAAGAATACTGGGTATCAGCCAACGTAGGCTCTGACCATCTCTCTGGGAAAGAACTATATTTTGTAGGAAGCTTCTCACTTCTTTCCAATATTCCTTGAAAGCTGCATGAGTTATCTGTTTTGATATAGATAATATATTTGCCTGGGCTAACAAATTGTCTCCAACCAGGTACTTGAAATGATAAATATTCATTATCTCTTATAGTTTCTAAAGGCTAGGATTTAAGGGGCTTTGGCAGGTGGCTTTCAGTCAGGTTTCTCATGCAGTCACTGGGAGGCTTTTCTGGGGCTGGAGAATCTGGTTCCAAAGGTGGCTTCCTTATATGGTGACAAATTGGTCCTGGCTGTTGGCAAGTTGCTCTAGTTCTTCTCAATGTATGTCTCCTCTTGAGACTGCTTGAGCATCCTTACAACGTGGCAGCTGGCGCCCTCCTCTGCAATCAATGGGTGAGACGAAAATAGAAGCCCTAGTACTTTCTGTGAAGCTACAAAGTCACAGACCATCACATTCATTGTGCTTCATCGATCACTTTCCTATTCAGTCTATGAGGATACTACACAAAGGCGTGACTGCCAGAGTCAGTGGTCTTTGGCAACGGTCTTGTAGGCTGACTACCAAAAGGATAATATATTAGCCAGGGCATGTTTGGCTCTCAAGTGACAGAAACACCACTCAAATTCACTTAGGCAAAGGGAAATTTATTGCCTTGTCTAACTGGATTGTCATTAAGGATAGGATATACATCTGTGCCTTAGATATTAACGAAACCAGATACACAAAAACTCTGAAAACTCTCTGTCCATTCCATGAATCTGTTCCTCTTTGCATATCAATGATATGCTCTCAAACCAGTCACGTGGTCAGGCACACTCTTTCTCCTTCACTTTCTTCAGTGAAGGACAGCTCTGTCTTCTAAATCCTGGGGTGGTTGTTGTTATTCTGTGGCTCAGGCATGTCCGACTCTTTGAAACACCATGGATTGCAGCACTTCAGGTTTCCCTGTCCTTCACCGTCTCCTGGAGCTTGGGGAAAAACTATTATTAGTTCAACTTGCATCACATCATCATTTTTGTGGTTATTAGTTTGGGTACTACAGTTGACCGTAACTACAAGAACCACCATGCTAAAGCTCAAGGCAGACAAACTTCTAAAGTGGTGCTTGTCCCAGAAGAGAAGAACTGGGGACAACCAAACAATAGTGGTCTACAAAACTTAAATATCTTAAGTAATTTAAGACAACTTTTTAAAAACTAGTACACTTTGAATAGACAATTGCCTCTCCTCACTGCCAACATTTCCTTTCTCTTGCCTTCATCAATACATTTAAAAACATTTTTGGCCATCAAGGGCAATATTTGTTAAAGAAGAAAACTTTTTAAAGCTCTTTATCAAAGGTGTGCTTTGCTTTAAATGTTATACATGAAGTGAAGTGAAGTTTCTCAGTTGTGTCCGACTCTTTGTGACCCCATGGACTGTAGCCTATAAAGCTCCTCTGTGCATGGAATTTTCCAGGCAAGAGTACAGGAGTGGGTTGCCATTTATGCACTATTTTAATTTCATGCTGTGTATTTGCAAACTGTTCAAATGAATCATGAGGGTGCTGAATAATGTGAAGCTAATAAAAGATCATTACAATGGCAGAATGGACAAATAGAATATCTGAAATCTGGAATGAGACAAAATTTGATGAAAATGCTAAGGGCATGAAAATTGATTCTCTATTTGTCTACCTACATATATGTAATATTCAGAAAAATAAGATATTGTATTTATATACATGTGTACATATATAATACATAATAAAATAAAGTTATATGATAATATATATTATCATATAACTTTATATAATATTATATGATGATATTAATATTATAATGTAATTATAATATTTAGTTCAGTTTAGTTCAGTCGCTCAGTCATATCCGACTCTTTGCAACCCCTTGAATCGCAGCACGCCAGGCCTCCCTGTCTGTCACCAACTCCCGGAGTTCACTCAGACTCACGTCCATCAAGTCAGTGACACCATCCAGCCATCTCATCCTCTGTCGTCCCCTTCTCCTCCTGCCCTCAATCCCTCCCAGCATCAGAGTCTTTTCCAGTGAGTCAGTTCTTTGCATGAGGTGGTCAAAGTATGGGAGTTTCAGCTTTAGCATCATTCCTTCCAAAGAAATCCCAGGACTGATCTCCTTCAGAATGGACTGGTTGGATCTCCTTGCGGTCCAAGGGACTCTCAAGAGTCTTCTCTAACACCACATTTCAAAAGCATCAATTCTTCGGCTCTCAGCTTTCTTCACAGTCCAACTCTCACACCCATACATGACTACTGGAAAAACCATAACCTTGACTAGATGGATCTTTGTTGGCAAAGTAATGTCTCTGTTTTTCAATATGCTATCTAGGTTGGTCATAACTTTCCTTCCAAGGAGTAAGTGTCTTTTAAAATTTCATGGCTGCAATCACCATCTGCAGTGATTTTGGAGCTGAAAAACATAAAGTCTGACACTGTTTCCACTGCTTCCCCATCTATTTCCCATGAAGTGATGGGACCAGATGCCATGATCTTATAATATTACATAATATTATTAATTAATCATATAATTATGTTATTGCTGATTATGTATTTGTATGGCCAGAAAGTCCTCTTGGGTTTTTATATGTTATAGAAATTAATTAATTAATTTAATTGGAGACTAATTACTTTACAGTTTTGTGGTGGTTTTGCCATACATTGATATGAATTAGCCACGGTGTACATGTGTCCCCCTATCCTGAACTTTTTGGCCCACCCAAGAACTATATTATTACTACTAATAATATAACGCATGTATATGTGCATATATACACAAAAGTGTATTCAGAATAGGAGAATAAGAGAAAGATATACTCACTGTGGACAATATATGGTAAAATACTAATGAACAAAAAAATGCAGAACTCTTCAAATCTGCCTTCTTTTTCTAAGTAGAGAGAACACTGAACTTCCATCTGGAAAGTATAGATCAATCACTGCTAAAGAGAACCTGAAGCTAGAGATAGATAAGAGGTTAACAAGAAAGCCCCTCATTACTTTAATGAATTTAATACTCTGAGCCAGCCAAAGACTTATTAAGTTACAATATTACTACTTGTGCTTGAGGACTCGATTTCAGCCACCTTCGAGAAATCATGAGGTTCTTCAAGACTGTGCTGACCAGCTGTTATTACTAAGTCGAACCGAAAAGTATTCCCCTTGTGGATGTGAATAAACCAAACAGAGGTGCTTTCAAAAAGTAATCTTAATAAATCATCTTATCTGTCTAGTAATAACAAGGGCCATATGCTCCTGAAGTGTGGCTTGGAGAGGTACAGTACAACCCCAGGGTTGGAGTCAATCCATACACGTTATCCAGAGATCAGCTAGCGTCATTGACATTCATAGAAGCTGAGCAAGAAATCCCAGAGAGAACCTGAGGTCGTTTATTTGAGCCAGTTTACCACATCCTTCCTTCTGGAACCCTTAGAGATGACTTTCTCACAGATCCTACGAACATTTTAAAAAACTATTTCGACGATAGGACAGCTGTAGGACAAATTAAAATAGAACTATAACACATCCACAAATGTGAGTCCCATATGCAATTTTAAATATAGTAGCTACATTTAAAAAATAAAAAGAAATATGTGAAAGTAATTTTACAATATATTTTATTTAATCCCGTATAGCAAAAATGTTATACTCTCAAAATATAGTCAGTAGAAAAAAATTACTCTGATACACTTAAATTTTTTTTTGTACTAAGTCTGAAACACAATGCATGTTTTAAACTTACAGTACATCTTGACTAGTCACCAAATGCTCAATAGCCACGTATCGCTGGCGGCTGCTGTAATATTTGACAGCACATGTCTAGTTTAGAATTGTGGACAGAGGTCCTTAAATCATCGCTATTTCTCTTTTTCTTAAATAAAGTTTTATTTTCTATTTATGGTTGCACTGGGTCTTGGTTGCTGCACATGGGCTTTCTCTAGTTGTGGTGAGTGGGGGCTGCTCTCCTGGTTGCAGCGTGCAGGTCTCTCATTGTAGCGGTTTCTTCTCTTGTTGTGGCTCCTAGACTCTAGAGAATGGGCTCAGTAGTTGTAGTGCTTGGACTTCGTTGCCCCGCATTATGTGGAATCTTACTGGACCAGGGATTGAAGCTGTGTCCCCTGCAGTAGCAGACAGATTCTTTGAACCACCAGGGAGGTCCCAGTGTTGTTCTTCCTTTCCAGGAGGATCTGAAGACTTATGAAGATACCTGTTTGGCAACGTAAATGGATTTTCAAAGCCCCCTTCACACTTCTTTAGCTTTTTTGCATACCTTGTTTCACATGTGTTCGTTTCCTTCACTTAACTTGCTAATGCTAAAAGTGGGGGCCAATTCAATGTCTTTTCTATACCTTTCTCCATGAACAAATTTGTTTTAGAAAGACTATGAGGGCAGGACATATCTGAGTTCAAATCACATTTGTGCCTTTATGACTATCGCAGAGGCTTCCAGTTGTCCCTAATATCTGTCTTCCCCTCTGTAGATGTAGAAAACTTGACTGGGCACAAAGCCACTTAGAAAAAGAACTACATTTCCAGCATAACTTGCAGCAAGATATGGCTACATGCCTAAGTTCTGACCAAGAGGGTATAAACAGAAAGGTCAAGGGGAAACTTCTGGGAATCTTTCTAAAGAGCAGCATGGATGCACTTTTTGACCTCTTTTTCCTTCCTCCTGCTTAGGACACATATGCAGCCATCTTGGACTATAAAGTCAAGTCCATACATGACTTGAAACATCTTATCAGCTCAAAGACTCTAACACAAGAGGGAAATAAACTTCTATATCTGCCACTGCAGTTCTGGATTTTCTGTAACTTGAAGCAAAACTAATACAACCATCTTGGGTAAAGATTTAACCTCTAACGTTATGAGAAAAGTGACAGTGGGAATTTGATAAATGACTCCGGAAGCTCAAATCGGTGCTCTGTGACAACCTAGAGGGGTGTGATGGCGTGGAAGGTGGGAGGGAGGGCTACCAGGGAGGGGACATATGCATGTTGATGTATGGCAGAAACCAACACAATATTGTAAAGCAATTATCCTCCAATTAAAAACAAATAAATTACAAAAAAAAAAACACGAAAGGTGACGAACATGTCTGTTCTAATGCTTAGTACAAAGTAAGTACTTTACGCTGTTAGATTTTTTTTTTAAGTATACTAAATTACAAATGTACTAAACTCTGTAAGTTTCTAAATAAATGCTTTTGTTATTTTTCCAACTCAGCTTCCTGGCTTCTTTCTGAACTAACTTGTAGATGATAGATACAAAGATCTTCATTGAATTTGCATTTCTCTCCAGAAAATTGCCTGACTGCCAGCTTAGTCATGCTCATGAATGCCTGATGGCTCAGAAAAGCCTCTGCAAGAACCTCTCAAATAAATATTTAGAAAGGCATTATGAGAGCACTTAGCAGTGCTATTCTAGTATTTCTAAAGCAACAAGATACCAAGACCATGAGGCCCTTCCTTCACTGTAAGTCGCACCTCTCAACCAAGCAGATATATTTACCTTGTTATTATTTTTAATAGGAAAACAGAATCATTAAAGCATTCTTTTAACAGGTTTCTCACTTTCCAGGAGACTGAGAAGCACAGGGAACACTCAATGTTCTATCAGCTGTTTTTCAGGTTCGTTTTTTTGGCAGTGGAACAATATGTGAAGAATTTCAAGGAACTTCACTTTTTAAAAACAAAACCTTAAATAAAAACAGTTGATATCAGGAAGTATTTATTGCATAATGCCAAATTAAAGGTAACTGCCAACAAAGATTAACTTTCTAGAGGATGACAACGTGTTTAAATTGTATATGGCACTTTTTTGTGTGTACATTGTCATTTACTATTCTCTCAAAGAATGGGTAAAAATAAAAAAAGAGTGAGAGTATGTAAAAAAGACAGAAGTTAACCCAAAAGAACCCAAGGACCAAAACTGGGGCAACAAAATAGAGTATTGGCTTATAATTCAAGAAATAATTGGAGAAGGGAATGGCAACCCACTCCAGTATTCTTGCCTGGAGAATTCCATGGACAGAGGAGCCTGGCGGGCTACAGTCCATGGGGTTGCAAAGAGTCAGACGTGACTGAACACATACACTAACACAGCTTCAAGAACAGTTCACACTGATTTAAATAAATGAATAAAGAAACTGGGATTAAGGGGCAAATTTTCTTATAAGAAAGCACTTCTGCTCCTGGAAGTGGAACTTAGTTCCCTGCTTCTTGGGTATGGACTGGACACAGTGACTTGCTGTAAAGTGTGGAAAGAAACAAAACAAAACAATTTTTGTTTTGTTGGGTCCTGGCACCCAGCACCTTAACAAAGTGATCAAGGTTAATATCGTCAGTAATAAGTCATGTGGATATCATGACGCAAGGACAGTGTCAATTCACCTCTGCGGAATTATTTCCCAAATCCATGCCTGCGTGCATGCTAAATCGCTTTAGTCATGTCCAACTTTGGGTGACACTATGGACTGTAGCCTGCCAGGCTCCTCTGTCCATGAGATCCTCCAGGCGAGAAAACTAGAGTGGGTTTCCATGCCCTCCTCCAGGGCATCTTCCCAACTCAGAGACTGAACCATCTCTTACGTCTCCTGCATTGGCAGGTGGGTTCTTTACCACTAGTGCTACCTGGAAGCCCTCCTAAATCCATAATCCTAGTCTAATCATGAGAATAGTCAGACTAACCTATGAAATGCCTGACCATAACTCTTCAAAATGTTCAAGATCGTGAAAAATGAGGAAAGACCAGGGCACAGTTGAGATAGAAGGAGACTAAGAAGATAGGACATCTGATGTCATGTTTATCCTGGGTTAGGTCCTGGAATAGAGCAAGGACTAATGGGAAAAAAAAAAAACTGGCAAAATCAGGTAGTTTGTAGTTGAGTTAATAGTTTGGATGAGTGTAGCATAGTTGCAAAAGATGTTATCACTAGGAGAATGTTAAACGTACATTTGTAAAAAGCCTACTGGGTGACAGCACTATACTAAATTATAAATGTAGTGAAGAGCATATATATAATATTCATATTATGCATAGTTCCTCAAGAGCTATTAAAAGAAATATGATTGCCCTTAGGTAATTAAACTATAAAAATGAGTCAGAGCAAAAAATAAAAAAGAAAATAATCTTTAAATGATGCATATCCTCTAAATAATGCTGAATGTATACTCAGGCACTATTCTAACTTTGCATATATATATATATATAATTATTTAATCTTCCAGAAACCCCATGAACTAGATACTATTACTATTCATATTTTCTAACTTTCTAAAAAACATTTGGCTGCACTGGGTCTTTCTTGCAGCACGTGGGCTTTCTGTTGCCGTGCGCAGGCTTCTCTTGTGGCACACAACCTCTGGAGTGCAGGGGCTCAGTAATTGCGGCATAAGGGCTTAGCTGCCTTGCAGCATGTGGCATCTAAGTTCTCTGACCAGACATCAAACCTGTGTCCCCTGCATTAGAAGGTGATATCTTAACCACAGAACCATCAGGGAAGTCCCCTCTAACTTTTTAAAGTTTGAAATTATTATAACTTCCAGGAAAGCTTCCAAGAAATATATATTCATCTTTTAAAGAAAATTTTTGCAATTTTTGGTTAGAACTTGACAAGGATCTTATTCCTAAATTCTTTTTCTTTCACTTTCTCCCTTGTCGTTGGGTTATTTCCATCTGCATGCAAACATGTCTTAATATCATCTGTGCTAGAAAATAAATGATTAAGACAAATCTTTTACTTCCTCCTTAGCCGTTACACATTTCTTTGATCGCCTTCAGGACAAAACTTTTGAAGTTGTCCATGTTACCTGTCTCCTTCTTTCTTCCCTTGAAATCGCTCCTCAACCCACTGTCATCAGGCTATGTGAACATGACTCAACTGACATGGATTTTATGATTAAATAATTTTATTTTGCAAGGTTCTTACATGCCAGCTTTCCACTCGTCATTTAGTTGGATCTCTTACTTATACTCATTGTTGGAACATTTCCTTCTCTGGGCTTCCTTGACATCACAAACTTCTGATTCTATCCTATCACAGTAGTTCCTCATTCCCAATCTCCATTGTTCCTCAGTCCTCTTCCCCACCCTCCTCCCACCCCATCTGTCTGATGATCTCCAGGCCCATGGCCTTGGATGCCTGCCATATGCTTATGACTCCCAAGTACATCCAGTTCTGACCTTTCCTCTCAGTTCCAGACTCATACATCCAATTGTCTACATGACATCTCTTCCTGGATAGCATCTCAAACTCAACATTTCCACAACAAGAGAATGGGAATGCTTAGTCGTGTCCTGCTATTTGTGGCTCCATGGACTGTAGCCCACCAGGCTCCTCTGCCCATGGGATTTCCCAGGTAAGAATACTGGAGTTGGCGCCATTTCCTCCTCCAGTGGGTCTTCCCAAGCCAGGGATCCAACCCCCTTCTCTTGTATCTCCTGCCTTGGCAGGCGGATTCTTTACTATTAGCATCACCTGCGAAGCCCTCTAACTACTGATTTCTGGCCTCTCCCCACTTCTACTCACTCTATCCAAATGTGGTCTTTCTCCCCATCTCAATGGCCCCACGACACACTCAGTCCAGAACAAGTGGTACTCATCCTCAATCCAGTCCTCTTGATGTCTCAGAGTCACCATACACAAGACCTGTTTGTGACATCTCCAATAGAACTCAAAGATGGTGCCTCTCCTTTCATTCCACTGAGGAACTCCAGTCAAAATTTCACTTATGTCTCACCAAGTCCCTGCAGCAGTCTCCCTGTTCTCAGGGCTTCACCATTCCCGTCACTCAGCTGTGTCTACCTGCCACTCAAGATTTCCACAAACTGTACTCCGTGTAGACTTCTCATCTTCCTAACTTTCTTTTCCAAATAAAATAAATCATTCACCCTCCTAAGGTCCATAGACCTACATTGCTTGACTTCTGCCGACCTCTGTAACCTTGTCTCCTACCACTCTCCCCTTTATGTGTTTCTTCCTGCCATATCCCTCTGCCTAGAATATTTTCCCTCTGACTTCTCTGACAGGATAACACCTACGCATTTTCTCAAGCTTCAGCCCTGTGAAACTTTCCCAGACACCCTTCTCTGGTAGATTTGCTTAATTGCCCCAATAATTGTCCCTTCTTTGGTCTAAACTTGATTTTACCTTAGGGCTTTTGCATTTCCTGTTCCTTCTGCCTGAAAGGCTCTTCCCCCTAGAAGTCCTACGGATGTTCCATTTTATCACTTATTTCTCAGTTCAAAATGTCGCTTCCTCTGAGTCCTTCCCTGACCACCTGATGAAAAGTAGTTGCATTGTATTCTTCTGTTCCCTGTCCCTTCCCTTGGTTTTATTGTTTTTATGTCACTTAGCATGGCAACCCACTCTAGTGTTCTTGCTTGGAGAATCCCAAGGACGGCAGAGCCTGGTGGGCTGCCGTCTATGGGGTCGCACAGAGTCAGACACGACTGAAATGACTTAGCAGCAGCACCAGCACCAGCAGCAGCATTATTTTATTCATTTATCTGTGTACATGTTTCTTTTCTGTATTCCTCCACCAAGATGTCTCCTCTGGTGAAGAGTTGACACACAGTTAAAGAGTTTCATGGATAAAAATTTAAGGATAGTTTATTATGTGCCAGTTACTACATGAGGTGAGGGGGAATAACTCTGAATAAAATATTGCTCCCTGCTCATGACCTTTCAGTCTAGAAAAGGAAGAATGATATGTAACCAAAAGCAATCATCAGTTCAGTTCAGTCGCTCAGTCGTATCCGGCTCTTTGCGACCCCATGAACCGCAGCATGCCAGGCCTCCCTGTCCATCACCAACTCCCGGAGTTCACTCAGACTCATGTCCATTGAGTCCGTGATGCCATCCAGCCATCTCATCCTCTGTTGTCCCCTTCTCCTCCTACCCTCAATCTCTCCCAGCATCAGAGTCTTTTCCAATGAGTCAACTCTTCGCATGAGGTGGCCAAAGTATTGGAGTTTCAGCTTTAGCATCATTCCTTCCAAAGAAATCCCAGGGCTGATCTCCTTCAGAATGGACTTGTTGGATCTCCTTGCAGTCCAAAGGACTCTCAAGAGTCTTCTCCAACACCACATTTCAAAAGCATCAATTCTTCGGCTCTCAGCCTTCTTCATAGTTCAACTCTCACATCCATACACGACCACAGGAAAAACCATAGCGTTGACTAGACGGACCTTAGTCGGCAAAGTAATATCTCTGTTTTTGAATATGCTATCTAGGCTGGTCATAACTTTTCTTCCAAGGAGTAAGCGTCTTTTAATTTCATGGCTGCAGTCACCATCTGCGGTGACTTTGGAGCCCAAAAAAATAAAGTCTGACATTACCATACAGTAAGTTACATTGAAGTATGCAAAACTAGCTGTGGAGTGCAAAAGAAGAAATAAGCAATTAATGCTATTGCCACAGAGGGCTGACTAAGAAGATTTAACAGAAGTACAATTTGAACTGAGTCCTGAAAAATGAATAGTAGTCACCTTTTAGTGAAGACATAAAAAGTATATTTCAGGCAGGGGGGTTAACTTACAAAAAAGAATGGAGAAAAAGAAAAAAAATTTAAAGGACAAGACACAAAATTGATCTATAGCTCAATGTCATCCAAATTATAATTCCAGAAGGATATTCTGTAGAACTCAACGAGCTGATTCCAAAACATATATGGAAACACAAAGGGCCTAGAATGCTAGACATATGGAAAAAAATTGAAGCACTTATATAATACTGCATGATTTCAAGACTTACTGTAAAGTTACAATAATAAATAAATTATAGTACTAGCATAAATATCAGCAAAGATCAATAGAACAGAATTGAGAGCCTCCAAATAAATCCTCACTTAGATGTCCGTTTGATTTTTGACAAAATACCAAAACAATCTTATGGGAAAAAGAAATTTTTCTGATAAATGGTTCTTAAATAACTACATATCAATATGGAAAAAATGAATCTCAACGTCCATCTCACACTGTATACAAAAAAATAAATCAAGTTAGATTATGGATCTAAACATGAAAGGTAAAACCATAAAAGCTTTCAAAGAAAAAACAAGATAGGGAAGAAACAAATGTTTCTTAGGATATGGCAAGCAATAACCATGAAGGAGAAACTCGATAAACAAGATTTCATGAAATCTAAACCTTCTGATTATTTAAAAATACCATCAAGAAAATAAATAGGTAAGCCACAGCCTAGAGAAACATTTTTAAAACTTATATCTCACAAAAGACTGGTAAGCAGGCTATATGAAAAACTCCTACGACTTAGTAATAAAAAGACAAAGATTTGAACAGATGCATCACAAAAGGAAGTGTGCAAGTGTACAATAAGCACATGAAAAAAGGCTCAATATCATCATTCGCTAGGGAAATGCAAATTAAACCACAATGAGATGTCACTACACACCCACCAGAATGGCTAAAATTAAAAAGACTGACAACACCAAATGTTGATGGGTGTGTGGAGCAATCACAACTCTCATACATTGGCAGAGAAGTGTAACATTGTACAACTACTTTGGAAAAGATTTGACTATTACTTATAAAGTTAAATGTATAATTACCATATGACCCAGTAATTTCACTAATTTTTACACAAAAGAAATGAAAACATATGTTTAAAGAAAGACGTGTACAGGAACATTCATAGTAGCTTTATTTGTAATAGACAAAACCAGAAAAGAGCCCAGATGTCTGTCAATAAAAGAATGGATAATCAAACTGTGATACATATATACTAAGGAATACTATTCAGCAGTAAAAAAGGAATCAACTGCTGATATACTTGGATACACTCAAAAACAGTACACTGGATGAGATAAGAGTATATTCTGCGTAATTCCATTTATAGGCAATTCTCTGACGGTAAGGACAAATCTCATCTCTGGTGGAAAAAATGTAAGCAGTAGAAGGCTGGGGCTGGAATTAACTGGGAACTAAGGCCTGAAGGAAGTTCTTGGAGTGATGATATAGTGAGATATCTCAATAGGGATTTATATTACACAACGTTAGTCAAAATTCAGTGAATGGCACACTTAATATTCACACATTTTACTGCATGTGAATTTTACTTCAGTAGGAAAATAAGAGGTCTTAAACAAGTACTGATCTCTGGTGACTGAAAATGCATGCAGTGTTTAGGGTGAAGACTCCAGGTGACTATAATTTACTTTGATGGGTAAAGGGGTAAAGAGATGAGTAAATATATAAAACAGAAGTACAATAAAACATTAATAATAAAGTCTAGATAGTGAGCATATGGGTGCTCACTGTAAAATTCTCCAAACTTTTAAGCTTGAAAATATTACAAATGAAATATTGGGGAAAGGCAGGAAGATACTAAGGATGTGGGGAATCCCAGACTATATTCAACAGCTGGAATGAGGGGTAGTTAGCAAAAGATGATACAGAAAACACAAGAGAAGTGTAATTGTGATGCCATTTCATGCCACGCTAAGGAGCTTGCATTTTATCCTGCGCCGTAATATTGCTCAATTGTTTCTGTACTCTCAAAGTTAGTATCTTTAGCTACGCCCTCATTAACCTTCATCTAGGATTTTGCAATGTATTTGTTTAGTTGAATTGTATCTAATTGAATGTTAAGAAGGATGCACTTATATTCCCTGTGAGTTTCCATAATTTTTCGTGTTTCAATATCATTCAATGTTGAGATTTTTGTGTATATTCAGAAATTACTGTTTGAGTACATTTTCAGTTGCCAGTAATTTCAAAACTGTATTTTCTGTTTCTAGCCCTGAGTGCTTTGGTTTGAATTTTTCCCCAAATGAGCAAGTTTTACAAATGAACAATGAGAAACGAATTATCTTTGTTTTTCTCAGTATAAAGTATTCAAGTCAATGTTGAATATAAAGTATCATAGTAAACACCAGGGGCTTGCATAAATTGTCTAATTGTAAAAATAGCCTCTGCCTCCAAGGTCTTGACAGTCAAAATTCCTATATTTTGTGAAACACAAAATCTTTAAAATGCATGCTTTGTTGGTTGGACAGGCATATAATTGTCAGATTCTGTGAGTCTTCCCGTTTCATTATTCTATTCACATTTGATAATGAGATAACTATTTGCAAAGGTGTAATGGTAGATGATATCATCAGTTTGAGTATGTTGAGTGTTTTTACCATCTTTGGAGATAAGCAGCAGAGACTGAGAGCCTTATATAACCCAACAGCTTCCTCCCAAATGTAAACTCACCTCCACAAGATGTTTTTAAGAAAATGATATTTTTTTTAACTGTGCCACGGAATCCTAGCTCCTGGCCAGAGATTAAACCCCAGGATACAGCAGTGAAAGTGCTGAGTCCTAACCAGTGGACTGCCAGGGAAGTCCTGAAAATAGTTCTCTTTTTTAAAAAACAGATTTAATTAATTTATTTGGCTGCACCAAGTCTTAGTCGCGGCATGCAGGATCTTTAGTTGCAGCATGTGGGATCTAGTTCTCTGACCAGGCCTGGAACCTGGGCCCTGCATTGGGAGCACAGAGTCTTAGCCATTAGACCCCCAGGGAGGTCCCCTCAAAATAATTCTTAAAACACCATATTATTTATCTGCCAGATCTGAAGAAAGTTGGCTTAAAAATTTTTTTTTTCTTTCTTACTTCTTTCAGAGTCTGTTTACATTTGGATGATTTAAAAAAATTTGAGTATCCCTCAAGAGATTAAATCTAAACCTACTGAGCAAAACATCTATTTGTTCTTGAGAATCCTTTCAGTTTTTGCCACGCTTTGCATTCTTAGAATTTTGCTTAGTGCCTGGTATAAAATATATGGGCTTCCCAAGTGGCTCAGTGGTAAGGAATCTGCCTGCCAATGCAGGAGATGCAGGTTCGATCCCTAGGTGGGAAAGATCCCCTGGAGGAGGAAATGGCGACCCACTCCAGTATTCTTGCTTGAGAAATCCCATGGACAGAGAAACCCGGCGGGCTACAGTTAAAAAGTCAGATACAACTTAGCAACTTAACAACAGTAGTATAAAATATATAGACAGTAAATACTACTTGGAAAAATAAATGAATAAATAACAGCTGTGATACTAGAATATTAGAAAATGCAACTAATGACTATGAATCTAAATATTAAATTAAACAGCATAAAATCTCCTCTCAGCACTAAATCACAAAATACTAGGTACCCATGCATGTATCAAATTACCTTTTCATGAAATTACAAGACATGCATAGTGTTTTGTCTGTGAAACCATTATTGCAAAAATTAGTTTTATACTAGCTTCAGTTGGAAAAAGGAAGCATGAGGTCCAGTTAGTATACTCAATAATTCTATCAATAGACTGTTTCTATTATCAGGTGATTGGCAAATAGAGAATCTCTATGACAAGTATCTCTATGACTGGTGTACAATGATAATGGATGTTAACATCAAAGACAAATTTAAATCCAGAGTTGAATTCTAGGCAAAAGTTTAACACCTATGAATTTTGTATTTGGAGGTCTCCCCCTTGAGTCTTTCCTTCTCTTTCACTTCATAGAATCATGCATCCTTTAACTTTAGCAGATAGGTGAGTGTGCTCAGTTGCTCAGTCATGTCCCACCAGGCTGCCCTGTCCATGGGACTCTGTAGGCAAGAATATTGGAGTGGGTAGCCATTCCTTTCACCAGGGGATCTTCCCAATCCAGGAATCGAAGCCAGGTCTCCTGCATTGCAGGTAGATTCTTTACCATTTGAACCACCAGGGAAACCCTACCTAGCAGATACTGGTTACATAATCAGTAACCAATTTCCTTGAATTTTCTGCCTATTAGAGTTCCACTTTTTTAGGTCTC
This sequence comes from Ovis aries, assembly GCF_016772045.2. NCBI lineage: Eukaryota > Metazoa > Chordata > Mammalia > Artiodactyla > Bovidae > Ovis > Ovis aries. Next base: position 190,327,052 of record NC_056056.1, on the reverse strand, counting down.
TGCCCTGGTGGCTCAGAGGCTAAAGCACCTGTCTGCAGTGCGGGAGACCTGGGTTCAATCCCTGGGTCAGGAAGATCCCCTGGAGAAGGAAAATGGCAACCCACTCCAGTATTCTTGCCTGGAGAATCCCATGGGCGGAGGAGCCTGGTGGGCTACAGTCCATAGGGTCGCAAAGAGTCGGACACGACTGGGTGACTTCACTTTCACTTTCACTTTCCTCTTCCATGGCGCTACCTTGCTTCAAGAGGTAGTGATTCTACCTTTAGCTTAAGGAGCTAAATTCTGATTGATCCAAGGCGGTCACGGCATTCTCTTTCTCCTGACTGGAGATTGATTTGTGACTAGAGATTTGATTTGTGCACCCACTTGTGACATAATTTCTACCAATACAGCATACTAGGGAAGTTTGTCTGGGGGGCTTCAGGAAAACGTTTGGCCATCCTACAATGACACAAGGAGAGACTGCCATCTTCCTTTAGATATTGTTGTTGTGACCTGGAATTGTCGCAGCTGTTGGCTCAGACTGTAAAGAATCTGTCCGCAATGCTGAAGACCCGGATTCAGTTTCTGGGTTAGGAAGATCTCCTGGAGCAGGGAAAGGCTACCCACTCCAGTATTCTTGCCTGGAGAATTCCATGGACAGGAGCCTAGTGGGCTACAGTCCACGGGTTCACGAAGAGTCAGACTAACACACACACTATGCCCACACACAGGTTGCAGGTGAAGCCAACACACAGAGAAAGGCAAAGGCAAGAGATTACAGAGAAGTGAAGCTGAACTCTGTGTTTGTAGACTACCTGACTTTAAGATCAATTTTCCTGTAAAAGTAGTTTTACCAGTAACCTTGCTTCTGAGTACTGGATGTTCCCATGTTTTCCTTTGGTGTCACAAAGCCCTTCAATAGAAAGAATCCAGTCTACTTTCTACAGTGTTCCTCCTTCCCTATTTCACCACTTCTTCTAGTTCATTATTCATTAAAACTTTCATTATCTGACTGCCTTTATTTTCAGCTGGATTCCAAGGGAAAATCCATCTGATGCTAATATTCACTAGAATGTTTCCAGGAGATAACCAATCAGGTACTGAGTGGTATTAAGTTGAGAATGACTGGGCCCCTTGGAGTGTCCCATATTCTCAATGCAGAACTTGTCAGCTGAAATAAAACTTGGATTGATCCAAGATTAGAAATCTGACAAAATGAAGAGTATTTCAGGCAATGTGGGGTGATATCTAAAGTTAGCTATTAACTCATTGTTCCTGAGGCTATCAACTTATTTATAATTCCATAAAACCATATCAACTCATTTATAATTTTATGTGGATTTTATTAACTCGAAATCTTGGAAAGCTGATCATCTATGAATGATATACAGATATTTGACTTACATTCTCAACCTGGTCTGGAAGATGAGAATTTAATATGTATGTGCTTAATAATTAATATAAAGCCTTTCCTTAAAGTCTTTTTGTTAGGGCAAAAATATGCAAAATCAATTACATTAGAAGGGAAGAAAATTATTTTCTTTAAAGGAATGCCTTAGCATATCATTTTATATAGTTCACCCTAAGGGTGGATTGTGAAGAGTAAAGCTTATTGATGGTGTGTGATTTTTTTACTCTCTAGATGGCCTGTAAATCTAAACAATTTCATTCAAATGAGGCTAGATAGCCCCATGGTCACATGATGGACTCTCAAACATAATTGGCGCCACTTAATAGAATGGTGGTTAGTACTGCAGTCTGAGAAAGGAGAACATGTGACTAAGGATCAATTTCCCCTCATCACAACTGACCGATTTTTTTTTTTCAAATCAGATTCTTCAGGGGATGCTTTGAAAACCTCAGGTCAAGTGACAGAGAAGCTGATAAATGCTTGTATGAGCATTTATGATGAAAGGATGAAAGGAGCTATTTTAAAAGTTGATTAAAAAAGAAAAGGCTGATCCTTTCATCATGGGATATTCCAGGCATCTGCTATGAGTGAAGGCAAATAGGAAATATTTTTTTTCAGACCCAACTGTGGTAGATCTACTATTCCACCAGGGATAGAGAGCCATGAAAATGGGATTATTAGTCACTGTGTACCAGCATTTGACATAGTAACTGGTACAGAGGAAATGTCCAGTTGTCACTTACTGGAAAAGTGTTAAGTGTTAGTCACTCAGTCGTGTGTGACTCTTTGTGACCCCATGGACTGTAGCCCACCAGACTCATGGAATTCTCCAGGCAAGAATACTGGAGTGGGTAGCCATTCCCTTCTCCAGGGGATCTTTCTGACCCAGGGATCAAACCCAGGTTTCCCACATTGGGGGAAGATTCTTTGCCATCTGAGCCACCAGGGAAGCCCTGCTTTTTATTAGGCTCTGATAAATAAATATATATAGTACTATTCAGGGACTAGGTACTATTCAGATACAATGATAAATAAAATAGGGCTTCTGTTCTTGGAAGAAAGACTAAAGAGTTTCAAAACAATAATCAAGACAGGAACCAAGTCACTTTGGGGGCCCAAAGCAGAAAGAAAGTAAATGCCTGGGGGAGCTTGAAGCTTCTCCATAAAGTCTAACAGTGTTACTGTCAATGGGCATTTACTGAATGCCTACTGTGTGCCAGTGGAAAGACATGGGATGCTTACACAGGCATAAGAAGGCTGGGTTGGGACAATGCCCAAAGGTTCAGTGTAATTGTAGCTTAGCCTATCTCTGGAATCCATGGGGATGTGGAGGAAAGGACCTGTGGCAGGAGAATAAAGGTAGAAGCTGGAATGAGCCATCAGGATTTCAAGGAGAGGGACGGACACAATTAAATCCTGTTTTGGAAAGTGTTTCACATGAAGAATGAATTAGTGGAGAGAGAGATTAAAAGCAGAAGAGCCAGTTAGGAGGTCTTTTTAATAACTCCTAGGAGGGAACTAAAATCATTGCCAGCGAGAAAGAAAAAAATACAGAATCCAGAACTTTTTAAATGAAATGACAGAAGTACAATCAGGAGGACCAGGTGAATGATGATTTGTGGAGGGGGAAAGGGGATTGTTGAGGATTATTCCTAGGAGATACATAAATGATTTCTTCCATAAAAACTCCTGTCTTTATGGATGTCCCTAAATCACCAAAGAGAGAACAGCATAATGAAAGAAGTACTTTATTAATAATTTATTAATAATAATAGGTAACAGATTGCAGACATGGTAGGGTACTGAGAACAGAAGAAAAGATCCTCATTAAGCTCACAAAGTGAATAATATTAAACACAACATTCCCTGAAATTCAGCACTATTTATTATTATTAACTTTACTGTAGATGTTATCAATAGTAATAAATAGCAATTGTTTAAAATAAACCTCAACTGTACACAAGTAACTGGAAGAAACATAATGATTTAAATTATGCTTCTAGATCTTCAATTAGAATTTTTCTCCTTGATTTTCAACTCTTGCCTTGAGTTTTCTGACTTAATCTTCACATATTTGGCCCCAAAGTCATATCAATGAGCATTACTAGTCATGTTTAAAAAGAAAAGGAAATAGCTAAGTCATCTGTTTTCACTTTTGATGCTGCATAGGTCTAGACAGGATGAATTTGTTTTAACAGAGTTTTGGGCTAGTAAACCATTCTGCCCTTGGAAATGTGATTTTTCAGTTGAGAATATGGTATTCTAGTATTGTCAGTGTTAAGAATGACTCAAGTTCTTTATAACTATTCGCCTATTGATATTAATAGAAACAACAATAGTATAAACATATGGTATGTTATAGTTTTAAAATGACTTTACATTTCTTATTTAACTTAGACATTTGATGTAGATAGGGAAGATAAAATTAGGTTCTTTAAAATGGAATTTAAAAGACGCTTGCTCCTTGGAAGAAAAGCTATCACAAACCTAGGCTGAGTATTCAAAAGCAGAGACATTACTTTGCCAACAAAGTTCCATGCAGTCAAAGCTATGGTTTTTCTAGTAGTCAGGTACAGATGTGAGAGTTGGACCATAAAGAAGGCTGCGTGCTCAAGAATTGATGCTTTTGAACTGTGATGCTGCAAAAAACTCTTCAGAGTCCTTTAAACAGCAAGGAGAGCCAACAAGTCAATCAAAGGAAATCAACCCTGAATATTCACTGGAAAGATTGATGCTGAAGCTGAAGCTCCAATATTTTGGTCACCTGATGTGAAGAGCTGACTCATTGGAAAAGATCCCGATGCTGGAAAAGACTGAGGGCAGGAGGAGAAGGGGGTGACTGAGGATGAGATGGCTGGATGGCATCACTGAGTCAATGGACATGAGTTTGAGTGAACTCTGGAAGATTGTGAAGGACAGGGAATCCTGATGTGCTGCAGTTCATGGGGTCTCAAAAAGTCAGACACAACTTTGTGACTGAGCAACAATAGTGTTTCCAGCTGCAGTTTACTCATTCTCATTGCAACGAAATATTTTCACTGAATAAGTATCCCACAACTTATTTATCCATTTACTGTTGATGGAAATTTGGATTGTTTTCAGGTTTTTGGCTAATGCAAATAATGCTTTTATGAACTTTCTTGAATATGTGTCCAGAAGTGCACATGTACACAGGTTAGGGTAAATGTATCTGGTAGTGAAATTGTTTAGTCACAAAATATGTACTCACTTGTTTAGCCACTAAGTCATGTCCAACTCCTTTGCAACCTCATGGACTATAGCCTGCCAGGCTTCTCTGTCCATGAGATTTCCCAGGCAAAAACACTGGAGTGACTTGCCATCTCCTTCCCAACCCAGGAATTGAACCTGTGTCTCCTGCATTAGCAGAGGGATGCTTTACCACTGAGCCACCAGGGAAGCCTGATGTACTTCTTCAGTTCAGTCGCTCAGTCGTGTCCAACTCTTTGTGACCCCATGAATCGCAGCACGCCAGGCCTCCCTGTCCATCATCAACTCCCGGAGTTCACTCAGCCTCATGTCCATCGAGTCAGTGATGCCATCCAGCCATCTCATCCTGTTGTCCCCTTCTCCTCCTGCCCCCAATCCCTCCCAGCATCAGAGTCTTTTCCAATGAGTCAACTCTTTGTATGAGGTGGCCAAAGTACTGGAGTTTCAGCTTTAGCATCATTCCTTCCAAAGAAATCCCAGGACTGATCTCCTTCAGAATGGACTGGTTGGATCTCCTGTACTTATTAGATAATGCCAAATCATTTTTCGTTAGATTATACCAACTTATACCCCTGTCAACAGCATATAAATGTTCTTGTTTTTCTTACTATTCACTATCACATTGCTATGGTTGGTCTTTAATTTTGCCCTTTTTTATGGGTGTGTAGAACTATCTCACTGTAATTTGCATTTCTTTGATTATTAGCAATGGAATTGAACACTATTTCCATTGTGTTTATTGCTATTTGGATATCTTTGCTTGTGAAGTGTCTGTTGAAATTCCATGTCCATTTTTTTCTTGGATTATCTTTCTTATTGATTTGGTAGGTGTTCTTAATGTATTTTGGATATGTTATTTGCCATTTATTTACATCACAGCTTGTTCTTTTCTGGGTTTTGGCTCCCTTTTTTACTTTCTTCTTGATGTTTTCTGATAAAAAGTCCTTACTTTTAATGTAGTCTAATGTATCAGTCTCTCCCTTTATGGCTATTGATTTTGTTTTGTTTGTTTTATAAGAGCTCTTTACCTACCTCCAAAAACATGAAGCATTTGTAGATAAAGAAATGGAGATGTAGAAAGATGGGGTGGTCTGCCAAACTTGAATTCAGATATTCTGATATCAAATTCTGCTTAATCTCCATTACAATGATGCTAATATCAATCTTTAAATTAATAATGTTTCATTTTAGAAAAATATTTATTTATTTAGCTGCATTGGGTCTTAGGTGTGGCATGCAGGATCTTAGTCGCATCATGAGGGATCTTTCTTTCATTGCAGTGCACAGACTCTCTGGTTGTGGTGAATGGGCTCAGTACTTGTGACTTGTGGGCTCTCTACTTGTGGTAAATACCCATTTTTAAATGCAAAATTACTTGTATTTATTTTAGGCACAGATCTTTCCTCATTGCATAAGATAGTATAACATTTCACGAGTATGGAAGAGCAGTGATGGTACTTAGGGATAAAAATCCATCAAGCTCCCACTAGTCCCTCCACGCCCTCAGCCAGGAGTGGGAGGATATTTTTCAAACATTTCTGACTGTGATGCTTGTAGAGCATTTTTTCAGCTGATTAAAATTCCCATACTTCTTCTAGACCCATACGTCCTCTGTCCTACACATCCAAGACCAGGTAAAATACAGTGTAATAGGAGACTTAAGTTTGTAAAGAGTATATACACTAAGCCAATAAATTGGCTCAAAAATTTTGGAGTAGCAAAGGTTATTGAACATTATAGAGAAGGATATATTATATATATTATATAAAGCAGTACCCCAGTGTGTTCCCAGTTGAATATGACTCTGCCTAAGTTTCCATAGGGATGTACAGATACATATGATATCATCTGTGTTAACAAAGATTCCACCAGATTTGAGAAGCATCCAGAGTTCCTTGTTAATACTCTGGCAACTTCCCCCAAACTTCTAAAAACTCTAGTCGCATTCCTGCTTGCTCACTGGGAGCAGGTGACTGATGCAAATCAACTCCATTACATCTCTAACATACAACAGTGTTAATTATATTTGTCATGCTGTACATTACCTCTCTGGGCTGCTCAGGTGGTGCTAGTGGTAAAGAACCCATCTGCCAATGCAAGTAGACGTGACACAGCTTCAAGCCCTGGGTCTGGAAGATCCTCTGGGAGGAGGACACTGCAACCCACTCCAGTATTCTTGCCTAGAGAATCCCATGGACAGAGAAGCCTGGTGGGCTACAGTCCATAGGGTCGCACAGTGTTGGACAGGGCTGAAGTGACAGAATGCATGCACGTTACATCTCTAGTACTTATTTATCTTATAACTGGAAGTTTGTACCTTCTGATTGCCTTCATCTAATTCCTCCTTTTCTCACCCCCCACCTCTAGTAACTACAAATTGGATCTCTTGTTCGATGACATTGCTTGCTTGTTTGTTTTTGAAATATAATTGACCTATAACACTATTTAGTTCCTGGTACATACACAGTGATTCAGTATTTCTGTACATTTCAAAATGATCACCATGGTAAGTCTAGTTGTCATCTGCCACCATACAAAGATATTACATGATTGACTATATTCCTCACACCATACATTTTATACCTGTGACTCCTTTAATTTGCTTTTTAAAATTTTTATTTTTTCTGATTCATTTATTTTGTAACTGAAAATGTGTACCTCTTGACCACCCTCATCTATTTCTCTCCCCTCACCATCTTCCCCTCTGAAAAGTGAAAGAGCTAGTTGCTCAGTCATGTCTGACTCTTTGCAACCCCATGCACTGTAGCCCCCCAGGCTTCTCTGTCTGTGGAATTCTCTAGGCGAGAATACTGGGGTGGGTAGCCATTCCCTTCTTCAGGGGTTCTTCCCCACCCAGGCATTGAACCTGAGTCTTCTGGATTGCAGGTAGATTCTTTACCATCTAAGCCACCAGAGTAGCCCATCTTCCCCTCTGGCAACAATCTATTTCCTCTCTGTATCTATGACTTTGTTTCTGTTATGTGTGTGCAATTGTTTTGTTTTTTAAGTTTGACATATAAGTGAAAGCATACAGTAGTTATCTTTCTCTGTCTGACATTTCATTTAGCATAATAACCTCTGCTGCTGCTGCTAAGTCGCTTCAGTCGTGTCCGACTCTTTGCAACCCCGTAGACAGCAGCCCACCAGGCTCCTCCGTCCCTGGGATTCTCTAGGCAAGAACACTGGAGTGGGTTGCCATTTCCTTCTCCTAATACCCTCTGAGTGAATGAGTGAGTAAAGTTGCTCACTTGTGTCTGACTCTCTGGGAGTCCATGGACTGTAACATACCAGGCTTCTCTGTCCATGGGATTTTCCAGGTAAAGGTATTGGCGTGGGTTCCCATTTCCTTCTCCAGAGGATCTCCCTGACTCAGGGATCAAACCTGGGCCTCCCACATTGCGGGCAGACGCTTTACCATCTGAGCCACCAGGGATTGTCGCAAATGGCAAGATTACATTCTTTTCAATGGCTGAGTAATATTTCATGATATGTTTATGGGTGTGTGTGTATATATATATATGTATTACATCTTCATCATCCATTTATCTATTGATGGGTGCTTATGTCACTTTCACATCTTGGCTGTTGTAAATAATGCTGCAATGAACATATGGATGCATGTATTTTTCTCAAATAACTGACTTTGTTTTCTTCAAGTGAGCACTCAGAAATGGAATTGCTGGATTGTACCATAGTTCTATTAAAATTTTCAAGAAACTTCATACTATTCTTCAGTGTTTGCACCAATTTACATTTCCATCAAGGGGGCATAGGGTTCCATTTTCTTCATATGCTCACCAGCATTTGTGCTTCTTCCAGCCCAGAGTTTCTCATGATGTACTGCATATAAGTTAAATAAGCAGGGTGACAATATACAGCCTTGACGTACTCCTTTTCCTATTTGGAACCAGTCTGTTGTTCCATGTCCAGATCTAACTGTTGCTTCCTGACCTGCATATAGGTTTCTCAAGAGGCAGGTCAGGTGGTCTGGTATTGCCATCTCTCTCAGAATTTTCCACAGTTTATTGTGATCCGCACAGTCAAAGACTTTGGCATAGTCAATAAAGCAGAAATAGATGTGTTTTTTTTTTTAACTCTCTTGCTTTTTCCATGATCCAGCAGATGTTGGCAATTTGATTTCTGGTTCCTCTGCCTTTTTAAAAACCAGTTTGAACATCTGGAAGTTCACGGTTCACGTATTGCTGAAGCCTGGCTTGGAGAGTTTTGAGCATTACTTTACTAGCTTGTGAGATGAGTGCAATTGTGCAGTAGTTTAGTACAGAAAAAACAAACACAAAAAATAAAGAAAACATTTTTAATCTTGCAATGAAAAGTGAAAATCTGTTACCAAGTTAGGTCTGACTCTTTTGTGACCCCATGGCCTGCAGCCTGCAAGGTCCATGGGATTTCCCAGGCAACAATACTGGAGTGAGTTGCCATTTCCTTCTCCAAGGGGTCTTCTTGACCTAGAGATTGAACCCATGTCTCCCACTTGGTAGGTGGGAACAATTCTTTACCGCTAAGCCACCAATCTTATAGTGTACTACCCTGAAAAGTACAGTAGTGCCAGCTACATCTCTGCTGCTTTTATACTTGCTTTTGGACATCCTGGGCTTGAAATAAAGGTACTGTATTACTGTACTCTACACAGTACTGTACAGTAAAGTACACAAAAGGGCCACCACTTGTAAAGGATGCATGCATGTGACAATGTATTTTAGACATGTGAACTAATTTATGTGATTAGACACGCGAAGGCGTACTTGCATCTTCGAAAGTTCAAAAATTTATGGTTTTGTATGTGGGGGAGTTACTGTACACCTCTCACTCTTTTAAAAATAATTTTATTATTTATGTGTCTAGTTTTGGCTGTGCTGGGTGTCCACAGCTGCATGGACATTCTCTAGCTGCAGTGAGCCGGGTTTCTCCTAACAGTGGCTTCTCTTGTGGAATGGGGGCTCTAGGGTGTGGGGGTTTTGGTAGTTGTATCACATGGGCTCAGTAGTTGCAGCCCCTGGGCTCTAGAGCTCAGGCTCAATAGTGGTGGCGTTCAGGTTAGTTGCTCTGCGGAATGTGGGATCTCTTGCATTGGCAGGCAGATTCTTTACCACTGAGCCACAAGAAGTAGGGAAGCTCCTACCTCTCACACTTTTATCACCATCCCTAAGAGAAAAGGGCTCAGAAAGATTCTGCTCATCTGGGAAAAATTCCTAAACAAGTGTCTTTTATTGAGATCTCAGTCGACCTTACTACCAGGACCATCAGTTCTATTTCCTTGCATCCACTGGATCTCTCAGGACCCAACCACTAGCTATCCTGCCCCTTATTTATTAGGGCATGCTGTGTGCTTCTGCTGGGGTAGACTTTCTTTCTTCTACAAAGTGTTCTATTCAGCTGGTTAGATTTCCCAGAGCAAGACATGTCACCCTATTTGCTGTTTGGTTTACCCACTCACAAAGAAATCTGACCTTTAGAAATTTTGGTTAATCAAGTGAGAGAATGACTTCTTAGAGTTAAGATTTTAAAGTCCCCTTTCCCTGGGTATGTTTCTTTCTGATTTGAAGCTGTTCATGGACTTCTTTGCTCTTCTATCCCCAGAAATCAGAAAGATTGTTTGGAGAAGGTTACCATTAATGCCTAGCTTTCAGGTCCCCTACCCCATATGATCTCTTACTCTGCTGGTGAAAAACAAGTTGAGCTCCTTCTTGTCTTGAATGGTCATTTTCCTTTACCTTTTGAAGCGGAATGTTTGCAAGAAGCAAGTTTCACCACTAGTCTACAACTCCTGCATGTTGGCTGGTAATCCCTTCCACTCTTGAATAGATTCCCCAAAGCTTCTATTAAATTGAGTTTCTATTATCCACACCAGGCATTTTCTTCCCTCCTTTGTTGGAAGATTGGAAGAGGACAAACTAATCTACCATCTTATCTCTCAACTGGGCTTCACAGGTGCTATTAGTGGTGAAGGATCCACTTGCCAATGCAGGAAACATAAGAGACAGGGGTTCAGTCCCTGGGTGGGGAAGATCCCCTGGAGGAGGGCATGGCAATTCACTCCAGTATTCTTGCCTGGAGAATCCCATGGACAGAGGAGCCTGGTAGGCTACAGTCCACAAAGTCACAAAGAATCAGACACCGCTGAAGTGACTTAGCACGCAGCATGCATGCATCTCTCAACTAGTGTCCAACCAAAAGTCCCTGACATCAGCAGATGTGCTGAGAATGAGCTGGGATTTTGGTAAGCTATAAGTCTCTCTCTATTTGACATTCCTCTTGGATTTCTTGGCTCCACACTTCTGTGCCTTATTATCTATCAGTGTGTGACAATTCATCCTCAAATTTAGCACTTAAAACAGCAAACAGCATTATCTCACATAGTTCTGAGGGTCAGGAATCTGGATTGAGTTAGCTGGGTTGTTCTGGCTCAAGCTTTTGTATGAGGTTGCAGTCTGATAATGGTTAAGGCTTCAGTCTCTGAAGTCTTAACTGGGGCTGAGGAATTTGCTTTCAAGCCCATTCATGATTGTTGACAGGTAGCCTTATTTCCATACCACACTGGCCTTTCTGTTGGGCTACTCATGATGTGACTTCTTCCAGAGAAAGTGATACATGAATAAAGATAGATAGAAAGGTAGGTGTATGAATAGATGGATAGATAATCTCCCAAGATGAAAGCAGACTTAAAAAAATTTGTTTTTAATTTTATTTATTTGGCTGTACCAAGTCTTAGTTGTAGCATGCAAGATCTAGCTCCCTGACCAGGGGTCAAATATGGGACCCCTGGATTGGGAGCATGAAGTCTTAGCCACGGGACAACCAAGGAAGTCCCTGAAATCTTTTTATAAGCTAATCTCAGAAGGGACATGCCATCACTTTTTACAGAATGCTATTGGTCACGAAGCCTATTTTGGTGTAATATAAGAGGGAACTATACAAAGGTATGAATACCAGGAAGTGAGGTTCATAGGGGGCAATCTTAGAGGTTCCTACCATTATTAAGATCATGGCATCTGGTCCCATCACTTCATAGCAAATAGATGGGAAAACAATGGAAACAGTGGCAGACTTTATTTTTGGGGGCTCCAAAATCACTTCAGATGGTGACTGCAGCCATGAAATTAAAAGACTCTTACTCCTTGGAAGAGCTATGACCAACCTAGACAGCATAATACAAAGCAGAGACATTACTTTTCCAGCAAATGTCTGTCTAGTCAAAGTTATGGTTTTTCCAGTAGTCGTGTATGGATGTGAGAGTTGGACTATAAAGAAAGCTTTTTTTGAAGGTTTTGAACTGTGGTGTTGGAGAAGACTCTTGAGAGTCCCTTGGACAGCAAGGAGATCCAACCAGTCAATCCTAAAGGAAATCAGTCCTGAATATTCATTGGAAGGACTGATGCTAAAGCTGAAACTCCAATATTTTGGCCACCTGATGCGAACAGCCAACTCATACATTTACCCTTGATGCTGGGAAAGATTGAAGGCGGGAGAAGGGGATGACAGAGGATGAGATGGTTGGATGGCATCACTGACTCGATGGACATGAGTTTGAGTAAGCTTCGGGAGTTGGTGATGGACAGGGAAGCCCAGTGCACTGCAGTCCATGGGGTCGCAAAGAGTCGGACACTACTGAGTGATTGAACTGACTGACCATATGCCAGCCACCCTCTCTACTGACAGCATCCTTGGAAGTCTTGCTGAAAGGGCCAGGCCCCCTGACCCCATGATCTCTGTATTGGTTAGTCCCTTGGTGTTTTTTCTAACAGCTCTCTCCTCTCCCCATTACAATGGCCTTTTCCTTAGCAGCAAATATCTGCCCTTTGGCAACATGCAGTCCAGTATTATGGTAGACTTTTCTAACTTTTATTCCTAAATGTCTACATTTAGCCTGAAGTTAAGGCTTACTCAAATGCAAAGATGCTTGGATGCCCCCAGCTCGTCCCCCAATTTTCAGTCATATCTGCGAAACCTCATTAGTTTATGGAAACATCTCATTCACAACAGGGCTAAATGCTCCAATTGTACCTGCTAGGTAAAATCTCTTTCCTTAAACTGGTAGAACTCACTGAGGGTTGGTACAGAGCATTATTGCAGTGGGTCATTAAGTTCCTCTTTTCCCTCTTGGAAGTCTCTTACTGATATTTGTTTTTTGTTACCATCCTAGTGTAAAAGCCTTGAAACATCATCTTCAAAATTCTCACCCTTTCTTACTCTTTATCATCTTTAAAGGTCTAACAAATCTGTAACTGTCAAACAAAATTTTCCTAAAAGTCTGAGCTGTTACATAGAAAGTGAACACTTAAAGTAAAAAAAAACTTAGAAAATCTAGCCTACATAGTTGTTTAGAGAATTTCACTTGTCCATCACTATGAAGTGCCAGTCCACTCATCCTTAGCCTCCTTCATGCATCCACAGGGAAAAGGCTTCTGTTAATCCCAGCTAGTAGGACCTATTTTTGACACCTGGATTTTTTTTTTTTTCACCATCTAGCCAGAATGGAGATAGAACTCTTTTCTCCTACCTACCTAGAGGTTACCTCTATTTTTTCTGCTTCAGGAATTTTCTCTTCGTGAAAATTCTCCAACCCTTAAGGAGAAAGAATCCTTCCAAATCTAAAAAATTATCCCTCTGTCCTTGTCAGGCTTAACATAACTATTTCTCAACAAGTGCAATAGCCTGAAATTCACATAAGTGTTGCAGAAATTTAAAGTTGTTTTCTTACAACTCCTACCATGATCAATTATTTTAATTATTGATGTGATTTCAGCTCAATTCAACTGGTGCTGAGAGAATAATTCCCAGAGGAAATTAGAACATGGCTAAAACAAACGCTTTCATAGAAGTCTTATTTCATATAGTTTCTCCTACAAAGAAAGGCATTCAACTTAACGTGTGTATGTGTGTGCTCAGTCACTCAGCTATGTCTGACTCTTTGTGACCCCGTGGACAGTAGCCTGTCAGGCTCCTCTGCCCATGGAATTTTCCAGACAAGAATACTGGAGTGAGTTGCCATTCCCTTCTCCAGGGGATATTCCTGACCCAGGGATCAAACCTCATCTCCTGCATGGCAGGTGGGATTCTTTACCACTGCACCACCTTGGAGGCCCTTATTTAACATGACATCCTTTCAAAAGTGACATATGGATTCCAGATTCATTTCCAATCGCATGGTTTAACTCTGGCTTATTTCCCTGGTTTGCAATAGGTATTAAAATGTATCTAGGTATTAAAAAGGGCTGAAGGTGTTGGAGGATAGGCTGTAATCACAGAGTCCCTCTTGCTATGAAGAGTTATCCACAAAATGTATCTTTCCTCTGCAAAATACCTGTCGTTCAAAGTACGCACGTGAACTGTGTCAGGATTCTCTACCTGGGATGGTAAGAGGATTTCCTGTCAGGTGCCTGGAGGTACTTTGAGGAATGATAAGGTTACATTCATGATCAGTAGCAAAGAGTCTATGACTGGTCACAAATTTCTGCATTGGAGTATGAATGGTTTTATGTACCCAGGTACCATGAATACAACATGCCCATCCTAAAAACACTGTTTGGTGGGTTCTGGGTTTCTCCCACACTTTAACCATCAGCCCATTTGGCCACATATGCAAGATGCCTAGTCCCAAAGATCTTTAGGAAAATGTTTCTATGTATTCCCTCCCCCAGACCTTGGAAGGTGAACTCAAGGAGTTCTTTTGGTTGACAAGAACAAAATTTCTGTTTTACACTCTTTTTGGTGAAATAGCCTTTCACCAAAAGGTTAAAATCACATAGCTAAACTGAAAACCTTGAAAGAATTTATGAAACTGCTACAAATATCCAATAACATACACTAAACGTGAAGCAAAATTTATTTGTAAAGAAGCTCAGGAAGACAATAGATGTCTCTTAAAGTAAAGCGGAAAAAAAAACCTTCCCAACACGATTTTATAAAACAAATATTTTAGGCATTCATGAGAACTAGTTCTGGAAGCTTGTGTAAAGAAAAGACATATTCTTTTCCAGCACCCACATAGCTGTAGCTACCCTGTCAACAGTCTCTAGAGTTCACATAATTGGCCCCAAGATTTTCAAATACTTTAGCCAAATCCCTGGAGTAAAATATTTGCCATTTAAATGTTCTTTGCTTCTTTCAGTCATGTCTCTTTCTCAATACCTTACTTGCTTCTTTGTCTAACAATTAATCTTACTGATCTATGTAACCACCAGTTTGTTTGTTTTTTTTCTCTTTTAAGATGAACACACAGTTCAAATGATGAGCATATCTTTAAGGGTAAAGAAGAGTTTCTGTGATTTAAGACATGCTATATTGTTCAATGTTAAGGATCTTTATATGTATATGTATGGTATATGTATGGTACAGGAAGAAAAACATCTTTCTATACATTTGAAGCTGAAAAGGAGTTAAGAGTAATTAATGATTACACCCTTTTAGTAATGAGCTAACATTTAAAGTAGCATAAATAACTTAGGCAATTTTTCAATCCCATAAGTATTTGCTAAATATCTACTCTGCATATTGTACCAAATAATGAGACTATAAAGATTAATAAAACAGAATCTCTGCCTTGAAAAATGTACAACCTCATGAAAAAGAGACACAAGTGTAATTTCTTATTTTTCTGTAATAATTAAGTAATATGGGATTATGACTAAATGGGCATACTCTCATCCACAAAGAAGCATGGTTGTAGATCTTTTAAAAATAGAAGTTAAAAAATAATCTCTTCTATAAAGCTAAAGTAGAAATGGAAAAGGATTGAGGCATTTATATTTTGTATAACAGCAGTCATATTTTATATTTCACAGTATATGAAACATCACTCTGTTGGGTTATTATGATCCCACATAAAGAAATTGAATCTCGTAAACGTTCTTATATTCCTAGAAAGCCACATAGCTAGTAAGAGTTAGAACCAGGACTCAACCTCAATATTGGTGCTCCAAGTTCAGGTATGCCATATATGCAAGTCATTTTCCTCTATATCCATAAAGGACTTCCCTGGTGGCTCAGACGGAAAATCGTCTGCCTACAATGTGGGAGACCCGGGTTCAATTCCTGAGTTGGGAAGATCCCCTGGAGAAGGAAATGGCAACCCACTCCAGTATTCTTGCCTAGAAATCCAAGCATCTTTGATGCCCAGGACAGCCCCACATACAATTCAGTAACTCCATTTCCTAAATTATTTCATGCTTTTTCCTGAGAAAGAGAAATGACTCTGTAAAGTAACTACACAAGCCTGCTGCTGCTGCTGCTAAGTCGCTTCAGTCGTGTCTGACTCTGTGCGACCCCATAGACGGCAGCCCACCAGGCTCCGCCACCCATGGGATTCTCTAGGCAAGAACACTGGAGTGGGTTGCCATTTTCTTCTCCAATGCGTGAAAGTGAAGTCGCTCAATCATGTCTGACTCTTAGTGACCCCATGGACTGCAGCCCACCAAGCTCCTCTGTCCATGGGATTTTCCAGGCAAGAGTACTTACCCAGCTTTTAAACACTACATGTGGTTACTGGTGGGAGCTGTGTAATCTGCTCTGAAGGTATCTAAGAACACCACTAATTCTCAGATGCTCAGGAAAATTTCTTAATATAGTTCTGCCTGAAGGTTGAAGAATAGGACCAGTAACTTCAAAATCCTTATAATAACATGATTTAGGGAAAGGGCAATAAAAACTTTTTATCCTAAGTAGAAGCAAAACATTGAATGTCTAGATTGCTGGTCAATAATGAACAGGATGAACTTTACTTTGTGTAACCTTGTAAAATAGAGGCATTTATCTCAAACTTTTTTTCTGCTATTATTAAATTCTAGAGCTGGAGACCTGTGACAAATAACCCAGACCTTTCTATATTGTAGCAGCCAACTTTCCCCTAAGGAAAATAGCTTTAAGCTTCGAAGACAAAAATAAAAAGTGATCAGGTATGAAATTTTCACTAACATTTCTTACCAACTGGAATATATAGCTAACCTACTATATTTAGAATCTGTGCAAGACACTAGGGGAATCCAGAGAAGGATAAGACACTACGCTTGTAATTGAGCCAAGTGTAGCAATTTTATTGGGATCAACTTTGATTCGCCAAATGGCAAGGAATCTGCATGATGCTTTTGCAGTTCTAATTAAAACTCCCCAGAGTCCTTTCTTTAAGTCTCAGCCCTAATTCATTTCCAGACAGCCCTGCAGTTTTGAGGCGATTTGTATAGCTTCCACGAAAAACATGGAGAGAACTCTTAGCAATCAGATGTCTTGTATAAATGCAATTCATAGATTAAATTAGAGAAAAAAGTATCAAAAGAACACTGAGGAAGGAACCATGAAATGGTCCTAAACCGTACAATGTTCATAACACATATGGGTGCTTAGTTGCTCAGTTGTGTCCAACTTTGTGACCCTGTGGATTGTAGTCTGCCATATTCCTCTGCCCGTGGGGGTTCTTCAGGCAGAATACTGGAGTGGGTTGCCATTTCCTTCTCCAGAGCTTCTTCTCAACCCAGGGATCAAACCCGGGTTTTGATCCTGCACTGCAGACAGATTCTTTACAGTCTGAGCCACCAGGAAACCCCGTAACACATATACACACTTGATAAATATTCATAGATTAAATAAAGGTGTTCTGTCAGATACTAATGGAGGTGACCAAGGTAAGGAAAGCATGTTTCTTTCTCTCTGGAGGTTCATCTCTCATGGGGGACAGGGACACACAATGTGTTAACAAGATGGACTTGCTATGTGAGAGTCCTGAACTGATCCCAGCTTGCAGTTCTGACCCACAGCAGAGGTCACGGTCAACACTGCATTAATAGCGGTCCTGAGTCTCTGAACTTTGCTCAACGTCATTCCTGATCTGCTCATCTAACGACTGTCAGCCTTGAACCTCCTCACACATCAATGCATTTCATTCCTGACCTGTCTGGCATTACATGCTGGTACTGTCTGTTGGTGTCTAGCTTCACTTGGACTGATAACCTTAGCTGGAATTGCTGACCTTGGCACTGCCCCAGCAAATGTTTAGGAGACAGCATGGTGATTATTTAAGAGGGCAGACTCTTGGACTTCCCTGATGGTACAGTAGGTAATAATCTACCTGCCATTGCTGAGAATGTGGGTTCGATCCCTGGTCCAGGAAGATTCTGCATGCTGTTGAGCAACTGAGCGTGTGTGCCACAACTCATGCCCCAGAGCCCTGTGCTCTGAAACAACAGAAGCCTTTGCAATGAGATGACTGCACACCAGAACTAGAGAGAAACCCCCCAGGTTAATGACAATTAGGGAAAGCCCGAATCCAGCAACAAAGACCCAGCACAGCCAAAAAGAAAATTAATTAATTAATTATTTTTTAAAAAGAAAGAAGAGAGCACAGACTTAACTTTCTGGGGCCATCTGGAAGCTTGGCTCTGCTATTTATTAGTTCTTTGACCTTGGGCTCATAAGTATGTTTTTTTAAGATTTTTTTTTGATGTGGACAATTTTTAGAGTCTTTATTGAATTTGTACACCATTGCTTCTGTTTTATGTTTTGTTTTTTGGCCAAGAGGCATGTTGGATCTTAGTTTCCTGACCAGGGATCAAACTGACACCCCTTACATTGGAAGACAAAATCTCAACCACTGGACAGTCAGGGAAGTCCCAACTGATTTTTTTTTTTATGTCTTGGTTTCTTAATCCTTTGAATCAGGATTTTAATAGTACCTAACTCACAGGGTCCTTATTTCTTTGTTAAATAAATGTTACCTCCTTGTGGTTTCCTCTCAGGACCATTTCACCAAAGCAGACAACAGGTTGCACGATTCTATGGCCTAATTGGGTCCTAGGACATGCTAGCTGACAAAGACCATGGAGTGAGTGAAGGTAAGGAGATGGAGGAAGAAAGGATGTCCAATTAAGAGTCCAGTGTGGCTAAGGCAGAGGGCTCAGGGGCTGCAGATGTAGTACTGATTTTAGAAGGCTGAAAAGGACCTGTTTTTGGAGTAACTCAAATACCAAAATTTGGAGTTTCTAATCTATTCTGTTTGCTATGACCAGTGCGTTCTCTTGGCGAAACTCTATTAGCCTTTGCCCTGCTTCATTCCGTACTTCAAAGCCAAATCTGCCTGTTACTCCAGGTGTTTCTTGACTTCCTACATTTGCATTCCAGTCCCCGATAATGAAAAGGACATCTTTTGTGGGTGTTAGTTCTAAAAGGTCTTGTAGGTCTTCATAGAACCGTTCAACTTCAGCTTCAGTGTTGCTGGTTGGGGCATAGACTTGGATTACCGTGATACTGAATGGTTTGCCTTGGAAATGAACAGAGATCATTCTGTCATTTTTGAGATTGCGTCCAAGTACGGCATTTCGGACTCTCATTGACTATAATGGCTACTCCATTTCTTCTAAGGGATTCCTCCCCACAGTAGTAGATATCATGGTCATCTGAGTTAAATTCCCCCCTTTCCAGTCCATTTTAGTTTGCTGATTCCTAGAATGTCGATGTTCACCCCTGCCATCTCCTGTTGGACCACTTCCAATTTGCCTTCATTCATGGACCTAATATTCCAGGTTCCTATGCAATATTGCTCTTTATAGCATTGGACCTTGCTTCTATCACCAGTCACATCCATAGCTGGGTATTGTTTTTGCTTTGGCTCCATCCCTTCATTCTTTCTGGAGTTATTTCTCCACTGATCTCCAGTAGCATATTGGGCACCTACCAACCTGAGGAGTTCCTCTTTCAGTGTCCCATCTTTCTGCCTTTTCCTACTGTCCATGGAGTTCTTGAGGCAAGAATACTGAAGTGGTTTGCTATTCCCTTCTCCAGTAGACCACATTCTGTCAGACCTCTCCACCATGACCCGCCCATCTTGGGTGGCCCCACACGGCATGGTTTAGTTCCATTGAGTTAGACAAGGCTGTGGTCCGTGTGATCAGATTGGCTAGTTGTCTGTGATTGTGGTTTCAGTCTGTCTGCCTTCTGATGCCCTCTCTCAGTGACTACCATCTTACTTGGGTTTCTCTAACCTTGGATGTGGGGTATCTCTTCACTGCTGCTCCAGCAAAGCAGAGCCACTGCTCCTGACCTTGCACGTGGGGTAACTCCTCTCAGCCACTCCTGCACCACGGAGCAGCTGAGACTTTACACATGGACATCACCAGATGGCCAACGCTGAAATCAGATTGATTATATTCTTTGCAGCCAAAAATGGAGAAGCTCTATACAGTCAGCAAAAACAAGACCAGGAGCTGACTGTGGCTCAGATCATGAATGCCTTATTGCCAAATTCAGACTTAAATTGAAGAAAGTAGGGAAAACCACTAGACCATTCAGGTATGATCTAAATCAAATCCCTTATGATTATACAGTGGAAGTGAGAAATAGATTAAAGGGACTAGATGTGATAGACAGAGTGCCTGATGAACTATGGATGGAGGTTTGTGACACTGTACAGGAGACAGAGATCAAGACCATCCCCAAGGAAAAAAAAAATGCAAAAAGGCACAATGGCTGTCTGAGGAGGCCTTACAAATAGCTGTGAAAAGAAGAGAAGCAAAAAGCAAAGGAGAAAAGGAAAGATATAAGCATCTGAATGCAGTTTTCCAAAGAATAGCAAGAAGAGATAAGAAAGGCTTCCTCAGCGATCAATGCAAAGAAATAGAGGAAAACAACAGAATGGGAAAGACTAGAGATCTCTTCAAGAAAGTCGGAGATATCAAGGGAACATTTCATGTGAAGATGGGCTCGATAAGGACAGAAATGGTATGGACCTAACAGAAGCAGAAGATATGAAGAAGAGGTGGCAAGAATACACAGAAGAATCGTACAAAAAAGAGCTTCACTCACCTAGAGTCCGACGTCCTGGAATGTGAAGTCAAGTGGGCCTTAGAAAGCATCACTACGAACAAAGCTAGTGGAGGTGATGGAATTCCAGTGGAGCTGTTTCAAATCCTGAAAGATGATGCTGTGAAAGTGCTGCACTCAATATGCCAGCAAATTTGGAAAACTCAGCAGTGGCCACAGGACTGCAAACGTTCAGTTTTCATTCCAATCCCAAAGAAAGGCAATGCCAAAGAATGCGCAAATTACTGCACAATTGCACTCATCTCACATGCTAGTAAAGTAATGCTCAAAATTCTCCAAGCCAGGCTTCAGCAATACATGAACTGTGAACATCCAGATGTTCAAGGTGGTTTTAGAAAAGGCAGAGGAAGCAGAGATCAAATTGCCAACATCCGCTGGATCATGGAGAAAGCAAGAGAGTTCCAGAAAAACATCTATTTCTGCTTTATTGACTATGCCAAAGCCTTTGACTGTGTGAATCATAATAAACTGTGGAAAATTCTTCAAGGGATAGGAATACCAGACCAGTTGACCTGCCTCTTGAGAAAATCTGTATGCAGGTCAGGAAGCAGCAGTTAGAGCTGAACATGGAAAAACAGACTGGTTCCAAATAGGAAAAGGAGTATGTCAAGGCTGTGTATTGTCACCCTGCTTATTTAACTTCTATGCAGAGTGCATCATGAGAAACGCTGGCTTGGAAGAAGCACAAGCTGGAATCAAGATTGGCAGGAGAAATAGCAATAACCTTAGATATGCAGATGACACCACACTTATGGCAGAAAGTGAAGAGGAACTAAAAAGCCTCTTGAAGAAACTGTAAGAGGAGAGTGAAAAACTTGGCTTAAATCTCAACATTCAGAAAACGAAGATCATGGCATCTGGTCCCATCACTTCATGGCAAATAGATAAGGAAACAGTGACAACAGTGGCTGACTATTTTTCTGGGCTCCAGAATCACTGCAGATGGTGATTGCAGCCATGAAATTAAAAGACATTTACTCTTTGGAAGGAAAGTTATGACCAACCTAGATAGCATATTAAAAAGCAGAGACATTACTTTGTCAACAAAGGTCAGCCTAGTCAAGGCCATGGTTTTTCCAGTATTCATGCATGGATGTGAGAGTTGGACTATAAAGAAAGCTGAGCACTGAAGAATTGATGCTTTTGAACTGTAGTGTTGGAGAAGATTCTTGAGAGTCCCTCGGACCTCAAGGAGATCCAACCAGTCCATCCTAAAGGAGATCAGTCCTGGGTGTTCATTGGAAGGACGGATGTTGAAGCTGAAACTCCAGTACTTTGGCCACCTGATGTGAAGAGCTGACTCATTTGAAAAGACCCTGATGCTTGGAGGGATTGGGGGCAGGAGGAAAAGGGGATGACAGAGGATGAGATGACTGGATGGCATCACCAACTCAATGGACATGAGTTTGGGTGAACTCCGGAAGTTGGTGATGGACAGGGAGGCCTGGCGCTCTGGTTCATAAGGTTGCAAAGAGTCGGACACGACTGAGGGATTAAACTGAACTGAACTGAATCTATTCTGTAAACCGTGTGTCATCACAAAATTACCTTGGTATCTAGAAAGAACCATAGTGGTAGTGAGAAGGATGATGGAAAGGAGACTGGGAGGTTGTTTGAGCAAGAAAATATTTTTCATAAAGTTGTAAGGGTCTGGGAAAGTGATGCGACTCGACACTAAGGTGGTGACCAGGTCAGTGACATTGAGAAAGAAAATGCTCAGAGAAGAAACGATATTTGGAAGGAAAACTATAAAAGGAAAATGAAGAAAAACTATTTGCATGTCTGTTATAAGTGAGGCATGTTCAAGGTGGTTTGTAAAACATCTCATTTGATTGGTGCAAGGTGTGCGTGCTAAGTCACTTTAGTTTGACCTGACTCTTTGTGACCCCATGGACAATGTCCTCCCAGGCTCCTCTGTTCATAGGATTCCCCAGGTAAGAATACTGGAGTATGTTGCTGTGCCCTCCTCCAGGGATCTTCCTCCTCCAGGTGTGCAATGTATAGGTTGGGTAAATACAGATTCTTGATTAATTCAGATGAAGAAACTCAGGGAGATTAAGCTCTTAGCCTGAGGTCACAGTTCAATGTGGAAGAAGAGAAATTCAACTTGACCCAGTTTGATTCCTAAGACTTTTCCTCCACCCCCCACTGATTAAGTTCATGGAGGAAATGAGAGAAAAGGAGTTGAATATGCTTGCAAAAGCTCCTGATGGCTGGAAATGCATTAACTGAGGTGAGCAAGTTTCAGAGATGGGATGATTCCTTAAGCTTTGATTTTAAAATTTAAATTGTTTTGGAGTGTAGAGGTGTGTTGCAGACAACTGGGAATTCAGGTGCTGAAACAGGAGAGAGGTCAGCATTGAAAGCATAGCTTTTGAAATCATTTTCCAAAAGGTGAAAGAGTTGAGATAAGCTCTCCAAAAGAGCACAAAAGAGTAAGATAAATGAGGGTCATGAAGGACCCTTGGTGGCAATTCATTTAATGAGCAGAAGAGAAGGAAAAGCCTGGGAAGTGAGGTGAAAGGTCAGATGAAGGAGTCCAAGACCTCAAGGAACAGAATTTCAGCAGAAAGTAGATGGTCAAGCGTGTCAGATGTTGCTGATATCAAGACAGGGTAAGAAAACAGGAAAGGCCAGTGGATTTGGAAGCCACCGAGCCCTTTGGGAGAACCATCTCAGGAGAGTGGAAGGAGCAAACCCAGATTTGAAAGTGAAGGGTTGGTAATGAAGAAAAGCAAGTGGGACATTAGGACAGGGATGGGGAAAATAGAACAAGTTTATCGGTTGAGGAGAAGTCAAGCAGCAAAAGTGATTGGTGGGACTTCACTGATGGAGAACAAAGCCCTAGAGAAGATGGAAGAGGATGAGATCAGGTGTGGGTGAGGAGTCCTCCCTGGATGGAAAGTAAACCCCTTTCTCTTGAGAGATCTAAAGTAATTCATGGTGAAGGGCAGGATGTGAAGGAAGCCCGGGTTGCCTGATCTCTGCTTCTTCAATAAAGTAGACGCAAATAATAATCTGCTGAAGTTGAACAGCTTGTGGGCACACTGAGAGGACAGGAAAAGAAAGAGTAATCCAAGCCCTGCTGTTTCACCAGCCACAGTTCTTTTAAGCAATCCATTGTGTGTGTGTGTGTGTGTGTGTTAGTGCTCATATGTGTCTGACTCTTTGTGACCCCGTTGATGGTAGCACGCCAGGTCCTCAGTCTATAGAATTCTCCAGGCAAGAATACTGGAGTGGGTGACCATTCCCTTCTCCAGGGAACCTTCCTGACCCAGAGATTGAACCTGGGTCTCCTGCACTGTGGGCTGATTCTTTACCATTTGAGCCACCAGGGAAGTGGGAACATCCCACTGTAAACATCGTGTTTCTCTTTTCTGCTTTTTGTTGGCTTGTTTTTGGTTGCTCTTTATTGGCATCTGCAAACAGCAGGTTTCCAGCTCTTTAAAGTGTTCTAATTTTCTCCTAGGACTTATGAAATGTATCTAACGTTCTTCAGAAAAAGTGAAAATTCCAAAAGAAGATACAATTGTAGCAAAACAGTAAATAAATAAATAAATAAGATATAATGACAACTCTTGCCATAAAACTACTGAAATTAACCCCAATGAGACTTTTTTTTTTCCTTTTTTGGTGAATTCCTGAAAGTGATAGTTAAATCATTTACCTAAGCTTTGTGTTAGATGACCAGCATGAAAGACATATCTTTACTTTAAGTGATTGTTCCTCGCATTGCATTTGCCCCATTTCAAGAAGAGAGCATCTAGTACAGTGTAAGTAACAACACGGCTGTTGATAACAATAATAGAAACATTCCCAGTTCTCCCAAACTGTAGGTCAGAGATTGAACTTCAAAGGCAAGAAGATGAACTTTATGTGGAATGGGATGAATTTCAGCCCACTGCCTGCAAAGAGCTCCCCACTTTTCCATTTTTCTAGAGAGATGATTGGTATGATGAGAAGTCTCAGGATTTTCCTGCATGTAGAGAAAGAGTTGGTATGTGGCTGCTCTGGTTCAATTCTCATAGCTCTCTGAGGAACACAGAAAGGAGCAGGCTCCACGAGCTGTCTCAGCCAAAAATCTCAGGAGAAAATCTGAGAGGAGGATGGTGAAATTAAAGCCTTCCTGTGCAGCGCATTTGCAATGTGGCTGAAAGAACTGTTCTGAATATCACTTTTCTTTGTTACAACACGTTTCATCTAAGGAGCTCTGACATCTCTGGCCTCCAGAGAATTCTCACTATGTGGATGAGCACAGTAGCAAGCACAGGGCAGAAAAATCACCCAGGCAGTCTTTCAGTTTGCTTAGTAAAGGCAGTGTGTTGAATCACATCTTACATTTGGCCTCTTCAAAATGTTTTCCCTGAAGGAATTATTTCCCCAGGTGTTATGGACTGTTTACGAGGTGATAGGCTCTATGTTATGTATTTGCGTGTGCGTTCAGTTGCTTCAGTCGTGTCCGACTCTGTGCGGCCCTGTGGGCCTGCCAGTCTCCTCTGTCCGTGGGATTCTCCAGGCACGAATGCTAGGGTGGGTTGCCTGCCCCCCTCCAGGGGATCCTCCCCACCCAGGGATCGAACCCATGTCTCTTAGGTCTACTTGCATGGGCAGGTGGGTTCTTTACCAAGAGCACCAGCTGGAAAGCCCATGTTGTGTATCTATTAATACATAAATTACCTTGTTTAATATTATCAACAATGCTGAAAGGTAGCTTTTCTTGCCTCTGTTTTATAAATGAAGACACCAACTGTCTGGAAAATAGGTAACTTCCCCAAGATCATTCAGCTAGAAAAATGCGGAAGTGAATTTTGAGTATAGATTGTATGGACACAAAGCCCATGGTCTTTACACTGTGGTGGTGGTGGTGGTGGTTTAGTCACTTTAAGTCATGTCAGACTCTTGTGATGCCATGGACTATAGCCTGCCAGGCTCCTCTGTGCCTGGGATTCTCCAGGCAAGAATGCAGTAGTGGGTTGCCGTTTCCTTCTCCAGGGATCTTCCCCACCCAAGAATCATACCTGGGTCTTCTGCGTTGCTTTACACTGTAGGAAGCTACTTCTCCATGGATCCCTACTCTCACTCACACATATACTATCCCCGTCTCTCCCTCTCCACCAGAGGTAGTTTCATTTTCTGCTTTTGTTTAAAAAATTTTTTGATTTTCAGTAAATTTATGCTTAAAAAGTATACTGAAAAATAGAGTTCCATAATTTGATTTCTGAGAAGTAATCAACCAGTATTACAGTGTTCTTTTTCTATTAAATTTTATGGGTCAAAATATATATGTAATAATGTACTTGGAGAAAAATTAGAAAATATATAAACATTTATAATTTAGGATCCACTAAGACCTGGTTTCAAACCAGGTTTCAAAATATTCAGCCAAAATTTACTATGTGGCTTTAGTTTCTGACTTAACCTTGGTTTTTGAAAGCCAAAATACCTGATTCCATAATGTAGCATCAGTAACACAAACAAAGTATGTTATTCAGATTAATATTAGTGTCTGAATATTCAGTTTCAAATATAAGTGATTATAATGTTTATGTATTATATATCTTAAAGAAGCAATCTAGAAATAAGATATTATGATGAAATTTGTAATATATGTATTTATGGAACTGTTACAATTCTTTTAATATAAATGTTCTAGAAAGTCTTTAGAATAAAAGTCCACTCGTGCCTTTTTCAGAGTTTGTCAGTTGAAGCATAAATGCATTCTGAGAATCAAATGATGTAGTAATTAATGTTTGTAAATTTATGAATTTTATATACCAAAAATGCCCCTCAATTATTAAGAACTTTTAAATAGCTAAAGATTGAGAGTTATTATGAATATGGATCTGTAATCCCTTGTCCCAAATTTCTTATGAAATTCAGAAATATTATGATTTGAGGAAGGTAATTCATTACATGCACTGTATTTATCACCTCTTCCAGAGGGTGAAAATAGGGGAAAGAAAATAATGAAACATGCTACTGCCTAGTAAGATGTGTATGAATATTTCTACAAAGCTTCACATCAGATCAGGCAAATTTTGCAGCCAAATGAGTTATGAAAATATTTTCACTTCTCAGAGCTTTTGGATATTTAAATTCCAGATAAAGGATTGTGGACTATTTAAACAGAGACGTTAGCAAGAGAGCTAACAAAAAAAAAAAAACACGAATGTTGTACCAACAAATGGTCAGATATGCCAAAGTGGTAACTTTAGATAGAAAAGTAGATATTGTTAACATACCATAATGCTAATCTGAATAGAGTTGTTTTGTGAATTGGGATTCATGACATTAAATAAAATCCATCTTTTAAGACAGTATTTAACTTTTCATATTTAAATCCATTTTAGGTCTTTTTCTTTTTTTTTTTCCAAAAAAGGTCTCTATTTGGGATTTCTTTGTACCTTGTGAAGATGAATTAAAATAATTCAACATTACCATATACAAATTCCATATGGATAAAATTTCTAAAAGCATATACCCTACATTTATGATGAAGATAACATTCATGAACAAAATAATATTAGAGAAAGATTTGCTACTCAAAACATATCCTGTACTAGCTTCAAATTTCAAAACCATAGACTTTGTAAGAATGCTTTAAAAGATACTTTCTTATGGTTCTGAGTTCGTGGATTCAAAAAAATGTAAGCAAAAGGCTAGTTACAATGACTGGTATAGTTTGCCAATGATGTAAAGATTAAGGATTTTTCAAACTTAACCACACCATGAATCCTAGGTACAAATTTCCTCCAGAAAACATGTTACTGAAAAGCATTTTCTGCTTTGCCCAAAAAAAGTGAATGATGTTTTTTTAAATGAGGCATCTCTCCAATAACACAACTGTAGGCTATAGAACAATCTAATAGCTGATGGTGCTAAGCAATGATTGTTCCTGAGCTGTAATATAAAACTTTAAAAATCTGTCTAATTTTTATATTTAAAATTATAATCATAAAAATGTTTTTTAAAATATCACTTCAGAGTTATTTTTGTATCCCAGAAGTTGATTCTATAATGGTGCTATTAAGGTTCAGCCCCACCACAAATATTTTAATACATGGCCACTTGTGTGTATTTGGCAATTTATATATATTTGATACATATGTGTGTGTATGTTAGTTGCTCAGTCATGTCTGACCCTTGCGAACATGGGGATTCTCCAGGCAAGAATACCGGAGTGGGTTGCCATTTCCTACTCCAGGGGATCTTCACAACCCAGGGATCAAACTCAGGTCTATTTGGTTTATATAATTATTATTACTCTATAAACAGAATCATAATGTGCATACTGACTAAATCATTCTTTTATTAATAGATTGATTACCTTTGCTCCCTAGTTCAACTGTCAAAAGTAATTTTCAAATTTGGACTATAAACAACTGTATAGTGAGAAATTTTGATTGATTGTTATTGATGAAAAATCATCTATTTATCAAACTCCTATTACATGTCACATATCAATCTAGGTAATTTAAACCAAAAACTCTGTCAGAAAGGTGGTTTAATTTTATTCCAGTTTCACAGATGAGAAATTGAGGTTCAGAGAGATTTAAATGTTGACTTTGAACCCAATTGTTTTTTACTTCAACTTTACAGTTCTTTTTGCCATGTCAGCATTGTTTTTCAAAATTTAGTAAAGAGGAAGAATCCTGAAGACCCTAAGTGTTGACTTACATTATTTTTATTATAATATAATTTTAAAACATATACATAAGACAAGGCAATGGCACCCCACTCCAGTACTCTTGCCTGGAAAATCCCAAGGATGGAGGAGCCTGGTAGGTTGCAGTCCATGGGGTCGCCAAGAGTCAGGCACGACTGACTGACTTCACTTTCACTTTTCACTTTCATGCATTGGAGAAGGAAATGGCAACCCACTACGGTGTTCTTGCCTGGAGAATCCCAGGGACAGGGGAGCCTGGTGGGCTGCTGTCTATGGGGTCGCACAGAGTCGGACACGACTGAAGTGACTTAGCAGCAGGCAAAACTCATAATTATTGTGACCCTCATATGACAATAAACCAAACCAAATTTATAAATCAGAGTCAGGTAAAATCAACACATTATAAATCCACAACATTAACATGATGGTGGGTGTTGTTTTGCTGAAACTAGATTGCCACTGTTTTCATTAAATAGTGGAGAGATAGATGTTTGTGGATTTTATTCTGCTTGTCTACGTGATTCCTTTGCTTTCCCATCTAATGCATCATTTGATGCACTGCCATTAGCATTGCCGTTATTTTTTCTTTTTGATACTTGACTATCACTTATTTTCCTAGTAATTTTATTTCCTTTTTTCCCAGTGCACTTTAAAGTTATGTTTATTCTATATTGTAGTGTAGTGGCTGATGACTTGATGGCAGGCAACATTCATTGTTTACAGAAATGACAGGCTACATTTTTTTGTCTGCAAATCTCTTCATTTTGGGCCTCAGTTCTCATTCATAAAAGGAGAGTTAGACTAATTTATTATTGTTTCCTTCAGGCAATGACAATCTATGATGTCACCAGTTGCCTTTTTTTTTCTTTTTTCCCTTTAAAAAATTATTTTAATTGAAGAATGATTACTTTACAATATTGTGATGGTTTTTGCCATACATCAACATGAATTGGCCGCAGGTATACATGTTTCCCTCCATCCTGAACCGCATCCCTCTGGGTTGTCCCAGAGCACTGGCTTTGGGTGCCTTGCTTCATGCATCGAACTTGCACTGGTGACCTATTTTACATATGGTAATATACATTCTTCAATGTATATTGAAATGTTCTTTCAAATCATCCCACCCTCGCCTTCTCCTGGTAAGTCCAAAAGTCTCCTTTGCTGCCCTGCATGTCGGATTGTTGGTACTATCTTTCTAAATTCCATATATATGCATTAATATACAGTATTTGTCTTTCTCTTTCTGACTTTCTTTACTCTGTATAATAGGCTCCAGCTTCATCTGCCTCATTAGAACTGATTTAAATGTGCTTCTATTTTACAAGTAATTTTAATAATGTCCTGTAAAATACAATTGTGAGAAAATATTTTTGTTTTACAATTTTAAATATACTAATGTTAATAAGCTATCATAAGTTGGAATGTATATATAGAGATACAATACGTACACTAGAATCCTGCTCTGGAATAATAAGTTATCAACCAGAGCCGTTTCTCTTAACTTCAAGGCTGTACACCATGCTCAATATAATGACTCAATTTTTCTACCACTTTCATCTATTGAAACCAGTGGGAAACCATTGTTTGTGTAAAATAGCATGATTTTACCTTGCTTGTGCTTCACACAATCATAAACAGAAATGCAAATGAGAATACTGAAATCACACGACCCTACTCAGATATAATACAGTCATTCTGATTATTCAAAAGATACTTGTTCAAAATTGTAAAGCAATTTCCCACCAATTGAAAAAATAGCGGGCCAAAAATTAAGTATATATTTAATAAATAAATTATCTAAATGGTTAAAAACTAAAAAATAAGAGTCATTATAACATTGCTTATATATATGTATAGACGTACATATATGTATATATATATGTTTTAATTGTTTTGGATAACAGAAAGACGCACAAATTTTTTTACAAAATTATCTTTGAACTTCCAGAACTCCTAAGGAGATAAATATGGGCATAAACATAGGAACATTTGATGCTAGTAAGTACACTGTAAAAACAAACAAACAAACAAAAACCCAAAACAAACATAAACAACCAAAAACTCCTTTCTATAGTTGAGCATGTTTGGGGAACTCATTACTGTATTAAAAGTTCTGAAAAATTCTCATTAATTTTGTTTTACTCAATTCAAGTTAGAATGCATTTTGGTAAATGCCACTCTAAACAACAATATACAGGGTACTAGAATCTGTTAAGATGGAGAAAATCTCACAATTTCAAAGACTGATCATCTCAAAATATTGACTGATGAATCATTTTTAACTCAGACTTTTACTTTTTTTTTCATGGCTGAGTCTTCAAAGGCCTATAGAAATCAGCTATCTGTTTGTACCATGTTAAAGTAAAAAGTGAAATGAAAGTGTTAGTCACTCAGTTTGTGTCCAACTCTTTGTGACTCCAAGGGCTGGGGCCCACCAGGCTCCTCTATGCATGGGATTTCCAAGGCAAGAATACTGGAGTGTGTTGCCGTTTCCTTCTCCAGTGGATCTTTCTGACTCAAGGATTGAACCCAGGTCTCCTGCATTGCAGGCAGATTCTTTACCATCTGAGCCACCTGGGAAGCCCTGGAATACCATATTAAGCACCTGTTACCATTTTAAGCACCTAGTAATAATATCTGGATTTCACATTTATTTTAGAGAGAAAAATTATATTTTTCGTTGTGAATGTGGCTCTAATGCCTAGCGCAGAGTCTTACCTGTGGTAAACATTCACTAAATGTGTGATAGTTGACTGCTGCAATTTCTCTAAGCCCCAGTTGTAATTCACAGGCATAATTTTTGTTGAGAATAACCAAGACCATAGGGACTAAAGTATATGAGCGCAAATGACAAAGCCACAGTACTGGCAGGAAACTCTAGCCCTGTTCTTACTGAATACATACGTATAGAATTCATGGTATATGCATGAATAAGATATACAAGACATTTTAATTTATGAGTACAATAAACAGGATTGGAAAGAACATGGAATGTATTTTTAGTCTGTGTTTTCCTTTCTTAAGAGACTGGACGGTTTGATGCTTCATATTTTCAAAGAGATGTTTTCATTTCCTTTGAGATTTTTATGAGTTCTTTTCATTTGGGAAAAACTGCTGCCTCCTGTGACACATAGGTCTGTAGAAGCTGCTTGTGGATTTTGGCCCTGGGGATGTAGGCGTTATTGTGTATTTCTACGATAATTTTTCAGGGATATGTAACTTGCTTATAAAAATACGCCTGTGGGCTGAATCTTGGCAGTTAGCATTTTAGTAAGAGAATATATTTAGTAATATCTGAATGTCTAAACAAGTAACACATAGGTAAGCTATTTTAAAAAACTGGGTGATGAAAAAACAGTGGTTGTTATTGCCACCTTTTGAATGTGTTTGGTTATAGCTAAATATCAACTTTCAAATTTATTTTTTTAAAAACATTTGAGAAGCAAGGATTTGAGTTAGCACTACATTGGCTCACTTCATCATGAAAAACAAATAACTCAAGCCCTTCATTTGGAAAATTGGTGACACTTAGCTAGACCCTAAGTCAATATTAATTCATATTGACTTAGGTTCTCAGGTTCAAACTTTGAAGGACAGCAACGACTTGGGATTCTCATTATAACTTCCCTTATTCTTCTTTAGTTCAGTTAGTTTAATAAGTATATATAGAGAGTATTTAGCATTCCTAGCTTTGTCCTGAAAGTCTACAGTGCAGGACATAAGAACCAGAGGGCATTAGCTTTGTTTAACAGGTGACTGTAACTTAAGGAGAAGATGAAACAAATACAAGTAAACCGTATTGCAATGTAAGTCCTTTGTTCAGAGGTATTGCCATTAATAGTTTATGGAAAGGGAGACAAATGAACTAATTAACCAACAAATTGAAAAAGCCGAATGAATAAATAATAAGCATATTTGGAAGATGGGTTAGTGTGGTAAAAGCTTTATGCTTTGAATCCGAACTCTGTACTGCTACCTAATCTCTTTTAGCCTTAATGCTTTCTTTTGTAAAATCAGGATAATTAGAGCTAATTTGAAGGATTATATATATAAAATTATATAATTTTCATGACCAAGTCTTTATTGGAGTTTCATGGCTAGCAAGTACTATGAATAGTTCTCAACAAGGGAAGGGTTACGTAGTACAAGGCAGCCAAGAAACACCGTATCCTTTAGTGGTAAAATCCGCATATGCAGTAGACTGAAGACAAGGGAAGGAAAGCTTGGCTTCAGGAAGAGAAGCCTTTCTTGCCTGTCACTTAAGACCTGGATGCTAAAGTCACATGGTGTCACCAAGCCAAATTTGGGTCTCATGGCCTGCCGCACAGCAAAGCCAGTCTAATGATACTGAGTTGTGGTGGAGGAAAGTACGATGTTTATTTGCAGGGCGCCAAGCAAGGGGAATGGCCAGCTTCTGCTCAAAAGACCTGAACTCCCTGATGGCTTTCAAGGAAGGGTTTTTAAACAACGTTTGGGGTGAGGGCTGCAGTTTGTGGACTTTCTTCTGATTGGTTGGTGGTGAGGTAGCAGGACGATGTTTCTAGAATCTTAATCATTAACCTTCTGGCTCTGACCAGTCTGGGGTTTGTGTGCTGGTGGTCAGCATGCAGTCACCATCCTCTACCTGGGTGAGAGTCAGTTTCTCCTGCAGAACAGTTCAGAGATACACATCAGATTACTATGCACATCCCTTGGAGAAGAAGTAGGACCCTGTTTTAATGCTGAACTATTGTTTAAATGATCTTGCTTGAACTGCTTTTCCTTTGTTTCTACAATCCCTCACTTCTCTAATTAATAACTTGAGTCTACTCTTTGAAACTCAGGACAGGCCTAGTAGACAAAAGCCTTTTTCTACAAACAAGAAACAGGGAACCTAGAGGTGTTTTTGTACCCAATAAAGCCCCACAAGGTCTTGCCTTGTTTCAATTCCCTTTTTCTTTGATACTCCTGTCTTGAGGGGAACAGTGGCAGGACAAGAAATGGAATAAAATTCAGGGCAGAAGTTGAGCAGAAGTTCCCCTAAGTTTTAGGGGGACTTAACTTCAGTGGGAGGATTGTAAATTAAAAATCTCTGCATTTTCATGGTCAGTAGTATTTATAGTCATTGTTCTTAACACTGCATTTCAGTTGTATGTGGTTACTATGACTATTATTTTCTTTTGTCCAGAACTTCAGAAAGAGCTGACAGGAGACCTATTGCAAAACTAAAGAAGGAAAAGAATCAGACTATGGAAAAACTTGTCTGTTATTGGCCATATTTTCATGTTTTGGAAAATATACTGGTTTATCATTCAGTCACACATTAAGTTCAGCACTAGGCTTGGTGCTTTTGCAGACATGATCTCATTTTATCCTGACAACAATGTTGGGAAGGGTGCATGATTATCCTCGTTTTAACTGTAATAAAATAGGCTCAGAGAGACTAGTGGATTAGAAGATGGGTGTTGTTTGCTTTGAACCACAGTATTGTACATCTCATACTTGTCCATATCCATATCATATACTGCAATGATTTTTTTTTGTTCCATTCTTAAATAGCCAATGGGTAACTGAAGGAAGGACACAGAGGGTGGGGGAGTCAAAGTGTGGAGGGCCATCAAGAGCTATTGGGGTGGAGACGGGGGGAGAGCAAGTAAACTGGGGCTGAATGGGCCTGGGTAGAGAGGAGACCATCAGACATATTCTAAGATGATGGTCCAAGGTGCTATGAATTCACCAATCTTGAGGTTCTCAGTGAGACCCCAGAAACATATTTCCTACTTCCTCGTTTGCCTACAACATTTCACAACTTGGTGGGGGAGTGCATAATTGGCTATTGTACTGATTTCTGTAATATTCTTTGATATTTGTTTTTGAAATAAGCTGAAACTCCATCTTCTCTAGCAAACATTTCAGGACTGCTGCCAAGGATGTGAGTACTCCCAGCAACTCCACTCAGTATGTGCAATCAGTTGCTCAGTTGTGTCTGACTCTTTCTGACGCTATGAACTATAGCCCTCCGGGCTCCTCTGTCCTTGGGATTCTCCAGGCAAGAATACAGGAATGGTTAGCCATTTCCTACTCCAGGGGATCTTCCCAACCCAGGGATTAAATTGTAGACAGTAGATAACTCCTATGACTCCTTCCCACTTGTCACTCTTCTTCTTCAGGCCCTGCTGACTATTCTGTTTATTCATAGTACATCTTACCCCTTTATTCAACATTGACAATGACATTGTCTACACCTCTTTTACAGTCCACATCATGTTTTCTGGTTACCTGTCTGCCTCATCTTGGAAAACAGAATTTCCTCACTATCTACTGGAAGACTTGGGAAAGAGCTTGAATTTGCAAACCTGTGAGAATTTCTGTTTCAAGGAGGGAGGCAGTGCTCTCAGGAGAGAAATTGGCCTGTCACTGAAGCTTTGGGGTAGTTTCTGGACTCCTCCTTTTGCTCTCTGAGTTTCCAGGTTCACTCTTGTGTGGTAGAGGTGAAGTTTTCTATGACAATGAATTTCAGCCCAGCAGAGCCCCTGTTTCCAAAGCCTGTGGGGTGACACTGCTGCTAAAAGTCCAAGTCCCTGCCCCTGGCCAACGAGAACATTTAGACACCTGGTGAAAAGGGGGGAAAGCAGATTGTAGAATTCTTTAAGCATAATTTTAAAACCTATTTTACTTTATTACAGAAGGAATCTGGGGCTTCCCAGGTGGCTCAGTGGTAAAGAATCTCCTTGCCAATGCCAGAAATGCAGTTTCAGTCTCTAAGTTGGGAAGATTCCATGGAGAAAGACATGGCAACCCACTCCAGTATTCTTGCCTGGAGAGTCCCATGGACAGAGATGCCTGAGGAGCTACAGTCCATGAAGTAGCAAAGAGTCAGGCACAGCTTAGTGACTAAACACCAACAAAAGGAATCCATGTTTAATGAACAAACTTTGGAAAATGTTTATATGGTAAATTGATAACAAAGGCAGAAGCATCTCTCAGTTGGTTTGGAGAAACTTTCCACATACTCTGCTCCAGTTAGAGGACAGATGCGACAAGTGGAAGCTCTTTTTCTCAGAACTCCATCTTACAGAGGAGTGGCTGATCTAGAATTTTACAGAGAGGCCCAAGGGCCATGTACTATTATTATAGAGAGAGGATTAAAGCTGTGAACATGCATAGCACTTGACAGGAGATGTAGAATACATTAATTATTCAGTTTAAAGAATGGCACATGGAGCTGTATTGGGATATCGAAGTCTACCAAGTCATATTCCTGGTGTCAAAATACCTGCGAGGAGGATTCAAGAGATTATCCAGTTATATATTCAGTTAACAAGCATTTATTGAACACCTTCTATATTCAATGCCATTCACTTCAGTTCAGTCGCTCAGTCGTGTCCAACTCTTCGCGACCCCATGAATCGCAGCACGCCAGGCCTCCCTGTCCATCACCAACTCCCGGAGTTCACTCAGACTCATGTCCATCGAGTCAGTGATGCCATCCAGCCATCTCATCCTCTGTCGTCCCCTTCTCCTCTTGCCCCCAACCCCTCCCAGCATCAGAGTCTTTTCCAATGAGTCAATTCTTCACATGAGGTAGCCAAAGTATTGTAGTTTCAGCTTCAGCATCATTCCTTCCAAAGAACACCCAGGGTTGATCTCCTTTAGAATGGACTGGTTGAATCTCCTTGTAGTCCAAGGGACTCTCAAGAGTCTTCTCCAACACCACAGTTCAAAAGCATCAATTCTTCGGTGCCCAGCTCACAGTCCAACTCTCACATCCATACATGATCACAGGAAAAACCATAGCCTTGACTAGACAGACCTTTGTTGGCAAAGTAACGTCTCTGCTTTTCAATATGCTATCTAGATTGGTCATAACTTTCCTTCCAAGGAGTAAGTGTCTTTTAATTTCATGGCTGCAGTCACCATCTGCAGTGATTTGGGAGCCCCAAAAAATAAAGTCTGACACTGTTTCCACTGTTTCCTCATCTATTTGCCATGAAGTGATGGGACCAGATGCCATGATCTTCGTTTTCTGAATGTTGAGCTTTAAGCCAACTTTTGCACTCTCCTCTTTCACTTTCATCAAGAGGCTCTTTAGTTCCTCTTCACTTTCTGCCATAAGGGTGGTATCATCTGCATATCTAAGGTTATTGATATTTCTCCTGGCAATCTTGATTCCAGCTTGTACATCTTCCAGGCCAGGGTTTCTCATGATGTACTCTGCATATAAGTTAAATAAGCAGGGTGACAATATGCAGCCTTGACGTACTCCTTTTCCTATTTGGAACCAGTCTGTTGTTCCGTGTCCAGTTCTAACTGTTGCTTCCTGACCTGCATATAGGTTTCTCAGAGGCAGGTCAGGTGGTCTGGTATTCCCATCTCTTTCAGAATTTTCCACAATTTTCCATTGTGTGATCCACACAGTCAAAGGCTTTGGCATAGTCAATAAAGCAGAAATCAATGTTTTTCTGGAACTCTCTTGCTTTTCCATGATCCAGCGGATGTTGGTAATTTGATCTCTGGTTCCTCTGCCTTTTCTGAAACCACCTTGAACATCTGAAAGTTCACAGTTCATGTATTGCTGAAGCCTGGCTTGGAGGATTTTGAGCATTACTTTACTAGCATGTGAGATGAGTACATTTGTGCGGTAGTTTGAGCATTCTTTGGCATTGCCTTTCTTTGGGATTGGAATGAAAACTGTCCTTTTCCAGTCCTGTGGCCACTGCTGAGTGTTCCAAATTTGCTGGCAGATTGAGTGCAGCACTTTCACAGCATCATCTTTCAGGATTTGAAATAGCTCAACTGGAATTCCATCACCTCCACTAGCTTTGTTTGTAGTGATGCTTTCGAAGGCCCACTTGACTTCACATTCCAGGATGTCTGGCTCTAGGTGAGTGATCACACCATCATGATTATCTGGATTGTGAAGCTCTTTTTTTGTACAGTTCTGTGTATTCTTGCCACCTCTTCTTAATATCTTCTGCTTCTGTTAGGTTCATACCATTTCTGTCCTTTATTGAGCCCATCTTTGCATGAAATGTTCCCTTGGTATCTCTAATTTTCTTGAAGAGATCTCTAGTCTTTCCTATTCTGTTGTTTTCCTCTATTTCTTTGCATTGATTGCTGAGGAACACTTTCTTATCTCTTCTTGCTATTCTTTGGAACTCTGCATTCAGATGCTTATATCTTTCCTTTTCTCCTTTGCTTTTCACTTCTCTTCTTTTCACAGCAATTTGTAAGGCCTCCCCAGAGAGCCATTTTGCCTTTTTGCATTTCTTTTTCTTGGGGATGGTCTTGATCCCTGTCTCCTGTACAATGTCACGAACCTCTGTCCATAGTTCATCAGGCACTCTATCTATTAGAGCTAGTCCCTTTAATCTATTTCTCACTTCCTCTGTATAATCATAAGGGATTTGATTTAAGTCATACCTGAATGGTCTAGTGGTTTTCCCTACTTTCTTCAATTTAAGTCTGAATTTGGCAATAAGGCATTCATGATCTGAGCCACAGTCAGCTCTTGGTCTTGTTTTTGCTGACTGTATAGAGCTTCTCCATTTTTGGCTGCAAAGAATATAATCAATCTGATTTTGACGTTGACCATCTGGCAATGTCCATGAGTAGAGTCCTCTCTTGTATTGGAAGAGTGTTGTCATGACCAGTGCACTCTCTTGGCAAAACTCTATTAGCCTTTGCCCTGCTTCATTCCATACTCCAAGGCCAAGTTTGCCTGTTACTCCAGGTGTTTCTTGACTTCCTACATTTGCATCCCAGCCCCCGATAATGAAAAGGACATCTTTTTTGGGTGTTAGTTTTAAAAGGTCTTGTAGGTCTTCATAGAACCATTCAACTTCAGCTTCTTCATCATTACTGGTTGGGGCATAGACTTGGATTACTGTGATATTGAATGGTTTGCATTGGAAACGAACAGAGATCATTCTGTCATTTTTGAGATTGCATCCAAGTACTGCATTTCGGACTCTTTTGTTGACCACGATGGCTACTCCATTTCAATGCCCTTAGGTAGGTTCTAAATGAAAAGAGAGATGAGAAAAATCAACAAACTTTGGTTCCTGCCTTTATAGGATTTTTAAATAACAAAAAAGATTTTGTTTGACATTTAGGTCATTTTCTACTAAAAATAATACTGTGATGAAATCCTTGTGGTTAAATTCTTTTGCACATCTATAAATATTTCCTTGGAATGCATTTTTAGAAAGGGATTTGTAAGGTGTCATTTTGATGATTTTAGAACTTATGATAAAATAACCAGACAAGCCCATGAGACTTAGATAGAATTTAATGGATTGTTATTTTAATATCTAAAAGAGTTGGGTGGCTCCAAAACTTTAAAAATATATAAAAAGAATACGAGTTTTTGACTCCAAAGAGCTTTAAATATATTGAAAGTAAAAGAAATACAACATCAAATGAGGCAGTTTCAAGAGTGGGCGTCACAAACCTAATGGGACTTGAAAATCAGGGATAAAATGATTCAAGTCTAAGGTCCTTGGCTAAGTGGCCATCTTTTGTTTTAAATGATGAACTCTCTGTTAGAGCTATAAATAGGGCTCAGTATGCCAGATGCCCCTCTAGTGTTACAAACAAGGATCCAGTGTTGCCTCAGCCTGTACCATCTGGTCCTTATGAAGCTCTGGCAAGCTGAAAAGACAATGTAAAAATTTCATGGGGAGGTAACCATCCAAACTGTGAAAGATGATATAATTACTTTCTTGGTGGTTAAGCATGTTTCAATTCCAAGAAGATTTAGAGTTTTTCATGGTTTGAACATATTTTGTGTTAGGAAATCTGTCTGTACTTAGTATTTTTGGTAGATTCAAAGTTTGGAATTTGTCTATCAGAGTTAGCAGATCAGTTTTTTGGTTACCACTTTAAACCCCCAGTACATAATGGATTTAGACTTGTGATTTAAGTTGAAATATTATTGAGGTGATACACATGTTAGAATAGTTAAGAGGTCCCAAAGTTCTTTGTACTTAAGAGTTTATTTTTATTAGATTTATGATTTCTTTGGTACCAGGAAGACTTTGTTTGTTAAATCAGAAAATTATTTTTTTTAAAAAAACCCTGTTTTTTAAACTTGTAAATAGAATTTAAGATGCTCAAGGAAGTTCCTTTAACTGTAAATGAGATCAGACATTGAGTGATGGCCCTCAAATGTGACTGAAAATATTTACTAGACAGAGTACTATTTGTAAACTGAATTTAACACCTTCATTTTAAAAACTACTCTTTATCTGTGTCTTTTTTGCTGTCTTGATGTGTATAACGGACTTTTGGACTCAGAGGGAGAGGGAGAGGGTGGGATGATTTGGGAGAATGGCATTCTAACATGTATACTATCATGTAAGAATCGAATCGCCAGTCTATGTCTGACGCAGGATACAGCATGCTTGGGGCTGGTGCATGGGGATGACCCAGAGAGATGTTATGGGGAGGGAGGTGGGAGGGGGGTTCATGTTTGGGAACACATGTAAGAATTAAAGATTTTAAAATTAAAAAAAAAATAAAATTAAAAACAATAAAAACAATAAAAACTACTCTTTATAAATGTGTAGTTTTAGTTTAAATATTCTGAATAATTCTTTTTTTTATACACACAAAACCCTCCCTTAAGATAATTTTTTTTAATGTGAGTTTTAACACAAGATGAATATAATTGCATGAGTATAGAACTTTGATAGCTACTGGGTTGTCTGTGTCTCAAATTTCAAACTTTTTATTCCTTATTGAATTATTTCTGTGATACACTTATAAGCTGATTGGCTTATTAGAGTTTTAAGTAAAAGGAAAATAAATTATTAAAAGATTCAAGTGAGGATATAAATACATGTTTTGAATTCAGAGATTTGATTGGAAAGTTTTCATGCTATTAGAAAGAATAGAAAGAATTGAGATAATTTTATGAAAAATCCCTCAAAACTAATTAAAAATTTGTGAAATAGGCCCCCCTAGAAAAAGTTTTAACCACCTGAAATATTTAAACTAGAGAAAAACGAGGGAAAGTGTCTCAAAAAATTTAACTGACTAAATTTGGCTTATAAATACTGATTGGAGTACTTAAACTCCCCTTTCTCACATTCCCCTGCCCCACATTAAAGCAAATAGAGCTAATTTTTTATTCTTCACCTAGCATATTAAGTACAGAATTTGAGGATCTCTGAATATAAAAAGAGATATTCTGTGAATTATATACTAAACAGATATTTTCTTTCCATTAGAGACAGTGGAAAGAAAGAATAAGCTTAAACTGCAGCAAGATTATAGGTGGACACTGTGAAAAGTTTTAGGTCTCAAGTGAAAGTGAAAGTGTTAGTCTGATTATTTGAGACCCCCAAAGACTGTAGCCCACGAGGTTCCTCTGTCCATGGAATTCTCCAGGCAAGAATACTGGGGCGTGTTGCCATTTCCATCTCCAGGGGATATGCCCAACCCAGGGGTTGAGCCAAGGTCCCCTACATTGCCGGCAGATTCTTTACCATGGGAACCACAAGGGAAACCTTAGATCTCAAATGGTGTTAGACAAATAATGTACTATCTTTTTTTTTTTTTTTTGCAGGGAAAAGGAACTAAAATACATAGAGACCTTTCTTTCTCAGTTAGTAGAGACAATCATAAAAAGATGCTGAGAAAACTTATAGAGTAAAGGCAAAAGGAAAGGAAAGGAGAATCTGTAGCCCCTGGGCATAGCCAAGTCCTATGCAAAATTTGAGAGGACAGATTTGGCCATTCAGTTCTTTCTACTCCCCCCCTCATATTCAGGTCCCAGGAAACTAGCTCCTAAGGACCCTTACTTTCATAATCCCTTTTCTGACCACATGGTCTTAATCTAACCAACTTTGTCCCCATCCCTCAGGGCTTGTTTTTGATTAGATAAAAACCCTGCTTATTAAGGGGTTAATGGGTACCCCTAGGCTAAAGTTATCCTTGTCCAAATAGCACATTTACTATGTAATCAGCTTCTCCTGAGTATTTATAACTTTCTCAAAGCAATGACTTTAACAACAGAATTCTCCAGAACTTTGTTAGATCTTCTTGGGTAAAGCAGATTTGAGGAGATCTGAATACTCCATGTATATTCATTCATTCAACAAATAATTATTAAGCACTTCCTATATTCTATATAGCTTGCTGCTGCTGCTGCTAAGGCACTACAGTCATGTCAGACTCTGCACAACCCCATAGATGGCAGCCCACCAGGCTTCGCCGTCCCTGGGATTCTCCAGGCAAGAACACTGGAGTGGGTTGCCATTTCCTTCTCCAATGCATGAAAGTGAAAAGTGAAAGTGAAGTCACTCAGTTGTGTCCGACTCTTAGCGACCCCATGGACTGCAGCCTACCAGGCTCCTCTGTCCATGGGATTTTCCAGGCAAGAGCACTGGAGTGGGTTGCCATTGCCTTCTCTGCTATATAGGTTAGATAATGATAAAGCAAGAAGGAAGGGTAGAAAGTGCTAGTAACATTGGGGTGCCAGGTAGGGGCAAACTTCCATTTTTTAAATGGAAAAAATATTTATTTAAATATTTTTTAAATAAAAAAAATATTTATTTATTTGTTTGGTCTTGCTGGGTCCTAGCTGTGGCACGCAGGATCTAGGGTTGTAGCACACAGACTCTCTAGTTGTGGCATGCGGAGCTCCGGAGCTCACTAGTTGTGCTAAGCAGGCTTAGTTGCTCTACAGCACGTGAGATTTTAGTTTCTCAATCAGGCATCAAACCCATGTCCCTTGCATTGCAAGGCAGATCCTCAACCACTGGCTACCAGGGAAGTCCCTGAATTTCAATTTTAGATGGGAAGTTCTTACTGAGGTGATACTCATGTATAGACCTGAGGGTAATAAGGGAGCAAGCC
The DNA here is from genome assembly GCF_016772045.2 of Ovis aries. Lineage (NCBI taxonomy): Eukaryota > Metazoa > Chordata > Mammalia > Artiodactyla > Bovidae > Ovis > Ovis aries. Next base: position 190,285,098 of record NC_056056.1, on the reverse strand, counting down.
ATTGGGATATCTAGGGAAAAAATAGCCCAAATAGAGAACTGCAAGCGCAAGTGTCCTGAGGCAGGAGCTGCCAGGTGTGCTAGAGAACAGCAAGAAAGGACACGTGACTGTAACAAAGGGGGCAAAGGTGAGGGCGAGAGAAGATGAGTTCAGAGACATAAAAGAGTGCCAGTTAGGAATGGCCATACGCGCTGACTTGCCGCTGACAGAGAAGGAGCTGTGGGAGGAGCTGACGTGTGGAAATGTCCAGTAATTAGTTTGTCTGAGTCCAGAGCTCAAGAGAGGTCCAAGCTGGGGCTATAATTTTGGGATATATACTTAGCCAAGTTATTTATAAATGTGCAGTATATATACAAGGGGTTTCCTTTGTAGGTCAGTTGGTCAAGAATCTGCCTAAACAAGAATGCAGGAGACCTGGGTTCAATTCCCAGGTCAGGAAGATCCCCTGGAGAAGGAAATGGCAACCCACTCCAATATTCTTGCCTGAAGAATCCCATGCACAGAGGAGCCTGGCAGGCTACAGTCCACGGGGTGGCAAGAGTCAGACAGGACTTAGTGACAAAACCACCACCACCAGTATACATACAAACAATATATACATACATAAAGAATATATATATAAAATTGTAAGAACTGAGCCCTGGGGGGTACACCAGCATTTTCCTGTGACCCAAACAGGGCAGGTCGATCTCAAAGATGAGTGACTTGTCTATTCTCCACTAGCAACATCACCCACAAGGCTTAAACTATCCTAGTTCCATCCCAATTAATGCAGAAGACCTGTAGGAATACACTCAACAATACTGTACGCATTTATTACAGTAGATGCTGTGACATGTGTTTACTCTTCAGGGAGCAGTGTTTTGATTTATTTTGTTTGCTCTAGACACTTTCCAGTACTTTTCAGGATTGAGCACAGTCATGCTCTGAACATCTTCCAATTCAGCTATTTTCCACTCCTTGAAAGGTTACAAATAATGATATCAATTTCCTTACCCATGAAGTAGGAATTTAACAGCTACTTCACAAGATTATCCTGATCAAATAAAGAAATAAAAGACTGCATTTAGCACAGCATCCGGGGGCATGGTATAAAACCCACAAATGTTTATCAGTTTATTTCTTTTGACAGATATAGTCCAGAAAACATTTTGGTTTTGCTTTTTTAAAAAAATAAAATTAAACTATAGTTGATTTATAGTATTGCTTCAGTTTCAGGTGTACAGAAAAGTGATCCTGTTAAACATACACACACACATATATACACACATGCATATATGAAAAAGTATATATATATGCTTTTTCAGATTCTGTTCTATTATAGGTTATTATATGATCACTGCAGATGGTGACTCCAGCCATGAAATTAAAAGACGCTTACTCCTTGGAAGAAAAGTTATGACCAACCTAGATAGTATATTCAAAAGCAGAGACATTACTTTGCCGACTAAAGTCTGTCTAGTCAAGGCTATGGTTTTTCCTGTGGTCATGTATGGATGTGAGAGTTGGACTGTGAAGAAGGCTGAGCGCCAAAGAATTGATGCTTTTGAACTGTGGTGTTGGAGAAGACTCTTGAGAGTCCCTTGGACTGCAAGGAGATCCAACCAGTCCATTCTGAAGGAGATCAACCCTGGGATTTCTTTGGAGGGAATGATGCTAAAGCTGAAGCTCCAGTACTTCGGACACCTCATGCGAAGAGTTGACTCATTGGAAAAGACTCTGATGCTGGGAGAGATTGGCGGCAGGAGGAGAAGGGGATGACCCAGGATGAGATGGCTGGATGGCATCACGGACTCGATGGACGTGAGTCTGAGTGAACTCCGGGAGATGGTGATGGACAAGGAGGCCTGGCGTGCTGCGATTCATGGGGTCGCAGAGTCGGACATGACTGAGCGACTGAACTGAACTGAATGTTGTTGTTGTATAACTGCTAAATCATGGCCCACCAGGCTCCCCTGTCCGTGGGATTTTGCAGGCAAGAATACTGGAGTGGGTTGCCATTTCCTTCTCCAGGGAATCTTCCCTACCCAGGGATTGAACCCACATCTCCTGCAATGCAGGTGAATACTTTACCACTGAGCCACCTAGGAAGCCCCATATAGTTCTCTATAGCTATACAGTAAATCTTTGTTTATTTTTTTTATGCGTAGTGCTGTGTATCTGTTAATTTCATACTCCTGTATTATTCACCCACCTTTCCCTTTGGCTCAGAGGTTAAAGCAACTGCCTGCAATGCGGGAGACCTGGGTTTGATCCCTGGGTCAGGAAGATCCCTTGGAGAAGGAAATGGCAACCCACTCCACTATTCTTGCCTGAAGAATCCCACGGACCGAGGAGCCTGGTGAGCTACAGTCCATGGGGTTGCAAAGAGTCTGACGGGACTGAGTGACTTCACTTTCACTTTCTTTATTTCCCTTGAAGACATTTTTAAAAAATCCATTGGACCAGAGTGTAAAGATATGTTCCAGAATATCACCTAATGGTATATACAATTATTTTTTTAAAAAAAGAGAATGTACAAGGAACTTCCAAGATTATCTTGGAATTGTATGAAAATATTAAATGCATAATCTTCTTCCCCTTTGTACTGTAATGATTTAATGCTTTGTATCATTAAACAGATCATTATACCACTTAAATTGTGTTAACAATCCTGTTAGCTGTTTGTGTTAATACTGCAGTTAATAAAAATCTAGGCTTTTAGAAGAAAGAGGACTTTTCTAACATGGTGCTTCATTGTATCTGTAACATAGCACTGCTGACCCAGTGGTCATTAGATCATATACTAATGGATGTCCATGTGTTCCTTTCACTACTATTATTTTAAGGATTCAACATGTCCTGGGCAGTGTTCTAGCCATTGGAAATTTGTTGGTGAATAAAATGCCATCTGTGCCCTGAAAAAATTAATGTATGGTGAGAGTGAAGAATAGAGTATGTCAAATTTTACAGTAGGAATAAGTTCAATGCACTATGAGAGAACAAGAACACCATGATTTTCCCCCACATCCGCCATAACTCATTGAAGACTTAATTTATTGGAGGTCTGGCTTCAGATGTCACAATTCTACTTTACCAGTAACAGATAATTTCAAATATAGCTTTGAAATGGAATAGCTCATTAGTATCTTTAAATCTTCCTTTTTCCTTTCTACAATGGGAAGTGTGAATCTGAATGCCTGATTTTAACCCAAGCTTGGCCAGCTGAAAAAATGATAGACATTACAGTTATTTTGTAAGTCGAGTCTGAATCACTGTTTTAATGAGTAAATTATCTTTCTGCAGATCTTTTGGTAAAGATGCCAGAGTATAAATGTCTTGGCTAAAGAACACCAGCCTTACTTTCCTCCAGGGAAATCAGATTTCATGAAAGTATTTTGATTTTCTTCCAGGAAAATCAAACTTAAATCAAATGTAAATCAGATTGACATTCAGTGGCTCTTGAAAACAACATCTCTAACTGGACTTAGTTTCTGTGTATGATAAACTCTTAAGCCATTTCACAGTGATTATTTTTCATTTGAGTTTCACGGTAGATTACCAGCCTTCCTCCACACTTATTGAGTGCTTACAGGTCTGGGTTCTCTGGGGTGAGAATATGATAATATTCACCTCATAGCCCCACGTTTCCTTCTGGACATTGGGAATTCTCTTTGATCCATTTTCAACCACAGTGGTCTCTGTGATCTTTGTTCACGGAGGTTTAACATGTGATGCTCACTAAGGCAAGAGAAAGGCAGTAATTAAAATTCAGCAGTACTCTGAGCCACCTAGAAATGATCCATACTTAGTGGGAAGCAACCTTATGTAAAATATTCAAAATTCCTTGCTTATTCACTAATTCATAATTTCAAAAACATCTCTGAAAAAGCTGACAGTTTCTACTTTTGAAAACATTAAGTAATTCAATAAGGTTGAATTAGGGGCAAAATTCTGAGGGAAAATAGTCATGGCTTTAAATTTTTTTCTTTTCTTTTTTTTTTTTTTAATTTAAGAGTATAGTTTCCATTTTAGTGGGAAAGAATTATTACAATATTTGCCAAAAATAAAAAAATGCCTTTTTCAACGCTAGGCTTAGACTGTGAGTAATAATTTATCTTGCATATTTTCCAAAGAAAAATACTACTCTAACAGTCAAATTCCTACCCTTCTTGCCTCTTCCAGCATCAGTGTGTGCATATATAGATTTGCATTTTGAAGTGGATTTGAGATTAGTAGAGAATTATGCTTATAATTTTGTTAATAAAGATAAAGCACATCCTAATTAGGTTAATGAGTGAAGTCCTTAGATTCCTGGACTTAATAAATAAGCTGTATTGTATATGTTTCTTTACATCTCTCTCTCTTTTACTGTCAGTTACTAGAGATCAGGGTTTGAGGTTGTGAAGTATACTAGACTTGACACAAAATGGAAGCTGAATAAATAGTTCCCGAACTGGACTCCCAAATAAGCCCTAAAGCAAGTAGACTAGGGATAAGTAAGAATAGAATTAAATATTAAAAATAAACTTAGAACTCTGTTCATGTATTTCTTCAAGATATTGATAAGCCCCAGCACTCTCTATAGGATTACTAAAGTACTAGTAGGTAAGAGGTAACGTGGACCTCCAGGACAGTAATACATTTTATGAGCAAATCAGTCTGAAAGTAGATTTCCTTTTCTTTGCTGTCTTTTCTTGGTGGTTGTTATTTCTAGTATCTGCGATGAAACGAACTGAACTGCTACATCCAACAATTTTCAGTGCTTGTTGTCTATTGTTGTCTATTTAAAGCCATATATAGCAAGATTCCTAGAGCAGTGGAGTCTAATAATGGTTTTGTTCTTTCCTCTCTCAACAGCTGTGTGTGTGTGTGTGTTTGCTTTTCCACATCATTACTTATCTATTTAATGGGGGAAAATTCTGAGAAAAATTACTGAAAGACTGAATTTTGCCTGCTGTGACAAACTACAAAATCTGAAAGCAAAAATATATCAGTTTCAGCAACTCATCTCTCGCCTCGCTTTCTGACACTGGATCTATCTGCAAAATTTAAAGGTTTTAACTTAAAAGTTGTCTTTCCCTAAAAATATATAACGTGAAAAGAAAGTATAAAAAGGCCATATAATTAGTGCAAAGCCTTTTTGTTTGTATCAGGTTTCTGGGGTCCACATGAATGTGTATGAGCTAACATCATTCAGAGTATCTTCCTCTAAAATACTGGGCTCAGTCTATCTTCTTTGACCAGAGCACAAACCTGGTATGAGGAGGAAAAGTCCTTATAAAACAGCTCCTTTCCAGGTTTCCCTGGTGGCTCAGTGGTTAAGAATCTGCCCGCCAGTGCAAGAGGCGTGAGTTCAATCTTTGATCCTCGAAGATCCCACATGCTACAGCGCAACTAAGCCTGTGCATCACAGCAGCTAAAGAGTGGTCCCTGCTCACTGCTTCTAGAGAAAAGCCTGTGCAGACAAAGACCCAGCACAGCCAGAAATAAATAAATAAAATTATTTTAAAAAATGTTTAAAAGAGCTGCTTTCCAGATGTTTTCCTTTCACTGATGTATTAAGCCCATTAACTATTTACTGAGTGCTCAGAAGTATCCCTGCACTGAGCTGCTGTGCTTAGTTACTCAGCTGTTTACGACTCTTTGCAACCTCATGGAGTGTAGCCCACCAGGCTCCTCTGTCCATGGGGATTCTCCAGGCAAGAATACTGGACTGGGTTGCTATGCCCTCCTCCAGGGGATCTTCCCAACTCAGGCGTCGAACCCAGGTCTCCCACATTGCAGGCAGATTCTTTACCATCTGAGAAACCAAGGAAGCTCATGCCTGCACTGGGAGGATACAAAGATGGCAAAAGCTAGATCCTTCTCCTTGGAGCACTGGAAGGGTTACTGTGAGATGTATCCAGAATGTCTTTTCGGCTGGGTCTGGGAAGTGGAGGTGGAGATGGTGTGTGGGGGAAGCTGGGAAGACGAGAGTAAATAGCACTTGGATTCCTGAAGAAGGAATGTGGTCTTGTTCTCTCAGATTTTAGATGGCTGCTCCTCAAACTGTTGTGTATGTACTCACCCAGGGCCATCTGAGGCTTTAGGATAAACATAGTGCAGCTCCCTCAAGTACCAATTAACCCTGAAGATTTGGGGAGGGAACACCACCATTTTTATATAAAAATAAGCATGTATATATTGTGAAGTAGAAAGCAAAACTTTCTGTTTGGCACAATGGCTTAGGGCTTTGACTTAGAGTCTCAGATTTGCTTTCCTTCCATCTCTGCTGCCACGATGTGTCCTTTGTAATATCTGAGAAGTACTGGGCAGGCATTTTGCTGAGCTGACATAGAGCCTGGCCCTGAGTATGGTCAGCCCATCCTCATCAAGAGGCTTGTAGCTTCAGACTGGCTCCCCTCTCCCTACAAAGAGAAAAACCACCTGTCCATATTAGGTTTGCAGCTTCTCTAGTGGCTCAGTGGTAAAGAATCCACTTGCCAGTGCTGGAGATACAGGTTCGATCCCTGCATTGGGAAGATCCCCTGGAGAAGGAAATGGCAACCCATTCCAGTATTCTTGCCTGGTAAATCTCATGAACGGAGGAGCCAGCAGAGTATAGTCCTCCAGGTCCCAAGAGTCAGACACGACTTAGCGACTAAACAACAACAGTGTTAGGTTCATTTCATCTTCCTCCCTTCTCAGGTTTGTGTTAAGCAGGTATTCAATATTTAAGTGAAAGGATGATAATTATAGTACCATTTATTAAGACTACTATGTGCCTTGCACTTGCTTAGCTGGCATAGAGATGGCTAAGCATATATACTATGACAATTTCTTGTCATAGTATATGAAAATTTATGACAAATTGACATAGCATAGCAATTTACTTTTGATTTCTTTTAAATTTTATTTTTGCTGTGTTGGGTCTTTCTTGCTGCATGGGCTTTCTCCTGGTTCCGGCAAGCAGGAGCTGCTCTCTAGTTGCAGGAGCTGCTCTCTAGATGCAGGAGCTGCTCTCTAGTTGCAGGAGCTGCTCTTTAGTTGCAGTGCACAAGCTTTTCATTGCAATGGCATCTCTTGTTGCAGGAGCTGCTCTCTAGATGCAGGAGCTGCTCTCTAGATGCAGGAGCTGCTCTCTAGTTGCAGGAGCTGCTCTCTAGATGCAGGAGCTGCTCTCTAGTTGCAGTGCACAAGCTTTTCATTGCAATGGCATCTCTTGTTGCAGGAGCTGCTCTCTAGATGCAGGAGCTGCTCTCTAGATGCAGGAGCTGCTCTCTAGTTGCAGAGCACAGGCTTTTCATTGCAGTGGCCTCTCTTGCTGCAGACCACTGGCTCCAAGTGCTTGACTTCAGGAGTTGCAGTTCCCGGACTCCAGAGCTCAGCAGTTGTAGTGCACAGGCTTAGCTGCTCCACAGCACGTGGAGTCTTTCCAGACCAGGGATCGAACCCATGTCATTGGCAGCCAGAGTCTTTACCACCGAGCCTTCAGGGAAGCCTCACACTATAACATCCAATCCTTATTCTCCTGCTAGAAATTATGTTTGGGGGCTGGCATTGGGGGTTGCGAGAATGGGGAGTGTGGCTCGGCGCACTGGGAGTATTTCTGAGAGCCTTCCACAGAAGTATGTGAATCATTTATCTGGAGCTGCTGGTCAAAGAGGAAAAGAAGACATTAAATGGACAAGTAGAAGATCTATCAGCAGAACTAGACTTAGAAATGACATGAGAGGAAGAAGAAAAATGGGATGGAGATGAAAATAACCATTCACAGGTCAAAGCACAGATTAATGACGTGAGCTACCTGAATGACTTAACTCAGTCATCTGAAAGTGCTTCCCAGGATGGTGATGTCTTTACTCTAAGAACTCCATGTTGCAAGTAGAACCACTTGGCTTGAGGTATAAAGACTGTGTTAGCTTGTTGAAAATTCAGGATGCAATTCTTTCATGTGAAAGATAACTGGAAGTTTAAAAAAGCCACTGTGAACTACTCAGAGGAGAAATTAAAAAACTGGAAAATAAGGTTGGTGAGCTACATAAAGAAATGTCCAAAAGAAAGAAGTGAATCACAGTTAGGGCATCAGAAAGTGGAGTGGCAATGAGAGCTCGGCTGCTTGAGGGGAGAATACGTCGTTAGTATTGTGGAGTGTGAAATTCATGGAAATAATTTTGACCTTAAAGCAAGAAGAAGAGAATAGAAGAAATGCTGATATGTTTTATGAAAAAGTTAGGGAGTAGTTAAGAAGAAAGGAAGACCAGTAAGGACTGTGCTCCACTTGGCCTGTGCCAATGGCCGTTCAGCAGTGGTAACCTTCCTCCTGGAGAGAAAATGCCTGCTGAACCTCTGTGACAATGAAAAGAAGACAGCGCTGATGAGGGCCATAGCATGCCAAGAGGAGGAGTGTGCGACTCTTCTGCTGGAGCGTGGTGCCAACCCAAATGTCATGGACATCTGTGGCAACACCGCTCTCCACTATGCTGTCTTTTTTTTTTGCCAGAATTTATCACTCACAGCAAAGCTGCTTTCCTATAACGCCTATATAGAAGCCAGGAACAAGGATGACCTGATACCACTGTTACTTGCTATACATGAAAGGAGAGGGCAAATGGTGGAGTTTTTAGTGAAGAAAGAAGCAAATATACATGCGGTTGATAAGATGAAAAGAACAGCCCTCATGCTTGCTGTCAAGTATGACTCACCAAATGTAGTCAGACGTCTTCTTCAGCAAGGTGTTGACATCTTTTTTCAAGATGTGTTTGGATGGATTGCAGAAGAATATGCCATTATTGGTGGTTTTAATATGAGATCCAACCAGTCCATCCTAAAGGAAATCAGTCCTGCATATTCACTGCAAGGACTGATGCTGAAGCTGAAGCTTCAATACTTTGGGCATCTTATGTGAAGAACCGACTCATTGGAAAATGCTGGTTCTGGGAAAGTTTGAAGGCAGGAGGAGAAGGGGACAAAAGAGGGTGAGATGGTTGGATGGCATCACTGACTCAATGGACATGAGTTTGTAAAACCTCCAGGAGTTGGTGATGTACAGGGAAGCCTGGCATACTTCAGACCATGGGATCGCAAAGAGTCGCACTACTGAGCAACTGAACTGAACTGAACTGATGTTGATATTTTCATAAAATTCGAAAAATGGTGTAGATGCATGAAAATATATTAATAAAATCATATGAAACAGAAAAAAAAAAGAAATTATGTTTGTTTTGCATATGAGAAAACTGAGACCTAGGTCACACAATTCAGAAGAGTGGCATCAGAATTTGAAGTTAGGATTATCTGACCCTAAAGTCCATTTTCTAAATCCTCCCCTTTATGCAACTCAGCTTGGGGGGAAAAAAAATAATCAGACTTAGTCAACCATTTCTGGGGTCAATGAGTCCTGATGCTCAAAACATCATACTGGTACACTGTGTCCTAAACCCACAGAGACAAAGCCATGCCTACAGGTATAAGCCTGTCCACTGTGCACTCGTGGAATCTCCACCCCAGGTTGCCACACCTCTTTCAAAGCCACAGGACTCAAAACAAACACTGGGCAGGGTGGTAAAACGCAGATGCCTCAGGCTGGGGTGGAGCCCAACTTGGCCCCAGCTTTTCAACATAAGAAGTGCATTTTGTGTACTAGCCTTACACCTGGTATATGAGAATTAAAACTAAGATAAAAAAATTAACTCAAACAATCTCAGTGAGCACCCCTCTCAGTTTTTACCACTACTGCCTCTCCCATAAGTGGTGGTTGGAGTTTGTTTGCAGACTTATGTAAATTGACACCTAATTTCCTAGTTGATCAATGTTTTTCTTATACCCGATTGCAGAAAGCTTTTTTCTGGCAAAGCATGAGTTCACTAGAAACGTGTATATTGTTTTACAGAAACTTGCAAATCATTTTACAAAAGACATTTTCAGAATCTTTACTTGCTTTTATACATTGGGATGAAAAAACTTTAGTAGTTGAAGGGCAAGAAACATTAAATACATGGTGAGAGCCTAGTTATGGGACTTCAGTCTCTCTGAAGAGTCACGTGTGAAGTTCATTAAATGTCACCTCTGATTTAGTACTACTGGAAGGCCCATGAAGTGATATCGTTAACCAGCATACAGGAGATTCAGAAGCAGATCACAGTTTTGAGGAATACTGTCCTGGAATACTATAGACACAATCACTTTTCTTGCTTTCTAATTTTTCCAGTTTTAAGAATGTGTTATTTTGTAATCAGAACCAAACATCTAGTTTTAACAAAAAGAAAATGACTCCAGCTGCTGCCTTTGGCGATCATAAATACTTTCCCAAATTCCCAACATATCCCATGATTTCTCACTGAGTTTTAGTCCCTAAAAGACATGCAAATGGTGGGTGCATCAGTAAAGTGAACTAAAGATTACAATGAAACATTAAATTCTAATTCATTAGGATTTAAAAAACAATGCTGTAAAAATAGCTCATCAAGAACTAGGAGCAGAAGAGGGGTATGGGACTGGGAGACTGGGATTGGTATATATATGCTATTGATACTTGGTATAAAATAGATAACTATGAGAACCTACTGTATAGCACAGAGCACTCTACTCAGTGCTCTCTGGTGACCTAAATGGGAAGGAAATCCAAAAAAAATGGATATATATATATATATACATGTATCTGGAGGAGGGCATGGCAACCCTCCCCAGTATTTTTTCCTGGAGAATCCCATGGACAAAGGAGCATGGCAGGCTACAGTCCATGGGGTCACAAAGAGTCGGACACAACTGAGTGTGCACGCGTCTGTCATTGATTCACTTGCTGTACAGTAGAAACTGCCATAACATTGTAAAGCAACTACACTCCAGTACAATTTTTTTTTTTTTGAATGGGAAAAGAAGCAGGGCTGCTATGGAGCAGAGCTGGAAAGGGCAAGAATGTCTGCTATGCCAGCACAGGCAACAGTCACGCCAGTGAGAGGAGGCAAAGCTGGGTCTTCACGCCTTCGCAACCCCAGCGTTCTTCACCCAGTCTTCAGGGTTCCAGAGCTTTCGGATCTCTGCCTCCCAGGGTAAGAAAACCTGGACTAGCCTGTTGAGGTACTTTTGGAAAATACCTCATCATCCAGATACTTGCTATCTTCCCAGGATAAGAAATCCTGTCCTAAAGGGAATTGGACCAGTTTCAGGGACGCCATGGAGAGAGACTCATGAGGCCAACACAGGTTCCCAGACTGAGCTGAGCAAGAAGATGCCATATTTGACGAGTACCTTGAACTGCAGACAAAATACTTTATTAAGCTTTTACATATAAAATGTTGCTTAATGTCATCCAAACCTTGCAACTACCCCACATTTTATAGATAAGGTTTAGAGTTGTTTCGTTGTTCAGTCACTCAGTCGTGTCCGACTCTTTGCGACCCCCATGGGCTGCAGCACTCCAGGCTTCGCTGTCCTGCACCATCTCCCGGAGATTGCTCAAATTCATGTCCACTGGGTGGGTGATGCCATCCAACCATCTCATCCTCTGTCTCCCTCTTCTAGGCTAAGCAATTCTCCAAGTTCACTCAGCTGGTAAGTGGTAAATCCCAGTTTCAAATGAAAGTTTATCTCTTAAAGAACAAACTTATGGTTGCCAGGGGGGAAGGGATAGTTAGGGAGTTTGAGATGGACATGTACACACTCCTACTTTTAAAATGGTAACCACCAAGGTCCTACTATACAACACAGGGAACTCTGCTCAATGCTTTGAGCCTGGAGGGGAGTTTGGGGGAGAATGGATCTGTGTATATGTATGGTTGAGTCCCTTTTCTGCCCACCTGAAACTATCACAACATTGTTAATCGGCTATACTCCGATATAAAATAAAAACCTAAAAAAAAAAAAAAAGAAAGTCTGTCTGACTTTTAAGCCCAGAATACTTTCCATTCAAGAGGGTCATAGGAGGAACGCTGATCTCAAAATGCACAAAAGATACTCTGGAGCACTGAAGGAGGCAAATGGAAAACTGGAGAAATGAAGGAATGATGATGTGTGCTATGAGGCCAGCTTCAGCTTTGGTTTACTTTAGCACACATGAAGCATATTTTAAAGGAAGACTTGCATCCATAACAACTAAGAAAATACACCAAGGAAAGTGTTTATGCGTCTACTTTCTAAGCAGAACTATGTAATCAACAACATCAGCAGCTTAAATAAGAAAAGATGATGATAAAAGGGAACATTTTTTTGTTGTTGCTGTTGTTTCTTCTTTTCCTTTTTAACATCTTTTTATTTTATATTGGAGTGTAACCAGTGCAGTATTCTCAGCTTCTAAATTTTATAGATAAAAATTATTTAAAAAATTATAGAGAAAAATTTATAAATTTGAAGCACAGGATAACTTATCAAAGTTTTCTGGCAGAGAAGTGGTGAAATAGGTTTGAAGTTTCAAACCCAAGCCATGCAAGGCTAGAGGCTGTAGTCCCTAGACTCAATCACTATATTCTACTGAACTCAATTAGATATCAGCGTTATATACGGACATGTTCACTTTTTGTTTTTTACAGCAACATAGCAAGAATCATTACATACTTAGAAAAAAGAAACATTAGAAATTCTGTAATGGTCCTGACATATGGTGCAAACACGATCTGAAGAATAGACATGACCCCACAATCACAAGTGGGAAAGCCAGTAGCCATCCAGGGAGAATTAAGACTATACTTTGATTAATTAGCCAAAGTTAAATTGCCAATGAAGAGGAGAAGGATATCACATGTCCATCATGGAAGGACATAACATCTCCTTTGTAAGAACACATAATCTTTGGACTTGCCTGGTGGCACAGTGATTAAGAATCCACCTGCCAATGCAAGGGACATGGCTTCAATCCCTGTTCCAGGAAGGTCCTACATGGTGCAGAGCAACTAAGCCCGGGCATGAGGGTGGGCTCTAGAGGTTGGGCTCAGTATTTGTGGCGCACGGGCATGCTGTAGGCTACCCACACTACAGTGGTCCAAAAAATAATAGACTGATAAAATATGTAGCAAGTTAAAACACTTGGTGAGTCTGTACAAAGTGTATATCAAAGTTTTCTGTACTGTTCTTGAAACTTTTTGGTAAACCCGAAATTATTTCAACATAAAAATTTTGGTTTTTGGCTGCACTGTGCCTTTTTGCTGTGCCCAGACTGTCTCTAGTTAGGGCAAGTGGGGGCTTCACTCTAGTTGTGGCGTGCAGGCTTCTTGCTGCCATGGCTTCTCTTTTTGCAGAGCATGGGCTCCACAGTGTGTAGCGGTTGCAGCACACAGGCTTAGCTGCTCCTTGGCACGTGGGATTGTCCTGGACCAGGGATCAAACCTGTGTCCCTTACATTGGAAGGCAGATTCTCAACCACTGGACCACAGGGAAGTCCCCAACATAAACATTTACTTGAAAAAATGTTTCTAAGAGACATTGAGTTTATTACTTGATATAATGTAATTGATTGATATAGAATGTATTTCAAGAAAGACAATTTGGTTCAATATCTTATGCAAAGTAGGACACAGATTGCGTTACTTTACAGGTTTGAGCTGCTGTGATCGTCATCATGATTCAGTCACAGGAATCACAATGCTGTCATTAATTGTGATCACTTGTTATTAACTAAAGAGCCTCTTGATGAGGATGAAGGAGGAGAGTGAAAGAGCCAGCTTAAAACTCAATATTAAGAAAAAAACTAAGATCATGGCATCTGGCCCCATCACTTCATGGCAAATAGAAGGGGGAAAGGGGGAAGTGGTGACAGATTTCCTCTTCTTGGGCTCTAAAATCACTGCAGATGGTGACTGCAGCCATGAAATCAGAAGACGATTGATTCTTGGCAGGAAAGCTATGACAAACCTAGACAGTGTGTTATAAAGCAGAGACATTACTCTGCCAACAAAAGTCCATATAGTCAAGGGTATGGTTTTCCCAGTAGTCATGTATGGTTGTGAAAACTGGAATGTAGAGAAGGCAGAGTACCAAAGAATTGATGCCTTGCAACTATGGTGGGGAGAAGACTCCTGAGAGTTTCTTCGATGGCAAGGAGATCAAACCAGTCAGTCCTAAGGGAAATAAACCCTGAATACTCATTGAAAGAAATGATAGTGAAGCTGAAGCTCCAGTATTTTGGCCACCTGATGTGAACAGCCAACTCATTGGAAAAGTCCCTGATGCTGGGAAAGATTGAGGGCAGAAGGAGAAGAGGGCAACAGAGGATGAGATGACTAAATGGCATCACTGATGCAGTTGACATGAACTTGGACAAACTTCAGGAGATGGTGAGGGACAGGGAGGCCTGGCATGGTGTAGTCCATGGGGTCGCGAAGAGTTGGATATGACTGGGCAACTGAACAAAATCTTTATCACAATTTGTGGAAGCAAGCATTTGCTACTATTGCACTTGTTACTCTAATATTTAAAAATACTTAAATATTCCCAGTTTTGATGGAGTTCTTCTTTAAAAAATTGCTATTTAGACCATGGGATAAATTACCAAGAGCTGCCCAGAATCCTTTTTTATCCTGAGGCCACATAAGACTCTTTACAGTTTGAGACAGCCACCTAATTTTTTGTGATGGTAATCATTATGGATAATACAATTTAAAAATCTTCCACCATATACAGTCAGAAATAGGGAGAAAAATCTAGTATCAAGTCACTAAGGTGCATTAAAAAAATTGTTCTTTATAACGATTCTAGTCACCTAAAACCCATCTATTGAACAGTGAGTCTATCCAAGTACTGCATAATTGAACTCAGTACTCAAAATGCATCAGGCAAAACTCAATTCTACTGTAAATTCTTAGACCCTGAATCAGCTAGTTACTTCTTCCAGGACTTTGAAATTTGAATACAGCATTACCATGGCTTGTGGCTAATGCTGACAGAGGAGAGAAAGAGAGTAGAAACTAGAAAAATAAGATTACTTTCTTACTATAAAAGGGTGGGTGATATTAGTGATACATGATTGTAACTCTATTGCCGAGTGCTGGCAACAGAATATTCTTTTTTTTGGGAGGAGGTGGGGGGCGGCCTGGAAACTCACAAAACAAACCCTAGTCAAGGTGTTTAGAGTGTTATTTGAGGAAGGCATGAATGGATGTGCTAATTTTATAACTAAGAAACACAAAAAACAAACCACTGTGTATATACAATGAATGAAGGAAGGCTTTATTTACAAAAACAGATGGAGCCTTGCAGAGGAGTCCAAGGGCAGTGAAGCGGCACCTTAGTTACGAAAGACTTTTGTTCTCTGTGAAGGACAGAGCAGCTCACCGGGGCCTGGATGAAGCATGTCCTCAAGACTGGCTTCCTCCCTGGCTGTCTTGCTTTACCTCACTAAGCTACCACCTGCATTTGACCGCTCAAAGGGAGAGAATGCATTGAGAAATGAACTGGAGATTCAGTTGCTTTTGTCAGTTACTTTTCTCATTTGAATGAAGACTTTGTCACTCTATTTAACACAGCCATCTCTCGTTGGTTTAGCTAGTGATTTTAGACTCCTTGGTCCCATGGTGCCATGCTGACCCTTCAAAGGGAGAGAAGAGTTTCTGGAAAGCAGTGGCTACTCAGTAACCAGTATGGCTAGATTAAAGGGTCTGTGTCTCCACGTGTTGTTGTTCAGTCCCTCACTTGTGTCTGACTCTTTGCACCCCCATGGACTACAGCACACCAGGCTTTCCTGTCCTTCACTATCTCCTGGAGTTTCCTCAAACTCATGTCCATTGAGTCGGTGATGCCATCCAACCATCTCATTCTCTGTTGTCCCTTCTCCTCCTGCCCTCAATCTTTCCCAGCATCAGGGTCTTTTCCAATAAGTCAGTTCTTCACATCAGGTGGCCAAAGTATTGGTGCTTCAGCTTCAGCATCAGCCGTTCCAGTGAATATTCAGGGTGAATTTCCTTTAGGATTGACTGGTTTGATCTCCTTGCAGTCCAAGGAACTCTTAGGAGTCTTCTCCAGAATCACATACTGTTCCTAAAGGACAGTTCTCTCTTGTAACCCTGAAGCTGACATCATTGGGAAATGTATCATTCTGCTAATTAACCACAATTAATTTTATGGACCTAGTTCCGCATCCTGTTGGTTTTAATATTATTCCCAAACACAAACTTGCCTCAACTAAAGCATTACATCAAAAACATGTTGAGTGGCGTCTCCTAACACCTCTCTCCTCTGCCTGCTGACAGCTGCGTAGACAGGACTGAAGCCAGATAGCAAGCTACCTAAGGTGTCAGGGGTGAGGGGTGGAGAAGGAAGGACAGGTACCATTTAAGTAACACTCATTTTCCAGGCTGCATGTCAAAGGAACTCAGACACGTTCAGAAGACAGCAGGCTGCGTTGAATGAGAAAGGCAAATAGACTGAAGGGAGTCTGAATTGCCCTTTTTCCACCCATTGAAGGAGGAAGATCTATCAAGACCCCCTTGAAACCTTTACCCCAGTAGTGCTCTGCCAACAATCACTTACCCAGTTTCATTGTCTTCACAGTTCTACAGTTTGCTCTTTAAGCCATAAGAACCTTCAGATCAGTGGGGTTATCCCATGACTGAATGACATAAATATAATCCAGCTAATATTTATTGAATGCCTACCATATTCCAAACTCCACGGTTCACATAATCATTTCATGTAATGCACAGAAGTCTGCAAAGTTGTTGCTGCTATAGAATATATATATATGTATGTTTTATATATATACATATAAATTCATTTTTATACACTTATATATGTGTGTATACATTTAAATTTAGATGTGGAAATGGAGGTTTATGAAGGTTAAGCCACACAGGTCAAAGTTCACACTGCCAGTAGGTGGAACAGGGTTGAAATCTGCATTTGTTCACGTTCTTCCTCACTGGTTACTGTTCTCATTATTATTTTGCTGAATAGTCAAGTAGGACAAACATAATGTTGCAAGAATTGCTCTCTTTAATTTTTGCTTTCATACTGATTTTTACCTTCTTATTGCTTTGATACTTAATGTCGTATTCGTCTAAACACTGAAGACAGACATAGTCATTCTGCATTCTTTCAAATATTCATGATTGTGAATGCCACTTACACCTTTAAAATTTCAGTCTACTTCAGGGGAAAGCACTTCACTGTCAAAAGACAGTATCCCTGAAGAGCAAACAAAATCCTCACTGAAGAATTGTGGAGGAGAACAAAGATTACCTTTTGTACCATGTAAGGAATCTCAAACAAGTTGGTGTTCAATAAATACTAACGGATATACCAATTGAACTTAAATTACCATTCAACATTTCAGGCTAATTTTACATCTTAATGAAATGGATACCCTTTTCATAATGGTTGAAAGAAATGATTAAAACTGCTCCTCCTATTCTGTGTTTATAAGATACTGGAACCCTTGCTCTTGCTCCCTCACCCCACAGTATATTTAAACCTTTATGCTCATTTTTGAAAAGAAAAGAAAATCAGATAAACAGTGATTTCCCCAAAGCAATACAAAGACTGCAGGTGAATTAACAGCTCCTGGTTTTGTCAAGTTATGGTTTAGGTCTATGTCCCAATTTTTTATTTCAAAGAGAAATATATTTTGCTTATTCTTCACATCATAGATATAAACATATAAAGATGTAAAGATATTCAAGCCCCTGGTTTAGCGCAACATAAGGAGGTATTTTGCTTTAAAAGTAGTCAAACTAGACTGGTTTCTGAGATTTCTTACAAATCTGATATTACTTCAGGAGGAGAGCATTTGATACTAAAACCAAATAAATATGTAATACAGATTAATATATTTTCAGTAATCTCAGATATGCAGATGACACCACCCTTATGGCAGAAAGTGAAGAAGAACTAAAGAGCCTCTTGATGAAACTGAAAGAGGAGAGTGAAAAAGTTGGCTTAAAGCTCAACATTCAGAAAACGAAGATCATGGCATCTGGTCCCATCACTTCATGGCAAATATATGGGGAAACAGTGAAAACAGTGGCTGACTATTTTTCTGGGGCTCCAAAATCACTGCAGATGGTGATTGCAGCCATGAAATTAAAAGACGCTTACTCCTTGTAAGGAAAGTTATGACCAACCTAGATAGCATATTAAAAAGCAGAGATATTACTTTGCCAACAAAGGTCAGTCTAGTCAAGGCTATGGTTTTTCCAGGTCATGTATGGATGTTAAAGAAAGCTGAGCACTGAAGAATTGATGCTTTTGAACTGTGGTGTTGGAGAACACTCTTGAGAGTCCCTTGGACTACAAGGAGACCCAACCAGTCCATCCTAAAGGAGATCAGTCCTGAATTTTCACTGGAAGGACTGATGTTGAAGCTCAAACTCCAATACTTTGCCCACCTTATGTGAAGAACTGACTCATTTGAAAAGACCCTGATGCTGGGAAAGATTGAAGGAGGGAGGAGAAGGGGACGACAGAGGATGAGCTGGTTGGATGGCATCACTGACTCAATGGACATGAATTTGAGTAAGCTCCAGGAGTTGGTGATGGACAGGGAGGCCTGGTGTGCTTCAGTCCATGGGATTGCAAAGAGTCGGACATGACTGAGGGACTGAACTGAACTGAACTGAGTATCTTTTCAAAGTGTTCCCTATCTGTTATGAAATATGTGAACACTGAATATATAGAGTTGTGGTAAACACAAAAATGTGGCATCTGCTGTCATTCTCTTTTTTTTCAAGGTTTTTTTTTTTTTTTTTTTTAATGTGGACTGTTTTTAAAGTCTTTGTTGAATTTGTTGCAACATTGCTCCTGTTTTATTTATTTATTTTTTGGTCACAAGGTATATGGGATCTTGACTCTCCAACCAGGGATCAAACCCATTCCCTCTACATTGGAAGGTGAAGCTTTAACCACTGAACCACCAGGGAAGTCCCTATGTGCTGTCTTACTTTAAATGAGTTCCCCAGGGATTATGTCAGAGCCAATTTATCTCCCAATTTGAAAGGTAAAACTTCTTTTCCCTCACCCTAGATGTTGCTTCTAGATAGGAACTGCCAAGATCTTGAGTTCTCCACCCGCCACAAGTTCTCCACGTGCTTGGCCACAGGCTCAAGGACAGGCATGAAAACCAAACTGAAAAAAAAAAAAAAAAAGAAAACCAAACTGAATAATGGTAGTACTTACATTGTCTTTCCTGGTGGCTCAGTTGGTAAAGAGACTGCCTGCAATGAGGGGCCTGATGGGCTACAGTCCATTGGGTTGCAAAGAGTTGGATACAGCTGAGCAACTAACACACACGTGAGAATGAAGTCAACAGGTAGAGAAAAGTAAAGAGAGGCTAGAGCTAGTCGTGAGCCCTGGCTCTTAGAGGCCCCCTCACACACTTGGTCCTCCAAAAGCTTGGTTATAGAAGCAAATAAATTTCCCTATTTGTTTAAGATGGATCAAATTGGGTTTCTGTCACTAGTATCCATTAGCCTTGACTAATGTTTCTAGAGAAAGGGTTTGGGAGGATTCCATTTTCAGTGTTATACATTAATTGTATTACTTAGAATTTTTTGTGGCTGTGGATGATAGAAACTCTACTTGAGCTAACATAAGTGAAGAGAATTTACTGGATCATGTTTTCAAATGTATCAAGGGTATGAGTGAAGCTGGCCTAAAGAATACCTGGAGTCAAGAATCTAAATGCCATCAAGAATCTCTCCTATTTTTTCTTTCTGAATCTCAGCTGTCTTCCTCCTTAATTATAGACTTGCCTTTTTCACCTGTGGGGACACGGCCATTGTTGTGAGATTCTAGGCCTACCTGTTTACAATATCAGAGAACAAAGTTCTTCCTTCCCCATCTTGGGTTAGCAAAAACCTCAAGAAAGGATTCTGATTGGCCTGGTTTAGGTCACATGCCCATTCCTACACCAATTACAAGAATATATGTACTGAAAGTGAAAGTGTTAGTCACTCAGTAGTGTTGGACTCTTTGTGACCCTATGGATTGTAGCCCACCAGGCTCCTCTGTCCATGAAATTCTCCAGGCAAGAGTACTAGAGTGAGTTGCCATTTCCTTCTCCAAGGGATCTTCCAGACCCAGTGATGGAACCTGGGTCTCCCACATTGCAAGCAGATTCTTTACCATCTGAGCCACCAGGGAAGCCTCTGTTCCCACAGACAGATTCTTTTCCATTGGGAATGAAATTGGGTCCTGGCAGTTCAAGAACCATCTGCGAATGGAAAGAGATGAAGTCTCCTCTTAACAGAAGCCAGTTACCAAAAACCCTCAGCAAGCGCGTTGATTTGAGTCACAGTCTAATCTCTGAACTTATCACTTTGGCCAGGGACTCTAGGGCAGCACAGTTAAGCAATTCCTGCAGCCCAAGAGATAGAATTGAAAAGAAAATGGCAGCTTCCATTTGGAACAACTGACAAGAGCAAGAAGACACTGGTTTATCAGGGAGTGTGGCTTGTTTCCTGAAGAGAAGAAAGGTGGGGAGTAGATAACTGCTCATATGCCCTCAGTTAACAGTTTGATGCATACCTTCCTTTTCTCTCACGAGCAAATGTAGAAAAATAGGAAAATTCCAGTGTATCTACTCATACCCAGCACTCAAAACAAAGCGTGTCCAGAATCTACATTTCTCTGTGAGAAGGTGACATATTCTATATCTGCTATTAATGTGCGTGTGCTTAGTCATGCCCAATTTTTTGCAACCCCACTGACTGTAGCTCACCAGGTTCCTTGTCCAAGGGATTCTCCATGCGAGAATACTGGAGTGGGTTGCCATTTCCACCTCCAGGGATCTTTCTGACCCAGGGATCGAACTTGTGTCTCCCTCACTGGCAGGCAGATTCTTTGCCACTGAGCCACCTAGGAAGCCCTATGTTTGGACAGACTGTCCCTGTTTCTAATAGGAGGCATTCTGCTTTCTTTCAGGATCAGGAGAAAACCGAATTCTCTCCGAAGAATTTGGAGCTACAGGCATAACCCTGAGGACTGGGGTTGAATTCCTTGCCTAACTTTTGGCAGAGGACATCATTCTTAGACAATGTTACAAAGATATCCTTGAGATAAAATTGTGAGATGACTCTGTCACTTCTGCCACATCCCTTAACATATGTTCCTAACATAGTTTTAGGCGAATGGCATATTCTCGATCAATAGATCATTAATTGTCTTGGAATCTAAAATAGGTATGTATTTTCACCAGGCCTTTGCTGTTTGCTGGGGAGATTACATATTTGTGAGTATATATGTGTAATATTACATATATATGTAATATGATACACATTATATAATATAGAAGGGATTCCCAGGTGGCTTAGTGATAAAGAATTCACATGCCAGTGCAGGAGCTGGGAGTTCAACCCCTGATCTGGGAAGATACCCTGGAAGAGGAAATGACAACTCACTCCAATATGCTTGCCAAGTCCCCTGGACAGAGGAGCCTGGTGGGCTAGAGCACATGGGGTTTCAAAGAGTCAGAAATGACTGAGCATGCACACACACGTATATAATATACTATATACTATATAATGTATATCATATTAAATACTAAATATATAATGACTACAAAGAAATAGAGGAAAACAACAGAATGGGAAAGACTAGAGATCTCTCCAAGAAAATTAGAGACACCAAGGGAACATTTCCTGTGAGGATGGGCTCAATAAAGGACAGAAATGGTATGGACCTAACAGAAGCAGAAGATATTAAGAAGAGGTGGCAAGAATACACAGAAGAGCTATACAAAAAAGATCTTCATGATCAAGATAATCACAATGCTGTGATCACTCACCTAGAGCCAGACATCCTGGAATGTGAAGTCAAGTGGGCCTTAGGAAGCATCACTAGGAACAAAGCTAGTGGAGGTGATGGAATTCCAGTGGAGCTGTTTCAAATCCTGAAAGATGATGCTGTGAAAGTGCTGCACTCAATCTGCCAGCAAATTTGGAAAACTCAGCAGTGGCCACAGGACTGGAAAAGGTCAGTTCTCATGCAAATCCCAAAGAAAGTCAATGCCAAAGAATGCTCAAACTACCGCACAATTGCACTCATCTCACATGCTAGTAAAGTAATGCTCAAAATTCTGCAAGCCAGGCTTCAGCAATATGTGAACCGTGAACTTGCAGATGTTCAAGGTGGTTTTAGAAAAGGCAGAGGAACCAGAGATCAAATTGCCAACATCTGCTGGATCATGGAAAAAGCAAAAGAGTTCCAGAAAAACATCGATTTCTGCTTTATTGACTATGCCAAAGCCTTTGACTGTATGGATCACAATAAACTGTGGAAAATTCTGAAAGAGATGGGAATATCAGAACACCTGACTTGCCTCTTGAGAAATCTGTATGCAGGTCAGGAAGCAACAGTTAGAACTGGACATGGAACAACAGAGTGGTTCCAAATAGGAAAAGGAGTACGTCAAGTCTGCATATTGTCACCCTGCTTATTTAACTTCTATGCAGAGTACATCATGAGAAACGCTGGCTTGGAAGAAGCACAAGCTGGAATCAAGATTGCCGAGAGAAATATCAAGAACCTCAGATATGCAGATGACACCACACTTATGGCAGAAAGTGAAGAGGAACTAAAAGCCTCTTGATGAAAGGGAAAGAGGAGAGTGAAAAAGATGGCTTAAAGCTCAACATTCAGAAAACGAAGATCATGGCATCTGGTCCCATCACTTCATGGGAAATAGATGGGGAAACAGTGGAAACAGTGTCAGACTTTATTTTTCCGCACTCCAAAATCACTGCAGATGGTGACTGCAGCCATGAAATTAAAAGACACTTGCTCCTTGAAAGAAAAGTTATGACCAATCTAGATAGCATATTGAAAAGCAGAGACATTACTTTGCCAACAAAGGTCTGTCTAGTCAAGGCTATGGTTTTTCCTGTGATCATGTATGGATGTGAGAGTTGGACTGTGAGCTGGGCACTGAAGAATTGATGCGTTTGAACTGTGGTGTTGGAGAAGACTCTTGAGAGTCCCTTGGACTGCAAGGAGATCCAACCAGTCCTTTCTGAAGGAGATCAGCCCTGGGATTTCTTTGGAAGGAATGATGCTGAAGCTGAAACTCCAGTACTTTGGCTACTTCATGCGAAGAGCTGACTCAATGGAAAAGACTCTGACGCTGGGATGGATTGGGGGCAGGAGGAGAAGGGGACGACAGAAGATGAGATGGCTGGATGGCATCACTGACTTGATGAACACGAGTCTGAGTGAACTCCGGGAGTTAGTGATGGACAGGGAGGCCTGGCGTGCTGCGATTCATGGGGTCGCAAAGAGTCAGACATGTCTGAGCAACTGAACTGAACTGAACATATATATAATATAAAAATATTTAATGTATAATACAAATGCATTATGTTTGAAAAAAAAGTAATGCCTTTGCATTCTGATAACATTCAAAAATTATCTGGAAGGCTTTACAGCACAAGCTGTGTAGCCAGGTTCCAGGAGTGCTCCCAGGGATTCTCACTTCCTTGGTGTTATGCTCTCCTATAGCCTCTTCTGAAAATGAACAAGGCTGCTCTTTGTGACCAATAAAAGTAAGACGCAGATAATTTTTTTTCTTTTTTTAAAAATTTGGCCATGCCACATAGCATGTGGGGTCTTATGTCACCGAGCAGGGATCAAACCCACAGCCACTACATCAGAAGCACAGAGTCTTAACCCCTGGACCGCCAGGGAAGTCCTGGAGGAACAGTTTCCGAGACTAGGAGACTCTGAAGCTATGCCCTGTTTTTTAATAACAGAAGAGATCATTCACTCTGGGAGAAGGCAAAGGTCATGTTATGGCTGTTGACCAGCTCCACGGTGAGGCCTGCATGGGGGAGAAACTGAGGCCTCCTGCCTCCAGCTGCCATCAACCTGACAATCTTGGGAGTGGGTCACCGTCAGCCCCAGTTGGGGCTTTTTATGAGATCAATCTCAGAGGACACCTGAGAAGCTCCTGAGAAGACTGAGCCCCAAGTGCCCAGAGAGGCCTGTTCCTAATTCCTGGTCTCTGGATAGACACTGAGAGACATAATACATGTTTATTGTTCTTTTGAGCTCCTAAATTAGGGGTGGCTATTTGTTATACAACAATAATAACTAATACGTAAACAAAAATAAATTTAACAGATATGTCTCAGTAAGTTTAAGAACAACCTCTCTTTCTGAAGTTCATTTTAAGACGTCAAATTAGGCCACGTTACCATAAATGGACTATGTTTTCTGATTCCTTGCTCCTTCTGAGTCTACGCATAACTTTAACACGTGCATGCTCAGTTGTGTCTGACTCTGCGACCCCCTGGACTGTGTAGCCCACCAGGCTCTGCTATCCATGGAATTTTCCAGGCAAGAATACTGGAGTGGGTTGACATTTCCTTTTCCAGGGGATCTTCCCGGACCAGGGGTCGAACCCAAGTCTCCTCTATTGGCAGGCGGATTCTTTACCACTGAACCACCAGGGAAGCCATCTTTAGGACACTCTATTTCTAATAATTAAGCATTTGTCTTCAGCCAATGAGAGCTCTCTTACAGAGAGAACTACAAACTGTTTTCTTTACCAGAAGTAAAAATTCAGGCCAGGGCTGAGGTCACCAGTAAAAGAATACAAAGTAACAGTTAGGCAATATCTCTCCACCCCACTGAACAGGTTTTCCTTTAAGCCCTAAACAGAACTAAACCTTAAAAAACATATTTAACAAAAGTGCTGCTGTTCATATATTTTGGAATTTTTGTTGTTTACTTTCACTAAGTAACCTGTTGAGAAAATGTGTGTTACTGAAATATTTTTAGTTATGTAAACTTTGTGTTAATTGCTAAAGGAAGGGGTTTCTGGAAACATTCAGGCTAATATTTGCTTTCCTGAGCACCAACTGTCCCTTAGTTACATGTTCAAAGGATTCAAAGAAAGAGCATTGAAGATTTCAAAGAAGGAAGCAACCATTTTTTAAAAAGAAATATTTTTAGAAAAATTCAGATTGATCTAGGTAGTCTAACAAAGGTAATAAATTATGCCAAGTTGATATTTAAAATTACAGAATTTAACATGAGTAGATATAAAAATGTGGCCTCTTTTTAGCTACAGAGCTTAAAAAAGTCTTATCACATTAAAAATAATTGTTATTCAGAAAGTAGATTAGCCTAGGGCTGGGGGGGTGAGAGAAATGGGGAATGTATGCTAATGAGTTCAAGGTTTCTTTTCTGGGTGATGAAAATGTACTAAAATTGGATTATGGTGACGTTTGCACAGCTATGTAAATATACTAAAAATCACTGAATCACATACTAAAAATGGGTGAGTTTTGTGAAATATATCTCAAAAAGCTGCTTTTCAAAATTGTCATGGATGACCCTGAAAACATTCGGTTAAAGGATTAGCAGTGTGCAAAAAAATCACCCAAAGAATGGTTCTAGTTCAGACCTTGTTTTTGTCCTGCTTCTAAGCAGTTACATGCTCATGACCAAAGCTGAAATCAAATTTTAAGATGCCCTAGTGGTGCATCTTAAAAATTTTCTAACAAGAAATACAACCAGGAGTCTTTTTTAAGCTGAAAGTTATGCTTCACTCTGTGCTCAGACAATAAATCTGATAGACTTTGAACTTGCCGTTAGAACTGAAGACAGAATAGTTATAGCTGTTTGTGGTAACTATCAAGGCAAATGTGAAACACAAAACTGAAACCCTGACAAGTGAAAAAGGCATGCCTTTCATAGGTATTACTGTCACCACACAAAGTATATTAGAGATTTTGCATTTCAATGATTTCAAAGGATTACGAGGAAACTGTTTTTCTATAGGTTATATATGTAACGGTGACTCCAAACAAGTCCAATTTTTTGTTCAGTTCAGTTTTTTACTTGTGACACAGTAGCAACAACAAAAAATCCTGTTAATTAGAATTTGTTGGCTGCCTGTAATATAAAAGGTTTTTGAGGGTTAGTTCTTCAGTAAAAATCCGAAGATAACTAAAGGCACCCAACTATATACCTTTACACATTTGCAAGTTAGTTAAAAGCTTCTAAAGTACTCTAGGTACAACTGTACATTTTATTTTAAAATATAAAATTTATCATGAAAATATCATATTTAAAATTAAATATAATGCATATAATGAAAGAATTGGAAAGCCCAGTGCTGAAGCTGGAGCTCTAATACTTTGGCCACCTGACATGAACAGCTGACTCACTGGAAAAGATCCTGATGCTGGGAAAGACTAAAGGAAAAACGAGAATGGGGAGGCAGAGGAGGAGTTGGTTAGATAGCATCATCAACTCAATGGACATGAGTTTAAGCAAACTCTAAGAGATAGTGGAGGAGAGAGGAGCCTGGCGTGCTGCAGTCCATGGGGTCGCAAAGAGTCAGACACGACTTAGCGACTGAAGAACAACAACAATGAAAGAAGCCAGAAACAAAAGATGCTATTGGATAATTCTATTTATTTATATCAGGTTCTGGAAAAGCAAAAGTAGAGGAACAGAAAATAGATCAGTGCTTCCCAGGAGCTGCAGGAGGGCAGCGATTACAGAGGCACATTAGGACCTTCTGGGGGGCTGCACCCCACAGCACGTGGGATCTTAGTTCCTCGACCAGTGATGGAAGCCACATTGGAAGTATAGAGTCTTAACTATGGACTGCCTGGTAAGTCCTTCTGGGCTGAAGAAAATGTTCTGTATCATGACTATGGCTGTCATTCTTTAAAAAAAAAAATTATTTATTTACTGGCTGCTCTGGGTCTTTGTTGCTCCATGCAGGCTTCCTTTAGTTCCAGCAAGTGGAGGCTACTTTCTAGATGTGGTGCACAGGCTTCTCACTGTGGTGGCCTCTCCTGTTGTGGGACACAGGCTCTAAGGCTTCTGTGCTGCAACAGTTGTAGCACCTGGGCTCAGTAGTTGTGGCACACAGGCTTAGTTGCCGCTGGGCACGTGGAATCTTCCCAGACCAGCGATCAAACCTGTGTCCCCTGAATTGGCAGGTGGCTTCCTAACCACTGGACCACCGGGGAAGTCCAGTTATTCCTTGACTTTGTGCATTGTCAAAACTCGTGAAACTGAACGTTAAAAGGGATAAATTGTAACTTGAAATCTAAGTAAATATACTATGAAATTAGACTTAACTACTTTGAACAAAGAGTATGCCGTTAGAGCTAACTAAATGATGCTGAAAATACATGACATCAGAAGGAAAACTGAGTCTATAGGTAATGGAGGTTTTATGTTGTGTCCCAAAACTTTTTATCTTCATTGTAGAAACCTTGATGAGAATGTTTTTTAAAAGCAGTCTGGATGGAAATTTTAACTCTATAGGCTAAAATTAGTTCCTACAATCCCCATGAACAAACATTTTACAAGGTACTTAGCGTTCATCACTCACTTGATTATTTATCATTTGCTGCATCCTCTTATAATTTGTATATTGCTTTTATTATCACAATTATTTAATAGCTATAATTTATGAAAGACCTACTAATATAAGGCTTACTGAGCCATTCTCTCACTATTTTCCCTTTCTCTGTCTCTCTCTATATGTGGCAATTTTTAAATTTACTTTTACTTTTCTAACCTTTTTACTTTATATTGGAGTAGAGCCAGTTAACAATGTCGCAGTAGTTTCAGGCGGACAGCAAAGGGACTCAGCCACACACATATAGGCGTCCATTCTCTCCCAAACTCCCCTCCCATCCAGGCTGCCACCAAACATTGAGCAGAGTCCCCTGTGCTATACACTAGGATCCATTTTAAATATAGCAGAGTGTACATGTCCATCTGAAACTCTCTCTTCTCCCGATTCTATTTGGCAGTTTTTAAAAAGACTATTTCACCTAGTTCCCTTGATGTAAACACTTTTTTTTTTTTTAACTATTTTTGAGGTAGTAGATTACCTGCGTTATAATTACCCTTGGTATATGTATACACCTGTGGCTATGTTAAACATCTATTATTATTACATAATATAGGAGAGATTTGAACCTGGGTTTTTTTCAGTTGGAAAACCTATCATGTTATTTCTATTTCCTAGTATAATGTGAGTTGTTTGAAGGGAGAGGCAATGTGATATGAGTTTATTCATTTACAGTCTCTACTGTACCTACCTCAGTACAATGCACAGAGCAGATGCATGTATATTGTTCCCCAAGAACGGAACTGACCCGTGGACCATCAACACAGAGAGTGGTAGGCTAATGAATTATTAATCTTATATCAGAATCTTTTGGGAGGTGTATTTTAGAGTTACAAGGAAGGGCTTCTCCCATTCTCAATAACAAACCTGATTTATAATTCATCCTTGAAAGTGATCATCATTTTATTTTTTAAAAAACGATATTTCTACTTCTCACACAAGGCTTGGAGGTATAACTCTTTTCCATTCCAATGAATTTAAGACGCCATTTGATTGTCGTGGTGATGGCTTTTGTAGATGGGTGCTCAGCATTTTTCCATCATCTTTCTATGCAGCTGCCTAGTTTGCAGAGGCAGGGAAGTCTCCCAGATTCCTTGCACCTGGGTCCTAGAATTGTAGGATCATCCAGAGAGGTGTACTTGTGTGAGAGCAAGCCCTCCTTTTGCTGCCTCTGCTTGCAAGCACTGTTCTGGAGTTGCTGGGTTTTATGTGACTGCGTTAGTACAGCACCTCCACTGTTCAGTCACTAGCTTCAATGGCAGGAGGTGGAGTGTGTGTTTTCCTGATTTGGACTGCAATGAGTATGAAAGGGTTCTGAAGCCAGTAGCTCCCAATAGCTCCCTGATCATGGTAGTGGTCATGTAGTTTGGGAGCCTATATCTTCGTGACTGGAGAAGGGCAATAGCTTTGTAACTTGTTTTTTTCTTTTAAAAAAATGTATTTATTTGGCTGCACTGGGTTTAGTTGCGGCATGCAGGATCTAGTTCCTTGACCAGGGATCAAACCCAGGCCCCCTGCATTGGGAGCTCAGAGTCTTAGCCATTGGATCTCCAGGAAATTCATGCAAATTATCCTTAAAGCTCAATCTTGAGTCTGTTTCTTCAGCCATTTAATACTGATAATAAACGGTTCCTCCTTAAACTAGCTTGAGTAGATTTTATTCTCTGCAAATGAACTCTGACCAATACAGAAACGAAATGGTTATAGTCATCTCTAGACCACAAAAATTAAATGGATGATGGCACAATACTGTCAATCAATATAATGACCAAAACAACTCCTGAGTCTAGCCATAAGGAATGGTATCACACTGTTTAGATGGATATTGTCTATTTGTAATCTAATGAACTCCAAACAGAAGGCTAGATATTGCAACATTGTCTGAAATAAGAAAGTATTAGTCAGAACCCTTAAATGTACTATATTTTCCTTTTTATAAGTGTTATTCGAAAGTGATATTAGGCATGATTATTAGAAGCAGGAGGGAGGAAAATAAGTAATTGGATCATGTGAAAAATATTTCTGAATAGAAATTTTTTGAGATATGCTAATTTTATGAACAGCTACTGATTTTGTCATGAGAAGTCTTAAGCAAAGGCTGTGAGAAATCAAAGCACCCCAAAAATGAGGGCCCTCAAGAACTAATGGAGAAAGAAAGTATTTGAGAGTACTGGAGAAGGGGAGCCCTTCTTGGAAAAATTTGCTTAGGGGTCTAAAATTATACACAGAATATAAGTATAAAATTTTATTTTGAAACCATATAGTTAATTGATGCTAGACAACTTTTTGCAAAGGATTTTGAATTATTAGAAGTAAAAATGGCCTTAAAATACAGACTATGATGCTGCTGCTGCTCTATTTTGGAGCATATTTTTCTTGAAGGGTGTGTACAGCCACTATAACAACTTTCATGATGCTTTAACCTAAAATAGTTTAAAGGAAGTCTTACAGTACCACCTAGGTGTGCAGGTTATGTTATGGTGAATGTGTCAGCAGTGTGGAACTATTATTTTAAAAAAGCTGACATGATCCTACAGTATACTAACCAAAATAGGACATGTAAAACCATGAAGTAATTTTTCCCAATATATGTAGGGAGGGTTAAACCCATGTTAGAAACTCGCACCAAGTCTGAGGCTTCATATTTTTTAAAAGAAAGTGGAGAAATCAGAAAGGGAACAGAGCATAGCACAGAGGCTGATTAAAGAGTTAGAAAACAGTGCATAAAAATTGGTGAGGAAAGAGAACTGGTTTTATTTATCCATAAGAAGGTTAAATGGCCTTAATATGTAACTTAGTGGGCTATGAAAATAAAATAGACAAATTACATCTAGACCTCCTAACCACCCAGACAGTAACAACATAGAATTAAATAAATAGGAACACAAAGTTTGCAACAACAATCACTTAAGCAAGAACTGGTTCTACCATTTGATTCCAAAATAGCTGGCCAGATCAGCTGAGAAAATCTCCATGATATGAAAACACCAGGTAAGTGGAACTCTAGGTGAGTGATGGAACTCCTGTGGTATCTCTGGATTACTAGATAAATATTCAAATATTTCATTATAGGAATAAATACTCCCAACTATTATTAATTATGGAGAAAACCATGAATGAGGAGGCCAGCATACTGTACCTATTGCGGATACTTCTAGAGGTAGAATAGCTAAATCACATAGAGATCTAGCTAGCTATATTAGCAAGTTACGGCAAGCTTTATGAATAATTGCTTAGGGCCTGCTTAACATGTACTGACAGATGTGAATATCCAGTAGTAGTATTTAGACTTTAAAGCTAGGCTCCATGCCAACAGGAGAAAAGACAAATGATTGACTCTTGGGTCCCTGTCTGCTTTCAGTGAGGTATCTGCATTGCCACAACCTCAGTGTTTTAAAGAATAAAGTTGGTCATTTTAGGCTAGTTTCTAAAATAAACCCAACTAGGGGACTTCCCTGGTGGTCCAGTGGTAAATGGAATCTGCCTTGGAATGCAAGTGTTTGTGGGTTCGATCCCTGGTTGGGGAACTAAGATCCCACATGCCACATGGTGCAACTAAGACTCAATGCAACCAAATAAACAATTAAATAAATAAAATAAATAAATATTAAAAAAAAAAAGCTAGTCTAACATTAAAGATGGCAAAATAGCATGGGGCTGTATCAAATGCTATTATTATTTCTTTTGAAATCTTCTAAAATCTTTTTGATAATAAAATGAGAGTCTTTAGTTTTTTCCTCTGGACACCCCACCCTCAAAAAAAGCATCACTAAGTGCCAAAATAATGTCTTAGACCCTAGACCACACTAGTGACTATGCATATCAAGAAACCCAGTGGTTCCTTATAGGATCACGATTCACATTCTTTGAAGGAAGAGGTAAGGGGAGTTTGGAGGGCAAGAGAAGGGGAAGTAGAAAAGCGGTGTTGCTAGAGATGTTCTGGATGTTTCCAGAATTAGATAGAACTCTGATGCTTTATCCCTAGTGGCTCAGACAGTAAAGAATCTGCCTGCAATGCGGGAGGCCTAGGTTCAATCCCTAGGTCAGGAAGATCTTCTGGAGAAGGGAACAGGAACCCACTCCAGTATTCTTGCCTTGAGCATTCTACGGACAGAGGAGCCTGGTGAGCTACAGTCTGGGGGGTCACAAAGAGTCAGACATGTCTGTGGGACTAATACTTTCACTGATGCTTCAATGCTGCCCTTACAGAAGATTACAATTCCAAGTGAAAGTGTTACTAAAGATAAAAAAGAAGCATGAGGAAATGTCTTCTTAATCCAAATGAAGAAAAAGAATGCACAATTATCCAATGGTCTTGAAATATTTCCAGGATTCTGTTTGGATAAGCGGGCAAACTGAGAGTTCGATATGTTCCCTGTTGTGAAAATCTGTGACTTTTGTGGTGCCCTATACGCCCTGCTCTGAGCAATTGGTTCTCTCTCCAACTGGAAAAGACCCTGATGCTGGGAAAGATTGAGAGCAGGAAGAGAAGGGGGCGGTAGAGGATGAGATGGTTAGATAGCATCAGCGACTCAATGGCCATGAATGTGAGCAAACTCTGGGAGATAGTGAAGGACAGGGAAGCCTGGAGAGCTGCAGTCCACGGGCTCGCAAAGAGTTGGACATGACTGAGTTACTGAACAACAACAACCAGCTGCATAGGATTCTGATAGTCAAATAGACAGCTCTGCCCCATCACAGGCCTGAGCATCAGAGATACAGATACAGAGGTTAATCTGGACGCTATAGGTCCTAGCTCGGCCTTGGAGATTAGCATGGTTTCAGGGGAACCTTGTCTCCTTCTGAGACCACCAGCTAGCCAGGGTATGTTAAACCTGAGATGGTGAAAGACCATCTTTCTTGCCACCAGGAGAGAGTCTTCAAGAAAATGAATCCAGAAAGTGATAAAGCCAAAAAACGGAGAATGAAAAAGAAGCCTCATAGCAAGAGACAAACCAAATCTTGGTGTTTTTATTTCAAGGGAGCCCCAGTGAGCTTCATTTTTGTTTAACCTCTGTAGACTTCCGTTCCTGTCGCTCATCACCAGGAGTCCTGACTAATACACTTCCATTTTTCAGATTGGTAAGCAAAAGCATAATAACTGTTAAAATCTAGAGCAAGCAAGATGTGAGAAAACCCGCTGAAATACTTACTTATCCATAAGCAGCTGGATATGTGGACACAATTATATCATCACAGTTTTATTTATTTGGACGTAAGCACTTCGAAGTTTGTGTGAGGTTTTGTAGTACACAGGCAAAGGGCATGGGCTTTGAGTCAGACATTCCCAAAGTCCCAGGCCCAGCTGACGTACATTGCCTGTGAGGCTTAGGTGAGAAGGGCACCCTCCCCAGATACCAGTTTTCTCAACTGTAGAAAAGGAAGGATAATCACCGCAACCACATAAAACTAGTGTAAGGCTTAAATGAGATAATACATGTCATCTGTTTGCAAACTCTGTAAACCAGTAGATGGCACATGGTAAGGATTAAATAAATTCTTTCCCACCCCCCTATCCTCGCCCCCAGCCCCAGCCTTTTCTTAATAGATAGCAAACACTAACATTACAAATGAGATCCAGGGAAAGGTTAAAGTACTAGAGGAAAAAACTTTGTGCATTTCAAAGCATTGAAAGCTTCGCCCTATGTTAGAAGACACTCGTTCAGAATACAAAGCTGTTCTGAACATTTATTAGAACTATTCTTTTAAAATAAATTCTACTTACTAATCCTGTATATATAGCAATATTACTATGAATGAGTATTTAAAATTCAGCTTATTTTTGCCCTTAACTGTGTCTCTCCTTCCTCACCCCTTTCATCCCCACCAGCTTCCTAATCTCATGTTTCAACACCACCATCCAACCTCATTTCAAGCCAGATAGTAGGAAGGAATCAGTCTACTTCTGCTTTATCCTTTTGCCTTATTAATTTGACTGTTTATGCCCATATCTGTTTCCTCACCACCTTCTCCTTTGCTCTTCCTGCAAAATGCCAAATACAGTAAGTCACATTTCTCAGACTTCCTTGCCAACTAGCTCCTGGTTAAGCTCGGCCAACAGAGTAAAAGGGCCAAGGGAAGGCCCTTCTTCCCTCTCTTTGCTTCAGGTGACTGCATCTCTTTCACGGCCCAGCTTTCCCCCTCACCGCTCATCCCCCTCCGGCAGCCACAGCTCCTCGACTCCGGTGACAGCACCCAGACCCTTTGGTCCCTCTAGTCTTGGGGGCAGTATCCCTGTTCTTCCTAATCTCGGGGTTTCCAACTGTTTCCTGTTTGTGCTTTCCTGTTTCTAACACTTTTTACAATAGAGTGAAAGTGAAAGTATTAGTCACTCAGTCATATCTGATTCTCTGTGACCCTATGGACTGTAACCCACCAGGCTCCTCTGTCCATGGGATTCTCCAGGCAAGAATACTAGAGTGGGTTCCCATTCTCTTTTCCAGGGGATCTTCCTGACCTAGGGATTGAACCCCAGTCTCCTGCATTGCAGGCAGATTCTTTACTGTCTGAGCCACCAGGAAAGCCCCCTCTGTACAATAATTCCCAGTTAAATTTCTTCTATGAAACTTGCTGGCCTGAGTTTTGTTTTCCTGATCAGACACTGATGGACGGAATTTTCTCTCTCCAACTAGTGACCATGCCTTGCCAATTTTTCACTCTGTTTTTCTTCATCCCTTTCCCACCGCCCTAATGCAGGTATCATCTCTTACCTGGACCAATCTAGTATCTTCCATCTAGCTCCCCTTAAAGCCCTTTTCCACACTGCAGCCAGAGCAAGCTTCCTAAAACACAGTCATCTTATTGTGATCTTCTTAACTATGCTTCTTAAATCCCCCTTCGGGGCATATTCATCTCATATGAGTTAAGCTTCTTAGCGTAGCTAAGAAAAACTGTGATAGACACAATTTATCACAACCTGTCTCCTTTCCCCTGCCAACTTGCCTCTAGCTTTTCAATGTTCTAGTGACACTAACTTGCTTACAACGCTGGCTTACACACCCACTCTCACAAACATCCTGTTGTTTCTTCTCTCTGGTCTTTGTTATAGTGTTTCCTTCCTACCTACCTACTTCCGACTGACTAGTTCTCTTTCAAAACTCAGCTCAAAGATGTCTCTTTTAGAAAGCTTCTGTGAGGACCTGGGCCACACTTCCTGTGCCTACATTTAACATATCTTCTTAACATATTAACATCTCCTGTTATGAGTCTCTTTTGCCTCGGTAGAGTGCCTTGAGAGCCCCACCCTTGCCTTCTTCAGTTGTCTCTGGGTCTGTACTTCTTATCAAGAGATACTGGTTAAAGTGAACTGAACTATACCTCCTGAACCCTGGCAGCCGAATCAGGAGGCCGTTAGCTATCCCTGTTTCCTTTTCCTTTACCTCCACATCCAATTATCTAATTAGTCTGAATTTCACCTCACAAATCACTCTGATACCATGATCCTTCTTTCTCACTCCATAGCCTCTGCCTCAATCTTCCAAGTCACTGTGAGTTTCTTTGACCATGACCCTTATTGATAAATACATTTTGCACCATGACACAAGATATGCATTCTGCAGTTCAAGTTTAATAAAGTCTTAATAAAGTCACTTTTTTAAAACAAAATTTATTTATTTATTTGGTTGCACTGAGCCTCAGTTGCAGCACCCAAGGTCTTCCAACTTCCTCGAAACATGTGGATCTTTAGCGGTGACATACAAACTCTTAAGGGCTTCCCTGATAGCTCAGTTGGTAAAGAATGTGCCTGCAATGCGGGAGACCTGGGTTTGATACCTGGGTTGGGAAGATCCCTGGTTTGGGAAGATCACCTGGAGAAGGGAAAGGCTACCCACTCCAGTATTCATGCCTAGAGAATTTGATGGACTCTATAGTCCATGGGGTCGCAAAGCATCTGACATGACTGAGTGACTTTCACTTTCACTTTCATGCAAACTCTTAGTTGCAACAGGTGGGATCTAGTTTCCTTACCAGAGATAGAACCTGGGCCCCCTGCATCGGGAGTGCAGAGTCTTGGCCACTGGACCACCAGGGAAGTCACTGAAGTCACTTCTAAGATACAAACAATTTGCAAAATGCAATCAAGAGGAAACTTACCCAAGATTGAGATAATTAATCATTCATTTTTTTCCTTTTATTTTCCAGTTAATAAACCCTACATTATACTCAATGGCTTCAATTCTGTCATGCTCTGCATCTAAAACAATAGTGGCTCTGTTAAAACAAAGATACTTAAACACATTAAATTTTAAGTAAATCCACTTTGTTCATTTTGAAGACAAATCTATCATGGAGGTGAATTTATTAAAAATTCAAATTGCCCACAAAATTTATGCATAACAAACAAGTAAATCAAATAGAGGCTTTAAGAAATGGTGATCCTTTTTACAAAAGACTCTTTAATATTTTCTTTCTCATTTAAGTCTATTTTTTCTAAATGCAGGTGTGAGTCATGAAAATCATTTTAAGATACACTCGTGGGTTGTGACCCACAATTTGAAAACCACTGTTCTAGGCTTTCATGATCACTTGCTGAACTACTGCAATTTCTTCCCAACTTGCCTCTTTGTCTCCTGTCTGGCTTCCAGGCAGTTACCTTTCTATTAATAAAAGGGACAAACCTAACTATGCCACTTTCCTTCTTAAAAAAAAAATATCCTGGAAGTTTGACACCATTACCTCTAGACTAAAATGTTTGTTTCTTGGCTTGACATATAAAGAAGACCAGTCCCAGTTCCACTTTTCACGCTGATTTCCATGCACTGCCAACACCTTCTCCACTGCACCCTGCAGCTTTCACCTCTCCTCTTACAGATGGACATCATCCTAGCTCCATCCTTTTATCACTGCAGTCTCCTCCACCCGACATGCACTTTACGTCCTTATGGTCTGTTCATTCTTCAAGGCCCAGGTATCAGTATTATTTCTTTATGTCTCCTTCACTTTTCCTGGGCTCCATCATCTGTGTTCCCATTTGGCAGTTTACATCATCACAGTTGCTTTTGTTGTTGTTTAGCCGCTAAGTTGTGTCCAACTCTTTGTGACCCCATGGACTGTAGCCTGCCAGGCTCCTCTGTCCACGGGTTTTCCCGGAAAGGATACTGGAGTGGGTTGCCATTTCCTCCTCCAGGGGATTTCCCCGACCCAGGGGTCAAACCCTTGTCTCCTGCATTGGCAGGTGGGTTCTTTACCACTGAACTACCAGGGAAGCCCTCATAGTTGCTTTCTATGCATTTTAGTATGTATCTGTGTCACCTTTCATAATGTGAGCCTCTTGAAAACAGAATCTTGGTGCTATTAGAAGAGATAATGACTATGAGACACTTGGAACTGAAGTTGGCAGGATCAGTGAGCATAAATTCTGTTTCTTTTTCCTTCATCTTTGGGCTCTATCACTTAACCATGTGATACCCAATAAATGTATATTAACTTCCAATCTATAACTTAATACCTTATATTTATAATTATACCTTAACAACAGACTATATTCCCTTCTCCAAGGGGATTTTGCAAACCCAGGGATTGAACCTGGGTCTCCCAAGCCTCTATACTTATAAAGTACTTTACATTTACATCTTACATGGTATTTCTGCAAATAAACCCCATTGGTCAACCACAGGACGAATGGTATCCTACTTTACCAAGAAGGAAGCCAAGAACAGATTCAGAGAAGCTGTACTATTATTGGCCAAGGCCACATGCCGCTGCTGCTAAGTCGCTTCAGTCGTGTCCAACTCTGTGCGACCCCAGAGACAGCAGCCCACCAGGCTCCGCCGTCCCTGGAATTCTCCAGGCAAGAACACTGGAGTGGGTTGCCATTTCCCCTCCAATGCATGAAAGTGAAAAGTGAAAGTGAAGTCGCTCAGTCGTGTCCAACTCTTAGTGTCCCCGTGGACTGCAGCCTACCAGGCTCCTCCATCCATGGATTTTCCAGGCAAGAGTACTGGAGTGGGGTGTCATTGTCTTCTCCGGACCAAGGCCACATAGCCAAGCTCAAATGCAGACCTGACTCCAAAGCCAGCTGCATCTTGTTTTCTTTCAGGCAGGACTATCACAGCCAGTAATGCCTCACAGCCATCCACCTGCTAGCAGAGCTCTGCCCAGACTCAGGGAAGAGCTATGGCTCTTATTCACCTCCAACCGGACTCCTCCCATTTCTTCAAAGACAATCTGAACAAAGTTCCTTTTCTGAAGATGTGTTAGTCACTCAGTCGTGTCCAACTCTCTGTGGCCCCATGGACTGTTAGCCTGCCAGTTTCCTCTGTCCGTGGAGTTCTTCAGGCAAGAATATTGGAGTGGGTTGCCATTCCCTTCTCCAATCACCCCAGCCCAGGGACTGAACCAGAGTCTCTTGTATTGCAGGAAGATTCTTTACTGTGTGAGTCACCAGGGAAACCCTGCTGAAGATGGATTCCCCCCAAAAGGATTTTGGGAGACATGTT
This sequence comes from Ovis aries, assembly GCF_016772045.2. NCBI lineage: Eukaryota > Metazoa > Chordata > Mammalia > Artiodactyla > Bovidae > Ovis > Ovis aries. The sequence continues at coordinate 190,247,397 of NC_056056.1, read as the reverse complement.
TCTCCATTAAAAGACAGAAAGAAAAAAACCCCTTCAGACCACTAAGTGAAAGTGAAAGTCGCTGAGTCGTGTCAGACTGTTTGTGACCTCATGGACTATAAAATCCATGGAATTCTCCAGGCCAGAATGCTGGAGTGGGCAGTCTTTTCCTTCTGCAGGTGATGTTCCCAACCCAGGGATTGAACCCAGGTCTCCCACATTGCAGGCAGAGTCTTTATCAGCTGAGCCACAAGGGAAGCCCAAGAATACTGAAGTGGGCAGCCTATCCCTTCTCCAGGGTATCTACCCGACCCAGGAATTGAATCAGGGTCTCCTGCTTTGCAAGTGGATTCTTTACCAACTGAGCTATCCGGGAAGCCCACTAATTTCTCTAGTGGTTTCTAAGACCACTAGAGAAACAATAAATGTGAGACAGTTTGCTTACCAATAACAGAGTCAGCCAAAAACATGCCTAGGTTTCACAGAGTGTTTTTTAGTTTAGTTTTTTTTTTTTTTTAATAGCTGTAGTAAAGTTGCAGGGCTCTAGGAACCCACTGTAAGTATCTTTCACTTTCATTCTCATGGGGGATAAAGGTTGACAAGGGTGGCAGACACGAAGTATTAAGTGATGACTCCTAAGCTCTATATTAGCAAGTGGAGGGTAAGACAACCCAGATTCACCCAATGCCTGTTATGTCCTGGGAACTCCATATACATAATTTGATCTAATTCTCACAACCCCGGTCAATCACAAAAGTACTTCCTGAGTGTCTTCTGCTTTGTGCCTTACACTGGGCCAGGTACAAGGGAAATAATGATTCTTTCCTTGTCCAATTGCCAGTCTAGGACAGCAGTTTTCAACCTGTCTTCTACCCTTACACTCATGAGAGATACAGCCTATCATTGGTCCCATGGTTTCATTGTGTTCCGAAGTTTAGGATACACTCATGGCAGACTGGAAGTGGTGAGGGGTAAATGGGGTTTTGAGATGCAGGCTGATGAAGCACCTTGAATGATTTTGGTATAGTCCCCTTCTATATGAATAAAGACACAGATTCAGGGAAATGAAAATACACTCAGTCTACAGAGTTTGGGTGCTATGATGGGAAAGCACAGCTCTTTGAATAAGCTGGAGGAGCACAAACTGTGAAGCTGGGTGGAGTGCAAAGAACTTTCCGGAGGAAGTGACATACACTGAGCAATGAAAGAGTACTAGGAGCTTTCAGTCAGAAACATGGGCATGGGGATAAGATGCCTTGGTATGGTGGTATAATCTGCTAAAGCTCAGAGAAAGGACAAAAGAAGTTGGCATCATTAGACAAGCTCCACAAGTTTCAGAATGGCTGAAGGGTGATGTGCAGCAAGGGGAGCAGCCAGGGTCTAGGTCCTAGGTCTTGGCTCAACCTTGAGTGGCTTTGTGTCAGGTGTCATTCTTAGGGCAGTGGGACCCACCGAAGGGGGCTGATGGAGGGGATGTGGCCGCCTGGTAGAGGTGATTTTAGGGGTTGGTAGACAGAAGGCAGCTAATCCACGGTAGGAGTTGGCCATTATTTGGGTGTATTAGTTAAGAGAAAGGGGAATAAGCCAGGCTTTGGCTTGAATAACTGGGTGGGGATGTGAAAGGGTAGTGCCAGCCTTTCATGGCAGGTGGCTGGGAGATAGATAAGGAGCAGCTCAGTTTGGAACATTTAAGTTGGTGGTGTCCAAGTGGAGATGTCCTGAGTACAGGTTTGGAGATCAGAAAGAGACCTGGGCAAGAGAGAAAGACTTCAAATGGCATCAGGGGTCATGCTTTGGGTAAAATCATCCAGGAGAGTGTATTGAGTGAGAGGAGACTTAGCCTCGGAGGGAACTTTGAGAACCACCAGAATGCAGAAGAGTAGAGCAGAGGAGAATGTCAGCAGACGGGTAGCAGGTTGCTTCATTTTACAGATGAGGACGCTGGCTCTCACATTCACAGCGGGTCTAAGGCTTTCCAGCCAAGATGAGATAGAGACAGTCTTCAATCTCCATCAGATTCCTGGCTTTCAAATCACTTGATTCTATTAAAAAAATTGTAATTATATACAGAGATATAACCTTCTTCCCCGTAACTTTTCCTCCTTTGAATTTCCCTTCCCAGACACTAATCACAATCCGCCAGTCTTCTTTCCCTTCCCTGGCTCTCTCTCCCACCTAGACGACCATCATGGGGGGTAAGGCAACCAACGGGAAAAGCAAGGACAGGACTCATCCAACCTTGAATGAGACTACGGACTAATTCTGAACATGGCCCCACTCTTAATTTACAAGGTAACTCACTCAGTTCTTTAGATCTGACATTATCCAATGACCTGAGCTAGGAATGAAGTGATATATAAAGTTTAATCATTAAACGACTTTATAAGACACTGTTGCAAACAGGGAGCAATGAGAAAATTGGCTTAAACAATTTGGGTGTTCAGGAGCAGTTTTTCTTACTCCAGGAGATTAAACATGCCACCTGAGAGCCACCATGTTTAACCAGAACTAGGTTTATTGTAGTTGACTGACAACAGGGGTGAAGCAAGACTCTTGCTTGCCTTCTTGCTGTGAACTGAGGTGAGCCTGGAAGGTGCCCCGATCAAAGCCAGCTCCCTGCCCCCACAGACTGTGCAGGCTTTGGCGTCAGACTGCCTGGTTCCCATCCGCAGAAGGGTACACACTGATTCTCAGAATCTGTTTCCTTATCTGCAAAATGCGGCTCACACTACTCACCCCATCCAGTTACTGTGAGAATTAAATGAGATAGCCTGCCAAAGCACTCAGGACCCAGCAGGAACAATCATCATTGGCTGCTGTCACCAACCTTTTTTGCGCTAAGCTCGGCTCACCGGTGGAGTGGGCCAGGAGCCCAGGAGAATTGGTTACTGCGGTTACCTTGTGATGACCCTGAGCCAGGAATGAGGGAGCAGGTGAGGTTAGCGCCAAACTCCTCAATGTCTTCCAAGAGACAGAATGTACTAATGGACGCTATTCTCCTGCAGCCTGTCTGTCCTCAAGAGATTTCTAAGAAGCAGTGGCAAGGCCTCAGGAGCTAGGTCCCTGGCAGAGAGCAAGTTTCTGGTGACCACGGCACTCAATATTGAGAAGACAAAACCCCTGATAAGGTGCTGAACTGTCAGGTTCTACACATGGCTGGAACCCTTGGTGACTCCCTGGGAACAACCCCCTCCCCCGCCAATCCCCTTCCACCACCACCTGCTTTCCTCTGATGGACTTCAGCTCTCGCTAAACTAAGGACAGCAGGGGACACTTGGTGCGCTTCCCTGCCCGGCCCCCACCCCCCCTCGGAATTCAGGACATCCAGCTAAGCGCGGGGCTATCTTTAAAAGGAATTATTCGTGGCTCCTACATAGCCCGCTGGTGAGGGCAACGTGGGGCGGCCCAGGCCAGGAGTCCCCCGAGTGCCCCCAGAGCCCACCCTCCGCCTGAGAGCCCGTAGCGCCCCGCCCGGGGGAGCACCCCGGGCCCGCAGAACCCCTCCGAGGAGAAACAACCAGCTCTGCAGATGCAGCCCTTGCAGTTTGGGTCTCTTCTCTCCTCTGACGTAATGTCAGTTTCCTGCTTTCGCGCTGCAGTGTGCAGCTCGCTGGCCGGTAAGTCTGAGGATCAATGGATTGAACGCCAAGATAATCACCGCCACTATCTTGCAGTTTATTTTCCACGAATACACCCCGCCCCCCAAATTCCACGACTTTTGGCTTTTCAGGCGGTATTGTTCTCCCCTCCCCCCAGGAAGGCCGCCTCTACACACAGCCCAGCACCAGGAAACAGGCGTCGGTTTGTGGCTCAAATGTGGGGCCGGGGCGGGGTCGGTTCAAACCTTCTCTGCACCCCCACCCCCATCCCCACCCCCTGCTTTGAGATGTCAAATCCCTGGCTTTGTTTCCAGCAAAACTATGATCGGAGCGGCAGCATTTCCTCCCCTTCTCCAGAAACCGAGCTGGGAAGTGGGTAAAAACTATTTACTACGGAACGTGCTAGGACGCTTCTCCACGCCCCACACCCCCACAGGGAAAGGACCGGCAGAGACCGCCCCGCCACCTCACTCGAGCCGGGCCAACTGCAGCTCCGCGGCCGCTGCCACCGCCCAGCCGAGCCTGGGGAGACTCCCAAGGGCTCTTTAAATACGATCTATAAATACTACGGGCGCTTGGCGCGCGCGTCACGGCAGAACCGGCCTCCGATTGGTTGTCGTAACCCCGCTATTTGCATAGCCGGATTGCTCAACCGGGCGGCGACCTCAGCCGAGCGCTCCCCTCCCCCGCAGCGGGCGCGCGGGCCGTTCGGGGCCGGCGGGCGGGGGCCGCTGGGTGGCGGCCGCACGGCCCGGCGACGAGTGCGAAGTGGCGGTGGCGACGTCCAGAGTGACTTGAACTCCGGAACATTTCGAGTCTTGAGTCATGCGGCGGTCTTCCGGGAGGCCGGCCGCCTCCCAGAAGGATCAATTTTGCGCAGCCGAAGGCCGGCGCCTTTAGATCGGGTCATTTTGCTTTTCAAACACAGAAAGAAAAAGTTTGAAGGGTTTCACCCGAACAGATGCGCTGGGTGGCTCGCGGAGGCACCACGTGAGACCTTGGACACGCAGCCAGAGCCCTGTCCAATGACTTGCGCCTTGGGGTGTTCAAAAAAGGCTTTTTGCATGATCACTAGTCAGACCTCGTTAGTTTGAAAACCAAACCAGGAGTGTTCTGGAAATGAAAGAGGTTTAAAGCTAAGGTTTTTTTTTAATTTTTATTTTTTAAACACCCATTCATCGATAAGAAGCTAGGGGAAAAGATTCTCTTGTAGCAACTAAAAATGTTCAGCTACTTGGCCCTAACCGGAGCTGGTTGCCTCTGGGGAGATGGGTAGTGGCGGAGAGGGTCAGGAGGGTGGGGAAAGACCACGCTTTGGAATCCGGGAAGCAATCCGACGTTGCGGAGGATATTGGCACTCGGGATTCTGTCTAGAAGATGCTATTGATCGCGGGAGATAAATGTAGATAAATGTGCAGATATTGTTTTATGTTAGTATTCAGATGTTATGAAAATCGTTTTATCTTCGGGATGTAACCTGAGAATAGGAACTGTGGCTGCCGATTGTTCCAAACATTCTAGGTAAAATCTACAGCATAGTAAAGTCCTTACTTTTGAATGTGATAAATACGATGACTTTCAGTTTCCTCATTTTGTTTTAAAATGCCCTGTCCTTAAAGTGCAGAAAGCACATGGTAAGGGTCCAAGTTTTCCCGTAACAGTATCCGGGGAAGACGCTAGAAGTGTATGTTGGTGTCTTACACCGAGTCGGTCCTCAGAAAATATTAGTGGTGTGAATCAAATACGTTCATTAGAAGAAACTAAGCATTGCTCAAAATCTAAGGTCTCATTCAATTATGTTTCATAAATGTCCTTTCCCCCTATATCAAACTCAAAGCTCATAGAACTCTTGTTATTCTACAACACTCTTAACTACTGTTACTTGGATGCAGCGAATATGTATCTAAAAGCTTTTTGAAAAAGAACTTCGGATTTTAACTGAAGAGCGCCCTCTGCTGCCAACCCGTTTATGGGCAACGCGCCTGAAAAGTGAAATGCTTGTCAGAGTTGGACTGTGAAGAAAGGTGAGCACCGAATGATTGATGCTTTTGTTCTGTGGTGTTGGAGAAGACTCTCGAGAGTCCCTTGGACTGCAAGGAGATCCAACCAGTCCATTCTGAAGGAGATCAGCCCTGGGATTTCTTGGAAGGAATGATGGTAAAGCTGAAACTCCAGTACTTTGGCCACCTCATGTGAAGAGTTGACTCATTGGAAAAGACTCTGATGCTGGGAAGGATTGGGGGCAGGAGGAGAAGGGGATGACAGAGGATGAGATGGCTGGATGGCATCACTGACTCTATGGACGTGAGTCTGAGTGAACTCTGGGAGTTGATGATGGACAGGGAGGCCTGGCGTGCTGCGATTCATGGGGTCACAGAGTCAGACAGACTGAGCGACTGAACTGGTGAACTGATGCCCACCTAGTGTCAGACTTTATTTTTGGGGGGCTCAAAAATCACTGCAGATGGTGATCGCAGCCATGAAATTAAAAGACGTTTACTCCTTGGAAGGAAGGTTATGACCAACCTAGATAGCATATTCAAAAGCAGAGACATTACTTCGCCAACAAAGGTCCGTCTAGTCAAGGCTATGGTTTTCCAGTGGTCATGTATGGATGTGAGAGTTGGACTGTGAACAAAACTGAGCGCTGAAGAATTGATGCTTTTGAACTGTGGTATTGGAGAAGACTCTCAGAGTCCCTTGGACTGCAAGGAGATCCAACCAGTTCATTCTAAAGGAGATTGGTCCTGGATGTTCTTTGGAAGGAATGATGCTAAAGCTGAAACTCCAGTACTTTGGCCACCTCATACTGAAGAGTTGACTCATTGGAAAAGACTCTGATGCTGGGAGGGATTGGGGGCAGGAGGAGAAGGGGATGACAGAGGATGAGATGGCTGGATGGCATCACCGACTCGATGGATGTGAGTTTGAGTGAACTCCGGGAATTGGTGATGGACAAGGAGGCCTGGCGGGCTGGAATTCATGGGGTCACAAAGAGATGGACACGACTGAGTGACTGAACTGAACTGAACTGAACTGAAAACTGGCAAGGTGAACTTTGGGATATTTTTATATCTTTGCAATTCATTTTGTAATTCTAGCCATTTAAATCATTTATGCTAAGCAAATAGGATCATTCGGTTCTGAATACTACCTTAAATTTCATTCTCATTTCCACAGTAATACATAGCAGTTTATGTTTTAAAACCAGTACTAAAGCAGGAGATAGACTTGTTTTACAGTCACTATTGTCTGCATTGGGCTTCCCCAGTGGCTCAGTGATAAAAGAATTTGCCTGTAATGCAGGACATGCTCAGGAGACCCGGTAAGATCCCCCCTGGAGAAGGAAATGGCAGTCCACCCCTGGAGAAGGAAATGGCAATCCACCCCTGGAGAATTCCATGGACAGAGGAACCTGGCAGGCTACAGTCCATGCGGTCACAAAGAGTCAGATACGACTGGGTAACTAAACAACAACAACAAAAAATTCTCTGCCTTCATAGCTACCAAAATAAGAAAAAAAATGCTTTAATCATTGAAATACTTTTCCAGTAATTTTAGTGCTGTGTCATATGAATCATTAAAATTTGACTAATTTGAACACACACTAATTGCAACTACTTACATCAGCGTTTTCCTTCTTAGCTTTTTTCCTCTCTGTCTTCACCAGTGTTTCTGGTACCCCAGGCCAAGTAGAAACGTACTTATAGCAGCTGCCTTTTTGGTTGTCATCTCTTCACTATAAAGACTCATTTTATTGTAGTATTCATGTATTTATTGTACTTACACAGTATTTTCCTTCCCCCTTTTTTAATGTTTCTTTTACTAATTCATTTCTTTGTTATCCATATTAATGTGCTGAGATGAAAACAGTTTTTAAAAAGTCCCAAGTAGCTATGTAAATTGCAAACTGCACATCTTGACTGCTCTGCCAATTGGTTCTCATTTTTCAGAGCTGCTCATCTTAAGGAAGAAAGAGATACAGTCAGAGGTTAGCCACTGGTACAGCTTTGAATCACTAGGAGGTAAGAGGATAACTGGTAAACCACAAATGAAGAGATAAGGGAGGCATGTATCTTCTGCTGTAAATGCTAATATGGGCCTTTCAGCTGCATTCCTCACAGTAAGCACTTTACCACTGTTTATAGAAACATACAGATAATGATCACGAATTAGTCTGTGGTTCTCCATTCTCTCTCAGTTGCAGAGTCAGAGATGGAAATAGAGTCCGTTATTATGCTGAGAAATGTATTTAGAAAAACGTAGTGGGTGGTGAGGTGGTGGGCGGTGTTAGAGAGAGACTCTGTCCTTGTGTAAGCCGAGGGTGAGCAGTGTAGCATGGTCAAGGAAGTCAAGTGCTCCACCTGCCCTGTGAACTGGCCTCCCTTTTCTCACTTACTGGTGCAGGAACTGCATCTTTTTCAAATGGATGCTCACAGCTGCCATGGAAATATGCCTGGCAATTGTCTCCCCACCTCCCATTTATTTAGTGATAGTAACGGCACCCTACTCCAGTACTCTTGCCTGGAAAATCCCATGGATGGAGGAGCCTGGTAGGCTGCAGTCCATGAGGTCACTAAAAGTCGGACATGACTGAGCAACTTCACTTTCACTTTCCACTTTCATGCATTAGAGAAGGAAATGGCAACCCACTCCAGTGTTCTTGCCTGGAGAATCCCAGGGACGGGGGAGCCTGGTGGGAGGCCGTCTATGGGGTCACACAGAGTCGGACACGACTGAAGCAACTTAGCAGCAGCAGCAGCAACAAATTGTTTTATTTATATTGTACTGTGCATGGGAGCAACTGGATACATAACAAAAAGCTTATGAATTGGCCCAGCTTCATTGCAGTTAGGTCAACATATCCCTGAGATCCTGGGGTAATTAATAAATTAATTAATTTGCAGTAGACTGCAATGCTGGCTTGTCTGGTCCATTGACCAAGGGATGGTCTCTAAACTGTATTACCAATGTCTTTACCTGACAAAGAGATTATATGACCCATAGCATGTGGATATGGGAGTATGTACACTTACTATGGCAGAAGTATGAAATACATACTTATGAAGTTTGGGTTTTCTTTTCTGGGTATATACGGAAAAAAAATATACAGAAAGAAAAATATACTTGTTTTGTATATGCTGTCTATTGAGGAGCTCATAAATTCTGCTTACAATACTAAAGAAAACTTTTGTTTTTGTGAAAATAAATTTGTAACAAAATCTAGTTGACTTTTATCTTTTATAATTACTCTTTCACAGCTGTGCTTCCTCATTTAAACACACCTCCCTTTATGTAATTTTGCTCTATACATCTAGAGCATGGCCTCTATTCATCTATACATGGCCTAAAGAATATTATTACTAGAATTAGTGTATATCAAGGACCAACCAAAGTCTCTTGACAAGGCTAACAGTATTGTTATTTGCATTTTATAAAGAAGATAATTGATCCAAGTTAGTGTCAGAGCTAGGAATCAAATCCAAGTCCATATGACTCTAGGTAAAATCTTCAGTTCAGTTCAGTCGCTCAGTCGTGTCCAACTCTTTGTGACCCCATGAATTGCAGCACGCCGGGCCTCCCTGTCCATCACCAACTCCCAGAATTCACTCAAACTCACATCCATTGAGTTGGTGATGCCATCCAGCCATCTCATCCTCTGTCATCCCCTTCTCCTCCTGCCCCCAGTCCCTCCCAGCATCAAAGTCTTTTCCAATGAGTCAACTCTTCTCATGAGGTGGCCAAAGTACTGGAGTTTCAGCTTTAGCATCATTCCTTCCAAAGAACACCCAGGACCAATCTCCTTTAGAATGGACTGTTTGGATCTCCTTGCAGTCCAAGGGACTCTCAAGAGTCTTCTCCAACACCACAGTTCAAATGCATCAATTCTTCAGTGCTCAGCTTTCTTCACAGTCCAACTCTCACATCCATACATGACCACAGGAAAAACCATAGCGTTGACTAGATGGACCTTTGTTGGCAAAGTAATGTCTCTGCTTTTGAATATGCTATCTAGGTGCTTACTCCTTGGAAGAAAAACCCTCAGAGAATACTGCAAATATATAAAAATTGAAAATGAAAGCCCTAGGCCTAATACTACTCACTTTCTATGGTATCCTAGAGCAATACTTTCCAAATTATATATCATAAAATGTTTGTTACAAATGATAGATGTGAAGGCATGAAGAAAGATTCCATGATCAAATACATTTTGGAAATAATGGGTTAAACCCACACTTTCAAATTGTAAAACTGTACGTTAGTGAGAGGTACTCATGCTTGTAGTCTTTGTGGATTTGTATAGTTATTACTGTGTTTTTTCCAGGAAATGGCAAAAACATGTCTTTCTACTTTTGCACAATGTGCCATTTGAACTCTCATTGGAGCCAGAGGTGGGAATAATATGAAACCCCTAACACCTGGATACTGTCCTTTTTTGTACATTGCTAAAATCATCACTTCCTGGTGCCTTTTGGATTGACAGATTATTTGTACAAGATGGATTAAAAAAAACTTCTAAATCTTTACAGGTTCTAAATGCCTTACACTATTACTTGTTTCACCTAAAATATATGTTCGGAAAGTTGAAAGATTTGCTTGCTAGTGAGAGACTGGCCAAACTCGATATGAGGACACTGGAATAACGAAATGTAAAATTACTTTTAAAATAGGCTAAGAACAAGTAGTTGGTTCACATAAAAATAGCTGAAATTTGTGTGGCTGCACTAGTATGTATGCATGATATATATTCATTTGCACTTGTTGAGGGGAGAGACTGTTTTTGTTTCTTTATCCTTGCCAAATACTTGGCCTACAGGAGGCATTTATGTGTCCAGTATTTATTGAGTGCTTTGTTTGTACCCAGGCATGGTTCTGTTCCTGATGCTAGAGATATGAGTGAAAAAGTCCTCATTGAGCTTACGTAGGGATGTGAAGCCAAAAAGTGAATAATGGATACTGAAAAACTTGTAGGGTTAGTAGATAGGAATTCTCGGTGAGGCCAAAGCATTTTTGAGATGGGTACCAGAATAAACACACTGGGAGGAAGGGAAGGGTATGAGGTCACTTTTTAGGAGGTAATGTGATGATTACACAATGGGAAGTTTTGACTTTAGGGCTGAGGGTTAAATAGTGTAAATAAGTAAGTAAGTAAAGTCGCTCAGTCGTGTCCGACTCTTTGCGACCCCATGGACAGAGGAGTCCATGGGATTCTCCAGGCATGAGTACTGGAGTGGATTGCCATTCCCGTCTCCAGGGGATCTTCCCAACCCAGGGATCAAACCCGGGTCTCCTGCGTTGTAGACAGACGCTTTACCGTCTGAGCCACCAGGGAAGTCCTAAATAGTGTAATGTGGTGTCAGTTGCTCAGTTGTGCCCAACTCTTTGCAGCACCGTGGACTGTAGCCCACCAGGCTCCTCCGTCCATGGGATTCTCTAGGCAAGAATACTGGAGTGGCTTGCCATTTCTTTCTCCAGAGGATCTTCCCAACCCAGGGTCTTCTTTGTTGCAGGCAGATTCTTTACTACAGATTCTGAGCTACAGGGAAGTCCAAGAGCATTAAATGGAAGAAGATAAAAGGATTCTTAGAGAGAAAAAGGTCAAGACTGAGAAGGCATGGTGTTGAATGGGACAGTGCGTAAGTGATGCAGCCACAGGGGATGGGGACAGAGTGAAGAGAAAGACAGTGAGCTCCGTGCTGCTCCGCGGCTGAGGCACTGAAGAGATCACAGGGGGTGCTGTGAGGAGGGCAGGCGCTGGTCAAGTCGGCTGGAATAACCTCATAAAGGCTGTAGAGTCTGAGGGGCGGAAGAGGTGAATTGGTTTGGAAATGGCAGTGTATATAAATTCAGATCAAAGGTAAAAGGAGATGAGAGGACCATGGGGAGGAGAATTACCAGAAGCAGCCAGAATTCAGCTAGGCTAAGACTGTGGTGGAAATGAAACAGTTCTCCTCAGATCGGGACTTGAAACCATGCACAAGGACTCACGGAGAAGGCACTGGCAACCCACTCCAGTATTCTTGCCTAGAGAATCCCTTGGACAGAGGAGCCTGGTGGGTTGCTGTCCACGGAGTCGCAGAGAGTCGGACACGACTGAAGGACTCAAACCCAGCCAAAACCTATAATCTTCCAGCTGAGATCACACACCTGGTTTCAGGACTTAATGAAGCTCCTTAAGTTCGTTGTGTCTTGGTGCTGGATGAATTCAGCGAGAGGCAAAGTGATGGGGGCTATAGTCCATGGGGTCGCAGAGTCAAACACAACTGAAGAGACTTAGCAAACACATGGTTATATTAATATTGGACACTTGTAAGAGATACAAGTGGGCAGGCAAGGGAGCTCTGATCCCAGGATTGAGTGGGGTACGATTTTATAATCAAAGGAAAGTGGGGGAGGGGAAAAGACTGACTTCTTCAAGTAGAAGTCAGGCTTGTATCACTAGCTCCTCCTATTGGGCAGGAGAATGTCTGACCCTATGATGTCAAACTAGGATTATCATGGCCCTTATTTAAATCAGTAGAAGGGTGATAACATTTTTCTTTCATTTAGTGGCTTGGGGCATATCTCCTGCTTTTATTCATGGCTTTAGAACCTTTTGATGAAAGTGAAATAGAAGAGTGAAAAAACTGGCTTAAAACTCAACAGTCAAAAAACTAAGATCATGGCATCCAGTCCCATAACTCCATGGCAAATAATGGGGAAGAAATGGAAAGGGTAACAGACCTTATTTTCTTGGGTTCCAATATCACTGCAGATGGTGATTGCAGCCGTAAAATTAAAAGACACTTTCTCCTTAGAAGAAAAGCTGTAACAAACCTAGACAGCATATTAACAAGCAGAGACATCACTTTGCCAACAAAGGTCCATCTAATCAAAGCTATGGTTTTTCCAGTGGTCACATATGGATATGAGAGTTGGACCATAAAGAAGGCTGAGTGCTGAAGAATTGATGCTTTTGAACTGTGGAGCTGAAGAAGACTCTTGAGAGTCCCTTGGACAGTAAGGAGATCCAACCAGTCCATCCTAAAGGAAATCAACCCTGAATATTCATTGGAAAGATTGATGCTGAAGCTGAAGCTCCAATACTTTGGCCACCTGATGCGAAGAACTGACTCACTAAAAAAGACCCTGATGCTGGGAATGATTGAAGGTAGGAGGAGAAGGGGCGACAGAGGATGAGATGGTTGGATGGCATCACTGACTCGATAAGTTTCAGTAAGCTCTGGGAGTTGGTGATGGACAGGGAACCCTGGTGTGCTGCAGTCCTTGGGGTCGCAAAGAGTTGGACATGACTGAGCCACTGAGCCGAACTGATACTCATGAAGATGAAGTTGGAAGTAGAAGAGAGATATCTGAATTTAAAAGTATGTTTTGAAACGACAACTATCAATTTTTTACTTTACATCCTTAAGTATTTTTGAATTTATTACAAGGAAGTACCTGCTGGCGCTAGTGGTAAAGAACCCACCTACCAATGCAAGAGATGTAAGAGACACAGATTTGTTCCTGGGTTGGGAAGATCCCCTGGAGGAGGGAATGGCAACCTACTCCAGTATTCTTGCCTGGAGAATCCCATCGACAGAGAAGCCTGTTAAGCTACAGTCCCCTGGGTCACAAAGAGTCAGACACAACTGAAGCAACTTAGTATGCACACATGCACTCCTTTTATAATAAAGGGAAAAACAGAGTATATTTCTTTACCATAAATATCTGAAAATAAGGCCATCAAAAATTAAAATGGAGACCCTGATCAGCTTTCCTTTTATTCCGGGGTAGGGTGATTTCCTAAAAGGAAGATAATCAATATTTTTAGAGTGTTCTGCTGTCTCCACCTCCCTACCCAAACAGGAGTTGGAGTTGGATTTTCTTCAAATGCTTGAGCAGCTGTCCCTTTCTCTTTGCACACAAGATACTCTGAGGATGTCCCATACCAGGTCTAGGCTCCTGTGGATATTTACCTATAATAAGGAAGGGTGTAGGGGAGTTTTGAAGAGGAAAAAAGAGTTCTCTATGTTTCACATTTTCTAAGTAATTGACTCACTTGTGTATTGTGCCAGTGAGCTCTACCGAATCTTTCTTGTTTAGTCTTTTTTCTAGCTTTATTGAGATTTCCCTGCTATATGAAAGCAGAACTTTCCTATGAAACATTCCGTAAGTCAAAAGGATGTAAAGCAAGGCAGCAACTCCCTTAGGATACATCTTGTTAACAGATGCACCAAGTAAATAGAGGTAAAGCGCAGATGCTCAGAGATACAGTTCAAAGCCATGGTGGCTTGATGCTGAGATGCTCTGTGTCGCTCCCAGGGAAGGAGCTTGGTGATGTCCCTCCCACTGCTCTGGGGGTGCTGGACCTCCATCATGGCTTATTGAAAAACACTATTGCTATTTTTGCTTTTCTCCTTTTTTTCATAAAAGTGAAAATCCTCATTGGATTTTTTTCATTTGGTAAAAACAGGTACCAATGTAGGTCTTTTTAAAAAGCTTAGTGGCTTAAAGCAAACTTTCAGAAAACAGGGATTCCTATATAATTGGCAAATAACATACTATAAGCTTAAGGTATACTACATGATGATCTGATATATGTATATGTTATGAAGTAATTACTACATTAAGGTTAGTTAACATATCCATTACCTTGCATGCTGCTGCTAAGTCGCTTCAGTCATGTCCGACTCTGTGCAACCCTATCGACAGCAGCCCTCCAGGCTCTTCTGTCCTCAGGATTCTCCAGCAAGAATATTGGAGTGAGTTGCCATTTCCTTCTCCCACTGGAAGGTTTAAGAGTATCTAAAATTTAAATATTAAATCTTTCACAGGAACTTTTTTTTTGACATGAAAGGTACTAAATCCAATCTAAATTACACTGAAAGCCAATATAAAACAGCAACAGAATAAGCATTTTCCTAAAAGGAATAATCACTATTGGGAGAAATCTACATGTAAGGTATTTTCTTGCTTTGATAGAGCTGAAAAAATAAAAATAAATTTCATGTCTAAATTTTTAGGCTTATAATATATCATTTTATTTTTACAGGTAGTTCAACTAGGGGAAATAAGTTAGCACAATCATTTGAATTGGTTGCCTACATACCGGACAGGGCTTATTCCTTTTTTTAAGCTTCTTTGCACATGTAAAACATGCCATGAGATGTCCTGTTTTGCCATGGACAATGCAACCATTTTTAGGTCGACTCTGGCAAATCACACAAGGTTCAGTGGCATTAAGGGGAAAACTAGACTCCATACTTTCTTCTTTGTCTTGCGTTTCTTCTCTCTCAAACTCTTTGACCTAGCATAGTTATCATTGTATGTGTGTGTGCTGAGAACATTTAAGATCGACTTACTCTTTCATCAACTTTTAAGTATGCAGTGCAGCATTGTTAACTATAGTCAACAGGCTTTACGCTGGATCCCCAAAACTTACTCATAATGAAACTCTATACCCTTTGACCTCTGGAGAAGAAAATGGCAACCCTTTCCAGTTTTTTGTCTGGAAAATTCCATGGACAGAGGAACCTGGTGGGCTACAGTTGATGGGGTTGCAAAGAGTAGGACACGACAGAGCATGCATATGTGCGCCCTCTGACCATCATCTCCCCATTCCCCTGTAAAAGCAAAACTAGGATATGCTCCAGAAAAACCATTTCTGGATATATATCTAGATGACATGAGCTCACTATCTCGAAGAGTTATCTGTGTCTGCATGTTCACTGCAGCATTATTCACAATAGCCAAGATACGGAAATGGCCTAAGTGTCCAACAAATGGATGAATGGGTGAAGAAAATGGAATATTATTCAGCTGTGAAAAGAAGGAAATCCTTTCAGTTGTGACAACAGGGATGGACCTGAAGGTTTTAGGCTGAGAGAAATAAGTCAGGAAGAGAAAATCAAATAACTGTATAATCTACTAAATCTTCAAGTACATAATTCAACAATACTTTAGGCTGAATATTGCCTCCCCTTGAGTCACACTTTATCAACTATATATAAAAACAGGCCTATTCAATAAATAAAAAAATACAAGTACTTATTATGTGTAAGCATTATGCTTAAGAGCTAACTTTAGATCACCTCATTAAATCCTTGCCACACCTCTATGTGGTAGGTTGTTGTCTAATTTACATGAAGAGACTGAGGCACAGAGAGAATAAATAGCCCTAGATAATGCAGTTATTAAGTCCTGGAACTAGGATAGGAAACCGACTCCGCCGACCCCCCCCCCCCCAACACACACACACACAGCCTCCATTTAGGTAGATATTATTTTTTTTCAGTAGGTATTTTCATTTTTCCTGTGTTTCGTAGCTAAGATTATCACTAGAACTGGATATTTCTCTAAGGAGCTTTAGGGGAATGTCTTTAGAGTAGGAAAGCTTCAAAAGATCATCTCAAAATCACTATATAATGATAAGAATAAATGATGATATTTGTAGTGAGTATAACTCATGATGTTACTTTATGTGACTAAGAGTACTTGTTAAAAGTACTTGTGGCTCTAAAAAAAAAGCCTATCAAAACCCCTCAATGATTTTGAGTGGCATATCTGTTCCAAGAAAGGGACAGCACACTCAGTAGGAATTTTTTCTCCTCAGCTTTATTGAGACATAGTTGACTAGAAAAGTTTGGTATATATTAAAGGTGTATGAACCTTCATGAACCTCCATCCATAGTTCTTCAGGCACTCTGTCTATCAGGTTCATGATATTGTACAGGAGGCAGTGATCAAAACCATCCCCAAGAAAAAGAAATGTAAAAAGGTAAAAGGGTTGTCTTAGGAGGCCTAAAAATAGCTGAGAAAAGAAAAGCTAAAGGCAAAGAAGAAAAGGAAAGATATACCCATTTTAATGCAGAGTTCCAAAGAATAGTAAGGAGAGATAAGAAAGCCTTCCTCAGTGATCAATGCAAAGAAGTAGAGGAAAGCAATAGACTGGGAAAGACTAGAGATCTCTTCAAGAAAATTAGAGATACCAAGGTAACATTTCATGCAAAGATGGGCTTAATAAAGGACAGAAATTGTATGGACCTAACAGAAGCAGAAGATATTAAGAAGAGGTGGCAAGAATACATAGAAGAACTATACAAAAAAGATCATGACCCAGATAACCACAATGATAGGATCACTCACCTAGAGCCAGACATCCTGGAATGTGAGGTCAAGTGGGCCTTAGGAAGCATCACTACAAAGCTAGTGGAGGTGATGGAATTCCAGTTGAGCTGTTTCAAATCCTGAAAGATGATGCTGTGAAAGTGCTGCACTCAAGATGCCAGCAAATTTGGAAAACTCAGCAGTGGCCACAGGACTGGAAAAGGTCAGTTTTCATTCCATTCCCCCAAAATATCAAAATTACCACACAATTGCACTCATCTCACACACTAGCAAAGTAATCCTCAAAATTCTCCAAACTAGGCTTCAACAGTACATGAACCGTGAACTTCCAGATGTTCAAGCTGGATTTAGAAGAGGCAGAGGAACCAGAGATCAAATTGCCAATATCCATTGGATAATAGAAAAATCAAGAGAATTTCAGAAAAACATCCATCTCTGCTTTATTGATTACGCCAAAGGCTTTGACTGTGTAGATCAGAGCAAACTTGGAAAATTCTTCAATGATGGGAATACTATCATTCTCCTCCTGAGAAACCTGCATGCAGATCAAGAAGCAACAGAACTGGACATGGAAGAACAGACTGGTTCCAAATTGGGAAAGGATTACATCAAGGCTGTATATTGTCACCCTGCTTATTTAACTTCTATGCAGAGTACATCATGTGAAATGCTGGTCTGATGAAGCACAAGCTGGAATCAAGATGGCCAGGAGAAATATAAATAATCTCAGATATACAGATGACCCCACTCTTATGGCAGGAAAAGTGAACTAAAGTGAAGAGGAACTAAAGAGCCTCTTGATGAAAGTGAAAGAGGAGAGTGAAAAAGATGGCTTAAAGCTGAACATTCAAAAAACGAAGATCATGGCATCTGGTCCCATCATTCCATGGAAAATAGACTGGGAAACAATGGAAACAGTGACAGACTTCATTTTTTTGGGATCCAAAATCACTGCAGATGGTGACTGCAGCCATGAAATTAAAAGACGCTTACTCCTTGGAAGAAGAGCTATGACCAACCTAGACAGCATAATATAAAGCAGAGACATTACTTTACCAACAAAGGTCTATCTAGTCAAATCTATGGTTTTTCCAGCAGTCATATATGGATGTGAGAGTTGGACTATAAAGAAAGGTGAACACTGAAGAATTGATGCTTTTGAACTGTGGTGTTGGAGAAGACTCTTGAGAGTCCCTTGGACTGCAAGGAGATCCACCCTGTCCATCCTAAAGGAAATCAACCCTGAATATTCGTTGGAAGGACTGATGCTAAAGCTGAAACTCTAATACTTTGGCCACCTGATGTGAAGAACTGACTCACTGGAAAAGACCCTGATGCTGGGAAAGATTGAAGGCAGGAGGAAAAGGGGACGACAGAGGATAAAGTCGTTGGATGGCATCACCAACTCACTGGACATGAGTTTGAGTAAGCTCTGGGAGTTGGTGATGGTCAGGGAAGCCTGGCATGCTTCAGACCATGGGATCCTGAAGAATTGGGTACAACTGAGCAACTGAACTGAACTGAAAGGTGTACAATTTATTGTTTTGATATACATATACATTGTGAAATGACTGCCACAGTCAAGCCCATTAACATATTCAGCACCTCACATAGTCATGATTTGTGTGTCTGTGTGTATGTGTAGTGAGAACACCTAAGATCAATTATTTTAGCAAATTTCAAATATTATATAATACAATATCATTCAGTAGGGTCACCACAACGACTATTGTATAGTCACATTAGATCTCCAGAACTTATTCATCCTGCATAACCATGGAATTTTTAAACAGATGTGTTTATTAAAAGGACTGTGTACAGAGATGTGGGTGGCTAAGGGACTAAGGGACCCAGTATGGGATGTTAAGACATCCAGGGGAGAATAATAGCAGGAAGCCATTACCTTTATAGTTCCAGAGGGGAGGAGAGGAAAGGGTGTTATTGGAACAGATGAGAATGTTAATCTTGAAAGTAGCCTCCACAAGACCCATAGTTATTGCAGGACCAGCCACCCAGAGGAGGGTAAGTAGGTGCAATAAGCAGGAGGAATCAGCACTCTGGGCAGAAGCCAGAGGGCAAGGGACTGGAGTCAGGATGAGGAGTTTCCTACCACAGAAATCACCCTTCTAGGGCACAGAGTAGGATGGAGAATGCATCTGGGACAAACTGAGAAAAACAAAAACCTATCTATCAAGGACAGACCTAAGAATGGTAGTTAGAGCCAAATTTTTTGTTGTTTAGTTGATAATCGTGTCCAACTCTTTTGGGACCCCATGAACTATATAGCCTGCCAGGCTCCTCTGTTCATGGGATTTCTCAGGCAAGAATACTGAAGTGGGTTACCATTTCCTCCTCCCAGGGATTTTCCTGACCCATGGATCTAACCCGCGTCTCCTTCATTGGCAGCCAGATTCTTTACCGCTGAGCCACCAGGGAAGCCCTTAGAGCCAAATAAGTCCCCATTATTTAGTAGGAATATAGCTATATTCAATAAAAGGCAATACCTTAGGAAGTAATTGAGATATATAACACATTATTATAGATTTGAACTATAGTTCAAGCTGGTTTTAGAAAAGACAGAGGAACCAGAGATCAAATTGCCAACATCCTTCGGATCATCGAAAAAGCAAGAGAGTTCCAAAAACATCTATTTCTGCTTTATTGACTATGCCAAAGCCTTTGACTGTGTGGATCACAATCAACTGTGGAAAATTCTGAAAGAGATGGGCATACAGACCACCTGACCTGCCTCTTGAGAAACCTATATGCAGGTCAGGAAGCAACAGTTAGAACTGGACATGGAACAACAGACTGGATCCAAATAGGAAAAGGAGTACATTAAGGCTATATATTGTCACCCTGCTTATTTAACTTCTATGCAGAGTACATCATGAGAAATGCTGGGCTGGAAGAAGCACAAGCTGGAATCAAGATTGCCGGGAGAAATATCAAGAACCTCAGGTATGCAGATGACACCATCCTTATGGCAGAAAGTGAAGAGGAACTAAAGAGCCTTTTGATGAAAGTGAAAGAGGAGAGTGAAAAAGTTGGCTTAAAGCTCAACATTCAGAAAACTCAGATCATGGCATCTGGTCCCATCACTTCATGGGAAAATAGATGGAGAAACAGTGGAAACAGTGGATGACTTTATTTTTTGGGGCTCCAGAATCACTGCAGATGGTGATTGCAGCCATGAAATTAAAAGACGCTTACTCCTTGGAAGGAAAGTTATGACCAACCTAGATAGCATATTCAAAAGCAAAGACATTACTTTGCCAACAAAGTTCTGTCTAGTCAAGGCTATGCTTTTTCCAGTGGTCATGTATGGATGTGAGAGTTGGACTGTGAACAAAGCTGAGCACCGAAGAATTGATGCTTTTGAAGTGTGGTGTTGGAGAAGACTCTTGAGAGTCCCTTGGACTGCAAGGAGATCCAACCAGTCCATCCTAAAGGAGATCAGCCATGGATGTACATTGGAAGGACTGATGCTGAAGCTGAAACTCCAATACTTTGGCCACCTCATGCGAAGAATTGACTCATTGGAAAAGACTCTGATGCTGTGAGGGATTGGGGGCAAGAAGAGAAAGGGACGAGAGAGGATGAGATGGCTGGATGGCACCACTGACTTGATGGACATGAGTATGAGTGAACTCTGGGAGTTGGTGATGGACAGGGAGGCCTGGCATGCTGGAATTCATGGGGTCGCAAAGAGTCGGACATGACTGAGTGACTGAACTGAACTGACTGATAGTGAATATAAATAGTGAATATAAATATAAATATAAATATCCACTGATAGTGGATATAAATCTCCAATTAGTAGCTTAATTGGTGTGGGAGCCAGCTCCAGCTACTATAACAAAATACCATAGATTGGGTGGCTTAAACAACAGACATCTGTTTTCTCACAGTTCTGGAGCCTAGAAGGCCACAATCAGGGGGCCAGTATGGTTGGGTTCAAGTGAAAACTCTTGTCCTGACTTCTAGATGGCCGTCATCTTTTTTTTTATGGCAGTATCGGGTCTTAGTGCAGCACCCAGGATCTTCATTGCATCACGTGTTGCAGCACACAGACTCTCTAGTTGTGACATGTGGGCTCAGTAGTTACGGCACAAAGGCTTAGTTGCCCTGCAGCATGTGGGATCTTAGTTCCCTGACCACGAATGGAGCCGGCATCCCCTGCCTTGCAAAGTGGATTCTTACCCACTAGCCTGCCAAGGAAGTCTCTTGATGACTGTCATCTTGCTGTGACATATTTTGTGCATACTTGGGGGCAGGGGTGGTAGAGATTGGTAAGTGAGGAGAGAGAGAGAGACACTTATTTTCTTCTTGTAAGGACTCTAACCCCTAGTGGCTCAGACGGTAAAGAATATGCCTGTAATGCTGGAGACCTGGGTTTGATCCCTGGATCAGGAAGTTCCCCTGGAGGAGGGCATGGCAACCTACTCCACTATTCTTGCCTGGAGAATCCCATGGATAAAGGGGCCTGGTGGGCTACAGTCCATGGGATTGCGAAGAGTAGGACATAAATAAGTAGCTAAAACAAGGGCACTAATCTGATCCGTGACTTCATTTAATTCTAATTGTCCTTCAAAGGCCTCATCTCCAAATACCATTACATTGGAAATTAGAGCTTCAACATAGAAATTTTGGAAGAAAATTCAGTCCATATAATTCAGCCTGATACTTCTTTTTAAACTTTTTATTTGGAAAAAAAATTTTTTTTTTAAAGTTGCAAATATAAGGTAGGGAGTTCCTATATACCCTTCACTTGTCTTCCCCTAAGGTCAACACTTATATAACCATTGTATAAACATCAAAGCTAGGAAACTACTATTGCTACAGTACTATTAACTAAACTTATTCAAATTTCACATCTTCCCTGTAAAGTCTTTTTTTATTCCAGGATCCTTGATAGCTCACTTGGCAAAGAATCTCTCTGCAATGCAGGAGACCCTGGTTCGATTCCTGGGTTGGGAAGATCCCCTGGAGAAGGGATAGACTACCCACTCCAGTATTCTTGGGCTTCCCTTGTGGCTCAGCTGGTAAAGAATCTGCCTGGGTTTGATCCCTGGGTTGGGAAGATCCCCTGGAGAAGGGAAAGGCTACCCACTCCAGTATTCTGGCCTAGAGAATTCCATGGGGTTGCAAAGAGTTGAACTTGACTGAGCGACTTTCACTTTCACTTCCATGATAAATTTAGTTGTCTTCATTCTTTGCCAATCAGTGGCATTTTCCCATTCTTTCTCTTTCTTTAAAGACCTTGACATTGCTGATGAGTACTGGCCAGTTACTTTGAAGAATGACTCATTTTTGTTTTTCTTAAGATTAAATTGAGATTCTGAATTTTTGGCAAGAATATGATCTTATATATTTCTGTTTATCATTTCAGGGACACATAATGTTGACATGTCATCTTACTGGGTTTCTTCAGTATAATATTACTATTTTTCCCTTCATAGATAAATGCCCTTAGGGGGATTGTTCTCTGCTTCATGATTGTTTTGTGATGCCTTAAAACAGAAATAGGGAAGGGAAGGAAACTTCCTGCCCTCAATATTTTATGTACTATCATTCTGTGAGACCCATGAGTCTGAAAGTAATGTGAGGTTATTATTCCTATTTTAAAGAAGAGCTACATGGTTTTTTAGATTAAGTGATTTGGCCAAGGTTACAGAGAGAAGCCTTTTTTTTTTTCATTTTGAATAACTGTTGGATTTTCAAAAGAACTTACAAATATAATCACACAATGTTTGACAATAGACTCTAGAAATCAAATTGTCTGATACCAGAACATAAATCGATTTTTTCATTCATTTTCATGTGCCTGCAATGTGCTAGAATTTCTAGTCTTTAAAAACAAATCATGACTCAGACTGAAGCAACAGTTTAAAACCATGGCACATCTCCAAAACTCCTTGAAGGAGTGGTTAGTTAAACCTTCAATCAGATTATTATTTATGTGCTTTTTAATAATCATTCTGTGATGTAGGCACAAATGATAGAGCAACACTCTTTGAAAATGTTGTGTCATGATTTGGGGGCCAATATAAGAACCACTTGCCATAGATAAATAATTATAAAGTGAATACATACAGTGATGACTGATTTTTGAGGTATTTAGAATAAAAAGTGAAAGTGATAGTCAGTCATGTCTGACTTTTTGCGACTCCATGAACTGTAGCCCACTAAGCTCCTCTTCCATGGAATTCTTCAGGCAAGAATACTGGAGTGGATAGCCATTTCCTTCTCTAGGGAATCTTCCTGACTCAGGGATCAAACCTGGGTCTTCTGCATTGCAAGGGTATTCTTTACCATTTGAGCCACCAGGGAAGCCCACTTAGGATAAGAATCTGTCAGTTCAATCATTGTGAATACTTTCTGATAGATTAAGTGAAGGTGGAAAATGGCACCTAAGTTTAAGTTATATTTATATTAACATAGATAATTGTGTGCGTGTGTGCTCAGTTGATAAGTCCTGTCTGGCTCTTTGTGACCCCATGAACTATAGTCAGCCAGGCTCCTCTGTCCATGAGATTTCCTAGGCAAGAATACTGGAGTGGGTTGCCATTTCCTCCTCCAGGGGATCTTCCCTACTTAGGAATGGAAACTGTGTCTCCTGCACTGCAGGTGGATTCTTTACATTGAACCATGGGGGATGTTTGCTTATTTAAAATTTAAATTAATTGTATTATTAGAGTATAGTTAATTTCAACATTGTGTTACTTTCTGCTCTTCAGAAACATTATGGTGAGCTTTGTTCCAAATGGTAAGTCAAGACAAAATCCAGATTTGAGATAAGGATTCCATGGTCTTTTCAGTTCAGTTCAGTCACTCAGTCATGTCTGACTCTTTGTGACCCCATGGACTGCAGTATGCCAAGCTTCCTTGTCCGTTACCAACTCCCAGAGCTTGCTCAAACCCATGTCCATTGAGTTGGTGCTGCCATCTAACCATCTCATCCTTTGTCGTCCCCTTCTCCTCCTGCCTTCAATCTTTCCCAGCATCAGGTTTTTTTCCAAGGAGTTAGTTCTTCGCATCAGGTGGCCAAAGTATTGGAGTTTCAGATTCAATATCAATCCTTCCAATGTATATTCAGGATTGATTTCCTATAGGATTGACTGGTTTGATCTCCTTGCTGTTCAAGGGTCTATCAAGAGTCTTCTCCAGCACCACAGTTCAAAAGCATCAATTCTTTGGCATTCAGCTTTCTTCATAGTCCAACTCTCACATCCATACATGACTACTGGAGAAACTATAGCTTTGACTAGGCAGATCTTTGTTGGCAAAGTAATGGCTCTGCTTTTTAATATGCTATCTAGGTTGGTCATAACTTTCCTTCCAAGGAGTAAGCGTCTTTTAATTTCATGGCTGCAGTCACCATCTGCAGTGATTTTGGAGTCCAAGAAAATAAAGTCTGTCACTGTTTCCATTGTTTCCCGATCTATTTGCCATGGAGTGATGGGACCAGATGCCATGATCTTAGTTTTTTGAATGTTGAGTTTTAAGCCATCTTCTTCATGCTCCTCTCTCACTTTCATTATTTCATCTTTTACACCGTGTTATTTATACATATCGGTCTGAAATGCTTACCTTTCCTATTTGATAATATATCTCAGACGGCTTTCCAGGTCAACACCTCTCTCTCTAATGACTGTGTGTGCTTAGTTGCTCAGCAATGTCCGACTGTTTGCGACCCCATGGACTGTAGCCCACCAGGCTCCTCTGTCCACAGGGATTCTCCAGGCAAGAATATTGGAGGGGGTTGCCATGCCCTCCTCCAGGGGATCTTCCCAACCCAGGGATGAAATCCAGGTCTCCCATGTTGCAGGCGGATTCTTTACTGTCTGAGCCACCAGGGAAGCCCTAATGGCTGTAGGGTTATCCATTGTCAGGATGTAGAGTTCCATCCCCCTGTTGGTAGACCTTTATGTTTGTTATGGATTGAATGTTACCATCCTTCCCCCTGCCCTGCAAAAGATATGTTGAAGTCCTAAAGCCTAGTACCTCAGAATGTGATCTTATTTATAAATTGTCTTTACAGAGGTAATCAAATTAAAATGAAGTCATTAGGATGGCTGTAATCCAACATGTCTGGTGACCTTATAAAAAGAGGAGATTAGGATGCATAAAGAAACATGTGCAGAAGGAAGATGGTATAGAGACCTGCATTTTTCATGTGAAAACAGAGGATGGAAGTGATGCATCTGCAAGCCAGAGAATGCTAGAGCTTTCTAGCAAATCACTAGAACCTAGGAAGAGTCGATGAAGGATTCCCGCAAATTTCAGGGGGAGCATGGTGCATCGTGATGTCAGACTGCTAACTTCTAGAACTCCAAGTTAACACATTAGTTGTTTCACGGCATTCAGTACTTTGTTACAGCAACCCTAGGACACTAATATAGAGTCTTCCTTTATTTTGCTATTACAGCCTGCTGCAGTGAACATTCTCATACACATAGCTTTATGCTCTCTTGTTATATCTGTAGGATAAGTGCAATTATGAATCATTATATATGTGTATGGTGAATGTTAGTATGTGTATTAGTCTTCTTGGGCTGACTTAATAAAATGCCATAGTTTGGGAGGCTTAAACATTGGAAATTTAATTTTCACAGCACTGGAAACTAGAAAGTTCAAAATCAAGGTGCTGGCCAACTTAGTTCCTGATTAAAGCCTCTTCCTTGCTTGCAGATAGGTGCCTTCTTGCTGCATCCTCACATGGTGGAGAGGGAGTTAGCAAGCTCTGGTGTATCTTCTTATAAGGACACTAGTCCTATCAGATGAGGACCCCAACCCCATGACATTATTTAATCCTAAGGTCCCAAAGGTCCCATCTCCAAATACCATCTCAGGAAGTTTAGGGCTTCAGCACAGGAATTTTGAAGGGATGCAATTCAGTCCATAGCATTCTGCCTCTGGCCCTCCAAAGTGCATGTCTTTATTGCATGCCAAATACATTCATATCAATCCAACAGCCTCCAAAGTCTTAACTCATTCTAGCATCCACTCTAAAGTCTAAGCCTCATTTAGATATCTAAATTGGTGAGATCTGAGGTATGATTCATCCTGAGACAAAAATCTTTCTCCAGCTATAAACTGATGAAATCAGACAAATTACATGCTTCCAAAATAAAACGCTGGGGTGGGCATAGGATAGACATTCCCATCCCCAAATAGAGAAATAGAACGTCAAGAAGGCATGATACCTCCCTAGAAAATCCAAACCCCAGAAAGACAAATTCCGTTAAATCTTAAGACTCCTCTTTGACTGAATGCCCTCCTTCCAAACCCACAGGGACAAGGTCCTGCCTTCTGGATCCACTGGCGTGGTGGTCCTAACCCTCTTGGGCAAGGTCCACTCCCAAGGCTCCAGGGACCCCAAACCCCATGGCTCTGCAGCATGTCCCCGCCTCTGAGACTTTAGGCAGAGACCGTCTGGCTGGTTGACACCCAGCTAGTGGTCCCAGCTGGTGATGATCTGAATCACCTTTGGGGTTATTCGTTACTTTTCTTTGAGAATAGTATATATTCTCAGCCAACTAGCTCATGATCCGGTCCTGTAAGGATCTAAAATGTCCAATAGCCATCCTTTATTCTGTCCCATTTTTTCTGTTTCCTTTAGTCTCACCTGTCAATAATTGTATCTCTATTCCTGGCTTCTGCTGAGATGGCTGATTAAACCCATGAGTCACACCCAGGATCTTTTTATCTAATGGTTGTTCAGCCACACCCTTATTTTCTGTTTAGAACACTCTCACTTTTTATCTTTATTTTTCAGTATGGATAGACTGAGAATTTTCTACACCTCTAGGTTCTTTTTAGTTTAACAGTTCCTCCTTCAATTCATTGTCTTCCTTTTGCATTTTACTATAAGCAATCAGGGAATCACACTGCTCCTTCAATACTTTGGGTAGATATCTCCTTGGTTAAATTTAACTGATTCCATTGCTTATGAAGTCTTCCTGCCACAAAACATAAAACACAATTCAGCCAGTTTTGCCACATTAGAACAAGCGGCTCTGTTCCTCCACTTTCCAACAACCTATTCCTCATTCTTTCTGAGACTTCACTAGAATGGCCTTTAATATCTGTGTTTCTACCAACATTCTGCTCATGATCATTTATGTATTCTCTAAGAAGATGGACGTTTTCTCTCCATGGCTCCTTTTTTCTTTCTGAGCTCTCATTGGAATCACATTTAATGTCCATATTTCTAGTATGCACCTCAAAACTCTTCCAGCCTCTACCCACTTTCTGGGCTTCCCTGGTGGCTCAGACAGTAAAGAATCCGCCTGCAATGCAGGAGACCTAGATTCAGTCCCTGGTTTGGGAAGATCCCCTGGAGGAGGGCACGGCAACCCACTCCAGTATTCTTGCCTGGAGAATCCCCATGGACAAAGGAACCTGGCAGGCTACAGTTCATGGGATCTCAAACAGGTACACACACTCCCTAGTTCCAAAACTGCTTCTACATTTTTAGGTATTTGGTACAGCAGCATCCCACTTCTTGGTGCCAAAATTGGTATTTGTCATCTTGGGTTGTCATAACAAAATACCGTTGACTTGGAGGCTGAAACCACAGAAATCTGATTCTCACAGTTCTGGAGACTGAGAAATCCCAAGTGGAGGTGCCAGCCAATTTTTCTGGTGAAGGCTCTTTTCCTGACTTGCAGATTGCTACACTCTTGCTGTGTCTACACATGGCGGAAAGAGGCCGTAAGCTCTCTAGTGTCGCTTCTAAAAGAACACTAATCCTATCAAATTAGGGCCCCACTCTTATGACCTCATCTAACCACAGTTACCTCTCAAAGGCCCCACCACCATCACTTGAGGATTTGAGCTTTAGCATACAAATTTTGATGGGACAGCTTTCAGTCCATAGCATTATGTATGTGATACTAGGTTGGTGCAAGCATAATTACTGTTTCAGACTATGAATTTGAAATCATTATAACTAGGCTCAAATTCCTCTTTATTAGTCAAAATAGGAACCATTACAATGAACACATTTTGTTTGTTTGTTCCTGGCTCCTTCACTTAGCATAGTTTGTTTTTTTTTAATTTAATTGGAGTATAGTTGATTTACAATGTTGCATTAGTTTCAGCTGTACAACAAAATGAATTGGTTATACATATACATATATCCACTCCTTTTTAAATCAGCACATGTTTGCCAATGAGAAATAAGTTTGTTTATTCCTGTAGCATAAAAATTAGTGTTTCAGGATTTGAGGAATTCTTGGAAAGCGTTTTCTGCATCCTGCTGGTTGTGGATTTTGCCTGCAAAAAAGTTGTCAAGATGCTTGAAGAAGTGGTAGTTGGTGAGGGGTCAGGTGAATATGGTGGATGAGGCGAAACTTCACAGTCCTATTCGTTCAACTTTTGAAGTGTTGGTTGTGTGTGTGGTTGTGTGTTGTTGCGGAAAAGAATTGGGCCCCTTTTCTTGATCAATGCTGGCTACAGGTTTTGCAGTTTTCATGTGTCTCATTAATTTGCTGAGCACACTTCGCAGATGTACAGGTTTCACCGGGATTCAGAAAGCTGTAGCGGATCAGACCAGCAGCAGACCACCAAACAGTGGCCGTGACCTATTTTTGGTGCAAGTTTGGCTCTGGAAAGTGCTCTGGAAAGTGCTTTGGAGTTTCTTCTCGGTTCAGCAGCTGAGCCGGTCATCACTGGTTGTCTGTTGTTGCATAAAATCCACTTTTTGGAGCACATCACCATCCGATCAAGAAATGATTCATTGTTGTTGCATAGAATAAGAGAAGACAACACTTTACGAAGTGACAGTTGTTTTGATTTGTGGTCAGCTCGTGAGGCACCCAGTTATTGAGCTTTTTCCCCTTTCCAATTTGCTTCAGATGCTGAATGACTATCAGTGGTTGACATTGAGTTCTTGGGCAACTTCTGTTGTAATTATAAGAGGATCAACTTTGATGATCCTTTCAACTGGTTGTTGTCACCTTCCGATGGTTGGCCATTACATTCCTCATCTTCAAGGCTCTCATCTCCTTTGCGAAACTTCTTGAACGGGCACTGCAGTGTATGTTTGTTGGCAGTTCCTGGGCCAAATGTGTTGATGTTGCGAGTTGCCTCTGCTGCTTTATGACCCATTTTGAACCCATATGAGAATCGCTCGAATTTGCTTTTTGTCTAACATCATTTCCCTCAGTCTAAAATAAATATAAAATAAATAGCAAGTAATGTCATTAGCAAAAAAAATTAAGCAAGAAATGTGCCTTGATTAACATAACCACATTCAAGAATGTATTTTAATGTCAAATGGCAAAGTTCGATAATGCAAAACCACTTACTTTTACACCAACCTGATACATGATTCACTTCCAAATTACATTGGTTGGCATTATTTTAATGTGTGTAACCAGGAGAAATTTTTTCTCTTTTGGGGAATGGGGCTGAGTCAAGATCCATAGTAAACCATTTCCTTATATAGATATTATTATACTGCTTAGACTTCTTAAAGAATTTTTGAAAAATTAATTAATTTTTGGCTGTGCTGGCTCTTCATTGCTGGAGGGACTTTTCTCTAGTTATGGCAAGTGGAGGTTACTCTCTAGTTGTGGTGCAGGAGCTTCTCTTTGAGGTGCTTTCCCTTTTTGTGGAGCCACAGGCTCTAGGCGCAGGCTTCAGTACCACCTAGATGCTTTAATCATGATTATGTGTAAAAGTGTGTTATTGTTTGTCCGTTAACATTGACCTCTTAGAAAAGAGCTACAAATATCATGAATTCAATAGCGGAGACAAAATCAGAGTTGTTTTTTATCCTCTAATATGAGAAGGCAATGGCACCCTACTCCAGTACTCTTGCCTGGAAAATCCCATGGACGGAGGAGCCTGGTAGGCTGCAGTCCATGAGGTCACTAAGAGTCGGACATGACTGAGCGACTTCACTTTCACTTTTTACTTTCATGCATTAGAGAAGAAAATGGCAACCCACTCCAGTGTTCTTGCCTGGAGAACCCCAGGGACAGAGGAGCCTGGTAGGAGGCCGTCTATGAGGTCGCACAGAGTCAGACACGACTGAAGCGACTTAGCAGCAGCAGCAGCATGAGGTTCCTAGAAGAGTTAAATTCATAGAATCAGAAAGTATATTGGTAGGTGTCTGTGGCCAGGGCTGGGGAGGAGTGGGGAAGGGGGATGGGGTCTTAGTGTTTAATGGGGACAGAGTTTTAATTTAGGAAGATGAAAAAATCAGGAGATGGGTGTAAATATACTTAGTGCTATTGAACTGTACAATTAAATATGGTTAAAATAGTATATTTTATATTATGTGACTTTTATAAAAATAAATTAAAAAATAAAAAACAGAAAACAGAGCTTATATTCTCTACTTCTAGCCTGGCCTCTCTACACCCTTTCTCTTGGCTGTTCATAAGTACCCCTTATTTCTTTCTTTTCTCTCTCCTGATACACTGGTTAAAACTTCTTTTCTGAAAAAGACTATAGTAAGGCTGTATATTGTCACCCTGCTTATTTAACTTATATGCAGAGTACATCATGAGAAACGCTGGGCTGGAAGAAGCACAAGCTGGAGTTAAGATTGCCGGGGGAAATATCAATAACCTCAGATTATGCAGATGACACCATCCTTATGGCAGAAAGTGAAGAGGAACTAAAAGCCTCTTGATGAAAGTGAAAGAGGAGAATGAAAAAGTTGACTTAAAGCTCAACATTCAGAAAATGAAGATCATGGCATCTGGTCCCATCACTTCATGGGAAATAGAGGGGAAACAGTGGAAACAGTGTCAGACTTTATTTTGGGGGGCTCCAAAATCACTGCAGATGGTGACTGCAGCCATGAAATTAAAATATGCTTACTCCTTGGAAGAAAAGTTGTGTCCAAGCTAGATAGCATATTCAAAAGCAGAGACATTACTTTGCCAACAAAGGTCCATCTAGTCAAGGCTATGGTTTTTCCAGTGGTCATGTATGGATGTGAGAGTTGGACTGTGAAGAAAGCTGAGTGCCAAAGAATTGATGCTTTTGAACTGTGGTGTTGGAGAAGACTCTTGAGAGTCCCTTGGACTGCAAGGAGATCCAACCAGTCCATTCACAAGGAGATCAGCCCTGGGATTTCTTTGGAGGGAATGATGCTAACGCTGAGACTCCAGTACTTTGACCACCTCATGCAAAGAGTTGACTCATTGGAAAAGACTCTGATGCTGGGAGGGATTGGGGGCAGGAGGAGAAGGGGATGACAGAGGATGAGATGGCTGGATGGCATCACTGACTCAATGGACGTGAGTTTGAGTGAACTCCAGGAGATGGTGATAGACAGGGAGGCCTGGTGTGCTGCGATTCATGGGGTCACAAAGAGTTGGACACAACTGAGCAACTGAACTGAACTGAACAATAATTTACACAGTTTTTAGAATTTAACCAAATTGCCTTTTTATCCACAAAATTTTTCTTTTTAAGCCTGAAATTTTAGGTATTAATGAACAAAAGGACTGTTTGAAAAAAATGAGGGACCAGTCTAAGCATGCTTAAATATCAGACGCAGATGGCCTCTAGTCCAGTTAACAGGTAATGGGCCTGGTTAGCATGGGGCTTCCTACCTGCCTTCTGTTTCTGAACCCTTAGACTATGCATATATGCAATATGCTGCTACTGATGGTCTGGGTTGATCTTCAGGAACCTGTGACCTACCGCTTCTCTCCGTCCAAACAAAGAGCCAGGAAAGGGGAAGGAAGAAGAGATTTCAACATGGATAAAGGGAGTGGACAAACGGCCAAGGACCTCACCAAGGTCTCAGCTGCAGTTAAATCTTCATCTTCCTATTGCACTTTGGAAATACAATAAGCAACACATGTGGCTTGTGGAGAAATTTCTTGGAGGACAAGCTATGAAAAGCTTGTCCACCTTTAGCTTCAAAGAAGGGCTTACATTGATTCTTTTCCTCCCAGCCCCACCCTTCTCTTCTAAGAGTTTCTCATCTGCTTTTCTCTCCTGGGCCTGAGGTTTTTCATTTGCTACTCACATGTACACTGTGAATTTGGTAAGGGTTTGGTTTAACTTTGGAGTGAATCTAAAGCACAGCTGTTTCCTTTTTCTTGTGCCTTTTCCTCCTCCCCATCAGTTTCCCCCTTAAGTTTCACATTTACAATTTTAAAAAATTAGCCAAATATCTGTATTTTACAACCAAAGCTGGTTTTTGAAAACTTCAGTTGCATTTTTCTTTACTAAAGAACTGACGTACCTGAAAGTTTCAGGACTCTAGCCACTCACTGATAAATATTATTCAGAAAAATGATCGTTGGACTGTTTTGAATGGGAGTGTAGCTGTGGAATTTTTTTTTTTCTTTCCTCTTCACACACCTCAGGAAGGAAAATACAGAAACACCCTTTGACTACTCTCTTGAGAAGTACTCCTTAAACCCAGAATAACCCTACACAAGTAAAACCTTTGTGTTTGGCATAGAGTGGATCCTGAGGAGAAGAGGATGTTGAAAAAGACACGGAACAGTGGGCTCTTCTCAAAAAGAAATTCTGTACTTTCAGTTTCTGTGCTTTTAGTGTCTCTGAAAGCTATTTACTGAGGGGAGGGAAGGTAGAAAATGTACCCTTTATAGGGGCTGTTTGAATCTCTAAATCTGACTTCAGTTCTAAGGTGAATGACCTGTATAAATAAAATTAAAATTACCTCAGGTTTCTTTATGCAATGTTCTTCCCTCCTTTTTTTTGCCAACAGTTGGCTTCCAGTTTGGGTCATGCTTGTAAGCAGAGCACCAGGTGTCCAGACAGTAAATAGTATCAGAATGCTCTGGGGCTTTTTATACTCTCAGATTCATCAATTCACAACACCTCAGTGGAAATCAATCTTCATTTGGGCAAACAAAATACATTTTTGATATTTTGATATTTGCTTTTTTTAAAACATTAGTCCCAGGGAACACTGGACTCGATTCAGCATGGAATTCCCATACTTTCAACTATTGCAAATTTTCTAACTTCCTGCCTTGTCATTATTTCTGATTTAATCTGTCTAAAACTGAATTTATCAGCCCTTTCTGGTTCCTTACTGAATTTATTCGCTTGTTGAAGGAAAAAATTGAGAGTTTTCTTCTAGTCACTGGGCTTGCTGCTAGGACTACAGTGGTGAAGAGACAGTAAGTCTCAGCTCTATGGATTTTCCATCATTCAAATAGGAGAGATCAGATTGTTGTTGTTTATTTTCTCAGTTGTGTCTGACTCTTTTTGCCACCCAATGGACTGTAGCCCGCCAGGCTCATCTGTCCGTGGGATTTACCAGGCAAGAATACTGGAGTGGGTCGCCATTCTTACCCCAGGGAACCTTCCTGACCCAGGGATTGAACCCACATCTCTTTACATCTCCTGCCTTGGAAGGTAGGTTCTTTACCACTACTGCCACCTGGGAAGCCCTCAGAGATCAGATAGTAAACAATAAATATCCTGATGATTATGTGACTTTAATTGAGACAAGTGCTATGAAGGAGATGCTCAGGTGCTACAAGTGAGTTTAACTGGAGGCGTTCTAACCTGGAAAGTCAGGAAAGCTTCATTAATGAAGATGTGTCCAAGGTGAGCTCTCAAGATGACTAAGTGTCCCCTGATGCGGTACTGTGTATGTGTCCAGGGGAATCAGTAGCTGTGGAAGGTGGTTGTGAGGAGGCATATGTTTCCTAAAGAAATTGAACAAAAGATAGGGTTTCTGGAAGAGAATGAAGGGAGAGTGATGTAAAATTTACTCTGGTGCAGAAAGGCTTGGAGCATGAAGGCCTTTGAGTCATCTGGGAGATTTTAAGTTTTGTTCTAAGAGTAATAAAAAGCCATAGAAAGATTTGAAGCAGGAGAATAACTTAATTTTTAAAAAGTAAAGTAGAATAACTAGCCGCTGTCAGGAGAATGGAAGCGAAATCTTGTAGTTAGGATTTTTATCGCATACTTGCCCTGCGCTTCTGGTAACAGAATCCCTCTGCTTGTGGAGAATCCTTTCCCTGTGATGTGGGCAAAATTTGACTCTCCTTCATCCCCCATCACATGGGCTTCCCCGGTGGCTCAGTGTCTGTCAGTCTGTCTGCCAGTGCAGGAGATGCAATAGACTAGGGTTCCATCCCTGGGTCGTGAAGATCCCCTGGAGCAGGAACTGGCTACCCACTCCAGTATTCTTGCCTGGAGAATCCCACGGAAAGAGGAGCTTGGTGGGCTATAGTCCATGGGGTTGCACACAGCCAGACATGACTGAGCACAGCATCCTCCATTGCAGGTGTGGGAAAATAACCCATCTAAATGTAACTAATCAGAGTTTTTTGTTCTCTTGGCCTGAGTGTATGGTTCAGCAGTGGGCGGTGACCCAAGTGAGAGTAACCAGCATCCTCCCTAGAACATCTGCTCAAACTCTCAGGAAAGAAATAATCCTTTTCTCTCTGGATTGTCAGCTGTAAGGGCCAGATCAGATCTGTTCAGTTCAGTTCAATCACTCAGTTGTGTTCAACTCTTTGTGACCCATGGACTGCAGCACACTAGGCTTCCCTGGTGTCCACCATAAACTCACAGGGCTTGCTCAAACTCATGTCCATCAAGTCGGTGATGCCACCCAACCATCTCATCCTCTGTCGTCTTCTTCTTCTCCCACCTTTGATCTTTCCAGCATCAGGGTCTCTTCCAATGAGTCAGTTCTTCACATCAGGTGTCCAAAGTATTGGAGCTTCAGCTTCAGCGTCAGTCCTTCCAATGAATTTTCAGGACTGATTTCCTTTAGGATTGACTGGTTTGATCTCCTAGCAGTCCGAGGGACTCTCAACAGTCTTCTTCAATACCACAGTTCAAAAGCATGAAGAGAAGTTAAAGGCAAAGGAGAAAAGGAAAGATAAACCCATCAGGTCAGATCAGCAAGGAAAATATCAGTAATCTTTTCTATTATTTTAAGGGAGCTCCCCCTGAGACTGAAACCAACCTAGAGGGAAGTATAACCAAGAGCTGGAGAGAAAGACAGATTCCTGAAAAAATCAGACAAATCTATAGATCCAGTCATGAATAGTTTATTCCCTCTTGGTTATGTGATGCAATAAATGTACTCCTTTTAAAAAAGTAATCTAGTTTGAGTAGAATTTCTGTCTCTTGCAATCAAAGTCCAGACCAATTTAGGAGGTTAGATTAGGTTAGATTAAGACATCTGCTCAAACTCTCAGGAAAGAGATAATCCTTTTCTCTCTGGATTGTCAGCTGTAAGGGCCAGATCAAATCAGTTCAATTCAGTTCAGTTGCTCAGTTGTGTTCAACTCTTTGTGAACCCATGGACTGTAGCAGGCAAGCCCTCCCAGCACCAACTCCCAGAGTCTACTCAAACTCATGCCCATCAAGTCGGTGATGCCATCCAATCACCTCATCCTCTATCATCCCCTTCTCCTCCCACCTTCAATCTTTCCCAGCATCAGGGTCTTTTCCAATGAGTCAGCTCTTTGCATCAGGTGGCCAAAGTATTGGAGCTTCAGCTTAAACATCAGTCCTTCCAATGAATATTCAGGATTGACTTCCTTTAGGATGGACTGGTTGGATCTCCTTGCTGTCCAAGAGACTCTCAAGAGTCTTCTCCAACACCACAGTTCAAAAGCATTAATTCTTCAGCACTCAGCTTTCTTTGTAGTCCAACTCTCACATCCATATATGACTACTGGAAAAATTATAGCTTTGACTAGATAGACCTTTGTTGGCAAAGTAATATCTCTGCTTTTTAACATGCTGTCTAGATTGGTCATAACTTTTCTTCCAAGGAGCAAGTGTCTTTTAATTTCATGGCTGCAGTCACCATCTGCAGTGATTTTGGAGCCCAAGAAAATAAAGTCTGTCACTGTTTCCATTGTTTCCCAATCTATTTGCCATGGAGTGATGGGACCAGATGCCATGATCTTCGTTTTCTGAATGTTGAGCTTTAAGCCAACTTTTTCACTCACCTCTTTGACTTTCATCAAGAGGCTCTTTAGCTCCTCTTCACTTTCTGCCACAAGTGTGGTGTCATTTGCATATCTGAGGTTATTGATATTTCTCCCAGCCATCTTGATTCCTGCTTGTGCTTCATCCAGACCAGTGTTTCTCATGATGTACTCTGCAGGGGTTCATGTTTGGGAATGCATGTAAGAATTAAAGATTTTAAAATTTAAAAAATAAAAAACTAAAAAAAAAAAAGGGAAGAAAAAAAAATAAACCACTGAGAAAGAAAAAACAAACAAACAAACAAAAAAGCAGGGTGACAAAATACAGCCTTGATGTACTTCTTTCCCAATTTGGAACCAGTCTGCTTTTCCATGTCTGGTTCTAACTGTTGTTTCTGAACTGCATACAGATTTCTCAGGTGGCAGGTCAGGTGGTATGGTATTCCAATCTCTTTCAGAATTTTCCACAGTTTTTTGTGATCCACACAGTCAAAGGCTTTCGCATTGTCAATAAAGCAAAAGTAGACGTTTTTCTGAAACTCTCTTGATTTTTCTATGATCCAACATGTGCTGGCAATTTGATCTCTGGTTCCTCTGCCTTTTCTAATCCAGCTTGAACACCTGGAAGTTCATGGTTCATGTACTGTAGAAGCCTGACTTGGAGAATTTTGAGCATTGAATTGAGATTCAGTAGGTGGTAGTGATAAAGGTGAGAGATAATGACTGGACTAGTGTGGTCATAATAGAGTTGGAGAGAAGCCAACATGTTTGAGTCTGTTTAGGAGATACAGTTGTAAGGATTGAGCAATTGATTAGATATGGAGGGAAGGGAAAAGGGAAGTGTCAGAAACATAGGCTGCCTCTCTGCCTTGCACATCTGAGGATGCCATTCACAGAGATAGGAAACACCCAAGAAAGAACAGTTTTGGGCTAATGGTGAAAGGCAAAACTCTATTAGCCTTTGCCCTGCTTCATTCCATACTCCAAGGCCAAATTTGCCTGTTACTCCAGGTGTTTCTTGATTCCTACTTTTTCATTCCAGTCCCCTATAATGAAAAGGACATATTTTTTTGGGTGTTAGTTCTAAAAGGTCTTGTAGGTCTTCATAGAACCATTCAACTTCAGCAACTTCAGCGTTACTGGTTGGGGCATAGACTTAGAGTACCATGATATTGAACGATTTCCCTTAGAAATGAACAGAGATCATTCTGTCATTTTTAAGATAGCATCCAAGTACTGCATTTCGGACTCTTTTGTTGACCATGATGGCTACTCCATTTCTTCTAAGGGATTCCTGCCCACAGCAGTAGATATCATGGTCATCCGAGTTAAATTCCCCCCTTTCCAGTCCATTTTAGTTTGCTGATTCCTAGAATGTTGACGTTCACTCTTTCCATCTCCTGTTTGACCACTTCCAATTTGCCTTGATTCCAGGTTCCTAGGCAATATTGCTCTTTATAGCATCAGACCTTGCTTCTATCACCAGTCACATCCACAGCTGGGTATTGTTTTTGCTTTGGCTCCATCCCTACATTCTTTCTGGAGTTATTTCTCCACTGATCTCCAGTAGCATATTGGGCACCTACTGACTTGGGGAGTTCCTCTTTCAGTATCCTATCATTTTGTCTTTCCATACTGTTCATGGGGTTCTCAAGGCAAGAATACTGAAGCAGTTTGCCATTCCCTTCTCTAGTGGACCACATTCTGTCAGACCTGTCCACCATGCCCTCCCATCTTGGGTGGCCCCACAGGGCATGGCTTAGTTTCATTGAGTTAGACAAGGCTGTGGTCCTAGTGTGATTAGATTGACTAGTTTTCTGTGAGTATGGTTTCAGTGTGTCTGCCCTCTGATGTCCTCTTGAAACACCTACCATCTTACTTGGGTTTCTCTTAACTTAGGTGTGGGGTATCTCTTCATGGCTGCTCCAGCAAAGCGCAGCCACTGCTCCTTACCTTGGACGAGGTCGCCCCTCCTAACTTGAATGTGGAGTAGCTCATATGAACATATATGGTTATAGTAAACACCCTCTTCCAACAACACAAGAGAAGACTACACATGGACATCAGATGGTCAACAGTAAAATCAGATTGATTATATTCTTTGCAGCCAAAGATGGAGAAGCTGTATGCAGTCAACAAAAACAAGACTAGGAGCTGACTGTGGCTCAGATCATGAACTCCTTATTACCAAATTCAGACTTAAATTGAAGAAAGTAGGGAAAACCACTAGACCATTCAGGTATGACCTAAATCAAATTCCTTATGATTATACACTGCAAGTGAGAAATAGATTTAAGGGACTAGATGTGATAGACAGAGTGCCTGATGAACTCTGGAAGGAGGTTCATGACATTGTACAGGAGACAGGGATCAAGACCATCACCATAGAAAAGAAATGCAAAAAAGCAAAATGGCTGTCTGAGGAGGCCTTACAAATAACTGTGAAAAGAAGAGAAGCAAAAAGCAAAGGAGAAAAGGAAAGATATAAGCATCTGAATGCAGAGTTCCAAAGAAGAGTAAGGAGAGATAAGAAAGCCTTCCTCAACGATCAATGCAAAGAAATAGAGGAAAAGAACAGAATGGGAAAGACTAGAGATCTCTCCAAGAAAATTAGAGACACCAAGGAACATTTCATGCAAAGATGGGCTCAATAAAGGACAGAAATGATATAGACCTAACAGAAGCAGAAGATATTAAGAAGAGATGGCAAGAATACATAGAACTGTACAAAAAAGATCTTCATGACCCGATAATCACGGTGGTGTGATCACTCACCTAGAGCCAGACATCTTGGAATGTGAAGTCAAGTGGGCCTTAGAAAGCATCACTATGAACAAAGCTAGTGGAGGTGATGGAATTCCAGTGGAGCGATTTCAAATCCTGAAAGATGATGCTGTGAAAGTGCTGCACTCAATCTGCCAGCAAATTTGGAAAACTCAGCAGTGGCCACAGGACTGGAAAAGGTCAGTTTTCATTCCATTCCCAAAGAAAGTCAATGCCAAAGAATGCTAGAAATACCGCACAATTGCACTCATCTCACATGCTAGTAAGTAATGCTCAAAATTCTGAAAGCCAGGCTTCAGCAATACGTGAAGCATGAACTTCCAGATGTTCAAGCTGGCTTTAGAAAAGGCGGAGTCAGAGGAGGCTGGACAAGGTAGCAACGAGATGATGTATCAGCTACTGCAGCCTTAAAACAAAGTTGGTGTCTCTTTGGACTTTAAAATTGTTCCTATGCAGCTTATTTTATTTTTGTTTAATCAAATAAACAAGAGGGTTTTTTCCATGGGAAAAAAAAAAGAAAAGGCGGACGAACCAGAGATCAAATTGCCAACATCTGTTGAATCATCAAAAAAGCAAGAGAGTTCCAGAAAAACATCTATTTCTGCTTTATTGACTATGCCAAAGCCTTTGACTGTGTGGATCACAAGAAACTGTGGAAGATTCTGAAAGAGATGGGAATACCAGACCACCTGACCTGCCTCTTGAGAAACCTATATGCCGGTCAGGAAGCAACAGTTAGAACTGGACATGGAACAACAGACTGGTTCCAAATAGGAAAAGGAGTACGTCAAGGCTGTATATTGTCACCCTGCTTATTTAACTACTATGCAGAGTACATCATGAGAAATGCTGGGCTGGAAGAAGCACAAGCTGGAATCAAGATTGCCGGGAGAAATATCAAGAACCTCAGATATGCAGATAACACCACCCTTATGGCAGAAAGTGAAGAGGAACTCAAAAGCCTCTTGATGAAAGTGAAAGAGGAGAGTGAAAAAGTTGACTTAAAGCTCAACATTCAGAAAACTCAGATCATGGCATCTGGTCCCATCATTTCATGGCAAATAGGTGAAGAAACAGTGGAAACAGTGTCAAACTTTATTTTTCTGCACTCCAAAATCACTGCAGATGGTGACTGCAGCCATGAAATTAAAAGACGATTACTCCTTGGAGGGAAAGTTATGACCAACCTAGATAGCATATTTGAAAGCAGAGACATTACTTTGCCAACAAAGGTCCGTCTAGTCAAGGCTATGGTTTTTCCAGTGGTCATGTATGGATGTGAGAGTTGGACTGTGAAGAAGGTTAAGCATCGAAGAATTGATGCTTTTTTTTTTTTAATTTTAAAATCTTTAATTCTTACATGCGTTCCCAAACATGAACCCCCCCTCCCACCTCCCTCCCCATAACATCTCTCTGGGTCATCCCCATGCACCAGCCCCAAGCATGCTGTATCCTGCGTCAGACATAGACTGGCGATTCAATTCTTACATGATAGTATACATGTTAGAATGCCATTCTCCCAAATCATCCCACCCTCTCCCTCTCCCTCTGAGTCCAAAAGTCCGTTATACACATCTGTGTCTTTTTTGCTGTCTTGCATACAGGGTCGTCATTGCATTCTTCCTAAATTCCATATATATGTGTTAGTATACTGTATTGGTGTTTTTCTTTCTGGCTTACTTCACTCTGTATGATCGGCTCCAGTTTCATCCATCTCATCAGAACTGATTCAAATGAATTCTTTTTAACGGCTGAGTAATACTCCATTGTGTATATGTACCACAGCTTTCTCATCCATTCATCTGCTGATGGACATCTAGGTTGTTTCCATGTCCTGGCTATTATAAACAGTGCTGCGATGAACATTGGGGTACATGTGTCTCTTTCAATTTTGGTTTCCTCGGTGTGTATGCCCAGCAGTGGGATTGCTGGGTCATAAGGTAGTTCTCTTTGCAATTTTTTAAGGAATCTCCACACTGTTCTCCATAGTGGCTGTACTAGTTTGCATTCCCACCAACAGTGTAGGAGGGTTCCCTTTCTCCACACCCTCTCCAGCATTTATTGCTTGCAGCTTTTTGGATCGCAGCCATTCTGACTAGTGTGAAGTGGTACCTCATTGTGGTTTTGATTTGCATTTCTCTAATAATGAGTGATGTTGAGCATCTTTTCATGTGTTTTTTAGCCATCTGTATGTCTTCTTTGGAGAAATGTCTATTTAGTTCTTTGGCCCATTTTTTGATTGGGTCGTTTATTTTTCTGGAATTGAGCTGCATAAGTTGCTTGTATATTTTTGAGATTAGTTGTTTGTCAGTTTCTTCATTTGCTATTATTTTCTCCCATTCAGAAGGCTGTCTTTCCACCTTGCTTATAGTTTCCTTTGTTGTGCAGAAGCTTTTCATTTTAATTAGATCCCATTTGTTTATTTTTGCTTTTATTTCCAGAATTCTGGGAGGTGGATCATAGAGGATCCTGCTGTGATTTATGTCTGAGAGTGTTTTGCCTATGTTCTCCTCTAGGAGTTTTATAGTTTCTGCTCTTACATTTAGATCTTTAATCCATTTTGAGTTTATTTTCGTGTGTGGTATTAGAAAGTGATCTAGTTTCATTCTTTTACAAGTGGTTGACCAGTTTTCCCAGCACCACTTGTTAAAGAGATTGTCTTTACTCCATTGTATATTCTTGCCTCCTTTGTCAAAGATAAGATGTCCATATGTGTGTGGATTTATCTCTGGGCTTTCTGAATTGATGCTTTTGAACTGTGGTTTTGGAGAAGACTCTTGAGAGTCCCTTGGACTGCAAGGAGATCCTAACAGTCCATTCTAAAGGAGATCAGCCCTGGGATTTCTTTGGAAGGACTTATGCTGAAGCTGAAACTCCAATACTTTGGCCACCTCATGTGAAGAGTTGACTAATTGAAAAGACCCCGATGCTGGGAGGGACTGGGGGCAGGAGGAGAAGGGTACGACAGAGGATGAGATGGCTGGATGGCATCACCGACTCGACGGACGTGAGTTTGGGTAAACTCCAGGAGTTGGTGATGGACAAGGAAGCCTAGCGTGCTGTGGTTCATTGGGTCGCAAAGAGTTGGACACGACTGACTGACTGAACTGTACTGAATGGTGAAAGGAGATCTTTATTTCAATTTTGCTCATGTTGAGTTTAGAGTTCCTGAAAGTCATAGGTCTATTAACAGCACTATCATTCTGTTAATCATTGCGACTTTGAACTATTACCTTCTTTGACTTATGTCTCACTCTTAATTCTGAAACTCCAGAAAGACCTTAAGGTCTGTATTTAAAAAATCAATTTTATTGAAGCGTACTTTACCCCCAAAATTGCATACGTTGTATATGTACAGCACAATGTGTTGTGATAATGCTCATATCCATGTAACAATTGACACAATCAAGAGACAGGACATTTCAAGCGCCCCAAAATTTCCTGTTCTCTTTCCATATCTGTCACTTGTGCCCCTAATCCTTCATCCCAAGCAAACATCAATCTTCTCTTTATTGCTGTAGATTAAATTTTATCTTTTTAAAGTCTTTCATACAGACGGAACTATACAGTGTGTACTCTTTTATGTCTGGATCTTCTTACTTAGCATAATGTTTTTTGAGATTCACCAGTTTTTTGTTTAATTATTCCACTATATGGATATACCATAGATTTGTTAATTCACTCTTCTGTTAATGAATATTTGAATTGTTTCTAGTTTTGGACTTTTAGAAATAAAGGTGCTATATGCTTGCCATGTACAGGTCTCTGTGTCACGCAGTTTTATTTTTCTTGGGTAAATACCTAAGGGTTAGATTGCTGAGTCATATGGTAAGAATATGTTTGTTTATAAGAAATTGCCACTGTTTCCAAGTGGCCGTACCTCCAGCAATGTATGAGAGATCCAGTTGCTTGTACATTCTTGTCCATACTTGATGTAATTGTTCTTTCTAATTTTAGCTATCCTCGTGCATGGTATTTCACTGTGGTTAAATTTGTGTTCTCCTGATGATTAACGATGTTGAGTATTTTGCTATTCTTTATTATTATTAAATGAAATGCTTATTTGCTCTTTGTATATATACTTCGGAGGAGTGTCTGTTCAAATCCTTTCTTTAAAAAAAAACACCTTTTTATTTGAAATAATTATGGGCTCATAGGAAGTTACAAAAGTATTATAATAAGTCTGACGTCTTGTCTTAGTTTTCCAATGTTGACATGTTATGTAGTTTATAACATAGTATCAACACTAGGAAATTTACATTGGTTTTACTGTTAACAGATTTTTTTCAGCTTTCATTTTTAATAAACCCACATTTATGTGTGTGTGTGTGTGTGCATGCATGCGTGTGTGCTCAGTCGAGTCTGACTCTTGAGTGTAACCAGCTAGGCTCCTCTGACTGGAATTTTCCAGGCAAGAATACTGGAGTGGGTTGCCATTTCCTATACCAGGAGATCATCCTGACCCAGAGATAGATCTCTTGCATCACCTCTATGGGCAGGCAGATTCTTTACCGCTGCGCCACCTGGGAATCCTGTGTTTGTGTGTGTGTGTGCGTGTGCGTGTGTGTATGTGTGGTGTTTTCTATGCAGTTTTATCCTATGCAAAGATTTGTGCAATTGCTACAATGATCAAGATACAGAACTGTTCTATCACTGCAAAAGGACTCTCTCAAGCACACCCCATTACACACTCCATCCTATCCATTGTCCCTAACCTTTAGTACCAATGTTTGTTTTTTATGATCTCATCACTTTGAAAATAGATAAAATCATATAGTATCCAACCTTTTAAGATTGGCTTTTTCACTCAGCATAATATTTACACACATTGTGTCTCTCAGTAGTTTGATCCTTTTGTATTATATGTATAGTATTCCATAATATGATGGATATATCAGGGTTTTAACATTTACTCATTGAAAAACATTCGGGCATTTGGGTTGTTCTAGTTTTTGGCTATTTGTAAAGCTGCTGTGAACATTTGTGCACAGGTTTTTATGTAAACATGGGTTTTTATTTTAATTTTTGTATAAATGCCCAACAGTGCAGTTTCTGGATTGTATGGTAAGTGCATGCTTAATTTCAGAAGATGCCAAACTACTTTTCAGAATGGCAGCACCATTTTGTATTCCTGCCAGCAATGTACAAGAAATCTAGTTTCTCTGAATTTTTGCCAATATTTGATATTATCATGTTTCTTTTCTTTTTTATTTCTTTCCTTCCTTCCTTCCCTTCCTCCAGGGTTTTTTGTCTTTTTCTTTCATCTGGCTTAATAGGTATATAGTGATATTGCCATATTTTAACTGAGTTGTTTGTCTTGTTGACTTAAAAGTCTTCTTTATACATTTTGAATGTATGTCTTTTATGACATATGTTTTTCAAACATTTTTCCCAGTTTGTGGTTTGCCTATTTACCTTCTTAATATCTTTTAAAGAGTAAAGGTTTTCAATTTTGAAAAAGTCCAATTTATAAATTTTAATTCTTTTTTGATGATTTTTCCTTCATATCTAAGAACTCTTTGCTTAACTCAGGTGAAATGATAGTATCTGATTTTTTTTCCTTATACTTATATAGTCTTTGCTTTTATCTATATGCCTGCGATCCATTTTAAGTTTATTTTGATGCATGCAATAAAGTAAGGATTGAGGTTTGCACTTTTTTCTTGTGGATAGCCAGTCATTTCAATGCCATTCATTAAAGAGATTATCTTTTCCATACAAAATTACTCTGGAGACTTTGTCAAAAATTGACCATATATGTATAAGTCAATTCCTGGACTTTATATTCTGTTTCATTGATCTGTG
The DNA here is from genome assembly GCF_016772045.2 of Ovis aries. Taxonomy (NCBI): domain Eukaryota; kingdom Metazoa; phylum Chordata; class Mammalia; order Artiodactyla; family Bovidae; genus Ovis; species Ovis aries. The sequence continues at coordinate 190,203,203 of NC_056056.1, read as the reverse complement.
TGTTTTCCCTTTTTTTATTATTATTATTTTCTGTATGTTTATTCTGATGCCAACACCACACTGTCTTGATTTTCCCAGCTTTATAGTATGTTTTAAAACCATGTAGCATAAGCAACTTTGTTTTAACATTCAAAATTGTCTCGGCCTATCTAGTTCCTTTGCATTTCTGTATAACTGAACTAAGATTTTGACTGAGATTGCATGAAATCTATCAATCAATTTGGGAAGGCTTGACCCTTCATGGGAAATAGATGGGGACACAGTGGAAACAGTGTCAGACTTTATTTTTTGGGGCTCCAAAATCACTGCAGATGGTGACTGCAACCATGAAATTAAAAGACGCTTACTCCTTGGAAGGAAAGTTATGACCAACCTAGATAGCATATTCAAAAGCAGAGACATTACTTTGCCAACAAAGGCCCATCTAGTCAAGGCTATGGTTTTTCTAGTGGTCATGTATGGATGTGAGAGTTGGACTAAAGAATTGATGCTTTTGAACTGTGGTGTTGGAGAGACTCTTGAGAGTCCCTTGGACTGCAAGGAGATCCAACCAGTCCATTCTAAAGGATATCAGTCCTGGGTGTTCATTGGAAGGAATGATGGTAAAGCTGAAACTCCAGTACTTTGGCCACCTCATGTGAAGAGTTAAGTCATTGGAAAAGACTCTGATGCTGGGAGGGATTGGGGTAAGGAGGAGAAGGGGATGACAGAGGATGAGATGGCTGGATGGCACCACTGACTCGATCGACATGAGTCTGAGTGAACTCTGGGAGTTGGTGATGGACAGGGAGGCCTGGCGTGCTGGAATTCACGGGGTCGCAAAGAGTGGGACATGACTGAGCGACTGAACTGAACTGATACTTCAGTAATATAACGTCTTCCAAATCATAAACATGATATGTCTCTCCATTTATTTAGGTTTTCTTTAAATTTCCTAGACAATATTATGTAGTTTTCATATCAGTCTTTCACAATATTTGGTAAGTTTATTCCTAAATAGTTCAAATTTCTTCATGCTACTGTACAATAAATACTATTTTAAAAATTCAGTTCCAAATTGTTCATTGCTATTATATAGCAGTTGACATTTAACATACATTCTGTGACATTACTAAACTTCCTTATGAGTTCATAGGTTTTTGTTTTTGTTTTTTTAGATTTTTAAAGATTTTCTACATAGGTAGTCATACAGTCAGAAAGAGACAGTTCTCTTTCTGCTTTGCTATCTGTAGACTTTCTGTTTCTTTTGCTTTCCTGATTGCACAGGTAGGGACATTCAGTACAATGTTAGATAGAAGTGGTAAGATCTGATGTCATTGCCTTTCTCCAGATATATTTGTTGAGTTCATATTGCTATTACTTCATTAAAAATTTTTTGTATTAATACTCATAAGGAATACTAACTAGTAATTTATTTTAATACTTTTGGTGTTTGGTTTCAGGGTAATGCTGACCTTATAAAATGAATTGGGAAGTGCTCCCTCCTCCTCTGTTTTCTGAAGGACCTTAGGTAGGATTGATATTATTAATTCACCAGTAAAGCCATCTGTATCTGGCATTTTCTTTCTGGGAAGGTTTTCAATTTTAAATTCAACTCCTTTATTAGAATTATACCTACTCAGATTTTCTGTTTCATTTTTAAGTCAATTTTGGTAATATGAGTCTTTCAAGGAATTTTTCATACTGTTCATGGGGTTTTCAAGGCAAGAATACTGAAGTGGTTTTCCATTCCCTTCTCCAGTGGACCACATTCTGTCAGACCTCTCCACCATGACCTGCCCGTCTTGGGTGGCCCCACAGGGCATGGCTTAGTCTCACTGAGTCAGACAAGGCTGTGGTCCTAGCGTGATTAGAATGACTAGTTTTCTGTGAGTATGGTTTCAGTGTGTCTGCCCTCTGATGCCCTTTTGCAACACCTACCGTCTTACTTGGGTTTCTCTTACCTTGGACGTGGGGTATCTCTTCACGGCTGCTCCAGCAAAGCACAGCTGCTGCTCCTTACCTTGGACGAGGGGTATCTCCTCACTGCCGTCCCTCCTGACCTTGAACGTGGAATAGCTCCTCTAGGCCCTCCTGTGCCCACGCAGCCACCACTCCTTAGATGTGGGGTTGCTCCTCCCAGCCGCTGCCCCTGGCCTTGGACGTGGGGCAGCTCCTCTTGGCTGATCCTGCGCTGTTCCAGCCTGGCACTCTCAGCCGCTGCACCTGACCTCGGATGTGGGGTAGCTCCTCTCAGCCATGCTATGTGCGCCGGTCACAGTATGTGTGGTCATGGTGGAGAGGTCTGACAGAATGTGGTCCACTGGAGAAAGGAATGGCAAATCACTTCAGTATTCTTGCCTTGAGAACCCCATGAACAGTACGGAAAGGCAAAATGATAGGATACTGAAAGAGGAACTCCTCAGGTCAGTAGGTGCCCAATATGCTCCTGGAGATCAGTGGAGAAATAACTCCAGAAAGAATGAAGGGGTGGAGCCAAAGCAAAAACAATACCCAGCTGTGGATGTGACTGGTGATATGCAAGGTCCAATGCTATAAAGAGCAATATTGCATAGGAACCTGGAATGTAAGGTCCATGAATCAAGGCCAATTGGAAGTGGTCAAACAGGAGATGGCAAGAGTGAACGTCGACATTCTAGGAATCAGCAGACTAAAATGGACTGGAAAGGGGGAATTTAACTCAGATGACCATGATATCTACTACTGTGGGCAGGAATCCCTTAGAAGAAATGGAGTAGCCATCATGGTCAACAAAAGAGTCCGAAATGGAGTACTTGGATGCAATCTCAAAAATGACAGAATGATCTCTGTTTCCAAGGCAAACCATTCAGTATCACCGTAATCCAAGTCTATGCCCCAACCAGTAATGCTGAAGTAGCTGAAGTTAAACGGTTCTATGAAGACCTACAAGACCTTTTAGAACTAACACTCAAAAAACATGTCCTTTTCATTATAGGGGACTGGAATGCAAAAGTAGGAAGTCAAGAAACACCTGGAGTAACAGGCAAATTTGGCCTTGGAATATGGAATGAAGCAGAGCAAAGACTAATAGAGTTTTGCCAAGAAAATGCACTGGTCATACCAAACACCCTCTTCCAACAACACAAGAGAAGACTCTACACATAGACATCACCAGATGGTCAACACCGAAGTCAGATTGATTATATTCTTTGCAGCCAAAGATGGAGAAGCTCTATAAAGTCAACAAAAACAAGACTAGGAGCTGACTGTGGCTCAGATCATGAACTCCTTATTGCCAAATTCAGACTTAAATTGACGAAAGTAGGGAAAACCACCAGACCATTCAGGTATGACCTAAATCAAATCCCTTATGATTATACACTGCAAGTGAGAAATAGATTTAAGGGACTAGATGTGATAGACAGAGTGCCTGATGAACTCTGGAAGGAGGTTCATGACATAGTACAGGAGACAGGGATCAAGACCATCGCCATGGAAAAGAAATGCAAAAAAGCAAAATGGCTGTCTGAGGAGGCCTTACAAATAACTGTGAAAAGAAGAGAAGCAAAAAGCAAAGGAGAAAAGGAAAGATATAAGCATCTGAATGCAGAGTTCCAAAGAATAGCAAGAAGAGATAAGAAAGCGTTCCTCAGTGATCAATGCAAATAAATAGAGGAAAACAACAGAATGGGAAAGACTAGAGATCTCTTCAAGAAAATTACACCAAGGAACATTTCATGCAAAGATGGGCTCATAAAGGACAGAAATGGTATGGACCTATCAGAAGCAGAAGACATTAAGAAGAGGTGGCAAGAAATAGCCAGGACATGGAAACAACCTAGATGTCCATCAGCAGATGAATGGATAAGAAAGCTGTGGTACATATACACAATGGAGTATTACTCAGCCGTAAAAAAGAATTCATTTGAATCAGTTCTGATGAGATGGATGAAACTGGAGCCGATTATACAGAGTGAAGTAAGCCAGAAAGAAAAACACCAATACAGTATACTAACACATATATGTGGCATTTAGGAAGATGGCAATGACGACCCTGTATGCAAGACAGGGAAAGAGACACAGATGTGTATAACGGACTTTTGGACTCAGAGGGAGAGGGAGAGGGTGGGATGATTTGGGAGAATGACATTCTAACATGTATACTATCATGTAAGAATTGAATCGCCAGTCTATGTCTGACGCAGGATGCAGCATGCTTGGGGCTGGTGCATGGGGATGACCCAGAGAGATGTTATGGGGAGGGAGGTGGGAGGGGGGTTCATGTTTGGGAACGCATGTAAGAATTAAAGATTTTAACATTTAAAAAATAAAAAACTAAAAATAAAATAAAATAAAATTAAATTAAATTAAAAAAAAAAGAAGAGGTGGCAAGAATACATGGAAGAACTGTACAAAAAGATCTTCACAACCCAGATAATCATGACGGTGTGATCACTCACCTAGAGCCAGAAATCCTGGAATGTGAAGTCAAGTGGGCCTTAGAAAGCATCACTACGAACAAAGCTAGTGGAGGTGATGGAATTCCAGTTGAGCTATTTCAAATCCTGAAAGATGATGCTGTGAAAGTGCTGCACTCAATATGCCAGCACATTTGGAAAACTCAGCAGTGGCCACAGGACTGGAAAAGGTCAGTTTTCATTCCAGTCCCAAAGAAAGACAATGCCAAAGAATGCTTGAAATACCACACAATTGCACTCATCTCACAGGCTAGCAAAGTAATGCTCAAAATTCTGAAAGCCAGGCTTCAGCAATACGTGAAGCATGAACTTCCAGATGTTCAAGCTGGTTTTAGAAAAGCCAGAGGAACCAGAGGTCAAATTGCCAACATATTCTTGATCATCAAAATAGCAAGAGAGTTCCAGAAAAACATCTATTTCTGCTTTATTGACTATGCCAAAGCCTTTGACTGTATGGATCACAAGAAACTGGAAAATTCTGAAAGAGATGGGAATACCAGACCACCTGACCTGCCTCTTGAGAAATCTGTATGCAGGTCAGGAAGCAACAGTTAGAACTGGACATGGAACCACAGACTAGTTCCAAATAGGAAAAGGTGTACATCAAGGCTGTATATTGTCACCCTGCTTATTTAACTTCTATGCAGAGTACATCATGAGAAACGCTGGACTGGAAGAAGCACAAGCTGGAATCAAGATTGCCAGGAGAAATATCAAGAACCTCAGATATGCAGATGACACCACCCTTATGGCAGAAAGTGAAGAGGAACTCAAAAGCCTCTTGACGAAAGTGAAAGAGGAGAGTGCAAAAGTTGACTTAAAGCTCAACATTCAGAAAACGAATATCATGGCATCTGGTCCCATCTCTTCATGGGAAATAGATGGGGAAACAGTGGAAACAGTGTCAGACTTTATTTTTTTGGGCTCCAAAATCACTGCAGATAGTGATTGCAGCCATGAAATTAAAAGACGCTTACTCCTTGGAAGAAAAGTTATGACCAACCTAGATAACATATCCAAGAGCAGAGACATTCCTTTGCCAACAAAGGTCCATCTAGTCAAGGCTATGGTTTTTCCAGTGGTCATGTATGGATGTGAGAGTTGGACTGTGAAGAAAGCTGAGGGCCAAAGAATTGATGCTTTTGAACTGTGGTGTTGGAGAAGACTCTTGAGAGTCCCTTGGACTGCAAGGAGATCCAACCAGTCCATTCTCAAGGAGGTCAGCCCTGGGATTTCTTTGGAAGGAATGATGCTAAAGCTGAAGCTCCAGTACTTTGGCCACCTCATGTGAAGAGTTGACTCAATGGAAAAGACTCTGATGCTGGGAGGGATTGGGGTTAGGAAGAGAAGGGGACGGCAGAGGATGAGATGGCTGGATGGCATCACGGACTCGATGGACGTGAGTCTGAGTGAACTCCGGGGGTTGGTGATGGATAGGGAGGCCTGGCATGCTGCTATTCATGGGATCGCAAAGAGTTGGACATGACTGAGCGACTGAACTGAACTGAACTCAAGGAATTTATCCATTTCATATAAGTTGTTTATTGTCAAAAGTTTTGTGTAATTTTTCTGCTACCTTTTCAATGTCTGTACCATCTATAGTGAGTCTTTTGTTTTTTTTTTTCTGATACAGTTAATTTCTGTGTTCTTTGTTAATTTCCTGATCAACTGAGCAAGAGGTTTGTAATTTTTTTCTTTTCAAATAATTACATTTCCTCAATATTTAGTCTCTATTTCACTGACTTTCCCTGTTTTCTATTTTCCATTTTATCAGTTTGGTTTTTCCTGTTGCTTCTTTCCTTTTACTATGATTTTAATTGCAATACTTTTACTTGATTAATGAGATTGGAAATTAAAAAATCACATGGGACCTTACTTCTATAAATTTAAAGCTGCAGATTTCTCTCCAAGCACTGCATTGTTGGCATCACACTATTTTAACAACTTGAAGTATAATTCATACACACTGGAATTTATCCTTTGAAGCATGTAAATCAGTTGTTTTTAGTAAATTTACAAGGTTGAATAGTCATCACAATCTAATGCCAGAGTATTTCATTACTCCAAGAAGATTCCCTATGCCTGTTGCTGCTGCTGCTGCTAAGTTGCTTCAGTCGTGTGTGACTCTGTGCGACCCCAGAGACGGCAGCCCACCAGGCTCTCCCATCCCTGGGATTCTCCAGGTAAGAACACTGGAGTGGGTTGCCATTTCCTTCTCCAGCGCATGAAAGTGAAAAGTGAAAGTAAAGTTGCTCAGTTGTGTCCAACTCTTAGTGACCCCATGGACTGCAGCCCACCAGGCTCCTCCATCCATGGGATTTTCCAGGCAAGAGTACTGGAGTGGGGTGCCATTGCCTTTTCCTCTATGCCTGTTAGTGGTCACTTTTATTTCCACCTTTCCTCTAGCAAATTCTAATCAATTGGACTGCATTTTGTTTAATATTCATCAATTGATGTACATTTTGATTGTATCCTCTGATTGTATCCTGACTTTTATCAGTAATGCTTCCATGAACATTCATGTACAAGTTTTTGTTTGAACATATGTTTTCAGTTCTCCTGAGTATATATCCGGAAGTGGAATTGCTGAGTCATATGATAGCTCTATGTTTAGTATTTTGAAGAACCACCAAACTGCTTTCCACAGTGCCTGCACAATTTTGCATTTCCACCCCCCTCAATTAATCTGTATTTGCTCTAATATAAGTTATTTACATTTCTTATTATAGCCATCCTAGTGTGTATTATGGAGAAGGCATTGGCAACCCACTCCAGTACTCTTGCCTGGAAAATCCCATGGACAGAAGAGCCTGGTAGGCTGCAGTCCATGGAGTTGCTAAGAGTCGGTCACAACTGACCGACTTCACTTTCGCTTTTCACTTTCATGCATTGGAGAAGGAAATGGCAACCCACTCTCGTGTTCTTGCCTGGAGAATCCCAGGGACGGGGAAGCCTGGTGGGCTGCCGTCTATGGGGTCGCACAGAGTCGAACACGACTGAAGTGACGCAGCAGCAGCAGCAGCAGCAGCAGCAGCAGCAGCAGCAGCAGCAGCAGCAGTGTGTATGAAGTGCTATCACATTGTGGTTTAGATTTGCATTTCCCTAAAGACTAGTGATATTGGATATCTTTTCTCTTACTCAAGGGGTGGTCAGCCTTTTTGTTTAATTCAGGCTTTCTGTTGATTGGGTAAGGCCCACCCACATTGGGGAGGACAATTTGCTTTACTCAGTCTACTGATATAAATGTTAATCTCTTCCAAATACACCCAGAATAATGTTTGTCCACATATCTGGGCACCCTGTTACTCAGTCAAGGTGACACATAAAATTAGTCATCACACTCACCTTCAAGACTAGAGGTATTAAGCTCCACCTCCTGGCTGGGAAAGTTTCTACAGATTTTTGACATTCTTCTGTAAGGGAAATTTGTCACTTTTCCCCATTGAGTTAGTCTTTGTTCCTCACAACCAACCAAATGGGCCCTAACACAGAAGGCCTAAAAGCCATGAAGGAGATAAATATTCCTTTGGTGTGATATTTTAGATTAAATTTAAATCATAGAAATGAAAAAAATCCAGATCCTTTCCTCATATTCTATAGAATTCACTGTCTTTCTGGTGGCGTTTGCTGAAGCAGACCTCCCACAATGATCCGTTCCTCACAGTTTATCATATTTACTGAGTAGCTATTATGTGCCAAGGATGATGCTTGGCCTGAAACTATGTCCCAATGGCTCAGTGGTAAAGAATTCTCCTGCAATGGGGGAGACCCAGGTTTGATCCCTGGGTCAGGAAGATACCCTTAAATAGGAAATGGCAACTCATTCCAGTATTTTTGCCTGGGAAATTCTATGGACAGAGAAGACTGTTGGGGTACAGTCCAAAGTGTTGCAAAGAGTCAGACACGACTGAGTACGGAATAGCACATGATGGCCAGTAGTCCTGGATTTAAGGAATTATACTCCAGTGGGTCGAACAGAGGTGCAGAGTTAGGAGATTTGGGTTGAGTCTTGCTTACCATTGATTCTGACCTTAGGCAGGTTAATTAAAAAAATCTTTTTTGGCTTCACAGTGCAGCTGGCAGTAGCTTAGCTCCTGGACCAGGGATCAAACCCATGCCCTCTGTCCTGGAAGGGTGGAGTCTACATCACTGGAACACCACGGAAGAAGCCCCCAAAATTCTTTGAATGTCAGCTTCCTCATTTGTCAAAATAATATGATGATAGTAATAATGATAATAATAATAGTGATAATAAGAATACATTGTTCACAGGGTTGTAGTAACTAAATAAAATGGTATTTGTGAAGGAAAAGGTAGTTTTTAGATCGCTGCGCAAATACTGTTGTTCTCAGTAGCAACAGGAGGCAAGATAGGCAAGAATAGATGTCATTATCTCCAACTTCTGTGACTTTAACATAGTGATTAAGTATCTTGTGCAGAATCACACAGCCGGTTCTGTGCATTGCTCACTTCACAACACAAGTCTTTGCATTCTGTTGTTTCCGTCCCACTTCACTGCAAGAACCTGATGCATTCCTGTTTCCAAGGGCAGCCTGTCTGTTTTTTAAATTTTGGAACACATAAAAAGGCATAATGTGAGATTAAAAAAAAAAAAACTTCTGGTTTGCATTTATCTTGGCAGCTTGAAGAAAACATATTTGTCTGAGCATGTTTAGAAATGGATGATAGTTTTTGATTCTTATCCATATCCTCCAGACTTTCTGTGGGACACAAAGATTATCTTTGGGGTTCAGGAAAACATTATGTCATTTTATTTTTCAAATCCTCAGGGTGTTAGGAGTTTTGAGGGTTATTTTTCCATACTGCCCTTTCATTGTAGCTATTATTTTTTAATCTAATATTCATAATTCATTTTGTTGAAGAAGAGATTTCATTTTATGCCAATAAATATGTATGACTATTGGAAGAGGAAAAAAGTGCCCGAGATGTGAATGCTGGCAAGAATTATAGGGTACAGTATAGTGAAATAGAATGTGGGGATTATATCACTGGGCTCCTCTGTGAAAACCACATGATTGAGAAGAAAATGGGAATCATCTTCTGCTGAAATTGATCAAGGAAATATCTTCAAAAACATACTGGAAAAAGATAGTTAAAAGGACACAATTTATTTTACTTGTAAAATCATAATTCTTTATGGAAGATCTGGGTAAATAGACTTCAAAGTTTTGGCTTTGTTCAAGATTTCTTGACACATTGGGTGGCTTGAAAAAATAAATTCACTGTCTGGAAATTAGATTAATCACAGTTCATAACATTCTACTTGGTACTTGGGAGCTAATTATATTAATGACCAGAGCTTATAATAAGATTACTATGTGCCAGACTATATGCTAAACATTTAACTAGCTATTAATTCACTTAATCCTCTCCATACTTTGGGAAGTAAGTATAATTATTGTTTCTATTTTATAGACAAAAAATGTTCAGTGTATTATAATCATCTGTTTACATACTGATCTTTCCCTCTGGACATGAATTTATAAGGTTAGGGCTTGAACCCTCATATTATTCATCTCCCATGCTTAGCATAGACTCTGGTTCATAAGCAGTCAATAAATGTGATCTAACCTATGCTTCAGGAACCCACTGTCTGTATGATGAATTGAAGTTTGCTGTTTAGGCAAAATCAAATAAGGATTTATTTGTGGATGAAGAAAGGAGAAAAAGAAATGTAAAAAGATATGAAAAGATAAATAGTAACTGATATAAGATTTTAAGTAAAGGCAGAATTGTAAGTTGGGCTTCCTGGCTCAGTGGTAAAGAATCCGCCTGCCAATGCAAGAAGCATGGGTTGAATCCCTGAGTCAGGAAGATCCCCTGGGGAAGGAAATGGCAACCCACATCAGTATTCTCACCTGGAGAATCCCACAGACAGAGGAGCCATGTGGGCTACAGTCCATAGCGTTCCAAAGAGTCAGACACGACTAAAGTGACTTAGCGCACATGAACACAAAAGAGCTGTTTAAAACTATCTTAATGGGTCACAGGACATGTACAGTCTCACTTCGTTTTATTGTGCTTTACCTTAGTGCACTTTGCAGATATGTATTTTTTTATAAATTGGAAATTGAATGTTTGTGGCAATCCCACATTGATCAAGTTCATCAGCATCATTTTTTTTCCAACAGCATCTGCTCACTTTATGTCTCTATGACACATTTTGGTAATTCTAATACTCTTGCTTGGAAAATCCCATGGACGGAGGAGCCTGGTGGGCTGCAGTCTATGGGGTCGTGACTGAGCAACTTCACTTTCACTTTTTACTTTCCTGCGTTGGAGAAGGAAATGGCAACCCACTCCAATGTTCTTGCCTGGAGAATCCCAGGGACGAGGGAGCCTGGTGGGCTGCTGTCTATGGGGTCGCACAGAGTCGGACATGACTGAAGTGACTTAGCAGCAGCAGCAGCAATATTTTAAGCTTTTCATTATCATTATATTTCTTATGGTGATTTGTGATCCATGCTCTTTGATGTTACTATTGTAATTGTTTTGGGGCACTACAAATGATGCCCATATCAGATGACTAGCTTGCTAAATGTGTGTGTGCTGACTGCTCCACAGACAGGCCGTTCCCCCATCTCCCTCCCTCTCCTTGGGGCCTTCCTATTCCCTGATACACAACTATCAAAGTCAGGCCAATTAACAATTGTACAACGCCCTCTAAGTGTTCAAGTGAAAGAAAGAGTTACAGATCTCTCACTTTAAATCAAAAGCTAGAAATGATTAAGCTTAGTGAGGGCTAAAAACTAGGCTTCTTGTACCAGTTAGCCAAGTTGTGAATGCAAAGGATAAGTTTTGAAGGAAATTGAAAGTGCTACTTCAGTGAATGCATGAATGATTAAAAAAAAAAAAAAAGGCAGCATAGCCTTATTGCTGATGTGGAGAAAGTTGTAGTGGTCTGGATAGAAGATCAAACCAACCACAGCATTCCCTTAAGCCAAAGCCTGATTCAGAGCAAGGCCCTATCTTGCTTCATTTTTGTGAAGGTTAAGAGAAGTGAGGAAGTTGCAGAATTAAAATTAAGAGCTAGCAGAGTTTGGTTCATGAGGCTTAAAGAAAGAACCAGTGCAAGGTGAAGCAGTAGGTACTGATAAAGAAACTGCAGCAAGTTATCCAGATCTACCCAAGATAATTAATGAAGGTGGCTACATTAAACAGATTTTCAATATAGATGAAATAGCGTTATCTTGGAAGAAGATGCCGTCTAGGACTTTCGTAGCTAGATAGGAGAAGTCAATGCATGGCTTCAAAGCTTCAAAGGACAGGCTGATCCTCTCGTTAGGCTAAAGTGGCTGGTGACTTTAAGTTGAAGCCAATGCTCATTTAAGATCCTGAAAAGGCCCTTCACAATTATGCTAAATCTACTCTGCCTGTGCTCTGTCAGTGGAACAACAAAGCCTGGATGCCAGCACATCTGTTGACAGCATGCTTTACTGAGTATTTCCACCCACTGTTGAGACCTACTGCCCAGAAAATAAAGATCCCTTTACTGCTTAATGACAAACAACTGGTCATCCAAGAGCTATGATGGAGATGTACGAGGTTCATGTTTTCATGCCTGCTACACAACATCCATTTTAGGGCCCTTGGAACAAGGAGTAATTTTGCCTTTCAAGTCTTATGATTTGAGAAATACCTTGTAAGGTTATTGTTGCCATAGATAGTGATTCCTCTGATAGATCTGGGCAAAGTAAATTGAAAACCTTCCGGAAAGGATTCACCATTGCAAATATCATTAAGAACATATGTGATTCATGGAAAGAGGTCAAAATACCAACATTTATAGGAGTTTGGAAGTTGATTCCAACATTCATGGATGACTTTGAGAGGTTCAAGATTTCACTGGAGGAAATAACTGCAGATGTGGAAAAACCAAGAGAACTCAAGTTAGAAGTGGAGCCTGAAGATGTGACTGAATTGCTGCAATGTCATGACCAAACATGGTTTCCCAAGTGATGCTAGTGGTAAAGAACCTGCCTGCCAATGCAGGAGACTCAGGCGTGGGTTTGATCCCTGGGTCAAAGATCCCTGGAGAAGGGAAATGGCAACCCACTCTAGTATTCTTACCTGGGAAATTCCATGGACAGAGGAGCCCAGGGGCTACAGTCTTTGGGGTTGCAAAGAGTCGGACACAACTGAGCTACACACACATTACCAAACATGATCGAATGAAGAGTTGCTTCTCACAGATAAGCAAATGAAGTGGCTTCTTGAGATGGACCCTACTCCAGGTGAAGATGCTCTGATGATTGTTAAAATGACAACAAAAGAGTTTGATTAGTACATAAATTTAGTTGCTAAAGTAATGGCAGAGTTTGAGAGAATTGACTCCAATTCTGAAAGAAGCTCTACAGTGGGTAAGATGCTATTAAATAGCATGGCAGGTTACAGAGAAATCATTTATACCAGGAAGAGTGAATCAATTCAAGCATCATCGTTGTTTTATTTTAAGAAATTGTCACAGCCACCCAAACTTTCAGCAACCAACACTCTGATTTGTCAACCACTCTCAACACTGAGGCAAGACTCTCCGTCAGCAGAAATATTATAACTCACTGAAGGCTCAAATGATGGTTAGCATTTTTAAGGAATAAAGTATTTTAAAAATGGTTATGCACATTTTTTAGGCATAATGTTATAATACAATTAACAGACTACAGTAAAAGCGCAAGTGATTTTTATATGCACTGGGAAACCAAAAATTTTGTGTGACTTACATTATTGTGATATTTGTTTTCTTATGGTGGTCTAGAACTTTAAAATATCTCCAAGGTATACCTGTATATTAATTAATAAAAATTTCATTGACTATTATAACTTTAAGCAGTGATTTTTAAGAAGAAATATGGTCATCAGTAAGAGGATGATATAAGCTTCATAAAGGTGTTCTTGGAATGCATCCTGATAGAATCTTAGTCTGCTCCCACGGCAGGCATCAGTAATCAATAACGGAACTCTTCCTCCATGAGCCTGACCTTTGCTAAGTAATCCTCAACTCAGTGCTCCTACTTCCCACAAAGAGCAGATTAGAATAGGCACACAAGTTGAAAACTATTTGCCATTCCGGATTTATTGTATGGTACTTCTGAAGCTCAAATGTAGAAGAGAGATCATTGAATGCAGTGGAGAAAAAAACTGGCATAGTGTATGTCATGTGATATTTTTGGAAATATTATTAAATGTATTTTTTAATATACTTCTGTGGCAAGTTTTTAGGGAGTGTAATTTCAACTTTCAGGAAAGTTGCAAAAATGATACAAAGAATTGCTTTACACCTTTTATGTAGATTCACCAGTTGTGTATCTTTTCCTCCATTTGCTCTATGATTCTTCTTATCCATTATCTCTGCCTGTCAATCTGTATACACAGAGATTTTTCTGAGCCAGTTGAGAGAACGTTGCAGCCATCATGCTCCTCTGCTCTTTTACTTAAAGTATTATTGTCACTAATTTTAAAAATACCTATGGTAATAGCTCAGATGGTAAGGCGTCTGCCTGCAATGCGGGAGACCTGGGTTCAATCCCTGGGTTGGAAAGATCCCCTGGAGAAGGAAATGGCAACCCACTCCAGTACTCTTGCCTGGAAAATCCCATGGATGGAGGAGCCTGGTCGGCTACGGTCCATGTGGTCACAAAGAGTCAGCCACGACTGAGTGACTTCACTTTCACAGTAATATTGACTTCTTTCTCTTTTGGTGTACAGTTCTATGTGTTTTAGTACATGTAACCAAGCCATAGTCAGGATACTAAATGGTTCCATTACCACGAAGCTTTTCTCATGCTGCCCCATCCCTACCCCTAAACCCTGGAAATGTAAAAATGAGTGAAATCTGTAATCCTTTGGTACAGTTCTATAATCCTTTGATACAGATCTGTAATCCTTTGGTACAGTTTTGTCTTTTCCATGAAGTCATATAAATGCAATTATGCAAATATAACCTTTTGAGATGGGCTTATTTCACTTAGCACATTTTGAGACTTATTCATGTTGTATGTCACAGTCATTTGTCCTTTTATATTTTCTGAGTATTGCAATATATGGAAGTACTAGAGCTTATCCATTCTCACACTGATGCATTTGGGGTGGTTCTGTTTTTGGCAATCATGAATAGACTTGTGATAAACATTCATGTACAAGTTTTTAAGCAATAAGATTGATTTTTCTCTACTGTAAATATCTAGGTGTGAGTGAAGTTACTGGGTCATATGGCTGGTGTATATTTAAATTAATAAGAAACTACTGAACTATCTTCTACGAGCTTCCCTGATAGCTCAGCTGGTAAAGAATCCAACTACAGTGTGGGAGATCTGGGTTCAATCCATGGGTTGGGAAGATCCTCTGGGGAAGGGAAAGGCTACCCACTCCAGTATTCTGGTCTGGAGAATTCCAAGGACTCTGTACTCCATGGGGTCGCAAAGAGTCAGAGATGACTGACTTTCACTTTCAAACTATTTTCTGACAACTTTAATTTTTTGTATAACTACTAGAAATGTATGTAAAGTTCAATTGTCATGCATCCTTGTTAGCACCTAATTTTGTCAGTTTTTGGTTTTTTATTTTTTAGTTTTAACCGTTTAGTAGGTGTGTAATTGTATTACATTGGGGTTTTAATTTGTACTATAGGCTAGTGATAAGCATCTTTTCATGTATTTATTTGCCACCTGTATATTCATCTTTGATAAAATATTCAGATCTTTTGCTCATTTTAAAATTGGGTAGTTTATTTTATTGTTGCTGATTTTGACAGTGTTTTTCAATATTCAATCCTGTGTTGAATATCTGATTTGATGTTGAAGCTGAAACTCCAATACTTTGGCCACCTGATGCGAAGAGCTGACTTATTTGAAAAGACCCAGATGCTGGGAAAGATTGAGGGAAGGAGAAGGGGATGACAGGATGAGATGGTTGGATGGCATCACCAACCCAATGGACATGGGTTTGGGTGAACTCCAGGAGTTGGTGATGGACAGGGAGGCCTGGTGTGCTGCAATTCATGGGGTCACACAGAGTCGGACATGACTGAGCGACTGAACTGAACTGAACTGAACTAAATTATTAACTTTGATGAAGTCCAACTTATTTTTTCTCTTCTGGATTGTGCTTTTGGTGTCGTATTTAAGAACTCTGCCTAATGCAAGTTATGAAGGTTTTCTTCTAAAAGTTTTAGGTTTTAACTTTGGAAATTTTTTACAAGGTGCAAGGCTTAGATGGATAATTATATATATGTGTGTGTGTTTCAACCTGGATGCTGATTGTTTCAAAACCTTTTGTTGAAAAGACTGTCCTTTCTCCAGTGAATTACCTTTACACTTTTGCCCATATTTGAGTGGTCTACTTTTGAGGTTTTTCTTTTCTTCCATTGATCTCTGTATTTTGCTTTGCAATACCATACTGCCTTTATATTCTGTTTGCTTTACACTGTACACTACATTTTATAATACTGTAGCTTTATGCATACATGCTAAGTCATTTCAGTCGTCCCTGACTCTTTGCGATCCCATGGACTGTAACCCACCAGGGTCCTCTGTCCATGGGATTTTCCAGGCAAGTATACTGGAATGGGTTTCCATGCCCTCTTTCAAGGAATCCTCCCCACCCAGGGATCGAAGACCCATCTCACAGGTCTCCTGCATTGCCAAGTGGGTTCTTTATAATTGGCGCCACCTGGGAAGCCCTGTAGCTTTATAATAAGTGTTAAAATTGGATAGTGTGAATCCTCCAACTTTATTCATTTAAAAATTGTTCTGGATATTCAAGTTCCTTTGATTTTCCATATAAATTTTAGACTCAGCTTGTCTGTCACTACAAAAATCTTGGTGGAATTTAATTGGAATTACATTCAGTTCAGTTCAGTCGCTCAGTCGTGTCGGACTCTTTGTGACCCCATGAATCGCAGCACGCCAGGCCTCCCTGTCCATCACCAACTCCCGGAGTTCACTCAGACTCGCATCCATCAAGTCAGTGATGCCATCCAGCCATCTCATCCTCTGTCGTCCCCTTCTCCTCCTGCCCCCAATCCCTCCCGGCATCAGAGTCTTTTCCAATGAGTCAGCTCTTCGCATGAGGTGGCCAAAGTACTGGAGCTTCAGCTTTAGCATCATTCCTTCCAAAGAAATCCCAGAGTTGATCTCCTTCAAAATGGACTGGTTGGATCTCCTTGCAGTCCAAGGGACTCTCAAGAGTCTTCTCCAAAATCACTTGAGGAGAATTGGCATGTTAAACTGATTCTTTCAACCTATCATCATATTGATAGAATGTGTCTCCACTTAACTAGGTATTTTCTGATTTAAAAGCATTCTTACTTTTATTATTTCTCTTCTATCTGGAAAACTTTAAATGACACTTTTTTAGAGCAAGTCTGCTAATGATATATTTTCTCAGTCATTTTTTCATCTGAGAATATCTTTATTTTAGCTACATTCCTGAAAGATATTTTAACTGGATATAGAATTATGGGTTGAAAGCTGTTTTCCTTCAGCACTTTAAAAATGTTTCACTGCCTCCTGGCTCTCGTGGCTTTTAATGAGAAGCGTGAAGTCATTCAGGGTTTCCCTGGTGGCTCAGATGGTAAAAAATGTGTCTGCAATATGGGAAATCTGGGTTCCATCCCTGGGTCAGGAAGATCCCCTGGAGAAGGAAATGGCTAGTTACACCAGTATTCTTGCCTGGAGAGTCCCATGGAGAGGAGCCTAACAAGCTACACTCCATGGAGTTGGATGCAGCTGAACGACTAACAGAAATGATGACGATGAAGTCATTTGGATCAAAATTATGACCACCTATATATCAGCTATTATTTTTCTCTGGCTGCTTTCAAGATATTTTGTCTTTTGTTTTCAGCCTTTTGGGTCTGGTATTATCTGGATATGAATAATTTTGAGGTTCTTTTTTTTTTTTTTTCCTGTCTGAGTTTTGCCTATTGTCCCATATGTTCTCTCAGCTCTGCTTTACACAAAAAACTTTTAAAATCCCTATTGTTCAGATTGGATAATTTTTACTGATATCCTGAAGTTTATTAGTGAGCCCATCTAGTAAGTTTATATTTCAGTCATTGTATGTTTCCAGTTCTAACATTTTCTTTTGGTAGTTTTTTATACCTTCTGTTTTTCTCTTGAGACTTTCCATTTTTCATTTGTTTCAAGGGTTTTTACATTTACTTACTAGAGGGTGATTTTAATAACTCTTTTAAAATCTTGGTTTAATTTCAACATCTGTGCTCTTGGCTACTGATTGCCTTTTCCCTTGAGAAATGTCAAGATTTTCCCAGTTTTTTATATGCTGAATAATTCTGGATTTGATCCTGGACATTTTGAATAGTATGTAATGGGATTTTAGGTTTTGTTTAAATCCTGTAGAGAATGTTTCAAGTTCATTTATATAGTAGGCAATGAAACTGTTTAGGTTTACTTTGCAAGTCCTTACCCTGCCTCTTTTGGACTGTGATTCCAACATCAGTTCAGGTTTAAAAATCTTTGCTGTGCTACTTGGGTCTGTCTCCTTTGTGTAGGGCTTCCCCAGCAGCTTAGCTGGTAAAGAACCCTCCTCCACTGCAGGAGACACAACAGACATGAGTTCTGTTCCTGGGTTAGAAAGATCCTGTGGAGGAGGAAATGGCTACCCACTCCAGTATTCTTGCCTGGAAAATTCCTTGGACAGAAGAGCCTGGCTGGCTACAGTCCATGGGGTTGCAAAGAGTTGGACACAACTCTGTGCCCATGCACGCAACCTACGTGTCATACCCAGTGACCAGTCTGGGACTTAGGCAGTGACTCATCTTGTTCATCAGTCCTCAATGCTGTTTAGGGTTAGTTCAGTTCAGTCACTCAGTCATGTCTGACTCTTTACGACCCCATGAACTGCAGCATGCCAGGCCTCCCTGTCCATCACCAATTTCAAGTCCATCCAAACCCATGTTCATTGAGTCGGTGATGCCATCCAACCATCTCATCCTGTCATCCCC
Source organism: Ovis aries (assembly GCF_016772045.2). Taxonomy (NCBI): domain Eukaryota; kingdom Metazoa; phylum Chordata; class Mammalia; order Artiodactyla; family Bovidae; genus Ovis; species Ovis aries. The sequence continues at coordinate 190,184,780 of NC_056056.1, read as the reverse complement.
TTCTCCTTCCCTCAATCTTTTCCAGCATCAGGGTCTTTTCAAATGAGTCAGCTTTTTGCATCAGGTGGCCAGAGTATTGGAGTTTCAGCTTCAACATCAGTCCTTCCAATGAACACCCAGGACTGATTTCCTTTAGGATGGACTGGTTGGATCTCCTTGCAGTCCAAAGGACTCTCAAGAGTCTTCTCCAACACCACAGTTCAAAAGCATCAATTCTTCGGTGCTCAGCCTTCTTCACAGTCCAAATCTCACATCCATACATGACTACTGGAAAAACCATAGCCTTGACTAGACAGACCTTAGTCGGCAAAGTAATGTCTCTGCTTTTGAATATGCTGTCTAAGTTGGTCTTAACTTTCCTTCCAAGGAGTAAGCGTCTTTTAATTTCGTGGCTGCAGTCACCATCTGCAGTGATTTTGGAGCTGTCAAAAATAAAGTCTGACACTGTTTCCACTATTTCCCCATCCATTTGCCATGAAGTGATGGGACCGGATGCCATGATCTTCATTTTCTGAATGTTGAGCTTGAAGCCAACTTTTTAACTCTTCTCTTTCACTTTCATCAGGAGGATCTTTAGGTCTTCACTTTCTGCCATGAGGGTGGTGTCATCTGCATTTCTGAGGTTCTTGATATTTCTCCTGGCAATCTTGATTCCAGCTTGTGCTTCTTCCAACCCAGCATTTCTCATGATGTACTCTGCATAGAAGTTAAATAAACAGAGTGACAATATACAGCCTTGACATACTCCTTTTCCTTTTTGGAACCAGTCTGTGGTTCCATGTCCAGTTCTAACTGTTGCTTCCTGACCTGCATACAGGTTTCTCAAGAGGCAGGTCAGATGGACGGCAATGCCCATCTCTTGAAGAATTTTCCACGGTTTATTGTGATCCACACAGTCAAAGGCTTTGGCATAGTCAATAAAGCAGAAATCAACGTTTTTCTGGAACTCTCTTGCTTTCTCCATGATCCGCATGCACAGCTCAGAGATGGGCCCAGGAGTTCATGCAGTTTTTAAGGCAGGGCTTTCTGAAGCTTCCTTCTCGCTATGCCTACCCCCAGGGAAATCTTTCCTGCTCTTCGGCACCCCTTTCCTGGTCTTCTGACGAGAAAGTCATGGCTTTAGTTTCCCTGATGTGTTGTGCCCTGCCCACAACTGTGTCTGCTACTGGGGCCTCGTGGTGAGAGATCAGGGAGAAAAGAGCGACAGGGATTCCTCTCACACTCTTGACTCCATGGTTTCTTTGCTCAGAGAGAAGGATTTCCTCTCTCTAAGTTTTAATCATTTGTTCTGCTATTGTTGCCTCTGTGTCACTGAAGGATTAAATAGGGGCTGGGACAAGAGAGGGAATGAAAAACCCAGAGGATTTCCCTCAGTCTTTCTGACCCATAAGAGGCCATTCTTATTTCTCTTCTTGGACAAGGAAGAGAGGACTTTTGGAGCACTTTCCATCTGCTCTGGTATATACTTGTGGATTTTAGGTTGCCTTTGAATTCAGCCTTGGAGAAACTAGATTTCAGAAAACTACCCCCAGTTTAGTGGTTCTCAGATATTTGTTTGTCTTCCTAGTCTACCAGTTGCCATTGACTTTTCAAAGTCCTCCATACACCGTCTTTAAGGGACTCAATTGCATTCGGTGGGAGAGAGAGTGGGGTATGCTGTCTCCATTTCATTTGGAACTCAGAGAGTTCTTTGATCTTAAGTACTTCTTAAGTACTTTGATGTTGTATTTCTCTTATTTATTTATTTATTTATTTTTGCTGTGCCACATGGCTTGTGGGTTTTTAGTTCCCTGACCAGGGATCAAACGCAGGCCCTCAACAGTGGAAGCACAGAGTTCTTACCACTGGACCACAAGCGAATTCCCTCAGTGTAATATTTCTCAAGATGAAGGACTTTCTCTTATATGAGTACCTTTTAATAATCAAAATCAATAAACATTTTTATAATACTATTATCTGACCCATATTCCATATTCAGATTTTATCAGTTGCCCTAATGATTATAGTTTATAGTTTTTCTTTTCCCTGGCTAAAAAACACGCATTATATTTTGTCATCATGTTTGTTAATTTTCCTTTAATCTAGCACAATTCTTTAGCCATCCTCTGCCTTTTGTGCCCTTGATATTTTAAAGAATATAGACAGGTTATTTTATGGGATATCTTTAAGTTTGTGTTCGATGTTTCCTAATGATTAGGTTCAGGTTATGTATTGTTGGCAGAAACATGACGTGAGATGTTGTGTTCTTCTTAACATTCATTACAGGAGATACATGATGTCTCTGTGGACCATTGTTGGGCTGTTATCTTTGATCACTCAGGTAAGATGTTGCTTAACAGTTTTCTCTAAAGTTAGCATTTTGTGAATGTCTTTAGGGACTGGATTCGATTATGAATATGACTACCAGGCTATAAGGAAAACTCTAGACTAGTGCTATCCTACAGAACAATCTGTGATAGTGGAATGTTCAATTCTGCACTGTCCAATATGGTCGCCGTTTGAAATGTGGCTAGTGCAACTGAGATCATTTGAGGAGTATAGTTTGAAGTTGAAAGTGTCCAGAGAAATACCATTTCCTAAAGCTATGGTTTTTCCTGTGGTCATGTATGGATGTGAGAGTTGGACTGTGAAGAAGGCTGAGCGCCGAAGAATTGATGCTTTTGAACTGTGGTGTTGGAGAAGACTCTTGAGAGTCCCTTGGACTGCAAGGAGACCCAACCAGTCCATTCTGAAGGAGATCAGCCCTGGGATTTCTTTGGAAGGATGATGCTAAAGCTGAAACTCCAGTACTTTGGCCACCTCGTGCGAAGAGTTGACTCATTGGAAAAGACTTTGATGCTGGGAGGGATTGGGGGCAGGAGGAGAAGGGGATGACAGAGGATGAGATGGCTGGATGGCATCACTGACTCAATGGACGTGAATCTGAGTGAACTCCGGGAGTTGGTGATGGACAGGGAGGCCTGGCGTGCTGTGATTCATGGGTCACAAAGAGCTGGACACGACTGAGCGACTGAACTCAAAAGAGTTTTTGAGACTGAACTGAAAGAGTTTTTTCATACCTTGATTTCCTAAAATGCTCTGAGAAAAAAAGTTCCATGGTCAAATAAATTAAGAATCGATCTACAGAACATACTTAGTGAAACACAGTGCAATATGGCAGCATAGAGTATTTTTTCATTTGTCTTAGAACTAAGATGTGGGGGAAATTGTCAGGTAATTATTTTGCAAATCCTCCCAAAACTTAACTGGCTTTTATAAATTACTTGCTGAACAGAATAGCCAAGTCAGTGGCAGTGATGAGATTTACACCCGACTCCAGAAGTTGAGGTTTTTCTAGTACATCAGAAATGGTAATGGAGAAAATGATATTGACATTCAGGTTGCCTCATGAGACTGTCTAAGGGTGATGAAAGCAAGAGTCTTCAAAGGCTTATTTCTAGTGCTTGGATTTCATTTTCACAGTGCAAACCCAGGAAATGTTTAACATTCTCAATATGAGGTCATCCCAGTCTTTCTAAGGGAACTAATATTAATATTAATGGCCTCTGTCAATGCACAGCATAGCTATTGAGAGTGTGTTTCTCTCTATTTAAATAAGTGAAATCTCAGAACAGAGTAGTAGGCTGATGCTTTAGTGAAAGTCATTCAGAGCGTCACAGCAAATATTCTCATGCAAATCTAGTCAGCACAATGGGTCTAAGTGTCTCTCAAAATCACACAGGTAATGAGTTACTGAAGGGAACATAGGATGATTGGAGAGTATGAGGAAAGGAGGCTTGGAACCCAGAGAAAGGAGAACAGTTTGCAGAGACAAAGAACTCTTGAGTCAGAGACTAAAGCCAGCAGTTGGCTGGTTTGAATTAGAGGGGAGTGAACTTTGTGCCTTGTCTTCTTTCTCTTCCTTTCTCAAGTTCCTTTGGGAAACTCTTTGCTGAGCCTGGGTGGGTTGGAGAAATTTCATTCCTGTGACTGAAACTGTTGTTTTGACTGGCTCACTCTAGCAGCTGAGAGCTGTAGTTTGAAGAATTCTCAAGCAAAGGGATTGTGTCTAGTTGATGAGCTCAGAATTCAGATAAGATCTCGCAAGTGGTACCAAAAGTCATTAGTGTTGTCTGAAGCCATAATTCTTGAAGGTAATTGGGTTTAAAAGCAGAAGTATTTCAGAGATTGATTTCCTCCTCAATAAAAGTAGATTTTGCTTTCTTTTTGGGTACACAGTGGAAGTTGTGACCCAGAAATGCCCCTCTAAGACATTACAGATGGCTATTTTCATGTGCTGTTTGGCAGGTGTTCAGGAAAACCACAGGGGAAAGTTGGCTTTGAAATGGCTATGCTTTAAGGTATATGGTGTGATACTTTGTAAAGATTCATTTTCTTGCCAAATATAACATTCAGTTACCAACTGGAAGTGTAAAAGTTCATATTTTCATGAAAATCTTAGCAATGAGTTTAACAGGGCTGCTTAATTAGGATTCATTTTTTCCATTCTTCAGTGCCTACTTACTTGACCGCTAGAGGGCATTGTTGGCAGTGATATCAAGAGAAAGTAAAACAAAGAATTTTGTCTATTTTTTCCTGAGGGTTTTTTTTTTTTTTCCCCATTTTCATTTCAGCAGTAAATAATAATATACATACAAAGGATATTTTATTTGCTATTTTTCTTCTATTTTGAACCCCAGATACTCAACTTCTAGCCTTTTGGTGAGTTAATGTAATAAAAAATAAATCATAATTTTTTTCAGGTTTTTAAAAAAATTCTAAATATGTGTCTGTCATTTTTTTTTCTCCTCCAATGTTATGTATTCTTGCAGATCTTCTTTTGGAATATTATTGTGCAGTTAGGGACTCATCTTTATGCCAAACAGTGCAACAATTTCATTTTCCATATCATACTTTTCCTGATATTTCCCCAAAAATCAGGGCTTATTTATAACAGGCAAAGTCTCTTCTACATACTGATGAGGGGCTATCAAAATCTAAAAATAGTAAGAGAAGTTCTTTCCATTTTAGGACAATTGTATCATTCATCAGAAGTTCTTTATGTGCAAAGTCTTGCCTCTAGAATTCATTTTAATAGACAAGACCCTTTAGTTGCAAGTAATGGAAACCAAATCAGGCATGCTTTTGCAAAAAGGGAGTGGTGATTTATTGTCAGGAAACGGAGATGTCTCATGGACTGTGGCCAACACAAGAACTGGAAACTAGACATCAGGACACTCTCAGTCTCCTGTGTTTGCTCTTCTCCATGTCATTACTTCATTCTGCTCTCTGTATATACGTATTCTCCACTTTGCACATCTCCACGGCCAAGTGTGACAATAGAGTGAGTGAAAATGACAGAAGGGCTTTTGTTACCCAAGAAGAAGTGGTCCTGGTCCTAGCATTCTGGCTCCCTCTGGGTGGTGCATTATTGAATGATGTGGTGATGAGTGGATCCCATGGTCTTGGGTTCACTCCCACATCTTCTTCATGGTGAAGTAGGTCTCCTGGTTGGATGCCTTACATGGGTGTCCAAGCCTGTGGTTGAGGCACTGCGTAGGCCCCTGGGCATAATGCTGGCTCAGACTCTGGTATTTATGTCTGTCCCTGTGAGGATGAATGGCTGGCCTTTCCAGGATGGAGGGGCTGCATGTAGTCAACTTGCTACTAAGTGGCTGGTTGACTTCCTTGTGCAATGATGCTATATTGGGGGTTCAGTGTTGATCTCTGTTGCTGCCAAGTTGGATATTCAGAGGCAGCAGTAATTGGATTGGCCTTGGTGAGTGGGGTTCATGCTCTTGGGCTTACATATAACTTCTGTTTCTACCACCATATCCACTCTGTTTGTGTGTCTATTCGCTTGCTCTGTGTGATTGATGACAAAGGCTGACTAACGTCAAGTGACTATTCATTTTGTCTCCTTGGTTGTTCAGAGCTTTTCTGTAGTAGATGCTTTCTGGTCTGTATCCACATGTAATACACAAGTCTTCACCCTTTATGCTGGCACACATCTATTTGTCTATCCACAGGCCTCCTTGTCTCTTGTATATAAATATTTACATCCTCACCTTGGATCACTTCTTCCATCCAAACGACCAGTTGTACTGTGTACCAGTCTACCATTGAGAAGAGTTTCCTCTCTATTTTCTTTCCAGATCTAGAACAGAGTTGCTGAAGTTTTAGTTTGCATTAGAATTAGCTGAACAGCTGTTCAAAACATAGATTGCTGGGGACTTCCCTAGCGGTACATCTGTCTACCAATGCAGGGTACACAGGTTCAATCCCTGGTCTGGGAAAATTCCATACCATGGAGCATCTAAGCCCATTCTAGAGCCGGAGTACCACAACTACTGAAACCTGTGTGCCCAGAGCCTGTGCTCTGCAACAAGAGAAGCCACCATAATGAGAAGCCTGTGTACTGTGATGAAGAGTGGGCCCTGCTTGTTGCAACAAGAGAAAGCCCTCACGCATCTGGGAAGGCCCAGCACAACCAAAAATAAAGTAAAATAAATAATTAAAAAAAAAAAACAACCATAGGTTGTTGGACTCAACCCCCGAATTTCTGATTAAGTAGGTCTGGAATGTATTTCTAACAAGCTTCTAGGTGATGCTGATGCTTCTGGTCTGGGGACTGTGCTTTGAAAACCACTGCTCCAGAGATTATAAAATGCATTCTATACTTCTTAGAGTCTTTAAGTAGTATTTTACCACTTCATGAACAATATAAAAAGCTTATATCATGAAAACTGCCCTAGTTATGATTATTCTTCTTGCTTCTATTGTCATGTATTTTACTTCTACCTATGTTATAAACTCTATGACATGTTATTGTTTTTATTGTGTTTGCTGTTTTTAATAGTCACTAGTCTTCTAAAAAGTTTTGAAGGACTTGGTCTTTTTGCATTTATGCTAGATTTATTCTCTCTGGAGCCCTTCATTTTTTTTTTTCTTTTTAACTTTCATGCTTCGATTTGGAATCATTTCCTTTCATCTTGAAGAACTTCTTTTAGGATTTTTTGTACTGCAGATCTGCTTGTGAAAATTTTCCTCAGCTTTGGTTTGTTTGAAAATATCATTATTTTATCTTTACTTATTTTCTTATTTTTAAATTTTATTTTATTTTTTACTTCTTTTTATTTATTTTTAAATTTAAATTTATTTATTTCAATTGGAGGCTAATTACTTTACAATATTGTATTGGTTTTGCCATACATCAACATGAATCCACCAGGGGTATACACGTGTTCCCCATCCTGAACCCCCCTCCTACCTCCCTCCCAGTACCATCCCTCTGGGTCATCCCAGTGCACCAGACCCAAGCATCCTGTATCCTGCATCGAACCTGGACTGGTTATTCGTTCCACATATGATATTATACATGTTTCAGTGCCATTCTCCCAAATCATCCCACCCTCTCCCTCTCCCACAGAGTCCAAAAGACTGTTCTATACATCTGTGTCTCTTTTGCTGTCTTGTATACAGGGTTATCGTTACCATCTTTCTAAATTCCATATATATGCATTAGTATACTGTATTGGTGTTTTTCTTTCTGGCTTACTTCACTCTGTCTAATAGGCTCCAGTTTCATCCACCTCATTAGAATTGATTCAAATGTATTCTTTTTAATGGCTGAGTAATACTCCATTGTGTATATGTACCACAGCTTTCTTACCCATTCATCTGCCAATGGACCACTAGGTTGCTTCCATGTCCTGGCTATTATAAACAGTGCTGCGATGAACACTGGGGTACACGTGTCTCTTTCAGTTCTGGTTTCCTCGGTGTGTATGCCCAGCAGTGGGATTGCTGGGTCATAAGGCAGTTCTATTTCCAGTTTTTTAAGGAATCTCCACACTGTTCTCCATAGTGGCTGTACTAGTTTGCATTCCCACCAACAGTGTAAGAGGGTTCCCTTTTTTCCACACCCTCTCCAGCATTTATTGCTTGTAGACTTTTGGACCGCAGCCATTCTGACTGGTGTGAAATGGTACCTCATTGTGGTTTTGATTTGCATTTCTCTGATAATGAGGGATGTTGAGCATCTTTTCATGTGTTTGTTAGCCATCTGTATGTCTTCTTTGGATAAATGTCTGTTTAGCTCTTTGGCCCATTTTTTGATTGGGTTGTTTATTTTCCTGGAATTGAGCTGCATGAGTTGCTTGTATATTTTTGAGATTAGTTGTTTGTCAGTTTCTTCATTTGCTATTATTTTCTCCCATTCTAAAGGCTGTCTTTTCACTTTCCTTTGTTGTGCAGAAGCTTTTAATTAGGTCCCATTTGTTTATTTTTGCTTTTATTTCCAAACTTTTAAAAATTTACTTAATTTTATTCTATTTGACTATGCTGGGTCTTTATTGCTTCACAAGGGCTGTCTCTAGTTTTGGTGGGAGGGGGCTATTTTTCGTTGTGGTGCATGGGCTTCTCTTTGCAGTGGCTTCTCTTGCTGTAGAGCATGGGCTCTAGGGCTACAGGCTTCAGCAGTTTGCAGCATGAAGGTTCAGTAGTTGTGGCTCGTGCACTCTACACCACAGGCTCGGTAGTTATGGCACATGTACTAAGTTTCCCTGAGGCATGTAGAGTCTTCCCAGACCAGAGATCAAACCCTTGGCCCCTGCATTGTCAGGCAGACTCTTAACCACTGGATCACCAGGGAAGTGATGATCCCCGTTACTTCTGAAGGATATTTTCACTGGTAAAGAACTTTAGGTCAGCAGTTTTGTTTCCTTTTCTTTTTTTTTTTTTTAGCACTTTGACAATGTCATTTAATTGTCTTTCACTTTCCACCATTCACATAATTGGGCTTCCCAGGCGGCAAAGTGGTAAAGAATCCACCTGCCAATGTGGGAGACACAGGTTTGATCCCTGGATCGGGAAGAGCCCCTGGAGGAGGAAATGGCAACCCACTCAAGTATTCTTACCTAGAGGATCCTGTGGACAGAGGAACTTGGTGGTTCACAAAGAATAAGAAATGACTAAGGGACTGAACTCGCATATGCATTCATGTAATTGTTCCCTTGAAAATGTCTTTTTTTTTTCCTCCGGCTGTTTTTAAAATTTCCTTTTATCTTTAGCTTTGAGCAGTTAATTATGATGTTCTTGGGAGTTTTTTCTTTGTATTTATCTCAGTTGGGATTCACTGAGCTTCTTGTGTCTGTGGTGATGTCTTTTATCAGTTTTTGAAAATTCAGAGACATTATCTCTTTACATACTCCTTCTCTCCATTCCTTTTCTCCTCTTCTAGAACGCTAGCACACGTTAGGCTGTTTGACACTGTCTTTTTCTCTTTTTAAACTCCTTTTCCTATCTGCTTCAGTGTGAATAATTTATTTTGAATTGTCTTTGAATTCACTGACTCATTCCATGAAATCCTAATTTTCTGTATTACATAGTCCTGGAAAGTTTATTTGGTTAGTTTTAGAGATTCTACTTCCCTGCTTAAATTCTTCATATTTTCAATCACTTTGTTCATCTTTTCCTCTATTTTAACATGTTCATAATAGTTATATTGGCATGTGTCATAATTCCATCATCTGGATCATCTTTTGTTTTACTTCTATTATTTTCTTGATTATAAGTTAGACTTTCCTACATCTTTGCATGTCCTTTTTATTGTTAATTTTCATCTTGCGCTAGGCATTGTATTATGATTTAATTTTATTTCTTTTCAGGTAGGGCACACATTTTACTTTATCAAGCAGCAAAGTTGAGGGGCTAATGACTTCAGTTCCATCAGGAATTGAGTTGGAATTGGAGAGGGTCACAGGTTTACATTGCTTTGGTTCCTAAGCAGATGACTACATCTGGCTTCTAATTTATTGAGATCTGTCCTGTGTTCAGTACAGCAGCTCCCTCCATGTGACTTTGAGATTTAATCACTTACACTATGGGGAGCTCTCTCTACCTTTCCAACCTAGTGCCCTTGCTTCACAAGCTGCCCAGCGTTCATCAGCAGTCTCATGGGCAAAGACTGACTGATGGGGAGAGCAGCTTGTTCCTTGGAGGATTCCTCTAGGTTCAGATATATCACTCAGGCTATTGCGGCAGTGTTAGACACTGTTAGATTTTGCTTTCCCTTGGAAGAAGACTTCCTTTTCAGGTGGCAAGCTCAGTTACCTACCTATTCCACACTTAGCAGATGCCACCAAGGATAAAAAGGTTCTCCCCTGTCTGGAAGTTAATTCCCCCAGACATTTTTGCATCCATTTTTCCTTTTTTCCAGTTTATCCATTTTTCTCCCTACTTGTTAGAATAAGAGCTCTAGCCTGCTGTAGACTTTCACATCGTAACCTAAAACAGAACTCATCTAAATTGTTTTTAATCCCTATGAAAACCATGCAAATTGATATCATCACCTTTATTTGAAGGTGAATATCACCTTTATTGTTTAGTTGGTCAGTCATGTCTTGACTCTTTAGTGACCCCAAGGACTATAGCCCTCCAGACTCCTCTGTTCATGGAATTTCCCAGGTAAGAATTAATGGAGTGGATTGCCATTTCTGGATCCAGGGATCAAACCTGTGTCTCCTGCATTGCGGGTGGAGTCTTTACCACTGAACCACCAGGGAATCCAGGGTTAATGTCATCTTTAAGATTAAGATGAAAAAAAAAAAAAAGATTAAGATGAAGCTTAGAGTGGACCACTTGCCTGACATCATTCCATCTGTAAGTAGTAGAGTTAGAATTTCACTGCAGACTGAATTTCCCATGCCTGTAGAACCTGTGCCCCTCTCTTCCCCAAGCTGACCTTTACTCCTTCTATTATAAATGGTCTTCTGTAAGGTGACTCAGGAAAAAAAAAAAAGTGTTTTGTGGTCAAATTCATCTAAGAAATGCTATCTTCCCATCAACACAGTGTTTTCTAAATTTATTTGACTTCAGGACTTTCCCCCACCTCAGCCAATAATAGCTAGTAACACTCCACAGAGCTAGAATTGTGTGGAGTACATTTTGCACAGAACAGTATTACATTATTTTGTCTCCTGATTCCGCTGGTTATGTCTTCCAAAAAAGGTCATTTTTGAATTATTTATAATAATTCACCAAAGCACTTGATAAAGACTACAGCTCTAAATTTTATTAATTTAATTATTTCCTAAAAAATAAATACACATTTAACTGAATGTTTAGAATAAATCTATTTTAAACCATGCCCTAAAAAAGAAAATGGTAAACATGAGAGAACAGAGTTAGCAAAATGAATTATATTCTTTTATTTAAAATATATTCTCTTACCTAAATCATGAAGCAAGTTGCTCTACCCTTATCAATAATGAATCATTCTGCAACATATAAAAATGCTACTTTAGAAATACTTTATGTCTAAAGGACAAGAAACTTCAACAGCTGAGATACTTACAGCTGTCCAGACAGAGATCATAAAAATAGAAGTATTTTCTCAATAAGGTATATTCATTGGATATCACTATCTGGCATTAACATCTTTGCCTGGATTTCACTGTAAAGATTAAAATAAAACATATAAAATATGTATGTTTCAGGAAATATTTTAAGTATATTAATTTGGTTCAGACTCATGATATAAAATTTCTTATGAAGTAAAAATCAAATTGACTTCCACTTTGTGTTCTGGAATCTCTACTAAACTCTGGAGTAAACGAGTGGCTATACTGTTCTTTGGGACGGAAGGAGTTCTTTACATGGTTTGAAAGCATTATGACATGACCTCCTGGGTGGATAGCTCAGTATTTTAGACTCAGACACGCTAGGCAGAGTGTGCTAGGCTCTGATGCTATGCTCCCTGACCCTGAGTACCCAGTGTTTACTGAGAAACTTGTGGCTATTCTTGACCACAAAATCCAGCTTCATTCATCTTCCAGTGTTACATGAATGAGTGCTGATCAGTGGTTCTATTATAGGAAATATAGAAACATAACTTGTACCTCAGAAAAATAGTGATCCCTGACGTACTCACAATTTCAGCTTAAGCAGTTATAACTTCTTGGCCTTTTTTTTTTTTTTTTTAATCTGAGAAAACCTATATTTCTCTTTCCACTTTTGAAGGGTAATTCAGCAGGATACAGAATTTAGTTTGGTGGGTTTTTTCTCTCGACACTTTAAAATATCTTAGTCCATACTCCTGTTACTTGTCTGATTTCTGAGGAACGCTTGAAAGTAGTTATTATTATTTTTATTGGAGTATACAGTTGCTTTACGACGGTGTGTTAGTTTCCACTGTACAGCATAGTGAGTCAGCTCTGCATATACATATAGCCCTCTTCTGGGGATTTCCTTCCCATTTAGGTCACCACAGCGCACCCAGTAGAGTTCCCGGTGCTATACAGTCAGTCCTCGTTAGTTACCTATTTTATACGCGGTAGTGTGTATTTCAATCCCAGTCTTGTTTTAGGTGTTCAGTTCAGTTCAGTCGCTCAGTGGTGTCCAACTCTTTGCAACCCCATGAATCGCAGCACGCCAGGCCTCCCTGTCCATCACCAACTCCCGGAGTCCATCCAAACCCATGTCCATTGAGTCGGTGATGCCATCTAACCATCTCATCCTCTGTCATCCCCTTCTCTTCCTGCCTTCAATCTTTCCCAGAATCGGGGTCTTTTCAAATGAGTCAGCTCTTCACATCGGTTAGCCAAAGTATTGGAATTTCAGCTTCAACATCAGTCCTTCCAGTGAACACCCAGGACTGATTTCCTTCAGGATGGACTGGTTGGATCTCCTTGCAGTCCAAGGGACTCTCAAGAGTCTTCTCCAACACCACAGTTCAAAAGCATCAATTCTTCTACACTCAGTTTTCTTTATAGCCCAACTCTCACATCCATACATGACCACTGGAAAAACCATAGCCTTGAACAGATGGACCTTTGTTGGCAAAGTAATGTCTCTGTTTTGGGTGTACTTCCTTCCATTTCCTCTATCTCCAGCCCCTCCACTGTTAAGCGGATTATTTTAAGGCAAGTACTGGACATTTCACTTCAGAATGATTCTCCAAGGATTTTTTTTTTTCCTATACATTATCTTTTCTGTTGTTAAAAAAAATAAAAATTTTAATTTTATTTTGGAATTGTTTTAGATTTACAGAAAATTTGCAAAGATAGTACAGAGAACTTGCATAGTACAGAGTTTCCATATACCCTATTATTAATATTTTACATTAGTATGGTAAATTTGCCAAAACTACTGAACTAATACTGATACATTTGTACTAATTAAAGTCTACAGTTTATTCTGATTTTTTTAGTTTTTCCCCAGTGTCCATTTTCTAGGGTCTTATCCAGGACCCCACATTGCATTTCATTATCACGTGTCCTTAGACTTCTCTTGGCTGCAGCAGTTTCTCAAATTTTCCCTTTTTTTTTTTTAAATACTGATCAAATGTTTTTGTAAAATGTTCCTTAATTGGGACTTGTCTGATTTTTTTTTTTTTCAAAAGTAGACTAGGACCTTGAGTTCTGGGGACAGAAACTACAGAGGCGAAGTGCCCTGCTCATCACATCACATCGCTGGGGTATATCATCAGCATGATCCATCACTGCCACTGTTGGCCTTGATCCCCTGACTGACGTGGTGCTGTCAGTGTCCTTCACTGTAAAATTACTGCTCATCTCTGTTTGCACACCGTACTCTTGGAAGGACGACTTGCTGTGCAGTCCGCATGAGAGAAATTATGTTCTACCTTCCTGAAGGGAAATATCTACATAGATTATTTGCAGTTTGGCTGGGAGGTTTGTCCATTCTCTGCTGTTTACTTATTTATTCAGTTATTTGTTTATAGCAGTATATACTCATAGGGCTTCCCAGGTGGCTCAGTGGTAAAGAATCTGCCTGCCAATACAGGAGGCACAGGAAGCGTAGGTTCAACACCTGGGTTGGGAAGATACCCCTAGAGGAGGAACTGGCAACCCACTCCAGTATTCTTGCCTGAGAAATACCATGGGCAGAGGAGCCTGGCCGGCTCAGTCCATGGAGTCACAGAGAATTAGACATGACTGAGCAACTGAGCATGCATGCACACACATATACTCATAGGCATTTGTCTTATATCTTGAGTTATAATCCCATACTAACTTATTCATTTTTTGCTCCAGTTTTTCCAGTTTTAGCCACTGGGAGCTCTTTCATTTGGTTTCCTCTATCCCTTTGACTATCCACAACATTGTGGATTTTTAAAAATTTTGATTGTTTTTCAAGCACTTCCTTACTTGCTTAAGGCATATATTGTGTATTTTCTGCCCCAGTCCTAGAATCAGTCACTTTTGGTTCCTTTTATTGGGAGACAGTGCTTTGAGCAAACTGGAAGCCAGTGAAGGACAGGGAGGCCTGGCATGCTGCAGATCATGGGGCTGCAAGGAGTTGGACACAACTGTGCGACTGAACAACAATAACAACTAGAAACTAAGAACTCGGTGCTAGGTGTGCTTATCACTACTGAGGTATCACTGGCTCTGCAAAGAAATACACTGCGGGTACACATATCTATACATATTTCTATATGTAACCATATACATATGTATTAAGCAAAAAATGAATTCATAGTAATGTCTCCAACTCTAATTCAATACCACATAAGCCTGTTCAAGCTTTCTGCTCTTTTAATATCCCCTCTACCAGTGAGAATCCTGGCTCTTGCCTTCTGCCATCCATTTATGTAGTATCAATAATTTAATACCAGTACACATGCGACTTGGCAGCAGCAGCAGCAGCATACCTCCCAGGCAGCACTAGTGGTAAAGAACCTTCCTACCAATGCAAGAGATGAAAGAGACGTAGGTTCGATGTCTGGGTCGAGAAGATCCCCTGAGGAGGGCACGGCAGTTCACTCCAGTATTCTTGCTGGGAAAATCCCATGGATGGAGGAGCCTGTGGGGCTACAGTCCATGGGGTAGAAAAGAGTCAGACATGACTGAAACAACTTAGCGCACGCACACACCACACACACACACATGCACACACCACACACACACTCACACACACACACACACACGTATAGTGGTTTCCAAAATATGAACACAGTCTCCAAGGAAACAACTTTATCAACTAAGATACAGTTCTTGTGTGCAATTTCTTTTGTCTTCAGTCTTATAGTCTTTACTCATGTCCAAAGTTATTTAGGTCAGCACCTTATTTCCCCATACCTCTAATGGTTTATAAAATCCAAATAGTACAAAACTACAATAACAAAGTAAAAGCAACCCATAAAGCCATTCACCCTCTAAAATGAATTCCTTAATGTTATCAAATTCTTAGTGTTCTTTTTTATATTATCTTATAAATGTTTTATTGTACTATTGGCTTGAGTCCCAGATATAAACAAATTTCACCTATTGAACTTGGCTGACATAATTATTATGTTTTTTCTAATCCATAGGTTTTCTGCTCTCATTTTTACCTTGCCATTTACTTTTTGGAAAAAAATGGTTTATTCGTCCTATAGAATTTTTCATTTATTGGATTTTGCTGATATTTAATATCTTACTTCCTCTGTTTTCCTAGGATCTAGTATTTTTGTAGTCTATATTTCTTGCAGTCTTCTATTTAGATCCAGAAACCTAAACAGATTTGATGGGAGGAGGAGGAGGACACTAATATTTCAGAGACAGAGTTGAGTACTTAGGACATTCATTCTTGAAGCAAATAGTATCTATGTATTTCTCTTTTTGTGATGATGAGGATGATCAATGCATTAAGATATTGTCAACTTGTTTATCCATTATGAAGTTCACCATTAGCCTTATACCTAATTATTTTAGCAACCATTGATGATGGTTACTTAGATCCAGTATCTCATCAAGATTTGGAAGCCACATCTGATGTATTCAGTTTACAAGTGCCAAGAGAAACTAATATTTAACTACTCATTCTCTGCAAGAAAATATGATATTGGAGTCTGGATTATTTGTGATAAGGTGAGAATGATGGCTTCTAAGAGTGACAGTTAGTTTTACCACATTGCTGTACCAATAAAACTTGAGAACTGAATTAGACAGCTGGAAGCATTGAGTAAGGATACAGTTCATCTTTCTAGGCAAGCTGAGTGATTTTCCTGATGTCTCTTAAACAGTGAGTGGTAAGGCTGGAGATAGAATATCGGTCTCTAGACTGTGGATTTGGCGTCCTTTCTGCCAAACTCTGATGCCATCCTGCTTTTGTGTGCTCTTCAGCATTGGGTCTGAAGACATAATAACATCATTTATTTGACAATCTGGAAAGACATAGGATTTGCTTATTTAAGACAGAAGGAAGCTTGCTTAATTAGTAATCAGCTTTGCTTCATCAGCTTCCCTGGTGGCTCAGGTGGTAAAGAATCTGCCTGCAATGCAGAAGACTCAGGGTTGGTCCCTGGGAAGATCCCCTGGAATAGGAAATGGCAACCCACTCCAGTATGCTTGCCTAGAGAACTCCATGGAGAGGAGACTGGCGGGCTACAGTTCACGGGGTTGCAAAGAGTCAGACACTACTTCATAGAGAGGAGGTGGTCTATACCTCTTGGTAAGAAGAAAAACTCTGTTCTGGCTGGGGTCGGCTGGTCCCTGTTTTGCTCCTTGCTGATTTTATCACCCGGGATGAATGGTTAGTGGAACACTTTTTAATTTATTCTTAACCCTGGCTGAGAAAAAATGGTGACTGAAGTAAAAGAATTGCTCGTCTGCCCTTTACAAAATAAAGGCGGTCCAGATGTTGCCTTGGCACTTTGCACTATTTCCATCCCTTTCTGTGCTACCTTCTGTACCCCAGGAGCTGAAAAGACCAAGATTTGCATCTCCAGACTCCCTTTCCTGCAGAGGTTTGGATTTAATTTAAATAATGATAATGAGATGTATTCATGTGACATTTAGAAGGTAAAGGAAAGTTCCTCCGGCGTCAGTGGCAGGTGTGTGAACTTGAGCAAATGTGGGTTTTACAGTTGTCTACTCTACTTCCTTGCTAGTCTCACCAGGACCTCTATTACCCTCACCAGAACTGTACGCAGCTGTGACTTTTAGCAGTGGTTTCGTGCAGTTTTTAGACCATTGGGTAGCAGCAGGATCCTGCTGATCCTTTGCACCAAAACTTCACCAAAATCCTGAAGGCTAGTTTAGCATCTATACGCCAATAAAAATTAACAAAATATACCGAAGGCTCGTGGTCCCCACCTCTCCTGCAATTTCTACTCCCAGCTCTTCCAGTGGTTTTGAAAACATCTACTTCAATGTACTAATCCTTTTCTGTTTGAAACACACAGAGTTGTTTCTGTTTTTCTAATTGTGAAAGTGAAGTCGCTCAGTCGTGTTCGACTCTTTGTGACTCCGTGGACTGTAGCCCACCAGGCTCCTCCGTCCATGGGATTCTCCAGGCGTGAATACTGGAGTGGGTTGCCATTTCCTTCTCCAGGGGACCTTCTCAACCCAGGGATCAAACCCAGGTCTCCCACGTTGCAGGCAGACGCTTTAACCTCTGAGCCATCAGGGAAGCCCCTTTTCTAATTGTACTCTGATGTAAAAAGTTGTAATTAGTGTTCATGTCTGAAGTTCATATGGTAGGACCAATTCATATCTCTGATAGTAAAGAAAATAGGAAACTACAAAGTAAGCTGTAAAACAGAAGAATGAATCACGTTTTTACTTAAAAAGGAAAAAGTACAGAAAAGTCCTAACTGTCAACATTTTTGCCTTTTTTAAAGTTAAATCTGTTTTAATTTTCATCATCCTCCCAATATCATTCTACATTCCCTTCTCCCTCAGAGCAGCCACTCTATTGAGTTTTCGTTTATGTACTTCCAACTCATATTTTATGTGTAGTAATATTTTATGTGGTTTTAGAAATAGCATTACATGTATGTGTTCTCCATGTTGCATTTTTTTTTAAAAATATCAGCCTCATATTTAGTGTCTGCTTTTAAGTCTTATTGATTTATTTTACCTTTGGCTGTGCTGGGTCTTCATGGCTGCCCCCGAGCTTTCTCTAGTTGTGGCGAGCAGTAGCTTCTCTTGTTGTGGAGCACAGGCTCTGGGCACACAGGCTATAGCAACTGTGGCATGAGGGCTCAATAGTTGTGGCACACTGCTGTAGTTGCTCTGGGCATGTGAGATCTTCCCTAACCTGGGATCAGAACCCTTGTCCCCTCCTGTAGCAGACAGATTCTTGACCACTTGGCTGCCAGGGAAGCCCCAACGTTACATTTTTGAAGTTGATCCAGGTTCAGTTGTTTTGACTGCTTCCCAATGTTTCCTGGTTGATTATACCTTATTGTATTAATATGTTCCCCTACTGATGGGCATTTAGTTCTTTTCCAGTTGTTATGGTGAAAGAGAAAGTGTTAGTTGCTCGCTCATGTCTGACTCTTTGTGACCTCATGGACTGTGGTCCACCAGGCTCTTTTGTCCATGGAATTCTCGAGGCAAGAACACTGGGAGTGGACAGCCATTCCCTTCTCCAGAGGATCTTCCTGACCCAGGGATCAAACCTGGGTCTCCTGCATTGCAGGCAGATTCTTTCCCATCTGAGCCACTATTTTCTTGTAAGATACTTACTTTACAGTGATATAGTCCATATACCCCAAAAGCAGAAAAGTCTGATTTTAAATGATCAAACAAAACAGATAGTTTAGATGAACAGGATTTTCTCCAATTCTTCATCCTTCTTACTCTATGAAGTCATGGAGACAGAAAGGAATCATCGGGGTTTATAAGTACTTGTGCATGCTAAGTCACTTCAGTTGTGTCCGACTCTGCAACGCTATGGACTGTAGCCCATCAGGCTTCTCTGTCCATGGGATTCTTGAGGCAAGAATATTGGCGTGAGTTGCCTTTTCCTCCTTCAGGGGATCTTCCCAACCCAGGGATTGAACTCTTACATCTTCGGCACTGGCAGGTGGGTTCTTTACTACAAGTGCCACCACTTGTGAATCACTGGTTTTTAAACTGTACATTGCAGTATTTGCTATACAGTATCTTTTGCACACATCAGTAAAGTAGCCATATGAAACTCCTTGACTCATGTGGAGACTGCTCATCTCTACTTTTTTTTTAGGTATGTCAATGTCAATTTCTTGGTCCCTGACAAATTCGCTGGCAGTGCAGAAATCAGTGTCGGAGCATAGACTCTAGTAAGTATGACAGTTATGATTAGTAATTGTCCGGTGTAGTCCTTAACAAGTGTTTAGTCACTCACTTGAAGGCATACTTCATGCAAAGATATGTTTTGCAGCAGTACAAATCCAAGAGGGTTGAAATGAATCATAGCAGTTGATCAGTCTATGGTGATGATGAGTCACTGGAACCAAAATGTTTTGCAAAGTGCTTCTTGGCAAATGACCAAATGCTCTGGCTTGAACTACTGAGACATCACACTTTGGAAAGTAGGAAGAAAATTGTCATGTCTTCCTATCTCCATGGAACATGTTTGTCAGAGGAATATTTTCATTTTTGTATATACTACTTCTTTGTCTTAGAACATCCACTCAAATACTACCACTCTGACTTGCAAATTGGAGAAGGCAATGGCAACCCACTCCAGTACTCTTGCCTGGAAAGTACCATGGACGGAGGAGCCTGGTGGGCTGCAGTCCATGGGGTCATGAAGAGTCGGACATGACTGAGCGACTTCATATTCGCTTTTCACTTTCATGAATTGGAGAAGGAAATGGCAACCCACTCCAGTGTTCTTGCCTGGAGAATCCCAGGGACAGAGGAGCCTGGTGGGCTGCCGTCTATGGGGTTGCACAGAGCCGGACATGACTGAAGTGACTTAGCAGCAGCAGCAGCAGCAGACTTGCAAATTTCTATTACTGATCTTTCAAAACCCATCTCAAACCTGAAGCGTGTCTTGAGACTCAATTACTTACTCGCATCACAGAGCCTCACAGCTGTTGGTCTCTATTGTTTTTAGACCATACTTTGTCCACCTGATGCAAAGAACTGAAGCATTTGAAAAGACCCTGATGCTGGGAAAGATTGAAGGCTGGAGGAGAAGGGGATGACAGAGGATGAGATGGTTGGATGGCATCACCAACTCAATGAACATGATTTGAATACACTCCGGGAGTTGGTGATGGACAGGGAGGCCTAGGGTGCTGCAGTCAATGGGGCCGCAAAGAGTCAGACACGACTGAGCAACTGAACTGAACCATGTGATATGGTGATTTACCTGCCTTTGTATCTTTTTCACTATTCTTCAGAGGCAGAGATCAAGTTTTGGTTGTCCTTATGCACTTAGCACAAGACACATAGCAGCTCTCAATTCACTTTGTTTCTTTGTTAAGTGGGTATATTTCTGTTTATGTAGGCACCATGAACTGCTAATAATTATAACAGTAATAGTTAACATTTACCAAACACTTCTTACTCTAGGAGTTTAATTATTTCAAGTTTTATGTTAATTTCTTTAATCCATTTGGAATTAATTTTGTATATTAATATAAGGGTTTATGACAGTGGTCCAGTTTCATCCGTTTGCATGTGGCTGTCCAGTTTTCCCAACAGCATTCATTGAAGATACTGTACTTTTTCCATTGAATATTCTTGGAACCCTTGTTGTAAATTAATACATGGGTTTATTTCTGGGCTCTCTATTCTGTTCCATTGATCTGTGTGTCTGTTTTTATGTCAATACCATACTGTTTTGGTTACTGTTGCTAAGTCGCTTCAGTCATGTCTGACTGTGCAATCCCATAGACGGCAGCCCACCAGGCTTCCCCGTCCCTAGGATTCTCCAGGCAAGAACACTGGAGTGGATTGCCATTTCCTTCTCCAGTGCGTGAAAGTGAAAAGTGAAAGGGAAGTCGCTCAGTCCTGTCCAACTCCTCGCGACCCCATGGACTGTAGCCCACCAGGCTCCTCCATCCATGGGATTTTCCAGGCAAGAGTACTGGAGTGGGGTGCCATTGCCTTCTCCGCCTGCTTACTAGAACTTTGTAATTACAGTTTGAAATCAGGTAGCGTGATGCCTTCAGTTTTGTTCTTTCAAGTGTTTCTTATGTGCTAGGCACTTTTTCCTATGTAAAATTATTTATTCTGTTCAATTAAAATTAGATTTTCTTCCTAACATAATATAGAGGCAATATAGCAGAGTGTCTAAGCATGCAGCCTCAGATGCAAGAATGCATGCATGCTAAGTCACTTCAGTCATGTCCAACTCTGTCTGGTGGACTGTAGCCCACCAGGCTCCTCTGTCTGTGGGATTCTCCAGGCAATAATACTGAAGTGGGTTGCCATTCCCTTTTCCAGGGCATCTTCCTGACCCAGGGATCGAACTTGTATCTCTTATGGCTCCTGCATTGGCAGGTGGGTTCTTTGCCACTAACACGACTTGGTACTTGTGTCTGACTCTTTGTACACACACACACACACACACACACACACACACACACACACACACACACACAGAGTCTTAAGTGCTTTAGTTGTATTAACTCATTTAATTCTTCAATATGATTCAGGAGGCAAGAACTGTAATCTCTTTTGCAGATAAGGATGCTGAAGCAGAGAGAGATTAAGAAACTTGTCCTGGTAGTAGTTAGGAATTACACTCAAGCATTCCTGCATCCAAGGCTGCATGCTTAGACACTGTGCTATATTGCCTCTATGTTATGTTAGGAAGAAAATCTAATTTTAATGAAACAGAATAAATAATTTTACATAGGAAAATAAAAATTGCCATTATCACAAGAAAATGTTTCAGGATGAATTTGAAGACTGTACTTGAATGAGATAGAACTGTACATATTTGCCTGGAGGAAAGTCTCTGATATATTATAATTGAGAAAACCAGACTTTAGAATAACTGAATGTTATGGTTCCTTGTGAATAAGAAGAAAATAATAGCAGGCTCATACAAGTTGAACCCTTTTTCTCCACATGTTTTTCCAGCTTACAAAACGTGTACACATAGGCTGGGCTGTAAATATCAGTTATGACTCAGGAGGGGTTTAAGTAGGGAAGTAAGCTTATTAATTTTCCTTTGTTGCATTATTTCATGCTTTCAGTGGGAAGCATGTCACTCTCTTAATATCTGAAGATGAATTTAATAAGGAAAAATTATTGAAGATGAATGCAATAAAGTTGTAGTGAGAAATTCCAGAGACGGTGACTTGCCAAATCACACCTGGTAGGCAAAGTTGACTTAGTTCAGAGCAGTTTCCATGGAACCCTCATATTAGGAGTGGCAGTTTCATTCTTCAGGATTGTGGAAAAGGAGGAAAGTGTGGGCTAAGGCTGGCGGGTCAGGCCTAGTGGCAGACACTATACCCATTTCTGCATCTCCCCCAGCTGTCCCTCAGGCCTGGGCAGCTTTCTCAAGATGAAACCCTGGCCACTTGCCGTCACCTGCTATCTCAGCCTGTTGTGGGTGAGGGTCCCCTAGGCATCCTTTGCTGACGGAGTGTCTCACACGGGCTCTGGCTCCTGCTGCCTCTTCCAGATTCCAGGGAAGTACTTCCTATGGGTCAGGATCTGGCTTCCCCAGCAGCTACCCCAACAGGATAGAAGCAGCTTGGAAATATAGATATTATTTTCCTGGGCTCCAAAATCATTGTGGATGGTGATTGCAACCATGAAATAAAAAACGTGCTTTTTCCTTGGAGGAAAAGCTATGACAAACCTAGAGAGCATATTAAAAAGCAGAGACTTCCCTTTACCCACAAAGGTCTGTCTAGTCAAAACTGTCAAAACTATGGTTTTTCCAGTTGTCATGTATGGATGTAAGAGCTGGATCATGAAGAAGACTGTGCACCAAAAAACTGATGCTTTCAAACTGCGGTGTTGGAGAAGACTCTTGAGAGTCATTTGGACTGCAAGGAGATCAAACCAGTCAATCCTAGGAGGAAATGCACCCTGAATATTCACTGGAAGGACTGTAAAGCTCTAATACTTTGGCCACCTGATTCAAAAAGCCTCATTGGAAAAGACCCTGATGCTGGGAAAGATTGAGGGCAGGCAGAGGAGAAGGGGGTGACAGAGGATGAGATAGTTGGTGGCATCACCAACTCAATGGACATGAGTTCGAGCAAACTCTGGGAGTTGGTGAAGGACAGGGAAGCCTGGCCTGCTGCAATTCATGGGGTCACAAAGAGTCAGACACGGCTGAGTGACTGAGCAACAATAGGGGGTTGTGCTGCTCCATGCAGCTTACTCGGACAGGAAACAGAAGAGGGCCCGAGCATAAATCCTCCTCTCATCCTTCACTTAATCTGCTCTTCTGAGGTTCAGTAGTTCCAGTGGCCTTTTCAGAAATGTGCAGCAAAGCAAGGTTCTCTTGTGGGGCTGTGGCCAGCTCTCCACCACACTGCCTCGTGTTTGCTTTCTGTCTTGCACTGTCTCCTATCCCCCTCTGCCCTCAGACTCTTGCTGTCCTGGGAGCAGGAGTGGTCACATGTAAACTGTACACAGGCTCTGTTTCCCAGGGGACTGGAGCCAAGATGTGGCGGGACAGCCTGGCTTAGAAGCTTTGACGCCTGATGTTATAAATAGTCCTCTGTACTGAAAATTGGGAGGCACTGTTTGAGTACCTGACTTGTGGACTTTGGAAAGGATTTTTAAGAAATTGCTTTTGGTTTGATACAAGGAAATATAGGTTAGACACAATTATTCAGGAAAAATAACTTTTCTCTAAATTATATAGAAAGAAATTGGGATTTTTTTTGTGAAGCAAATTATGTGAATGAATTTGTATACCTTGATGCTTTTATTTTAAGGATTTATAGATTTTATTGATTTCTGTCTTCATTAATAGTGTATGTCTTTTGAATTAACATCCTGTTGAGCACAAGTAAAAAATGCCAGTTTTATCCAATAAATGTTGACATTTTTGACCACAATTAAATATATAGTTAAAATAAAATAAATCTAAATAAAAAATAATGTGTACTTATTAGAAATTTGATAAATACAATACTGTATAAAAACTAAGAATCAGTTATAATCCTACATTCAAATACAGCATGCTAACATTTTGGTATACGTCTACCCATGTTTCCTGTAGGTAGGATATGTGTATATTTTGCATATATAGTTTTATTTATTTATCTTATGTCGATATGTATAATATGGCAATATATGTACCAAATAAACATGTAGAATATTTCTTCAGTTCAGTTCAGTTCAGTTGCTCAGTCATGTCTGACTCTTTGCGACCCCATGAATTGCAGCACGCCAGGCCTCCCTGTCTATCACCAACTCCTGGAGTTCACTCAAACTCACGTCCATCGAGTCCATGATGACATCCAGCCATCTCATCCTCTATCGTCCCCTTTTCCTCCTGCCCCCAATCCCTTCCAGCATCAGAGTTTTTTCCAATGAGTCAATGCTTCACATGAGGTGGCCAAAGTACTGGAATTTCAGTTTTAGCATCATTCCTTCCAAAGAACACCCAGGACTGATCTCCTTTAGAACGGATGGGTTGGATCTCCTTGCAGTCCATGGGACTCTCAAGAGTCTTCTCCAACACCACAGTTCAAACGCATCAATTCTTCGGCACTGAGCCAACTCTCACATCCATACATGACTACTGGGAAAACCATAGCCTTGACTAGATGGACCTTATATTAGTATTTGTATATATTTTACAAAACCCCAAAATTTCGTATATGATTTGGAGTATTATTGTTCAACTTAATATATTTTATTTCCTAAGATCTCAAACTTTTAAAAATGTACATTTTAATGAAGACATTTGATATTTCATTGTATGAACAGGTCAGAGCTTATACTGGTTAAATACTTTGTTGTTGGACATTTGAAATGTTTTAGGTAGAAGTACTTGTATAATTTTCCTTTTTTCTTTACAAGAATGTTATGTACTTTAGAAGGATAGAAAAAGCTTGGAGGGATGTTCTGTGTACCAGCCTTCAATCATCACTGTAAGCTGGACTGAGACAGTAAAATTATATGAAGGATTTATTCCATTCTATCTTTTTTTGTTTCTCTTCTTGCTCAGTTGCCCAAAACCTTCAGCTCCCTTCTCTCTCCGCTTATTGCCAGAACCAGTTATCAAGACCTCATCCATCTGGTTTTAATAACAACAACAACAATAATAGCAGCAACAGCTGGGCTTATAGTGCTGTGTACCAGATTCTAGTCTAAGCATTACATTTATTTTAACTCCTTTAATTCTCACAGAAACTTCTAATGTAGACACTCTTACTATCCCCAAGTTATAGGTGAAATCAGGGAGGAATCAGAAAGGTTAAGTTAATTATTCAAATTCACTTAGAGTTAGTAAGTGGTGGAGATAGCATTTGAGTCCAGGCAAGCCAAGCTTCCCAGGTGGCTCAGTGTAAAGAATCCTCCTGCCAATGCAAGTGACCTGGGTTCGATCCCTGGGTCAGGAAGATCCCCTGGAGTAGGAAATGGCAACCCATTCCAATATTCTTCCCCGGAAAATTCCATGGACAGAGGAACCTGGAGGGTCTCAGTATATGAAGTCTGAGACACGACTGAGAGCTTAACATGCATGCACAGCCAGGGTTTGGAGCCTGAAATCTAACTAACCACTATGTGATAACAGATGACTCAGAGTAAACATGCTGAAGAAGTTTCATTCTGAGTTCTAATTTCCATCACTCGAAAGGGCTGCCCGGAGTGATGTGTTGAGAAGGCTTCTGGGGCTGTGTCTGGGTTTAGAGGGGAAAAGGGCCATGATATATGAACAATGGCTCCTTTCTATGAAAGGAAAGAGTGATTGCCTATTTCCCATCTTTGCCTTACGGTTTTTAGTTATGATAGAATTATTTCCTTTCAAAGGAATAAAATTCTAGAGATAAAAATTCTGTACGTAGAATAGAGTTTACTTATACTTGTTGCTTCCCCTTCTGCAGGAGGGAGATGAGAGAGCAGAGGTTAGGGTGATTTCAGTCTTCTGAATTCACACTTTTGGTCTACCACCTTCCTAGCGCTGATATGCTCCCTCTCTGTTCAGATGAGTCATTTGAAGAACTCTCTCTCTTTATATTTGTTTAAAAAATTACTTCTTTCATCCTGTCTGTCCTCGCTTTGAATAAAAACAGAAGTCAGTGGAAAGCACAAAGAATTTGGAGATAAGAGAGAAGGCTAGGGGGAAGGCTAGGGAGTTGGGGATGGACATGTACACACTTAAAATGGATAACCACCAAGGACCTACTACATAGCACAGGGAACTCTGCTCGATATTCTGTGGCAGCATGGATGGAAGGGGAGTCTGGGGGAGAATGGATACATGCGTATGTATGGCTGAGTTGCTCTGCTGTACACCTAAAGCTATCACAGCATTGTTAATGAGCTATACTCCAATATAAAGTAAAATATTTTAAAAGTATCCTTCTGAATATAATCTCTCTTACCCCTAAAAAAAGGAATTTGAAGACAGAGTTATGGGCTTATTTTTCTTGCTCCCATCGAATTAACTGTTTCCTTGTGTAGTATTTACTAAACCCTCTTTAGCCTCTCCTTTCTCATCTGTAAAATAATTCTTACTTAAATTGTTGTGAAGATTAAGTCAGATCCTTGTATAGGAAGTACCTTATAGACAAACAATGAATGCTATTCCTTCTATCAGTCTCTCGTATTCATCAATACATTGCATCCTTTTATATTTTTTTCTCTTTATTTCTGACAGAGGCCATTTACTAAAATGTTTACTAGCTTAAAATTTTAGTTTTCTTGCTTTTTAGCTATATAGAAACATCCTTATCAAGCTTCAGGTATGGATGTTTCAGAAATTAACCCTCAGATAAAGACCTGACTAGTCCTTGGTGTCTACATAAAACTGTATAATGGGTTATCTTAGTGCTTGCTTGTTCAAGAATTATATTTTAAGAATTATGGAATGCCTGCTCTCTCTTATGTTGCTAGTGCCACCACTTTCCAGATTGCTCAAGGCAGAAATGTAAGGGTCATCACATCCATCTGCTTTATTACTGCTTATTTAGTTTTGGTTGCGCTGGGTGGTCTTTGCTGCACGTGGGCTCTCTCTAGTTGTGGCGCTCGGGCTTCTCATTGCAGTGGCTTCTCTTGCTGCAGTGCATGGGCTCCAGGGCATGCAGGCTGCAGTAGCTGTGGCGTTTGTGCTCAGTAGTTGCAGCTCCTGGGCTCTAGAGCACAGGTTTATTAGTTGTGGCAAATGGAGCTAGTTGCTTCGAGGCATGTGGGATCTTCCCATTCCAAGGATCACACCGATGTCCTCTACATTGCAAGGCACATTCTTAAGCACCAGCGAAGCCCTTCATCTGCTCTTGTCTGGGATGATTGCCACTGCTCACTAATCTCTCCTTCAGCAGTATCCGATCTGATGGTAATCCCGTCTGGGCAGGAGACAGTTCGGACACCTTTAAAAAGCACTCCTTGAAGGGCTCACTTTTGGCTGCCATCTTGGAACTTGACTTTGGAATGCTCCCTACACTGATAAGGCTGTTTTGCCCACCTGGGCTCTGACCCTGCTGCACCAGCTTGCTTAGATTAACTGTACAGACGGTGTATCCATGGTGAACACCTGCTTTCCTACTGGGAGTCTGGAATTTTGGTAGTTGTGGCTTGTCACTCAGGCAGAGAGTGCCAACATGACCAGCTTCCAGTGAAAACCCTGGACTTTGAGTCATAAGCCAGTTTGGCTGGGAAGAAACACTGATTTCTGTTTAAGTGTTCTGTGTGACCCTCCCAACTCTCCCCTCTTCAGCCCCAAAGGGAGAACTTTGGAAGCCTGTGTCTGAATTCCTCCAGACTCCACCTTCTGTGTCTTTTCCCCTTGCTGGGCCTGCTGTGTATTATTGTGCTATAATAAGTGATAGCTATGATTACACCGCCTCTATAGTAATGAGCCCTTCTCCATGTGGGTGGTCCTGGGACACCGGAAATACCATCCATTGTATTTTTCATGGCTTAAAAGTTTTGAGTCTTTTTCGTGCCATCCACATCTCCTTTTAACAAGCTAAATCTTTTCTCTACCTTCTTGAACATTTGGAATATATTTATTATAAATGTTTCAATGTTCATGTCTGCAAATTTTATCATCTGTGTCATTTCTGGGACTCTTTCCCTTGAATGATTGTTTTTTTCCTCCTCATCAGGGGCTGTATTTTCCTGCCTTTTGGCATACTTATTAGGTTTTTATTGGATGCCGGATATGGCAAATTTTTCTTGTTGCTTATTGGATATTGCAGTACTAATTTAAATATTCTTAAACATTCCCCCTTGCAGTTAGGTTGCTTGAAAATAGTTTTGAGGATCCTTTTGAGCCCTGTTAGGCAGGACCAGAGCAGCCTTTAGGCTCATTACTAGGTGCTACTCTTCTGCTGTCTTCTCTGGAGGATGCCTTGCATATTAGGGCATTTTTCCACTCTGGCTGGTGGGAACACAAAGTCCTTCTAGTCCTGTGTGAATCCCAGGGACGGTCCTGCCAGTTTCTTGAGGTGGTCCTTTCCTTTTGTAAAATTTTACTGATTTCTTTATGGCTCTGCTGGGTCTTCGTTGCTGCACAGGCTTTTCTCTAGTTTTGAGTGATGGCTTCTCTTGCAGTGGCCTCTCTTGTTATGGTGCAGGGGCTCCAAAGCACGCAGGCCTCAGTAGTTGTGGCACATGGGCTTAGTTGCTCTGGAGCCTAAGGGATCCTCCAACATAGGAATTGAACCTGGGTCTCCCGCATCTCAGGAGATTCTTAACCATCTGAGCCACCAGGGAAGCCCCTGTGTTGATATAAGGCTTTATAATTTATGTCCGTATATAGTCCTAACGTTTTTTATTCTCCCAAGTCATTACTTAGGTTTAATATAAAGCAAACAAAATTCCCAAGAATCTTACAAAAGAAGAAAAAAGCAAAACAAGCATTTGGGGATTTGAGAGAAGAGCTTTGCTTTTATGGAAGGCTTTTGATCATCACACTCTATTTCTGGCTTTAAAGAAGTGCATCCAGGCTTGCCTGATAGACTTCGTCTCTCAAGTTTTTAACCTGCTCTTCACCTGGTTGTGTATGCTGAAAGCTATCTTCACAGACTCCCCTTTGTACTCACCTTCTGTGATGGAAGGCCTAAAATTAATATTATGTTGCTACCTTGACAGCTGATAGATTGGGGAGGGCTTTGAGTGGCCTAATGCATGTCTCCATCTTCACTCCGCTCCCATAGATAATGTCTCCTAGCCAAAAAACCTTCTTTACCAAGGGACTAGGCACAGTTTCTGCTTTTTCTTGATGAGTTTTAGTTTCCTGACAGCCTGTGGGATTATTAAGCTAAACAAACCAATTGCATCCTCCTGTGGGAACCGCGGGGCTCCCTGTCCTCTTGATATTGCAAAGCCCCTGGTGGTGGTTCACTGTGTCCCTGACCGCAACATCCATGTGGCCTGTGTGGGTACTATCTTCTCTCCTTGAGCTGTGAATGTAGAAAGTGAAAGTGTTAGTCACTAAGTCTTGTCCGACCCTTTGCGAACACTTGGACTGTAGCTGCCCAGGCTTCTCTGTCCTTGGAATTCTCCAGACAAGATACTAGAGTGGGTAGCCATGCTCTTCTCCAGGGGATCTTCCTGACCCAGGGATCAAACCCGGGCCTCCTGCATTGCAGGCAGAATCGTTACTGTCTGAGCTGTATGTGACTAGTAAACTGCCATTCATCCCATCTGTCTAGGGTTGGTTGTCACATGATTGGCCATCATCTCAGAACCCTGGGACAGGAATCTCTCCCTGGACAGTGGGCTGGGTGGGAGGTGACTAAAATGCTGTCTCTTTTGCCATTTACCATCCCCATGGAAAAGAAATGCAAAAGAGCAAAATGGCTGTCTGTGGAGGCCTTACAAATAGCTGTGAAAAGAAGAGAAGTGAAAAGCAAAGGAGAAAAGGAAAGATATAAGCATCTGAATGCAGAGTTCCAAAGAATAGCAAGGAGAGATCAGAAAGCCTCCTTCAGTGATCAATGCAAAGAAATAGAGGAAAACAACAGAATGGGAAAGACTAGAGATCTCTTCAAGAAAATTAGAGATACCAAGGAACATTTCATGCAAAGATGGGCTCGATAAAGGACAGAAATGGTATGGACCTAACAGAAGCAGAAGATATAAAGAAGAGGTGGCAAGAATACACAGAACTACAAAAAAGATCTTCACGACCCAGATAATCATGATGATGTGATCATTAATCTAGAGCCAGACATCTTGGAATGTGAAGTCAAGTGGGCCTTAGAAAGCATCACTACAAACAAAGCTAGTGGAGGTGATGGAATTCCAGTGGAGCTGTTTCAAATCCTGAAAGATGATGCTGTGAAAGTGCTGCACTCAATATGCCAGCAAATCTGGAACACTCAGCAGTGGCCACAGGACTGGAAAAGGTCAGTTTTCATTCCAATCCCAAAGAAAGGCAATGCCAAAGAATGCTCAAACTACCACACAATTGCACTCATCTCACATGCTAGTAAAGTAATGCTCAAAATTCTGCAATCAAGGCTTCAACAATACGTGAACCGTGAACTCCCTGATGTTCAAGCTGGTTTTAGAAAAGGCAGAGGAACCAGAGATCAAATTGCCAACATCCGCTGGATCATGGAGAAAGCAAGAGAGTTCCAGAAAAACATCTATTTCTGTTTTATTGGCTATGCCAAAGCCTTTGACTGTGTGGATCAAAATAAACTGTGGAAAATTCTGGAAGAGATGGGAATACCAGACCACCTGACCTGCCTCTTGAGAAATCTGTATGCGGGTCAGGAAGCAACAGTTAGAACTGGACATGGAACAACAGACTGGTTCCAAATAGGAAAAGGAGTGCATCAAGGCTGTATATTGTCACCCTGCTTATTTAACTTCTTTGCAGAGTACATCATGAGAAATGCTGGACTGAAAGAAGCACAAGCTGGAATCAAGATTGCCGGGAGAAATATCAAGAACCTCAGATATGCAGATGACACCACCCTTATGGCAGAAAGTGAAGAGGAACTAAGAAGCCTCTTGATGAAAGTAAAAGAGGAGAGTGAAAAAGTTGGCTTAAATCTCAACATTCAGAAAACAAAGATCATGGCATCTGGTCCCATCACTTCATGGGAAATAGATGGGAAACAGTAGAAACAGTGTCAGACTTTATTTTTCGGGGCTCCAAAATCACTGCAGATGGTGATTGCAGCCATGAAATTAAAAGACGCTTACTCCTTGGAAGAAAAGTTATGACCAACCTAGATAGTATATTCAAAAGCAGAGACATGACTTTGCTGACTAAGGTCTATCTAGTCAAGGCTAAGGTTTTTCCTGTGGTCATGCATGGATGTGAGAGTTGGACTGTGAAGAAGGCTGAGCACCGAAGAATTGATGCTTTTGAACTGTGGTGTTGGAGAAGACTCTTGAGAGTGCCTTGGACTGCAAGGAGATCCAACCAGTCCATTCTGAAGGAGATCAGCCCTGGGATTTCTTTGGAAGGAATGATGCTGAAGCTGAAACTCCAGGACTTTGGCCACCTCATGTGAAGAGTTGACTCATTGGAAAAGACTCTGATGCTGGGAGGGACTAGGGGCAGGAGGAGAAGGGGACAACCGAGGATGAGATGGCTGGATGGCATCACGGACCTGATGGAGTCTGAGTGAACTCTGGGATATGGTGATGGACAGGGAGGCCTGGTATGCTGCGATTCATGGGGTCACAAAGATTCTGACATGACTGAGCGACTGAACTGAAATTTGCCACTTGTACTGTGCCTGCTCACCTTTTGGTGCCTGTGCAGAAATGTGGGGGCTAGTGCCTCCAGGTTTACTCCATTGAACAAAGGGATGAGTCAGAGCAGGGAGGAAAGGGCAGGGAGAGAGAAGGCATTTTGATAGTGTGCTTCTTAATCCTTTGAAAACTCTGGGAGTTTAAAGACACAGGTTCCCAGAAGAGGTCAGGAGAGGGGACAAAGGAGTCAACCATGGCTTCTGCTCTGACTCAGCACTGGCCCTCCCATGTGCTGGGAGAGGGTAACAGAGCGTGGCAGAGCAGGGTGTTCTTTCTCTTTTCTTCCCTTCATCATCCTCACCCCTGATGGGAAGGGGGCTTTTAATCTGATTACATATCCCAATTATGCTATGAGAAGTGGTCAATATTAGGAAGAGAAAGGTTTGCCTGTCTAATAACCTCTTTGGTCAAGGATTCCATTGGAAAGTTGGGAAGCCAGTTACATCCCAATATGGAACCAGAAGCAATGGTTGAGTTGGCTCTGGAGATGTGGTGGATGGGAAAGACAGAGTCAGAGGCTTTGAGTGGGAAAAGAAATAGAAAAGGAAAAGATCCCAATAATTGTCTGTTCCATTGGAACTGACTTATTTCAGGATACAAATTATAATTTCCACCAAGTTTTTAAATAGAAAGAATATAATTAAATGATAAAAAGAGAAATATATGATGTAATTTATTCTTCCTGAAAATTCCTACTGTTAGATTTATTAAACTGATTAAGTTGGGGATCTAAAAGTTAATTTGAGTTAAAAGAGGAAATTTGTGGAATCTGGATATTCTTCATAGGCAGTCGACTTAAAAATCTTTCTTCTAGTTGGTGACTGGGTGTGGTTGTTTTAGTTGATAAAGATCTCTTTCCATATTGACTGAGTCAGACTGATCTCTCCTAAGAGAGTGAGACAAAGAACCCTACTAAAACGCATCAGTCTGTGAACAGCACAAATGATAGGAAGGAGACTTTTAATCTGATTGCATATCCAAGTTAAGCTGTGAGAAGTGGTCAGTGCTAGGAAGAGGAAGGTTTGCCTGTCTAATAACCTCTTGGTTATTGGTTGTTGGTCAAGGATTAGACCAACAGTTAGAATAGGGCTCTATTCTAAGCACTTGTTTACACGCGTTATCTCCTTTAATGCCTCAAACAAGCCTACAATGTAGGTGCTACCACTGTGTGGCTTCGGGCAAGTTACTTGCCCTTTCTGGGTCCCATCTGTAAAATGAGTGAAACCACAACACCTGTTTCACAGAGTTGTTGTGCAGATGAAGACAGGATCAATGTAAAGCTGTCATGCATAGTCAGTTGCGTTCGACTCTTTGTGACCCTATAGCCCGCCAGCCTCCTCTGTCCATGGGATTCTCCAGGCATGAATATTGGAGTGGGTTGCCATTTCCTC
Source organism: Ovis aries (assembly GCF_016772045.2). Taxonomy (NCBI): domain Eukaryota; kingdom Metazoa; phylum Chordata; class Mammalia; order Artiodactyla; family Bovidae; genus Ovis; species Ovis aries. Next base: position 190,151,815 of record NC_056056.1, on the reverse strand, counting down.
CCAACCCAGTGATTGAATCCGCGTCTCCTGTGTCTCCTGCACTGGCAGGTGGATTCTTAACCACTGTGACACCTGCGAAGCCCCTCAACGTAAAGCACTCAGCCCAATTTCCAGAGTACATTAACCGTGCAAGTGAGCAGACTGGGCCACCCCAAAATATGCCTCTGCGGTATAAGATTATTTTGAAAAACTGCAGACACAGGAGAAACTCTGAAAACAGAGGAGAAGGGAAATTTACATTAAAATGGGGCCTGTACCAGAAAGAGAGCTACCATCAGAGCATAACAGGGCAGCCTTTGTTTAATAAACTTTCACCCTCCTTCTCTTTGAAGTCCTAGTTCCCTATGCTTTTCCTGGCTCAGGATGGTATGTAAGCCTCAATTTCTGGCCACTTTTGGTATCTCACATCTATGTAGGGCTCTTGTAAGTATATACTTAAAAATATTTTTTCTGTTGATCTGTCTTTTATTATGGAGGGTGTCAACCAAATAACGCAGGAAAGGAGAGGCAAAATGATGTCTCCCCTATAACTGCTAAAGTATCTGTTGTTTAAAAGCTATGCTATTTTTATTCCTGACTGTCCAAGGGAAGTGTTTACAGACTATGGGTGTTACACATACTTGACATTTTCAAAGCACTCAGAACATTAAACATTCCATCACTGGGCCATCATTTGAGTGCAAGCCCTGGTTAGTGCAGGAAGGAGGTGTACCATAGCCAGCCTCTCACACCACCACGTGTGTTTGCAACAGTAGCCGAGATGTGGACTTTGGAGCCAAGGTGCTTCGATTTGAATGTCAGTCCTGGCATTTAGTAGCTGTGCAACCTTGGCCATTTAGTTAACCTCAGTGCACCTCAATTTGTCATCTATAAAATGGGGAGAACAGCAGCACTGGCCTCATGGGGTTGTCATGAGGAGTAAGGAAGATGGCACACGTGAAGGGTGCTGGGCATGTAGTAAGCAGTAGTGAATGGAGCTATGACACACTGGTGAATGGCATTTGAGTAGAGGACCGCTTGATGCAGATCCTAACACAAAATGCTGTGGGCTTAGTCGCTCAGTCATGTCCAACTCTTTGTGACTCCATGGACTGTAGCCCACCAGGCTTCTCTGTCCATCGGGATTTTCCAGGCAGGAATATTGGAGTGGGTTGCCATGCCCCACCCCACCCCACCCCTGCCAGGGGATCTTCCCAACCCAGGGATGGAACTCAGGTCTCCTGCATTGCAGGCAGATTCTTTATTGTCTGAACCACCAGAGGAGCCCAAGAATACTGGAGTGGGTAGCCTATCCCTTCTCCAGGGGATCTTCCCAACCCAGGAATCAAACCGGAGTCTCCTGCATTGCAGGTGGATTCTTTACCAGCTGAGCTACCAAGGAAGCCCAATACAAAATGCCAATGAGAAATGCTGGACTGGAAGAAGCACAAGCTGGAATCAAGACTGCCGGGAGAAATCTCAGTAACCTCAGATACGCAGATGACACCACTCTTATGGCAGAAAGTGAAGAGGAACTAAAAGCCTCTTGATGAAAGTGAAAGAGGAGAGTGAAAAAGTTAAAAGCTTAAAGCTCAACATTCAGAAAACGAAGATCATGGCATCCAGTCCCATCACTTCATGGGAAATAGATGGGGAAACAGTGGAAACAGTGTCAGACTTTATTTTTGGGGGGCTCCAAAATCACTGCAGATGGTGACTGCAGCCATGAAATTAAAAGACACTTACTCCCTGGAAGAAAAGTTATGACCAACCTAGATAGAATATTCAAAAGCAGAGACATTACTTTGCCGACTAAGGTCTGTCTAGTCAAGGCAATGGTTTTTCCAGTGGTCATGTATGGATGTGAGAGTTGGACTGTGAAGAAGGCTGAGCACCGAAGAATTGATGCTTTTGAACTGTGGTGTTGGAGAAGACTCTTGAGAGTCCCTTGGACTGCAAGGAGATCCAACCAGTCCATTCTGAAGGAGATCAACCCTGGGATTTCTTTGGATGGAATGATGGTAAAGCTGAAACTCCAGTACTTTGGCCACCTCATGAGAAGAGTTGACTCATTGGAAAAGACTCTGATGCTGGGAGGGATTGGGGGCAGGAGGAGAAGGGGACGACAGAGGATGAGATGGCTGGATGGCATCACGGACTTGATGGACGTGAGTCTGAGTGAACTCCGGGAGATGGTGATGGACAGGGAGGCCTGGCGTGCTGCGATTCATGGGGTCGCAAAGAGTCGGACATGACTGAGCGACTGAACTGAACTGAACTGAATAAGGTGTTAATATGGTCTTAACCAGGAGTTCTCACCCTTGTCCTGTGGATAGTCTCTGAAAGGAATGATTTTGGATGTTTTGACAACTAACATGTATTTAGTACTATTTGCAGGACACTGTGATGAGCACTTTGCCTGATTTAATTTGATTTTATCTCCAATAATGCCATAAGATAGGTACTGTTGTTCTTTCCATTTTACAGATGAGAAAACAGAGGCCCAGAGAAGTAAAACACACATTATTCCAAGGAGTTGTCAGGACTGATGTTGAAGGGCCACATGGATGTGGTCTGGGGTACTAATCTTGACTTACCATTGCGTTCACATGCTGAAGGCTAGGTTGTGGATCAGGAAGGAGGCAGCTGTCTGGTCTGGGAGGGGCGAGAGGCACCCTAAACCTTTGCAAATTCATGTACCTGCTAACAGAGTGGGGGAAGATATGTGGTGGTGGAGGGAGCCATGGGGCACGTTCCTTATCCTTCACGAAGAAGCCACTGGCACAAGAGGCCACCTCATTGCTGGGCCTGGTAGCAGAGGAGACAGGTTCCTGGCATTCCTGTGAACTATTAAAAATGAGAGAGGGACTCAGCTGGCTTCATGTAGAGACATGCCTCTTAGGACAATACTGAGGTGAGGTGGAGATGGCTCCTTTCTGCCCAGAAATATCCATCCTGACCACCTATCTGAAAACCCGTTTCCAGAATTCCTTCTTTACAAAGGGAAGGACACAGGGAACATGTCAACTGTCTTCAGGTAACACTGATCAGTTCATCTCTTTATGTGTATTAAATGTCCTCCAGCTGAGCGAAAGAGGGAAAAAGAATAGAAAACTAAATGGTGAGTGGTTGGGGTGGGAGAAGGGGTTGGGATGGGGAAGAGAGGGGTTCTCAGGGGAAAGTTGTTTGGGCACCAAAGCCAGTTCTGCCTGTTTCCAAATTCTGTTAAGCCAGCCTTCAGCGTCATTCAGGAAGACCTCATGTGAGCCTCTGGCATGGATGCTGGATCACGCTGACCCTTGGGAGAAAGCAGAGAGGAACTTTGTCTCTTTCATCTCTAAGAACACTTTCCTTTCTATTCAGCAGCTGCCTTATTGCAACTTAAGTTCCCATCAGTCAAGTAGACATTAAGTGGCTTCTTATATAAATACTTACAGGGCTCTGACTTTGCAAAGGTCTCTGAAAAGCATTCTATTTCTTCTAAGTTCTTTGAAGTTTTCTTTTGGCTCCAGCAAGTGTGTACAGATATATACAGAGATGAAAATCGTTCCTGTGCAAATGAACTCTGCAACCACGAAGTGATATGAAAGGCAACATGCTCACAATTTCCTGCTGGAGCAGGCCCCAGAGGTCACCTCCAGGTAATATGATGGGGATGTTGCTTTTGCTGTGAATTATTGTCCACATTTAGAATAGAAACTTGTAGAATTAAAAAAAATATATTTAAGGGTTCATGATAGTCAATTTGAAGGATATGGATAAATGTGAAGAAAATAAAAATCACTTGTAATTAATTACAATACTGAGACAACTTCCACTGACAATCTTTTTTTTTTGGCCTTGCTGGGTTTTTGTTGTAGCAAAGGGCTCTTAGTTGTAGCATGTGGGCTTTCTCTACTTGCCGCACACAGACTCTAGAGTGCACAGACTCAGTAGTTGCAGTGCACAGGTTTAGTTTTTTCGCAGTAGATGGGATCTTAGTTCCCCAGCCAGGGATCTAACCCATGCCCATGCATTGGGAGTGTGGATTCTTAACCACTGGACCACCAGGGAAGTGTCTCCACTGACAGTTTCTGTTCAGAATGTATCTGTATCTCTATCTTTGTCTCTACCGATCAATAATCTGTATTGGTTTTGAGGTATTAACCAAGATAGTAAAGTATATACATTGTTGTTCAGTTGCCAAGTCATGTCCAATTCTTCATGACCCCCTGAACTGCAGCATACTAGGCTTACCTGTCCCTCACCATCTCTTGGAGTTTGCCCAAGTTCATGGCCACTGAATCGATGATGCCATCCAACCATCTCATCCTCTGTGGCCCTCTTCTCCATCTGTCTTCAATCTTTCTCAGCATCAGGGTCTTTTCCAATGAGTCAGCTGTTTGTATCAGATGGCCAAAGTACTGAAGCTTCAGCATCAGTCCTTCCAATGAGTATTCAGTGTTGATGTCCTTTAAGATTGCCTGGTTTGGTCTTGCTGTAGTACAGACAGAAAAGATGCACAAATTATAAGTGTACTTTTGTACAAATCCATGTGTTTTTACAAGCTGAACACGTGAAAGTCGCTCAGTGGTGTCTGACTCTTTGTGACTCCATGGACTGTACAGTCCATGGAATTCTCCAGGCCAGAATACTGGGGTGTGTAGCCTTTTCCTTCTCCAGGGAATCCTCCCAACCCAGGGATCAAACCCAGGTCTCCCACACTGCAGGAGGATTCTTTACCAACTGAGCTATCAGGGAAGCCCAAGCTGAACATACCTGGTGCCTAACAGACAGCTAAAGAAATGGATGTTTTCATGAACTGGTGTCCATTTGCCCTCTGCATTTACCTGTACCCCCTGAGGTCCTTTCTCTACCTCAAATAGCTGGAGTTTTCCAACTTCATGTCTTGGGAAAAGGAGGTAGATCACAGTAGATCACAGAGAAAAGGAACTTGATTTTTTGGCAGAGGTCCAAGAGGATGACAAGAGACTTAGAATATGAATCAATTTGAGCTGATTTTTCTAGCCCTAAGCCTAGATAAAAGAGTCTTGAATGGGGCAAGAAGAGAGGAGAAAGTAATCAAATTGAGCAAAGACATTGGTGGGTCTCTTAGAAGACACCTTGGTCTGAAGTGCAGAAACTGTATCAGAGAAACTGTGGGCAGAAACTTGGATCCACGTGGAAGGTTTTCAGATCCAAGAGCATCTTGCTTTCAATACAGTGAAAATGTGAACCCTCATTCAACTCAACTAAAGTAGCCCCCATGCTCCACATGTCAGCCTAGCCTCACAAGTGCTAATGTGCACATCTCAGACATATAGGTGATTCTGGTACTGATGGTCCTTGGTCCTCACTTCCAAAAACATGGGTGTAGGTTTTTGTCTAGGCCACGACCATGATTCCCAGGCTTGTCTGTGTATCCGAACCACCTATTGACCTTGTTAAATATACAGGTTCCGAGGATCCACTACTGAATTTGATCATGCCTGGGAATCTGAGTATTAACCAGCTCTCCCAGGGATTATTTTGCAATCTGGCATCTATTGGAGGATTAAATTTGAGAAATGCTCTTCCAGTGGCCTGAGGACTATACCACTTTATGAGGACAAAGATTCAGTGCAGTGGTGCCCAGTGACCCAGTGGAGCCCATTTAGAAGCAGTTGATGGGAGGGGAGCAGCTCAGGGGGTAAGCCCTTCTTTCAAGCAGACAGGACCCTTCTACCTAAATGGACTTGCATAAAAGATTCCAAGGTCAAGAAGGGTTTGCAGACCACTCTCAATTCCATAGTATCAGCCATTATCAAAAACATCTTTTGCTCTTTCATTTATTTTATCAGCAGAGGAATTTATCTGAGGGTGAGGGTACCACTGGGAAGAACTTTACAGGCCAAAATCCTCAGTCCCTGAAGAAGGGTTTTGCAGCTGTGACTCTGTTACTGTCTGCTGTCTAGCATCACGCTTGCATTTGCAGGCCTCCTGTGGCTCCTGAGAGACGCTGCCATGGATTAGCTTATGCCCTTCTGACTCGAGAGTCCTCTGGGTCTGGATTGGAGGTGTTTGGAGCTCTGTTCTCAATGATTAAAAGTATAGCGAAAGTGCAGAGAACATTTACAATAGTAATAAAAATAATAATAAAAGAGCTTTAAAAGTCAAGGCTGTAGCAGACAAATTAGTTTGTGAACCTCCTCAGATGAGCTAATTTAAAGTGAGTGCTCCAAGTATAATAACCTGCTAGGGTAATGGATGAGCCATTATCAGTCATATCTAGAATATGTACTGCTGAAGCCATGCCAGTGACCTGGCAGATCTTTTGGTTTAGGACTGCGGCTCAGTTACTAATAGATGAAAGTACAAGGGAAACTCCCTGTCTGCCACTGGGGGCAAATGTAAAAAAAAAAAAAATGCAAAAGAACTATAATGGAAAGAAACCTAGAATTTTGAGTGTCCCCCAAATAATTCAAATATGATCCTGGAGAAGGAATGCATAGGACTGGTGATTTCCATTCAAAAATGGAACTATCAAGGAGAAACAAAGGTAGAGAAGAGGTGATCCTCATGTCACTCAAAATCCTGATGCTGGCTGGAGGGTAAGAGAGCGAGTGTTCTAACTTCTTTGCTGGATTTGGGAAGCAAGGATGGGAATATCAAATCAGATGGTGATTATTTCAATTTGCTTTTATCAAAGTAAACTTCGTATTGAAGTATATCTTGTTGTCATGTCATGTCATGTCTTCTTGACCCCATGGACTGCAGCACGCCAAGCTTCCCTGTCCTTCACCATCTGCCAGAGCTCTCTCAAACTCATGTTCATTGAGTCAGTGATGTCATCCAACCATCTCCTCTGTCGTCCCCTTCTCCTTCTGCCTTCAATCTTTCTTTTCCAATGAGTTGGCTCTTCACATCAGATGGCCAAAGTATTGGAGCTTCAGCTTCAGCATCAGTCCTTCCAATGAATATTCTGGGTTGATTTCCTTTAGGATTGACTGGTTTGATCTCCTTGCAGTCCAAGGGACTCTCAAGAGTCTTTTCCAGCCCCACAATTCAAAAACATCAGTTCTTTGGTGCTTAGCCTTCTTTATGTTCCAACTGTCACATCCATACATGACCACTAGAAAAACCATAGCTTTGACTAGATGGATCTTTGTTGGCAAAGTAATGTCTCTGCTTGTAATATGCTGTCTATGTTTGTTATAGCTGTTCTTCCAAGGAGTAAGTGCCTTTTAACTTGATGGCTGCAGTCACCATCTGAAGTGATTTTATTTTACATACATAAATGTAAAAGCTCATAAATTTATAGTTAGTTCAGCTTTACAAAGTGAACTTAGCCTTTATATAAAGTGTGTGTTCTAGATGAAGAGATAGAACATTAGCAGTTTCACTGATACTCCATCCTACTTTCTCCCAATCACTGGCTCCCGCAGAGGAAACCACTATCCTAACTACTAACTTGGGTGATTAGTTTTCCTTTCTTTTGAACTTTCTGTAAATGGGCTCATATACTCTATATTCTTTTGTATCTGGCTTCTTTGGGGTTTCCCTGGTGGCTCAAACAGTAAAGAATCTACCTGCAATGCAGGAGACCCAGTTTCATCCCTGGGTCAGGAAGATCTCCTGGAGAAGAGAATGGCAACCCAGTCCAGTATTCTTGCCTGGAGAATTCCGTGAACAGAGGAGCCTGGCGGGCTATAGTCTGCAGGGTCTCAAAGAGTCAGACTCGACTGAACAACTGACTTCCTTTTCTTCTGCACTGCACTCGTTTGTGAGTTCATCTGCATTGTTTCTGTAGCTGCTCATGTTTATTACTGTGTCGTGCATGTTTCATCCTGTGAACATACTACAGATTCTCTGTTCTGCTGTCAGACCATTTACGTTACTTTCAATTCTTTGCTGTTACAAACAGTGCCTCTGTGAATTATTTGGGTGCTTTAAAAATACTTTTATCTTTTATATTATTACAAAAAATTCAACTCCTTTTATTTCAGAAGAACGAAATAGTCTCTGAGAACTAAGAGTTACACTTCAGCACTACCATGTTCTTTTCAAATAGCAATAAAATATGAGTATACATATTATCCATGGTACTCATTGGAATCTTCTCTTTTACTTTTTGAAGAAAAAGAAAAGTTTGGGAGAAAACTGTGAACACATGATTGAAAGACTGAGACAGTGTTAAATATCAAGAAATCAACATTTATGGATGAGGTTCCTTTGATTGCCTGGAGAAGGAAATGGCAACCCTCTCTAGTATTCTTGCAGGGAAAATCCCCCGGACAGAAGAGCCAGGTGGGCTACAGTCCATGGGGTTGCAAAGAGTTGGACATGAGCACGCACACATCCATGCTCCTTTGTTTGAGAAGAGAGCTTTATTTATTTAAAATTTTTTATTGTTAGTTTCAGGTATACAGGAAAGTGATTCAGTTATTCATATGCATAAAATGTATATATATTCTTTTTTATATTCTCTTCCATTATAGGTTATTACAAGATACTAAGTATAGTTCCCTGAGCTATACAGTAGGTCCTTGTTGGTTATCTCTTTTATATATAGTAGTATGTACATTTTAATCCCAAATTCCTAATGTATCCATCTCCTCCTTCCCCTTTGGTAATCATAAGTTTGTTTTCTATGTCTGTGAGTCTATTTCTGTTTTGTAAATAAATTCACTTGTATCCTTTTTTTCTAGATTCCACATATAAGTGTTTTCATATGACATTTGTCTTTGCCTGGCTTACTTCACTTAGTATGAAGATCTCTAGGTCCATTCATGTTGCTGCAAATGGCATTATTTCATTCTTTTTATGGCTGAGTAATATTCCGTTACATATAGGTACCACATCTTCTTTATCCAATCATCTGTCAATGGACACTTAGGTTGAGAAGAGAAATCCATAATGTAGTTTTCTGTATTTCCTTATAGTCCATAATCTTTTTATGATAGAACATCCTTAAACCAATTCATGATATCTTATAAACTTCAATGAGAGGTTCAAGTTAAAACTGTTGTTTACCCATGCATGTGTTCTAATTCTGGTGTTGTCCTGGGGGAGGCATGGTGGGTGGGGTGGATGGGTACTATCTCACTGATGTTCTCTCTGCATTTTCTGAAACATCCATGTTATTTCCTGTTGTTGTTTAGTTGCTCAGTTGTGTCCGACTCTTGCCACCCCATGGACGGCAGCATGCCAGGTTTCCCTGTCCTTTACTATCTCCTGGAGTTAGCTCAAATTCATGTCCGTTGACAGTGATGCCATCCAACCATCTCATCCTCTGTCACCCCCTTCTCCTCCTGCCCTCAATCCTTCCCAGCATGAAGGTCTTTTCCAATGAGTTGGCTCTTCGCATCAGGCGGCCAACTGGAGCTTCAGTTTGGATCAAGTTTAGTTCCACATGACAAAATAACAATTTGAAACAAGACAAAATAACAGGGACTTAAATTCGATATGGTTTATTTCTGTCTTCAGCAGTCCTAGTTCATCAGGATCCAAGATTTTGTTTCCCTTATCTGTCATCCTAAGCGCATGACTTCCATTCTTATGCTCACTCCATGATTCAGTATGGTTGCTAGTGATCCAGCTGAGAGCATGACTATGTTTATAATATAGAAGCAGGAGAGAAGGAAGAGAAGAGAAGGTAAGGAGGGGACACAGTGGGGGCAGGGGGAGAAAGAAGGAGAAGGAAGGCATGCCCTCTGTCTAGAAATAGTTCCTGAAAGTCACAAGCACTTCTGTTATATTCTCAAAGCCAGAATGTCATTGGGAAGTACCACCCTTTAGATGGTCATATTGCTGCCTCATATAAATTGGGGCTGTGATAAGGAAGAGGAGAAAAAAGGATGTTGGGTAGAGGTAGGCATTTAAAGTGTTTGCCACACCTTTCAAGATCTTAGGCAAATGCTGGGTTTGCTGAAAGGTGGTACAGCAATGTGGTAGATAGCAGAGGAGGGCATGGGGGACCCTAAAGACAAAACTGCAGCCCAGGAAGGCTGGCATCAGACCTGCCTGATTCAGCATAGGTAACTCTAGCTTCCTCTCTTGGGAGTACTTTATTTAGCAGCATGTTTTTGCAAAATGTAAAAGATGAATAAAGGAAAAATAAGTCCTTGACATTCATTAAGAGCATGAAGAGAAAGTGTGATTGGTTTGTTGGCTCATTTTATTTTTGCTGGAGAGGCAAAGAAAGGAAGATGACAGAGCCTCCTCTGGTGATCTTCACGGATAAAGGAAAGAAAGTCTGGTAAAGTTCTTTTAAGTGTGGTCCTGCCTGAAAGTAGGAGGACAAACTGATTACATTTTAATAGATTAAAAAAAAAAACCTAGTAATAAAAAATGAGCAAAAGTGTAAATAGCTCTTACTGGATTTACTTTATATTTGCATGTGTGCGTGCATGCTCAGTCATATCTGACTCTTTGCAATCCCATAGGCTCCGTGGGATGTTCCAGATAAGAATACTGGAGTGGGTTGCCAAGCCCTCCTCCAGGGGATCTTCCCGACCCAGGGATTGAACCCACGTCTCATGTCTCCTGCATTGGCAAGCGGGTTCTATACCAGTGAGCCACCTGGGAAGCCTCCCACTTTATACTTACCAAATGACTATTCTTTAACTATGAGATAGTTAATGACTCTAACTATTACAGCATATAGCATTCTCACATTATTAAAACTTTTAAAACAACTTCAGAACATTCACATATTTTTGAAAGACAGTGCTCAGTTTCTGAGCCTTCTTTGTAAAGTAACTTGGGTTCTGTGTTACTTATTCTCTGAATCTCTTTGGTGTGTTTGTAATAATAGTAACAGCAACAACAACAGTAATAAATGATGGGACTTCTTTGGTGGTCCAGTGGTTGAGAATCTGCCTGCCAATGCAGGGGGCACAGGTTTGATCTCTGGTCTGGGAAGATCCCACATTCTGTAGGACAGGTAAGCCCATGTGCCACAGCTACTGAAGCCTGTGTGCCTCGAGCCTGGGCTCAGCAACGAGAAGCCACTGCAATGAGAAGGCCACACACCAATGCTAGAGAGCAGCCCCATTCGCCCCAGCTAGAGCAAGCTGGTATGCAGCAGTGAGAACCTGGTGATAATAAATCCCTGCTCGTTTAATATTATCATTTAAACAAAATGGGCATGCAGGCTACGAGTAATCTCAAAAATCAGGACAGATAATTACTCACCCAGCTTGTGGTTAGGCAGAATCCCATTCCATATCCCACTGAATTTTTAATGAAATGCAGCATAGTTATGAGGGAAGATACTCACTTCAGTGAAAACTGGCTAACCAGTTGCACGTGCTCTCCTTTTGTGAGGTTTGCACCCAAAACAAGTTGACTAAAAAGAGAAATCTAAGGCAAATAATTGTATTCATTTGACAATGCTATCAGCTTGCCTTTCTCTGGAGTTTGGAAGGCCACTGTGGCCCAACTCTTCATTTCATCAAGTATCTCTCACACATCAATTGTATACACTATTACAAAGTTTTGTATCCTTCCTACATACGAACGTGGTACCTACACACGCAGGGTGTAGTGGGAAGGTTGCCGGAACAGGCCTTATGCACCTGAGTTTTCTCGCCTTGCTACTAACGAGTCGGGGGTGGACCAGATGAGCAAGAACCATAGGAGAAGCGAAGCAACCTCCTTACTGATCTCCATGTGTCAGACGCTGTGCTAAATTCTTCACATTCTTTCTCAAGTAATTTATTCCATGAGCTCGACAGCTCTGTGACGTAGCTGTTTACTCCCTTCATTTTACAGGCCAAGGAATAAAGAGGTTAAATACCGGCCCAAGGTCACATGGATGCTGTGGGGCTGACCTGGTAGAACAGAGAGGTCCAGACTCGATATTTCTAGAGTTTCTCCTTGTTTCGACCGTCTTGGATTCTATATTTTACTTGACTTTGTTTTTGCGTGCGTGCTCAGTCATTTCTGACTCTCTGCAATTCCATGGACTGTAGCTCACCAGGCTTCTCTATCCATGGGATTTTCCAGGCAAGAATACTGGAGTGGGCTGCCGTTTCTTTCTCCAGGGGATCTTCCCAACCCAAGGATTGAACCCATGTCTCCTGTTTTGGCAGCCGGATTCTTTACTGCTGAGCCACTGGGAAAGCCCCATATATTTTACTTACATGAATATTAAAACCAAATTGGAAAGTCATCTGTGAGCATGGTGGGCAGCGTTCCTGACTGAAAGCAGGAAACACAGCCCTGGATGGCTGAGGAATGGAATATGATTGTCAGTGTCATTTACAGGACTGAGTCACAGGAATGATATTTTGGGGGAATCTCCCAGGATGCTCAGGGCTGATCTAACAAGTAGCTGAGATGTAGCTGCTACCAGCAGCCAGACTCATCTGGTGTCATCACTGCTGTACCAGCGTGAGTTTCTGAGTTAGTGTAACTGATGAGCCCTCTGCTCCCATCCCCAGACCCTTGGGATCCATGGAAGGGCTTCAGAGGATTCATTAACCTCTTGAAATCGGGTGAAAATTTCGTATGTAGGTGATAGGAACATACTTTCTGAGGGGAAATTCATAGTTTTCCTATGAAGAAACACTACCTTAGGTTTTTTCCCAGAGGTTTGGCATCAAAGAGAAAGCTAGATTGTAAAGATATCTTGAAGGCAAAGAGGAGACAAAAGTTTACGTTAGTGCTTGATGGAGCCTGGCATGTTTTAGATCTCAGAGAAAGGAGGCAAGACAGGGGGAGAGCCTGAGGACCTGAGGATGTAGAGAAAAATGACCCATAGAGCTTTGTTCTAATGCGGATGGGCAAGTCACAGTCTGTGACTACAGATTGTGGAAGAAAGCAGCGGGGGCAGCTCTTTGTCCGGAGTGGAGAGGGGCAGATGGGGAAGACCGAGAACAATGAGTTGGAAGGAAGAAAACTGAAAGATAAGTTACCTATTAATTTGATAGGTCAGGGATAAGACTAGGGGTGGGAGAAAAGTAGATTAATGCATACTCAGTTGCTAAGTCATGTCTGATTCTTTTGTAGCCTCATCGACTGTAGCCCACCAGGCTCCTCTGTCTGTGGGATTCTCCAGGCAAGAATACTGGAGTGGGTAGTTGCCATTTCCTCCTTCAGGGAATCTTCCCAACTCAGGGATTAAACTTGTGTCTCTTATGTCTCCTGCATTGGCAGACAGGTTCTTTACCACTAGCATCACCTGGGATGGGAGAAAAGTAGATTGAGTTTGGAAAATCTGCCTTGGGGAATGCAACCAGCATGGAGGTCCAGCTAGGATGCAAAAATGTGGATTTGTTTTGGAACCAATGAATATGGTCCTGAGGTTTCCCCATCCTTCTGGGCAGCACCAGATTAAAGAGTCGATGCCGTGCCTTCTTCACAACTAACTCCTACCCGCACAGCCACCACACACGGTTGTACAGCGTGTGCACTGCGGAACTCGGGAAGATGTGCTCCCACTGCGGATGCAGTGCGTGTGCTTTATCCTGGCATCCTGGCAGATGGCAGTAAAGCATCTTGTTCTCACAAAATCAGTGTGCTGCAAGATTCTAGCAGATGAAAGCAAACTGTCTAGAAGAAGGGGAGCCTTTTTCAAATTGGGCAGAAAGATGCTGTCTGGTTTGCAGCAGCTCTGAGTGTAGAGGGGTAGGAAAATAATATGATGGGTGGTAAGATGCAAGTCAAAAAATGTCAGACTTCTGTGTGCCAAGCAGACCTGTGATCTTCTGCCTCAGCTAATGCAGAATTGTCCCACTCTGCGCTGCTCTTTCCTAAATACCATGGATTGTAGGAAGCAATCTCATTCTCCCTTCTTCCTGAAATCCTCTCCTGTGTTCAATGCAGGATCTTCTCTGCTGAAGTCTGTCTCCCAGCACCTTGTCTGCAACTCACAAGGCACTATGTTTTATAACTATATTTTATTATTGTATTCTTTGTGTTACTATATTATAAGATGCATTTGTGTGTGTAGAACCAGACATCCTGGAATGTGAAGTCAATTGGGCCTTAGAAAGCATCACTACGAACAAAGCTAGTGGTGGTGATGGAATTCCAGTTGAGCTATTTCAAATCCTGAATGACGATGCTGTGAAAGTGCTGCACTTACTCTGCCAGCAAATTTGGAAAACTCAACAGTGGTCATAGGACTGGAAAAGGTCAGTTTTCATTCCAATTCCAAAGAAAGGCAATTCCAGAGAACGCTCAAACTACCGCACAATTGCGCTCATCTCACATGCTAGTAAAGTAATGCTCAAAATTCTCCAAGCCAGGCTTCAGCAATACGTGAACCATGGACTTCCAGATGGTTTTAGAAAAGGCAGAGGAACCAGAGGTCAAATTGACAACATCCACTGGCCCATCGAAAAAGCAAGAGTTCCAGAAAAACATCTACTTCTGCTTTATTGACTATGCCAAAGCCTTTGACCGTGTGGATCACAACAAACTGTGGAAAACTCTGAAAGAGATGGGAATACTAGACCACCTGACCTGCCTCTTGAGAAACCTGTATGCAGGTCAGGAAGCAACAGTTAGAACTGGACATGGAACAACAGACTGGTTCCAAATAGGAAATACGTCCAAACAGGAGTATGTCAAGGCTGTATAGTGTCACCCTTCTTATTTAACTTATATGCAGACTACATCATAAGAAACGTTGGGCTGGAAGAAGCACAAGCTGGAATCAAGATTTCCGGAAGAAATTTCAATAACCTCAGATATGCAGATGACACCACCCTTATGGCAGAAAGTGAAGAGGAACTCAAAAGCCTCTTGATGAAAGTGAAAGTGGAGAGTGGAAAAAGTTGGCTTAAAGCTCAACATTCAGAAAACTAAGATTATGGCATCTGGTCCCATCACTTCATAGCAAATAGATGGGGAAACAATGGAAACAGTGTCAGACTTTATTTTTGGGGGGCTCCAAAGTCACTGCAGATGGTGATTGCAGCCATGAAATTAAAAGACGCTTACTCCTTGGAAGGAAAGTTATGACCAACCTAAATAGCATATTGAAAAGCAGAGACATTACTTTGCCAACAAAGGTCCATCTAGTCAAGGCTATAGTTTTTCCTGTGGTCATGTATGGATGCAAGAGTTGGACTGTGAAGAAAGCTGAGCACTGAAGAATTGATGCTTTTGAACTGTGATGTTGGAGAAGATTCTTGAGAGTCCCATGGACTGCAAGGAGATCCAACCAGTCCATTCTAAACGAGATCAGTCCTGGGTGTTCATTGGAAGGACTGATGCTGAGGCTGAAACTCCAATACTTTGGCCACTTCATGCGAAGAGTTGACTCATTGGAAAAGACCCATCTGGGAGGGACTGTGGGCAGGAGGAGAAGGGGACGACAGAGGATGAGATGGCTGGATGGCATCACCGACTCGATGCACATGAGTTTGGGTGAACTCTGGGAGTTGGTGATGGACAGGGAGGCCTGGCGTGCTGCAGTTCAAGGGGTTGCAAAGAGTCGGACTCGACTGAGCAACTGAACTGAACTGAACTGAATCCCTAAATGATTTGCAATCCACAAATAATGACGGCATTACAGTTGAGCCACTAAGACACTATTGTCCATATCGGTGCATCGTGGGCTAGAGAGCAACCTGTCTTCCTTGATGCCTGAAGCTATGAGGCTTGTGGCATTCTTTACTTTTTATTTTTATTTGTTTTAAAACAAAGTAGCTGTTTATTCTTGATTTGAATTGGGTATTTATAACAAATGAGTTGTGTTTCCCAAGTATGCGTTATTAGCCATGAGAAAGTAACTGATAGTACCCAACTTTCAGGCTTCAGTAGCTGTTTCTTGTTGCTTGTCAGTTTAATTTTTGTCAAGTGTAAGTAGTTCATGCCAAATGGAAAACAAGAGGAATAACACACAAAACCCCTTAAGCCTTCAAAACTAAGTGAAAAAGAACTAACCCGTTTATCCTAGATTCCTTTAGACATTTGCAATAAACATAGAAGAATGTCCTTGTGACACTCTTTAAAATCAGGGATCCTTAAGTAAGATCCCTTATTCAATAAGGCTTCCCCCTTCCCTCTCTGATCTGACCTTCTTCTACTCTCCTCCATGCTCTCCAGTCCAGTCGTGCTTCTGTCCTGTTGCTCACACACACCAGACCCACCCCCACCCCGAATCCCTGTGCTCACTATCCTCCTGATGAAATTTTTCCACATCTCCGCTTGGCTTGTTCCTCATTTTCCTCCCTATCAGCTGTCGTGTCACCTTCTTAGGGATTCCTTCCCTGTCTAATGTATTTAAAATTTCAGTAAACCCACTCTAGCCTTCCCTTCTGACCCTCCCCGGTTTTGTTTCCCAGCATAACAGCACCTTCTAACAGGCTGCATTGCTGCACGTACTTATTCATTGTTAATCTCCCATCACTAAAATATAAGCTCTGTGAAGGCAGATAACTTGTCTGTTTCTCACACCTACCCCAGCCCAGGACACCCCGGAGCAAGGTGAACAGTCGGTGAGAACAGAGCTGGCACTCAGGCATTCTGTGTTGAACACATTGCTTGCAAATAGTTTCATATATTACTTTTTAAAATTATAGATACAGTGACCAAAGTATATTATAAATCAAAAATTGGTCTGGCATTTGGGAATCACTTCCAGACTTTTTGTGCAACATGGTATGTAGAGTTTGGGTACTAATGGTGTGTGTGTGTGTATATATATATATATGTATATATATATATATATATTTTTTTTTTTTTGAGAAACGATGATTCAAAGACAATAGAATAGTGATTTGAAATCAGGTTGGCTCTGTAAAATCTAGAACTTATCATGGCTAAATTGTGCCTGGATAGACAATAGCTAAATTCAAGTAGAAATCCTTTAAACCCTCAAGGGTACCTGGTGTAACTGTTTTGACAGTACAGATATTCTTCAGCAGCCAGGTTTCCCAAGACTTCTTTCAATCCCAAACTTAAGTAACCACCTACTTTAATAAGTTAGGTCAGTGGAGATGTTCTTCAGTCACCAGCATATACAAACACAATATATCTTCTTCTGATATACATATAATATATGTATATTATGTATGTTCTGATATATATGCTCTATTGTATAGATATGATTGAAAATAAATTCTTCTGAGGTTCCATTTGAAGGCTTCAAGTCAAGCAATACTTTTTTTGAAACTCAAATCTTCAGCAGGAATTTCCTGGTGGTCCAGTGGTTAAGAGTCTGTTGTATTCTTACTGCCAAGGGTCTGGGTTCAATACCTGGTTGGGGAATACCTACAAGCTGTGCAGTGCAGCCAAAAAAAATCTCTTCTACAGTATTTTTCTTTGTGGGAATGGAACAAAACTAATTGTAAATGACTAGATGGAAGTGAAGTAATTTGAAAAACAGTTCAGAATAAGTTTAAGAGCAAAATGGAGACAAAAACAAATAATAGCAATGAAGAATTTCACATTCTGTAAACTTCAGGCTATAAAATGGCTGTTGTCAGCAGTACATGTTTGAATTAGGATTTAAAGTGATTAATTGGCTAAGTCTGATTAGAATCAACAGGAGATAAGCATATTGGGACCTAATAACTGCATACTGAGCCCAGAATCACTTCAGCTTCAATAGTCCCCACCATGTTCAATTGTACATTTCCCACTATTCATACTTTTTACGGTTGTTGCCGCTGCTGCTGCTGCTAAGTTGCTTCAGTCGTGTCCGACTCTGTGCGACCCCACAGACAGCAGCCCACCAGGCTCCCCCGTTCCTGGGATTCTCCAGGCAAGAACACTGGAGTGGGTTACCATTTCCTTCTCCATTACAGTTGTTAGGGATCATTAATCTTGAATTTCTAACACAATCTACTTTCACGAAGAAAAAAAAGTTACACCCCAGGACTTAACACAAATCTAGCTGCCTCAATAAGGAATTGTAATACTTAACCGTTGACTCATTATGCTTTTTGAGAATGATCCGGGGTTGTCTCATTTCCTATGGACAAAATCAGTTACATTTTGGATATGTCATTTGCTAACGTTCCCAAGTGAGATTCAGTAACGAAATTCAAGAAGTGGAGACAAGAGGCTCCTCCTAAAATGAAGAAATAGAACGTTTCCATGTTTTTCAGAAGATGTACTTCTCCGTGTCTCCAGAGCAAGGGCAGCGTGTTCTCTGAAGTCCTGTCCTCCCAGTGCCTGGCTGGTGACTGTGTTTGTGTTCAGCCCCCTCACTTGAAAAGGCACAGGCTTAGGAAACAGCTGTTCACAATTAAATTAATTATCATTTGTCAACAGTGTTCTGAGCTCAGAAATTCTGTGTTCACAGAAGAAAACGCTGCCAGGCCACGGTGCTCTTCCAAACGCGCTTGTGCCTACATCACCCATCTAGTCTGGGAAGGATAACTTCAGGGTTTCCAAAGTAGCAGCAGTGTCTTTGCAAAATTATTGTCGCACAACCTACTAATCTTTTTCTCTTAACTTTCGAGTGCTTGTTCGTCATTTGTCTGAGATTCTTTTTCCATTGGATTTTGACATACACTTGAAAATGAAAGACCAACAGCAGAGAATAAACGGGTATGAGAAACATCCATAGTCTATATATGTCAATCCCAGTCCCTCCGTTCATCTTACTCCCCCTTCCTTCCTTGGCGTCCATACATTTGTCCTCTGTATCTGTGTCTGTTTTGCAAATGAGATCATCTGTGCCATTTTTTTTAGATGTCATATGTGTGTGTTAATATATATTTGTTTTTCTCTTTCTGACTTACTTCACTGTCTATGGCAGTCTCGAGGTCCATCCATGTCTCCGTAAGTGACCCAGTTTTGTTTATGTTGGGGAGATTGACACATATATGTTATTGATAACTATGTAGAAAATAGATAACTAATGAGAATCTAACTGTATAGCTCAGGGAACCCTACTGAGGGCTCTGTGGTGACCTAAAGGGAATTTTTTAAAAAAGGGAATATGTCTGTATGCATAGCTGGTTGACTTTGTCGTACAGGAGCAACTAACACAACATTGTAAAACAACCATCCTCCAATAAAAATTTTAAAAAGAAATATCAGTGTGGTTCTCTAAGAATGAACAGTTAACGAAGAAAGCTGATATTCCTTGGTAGTAACCCCACAAAACGTATGAATTAGAATTCTAACCATTCCACCCTTGGTTAAAACGTTTCTTTGCTGCCATAAATAATTTGAAGAGCTAAGACTTAGAGCACCCAGAGCTTTAACTGTATTGACTAACCTTAAGGATAGTGTCTGTTCATGTAAAGCAAAGTTCAGTCAGGAAGGGGATTAAATTCAAACTTTCCAGGCAATTACTGAGAAAAAAGTGTTTTTAAGTTACCTGGATAGTTACTTGTGAGCTTTTTTTTTCCAGATGTTTTTCCTTTCATTTTGGAATTTGAGAATGGGAGAGTCATTTAGAAAACATTCATGTTTTATCCAGTTAGAGTTTTCAATTAAACTCTTCTATTTTATTTTAGCATTTTTGGATATCCCCTAAAAACCCAATATGTAGAAAAGCGATATGCATGAATATGATCTTTCTTTTTTCTAAGAAACACTTTATTTTGTTTATTTTGGGTTATGCTGGGTCTTTGTGCTACACGTAGACTTTCTCTAGCTGCGGAGAGCAGGGCTACTCCTCTCTGCAGTGCACAGGCCCGAGGCTCACTGGCTTCAGTATTTGCAGCCCTCGGGCTCCATAGTGCAGGCTCAGTAGTGTTGGCACATAAGCTTAGCTGCTCTGCGGCCTGTGGCATCTCCCCAGACCGGGAGCTGAACCCATGTCCCTGCACTGGCAGGCAGATTCTTAACCACTGGACCACCAGGGAAGTCCCTGAATATGTTTCTGGAAGCACTGCTTATAATAGGAAGCATTTGGAAATAGTAAGTGAATAGATAAATAAGTCATGAGATTTGACCCAATGATCATCTAGTTTAGGAAGACTGTGAAGCAATATGTACTATGCCTATAATAAATTACATAAGAAAGGGCAGTGATACCACTGAGAAACAAAAAGGAGAAAAAAAAAAACCAGGATATAAAGAGTGTATGTACTGGCTTCAAGTGTACCTGTTTCTATAGCTTTCAAAATCTTTATAATATGACTATACATTTATTATTTTAATTCAAAGTAATATATTAGGCTTATTTTTACATGAAAGAGAGCCTGTGAAAACTTTGCTGATAAACTCTAAAGGAAACTGAAAAGTTTAGTTTTTTTAAAAAAAGTATTTGAGTTTAAATAAAAACCAGCTGAGTGTATCTCCTTTGAGCTTCCTGAATGCCTACCCATTTGTTCAATATTTGAAGATTTTGAATAAGCCTGTAATGTGTACTTTACTCTTCTGCAACACAATCCCATATCTTTTCTAATCTCTCCTTCTTAAAAATATAGCAAAAAATAAGCAAATAAACCCAAAGTTAGCAAAGAAACACCAGATAATGATGGACATCTATAGTGGTTTTTGTTAGCTGCAAAAGAACTAGAAAAATCTCCATTTGGCAAATTCAAACAGCATTTATATATGTTCGTAAAACGTTCCTAATATAAGTGAAGGTTAAACTGTAATACTTCTTTCAGGGACATAATTTCTAAAACATGGCAATTACAGTTCTTAACAAAGTGTATGTTCTTTAGTTGCTAACAAACAAAAGTAGCACATTTATTATCTAGATGGAGTGGATAAATTCACAAAATTTAAAAATGAAGCATTTACAAAGGTGTGGGAATAAAACCTTATTTTATGGGGTTATGGAAGGGAACTAGAAATCTGAACATTGTTTTTAAATTTTTATGAATAGCTTCAGTTTGGAACTAAAGCCTTTCCTTTCTCATTACTCTTGCCTTATTAAACTTTGATTTTTTTGACTTCTTGGGCGGTACAATGGATAAAAATTCGCCTGCCAGTGCAGGGCACATGGGTTTGATCCCTGATCCGGGAAGATCGCACATGCCAAGGAGCAACTGAACCTGTGTGCCATGATTCCTGCGTCTGCAAACTACAGCTACTGAAGCCCTTGCGCCCGGAGCCTGAGCACCGAGAGAGAAGCCACCGCACTGAGGAACCCGAGCGCTGCAATGCAGAGTAGCATCCACTCGTCTCAACAAGAGAAAGTCGACATGCAGAACGAAGACTCAGCACAGCCAAAATAATAAATAAAGAAAGGAAAAAGTTAAATTTTTTTTTGCTTTTTTCGGGGGGAAGTGATGAGGGGAGATGTAGGGCAATTGGCATCCTCATACTCTGAGCCGGCAGTCCTAGGTGAATACAGAGCTTAATGAACAAGCATTTGTGAAGTTTATATGATCGTAGAAATGTACAGAGTTCTCTAACTTAGTGCTTCTCTAAGTTCAATGTGCATACTAACAACCGAGGGATAGAATTAGGATGTAGATTCTAACCCAGTTGGTCTAGGTGGCTTCTGAGGTGATGGATTTCTAATAAGCCCCCAGGTGATTCAATGCAACTGCTCTAGAGATTAATCTTTGACGAGCATTTTCCATTGTGTCTGACTCTATGTAACCCTATGGACTGTGGCCCACCGGGTTCCTCTGTCCATGGTATTTCCCAGGCAAGAATACTGCAGTGGATTGCCATGCCCTCCTCCAGGGGATGTTTCCAGCGCAGGACTGAACCTGTGTCTCTTTTGTCTCCTGCATTGGCACGTGGATTCTTTATCAGTAGCGCCACCTGGGAAGCCCTTGCACTACGCAGCACGGGAAAGCACGTTGCACGCCTCTGTGGAAGTGAAGTAGATGGTTGTCAGAAGTAATCCCTCATGCACTCGGCCAGGTGTGAGAAAAGCAGCCATGACCAAACTCCGGCCCATTTTGGTGTGGGGAGCCCATGCTGCCTGAGGATAAAATGAAACCTTAACGTATCTAGCTCAGTGGCTGGTACCAAGTGTGTGCTCAATAGCTGTATTTTTCTCTTCTCTCTATAAAAAAATTACCAAATGAAACTGTTAGGGAGCACAACCAAATAACATTTCAGCATTTTTATACTGATAAAATCCACTGCTGATTAGAGGACTTTGTGCAGAAGACATTACTTAATGAATTTGGAACTACTGTTGCTTTTGGAAGCTGATTGGCTTTAACAAAACAAGCTGGAAAGGGTAACTTTTCATAAAAGGAGTAACAGTGAGGTTAACTGTGGAAGTGGTGGGGTGGGTGGAGAGTTAAAAGCAGTTTGGAAGGAAAGTTAGGACCAACCTAGACAGCATATTGAAAAGCAGAGACATTACTTTGCCAACAAAGGTCCGTCTAGTCAAGGCTATCGTTTTTCCAGTGGTCATGTGTGGATGCGAGAGTTGGACTGTGAAGAAAGCTGAGCACTGAAGAATTGATGCCTTTGAACTGTGGTGTTGGAGAAGACTCTTGAGAGTCCCTTGGACTACAAGGAGATCAAACCAGTCCATTCTGAAGGAGATCAACCCTGGGATTTCTTTGGAAGGAATGATGCTAAAGGTGAAACTCCAGTACTTTGGCCACCTCATGCGAAGAGTTGACTCATTGGAAAAGACTCTGATGCTGGGAGGGATTGGGGGCAGGAGGAGAAGGGGACGACAGAGGATGAGATGGCTGGATGGCATCACTGACTTGATGGACATGAGTCTGAGTGAACTCCGGGAGTTGATGATGGACAGGGAGGCCTGGCGTGCTGCGATTCATGGGGTCGCAAAGAGTGGGATACAACCGAGTAACTGAACTGAACTGAAGTGAGGAAACTAAGGATGTGGGGCTAAGAAGGGAGGCTGATGGAGCTTTTATGAGGGGAATGGCCTTGAGAAGTTCCGAGAGGTGGTGTGACATTGTGATTTACAACAAGAGATATATAGTTGGTCTTCCGCCTGTTCCTGGTGGGGCTTCCCAGGTGGCTCAGTTGGTAAAGAAGCTGCCTGCTAATGCAGGAGACATAAGAGATGAGGCTTCGATCCCTGGGTCAGGAAGATCCCTGGAGGAGGAAATGGCACCCCACTCCAGTGTTCTTGCCTGGGAAATACCATGGACAGAGGAGCCTGGTGGGCTACAGTCCAGGGGTTGCAAAGAGTTGGATGTGACTGAGCAGACATTCTCAATGCCTGTCCTGGTACAGAGTTCCTAAAACCCTTGGAATTTCCTGTGAAAGTGAAAGAAAGTGAAAGTGAAGTCGCTCAGTTGTGTCCGACTCTTTGTCACCAGTGGACTGTAGTCCACCAAGCTCCTCTGTCCATGGGATTCTCCAGGCAAGAATACTGGAGTGGGTTGCCATTTCCTTCTCCAGGGGATTTTTCCAACCCAGGGATCGAACCCAGGTCTCCCACATTGCAGGCAGATGCTTTAACCTCTGCACCACCAGAGAATTTCCTGTGATGAGAGCAAAGGTTTCTTTTGTTACATTAATAAGTGACTTTTAGGAAACACCTAAGGAGGCGGCTGGTTGCCAGGGGAACTAATCATGTGATTAGAGGGCTGGACCTCTCAGTCCCACCCTCACTGACCTCCAAGGAGGGAAGAAAGGATGAATTCAGCAGCAGCAGCCAATTGCTTAATCAAACATGGCTCTGTAGTGACATGTCCATAAAACACCGGAAGGATGGGTTTGGAGAATTTGTGGTTGGTGAACACATGGAGATTGGAGGAGAATGGTGTGCTCTGGGGGAAGCTCCCTGCCCCTCCCTCCCCACACCTTGCCCTGTGCATCTCTTTCATCTGGCTGTTCCTTTTATAATAAACCAGGTGGCGCTAGTGGTAAAGAACCTATCTGCTAATGCAGGAGATGTAAGAGACATGGGTTCATCCCTGGGTCAGGAAGATCCTCTGGGGAGGGGTATGGCAACCCAGTCCAGTATCCTTGCCTGGAGAATCTCATAGCCAGAGGAGCCTGGTGGGCTATAGTCCATAGGGTTGCAAAGAGTCCGATATGACTGAAGTGAATTAGCACACATAATAAACCAGTGATCTAGAGAGTGAAATATTTCTCTGAGTTCTGTGAGCCACTCTGGCAAATTAATCTATGCAAGGAGGGGAAACTGCCATCTATAGCCAGTTCTTCAGGAGCCCATGTGACAAGTTGGACTTGGGATGGGTGTCTGAAGAAGTGGTGAGGGTGAGCATCGTACAGGACTGAGCTCTTAACCTGTGGCATCTAATGCTCCCTCCAGGTAGATAGTCAGAATTGAGTTAAATTGTTGGACAACCAGCTGTTGTCTGAAAATCCCTTGGTGTAGGAGAAAAAATTTACACATTGTAATTGGGTGCAGAGTATAGGAATGCCCCAAAGACTTAAGAACAGAATGTTAGACATTCAGCTCTGTTATTTGCTTGGCATCAGGCTCACACAAACCTTCTGTACTAGTATGATGCGCTATATGCTGTACACATCATACAGCCCTGAGTAGGAAGCAGTTTGGGGCGGGAAGGATTCTGGTGGTGTCCAGCCTGATGGTTGTGTTCAGATTGTGGGAAAAGACAGCACATGCAGAAGGCAGGACCGAAACAGCCCGTGTTGAATTCAGGAGGAAGTCATTAGTGACCATGCAAAACTTAACCCCTTGACAATCAACAATCCCCAGCAATACAGGAGAGATGGGGGGGGGGGTGCTTCACATGATGGGGGGAAGGATAATGCCCCCCTTTGAGAACATTTTTAGGGGGACCACAAAAAAAAATAAGTTGCTAATTGAGACAGTAATGTGTACATAGATATAGAAGGAAGAGACTAGAAATCAACTAGAAGACTTAATACATTTTAGATTTCACTTGGGGT
Organism: Ovis aries; assembly: GCF_016772045.2. Taxonomy (NCBI): domain Eukaryota; kingdom Metazoa; phylum Chordata; class Mammalia; order Artiodactyla; family Bovidae; genus Ovis; species Ovis aries. The sequence continues at coordinate 190,127,173 of NC_056056.1, read as the reverse complement.
TTCAGACGATAGGTGAGCAAGAGCCATTGTAGGTCTTGAACTGTGATGAGGTTCATTTTTACTTTGTGGATTTTCAGTTTGGCAAAACGAATAGGGCACGTTTAGAAAAGCATATTGCATGTATGCTCAGTTATATCTGACTCTTTCAGACCCTATGGACTGTGCCCACTAGGCTCCTCTGTCCATGGGATTTCCAAGGCTAGAATACTGGAGTGGGTTGCCATTTTTTCCTCCAGGGGTCTTCCCAACCCAGAGATCAAACCTGTAGCTCCTGCGTCTCCTGCACTGGCAGGCAGGTTCTTTACTGCCGAGCCACCTAGGAAGCCCCCAGGAAAGCATATCGATCAATCTCAATAGGACATTTTCAAAAGTCTTTTTAAAATTAGAGTATCTTCCCATCCCCCATGAAGTTTTTACCTGAAAATTTTATAAGACATTAGTAGAATAGCTCAAGACAACTTTTCAATTTAGGCTCACACCTCCATTCTTTTCTCTTAATAAGATACCCTCCTCATTTTGAGACAGCTCCTTGAACATGGCAATTTCCTGATGGCATATTTTCATAAGGAAGGTTGGACAATATGCCATCTATTAGGAGGGAATATGAGCTACATTGTATAGATTGATATTGCCTTAACACCAAATTTCTGGGTAGGGAAGAGGGAATTATCACGCAGACCATGGCTGCCTTTGAGTATCTGTATGCTTTATTCTAACAGCATATAATGGTGAAAGCATTTTAAGAGGACCATGATGACTATAAAGACAGACCTTTACTCTGAACCCAAAGTGTTTGCACAGATTTTGTGCCTAACACACAGTGAGGCCAAACAAACTGAAAGGTTGGAGTTTGGAGCAAAGAAAGGTTTAATGTAGGGCCATGCACGGAGAAGGGCTTCCCTGGTAGCTCACTCGGTAAAGAATCCGCCTACAGTGAAGGAGACCCAGGTTCGATCCCTGGGTTGGGAAGATCTCCTGGAGAAGGAAATGGCAAACCATTCGAGTATCCTTGCCTGGAAAATCCCATGGATAGAGAAGCCTTGTGGGCTGCAGTCCATTGGTTGCAAATCGGGCACGAATGAGCGACTAACACTGAGGAACTGAGGATGCATGGAGATTGGTGTGTGTGTGTGTTTTCAGTTGTATCCAGCTCTTTGTGATCACACTGACTGTAGCCCACCAGGCTCCTCTGTCCATGGAATTTTCTAGACAAGAATTGCCATTTCCTCCTCTAGGGGATCTTCACCACCCAGGGATCGAACTGAAGTCTCCTGCATTGGCAGGCAGATTCTTTACCACCTGAGCCACGGGGGAAGCCTCACACCCCTCAAAAGACCAAAGGGTTTCAGCAAAGCATTTTTAAAAACCAGGTGATGGAGGTGGGCGGGGGTGGTTGCACCTTGTGATCAGTTTGTGCACGGTTCTCTGACTGGCTGATGGTTAGGTAACAGGGTAGTGTCACAGGGGTTAACTTTTTCAGTCCTGTGGTTCCTAGAGGCCTGGGGCTCTGTGCTCATAGTCATCAACTAATTAGCATCTTCCATTTTGTGGGGGGTTTTGAATCTGTAAAACAACTCAGGAAATGTGCCTCAGATACTGCCATCAAGGTATCTCAGAGAGGAGCTAAAGAGCTAAAGCAGAGAGAATGGAGGAGGAGTCTGTCCCAGGAAGGCACCACAGGGTCCTGTGTGTATGTGTTAGTGGCTGAGTCATGTCCGACTCTTTGCGACCCCATGGACTGTAGCCCACCAGGCTCTCTGTCAGTAGAATTCTCCAGGCAAGAATACTGGAGTAGGTTGCCATTTCCTTCTCCAGGAGATCTTCCCAACCCAGGGATGGATACCTGGTCTCCTGCACTGCAGGCAGATTCTTTACCATCTGAGCCACCAGGGAAGTTTGGTGGGTCCTGCTCAGTTGTCAAAGCTTGGAATAATCAATCACCATATTTGCTCTATGGTTTTTAAGTTTATCAACTGTGTATATGTAGTTAGAAATTCCCTGATCTATATTTTCTTTTAAAGCAAGTCTTATAAAAACCAAATTTGGAAAAGTTGAGGTTTCTTCAACAAATAGCCGCTGTATTATAGTGGGATAAATTCTCTGTCACTAGCCAGTGTGCTGCCAGATTCTAAAGGAGATCTGGAATTACTATTTCCCTTCTATAACATACAAGAGCAAGTTCAAACACTTGGCCCCGGAACACAACACTCATGATATGGCTCAATCTACTTTTCTTAGCCCCATTTCCTTGTTCCTTCTTTTATTCTGTCTTCTACGCACACACTAATATGAATGACCATTTCTCAGAGCCACCCACCTCGTGACTTCTATTTGCCACATGTGCTGGTCGGCTTGTCTCCATTTGCTTGAAACATCTTCACTTGTTTCTTAAAATAAGCTCCATGGCACCTATTTGGAACTCTCCATGTTCCAGAAAGCACATGTAATTTTATATTTAGTTTTATTTTAGTATTTCTTTGATTCTTTATTTTAGGATTCTTTACTTTATTAAAAGTATCTCTCCCACTGGTCTATGACTCCCATAAAAGAACAAATCATGTATTTTGAAAAAATCCCAGTGCCTAGCATATAGTAGATGCTCAGAATAACTAGTGATTAAGAATGCATCACAGGGAAAAAATAAGCTTGCAAAATACAGACTCAACAGACAACTGCAAGCCCTTTAAGATACATCTCCAGCTAATCCACCTGGATTTCAGTGATTAAAGGAAGAGGGGAAAACATTAAGGGATTCTTGAATGGTGGTGCAAGAAATTAAAGAGAGTTTATAATCTCTGGGGCCAATTATTGCTTCAGGACAATATTTCAAAGAGATTTCCCTTGTTTCAGTTAAATTGATAACACACCCCAGTGAAGGTGTTGTTGTTTAGTTGCTCAGCTGTGTCCAGCTCTTTGTGACCCCATGGACTGTAGACCACCAGGCTCCTCTGTCCCTGCAGATTCTCCAAGCAAGAATACTGGAGTGGGTTTCTTTTCCTTCTCTAGGAGATCTTTCCCACCCAGGGACCGAACCTGCCTCTCTTGTATCTCCTGCATTGGTAGGTGGGTTCTTTACCACCATGCCATCTGGGAAGCCCCTAAATAAAGGTAAGGCCACACAGTTTCTTGCCTATTTTGTTGTGATTCTTTGAAACATCAGGATTTACTAGCTGAACTTGGGGATGTACTTAATTTTCCAAGATTGGGACAGACATGCCCAGGTAAGATTATAAGGGCAAGATCAAGTTAAAAAGAAGAATGCTTTTGTTTTGATGATTTATACATAGTAGTGGCTTAAAAATAGGGTCTCCTGTAGAGAAGTGGTGTCTATGTCTCCTCCCCTTGAGCATGGGCTCTGTAACTGCTTGACTAATAGTTGAACATGGCAAAGTGCATGTTCTGCATCCAGACCTTGAGGAATTGGGTAGCTTTCACTTCCTGCTTCTGAGGACATTCACTCTTGGAACCTGAGTAAGTTGTGTGAGGGGAAGTCAAAACTGCCTTGGGGAAAGCAGTCTGTACCAGTTTGCCTGCCATGTAAATGAACCATCTCGTGAGTGGGTGTCTTCCCCAGCTACATCCATCCTGAATGCCTTGTGGTTTCCCTGTTTTCAGCAGAGCAAGAAGTATGAGGCTTGAGCTTAAAAAGCAGTTCCTATGGTACTTCTGCTCATGGTTACAGTGTTCTTCCTTCTAGTCCTAAAATTATTTTTTATTGACTAATATAAAATCTAATGTGTAATGCAGGCAGAAAGTAGTATTATTACTCACCTTGGCAATCTGTTGATATTAAGACCAAATTTGGCTGCCCGGCAATTCTATTGGCCTCTTACTTAGAGAAACCTTTCCCCCTCTTTCTAGGACCACAATACAGACATGAACTCAGCCTATTTAGAACAGACAATTCTGTTTTCAGATAATCCCAAAGGTTTTACACTGTTCATACTGTGGTAAAACATAAGCAACAGGCTTGTATGAAATTGCATGGCATTTAACATGCTGAGGGCTTCCCAAGTGGTGCAGTTGTAAAGAATTATCCTGCCAATGCAGAAGACACAAGAGATGCAGGTTCTGTCCTCAGGTAGAGAAGATGGCCTGGAGAAGGAAATAGCTACCTCCTCCAGTACTCTTTCTGGAAAATTCCTTGGACAGAGAAGCCTGGCAGGTTCATGGGGCTGCAAAGATTCGGACATGACTGAGCAACTGAGCATGCACAGCAGAGCATGCGGAACTTGTCTTTAGCCTAAGAAAAATAAAATCTCAGTATTAGGAAAATAAAACTCCTCTAAAAATAAAACTTTTAGGAGTTATTTCTCCACTGATCATCAGTAGCATATTGGGCACCTACTGACCTGGGGAGTTCATCTTTCAGTGTCCTATCTTTTTGCCTTTTCATACTGTTCATGGGGTTCTCGAGGCAAGAATACTGAAGTGGTTTGCCATTCCCTTCTCCAGTGGACCACATTCTGTCAGATGTCTCCACCATGACCCGTCCGTCTTGGGTGGCCCCACGGGGCATGGCTTAGTTTCATTGAGTTAGACAAGGCTATGATCCATGTGATCATATTGGCTAGTTTTCTGTGATTGTGGTTGCAGTCTGTCTGCCCTATGATGCCCTCTCTTGGCGCCTACCATCTTACTTGGGTTTCTTTTACTTTGAATATGGGGTATCTCCTCACAGCCGCCACTCCTGACCTTGGAGGCTCCTGTACTATGCCACTACTGCTCCTGCGCCGACTACTGGATCCAATATGCTACTGGAGATCAGTGGAGAAATAACTCCAGAAAGAGTGAAGGATGGAGCCAAAGCAAAAAGAACACCCAGTTGTGGATGTGACTGGTGATAGAAGCAAGGTCCGATGCTGTAAAGAGCAATATTGCATAAGAACCTGGAATGTTAGGTCCATCAATCAAGGCAAATTGGAAGTGGTCGAACAGGAGATGGCAAGAGTGAACATTGGCATTCTAGGAATTAGCAAACTAAAATAGACTGGAATGGGTGAATTTAACTCAGATGACCATTATATCTACTACTGTGGGGAGGATCCCTTAGAAGAAATGGAGTAGCCATCATGGTCAACAAACTGCAGTATTTGGATACAGTCTCAAAAACGACAGAATATTCTCTGTTCATTTCCAAGGCAAACCATTGAATATCACGGTAATGCAAGTCTATGCCCTGACCAGTAATGCTGAAGATGCTGATGTTGGATGATTCTATGAAGACCTCCCAGAGCTTTTAGAACTAATGCCCAAAAAAAGATGTCCTTTTCATTATAGGGGACTGGAATGCAAGAGTAAGAAGTGAAGAAACACCTGGAGTAACAGGCAAATTTGGCCTTAAAGTACACGATGAAGCAGGGCAAATGCTGATAGAGTTTTGCCAAGAGAATGTACTGGTCATAGAAAACACCCTCTTCCAACAACACAAGAGAAGACTCTACACATGGACATCACCAGATGGCCAACACTGAAATCAGATTGATTATATTCTTTGCAGCCAAAGATGGAGACGCTCTATAAAGTTAGCAAAAACAAGACTGGGAGCTGACTGTGGCTCAGATCATGAACTCCTTATTGCCAAATTCAGACTTAAATTGAAGAAAGTAGGTCATTCAGGTATGACCTAAATCAAATCCCTTATGATTATACAGCGGAAATGATAAATAGATTTAAGGGACTAGATCTGATAGAGTACCTGATGAACTATGGACGGAGGTTCATGACATTGTACAGGAGACAGGGATCAAGACCATCCCCAGGAAAAATAAATGCAAAAAAGCAAAATGGTTGTCTGAGAAGGCCTTACAAATAGCTGTGAAAAGAAGAGAAGTGAAAAGCAAAGGAGAAAAGGAAAGATATAAGCATCTGAATACAGAGTTCCAAAGAATAGCAAGGAGAGATAAGAAAGCCTTCCTCAGGGATCAATGCAAAGTAAAGGAAAACAATAGAATGGGAAAGACTAGAGATCTCTTCAAGAAAATTAGAGATACCAAGGGAAAAGTTCATGCAAAGATGGGCTCAGTAAATGACAGAAATGGTATGGACCTAACAGAAGCAGAAGATATTAGGAAGAGGTGGCAAGAATACACAGAAGAACTATACAAAAAAGATCTTCATGACCCAGATAACCATGATGGTGTGATCATTCACCTAGAGCCAGACATCCTGGAATGTGAAGTGAAGTGGGCCTTAGGAAGCATCACTATGAACAAAGCTAGTGGAGGTGATGGAATTCCAGTGGAGCTATTTCAAATCCTGAAAGATGATGCAGTGAAAGTGCTGCACTCACTCTGCCAGCAAATTTGGAAAACTCAGCAGTGGCCACGGGACTGGAGAAGGTCAGTTTTCATTCCAATCCCAAAGAAAGGCAATGCCAAAGAATGCTCAAAGTACTGCACAATTGCACTTGTCTCACACGCTAGTAAAGTAATGCTCAAAATTCTGCAAGCAAGGCTTCAGCAATACATGAACCATGAACTTCCAGATGTTTAAGCTGGTTTTAGAAAAGGCAGAGAAATCAGAGATCAAACTACCAACATCTGCTGGATCTTCGAAAAGCAAGAGAGTTCCAGAAAACATCTATTTCTGCTTTATTGACTATGCCAAAGCCTTTAACTGTGTGGATCACAAGAAACTGTGTAAAAATCTGAAAGAGATGGGAATACCAGACAACCTGACCTGCCTCTTGAGAAACCTGTATGCAGGTCAGGAAGCAACAGTTAGAACTGGACATGGAACCACAGACTGGTTCCAAATAGGAAAAGGAGTATGTCAGGGTTGTATATTGTCACCCTGCTAATTTAACTTATTTAACTTCTATGCAGAGTACATCATGATAAACGCTGGGCTGGAAGAAGCACAAGCTGGGTCATGGCATCTGGTCCAGTCACTTCATGGCAAATAGATGGGGAAAGAGTGGAAACAGTGGCTGACTTATTTTTTGGTGCTCCAAAATCACTGCAGATGGTGATTTCAACCATGAAATTAAAAAATCCTTACTCCTTGAAAGGAAGATTATGACCAACCTACATAGTATATTAAAAAGCAGAGACATTACTTTGTCAACACAGGTCCATCTAGTCAAGGCTATGGTTTTCCAGTGGTCATGTATGGATGTGAGAGTTAGACTATAAAGAAAGCTGAGCACCAAAAAACTGAAGCTTTTGAACTGTGGTGTTGGAGAAGACTCTTGAGAGTCCCTTGGACTGCAAGAACATCCAACAAGTCCATCCTAAAAGAGATCAGTCCTGGGTGTTCATTGGAAGGACTGATGTTGAACCTGAAACTCCAATACTTTGGCCACCTCCTGTGAACAGCTGACTCATTTGAAAAGACCCTGATGCTGGGAAAGATTGAGGACAGGAGGAGACGAGGATGACAGAAGATGAGATGGTTGGATGGCATCATTGACTCAATGGACATGAGTTTGGGGAAACTCCAGGAGTTGGTGATGGACAGGGAGGCCTGGCATGCTGTGGTTCATGGGGTCGCAAATCATCAGGCAGGACTGAGTGACTGAACTGAACTGAAAAATAATATTTCTATTTGCATCTGTTTTGTCTTGTAATGTGCTCAAAAGAATATGGCTATGTTCTGGATATGACTATTAGATATATTTCAAGTGAGTGTTTTTATAAACATAATTGAGTGGTAACCATTTATATTATTTGAGCCCAAAGTTGTATTGTTACCACACATTTTAAACTTAACTCAGATGGCTAGATTCTAACGAATGCCTCCTCTACTTAGATTTGGTATTAAGTGCCAAGAGTAGGAGTTTATCTCCTCCAGAACTCTAGCCCTGATACTGATCTGAAAATTTGGATTCCTCTACAAGGCTCATTGGCAATTAACCAAAAACACTTCATCATAAGAACAATTTATCCTTTCATAATTTCTTTCACTATTTCATGCCAAAATCATAAAATGTGTGTGTGTGTGTGTGTGTGTGTGTAACAGAGAGAGAGAGAGAAAAGGATTGGGATAGGGCTTAAAATACTCACCTATTTTTGTAGCATATTCAGCAGAAGGTAAAGTTTGGGGTTTATTTTCATTGTAATTCATGTAGTTCATCCATCTGTAGATAAATGTTTCCCTAAACAGTGAATATTGTCTAACAATACTTATTCAGATACTTCATAAAATAATCCTCACACACCCCCTATAAGATGGCTATAAGCAGAGTGCTACATCCAACTCGCAGAGGCAACAATGAAGTGGCTAAGTTCTGGGACCATAAAATAAAGCTTGCTGCTGTCTAAGGCTGCTGAAGCCTAAAGGATCAGTCTTAAATCTTTCATTCAAGAAACGTAGGAAAACAAAATGCTCCAAACCCACATTCTTTCTTTGTAATCCCTGAATAGTCTTGCCTGAGTAGTTATTAACATTTAGGCAGTTAATGATTTATATCAGCATAGGAGATATATTTATATCACTCAGTCTTCCTCCTTCTATACCGTTTCTAGAGAGAGACTGACTGGCCTTGAGCAGGAAGATGGTTTAGGCTTGTGCTAGAAAACTCCATGGTGATGTCACTGACAAGAAATCTACCGCACTGAGCATTTATTTCTCTTTTTTCTTGCAAGGGCAAAAGGTTATACACTTTCTGAGAGTGTGCTTCATAAAAACAATCAGTGCTTAAATGCAATGTATTTTTGACCACCCAGAGAGGAAGTGCTCTTACCGAAGAGCTCAGAGGAGATGTTGTTATTGATGAAGTGTCAATGAATAGGATATGAATCAGATGAAATTCTCCTGAAGATACACAGTCTTCAAGTATAAGGAAGACTATTTGAGCTAAAATATGTTTTGAATTAGGAAATCTCTGCTCACATGAGGGATATATATAATTGGAAACACCTGAGGCTCACATGCTGTTTCTTTCATGTGTTTCTTTCACAAATCTTCGAGGGGAGGAGGTCGGGAGGGACGCCTGCATGGGTGAGATGGTTTCTTGGCTTCAATTCCCAGAGTCCTTTGGGTTGTATGTTTATACTCCCAATGTGAACATGATAATCACACATGGAGTCAGCTGGAAGAGATTATGAGCCATGAAACGTGGTTAACTTTGATTGTACACCCTTAGATGCTCTTATTGTCTCCTCACAACACAATGGCTACCCAGTTTCTATGGTAACTATGAAAAAGACAGAAGAGCCTACACAATTCAGCCAATGTGTGACTCAAAGATCGCACTTCGCGGTTCAAAGTGGCATAAGGTGTTACTGAGAGCTGTCTGAAAATGTACAAGTCTGAAGACTAAGGAAGTGATGTAATCAGTGTGGCCTAGTGACTAGAAAATATTTATGCTGGATCATTATGCTGGAGTTGATGTGAACTCCTTTGATCTCAAACCAAAAAGTTTATGACAAATTATTGTCAAGTGGTGTAAGTCTTCTCAGATGCTTTAGAACTGGCGTATGCTTTTTTTCCCATCTTGGAAATACTGATCAGATTTTATTAGAGTTTTATTTGTTTGTTTACCATTTTAACTATTTTAAGCATACAAATCAGCAGCATTAAGAACATTCACAATATTGTACAACTATCATTAGTGTTTCCAGAACTGTTCCATTATCTTGAACAGAGATTTTGTGCCCTTAAAAACAACTGCTCATTCTCCCCTTGACCTGGCCCCTGGTAAGCGCTATTGTACTTTCCATTTCTATGAATTTGCCTATTCTCAGTACCTCAGACAAATGTCCTTTTGTGTCTGGCTTATTTCATTTAGCATAATATTTTCAAGGTTTAACCATCTTGTAGCATATATTAACATTTTTTTAAATGGATGAATAACATTCTGTTATGGGTATATTCCACATTTTAAGAATCCATTCATCTGTTGATGAACACTTGAGTTGTTTTCATCTTTTATTACTTATGAATAGTCTGCTATTAATACTGGTGTACAAGTATATGTTTGAGTTCCTTGGAATGTGACTTTTTAAAAATAAAGTATTTTTAGCCCTTGATATTTGGATATAATAAACAAAACTCAGTGGTCACCACTAATGGGTTTGGGGGTTATTTTACATTTCTTCACTTTCTTTCACTTTCACTTTACATTTCTTTATTTTTTTCAAACAATATATTTGGGGAAAATCCTCACTTTTGTTGCTCCTTCTCACATTTCAAGACTGTATATGCCCCATCTTTGGCATGTGTTATATAAATAAACAAAAATTAAAATAAATTAAGCTGGGCTATGAGGCATAGACAGGATTTGTTCTCAGAAACAGAAGCAATCATACCTTCTGCCTATGAAGAGAGGGTCAACATTAAAAATGAACAAGTTAGTTTTTCAACTTGTATACTCTTGATGAGTATAGAATAAGATCGCTAGAGAATAAGAAGTGAGAATTGTGTAAAAAAAAAAATAGTAGCTCCATCAGATTACTTAATAAAAACTCGGTATTTCCTATCTATGGGATTTTGTACCTAGGATTTTGTCACAAGGTAGAAGAGATTATTTGGGCTGAATCTGAGTTACGTGCAGGCAGGTTTTAAAACTCCCAATTAGTTATCCCATAGAAACTTCCTCTATTACTTCTAGACATTAGGAAGCCAGATTAACACATGCTTTAGGGAGACAGATTCCAAGTGTAGAAAATCAGACACACCACAAGATTTGGAATTCCTAAAACATGTCCTTTTGGAAAATGCATCTGCAGAGATGGCAGAAGTGGTTGACCTAACATCTGGGCAGGGTATAAAAGGCTGAAATTAATGATTGGGAAACTTCATGTGCATAAAATGAAAACTGTCATGGTTTTGCTTTTGACCAGTATTTTTCTTTGTAACACCCTGGACAACAAATGTTTCAATTTGTGCACAAACTCTTATCTCCTTCTTTAACAAATGGTATCAGGAAAGTCCTGAGGAAATATCTTTTCTAAAAGAAACCATGTTCTTGCTTGCTGCTGGCTTCCTCTCCTTTCCTGTGTGGAAGTGAGGCTGCATCATGTTAGGCATCCTCGTGTTGTTCTCCAGACTAGAATATTATCATCCTGAACAAAAGATAAAACGGAAATGCATGGTGAAATATAATACAGACTGTAACCCTGTTGAAATTGTCAGAGCAATATAAAGTGGAAATGATCAAGTTCTTCACATGCCTCTTAAATGAACACATGGAAATAGCAGATCTAGAACAGACTCATGGATGGGGGACAATACCAGGAAGAAGGTATTTGCTGATGCCTTACCTTTTGCCAGGGTAAAACGAGTATTCACTTTTCTCTCATTCCAACTCAACTTGGTAATTTGTGTGCTTATTCAGGTTACAGTTCGTATGCTGAGTCATGACTCCTAAGCAGTGCAGCTATTTCACTACCTGATCATGGATACTATCTCTTTCTGGTCTTAACTATGAAGATCCCAGGGATTCTGAGACAACCAGCTTAATGACTCATTTCTAAACTTTCGCCCCTCCATTTCCTTCTTGGTGGTACTTAACTAGTATCTGATTAGCTTTTCCTCTAAATAGCTAAGACATGCCCCAGATTTACAACATACCAGGTAACACACATAAAAAGGAAGAGAAAGTTTTGTTTCTCTGTTGCAGCTGCTTGAGTCTTCTCTAGGAGTCTTAGCAGGAGACTTCTCAGTCTCAGATGTTTATATTCTTCCTCCTCTGAGGAAATGGAGCTGAAGACATCTCACCTACATGTAGTTTCCTCTAACCTATGGAGTTTCTCTGATCCAGCATGGAGAAGAGTCTAAATTGTAGGTGGTTTTACTCCTCTCATACAACCTTGCTGTACACAGGAAGGTGTGGCTGGGTACACAGAGAACAGGGTAGCCGACAGACTTGAAAGAAGGGAGGTTATGAGAAACAGATATTCTTGAAATTTCAACTGACTGAAGAATTTTGCAAACAGTCCACCTTGAGCACTGAGAGGAGAAAGACATAGATGGAAGAAACATACAACAAAAGCTACATAGAAAATGCTGACACCAGAAAATTTAATCAATCATTAGACTTTCAAAACTCCTTTCATAAATGGCAAGGGCCTAATAGAATCAGAAGAGATTAGGTGGAAAGAATACACAGAGAAACTGTGCAAAAAAAGCTCTTAATGACCCAGATAACCAGGATGTTGTGGTCACTCACCTAAAGCCAGACATCCTGGAGTGTGAAGTCAAGTGGGCCTTAGGAAGCATTACTATGAACAAAGATAGTGGAGGTGATGAAATTCCAGCTGAGCTATTTCAAATACTAAACGATGATGCTGTGAAAGTGCTGCACTCAATATGTCAGCAAATTTGGAAAACTCAGCAGTGGGCACAGGATTGGAAAAGGTCAGTTTTCATTCCAATTCAAAGAAAGGAAATGCCAAAGGATGTTCAAATTACTGTACAATTGCACTCATTTTACATGCTTGCAAGATTATGCTCAAAATCCTTCAAGCTAGGCTTCAGCAATATGTGAACTGAGAACTTCCAGAGGTACAAGCTGGATTTAGAAATGGCAAAGGAAAAATAGATCAAATTGCCAACATATGCTGGATCATAGGAAAAGCAAGGGAATTCCAAAAAATCTACTTCTGCTTCACTGACTACACTAAAGCCTTTGCGTGGATCACAACAAACTGTGAAATATTCTTAAAGAGATGGGACTATCAGACCACATTCCCTGCCTCCTGAGAAACCTGTTTGCAGGACAAGAAGCAAGAGTTAGAATCGGACATGGAACAACAGGCTGATTCAAAGTTGGGGAAGGAGTATGTCAAGGCTGTACGTTGTCACCCTGCTTATTTAACTTATATGCAGAGTACATTATATGAAATGCTGGAGTGGATGACTCACAAGCTGGAATCAAGATTGCTGGGAGAAATATCAACAACCTCAGATATGCAGATGATGCCACGTTAGTGGCAGAAAGTAAAGAGGAACTAAAGAGCTTTTTGATGAAGGTCAAAGAGGAGAGTGGGAAAAGCTGACTTACAACTCAACATTCAAAAAATTAAGATCATGGCATCCAGTCTTATCACTTCATGGCAAATAGATGGGGAAAAAGTAGCAACAGTATCACATTTCATTTTCTTGGGCTCCAAAGTCAATGCAGACATTGACTGCAGCCACATAATTAAAATTCACTTGCTCCTTGGAAGAATAGCTATGACAAACCTAGACAATGTACAATGTATTAAAAAATAGAGACATCACTTTGCCAACAAAGGTCCAAACAGTCAAAGCTATGGTTTTTCCAGTAGTCAAGCATGGATGTGAGAGCTGGACCATAAAGAAGGTTGAGTGCCAAAGCATTGATGCTTTCGAACTGTGGTGCTGGAGAAGACTCTTGAGAGTCCCTTGGACAGCAAGTAGATCAAACCACTTAGTCCTAAAGAAAATCAACTCTGAATATTCATTGGAAGGACTGGTGCGGAAGCTGAAGCTCCAGTACTTTGGCTACCTGATGCAAAGAGCCAACTCATTGGAAAAGACCTTCATGCTGGGAAAGATTGAGTGTAGGAGGAGAAGGGGATGATAGAGGATGAGATGGTTGGATGGCATCACTGATTTAATGGACAAGAATTTTAGTAAACCCCAGGAGATGGTGAAGGACAGGGAAGACTGGCGTGCTGTAGTTCATGGGGTCATAAAGAGTTGGACATGATTGAGTGACTAACATACATATTCACAAGTTCTTGTCAGGGTCCCAAGGAAGGTTCAGAGGAGGACAAGAAGGATATCCTATGTTTGAGCTGTCCAGTTTGGGCCATTTAGAACAGTAAGTGGTGTGTGAACACAGACCAGTTCATGGAAGGACTCTATCAGTACTACTTTTTTAGGAGCCCTAATACAAGAGTGCCTTACAAGTGTAAGAACTTTAGCCAATTATGAACTTAGTATGCCATGTTTGCAATTTTGCTGCTCTCCACCCAGGTCCTAAGCAATTGCATACTCTCTCCCTCTTTTATTTATTTAATTTTTTGCAATGGCATACTCTTGAGGACAGTACTGATGAAAGGTAAGAAGTTCCACTTCTGCCCTTGATCTGTCTTCCTTCTCTATTCTAGGTTCCTCAGTGTCTCATGGCAAGTCTGAGAGTTCACGGGGCCGGTGGCAGACAGAGACGTGACTTGGCCTTGCCAAAGTTATCTACTCTAACCTGTGAGGAGTTCTATTTCTGCAGCCATCTGTGGCATCATCCATCTGCATGGCCCATTAGTCAGACAGTAGAACTCACACACGTTCCTTGCAAAGAACTGAGCAAAGAGCTTCTGGGAGCTGCGACTCCAAGTGCAAGGCATGGATTTATTCAGTTATAACATAGAAATGTGGTTAGCGTAAAAATGTAATTAGCAGTCGGAGATGCTGGAGATTGAACTTTGATTTTCTGTGTTTGTAACTGACATTCTTCAGTTAGCAGTTTTGGAAATAAGACTTGAATCTTTTTTGGTGTAAGGAGATGTCTTAAGAGTCTCATGGTAGCAAACTGCTTTTTTTCATGTGAATGAAGATGTCTTTTTCTAGTCCTACTTCTAAACGTAGGGTGTTTTTGCCTTTCAGACAAGTGGGTGGGGTGCAATCAGACAAAGACAATCTTCATGCTTGATTAGTAGAGTCATGTGGAAGAGCACTGGCATTAGGCTAAGGTTTTAGGCTTCACTCTGCCACTTACTATCTTGGTGACTTTAGGAAAGTCACTGAATCACTGAGCTGAAGTTTCTACAACCATAAAATGGAGATAATATCAGCCCCACCTATATCTCATAGATTCAAACAAGATAATGCGAAAACCATGAAATCCTATGCAGATGTGTAACAATATAAGTCACCAAGGAATGATTATAAATACCAGTGGGAACTGAATAATGACTTTTGAACAGTTTTCCAAGAACAGACACGCCAGATATGACTGCAATACAGTAAAATTTTCCCACTAAAAGCTTCAGAAAATATTCTGAGAGCACATTAATGATCCACCCTAGAGATGTCACCAGTTGGGGATGGAGGCTCTGAGAAAACAAAAGAAAGGCGTCTCAAGAAAACTAGAACTTTTCAAAACAGAGTAGGTGCAAAAAAAACCTCAGAACTACCAAAGAATTTCCCACAGAGAGGCTCAGAGAACAGATCTGTGACCATGGGAGTTAAGCAGAATAATGACGGAAGAAGACCAATAAAGGTTACAATCTTTTGCCAAAATTATGTTATTCTATATCCCATGAGAGGATTTAGAACAGTTTTTTCCAACCCAAATCGACTAGAACAAAGTCCTGTTTTTGTTTTTAATATAATGTCCCTCTTCCAACTCGTCTGCACTTTTTGTATGCAGGGCAATTCCCTTCTGGTTACAGAAAGTGAAGGGTAATTGAAGTATACAAGTGCTGGTTGCTAACGCCTGTGGCAGATCTCAGATCCCATCCTCTGCATTTCAATGACCCCCCTGCTCAGGGTTATGCCAACTGGAATAAATGGATCCCAGTGTAGATAAAACTCTAGAAGACTTCTGGGAGTGGAGATTATATCAGTGGGGGCCAAGGCGGGAGTCTCCAGTTCTTTGCAATGAAAAAATCCTTAATTCTGGCCTTGTGGTTGATTACTAGGTGAATTTTGGTAAACTTGTCTCCACAGACTTCCGTTTCTTTCCCTCTAGAATGAAGTCACTAAAATAAATTCTTTTACAGCCCTAATGTTTTATGAGAAGTGTCTGAGAAGACAATTTCCCAGAAGAATAGGAACAGGCAGCCATCATGTTGTTAAGAGGTTGGAAGCTCAAGGATAACAAGGCTATAGAAATGGAAAGAGTGGACTTGTGTAAGAGTAGGTAACATTCAGAAAAATAGAAGATGATCAGGAAAAACCAAGGCAGAGACAAATTGAAAGGAACTGAACAGCTGAGCAACCAGAGAAAACTCGACAGGTTGGTACATAGACATGGGTGGCTAGTGGGACCATGAAAGGCCAGTGGGCTGCGTAGGGTAGTCGTGTTAAGTCATTTTGGTCAGCAGAGTCTAGAATATTAACAAGTTAGGGATCCAGCGCCTGTAGCTTTATTCTGAAATCAAGGAGTAAACACAAAGCTTCATCAGAAAAATAGATCAATAAGACGTATAAGTAGATCAGTCATGGACTAGGGCAACAAAGGATGTCAGCTAAAGAAGGATACTGACCAAAAAGATTCCTTGACCCAAAATTACCTTGTCATCAGCTCTTTGGACAAGAGTTTAAACACAACCACTTATAAAACAGAAAGTCATTGTAGATATCACTTAGATGTAGATATCAGCACAAAAAAGATGAGGCAATGTGGGAAGTGACTGGTTAAACAATGCAAAGTCATTTATCAACTAAATAGCAGAGGCCAGAGCACCTACTCTTTCATCACCATTTAAAAAGTACACAACTACACAGCTTCCATAGTCTCCTTAACCAGAATAACTTTGTTATATTATTAATACTTTGTTGCTCATAGGAACTAAAATGTACTGATATAGCTGCAAAATGGTTTTTAAAGTTTCGAAGGACTTTATTCTCTCTTTAGCAATGAATGAGAATGGAGGTTTCTCCTCATCCTTGCCAACACTGGCTGTTATTATTTTTTTTAATGTTTGAGCTTTTAAAATTTTTTTGAATTTATTTTTATTTGGAGGACAATTGGTTTACAAGCGTTGGTTTCTTTTGTACAACATGAATCAGTCATAAGTATACATATATTCTCTCCTTCTTGAACCTCCCTCTCACCCCTACCTCCATCCCACCCCTCTAGGTTGTCACAGAGCATTTCTGTAAGTATTCTAAGTGACTCTGAATTTCAGTCACTCTTACTTACCCATCAACAAGGATAGGATGAGGATATAAAGGTAGGATGAGGGCAAAAAGTAAAGATGTGCTATTTCTTTGTTTCCCACTTTTAGAAAATTTATCATACAACAGAGATGAAAAAAAAATGTGGCTCCAAAAGCAACATAAATATTTAACAGAAAATTAATCATTACAGGATATATGAAAAAATCTCATGATCTGATGGCTTCTAAAGATGTATCTACAAATTATTTTAGTTTTCTTTTTCTTCAAAGAAGGCAAATTTGCAGTATCTCTATATACTCACCTTTAGATGTTGAATTGACTGCCTATTGCTTTTGTAGCTCAGATGTCCTGTTTTTTCTTGATCTCTGCAAACCCAAAAAAAGGCTTGAGCTTAGGCAGAGGGGCAAGATCTTATATGCCAAGCATTATTTTTTCCACATTAAAATAAACCCTGGAATAAACTAACAACCAAAGGATTATCTTTCATTTGAAGAAAAAAATCTAAGGTATAAGGACAACATTTAATAGTAACTTGAATCAAAGGGTTTAAATACCACTGGAAAAGTATTATTTGATTGGTAAGTCCAAACTTTGAGTCATTTTAAATGGGAACATAGATCTCAAGATATAATTAAAACTTTGAGAGAAGAAATATCTGGAAGATGTATTTTTAAAAACTGAGGTTGCAGACTAATTTTACCAGCCTGTAAAATTCCTCAAATGCTTTCTACAATTCCAGCCGCCACAGTGACGCAGTAGCCAGTGAAGGGAGGCTCAGGAATAAGGTTGCATCAGGAGAGAGTTATTAATACAAGGAGATGTGTGAACAGAAGCAGACACCGCCTAGCCTGCCAATTTAGGTGGCTCTACACTGGTGATGAATGAGCTGACTATTCATCGCCAGAGTAGAGTGGTGGCCTCCCTCACTGTTGGAAGCCAGTGTGAGGAACTCCACCCTTGGCAAAGGTCATGAGGAAGGAGGCTCGGCATATGCAAAGGCAAGATCAAGCCTCAGGAAACCCCCTGTTCCCAAGCACCTACCCCCAAGCCAGAGTCTACCTACTTTACTGTTTCATGCTCTCATCTACACCTCTGACCTTATGGGGGGCAGTTCCCCACCGGTTCTCTCAGAGAAGGAGTAAACATGCAGCTCCAGTCAATAAAATTCCTGGGTGTGACAAGGGTGTCTCAGGTCAAACCTCTCTGCTGACAGACTAGCTTGTGTGACAACCTCTCAACCATAAACAGCACAGAGAGCTTGGAGTATCTTGAAAGTCTTAATTAGCATAGGGCTTTTCTCATTGTTGAGTCAATGATTGCCACCAGGCCTCCATATCCTTAGGCACCTGGGAATATATTAATCAATGTATTTGGAATATAGAAAAGGAAATATAGTAGTTTTTGATGTTAGCAATACTAGAACTTTTGAGTTAATGAATTTTCTCTTTTGTTATAGATCACTGTACTTTGTTATAAATCACTGTGTCCTTGCTATGTAAAAATGTAACTTTATCACTATCTTAAGACTAAACAGATCTTAAGGGGAACATTGGTGAAGGGTTTTCATTTGTTGGGCTGATGTTTGCTGCTAAATCTCCATATTCCCTGCCCTTATAATGAATATAACTAGCATATAGGAGAAATAAGTATTAACCTTTAAGATTAATCATGTTAACCTTAGGTTAAATAAATTCCTTTTTTAGTTGTAACCCACTACACCCTCACCCTATAGGAATGCAACTTTATCTGGTACCTTCAGAGGGTGGCGCCTGGTTTAAGAAAAAACACCTTGGAAAAAATAAGTTTTTTGGTTATCAGAAAGGAAGGATCATAAAATGTCAGCAGGCCTCATGGCCAGAAGTTGATGTAAAACCCCTAAGACCTTTTTTTTATACTTTTATGTGAAGCACCTGATTTTGATAAAGATCAGGACTGCTGATCCCTGCTTGACTTTAAAATTTCCATTTATCTCTAGTGTAACAAAAGGTATATAAGCAAACCTAAAAAATAAAGAAATGGTATCAGTTTCTGGAAAGACTGATTCCCCCATGTCATTCTTTCTTGCTCCCCGTTTTTCTGGCTGAATTCCCATCTGGAGCGTGGGTGCCCACCACATCTACTTACTTGCCCCGGCTTCTCCACACGAGAAGGAGCCCAAGGAGGGGCACCTTCCGATATTCAAGTGGCGCCGGTGGCCCAACGTAGATGGTGCAAATTCCTTGTCTTGGAATTTTATTAGTATCCCATGTAAACCAAGTTATTCAGCCTCTTTTTCTCTCTTACTATTTTCTGGCTGAATTCCCATCTGGTACATGCGTACTCACCAAGCCTGCTAATTTTGCCTGGGCTTCTAAGATCAGACCAGGGAGGCCTCAGTGCCTCCTTTCCTTCAGGAGAATGGAAAGACACCTGTGGCCTATGTAGGTGGTGATTGGTATTCCACATAAACCAAATTATTCAGCCCCCTTTTCTCCACTAATTTTCTAATCTCTTTCTATCTGTAATTAAATAAGTTTTTCCTAGGATGCTGATTCCATCCCCACCTTTGAATTACCCTGGATCCACTGGGGCTAGACCCCGTCACCTCACTTCCATCTATTTGGGAGGGACTGAAATTCACTTTGTTGAAATATAATTCCTACATAGAAAAAACCAAGTGTATCAAACTGAAATAGTACTGGATGGATGATCCCAAGTACAAATTACTTCTATCCCAGAGATGAAATGTTATTTCATTCTTGTAAAACAAGAGAGGAAAGAAAAATAATATTTTAGGTGCACATTACAATGCACTCCTCCAGAAAAGACCACTCTAGGGAAGCTGCTCAGTCATGCCTATCTCTTCTTCTTCTCTGTGAGTTCAGAAGAACTGTCAAGTGAGTTGCTAGTATTTGATAGCCCATGAGCATGGCTGAGAGGAGCTACCCCAGGTCCAAGGTAAGGAGCAGTGGCTGTGTTTTGCTGGAGCATCCATGAAGAGATACCCCACATCCAATGTAAGAGAAACCTAAGTAAGACGGTAGGTGCTGAGAGGGCAGCAGAGGGCAGACAGACTGAAACCACAATCAGAGACAACTAGCCGATCTGATCACATGGACCATAGCATTGTCTAACTCAATGAAACAAAGCCATGCCCTGTGGGGCCACCCAAGACGGACAGGTCATGGTGGAGCCGTCTGACAGAAAGTGGTCCACTGGAGAAGGGAATGGCAAACCACTTCAGTATTCTTGCCTTGAGAACTCCATGAACAGTATGAAAAGACAAAATGATAGGATACTAAAAGAGGAACTCCCCAGGTCAGTAGGTGCCCAATATGCTACTGGAGATCAGTGGAGAAATAACTCCAAAAAGAATGAAGGGATGGAGCCAAAACAAAAACAATACCCAGTTGTGGATGTGACTGGTGATAGAAGCAAGGTTTGATGCTGTAAAGAGCAATATTGCACAGGAACCTGGAATGTTAGGTCCATGAATCAAGGCAAACTGGAAGTGGTCAAACAGGAGATGGCAAGAGTGAACATCAACATTCTAGGCCAATACTTTGGCCACCTGATGTAAAGAATTGACTCATTTGAAAAGACCCTGATGCTGGGAAAGATTGAGGACAGGAGGAGAAGGGGATGACAGAGGATGAGGTGGTTGGATGGCATCACTGACACAATGGACATGGGTTTGGGTGGACTCTGGGAGTTGGTGATGGACAGGGAGGCCTGGCGTGCTGCTTTTCATGGGGTCGCAAAGAGTCAGACACGACTGAGCGACTGAACTGAACTGAACTGATTACAAAGTGTGAAAATGTGATGTGCAAGAAAGAGTAACAAAAACGCAGAGTATTGCTGGTTAACACAGTGATTCTCTTAGCTGCTAATAGGTTTCTAAATCTAATGAATCAGGATGCTGTTTGGCACATCACAGTGTTAACTTTCTGAACAGTGAGTTATGGACCTGAAATATAAACAGGCTTCTAAGATATTTTCCTTACAAAGGCAATCGTTTAGACAGAACAATCTAGCCATCGCTTCTCATCTTTTGGAGCAATTTTTTTGGCATGAAACACTCTTGTAAAATTTTATGTGTGTCCTTCCAGAATGATGAGCCTGAAGATGAAGGTTTTGAATTGCACTCCAAAAGCTTGTTCTTCAGCAGAGTATTGCATTTTAGAGCTACAAACACTTACAGAAAATTCCCATCTATAATTTCTTGAATTTTAATGATGAGATTATCACTGGTAGTGCTTCCATTTCAGAGTGTGAAGGTGGTAATTTCTTGGGTTATTTGAGCCTGAAATATTTAGCACCTAGTCTCACACGCTAGTAAAGTAATGCTCAAAATTCTGCAAGCCAGGCTTCAGCAATACGTGAACCGTGAACTTCCAGAGGTTCAAGCTGGTTTTAGAAAAGGCAGAGGAACCAGAGATCAAATTGCCAACATCCGCTGGATCAGGGAGAAGGCAAGAAAGTTCCAGAAAAACATCTACTTCTGCTTTATTGACTATGCCAAAGCCTTTGACTGTGTGGATCACAATAAACTGTGGAAGATTCTGAAAGAGATGGGAATACCAGACCACCTGACCTGCCTCTTGAGAAACCTGTATGCAGGTCAGGAAGCAACAGTTAGAACTGGACATGGAACAACAGACTGGTTCCAAATAGGAAAAGGAGTACGTCAAGGCTGTATATTGTCACCCTGCTTATTTAACTTCTATGCAGAGTACATCATGAGAAACGCTGGGCTGGAAGAAACACAAGCTGGAATCAAGATTGCCAGGAGAAATATCAATAACCTCAGATACGCAGATGACACCACCCTTATGGCAGAAAGTGAAGAGGAACTCAAAAGCCTCTTGATGAAAGTGAAAGTGGAGAGTGAAAAAGTCGGCTTAAAGCTCAACATTCAGAAAACGAAGATCATGGCATCTGGTCCCATCACTTCATGGAAATAGATGGGGAAACAGTGGAAACAGTGTCAGACTTTATATTTTTGGGCTCCCAAATCACTGCAGATGGTGACTGCAGCCATGAAATCAAAATTCCCTTACTCCTTGGAAGGAAAGTTATGACTAACCTAGATAGTATATTCAAAAGCAGAGACATTACTTTGTCAACAAAGGTCCATCTAGTCAAGGCTATGGTTTTTCCTGTGGTCATGTATAGATGTGAGAATTGGACTGTGAAGAAAGCTGAGCACTGAAGAATTGATGCTTTTGAACTGTGGTGTTGGAGAAGACTCTTGAGAGTCCCTTGGACTGCAAGGAGATTCAACCAGTCCATTCTGAAGGAGATCAGCCCTGGTATTTCTTTGGAAGGAATGATGCTAAAGCTGAAACTCCAGTACTTTGGCCACCTCATGTGAAGAGTTGACTCATTGGAAAAGACCCTGATTCTGGGAGGGATTGTGGGCAGGAGGAGAAGGGGACGACAGAGGATGAGATGGCTGGATGGCATC
Organism: Ovis aries; assembly: GCF_016772045.2. Classification (NCBI taxonomy): domain Eukaryota; kingdom Metazoa; phylum Chordata; class Mammalia; order Artiodactyla; family Bovidae; genus Ovis; species Ovis aries. The sequence continues at coordinate 190,104,969 of NC_056056.1, read as the reverse complement.
ACTGACTCGATGAACTTGAGTTTGCATGAACTCCGGGAGATGGTGATGGACAGGGAGGCCTGGCATGTTGTGATTCATGGGGTTGCAAAGAGTCGGACACGACTGAGCGACTGAACTGAACTGAACTTTAATCTGAATATTTTGACTTCCGAGAATAGTATTTTTACTTTTGTGAAACAAGGGACCATTCATGATGTATTTTCATAAATTAGATTATAACCTTTCATAACTTTAAAATACCTCTGTTTTATAATGTTGAAAGTTTTGAAATAAAAAATTTAGTCATGAAGTTATCCAATCATTCTGTCATTAGAGATAATATCTTGGAATTGTTTATATGGTCATTAAAAAAACCTTGTAAAGTAAAAAAAAAAAATCCTTTATTTCAGCTGTAAGAACAGATGCATAAATGGTTCTCTCCTTTCTATTTTTTAAATGAAACTCCTACAGAAGTTATAGTGATATTATAATCTGAATCTTCTGAAATCAAGCAGCAGAGAGAAAAATCATTACTTTTAAATATATGATTTAATATAATTTTCCTTATAAGAGTTCCTTCTTCTCTTGATTCAATAATAAAAAATAACAGAAACCTTTGGGATTTTGCAATGTTCTTACAAGCAATTATTTTCTACTCAGTCTGACTGTAAAAGGTCCAACTAATTGGCCTTCTATATTCTACATGACAGTCAAGTTCTGTTTTAAAATTTCTGTGTATCAATCACAGTAATACTGTTGATTAACTGCCATCTGTATATATGTATAGACACACATTTATATATTCAGTTCAGTTCAGTTCAGTAAAATCACTCAGTCGTGTCCAACTCTTTGTGACCCCATGAATTGCAGCACGCCAGGCCTCCCTGTCCATCACCATCTCCCGGAGTTCACTCAAACTCATATCCATCGAGTCGGTGTTGCCATCCAGCCATCTCATCCTCTGTCATCCCCTTCTCCTCCTGCCCCCAATCCCTCCCAGCATCAGGGTCTTTTCCAATGAGTCAACTCTTCACATGAGGTGGCCAAAGTATTGGAGTTTCAGCTTTAGCATCTGTCCTTCCAGAGAACACTCAGGGCTGATCTCTTTTAGGATGGACTGGTTGGATCTCCTTGCAGTCCAAGGGACTCTCAAGAGTCTTCTCCAACACCACAGTTCAAAAGCATCAATTCTTCAGTGCTCAGCTTTCTTCACAGTCCAATTCTCACATCCATACATGACCACAGGAAAAACCATAGCCTTGACTAGACAGACCTTTGTTGACAAAGTAATGTCTCTGCTTTTGAATATACTATCTAGGTTAGTCATAACTTTCCTTCCAAGAAGTAAGCATCTTTTAATTTCATGGCTGCAATCACCATCTGCAGTGATTTGGGAGCCCCCCAAAATAAAGTCTGACACTGTTCCACTGTTTCCCATCTATTTCCCATAAAGTGATGGGACCAGATGCCATGATCTTCATTTTCTGAATGTTGAGCTTTAAGCCAACTTTTTCACTCTCCACTTTCACTTTCATCAAGAGGCTTTTGAGTTCCTCTTCACTTTCTGCCATAAGGGTGGTGTCATCTGCATGTCTGAGGTTATTGATATTTCTCCCGGCAATCTTGATTCCAGCTTGTGTTTCTTCCAGCCCAGCGTTTCTCATGATGTACTCTGCATAGAAGTTAAATAAGCAGGGTGACAATATACAGCCTTGACGTACTCCTTTTCCTATTTGGAACCAGTCTGTTGTTCCATGTCCAGTTCTAACTGTTGCTTCCTGACCTGCATACAGGTTTCTCAAGAGGCAGGTCAGGTGGTTGGTATTCCCATCTCTTTCAGAATCTTCCACGGTTTATTGTGATCCACACAGTCAAAGGCTTTGGCATAGTCAATAAAGCAGAAGTGGATGTTTTTCTGGAATTTTCTTGCCTTTTCCATGATCCAGCGGATGTTGGCAATTTGATCTCTGGTTCCTCTGTCTTTTCTAAAACCAACTTGGACATCTGGAAGTTCACGGTTCATGTATTGCTGAAGCCTGGCTTGCAGAATTTTGAGCATTACTTTACTAGCATGTGAGATGAGTGCAATTGTGTGGTAGCTTGAGCATTCTTTGGCATTGCCTTTCTTTGGGATTGGAATGGAAACCAACCTTTTCCAGTCCTTTGGCCACTGCTGAGTTTTCCAAATTTGCTGGCAAATTTAGTGCAGCATTTTCACAGCATCATCATTCAGGATTTGAAATAGCTCAACTGGAGATCCATGACGTCCACTAGCTTTGTTCATAGTGATGCTTTCTAAGGCCCACTTGACTTCACATTCCAGGATGTCTGGCTCTAGGTGAGTGATCATACCATCGTGGTTATCTTGGTTGGATTGTATTAATATATCATAATTAATCCATGATATTGTTAATGAACAACTGTATTGCTTCTCAGTTTAGTTCTGTCACTCAGTCGTGTCCAATTCTTTGTGACCCCATGGACGGCAGCACGCCAAGCTTCCCTCTCCATCATCAACTCCCAGAGGTGCTCAAACTCATGTCCATTAAGTCAGTGATGCCGTCCAACCATCTCATCCTCTGTCATCCCCTTCTCCTCCCACCTTCAATCTTTCCCAGCATCAGGGTCTTGTCTAATGAGCCAGTTCTTCGCATCAGGTGGCCAAAGTATGGGAGTTTCAGCTTCAGCATCAGTCATTCCAATGAATATTCATGACTGATCTCCTTTAGGATTGACTGGTTTAATCTCCAAGTATTTCTCCTAATTTATGGCTTTTACAAAAAGAGTTGCTGTGGTCATTATCGTCTTTGTCATTTGGTCCACATATGTGTCTATTTGTTAGGCATTAAGATATCTGGGACTAAAACTGATGAATTATGGGATATTTGTTAATATTTTTTCTTGCCTTATTGCATCCAGACTTCTAGTACAATGCTGAGTGGGAATTGTCCTAGAGAGAATTCTTGCCTTGAGCTGGATCTCAAGGGGAAAATTTCAATTACTTTACGATTTAGTATGATAGCTTACATTAGGAATTTTGTAGACATAAAGGAAATTATATTTGAATTTCATCTATTGAGATGGTTACAATTTTCTTTTTTATTTTGTTAATTAATTTTCAAAGTTTGAATCAACTTTGCATTCTTGAAATAAACTTTGTGATATATTATCCCCAAATAACCCACATATCAAAGATAATCACATTGAAAATTAGGATATGTTTTGAACTGAATGATGATGAAAGTATGGCATACGTCATGCCAGAAACACAACATTTCATATACTATTCTTTTAGTGTTTATCCTAAATTCCAGCATGCATAATTGGTTTACTGAAGTCTAATATAAATGTATATTTTTACAACTTACTGAACAAATCATGACATTTGGAGTACTTTAACTCCATTTTCTCTGCTCCTAATTTTTGTGCTATTGATGTTGTTGTTTGGGTTAAGTAGTATCCCTCCAAGGAGAAGGCAATGACAACTCACTCCAGTACTCTTGCCTGCCAAATCCCATGGACAGATGAGCCTGGTAGGCTGCAGTCCATGGGGTCGCTAAGAGTCAGACACGACTGAGCGACTTCATTTTCACTTTTCACTTTCATGCATGGAGAAGGAAATGGCAACCCACTCCAGCGTTCTTGCCTGGAGAATCCCAGGGTGGCGGAGCCTGGTGGGCTGCCGTCTATGGGGTCGCACAGAGTCGGACATGACTGAAACGACTTAGCAGCAGCAGCAGCAGCAGTATCCCTCCAAATGTATATGTATATGTATATGTCCTAACCTCTTGATTGAAGTCGTGAATGTAACTTAATTTGGAACTTGAGTTTTTGCAGATGTAATCAAGTTAAGATGAATTTCTAGTAGATTAGAGTGGGCCCTAATCCAGTGACTGGTATCCTTATAAGAAGAAGAAAATATGGATACAGATGCGCAAATTGTGGAAAGATGGAGGCAGAGGTTAGAGTGATGCAATCCATGAGAAAAGGAACACCAAGGAATGCTGGCAACCAGCAGAAGGTAGGAAGAGGCAAGGGAGATCATTCCCTAAGGCCTTCAGAGAGAGAGTGTGTGACCCTGCTTAACAACCTGATTTCAGACTTCTAGTCTCCAGAATGGTGAGAGAATAGATTTGTTTTAAGCCACCGAGTTTGTAGTACTTTCTTACAGTAGCCTTGGGAAACTAAGATAGCTGTTATGTATTTAAATTCTCTATTTTACTCCCCACAAGACAATATTAGCACAATTCTGTGTAGTGAAATATTCATTTATGTTGAACCATGTCTTGACTCCGTATTTTTTTCACTTCTTCCAACATCTCTGTGCATCCTTCTAGGATTATTCTCTTTCTAGCTGAAGTATGTTCTTAATGTGGTCTGTGGTTGATGAGTTCTCTCCGTTTTTGTTGGCCTGAGAATGTCTTTGTTTCATCTCATATTTTGAAGTTGATTTTTAATTGGTATAGAACTCCAGGATAATAGTTCTTTTAAATTTTCTGTCACTTTTTATTTTGTATTGGAGTATAGTGATGAATAATGTAACAGTTTCAGGTGCATAGCAGATGCATTGACATGTATCTTTCTACTCAGTAGTTCTTTTAGCACATCACTGGAGATATCATTCCCTAGTCTTCAGATTTCCAGTATTTGGTTTTCTAAAGTTTTATTATAGAGCTACCTTTGAATTTGTGCTGCTTAGAATTTATTTTTCGTGATTCTGTGGCTTGATGTCTTTCATCAGTTTTTGAGACTTTTGTCATTATTTCTTTAAATATAACTCTTGCCCCAGTCTTACTCTCCTGTCCTTTTGGGACTCAAATTACAACTCCTGTCCTCTCTTTTTCACACCTGCTTTGTTCTTCTTTTCCTTATTTTTCCTCCTCTATTCTTTCCTTCCTTCCTTCTTTCCTCCTAGATTTTGGAATATTTTCCACTCCACTCCATTTTCAACGCTGTTTCTAAAATTCTCTTTTAAAATACAGAGAAAACTCTAAAAGATGCATCTTTAAAAACCTTCAGTGTCACCTACTCTGTCCTTCATCAACATGCATTAAACAATTACTATATGTCATGTGCTGTATTTAGTGCTATTTACATAAATTAAAAGATTTCAATTATACAATATATTTTATGACTTAATATATTTGCACTTTTCTCAACTGAAGTAAAAAAAAACCTCTTAAAATTCTGATGTATATCTGTTAATAGCAAAAAATTTAATTAATATAAAATTTTCAAGGTATGTGTGGATCACAATAAACTGTTGAAAATTCTGAAAGAGATGGGAATACCAGACCACCTGACCTGCCTCTTGAGAAACCTGTATGCAGGTCAGGAAGCAACAGTTAGAATTGGACATGGAACAACAGACTGGTTTCACATAGGAAAAGGAGTACGTCAAGGCTGTATATTGTCACCCTGCTTATTTAACTTCTATGCAGAGTACATCATGAGAAACGCTGGGCTGGAAGAAACACAAGCTGGAATCAAGATTGCCGGGAGAAATATCAATAACCTCAGACATGCAGATGACACCACCCTTATGGCAGAAAGTGAAGAGGAACTCAAAAGCCTCTTGATGAAAGTGAAAGTGGAGAGTGAAAAAGTTGGCTTAAAGCTCAAAATTCAGAAAACGAAGATCATGGCATCTGGTCCCATCACTTCATGGGAAATAGATGGAGAAACAGTGGAAACAGTGTCAGACTTTATTTTGGGGGGCTCCCAAATCACTGCAGATGGTGACTGCAGCCATGAAATTAAAAGATGCTTACTCCTTGGAGGAAAAGTTATGACCAACCTAGATAGCATATTCAAAAGCAGAGACATTACTTTGCCTACGAAGGTCCGTCTAGTCAAGGCTATGGTTTTTCCTGTGATCATGTATGGATGTGAGAGTTGGACTGTGAAGAAAGCTGAGCACTGAAGAATTGATGCTTTTGAACTGTGGTGTTGGAGAAGACTCTTGAGAGTCCCTTGGACTGCAAGGAGATCCACCAGTCCATTCTGAAGGAGATCAGCCCTGGGATTTCTTTGGAGGGAATGATGCTAAAGCTGAAACTCCAGTACTTTGGCCACCTCATGCGAAGAGTTGACTCATTGGAAAAGACTCTGATGCTGGGAGGGATTGTGGGCAGGAGGAGAAGGGGACGACAGAGGATGAGATGGCTGGATGGCATCACTGACTCAATGGACGTGAGTCTCAGTGAACTCTGGGTGTTGGTGATGGACAGGGAGGCCTGGCGTGCTGTGATTCATGGGGTCTCAACGAGTTGGACACGACTGAGCGACTGAACTGAACTGAACTGAACTGAACTGAATGAACAGATGCCCTGAAAGCGTTAAAGCAATTGTCTTTTAAAATTATCATTATATGGGATTTTCCTGGTGGTCCAGTGGTTAAGAATCCACCTGCCAGTGCAGGGGACACAGGTTTGAACCCTGATCTGGAAAGATCCCACATGTTGCAGAGCAACTAAGCCTGTACACCACAACTCTTGAGCCTGTGCTCTAGCCCGTGAGCTGCAACTATTGAGCCTATGCACCCTAAAGCCCATACTCTGCAACAAGAGAAGCCACCCCAGTCAGAGAAGCCACACAATAAGATCTCACACTGCAACAAAAAGTAGCCTCCACTGGCCACAACTAGAAGACACCCTAGTGCAGCAACAAAGACCCGGGACAGTAAAAAATATAAATATATAAATAAAAAATTAAAACTATCACTTTATAATATACAAATATAGTGCAATTTGTGTTGAACAAAAAATTTACTGAATAATCAGTGTAAGTTGCTGTCACTATAGAAGGGTGTATCAAGAAAATTTGAAGTCAAATTTCTTTGGTAAACAAGTTGTTCAGAATAAGTGAAGGCAATCATTAATTGGAGAAAAACATGAAGGTACTTCTTAAAATCTCAAATCTAAGTCCTAAAGTCCTAAATATGTGTCTATAAAATATATATGTTTATTAAATACATATATATATATATAAAACATTGCTGAAAGGGCTTTTAAAATTTCAGATCATAGTCTCATACTTTATAGATGAAGCAACTCAGGCACAAGACATAGGATACTTAATTTTATGAAATGGAATATATTCAGGAATTTACAGAATTTCCATCATTCCACTTCTAAAAGGCATTATTGTGGGGGCTGCTATTTCTAGCATGGGTTAGCACACTAGCATGGTGGTTTTCACACTGTGTGTACAGAATCCTGTGATTCCAAATAAGTGCCTCAGAGGTCACAGGGAAGGAGAGAAGAAAATGGGTGAGACTTCCTGGTGGTCTAGAGGATAAGAATCCACCTGCCAATGCAGGGGACATGGGTCTGATCCCTGGTCCAGGAAGATCTGACATGCCACAGGGCAACTAAGCCCATGCACCACAACTACTGAGCCCAAGCACCCTAGAGCCTGAGTTCTGCAACAAGAGAAGGCATTGCAATGAGAAGCCCCAGCACAACAATTAGAGAGTTGCCCCCATTCACTGAAACTAGAGAAAGCCCCTGCATGGCAGCTAAGACCCAGCACAGCCAAACAGTAGTATAAATGAATAAATAAAAGAAGAAGATAGCTGTAGTGGGTAGTGGGAATCACTCTTCTTCAACTTGGATGGGTCTGTTTTCATCCATTTCATATACTGGGATTCTGCCCAAGAGTTCACTTAAAAAAGCATCTTTCTGCTAAATATGTTTGTAAATCATTTTAACTTCTCCAGGATTTAGCTGCTATATGAAAGCTTAGGATCTGCCACTGTGTCTAATCAGTTCTTAATTATTTGGGAACCTCTGGTGAACTTTGTGAACTTTCTTGCCAGAAAACATCACATAGGCTTACTTTTTTTTTTTTTTCCTCCAAGTTTAACAGATTCGTGGACTTCCTGAAGGTAATGAACAGATCCTGGGCTAATAACACCAACTCTAAAAGCTTTACTTAAAGGACTTATATAAGAAACTTCTGGTTGAAAAAAGAGTAAGAATTTGGGATTAATATTAGAATGTGTTGAGAAAAAATGGATTTTTTTTTGCAACAGCTTAACTTATAGGACCCATTTATCCTGTCTATTGAGAAACAAAATATACTTTTAACCACACTTAAAGAATCCTATGTCCTCTTGTCGTTCATGATGTTCTTTTGATGATGCATTCAGACATCTGATGCAAAGAGCCAACTCAATGGAAAAGTGCCTGATGCTGGGAAAGACTGAAGGCCAAAGAAGAAGGGGGCAGCAGAGGATGAGGTGGTTATATGGCATTACCCACTCATTGGACATGAATCTGAGCAAATTGCGGGAGATGGTGAAGGAGAGGGAAGCCTGGCATGCTGCAGTCCATGAGGTCTTGAAGAGTTGGACACGACTTAGCAACCGCACAACAACAACAATAACTCAGACACTGTGCTAGAGCAGAAGTATTAGGTTAGCTAAAAGTTTGGGTTTTTCCGAGCCATTGCATGGAAAACCCGAACGGACATAAGTCAACAAGCTCATGGTACTGACTTTAGAGGCCATCTATTCTTGAGGATATGAATAATTTTTAACACTTAAGAGACTTTTATTACTTAACCACATTTTTACTAGTTCTACACACACACATACATCACTTACCCTTCATTGGAATAATATCCCTTTGACCTACCTGGACTGAATCAGTCCGGGTTGACCTGGGCTGTCTGTTTAAGCTGTGTCCAGCCGTGGAGGTGTTGTGAGCATCGGTCAGTGCACAGTAGGGGTGTGCAGGGACATTAGGACTGTGGCACCATGGGCTGCGAGTGGGGAAAAGGGTTGGTGGGATTTCTTTTTCTCTGTAAAAGAAAAATTGAGCCCAAATTGAACTGGAAAGCCACTTCACCCAGTGATGTGAATAATGAAGGCTCCATTAGAGAGAAAGCATGTTCCAAGATTAGAGAGCATGGCTTTTCCAGTCTTGTGAGCAGCACTGTTATTACATCAGAAGCATCTGACTACATATAAATAACATAAATTCTTTACTTTCAGCCACAGCCAGCTCTTGATCCAAGATGAAAGTGCTAGATGATGCAAATCTTCCTCCACCTAAGCTCTATGAAAGGCATGGTGATGACTTCCTCTCTGCACTGCCCCTTGGCCTTACTGCTAACAGGAGGGCTGTTATGAAATGAAACAACCTGGCGTGGGGGGGAATCTTAATATCAATTAGTGGAAATTGCCAGCCTTTATTTTCTCATGAATGTGTCTCTGCTTGCTCTGTGTTTTTGTGTTTCAAAACATAAAAGCTATTATGGTTTTTATGGTCCTATTCAAAATAGAAGTTTTGTTTGTTTGTTTGTTTTTATCAATTTATCTGTTCATCACATTGTCACCCAGTCATTCCCACCTGTTCAACCCTTATTAATTGTGGGAAGAACTCAACTAAAAAAAAAAAAAATCAAGCAGACTTTCCTGGTGGCTCAGTGGTAATGAATCTGCCTCCCAATCCAGGAGACATGGATGTGATCCCTGATTTGGCAAGATCCGACATGCCAAGGAGCAACTAAGCCCGTGTGCCACAACTGTTGAGCCTGTGCTCTTGAGCCTGGAGCAGCAAATACTGAGCCCACGTGCTGCAACTTCTGAAGCCCACATGCCCTAGAGCCCAGGCTCTGCAACATGAGCAGCCACCACAATGAGAAGCCTGCGTACCACCACTAAAGAGTAGCCCCTGCTCTCCACAACTGGAGAAAAGCCTGCGCAGAAACAATGACCCAGCACAGACAAAAATGCAGTTAAAAAAAGAGCAACTTTTACCTCTTAAGAGAAGCTTGAACTTGTTCCACCTGGCATTTTGAGGACTCTCTCTTAAACTGATCTCGTTTTTCTTTAGTTGTAGTTGCAACTGCTGGCCAATTAAACATGTGCCGTTGAGGTGTTGCACTTATTATTGAACATCTGTCAAATTCGATGTCGGTCTCTAACTTTTCCCATGCTTGCTTCCAGTGAATGGGAGTGTACCAGGCAACAGCCTAACAAAAATGATTCATTAATATTAAATACTATTAGAGTTAAGTTTTAAAAATGACATAGGCTTATTGCAGTCTTCCCAGATAGCTCAGTTGGTAAAGAATCTGCCTGCAATGCAGGAGACCCTGGTTTGATTCCTGGGTTGGGAAGATCACCTGGCGAAGGGAAAGGCTACCCACTCCAGTATTCTTGGGCTTCCCTTGTGGCTCAGCTGGTAAAGAATCCTCCTGCAATGTGGGAGACCCCGGTTTGAGCCCTGGGTCGGGAAGATCCCCTGGAGAAGGGAAAGGCTACCCACGCCAGTATTCTGGCCTGGAGAATTCCATGGACTGTATAGTACATGGGGTTGCAAAGAGTCGAACACGACTGAGCAACTTTCACTTCACTTCAGGCTCATTGCAATAAAATTTCAGTCAAACTGTAATGTCATTTATGTACTGTGAAATGATTAGTGAAACACATAATGAGGCTATAGTGAGACATCCTGCCTTAGTTTCCAACTGAAAATTTCAAGCTGCATCTACGCAGGCAGGTTATCACTTACTCCCTTGGAATGTGTCCTCATATGTAAAATGGGGAAGGTGGTGGCTATATGACGGCATTATGAGATTCAATTAAGCTACTGAATTTCATAATTAAAAGGAACTGTGCAAAAAATTATATTAATAAGTTAAAATTTAATAGTTAATATATTTGTATATTATATATTTATATAATATTTTATATAAATTAAATATAACATAAATATTAAATATAATATAAATATATATATATTAAATATGGGGCTTCCATGGTGGCTCAGTGGTAGAGAATCCATCTGCAAAGCAGGAGATACAGGTTCAGTCCCTGGGTTGGCAAGATCCCCTGGAGAAGGAAGTGGCAACACACTCTATATATATATATATTATTTGAGATGGGAAAATGGGTGTTAAAACTAAAGACATGAAGAGAAAACCATGTTCTCCGAGCTAGAATCCTAGGTGGGGAGTTTGTTTTGGTTTCCTGAATATGTGGCATGTATAACATATATGTGTAAAAATCATTCAGAAAAATCATGTGTAGGGACTGATAATTATGTGTTTGTTCAACAGGGAAAGTTAAGCACTGCAGTATACCCCATCTACTTGTTCTTGTGATCTGTTTTTAGCTTATAAAATTATAGAGGCTTAGATTGATGTTGTATCCATTGAAAAACCCTCTGTATGCCTTGATAAGTTAAACACACATAAAGACAACACAAGGCAAGTGAAGCTAGGCAAAGAAAAAATTTAATTTCATAGATCACAGCAGAAAACCCCACTTTTGGTTCAGGTCATCAGGTAGGGATTCTCCTCTTTTGCAGCTCAAATAGATATTTTTGTGGAAAATATGTTAATCATCTTTTGAGTGAAATCTCTCTCAATTAGATTGTAAGCCTTTCCTAGCCAAGAGCAATATTTTATTTCTTCCCGTATTATAAGGGACTTAAAAATATCCACTGATAATTACAATGATAATGTGATCAGATAAAATGACATAGTTTTAATCTCACTTCTGAAATGTTGACCATATGAACCTTGTGAGCTAGTTTTAGTACCTAACAGAAAAATTTTTGGAGTTGGAATATCTGGTTTTATTTCACTTTTGCCATTTTGCCAGTCATGTGATCTTGAGAAAGCCATTTAACTTTCCAAGCCCCATTTTCTTCCTTTGTATAATGCTTAAATAATCTGAGAATCAAAGGAGATAATGCACATATAAACAGCCCTTCATGAGTTGCTACAGCATCAGAATTCACTGAGAATTCCATAGTTTCTGAGAACAATGTATTGGGAAAATTCAAGGCATTCAGTCATATGAGATGCCCATTCAATTTTTGACATGTAATGTAGAGGCTACAAATCATATAGGACAAAAAAGTGGTTTCTGAAAAAAAATCTAGCCTTGTTTAAAAGTCAATAGCCTCATAGAATCATAGTGATTGTACTATATAACCTTACATGAACTCCTGACAAAGCAAGACTAAATCTACCTTTATATTACACCATATGGTTTGTAACTGATCAAATATTAAGTATCGCCAAGTTAGTGATGAACCAAAAGGTAGTCTGTCATACTTTATTTTAGGTTTCTGTTTTTAGAGTTGGACACAACTTAGTGACTGAACAATGATGTGACTTCTCTTTGCCACACTTTTTTCTTGTAAGTATTTTTCAAGTCCAGACTCAGGACCTATTCTTGTCTATGTCATTGTCTACTATTGTTCTAGTCAGATTTCAGGTTCTGTAACTTTCCCCACAAGATATTAATTATTTTTAACACACAAGTTATATCAACAGAAGCAATTCCAGGATCGCAAAGAAAGCTTGGATCTGTTTTTCAGCATGTCTATGGGAATGTAGCAATCTATCATTTCAAGAAAAATTTGCCTGGCAACTGCAGATAGTGAGATCCAGTATCACTGAGGTGAGAACAGGAATTAATTGTTGTTTAAAAAAAAGGGGGGAGAATTTTGTGCTTGTACTAGGGCTTTTAGATTGACAATGTCACACCTCAGTGTAGTTAATGGAAATATTTTCTATTTGAATTAAACAATGCTGATTGCTTTACCATGGGGTAGAAATTCTAATAGGAACTGACCTTAAAAAAAAGACTTGAGCTGAAGCCTGAAGGGTGAGTAGGAATTAATAGGTAAGTAGAGGAAGAGAGAAAGAGTCTACGGAGATGCAAAAGCATGTGCAAAGGCCCCATGGCGTGAGGGAGCAATTTTTACTGGAAAATAAGAGAAGCCACAGGGAGGTGTGAGTTAGGGAGGAGGAAAGGGGCAATACACTATGATTCAAGTCAACTGGGTGAACTTCTCTCATCTGCAGACTCAAAACAAGTGCTTTATGCTCTCTAATGTTTTTCTTGATCCTCTCCTTTATAGGGTTGAATCTCTAATCTGAGTTGCCACACTCTGTGCACCAACTTCTACTAAAGCATTGTTTCACAGTAATGCAATTATTTATTGTTACATATCAATTTTTACTACCAGACTCATGAGTTTTCTGAGGACAAGAATCGTGCAACAATTATGTGTTTTCCCCTAGCTTCTAGCACAAAGCTTGGCAGATAATAAATATATGTAAACATTTTCCATACGAATCAACCAGTTTAACTCTTATATTAGCAGACAAAATTACTTGTGTTTACATCACCCTGAAGAAATGGTCTGAACCTATATGTGCCAAGTAGATCAAACCAATCAGTAAAAGGAAAACTCAAAATGCCAAGTTTAATTCAGTGGCAAGGAGGGACAGTTCACTAAAATGTGCCTTCCAGGAGCTCAGGGACCTTGTCTGTCTGGTTCAACACCCAGTGCTTGGGACACTGTACACACACAGTGTCTGACTCTTTGTGACCCCATGGACTGTAGCACGCCAGGCTTCTCTGTCCATGGAATTCTCCAGGCAAGAATATTGGAGTGGGTTGCCATGTCCTCCTCCAGGGGATCTTCCAACCCAGGGATCAAACCCAGGTCTCCTGCATTGCAGGCAGATTCTTTACCATCTTGAGCTACCAGGGAAGCCCAAAGTGTTTACACAATGGCTAAATGGGTGGATAAACGTGAAAGGTCTGAAACAAGAATGCCTTAATCCTAACCTGAGTTCTGCTAATGATTTCTTATGAAGGTGAGTAAATAACTTAGATTACATAACCTTATTTTCCCCATCAGTGACAACTACTGGAAGTATTATAGAATTCAGTTTGTGCCCATAGAAATATGAGACAATGAGTGAGTAAAGCCTGCAAATTTACATCTAAAGAGTGTTCACTCCATCTAATGCTGTGTGTTCTCACAAAAAGACATTAAATTGCTCTTAATTAATTAGCAAATCTACTCTGAAGGGACAGTCAGGTATAATGCAGCAAGAAAGAAACTCAGAAATAGATTTTGATCAATATATTGTATGAATTAGTAATTATAGGCTTGGGGGTAAGAAAAGGCAGAGATTTAAAAATCTAAAGAATGGCTTTGAGAAAGGAGTAAATTTTTCTCATAAAAGGGACACATTTACACTTTACTGGCATGTTTTGAGGTATATATTTAGGCTAATATTATATCAAAAAGGCAGAGTGAAAGTATAAAATTGCAGAATATTGGTAATGAGTTATATAGAGTTATTTTTAAATTTATTTTTTAATTGAAGGATAATTGGTTTATAGAATTTTGCTTTCTGTCAAACCTCAACATGAATCAGCCATAGGTATACATATATCCCCTCCCTCCTGAGTCAGAGTTATTTCTATAGACTTAATTTGACAGTGAATAAAGCATAATGTGTGTGTGTGCTTAGTCACTCAGTCATGGCCAACTCCTTGCTACCCAGTGGACTGTAGCCCACCAGGCTCCTGTGTCCATGGGATTTTCCAAGCAAGAACCTTGGGAGTGGGTTGCCATTTCCTCCTCCAGCAGATCTTCTCCATCCGGGGATCGAACTAGCGTCTCTTGCATCTCCTGCATTGTTAGGCAGATTGTTTACCACTAGCGCCACCTGGGAAGCCTGAATAAAGTATATAGTGGCCACAAGTGAGAGTCTATAGTCCTCTGAGAGTAGGAATCTTGACCTGTGTTACATTCCCAACATTTATCACGCTTATCACAGCCCTGGGAATAGAGAAGAATCTCAACAAGCAATCGAGAAATGAAGAAACTAATAGAAGAAAGCCCACATGTGGTTCCTTCCTTTCTCATCCTTCTCTTCAGGAGAAGGCCAAATGCCATAAATAAAATCCATGCTTGATTCTGAAACTTGAAGTCGCTTCTAGAAACACAGGATATTAAAATTATCTTTGCCAAACTATAAGCACCTCTTTGGCACTGAAGAGAGGCTGCTACTGATTTGCCTGATATGTTATGACAGTTAGTGATGGTTCTTTCCAAGCTTTTAAAGATGAAAAACTCATTGAGCGAGCTAAGAGGGGAAAGGAGGACATAAGCAGAGCTATCCATTCTTATTAAAAACTATTATTAAGGACTGGACACTGACTTCACCGTTAGGTTTGCACAGGATGGTTGTACAGTTTGGGCCTGTGTGAAACCTGTTGTGTTCCTTCCAAAGAAAATCAGATGGTGACTGATGCTTTATTTCAGATGCTGCAGTCCAGACCTGTAGGAAAAGATTTTGTTAATGACGATTGCCAGTGGAGTTCAATGTAGTTTTATAACTGTAAGAGTTATTGCAACACATCTTTTAAACAGGTGAGTTTTTATTTTTAAGATTAAAAATAAATCTTTATTAAATTTGGCATAATGTTGCTTCTGTTTCATGTTTTGGTTTTTTGGCTTCAAGGTATGTGGGATCTTAGCTTCCCAATGAGAGATTGAACCTGCACCCCTGCATTGGAAGGTGAAGTCCTAACTACTAGACCTCCAGGAAGTCCCAGAGGTCTTTAAAATATACTGACATCCAAACCAGTCAATCCTAAGGGAAATCAACCCTGAATACTTGTTGGAAAGACTGAAGCTGAAGCTGAATTTCCAATACTTTGGCCACCTGATGTGATGAGCTGACTCATTGAAAAAGACCCTGATGCTGGGGGAAGATTGAAGGCAAAAGAAGGGGCTGGCAGAGAATGAGATGGTTGGACAGCATCACTGATTCAATGGACACACACCTGGGCGAACTCCGGGAAATGGTAAGAGGCAGGGACGCCTGGAGTGCTGCAGTCCATGGGGTTGCAAAGAGTCAGACATGACTTAATGACTGAACAACAGCAATAATCTGTAATGTCAAGTTGTATAACTGCAAAGCTAGTGTGTGTAGTTTAGAGGGATGCCTGAGAAAGAGGGAGGAGCCCTTTAGAATCACCTTTTTGAACTGTGCTGTTGGAGAAGACTCTTGAGAGTCCCTTGGACTGCAAGCAGATCCAACCAGTCCATTCTAAAGGAGATCAGCCCTGGGTGTTCTTTGGAAGGATTGATGCTAAAGCTGAAACTCCAGTACTTTGGCCACCTAATGCGAAGAGTTGACTCATTGGAAAAAACTCTGATGCTGGGAGGGATTGGGGGCAGGAGGAAAAGGGGACAACAGAGGGTAGATGGCTGGATGGCATCACTGACTCGACGGACGTGAGTTTGAGTGAACTCCGGGAGTTGGTGATGAACAGGGAGGCCTGGCGTGCTGTGATTCATGGGGTTGCAAAGAGTCGGACACGACTGAGCGACTGAACTGAACTAAACTGAAGCAAACCTTCTCTTTCCTTTTTTTTAAGCACTATGCTGCTTAGTTTTAAGAACTTAGATATTTCATTTTGATAGTTAAAGCATAAAAACACCAAGTATTGTATGCCAAACTGAAGAAAGCTGCAGAAATTTAATTATGATAATTTATTTTCAGAGATGGACAAAGTGACACAATTAACTAACAACAACCCAAAAGTCACAGTTAACAGAGAGATCAAAGAAACCACCAGTGCTAAGCCACAGTCTGACTGGGGAAATGAACTTTTTCCTGTACAATTCTAGTTTATAGCATTTATATCTTATACTTACTGTTACTGTAGAATTGGCCTGCATTATGATACCGGGAAGGAATCGGTAGAGAGAGATTGTTTGTCCATCCACATTTTGTTGGAGAGTATGATTTCCAATTTCCATCTCTTTGTCGGGGGAAGAGTTAATGAGCTTCACGAATAAACCTTTGACATTCACCTCAGCTATTTTAATGTCTCCAAGAGCACTAGCAAATAAAATGCAAAGATTATAAATTGCATTCAGAGGAGCAGGTCTTTAGCTCACTTTAAGAACAGAAAAATAAATATGCTTTGGAGGTTGTTGCTGAGCGGTGTATTCTGTTGGACAAATTCCATGTAGAAATAGTGTATTTTGTGCCCTAAGCAAATGGTGTGATTTCTTAGTTCTGCATGTTTATCTATGGAAAAGAATTAGTTTTATATAAAATACTTAAATAAAGCTTTAAAAATGCTTCAGATACCAAGGTAAAGATGCCATTGTTGGCGTTTAGTTGCTAAGTTGTGTCCAACTCTTTGTGGACATGGATGGATGTAGCCCATGGGATTCCTCTGTCCCACCATCTTTGTCCATGGGATTTTTCAGGCAAGAATACTGGAGTGGGTTGCTATTTCCTTCTCCAGAGGATCTTCCTGACCCAGGGTCGAACCTGTGTCCCCTGCATTGCAAGGCAGATTCTTAACCACGGGACCACCAGCGAAGCCCTGAAGATGTCATGCCATGCCATGCTAAGTTGCTTCAGTCATGCCTGACTGTGCGACGCTATGGACTGTAGCCCGCCAGGTTTCTCTATCCATGGGATTCTCCAGGCAAGAATACTGGAGTGGATGGGTTGCCACGTCCTCCTCCAGGAGATCTTCCTGATCCAGGGATTGAGCCTGCATCTCATCAAGTCTCTTTCATTGGCAGACAGGTTCTTTACCACTAGCTCTACCTAGGAAGTCCAGAGATGTCATAGGAAGGCATAATTATTATTATTTAAATTTCCTACTGTTTTTCACAAAACCACTGAGGCATAAAACTCTGCATTAGGTCAAGAGGAAAGTTAAACTAGTTTATTTCTGATAAAGTTACTGTGAACATGAATAGCATCTATGTGCTTAAAAGAATTCTGCAACTTTAAAACAATATATAAATATAAGATGGTATTTTTTCTAATATGTGTTGTGATCTTAGCATGTACCAGGGACCAGGCTAACCATTTATATATAAGCATTTTTCAAAGTGTGGGTCACAGCCTATTAGTACATCATTAACTTTCTTTGGTGGGTTAGGGTCATCATTTTAAAAATGGAACCAGTGATATAAACCATACTTATGACATGCCAGGGACTTTTAAAATATTATATTTCTATATAGTTATAATTTTATTTCCATAATTCCAAAATCCAAAACTATCTGAAAAACTGAAAGCTTTCTTAAAAAAAAAAAAACACCAAAAAAAGAATTAAAGCAAAATTTGACTCAGCTCCTTTAATGGCAAAATCTGATCTGAAACTGAGACAAGGTTAGTTATAGTCTTCATTCATGGTTTGTGTGACTACTCATCAGTCTGACTGTGGAAAGATTGCTGCTTGATTTTGGATACTTCTCTCAGCCCTCTTGGGGGGTTATGTTATATGTGTTCTAGTCACTATATTACTTTCTTAAAAATCCTCCAAATTCTGATTTTGGAAACATGTAAGTCTTCAAGTATATTGGTGAAGGTATTGTGGGCTGGTACTTACTCATTTAATTGTCACAATAAGGCTACATATTTCTTATTGAAGGTGACTGTCAAAAATTTGAGAAATACTGCATCATCTCATTTAATTCCCACAACAACCCAGTGAGACAGGTGCTATTTTTAATCCCACTTTATGGATAAGGAAGAGACTTCCCTGGTGGCACTAGTGGTAAAGAAACTGCCTGCCAAGGCAGGAGACATATAAGAGACGTGGGCTCAATCCCTTGGTTGGGAAGATTCTCTGGAGGAGGAAATGGCAACCCACTCCAGTATTCTTGCCTGGAGAATCCCATGGACAGGGGAGCCTGGTGGGCTACAGTCCATAGGGTTGAAAAGAGTCAGACACGACTTAAGCGACTTAGCGTGCATGCCCATAGATAAGCAAACTGAGGTTTAGAGACATCAGTCACCATGTCCAAGGTCATTCAATAAATGTTAGTGTTTGTTCTTCTTTTTCAGCTAGTAAATTCTCAAAGAGGTTTGGTCAAATCATTCAAAATGTTCAAATCTTGCATACAACGTGGTGGTTGAGCACTGTTAGAACACACACACACACACACACACACACACAGAGCACAGATTGCTGACTGACTCCAGATGAATCAATGGTCTCCAGCCACCCCTGGCTCCTTAGTCATCGGCAGCAAATTGTGATCATGAACTGAGCCATCACATTCTGTCATTCCTTCAACAACGTTCAAGTCCCTGCCTCATGTCTCCAGCTTTACTGTCAGAAAATGATCCAAGAAAATAGGGCCATCAGAGATGTGTCTTTTCCTGCTTTCGCCTTAGCAACAGGTTCACTCCTGCCCACAGGGACCTCTTCATCCCAGCCACCTCTTTTCAGTGCGGGAGGAACCCTTCTCCATCGGAAGTGAAACTTGTCTTACCGCCTCCTCCAGCTGCTTCGGTGTTTCAGTCCCATTCCTTCTCTTCCTTTGACACTAACCTCTCCCTCAAACTGCCTCTCTCCCCCCAAATATGTACATATCTGCCAAGTGCTGCACCATTCAACACAGAAAAAGACAATTCTCACTGTCCTCTTCCACCTCACACTGCCATCACAACCCAGCTTTAGGAAAGACAACATCATGAATTCATCTCTTAGTCACTTCCTCAACCACAACAGTGTATTTCTGCCTTAGAACAAGATGATCAATGCCTTCTCAGTTGGTGCACTGAGTGGTAACTTTTTTTAAATTGAGGTATAATTGACATATAACATTATAGTAGCTTTGGGTATACAACATAATGATTCAATAATTATACATAGGGCAAAATGATCATGATAAGTCTAGTTAACATTGATCACCATATATAGCTACGATTCTTTTTCTTGTGATGAAAACTTTTAAGATCTACTCTCTTAAAAACTTTTGATACAATGCAGTGTTACTGAATATTGACTATGGTCACCATGCTGTACATTATAGTCCCATGACTTATTTATTTTATAAACGGAAATTTGTGGTCCTCCTTTTCCCATTTTGCCATCCCCTAAAAGGAGATCAGCCCTGGGTGTTCTTTGGAAGGAATGACGCTAAAGCTGAAACTCCAGTACTCTGGCCACCTCATGCAAAGAGTTGACTCATTAGAAAAGACTCTGATACTGCGAGGGATTGGGGGCAGGAGGAGAAGGGGACGACAGAGGATGAGATGGCTGGATGGTGTCACCCACTCGATGGACGAGAGT
This sequence comes from Ovis aries, assembly GCF_016772045.2. Taxonomy (NCBI): domain Eukaryota; kingdom Metazoa; phylum Chordata; class Mammalia; order Artiodactyla; family Bovidae; genus Ovis; species Ovis aries. The sequence goes on along the minus strand of NC_056056.1, from coordinate 190,085,096 downwards.
TTGAGTAAACTCCGGGAGTTGGTGATGGACAGGGGGGCCTGGCGTGCTGCGATTCATGGGGTGGCAAAGAGTCGGACGCAACTGAGCGACTGAACTGAACTGAACTGAACTGAACTGAACTGAACTCCTGCTTTTGGCAACCAATCTTTTCTCTGTATCTATGAGTTCTTTTTTTTTTTTTGGGGGGGGGGGGAGGGTGGGTTTCATTGGTGAGGTCATATGGTATTTGTCTTTCTCTGGCTTATTTTACTTAGCATAATGCCCACAAGGCCCATCCATGTTGTTGCGAATGGCAAAATTTAATTTTTTAACAGCTGAATAATATTGCATTTTACATTTTTACCACATTTTATTTACTCATTAATTTTATTTACTACTACTACCACTGATTCACTTTATTTACTCATTTATCTACTCACCCGTTGACGGACATTACAGTTGTTTCTAGTATCCTGGCTATTGTAAACAATGCTGCAATGAACATGGTGGTGCACATACCTTTTTGAATTAGAGGTTTTGCTTTCTTTGGATAAATATACAAAAGGGGATCTGCTGGATTAAATGATAGTTCTGTTTTTAATTTTTGGGGGGACCTCCACGCTGGTTCCCATGGTGGTTAAATTTACATTCCCACCAACTCAGTCTCTGCCTTCACGCCTCTGCGGTATTTGCCTCTGCCCAATAGTCTCCATTCGCCATGTTTCCCCAAGGTCACTCTTTTCCTTCTATCAGGCTGGGTGTTCCTTTTCAGTCTCTTTTTCAGATTTCTCTTCCTTCACCCATCTCTCAGATGTTAATCCCTGGGGTTCTGATCCTCTTGTTCCATCGCACTCTACACAACAGCTATCCCCCATGAACAGGGCTTTCAGTAACGTTAATACACTGATGACTGCTACATCTAAATCTTCTTTCTGCTGAGCTTCAGATCCACAGAAACAACTGACCCCAAAGAAGAGAAGACACCAAAGGAACCTCTAAATCAATAAGCCAGACTGAACTCATCATTTTAGAAAAGTAGGAACCCTACTCCAGTGAGTTTCATCATTCATCCCATTGGCCACGCCTGAAACTTCGATTACTCTCCTGGTCTCTTGTCCTTCTTGCCTTATCTGTGACAACATTCTGTTAGTGTTATTCTTTAGTATCTTCTCTCTATATTTCCTTTTTTCCATCCTCACTGCTGCTGTCTTCATTAGGTCCTCATCACTTCTGTGTCACATTGTAACAACGTCCCAACTGGTTTCTCCAGTCTTGCTCCCTTCCCTCCTAACCATACAACATTTTGCTTCCAGAGCAATCTTTGTACAAGAATAAATCCTTCAAAGTCTGACCATTTCTTTCTAGGGAAAACACCAGTGTCACAGCATGGAAATAAGGCCCTAAGTAATCTATCAGCCTCTTTAATTTCTTTTTTCCCTATTTCCTATTTTGCTTAAACATTAACCCCAAGAATTTCTCACAAGACTTGTCATAATTTATGTCATTGTATGCTTACCCATTGCCTATGCATGTTCTATTCCCTCTTCTTGTTCCCCAACACTTGAAATTTTCAGATTTCTTAATACTTTCAGTATCATGGGCACAAAATATCTCATTGTTATTTTAAATTGATTTCCCCTGATGGAAATCAATTGAATTCAGTTGAATAAGCTACTTATCGGCTACTCAGTTTTCTTCTTCTGAAAATTGCCTTTTCATAAAATTTCGTCCATTTCAATAGAGATGTTTTATATTTTTATGATTGATTTATAGCATAGCGTTTAAGTATACACACATTTTCAGAAGAAGAACTGTGTGGTAATAAGTAGGTATTATCCACGTTAAGTTGCTATGTTGGTAATAATTTGTTATGACAGCAAAAGGAAACTAACACACACTTATGAATTTTAGAATCACTGTGCTGATGCTTGCAAGTTTTGGTCCCAAAACCCTCACTAGAGATTTATTTCAGTGTCTTCTGTTTTGTATTTTTCTGTTGATAAACCAACAGTCAACTTTTTTGTTATTCCTTTGAAGATGAGTGTCCTTTCCCTCTGACTCTCTAAGATTTTCCTTTCTTCTTCTGTTTGAGAAGTTTTTCTACAATATTCCTAGGGGTCCCTCCCCGCCCCCACCCCCGGATCTTTTCTCTTGCTAGGAGTAGGTAGTGCTGCTTATACCTGTGGCTTGATGTTTTTCATTTTAGGGCAAATTCTCTGCTGTACTTCCACCAGTACTGTTCTACCTCAGTCTCTCTTCTCCTTCAGTTCAGTTCAGTTCAGTTCAGTTGCTCAGTCGTGTCTGACTCTTTGCGACCCCATGAATCGCAGCACGCCAGGCTTCCCTGTCCTTAATGATTTCAATTGCAAGAATTTAGATTTTTTAAAATGTTGGCCTAATTTGTCCTTATGCTTGGTTTTATTTTTTCTGTTTTTTCCCCCTAATTTCTTTGTTCTCTATAATTCAGTCTGGATGTTTTTTTCTGAGAATGTTCCAGTTCAATAATTCTCTCTTCTGTTGCATCAAATATATTGTTAAACTCATATACTTTTGAAATAGTAATTTCTGTTATAGGATTTATTTTATTTCTGGAATTTCCCATTGATTCTTTAATTTTAGGTTCCAGTTCTATGCTAAAAATGTTTATCTTGCCACTTAATTTCTTGACTATTTTAGACAATGTTATTTAAAAGTCCCTATCAGATAACCATAATATCTGGATCACTTAGGCCTGTTTTTTGTGGTCATTTTTAATCTTAGCTTTGAGTCAAGTTTTACTGCTTGTATATCTTGTTATGTCTGACTTAGTGCCTAGTATCACTATAATATACTAAACTTTGCAGAGGTAATATAAAGCTATGTATAATGTTTTGGCAGCCATCGACATTGGGGGGAAATCGCTTTAACCCAATCAGGGTGTGAAATAATTTGACACTAAGCTTTGGCCCAAATTAGTAGTAGTGTTAGTTGCTCAGTCCAACTCTTTGTGACCCCATGGATTGGAGCCTGCCAGGTTCCTCTGTCCATGGAATTCTCCAGGCAAGAATTCCGGAGTGGATGTTATTTTCTTCTCCAGGGGATCTTTCTCACCCAGGGATCAAACCTGTGTCTCCTGCATTACAGGGAGAGTCTTTACTATCTAAGCCACCAGAGAAGTCCAATTATAATGTAAGTGCTGTATAAATAGTTGAAGATGAGTAGCAAATTCAAGTTTTGATTTTTGCAATTTCATGGATTTTTTTTCAAATATTTTCCATATGAAGGGTCAGCTATACTTTCTTCTCTCCAAATATCCAATTCCTAGCAAATATATAATACTATATACAGTTTCAAATTAAACTAAATTAACAAGGTGGGGTTTTTTTTGTTTGATTTTGCTTTAATCTGTAACATACTGCCATGAGTCTTTGGATGTGGTATTTAACCAAAAAGGCTGAATATGGTCACTCTCTGTATGGAAGATGTAAATACATAAGGTAACAACATTTTTGTGTACTATTTTTAAAACATGATAAAGGGCATTATCAACATTACTCATAATTTAAATATTATGTATACATTAGAGATCATCTACATATCAGCAATTATGTATGAGGAAGTTTTTACTAGAAAATAAAAACTTTATAATGTTCTTATGCAGTGCTTCAGCAATTAAATGTTTTATCTGAAGAACCTATGATATAAAAATTAGAATCAAAGTTTTATTTTTTGAATGCATGGCTTGTAACCCACAGAAATGAGGAGTATATTGTTTGGTCAGGGTCTTATTAGTTTAAGAAGCAAAAAATTTAAGAACCAAAACATGCCACCATTAAAAATACTAAATCTGAAAATAATGTAGCTAAAAGTTAAATCATTCTGTCCAGTAAGTTCCAAAAAATTCACACATTTCAAACATTAAGGCAACTTTTCCCCAACCAAACAGTACTTCATAAAAATATATGTCACTTCAAAACATTATATACATAGTGACAATAAATTTAGCTAGTTGCAATCTTACTTTGCCAACAAAGGTCTGTCTAGCCAAGGCTATGGTTTTTCCAGTGGTCATGTATGGATGTGAAAATTGGACTGTGAAGAAAGCTGAGCGCCAAAGAATTGATGCTTTTGAACTGTGGTGTTGGAGAAGACTCTTGAAAGTCCCGTGGACTGCAAGGAGATCCAACCAGTCCATTCTAAAGGAGATCAACCCTGGGATTTCTTTGGAAGGATTGATGCTAAAGCTGAAATTCCAGTACTTTGGCCACCTCATGCGAAGAGTTGACTTATTGGAAAAGACTCTGATGCTGGGAGGGATTGGGGGCAGGAGGAGAAGGGGACGACAGAGGATGAGATGGCTGGATAGCATCACCGACTCAATGGACGTGAGTTTGAGTGAACTCCGGGAGTTGGTGATGGACAGGGAGGCCTGGTGTGCTGCGATTCATGGGGTGGCAAAGAGTCGGACACGACTGAGCGACTGAACTGAACTGAATCTTTAATACATTAATGAAGTATCATATTACAAAGAATTTATACTAGGCGCATGCATGTATGTTCAAGTAGAATTAGAGTTTTAAGTACAGCTTTCACTGAGTGAAGTGAACGTCCTTCTTTAGTGAGTTCTCATGTCACAGTGGGATCTCTTCTTCCCACTTCTCTACAATACTGGAACTGCACTTCTTCAGGTGGTCAGCCATTTATTTTGAATATAGCCTTACTATTGGATGTACTTTTGAAGTTATAACTGAAAATCTGGGATGACCCTCCATCTTGACAAGCTCTGAAATTCAGTTTTTATTCATCCAGCCTTGGGAGACTGCCAAAGTCTCTGATTAAATTCTCAGCCTCTTGGTTGTGGTAGGTTAGTCACTAAGTTGTGTCCAACTCTTGTGACCCCACGGACTGTAGCCTGCCAGATTCTTCTGTCTCTGGGATTTCCCAGGAAAGAATACTGGAGTGGGTAGACATTCCTTTCTCCAGGGGATCTTCCCAACCCAGGGATGGAAGCTGAGTCTCCTACATTGCAGGTGAACTCTTTACTGCTGAGCCATCAGGAAAGCTAGTGAGACTGCCCAAATCTCTGATTAAATTATTCAGCCTCTTAGCTGCTGCTTTCAAATCGACAAGTGTTTTGAGGAGAAAAGTGGCTCCAAGTGTCAGGCTATCACTCTGAGTTCCCTCTCCCAGAAGAGGGCTTGTGAGAATAAAGGAGATTTATATGAGAATAAAGGAGAATAAATTAAGATCTATGAAATTTTAATCTACACTAACAAACTGCTTTCAGCAGTCTCATTTTATACCCATACTACATTGTACAAGGATGCCTATTTTGTAGAGGTTCATTTGTGCACAATTTATATACCAGTTCTTTTCTTTTACATTAGCATTATGGTTCTTACTAAGTTATATATATAACATTTTTATGGTTCTTTGATAGCCCTTGAATTTCTCAGTGTCATCCTCATTCTAGTGCTATTGAATTCTCTGTGGGATGTTTTCATTTCTTGACAGAATTCCTTTTTGTTTTTCATACTTGCCTTTTCTGCCCGGGATGATGAGCAGTAGGTTGAGTTTTTCTTTTAAACAGATAAGACCCTAGGATATCTCAGTTATCCCTTTGGTATCTGTATGTATTTGGATATGTATAGTTGCTTTTCAAAAATGTCCTATTATTCAAGTGAAATGTTTATTCAGTAATGCTAAATTTTCATTTTATGTATATAAGTAGAATAGATTAGCTTTTCTGAAAGAAAAAATACTATTGTCCATATCATGGATAGTAACTTCATTTGCCTTCCTTTTGATATAATGCCAAAAGTTATAGAAAAATACTTCACACAATACAAGATCAATACAAGATTCACAGAGCCAGGGCTATTAGTCTGCTATCACACAGCCTTTAATAGTTATCTTTTTTCTTCCCTGTAAGCCCTCCCATTATTTCTTTAGTAGGAAATTGACTTGAAACCTCTGCTTATAAGTTGAGTGAGATGGGCTGAGTGTAGAGTGATATACTAAACATTCTGTCAGTAGCCTTTGCATGGTCTTGATTTATAGACATTGAAAAGACAAATGGCCATATCACTTATTTTTTAAATGATAATTTTTCATTATTTAAGCTCTAATTTCTCTACTTGTAGGGTTCTACTTGATAGCTCCATGCTACTTATCTGCCTTTAGGGTTTTGCTACTCTAAAGTTTATTAAACTTATCTTTAGCATTTCAGTTCCTCCAATATGCAAGTATCTAACATTATCTGAGAAGATTGACACCTATGTTTATAGCTGCCATTAACAAAAGGAAAGACAAAGATCACATGATCACACTTTTTACATCAGTTGCAGAAAAAAAATTTTTGACAATATTCAACATCTTTTCACTATAACACCTCAAAAAATAGGTAAAGAAAAAATATACCTCAGCATAATAAAGGCCATATTTGAAAATACCTCAGCTAACACAATCAGTGAGGTAAAACTTCCTTTAAGATCCAGAACAAGGCGAGGACATCCAAGTGCTATTAAATAGCACTGGGAGTCTTACCCAAAGCATTCAGGCAAGGAAAAAAAAGTGTCAGATCAGAAAGGAAAAAGTAAATCATCTCTGTTTACAGAGATTTTATAAGTAAAAAACCCTAAGAACATCACAAAACAAATTCATTAAATTTGTAGGATACAAAAATTAACATACAAAAATCAGTGATGATTCTGGACACTAACTAACCAAAAGGGAAATTAAGAAAACAATCCCATTTACTTGGACCAAAGACCTAAAGAGACATTTCTCCAAAGAAGACATACAGATGGCTAATAAACATTGAAAAGATGCTCAACACCACTCATTATCAGAGAAATGCAAATCAAAACCACAATGAGGTACCATCTCACACTGGTCAGAATGGTTGCTATCAAAAAATGTCTACAAACAATAAATGCTGGAAAAGATGTGGAGAAAAGGGAACCCTCTTACACTAGTGTGACTGCAAACTAGTACAGCCACTATGGAGAACATTGTGGAGATTCCTTAAAAAACTGGAAATAGAACTGTCATATGACCCAGCAATCCCACTACTGGACATACACACCAAGGAAACCAGAATTGAAAGAGACACGTGTACCCTAGTGTTCATCGCAGCACTGTTTACAATAGCTAGGACATGGAAGCAACCTAGATGTCCATCGGCAGACAAATGGATAGGAAAGCTGTGGTTCATATACACAATGGAATATTACTCAGCTATTAAAAAGAATACATTTGAATCAATTCTAATGAGGTGGATGAAACTAGAGCCTATTATACAGAGTGAAGTAAGTCTGAAAGAAAAATACCAATACAGTATATCAATGCATATATATGGAATTTAGAAAGATGGTAATGATGACCCTATATGTGAGACTGTGAAAGAGATACATATGTAAAGAACAAGACTTCAGAACTCCATGGGAGAAGGCGAGGGTGGGATGATTTGAGAGAATAGCATTGAAACATGTATATCACCATATGTGAAAAAGATCGCCAGTCCAGGTTCTATGCATGAGACGGTGCTCAGGGCTGGTGCACTGGGATGACCCTGAGGGATGGGATGGGGAGGAAGGTGGGATGGGGAGGGAGGTGGGAGGGGGGTTCAGGATGGGGGACACATGTACACCCATGGCTGATTCATGTCAATGTGTGGCAAAAACCACTACAATATTGTAAAATAATTAGCCTCCAATTAAAATTAATTAATTAATTTAAAAAATCTCATATACCTTAGCAATGAGAGAACAAAATACTTAGGTATTAAGTTAACAAAGAAATGAAAGACTTATATACTGAAAACCATAAAACACCAATGAAGGAAATTTAAAAAGACACAAGAAAATGGAAAAAATATTCTTCCATGTTCATGGATTAGAATAAGTAATGTCAAAGTGCTCATACTAACCAAATCAATGCAGTCCCTATCAAAATATCAATGACATTTTTAAACAGAGGCTGTAAAAAACAATCCTAAAATTTATGTGAAACTACAAAAGACCCTAAATAACCAAAGCATTCTTGACCAAGGACAAAGCTGGAGATATCACACTTCTTGACTTCAAATTATATTGTAAAGCTTAAGTAACTAAAACAATATGGTACTAGAATAAAGAAAGACAAATAGACCAGTGGAACAGAATAGAGAACCCAGAAATGAACCCATATATTTATGGTCAACTTCTCTTCAACAAGAGGGCCAAAAACAAGGATAGTCTCTTTACAAAATGCTGGAAAGTGGATAGCCACATGCAAAAGAATAAATTGCACCTCTATCCCACAATATATATAAAAGTCAGCTCAAAATGGGTTAAAGACTTAATAAGACTTGAAACCATAAAACTTCTATAAGAAAACATAGGGGAAAACCTTCTTGGCATCAATCTTGACAATAATTTCTTATTGTCAAGAACTCTGACATTCTTTGGTGTCTTAAGTAAGATACCAAAGCACAGGCAACAAAAGCAATTATAGAAAAGTAGATTGCCGGGAGAAATGCAAATAACCTCAGACATGCAGATGACCCCACTCTTACAGCAGAAAGTGAAGAGGAACTAAAGAGCCTCTTGATGAAAGTGAAAGAGGAGAGTGAAAAAGTTGGTTTAAAGCTCAACATGCAGAAAACTAAGATCATGGCATCTGGTCCCATCACTTCATGGCAAATACATGGGGAAGCAGTGGAAACGGTAACAGAGTTTATTATTTTGGGCTCCAAAATCACTGCAGATGGTGACTGCAGCCATGAAATTAAAAGACACATGCTCTGTGAAAGAAAAGCTATGACCAACCTAGATGACACATTGAAAAGCAGAGACATTACTTTGCCAACAAAGGTCCATCTAGTCAAGGCTATGGTTTTTCCAGTAGTCATGTTTGGATGTAAGAGTTGAACTATAAAGAAAGCTGAGTGCTGAAGAATTGATGCTTTTGAACAGTGGTGTTGGAGAAGACTCTTGAGAATCCCTCGGACTGAAAGGAGATCCAATCAGTGCATCCTAAAGGAAATCAATCCTGAATATTCATTGGAAGGACTGATGCTGAAGCTGAAACTCCAATACTTTGGCCATCTGATGCAAAGAACTGACTCACTTGAAAAGACCCTAATGCTGGGAAGGATTGAAGGCAGAAGGAGAAGGGGGACAACAAAGGATGAGATGGTTGGATGGCATCACCGACGCAATGGACATGAGTTTGAGTAGGCTCCAGGAGTTGGTGATGGACAGGGAGGCCTGGTGTGCTGCAGTCTATTGGGTCACAAAGAGTTGGATATGACTGAGCGACTGAACTGAATCTGAGGATTATCTCAAACTAAAAAGCTTCTGTATAGAAAGGAAACAATCAACAAAATGAAAAAGCAACCTACAAAATGGGAAAAATATTTGCAAATTATATTTGTGATAAGGGGTTAATATTGAAACTACATAAAGAACTCACACAACTCAATAGCGAAAAATGAAATAATCCAATTAAAAAAGTGAAAAAGACCTGAATAGATATTTTTCCAAAGTAGATGTATGAATGGTTAACAGGTACATGAAAATGTGCTCAACATCACTAATCGTCAGGGAAACACAAATTAAAATCACAAAGAGATAGCACTTCATACCTGTAAGAATGGCTGTTATCAAAGAGACAACAAATAATAAGTGTTGACAAAGATGTAGAGAAAAGGGAACCTTGTGCTCTGTTGGTGGGAATGTAAATTGATGCAAAGATATGAAAGCACTATGGAGGTTTTTCAAAAAATGAAAACTAGAACTACCATATGATCCAGTAATCTCACCTTTAGATATTTATTTGAAGGAAATAAAATGACCATTTGCGGAGTTATCTGCACCATCATGTTCATTACAGCATTATTCACAAACAGCTAAGGCACAGTAACAAACTAATTGTCCGTAGACAGATGAATGGATAAAGTGAATATGGTATATGTTTTATAAATGCAGTTGATCATGAACAGTGCAGGAGTTAGGGATGTTGACCCCCCATACAGTGGAAAGTCAGCATATAACTTTATAGTCAAGTCTCCATACCTGTGATTTCACATCCCTAGATTCAACCAACCACAAATCATGTAGTAATGGAGTATTAATTGAAAAAAACCCACCTATAAGTGAACCCATGCAGTTCAAATCTGTGTTGCTCAAGGGTCAATTATTTGTATGTGTGTCTCTCTCTGTCTCTCTGTCTCTGTCTCTGTCTCTGTCTCTGTCTCTCTCTATATATATTTAAGACTTCCCTAGTGGCTCAGATGGCCAAGCAGGAGACCTGGGTTCAATCCTTGGGTTGTGAGGATGATCCCCTGGAGAAGGGACCGGCTATCCACTCCAGTATTCTGGCCTGGAGAATTCCATGGACAGTCCATGGGGTCGCAAAGAGTCGGATGCGACTGAGTGACTTTCACTTTCACTGTATCTTTATTTAGGGATTCTCTGGTAGCTCAGATGGTAAAGCGTCTGCCTGCAACGTGGAAGACCAGGTTTGATCTCTGGGTCAGGAAGATCCCCTGGAGAAGGAAATGGCAACCCACTCCAGTACTCTTGCCTGGAAAATTCTATGGATGGAGGGGCCTGGTAGGCTACCATCCATGGGGTCACAAAGAGTCGGACACGACTGAGCAACTTCTCCTCTCTCTCTCTCTCTCTCTCTCTCTCTCTCTCTCTATATATATATATATATATATATATATATACACATATATATATATATATACACACACACACACATCTATATATGTGCTCAGTTGCTCAGTCGTGTCTGACTCTTTGTGATCCCATGGACTGTAGCCGACCAGCCTCTTCTGTCTATAAGATTTTCCAGGCAAGAATACTGGAATAGGTTGCCATTTCCTCCTCCAGGGGGTTGATCTTCACGACCCAGGGATCAAACCCACATCTTTTGCATATCACGCATTGGCAGGTAGATTCTTTACCACTTGACCCATCTGGGAAATCCATATCTATATCTATAAGGGAGTATTATTCAGCTATAATAAAAAGGACAACCTGCCATTTATAATAACACAGATGGATATTAATCACATTTATGCTTAGTGAAATAAATCAGAGAAGGACAAACACTGTATAATCTCACTTATATGTATAGTTTTAAAAAAGTGAACTCATAGAAACAGAAATTAGACCAGTGTTTGCCAGGGAATAGATGGTAAGGAAAATGGAGGTGATATTGGTTATGGGATCCAAACTTCTGGTTACAAGATGAATAAGTTCTGGGAATCTTATGTATAGCATGGTGACTACAGTTAAAAATATATTGCTATATACTTGAAGATAGTGGATCTTAAAAAAAAAAAAAAATGTTCTCACCAGGAAAAAAAGTAATTGTGTGAGGGATGTGTTAATGAACCTTATTATGATAATTATTTCACAATACATATGGGTATCAAGTCATCATTGTGTAAGTTTACACAATGCTATTTGTCAATTATATCTCAATTTAAAAAACCCCAAAGATAAAAAAATCAAGCTGTACATCTTAAATAATGCATTTTTATGGAAATGTATCTCAAAAAAACTGTTTAAAGAAACTGAAAGAAGAAATCATCATAAGCAGACTCATAATATAAAAAAATATTAAAGGAAGTTCTTTTCAGGTACTAGGATAATTATAATGGATGGGAATATAATTTATAGAGCTCCTCCCTAAAAACCAACAAATAAACAAATAAAAAGAAATAAAAACCAAAGAAAGCAGTGAAAACACATAAGGGTAAATATATATGATATTTTTCTTATCATTAAATTTCATTTAATGATTTAAGGATTTAAGGATTTACAGCATAGGTAGGAGTAAAATAGATGACAGCAAAAGCACAGTGACAGGGGGAAGACAAATGAAATTATAGTATCCTGAGAGATCAAATTGCCAACATCCGCTGAGTCATGGAGAAAGCAAGAGAGTTCCAGAAAAACATCGATTTCTGCTTTACTGACTATGCCAAAGACTTTGACTGTGTGGATCACAATGAACTAGAAAATTCTGAAAGAGATGGGAATACCAGACCACCTGACCTGCCTCTTGAGAAACCTGTATGCAGGTCAGGAAGCAACAGTTAGAACTGGACATGGAACCACAGACTGGTTCTGAGTAGGAAAAGGAGTACGTCAAGGCTGTATATTGTCACCCTGCTTATTTAACTTCTATGCAGAGTACATCGTGAGAAACACTGGGTTGGAAGAAGCACAAGCTGGAATCAAGATTGCGGGGAGAAATATCAATAACTTCAGACATGCAGATGATACCACCCTTATGGCAGAAAGTGAAGAGGAACTAAGCCTCTTGATGAAAGTGAAAGTGGAGAGTGAAAAATTGGCTTAAAGCTCAAAATTCAGAAAATGAAGATCATGGCATTTGATCCCATCGCTTCATGGCAAATAGATGGGGAAACAGTGGAAACAGTGTCAGACTTTATTTTGGGGGCTCTAAAATCACTGCAGATGGTGATTGCAGCCATGAAATTAAAAGATGCTTACTCCTTGGAAGGAAAGTTATGACCAACCTAGATAGCATATTGAAAAGCAGAGACATTACTTTGCCAACAAAGGTCTATCTAGTCGAGGCTATGGTTTTTCCTGTGGTCATGTATGGATGTGAGAGTTGGACTGTGAAGAAGGCTGAGCGCTGAAGAATTGATGCTTTTGAGCTGTGGTGTTGGAGAAGACTTTTGAGAGTCCCTTGGACTGCAAGGAGATCCAATCAGTCCATTCTAAAGGAGATCAGTCCTGGGTGTTCATTGGAAGGACTGATGGTAAAGCTGTAACTCCAGTATTTTGGCCACCTCATGCAAAGAGTTGACTCATTGGAAAAGACTCTGATGCTGCGAGGGATTAATGGCAGGAGGAGAAGGGGAAGACAAAGGATAAGATGGCTGGATGGCATCACTGACTCGATGGACATGAGTCTGAGTGAACTCTGGGAGTTGGTGATGGACAGGGAGGCCTGGCGTGCTGCGATTCATGGGGTCACGAAGAGTCGGACACGGCTGAGCCACTGAACTGAACTGAACTGAACTGAACTGAAGACTCTTATACTATTTGAGAAGTGGTAAAAGATAGCATGAAAGTATTCTGCAATAGGCTTGCGATGTATCCTATAAACTTGGAAGGAACTTCTAAATAACAGTTGTAGAAAATCAGCCAAAAATGGAGACAAAATGGAATTAATAATAATAATTAATTCCAAAGAAGACAGAGAAAAAAGAGAACACAGAACAGTTGCAGCAAATCAGAAATGATAACAAATAACAAGACATTATCAACCATATTAATAATTACTTTAAACATGAATAGTTTAAAGGCCCAAATTAAAAGACTGGGATTGTCAGAAGGTGAAAAAGCGAGCCTATTACATGCTACCTATAAGATATAACATTAGATATAAAGAGACAAATAGGCTAAAACTAAAATGATAAAAAAATAACCATGTTAATACCAGTATTGGAATGGCTATATTGATATCAGACATAACAGATTTCTGAGCAAAGAATAATGCCAGGGATAAAGGTTAATTCATAATAGACATCTGTTCATCAAGAGGAAGTAACAATCCTAAATGTTTATGCACCTGAAAACAGAGCTTCAAAATACATGAAGCTAAAATTGAGAGAACTGCAAAGAGAAATCAACAAATCCACAATTATAGTTGGAAATGTTAACACCTTTTTCTCAATAACTGATGGACATAAAATCAACAACATAAAAAAAAAGACAAAAAGCACCATCAACCAATTTGACCTGATCAATATTTACGAAACACTTCACTCAACATCAGAATATACATTCTTTGTAAAATGAGCTTATACAAATTCTATTCTTTGACCAGTACGAAACTGAATTAGAGATCAATAACAAAAGATATCTGGGACTTCTCTGATGATCCAGTGATTAAGAATCCGTCTGCCAAAGTAGGGGATCCTTTGATCCCTGGTCTGGGAATAGTCCACATGCCATAGGGCAACTAGGCCAATGTGTCACAACTACTGAGCCTGCACTCCAGAGCCTGTGAGCTGAAACAAGACTAGCCACAATGAGAAGCCTCTGCACCACAACGAAGAGCATCCCCCGCTCACCACAACTAGAGAAAGCCTGAGTGCGGCAGTGAAGACGGAGCACAGCCAATAATAATGATTAATCAATTAATTTTAAAAGGCTATCTGGAAAATCATTAGAAATGGAAAATCTGTAAAATTATTTGGGAACTAAACAATGCACTTCTAAATACTCAAGGAACAAAGACGACATAAAAATGGAAACTAGCAAGTATTTTGATGCCATCAGTAGGCACTGAATCTTGGGCAGACAGGCCCTGGAAGAGGACTCAGTCTCACTATGCAGAGACAATAAGGAGAGCCTGAAGTGTGGTCTGGATGGAGTGGTGGTGGCCACCGTCAGCACAGTCAGGAGTATGCAGCGCTCTCCTAGTGAGAGTGCCCTGGCTCTGCCTACCCCACACTGCAGCTTAGCACTAGATCTAGGGCAGACAGGTCCTAGAAGAAGATGCCACAGAAGCAGCCCAGATCTCAGCAGCTGAACCACCTCAACTTCAGTAGCCACGATACCTCAAGCCCTAACCCTAGGCAATTCCACATCATAGCTATGCACTAGATCTGGGACAAACAAAACAAAGAAAGGTACATGACCTTGGGGCTGCTTCTGAGCAGAACTGCAGACACCTGCACAGGTGGTTCAAAGGTCCTCTGTGACTGCACAGACCTCATTCGCTGCAGCAATTACCTCCTTTGGGGCAGGGTATATACCTAAGGGCAACAGAGTCTGACACTCAGGGCTTCTGCTCCTTCTGAGGAGTACACCTTGCTTCTGATAGGGTGTACAGCAGCAGCCACGGAGCAGAGCAGCAAGCCCTGCTTCACAACCTGCACAGACTCTAGACACTGTAACACCAATCACACACCTATCACAGGGATAATGGCCAGTATACCCTTAGACACTATATGCAGGTGGCCATAGCAAAAGCAGTCATCCCACCAAGAACACTGGACACAGTCTACACAGGAATGTTCCCACATAAAAACACCTCTTCAAGACTACATTAGATAACTATTTTTCCTGAATTCATACAGGTAGAGAAAGTTGAGTGAAATGAAAAGGCAGAAGAGTTAATTCTGGTTAAAAGAACAAGGGAAATCTCTGCAAGAATAATGAAACAGAGTTCACCAGTCTACTAGACTCCCAAGTTCAGAAAAGGTGATAAAAAAAATGGTGAGTTAAGAAAGATTATTGATAGAAATGCAGATCACAGAAACAAGGAATTAGAAATGATGATGAACTAATCAAAAATAGAGAATTCAATTGCTGAGATAAACACCAATCTAGAAGCAATGAATAGTGAATTAGATAATACGGAAGAACAAATAAGTGATCTGAAAAGTAGAATAATGGAAATCAACCAATCAGAACAGCAGACAGAAAACCAAAAAAATAAAATAAAATAAAATAAAAAAAATAAAAGAAGAAGAAGAAAAGTAAGCAACGGATCTATTGGATAATAGAAAATAAAACATGTGAACCTATGCATAAGAGGGGTTCCAGAGGCAGGAGAGAGAGACAAGGGAATCCGAAAGGTATTTGAAGAAATTTTGACTGAAAACTTCCCAAACTTAAAGCAAGAAGATCTCCAGGCACAGGAAGCACAGAGAGTCCCAAACAAGGTGAAACCAACCAGACCCACATCAAGACATGTCATAATTAAAATGACAAAAGTTAACAGTAAAGAGAGGATTCTAAAAGAAGCCAGAGAAACACAAAAAGTCAGTTCACAAGGGAACCCCTAAATGGCTATCAGCCAGTTTCTCTGCAGAAAGTTTACAGACCAGAAAGGAGTGGCATGCTATATTCAAAGTCCTGAAAGGAGAAAAACTTAAAATCCAGAATACTCTGCTCAGCAAGATTATCATTTAGAACAGAAAGAGAGACAAAAAATTTCTCAGACAAGCAAAAAGAATTCAACACTGGTTCAAAATTAGGAAAGGAGTATGTCAAGGCTTTATATTGTCATCTTGCTTATTTAACTTATATGCAGAGTATATCATGCGAAATGCCAGGCTGGATGAACCACAAGCTGGAATCAAGGTTGCTGGGAGAAATATCAATAACCTCAGATATGCAGATGATACCACTCTAACGGCAAAAAGTGAAGAGAAACTAAACAGTCTCTTAATGAGGGTGAAAGGGGAGAGTGAAAAAGCTGGCTTGAAACCCAACATTCAAGAAAACTAAGATCATGGCATCTGATCTCATAACTTCATGGCATATTGATGGGGAAAAATGGAAATAGTGACATTTTATTTTCTTGGACTCCAAATCACTGCAGGCAGTGACTGCTGCCATGAAATTAAAAGACTCTTGCCCCTTGGAAGAAAAGCTATGACATACCTGGACAGCATATTAAAAAGCAGAGACATCACTTTGCTAACAAAGGTCCATATAGTCAAAGCTATGGTTTTTCCACTAGTCATGTACAAATGTGAGGTTTGAACCATAAAGAAGGCTGAGCTCCAAAGAACTGATACTTTTGAATTGTGGTGCTGGAGAAGACTCTTTAGAGTCTTGGACTGCAAGGAGATCAAACCAGTCAATTCTAAAGGAAATCAACCCTGAATATTCATTGGAAAGATTGATGCTGAAGCTGATGCCAATACTTTGACCACCTGATGTGAAGCGCCAAATCATTGGAAAAGACCCTGATGCCAGGAAAGATTGAGGGCAGGAGGAAAAGGGGGTGACAGAAGATGAGATGGTTGGATGGCATAATTGACACAATGGACATGCATTTGAACAAACTCTAGGAGATAGTGAAGGTGGTGCAGTCCACAGAGTCACAAAGAATCAGACAAGACTTAGCGACTGAACAACAACAAACCTACCCTAAAACAGATACTGAAAGCTCTTCTCTAAATAGAAAAGAAAGAATAATCTATAGGAAAGAAAAAAAATCACAATAGGAAAGGCAAATATATAGAAGGATTGAAAATCACTTAAATAAGTTAGTATGTAGATTTTAAAAAATTGAAAAAATTATAAAAGTGATTATAACCATAAAAACAGTAAAAGGATAAGCATTAAAATGTAAAATAGGACATTATCATCACAAAATGTCCAGACAACCTACAGACTGGGAGAAAATATTTGCAAACGATGCTACCAACAAGGAATTAATTTCCAAAATATACAAACAATTTATACTGCTTAATAATAACAACAAAAAACCCAACAAAAAATGGGTGGATGATCTAAATTGATATTTCTCCAAACAAGACATAGAAGGAACATATCTCAACATAATTAAAGCTACCCATAGCCAAATAATACTCAATGGTGAAAAGCTAAAAGCCTTCCTGCTAAATTCAGAAACAAGACAAGGATTCCAACTCTCACTACTTCTATTCAACATAGAATTGGAAGTCCTAGCCATAGTAATCAGAAAAAAAAAAAAGAAAGAAAGAAAAGATATCCACATTGGAAGGGAAGAAGGTAAAACTGTCAGTAGTTGCAGATGATGTGATACTCTATGGAGAGCCCTAAAGTCTTCACACAAAAACTATTAGAACTCATAAATGATTTCAGCAAGGTAGCAGGATGCAAGATTAATATACAGAAATTTCTTCAATTTTTATACACTAATAATGAAATATTAGATAGAAATTTTTTTTAAATCCTCAAAAACAACCCTCAAATCTCATCAAAAAGAATAAAATACCTAGGAGTAAACTTAATCAAGGAGGTGAAAGATTTTTATGCTAAAAACTAGAACACACAGAGGTTAAACATCTGCCTGCAATGAGGGAGACCTGGGTTCTATCCCTGGGTTGGGAAGATCCCCTGGAGAGGGAAATGGCAACCCACTCCAGTATTCTTGCCTGGAGAATCCCATGGACAGAGGAACCTGGTGGGCTACAGTCCATGGGGTCATGAGTCAGACATGACTGAGTGACCTCACTTTCTTTTCACTTTCACTACCCAAAGCAAACTACAGATTTAATGCAATCTCTATCAAAATACCCATGGCATTTTTTTCAGAACTAGAACAAATAATCCTAAAATTTATATGGAACTGCCAAATCAAGAGTAAGAAACCAAAACCAGAATTACCAAAGCAACCCTGAGGAAAAAGAACAAAGTTGGCAGTTTTACTCTTTCAGTCTTGGGCTATACTACAAAGCTACAGTGGGCTTCCCGGAAGGCAGAGCAGTACAGAATCTGCCTGTCAGTGCAGGAGACGCAGGAGATCTGGGTTTGATCCCTGGGTCTGGAAGAGCCATTGGAGGAGGAAATGGCAACCCACTCCAGTATATTTGCCTAGAGAATCCCATGGCCAGAGGAACCTGGCTGGCTACAGTCCATGGGGTTGCAAAGAGTTGGAATTGAGTGAGCAACTGAGCATGCATGCACAAAGCTACAGTAATCAAAATAGTGTTGTACTGGCACAAAAACAGACATATGGATCAGTGCAACAGGATAGAGAACCGAGAAATAAACCCACACACCTAACATCAATTAATGTATGACACAGGATGTAAGAATATACTGTAGAGAAAATACCATTTCTTAAGTGATGTTTGGAAAGCTGGACAGCTAAAGTTGGGTGTAATCAATGAAATTAGAATATTTCCTCACATCGTGTGCAAAAGTAAACTCAAAATTGTTTGAAGACCTAAATGTATGATATGACACCATATAGCTCCTTCTTCTTGTTCTTCAGTTGCTAAGTAATATCTGACTCTTTGTGAACCCATGGACTGCAGCATGCCAAGCTCCTCTATCCTCTGCTATCTCTTGGAGTTTGCTCAAATTCATGTCCATTGAGTCAGTGATGCTATCTAACTATCTCATCCTCTGCCACACCTCCTACTCTCAATTTTCCCTAGCATTAGGGTCTTTTCCAATGAGTCAGCTTTTCGCATCAGGTGACCAAAATATTGGAACTGTGGCTTCAGCATCAGTCTCTCTAATGACTATTCAGGGTAGATTTCCTTTAGGATTGACTGGTTTGATCTCCTTTTGGTCCAAGGGACTCTCAAGAGTCTTCTCCAGCACCAGAATTCAAAAGCATCAGTTCTTCAGGGCTCAGCTTGCTTTATGGTCCAACTCTCACATCTGTACATGGCTACTGGAAAAACCATAGTTTTGATGTCTCTGCAAAGTGATGTCTCTGCTTTTAAATACATTGTCTAGGTTTGTCATAGCTTTCCTCCAAGGAGTAAGCCTTTAATTTTATGGCTGCAGTCACCATCCAGTGATTTTGGAGCCCAAGAAAAGAAAATCTGTTACTGGTTCCATTTTTTCTTTTCCCTTCTATTTGTCATGAAGTGATGGGACCAGAAGCCATAATCTTTGTTTCTTTAATGTTGAGTTTCAAGCCAGCTTTTTCACTCTCCTCTTTCACCCTCTTCAAGAGGTTCTTTAGTTCCTCCACACTTTCTGCCATTAGAGTGGTATCATCTGTATATCTGAGGTTACTGATATTTCCCCTAGAAATCTTGCTGCCAGCTTATAATTCATCCAGCCAGCATTTCACATAATGTACTATGCATATAAGTTAAATAAACAGAGTGACAATATACAGCCTTGACATACTCTTTTCCCAATTTGGAACCAGTCTGTTGTTCCATGTCTAGTTCTAACTGTTGCTTCTTGACCTCCATACAGGGTTCTCAGGAGACAGGTAAGGTGGTCTTGTATTCCCATCTCTTTAAGAATTTTCCACAGTTTGTTGCGATCCACACAGTCAAAGGCTTTAGTGTAGTCAATGAAGCAGAAATAGATGTTTTTCTAGAATTCCCTTGCTTTCTCTATGGTCCAATGAATGTTGGCAATTTGATCTTTGGTTCCTCTGCCTTTTCTAAACCCAGCTTGCACATCTCAAAGTTCACATACTGCTGAAGCCTAGCTTGAAGGATTTTGACCATAACCTTACTAGCACATCACTCAGATGGATTTCGAATCTTTTTTTTCATCTATCTTGAGTTCAAGAGAGGGAGAAAAGTGGATGTATAACTCACTTGTAAAAAAAATATTCACTTGTTGAAAAATGTCTTTTCTTCATTGTATATTCTTACTTCCTGTGTCATAATATTAATTGGTAATAGGTGTGTGGACTTGTTTCTGAACTTTCTATCCTGTTATATTGATCCTATGTCTAGTTTTGTGCCAATACCACACCATTTTGTTTACTGTAGCTTTGTGCATGCATGGTCAGTTGCTCAGTAACGTCTGACTGTTTGCAACCCTATGGACCATAGTCTGTCAAGCTTCTCTGTCCATGGGATTCTCCAAGCAAGAATATCGGAGTGGATTGCCATTTCCTCCTAGAAGAGCACATAAGCAGAACATAATTTAACATAAATTGTAGAAATATTTTCCTAGATCAATCTCCCAAGGCAAAAAGAAAAGGAAAATTTAAAAACCGGAACCTAATCAAACTTAAAAGCTCTTGCACAGCAAAGGAAACTATCAACAAAATGAAAAGACATCTATGGAATAGGACAAAATATTTTCATATGATGCAACCAGCAAGGGGTTAATATCCAAAGTACACAAACAGCTCATACAACTTAATAGAAAAAAAAAATGTATCCAACATAGGTAAAGATCTAAACAGATGTTTCTTCAAAGAAGACACACAGTCACATGAAAAGATGCTTAACACTCCTTATCAATAGAGAAATGCAAATCAGAACCACAATGAGGAATTACTTCATACCTATCAGAATGGCTGTCGTTAAAAATGATGTGACGTAATGTCCATCACAAATCACATTATTTTTAACGACACACCACAAATAATGTGATGGACACCTGAAACCAGCACAACCCTTTAAACCAACAATTCTTCTATAAAAGCTTTTTAAAAAATATGTTTATTACTAAAAATTCACAATTTAACCTGTTGCTCACGCAACAAGAAAAGCAGGGTGAAGTAAACGCATAAACAAGTCATCTTTTATTTTGATTCTAACACCAACTTTCTTTCTGACCAATTCTTTTTCCTGTAGATACTAACAACCATAAAAATGGATATTTTTATAAGTGAGTTATAGGTCCACCTTTCTCCCTCTGTCTTGAACTCAAAGCAGATGAAAAAAAGATTCTAAATCCATCTGAATGCTTTGCCAATAATAAAAAAGGTTCTTATATAGAGTTAACTTTATTGGTAAGACTTATGTAGTGCTGTTTTCTCTGGCATCTTAGAAGAATTAACATTCCTTGTTTGGTTCCCTAGAAAGTTGCATTTATCCTTTTTAATTGCCCAGAATATTGAATAGTTATATTTTAATGGATTTCTTAGGGTTTGTAGAAGAGACCTTGGATCTAACAACAGATTAGATTTTTATTTCCTACTAATTTATTACTCTTACTCCAATAGAAGACATAAATAGTTCAAATAGAGTACATACCTGGATCTAGATTGGCCCACTTCTTCAAGAATCATAGAGAAGTGCTTCCAACTTTTCTCGTGGAATGAACGCACAAGTTTCCTTGTATCACCAAACAAAGACAGGAAATAATCTTCCCCTTCCCCAATCACAGCTGGCTCACCAGCAAGGACTGGAATAGAGTGTTTCTTTGGAATTTTGATGATGTTGAGTCCTTTTAAAGAAACCAAATATAGAGAAGTATATAAAAGAGTAAAAGGACCCAAAGCTACTATCTTTATCCCTTGCTTCCATACGAAACAACGTTCTTTATATACTTTACTGTCACAGTCAAACTCAATGAGGATAGTTAGAAACTTTAAACCGAAGTCTGTAAAATAACCAGTAAGTGATTATTTTTAGTGACACTCAGTTCTTAGAGATTATTTCAGTTATCTTAAAACTCTCAATCACCAGCATAATTATAATTTAATTAAGTTGTAGTAGAAGCAATGTAAGTTTTTGAGTAGATAAAACATTTGAGTCTCTCAAATTTGGATATGTACAGTTTATTCTATTTCATAATTAGCTCTTCTCCCCAAATTGCTATGCACTAATTAAAGTCTCAGATGAGTTCTTTCCTACCAATGGTGTATGTTTTGCCAGGCAGACTTAAATTTCCTGTAATCAACTGAAATATTGTATTAGGAAGATAAAGGAATACTTAATCAGATTCTAATGTCCTCTTGGAAATTTACTCTTTTAAAATTCTCAATACTAAGATTCAAACATAGAGTGGGTTTCATTATTTTGCATAGAAGGAATCATGCTGGATAAATCTAATTGTGTATCTGCAGAGAGAAACATTACAGAGAGACATCATGATGAAATAGAGCACTTTGTCTTGGATTTAGACACTCTTGTATCCCAGCTTTGTTACTTACTGATTTAAATAAAATAATTTAAACCTTCTAATTCTTGGTTTTCTTGAAAATAAAATAAGGATAATACTACCTTGTGTGAGGCAGTGTGAGGATTGCAGATAATATAGATGAGTGTCTAGCATTTAGCAGGTACTCAATAAATGATAGAGATTGTTGTAGCACAGGGACTTTTGCTGACATGACCCTGGGTCCAAAATCATCAAAGGATTAAGACAATCTAGGGTGTGGAGAAGGAAATGGCAGCCCACTCCATTGTTCTTGCCTGGAGAATCCCAGGGATGGGGGAGCCTGGTGGGCTGCTGTCTATGAGGTCACACAGAATCGAACACGACTGAAGTGACTTAGCAGCAGCAGCAGAGTGTGCTTTATCTTCTTGTGTCTTTAACAAAACCAAAGCAAGGCGAGATATGAAAAAAATAAAAACACATAGTTCCTAAAGAGGATTCCTTAGGGGATTTTGTTTAGAAGACATACTTGGAATTCAATTAATTCATTCCTATTCAAATGAGTATTTGCTAAATTTTTAAATTCCTTTGAAGACAAAGACTATTTAGCATTGTTAACAGCTCATCTTGAGGGATGAAAATCTTTGTAGAAGAAGACACATAGATCTTGGGTTCCAATTATCATCTCATCTAGAAATGAAATGGACCAAATGCAAAACAAGTTTTGGAGAACTCAGATACCCATCTTCAGAGTCAGGATCTACAGTAACTGAAGGAAAAGACTCTATCCCAGCACCACTCTCATCTTGCAAGGGGAAACCAATATATTTATTTTTCCCTTCATACTAAGAGCTGCCACAGTTCAATCCAAATAGAGAACATACACATCGATACAGTGCCAAAGGATGAGAAATATTACCTCCTTAGAGATAAAACATGTATTTTTACTTTTAAGCATAGAGATACTGGTCATTGCTCAAGGTCAGTGTGAACTTAGGAGGCTGCTTTGAAAAATGTACCTTAGGCATACAAACACTGAAGCACAGGGAATACAGCAATAATGGCAGAAGGTCAAAATCTTGTATGACACTGTGTCAAAATCTTAAGAAGATATCACGAACAAAGTGAAATATAGAGGTTGTAGATGTGCATAGAATGGTAGGGGAAAATGAAGACAGCAAGTAGTCATGGGTGTATTTGTGCTAACAATTTTGAAACTTGTTAGTTGAAGTAATGCAAACCTCAAATTTAGCCTATTCTATGAGAAGGTAAGATACGTTCAGATTCACAACTAACTTTACTGAGCGCATTTATTATGCACTAGGTGATTTTCATAAATATCTCATTTAATGCTTAGAATAGCCCTTGAAGCTGATATTTTAACCTGCATTTTGTGGTTATGGAAAATGAGACTCAGAGATACCAAATATCTAAACTAATGTCTCATGTAAAGATTAAAGCAAATTCTCGTTTGAGTGGGAATGAACTAATTTAATTCCAAATGTTTCATGTTGTAGGTTTGAACCAAGGTTTTCGGTTTCCAAAGACAGCAGTCTTTTCATTAAATGCTGAGAAACTCAAAGTTCCTCAAACGCAGTGAGGAACATACACCTCATAGTGCGAACACTGCTGAGTGCATTGCGGCAACTGTCAAAACATTACTGTCATTTTCCTTGTTTCCAAATGATTGTTTCTCCCTTTCTCTCCACCATTTTATTATGCACTTTGTATTTCTTCTTTCTCTTAGCTGTCTTTCCTTCTGTAAGCCATAGTTCTAAAGCACAATATGGACAATATTGTTAATCTTTCTGGTGGCATTCAAAGGAAAGGCAGTTAATGCCATACAACAAAACTTTCAGTTATCCAGCAATTCTAGATCATCTAATTGGTCAATCCATGAACCATTATGACAACATAAGGTACTTTAATCATAGAGACGATGTGTTTGGCCACATATATTTACGTGACCTGAATATGACTTCCAGTGCTAGAATCAATGGTGAATATAGTTAAATTATTCTGCATATGGCATTAAGAAATGAGTATACTGGAGACATTCTGGAAAATACTTAAAGAGATGGGAATACCAGACCACCTGACCTGCCTCTTGAGAAATTGGTATGCAGGTCAGGAAGGAACAGTTAGAACTGGACATGGAACAACAGACTGGTTCCATATAGGAAAAAGAGTATGTCAAGGCAATATATTGTCACCCTGCTTCTTTAACTTCTATGCAGAGTACATCATGAGAAACACTGGGCTGGAGGAAGCACAAGCTGAAATCAAGATTGCTGGGAGAAATATCAATAACCTCAGATATGCAGATGACACCACCCTTATGGCAGAAATTGAGGAGGAACTCAAAAGCCTCTTGATGAAAGTGAAAGAGGAGAGTGAAAAAGTTGGCTTAAAGCTCAACATTCAGAAAACTAAGATCATGGCATCTGGTCCTATCACTTCATGGCAAATAGTTGGAGAAAGAGTGGAAACAGTAACAGATTTGATTTTGGGGGGGCTCCAAAATCACTGCAGATGGTGACTGCAGCCATGAAATTAAAAGATGCTTACTCATTGGAAGAAAAGCTATGACCAACCTAGAGAACATATTAAAAAGCAGAGACATTACTTTGCCAACAAATGTCCGTCTAGTCAAAGCTAAGGTTTTTCCAGTAGTAGTATGGATGTGAGAGTTGGACTATAAAGAAAGCTGAGTGCCAAAGAATTGATGCTTTTGAACTTTGGTGTT
This sequence comes from Ovis aries, assembly GCF_016772045.2. Classification (NCBI taxonomy): domain Eukaryota; kingdom Metazoa; phylum Chordata; class Mammalia; order Artiodactyla; family Bovidae; genus Ovis; species Ovis aries. Next base: position 190,060,088 of record NC_056056.1, on the reverse strand, counting down.
GGAGAAGACTCTTGAAAGTCCCTTGGACAGCAAGGAGATCCAACCAGTCCATCCTAAAGGTGATCAGTCCTGGGTGTTCTTTGAAAGGACTGATGCTGAAGCTGAAACTCCAATCCTTTGGCCACCTGATGCAAAGAACTGACTCATTAAAAAGACTCTGATGCTGGAAAGATTGAAGGCAGGAGGAGAAGGGGACGACAGAGGATGAGATGGCTGGATGGCATCACTGACTTGATGGACATGAGTTTGAGTAAGCTCTGGGAGTTGGTGATGGGCAGGGAGGCCTGGCATGCTGCAGTCCATCAGGTCTCAAAGAGTCGGACACGACTGATCTACTGAACCGAAGACAAATAATAAAACGTCATTCTGACTTGGAGGCATATAATGACTCAAACTATATGCTTTAAAAACACTCTTAAAAACTTTGCGTTCTGCTTACCCAAGCTGGTTTCTGAGTTGGAATGGGTCCCTAGAGCAGGTTGAAGAGGCTTTGGTCCAATTGTCGATATAGTTGCTCCACTAACTTGAGGGCTAGACAGACAGTAACTGAGAAGGATTTCATCAGAGAAAGACCGTGAACAAGGCAGTGTGCTATCTGAATCTGTCGACGATGGAAAGAAATGCACTAAAGATGGCAGTTTCTTTGGGAAGTCGTCCCGTGAGTCTTCTGTTCTGCGTACAAAAATGAGTATAACAAAGTGAGATGGTCAAAATGATAGACTATGAACACAAGAAGCATTCACTGTTACTATTACTCCAGTTTTTGCTTTTCAAAGGTATTATGCATCTAAAGAAGAGTATCTTATATTTTTAATTTTAACAATCTGAATAAAACACTTCAGTATCAAGTCAAGCTTTTCTTTTTTCTATTTAAAAATCAATAAACTCCTATTTCAGATAGCTTTACAAAAGTGTAAAACCTGAAAGAAGAAAATAAAAATTATTACAATCCCACCAACTAAAATTTTTACCATTTCCTTCCAGGCTTCTTATTTTTATTAAGAATGTTTAAATTGAAACACAATTGATTTCCAATATTATATTAGTTTCAGATGTACAATGTACTGATTCAATATTTTTTCCTTCCAGGACTTTTCACTCAAAATTGAGACTCTATAAACCATTTATATCCCACTTTTCAGTTCAGTTAAGTCGCTCAGTCCTGTCCGACTCTTTGCCACCCCAGGGACTGCAGAATGCCAGGCTTCCCTATCACCAACTCCTAGAGCTTACTCAAACTCATGTCCATCAAGTCATTGAGGCCATCCAAGTATCTTATCTTCTGTGGTCCTCTTCTCTTCCTGACTACAATCTTTCCCAGCATCAGGGTCTTTTCCAGTGAGTCAGTTCTTCCCATCAGGTGGCCAATATTGGAGCTTCTGCTTCAGCATCAGTCTTTCCAATGAATATTCAGGACTGATTTCCTTCAGAATGGACTGGTTGGATCTCCTTGCAGTCCAAGGGACTCTCAAGAGTCTTCTCCAACACCACAGTTCAAAAGCATCAATTCTTCTGCACTCAGCTTTCTTTATAGTCCAACTGTCACATCCATACATGACCATTGGAAAAACCATAGCCTTGACTAGACGGACCTTTGTTGGTAAAGTAATGTCTCTGCTTTTTCATATGCTGTCTAGGTTGGTCATAGCTTTTCTTCCATGGAGTAAGCATCTTTTAATTTCATGGCTGTAGTCACCATCTGCAGTGATTTTGGAGCCCTCTCAAAATCAAGTCTGTCACTGTTTCCACTGTTTCCCCATCTATTTGCCATGAAGTGATGGGAACAGATGCCTTGATCTTAGGTTTTTGAACGTTGAGTTTTAAGCCAATTTTTTCACTCTCCTCTTTCACTTTCATCAAGAGGCTCTTTAGTTCCTCTTTGCTTTCTGCTATAAGGGTGGTATCATATGCATATCTGAGGTTTTTATATTTCTCCTGGCAATCTTGTTTCCAACTTGATTCCAGAAGCTCCAATATTGGCCAACTGATGGGAAGAACTGACTCACTGGAAAAGACCCTGATGCTGGGAAAGACTGTAGTCAGGAGGACTTTATCCAGCCCAGTATTTTGCATGATATACTCTGCATATAAGTTAAATAAGCAAGATGACAATATAGAGCCTTGACATACTCCTTTCCAAATGTGGAACCAGTCCGTTGTTCCATGTCTGGTTCTAACTGTTGCTTCTTGACCTGCATACAGATTTCTCAGCAGACAGGCAAGGTGGTATGGTAGTCCCATCTCTTGTAGAATTTTCAGTTTGTGTGATCCATACAGTCAAAGGCTTTGGCATAGCCAATAAAGTAGAAGTAGATGTTTTCTGGAACTCTCTTGCTTTTTGATGATCCAATGGATGTTGGTAATTTGATCTCTGGTTCCTCTGTCTTTTCTAAATCTAGCTTGAACATCTGGAATTTCTCAGTTCACATACTGTTGAAGCCTTGTTTGGAGACATTTGAGCATTACTTTCCTAGCGTGTGAGATGAGTGCAATTGTGTGGTAGTTTGAGCATTCTTTGGCATTGCTTTTCTTTGGGATTGGAATGAAAACAGATCTTTTCCAGTCCTGTGGCCACTGCTGCATTTTCCAAATTTGCTTGCATATTGAGTGCAGCACTTTAACAGCATCATCTTTTAGAACTAGAAACAGCTCAGCTGAAATTCCGTTACCTCCACTAGCTTTGGTTGTAGTGATGTTTTCTAAGAGCCACATGACTTTGGACTCCAGGATGTCTGGCTCTAGGTGAGTGATCACACCACAGTGGTTATCTGGGTCATGAAGATCTTTCTTGTATAGTTCTTCTGTGTATTCCTACCACCGCTTCTTAATCTCTTCTGTTTCTGTTAGGTCCACACCATTTCTGTCTTTTATTGTGCCCAACTTGCATGAAATGTTCTTTGATATCTCTAATTTTCTTGAAAATATCTCCAGTCTTTCCCATTCTATTGTTTTTCTCTGTTTCTTTGCATTGATCACTGAAGAAGGCTTTCTTTTTCTTTTTTTAATGCTCTTTGTGTCTTGTGTTTTTTTTTAATTTTAATTTATTTATTTTAATTGAAGGCTTTCTTATCTCTTCTTGCTATTCTTTGGAACTCTGCATTCAGATGAGTATATCTTTCCTTTTCACCTTTGCCTTTCGCTTCTCTTCTTTTCTCAGCTATTTGTAAGGCCTCCTCCTATTACCATTTTGCCCTTTTGCATTTTTTTCTCTTGGGGATGGTCTTGATCACTGCCTCCTGTACAATGTCATAAACCTCCATCCATAGTTCTTCAGGCACTCTATCAGATCTAATCTTTGTACCTATTTCTCACTTCCACTGGTATAATTGTAAGGGATTTGATTTAGGTCATATCTGAATGGCCTAGTGGCTTTCCCTACTTTCTTCAATTTAATTCTGAATTTGGCAATAAAGGGTTCATGATCTGAGCCATAGTCAACTCCCGGTCTTTTATTTTTGCTGACTGTAGAGAGCTTCTCCATCTTCAGCTACAAAGAATATAATCAAATTTTGGTATTAACCATCTGGTGATGTCCATGTGTAGAGTTGTCTCTTGTGTTGTTGGAAGAGGGTGTTTGCTATGCCAGTGCATTCTCTTGGCAAAACTGTTAGCCTTTGCCCTGCTTATTTTGTACTCCAATGCCAAACTTGCCTATTTTCCAGGTATCTCTTGACTTTCTACTTTTTCATTCTAGTCCCCTTTGCTGAAAAGGACATCTTTTTTTGGTGTTAGTTCTAGTAGGTCTTGTAGGTCATCACAGAACTGTTCAGCTTCAGCTTCTTTGGCACTAGTGGTTGGGGCATAGACTTGGATTACTGCGAAATGGAATGGTTTGCCTTGGAAATGAACAGAGATCATTCTGCCATTTTTGAAACTGCACCCAAGTACTGGATTTTGGACTCTTTTGTTGACTATGAGGGCTACTCCATTACTTCTAAGGGATTCTTGCCCACAGTAGTAGATATAATGGTCATCTGAATTAAATTCACCCATCCCACTTTCATCATGTATTATATCTCCCCTTTCCATTAACATGAAAAAACATGATTATCACTTCTGTTTAATATATCATTGTTTACTATCCCTTTTCCCTTTAATTTCTCTTGTTGTTTAATTGTCTTGCATTTATAAAGAATCTACAGTTAATGTGTGCTTTCAAATACATGCTACAAATTAATAACTACAAATACAGCTCACATGTGTACGTGTGTGTATTTGTGTATGTGTGTGTGTGGATGCTGAAGGGAATAGCACAAAAGAGAGAAGAAAGACTTACTCTTCAGGCATTATTTTTGTAAGTAAATCTTACTATGAATAAAGAGATTTTTTTATAAATATAAAAGTATAGTATGCATTGATTTAAACAAAGTCCCTAAACCACAACACAGATATTTTATGAGTAAAACAATATTTTCATGGAGTAGCTCATGAAAAGGCTTATGACAACTGCGTTTTATGACTCACATTGAGGCTCTTCTCAGTAACCTCAAAGCAATCCATGTGCCTGTGACCGTGTGTGTTTTTAATGCAAGGTCCTGGAGTCCCATCCTTTAGCTCTGAAAAACCAGATTCATGGCCAGCCTAAGCCCCGCCTTCCTGGGGGCCACATGTCTATAAGTTATGAACTGTTTTGCCTCTGCACACCATCTCTATATTGATCTCATTTTCCAGAGTTCCCATAATGTTATTTGAGCCAGTACTGTTTTGTTTTTGGTTTTCCAAATCTTTATGTAAGGGAACAAAGGCCTGAAACTTCCTAATCTGCCATCTTTCTGGTGTTACTCTCAATCTCTTTGTTTACCAAGAGGTAGTCACAATTGTTTTATTCTATAATTGTTAAGTTCCTTCATCAGAAATGTTATGTATCTGGGAGCTTTCTACTCAAAATCAGATTTCTCTAAGTGTCCTTCTCACATGGCACAGATATCTCAAGCAACTTTAAAAAAGAATTAAATGGCATTGGCAGCTGCATTATTACTCTGCATGCTAAGTTGCTTTAGTCATGTCCGACTCTGTGCGACCCTGTGGACTGTAGCCTGCAAGGCTCCTCTGTCCACCAGATTGTCTATGCAAGAATACTGGAGTGGGTAGCCATGCCCTCCTCCAGGGGATCTTCCCAACCCAGGGATCGAACCCGTGTCTCTTGTGTCTCCTGTATTGGCAGGTGGGTTCTTTACCACAGTGACCCCTGGAAAGCCTGCATTATTACTGTGCAGTACTTAAAAAGCTTCAGCACATGCCATTCCACTGGCTTCCCAGCCACTCAGCTTTCGTCAAAGAAGCTCTAACCCATGAAGACACCCTCTTGAGTATGACAGGGGTGGTAATGAAAATGAGACTACAGAGGTCTATTGTCAAATCACAAGCATTTCATCTCTGTCTAAAATGAGACAGATCATATGACATAATTTTTCCCTGACACTGTCTAGAATAAGCAGGAAAAGGACCTTTCTCTTTCAAAGTTCCTTACATCTGGGTTTCATTACAGACAACTGACTATATCTTTTCAGCATGTTCATTTTATAAGCTCTGATTTTTTTTTCTTCCTTTGGTAAAACAATTGCATTTCCAAATAAATTTAATTCCATGAAAGATTCCCAATGAGCTTTTGCAAATGCTCTGATCAAAGAAATCTGGTCTAGGGCCACAGGGGGGTTCTTATTTTTGTAGCTGAACAAGAAGTTTCTAATGGCAGCATGCACTGTTGGAAAAGCTAAAACATTTCAGGAAGAGATGAGCATGGGGCAGCCCACTGTTTGAAACCTGCCCTCACAGACCTATTAGACTCCTTTTGGAAGATGAGAGACTTTCTTCCTAGTGCTTGGTTAGGTTTCCCTTTCCCATGTGGAATTTTCCAAGCTCTTACTTGGTATTTTGCTTCCTCTGTAACTAGTTAACATGAAAGCAGAGGTAGTTATAAATATTCAATTCCAGCATTTCAATGTTATTTCAATGCAGCACTGGACATATTGAGTTATTAAGAGTTATTAAGAGTTATTAATATGTCCCAGATGACCTCTAAGAACAAATATTTTAAAAATGGACTTGAACTGATCAGTAAACACAAGACATCTAAGTCCAAAGTAACATTGGCTTTAAAAATTGTGTATATTCAATATTAAAGATCATTTAACCTGACCTGTCAGGTGACCAGACCACCTGACCTGCCTCTTGAGAAACCCATATGCAGGTCAGGAAGCAACAGTTAGAACTGGACATGGAACAACAGACCGGTTCCAAATAGGAAAAGGAGTATGTCAAGGCTGTATATTGTCACCCTGCTTATTTAACTTGTATGCAGAGTACATCATGAGAAACGCTGGGCTGGAAGAAGCATAAGCTGGAATCAAGATTGCTGGGAGAAATATCAATAACCTCAGATATGCAGATGACATCACCCTTATGGCAGATAGTGAAGAGGAACTCAAAAGCCTCTTGATGAAAGTGAAAGAGGAGAGTGAAAAAGTTGGCTTAAAGCTCAACATTCAGAAAACTAAGATCATGGCCTCTGGTCCCTTCGCTTCATGGGAAATAGATGAGGAAACAGTGGAATCAGTGTCAGACTTATTTTGGGGGGTTCCAAAATCACTGCAAATGGTGACTGCAGCCATGAAATTAGAAGATGCTTACTCCTTGGACCAACCTAGATAGCATATTGAAAAGCAGAGACTTACTTTGCCAACAAAGGTCCATTTAGTCAAGGCTGTGGTTTTTCCAGTGGTCATGTATGGATGTGATAGTTGGACTGTGAAGAAAGCTGAGTGCCAAAGAATTAACGCTTTTGAACTGTGGTGTTAGAGAAGACTCTTGAGAGTCCCTTGGACTGCAAGGAGATCCAACCAGTCCGTTCTAAAGGAGATCAGCCCTGGGTGTTCTTTGGAAGGAATGATGCTAAAGCTGAAACTCCAATACTTTGGCCACCACATGTGAAGAGTTGACTCATTGGAAAAGACTCTAATGCTGGGAGGGATTGGGGGCAGGAGGAAAAGGGGACGACAGAGGATGAGATGGCTGGATGGCATCACCGACTCAATGGACATGAGTCTGAGTGAACTCCGGGAGCTGGTGATGGACAGGGAGGCCTGGCGTGCTGTGATTCATGGGGTCACAAAGAGTCAGACACGACTGAGCAACTGAACTGAACTGAAACATTTTTAATTGGAGGATAATTGCTTTACAATATTATGTTAGTTTCTGCCATACATCATCATGAATCAGCCATAGATATACATATGTCCCTCCCTCCCAGCTCTCTAGGTTGTCACAGAGCACCAGGTTTGAGCTCCCAGTGTCATACAGCAAATTCCCACTGGCTATCTGTTTTACATATGGTAATCTACGTGTTTCCATGTTACTCTTTCAATTCGTCCCTCCCTCTTCTTCCCCCACTGTGTCCACAAGCCTGGTCTCTATGCCTGTGTCTCCACTGCCACCCTGCAAATAGATTCATCAGTATCATCTTTCTAGGTTCCATATATATGCATTAACATATGGCTGTTTTTCTTAAAGATCATGTTTTAACAAAACATTGGAAAACAAATGCTGATGCTGTAGTTGATAAAATGATTTACATTAGTAGTAAAAAACAGAGAGTTGTAATTTTAACATCCTCCTAGACATTTCCTAAACCAAAATTCTCCAGCAGTTCTCTGTTAGTAAAGTAGTTTTAAAGAAACCGTTTGCCAATTACTTTAACATGTTTAGATATGAGTTTTGGAAACTCTACCAGGTCTGATATGATGGGGACTTGTCTAGGTGAATTTTTTTATTACTCAGGGACTAAACATTATAAAACAGTGGTTGAGGAAACTGTAGTATGTTATCATTAATTTTAAGAGATTTGTAGACTCGATTCTAGTTCTATTTTATAAGCCGTTTTGAAATAAAAAGGTCAAATGCTCCATCCTCATCCTCTGAAACTCATTTGTGACTTTCTTACTGTGCTTGAGTCTCCATCTTTTCTGTCTCATGGACTCCACTCTGCAGCACCACTGACATTTCCTGAATAGTTTCTGAGTCTCTTGCACTGGCTGGAAAACAAGAATCTTTTCTTTTCTGGAAAAATAAATTATGGCATTAGACAATGAAGAGAACTGAGATTCAAGGCAGATTTTCTTTTTCAAGTGACCTCACTTGTTAATCTAACTACCTTAAAGCACTCTCCAGACATCATGATTTCTTCACCAAGCTGATGCCAGGATTCTAATGTGAATGTGTAAGTACCGACATAGCCAAATACTGATACTGGCTAAGAATGTTAAACAAATCAAGACGAAGGTGTGCAGCACCCACTGGAGGCAGCTCAAGAGACAGGGCGGTAACCCAGCAAAGCTACCTTTATGATCACAACTTTCACATCTGGCCGATCCTGCCTGTTAGAACACTATGAGGTAGCGTCTCCATAGTTACAAAGTTCCAGCCTCTGAACAATTGCTGGGTTAATACTGAACCTGCTTTGCAGTTTGCACACATCAAATAAGGTAAATCGCCTTTAAGAGAGCCATTTCTCTTACCAGGCAAATTTTGTCATCAAAATGTTTGTTATCCTATTTTGAATGTCTGAGGGTTAAAGCTAGTATGCAAATCTGGGGGGAGTTACTCACTGTTCTGGGGGGGGGGGTTGGTTCATTTGTTTTGACAAATGCTTTTTGAAGACATGGCATCAACTAGGCAGCGCAAACAGAAACCGTGTATATTTTGAGGCAAAAAGAAACCTATTGGTGGAAATAATGAAACCAAAGCCAGGAGTTCTAAATTCCTCTCCTAGTTATTCCAGCGATATGATTTAGAAGAGATCACTCAGTTAAGATTCTACCTTGAGTAAAAGATCCACATTTAATGTGTCATAATAATAATGGCATGGGATACAATTAACGCACGTGAAAGTACATAATTGTGCATATAATAAGATATGTCAATGATGATTACTGGATGAGTAAGTTCATTCAATAGATATTTAAACAAGCATTTACTATTACCAGGAACCATCAAGATACTATGAACAAACAATTCCTGCCTCAAGGAATAATGATAAAATATCTCCTAATTTAGATTAGAAAATGGCTTCCATCTTGGAATGATGCATAACATGTAAATATCAATACAAAGGACAATGAAGAAAGTAACTGTTTTAATAAAAGAAAAAGGAAAGAAGTATATCACATAATGATACACGTCAACTTGAGGAGAGCAAACATTTGACTATATTTTCTTCATCTCAGAGATGAAGGGAAATTCCTTATTAGAATTATAAGCCAATTATATCAACACAAAGAGATTTATAAATTCATATTTATGTTCAGAAAAGAATTAAAATGCATTTATTACTTTTTGCCACCATCCCAGTTTCCTTACATCTTCCTATGTGGATGGTTTCCTAGCTATTACACAGTTTTGTACTTGAACTACATATATTCCCATGATGTCATTATGATATCATTTGTTTTATCAGAAAACCTATCCACATTTTCCAATATTGTTTGGAGAAACAAAAACCTGCCAATGGAGAAAAATGTTGAAAAGCTTTAATATTGTGCAGGTTTCAGTAGTTATTCCCCACACGAGACGTTTTCTTTATCTACTTCCCAAGCTAGAGCATACATGCAATTAACATAAGTTTCTTCTTTTGCTGCTTCTCAAACGAAGCCAACAGTTTTCAACAGGAGATGAAGTGAATCACAGGGAATTTTTTGAATGTGAGGGGACATTGTTCAGGCTCCTCTGTCCATGGAATTCTCCAGGCAAGAATATTGGAGTGGGTAGCCATTCCCTTCTCCAGAGGCTCTCCCAGGGACTGAACCTGGGTCTCCCACATCACAGGCAGATTCTTTGCTGTCTGACCCACCAGGAAATCCCATGAAGGGACATTAGCAGTAGTCATAAAGATTTGGTGGGTTGCTACTGGCATTTAGTGGACAGGATCCAGAAGTGTTAGGCTTTCTACAATGTGGCAGATAATCCTCCTTGGTAAAGAATTTTCCCATGTACCATCCGACTTGCTAGACATTCATGGAGATGAAAACTAATTTATAATTATCTGAGTCTAAAGCCCAACTCTGTATTATATATAAGTGAAAAATATTTTTATACGTTTTGATATTTTCCAGAAAGCAACTATGCATTATTTACAGCGAGGGAAGATTATAGACTGGTTTGTTCAGACCTTTTCCAAAAGTTGTTCATCAGTTGGAAAAATTACATCATCAAAGGCAATATCACGTGGTGTGTTCAAGTGATATAACTTATCTGACATAGGCAATAACAGTAGCAACAACAATAACAAAATCAACATGAATCTGATGAATCTTCTAATTTACATAAAATATAGAGAACAGAAGAGCACGTTAGCTAATAGATCAAGATATTTAAAAGGCAACCTGTGTAATTTGTGGATATAACTTATAATCTGAATTCAAGCAAACTAAAAAATGCAAAAGACATTGGAAATTTAAGTACACTGGATACGTAATAATATGAAGGACTAACTTAAATATTTAAGGTGCATTATGGTATTATGTAGAGAAGAAAAATGGCAACCCATTCCAGTATACTTGCCTGGGGAATCCCATGGGTAGAGGAGCCTGGTGGGCTACAGTCCATGGGGTTGCTAAAGAGTCAGACACGACTTAGCAACAAAACAACCAACAATGGTATTATGACTGTATTTTTAAAAAAAGATTCCTTGTTTAGAGATACATCCTGAAACATTGTAGATAAAATGATATGATGTCTAGATTTGCTTCAAAATAATGCAGAAAGTAGGGAGTGGATGGAGTTGTGAATGAAAAAGATGGCAACGACTTGTAATTGTTGAAGCTGGGTAATGGGTACACGGAGGTTTGTTATACATTTTGTTTATTTTTTCTATAGATTTTGAAATTCTCTGTAGTGAAAAGGGAGGGTCATTTGGGGATGTGTAGACTCTGCATTCATTGGAAGGCCAGATACTGAAGCTTCGGTCACCTGATGTGAACAACTGACTCACTGGGAAAGTCCCTGATGTTGGGAAAGATTGAGGGCGAAAAGAGAAGAGGGTGTCAGAGGATGAGATGGCTGGATGGCATCACCAGTGCAATGGACATGAACTTGGGAGACAGCGAAGGACAGGGAAGCCTGGCATGCTGCAGTCCATGGAGTCGTAGAGTCGGACACGACCGGGCAACTGAACGAGAACACCAACAGACTCCTTACATTGGTAACATCATCATCATGGCTGTCTCTAGTTCAGGAAGGACAGAGCCAAGTTAGAGCTGAAAGGGAAAAGCAAAAACACTGTTCATGAGGTTCACCGGCCTCACACAGGTCCTTTCACTACAGCTCTGGAAGATGGGAGTCTCCCCATGTGAGGAAGTGGCAGTCCAGACAGATGGAAATCTCTTCCAAGGTTATACGGCCACTGGATGGCTGAGCCAGGATTTGGTCTCACATCCATTTCTTACAAAATCCCCTTCACTCTACTCCCTGTTTCTCTGCTGTAGTTACTGTCCAATAGCTTCCTAACTCCTTCCAAGGAAACTGCGTAACTACTTCTCTGCCCCTGAACCAGCTCAGTCCTGATCTTTCTCTTTGCTATGGTCTCAGATCACTCTCTCCCATCGTCCAGACTCTGTGTCATTTCTCTTTGGCCATATCCTCTATTGGGAACACATCAGAATTTTGCATGAGAAATTGAAAGAGTATATATAGGACAAAATAAGATGATGATAACTGAGTTTTATATTGTAAGCTTTTACCTTGATTAAAAAAATACATATTCTGTAATCTAAAAACAAATAGGCAAAACATTATATGTCCATAATTTTTTAAAAGTTGAAAGACACAAAGAGCTGACTTTATGCACTCTGGTCTTCTGTTTCCCCATATGGAGAACATTTGCACAGTAGGAGATTTTGATTAAATCAGTAATATAAATAAAATGTCCTGTGCGAATGAAGGTAGTATATATAAAGAGAATTTTCTTCCCCTCTCAGGCCATGGATGGAAATTTCCAAATTGAGTATCATGTAATTGAAGATTACAATTTAAAACTTGATTTTGCTCCACTATCTATGATTCAAAGAATTTGTATATATAGGGTTACACTTTCACATTTGCACTCATATTATAGCACAAATTCCTATTGTAAAGCATTTTGCTAGTCTAAAAATGTGCTGTATTGCTTCATATCCTTCATACAAATCCACATGTAATAACACAGCCTTGAACAGAGATGCTATTATTTCACATTGAAGTCAGGGTCACGTGAAGGTCCTGCTGGAGGTGTTCACAGGAAAGGACAGAGGGCCAGTTATTGGGAGTTTCAAGTTTCAGATATCTTGCTCTGAATACCTTCATGGCCCTTCCAATCACAAAATTCTATTGCCAAACAACCGTAAGAACTCAGATTTGTTTACATGATACTAAATGTCAAACAATAGCTTGAATTCTCAAACATTCATATCAGTTTCAGCAACAGTTCATAAATAACTACATAGATACATGTAATTACACGTAAAATAAATAAGTACATATACTGAGGCTCAGCCTTTATCCATGAATCATTTCTATCCACTTTCTTTGGAGGAATAAAATATCTATTCTGCGACAGGGCATCTCAGACTTGTTCAGAAGGGCAGAGATCCAGAACATACGCTCTTATTTGCAGAACATTTTCTTTGTTAAATGTTTTCAAAAATACAGATCAATACATTTTTACTTCCTCTACACCCTAGTTTTATATATATATATTTACTAGCAAAAAGAAATGCACCTATATTATTTGGATATCATATAAACTCACAACTACCAGCTCACACATCTTAAAATAAAATATATCACCCAACAAAGTGTTCAGCCAAGAGCAAATGATTGGTTTTGAGATTTCTTCTTCATAGGAATTTGCAATTTCATTTTCTTCTCTCATCTACTGGCAACCTTAAGCAGCAAAGTGGTGTCTGGAGACAAGGACTTGTAAAAAATGATTGGAGAAAAAATTTGAATTGAGAATATGTGATCCATTAACATTTTTCCTTTGCAAACAGGGTAAAGGCAATCATTCAATATTACAGTCAAACGCTTGCTCTCTACAGCTTGGAACACTAGTGCTCCTTGGGAACAAGTGTGAGTAGCCATGGATTAAAGGAGTATGAAAGAGAGTTATTAGAAACGTGAATATGGGCTCTGCCCATGGTGTTAGGCACAAATATAAGACTGAATGGAGCCTCTCCCAACTCAGTGTGGAAGCACATCCAGGCAAGAAGGGGCTTCAATTCTGACTCACCCCTTCCTCCTTGGTTAGGGCACACATAACAAATTTTATCTGTGGTAGCTACTTTCAGCATTATTCATCATTGATGATAATGATGGCAATAGGTGGCAATAAGGGGTACAGTTTACTAAGGATGGATCAGTTACTCTTGAGAAACCCCGTGAGAATACTAGATACATAAATGAAGACGCTTTCATTATTGTCAGGAGAATAATTTTTGAGAAGTATCTTAGTTGTCATTCAGTTGCAAAGTTGTGTCCGATTCTTTGTGACCCCGTGGACTGTAGCATGCCAGGCTCCTCTGTCCTCTATCTCTCAGAGTTTGCTATTGAGTCGGTGATACTATCTAACCATTTAATTTGAAGTATAGACAAATGTAAATCAGTAAATTAAATGTAGCTTGTGTAGCAGCTTTAGCCTCCTGTGCTAATGAGACAGGAGAAACAGAGAGGATCCTGAGGATAGAAGAACCCTGAGGTTTGCATTATGTCTTTTGCAAGAGAAGGACACTTCTGACCTTCACTACGGACAGAAGAGAAATTACTGGGGTGGATAATACTGTGCTTGAAGCTATCCTGTGTCATTTGTTTGAGACCTTGTATATAAGAAAGAGGGGAGAAAGCAGACATCTGAGATGGAATGAGAAAATTCCTGCAGTGTTAGGAAACAGAACTCCCTGAAGACCTTTGGCCACGTGTAGATTAGTCTGCAGGAGAAGAGAGACAAGCTGGACATTTTTACATGCTGGAAATTTTCTTTGACTGTTCTATTATTCTTAGTTTTATGGTTACTGTTCTGTGTTCATGTTTGTCTCTCTTAATTTTCAGAGTGAATGCTTTTACAAGTCAGAGCCATATTTAATACTGAATACTACTACTACTGCTCAGTTCAGCTCAGTTCAGTTCAGTCGCTCAGTCGTGTCCGACTCTTTGCGACCCCATGAATAGCAGCAATCATTTAACATGTACTTCCTATTTGTGTGATGTATATTATAGGCTTACCAGGTGGCACAGTGGTAAAGAATCTGCCTGCCAATGAAGGAGACTCAGGAGATGTGGGTTTGATCCCTAGGTGGGGAAGATCCCCTGGAGGAGGAAATGGTAACCCACTCTAGTATTCTTGCCAGGAAAATCCCATGGACAGAGGAGCCTGGCAGGGCTACAGTCCATGGGATCACAAAGAGTCGGACAAGATGTGTTATTTTCCATCTTTCACAGATGAGGAAACCGACAGAGCAGTCAGGTAACTGCCCAGAGTCACACAGCAAAACCAAAGCCAGAGTTCAGATCTATTTGAATTTCGGGGCTGCATTTTTCATCATTACACTTCTTTCCCTGAAAAATATTGAGCACCACTGGTTATAAGACAGTTGTACAGATACTTTATAACATAAATGGATGACAGATATGTTCCTTGCTCTTCTGGAATTTATTCTTTTGATGGGACAATAGTATCTGTGAATATGAAAATAAATTAATGCATTACAGAATGTGATAAAAATCAAAGGATGGTTCTGTTAGGAGCTAGAAGAACTCAGAGAATTATTAGGAAAGCCTTCACAGAAGAGATGGGATATGCAGTATGTATGGACCTCAAAGGATAGATAGGATTTTGAAAAGCAGAGAACAGGAAGGAAGATATTATTTTATTCTTTCATGCATGCATTCACTCAACAGAGACATATTAATTATTGGTTGTGACTTGACAGTATTGAATGTACTTTTTCTGCGAGCATCCAAATTTGGGATAGGCTTGGTGTAGGCATACTAATGGCTGAGGCAGAGATGGCCTGAGTGTGCAGTGCTAGGTAGAGTCAGATACATAGTGGAGACCAGATCAGACAGGGCTGTGAACCCAGGCCAAGGAGTAGAATACACTCTCAGTATGCACTACATGGGTTTCCCTGGTGGCTTCGTGGTAAAGAATCCACCTGCCAGTGCAGGAGATGCAGGAGATGACGGTTTACTCCCTGGGTCAGGAAGATCCCCTGGAGAAGGAAATGGCAGCCCACACCAGCATTCTTGCCTGGAGAATCCCATGGACAGAGGAGCCTGCTGGGCTACCGTCCAAGGGATCACAAAAGAGTCAGACATGCCTTAAGGACTGAAAAACAACATTGTCAATAGTTAGATTAATTACAGAATATTTCCTTGGTTGATATGACTGACTCGATGGACATGAATTTGAACAAGCTCTGGGAGTTGGTGATGGACAGGGAGGCCAGGCGTGCTACAGTCCATGGGGTCACAAAGAGTTGGTCACAACTGAGCGAATGAACTGAACTGAACAGGATATTTCAGGAGTTTCGTCCTTCTATTTGTATGTAAGAGTTTGTGTGTTTTTCTTTTTCTTTTTTGGATTCACAGGTGCTCTTTATTCCAGATCAAATTTCTTTGCTGGATTTATGTATTGCAAATATATTCTCTCAGATTATAATTTATATTTTCACTCTCTGAAAGATGCATTTTATCAATAGAGTATATTTGTCTATCCTTGTGCCATTACCCCACTGTCTTAATTAAGGTAACTTTGTAGCATACTTTGTGTTGTTGTTTTAGTTGCTAAGTTGTGTCCTACTCTTTGAGACCCCCATGGACTGTAGCCCACCAAGCTCCTCTGTCCGTGGGATATCCTAGGAAAGAATACTGGAGTGGGTTACCATTTCCTTCTCCAGGGGATCTTCCCTCATCTCCTGCATCAGCAGGCAAATTCTTTACCACTGAGCCACTTGTGAAGCACCAGTATTGTATACAGGTCTTTCAAAAAAATTTAATAGTATCATGACCATTCTAGATTCTTTGATTTCCATGTGAAGTTTTAGAATAATCTTGTCAATTATGGGTTTCCTTTGTGGCTCAGCTTGTAAAGAATCCGCCTGCAATGCGGGAGACCTGGGTTTGATCCCTGGGTTGGGAAGATGCCCTGGAGAAGAGAAAGGCTCCCCACTCCAGTATTCTGGCCTGGACAATCCCATGGACTATATAGTCCAGGGAGTCACAAAGAGTCGGACACAACTGAACGACTTTCACTTTCACTTTGTCAATTGTAAAAATACTAGCTTAAATTTTGTTTGCGGTTGCACTGACTATAGGGATCAATCTGGAAAGAATGGATTACCTGCAATCTTCCTTTCTGGTAATAGTCTTGTCAGGTTTTGGTATGAAGGTTATGCTGGTCTCTGAAATAAAAGCAAAAATAAACAAATAGAACTTAATTAAACTTTAAACTTTTACTCAGCAAAAGAAACCATAAACAAAATGAAAATACAGCCTATAGAATGGGAGAAAATATTTGCAAATGACAATGAAAAAAATGTTAATATACAAAAATATATAAACAGCTCATACAACTCAAAATCAAAAAACAAATAACCCAGTAAAAATGGGCAGAAGATCTGAATAGATATTTTTTTCCAAAGAATACATACGGGTGGCTAACAGGTACATGAAAAGATGCTCAATATTGCTAATTACTAGAGAGACGCAAATCAAATCAACAATGAGCTATTGTATTGCATCTATAAGAAAAACTATCATTAAAAAGTCTACAGATAACAAATGTTGGGAAGGATGTGGGGGAAAAGGGAACACCTGTACACTGTTGGTGGGGAATGTACATTGGTTCAGTCACTGTGGAAAACCGTATGGAGGGTTCTCAAAAAACTAAAAATAGAACTATCAGATGATCCAGCAATTCCACTCCTGGGTATGTATCTGGAAAAGATGAAAACACTGATTTGTAAGAATACGTGCATTCCAATGTTCCCAGCAGCACTATTTACAATAGCCAATATATGGAAGTAACTCAAGTGTCCAAGAATGGATAAAGAAGATGTGTTATATATATATATATATATATATATATATATATATATATATATATATATATATACATATACATATATATATGCATATATATATATAGAGAGAGAGAGAAACACACACACACACACACACACACACACACACACGAATATTACTCAGCCATAAATAAGCTTCCCTCATAGCTCAGTCAGTAAAGAATCTACCTGCAATGCAGAAGTCTGTGTGCAATGCAGGAGACCTGGGTTTGATCCCTGAGTTGGGATACAATATTACCTATATGTGGAATCTAAAAAAATTATACAAATGAATGTATGTAGCAAAACAGAAACAGGCTCACTGATTTAGAAAACAAACTAGTGGTTACCAGTGGGAAAGAGGGGTTAAAAGATTAAAAACTACTATGTATAAAATAAGTAAGCATCAATAATACATTGTACAACACAGGGAATCATAGCCCTTACCTTGTCCAAAAAAAGAAGAGAAAGGTTATGTTGGTCTCTTAACACAAGTTGGTAAATGTTTTCTCTTTTTCCATTGCTCAGGATTGGCATTATGATTTCCTTATGTCCTGTGTAGAATTTATTAATGAAATATTTTGATTCTGGACTTTACTTACTGGGTAGTAATAGTTATAGGGCTGATTATATTTTCTATTTCTTCTTCATTGATTTCTGGTAAGCTGTGTTTTCCTATAGTCTCTTTGATGTTGGTGGAATCCATGATGTTATCTCCTTTTTGTTACTAACACTGGTTATTTGGCTCGTCTATATATTTTTCCCCTCATTAATTTGCTCAGTCTTTTTAAAGAACCAATCACTGGCTTTTGATTTTCTTTATTATACATTTTAAAATTTGCCTTGGGTTTAGTTTTCTATTATTTTTGTGAATACTTGAGATGGATAGTTAGACAATTACATCATATTTTTATTTTCTAATATAGGCAGAACTTTATTCCATAAATGTTACTATTCAGTATTTTCGTTATCATTTATTTAAATATATATTTTTGAATTTACATAATTTTTTAGATAGCTGTTGCTTAATTTCCAAACATATAAAGATTTTCAAGTTATTTTTTGTTAGTAAGTTTTAATTAAATCCCTCTGTGGCCAGAGTTCATACTTTGAATAATTTATTTGAAATTTTATTACCTCATGGCAAGCATATGGTCCATTTTTGTAAAGTTTTTTTATTGCTTTTGAAAAAAAGTGCATATTCTGAATTTGTTGAGTATAGGGTTTTATATGTCTCAATTAAAGTATCAGCAAGAATTGTGTTATTTTTATCCTCACTAATTTTTTCCTAGTTATAAAAATTACAGACAGTGAAGATTCATCATTATCTTTTGCAGATTTTGACTCTATTTTACATTCCTACCAACAGTGTGAAAGGATTCCCTTTCCCCAGCATCTTCACTAACACTTGTTATTGCTTGTCTTCTTGACAAAAACCATCTCCAGGTGTGAAGTGCTGTCTCATTGTGGTTTTGATTTGTATTTCTCCGAGGGATTAGTGATGTTGAGCATCTTTTCACATACCTATTGGTCATCTGTATGTCTTCTTTGGGAAAATGTTTATTCAGGTCTTTTGCCCACCCCTCTTTTTTTTTTTTTTTTACTAGATTATATCTATATGTGTGTATGTGTGTGTGTGTATTGGAGAAAGAAAAAGTGAAAGTGTTAGTCATTCTGTTGTGTCCACCTCTTTGTGACCCAATGGACTATAGCCCGCCAGGCTCCTCTGTTCATGGGATTCTCCAGACAAGAATACTGGAGTGGGTAACCATTTCTTTCACCAGATGATCTTCCTGACCCAGGGATTGAACCCAACTCTCCTGCATTGCAGGCAGACTCTTTACTGTCTGAACCACCAGGGAAGGAAACGGCAACCCACTCCAGTATTCTTGCTCGGAAAACCCCATGGATGGAGGAGCCTGGTGATCTACAGTCCATAGGGTCACAAAAGAGTCAGACACAAGTCAGCAAATAACTAAAAACCTTATATATCTTTTCCTATTGAGTAGTGTAAGTTCCTTATCTATTATTTCTTAGTGTTAGGCACCTGTCTTGTTTTCTCTTATTTCTGAGTACTCTTGATTAACAATTATAGTTTATGAAAAAAATTATAGATCTAATTTAGACCTAAGATGATATATTCCTTTAGAGAATATCTAATTGATGGCTGGGGACACAGAAAGTCCCTATTAACTTAATTCAGTTAGGACTTAGGACAGTTTGGAGCTGGGTTTCTGTTTCAGTGAAGGCCCGTCTCTGTCTGGTTAATTCTTACTCCCAGGTTGGACTTTCAAGGTTCCAACAAGAATCTGGAGGGAGATGTTACTAGTTATTCTCTTTGTTGGGCCTTGAACTCCAACTTTTGTCCTCTGTATCCATAAATCTGTAAATTCTCTGTTTATTCTCTCAACCAATTCTTCCTAAAATGACCTGACAAATTTAGGGCAAATCTGACTTTACAGATTAGTTATCCTTCTGGGCCTTTTTCATTCTTCTGGATCTTGGAAACACAATGCTTGACTGACTTGATAGCATTTTGGTGTCTTTAGTTCTATTACAATTCCCCAGCTTTTCTATTTGTTTTCAGTAGGAGAATTAGTCCAAAGTACCTGGGCAGCCCTTACTAAATCCTGATTCTCATATTGTTTAAATAAAATATTTGTATGTCTTTTGGCTCAACTCTTTACAATATATATTGGAGTCAACAAAAGAAATATTCCCTTTGGTATTGTGCTGAGACAAAAGAACTGGTTCTATAGCTTATAGGTTCCATGACAAATTCAAGGTGAGAATCAATTTATTTTGCTGCTTGGCAATTTTTATTTGGCCTCATTATCTAGTTTTTCTTTCTGTTTTTTTTAGCTACTTCACTCTTTCTGCTTTCAGAGAGTGTGTTATGCAAATTTAATTAGAAAAATGCCTGTAAAAATTCTTTGTAAATATTTAAAGAAAAATGCATGTATAAGGCGGTATTACTATTCTAGACTCATAATCATTTATCTTGTAACAACCTTGTGCACATAGATTAGCAGCACCTCTGAGAACGTCTTGGTGAACTGTTCTCTGCAGAAGTGTTGTGCTTCATTGAATGATGACAACTGATTTAATCAGACCTTCTCCTGGGAAGAAGAATCACAAAGTAAACAAAGCGTAATGCACATGTTCATCTGCATGTGAAATAAGTAAGATTAAGTAACATGTCAAAATCATACACCTTATGCTCCACGGAAAAGATAAAGCTAGTACACAGCAGCATAAACTGAATCCAGGACCCTCTGACTCTAATCCCACAGCCTAAAATAGAAGCAATAAGACACTGAAGATTAGAGAAAATTCTTTTCAAACACAACACTTCAAAGATTTGAAAATCAAAAAGAAAAACGTCTCTCAACTCTGAGTTTCTGTGCTCAGAGTTCCTTCCCTGCCTCTCTTTCCCTCCTTCCTTCCACAGCAAGAACCTTTGAGGGGAAAAAACTATATTGCTTTCATTTCCTTACTGCTCACTCATGTTACATCCACTGTGGTATGATTTGTTCACTCACGCATAAGTCATGCTTGCTCTTAGGGGTCACAACAACCTCCTGGTAGACCATCTGATGGTTTTATTCCTTCTCTGTTTCTGTGTGACATCTGTCATTCTCTCCCGCCCTCCTTCCCTCCAAATTCTGGTCCAGCTCCCCTTCCTCCTCTTTTTCTCCACCTTCAGAGGATCCCTTTGTGTCAGTCCTTGGATCTTCCGTCTGTTTGCTTTTTCCCTTTCCTATTTCCTTCAACAATTTCACTTAAAACAAAAACAAAAACAAAAAAACTTGCAACCATTGTATCTATTTAGGGGCCTCCCAGGTAGTGCAGTGGTAAAGAATCTGCCTGCCAATGCAGAAGATGCAAAAGGCTCAGGTTCAATCCCTGGGTCGGGAAGATCCCCTGGAGGAGGAAATGGCAACCTGCTCCAGTATTCTCGCCTGGAAAAATTACACAGACAGAGGATCCTGGCAAGCGACAGTGCAGGGAGTTTCAAAGAGCTGGACATGACCGAGCACACACACATTGTATCTTCATGACTTTAAAACCTCTTGTTTATGCTCTCCTCTTAAACTAATCGAGCAATTTCAACTGCCTACTGATGGTTTCAAATTTTTCCAACCCTATTCAGTACAGTTCAGTTCAGTTCAGTTCAGTCGCTCAGTCTTGTCCAACTCTTTGCAGCCCCATGAATTGCAGCACGCCAGGCCTCCCTGTCCATCACCAACTCCCGGAGTTCACTCAGACTCATGTCCATCAAGTCCGTGATGCCATCCAGCCATCTCATCCTCTTTCGTCCCCTTCTCCTCCTGCCCACAATCCCTCCCAGCATCAGAGTCTTTTCCAATGAGTCAACTCTTCCCATCAGGTGGCCAAAGTACTGGAGTTTCAGCTTTAGCATCATTCCTTCCAAAGAAATCCCAGGGCTGATCTCCTTCAGAATGGACTGGTTGGATCTCCTTGCAGTCCAAGGGACTCTCAAGAGTCTTCTCCAACACCACAGTTCAAAAGCATCAATTCTTTGGCGCTCAGCCTTCTTCACAGTCCAACTCTCACATCCATACATGACTACTGGAAAAACCATAGCCTTGACTAGATGGACCTTAGTCAGCAAAGTAATGTCTCTGCTTTTTAATATACTATCTAGGTTGGTCATAACTTTTCTTCCAAGGAGTAAGAGTCTTTAAATTTCATGGCTGCAATCACCATCTGCAGTGATTTTGGAGCCCAGAAAAATAAGTCTGACACTGTTTCCACTGTTTCCCCATCTATTTCCCATGAAGTGATGGGACCAGATGCCATGATCTTCGTTTTCTGAATGTTGAGCTTTAAGCCAACTTTTTCACTCTCCTCTTTCACTTTCATCAAGACGCTTTTGAGTTTCTCTTCACTTTCTGCCATAAGGGTGGTGTCATCTGCATATCTGAGGTTATTGATATTTCTCCCGGTAATCTTGATTCCACCTTGTGCTTTTTCCAGTCCAGCATTTCTCATGATGTACTCTGCATATAAGTTAAATAAGCGGGGTGACAATATACAGCCTTGACACACTCCTTTTCCTATTTGGAACCAGTCTGTTGTTCCATGTCCAGTTCTAACTGTTGTTTCCTGACCTGACCCGTAATTGTTCTAGAATTAATGAGGGCTTCCCTAGTGATCCAGTGGTTAAGAATCTGCCTTGCATTGCAGGGGACACTGGTTTGATCCCTAGTCTGGGAATATCCCACATGCCATGGGGCAACTAAGTCCAAGTGCCTCAATTGCCAAGCCTGGACTCTGGAGCCTGGGAGCCACAGCTACTGAAGCCATGCGCCCAGAGTCCACACTCTTCAACAAGACAAGCCACCACGAGAAGTGCACACCTTGACTAGAGAGTATCCCCCCTCCACAACTAGAGAAGGCCCATGCACAGCAACAAACACCCAAACACAGCGTAATCAAAAATAAATATACATACATATATTTAGAATAAATGAGAACTCAGGCTGGCAGTAGATATCAGTCACCTTCTCTGTAAACAAACATGGACTGGAAGTAATGTAATCCTTTGACTTCTTTATGCCTGATGTCAGGGTGCTTTGAAATTAACAGATCCCTTTGCAAGACAGCAAAAAAGACACAGATGTGTATAACGGACTTTTGGACTCAGAGGGAGAGGGAGAGGGTGGGATGATTTGGGAGAATGGCATTCTAACATGTATACTATCATGTAAGAATCAAATCGCCAGTCTATGCCTGATGCAGGATACAGCATGCTTGGGGCTGGTGCATGGGGATGACCCAGAGAGATGTTATGGGGAGGGAGGTGGGGGGGGGGGGTTCATGTTTGGGAACGCATGTAAGAATTAAAGATTTTAAAATTAAAAAAATTAAAAAAATTAAAAAAATTAAATAAAAAAATAAAACTAAAAAAAAAAAAAAAGAAATTAACAGATCCCTAGAGAGGTGGAGCCACTCCAGTACTCTTGCCTGGAAAATCCCATGGACAGAGGAGCCTGGTGGGCTGCAGTCCATGGGGTCGCTGAGGTTCGGACACAATTGAGCGACTGCCCTTTCACTTTTCACTTTCATGCATTGGAGAAGGAAATGGCAACCCACTCCAGTGTTCTTGCCTGGAGAATCCCAGGGACAGGGGAGCCTGGTGGGCTGCCGTCTATGGGGTTTGCACAGAGTCGGACACAACTGAAGTGACTTAGCAGCAGCAGCAGCAGCAGAGAGGTGGAGAGCATAACATTTCAATCTTCCACTGAAAGACCACAAAGCTCCAGCCAGAAGACTCTTAGGCTGATCCTTCCACCTAAGTCTCTGATGCCTAATTTTTATACCAGTTTGTCTAGTGATAGAATGGGGATTAAAAGTCAACTTCATACCCTAAGAAACTGGTAACTAGCAGTGGGGGCAGAACTGGCTGTGCTGTGCTCAATCTCTCAGTCATGTTTGACCCTTTATGACCCCATGGACTGTAGCCCACCAGGCTCCTCTGTCCATGAGGATTCTCCAGGCAAGAACACTGAAGTGGGTTGCCATGCCGTCCTCCAGGGGATCTTCCCAACCCAGGGATCGAACCCAGGTCTCCCCACATTGCAGGCGGATTCTTTGCCATCTGAGCCACCAGGGAATCCCAAGAATACTGGAGTGGGCAGCCTATCCCTTCTCCAAGGGATCTTCCTGATCCAGGAATTAAACCAGGGCTTCCTGCATTACAGGCAGATTTTTTTTACCAGCTGAGCTACTAGAGAAGCCCCCTTTAGCATAAATCAGTCCTTTTCCTTGTGGTTCAGATTTGCTCTCAAGTCTCTCTCATTGGGGACTGAAATGTCTTCCTTGATGAGAATGAGTCTCCCCGTACTTCATGAGTCACCAAGGTCCATGTATGAGGATCACTTTTCATATATCATGGTACCTCACTGAACCATGTTTGAGTTTGAAGCACTCTGGTCTAAGAGTATCCCTCCATGGGCACTAGCCTTACCATTGATTACATCCTACAATTGCTTGGCCCTTTCTCCTAAACTCTTACTCTGCTGGCAGAGACAGTATTGGGATACTTATAATTAAGCTCATTAGGACAGTACCTTACTGTCCCATATTCTCTTGTGCTCTCTATTTCTTCTAGTATTACTTTCTCCTAGACAAGCAATCCCCGAATCACTGCCTCATCTGTGACAACTATTCCTCCATTGTTAGGGACTTCCCTGGTGACTCAGATGGTAAAGCGTCTGCCTACAATGCAGGAGACCCAGGTTCAATCCCTGGGTCAGGAAGATCTCCTGGAGAAGGAAATGGCAACCCACTCCAGTATTCTTGCCTGGAGAATCCCATCGATGGAGGAGCCTGGTGGGCTACAGCCCATGGGGTCACAGAGTTGGACACGACTGAGTGACTTTGCTTTCACTTTCCTCCTTTGTTAGAACTTCAGGAAACCATCTACCAGGCTATTTTATTCTATCTCCATGACAACTCTCATTGATTCCTTGATTATCTAGCTAAAACAAAGCATTCGGTTTTATCTCTCTTATCACTTGCCTTTAGGCTTCCGATGATCTGTGTAGTATCTGTGCATGTGCCCCTGGCTTTCCCACATCCTTGCCTTTGTTCCGACTATTCCCACTGATAAGCACCAGCCTTCCCAACAAGGCTTGTGTGTGTGAAGTCGCTCAGTTGTGTCCGGCTCTTTGCGACCCCATGGACTGTAGCCTACCAGGCTCCTCCCTCCATGGGATTCTCCAGGCAAGAGTACTGGAGTGGGTTGCCATTTCCTTCTCCAGGGGATCTTCCCAACCCAGGGATCGAACCCCGGTCTCCTGCATTCCAGGCAGATACTTTAACCTCTGAGCCACCAGGGAAGCCCAACAACAAGGCTTATGCCTCTAAAACGCTACTCAGTTTTCAAAACTAGTTTTCTCAGCTGTAAAATGAAATTTACACTGATTTCATAGAGGATTATATAAAATAGTGTAACTAAAGGAGGAGGAGGCATGGCAAAGAGGAGGGCTTGGCAACTCACTCTAGTATCCTTGCCTGGAGAATCCCACGGCCAGAGGAGCCTGGAGGGCTAAAGTGCATGGGGTCACAAAGAGTCGACACGACTGAGTGACTAAGTGCACAAAGCATTTTAAAAGATAATCCTTATTACTTTCCCCCTTAATATTATAATTCATATCACCTGTAAAGTATTATTTGATTCTCTCTGACTAGAAATGATTTCTTTCTCTCCTGAATATCATGGGATAGCTTTTCCATTCCTTTCCCCTAGTATTATCACTTTCTACATTATGTTACATTACAGTTATTTAGCACATCCCTTATCCAATCATAGCAAACTCAAAGCTCCCTTAAGTCAGGGGCCATTTCTTGAGCATCTTTTTTCCTTCTCCAGTGCAGAGAATAGATAATCTTATAAATATTCACAAAAGCAAATGAACAAATTCACCACAGTGGTAATTATAGCATTATACAATATTTACTCAAAAATTATATCTTGATGAAATTACAAATGAACAAATCCCACTATATCCACAAATTGCACAGTGAATCATTCATCTGGAGGGTGATTACCTGGCTCTTTTGGAGAGGCCTGGAAGGCTTTGAAAGACAAGTGAAGACCTGAAGAAGGCAGTGTTGCTGCTCAGAAGTAAGAAACTGGGAAGAATGCTTGTCCCTGGAGACAACCAATTTCAATTTTCAATTCAAGTAAGAAACTGGGAAGAAATGCTTCTCCCTGGAGACAAGCATTTTTAATTCCACTATGAAATTTCTTAAATTCTTTTGGCTATAAGATAAGCCATTATTTTATCGACTACCAAGAAAAAAGTCTAAGATAGGGAATCTCATAAGAGACCCTGGCATAAAGTCAGAGTCCCCAAGGGACAATTTCATTTTTCAACCTCAGCCCTGGTAGGAGAAAGAAAAGAAAACTCTTCCCTGAGATTCTGAACAATAACTTTTACTCACATAGGTATGAGATCTGTATTCACACCACCAATGTGTTGCAAACAACTCAGGGAGATAATCTAATTTAAAGTGGTCTCAGGTCCGTAGTGACCCTAGTGGAAATACATGCTCATATAAGAAATTCAATTCAGGCAACATCAATCCTGTAAATTGCCATTGATCATAGGATGCATCTCAGTTTCAGAGGTGTTGAATTGTGAAAAAAAAAATCATCTAAGAATTGAGGTAATACATTGTTTCCAATATGTATTGAGAAGGTCTGTAAAAAACTGGATGAGGGAGATAGAAAGTAAAAATAAACCTCTTTTTCTTTGACCTTTTGACTGGGACCAGTTGCTTCTCTTCCAGAGACCCGTCAGGAAGGACCCTTGCATTCAGAAAATAGATCCTAAGAGTGTAGGGCATTTGAGGGTCCGTGCTGGTCTCCCCATCCTGTCTAAATGGAGCCCGTGTAGGAGACTACCTGGGATTAGAGAGCAGATGGCGAGAACCCATTCTCTAGCCCCAGTGGGCTGACTCCTTCTACCTGCTAGTGCCTCAGCTTCACTTCCTGAGAGGCTTCTTGCACTGCTCACCTTCCTGATTACACACCTGCTTGCTTGTCTTCCTTTCCCACCTCACAGAGCAAAACAGGAAGCAGGTTATCCGTGCAAGCATTTTACATCACAGAGCACCTTTGTATGTGTGTACACGTATACACATACACACACAGACTGGGAAGAGCAGCTGATCACTTTTACGCTACTGTGGACAAACCTAAATTCCTAAAACATGATGTTTCCTTAAATGAGAGTTTAAATGCCACCAGAGAGGAGGAGGCAAAGTGGTCCCGGCACATGGAAGGGCAGGTTTGAGCGAAATGCTACAGTAGTGCCTTTGGGCAAGCAGATTTAGTTTGGGGACTTAGATGTGTCATGGTTAGGAAAGCAGTGACACTCTGGTAGGTGAGACTATGCCCCAAACAAACTACTCAACTCTATAGTTTTTTTGGTGGGGGAAGCTCATGAGGATTGGTCACCAAATACAAATAGGATATGCTTTCAGTGTGACTTGAGATACTGATCATACAATGTATTCCATGTGTATGTGAATCGGTTTAATGCAAAACCATGTAAATGAGAAAGTTTTTTAATATTCTAATGAAGACTCACCACCATTGGTGTAGACTAGAGCCAATTCAGACTATGCACCGATACTGGGCAGTTCCCCCAGCTGTCATTTGCCGAGTCAGTACTAAGGTTTTTATGTGCAGCCTGTTACTATATGACAGCATGAAATCTTGGAATTCACTAGAGCAAAGTAATACAAATGCTCTTTGAAGATTCGTCTCAGAAATATTTGCTAATCAAACTCACCTATAAGTCAATCAAGATCTACCCTTAGGCTTATTAGCTCAATGAAATATCCAAATAAGCCAAACTTTGTTTTTGAGTATGTTTGGTATTTATAAATTATGTGACATATGAGTTGGCTCAAACCATAAATCTAAAATAAATTTTTCTCTTAAAGAAGCAACAATGATATGTCTTAGTTTCAAAGTGTCTCCTCTTTAGGCTGTGAATTGTCTATGAAGTTAAAAATATACATGTGCATGAAAGTGAAGTGAAAGCGTTAGTCACTCAGTTATGTCCAACTCTTCATGATCCCCATGGAATGGGTAATCTTTCCCTCTTCTGGGAGATCTTCCCCACCCAGGGATCACATCCGGGTCTCCCTATTGCAGGCAGGTTCCTTACCATTTGAGGCACCAGAGAAACCCGATACATATGTATATGCATACACATATTTGGATATCCATATATATGGTATAGAATAGGTACAGTTCATCATCCATAGGTTCGATTCTCGGGTCAGGAAGATCCCCTGGAGAAGGAAATGGCAACCCACTCCAATATTCTTGCCTTGAGAATCCCATGGACAGAGGAGCCTGGCGGGCTACAGTCCATGGGGTGGCAAAGAGTCAGACATGACTAAGTGACTAACACTTAACAACCGAGATAAATTAAAGGCCCAATGTTTTTTCCTCACCAAAACAGAAATTACTATTGTTTTAGCCCTAAAGCATCTGGTTTTAAAACATCTGAATCCATTTTCTTTTAAAAAATTATTTTATTATTCTTACTGTTATTTCATTTATTTTTATTTTTTGGCTGTGCTGTGCAGTATATGGGCTCTCCATTCACCAACCAGGGATGGAACCTGCGCCCCCTGCATTGGAAGGCAAAATCTTAACCACTGGCCCACCAGGGAAGTTCCCTTAATCCATTTTCAAGGGAGATATCTCTTTTGCTGATGAAATACGAGGAGCAACTAGTTAGTGCAGCTGATAAACCAACTGTCAAGACTGGTGATGTAATCATAGTTGTTTTATTTCTCTGGCCCTCTGAACCTGTTAGAACTAGGAAAGGTGATTCTGAGATAAAGAAATGTTGAATACCTCTAAGTCATGAAATTTAATAGAAAAAATTAATTGTTCCAAACTCTTTTGATTAAACTCTTTTAATATTACCCTAGGAATTTACTTTCTAACATGGAAAATTGATGGATAGAAATAATTGATGTTAAAAGAGTTAAATCTAGGTTAGAAAATATATTTATTCTTATATCTGAAAACCTCTTTCCCTATTCTGCTTCTATCCCTCCCTGTCCATGTGAAAATATAAAACCCCTGGTAGCATGGGACCCATACCCAAGAAGTGTGAAATGTTTCCTTACTGAGGAATAAGAAGATCTTGTGAAAATACCTATGATTATGCTACCAATCTTGACAGTTGACTAACCAACAGACTACCTAATTGCTCCTCACACTTCATCAGCAAAAGAGATGCCACCATTGGAAATGGATTCAG
This sequence comes from Ovis aries, assembly GCF_016772045.2. Taxonomy (NCBI): domain Eukaryota; kingdom Metazoa; phylum Chordata; class Mammalia; order Artiodactyla; family Bovidae; genus Ovis; species Ovis aries. Next base: position 190,031,179 of record NC_056056.1, on the reverse strand, counting down.
ATTTTTAAAACTAGATGTTTTAGGGGTTAAAAATAGTTCCTGTTTTGACTAAGAAAAAGCAGTCCTGGCCCTCTAATTTATCCCTAGTACATTAACAGCAGCCATATCATCAGCATCATTAGAATTGGCTTCTAAAACCCTTGGAATTGCCTGCCTAAGTGACGACAGTGATCAACGGTTTTTGTTATGTTAATTAGGTGACTTTTGGATCCCATCTAAGGATGAGGGCTGATGCCAGGGGAACCAACCATGTAACTATCAGGTTCAGATCAGTTCAGTTCATTTCAGTCCCTCAGTCGTGTCCGACTCTTGAGACCCCATGAATCACAGCACGCCAGGCCTCCCTGTCCATCACCAACTCCCGCAGTTCACTCAGACTCATGTCCATTGAGTCAGTGATGCCATCCAGCCATCTCATCCTCTGTCGTCCCCTTCTCCTCCTGCCCACAATCCCTCCCAGCATCAGAGGCTTTTCCAGTGAGTCAACTCTTCCCATCAGGTGGCCAAAGTACTGGAGTTTCAGCTTTAGCATCATTCCCTCCAAAAAAATCCCAGGGCTGATCTCCTTCAGAATGCACTGGTTGGATCTCCTTGCAGTCCAACGGACTCTCAAGAGTCTTCTCCAAAACCACAGTTCAAAAGCATCAATTCTTCGGTGCTCAGCTTTCTTCACAGTCCAACTCTCACATCCATACATGACTACTGGAAAAACCATAGCTTCGACTAGATGGACCTTTGTTCGCAAAGTAATGTCTCTGCTTTTCAACATGCTATCTAGGTGGTCATAACTTTCTTTCCAAGGAGCAAGCGTCTTTTAATTTCATGGCTTACAGTCACTATCTGCAGTGATTTTGGAGCCCCCCAACATAAAGTCTGACACTGTTTCCACTGTTTCCCCATCTATTTCCCATGAAGTGATGGGACCAGATGCCATGATCTTCGTTTTCTGAATGTTGAGCTTTAAGCCAACTTTTTCACTCTCCTCTTTAACTTTCATCAAGATGCTTTTTAATTCCTCTTCACTTTCTGCCATAAGGGTGGTGTCATCTGCATATCTGAGGTTCTTGATATTTCTCCTGGCAATCTTGATTCCAGCTTGTGCTTCTTCGAGCCCAGCGTTTCTCATGATGTACTCTGCATATAAGTTAAATAAGGAGGGTGACAATATACAGCCTTGACATACTCCTTTTCCTATTTGGAACCAGTCTGTTGTTCCACGTCCAGTTCTCACTGTTGCTTCCACACTGAAACCATAATCACAGAAACTAGTCAATCTAATCACACTAGGAACACAGCCTTGTCTAACTCAGTGAAACTAAGCCATGCCCGTGGGGCTACCCAAGACGGGCGGGTCATGGTGGAGAGGTCTGACAGAATGTGGTCCACTGGAGAAGGCAATGGCAAACCACTTCAGTATTCTTGCCTTGAGAACTCCACGAACAGTATGAAAAGGCAAAATGATAGGATACTGAAAGAGGAACTCCCCCGGTCAGTAGGTGCCCAATATGCTACTGGAGGTCAGTGGAGAAATAACTCCAGAAAGAATGAAGGGATGGAGCCAAAGCAAAAACAATACCCAGTTGTGGATGTGACTGGTGATAGAAGCAAGGTCCAATGCTGTAAAGAGCAATATTGCATAGGAACCTGGAATGTAAGGTCCAGGAATCAAGGCAAATTGGAAGTGGTCAAACAGGAGATGGCAAGAGTGAACGTCGACATTCTAGGAATCAGCAAACTAAAATGGACTGGAATGGGTGAATTTAACTCAGAGGACCGTTATATCTACTTTTATGGGCAGGAGTCCCTTAGAAGAAATGGAGTAGCCATCATAGTCAACAAAAGAGTCCAAAATGCAGTATTTGGATGCAATCTCAAAAATGACAGAATGATCTCTGTTAGTTTCCAAGGCAAACCATTCAATATCACAGTAATCCAAGTAAGTCTATGCCCCGACCAGTAAAGCTGAAGAAGCTGAAGTTGAATAGTTCTATGAAGACCTACAAAACCTTCTAGAACTAACACCAGAAAAAGATGTCCTTTTCATTATAGGGGACTGAAATGCAAAAGTAAGAAGTCAAGAAACACCTGGAGTAATAGGCAAATTTGGCCTTGGAGTACAGAATGAGGCAGGGTAAAAGCTAATAGAGTTCTGCCAAGAGAATGCACTGATAATAGCAAACACCCTCTTTCAACAACACAAGAGAAGACTCTACACATGGACATCACCAGATGGTCAACACCAAAATCAGACTGAGAATATTCTTTGCAGCCAAAGAATTCTTTGCAGTGTGGAGAAGCTCTATACAGTCAGCAAAAACAAGACCGGGAGCTGACTGTGGCTCAGATCATGAACTCCATATTGCCAAATTCAGACTTAAATTGAAGAAAGTAGGGAAAACCACCAGACCATTCAGGTATGACTTAAATCAAATCCCTTATGACTATACAGTGGAAGTGAGAAATAGATTTAAGGGACTAGATCTGATAGAGTGCTTGATGAACTATGGATGGAGGTTCTTGACATTGTACAGGAGACAGTAATCAAGATCATCCAAGAAAAAGAAATGCAAAAAAGAAAAATGGCTGTCTGAGGAGGCATTACAAATAGCTGCGAAAAGAAGAGAAGTGAAATGCAAAGGAAAGATATACCCATTTGAATGCAGATTTCCAAAGAACAGCAAGGAGAGACCAAAAAGCCTTCTTCAGCAATCAATGCAAAGAAATAGAGGAAAACAATAGAATGGGAAAGACTAGAGATCTCTTCAAGAAAATTAGAGATACCAAGGGAACATTTCATGCAAAGATGGGCTCGATAAACGACAGAAATGGTAGGGACCTAACAGAAGCAGAAGATATTAAGAAGAGGTGGCAAGAATACACAGAAGAATTGTACAAAAAAGATCTTCACAACCCAGATAATCACAACGGTGTGATCACTCACACTCACCTAGAGCCAGACATCCTGGAATGTGAAGTCAAGTGGGCCTTAGGAAGCATCACTACGAACAAAGCTAGTGGACGTCATGGAATTCCAGTTGAGCTGTTTCAAATCCTGAAAGATGGTGCTGTGAAAGTGCTGCACTCAATATGCCAACAAATTTGGAAAACTCAGCAGTGGCCACAGGATTGGAAAATGTGAGTTTTCATTCCAATCCCAAAGAAAGGCAAAGTCAAAGAATGCTGAAACTACCACACAATTGCACTCATTTCACACGCTAGTAAAGTAATGCTCAAAATTCTCCAAGCCAGGCTTCAGCAATATGTGAACCTTGAACCTCCAGATGTTCAAGCTGGTTTTAGAAAAGGCAGAGGAACCAAGATCAAATTGTCAACATCCGCTGGATCACTGAAAAAGCAAGAGAGTTCCAGAAAAACATCTATTTCTGCTTCATTGACAATGCCAAAGCCTTTGACTATGTGAATCACAATAAACTGCGGAAGATTCTGAAAGAGATGGGAATACCAGACCACCTGACCTGCCTCTTGAGAAATCTGTATGCAGGTCAAGAAGCAACAGTTAGACCTGGGCATGGAACAACGGACTGATTCCAAACTGGGAAAAGAGTATGTCAAGGCTGTATATTGTCACCCTGCTTATTTAACTTATATGCAGAGTACATCATGAGAAATGCTGGACTGGAAGAAACACAAGCTGGAATCAAGATTGCTGGGAGAAATATCAATAACCTCAGATATGCAGATGACACCACCCTTATGGCAGAAAGCAAAAAGGAACTAAAGAGCCTCTTGATGAAAGTGAAAGAAGAGAGTGAAAAGCTGACTTATAACTCAACATTCAGAAAACTAAGATCATGGCATCTGTTCTCATCACTTCATGGCAAATAGATGGGGAAACAATGAGAACAGTAAGAGACTTTATTTTTGGGGGCTCCAAAATCACTGCAGATGGTGATTGCAGCCATGAAATTAAAAGATGCTTGTTCCTTGGAAGAAAAGCTATGGTAAACCTAGATAGTATATTAAAAAGCAGAGACATTACTTTGCCTACAAAGGTCTGTATAGTCAAAAGTATCGTTTTACCAGTGGTCATGTTTGGATGTGATAGTTGGACAGTAAAGAAGGCTGAGTGCCAAAGAATTGATGCTTTTGAACTGTAATGTTGGAGAAGACTCTTGAGAGTCCTTGGACTGCAAGGATGTCAAGCCAGTCCATCCTAAAAGAGATCAATCAGCCCTGGGTGTTCACTGGAGGGACTGATCTTGAAGCTGAAACTCCAATACTTTGGCCACCTTATGCGAAGAGCTAACTCATTTGAAAAGACCCTGTGCTGGGAAAGATTGAGGGCAGGAGAAGGGGACGACAGAGGATGAGATGGTTGGATGGCATCACTGACTCAATGGACATGGGTTTGGATGGTCTCTGGGAGTTGGTGGTGGGTAGGGAGGCCTGGCGTGCTGTGGTTCATGGGGACACGACTGAGTGACTGAACTGAACTGAACGATAAATAGAAAGACATTTTATGTTTTTAGATTGGAAGACTTAACACTGTTAAAATGGCTTTACTTCTGTAACTGATCTATAAATTTAGTGAAATCTGTATCAGAATCTTGCCAGACTTCTTTGTAGAAATTGACATGCTGATCCTAAAATTCATTTGGAAACCCAAAGGACCCAGAATAGCCAAAAAATCTTTTATTAATATAAGATGAATGAAGTTGAAGGACTCATACTTCCTGATTTTAAAAACTTATCATAAAGCCACAGTGGTCCAGGCAGTATGCTACTGGCATAGGATGAATATATAATAGATCAATAATAGAATTGAAAGTCCAGAAATACACTCTCACATTTATGATCAATTGACTTTTTACAGGGTGCTAAAACCATTCAAGCGCTTCCCTGTTATCTCAGTGGTAAAGAATCTGCCTACCAATGCAAGAGACTCAGGTTTGATACCAGGGTCAGGGAGATCCCTTGGAGAGGAAACAGCAGCCCACTCCAGTATTTTTGCCTGGGAAATCCCATGGACAGGGTTGCCAAAGAGTCGACACGACTTAGCGACTAAACAACAAAACCATTCAATAAAGGAAAGAATAATCTTTTCAACAGATGGTAATGGGACAACTGGACATGTGCATGCAGCTGGACCCCTACTTCACACCATGTACAAAAATTAGTTCAAACTGACCAAAAATCTAAACGTTAAGAGCTAAAACTATCACACTCTCGAAAGAAAACAAAAGAGTAAATCTGCATGACTTTGAACTTGGAAACAAATTATTAGCTAGGACAAAAAAATATGAGCAACAAGAGAAGAAACAAATGGGAAATCAATAAACTTAAAAACTTGTGTACAACAAAGGGCATTACCAAGAAAATGATAAAATCCATAGAATGGCACGAAATATCTGCAAATCATCCATCTGACAAGGGACTATCTAGACTATGTGAAAAAATCCTTACAACTCAATAATAAAAAGATTTTAAAAACTCATTAAAAAACTGGGAGAGGATCTGAACAGGCGTTTCCCTAAAGAATATACACAAGTGGCCAATAAACATTTTAAATGATGCTTGACATAGTCATTAGGGAACTGCCAATCAATACCACTTGTCTAGAAAGGCTATTATCAAAAAGACAGTAAGTGTTGGTGAGAATGTAGACAAATCAGAATTCTCAAACATTTGGCAGGAATGTAAAATGGTACAGCTACTTTGGAAAACAGTTTGGCAGTTGCTCAAAAAGTTAAACATAGAGTTGCAATTAGACCCAGCAATTCCACTCAGTGTAAAAGCCTAAGAGAATGAAACATATGTTAACCCCAAAACTTGTACACAAATGTTCACCATATATCTATAGACACAGAAGCTAGGTTAGTGCTTGCCTTGGGCTGAGGAGGAAAGACATTATAGCTAAGGGGTGTGAAGATTCTTTCGAGAAGGATTAAAATGTTCTAAAATTAATGGTTAGGATTGTTGCACAACTCTATGAACATACTAAAAACCATTAAATAGCATACTTTGAATGAGGGATGTATATAAATTAGCTGAATAAAGCTGTCAGTTACATAACAATAATGCAATAACAACTGAATACCCAGAGCCCTTAACATAGCCTAGTAGCTAACACAAAACATGACTGATAATGTTAAAGGAATGTTTTCAACATATTGACTTAGAATCCTCAAGCAATGCTTGTTAGGTTCTCATTTTCATACCGAACATGGAATATACCTTCTTTACAGTAATCTTCAAATTTTAATATATGCGGGTCAACTAGGGAGCAGATTCCTGCTTCAGCACTAGAAATACCTTTCAGAAGGTTTGAAACAAACCTCAAAGACCTGCATTTTTAATAATAGCTCTTCTAAAGTGCTGTGCAAACACTACTTTAAAGAAACTGTAGCATTATCCAAAGGCAGAGGCTTTGTTGTCTGGATAAGCTATTAAGAAGTTAGAATTATTTAAACTTCTTTTCTCCTTGGCACTGGATCAGGGACAGGCACAGAAAACCTTTTATATCTTATCCATGTAGGTTGAAATACATCACATAGGTCAAAAAATATCCATCTTTATGCATACAAGAAATAATAGGTAGCTTAGTTGCCCAAAATTGGTGATCCACTTTAATTTTTGGCTTCTGCATGAACTAATGGATTCATTAAACACACATAACACACACACACACACACACACACATCCAGTCTATCTAGAGAAAGGTGGAATGCTCAAGATTAAAATTAAAACTTCATTGGTTCTTCGTAAATTATTTCTGAAAAGTAGAAAAATACTTCTCATAAAACCACAAAGCTGAAAAAAATTTTTCCTTAACTACAGTAACATAAATCTGATATTTAAATAAGTGAATGTCACTTAAAATTTTATTTTTGTTAAACACAGTAATATAAATCTAGTATTTAAATAAGTGAATGTGAAAGTCATTCAGTCGTGTCCGACAATTCTCCAGGCAAAAATACTCGACTGGGTAGCCTTTTCCTTCTCCAGGGGTCTTCCCAACCCAGGGATCAAACCCAGGTCTCCCATATTACAGGCAGATTCTTTATTGGCTGAGCCACAAGGGAAGCCATATAAGACTGCATCAATATTCTATAAGCACAGTCATGTGAGAAAGCATATCTGTATTTGATTTACATAATTATTTCATAGTACTTGTTAATTATAGTATTTTAGAGTTAGAAGATACTTTGAAATGCTGAACTTGAAATGTATACTAATTCCACACCTGAAAAACTTTGGAACATAATATATAATGTTATTTAAATAATATAAAAAATATTTAAAAATATTCTTGGTTCATATAGGAACACAGATATTTTTACCCTTTTTAATCCCTTTCTCCAATTTGTCACTCAGTCCTGTAAAGTTTGTGCCTTTGCTAGGAACGTGGCTCAGGTGATAAGGAATCCTCCTGCGGTTCAGGAGACCTGGGTTCAATCCCTGGGTTGGGAAGATCCCCTGAAGAAGGAAATGGCAGCCCACTCCAGTATTCTTGCCTGGAGAATTACATGGACAGGAGAGCCTGGCAGCTTACAGTCCATGGAGCTGCAAAGAGTCAGACATGACTGAGCAACTAACACTTACTAACACTTACTTTATAAGAATGTATTCTAGATTTACTATATCTTTTTCATTCCCAGCGATTCAATGAAAATATTTCGCCCACATTAACTCAAACTTGGGTTGGTGAACCAGTCTCTGCTGGCAGAGGAAGCAGCAATGCAGAGATCTGAGGCAGCCGCATGTCTGGCAAGCGGCTGTTGAGGTTGGGGCAGAGAGGGCAGAGGCAGAAAATGGGCTAGAGAGTGATGAGGGAGGCCAGATCCTCAGGGGCTGATCAGTCATTGAGCTGAGGACTGAGAGGATCTGACTTCTGTTTTTAAGAAGTCACTTTGGCTTCTGTGTTGAAAATACCTTGAAGGAGAGCAAGAAGCAGAGAAATCAGGGAGGTGGTCAATGCCGTCATCCAAAGAGAGCTGACAGGGCTGGTCACCACCATGAACAATGAAGGCGACAAGAAGGGTCAGGTTCTGGGTATATTCTGAAGGAAATGTTGGCAGAATTTGGTGGTAGATTAGAAGTGAGGAGTGAGAGGTGAGAAGACAAGATGACTTCAGGGATTTAGGAATTAAGCTACTAGTTTACTGATAGGTAGATGAATGATACATAGATGGATAGATAGATAGATAGATAGGTGTTGGGTTGGCCAAAACATTCGTTTTGAAAACAAATCATAAGATGCTATGGAAGAACTCGAACTCTATGCCAAATCCAACAGATAAGATAGATATAGACAGGATAAGTAGCCTATCTCATATATGTGACATAGTGATGATTTTTCTCACTTAAAGAGTTACTGAAATATTTAGAAATTATTGGTGAGAGAGAGGCCAACTGGTTTAACCAAGATCACTCTGCTCAGCTCAGTTCAGTTCAGTCGCTCAGTCCTGTCTGACTCTTTGTGACCCCATGAATCGCAGCATGCCAGTCCTCCCTGTCCATCACCAACTCCCGGAGTTCACTCAGACTCACGTCTATCGAGTCAGTGATGCCATCCAGCCATCTCATCCTCGGTCATCCCCTTCTCCTCCTGCCCCCAATCCCTCCCAGCATCAGGGTCTTTTCCAATGAGTCAACTTTTCCCATCAGGTGGCCAAAGTACTGGAGTTTCAGCTTCAGCATCATTCCCTCCAAAGAAATCCCAGGGCTGATCTCCTTCAGAATGGACTGGTTGGATCTCTTTGCAGTCCAACGGACTCTCAAGAGTCTTCTCCAACACCACAGTTCAAAAGCATCAATTCTTCGGTGCTCAGCCTTCTTCACAGTCCAACTCTCACATCCATACATGACTACTGGAAAAACCATAGCCTTGACTAGACAGACCTTTGTTGGCAAAGTAATATCTCTGCTTTTGAATATGCTATCTAGGTTGGTCATACCTTTTCTTCCAAGGAGTAAGCGTCTTTTAATTTTATGGCTGCAATCACCATCTGCAGTGATTTTGGAGCCCCAAAAAATAAAGTCTGACACTGTTTCCACTGTTTCCCCATCTATTTCCCATTAAGTGATGGGACTGGATGCCATGATCTTCGTTTTCTGAATGTTGAGATTTAAGCCAACTTTTTCACTCTCCTCTTTCACTTTCATCAAGAGGCTTTTTAGTTCCTCTTCACTTTCTGCTAGGATCACCGTGCTAGTTAGGGACAAACTTGGCCTTGAGTATGACTCAGTGGTTATACCGAGCCAATTCTCTTTGCCCTATAGCACCGTGGTTCCTGCACACATCTCCACTTCTTGATCAGCAAAAGTCATAACACAGTGTTTGGGATTTTGAGAATTCACAGATTTTACATAATTCAAGATATTTTATAGACCTAATTGGAAGTGCAGTGTTTCAGTGGTATCAGCTGTAACTCCAGTTCCCACATTCTGCAAATAGCTCTACATGGAATGCTTTGACAAAGAGTAAAGATATTTGCACTTTAAGGTCTGGTTTTCGAATGCAAAGAATAATTCATTAAAAAATACAAGAGACAGGGTTGATTATTTGGGGACTAGAGGGATAGAAAACTGTGGCATCAAAGTTGATTATATCATCACAGTTTCATTATCATTTGTTTTCTTTTGGCTACTTAGAAGATGTGTGTTTTCATTGTAGACGGGGATCTGATACTTATACAGTAAAAAATATTTTTCTTTGGCTGTGGAATGTAAATTTGGTGTAAGAGATGAGATTGAAAATATTATACTTATATCAGATTTCCAAACTTTTTTGTATCAAAAGAAATACTAGCTGAAACACTTTTCAAGTAAAAGGGATTATACCTGCTGAAAGCACCACTGGCTCTCATTTAAATTGCTGAGTTTTTAAAAAAGAGTCTGACCTTGAGGACAGCTGCCAGTTGGCATAGAACACAATGAAGATGAGAAGAGAGACACGAGCCAAAGCCAACACCTGAGTCTACCAGTTGTGTCCTGTGGACTCTTTCACGTCTCCATAAAGCATTTGGGGTCTTGGATTTGAACATTCCTTTCAAAAGCCTCATTCTCAGCAAACTCCCTGCTAGTCCAGATTCACTGGCATTTTACAAAGCCTGGTAGAGTCCTTCAGTCCTGTTGTTAAGACTTGCAAAGCACTGTGGACTCAGGGTGCAATCTTCAGCTGAATTTGGATATAGGAAATTAGCAATTACAAAGTGTTCTTTCTACCAAAATCACATGCTGTGGCCATTATTTTGCTCTGCGATGAAGCAAGTCATTTTAATCCTTTGTAGTAGATGGAACAATGATACTTGATCAACCAAAAGGGAAAATTCTTAACTCAAGGGAGATATTTTCAACTACCACATGTAGACTTATGTACATAATAGGAAAAGTAATCTTTTTCTCACCAAGCAAAACCTTTTAAAATGATCTTGAAGTAAAGTTTCACAAAACCACCCCCACTTTAATGAGAGACTTTGTAAATTTGCCAAAGTTTAATACCATCTGACCACACAAAACTAGGTTTCCAACAGCCAAGTTGAAAAGAGATATGAAGCAATTACACAGGAAATTGTGTTTACTTGGACTTAAAGATATAACCTCTTTACTTTCTCCATTGGCACAGAATGCATGGGCTGGAGTGATGCAAGCTTGTGCACTTCATCCTGATGGTTAGCACAGGTGATTGGTCTGATTGGTGAATCAAATAGTTCTACAGCCGATGAAAACTTAGACATTATTTGGTGGAAATTTCCTATTTTATGAAAGTGAAATTGCTCAGTCATGTCTGACTCTTTGCAACCCCATGGACTGTAGCCCACCAGGCTCCTCCATCCATGGAGTTTTCTAGGCAAGAGTACTGGAGTGGGTTGCCATTTCCTTCTCCAGCGGGTCTTCCTGACTCAGGGATGGAACCTGGGTCTCCTGCATTGCAGGCAGATGCTTTACTGTCTGAGCCACCAGGGAAGCCATTTTATAGATGAGAAAGTTAAGGTCCAGAGGATGAAATCACTTGCCCACAGTTGTTCTAGTTGGTGACAATCAGGTCTGGAAGTTTCATATTCCACTCTCTTGGCCCAGCATCCTATGTTATTTGGATATTTGTATCTCTCCTTCTGCTTTTAAGTCAAATCCAAACTATTTTGCCTTTCCCCTCCATTTTGTTTTTTCCTTCTGTCTGCTTTGTGATAGTGAAAATTCCCCATGGTGTGACTTCTATTTAGTCAGTCCCTCAAGCCAGAAATCAAGAGCCATCAACCCACCCCCTAGATCACCATCTTTTAAGCCATCTGCTTCCCAGATAGCTCTTAGATCTTGCCTTCACACTTCATCCTCACAAACATAGTCCCTATCATTTCTTACTGCAATACTACAGTAGTCTGCAGTAGTTACTGCTCCCCTCTTGTTTCCAATATTTTGTTTCTCAGTGGCAAAAACTGCCAGTTGCCTGCACTTCCATTTTTCTGCTACACTTCCCTGTTTACCTTGCAGTGGGTATGACCATGTGACTAAGTTCGGCCAATGGGAGGTAAGTAGAAGAGTCATGTGACAGTTCCTTGGAATCTTCTTAAAAGGACTGTTGATGGCCATACTTTGACCTCTTTTGCTGTGTCCCTACTGAAGTTTGCTGCCTGAAATGTGGATACTGCCATCTTGGGCATTAGATTGGGACCACTCATGAGAAAAGCAATGCAAGACACTGAGTCTTTGACACCAGGGAGCCTTTGATACCATATTAGACCTTGAACTGGGTCTCTGGACACGACTTTTAAAAAAAGATTTTATTGGAGTACAATTGATTTATAATGTTGTGTTTATTTCAGGTAGACAAAGCTTTTTAAAGTAGTGTTATTTTGGGTTACTATCAATCAAGTCAACCCTAATACTCACTATACAGATGACCTCCTAAATTCCACAAAATCTTGAAGGTAATATTCCTGAAACATAGATTTGATCATGTCCCATGCTTACACAGCCTCCCATACCTACTTTTAAAATGATAGTTATTTAAGTTCAAAGACAGTCTAAAAGATTTCTGTTTTTACTCCCCTCCCCCATTTTTGTGTTTTTGACACCATATTTATCTTATCCCTTAACTATTTGTTGCAGTTATAATTGATATTGCAATTTTTGCCTTTTAATCTTCACGCTAGCTTATTTAAGTGATTGATCCACAACCTTTAGTATATACTTGCCTTTACTAATGGGATTTTTCCTTTCCTATAAATTTTTACTTCATATTATAGCCTTTTCTTTTCTACTTAGACTTCCACTTTCAATGCTTCTTGTAGTGTGGTATAGTTTTGTTGAATTCTTTTAGCTTTTGCTTCTCTGAGAAGTTCCTTATCTCGTCTTCAATTTTGAATGATAACCTTGCTGGGTAAAGTATCCTAGGTTGTAGGTTTTTCCCTTTGTACTTTAAATATATCACGCCACTCCTTTCTGGCCTGTAATGTTTCTGTAGAAAAATTAGCTGATAGCATTATGGTGGTTCCCTTGTATGTGACCCTTTGTTTTTATCTTTCTGACTTTAGAATTATCTCTTTGACAACTTTGGCTATTTTACTTTTATGTTGCTATAGGCTTTTGGGATTCATCTTGTGGAGACACTCTCTGCTTCTTGTACCTGAAGGTATATTTCCTTCTTCAGGTATGGGAAATTTTCACCACAATTTCATTAAATATATGTTCTACCCTTTTCTCTCTCTCTCTCTTCTGAGACCTCTACAGTGTGAATGTTAGTATACTGAGAGAGTCATTTCCTAGGCATGTTGATGAGAAGTCTAGGGGTCCCCAAGGAGAGAGGGGTCTGGAATTCTCAAGGAGGAAGAAAGCACAAACTTTTCTTCCCCCTCTACATTCTTTAGGATTATGTAACAATAATATATCCTGCCTGAGGACAGACTCTGGATTAAACCTTCTGGCTAATCCTGTTATCTCAAAATGTAAATTATGGCAGTAGGTCTGGTTAGGTCTTTACAACCTCCAGACATTCTTTTGATTCACTGGAGAGTATATAACTCCATTGCTTACACTAACAAGCGGATACTCTTTCTGCCCCCTTCTGATGCCTATCAGAAGCTTTCTCTATCTCCTTTATACTTTAATAAAACTTTATTACACAAAAGCTCTGAGCAATCAAGCCTCGTCTCTGGCCCCAGATTGAATTCTTCTCCTCCGGAGGCCAAGAATCCTGGTGTCTTTGCGTGGTTCAGCAACAAGCTTTCATCTATTTGACATTGTCCCTGAAATTGTCTTCATTTAAAAATTATTTTTTTGTTTTGCTTTTCTGTTTGGGTGATTTCCATTAGTCTAATCTCCCAGATCACTTATGCATTCTTTTGTATCCCTTAGTCTGCTACCAATTCTTTCTTTTTCATTCCAGTTATTGTATTCGTCAGCTCTGAGTGGCAACCCACTCCAGTATTCTTGCCTGGAGAACCCCATGGACGGAGGAGCCTGGTGGGCTACAGTCCACGGGGTCGCAAAGAGTCGGACACGACTGAGCGACTTCACTTTCATGTTCACTTTACTTCACTGCTTCCTTGTTAAAAATTCTGTTTATCTATTCTCTTCACAAGTTCAGTTAGCATTCTTACTACTTATGTTGGGAACTCTTTATCTGGTAAATTATTTATCTTTGTTTTGTTAGTTCCCCCTCCACCACCCCCAACCAGAGGTTTTTTTTGTTCTTTCATTTGAAACAAATTTCTGTCTTATTTTGTTAACCTTGTCTCTGTGCACATTCTCAGTTGCTTCAGTCGTGTCTGACTCTTTGCGACCCTATGGACTGTAGCTTGCCAGGCTCCTCTGTCAATGGGATTCTCTAGGCAAGAATACTAGAGTGGGCTGCCATGCCCACCTCCAGAGGCTCTTCCTGACCCAGGGATTGAACTCACATCTCCTGTATCTCCTGCATTGCAGGTGGATTCTTTAACCTCTTGTCTCTATGAAATTGGATTAAATAGTTATCTGTCCAGGTCTTGAAGGAGTTTCCTTGCATGGGAGCATCCTTATGCAGTCTTCATGTGCCCAGTGACTTTGGTGGAGAGCTGGATCTGAAGTGAGGATGAGCCCCGCCTTCCCTGAGGTGTGATGACAGCTATTACCTTGGTTGTAGGTGGGGCTGAAAATGGAGAGGCTGGAGCCAGAGCCATGTGTGATCTGGGGCTTCTCCTATGCTCAGCGGGTGTCACCATCCTATCTAGGCTGAGCTTGGGTCCTAAGATGCTAGGTCAGAAGCCCCAAGGTTCTGTCTGACCTGGTTTTGTTCCCTGTAAATGTGCACTCTCCCATCTCCCGGCGATAGCACCTTCAACTCAGTGGGGAACTGTGCTAAAGGAAGTGGGCCAGAGTGGGCACCCAGTGTCAGCCAGGGTACATACTGGGATGGTCCCAGAATGCCAATCTGACCTGCAGAGTGATCCAGATCCACTGCTTCCAAGAGCATCAGCAATGCCCACCCACACCCCACTCAGGTGCACTACTGGTTCCCAGCTGGCTCTGTCCCCCTACCCGAAGTGTGCACTCTCTTTGGTATGGCAGCCTTCTCCCTGGTGAGGGTATGCACTGGGGCTAGAGGGTTGGGGGTGGGAACTGGCCAGAGCCCTGGGCAGTTTTAATCTGCGTCTCCCACCTTGTGCAGGGAAGTAAGTGTGTGCACACTCTTCGTGAATGAAGCCTTGGTTTCCTACAGCCCTCCTGTAAGTCCCACTGGTTTTTAAACCAAATAAGGGGACTCATTTTCCTGGTGTTGGATCCCAGGGTGGGAGCCCCAATACATGGTTTGGATCCCTCAATGCCTAGGGAGGGTCTCTGAGCTTGTGTAATTCCCTCCTCTTCTGTGTAGGCCCTGCCTTGGTGTTTGCTCCTTCCCTTCTTACCTGGTTCCAGGTAGATCTTTACAGTCTTAGTTGTAGAAGAGTCTTTCTACCAGTCTCCAGTTTGTTTTCAATGAGAATTGCTCCACATGTATGTTAGGGGTAACACACTGAAACTGCCCACTCTAGTCAGGCACCATAGTACCATTTGCATGAGTTATTTTATGACACAAGGTCCTGGTAAGGAATACGGAATTAATAGGCCACCACCAACCAGAAGGGTTTGGGAAAGGTCAAAAGAAGATGTCACATGTCCTTTCATCTCCCAGAATCCTCTAACGGGCGTCCATCTTGGTTGAGCAATGGGTGCATCACCAGGAAGAACCCTGAGTCAGAACGATTGGCCTAGGACACCCATAAACTAATCCCATCCCCATAAAACTTGAGACTGTGAGCCACGTGACAGAGTTCTACTGGGTTCCCTTATCCTCCTGGTCTCTGCCCGGGTGTCCTTTCCCAATAAAGTCTCTTGCTTAGTCAGCACATGTGTCTCCTCAGACAATTCATTTCCCAGTGTTAGACAACAGCCCACTCTCAGGCCCTGGAATGGGTCTCCCTTCCTGCAATATGTAGATGTATGTAAATTTGATGTGTGCACTGGGAAGGTGAGCTCAGCGTCCTTCTCTCGTCCACCATCTTGATCCCCTCCCTGCATATACTGGAAACATTTATTTCTTGACATAGGTTGTACTTACGTGCATATTTCCTTGAAATTGTTTACTAAGTTGTACATAAATGTTTTGTGGAGTTTTGTTTATGTATATCTCACAATTAAAAGGGAAGAAGGCCTGCATGTTAATTAATGAAAATGAAACATTCCAATGGGAAAGTGGGCAAAAAATCAGAAATGAGTAGTCATTAAACATTAAAAATATTCTCAACACCATTAGTAATCAGGGAAACACAAATTTAAAATGCAATGACAGTATGGTACTGGCACAAAGACAGACATATAGATCAATGGAACAAAATAGAAAGCCCAGAGATAAATCCACACACCTATGGACACCTTATCTTTGACAAAGGAGGCAAGAATATACAATGGATTAAAGACAATCTCTTTAACAAGTGGTGCTGGGAAAACTGGTCAACCACTTGTAAAAGAATGAAACTAGATCACTTTCTAACACCGCACACAAAAATAAACTCAAAATGGATTAAAGATCTAAATGTAAGATCAGAAACTATAAAACTCCTAGAGGAGAACATAGGCAAAACACTCTCAGACATAAATCACAGCAGATCCTCTATGATCCACCTCCCAGAATTCTGGAAATAAAAGCAAAAATAAACAAATGGGATCTAATTAAAATTAAAAGCTTCTGCACAACAAAGGAAAATATAAGCAAGGTGAAAAGACAGCCTTCTGAATGGGAGAAAATAATAGCAAATGAAGCAACTGACAAACAACTAATCTCAAAAATATACAAGCAACTCCTGCAGCTCAATTCCAGAAAAATAAACGACCCAATCAAAAAATGGGCCTAAGAACTAAATAGACATTTCTCCAAAGACATACGGATGGCTAACAAATACATGAAAAGATGCTCAACATCACTCATTATCAGAGAAATGCAAATCAAAACCACAATGAGGTACCACTTCACACCAGTCAGAATGGCTGCGATCCAAAAATCTGCAAGCAATAAATGCTGGAGAGGGTGTGGAGAAAGGGAACCCTCCTACACTGTTGGTGGGAATGCAAACTAGTACAGCCACTATGCAGAACAGTGTGGAGATTCCTTAAAAATTGCAAATAGAACTACCTTATGACCCAGCAATCCCACTGCTGGGCATACACACCGAGGAAACCAGAATTGAAAGAGACACATGTACCCCAATGTTCATCGCAGCACTGTTTATAATAGCCAGGACATGGAAACAACCTAGATGTCCATCAGCAGATGAATGGATAAGAAAGCTGTGGTACATATACACAATGGAGTATTACTCAGCCGTTAAAAAGAATTCATTTGAATCAGTTCTGATGAGATGGATGAAACTGGAGCCGATTATACAGAGTGAAGTAAGCCAGAAAGAAAAACACCAATACAGTATACTAACACATATATATGGAATTTAGGAAGATGGCAATGACGACCCTGTATGCAAGACAGGGAAAGAGACACAGATGTGTACAACAGACTTTTGGACTCAGAGGGAGAGGGAGAGGGTGGGATGATTTGGGAGAATGACATTCTAACATGTATACTATCATGTAAGAATTGAATCGCCAGTCTATGTCTGATGCCGGATGCAGCATGCTTGGGGCTGGTGCATGGGGATGACCCAGAGAGATGTTATGGGGAGGGAGGTGGGAGGGGGGTTCATGTTTGGGAATGCATGTAAGAATTAAAGATTTTAAAATTTAAAAAATAAAAAACTAAAAAAATAAAAAATAAAAAAAAAATGCAATGAGATACCACTTAAGACCCACCAAATGTGCTTTAAAAGTATGATAATATCAACTCTTGGTGAGACTATGGAAGAACAGAAACCTCTATAAGCTGCTGCTGCTGCTGCTGCTGCTGCTGCTGCTGCTGCTGCTGCTGCTGCTGCTGCTGCTGCCGCCGCCGCTGCTGCTGCTAAGTCGCTTCAGTTGTGTCTGACTCTGTGCGACCCCATAGACAGCAGCCCACCAGGCTCCGCTGTCCCTGGGATTCTCCAGGCAAGAACACTGGAGTGGGTTGCCATTTCCTTCTCCAATGCATGAAAGTGAAAAGTGAAAGTGAAGTCACTCAGTCGTGTCTGACTCCTAGCAACCCCATGGACTGCAGCCTACCAGGCTCCTCTGTCCATGGGATCTGAAAAAAAAAACTGGGGCATTATCTAGCAGAGCTAACACATGTATGCCCACAACCCAGCAATTACTGTCCAGGATGTGGTTTAGTCACTAAGTCGTGTCCGACTCTTGCGGCCCCATGGACTGTAGCCCACCAGGCTCCTCTGTCCATGGGATTTTCCAGGCAAGAATACTGGAGTAGATTGCCATTTCTTTCTCCAGAGGATCTTCCTGACCCAGGGATCGAACCCAGGTCTCCTGCATTGCAGGCAGATTCTTTACCAACTGAGCTATGAGGGAAGCCCAGGATACATACATGAAAAGAAAGTGGAAGTCCGACTCTTTGCGATCCCATGGAGTATACAGTCCATGGAACTCTCCAGGTCAGAATACTGGAGTGGGGAGCCTTTTCTGTCTCCAGGGGATCTCCCAACCCAGGAATCAAACCCAGGTCCATCAGATAAGCCCAGATACATACATAAGGATGTTTACAGCAACATCATTTATAACAGCAAAATTTTGGAAACAATTTAAGTATTGACCAATAGGATAAAGAATAATATTTCCATTTATTTAACAGTCAGAAATAGATTAACTAGAGCTACACACATCTATGGCTTCCCAGGTGGTGCTAGTGGTAAGAATCTGCCTGCTAATGCAGGAGATGCAAAAAATGCAGGTTCAATCCCTGGATGGGAAGATCACCTGGAGTAGGAAGTGGTAACCCACTCCAGTATTCTTGTCTGGGAAATCCCACAGACAGAGAAGCCTGGCAGGCTATGGTCCATGGGGCCACAAAGAGTTGAATGCGACTGAGCACACACATCTACATGAATGAATCTTACAAACATGTTAAGGAAATCAAGTCAACAGAAAACAAGTATGATTTTTTAATATAAAATTTAAAAACTCACAAAATTACATACATGCATGTTAAAGATACATACATAAGGGATAAAATTGCAAAGAAAAGAACTGATAAGCACCAAACTAGGGTAATGGTTGAGGGTGCCTACTGGGGGCTGGGATTGAGAATGGACACGCAGGTGACTATAAGACATTGTTAACACTCAATATGTTCCTATTTCTCAAGCTGGGTGATAGATAGAAGTTTATTCATTTTACTTATTTTTAAATTACATCTATCTTACATATGTTTTTTGGTTATATTACATCTTTCATTTTATAAGTTGTTGACGTTAAAAATAAAGAATCTTATTATTGTTTTGCTGTCCCAGGTACCAGACAAATTTCCAGGAAGGGCTTATGAGGTTTACAACCTTCATGGTAAGACTATATCACATGGAATAATTATTTTTAAAAAATGCTTTCTTGTTTACCAGTTAGACTTAAGAGAGTGTAGACTGCACAAACAATTATTCAGTGTGCAGATACCCCATGTCCACTTACCCCACGAGTCCCTGCACTGGCAGAAGTGTTTTATATCAAAGCTGAGTCCAAATCAACCACCCATTATCCTACACACGTTACTCCAGGGAACTCACATGTTTGTGGGGATTAAAGCTCAAGGGAAGATTCAATTCCCCTGCAAAACAAGGCTAATGCTTTGGAAGCACAAGATACAAGTTTATGAGAAAAGAAAATCAATACTTAATCATCAGTCCTCATGTTCTACTCTTGCTATAAACCATTCTCTTCTGAATAGTCCATCAGCACTTTCATGCCTATGCCATAATGTTAGAAAGCATGTTTTAGGCAATGATGTCAGAGTTTGATTATTTTTAATAATGCTTCTTTTAATATCAGAAAAAGCAGGAAGGGGGTCATATTAAATTTTAAAATCGTTTAGTCTCATTGTCAAGTTACCAGGAAAGTTTATGAGATCACACTTGTAATTGGGCAGCATGACTCTCATTGCAACTTGTTAATCCTTAATTTTTCTTTCTTTAGAGCATGTATCCAGGTAAAAAGAAGAAACTTGAAACCATCTTGTTGATTGTTTTTGGACTGTATTATTCTGACTTTCTCCTGTTCAGGCTGAAAAGGAAGGGAAGTCAGAGGATGGAGGGGCAAGCAGCAGAAAGCATAAGCCATTGCTTCCATGTCCTGGCTATTGCAAACAGTGCTGCAACAAACACTGGGGTGCATGTATCCTTTCTGATCATTTTTTTTTCCTCCGGATATAGGCCCAGGAGTGGGATTGCAGGAATAATGTCATTTGCAGGAACATGAATGGACCTTGAGGGTGTCATACTCAATGAAGTAAACCAGACAGAGAAATAACGTATGACATCCCTTAAATGTGGAATCTAAACATAATGAATGAAATTACTTACAAAACAGAAAGAGACTCAAGACTTAAAAAATGACCTCATGGCTGCTGGGGAAAGGGGACAGTTAGGGACTTTGGGAAGGTCGTGTACACCTTGCTACATTTAAAATGGGTAACCAACAAGGACCTACTGTATAGCACAGGGAACTCTGCTCAATGTCATGTGGCAGCCTGGATGGGAGAGGGCTTTGGGGGAGAATGGACACATGTATATAAATATATAGTGAGCCCCTTCACTGCTCACCTGAAACTACCACAACACTGTTAATCAGCGATACCCCAATACAAAATTTGAAAAAATAAAAGAAAGCCTAGGCTGTGCTTTGACGAAAACCACTGAGTTTTGTGAGTGCTGGAGGTGCCCTTGGGGCTAAGGAGTTGCAGGACTTTCTCTTCTCAGCATCACCTTTGCCTCAGACTTACATGGAAAAACTTCCTCTCAAACCTTTCTAAGGGGCTTTTAATAACTGAGGGCTTCCTTAGTGGCTCAGATGGTAAAGGGTCTGCCTGCAGTGTGGGAGACCCAGGTTCGATCCCTGGGTCAGGAAGACCCCCTGGAAAATGAAATGGCAACCCACTCCAACATTCTTGCCTGGAAAATCCCATGGACATAGGAGGCTGACAGGCTTCAGTCCATGCAGTCACAAAAAATTGGACATGACGGAGAGACTTTACTTTAATGTCTGATAGCCAAAAAATTTCTGAAGACTGTTTCCTGAGAAGGACCAAAAGTAAAAGACACTTCTGACCTGATCAAACTACCCCACTAAACTTCCATATACTTGGATTTTCCTGGAGGTGGAAGACATGCCTTCCAACTAATTTGGCTTTTAACCTCTCTAATTTGAGTCACTGAGAACTGCACACAGATGGGAAGAGAAAAGAGAAGGAGAGTAATTGAGACAAAAAAACTTCAGGCTTCAGTTTCTAAGTTGCTCTGGGCTTTGTTTTTTTTTTTCCCCTTGTTTTATCTAATCTAGTCTGAGAGCCCGTCTTCTGAAATTTGGACAACACAAGTTTCCATAGATCCACACTGAGAAACATCTGGACTCTTGGCAGCAATTTGCCAAGCACAAGTCAGCAACAATGGTTGCTGCCATGAAGAGCAGGAAGAAATGGTAGAGACAAATGAGTGGTAAATATTTCTGATAGATCACAATAAGATGTCCCCCTTCTTAAGTCTTGCCAGAGTTCCCTGTTTACCTTTTGAATGTTCTTAATTATACAACTTTTAACTTTGTGGAGCTCTGATTTAGTGTCACTTAATTTCATAAAACTATAACCAGATGTGCAAGTCTTTTGATGTTCAAAGTTCTATCAGGAACATGTGTTGACTATCTCAATAGAAAGGTTGCAAAAGTTCTTGAAAAATAAACTTACCTACTTTTCAAAATCAGATTTTATAAACTTCCCTATAACACCAATGTGACATCAGCATATCTGACTCTTAACTCTCATAGTCAATATGGGCACAGAGAGGTCTTTTTACATTCATTATATAAGTCCTAGAACTAGATTCATACACTTTTTTTTAAAGTTGGACGTCTCCTTAGAGATGATTTAGTCTAGTCTTTTAATTCTAAAGAAACAATAAATGTGTGTTGAATGACTAAGAAAGGAATTCTATTATAGTAATGTTTATAGAGGACATAAAGGTAATTCTTGCCCCGTGAAATTGATATCCCATTAGGGAAAAGGAGAAATATACACAAGTAACATGAGCAAGAATATTAAAGTGCCCCAAATGAATACATGAAGCACTGAACTTTTGGAGTAGAAGAACAACTCAAAGATTCATGGTGGGGTCTGAGGTTGGAAGAGAGAACTTTTTTTAAAAAATATAAAATAGGATTTGGCCCTTAAGACCTAATCAAACTTACAAGCGTTTGCACAGCAAACAAAGCCATAAAAAATGAAAAGACAACCTACAAAATGGGAGAAAATACTTGCAAATTATGTGACAGATAAAGGTTTAATCTCCAAAATGGACAAACAGCTCATATAATTCAAAACCAACAAAACAAACAACTCAATCAAAAAATGGGCAGAGAAGACCTTAGTAGACATTTCTCCAAAGAAGACATACAGATGGTCAGTAGGCAACATGAAAAGATGATCAATATCATTAATTATAAGATAAATGCAAATCAAAACTACAATGAGGTACCACCTCACACCACTCAGAATGCCCATGATCAAAAGTCTACAGATAACAAATGCTGGAGAGGCTGTGGAGTAAAGGGAACACTTCTACATTGTTAGTGGGAATGTAATTGGTGCAGCCAATGTGGAAAATAGCATGGAGGTTCCTCAGAAAACTAAAAATAGAATTGCCGTATGATCCATTCAATCCTACTCTCAGGCATATATCCAGACAAAACTATAATTCAAAAATATATATGCACCTCGATTTTAACAGCAGCACTATTCACAATAGCCAAAAGATGGAAACAACCTAAATGTCTATCAGAGATGAATGGATAAAGAAGACGTGGTATATAGATACAACGGAATGTTACTCAGCCATAAGAAAGGATGGAATAATGGCATTTGCAGCAACATGGATGCAACCAGAAATTATCATGCTAAGTGAAGTAAGTCAGAGAAAGACAAATACCGTATGATATCACTTATATGTAGAACCTAAAATATTACACAAATGAGCCTACCTAGGAAACAGAAACAGATTTATAGACATAAAGAACAGACTTGTGGTTGGCAAGAAGGAGGGTTGGGGAGGTAAGAGCTGTGAGTTGGGATTAGCAGATATAAACTATGATATATAGGATGGATAAACAACAAGGTCCTACTGTACAACATAGGCAACTATATTCAATATAATGTTGGCACAACACTATAAACCCTTCAGGGATCACAGCCATGTCATGGTGAAGGGTTTGCATAACTCAATGAAGCTCTATATGTCATGCTGTTCAGGGCCACCCAAGATGGACAGGCTCAGATCATGAGCTCCTTATTGCAAAATTCAGGCTTAAATCAAAGAAAGTAGGGAAAACCACCAGGCCATTCAGTGTGTTAGTCACTCAGTCATGTCCAACTCTTTTTGACCCCATGCACTGTAGCCCTCCAGGCTCCTCTGTTCATGGAATTCTCCAGGCAAGAACACTGGAGTGGGTTGCCATTTCCTTCCCCAGGGGATCTTCCCGACCCAGGGATCAAACCCAGGTCTCCCACATTTCAGGCAGATTCTTTACCATCTGAGTCAGGGCAGCCCTAAATCAAATACCTTAGGATTATACAGTGGAGGTGATGAATAGATTCAAGGGATTAGATCTGGTAGACACGTGCCTGCAGAACTATGGACAGAGGTTTGTAACATTGTACAGGAGGCACTGACCAAAATCATCCCAAAGAAAAAGAAATGCAGGAAGGCAAAGTGGTTGTCTGAGGAGGCTTTACAATTAGCTGAGGAAAGAGAGAAGCAAAAGGCAAGGGAGAAAGAGGAAGACATACCCAACTGAATGCTGAGTTTCAGAGAACAGCAAGGTGAGATAAGAGGGTCCACTTAGATAAACAAGGCAAAGAAATAGAAGAAAACAACAAAATGGGAAACACTAAAGATCTCTTCAAGAAAATTGGAGGTATCAAGGGAACACCATGCAAGAATGGGCACAATAAAAGACAGAAATGGTAAGGACCTAACAGAAGCAGAAGAGGCTAAAAAGAAGTGGCATAGAATACACAGAACTATACAAAAAAGATCTTAATGACCCAGATAACCATGATGGTGCAGTCACTCACCTAAAACTGGACTTCCTGGAGTGTGAAGTCAAGTGGGCCTTAGGAAGCATTACTATAAACAAAGCTAGTGGAGGTGACAGAATTCCAGCTGAGTATCTAAACTCCTAAAAGATGATGCTGTTAAAGTGCTGCATTCAATATGTCAGCAAACTTGGAAAACTCAGCAGTGGCCACAGGAAAAGGTTAGATTTCATTCCAATCCAAAAGAAGGGCAATGCCAAAAAATGTTCAAACTACTATAAAATTGCACTCATTTTACATGCTAGCAAGGTTATGCTCAAAATCCTTCATGCTGGGCTTCAGCAGTGTAGGAACTGAGAACTTCCAGATGCACAAGCTGGGTTTCAAAGAGGTAGAGGAACAAGAGATCAAATTGCCAACATTCTTTACTTCATGGAGAAAACAAAGTAGTTTCAGAAAAACATCTACTTCTGCTTCACTGACTACATTAAATCTCTGACTGTGTGGATCACAACAAGCTGTGGAAAATTCTTAAAGAGATGGGAATACTAGACCACCTTACCTTTCTCCTGAGAAACCTGTATGTGGGTCAAGAAGCAACAGTTAGAACTAGACATAGAACAATGGACTGGTTCAAAATTGGGAAAGGAGTATGACAAGGCCATATACTATCATCCTGCTTACTTAACTTCTATGCAGAGTACATCATGCAAAATGCTAGGATGGATGAATCACAAGCTGAAATCAAGACTGAGGGGGAAAATATCAACCTCAGATAGGCAGATGATATACTTTAAGGGCAGAAAATGAAGAGGAACTAAAGAGCCTCTTGATGAGGGTGAAAGAGGAGAGTGGAAAAAACCAGCTTATAACTCAACATTCAAAAAACTAAGATCATGGCATCCAGTCTCATCACTTCATGGTAAATAGAAGGGGAAAATGGAAGCAGTGACTGATTTTACATTCTTGGGCTCCAAAATCACTGCAGATGGTGACTGCAGCCATGAAGTTTAAAGACCCTTGCTCCTTGGAAGAAAAGCTATGACAAACCTAGACAGCAGAGATATCACTTTGTGTAGTCAAAGCTATGGATTTTCCAGTAGTCATGTACAGATGTGAGAGCTGGACCATAAAGAAGGCTGAGCACCAAAGAATTGATGCTTTTGAATTGTGGTGCTGGAGAGTTCCTTGGACTGCAAAAATATCAAACCAGTCAATCCTAGAGAAAGTCAACCCTGAATATTTATTGGAAGGACTGTTGCTGAAACTGAAGCTCCAATACTTTGGCCACCTGATGTGAAGAGCTGAGTCATTCGAAAAGACTCTGATGCTGGGAAATACTGAAGACAAAAGAAGAGGGAGGTGGCAGAGGATGAGATGGTTAGCATCACTGACTCAATAGACATGAATTTCTGCAAATGCTGGGAGACAGTGGAGGACAGAGGACTGTGTTGTGCTATAGTCCGTTGGTTCGCAGGAGCTGGACACAACTGAGCAGCTTAACAGCAACAGCAACATTATAAATCAACTATACTTCAATACCGAAATAGAAGATTTGGCCCTTCAAAAGTCGGTAAGATTTTGACAGAAGAAAATATAAATCAAGGAAATTGCAGCTAGGTAATAACATAGACATGCATGAAACCTGAGAGAGCAAGCTCTGAAAATGAGTTGGTCTTTCCTACCAGACTAGGAAAGAGCTATGCAGCAAAACAATTGCCTGCCAGAAAGAGGGAGATAATTAGGAAATAAGGTAATGGTCCAGGCTGTGTCGATGGCTCAGCAGTAAACAATCCACCTGCAATGCAGGAGCCGTAGGAGATGTGGGTTTGATCCCTAGGTTGAGAAGATCCCCTGGAAGAGGGCATGGCAACCCCCTCCAGCATTCTTGCTTGGAGAATCCCATGGACAGAGGAGCATGGCAGGCTACAATCCATGGGGTCACAAAGAGTCAGACACAGCTGAAGTGACAGCACACATACCTGCACACACGCAAAGTAATGTTCCAGGAAAAAAGGCAACAAGAGGCTGTTTTAGAGTGGTGATAGTGCAGATGGTGTGTGATGGGAAGGGCACAGAGATGTAGATACCTCATTAGATGTCATCTCATTAGATGGGAGAGGGAGAAGCCACAGAATTTCCAAGGCTTTTAATTTGGACTGGGAAAATAGTGGTTTCATTCATCACATATAACAAGAAAGTCTTAAGGCACAATCAACTGCAAGGGAAAATGTTGGGTTTGGTTTTGGACATGTAGAGTTTGAGGTGGCACCAGAGGCTAAGAATGAAGGAAAACGGGAGCTTTCTTCCCTTCACAGTTGAGACTGTGGGAGTGGGTAAGACCCTCAAAGCGGTGTCTTTAAAGAGAGAAGAGAACCTTGAGAAACATCTACTTTTAGGGGTTTACAGGAATCAGAAGAAGCAGAGGAGAATGAAGAGAACTCATATAATCCAGGGTAGGGATATAAAGAGAGGGATTAAGTTTTTGTTTGTTTTTAAATTTTTATTGGAGTATAGTTGATTTATAATGTTATGTTAGTTTCTGCTTTATAGAAAAGTGAATCAGTTATACATATATTTATATATAAATATTCACTCTCCTTCAGATTTTTTTTCCCATATAGGCCATTATAGAATATTGAGTAGAGTTCCCTGTGCTATACAGTAGGTCCTTATTAGTTATCTATTTTATATATCATAGTGTGGATATGTCAATCCCAGTCTCCCAATTTATCCCTCCCCTTGCTCTTAGTCCCTAGTAACCATAAATTTGTTTTTGACATATAGGAAAAGGAGTATGTCAAGGCTATATATTGTCACCCTGCTTATTTAACTTATATGCAGAGTACATCATGAGAAATGCTGGGCTGGATGAATTGCAAATTGGAATCAAGATTGCTGGGAGAAATATCAATAACCTCAGATATGCAGATGACACCACCCTTATGGCAGAAAGTGAAGAGGAACTAAAAGCCTCTTGATGAAAGTGGAAGAGGAGAGTGAAAAAGTTGGCTTAAAGCTCAACATTCAGAAAACTAAGATCATGGCACCTGGTCCCATCACTTCATGGAAAATAGGTGGTGAAATAGCGGAAACAGTGTCAGACTTTATGTTGGGGGGCTCCAAAATCACTGCAGATGGTGATTGCAGCCATGAAATTAAAAGACATTTACTCCTTGGAAGAAAAGTTATGACCAGCCTAGACAACATATTAAAATCCAGAGACATTACTTTGCTAACAAAGGTCCATCTAGTCAAAGCTATGGTTTTTCCAGTAGTCATCTATGGATGTGAGAGTTGGACTATGATGAAAGCTGAGCGCTGAAGAATTGATGCTTTTGAACTGTGGTGTTGGAGAAGACTTTTGAGAGTCCCTTGGACAGCAAGGAGATCCAATCAGTCCATCCTAAAAGAAATCAGTCCTGAGTGTTTATTGGAAGGACTGATGCTGAAGCTGAAACTCCAATCCTTTGGCCACCTGATGTGAAGAACTAACTCCTTGAAAAAGACCCTGATGCTGGGAAAGACTGAAGGTGGGAGGAGAGGGGGATGACAGAGGATGAGATGTTTGGATGGCATCATTGACTCAATGCACATGAGTTTGGGTAAACTCTAGGAGTTGGTGATGGACAAGGAGGCCTGGTGTGCTGCAGTCCATGGGGTCACAAAGAGTCAGACATGACTGAACGACTGAACTGAACTGAACTCAGTCCAAAGTTTTTTTAAAAAACATCAAATGCCAGGGAAGTTAGGAAGAATAAATACTGAGAGAAAGCTATCCCACTTAGTGATTAAGAATACATATGATTAAAGGGTAATTTTAGTGGCATATCAGAGAACAATTACCTAAGATGTTGGGCTATGAGTAGGTCATGAGGAAGGGGAGACCACGAAAATTAATGACATAAAGAAAACTGCCACTCAAGTGAAGGAGAAGATTAATAAGATCAAAGGAACCTGTTTGATCATTATGATGGGAGTGGGAGGAGGCTGTTGGTTTTATTAAGGATGGGGACACCTGAGCACAGGCAGATAAAGAACACAGTGAAGAGGGAGGGGTGAGAGGAGGGAAGCACACTGTGGAATCTTTGACTCTGTAGGTGAGCTGAGAGAGTTAAGTACATCCCATCCATAGTCTAGTCAAATATAATGGTTTAGTGCTAGCATTCAAGTATTCAACTTAAGGACATTTGCAGTGTATTACCATAAAGAAAAAAAGTAAAAGTGAAGTCCTGTCCCATTGTTTGTGAGCCCATGGACTGCAGCCTACTAGGCTCCTCTGTCCATGGGATTTTCCAGGCAAGAGTACTGGAGGGGGTTGCAATTTCCTTCCCCAAAAGAACAGAAGTTTAATGAAAAAAATTCCCCAAATACGATTGTGAAATAGACCACTGCCTTCCCTGCCTCTCTTTCTGGGTCTTCCTGTCCATCTTGATATATTTCCCAGACAAGTGATTTGACAAGCCAAGTTAACTTCATATTGACCATGAAATTATTTCATACAGGCAGGTAAGTTAAGTAAAATGAGAACATTTTCAGTGCTGAATCCTAGGTCCTGAGAGAACAAGAGCTTTACGTCAAATATGATACTAGAATGGGACTCATTTTGTGTTAAACTGATTTCTTATTTAAATAGTTCTTTATAAATTTATGTTTCCTTTGCTCACCATTTTGGCTGCTTCCCTTTATTGTGTGTGGTAGATTAAAGAGTAAATGTTTATCAGTCAAAGATATTTTCCTTGAAACAGCAAAACTTCAGGGGTAGAATATGCCTATTAAACCTGCTTTACCATTTAACTTTTAACATAATTGGACCTATTCAAAGGGTTTTTTTGTGAGTTCAATGAGATAGAGCTTTTCTTTCTACTGCTAACTGTAGAAATAAAAAAAAAATGCCACAGCATTTGATAGAGATTCAGCAAAATTAACATTTTAAAGGGAAACTCAAATGTTTCTTGTTAACATAAGTGAATAAACTGAAAAAGCATGTCATTCCCTATAATTAATCACCTCTATCTGAAGTTGCTAACACACATGCACACATACACACACACTTCATGCTGTCAGATGGTGGTAAGGTCTATGAAGAAAATAAATAAGACAGGTTAAAGAGATGACATCACTGATACTATTTTAGATAGTGTGGTCAGTGAAGGACTAAGAAAGAAATATTTAAGGAAAGACTTGGATGAATCAAGGCTTCCCTGGTAGCTCAGCTGGTAAAGAATCTGCCTGCATGTGTGGGAGACCTGAGTTCAATCCCTGGGTTGGGAAGGTCTCCTGGAGAAGGGAACGGCTACCCACTCCAGTATTCTGGCCTGTAGAATTCCATGGGCAGAGGAGCATGGCAGGCTACAGTCCATGGGGTTGCAAAGAGTCAAACACAACTGAGCAACTTTGACTTTTTGGATGAATCATAGCCAGCATTTCTTGAGCACTTACTATGTGTCAGACATTTGTGCTAGGCTCTATATCATTGAATCTTTATCCCGATTCACTTTACAAATGAGGAAACGGAGGCTCAGGGAAGATAAATAACTTGCTCAGTGACTTGCACATTTTATTAAGACTCACAAGCTCTGGCTGAGACTTGCTTTTCCCCTTGCTATTAATATTACGATTAACTTTAATACTAACATTAATATTAATGGATGAGTAATGGCCTGAAATTAATATTAACATTATTGTTAATATTAAAGAAGAGGCCCTGTTGGGTAGAGGGTTTTCCCTTATTTATTTTTAATGAATAATACCACCTCATGCGAAGAGTTGACTCATTGGAAAAGACTCTGATGCTGGGAGGGATTGGGGGCAGGAGGAGAAGGGGACGACAGAGGATGAGATGGCTGGATAGCATCACAGACTCGATGGACGTGAGTCTGAGTGAACTCCGGGAGTTGGTGATGGACAGGGAGGCCTGGCGTGCTGCAATTCATGGGGTTGCAAAGAGTCGGACATGACTGAGCGACTGAACTGAACTGAACTGAAGAAGTGAATTTTATAGAATTCCAGTGTCCCTGTGCAATCTTGGGTACCATCTGCCTCTTGATTGGAGGCAACAGACACTTCACTGATACTAGTCAAATCCAGAAGGCAGCATCTCAGTAGACAAGAAAGGATGAGACCTCATGAACCAGTGGCGGGGATAGCCTTTATTAGGGGAAAGGATCGTGTATCCATGGTAGTGAAGGAAGGTGGGTGTGTGTATTGGCATGGATGCAGGCGGCTGGTAGAAATGGTGGTGGGAGCCTCCAGACATTTTCTTCTGGTGGCTTCTACTTTCTCAAAGAGTTAAAATAGGAAGGGTGATTTTAAAATATCAGTGAAGTATGAATTGATGTTTATTTCCTTTAGTGATAAGGTAGTTCTCCCTAGTGTAAAGCACTTCACTTAACAGAAAACTACTGTAAGGGGAGATAGACAGGACGAATATCAACTGCATTGCCAAGTGATAGACAGCTAAGTAATACTAGTCTCAGCAGAGAAAGCGCAAGCCCAGAGAAGCAAGTAATATACTCTTCTTGAGTGACTGAAAGAAAGTTTTAAAGAGTAGGGGAAATCTGAAGCACCACTGGAAGGATCTAATGGTAGTAGACAGACTCTGGCCTAAATATTGACTTAGCCAAAAAATTTGTTCAGTTTTAAGTAAAAAATAAGACCCTTTTTTTTTTTTTTTTCCATTTTCACCAAGAACTTTATTGAACAATGCATTCACTAACCAAATGAACTTCTTGGCCAACCCAATATTTCTATTCATACTGATCCTAGGAGAGGTAGGTATTATTCTTGCTCCCATGTGACCGGTCAAGGGATTGATGTACCCACTCACACAGCTTGTGTGTGCAGCATTGACACACACTTGCCTGGTCCAACTCCAGAGACTGCTGTCTCAATCATTTCCCCAGTCTTAACTTTTCTAGATGAATTGTGCTCAGACCTCAGTCATGTCTGACTCTTTGCAATCACGTGGACTGTAGCCCACCAGGTTCCTCTGCCTGTGGGATTCTCCTGGCAACAGTACTGGAGTGGGTTGCCATTTCCTCCTCCAGGGCAATCTTCCCAACCCAGGGATTGAACCTGCATCTCTTGTGTCTCCTGCATTGGCAGGCAGATTCTTCATCACTAGTACTATCACAAGAATGGCCTTTTGGTCTCCTGTTTGTCCCTCTGTGGTTGTTCATGCATTAGCTAACCATAGATTTTTACTGGAGATGGACCTTTTGATTGATTTCAAACAACTCTGCCTATTAGGGTTCCCAAGGGAGCTCCTAGAAAATTCTGGGTCCCAGGCTGTACCTTTGGGAATTCTTATTTAATTGGTCTCTATTAGGGCTCAGGGATCAGTGTTTTTAAGAATCATTCCCCAGAACTCAGAAAAGAGTTCTGAGGGGTAGATTAAAGAATCTGATACTTGTAGTAGTACCATCACTTTGGCTGCTTAAGAATTTTCTCCCTTAAAGGGGAAATGCTCTAAGAGGTTGGAGCACCCTGTTAGGTCTCTAAAAAGATCTTAGTAGGAGTGATTTTATCAAGTTTCCTTTCTCCTTGTGAGAAGATCTTCAAGAAGGGCCTACAGTAGAATCAAAGAAACCAAGGCTGTCTAGAAAGTCAATGATTTGCTCTGTCAGTAAAATCATTTGATGTCAATTTGAATATTTGTCAATGTAATTTAATAATTGACTCCAAGACCAAGTCACCTGCTAAAATGATCAAAAAGATAACTCTAAATAAATTTTAGGATCATACTTTGGTCGGTAAAATACAAAGATGGCTAGGCTATGAGCTTTGTGAAAGCAGGTGATCTGTCTTTGTGTATCCACAGTACCTAGCATAGTATTATTACACTTAAAACCTAGCAGCCATTCATTACACGCCTGTTGAATGACTGAAATTCATCACCCATCTTCATCACTGTGAAATGATTGCCCCAGAAGAGAGGTTTGATGATTGAGTCACAGTCTTTGCCACACTATTTTAAGACATTCTATAACGTGCTCCAATTTATTGATCCATTTCTGTATTCAGTGACATTTGGATTATTCCCAATTTTTCCTGTTAAAAACAATACAAAAAACACCTTTGTATATATTTGCCTGTGCATTCACACAGCAGTCTTTCCAGAATATATCCAAAAAAAGTAGAATTGCTGGGTTGATGGTATGTGCTTAGTAACCGTTTATACATTATCAACTAGGCTTCCAACTTTATACTACAATTAATACACAAAATGAAAAATATGAGGAGAAGATTATCAATTTGACTTAAAGTATAAAAATTCTAAATAACAAAATAAACACAGAGCAAATCAATGGCTTTCTAGTCAACCTTGGTTTCGATTCTACTATCAGCCCTTCCTGAAGATCTGCTCATGAGGAGAAAAGAAAGTTGATAAAATCACTCCCACTAAGATCTTTTTAGAGGTTTAATATGTGGTTCCAACTTCTTAGAGCATTTCCATTTTAAGGGAGAAAATTCTTAACCCAAAGTAATGGTACTACAAGTATTAAAAATTCTTTTATCCCTCCTTGGAACTCTCCTTTCCTTTAAGTTGGTAATTCTCAGCCCCAGCTGCACATTAGAATCACCTTTTCACTTCTTTCCAGTGCAAGTAAAATATATAATAATAAACTCAAAGTTCTGAGTCCCTTTTGTAATCAGCCATATAAAATGGCTAAAAGGGACTGCCACTCTGACTCCACCCCACCCCATTATGCCTGTCTTTGCCAGAGAAGATGTTTAGGAGAATATTCCCACTTCCAGATGGTTCTTCCAGGCAGCCTGGCTGATGGCAGTCAGGCTGAGATCCAGGAAAGAATGATCTAAGGCAGGTGCTCCTTCTGCTGTTTTTTCCCAAAGCAAACTTCCAGCCCTTGGCAGGTGGGGCAGAGCACAAGGCCTCCTGCAGCCCCTCCCTAGCATTCCTGCCTTTCCCTCCTGTTCACGCCCTGAACCCCTACTGCCTGGCCCTGCCTGGGGATAGACTCCTTTTAGCAAACTGGACCATCAAACTTTCCTGGGCATAACTAATACAAGAGAATTTTCACTAAAGCTTATCCTGGATAGATTTGCTAATTCCTCCCTTTTTGAAGCATTCACTGTAAGATTTTTCTGCTAACATGCAAATTCTGGCAGTAATCGAATAACTCAGAGTGGAAGTCTCTGACCCTTCTCAGGGAATCCTCTGAACTCTCTATCTCCAAAAGTTTTACCTTTTAAATATTCAAGAGATGTGAAATGCATACAGTGATGACCATGTGTAGTGTATGATGTAAATTCAACTTGAAATTTGGGTGTGCCATGCCATGTTGAGAAAAAGGAAAAAAAAAAAAGGTTGATTATTGCCATAGTTTACTTTCAGTTATGATGGAGTTCCCTTTCCAGAGGAAATTGTATGTTCCCATATATGATTGTATTTTGGATTGTATTTGGAATACCAATACCTATGGGTTTCCCTGGTGGCTCATATGGTAGCATCTGCCTGCAGTGTGGGAGACCAGGGTTTGATCCTTGGGTTAGGAAGATCCCCTGGAGTAGGAAATGGTGACTCACTCTAGTGCTGAGTGGAGAATTCTGTGGACAGGGGAGCCTGTGGGTTTTCCATACTGTTAAACTTTTGGCTGCACCAGGTCTTCTCTGCAGCATGCAGGCTTTTTCTAGTTGTGGAGCATGGGCTTTAGGGTGTGAGGGTTCAGTGGTTGCCCTGTGGCATGTGAGGTCTTATTTGCCTGACCAGGACTTGAACCTGCACCCTCTGTGCTGCAGGGCAGATTCCTGACCACCAGATCACAAAGGAAGTTCCCCATTCGTGTTTTAAAAGGGCATTTCAGAAAAAAATGGCAGACAGGCCTTTTTAAATGTTAACAAGAACTTTAACATCTTCTCTTCAATTCTATGAACTCAATTCCAACATTCACAGTTAGCAAAATAAATGTAATGGGGCTGTTTTGTTGTTGTTGCTGTTTCTCTAAAGCATGAGATACAAGCTAAAATGCACCTTTTCCACATAAAAGTTTCTTTTTCTTCAACATGATAGGAGTAAAGCTCCTAGCTTTTCCTGCCAGGGAAAACAAAAACTGTTGAAACTGCTACCTGACTTGCCCATCTTAACGGGCTCCAGGGACATGCTAGCTTCTCGCAGAGCAGGTCATTCAATTTGACTTTTCTCTGAACTGACCTCTCTTCTTGTGTTGAACACAAAAGTCTAAAGTCAGCATTGCAGCTTCAGGCACCAGGTCATCTTGCTCTTCCTACAAAACCCTGAGTGGATTGTATTCATCTCTAAAGCCAGCACTGTCTGCTGCCATGTCTTCATTTGTTCTCAGTTCAGTTCAGTCACTCAGTCGTGTCTGACTCTTTGTGACTCCATGAATCGCAGCACCCCAGGCCTCCCTGTCCAACTCCTGGAGTTCACTCAATCTCATATCCATCGAGTCATTGATGCCATCCAACCATCTCATCCTCTGTCGTCCCCTTCTCCTCCCACCGTCAATCTTTCCCAGCATCAGGGTCTTTTCCATCAGGTCATCAGGTCTTCCCACCAGGTGGTCAAAGGACTGGAGTTTCAGCTTCAGCATCAGTCCTTCCAATGAATATTCAGGACTGATCTCCTTTAGGATGGACTGGTTGGATCACCTTGCTGTCCATGGGACTCTCAAGAGTCTTCTCCAACACCACAGTTCAAAAGCATCAATTCTTTGGCTCTCAGCCTTCTTTATAGTCCAACTCTCACATCCATACATGACCACTGGAAAAACCATAGCCTTGACTAGAAGGACTTTTGTTGGCAAAGTAATGTCTCTGGCTTTTAATATGCTCTCTAGGTTGGTCATAACTTTCCTTCCAAGGAGTAAGAGTCTTTTAATTTCATGGCTGCCGTCACCATCTGCAGTGATTTTGGAGCCCAAGAAAATAAAATCTCTTCCTGTTTCCATTGCTTCCCCATCTATTTGCCATGAAGTGATGGAACCAGAGGCCATGATCTTAGTTTTCTGAATGTTGAGTTATAAGTCAGCTTTTCACTTTCCTCTTTCACTTTCATCAAGAGGCTCTTTAGTTCTTTGCTTTCTGCCATCAGGTTGGTATCATCTGCATATCTGAAGTTATTGATATTTCTCCCAGCAATCTTGATTCCAGCTTGTGCTTCATCCAGCTTGGCATTTCTCATGATGTACTCTGCATATAAGTTAAATAAGCAGGGTGACAATATACAGCCTTGACATACTCCTTTCGCAATTTGGAACCAGTCCATTGTTCCATGTCCAGGTCTAATTGTTGCTTCTTGACCTGCATACAGATTTCTCAGGAAGCAGGTCAGCTGGTCTGGTAGTCTCATCTCTTGAAGAATTCTCCACAGTTTGTTGTGGTCCACACAGTCAAAGCCTTCAGCATCGTCAATAAAGCAGAAATAGATGTTTTTTCTGGAACTCTCTTGCCTTTTTGATGATCCAATGGATGTTGGCAATTTGCTGTCTGGTTCCTCTGCCTTTTCTAAAACCAGCTTGAACATCTGGAAATTCACGGTTCACATACTGTTGCAGCCTGGCTTGGAGAATATTGAACATTACTTTGTTAGTGTGTGAGATGAGTTCAGTTGTGCAGTAGTTTGAGCGTTCTTTGGCATTGCCTTTCTTTGGGATTGGAATGAAAACTGACCTTTTCCAGTCCTGTGGCCACTGCTGAGTTTTCCAAATTTGCTGGCATATTGAGTGCAGCACTTTCACAGCATCATCTTTTAGGATTTGAAAGAGCTTAACTGGGAAATTTACTGAGTCCTTGCCTCATGTGGAGTGTTTCATGTGCACCGTGTCATGGGATTCTCTCCAGCGCTGTGCAGCAGGTATTTCACCCCAGCTAGGCCACAGGGCTGGAAAAGGTCAGTCTTCATTCCAACCCCAAACAAAGGCAATGCCAAAGAATGCTCAAACTACCGCACAATTGCACTCATCTCACACGCTAGCAAAGTAGTGTTCAAAATTCTCCAAGCTAGGCTTCAACAGTACATGAACTTAGAACTTCCAGATATTCAAGCTGGATTTAGAAAAGGCAGAGGAACCAAAGAGCAAATTGCCAATGTATGTTGGATCATTAAAAACCAAGAGAGTTCCAGAAAAACATCTGCTTAATTGACTACACTAAAGCCTTTGACTGTGTAGACCACAAAAATCTGTGGAAAATTCTTCAAGAGATGGTAATACCAGACCAGCTGACCTGCCTCCTGAGAAATCTGTATCCAGGTTAAGAAGCAACAATTAGACCTGGACATGGAACAACGGACTGGTTCCAAATTGGGAAAGGAGTATGTCAAGGCTGTATATTGTCACCCTGCTTATTTAACTTATATACAGAGTACATCATGAAAAATGCCAGGCTGGATGAAGCACAAGCTGGAATCAAGATTGCCAGGAGAAATATCAATAACCTCAGATATACAAATGACACCATCCTTATGGCAGAAAATGAAGAGGAACTAAAGAGCCTCTTGATGAAAGTGAAAGAGGAGAGTGAAAAAGTTGGCTTAAAGTTCAACATTCAGAAAACGAAGATCATGGCCTCTGGTCCCATCACTTCATGGCAAATAGATGGGGAAACAATGGAAACAGTAAGAGACTTTATTTTCTTGGGCTCCAAAATCACTGCAGATGGTGACTGCAGCCATGAAATTAAATGATGCTTGTTCCTTGGAAGAAAAGCTATGACAAACCTAGATAGCATATTAAAAAGTGGAGACATTACTTTGCCTACAAGTCTGTATAGCCAAAAGTATTGTTTTACCAGTGGTCATGTTTGGATGTGAGAGTTGGACAGTAAAGAAGACTAAGCACCGAAGAATTGATGCTTTTGAACTGTGGTGCTGGGGAAGACTCTTGAGAGTCTCGTGGACAGCAAGGAGATTAAACCAGTGAATCCTAAAGGAAATCAATCATGAATATTCATTAGAAGGACCAATGCTGAAGCTGAAGCTCCAGTACTTTGGCCACCTGATGCGACGAGTTGACTCATTAGAAAAGACCTTGATGCTGGGAAAGATTGAAGGCTGGAGGAGAAGGGGTTGACAGAGGATGAGATGGTTGGATGGCATCACTGACTTGATGAATTTGAGCTTGAGCAAGCTCAGGGCGTTATTGATGGACAGGAAGGCCTGGCATGCTGCAGTCCATGTGATCACAGAGAGTTGAACATGACTGAGGGACT
The DNA here is from genome assembly GCF_016772045.2 of Ovis aries. NCBI lineage: Eukaryota > Metazoa > Chordata > Mammalia > Artiodactyla > Bovidae > Ovis > Ovis aries. Next base: position 189,994,347 of record NC_056056.1, on the reverse strand, counting down.
GAACTGAAACTTGAATCTAAAGACAGATGGAGAGAAACTGAGGCAGGAGATAGATGGGCCCCAGGCTGAGCAGCTGGAGTTTTTACCCCATGGACACAAACTCCAAAATAGCAGGAGTGAGTGAGGAGCTAAGTCCTGGCCAGAAAAAAAGACCTCATATTCTTCATTCCCGAAGTCAAGGAGATATTCCTGACTATATATGTGCAGAAAGTTTCTTTGCAGGTCAAAAAGTGAGGGGCATCATCTCATAGTCAGTGATGTCAACCTACCCACAGGCCTCTTCACTAGAATTCACCTTGGCTAAGAGCTGTGTGCATACATGGGAGGACCCTGAGATACACCAAATACAGACTCGGAACCAGACAAAGCAAGATGACTGGCCAAAGGAAACCTGGAAAAAAATACCCCATAAAGTGATTCAAACTGCAAGTAGGGCATGACTCTCTCTAAGCCTGCCCATGTATCTATCCACATGTACTGTACTCTTTTTCCTTCTGGTAAACACTTTACTTATTTTACTACTTACTGTCTCTATGTGGAAATTCCTTTATCACTGGCCGCCGGTCCCCGGTGAGGGCAGGAATCTAGTGGTTGGGATTCAGCACTCTGACCGCCTCTGCCTGACTTGAGTCTCTGGCTGCGAACTGAAACCCTGCCTCAAGCTGCTGCAGGCCAAAGACACCTGAGATCAAAACTGAAGTGTCAGAGGCTTAAGTAACTTTTCAAGAGAGTCAGGCAAGTGGCAAAAAAGAGGACTCAAAGCTGGGGAAGCTGGCATCAGAGTTGGGCCCTCCTAGCACTCCTGGGCTGCTACTGTCTGCATCTTCCATCCATGCACTGCTGAACCCCACCTCCAGAAGAGCAGGTGTCCTCTGGCTTCTTCACTGAAGCATTCCAAGGGCCTCGAGCAATGAACGTAATGACACGTAATGAACGCACAACCAATACTTCTTACCTGAATATATCTCTTCTGTTAATTTTTTCTTTCACTTATTTATTCATTTGTTCAATCAAAAAATGTTGATTAAGCCCCTGTCCAGGTCTTATTCCACACATTCAAGAAACGATCATGAACAAAGTGTCTCCCCTTAGGAAGATCACATTTGGGCGCCCTTGGTGGCTCAGTAGTAAACAATCTGCCTGCCAATGCAAGAGACACAGGTTTGAGTCTTGGTCCGGGAAGATCCCACATGTCACAGAGCAACTAAGCCCATGCACCACGAACATTGAGCCTGGGAACTGCAACTACTGAGCCCATGTGCCAAACTACTGAAGCCTGAGCTCCCTAGAGCCCGTGTTCCACAACAAGAGAAGCCACTTCAATGAGAAGCCTGCACGCGGAGAGTAGCCCACCTCTCCAAACTAAAACAAGCCCACAGAGCAATGAAGACCCAGCACAGCCAAAAATAAACAAATAGATACTTATTGAAAAATAAAAGAAGACAGCATTCTTTTTTTTTGGTCTTTCTGGGTCGTTGTGGCACATGTGCCTCTCTCTAGTTGCAGCACAGGGCTTAGTTGCTCCAAGGCATACGGGATTTCAGTTTCCCAACCAGGGATCAAATCCATACCCCTTGTATTAGAAGGTGGATTCTTAACCACTGGACCACCAGTCAAGTCCCAAGATTACGTCCTTGACAGAGAAGACTGACTAATAAATAGTTACTATCAGGTAAGGAGTTGTTGTGAAGGAAGAGAGCATGGGAGAGAGGCTAGAAAATGACAGAAGAGTGCAATTTTAGCAAAGGTAGGTGTGGAAGGCTTGTCTAAAAGGCAGACACTTGTGCAGACACCTGAAGGAGGGAAAGAAGTGAGTTATTTGCTTGTCTAGGCAAAGAGGGCCAAAGAGAAGAAAGAGCAGGTGCTAAGGCCATGAGGTGGGAGCATGTTGGGGGTGTTCCGGGGCAATCAGGGGCTGCTGTGGATGGTTCTCGTGAATAAAGAGGAAGGGAATAAGACAGATAGTCAGAGAAGTGAAGGAAGGGACAGACTTATAGGCCATGGAGAGAACTTTAGCCTCTACACTGGGTGAGATGGGAAATTAATAGACGATTTTAACAGAGAATTGATGGGATTTACTTCTTTAGTAAAAAGAATCTCCCTGTGGGAGAACTGTAAGAGGGCACGCATGGAAACAGATGGAGAGGTCAGGGGCTAGATCGATAGTCCTGGCCAGAGGTAATGGTAGGTTAGACCAGCATAGTAGTGATGGGGGTGATGAAAAATGCATAAATTCTAAATATCTTTCAAAGATGGTATGATTTGCTGATGGAGTAAACATGGGAAACAAAAGGAAGAGGAATAGCCCTAAGATTTTAGACATTTGGAGGAGGGCGTTTACTGAATTGGGAAGGCTCTGTGAGAACTAGGGTTGGGATTGGAGGAAAATCAAGAACTTGGATTTTGAACATTTTTCTCGCCATCTCAGACTGCTTTGCATGGTGAGAGTATTCAATAACGATTATGTAAAAGAACAACTCTGAGGACCATGAGGCCTAGGGGCCCTGAAGCCCCTGAGAATGTAAAGATGATAAAAATGACCTTCATCAGGCAAAGTGCCCCAGAAGTTAAAAATTATGGAAATTAAATGGTGTATTTGAGATGAATCCTTCTCAATTAGTAGATGTTGTTTTAAAAGTATTCAACAATAAGGAACAACAACAGAAGCAAGGGGATACAAAATGGAATACAGCTTTTCTGGTAGCAGCTTTGAAAGTGAGTAACCTAAAGGAAGGCTCACAGGTGGCTCAGTGGCAAAGAATCTGCCATCAATGTAGGAGACACGGGTTCATGCGGGGTTCAGTCCCTCGGGCGGGAAGATCTGCTGGAGAAGGAAATGGTAACCCATGCCAGTATTCCTGCCTAGGAAATGCCATGGACAGAGGAGCCTGGCAGGCTACAGTTCATGGGGTCACAGAGTCGGACATGACTGAGCACACAATACAGAAACTCAGAGACCCTAAAATCTAAACACACTTAGGGTATGCCAAGCAGGTACCTAACTGTATGACATGGCCAAGTATAAAACAGCAAAGCAGTGGTGAGGCCAGTGAACTGGAGTGCACGCACGACCACAGGCAGTGACATAAAATAAAAAGTTGTGCTGGCCCATGTTGCCCTTGACTTTGAGTTTGCAAATCCCTAAAATGATCAGACATCATTGGCTTTCATCCACATCATTCTTAGTTAATACTGATATGTACCTTTCGTTAAACTGGGCACATAGCTGAATTTTGTAGGATAGAAACTGCACATCCTGCTTTCATTCATCAACAAATGTTGTTATCCTTACAACAAATATTTGTTAAACCCTCACTCTGTCAGTCACAGTTCTAGAAAAGACATGACAGCAAATGGATAGTGCTAAATAACACTTCAGATTATGTTACTGCCTCAGATAGTCAGAGAGAACCACTGACAATCTCAGCTATGGAAAAAAAAAAAACACTATACAACTGAAACAAACAAAGTGCTGCAAATAAACTATACTCCAATAAAAAATTAAAAACAAAAACCCAGAAGAAAACATAAAGACACTGAAAAGATTCTGAGGAGTTAAATAGATGTTGGAAGTTGGGCATTCGTGCACTTTTGTTGAAGTTTATATGCTTAATTCAGAAGACACTTTTTCAGGACCCCATTCTTACTTTACGCAAGATTTTAACAAACCTAAACATCTGTTTTTGTAGCCCCAAATAGACAAATCAGAGATAAGTAGATGACAAGGGAGGAGCAGTAACAGAGGTGGTCACACAGAGAAGGGTTAGATGTAGTAAGAAATACCAGTGCACTGCTGAGGGGAAAAATACAAAATTTAAATAAACACAATTTAAAAAAAAACAACTGTGTAAGTCTGGGTAGACTTCATATTTTTTGTATGGACAAGAAGTCTGTTAAAGCTTTATACACCTAAAGGCCTCACTATTTTAAAGCACAATACAGTCAGGAATGGTCATTTAGTAAGGTTTATATTAAACACATAAAATTAAAAGATGCTTGTTCCTTGGAAGAAAAGCTATGACAAACCTAGACAGCATATTAAAAAACAGAGACATTACTTTGCCTACAAAGGTCTGTATAGTTAAGGGTATGGTTTTACCAGTAGTCATGAACAGATTGAGAGCTGGACCATAAAGAAGGCTGAGTGCTGAGGAACTGATGCTTTTAAATTGTTGTGGTGCTGTGTTATGGTCTTCTTGACAGACAGGAACCCGGGGACAGGAGTTGACGAAAAGAAGGCGAAGAAGAGAAGGACGTGGGGTACCCAAGTCTCTAGTGGAACAAGGGTGCTTTATTCATGGCAGTGTGTGTTTATATATTGTAATAAAGGAAGTGAAGAAGTGAAGTCGCTCAGTCATGTCCAACTCTTTGCGACCCCTTTTGACTGGAGCCCACCAGGCGCTTTAGGCAAAAGATAAAGTTAAGTAAAAAACACCGAAACCAGACGTATAACAACAGTAACTTAAGGAATAACAATCGTCATAGGGCCATAACAAGAGTAACTAGGGGAAGAGCAGTCATCACTGGGCCAGAAGACAAGCCATGTACTGGAAATAAGAACATGACTAAGTAGTTTTACAGAAAGGTAAAAGGTTAAGAGAGTTCCAGAAAATCATCTATTTCTGCTTTACTGACTATGCCAAAGCTGTATGGATCACAATAAACTGTGGAAAATTCTGAAAGTGATGCCCATACCAGACCAACTGATCAGCCTCTTGAGAAGACCTGTATGCAGGTCAGGAAGCAACAGACTGGTTCCAAATAGGAAAAGGAGTATGTCAAGGCTGTATATTGTCACCCTGCTTATTTAACTTCTATGCAGAGTACATCATGAGAAATGCCAAGCTGGATGAAGCACAAGCTGGAATCAAGATTGCCAGGAGAAATATTAATAACCTCAGATATGCAGATGACACCACCCTTATGGCAGAAAGTGAAGAGGAACTAAAGAGCCTCTTGATGAAAGTGAAAGAGGAGAGTGAAAAAGTTGGCTTTAAAGCTCAACATTCAGAAAACGAAGATCATGGCATCTGGTCCCATCACTTCATGGGAAATAGATAGGGAAACAGTGGAAACGGTGTCAGACTTTATTTCTGGGGGCTCCAAAATCACTGCAGATGGTGATTGCAGCCATGAAATTAAAAGACGGTTACTCCTTGGAAGGAAAGTTATGACCAACCTAGACAGCATAGTAAAAAGCAGAGACATTACTTTGCCAACAAAGGTCCATCTAGTCAAGGCTATGGTTTTTCCTGTGGTCATGTATGGATGTGAGAGTTGGACTGTGAAGAAGGCTGAGCACTGAAGAATTGATGCTTTTGAACTGTGGTGTTGGAGAAGACTCTTGAGAGTCCCTTGGACTGCAAGGAGATCCAACCAGTCCATCCTAAAGGAGATCAGTCCTGGGTGTTCATTGGAAGGACTGATGCTAAAGTTGAAACTACCATACTTTGGCCAATGAGAGTTGACTCATTGGAAAAGACCCTGATGCTGGGAGGGATTGGGGGCAGGAGGAGAAGGGGATGACAGAGAATGAGATAGCTGGATGGCACCACCAACTTGATGGACATGAGTTTGGGTAAACTCCGGGAGGTGGTGATGGACAGGGAGGCCTGGCATGCTGTGATTCATGGGGTCGCAAAGAGTCGGACATGACTGAGTGGCTGAACTTAAATGAACTGAACTGAAAAGGTTACTGAAAGCAATCCATGTATGCGTTCTGCCTCGTGACCTCAGTCCTGAAAACTGCGTGCAGCTTTGCTCCTTCCTGTTTTCCAGAAACTGATAAAGAACAGAGGGCCTTTGAGAAACAGAAAACAACATATAAGATTCCTTAAAATTAAATGTTTCTTGAAAGTGCTGGAGAACTTCGAGAGTCCCTTGAATTGCAAGAAGATCAAACTAGTCAATCCTAAAGGAAAACAACCCTTAATGTTCATTGGAAGGACTGATGCTGAAGCTCCAATACTTTGGCCACATGATGCGAAGAGAGAACTCATTAGAAAAGACCCTGACTCTGGGAAAGATTGAAGGCAGAAGGAGAAGGGGATGACAGAGGATGAGATGGTTGGATGGCCTCATGGACTCAATGGACATGAGTTTGAGCAAACTCTGGGAGATGGTGAAGGACAGGGAAGACTGGCGTGCTGCAGTCCATGGGGCTGCAAAGAGTTAGAAATGACTTAGCGACTGAATCACAACATTAAACTCATACACTCTGCCTTAAAAAATTAGGAATCATACAATCCACATAAAAGATTTCTCTGGAAATATTGAATGTACACATTTAGAAGGTTTTGTTTCAGGTATCTGGAAAATCTATCAAAGTGAAATACCTCATTCTCCAATAATACTGGGTTTCTGCTCTGATCCAGTCCTTTGGGCACAAACATGGTGAACAGACACTAAAAACGCACCCCAGACATGCTTTGCTATTTTCAGCAACTGCCTAGACCCTCTCACATCACTTGCCCCTTTTGTCCCATCCAATTCCATTCCAGAGTGCAGCCAGTGTCTGTTCCAAAGCTCTGGCCTGCCTTTTGCTGCCTGCACTCAGAAGTGGACCTGATGACAAAATTTAGCTTCCCTGAATCCAGCCTTTGGAATTTCCTGGGAAATGGCTGCCTGTACACACATCAGGTATCCTTAAGTTCTCACTGGGCCTTTGCACTTGAGAGCCCACTGTAGCTTTAGCCCAAACGTGACCTGTACTTGAATTGGCTCCTCTCAGAGGTCACCATGACTGTTCTTATATTCAACATGAACTGAAAAATACCTTTCACATATAAAAAGGACACAACCAGCACAACATCAATAAGGATGCAATTTGAGTTGTTCCTGAGTCAGTGATTTTTCTTTTTAGAAGTGGGTAACTCATAGAATCATAAATCTTTGTTGTTGTTCAGTCGCTAAGTTGTGTCTGACCCTTTGTGATGTGACCCCATGAACTGCAGCACACCAGGCTTTCTTGTCCTGCACTATCTCCTGGAGTTTCCTCAAACTCATGTCTCAAACTCATAAATCTTAAGGCTTAAATTATCCTTAAAGTTTGCTATCAATCTTAACCTGAATACTGTCTACAAAATTACCAAACTCCGTTTACATGGGATTCCCTGGTTTTCAGAAATTTTCATTCACAAAATAGAAAACAAGGAAGAGGTACTCAGTCCATAGCTGTGACCCAGACCAAAGCTATGGGAAAAAAAAGAGTTAATATAAGGATTAAACCAATGACCTTGGCTTGTTTAAAGTGGAAAAAAAGAGCTATCTAGCCACAGTTAGAGAGTCTGTGAAAAACCCAAACACATCCACTAAGTTTTACAAGTTTTTAATAATGTTAATTTTTTATAAGGTAAAGGAGGATTAAATGACCATTATTTGCGTTATTCAGATGTTCTTTAATTTAAAACTAAATTACATTTAACCACATGACCTGGGTTTCAAAACACATAAAGACCACAAACTCACTTTTATAAAACAAGTTATGTATCTAGCCTTTTGCTGGGAACTCTACTCAATACACTGTAATAGCCTATATAGGAAAATAATCTAAAAAACAAAGTGGATATATGTATATGTATAATGATTCACTTTGCTGTATACCTGACACTGATACAACATTGTAAATCAACTATACTCCAATAAAAATTTTAAATAAAATAAAATTAAAAATTTTTTAAAGAAATAAAACAAGTTATCTATAACCTCTGACTGAAGGCAAATAAAATGGCAAACATCCCAGTATCCACACATTGCCCTTGCAATGAAACTTTTATTCTACTACTAATATTTTCAGGTGCTATGGAAAACCTGAGTTCTGTAGACCAAAAGTAAATATGTAATAGCATTACAATAGCCACAAAAGATCTGAGTGCTGGGTGCATGCAAATACACACACACACACACACACACACACACACACACACACCCCCACCCAGAACAAGAGTGCGAATGGACATATCCCTGCAGCTAAGTTGGTTTCATTTACACTGCTCCTCATTTTTCCCTAGCCAGTTGAGCATAATGTCAGCACGAGGAGCTCTTTGAATAATAACATATCTGATTTTACAGTAACTCTCAACCAATAGCTTTCAAAGCTGCCTGGCTCTAATTTTCAGCTTTCAGGTTCCTGAACCATCACATCTTTGCGGCCCAACTTAGTAATACAAAGTATCAAAATAATGTGACTTGAGTAATAATAAAGAACAAAATGAACATTCTGGTCCAAGCATCACCATTCACGTTCCTACTACTGGGAACCCCACTTAGGTCCTTGCTTCTCTACTGATAGTATTAGGGAAGTCGCTGAACAATTTCTGTAAAATGGACCCCATAGTCTGGTCTGCTGTCTCTGAGGGATTCTAGAGCCTTCTCTGCTTCTTCCAGGTCAGATCTCTTCAGCTCCTGTTATTCTTTTAAACCCACTCTTTCCAGACCTCTATGCTTACTCCTTAACTTCCCATCATCATTTGAGCAGTGAACTTTGTCCAGAAAGACTTTTTTCTGCCTGATGGCTGCCAGAGTGCTGCCTGGTCCTTGGTCTCACCACCAAGACAGGCCCCGGTGATGGCCCAGAGAAACTGAGCCTGGGTAGTGACCCTGTCTCCCTCCAGTGGTGGCCTCCAACAGCTTGAGGTGTGTACAGAACTTGTTTCTAAAGTTAGTCTTAAAGAGTCTGTGGATTTAAAACTAATAATTCAGTCCTCTTCACAAATTGGTTATTCTAAGTGCTGGTTACAGAGGTATGTTAAATTTGTTGAAATGAACAGGCCCGAATACTCGTGATATTTTTTGTACATATGCTCCAACAATTAAAAAAATTTATACAATTTTTAAAGGACTACTTTCCATTTCCAGTCATTTCAAAGTATTGGCTGTATTCCCCATGTTGTACAATACATCCTTGAGTCTATCTTGTACCTAAAGTTTGTACCTCGCTCTCCCTCACCCCTATATTGCCCTCCCCGACTGGTGATCACTAGTCCGTTCTCTATGTCTATGAGCCTGCTTCTTTTCTGTTATATTCATTAGTTTGTTGTATTTTTTATCTTCCATAGATAAATGATGTCATATAGTATTTGTTTTTCTCTGTTTGACTTAATTCACTTGTAAGGCTGTCCAAATCCAACCATTTTGCCCAAATGGCAAAAGTTTGCTCCTTTTTATGGCTGAGTGATCTTCTTATGTGTGTGTGTGCGCGTGCATATGCACGTGTGCACGGACATGCATTTCACATCTTCTTATCCATTCTCTCTGTTGATGGACACTTAGGTTGCTTCCGCATCTTGACCATTGTAAATAATGCTGCTATCAACACTGGGGTGCAGGCAACAAATATTTTTAAGATACGTGAACAGACTATGATTTTTAAAATGCTGTCATGTCAATAATATTTTCCCCTAATGAAAACAAGTAAAAGTCAACTTCCAGAGGAGCAGGAATTGTAACAAGATTCATGTTCTGTGAACGTGTATTAAGTACAATTTGATCAATATAGCTAGTGATTCTCCAGGCTGAACTTCCTAACAGCAGTTACTGGAACCTAAGAGTTCTGTCCTTTCCCACTAAAAGTGAACATCTTGGTTAAAGGATAGAGTACAATAGAGATTAGAAACATTGTTCTATAGTTCCATAGTTTTTACACGTGCATTGCACTGTGTCACTATTTCTCCCTGTTTATTCCCAGGCTAAGAGTTCTATGCAGATGGTAGAACTTTCAACAGAATAATCATAAAAAAATTGCTCCCACCCAACCCAAAACCTCAAAAATATTCTCAATGAGCTTGAACATCCTTTGAGAATACATCAAACAATGGCTTTTCTTGATTAAAGAGATTTGTTGTATGATTCTTTTAAAGAAGTCCTTTAAATTCAGTCATTTGATAAAATGTTTGATGGAGTTTTGCACTCAATTTATAGAACAGCAGTAAATCTGTAAGTTTAGTAAAGAACATTCTACAATTTTTTAAAAAAAGATCTATTCCACAGAACCCAAATCCTGCCCCCAGAAAACATCCTCATGCTATCTTTTTTACTTTTTCTAAACTGATACTACAAAGGGAATTTTACATGCTAACGAGAGGGTCAGATGAAATCTCTTTGGCAGTGGAATCTATCCTTTTCAAGGGCCAGATTCTTTCTCTGTAACTACTGCTTATAACTGACAATAGCTTATTGTTCAACTTCTTGTTGAGTGATGGTGATGTGCCTGAGAAAGGCATTTGTGGAGGGAGGGAGGGAGGGACCCAGGGAAGGAGGTGTGTTCTTTTTTGTTTCTTTCGTTTTTTAAAGTGAAATAGCTTTGAAAAACTCTAAGTGCAGACAGTGTTGTTAAAAGGAGCAGTTCCAACTCTCATGATGACTTTTTCCCTCAAAGAACAGTGTGCAAGCAATCATTAATCAGTGCTTTCCACGGGTCATTCTATGTCACAGAGAAATGTTAGTGCCTTGAACATCCTTCAGGAGCTGGGGAGAAAAACAACCTAGAAAAAAGCAGTGAACAGAATCACACTTTATAAATTTCAATTAGTAAAAATATTTTTTTGGAAAGAGACCCTCTCATATCACACACAGTTCATTCAATTAAGTTTTCCAGATTCTTTCTGAAATCGTGGATAATTTCTCTCATTTGGAATCATGAAATGACAGATGCTTCATAAATTATCTAAATGTGTGTATGTTTATTTCACAGTGCATATGGTAATAACTATGTTTTGTTGCATATATTCATGAACATGAATTAAATTAACTTGGGAAAAACATCTTGCTTGCAGCCAATTCTTGCCTTTAAAAGGTAAGGGATGTTATAAAAGGTAAAATTCAAATGTAACGATTGAATTGCTTATATTATTTTTGTTTTAGACAGCCAGTTTTGATAAAACTTGGACTGCAAGGAGATCAAACCAGTTAATCCTAAAGGAAATCAATCCTGAATATTCATTGGAAGGACTGATGTTGAAGCTGAAGCTTCAGTCCTTTGGCCACCTGGTGGGAAGAGCCGACTCAGTGGAAAAGACCCTGATGCCAGGAAAGATTGAAGGCAGGAGGAGAAGGGGACAACAGAGGATGAGACAGTTGGATGCCATCACTGACTCAAGGGACATGAGTTTGAGCAAGCTCCGGGAGATGGTGGAGGACAGGGAAACCTGGTTTGCTGCAGTCCAGGGGGTCACAAAAGAGTTGGACATGACTGAGCAACTGAACAACAACAAGCCAGTTTTGATAAAAACTAATTTTAAGTTTTTTTAATCCCCCAATTTAAAATTTTTATCTATGGCTTAGAATCCACAAATAATATTTTTTATTTTTGTTTAGTCATTAAAATCTAATGTTCTAAAACAGGCGTCTGGAGACCTGTTTCTAGCTCTGTCACACCATAGTCATAAGACCTTCATTATGATTTTAGCAATCCAAGGTATCGGTTCTTCACGCACAAAGACTAAAGCTTCTTCCAAACACTAAAATTGCACAATTCTGAAAAACTGCTCCTTTCCCCACATCCCCCTGCACCAAGATGTTTAAGCACAAATTGCCGTAACTTGGCTGAGAAGGTGATGGCACCCCACTCCAGTACTCTTGCCTGGAGAATCCCATGGACAGAGGAGCCTGGTAGGCTGCAGTCCATGGGGTCACTAAGAGTCGGACATGACGGAACGACTTCACTTTCACTTTTCACTTTCATACATTGGAGAAGGAAATGGCAACCCACTCCAGTGTTCTTGCCTGGAGAATCCCAGGGACAGAGGAGCCTGTTGGGCTGTGCCGTCTCTGGGGTCGCACAGAGTCGGACACGACTGAAGCGACTTAGCACCAGCAGCAGCAGCAGCCGTAACCTGAGCAATGTTACATTACCTGTCAAGAGGAAAATTGCAGATGTGATCAAAGTTAAAAATCTTGAAATGAGATTATCCTAGGTTATCCAGGTGGGCCTAACATAATCACAAAGTTCCTTTAAAAAGGGATACAGGAGGAGTCAGAGTCAAAGAGTAGGCTTTGTGATGATGAAGGCAAAGATCTGATTTTGCAGCCCCAAGCTAAGGAATGCCAGCCCCTTCCAGAACCTAGAAGAGGCAAGGAATGGATATTTCCCTTGAGCCTCAAGAAGGAACCAGTCCTGCCAACACCTTGGCTTAGCTCAGTGAGACTGATTTCAGACATCTGGCCTCCAGAACTGTAGGAGACTACATTTGCATTGTTTTAAGCTGCTAAGTTAGTGGTAATTTGTCACAGCAGCTGTAGGAAATGAATGCTCAATATTAGGAAGAAGGACTTCTCATTGGTGATGTGAGGAACTCTGTAGACCCTCTCCTCAGTGAAAAAAATCATACCTAATGAAAATTATACAAACAACAATCATCTAAAGCCTCTGAAAACTGTCCTAAGGATATATAGAAAATGGAGAAGCAGTTATTTAAGAAAATCTACTAAATCTCATGAAGAATATCAGGCCTTCGGTGTTCAAGTTACAACTTCCTACCTTTCCCCCAGTTCAGTGCAATGGAGGATCTATTCTGGGTGGGTGTGGCTGAGAAGCATGTTGTTTTTCTTTCTTCAGCCTGGTCTAATCAGGGAAAATCAGGCAAGAGTATTTTAAAAAGGCATTCCAATTGGAAAGAAAGAAGTAAAACTATCTCTATTTGCAAATAACATGATCCTGTATACAGAAAATACTACGGAATCTACTAAAGACCTGTTAGAACTACTAAATGAGTTCAGTGAAGTGGCAGGGTACATGGCCAATATATGTAAATCAATTGTATTTCTATCCAATAGTACTTAACAGTTGTAATTCTATCCATCAGCAATATATAATCCAAAATCAAAATTAAGAAAACAGTTCTATTTACAGTGGTATCAAAAAGAATAAAATACTTATGAATAAATTTAGCAAAAGAAATGCAAAATGTGTACTCAGAAAACTAAAAAAAAGAAAGAAAACTAAACATTGCTGAAAGAAAGATCTAAATAAATGAAAGAGGAAGACATTTTATGCTCATGGGTTGAAAGATTCAATATTGTTAAGATGACAGTACTCCCCAAATTCATCTACAGATTCAATGCAATCTTATGAAAATCCCATCTACCTTTCTTTTTTTTTTTTTTGCAGAGATTGGGAAGTTGATCTTAAAATTTACATTAAATACAGCGTGTATTCATACAAAGAATATATAAAGAACTCTCGCAACTCAACAATGAAAAGACAAGTAATCCAGTTTTACAATGGGCAAAGTATTTGAACAGACATTTCTCTTTTAAACCTCTTTTTTGTTGGTTTTTGGTTGTGCTGTGTGTCATGAGGAATCTTAGTTCCCTGACCAGTGATCAATTCCATGCTCTCTGCACTGGATGTGCAGAGCGTTAATCACTGGACCATCAGGGAAATCCCTGAACAGACATTTATCCAAAGACAATTTACAAATAGCCATTGAGCGTATGAAAAGATGCTCAACATCATTAGTCATCAGAGAAAGAAAAATCAAATCCATGATGAGATACCATTTCACACACTAGGATGGCTTTAATAAAAAGAGACAACAATAAGTGTTGGAAAGTATGTGGACAAATTGTAAGCCACATGCATTTTTTGCAAGAATGTAAAATGGTGCTCCTACTTTGGAAAAAGGCAGTTTCTGAAAGTGTTAAATATAGAGTTACCTTATGACTCATCAATGCCATTCCTAGATATATACCCAAGAGATATAAAAACATATATCCACATGAAACTTGTACATATATATCTATAGAAACGTTGTTCATACTAACCAAAACATGGAAACAATCCAAACGTCCATCAACTGATGAATGAATCAACAAAATGTAGTACATCCGTTCAATGGAATATTATTGAGCAATACAAAGAAATTAAGGACTGATACATGCTATGATATAGATGAACCTTGAAAACATTATGCTTAGTGGAACAAGCCAGCCACAAAGACCACAGATTATAAGCTTCCTTTATATGAAATAACCAGGATATGACTATCTATAGGAATAGAAGATAGGTTAGTGGTTGATCCAAGCTGGGGGACAAGGGAAGGGAATGAGAAGTAACCTCTGATGGGTATAGGGCTTCTTTTGGGGGTGACTGAATGTTTTCTTAATTTGAAGTGTATTTTAGTTTTCTGTTCATTTACTCATACTGCAAACATTTATGGGATACCAGGAAGTGCTCAGTACTGAAAAGTTAAACAAAAAATACTTTCTGTACCGACTACTAAGCCTGACATATGCTATGTGCTCAAAAATAAGTTTTGAATGGATTAATAGATGCATAGAATAGGTCTGGTAAGTAGAAGTGTTCTGTTTGTATTTATTTTTATAAAACTCTATTAAAGTATCAGAAATGGAATTTTACCAAGAATAGGTAACATTTATATCCTAATTTCCTTTCTTTTACAAGTTAGGTATTATAAACTAGTAGGCTGACTGCAAAAACATATAGCAATAACAAAATTATTGGCCTATGTTGTAAGCTAGGTACAACGAAAATGTTCTGGGGCTTATTGTCAGGAAAAAATGGGTTCAAATAATTGCCTCTGGCACTTACTACCAATGTGACCTAACACAAATTATTTAACTCTTAGTTATCTCATCAATTAAAGGGGAATAATAATAATAATATAGACCCTACCTGGTAAGGTTATTATTATAGGCATATTTCAGAGATACTGTGCATTTGGTTCCAGACCACCACAATAAAGGGAATATCACAATAGAGTGACTCATAAGATGTTTGGTTTCCTAGTGCATATAAAAGTTCCATTTACCCTGAACTGTAACCTAGTAAGTGTTCAATAAGCTTGAAAAAAGTATACACACCTTAACTTTAAAAATATTTTACTGTTAAAAAAAATGCTAACTATCATCTGAGCCTTCAGCAAATTATAATCTTTTCAATGGTGGAGGATCTTGCCAGGATTTTAATGGCTGCTGACTTATCAGAATGGTGGTTACAGAAGGCTGCTGTGATTGGTAATTTCCTCATGTAAGACAACAGTGAAGTTTGCTGCAGCAATTGATTCTTCATTCCCAGAACCATTTCTCTGCACTAGGCAATGATGTTTGATAGCATTTTGTTCACAGTAAGGCTTCTTTCAAAACTAAAATCAATCCTGTCAAGCAGCCTTAGCAACTAGGTTTACTTAATATTCTAAATCCTTTGTTGCCATTTCAACAATCTTCACACCATCTTCACCAGGAATAGATTCTATGGCAAAAAATACTTTCTTTGCTCATCAATTAAGAAGCAACTCCTCATTTGCTCAAGTTTTATCATAAAATTGCAGTAATTCAGTCACATCTTCAGGCTCTGCTTCTAATTCTAGTTATCTTGCTGTTTCTATCACACTTGTAGTTACTTCCTCTACTGAAATCTTGAAACCAGCAGTCATTCATGAAGTTTAGAAACAACTTCTTTGAAACTCCTACTAATATTGGCATTTTTACTTCTTTCCATGAATCACAAATGTTCTTAATGGCATCTAGAATCTTGAATGCTTTATAGAAGGTTTTCAATTTACTTTGTCCAGATCCATCAGAGGACTCACTATCTATGGCAGCTATAGATTTATGAAATGCATTTTGTAAATCATAAGACTTGAAAGTAAAAACTACTCCTTAATCCATGGGCAGCAAAATGGGTATTATGTTAGCAGGCAGGAAAATGACATGAATGACATCACACATCACACATCTTTGTCAGATCTCCTGGGTGATCACATGTGCTGTCATTTGAGTGGTGATATTTTGAAAGGAATCTTTTTCTCCAGGTGGTAGGTCTCAACAGTGAGCTTAAAATATTCAGTATGTTGTGAACAGATGTGCCATAATCCAAGCTTTGTTGTTCCACTGATAGAGCACTGGAAAAGTAGAGGTCTCATAATTCTGAAGGGCCTTCAGATTTTCAAAAGAGTGAACATTACTGAAGTTCAATCCCTGGGTCAGGAAGATTCCCTGGAGAAGGGAATGGCTACCCACTCCAGTATTCTTGCCTGGAGAATTCAATGGACAGGGGAGGCTGGTGGGCTATAATCCATAGCATCACACAGAGTCTGCAAAGAATATAATCATCTGATTTTGGTATTGACCATCTGGTGACGTCCATGTGTAGAGTCTTCTCTTGTGTTGCTGGAAGAGGGTGTTTGCTATGACCAGTGGGTGCCCTTGGCAAAACTCTGTTAGCCTTTGCCTTGCTTCATTTTGTTACTCCAGGTTCTTCTTTACTTCCTACTTTTGCATTCCAGTCCCCTATGATGAAAAGGACATCGTTTTTGGGTGTTAGTTCTAGAAGGTCTTAGGTTTTCATAGAACCATTCAACTTTAGCTTCTTCAGCATTACTGGTCGAGGCATAGACTTGGATTACTGTGTTATTGAATGGCTTGCCTTGGAAATGAACAGAGATCATTCTGTCCTTTTTGAGATTGCACCCAAATACTGCATTTCAGACTCTTTTGTTGACTATGAGGGCTACTCCATTTCTTCTAAGGGATTCTTGCCCACAGTAGTAGATATAATGGTCATCTGAATTAAATTTGCCCATTTTAGTTCATTGACTCCTAAAATGTCAGCGTTCACTCTTGCCACCTCCTGTTTGACCACTTCCAATTTACCTTGATGCATGGACCTAATGTTCCAGGTTCCTATGCAATATTGTTCTTTAGAGCACTGGACTTTACTTCCATCACCAGTCACATCCACAACTGGGCATTGTTTTTGCTTTGGCTCCGCCTCTTCATTCTTTCTGGAGTTATTTCTCCACTCTTCTCCAGTAGCATATTGGGCACCTACCGACCTGGGGAGTTCAACTATTTAGTGTCACTACTATTCATAATACCTCCTTGTTACAGGCTGAAAATCTGTGTCCTCCTCAAATCCTTACATTGAAGCCCTCATCCCCACCATGATGGTGTTGAAGGTGGTGCCTTTGAGAGGTAATTAGGGTTAGATCAGGTCTTGGAGCCCCCATCATGGAATTAGTGTACCCGGAAGGGGATAAGGAGACCAAGGGTCTCTTACTCCACCATGTGAGGTAACAGGGAGAACACAGTTTTCTTTAATCAGGAGCAGGGCCCTAACCAACAGCCGATCATGCTGGCACCCTGATCCTGGACTTGCAAGCCTCCAGAACAGTAAGAAAATGTTTTGTTGTTTCAGCCACCCAAGCCATAACATTCTGTTATCACAGTCTAAATGGACTAAGACAACTCATCTCTCTTTGGCTATCTCTGCTGACAGGTGCCAGGGAATTCATATTGGCTCTTTTTTCCAAATATAACTTTTTTCTTTCAAAAATACGTAAACAACAAACCTATCTTTTGATCTCCTTTCCTCTCCTCACTTTGGAAAAGAAAAGCATTGAGAAACTGTCTCTCAGGAATTTCTATTTTGAGACAGAGCTCCCCTAGCTGGTGTTAATGGATTAATTTCATTCTGGTGCCTTATCTGGATTAATTTCAATCTGAGCTCAATTACAGTCAGTTACAATATACTGCCTGCAAATCAACCTCTCTGGATTTTATTTTCAAGTATACTATTTGGTCCTGTCGTGTTTATCACATATTTTCAATATTGGAGGCCAGTAGACATTCAGTGATTCAGCAAATATGCCAAGCACTTTTTAAGGGACTGGAAATATCACACAAAATGAGAGCCTTGAAGAATATTCTCTCAAGAATAAGTTTCTCAAGGATCTCATATTCTAAGATAAGTGGAAAGGACAGAAAATAAACAAGAATATAGACATATAAAAATAGCAGTTTTAGATTGTGATAAGAGTTAAACAGTAAATGAGTCACAGTGAAACAAGCAAAGGAAGAGTTTTTAAAGCAGATGACATAAGCAAGACATACAAAGAACTGGAGGAACCAGGCAGGGCCAAGACTCTGAAAGCTTGGTGTGCTGGAAAAATAGGAGCATGATAAATAAGCAAAGGAAAGAATGGCATGAAATGAAAAACATAAGCAAAGGCCTGATTGTAGAGGGCCTTATAGAACATGGGCTAAACAGGGAAGAGATAGGACCTGATTTACATATTTATTTATTTAATACCTAGGAAAATGTTTCTGAAGCCTCTGTAGCAACTTTCCTTTCAATCCATTGGCCAGAATTATATCACATGCACTTTTTGAAGTTGAAGTATAGTTGAACGTGTTGACAATTTCCCTCGTAGCTCAGTTGGTAAAGAATCCACCTGCAATGCAGGAGACCTGGGTTCGATCCCTGGGTGGCAAAGATCCCCTGAAGAAGAAACGGTAATCCACTCCAGTATTCCTGCCTGGAGAACTCCGTGGACAGAGGAGCCTAGTGGCTCCTCTGGAGTCACAAACAGTTGGACAACAACTAAGTGACTAACTTTCATTTTGATTGTGTTAGTCTCTGTTATACAGCAAATATCTGAATATATATGTGTATATATATATATATATATATATATATATGTGAAGTGAAGTCACTCAGTCGTGTCCGACTCTTTGCAACCCCGTGGACTGTAGCCCACCAGGCTCCTCCATCCATGGGATCCTCCAGGCAAGAATACTGGGGTGGGGTGCCATTTCCTTCTCCAGGGGATCTTCCCAACCCAGGGATTGAACCTGGGTCTCCTGCATTGCAGGCAGATGCTTTAACCTCTGAGCCACCAGGGAATCTGATATATACGTATATACATATATATGGGCTTCTTTTCCATTTTGTTGCTGCTGTTCAATCACTAAGTCATTTCCAACTCTACGACCCCATGAATAGCAGCACGCCAGGCTTCGCTGTCCTTTACTATCTCCCAGAGCTTGTTCAAACTCATGTCCATTGAGTCAGTGATGTTATCTAGCCATCTTATCTTCTGTTGCCCTCGTCTCCTCCTGCCCTCAATCTTTCCCAGCATTAGGGTCTTTTCCAGTAAGCAGGTTCCTCCCATTAGGTGGTCAAAGCATTAGAGTTTCAGCTTCAGCATCAGTCCTTCCAATGAATATTCAAGACTGATTTCCTTTAGGATTGACTGGTTTGATCTCCTTTCTGTCCAAGGGACTCTCAAGAGTCTTCTCCAACACCACAGTTCAAAAAGCATCAATTCTTCAGTGCTCAGCCTTCTTTATGGTCCAACTCTCACATCCGTACATGACTACTGGAAAAACTAAAGCTTTGACCAGACAGACCTTTGTTGGCAAAGTGATGTCTCTGCTTTTAATACGTTGTTCAGGCTTGTCATAGTTTTTCTTCCAAGGAGCAAGCGTCTTTAAATTTTGTGGCTTCAGTCACCATCCACAGTGATTTGGAGCCCAAGAAAATAAAACCTGTCACTGTTTCCATTTTTTCCCCATTCTGTAAATTTGTTTTCTATGTCTGCGAGTTTGTTTCTGTTTTGTAAATAAGTTCATTTGTATTATTTTTTAGATGCTGCATAAGTGATATTGTACGATATTTGTCTTTCTCTGTTTGAGTTACTTCACTTAGTATAATTTCCAGGTCCATCTATGTTGCTGCAAATGGCAATATTTAATTTTTATGGCTGAATAATATTTCATTATATATGAAGATCTTCAGCTGTTACATATGAACATCTTTAACTGTTAATGGACACTTAGGCAACCCACTCCAGTGTTCTTGCCTGGAGAATCCCAGGGATCGGGGAGCCTGGTGGGCTGCTGTCTATGGGGTTGCACAGAGTTGGACACGACTGAAGTGACTTAGCAGCAGCAGCAGCAGGTTGCTTTAGTGTCTTGATTATTGTAAATAATGCTGCTAGGAACATAGAGGTGCATGTACCTTTTTGAATTAGAGTTTTCTTTCTTCTGAAAGAAAACTTTGAAACTTTCTTTTGAAAGAAAAAAGTTACATTTGGAAAACAGAGCTAGTATGAATTCCCTGGCACCTGTCAGCAGAGCTAGCCAAAGAGAGATGAGTTGTCTTGGTCCATTTAGACTGTGATAACAGAATGTTATGGCTTGGGTGGCTGAAACAACAAAACATTTTCTTACTGTTCTGGAGACTTGCAAGTCCAGGATCAGGGTGCCAGCATGATCAGCTCTTGGTTAGGGCCCTACTCCTGATTCAAGACAACTTCCTTCTCCCTGTTGCCTGAATGTATGCTCAGGAGTGAGTCTAGGCTGCATCATATGGTAGCCTGATAATAAGCTTCACCTGGATGTCTAATCATCCCTGGGTATAGTCCACCTGGAAACCACATAAATTCGAGGTTTGTAATGGCAAGGAAGAAGGGAGGAATGACTGTTGGATAGAATTTTGATGGAAAGTACCACACAAAACCTATGCTATGCAAGTCAAGATGACAAGTAGTCAGTTGGTTACACACATCTGGATTTCAGGGAAGGGTGTCAGATGGTTGGCAGATGAAGTCTTCTACAAATGGCTGATATTTAATGTTATGGATTAGATGAGATCACTTGGGGAAAGTGTTTATGTATTTAGAAGACAGTCCAGTATTATGTTCTGGAATATCCCAATATTTAGGTAAAAGAGAAGAAACAAAGGACAGGCCAGACCTAGTAGGATGGTATTTGTCTTAAAAGCCAAAAGAGAAAAGTTTTCCAAAAAGGGGTTGGGCAGTCGGATCAGATGTTGCCGAGAGGAGAATACATTGAGAACAGAAGAAGCATATACAGGATCTAGTAATGAGATTGTTGGTGCCCCAACAAGAACTGACTCAGTGACTGCTTAAGCAGAAGCTTGATAGAGTAACCAAAGAATGAATGAATGCTGGGGAAGTATTTTGAGAAAAGTTGCTGTGAAAAGCACAGAAAAAATACAATGGAGGGAATCAACAAGGGAGGGTTTGGGTTATTATAATTTTGGAGATTACAGAATTTGTTTGTATACTGCCTGGAATTATCTGGTGCAGAGAAAGACATTGATGGTATAGAGTAGAACAAAATATAAGAGCAAAATCCTTGGAAAGATGAGAATGGCGGGATCAGAGTATGAGTGGAAGGATCAAACTCTGATAGGAAAAGATACTTTATTAAAAAAAAAAGAATACAGAAAGAATTTGGGCACAGAGACTGAAAGGTGTGTACATTTAATAAGATGCAGACATTCCTATAACATGGCTTAGATTTTTTTCAGTTAAGCATGAGTCTAAGTCATCAGATAAGAATGAGCTGGGAGACAGTGTGGGAGGTTTGAGGAGAGAGGAAATATGAAATAGTCATTTCAAAGACTCCAAAGGGAACTTTATTAGGGAAAGGTAGCCGAGGCCCTTTGGCAGTAATGTGGGCATATTTGAGGTTTGGAATCACAAATTTAAAGTGCAAACAACAGACAACTGTGATATAATCTCTAGTAGGTAGAGACATAGAGAAGATGGCTAGTAGACTCTTGTATGATTGGGGTCTAGCCAGGCAAGTACAGGAAGAGTGGGGCCTATACTTGAATTTAGCAAGTTTTCAAGAAAATTATTTTGATAATAGGTTCTGAATTGTAAGCTGGATATACAGAGAAGCCACGACAGTAGTGAAAGCTGTGAAAAAGCGGCAGCATCAGTGGACTGGAAGCTTTGATAAAATTAAGGAAAAAATTGCAATAGAGGCTCTAGAGTAAGGAAGCAGAAGGGCTAGGGGCTGTGACCGTTAAAACAAGTTCCCACTTTCAAGAGTTAGATTGCTCAGACATTATTACTTTGCATTTACTACAACTCTTTCAAAAAGACCAAAGTACCTGCCGAGCCTGGCTTTTGCTAGTAAAGGGTACAATTATGTGTGGCTGAGAAGCAGCCGTGTGATTAGGGAGCTGTAGTGTGCTAATTCAGCAATGACACAGTAAAATGGACCACCTAGCATGAGATCTGAACAACAGGATTCCCATCGTAGTATAATTCAAAGAGCTTGGGCTTGAAGTCAGAGCAACTGATTCAGATCCTGATGGTGGCATGTATCTAGTAGCGTATTTCTAACCACTGTGAATGCTGAACGATCCTTTTAAACTGGGGTATGGTTGCCAGGGGTTATTATGCACTTGAAGAAAGATAATGCATGTAAAGTGCCTAGAAATAATAGGTTCTCAGTAAATATTAACTACTGGAAAATAAAGAGCCTTTTTCCCACTGCTGCGTGGTAGTCTGGGATCCATTTAGGAAGCTTGTGCTCTGAGAGTAGGCAGTGAAGGGATGTGTCAATCAGAAGGAAGGGAAAGGATGCTCCTTATTGGGTTATGAGTTAGAATGAAATCTGGCTTGGTTATGTTGGGATTTTATATAATACTATAATACTTTTGATGACAGGAATGAAGGTCCAATTCTTGGCTAGTCATATTTAGAGATCAAAAAGGAAATCAAGGTACGTGGATTAATGTTTTTCTTTTTTCGGTTCAACTCAGTTCTGTTGCTCAGTCATGTCCGACTCTTTGCGACCCCATGGACTGCAGCACACCAGGACTCCCTGTCCATCACCAACTCCTGGAAATTACTGAAACTCATGTCCTTTGAGTCAGTGATGCCATCCAACCATCTCATCCTCTGTCGTCCCCTTTTCCTCCAGCCTTCAATCGTTCCCAGCATCAGGGTCTTTTCAAATGAGTTAGCTCTTCCTATCAGGTGGCCAAAGTATTGGAGTTTCAGCTTTGGCATCAGTCCTTCCAATGAACACTCAGGACTGATCTCCTTTAAGATGGACTGGTTGGATCTCCTTGCAGTCCAAGAGACTCTCAAGAGTCTTCTCCAACACCACAGTTCAAAAGCATCAATTCTTCGGCGCTCAACTTTCTTCATAGTTCAACTCTCACATGCATACATGACTACTGGAAAAACCATAGCCTTGACCTTTGTTGACCAAGTAATGTCTCTGCTTTTTAACATGCTGTCTAGGTTGGTCATAAATTTTCTTCCAAGGAGTAAGTGTCTTTTAATTTCATGGCTGCAGTCACCATCTGCAGTGATTTTGGAGCCCCCAAAATAAAGTCTACCACTGTTTCCACTGTTTCCCCATCTATTTCCCATGAAGTGATGAGACTGGATGCCATGATCTTAGTTTTCTGAATGTTGAGCTTTAAAGCCAACTTTTTCACTCTCCTCTTTCACTTTCGTCAAGAGGCTCTTTAGTTCTTCTTCACTTTCTGCTATAAGGGTGGTGTCATCTGCATATCTGAGGTTATTGATATTTCTCCCAGAAATCTTGATTCCAGCTTGTGCTTCTTCCAGCTCAGTGTTTCTCATGATGTATTCTGCATATAAGTTAAATAAGCAGAGTGACAATATACAGCCTTGATGTACTCCTTTTCCTATTTGGAACCAGTCTATTTTTCCATGTCCAGTTCTAATTGGAACTGGACAATTTTTTTTTTTTTTTAGTAAATGATAAATCCAAAACTAGGAGACATGATTGTGGTATTCTAGATGGTGCATGGTGGCAGATTTATCTTAGCCTAGCAGGAACATGCCAGTTATTCCCAGAGAGTCTATAGCAATTACAGGTCAGTATTTGTAAAATGGGTCACAAAACCATCCTAGCCTCTACCTCCCTCTTAGTTTCCTCTGATTTCACAGCCCTTTCCTGATGCTCTGAATTCTATCTTCCCTAGTTCATCTTGTTTTATAGCATCTAAATACTTTGGCCACCTGATGTGAAAACCTGACTCATTTGAAAAGAGCCTGATGATGGAAAGATTGAGGGTAGGAGGAGAAGGGGATGACAGAGGATGAGATGGTTGGATGGCATCACCGGCTCAATGGACATTAATTTGGGTAAACTCCGGGAGTTGGTGATGGACAGGGAGGCTTGGCCTGCTGCGGTTCTTGGGGTCGCAAAGAGTCAGACACGACTGAGTGACTGAGGTGAACTGAACTGAATCTCCCTTTTAATGGTCTTTTGCTTTTCTGTTAACAGACCACCAGTACTCAACTTGGCCCAGGATCTTTCTTTTTTTTTTTTTAACTTGAGATTTTCTCAGAACTCTTTAGAGGGGCCTCCCAGGTAGCTCAAGCGGGAAAGAATCCGCCTGCAATGCAGGAGACTCTGGTTCGATCCCTGGGTTGGGAAGACTCCCTGGAGGAGGAAGTGGCAGCCTACTCCAGTATTCCTGCCTGGAAAGTCCCACAGACAGGAGAGCCTGGTGGGCTATAGTCCAAGGGGTCGCAAAAAGTCAGGCACAACTTAGCAACTGAGCACAGTACCTTATGGGGCAGCTGAGTTGGGACTGATAGTGTCTGCTACCCACTGTGTCAACCCAAATTCCTGGTTTTTCAATACTCTCTGGCTTTAACTATTACAGGAGGAAAAAGTAGACTAGAAATATGCAGCGAGGACATGTCAACCATACATCAGAGAGAGAGACAGAAATCACTACTAACTGAACAGATGGCCAAAGCAAAATTCCAATTGTAGTGAGTTGAAAAAATTTTCGAATGTGATGTGCCAGTGGCCTTAGAAAATCCCTATAAAGTAGGTGGGATCTACTGGGTCTTGGAAAGTTTACATGCAATCTAGCTTTTCTCTAGAAACTTTGCTTTCAGATTGTGTTTACCTTTTGGTCTTTAAACTTCATAATTCATTAATATAAAAACTTCATACCATGTATATATCACATGAGAGAGGTGGCTGATGCATACATATGCGTATATGTATGCTCAGTTGTGACTGACTCTTTGTGGCCCCATGGACTGTAGCACACCAGGCTCCTCTGTCCATGGGATTCTCCAGGCAAGAATACTGGAGTGGGTTGCCATGCCCTTCTCTAGGGGATCTTCCTGACCCAGGGATCAAACCTAGGTCTCCTGTGTCTTCTCAATTGTAGGTGAATTCTTTACCGCTTGAGCCACTGGGGACCCTTTAAAATGGTAGAATAGGGCTTCGATGCCTTTCTGTTGAATAGATTGGCCATTCCATAATGTGATGTTCCAAAAAAACAATAATTTCTTGTAGAATTTTTTACAATCCAACACACCCCATTTTTGGAACAAGTTACTTTATTAGTAAAAAAAAAAAAAAAAAGTTTGGTTAAATCTATGACACGGGTTGTGTCTGTCTTGGTAACTCTTTTATCCCTAGCATGTTGCCTCATTTCCAGCACTAACCAGTTGAATAAATATTTCAACCTTTCAGTTTTATCATCCACTGAGTTCCCAGCATTATCTACCCAAAAAATCATTTATCATAATTTTTAAATGAATTTATTTCATTTAAAATCTTGAAACTGGGTTGACCATCTCCAGTTGACCAAAATGGTTCCTCTTGAGTAAGAGTCTGTGAAAACAGTCAATTTCATTGCAACTGACAGAAAAAATTTTGAAAATTGATAAAAGTAGAGCTTTTAGTACAAATTTGAGGACTTTTTCTTTTTTTACCTTTTCTTTCCTTTCCTTTTTTTTTTTTTTTTTGCCTATTCTGTTACTATTGTTGAGTCTCTAAGTCATGTCTGATTCTATAGAACCTGGCTGATTCCAGTAGCCCGCCAGGTTCCTCCATCCATATAATTTCACAGCAACAATACTGGAGTGTGTTGCCATTTCCTTCTCCAGGGGATCTTCTTGACCCAGGCAGTGAACCTGAGCCTTCCTCATTGCAAGTAGATTCTTTACCACTGAGCCACCAGTGAAGCCCATTACTATCATCACTAGCAAAGGATTGTTTAGTCATTCAAGATAGAAAATGTAGTTTTTAAAATATAGAGCTACTTTCACTATAAAAGTAACGTGTTTATGTTAGAGAAAATTTGGAGAATACTGATAAGCCAAAAGGAATGATCACCTAAAAGTCCACTTCTGTGAGATACTTCTGTTCATGTTTTCACGCGTCTTTCCTGTTTTTACTCTATTCGTGTGCTTAGTCTCTCAGTCGTGTCCAACTCTTTGTGACCCCATGAACTGCAGCCTGCTAGGCTCCTCTATCCATGGGGATTCTCCAGGCAAGAATACTGGAGTGAGTTGCCATGACCCCCCCTCCAGGGGATCTTCCCAACTCAGGGACTGAACCCAGGTCTCCCATATTGCAGGCTGATTCTTTACCATCTGAGCCACCAGGGAAGCCCTTTTTACTCTATACATGTATGTTTATTTCCATAATCCTGGGATCATACTGTGTATCTGTTAAACATTTTTTTTCACTTCACAATGGATTGCATTATATTTTGCTCAAAAATAGCCTTTTAATTCATGTCATTTTCATTATCTTAGAAGTTTCATTAACACATTTATGAATACTGTTCTTTCCTATCAGCAGTGATGACAAATATGACCATTTTCTAAAGTGTCAGGTGTTAATAGCATAGCAAGGCAATGAGGTAAGCCAGTTAACTGCCCAGTGGAAAAAATCCAGCAGCCATTACCCATTTAGTGTGGTGAGTCTGGACTCTGGAAATGCCAGTGCTGCCTGCTCTAGCTGACTGTTGAAAATACCTTCCCCCAGTTTTTCTCCTGTTTTACTCAGACCTAGCAGCAGTCTGGCACACACAGTCATAGTAACAGCTCAAGCAGCCAAATTTCCTTAGCTCCACATCAATGAAAGGACAGAATGGCTGGCCTGATGTGCCTGCTTGGGGAAGCAATGTAGAACACCCAGCATGAGCAGGATATGCTCCTATCTCACCCAGAAAGGCAGTCACCTTAAAAGGAAGTCAGCTTGTGAGTTTATGGCTCTCATGCCCTGGCAAGGCTCTAACAAGTTTTATAGGTTTTATGGGATCTTATCTGCTTGATAACCCAGTTTAATCATACAGAAAAGTTATTTTTAAATATTCTACCTTATATGAATTAGCCTGTAAACAAAGGACTTTTCACAATTATTTTCCTAAGCAAATTCTTTCCACATTACACATTAGGATAACGAGTGCAATGGTCACTGTAATGATATGCATGCATGCCATGGGAATTACTCTTTGTCCTCTAATAACGTGCACTGCATCCACTGACTTATCATTTCATATAACAAATATGTACCAGGCACTGTGCTGAGGGCTGGGGAAATCTTAGAAGGAACTCAGCAGCCTGTCTCAAGGACCTCATGTACTAGAACTGTGCTGTCCAGTAACGTAGGCATTATCCACATGTGGGTATTTAAATTAAAAATTTTAATTAACCAAAATTAAATCAAATTGAAACCTCGGTTCCTCAGTCATACTAACCATACTTCAAGTATGGAATGGCAGCATGTAGTTGGCAGTTACCACACTGACAGCATAGATATAGAAATTTCTATTATTGTATAAAGTTCCATTGGACATAATAGTGGAGACACTAAGAGAATATCAAAGCTGTTAATAAATTATGTTTCTGAACCTATCACATTGGATCCATTTTCCAAAACATTTTGATGACTCTTCACATACTGGTTTTGTAATTAACAATTCTGTAAGGAAACTTAAAGAGAGATTTAGGAAGAGGGTGATGATGAGCATATGTTCATTGTTCAGGCAATTTATAAAATAATTCGTATGGACTACTTTCAGCTAACATTTCAAAGCACAATATATACTTTTAGGGCTTATTCACAATAGTGAATACAATTCATATTTCAAATAATCTTACTGATGAATTTGAATTTCAGGGGTTAATTTCTTATCATATATAATTAAATCATCATTGTTGTAATTGCACAATGTAGCTGAAAATGAGGTTTTTTTCTAGGAGCAGGAGTGTCCACACTGCAATTTTCTTGTTCACATGTATTTGCATATTATCTCCTATCCACCATTTGTTTGCACCGTTTGTTTTGTGACGGCAAGCTTTGTCATGCTAAATAATGTGATTTATAACTTCAATTAAATAGCACAGATCAGGTGCAACATTTTACAATCTGCCTTCATGGAAGAACCAGGGTGAGCACTGCAGTCAACCGTCAACTCCTGCTCTTTCTCCGGCTGTCTCATGCTTGACTGTCCTAACATGGATCACATGAGACTATGAGCGTCAACATTTAGCAAATGTTAGGAAAGCATATTCCCTTTCTTTTTTTGATAAATAAAAATATAAATACTAGCTCTAACATTTTCTTCCCCCAGCCCTCATCTCATGGGGCATAAAACCCTGTATTGGAGGCCAATCATTTAGATTGTGGTAGGATATTATTAATCTTGTCCTGTGATTTATGGATGATATTTTATTGGGGTCAGCCTCATCTAAAATTATGTTTATTTCTAACTTAATTTACCCCCTCAAAAATTTACAGCCGCCAAATAAAAATTTATACGATAGCAAAATATTTTTAAACACACAAAATAGCATACCTGGGATCCTGTATACTTGGGCTACAAATTTGATCATTGACTTCCTAGTGGCCAGTGTGAGTCAGGAAGTATGAACCTCAATGGGATGATCTCCATACAAATGGACAAATGTAGGCTTAGGAATGTTTAAACCATTTGTCCAAGTTTTTCTAGCTAGCCAGTGACTGACCAGAATGTGAATCCAGTTCAATTTAATCCCAAAGCTATTTCTTTTGAAATAAAGGTAGTTATAAATATTTTCTCCCATTCTCCAGGTTATCTTTTCACTTTGTTTATGGTTTCTTTTGATGTGCAAAGGCTTTTGAGTTTACTCAGGTCCCATTTGTTTATTTTCGTTTTTATTTCCATTACTCTAGGAGACAGATCAAAAATGATATTGCGGTAATTTATGTCAAAGAGTGTTCTTGTCTTCCTCTAAGAGTTTCATAGTATTAGGTCTTACATCTAGGTTTTTAATACATTTTGAGTTTATTTTTGTGTATGGTATTAAAGAATGCTTTTATTTCATTCTTTTTTAAACTCTAGTTTTTAAATGGGGCTAATACTACTTGGGCTTCCCAGGTGGCACAGTGGTAAAGAATCTGTCTGCCAACACAGGAGATGCACAAGAGACATGGGTTCGATTCCTAGGTTGGAAAGATCCTCTGGAGTAGGAAATGGCAACCCACCCAGTATTCTTGCCTAGAAAATTCCATGGACAGAGGAGCCTGGAGGGCAATGGGGTCACAAAGAGTCAAGCGTTGGACATGACGGAGCACACGCATACACAATACTATTACCATGCAAATGCTTAGATTAAATTAGATGGTATATTAGTTTCTGCGTAATTCAGAGGCATACAATCTGCTGTGCTGTGTGCTCAGTGGTGTCCGATCATTGTGACCCCATGGACTGTAGCCCACCAGGTTCCTCTGTCCATGGGATTTTTCAGACAAAAATATTGGAGTGGGCTGTCGTTTTCTCCTTTTGGGGATATTCCCAACCCAGAGGTGGAACCCACATCTCCTGTGTCTCCTGCATTGCCGGTGGATTCTTTACCCACTGAGCCATACAATCTGAAAGCTAGATCAAAAATCAAGATGTCACCAGGGTGGATTCCTTCTGAGTGTTCTGAGGGACAATCTGTTTATTCTATGCCTGTCTTGGCTTCTGGTGACAGCCGCAATCCTTGGTGTTTTTGGCTGACAGATCATCCTTTTATTCCCTGCCTGTGTCCTCACACTGGGATCTTCCTGTGTTTCTGTGTCTCTTCTCATCTTCATATATTAATATAAACCCTTATGCAGATACACTTGGAATTAATATTTATCTACTAGTCCAGTAACTAATGACACCTGGGACATCCAAATGTGGTCACATTCTGAGGTCCTGGGGTTGAAACTGAAAGTTGCTCAGTCGTGTGCGATCCCATGGACTATACAATCCACGGAATTCTCCAGGCTAGAATACTGGAGGGGGTAGCCTTTCCCTTTTCCAGGGGATCTTCCTGACCCAGGAAACAAATGGGGGTCTCCTGAACTGCAGGCAGATTCTTTACCAGCTGAGCTACCAGGATGCCCCAACTGGGGTTGGGACTTCAGCATATCGCTTCAGAGATCACAATTCAACCCATCACAGATGATGTATGTAAAATCCCTCCACGACAGCCGGCACATAGTGGGTTTTCAGGATATATGCGTTTCTTTTACTCTCCAGTAGACTGAGCGTCTGAAGAACAGCAATTTTGTCTTATGCCTCTTTATAGTCTCAGTACCTTGCATACTCACACATAGTAGATGCTTATTAATGTTTTTGGTAAATGATGAACCCCAAACTAGGTGGTGGTCTAGATGGTGCCTGATGGCAGACCTACCTCAGCCCAGCAGGTGGAGGCCAGTTATTCCCAGACAGTGTGGCAATTAGGGGTCAGTGTTTGTATAATAAATGGGTTCTGAAAACATCCTTGTCTTAATCTCCCTCTCAGCTCCCTCTGATCTCACAGGCCTCTCCTGTTGCTCTGAATTCTAATTTGCCTCTAATTTATCATTTGATTGTGCTACCTTCTTCAGTTAATCTTGGGTTACAGCATCTAAACTCCCTTTTAAATTGTCTTCTGCTTTCCTGTTGATGGACTGCCAGCACCTGACTTGGCCCTGGATCTCTTTTGTTTTAATTTGAGATTTTCTCAGAGCTCCTTAGAGGGGCAGCTAGGCTGGGACTGATGGTGTCTGCTACTCACATGTGTTAATCTGAAGGCCTGGCTTTTCAGTACTCCCTGGTTTTGACTATTACAGGAGGAAAAAGTAGACTGAACATATGCAGCAGGGAAACATAATTCAGAGAAATATCACCATAAGCAAATCCTCTCAGTTTATATACTATAATACAAACTGATGTGAGTGAAAAGTTAGAATTAAAGAGTAGTCTATATTCATTTCTACACTTTCATTATTTTTAGGTAAAAATAACCACCAAAGCCAGGTTAAACTAGTAGATAATATCTTACGATGAATAAAGATTGTCTGTAATTAGCAAAACTAACAATCCTCTGGCTATATTTATCTATAATGGATAATACTTATAGATGATTATATTGTATAGGTAAAAAACTTCTCATTATAGCTTTCATATATCACACTTACCTAAGACACTTTTTTTCTATCAGTGTAACTAATTAAACCCTTAGTTTGTGAAACTCCAAATGAAAATAACTATTGAGTTACTCATTTTCATTTAAAAGAAATGTGAACAAATACAAAATTCAGTTGGAAAAGGATACTCTATATAGGCGAAAAAAATCAACTAATTAGAATGATGGTTTTCCAACATAAGTCTGTTTACTTCTGCACCATATTGTCATCATTTGGATGAAATGATTTTTAAATTCTTGAAAAATCTCTTCTTAAGTGTGTATGGCCTCCCCTTTTCCACACAATCAAGTATCTCATAAACTAGGTTCTTATCCTAGTTTGGTAACAAATTTTCAGGGAGAAATAGACCTTAGCAAGTCACTTGGTATTTCATGGATCTCTTTTTGCTTGCCAGTGTAGTAAGGATATTGAAATATATTCTATTTTTAGGTCTCTTCCAGCTTTACAATTTTCAGATTATATGAATAGAGAAGTAGTTTTGAATTATACTATTCACCTTTTTACAGAAAGCTATTTTTAAGCTTCATGAAGCTTTGTTGTTGTTCAGTCACTCAGTCTTGTCCGACTCTTTATGATACCATGGACTACAGCACACCAGGCTCCCCTGTCCTTCACAGTCTCCCGGAGCTTGCTCAAACGAATGTCCACTGAAACGGTGATGCCATCCAACCACTTCATCCTCTGTCACCCCCTTCTCCTCCTGCCTTCAATCTTTCCCAGCATCAGGGTCTTTTCTAATTAGTTGGCTCGTGGTATCAGGTGACCAAAGTATTGGAGCTTCAGCTTCAGCATCAGCCCTTCCAATGAATATTCAGGATTGATATCCTTTAGAACTGACTGGTTTGATCTCCTTGCAGTTCAAGGGACTCTCAAGAGTCTTCTCCAACACCACAGTCCAAAAGCATCAATTCTTTGGCCCTCAGCCTTCTTTATGGTCCAACTTTCACATCCATACAGGACTACTGGAAAAACCATAGCTTTGACTAAACGGACCTTTGTTGACAAAGTAATGTCTCTGTTTTAATGTGCTATCTAGGTTTGTCATAGCTTTTCTTCCAAGGAGCAAGCGTCTTTTAATTTACGGCTGCAGTCACCGTCTGCAGTAATGTTGGAGCCCAAGAAAATAAAGTCTGTCACTGTTTCCATTTCTTCCCCATCTGTTTGCCATGAAGTGATGGGAACAGATGCTATGATCTTTTCTGAATGTTGAGTTTTAAGCCAACTTTTTCACTCTCCTCGTTCACTTTCATCAAGAGGCTCTTTAGTTCCTCTTCGATTTCTGCCATAAGGGTGGTGTCATCTACATTTCTGAGGTTATAGATATTTCTGCTGGCAAGCTTGATTCTAGCTTGTGCTTCATCTGGCCTGGCATTTTGCATGATGTACTCTGTCTGTAAGTTAAATAAGCAGGGTGACAATATACAGCCTTGACTTAGTCCTTTACCAATTTTGAAGTAGTTTGTTGTTCAGTTCTAACTGTTGCTTCTTGACCTGCATACAGGTTTCTCAGGAGGCAGGTAAGGTGGTCTGGTATTCCCACCTCTTGAAGAATTTTCCAGTTTGTTGTGATCTACACAGTCAAAGGGTTTGGAGTAGTCAATAGAGCAGAAGTAGATGTTTTCCCAGAATTCTCTTTCTTTTTCAACGATCTAACAGATGTTGGCAACTTAATCTCTCGTTCCTCTGCCTTTTCTAAATCTAGCTTGAACATTTTTTATTTGCCAAGAAATCAAGTATTTATTCAAAAATAATAGAGAATCCAATCTACAAATTGACTTCTACAAATAACAGAAAAGCATGCTGGGCATAGATCATGATAAGGTTTCTGCATCGTATTTGTATAATCACACACAGATTTCTTAACTAAATGAGGTCACTAAGGTTATGCTGTGATTTTCAATATTAAGTGAGCAAAGGGCACATTCTGTGAATTTCCAGGGTTGATTCTGCACAAGTAGTCAGTTTGCATATACAGCAAGCTATGTCTATTTAAGGACAAAAATCCATTCACCAAAGTCACCTTTACAAATTTTTAGAAATGTGTAAGTTTCAGCAATGCTTACAGTACACTAGATTGATTAGATTTTTTAAAGACACTTTGAACTTTTGCACGTAGTTTTGAACTAAGTGCAAATCTACAAAGCAATGGATGAGGCTGAGCATACCTTTTCTGTGCTGATTGAATCAGGTGTCTTAGACAAAGCTGCGAAGGGGGTCATTAGCTCCTAAAGGAGCAATTAGGTGAAAGTGCCGTAATTTGCCAAATGTATAATGTATGATGCTTCTGGAAGGTTTTCACTCTGAAAAATGGGTCAAAATAATAACAGATGTTTCTTAAAGGGACACTAACACAAGTCAATCTTTCTGTTTTTCTTTGTTCATATATCTCTAAAGCCCATTTCCTATTGGTTGTTATATTGACCAATTTAGAGATTATCATTAGATTATTAATTACATATTATATCTTGCTTCAGAAACACAAATGTTTAGTTACTGCTGATGGAAATATAACATTACAGAATTTTCTAATTTTGTGACCCGAATTCCCTGTATTATCTTTTTCTTTAAGGCAGCCTTTCCAATACAATACAAAAAGTTCTAAGGTCTTTAACTCTTTACACATGCAAAAACACTCATCGTCTAATGAGCATGGAGAACACTTCAATGTTACTAGTCATCTCATCAAGCCAGAAAGACAGCATTCCAGGCTGGAGATTCCCTTCTAGAGGGACTTAAAAGTGTGTGAGCCACAGGGAGCTCAACTCCGTGATCTGTGACAAGCTAGAGGGATGGGAGGGAGGTTCCAGAGGGAGGGGGACATATACATGCTTGTGACTGATTTGCCTTGTTCTATGGCAGAAACCAATACAACACTGTAAAGCAATTATTCTTCAATTAAAAATAAATTTAAAAATAAATCAATAAAAGAATTAAGGAGATGACACATGGTGAGAAAATTGGTAGTGAAAACTCACAGCTCATCTTAGTATATTATCTTTGAAAAGAGGAAGAAAATCATCAGAGACTAAGAAAAAAGCAGAAGATATTCTCAAGATGCCATCACAAGCAGAAGACAAAGTGCCTGGGGTGAGGGGAGCTACTGCGCCTGGAAGGGAGGGCAGGTGTGAGTGGAACCATCTGTGGGAGAGTGGGGCAACAGTTCAGCACAGGAGATACTCTCAGTCGTGCCCTTTTCCCCTCCTTTGGGAGAAAATATGAAAAGTGAAGAAAGAGGGGATAAGAAACTGCTATGTATTGAGCTGGACACCCTGTAAAATACTTTAAAGAAATTTCATCATTTGGTCATTACAAGGCCCCAGAGATATGTGCGTGCTCAGTTGCCCAGTTGTATCTGACTCTTATCGACTTCATGGACTGTAGCCCACCAGGCTCCTCTCTTTCAGGCAAGAATACTGAAGTGGGTTGCCATTTCCTTCTCAAGAGGATGTTTCCAATCGAGGGACCAAACCCTCATCTCCAGAGCCTCCTGCATTGGCAGGTGGATTTTTAACCACTGTGCTGCCTAAGAGATATGTGGTAGTCCTCATTTTACAGATGCCTTCAATGATTCATCTATTTATGTCTAGATAAGGAACTGATCCAGTTATATGCCACTCTGTTAACAAGCGACACCTACAGACTTTTAGGCCCCAAAGCCATGTTCATTGTCCTTGTTACCACACTGTCTCCCAGAGAAAAAGGCTGAGGACTCTGTGTACAGACACTGCAATGTTGTATGATATCACTTCTGGGCATGTGTGTGCTTAGTCGCTCAGTCATATCTGACTCTTTGCGACTCCATGGACCGTAGCCCACCAGGCTCCTATGTTCATGGAATCCTCCAGGCAAGAATACTGGAATGGGTTGACATTTCCTTCTCCAGGGGATCTTCCCCACCCAGAGATTGAACCTAGGTCTCCTGCACTGAAGGCAGATTGTTTAGCACAGAGCAACCAGGTAAGCCCTTATCACTTTTATATAGAATCTAAAAAATTATACAAATGAATGCATGCACAAAATAGAAACAGTCTCACAGATATAGAACACAAGCTAGTGGTTACCAAATGGGAGAGAGAAGTGGGGAGGGGCAGTTTAGGGGTAGGGAATTTAGAGACACAAACTATTATACAAAATAGATAAGTGATGAGGACGTAGCACAGGGAATTACAGCTATTACCCTGTAGTAATTTTTAGTGGAGTATAAGCTGTAAACATACTGAATCACTATGCCTGAAATGAATACACTGTTGTAGACCAACTATACTTTATTAAAAGTTTTTAAATTAAAAACAAAGAAATGCAGGATGAGATGGACATGGCTTACTTTTGTTCCAGCATTAAGAGGACATGACGTTGGAGATTTAAGGAGAATAGAGACAATTTCATCTGTGATATACCAACTAGTCTATAATGAAGCTTTCTTTAATCTAGATCTTACTGACTAGCTGTGGCTGAATAAAATTTAGGCAATCAACTCTTACTGGCTTAAATATACTTTGTCTTTATGTCTGCTTAATTGTCTGCCAGTACCATTCCTGACACTGTTTCTCTATCCCTCTTTCTGTCAGTAGTTAGAAATGCACCAGAACACTATATAAAGGAACTTTCTGTTGATATTTTTTATAAATCCACTTTAAGGCCATTGACTATCACCCCTGGTGGCTCAGACAGTAAAGAACCTGCCTGGAATGTGGGCGGCCCAGATTCAATTCCCGGGTTAGGAAGATCCCCTGAAGAAAGAAATGGCTACCCACTCCAGTATTCTTGCCTGAAGAATTCCATGGACAGAGGAGCCTGGAGGTCTACAGTACATGGGGTTGCAAAGAGTCGGACAGGACTGAGCGACTAACACTATCATCCAATTTGTCTTAGCTCAGTTCATTTTCATTGAATTTCTTTGAGAGAACACAGCTCATAAGGCACACAATGATTGGGCAAATCAAATCAATGGCAACAAATATTTATTGAACATGAATATCCTTACACAATTTGAGCAGATTCACTTGGTTATGTGAAGATGATGGAGTAAACCAGGAAGCTGATTGGTAAGTAAAGCATCACTAAGAACAGTAATGATCTGAAAGGACCTTCTGTCCTGCCAGGACCTAATTAGTTACAGGAGAGGAGCACCAGGACCAGGGAGCTAGACAAGCAGGAGAGAACTGGCAAGTACTCCAGGCAGCTACGGGCAGCATGAGATCTAGACAGGTTAGAGTTCTAACAGGCAGAAGAAGGGTGTGTGCTCTTATCCTGCATACAGATGCGTGCATGTATGCTGGGACCTCGGTGGCAAATGCCAGTAAGCAAGAAGAGGAAACAAGAACTCCAGCTCTGAAAACTAAATCAGCAAGGGCTCTGACCTCCCAGAAAGTAGCCAATAGCCTGGATATGTTTGAAAAGTGAGTGTGAAAATGATACAGAGGAACTTACTTGCAAAGTAGAAATAGATAGACATAGAGGACACATACCAGACCACCTCACCTGTCTCCTGAGAAATCTGTATGCAGACCAAGAAGCACAGTTAGAACTGGACACGGAACAACAGGCTGGTTCCAAATCAGGAAAGGAGTATGTCAAGGCTGTATATTGTCACCCTGCTTATTTAAATTATATGCAGAGTACATCACGTGAAATGCCAGGCTGGATGAAGCACAAGCTGGAATCAAGATTGCCGGGAGAAGCATCAATAACCTCAGATATCCAGATGACATCACACTTATGGCAAAAAGCAAAGAAGAACTAAAGAGCCTCTTGATGAAAGTGAAAGAGGAGAGTGAAAAAGTTGGCTTAAAACTCAGCATTCAGAAAACCAAGATCATGGCTTCTGGCCCCATCACTTCATGGCAAATAGATGGGGAAGAAATGGAAACACACTTTATTTTCTTGGGCTCCAAAATCAATGCAGATGGTGACTGCAGCCATGAAATTAAAAGACACTTGCTCCTTGGAAGAAAACTTATGATCAACCTAGACAGCATATTAAAAAGCAGAGACACTACTTTGTCAACAAAGGTCCATCTAGTTAAAGCTATGGTTTTTCCAGTGGTCATGTATGCATGTGATAGTTGGACTATAAAGAAAGCTGAACACTGAAGAATTGATGCTTGAACTGTGGTATTGGAAAAGACTCCAGTCCACCCTAAAGGAGATCAGTCCTAAATATTCATTGGAAGGACTGATGTTGAAGCTGAAACTCCAGTCCTTTGACCACCTGATGCGAAAAGCTGACTCATTGGAAATGACCCTGATGCTGGCAAAGATTGAAGGTGAGAGGAGAAGGCAACAACAGAGGATAAGATGGCTGGATGGCAACACCGACTCAATGGACATGAGTTTGAGCAGGCTCCAGGAGTTTGTGATGGGCAGGGAAGCCTGGTATGCTACAATCCATGGGGTCACAAAGAGTTGGACATGACTGAGCAACTGAACTGAACTGAGAGGACAAATGACCCTGGAGGAGGGCATAACAGCCTACTCCAATATTCTTGCCTAGAGAATTCCCATGAACAGAGGAGCCTGGTGGGCTACAGTCCATGAGGTTGCAAAGAGTCGGACACGACTGAGTGACTAACCACAGCACAGCACAGAGGACAAATGAATGGATAGCAAGAGGGGAAGAGGAAGGGTGGAATGAATTGGGAGATTGGTACTGATACATATACACTGCCACTGCTGCTGCTGAGTCGCTTCAGTCGTGTCCGACTCTGTGCCACCCCATAGACGGCAGCCTACCAGGCTCCTCCATCCATGGGATTTTCCAGGCAAAAGTACTGGAGTGGGGTGTCATTGCCTTCTCCAATATATACACTACTATTTATAAAATAGATAACTAATGAGACCCTACTGTATAGTACAGAAACTCTAAACAAAAAAGTGAGTGTGGCCCCACATCAAGTTCTAGTCCAGCATAGGTAAGTACCCACTGGAGCATGGAAGCAAGAAGAAGCAAGACTCCAGGGAGTGGGACTCCTGAATTCATGCCTCCACCATGAATTCAGTCTGTTGAATTCAGACTGTTGAAAGGCTGGAGACAATGCAACAGGGTTGAGTAAAAGCGAGGCCAGCTCAGCCGAGGGTAAGCAAGAATGTGCTGTGTGCTCAGTCATGTCCGACTCCTTGGACTGCAGCCCACCAGGCTCTTCTGTTCATGGAATTTTCCAAGCAAGAATACTGGAGTGGGTTTCCATTTCCTCCTTCAGGGGATCTTCCTGACCCAGGGATGGAAGGTGCATCTCTTGAGTCTCCTGCATTGGTAGGTGGATTCTTTACCACTAGCGCCATCTGGGGAGCCCTACGAGGGCATAAAGTGAAAAAGAAAGTGAAAGTGAAGTCGCTCAGCCTAACAGGCTCCTCGGTCATGGGATTTTCCAGGCAAGAATACTGG
The DNA here is from genome assembly GCF_016772045.2 of Ovis aries. Taxonomy (NCBI): domain Eukaryota; kingdom Metazoa; phylum Chordata; class Mammalia; order Artiodactyla; family Bovidae; genus Ovis; species Ovis aries. Next base: position 189,956,171 of record NC_056056.1, on the reverse strand, counting down.
AGTGTGTTGTCATTTCCTTCTCCAGGAGATCTTCCCGACCCAGGTAGTGAACCCGGGTCTCCTGCATTGTAGGCAGACGCTTTACCGTCTGAGTCACCAGGGAAGTCCCTATTAGGGCATAAACAATCATCCATAAGGGGCTGGTATGGCACAGGTCAAATAGCGACTATCCTCAGGTTTTGGCATCTCTTGTCCAGCACATTTGCCGGACTAACTCAAGGCCTCGTCGGCTGAGGTTGGGCTGGAAGGATTAGGAGAGGGCAAAGTTCTCCAGCTTCTCTCTGTTCTGGCTTGACGGGCATTGGTCCTCGGCCAGACCGCACCTCCGGGGGACATGCTTCCCTGGAGAACAGCGGAGGGGGGCTGAGGAATGTGGAGGAGCACAGAGGCAAATAGCTTCTGTCTGATTTCATGCTTCCTGTTAAGTGTGGGTCAGCAAGAACAACAGCCTGCAGGCAGATCCGACCAGGACAGGGACACCCACAGAGTTACTGGGATCTGGGAGTGTGAAAGCTTCCTTAGCTCCGGGGCCTACGCAGATGCAGGAGAGGTCATGCCAGGTCAGTGACCATGGCACCTGGTGCTGAGATCACCTTTCAAGGTGACCCTTCAAAGCCTGGGGTCATGAAACCGAATTAGGGTGCGACACTGGTGATGCCAGCTCATCAGCCAGGTAGTGGCCCCTGAAGAACGTGCTAAGCAAGATTTTCCTGTATTCCTCATTCCAGCCCTTTCTTGGGGCTTGCTGAGCACTGCTTGGTCCATCTCTGCCTGATTGTTACTTACACAAGGGTTTTGGAAGTTATTTTAAAACATTTTAGCTTATCTTGGATTGGCCAAATAGTTTGTTCAGATGATGTTATAGGAAAACCCAAATGAACTTTTCAGTCAACTCAACATGTATTTTTATCCCCACCAAAAGCTTTTTTAGTAAGCAATAAACATTAAATATTAAATTTGTTTAAATTAAATCTTTTCTGAGTATCTACTGTGTACAGATCACTCACTGTCAATGAAAAGAAAGATCTTGACCTGCTCACCCACATACATTTTCAATCAACAACATGTGATCATCTATATCATCCCTTCTTCCCACATGATACAGGCTCCTGGGGAGATTTGAAAAAACTAACCATTTTGACCAGCCTGAAATTTAAAACAAAATTTTTTATTAAAAAAAAATTCAGTCTGGACAGGCGTGGGGCTTTTGCAAAGAAATTCTTATTTTCAGAAATCTCTTTGCTTTTATTTGCCAAACAGCTCTAAGAATGTCTGGATTTGGACAGAAACCTATGCTGGTCTGTAAGCATTTCAGGGAGTCTCTGTATTTTCTAGGAAATCTCAATGGGAGAATCCTTCCTTGGACTGGGAGAAGCTGCTACTATCACAGGCATAAGAAGGTTTTTCTCCCCAAATTTTCTTCTTCACCCTATTACCACCACTAGCCTTCACCACTCACATACATACATACGGCTGAGGAGAGAGCTGATTTTATTCAAATATAAGGCCAAAGTGGGGGCTTCCCTGATGGTTCAGTGGTATAAAATTCACCTGCCAATGCAGGAGACTTGGTTTTGATCCCTGGGTTGGGAAGATTCCTTTGGGGAGGAAATGGCAACCCACTTCAGTATTCTTGCCTGGAGAATTCCATGGACAGAGGAGCCTGGTGGGCTACAGTCCACAGGACTGTAAGAATCAAACATGACTTAGCAGCTAAACAACAACAGGCAAAAGCGACTCATCCACTTATATCCAATCAAATAGAATCACAGGCAAGGATGTAAGAAAACAACATAAGAAATGATCCAGCATGTCATGATGACCCAACCAAAATAGTCTAAACCGGTGAAATACGGAAGGCAGACGAGTATTTCAAAAGTCAGAGTAGAACCTTGCTTTCTGAGGGCTGAATGGCAACTAAAGGAAACAGCTGAGCCTTGGTCTGGCTTGTGGAAGGCAAAAAAAATAGAAAGGAAAGGCAAAAAAGCCCATATTCAGGCAAGGCTGGCAATTAAGGAAAACAAAAAGAATTTGAAAGAGGTAGATCAATGCTGTGAACCTGTAGCAAGCACAGAGCAATGCTGAGATGGTGTAAGTTATAGTTTACACAATCTCCACAATCTGTGCATTTCAAAATAAATTAATTAATGTAGAAAGGAAAATGAGAATGTGTTGATTCTATTGATACAATGCAATTAAAATCAGTCTCCAAATCTGAAAAAAAAATCATAGGCTCATTAGCTTATTAACATTTTTACTTTGAGTAGAAATAATCTTTCAGAGGGAACATGTCATAATATCCCCTATGCACACGTGGGTTCTGCCATTAATTAACTGACTGTCAGCATCTTCCAAAGGATTGCTGCTGCCTGCCTCGGTACAGGCTGTTCTGTTGGAAGAAAGGGGTGGAACCATGGTGTTCCACCACCCAGAACTTGTGGTAATGGCACTCCTATTACAATATCCTCTGAACTGGAAAGAACCAAAAATGCCTCTTGTGAAGAGAATTAATGGGAGTACATGTAAGATTGCGAGTGGAAAAGAGAGGCCTGGGCACAAAAAGCCCAGAGATGGACAAGCTCCTACATGAATAGTTTTTCCCTAAGCTTTCATCAGAGATGCTGCAGGTCTCAACGTTATCAACTGTTCACCTTGATGAGATTCTCAAAGGCACCTGACACAACACAGTCGTGTTCCAATTGGGATAGCAAGATTAACCCAAGGGCAACAGGATGTTATTCTGATGGTCTAAAGATTAACAAGCACTTGAAACAAAACAAAGCAAACAAACAAAACCAATCAACCAAACAAACAAAAAACAAAACTTTAGATGAGGACAAGTACAGCTTTCAACCCTTAGAAACGCATCTGCAAGTTTCTAGACTCTGTATTTCCCAAGAGTTCTATTGTGAATGCCCCGTTTTGCTCAGCCCTGTCTACCGCTGTAAAACAAACATTTCTATATTGCTGCATACAGTATTTACAAAACATCTCAGAATTACTTACAAAGTATCTCGGAATATGGTCTTCAATCCAGGTAAAGAAAGCAAACAATTATAATCCACGCTGAGCGGTGACCATCCACAAAGCAGTTAAGTGTGCTTACCACAATCACTGCTGTTTTATGGTCACATAAAAATACAGTGCCTATGAGTTATTTGGCAAAGTTGCCAAGTTGGTGAAAGGTTCTTTATGAGACAATAAAGAATAAATACGGTCAGATAAGAACACAGGAATTGCCACACCGGGTGGTCCAATATTCCTGAAGTTCTGTTATCTGTTGCCAGCACAACCTCAGCAGGAGAGGGAGGGCTTGGTTGTCCTTCCGCAATTGTATGCCTTGCCCAGTTCTTCATCCCAAGGTGCAATCTGTTTTTATAGGCTCCTTAGCAGAGTGCACACGCCAAACCTTTCAGCATTACTTTGTTGCTAGGAATGGCTCCGCTTTTCACAAAACTGTTCAAATTCTTTCGGACTCCACGTATACTTTCTTCTGTTTGTTCAGTCGCTAAGTTGTGTCCAGCTATTTGCCACCTCATGGACTGCAGCATGCCTCGTTTCCCTGTCCTTCACTATCTCCCAGAGTTTGCTCAAACTCATGTCCATTAAGTTGATGATGCTATCTAATCATCGCATCCTCTGATCCTCCTTCTCCTCCTGCCCTCAATCTTTCCCAGCATCAGGGTCTTTTCTAATGAGCCATTCTTCACATCAGGTGGCCAAAGTATCAGAACTTCAGCTTCAGCATTAGTCCTTTCAATGAATATTCAGGGTGGACTATTCAGAGTGAAATCTTTTAAGATTGACTGGTTTGATCTTCTTGAAGTCCAGGGGACTCTCAAGAATCTTGTTGCTATGTAAAATTGTAAGCCAGACGATGAAAAGTTTTAAGTCTTCTCTCTCTCTCTCTTTTTTTTTTTGGTAAGAAACTACATAAAAGTATCCTAAAAGGCGTTTTTTGAGCAATAAAGCATACTTGGGGGAGGGAGGTTTAGGAGGGAGAGGACATACATATACCTATGGCCAATTCATGTTGCTATTAATACATCAACAGAAACCAACACAATATTATAAAGCAATTATCCTCTAATTAAAAATAATTTCTTTTTTTTTTTAAGCATACTTGGAAAACTTTAAAGGAATTTACTCAAGAGGGATAACATATATAGTCCTAAGAGAATTGAAGATCTCAAATTTGGGGCTTTCACTAGCAGTATTTGGGCTTGAAATACTTTAAGCTCTAGAACTGAGTCTGTCCCACTTTTCTCAGCAATGATCCCAGTACCTGACAAACAGAGGGTCCTATTCAATCTGTATTTGTTTTTTTAAAAATGACTGATATATTAGTACATTCATGTGTAATATCTACATCTATCAGGCCTAGTTGTACATGCATTATGGTTTTCTGGAAGCTTTTAGTTTTTCAGTATTTCCCTCTTCTTTCAAAAATTTTCCTATTACTGTCTTAATATGCTTTATATTTCTCGGTGGTTTCTATTACTATCTGATATTATGTTTTGGTTTACCTGTTTGGTTTTGGTCTGTTTTCCCCCACAAGAATGTGAGCCTATGGTGGGAGTACTTTTGTCTGTTTGTTCAAACGTCATGTCAGGTCCTGAAATGGTACCTGGTAGGTATTAGATTGGTTCAAACATAATTGTGATTTTGGACCATGACTTTTAAATCATGATATCTGGCTCAAACACATCTTTATTAATCAAAATAGGAACCATTACAATCAACACATTTTTGCCAACAAGAAATAAGCTTGCTCATTCTTGTAGTGTGAAAATCCATGCCTCAGGAACTCTTAGAAAGCATTTTCTGCCTCCTACTGGTTGTGGAAGCGTTTTCCCTGCAAAAAGTTGTTGAGATGCTTGAAGAAGTGGTAGTCAGTTGCTGAGAAGTCAGGTGAATATGGTGGATGAGGGAAAACTTTGTAGCCCAATTTGTTCAACTTTCGAAGTGCTGGTCATACAACGTTCAGTTGAGCTTTGTCGTGGAGAAGAATTGGGCCCTTTCTGTTGATCAGTGCTGGCTTCAGGTGTGGCTGCATCTCATTGATTTGCTGAGCATACTTCTCGGATGTAATGGTTTCACTGGGATTCAGAAAGCTATAGTGGATCAGACGGGCAGCAGACCACAAGACAATGGCCATGTCCCTTTTTTTGGTGCAAGTTTGGCTTTGGGAAGTGCTTTGGAGCTTCTTCTCAGCCAAACCACTGAGCTGAGTTGGTCATTGGCAGTTGTTATATAAAATCCAATTTCTGCACATCACAATCCAATAGAGAAATGGTTTATTGTTGTTCCATAGAATAACAGAAGATGACACTTCAAAATGACAATTTTTAAAATTTGTGGTCAACTCACAAGACACACACTTATTGAGCTTTTTCACCTTTCCAATTTGCTTCATGCCAAATGACTGTAGAATGGTTGATGTTGAGTTCTTCAGCAATGTCTTGTGTCGTTGTAAAAGGATCAGTTTCGATGATGGCTCTCAGATGGTTGTTGTCAACTTCAAATGGCCAGCCACTGTACTCCTCATCTTCAAGGCTCTCATCTCCTTTGCAAAACGTCTTGAACCACCATTGCACTGTATGTTAGTTAGCAGTCCCTGGATCAAATGTGTATTTGATGTTGTGAGTTGTCTTTGCTGCTTTACAACCCATTTGAACTTGAATAAGAAAACTGCTTGAATTTGCTTTTTGTCTAATATAATTTCCATAGTCTCAAATATATATAAAATACACAGCAAGTAATAAGTCATTAGAAAAAAAAAATAAAGCAGGAAATGTGCATTAAAATGACATTTCATGAAAGTATTAGCCACTCAGTCATGTCTGACTTTTTATGATCCCATGGACTGTGGCTCACTAGGCTTCTCTGTCCATGGAATTCTTCAGGTAACAATATCGGAGTGGGTAGCTATTCCCTTCTCCAGGGGATCTTACCAACCCAGAGATCGAATCTGGGTCTCCCGCATTGCAAGTAAATTCTTTACCGCCTGAGCCACCAGGGAAGCCCATGATGTATAACATACCCACATTTATTTAAGAATGTATTCCAACATCAAATGGCAAAGTTCAACAGTGAAAAACCTCAATTACTTTTGCACCAGCTTGATAATATGCACTGAATAAGCACTTGTTGACTGGTGAGAAAATGGATTTTCATACACATGTTGTCACTGATCCAGTATTTCCCACCAGAGACAAGGAAACAAAGCCAAGTGAAGGGACTTAGAGTCCAGTCAGGACAGCCAAGAGGTCACCGCCCAGCCACCAGCAGGTCAGAGACGGCAAATTCTGTGCCTTGAGCCCAGCTCCCTTTGTTAGTACCCTTGCCCAAATTCCTTTTGCAATGTGGTTCTTATTACTCTATGTGTATTCCGACCATTCAAGAACATAAAGACATTAATTTTTAAATTTTATTTATTTATTTATTTATTTATGGCTAGATTGGGTCTTCTTTGCTATGTGAGGGCTTTCTCTAGCAGTGGCAAGCTAGGGCTGCTCTCTAGTTGCTTCTCGTTAAGATGGCTTCTCTAGTTACTGCGCATGGGCTCCAGAGCACCCGGGCTTCAGTAGTTGTGACAAGTGGGCTCAGTTGCCCTGCAGCATGTGGAATCTTCCTGGACTCAATCAAACCCATGTCCCCTGCACTGGCAGGTGGATTCTTAACCACTGGACCAATAGGGAAGGTCAACACATTGCTAATTTTTAATTTTAAAATAAAATAATACTAATAAAGTGTTCTATTTCCTTCTGCTCAATAAGCAGGCAAGCCAGAGAAACTCCAGTCTTCAGACTGACAACTTGTTGCCATGGTAACGATAACAAGTTTGATTTCTCAGGCAAGGTGAAAAACAATTTTCGGTTGTTCTATTTAGAGAATAGTTTTTGTTTTTTATTTTCCCACTTATTTGGGTACAGGAAAAAAAAGAGGCTCTCTTACCCTTTAAAAATTTAGTGGTCAATCATTGTAATTGTTTGGTGTTTAATTTTCCCACAAAGACTTCAGACAATGTAATATTTCTCAGCAAGTGGAAGATATAGCATCACCTTTATTCTATGTGATCAGCTTTATTTCCATTTTACAGATGAATAAAGGGAAGCATCACAATACAGGTAATCTATCTTAGTTCAAAATGAAAATAACGGACCCAAATGATTAGAATTGTAAGCAAAGTAGATCCAATTAGAATCCAAAGATGATATTAAAACTCTGAAAATGTGGTCCTTTCCTTCTTCTCCATTTGGTTTGGTTTTCCAGTGACTATAAAACAGGGAGATTTAACCCAGACACCTATTGGTGAGATGAATGACAAATGGAGAGTTGGAAGTGATTGAAGAGAAGGTGAACACTCATCAGTGTTTGCAGTAAATTGGATTATTTTAGACCAGATGCTGTTTTGGGCAGCTATGTATAAAGCTTTTATGGTGGGAGGGCAGGGGCAGTTTCTAGAACATATTCTGTGCTCCAGGATTAAGGGGTATTCTAATGAGTGGGGTTTTTTTTTTTTCAATATATGTATGATGTAGGACATAGCACAAAAGAGTACTAAAATTGCTTTCTAAAACTATTTATTTGCTTGGCTGCATCAGGTCTTCGCTGCAGCAGGCAGGAATCTTTCCTTGAGGTGTGCAGGCTCGGTGGCCGCACCCCAGGGTTTAGTTTCTCTGTGGCAAGTGAGATCTTAGTTCCCCAACCAGGGATCGAACCAGGGCCCCTTGTGTAGCAGAGCAGATTCTCCACCACTGGATGGCCAGGAAAGTCCCCATAAAACTGCTTTTTTAGTGAATGAATTTGAATAACACTGACTTTTATTATCACAACCTAATACTTATGATTTTCCTTTTTTCAAGTTCAGTTTGCCTTTCCTGATATGTTTTACAATTTTTGAGGGTATTGATCATGCCTTCTTCTTTATTTGTAGGAAATAGTCAAGAAATGCTTCTCATGTTATCACTTTCTCTAATAAATATGAAAGTAATCAAAATGTTTCATTTTTATTGAAAAAGAATGTTTATTGAAAGACTATTAGTTCTACTCTGAAAATAATACACATTCATTTTGGAGAAATGGGAAATAACACAAAATAAAATTAAAATTTGTTATTTTCCAACCTGGAAATAACTTACACTAATAATATTTAGTAAATTTAATTTACTTATTTCTTCTTGATTTATATAAAATATGCCCTTTAAAAAAACCTAAACCATGATTGTCATCTTGCTTTGTATCCAGCTTCACTCATTTGACAAAAGTTAAATTAGGTACATTTAGGTACAATTAGCACAATATAAAAGCACGGAAGGAAAATAGAACACCTTATATTTTAAATTAGAATGACTCACAAACATGTGCAATGTTCTTTCTAAAATGTATTTTTAAAACCACGCAGCTATTATTTAATTCTAATGCAATAATCAGAAATGCCTAAAGCCCTGCTCTGAAGCACAAAAAAAAAAAAGGACGATCTTCAGGTGTTGGTATGCATTTTCACATTCTATCCTGCTCTTCTTCCTACTTCAATTGCAGTTTGTCCTCTGTCAAGGAGGCCCAGGTACAAGGAAGTGGTACAGAGCGGCTCAACTCCTCCCATCACTTCCTTTCATCCCAAGACGCAGCTGTCTGCTTTATCTCCAGTAAGACACTGCTTCTCAGCTTCATTCAGTCCTTCAACACATCCGCGTACAGAACTCCCATCAGAATAACGAACATCGCCAATGCAACAGCTCTCTCTCGTACAGCTACATCTTCTCTTTCACTGTATTAGTTTTCAGGACTCATTTCATTGCCTGCTTTTTGACTTGGCTTATTTATTCTATATTTACAGCAAAAGCTTTGATATGCTTTAATGTAATGAAATGATTGAATCACTCTTTATAAGCTATTTTTAAAAATTTTCAGTTTATAATAGAAGGTAACATTTTATTGCATTGCTTTATTTCTTAAAAAAAAAAATTCAGTTTTCCAACAAATCAATAATAAAAATAAATGAAATAGGGACTTCCTTGGTGGCCCAGTGGTTAAGAATCCACCTTCCAATTCAGGGGATGAGGGTTCAATCCCTGGTCAGGGAACTAAGATACCACATGCTGTGGGGCAACTAAGCCTGTCAGCTGCAACTACTGAGCCTATGCGCCTCCATTAAGAAAGAAGCCTCTACATCTCAGCAAAGGATCCTCTGCAGGGCAGCTAAGACCCATTGCAAATAAATAAAAATTTTTAAAAAGGAATAGAAGTTAGTGGCTTAAAAATAAAAGAACTGATTGTTGTTGCTGTTGTTGTCATTCTCAGCACTTTTAAATTTCATATCAATTTAGCATATGAAACAGAAAGTGAGACATTTGATTTTATTGTTAGTTGACCAACCATCCATGCATGCCTGGTACTACCTCAGGCTAGTGGTGGTTTCAGAGGCACTGAAAGCCACACGTCCTGGGGAAACTCCCCAGTCCCAGACAAACCAGGATGGTTGGTGATCCTGAGTCTTTTTCCGTAAGATACATTATATTTATCAGCCTACTGATGTTCATTATGCTGGAGGTATTTTCTAGGGAGTGAAAAAAAGTTTAAACAAATCAAATTTTTACCCATATTATAGTTCAATTCCTGCCAAGCATAACAATAGATAATTGTGATCATTCTGGGAGATGTTTTTAGCCCTCTACATATCTTAACAAGAATATGTGATCTGGAAAGTAAAGTTGTTCAGTCGTGTCCGACTCTTTGTGACTCCATGGACTATACAGTCCATGGAATTCTCCAGGCTGGAATACTGGAATGGGTAGCCTTTCCCTTCTCCAGGGGATCTTCCCAACCCAGAGATCCAACCCAGGTCTCCTGCACTCCAGGCAGACTCTTTACTAGCTGAGCCACCAGGGAAGCCCAAGAATACTGGAGTGCGTAGCCTATCCCTTCTCCAGCAGATCTTCCCCATCCAAAAATCCACCTGAGGTCTCCTGCATTGCAGGTGGATTCCTCACTAGCTGAGCTACCAGGGAGGCCCATACTGTTTGTTAACTCCCCAGAAGTTCATATGTTGATGCATACATCAATGATTTGATAAAATTGCACCAGTTCCATTTTCCGCTGTCCTTTTGTTTCTGGTGACTGTTAGTTCTACTAAACGGAACCAAAACCCCAACAATTCCAAACTTTATGTCTTTCAGACCTGACTTCTTCCCCCAAATCTTTAGCACTGGAGTCTCTACCAAAGCTTTAACATTTCCTGTAGTTCTCCAAAGCTGCTTCTCTGCACCAATGCAAGGCATCCAATGAGAGGCCTGAGAAAGAGCACTGTGTTTGGTGGAGCCACACCTCTGAATATCTGCCATTCTTCTGCCTATTGGTAGAAAATAATGTACCCCTGGAAGGCTCCTTCTCTCTCACTTCTTTAGCAGATTTTGCTAGCAATCTGTCCTTAAGCTCACTGACCTCGGTGATCCATTCCTAACAGAGTGCAATATGGAGGCTTCCCCTTAAATCATCCCGGGGTTGAAGACTTTGAGTCACATACTTGTCAACATCTTGATGTGCAATCATATTTTGTTAATATGAAAATTCATCACTGTTCTCACACAGGGCACAGAAACATTTCATAACAGCAGGGAAAAAGGGTTTTATGAATTAAGAAAAACACTGAGATTTCTTTCTCAGCTTGTACTAGTTTATAACTTGCACCCAGGAAACCCCAATGCTAATGCTCATTGCTTGAGCATCTGGAAAATGCACTCTTACTGATTTTGGTAACTTCTCCCATATCCTATAATGCATGGCAGTTTCCTAATTCCAAATTTAATTTCATTTGTAGATTTGGAAGGCACTGTGACATTTTTCATCCTGATAAAAATATCAAAGACCAAGTTTTTTTTAAACTTACTAGACACAGTTCTGAATTTAAATAGAGACCATGATTTGAATGGTGACTAACATAATTACTGTGGGACCATATTTTATTTTTAGAAAATACTTCAAGAGAAAACCAAAGACATTTTGGAATTAATTAGGTACCTCAGATTAAAGAGGTGTAATTTTAATGCATCAGTCTAAAGAAGATAAATGGAACATTGTTTTGAAATATTATTTTTAAAAATGTAGAACTCTCAAAAAAAAGAACCTCAGAGACACATTGTAAATAATTAGATTGCTTAAAATCTGTCAGTTTATAAATATTATGTGAGGATTATGTTGGCTTCATATGGTTCTTTGAGGATTTGAATTTTCTCTGCAATGTTGGTGGTAGATGCATAAATAAGGATTATATATCATATCAAGTTGTAACAAGAAAGGCAATGTGGCCTCATATTTCATCTTTTGGACTTTTCTAGTCAGTTAGATACAGGTATAAGATTTAGTTCTGCCTCTTACTAACTGGGCCACTTTGGACAAATTACCAAATCTCTTTAAGCCTTAGTTTTTCACATCTGTAAAATGGGGATGCTCTCATGAAAATTAGATGAAATACTGTACAAAAAGCATGTAACGCAATGTCTGGCATCTATTAAGCACTCAGTAAATGATAGACACTGTTACTAGGTTCATTAATCACCAGAGATACTGGGATGTACAATGAAAGCAACACTTTGTCTCTCCCAAGAATGTTCTCCCCAACTTATGATGGTGGATAGCCCAGCCAGAGTTCCAGGTACATGCCAAGTGTCTTTTTATCCAAGAAACCTTCCCTGACTCCCTCAACTATATATGAACGTTAACTCTTACATATCCTTATCAGTGGCCTAAAGTAAAATCCCCAAATACACAGAGGCATGGTATTTATAGTTCTTTGTGTTCTTACCACCTGTGGGTAGGGGTTCTGTTTCCCTCATCTTAGTGTTCCTCATCCACCAAGCTCCTAATGTCTAAGAGAGATGAATGTAGACAATTAGAGGTCCAAGTAGCATATATGTGCAAAGAAAGTAGCGTAAACTAAGCTGTCCATGTTCAGAGGAGGGAGGTGATAAGAAAATATCTGTCTAGAGGAAGTCGTTTTTAAGTGGGACTAAAAGGCTGAAGAGAATTTCAAAGAAGAGAAATAGAGAGAAGGCAACTTGATGAAGAAACACGTGAACCACAAAGAGTAAGTCAGTTTGATCACAGCAAGCTGAGTTTGTGATGGGCAGGAGGTCATCCCCAAAGTGAGATGCAGTCTGATTGCAGAGAACCCTAAAGGGAAAGCAAAGGAGGCTGGATTTTGTTTTGGGGTCAATAAGGAGTTGTCAAAGCTTGGGGACCAGGAAGTGATGGAGAAGAGATGCCAGCTGCTAGCATCGTGACCTTCCAACTCTGTACTCATTAACACCTGTATAAACTTGCTAAGTATCTTCAAATTATCTGTCCCATTTCTGTGTCTTCAAGACACAGTTATGCTGCGTACTAAGTCTCAAAAGTATGTAAAGCTAGTAGTCAACCACAGCTCTTGTTTCTGCAATAGAGAGTAAATTTCTGTTTTGTTTAAGAGCAGAGGTTTGGGAGGTAAAATGGCATGGATTCAAATCTTAGCTCTGTCAGTTATGAAAGAATGATGTCAAGAAATTACTCAACCACTCTAAGGCATAGTTTCCTCACCTCTAGATTAAGTACTTATATTAACTCACAGAAGTTAAATGCCATGCAGGCAAAGAACTTGAGAGAGACTGCAGAAACTGCCCATACGACTCTATGATTCACCATTCCTCTGTCTCACCTCTCTGGTGCTTTAAATCCCTGGTTTTCTTTGGCTTCCAGCTTTTGATACTATTTCTAGTTCCCCATCATGTTTGACAATATGATAGGGCTCCCTCCTCCAGTATCAGGGACATCCCAAGCATCCACTTCAAAGGGCTTATGCCTAACAGTATAATAAAGGGACTGTTTACAGAGATAAGGACTGGGTTAAGAAGCAAAGGATGGTGGAACACCAATGAATGAGAAATCACGATCACCTTTAAAGTAGAAGGAGGAGAAATTCCACTCCTGGGCATATATCTGGAGAAAATCATAATTCAAAAAGATACATGCACCCCAATTTCACTGCACCAGTGTTTATAATAACTAAGCCATGGAAGCAACCCAAATATCCGTCAACAGAAGGGTAAAAAGATAAGGTATATTTTTATATGAAGAAGATAAATATATATATATTATATATTATATATTATATGTGTGTGTGTGTTAGTTGCTCAGTCATGTCTGATTTTTCATGACTCCATGGACTGTAACCAATCAGGTTCCTCTGTCCATGGAAATCTCCAGGCAAGAATACTGGAGTGGGTTGCCATTCCCTTCTCCGGCGGATCTTCTCGGCCTAGGGATTGAATCCCAGTCTCCCACATTGCAGGCTGATACTTTACTGTCTGAGCCACCAGGGAAACCCAAATACATACATCCATATAATGGAATATTAACAAAGGTCCATCTAGTCAAAGCTATGGTTTTCCTAAGAGTCATGTACGGATGTGAGAGTTGGACTATAAAGAAAGCTGAGCACCAAAGAATTAGTGTTTTTGAACTGTGGTGTTGGAGAAGACTCTTGAGAGTCCCTTGGACTGCAAGGAGATCCAACCAGTCCATCTTAAAGGAAATCAGTCCTGAATATTCATTGGAAGGACTGATGCTGAAGCTGAAGCTCCAATGCTTTGGCCACCTGATGCGAAGAATTGACTCATTGGAAAAGACCCTGATGCTGGGAAAGATTGAAGGTGGGAGGAGAAGGGGATGACAGAGGATGAGATGGTTGGATGGCATCACCAACTCGATGGACATGTTTGAGTAAGAGTTTGAGTTTGAGTGAGCTCTGGGAGTTGTTTATGGACAGGAAAGCCTGGTGTACTGCAGTCCATGGTGTCTGCAAGAGTTGGACACAACTGAACACAACTGAACTGAACTGAATTTCCCAGGTGGTGCTAGTGGTAACGGAGAAGGCAATGGCACCCCACTCCAATACTCTTGCCTGGAAAAATCCCATGGATAGAGGAGCCTGGTAGGTTGCAGTCCATGGGGTCAAGAAGAGTTGGACATGACTGAAGCTACTTTGCAGCAGCAGCCAGTGGTAAAGAACTCGCATGACAATGCAGGAGACATAACAGGTGAGGGTTCGATCCTTGGGCCCAGAAGATCCGCTGGAGGGGGGCAATGGCAACCCACTCCAGTATTCTTGCCTGGAGAATCCCACAGACAGAAGATCCTGGCAGTCACACAGAGACGGACATGACTGAAGCGACTTAGCATACAATGGAATATTACTCGGGCATCAAAAAGAATGAAATAATTCCATTTGCAGCAATATGGATGGACCTAGAGATTGTTAGTAAAGTCAGTCAGACAGAGAAAGATAAATATACAGTATCACTTATATGTGGAATCTAAAACAAAATGGTACAAAAGAACGTATTTACAAAACAGAAATAGTCACAGACATGGAAAACAGCTTTATGGTTAGCAGGGAGTAAGGGAGGGGGAGAATACTGAATGAATTGGGAGATTGAGATTGACACATACACACTACTATATATAAAATGAGGACCTACTGTATAGCGCAAGGACCTCTACTCAATACTCTGTAATGACTTATATGGGAAAAAATCTAAAAGGAATGGATATATGTATATGTAAACGGATTCCCTCTGTTGCACAGCAAAAACTAACACCAGTTTGTAAATCAGCTATCGTTGTTCAGTCACTCAGTTGTGTCTGACTCTTTGTGACCCCATGGACTGCAGCACGCCAGGCTTCCCTGTCCTTCACCATCTCCTAGAGTTTGCACAAAATCAACTATAGTCCAATAAAAAGCAATCAAAAAATAAAATAGATGGCGAATCTTAAAATAATTTTTTAATTAAAAAAAAAAAGTAGAAGAGGGACAAAGGTGTTGTGGCCTGAGGGGACGAAGCCACTCCAGAACAACAGTGGGGCAGGGAGGGAGCAGTGTCCGTGCAAAAGAATCACCCAACCTCTTTCCCTTCTTTCCCTCCAGTGCCTTGCCAGTGCCTTCCACTGGCTGAACCCAGTTCAGAGCAAAACAGTAACAGAACCAGGTGATACAGTCTACAGAGGCTGGTTTTCTGGGACACAAGCAAAGCGCAGAAGATCAGAAAACAGATGGTGCAATGGGGCCTGGGTAAAATGTGGTGTTGTTTTCTGAATAAGGGATATAAGTATGGAAACGAATGGAAACATCTGAATGGAAAGTTATCACTGCCTCCATGACAGATGGAGGAAAGGAAGCTCAGAGAGGTAGTCTTACTGAGGTTATCAGCTAGAAAAAGGAACCGATTTGGAGCCCTTAATGGTGCCTCTGGTCTACCCTGTTTCCCATTACACTGCATGGCTCCACTCAGAGTGATGGTTGAAATAATCTTAGTCTCCCCTAAGCAGTTTCTTGCCCTGAGATAAACCGAGGGTGTGAAAATTTACCCCTCCTGCAGTTGCCTACATTCTTGGTCTGAATCCATTCGCTGTGGTTTTCCAAACAATCTTTCAGAGAGGGTTTCTTAAATTGCCAATAACTTTGAAAGGTATTGACAATAGGAAATTGGATTCCCTCATTTTGGGGGAGAAGGAAGATTAGATCTAAGATATAAAGACATCTGAAAGAAAGAAAGAGATAGAAATACAAGGAAAGAAATAAAAAAAGGAAGGAAGGGAAGAAAAAGGGAGAGGGGATCAGGAAGAAGGACAGGGAGAGAAAGAATCTCAGCATAAACAGCTTGGGTAGCAAGATTGGTAACAGCTAAAAACTGGAGACTAACCAAATGCCTGTCAACAACTGAAGAATGTAAAAACAAATTGTGGAAATCCACATAATGAAATATAATACAGGGAGGGAACTAAAACTAAACACAACAAAGGGAATGAAATTCAAAGATGTAGTACTGAGAGGAAGAAGCCAGAGACCATTTGTACAATTTCAAAAGCAGGCAAAAATAATCTATGGTGTGAGAAGATAGGATTGTGGTTATTTTAGCGTCTAGGAAATGAAAAGGGGTTTCTGTGTTGTTAATCATTTTCTGGGTTTTGTCTATTTGCTTGTTTCTGTATATTTGTTTGATCTGGGTGGTGGTTGTAGAGGTGTGTTCATTTTGTGAAAGTTCATTGAGCTGCCCCTTAGATCTGTGTCCTTTTCTATATGCACAGACACACAATTTCAGGTAGCCAGGTGCATTAGTCAGTTATAAAGCAGTAAAAATCAGTCTTTCAAAATGTCTGTGGCTTTCAACACAAACAGTTTTCTCTTTGTGGCAATTCTAAGAATGCCCCCATGGTCTCTATCCCTTGGTGTTACCCCTGTGGTGATGTTACCTAACATGGGGTTCTGCAGGTCCCGCTGGGCTCCTTGCCCTCTGGTCCAGCCCCCGCGTGTGCTCCTGTCCAGCCTGTCCTGTCCTGCTCCTGTCCTGGTGCTGGCTCTTCCTGCCCAGCTCCCTCCCACGCTGCCCACGGTCCCCAGGAGCACCATGCAGAGCCCCTTATGGAGCCAGCAGTGCACAGGCTCAAGTCCTGCTATCTTCTTTGCCACCTCCTCTTTATGCATCAGCTGACTTGAAGATAAGATTATCAAGGTAGACCTAACCTAACTGTTGTTGTTCAGTTGCTCAGTCGTGTCTGACTCTTTGTGACACTATGGGCCGCAGTGTGCCAGCCTTCCCTGTCCTTCACCATCTCCCAGAGCTTGCTCAAATCATGCCCATTGAGTCAGTGATGCCCTCTAAACATTTTGTTCTCTGTCATCCCCTTCTCCTTCTTCCTTCAATCTTCCCTGGCATCAGGGTCTTTTCTAATGAGACAGCTCTTCGCATCAGGTGGCCAAAGTATTGGAGCTTCAGCTTTAGCATATATAGCAATATATTCAGGATTGATTTCCTTTATGATTGATTTTTTTGATCCCCTTAATTATGTGAGCCCTTTAAAAGCAGAGTAATTTCTGGTCAGAGACTTGCCAGGGTACAGATTCAGTGTGCCATTACTGGCTTGAGGATGAAAGACGCCACACCAAGAAGGCCTGAGAAGAGCCCTTAGGAACTGAGGCCAAGCCCTGGCCCATGGCCAGTAAGAAATCAGAAACTAAGTCCTATGATCATAAGGAGACACATTCTGCCAATAACCAGTGAGCTCTGAAAAGAACTTCAAATCCTAAATGAGAATAGCAGTTGACGCCTTGATCTCAGCCTGGTGAGATACTCAGCAGGGTATACAGGAGCATCATGCCCACACATCTGACCTATAGAAACTGGGAGATGATGATACATTGTGGTTTTAAGGTGCTAAGTTTGTGTTCATTTGTTTGCAGCAACAGAAAACAACCAGTGCACACTTACTCATATTTTGGCAGCTCTGTGTTGGCAGCTGCCAGAACCCGCTTGGCTCTGCTCCATGTGCCTTCACATTCTGGAACCCATATCAAAGAAGCTTCTCTATTTGGGACATTCATATAACAGACAGAAAAGGGCCAGCAAGGTAGACAGAAACCCACGATGCCTCTGAAAGTATGCAGTGTTCATCTTGTCTACTCACACTCCAGTGGTCAAAGCAGGCCACACGGCCAGACCCAAAGGCAATGGGACAGGATGTATAGTCTTATAGGAAAGGTGAGATCGAATAATACTGAAAAACTATGCAATCTATCACCATGGAATGTTAGAACTGTGGCCTAATTGGAAAGAGCAGAGTCTATGGGGTTAGAAAGGCCCCATACGAATCTTGGTACCACCACCTTACTGGCTGTGTGACCACGAAGTCAGGACATTTCTCTGCTCCTTGGTCTCTTAAATGGCAAACACCTATATCTTACAGGATGTTATGAATGTTAAATGTACCAGTGTGGTTCCTGATAGACACTCTAACATGTATTCATAAATATTAGCCTCAGCCTCTTACCTTGGGGATTAACCAGAATATAATTCTTCCAAGGGGAGAAATCAGGGAAAGAAAACCACATCTAAACCCACCCCTTTTCCCACACTTTTCTAACAAACTAATGTAGAGTCCAAAATGTATAACTCCTTTATACACTGTATCTTTTGACTGTTGTAGTAACAAATGGCTTGGGCTTTCTTGATAGCTCAAATGGTAAAGAATCTGCCAGAAATGCGGGAGACCTAGGTTCAATCCCTGGGTCAGGAAGATCCCCTGGAAAAGGGCATGGCTACCCACTGCATTTTGTATTTTCAAGAGTTGCCAGTATTCTTGCCTGGAGCATTCCATGAACAGAGGAGCCTGGTAAGTCCATTCGAAAAGAGTCGGACACGACTGAGCGACTAACACTTTCTTCACTTTTAATTTATTTTTTCAGTAACAAATGGCTCAGAGTAAAGGGAATATAATATTGCTCCTCTGAATGGGATTGTTGAATGCAATCAACATGCGAGGTTGGATTACTTTATAATTACCTTTCTAAATTGATGACTCACTTTAACATGTAATTTTGGCTTATGAATATGTTGTTACAAAGCCATAGTTACTACAGGCGGAAAACTGGCAAGTGAGTCAATAATATTTTGTCCTCGGAATGTTTAGATTTTCTTTCTAACTTGCCTAGGTGGTTTTCAATGTATTTCAGGTTTCTAGTTCACAAATACCTCTTTTACAGTAACTATTATTAATTATTTTTAAGCCCCAATCCATTATTTAGGGTTTTAACTCTTTTTAATCACATAAAAAATAACAATCTCTATCTTTCTCTCTTACACACACACACACACAAAGAAGTTACTACATTTTCTTCAGCAGAAGAGAAGAGTCACTCAAAAACTTTTCAGATGGGGATTTCCCTGATTGTCCAGTGGTTCGGAATCCACGTGCAAACGCAGGGGACGTGAGTTTAATCCCTGGTCAGGGAACCAGATCGCACATGGGATGAATCAACTGGGCCCATGTGCCACAGCTTCTGAGCCTGCACTCTGGAGCCCACAGGCTTCAACTACTGAAGCCTGCATGCCCTAAAGCCAACACTCTGCAACGAAAGAGGCCGCCACAACGAGAAGCCTGTGCACTGCAACTCTATAGAGATTAAGAGAGTAGCCCCTGCTCACCATGACTAGAGAGAGCCAGTGCACAGCAGTGAAGACCAGTGCAGCCAAAAATAAACAAACAAACATATCAGATGAAGCTAACTACAGTCAACATTTTAGTGTGTAGTCTTCCAATTTTTTTTTCCTGAATAGATAATATATAGACTGTATATGTATACACACACACATATACAGCATAGGTATTTCTGTATGTTTACATATATTTCTCAAAAATGGAGCTATATATTATACTTATTTTTAACTTACTTTTTCATGTAGTTATATACATATATACCATGGCTACAGTCCATAGGGTGGCAAAGAGTCAGGCAAGACTGAAGCGACTTAATGCGTGCACACACACATAACATTAGTTTAATAATTTCATTTAATGATTTTATGTGTATTTTTCAGCTAGTATATTACTATCAAATATTTAGGTTATTTGTTAATTTTCTATTACTTACTCTGAAAGTGCGTTTCCACTAGCCCATATATATGAATTAGAGGAAGTCAGGGCATAGGGCTTGCTGGCCAGAGCACTCATCAATTTTAGCCCTGCTGATCGGGCAAGTCTGCTCTTAAATTTACAAATATATTCTTGAAATGTTAAAAAAAAAAAAAAAACAATAAACAGAATCCCTCTTAGACTGGATGAGGCTTTTCTTGAAATTTTCAGCCATTTTGTATCATCAAGAGTTGCCAGATGGGGATTTCCTTGGTGGTCGAATGGTTAAGAAGACACCTTCCAATGCAGGGGACACGGGTTCAATTCCTGGTCAGGGAACTAAGATCCCATATGTCACAGAGCAACCAAGCCCACGAGCCACATCTAGAGAGTCTGTACACCACAGCAAAAGGTCCTGAATGATGCAACTGAGATTCCCTGAGCCACAACTAAGACCCAATGCAGCCAAAAAAATAAACAGAGTTGCCAGATGGCACATAAGAGGACCAACCTCTTGGTTTATTACCTTTTCCGTGAGTTGTCCTTATTGAGCTGTTGATTTCTCCATGAAAGTGCATCAAAACTGATTAAAGTGCTGTGACTTTAGGTCAGAGATTAATTTAGTGCCCCACATCCACTGTCATCTCAAAGATGCTCATGATTAAAGCACTCAGGTGATGTCTTTCCTTGTTTATTGAAAACAAAAATGGAAAAAGAGAGCCTTGTGTTCTGATTCTTTTTTTGCTTCAGATCAAGAAAATAATTGCTTTTAAGTCCCTAAAAGAACTTGTAGTAATGACTCTTGAAAGCCCTGAATGAGGCCATTGTTATAGAAACATGACTGCCTTTATGGGTGAATCAATTACATTTTTATACCACATGGAATTAAATGGAAGTTTCTATTTGCCTCTGTTAAGAAATCCCTTTGGAGAGACTGGGAGCCAATTACCCGAGAGCTGGTGGACACTGACCTCTAGCCAGCCCGCCTGGTTCCAGCCTTCCGTTGTTTCTTCCTGGGCTCCAACTGGAGCTCTTCTGATGAAAGCACTATTGTTGGTCTCTTCAGAGAGGAGCTGTGAAAGGAAAGGGAAGATTATTAGTAAGTGGGTAGGAAAATGTTCCAACAAAAGAATGAAATGAAGTAATTAGCTTCCTTCTATATATAAGCACCAGCCTTGCTGCTAAATCTTCAGGCTGTAGCAAGTAAGGAAAACAATGACATTCCTGATGCACGGAGAGTCAGTGCAGCCATTGACCAATCACAGGTAAGGTCACTCTCTTCTTTACCCTGGGAAAATGGGGGGCATGTTAGCGTTAGTTGCTCAGTCATGTCCAACTCTTTGTGACTCCGTGTACTGTAACCTGCCAGGCTCTTCTGTTCGTGGGATTCTCGAGTCGAGAATACTGGAGTGGATTGCCATTTCCTTCTCTAAGAATGGCTCCCATTTTAAAAGGTCTTAATAAGATGAGAACTATCCTAGGATAAATTTGCAGTCATCTCACCCCAGGGTGACATATATATACGCTTTTTAATTCCATCATGGTTTATCACAGAATATTGAATATAGATCCTTGTGCTATACAGTAGGAACTTGATGTTTATTCATTCTATTTATAATAGCTTACATCTGCTAACCCCAACTTCCCAGTTCATCACTTTCTGATGAACTTTCCCTCCCCTCTCCCCTTTGGCAGTCACAAGTCTGTTCTCTATATCTATGAGTCTGTTTCTTTCTTGTGATAGATTTATTTGTGCCACGCTTTAGATTTAAAATGGGAACCATTCTTGAATGGACGGACTATGTAAAATGACAAGCCCTAAAGGGAATAATTCTTTTTAACATGATATGACCTTTTAAAGGGCTTCTCTACAGCTCAGCTGCTAAAGAACCCCCCTGTCAATGCAGGAGACACAAGAGACTCAGGTTCCATCCCTGGGTTGAGAAGAATGGCTACCCACTCCAGTATTCTTGCCTGGAGAATTCCATGGACAGAGGAGCCTGGCAGGCTACAGTCCATGGAGTTGCCAAGAGTCAGACACAACTGAACGACTAACACTGACTTACTTGGTTTAACAGGCAGGGGATTTTAAAAAGTTATACACACATATCTTAGATATTATAGTTTAACCTAAGACATATAAGAGTACGTTCAGCTATTGTATAATAGAATAGAATGCCAAGGCCCTTCCTCTGAGTGTCTGCTAATTAGAGTTGTATCATTTTTCTTGTAGGAGCCACACTCAAACTTCTGTTTCTTTAAATTGCGGCAAAATGCAATCTGAGTGCATAATCTTAAAGATATGTTTACAAACTTTTCCCAGTCATGTCTGGTTCACCTTTCCTATACAGATTTGGATTATATTTTCAGGCCACTCACTCTCACCAAGTCTTTCCAAAGACTCTCAACTTAGTTTTCATAGGAACAGCTCTATTATACACTCAAGGTTTCATTGGTTTCTATAATATGTAATTAAATGCTGTAACATAATGAACAGTACAAGTGCATTGATTGGCTTGCTGATAAAATCAACTGTTTCTTGGTAAAGATATAACTAAATTGATGGGACCAGGGCAATTCAATGTACCAGACCTCTACTAATCTCCAATGATGAGTGTGAATGAAGATTGGGAAGTGTTGTTAATGGGGTGATTTGGCTATTTGGGAATTGCACAATGTGAGCTAGAGCAACAGTAGGGCTTCCTAGGTGGTGCTAACGGTAAAGTACCCGCCTGCCAATGTAGAAGCTGCAGGAGACTGGGGTTCGATCCCTGGGTTGAGAAGATCCTCTGGAGGAGGGCATGGCAACCCACTCCAGTATTCTTGCCTGGAGAATCCCACGGACAGGGGGAGCCTGGTGGGCTACAAGCCATAGAGTTGCACAGGGTCGGACACGACTGAAGCAACTTAGCACTCATGCACAGAGCAACAGCGGTGGGAAAAGACAGGAGAGGACAAATTGAAATGACAGAAAATTCGGAAATAAACAGGCTTGAGTTCAAATTCTGACTTCATTGCTTAGCTGTGAACCTCAAAGTTTCTGCTTACTTACATGTAAAACAGGAATAATATGGTACAGTGAAAGATTGGGAAAACACAGCTAATGTACTTAGCAGTGTGCCTAACACAAGTAAGTAAACAATATAATATTATCAGTAGAATTTTATGTTGAATTGAGGAAATTGAAGACTCAAAGATGATTCCCTGTTGTCTACCCTGCCTAAATAAATGATAATAAGATAAAAAAGATAACACCACTAACTGAAATAGGAAAACCAAGAGGAGAAATAAGAGAACTGAACATCAATACAGGATACAGGATGCTTGGGGCTGGTGCATGGGGATGATCCAGAGAGATGATATGGGGTGGGAGGTGGGAGGAGGGTTCAGGATTGGGAACTCATGTACACCCATGGCTGATTCATGTCAATGTATGGCAAATGGGGTGGGAGGTGGGAGGAGGGTTCAGGATTGGGAACTCATGTACACCCGTGGCTGATTCATGTCAATGTATGGCAAAACCAATACAGTATTGTAAAGCAAAATAAAGTAAAAATAAAAATTAAAAAAAAAAAAGAGAGAACTGAACATATTTTCAGGCTGAGGGGAGGGAATCAGTAGCAAGAGAAGTTTTTTTTTTTTTAATTAGAAATCAAATATGGTTTTCTCTATTGTATGAGATTGTGGGTGGTTTTTGCACTCATCTTTGTTCCTTTCTGTATCTTCCAAATTTTTTACATTGAGTGTATAAATTCTGGGCTCAAAAAAAAAAAAAAAGAAAAAGAAAAACACCATTTCCTTCAACATGAGATATGAGATGGGGGTAGTCTATGAGACAGTGCTCCAGGAAAATTGGAATGGGCTGGGATGGGGACGCAGAGGGAGAGAAAAAAAAAGTCTGGGAAAAGGAGAGAGAGATTTGTTCCACTGAGGCAAGAAAGAAAAGAGAATGAATGAAGGTTCAGAGAAGTTCTAAACTGGGAGTAAGAAAATTTGAGGAAAATCACATCCGTTGGCTTCTATATTTTTAAGTAAATTAAGAGCCAAGGTAGTTTGTTAAAACTGAGGAGGGAAGAAAGAACCAGAAATATGGAAAGAGTATCTGCTGTATGTTTCAGGAAACCTTAACTCAGCGCTCTATAGTGACCTTCAGTTCAGTTCAGTCGCTCAGTCGTGTCCAACTCTTTGTGACCCCATGAATCGCAGCACGCTAGGCCTCCCTGTCTATCACTAACTCCCGGAGTTCACTCAAACTCACGTCCATTGAGTCAGTGATGCCATCCAGCCATCTCATCCTCGGTCGTCCCCTTCTCCTCCTGCCCCCAATCCCTCCCAGCATCAGAGTCTTTCCAGTGAGTCAACTCTTCGCATGAGGTGGCCAAAGTACTGGAGTTTCAGCTTCAGCATCATTCCTTCCAAAGAACACCCAGGGCTGATCTCCTTCAGAATGAACTGGATCTCCTTGCAGTCCAAGGGACTCTCAAGAGTCTTCTCCAACACCATAGTTCAAAAGCATCAATTCTTTGGCTTTCAGCCTTCTTCACTGTCCAACTCTCACATCCATACATGACCACTGGAAAAACCATAGCTTTGACTAGATGGACCTTTGTTGGCAAAGTAATGTCTCTGCTTTTTAATATGCTGTCTAGGTTGATCATAACTTTCCTTCCAAAGAGTAAGTGTCTTTTAATTTCATGGCTGCAGTCACCATCTGCAGTGATTTTGGAGCCCCAAAAAGTAAAGTCTGACACTGTTTCCACTGTTTCCCCATCTATTTCCCATGGAGTGATGGGACCAGATGCCGTGATCTTAATTTTCTGAATGTTGAGCTTTAAGCCAACTTTTTCCAGTCTCCTCTTTCACTTTGGGAAGGAAATCCAAAAAAAGGTGTGGGGTATATAAAGCTGGTTCACTTTGCTGTGCAGTAGAAACTAACGCATTACAATGAAACAAAGCAACTATACTCCAATAAAAATTAAAGAAATAAATAAAAATACTGACAGCCATTGAACTTAGGAAGGCAAGTGACAGGTGGGAAAGATACGTTGTAAGGAAGCTTGGGACCTAGGAGACCATGGAAGCCAAGTTTGTGTTTCTTGAAAAGCCTATTTTCAACAGGAACTAATATGTATCTTGTGGTTGCCATGGAGCTGAATAGAATAAGGAGGTCAAAAGCTATTAATAATAATGTTTATAGTATATAATATTATTTATAGTATAATTAGGAGGTTAAAAGAAAATATTCTTTATGCTATTATATGCTTTTCCTTTAATACATTTATATTCTTAAAGGGCTTCTAATGGCATTATTGAAACTACAATAAAGTGAAGAAAAGAAATAGGGAAAGAGTAAAAATGTTTTTAAAACTTAATATGAGGAACAGAAAAAGATTCAATTTGAAATTGATGCAATATTCCCGAAGAGCCCGGAGGCGCCGCTGAGGTTGGAGAATTTGCATGCGTAGTGGTCAGTGGCCGGGTTGTCTCTGTGGCTGCAGTTGACCATCTGGAAAGGGGAGTGGCAGCTAGAACTGGCTGGGCAGATGGGGCAAGAGAAGCAGGTGTGGACATCTAGAAGAACCCTCCGCCTTCCCAGTCTGCCCTTCCTCCTCATCTCTCACAGACAGCGACTACCACGTCCTCTGTCTCTCCTCGCGGAAAGCCTGGAATCATGCTAGCCTTCTCCTTCAGGAACCCCCACCTAAACAGTCCCCAGGCTCTGCCCATCTTGCCTCCTAACACTTCACCCCCCTTCACTGTCAGCACAGCTGCAGAGGCCGTTGCCTCCCCTCGCCCTGTGGCCTCGGCCTAACTGCTCGGCCAGGCCCGCTCAGTTCCATTCTTTGTACTGTCCTGGCCTTTAAAAATCATGTCAGGAACTGGTTCACCCTTTTAAGACCCATAAAGAGCTTCTAGTTTCTCTTAGAATAGGGACCAAAGTTCCCAATATAGCTCGCCAGGTCCTCATGGTCTGGCTCTTACAGTATCCCAGATTCACCTGGCAGAGGCCGGCCCCAACAACCCCGCTCTCTATTCTCTGGGCACAGGGGCCTTCTCTTTGTTCCTCAAAGACACGGAGACAAAAAGTGACCCACAGAGACAGAGATGGGGTGGAGTCTCACATAATCAGATGCTATGGGCTTCCTAAGGAAGAGAGAAATGAACTAAATTGTGGAGCTTCCTGGGTGGCTTGAACACTGCTTCAACAACAAGAACACTGTTTGAACACTGCTTCTTGAACAAGAAAGTGCTTGTGAAGGCTGGAGACACAAGAGACCCAGGTTCAGTCCTCTGGTTGGGAAGACCCCTTGCAGTAGGAAGTGGCAACCCACTCCAGTATTCTTGCCTGGGAAATCCCATGGAGAAAGGAGGCTGGCGGGCTACAGTCCATGGGGCCACAAAGAATCAGATATGACTAAGCACATAGCACAAATTAAAATTTAAGAACAAAGACTGGGCACTGACTCAAAGGGGTTAGACGATTTAAACTGGAGAGGAAAGTGGTGTTTATTGACTGGCTTTCCCTTACACCCTCCACCCTGCATGCGAAGTGCTTAGGGAGCTCTGGGGAAGTCCAGATCTGTTTTAGGGAATAACACCCATACCATTTACAGACACAAGTTCCTCCAAGACAATTGTCTCTGAGCATGTTCCCTGAATGTCCCAAAGGCATTTCCACCCCAGCAACCCCCTCCTGCATCTACCCTCCACCCCATCCATCTCCAGAAGCTACACCTGTGCCAGAGCAGAACTGTCTTGGATCTTCCTGTACCTGGTACTACTGACCTGACCCTCCAGTCCTCTCTCAGCCAGGCTCTCAGCTTGTCTGGATATGGCATCTTCCCCCAGCCTAATTCCACCCCTGACCAGTCTGTCTTCCCATCCATTCTCCTCTCAGACACTGGGCTGGTCCTTCTAAAATATCAATTTGACCATGTCGCTCTCAGGATGAAAAAAAAAAGAAGAGGAAGTAGTAGAATGTAAGAAAAAATGTTGACATTACTCCCAAGGAGTAGGGAGGGAAAAAGGGATGACCTCTGAAAGTATTGTGATTCCAGTAGGGTGGTCAGAGGAAAGCCAAATTTTAGTTGGTTGTACTCTTAGTTTTTCATTCATTTAATTAGATAGTATCATAAGTTCAATATTTCTCTAAGTACCTGTGAAAGGTCTGAGGCTCTGAAGATTATGCGTATCTGTTAGTACTAAAGGGCAGACTCTTTCTAAAATGAGCCACAGATTTCCACAAAGCTTAATTTACCTTCCACAAAAAAAAGAAAAAAGTCAGAAAAGAAAAATCTCAGACCTTTTGTTTCACAAGAGTAGTATGACACTGAGGATGGTCACTGAAGAAAAAAAAATCTCTTGAAAATTGGTTGAAACTCAGTAATGACTTCAAGTAAGATCACCAAATATGCGCAAGTGACATTCTCACATTTCCACACTTGGTGGGTGACTCAGCGCTTGTTCAGCAGGGCTGTAGGGACGAATCACTGTAGACTCAAGATCACATTATACAAACTGGATGATCAGAGTCCTCTTTTCTAGTTGGCGTGTATGCGTGCATACTCAGTTGCTTCAGTCGTGTCTCTTTGCAACCCTATGGATTTTAGCCCACTAGTCTCCTCTGTCCATGGGATTCTCCAGGCAAGAATACTGGAGTGGGTTGCCATGCCCTCCTCCAGGGGATTTTCCCAACCCAGGGATCGAAACCAGGTCTCCTGTACTGCAGATTTATTCTTTACTGCTGAGCCACCTGGGAAGCCCTTTCTAGGGGGCAAAGGCTTAAAAGAACTGTGTTTCAAACAGCATGTTTGTTTAGCAAAGAGCCTTATTTGCAGGGACCATAGGAAGGGAGCCTCTTTCTAATTTCTTCATGTAAATGCCAAAGCACTTTTCGAATGTTATGAGAGCATCCACTTGAACTGCTGTGTTTGGACAAGTGAATGGTGGTTCATGACCACCAGACCTGGTCAATAAAGGCATTCAGGAATTGTCTAGAGCCTCAAGCTGCACGTATCATAAAGTGGATGCCTGACATTCAAGCCTGAGCCTAAACTGGGTTCAGACATTCTGAATGTGTAAAAAGTGATACCCAGAAGCATCCTTTGGAAAACTCAGACCTATCTTGTTTTTAATAAAAAAAAATTAATTGAAGTATAGTTGGCATACAACATTATATTAGTGTCAAGTGCACAATGTAGTGATTCAACATTTATATACTTTACAAATTGATCACAATGGGAAGTCCAATAATCATCTGTCACCACACAAAGTTATTACAATAGTATTAACTATATTCCCTTTGCTGTACATTATATCCCTATGACTTACTTATTTTATAACTAGAAGTTTATACCTTTTGATTCCCCTCACCTATTCTGCCCAACCCCGGATCCCCTTCCCCTCTGGCGATCACCAATTTGTTCTCTGTATATATGAGCCTGTTTTTAGTTTGCTGATTGGCTTTGTTTCTTAGATTCCACCTACAAGTGAAATCGTACGCTACTTGTCTTTCTCTGACTTATTTCATTTAGCATAATACCCTCTAGTACACTCATGTTATTGCAAATGGCAAGATTTCATTCTTCTTATGACTGAGTAGTATTCATATATATATACCTGATCTTCTTTATCCATTCATCCACTGATGAATACTTAGGTTGCTTCCATACCTTGCTTATTGTCAATAATGCTGCAGTGAACACAGAGATGTATGTATGAATATCTTTTTAATTAGTGTCTTCACTTTCTTTGGATAAATACCCAGTTGTGAAATTGCTGTTTTACTTTTGATAAAGTCTTATTTTTAATTTTTTGGAGACGCCTCCATACTGTTTCCAGAAACACATCTGCAGGTAGAATATAGGCATGGTTCTCAGTGCAGTTTGGTAGCTGTCTTGTACTCACCATCATGAATCACAACTGGATGAAGGAGAGAGAGGAGTTGGACCTGTGATTTAGCTTTTAAGACACATGACCCAGAGAGTTGAGGGGACATCCCCTCTCCCCTGACTCCAGACCTCTGCTCATCATCAGCGCTGCAAGAGGACTTTGATGGCATCTTCCGGTGCGAGAGGGATGACCAGAGCTGTGAGGAGCCACACTGATGGCAAGAGGGAACTTGCTCGTGGGGGACTGTGAGCAATCCTTAGACAGGGCCATTCTGCAGGGAGAGTAAAATCTAAAATAATCCATAATTTCTTGCCTGGCTGGCTGGTAGGTGGTGGTATCACTTCCTGAAGTACAGAATAAAAGAGAAGGAGGTGATGGCCAACTCAGCTTTGGAGATGTTGAGTTTAAGATGACTATGAAATTTCCAGCAAAAGGTGTAAAAAGAGCTTTAGAGTCTCTGGTAGAGCTATAAATTCAGTGTCATAAGTTTAGAGATGTCAGTTAAAGTTATGGCTGTTGAGGAGATGGTCTAGAGAAAGTACATGAGGAGAGTGAAAAAGACCGCAAAACCCTAAGACTGTCCATATTAAAAGTAACGGCAAGAAGTGAGCTTAATAGAGTGATAATTAAATAACTGGGTAAGCCTACCTAGGGATGTAAGAAGAAGATCTGGGGAAGTTGCTCCTCAAGAAAGTCAACTTATAATCTACATAGTCGTTTTTGGAAAATTATACCACTTCTTTGTTTCTAGATCTTTCTTTTCAGACAAACTGACCAGTTAAAGTTTCAGTTAAATCTGAAACTGGACACTCAAGTCAAAGAAATAATTGTTAGGACTTTAAGGATATAAATAAGGATATAAACCTCAGCAGTAGAGAATCCGCCTGCCAATGCAGGAGATGGTTTGATCTCTGGCTCAGGGAAATCCCCTGGAGAAGGAAATGGCAGCCCACTCCAGTATTCTTACCTGGGAAATCCCATGAACAGAGGAGCCTAGTGGACTAGTGTCCATGGGGTAGCAAAGAGTCAGACATGACTTAGCAACTGAAAAATGATGACAACAACAACAAATAAACCTTACATAAATTAGGATATGTTTAAGGATATAAACCAGTTAAGCCAGGAAATAATAAACAGTCCTTAGCTGAAGCATAGCAGTGTTAAGTCCTAGAAATTTTATTTCTTTTAAAAAATTGATTGTCCAGAGCCACAATAATTGGTGCTTAAAAGTGATTAATCTCTTTATTTCCTCTCTAGTCGTTTGAAACCTTCTATAAGATGCCCTAGTGGAAAAAGTGTAATATTTCAGTGGAGACTTTACAAGGGCATTTGTTTTGCAAGGTTTTAGAGTGTGATGGCACAGTTCTCAGCATCATAATTCAAAAACCAGCCTCCTGCAAATCAGACGTTTTTATGCATGTTCAGAAGCTATGCAGGACCGTGAACTCCAGTACTGAAATTTCAGAGAGCAACTCTTTCATTTTCTTTTAACTGGAAAATAAACAGACTGCTATCTTCTTTATAAAAGTAAGTCCTGCTTCTGCTTAGTTGCTCAGTCATGTCTGACTTTTTGCGACCCTATGGACTATAGCCCACCAGGATCCTCTGTCCATGGGATTCTCCAGACAAAGATACTGGAGTGGGTTGCTATTCCCTCCTCCAGGGGAGCTTTCCAACCCAGGAATAGAACCTATGTCTCTTATGTCTCCTGCAGTGGCAAACAGATTCTTTACCACTAGCGCCACCTGGGAAGCCCGCTAGAGGCTGCAGCAACTCTGAAACTCTCTGCTTTCTGCCTCCCAGGTGGATCCCGACAGCCCGGGAATTGGCACAGGTCTCCCTGGGTCAGGCGGACATCACTCAGGGCGCCAGTATCAGATTAATTACACTGCCCTCTGATCTGACTCGCTAAGAATAAAAATTTGATGGGTCCCTGATGAATCTCAAACTATATGATTAACATCTAACTTGTGAAAACGCTTCACTCTACATCAAAACTGTATCATCAATTATCCATGTGAACCCTTGTGAAGAGAATGAACTTTTAAAACATGTTCAGATTGCATGGATGTGGTGCCTGAGTATTTACCTTTGCAAATAATCATTTTTCAGTAAATGTAGCTTTACCACTTGTTCAGGCTTACTCAAGACTCCTCCAGTTTTAGACTCATAATCCTGCAAACTGAGATGGTTGGTCACCCTAGGAAAATGAATCAATCTCTCTTGTTGGTCTTATTCTGAAAAATGAGAAAGGACTCAGTTATAACTATATAGAAAAATACAACCTGATGATTCTATTTTTAATTGCAGCCTCTTCTTGCTTACTTAGCATACTGTAGCTATACTTCCAGCTAAATGGAATCCTTTCCACATAAATCTTTCCCCCTTTTAAGGGACTTTTTCCATTTCTTACATGACACTTTCTGTTCCTAAGACCATAATTAACACCGCCTTCTAGATTGTAGCAGATCATTCTGACCCAGACAGTGACCCTAGCTCCACAGGGAAGTCTTTTATTGAAGCCTAGAAGTTGTCCTGGTTTACTCATCGCTTTAACTGCTGCATTGCAGAGTCACATTTCTCCATCCTACAGTGAGTGTTTTATGTGTTTGAACCAGGAAGGGAACAGAAATTCAAATGCTAGGTTAAGCTACATAAATAGGTGGGGTTTTTTCCTATTTAGCAGTCCCTAGCATCTAAATTTGCTAAGTATATATTGTGAATCTCCAAAGAAATCAAATACATTCAGTATTTCACAAACATATTTGATCATGGATGCCACTTGAATAGCTTGTAGAATTCATGTCTGGCTGCAGAAGTTTTGAGAAGCACTAGAATAAGTGGAAAAGCACAGACTTTGCTGCCATAGAGCTCTGGGTTCAAGTCTTAGCTCCAATACTTTTTAGTTACATGCCTCATTCACTTAACCTATCAGTAAATCCTTTCTTTAAATAAGTTTCCAAATTATTATAAAAAAAGGATTAAAGGAGGGAGGACATTTAAAGGCAACTTCTATTTCCTCTTCTGTATATCAGGTACCTACCTACTGGGGCTCCTGTAAGGAGTTATAAGCTGCCATACTACCTCAGAAGTTGATGGTGTAAATGTAACATGAATATCTTATCCCAGTGACTATAGGTTCATGAGACATTAATGGACCAAAGCTAAAACAAAGAGCAGAAGTCTTGCTTTTTCTGCTCTTTGACAGCAGAATTCTGTCACTTCAGAATTCCATTCCTTTGAGGCTTGACATTTTTATCATCTTACTGTTAACAAATCACCCTTAGCAGATATTGTTTACTTACTGTTAACAAATCACCCCTTTGCAGACATTGCTTAAAAGATAATGGAAGCAACTACCATACTGTTTTGATTACTGTAGCTTTGTAGTATAGCCTGAATTCAGGGAGCCTGATTCCTCCAGTTTTGTTTTTCTTTCTCAGGATTGCTTTGGTTATTTGGGTTTTTTGACTTTCCAAACAAATTAATTTCATACAAATTTTTTTGTTCCAGTTCTGTGAAAATAGGCATTGGTAATTGGTAGAGATTGCACTGAATTTATAGATTACTTTGAGTATTGTCATTTTCACAATATTGATTCTTCCAATCCAAGAATATGGCATATCTCTCCATCTATTTGCATCAACTTTGATTTCTTTCATCAGTATCTTATAGCTTCTGAAGTATAGGTCTTTTGCCTCCTTAGGTAGGTTTATTTCTAGGTATTTTATTCTTGTAGATATGATGGTTAATGGGATTGTTTCCTTAATTTCACTTTCTGACCTTTCATTGTTAGTATATAGGAATGCAAGAGATTTCTGTGTATTAATTTTGTATCCAAAAATTTTACCAAATGCATTGATGAGTTCTAGTGGTTCTCTGGTAGCATCTTTAGGATTTTCTATGTATAGTATCACGTCATCTGCAAATGAAGTGACAGTTTTACATCTTCTTTTCCAATTTGGATTCCTATGATTTCTTTTCTTCTCTGATTGCTGTGGCTGGGACTTCCAAAACTATGTTGAATAATAGTGGCAGCAGCAGACGTCCCTGTCTTGTGTCTGACCTTAGAGGAAATGCTCTCAGCCTTTCACTGTTGAGAATGATGCTAGCTGTGGGTTTGTCAGATACAGTCTTTATTATGTTGAATAAGGTCTCTCTATATA
The DNA here is from genome assembly GCF_016772045.2 of Ovis aries. Lineage (NCBI taxonomy): Eukaryota > Metazoa > Chordata > Mammalia > Artiodactyla > Bovidae > Ovis > Ovis aries. The sequence goes on along the minus strand of NC_056056.1, from coordinate 189,923,670 downwards.
GATCAATGGAACTGGATAGAAAGCCCAGAAATAGGCCCACACACTTATGGACAATTAATCTACAACAGAAGATGCAAGAATATACAGTGAAGAAAAGACAGTCCTCTCAATAAGTGGTGCTGGGAAAACTGGACAGCTACAGGTGAAAAAATGAAATTAGAACGTTCTCTAACACCATCCACAAAAATAAACTCAAAGTAGATGAAAGACCTCAATGTAAGGCCAGACACTATAAAACTCTTAGAAGAAAACATAGTAAGAACACTTTTGATATAAATTTCAGCAGTATCTTTTTCATTTTTTGTTTGGAACTTTTTTTTTACATTGGGGTATAACCTATTAACAATGTAGTGATAGTTTCAGGTGAAGAGAGAAGGGACTCACCCGTACATAAACATGTATCTATTCTCCCCCAGGTCCCTTCCCATCTAGGCTACCACATAACATTGAGCAGAGTTCCATGTGCTATACAACAGGTCCTTGTTGGTTATCCATTTTAAATATAGTAGTGTGTGTACATGACCATCCCAAACTCCCTAACTATCCCTTCCTCCAACAATCATAAGTTCATTTTCTAAGTCTGTGAGCCTTTCTGTGTTGTAAATAAGTTCATTTGTATCATTTCTTTTTAGATTCCACATATAAAGGATGTCATACAATATTTCTCCTCTGTCTGACTTACTTCACTCAGTATGACATTCTCTAGGTCCATCTGCTGCTGCTGCTGCTAAGTTGCTTCAGTTGTGTCCAACTCTGTGCGACCCCATAGATGGGAGCCCACCAGGCTCCCCTGTCCCTGGGATTCTCCAGGCAAGAACACTGGAGTGGGTTGCCATTTCCTTCTCCAATGCATGGAAGTGAAAAGTGAAAGTGAAGTCGCTCAGTCGTATCCGACTCTTCATGACCCCATGGACTGCAGCCTTCCAGGCTCCTCTGCCCATGGGATTTTCCAGGCAAGAGTACTGGAGTGGGGTGCTGCAAATGGCATTATTTCCTTCTTTTTAATGGCTAAGTAATATCCCATATATGTACCACATCTTTTTTAGCCATTCCTCTGTTGATGGACATTTAGGTTGCTTCCATGTCTTGGTTATCGTAAATAAGTGCTGCAATGAATACTGGGGTGCATATGTCCTTTCAGATCATGTTTTTCTCCAGATATATGCCTAGAAGTGGGAATGCAATGTCATATGATAGCTCTGTGTTTAGTTTTTAAGGAACCTCCATACTGTTCTCCATAGTGGCTATACAAATTTTCATTCTCACCAGCAATGAAGGAGGGTTCCCTTCTCTCCACACCTTCTCCAACATTTACGCTTTGTGGATCCTTTTTTTTTTTTTTTTAATGGATGATAGCCATTCTGGCTGGTGTGAGGTATCTCATTGTAGTTTTTATTTGCATTTCTCTAATAATTAGTGATGTTGTACCTGTTTTCATGTGCCTGTTGGTCATCTGTACATCTTTGGGAAAATATCCATTCAGGTCGTCTGCCCATTTGTTGACTGGGTTGTTTGTGCTGATGCTGTTAAGCATCATGAACTGTTTGTAAATTTTGGAGACTAATAGCTTGTTGGTCATGTCACTTGCAGAGGTTTGCTCCTCCCAGTCTGTGGGTTGTCTTTTCATTTTGTTTATGGTTTCCTTTGCTGTGCAAAACCTTTTGAGTTTAAGTAGGTCCCATTTATTTTTGTTTTTATTTCCATTATTCATAGCAGCATCTTTTTTGATCCACCTCCTAGAGTAATGAAAATAAAAACAAAAATAAACAAATGGGACCTAATTAAACTTAAAAGCTTTTACACAGCAAAGGGAACCATAAACAAAATGAAAAGACAACCCACAGAATGGGAGAAAATACTTGCAAACAAGGGACCGACAAGGGATTACTCTCCAAAATATACAAACAGCTCATGGAGCTCTAGGTTATGAAAGCAAACAACTCAATCAAAAAATGGGCAGAAGATCTAAATAGACATTTCTCAAAAGAAGACATACAGATGGCCAAAAAGCACATGAAAAATGCTCAACATGACTAATTATCAGAAAAATGCATATCAAAACTGCTGTGAGATATGACCTCACACTGATCAGAATGGCCATCCTCAAAAAATCTATAAACAATAAATGCTGGAGATGCTGTAGGAAAAAAGCAGCCCTCCTACATTGTTGGTGGGCATGTAAATTGGTACAGCCATTATGGAAAACAGTATGGACTTAGTATGGAGGTTCCTTAAAAAAATGAAAATAGAGCTACCATATTATCCAGCAGTCCTATTCCCAGGCATGTCTCTGCACAAAACCATAAGTCAAAAAGATACACGCACTTCAAGGTTCATTGCAGGACTCTTCCGATGAAAGGAAGCAACCTGAATGTCCATCAACAGAGGAACGGATAAAGATGTGGTATGCGTATACAATAAAACATTGCTCAGCCACTAGAAAATGAAATAATGCCACTTGCAGCAACATGGATAGACCTAGAGATTACCATACTAGTTGAAGTATGTCAGACAACGAAAAATATCATATGCTATCACTGATCAGGAAATCTGATTTTAAAAATAATATAAATGAGCTTACCTTTAAGACAGAAAGACTCAGATTTTGAAAACACACTTAAGGTTACCAAACAGGAAAAGTGTAGGGTGGTGGGAAGGGGAGGGATAAATTAGGAGCTTGGGATTGAAATACACACACTGCTATATATAAAGTAAATAACCAACAGGGACCTCCTGTATAGCACAGGGAACTATACTCAATATTTTGTAATAACCTATATGGGAAAACAATCTGAAAAGTAATGAATATATATGTACATGTATAATTGAACCACTTTGCTGTACCCTTGAAACTAACACAACATTGTAAATCAGCTATACTCCAATCAATTTTTTTTTAAAGATAATGCCAGAAAAAACAAATAGGTGGAAAGAGAAGGGAAACAAAGTATGTTTTTTTCCCCCTGTTTGGAGCTCCATAAGGCATATTAGCATAGTAAAGTGTCCTCTTGGAGGATAGGAAAGCCAAAAAGGTCACGAAGAAGGTGGAAAAAACAGGTCAGAAGGCATTAAAGATACAATTCACACCTTTCACATTCAACTAATAGTAAGATATGAGACGACTGGAAGCCTAATTGTTAAATTTCAGAGCCAAGTGTTCTACTGGAGAAAGAACAGTCTAATTTCACAGACTAGATGTGTTCCAGAAAAACTGAGCTTCAGACAAGTTTATTCAGCACATTTCCCCACAGACTTCCCTTGAAAGAGCAGAGATACACTTCCTGGGAGAAGGACTAAACCAACACAGAGTATTGTTGTTGTTCAGTTGCTAAATCAAGTCTGACTCTGCAACTCCATGAACTATAGCATGCCAGGCTTCCCTGTCCTTCACTATTTCCTGGAGTTTGCTCTACCTCATGTCCATTGAGTCTGTGACACTATCTAACCATCTCATCCTCTGCTGCCCTCTTCTCCTTCTACCCTCAGTCTTTCCCAGTGGCAGGGTCTTTTCCAGTGAGTCAGCTCTTTGCATCAGGTGGCCAAAGTACTGGAGCATCAACTTCAGCATCAGTCCTTCCAGTGTATATTCAGGGTTGATTTCCTTTAGGATTGACTGGTTTGATCTCCTTGCTATCCAAGGGATCTTCAAGAGTCTTCTCTGGCACAATTCAAAAGCATCAGTTCTTTAGCACTAAGCCGTCTTTATGGTCCAACTTTCACATCAATATGTAACTACTGGAAAAATGGACCCTGATCCATAGAGTCCCACTAGCATATCATTAAGTTATAATGAAAAAAATCCCCGATTTTCTTCTACTGTGCTATGTAAAGAATGAATTTCCTCTCATAAAGTTTCAGTTTTCTCTTGAAAAGAGGGATAATAATAACATTATTCCTTCTTAAGTTGATTGTGAGGATCAAATTAAGTAAGTTATGTGAAAAGTCTTGTAGACTTACCACCCTGAGGACAGGAGCCACGCCTGTCTTGCTCATCATGGTATTTCCAGCATGGTCTCAGGGTCTGGCAGGGATATGGCTGGTACCCTATAGACTAATGCTGAATGAGTAAATTAATAGTTTATAAACTCAAAAGCTCTGAGCAAATTCTTGTTTGATGTTTATTCATTTTTTTGTATATCTTAGGAGTAGTTCATTGTAGTGTTCTAAGACTTTGATTTCATAGCATTTACTGACAATTACATTCTATGCAAGAAAGAGTTTTCAGATAGAAAAAACTAGAATGATTTCATATAGGCAGTCCTTCTCAAGGAAGAGACATTCGCATCCTTAATCTTTCCAAAAATAATATCATCATTTATTGAGTACTTACTGTTCCATGTGCTTACATGTAATAACATCAGATCATAAGTCCCTTTGCTACAACTATTTCTATTACATGATACAGATGGAAAAAACTGAGGTGTAGAATGGTTATATAACTTCCAGAAGATTATGGAGCCAGCATGGAAGCCAGGCTGACTGGTTCCACAGTCTGCACCCTTAACTATGGTGATCTGCTGCCTCTCGTATTCCTCACATTGTCTTTCGTTTTCACTAGAGAAAACATTGTGAACAAGCACTGGTCTGAAGTCTGGAGAACCACTGATTGATTTTATTTGATGATTCTTTTTGCTATACTAGCCTTCCCTCTGAAGTCCCAGACCCCAGGAATTTCATCCACATCTTGGGATAAGAATGACAACTAATTCTTAATCAGAAGATAACGTGGAAAAGGAAAAAATGAACACTGGTGGGCTTCTATTTGTAAAAAGAGAAGAAAATCAGAAAGACATACCATATGGGAGGAAAATCTATTCTATTACAGGGAGCAATGTATCAGGAGCAACTAGTAAAATTTTAAAAAGCTGAGTCAGTGAATTCAGATACTAGTTATTAACTTGTGGTGGCATGAAGGTGTGCTCAGTCGTATCCGACTCCTTGTGATCCCATGGACTGTAGCCACCAGGCTCCTCTGTTCATGGGATTTTCCATGCAAGAATACTGGAGTGGGTTGCCATTTCCTCCTCCGGGGGATCTTCCTGACCCAGGGGTGGAACCCAGGTCTCTTATGCCTCATGCATTGCAGGCAGATTCTTTACCACTTGAGCTATCAGGGAAGCCCACAAAGTTGTTGTAGACAGCCCAGCAAATGTTACCTTCTTTCATCTGTAAGAGTGAATTGAGCCAAGATCATCAGTAGAGCTGCACTAAATAGAGCTGAGGCTATAAAGAGACCGAACACTGCATACTTGGGGCCCTGCCTCCAAGTTCATGAGCCAGTCAGTGCAGAAAGTGTGAAAGTGTTCATCACTCAGTCATGTCTGACTTTTTTCGAACCCATGGATGGTAGCCTGCCAGGCTCCTCTGTCCTCGGAATTCTCCAGGCAAGAATACTGGAGTGAGTAGCCATTCCCTTCTCCAGGGGATCTTCCCAACCCAGGGATCGAACCCAGGTCTTTCACACTAGAGGCAGATTCTTTACCATCTGAGCCACCAGGGAAGCCCAATCTGTGCAGAGATGGGTGTCACTAGTGAGGAACAATGAGGGTTTCAGAAGCTCTGCTGTTCTGCTCTGCTGGCTGGGTGCTTGCTAGGCTCTGACCATAGCAGCATGAGTGGCAGACTGCAAGGCTGAATGAGGACAAGGGAATTTGTTTCTCTGCTTCTGACATGGAGCAAGATCCTGTGGTTCTTCCCCCTCCCCATGCCCTCAGAATGCCTTTCACCTGTGGAAAAACTTTAGCCAAAGAATAAGTTTAATCAGAGAAGTGAGAACATTCAGAAACAAAAGAAAACAATCAAAGGAGACCAAATAATAATAGTTTTGTCATTAAGCATAGTTACTTTAGTTCCTTCTCAAGGGCTATAAATAACATTCTGAACAATATCTTTGGAACTGTCTTATAGATACTGAAACCCCCACCAGGTGGAAGTGGTTAACTACAAGATGACCAGACTGTAGCCGTGACATAAGCTGCCACAGTTCTGAGAATGAACTGGCCTCAAGGAAGCAGGAAACAACTGACCCTAGAACTGAAGATTAAATCTACCTAAAACAATCAAGATGACACTGATCAGACCACTGATGACCAGTTTGCAGATGACTGCCAGAGCTGACTGTGCTGCACCTGCAAGGAAGCCCCTCCCTTCGCCTCTAAAATCTCTTGCTCACTGATTGTCAATGGGGGAAAGTCAGTCTTTGCAGATGTCTGCCCCACCCCTCCCCACCCCTACTGCCGCCAGCATCCAAAATTAAGCAAACTTTCCTTTCCACCAACCTTGTCCCTTTATTGACTTCTAAGTGGTGAGCAGCTGTACTCTACTTTCCGTTACACTTCCTCTGAGTGTCCCCTGGCTGCTTCCTACTCCTTTGATTGTCTCCCCAGCAATTTTTTTTTTTTTTCTGTTTTTTCATCCAAATCAGTTGCAGTCACAATTGGCTGCAGTTTTCAGATTCCATCCCCACCTCCCCAAGACCAACTTGACCACCACCTTTCAGAATTACCAGCACCAGCCAGTAGTGTTCCCTGCTCAGAGGACTGGTTCAACTGGGCAGAGCCTCTAGTCTGAGCTTTTATGTTCTGATAATGCCAACTCCCATCTTTGTTTCTGCAGTCTGGGAGTGGCAGCTGCTGCCTGTAGTTACCTCTGGCTTCTTTGAATTTTCATTCCTCCGATATCCATTTGGTCAAATTCTTCATTAAAACATCTGGTGTGCCTTCCGGATTACTGGCTGGACCTTGGCAGAACAGTATCCATGTCCATCTATTCTTATTCTTCTTAGCCCTCACCTGTCACTTGATACTTGCATATTTACATTACTGTTGAGAGGGTTTTTTTGGTTTGCTTTGTTAATGTGTGTGTTCTGGTTTACCACTTAGATAAAAAAAACTTTGGAAAACATGGGAAATTTTTACAGAGTTTAGTTTCAGAAAGATGTAGATTTAAGATTTGGTTTCATCATTTCCCAAAGAACTGATTTTGAGCAAATTATTCCACAATTCTATATACCGCATTCTCACCTATCAAATGGTAACAACAATGCCTGCCTCATTTAATGCTGAGAGGATAATAGTTATTATATATATATATATATATATATATACACACACACACACACACGTACATCAGTTCAGTTCAGTCACTCAGTCGTGTCCGACTCTTTTCAACCCCATGGATTGCAGCACGCCAGGCCTCCCTGTCCATCACCAATTCCCAGAGTTTACTCAAACTCATGTCCGTTGAGTCAGCAATGCCATCCAACCATCTCATCCTCTGTCATCCCCTTCTCCTCCTGCCTTCAATCTTTCTCAACATCAGGGTCTTTTCCAATGAGTCAGCTCTTTGCATCAGGTGGCCAAAGGATTGAAGCTTCAGCTTCAACATCAGTCCTTTCAATGAACATCCTTTAGGATGGACTGGTTGGATCTCCGTGCAGTCCAAGAGACTCTCAAGAGTCTTCTCCAACACCACAGTTCAAAAGCATCAATTCTTCGGTGCTCAGGTTTCTTTCTAGTCCAATTCTACATCCATACGTGACTATTGGAAAAATCATAGCCTCGACTAGACGGACCTTTGTCGGCAAAGTAATATCTCTGCTTTTTAATATGCTTTCTAGGTTGGTCATAACTTTCCTTCCAAGGAGTAAGTGTCTTTTAATTTCATGGCTGCAGTCACCATCTGCAGTGATTTTGGAGCCCCCCAAAATAAAGTCCTCCACTGTTTTCACTGTTTCTCCATCTATTTATCATAAAGTAATGGGACTAGATGCCATGATCTTTGTTTTCCGAATGTTGAGTTTTAAGACAACTTTTTCACTCTCCTCTTTCACTTTCATCAAGAGGCTGCCATAAGGGTGGTGTCATCTACATATCTAAGGTTATTGATTTTTCTCCCAGCAAACTTGATTCTAGCTTGTGCTTCTTCCAGCCCAGCGTTTCTCGTGATGTACTCTGCATAGAAGTTAAATAAGCATGGTGACAATACACAGCCTTGATATACTTCTTTCCAGATTTGGAACCAGTCTGTTGTTCCATGTCCAGTTCTAACTGTTGCTTCCTGACCTGCATACAGATTTCTCAAGAGGCAGGTTAGGTGGTCTGGTATTCCCATCTCTTTCAGAAATTTTCCACAGTTTATTGTGATCCACACAGTCAAAGGCTTTGGCATAGTCAATAAAGCAGAAATAGATGTTTTTCTGGAACTCTTTGCTTTTTTGATGATCCAGTGCAGGTTGGCAATTTGATCTCTGGTTCCTCTGCCTTTTCTAAAACCAGCTTGAACATCTGGAAGTTCACATTTCACGAACTGATGAAGCCTGGCTTGGAGAATTTTCAGCATTACTTTACTAGCATGTGAGATGAGTGTACTTGTGCAGTAATTTGCGCATTCTTTGGCATTGCCTTTCTTTGGGATTAGAATGAAAACTGACCTTCTCCAGTCCTGTGGCCACTGCTGAGTTTTCCAAATTCATTGGCATATTGAGTGCAGCACTTTCACAGCATCATCTTTCAGGATTTGAAACAGCTCAACTGGAATTCCATCACCTCCACCAGCTTTGTTCATAGTTCTTCCTAAGGCCCATTTGACTTCACATTCCAAGATGTCTGACTCTAGGTGAGTGATCACACCATCATGATTATCTGGGTCATGAAGATCTTTTTTGTATAGTTCTTCTGTGTATTCTTGTCACCTCTTCGCAATATCTTCTGCTTCTGTTAGGTTCATACCATTTCTGTCCTTTATAGAGCCCTCTTTGCGTGAAATATTCCCTTGGTATCTCTAATTTTCTTGAAGAGATCTCTAGTTTTTCCCATTCTATTGTTTTCCTCTATTTCTTTGCACTAGCCACTGAGGAAGGCTTTCTTATCTCTCCTTGCTATTCTTTGGAACTCTGCATTCAGATGCTTATATCTTTCCTTTTCTCCTTTGCTTTTTGCTTCTCTTCTTTCACAGCTATTCATAAGCCCTCCTCAGACAGCCCTTTTCCTTTTTTGCATTTCTTTTTCTTGGGGATGGTCTTGCTCCCTGTCTTCTGTACAATGTCACGAACATCCGTGCTTTGTTCATCGGGGACTCTGTCTATCAGATCTAGTCTCTTAAATCTATTTCTCACTTCCACTGTATAAATCATTAGGTATTTGATTTAGGTCATACCTGAAAGGCCTAGTGGTTTTCCCTACTTTGTTCAATTTAAGTCTGAATTTGGCAATAAGGAATTCATGATCTGAGCCACAGTCAGCTCCCGGTCTTGTTTTTGCTGGCTGTATAGAGCTTCTCCCTCTTTGGCTGCAAAGAATATAATCAATCTGATTTTGGTATAGTTATTATATATATATGTATGTATATATATACATATATTTGTGCTAAGTTGCTTCAGTCGTGTCCAGCTCTTTGCCACCCCCATGGACTATATGGCCTGCCAGCCTCTTCTGTCCATGAGATTCTCTAGGCAAGAAAGCTGGAGTGGGTTGCCATGCTCTCCTCTAGGGGATCTTCCTGACCCAGGGATGGAACCCGCATCTCTTGTGTCTCCTACGTTAGCATCCAGGTTATTTACCACTAGTGCCACCTGGGAAGCCTATGTATACATATATGTATATGCATATGTATATACATGTATATGTATCTATATATGTGCATATGTATGTGTGCTTAGTTGCTCAGTCCTGTCCACCTCTTTGCAACTCTATGGACTGCAGCCCACCAGGCTCCTCTGTCCATGGGGATTCTCCAGGCAGGAATACTGGAGTGGGTTGCCATCCCTTCCTCCAGGGGATCTTCCCAAGCCGGAGATTGAGCCCAGGTGTCCTGCATTGCAGGCAGATTCTTTACCAACTGAGACACCAGGGAAGCCCAAGAATACTGGAGTGAGTAGTCTATCCCTTCTCCACGGGATCTTCCCAACCCAGGAATTGAACCTGGGTCTCCTGCATTGCAGGCAAATTCTCTACCAGCTGAGCTACCAGGGAAGCCCATGTGTATGTATATATACATACATATATATGTATGTGCATGTGTATATATGTACACACACACATAATGGGGCTTCTCTGAGGACTCAATGATAAAGAATCTCCCTGCCAAACAGGAGATGCAGGAGACTCAGGTTTGCTCCCTGGGTCGGGAAGATACCCTGGATGAGGAAATGGCAACCCATTCAGTATTCCTGCCTGAAAAATCCTATGGATAGAGGAACTGCAGGCTATAGTCCGAAGGGTCACAACAAGTTGGACATGACCGAGCGACTGACCATGTGTATACACATAATGGCTTAATAAAGGCACGTATATATAAAGACAGTCAACCAATAACTTTTTCTATTCTTGGGGTGTTTGTGCCTAATTACCTAGGACACTGGCTTTTACATGGTAGGCACTAATATACACTTGGTGGTGATGATGATGATTTAAAGTTTGTGTGTATGTATATTTGTATCCCAGTATTTGACACTGCCTTACACACAGTAGTTCTCAATGAATATTTGTAGTCAAATGAGGTAAGACTGGACAAATATGATTAACAGCCCATAACAGGTTACAATCGATTTGTTGTTTGCATTTACTAAAAAAATAGACTGCTGCTCTGTCTGCAAAGAATTCCAGAGCCCACAGTTTGACAGAAGGTCTGTCTTACCTCTGTGGGTATACTATACATGTACCACATACTGATACAGTGTGTTTGACACAAAAGGTCTATTATTTGTTCAAATGCCCATTCTATTAGGTAAGAAATAAAACTCTTCTGGATGATCTTCCTTGAAGCAAAAAAAAAAAAGCCTGTGACTTTCATTACGGACTCTTATTTTCAATGAAAATGGCAAATGGGCCCCACCAACAGTTCATAGGAACCTAGAATAGCCCTGAAGACAGAGCAAATGATTTGCTAGTGGTGCAGCAGAATGTGAATCCCTGCAGCACCTCTGGCTGTCCTTGAACGCACAGAAGATGTCTAATCACAAGGAAGGAATAATAGAGACCAGGGCGCCTGGGAGGGAGCACCATGGGACTCCAGTAGGCTCTGCTGGACTCTGGGGAGTGGAAGAGTATTTCATCATCACTGTAGCACACTTGCCTTAGATAAGGTCCATCACACACGAAAAATGAAAGCAGTTAGAATCCATGTGGGATTTGAGGAAAGCTTTCTTACCTGTTTCAGTTAGTCTTTAGAATATGTTTTTACTAAACAACACCAACAGCAAATATTGAACATATTTATTTGTATTAATATATATTTATTTATCGAACTTGGGCTTCCAGGATGTCTCAGCGGGTAAAGAATTTTATTTGTAATGCAGGAGACTCAGGAGACACTAGGTTCAATCCCTGGTTTGTGAAGATTCCCTAGGGGAGGAAATGGCAACCCACTCCAGTATTCTTGCCTGGAGAATTCAGTGGACAGAGGAGCCTGGTGGGCTATAGTCCATGGGGTCCCAAAAGAGACACACACGACTGAAGACACTTTCTCTTTTCAAGCTCATTAGGAGGTATTGGACAATCAGGGCTTTCTGGTTGTTACTGAAGGAAAGGTATGCTGTCAAAATGGACCAATTCAGGGAAATAATGACCATTTGTGATATCTGAAAATAAGTAACTCTGCTGGTGTCAGAATTCTGCCGTCCTGACTGGTCAGGTCAATCAGGGCTGTGTGCCTTGAGCAGAGCAGTTCCAAAGCTTTAGTACACATCAGAGTTACCTGGGGGGCTTGGCTAGACAAGATCAAGGGGCCCCACTCACAGGTGGAGCCAGTAAGATTGACTGTTGATTGATTTAAAGGAATTGGCTCATGAGGTCATAGAGGCTGAGTCCCAAGATCTGCAATCAGCAAGGTGGAGACCCAGGAGAACTGATGGTGTAAGTTCTAGTCCAAAGGCCAGCACACTTCAGATAGTTACATGACCACAGTGTTCACTGCTGCACTATTTATAATAGTCAAGACATGGAAGCAGCCTAAACATCCATCAACAGAGGAATGGATAAAGAAGATGTGGTCCACATATGCAGTGGAATATTATTCAGCCATTAAAAAGAGTGAAATGCCGCCATTCCCAGCAGCATGGATGGCCTTAGAGATCATCATACTGAGTTAAGTAAGTCAGACAGAGAAGGACTAATTTTATATAATATTGCTTATATGTGGAATCTTTAAAATGGATACAAATGAACTTATTTACAAAACAAAATAGAGTCACAGATGTAGAAAACAATCTTATAGTTACGAGGCAGGTGAAGAGGACAGGGACAAATTGGGAGAATCTGGGACTGATATATATATACTATATATATAACATAGGTAACTAAAAGAGCCTACTGTGTAGCACAGAGACTCTACTCAATACTCTCTAATGACCTATATGGGAAAAGAGTCTAAAAAAGAGTGGATATACGTGCGATTAACTGATTTACTTTGCTGCACAACAGAAGGTAACACAACATTGTAATCAACTATACTCCAATAAAATTTATTTTAAAAGGCCAGCAAACTTGAGACCCAGGAAGAGCTGATTTTTAAGTTTAATTTCAAATTCAGGAGAAGACCAATAATACCCCAGCTCACATAGTCGGGCAGGAGGAGTCCCCTCTTACTCAGCCTCTGTGTTCTATTGATGTCTTCAATCCATGACTCTAGGCCCACACACATCAGGGAGGGCAATCTGTTTTACTCGGTCCACTAATTCAATTGTTAACTTCATCCAGAAATACCCTCAAAGACACAATCAGAATAACGCTTGGCCAAACATTCAGGCTCCAGTCAAGTTAACCCATGAGATCGGTCATCACAGCAAAGGATGCTGCTGCTGCTGCTGCATGGTCCACACTCCAAGAACCACTCTTATAACATAAACTGAGTCAATAATGATGAAGCCAGAGCTGGAACACACTCGATAAAAAGTATATTGAGTGAGGTGAACAGTAAGTATTGAGTTTGTAATAGAAGGAAAGAAAGGATGGAGGGAGGGAGCAAGGATCTCTCTGTATGAAAAACTCAACTGGACATTAAGTGATCAGGGCTCTTGTCTGATTAGACTTCGCTTCTCAGCTCTATGGTGGGGCTCAGATCCTCTCAGGTTTTTACAGCTCCATATTCCTAAATTCATTTCTAGTTTAAAGTGGAAGTAATGCATAAGGATTGTTTAAAACAAATTATCTACTCAAACAATGATAGTGTTTTTTTGAAAGTTGGTCATGTGTCAGGTACCCTACTAAACACCTTATAGCATTCTCTCACTCAATCCTCACAATAACTTAATCCTCACAGTATTTCTAGGCTGCAGATGAAGGAATTGAATTCATGAACTGAGGAAGTAGCCGAGCTGGGATTCCAATCCAGGTTCCTCTGACTTCACAAACCCTCCCTCTTACACTACACTGTACCACAAACAGCGACGAAACATCCAATGTATACGCAAGTCACCACACTGTAGGGAAAATCTCAAAGCCAGTGAGACCCTGGATTTTAGTTTTTAAAAATACTTAGAGAAATTTGGAATAGAGGACTGGTCAAAATGTTACTGGAATATAACGTTAAAGATTAGGACGCTATGGATCACAGTTTGGGGGCTCCCTGGTAGCTCAGTGGTAAAGAATCCGACTGCCAATGCAGGAGATGTGGGTTCAGTCCCTGGGCTGGAAAGATCGCCTGGAGGAGGGCATGGCAACCCACTCCAATATTCCTGCCCAGATAATTCCACGGACAGAGGAGCTTGACAGGCTATAGTTCCTGGGGTCGCAAAAGAGTCAGATGTGACTTAGTGACTAAAACGACATCACCTGTGGTTTTAAGAGTGTCGAATTTGCAATGATTGGGTTTGGCACAGTTGGTAAAGAATCTGCCTGCCAATGCAGGAGACACAAGAAACGTGGGTTCGATTCCTGGGTCGGGAAGATTTTCTGGAGTAGGAAACGGCAACCCACTCCAGTTTTCTTGCCTGGAAAATTCCATGCACAGAGGAGCCCTGTAGGCTACACTCCATGGGGTCACAAAGAGTGTTTACAACCTTACAGGACTGAATAAGTTAGTACAAGGAAAGCATTTACATAGTGCTCTTCATAGGGCAATTAGTGTATGAGTGCTTGTTAGTATCACTATTATCTCCAGCACCTAGCTCCATGCCTGATGCATGGAAGACTACATAAGTTTGGAATGAATTCGAAGAACGCATGTTCTCTGGAGACTACAGCAGTTATCCATACAGCAGTGATTTGATGTTGTTGTTGTTTAGTCACTAAGTTATGTTCAACCTTCTGGAAACTCACTATCAGCCTTTGGACATCTTCCTTTTCTCAAGGCACCAGCTTTAATAACACTTATTACCACCTCTCAAAGTGTCTGCCTATTGCTGGCTCACTGATATATTAATAAGGCTTTAATGTGCTGCATAACACAGAGTAAGAAAATCAGACAAAATCCTGAAATGTACCTTAAATGCCTGACAGTTTTTAGTTCTCACAACTGATGACAATTGAGACTTTAAGAGATTAAAAAAAAACTTTAACCAAGAGGAACTTTTTAATTTGCCTTTTAATTAATTCCCTATCTATAACTCACAGACGATGACCTCTTGTTTTGCTTATCAAATCAACTGAATAAAAAAAATCCCTGAAAACGCAAATGACCCATACTTTCCTGAAAAAAATGGAACTTGGCCAAAAGAATTCAGAACACGGCATAATGAATGCTGTGGTTTGTTCTTTGACATTTAAAAGTATACCTGAGCTCTTTAGCACGTGGATACTTAATATTCAACAAGACTGAAATTTCCAGAGCTGTGGCCTGCTTCAGCACTTTAATTCCTAGAATATGCCAGTTTGCACATTAGCATTTAAATAGACAGCCCGGTCCTGCAGAAACCTAAGATATATGCCACATTGTAACGAGGTTCAGTTAGTGCAGGGGCTGAGGACTTTCTTTGCCTCTTTGCCTCTTCTGATGTTCCAAGTGATGTTCCAAGTTCTCTTTCAACTTGCGCCTTTGTGGATTTAGGATGCTCCTCTATCTGCAAGATTTATAACCAATGGCTTTGATGTCGAACAGATGTACGGTATCAACATTCTGCAATTCAAAAAAATACTCTTTCTCCTTTAGAATGTAATGGTGTGTTTTTATCTCTGCTGAATGCTCACTATTATGTCACGAAGCAATTTTCACAGTTCCCTGGGTTTGTCTTTGAGAGGAAAAATTTCAACCAGCCTTTATTCCAGGTTGAAACTTAATTTGGTATAATATCCCTTACTTCACTAAACCACCAAGCTGAGTCAAAACTGGTTCACTCTTCATACACCTAAAACCCACAACTGCTTTCATGAAACAGTAGCAAATCCACAAAGTTCTAACTACCAGAGTGCTTTTATTTAGATGTGATTTGTTTTCTAGTCACTAAATCATGTCTGACTCTTTGTGACCCCATGGACTGTGTAGCCCACAGCTTCCTCTGTCCATGGCATTTCCCAGGCAAGAATACTGGAGTGGGTTGCCAGTTCCTTCTCCAGGAAATCTTTCTGATTCAGGGATCAAACCTATGTCTCCTGCATTGGCAGGTGGCTTCTGTATCACACTGAGCCACCAAGGAAGCCCTTGGATATGACTCAGGTCAGGTCAGTTCATTTCAGTCACTCAGTCACATCCAACTCTTTGCGACCCCATGGACTGCAGCACACCAGGCCTCCCTGTCCATCAGCAACTCCCGGAGCTTACTCAAACTCATGTCCATTGAGTCGGTGATGCCATCCAACCATCTCATCCTCTGTCATCCCCTTCTCCTCCTTCCTTCAATCTTTCCCAGCATCCAGATCTTTTCAAATGAGTCAGCTCTTCGCATCAGGTGGCCAAAGTGTTGGAGTTTCAGCTTCAGCATCAGTCCTTCCAACGAATATTCAGGACTGATCGATTCTTTGGTGCTCAGCTTTCTTTATAGTCCAACTCTCACATCCATACATGACCACTGGAAAAACCATAGCCTTTGACTAGACACACTTTTGTTGACAAAGTAATGTCTCTGCTTTTTAATATGTTGTCTAGGTTGGTCATAATTTTCCTTTGAAGGAGTGTTTTTTTAATTTTATGGCTGCAGTCACCATCTGCAATGATTTTGGAGCCCAAAAAGATAAAGTCTGCCACTGTTTCCACTGTTTCCCCATCTATTTGCCAGGAAGTGATGGGACCGGATGTCATGATCTTAGTTTTCTGAATGTTGAGCTTTAAGCCAGCTTTTTCACTCTCCTCTTTCACTTTCATCAAGAGGCTCTTTAGTTCTTCACTTTCTGCCATAAGGGTGGTGTCATCTGCATATCTGAGGTTATTGATATTTCTCCCAGCAATCTTGTTCCAGCTTGTGCTTCACCCAGTCCAGTGTTTCTCATGATGTACTCTGCATATAAGTTGGATATGACTACCCATCTACTAAAACTCAGACTGACTACACAACTTAAACCACATGTTTCTCTAAGAGTCAGTCAATCTTTTGACCATGAGTGTGAGATGGCTACAGTCCATAGGGTTGAAAAGAGCTAGACATGACTGAAGTGACTTAGCATGCACACACTTGATAAAGGTAGGTCTTATCAATATTCCTGGACAAAATTTTATACTGCCTTGTCAGTATAACAATGGATACAAGGCATAAAGCTGGGGGGTTGTGTCAGACAAGTGTGCAATTGTACCATTTTGCACTAAACATCTCATTAATGAGCATTTTCATGGCATCATCTAGGACTGAGTTGTTCCATATAGTAGCCATTTGTCACATGTGGCTATTTAAGGTTATTTAATTAAAAATTATTTCCTCAATGGCACTGACCACTTTTCTGGTGCTCCACAGCCACACAAGCTATTAAATTGGACAGTGTAGCTATAGAATATTTCTGTCATTGGAGAAACTTCTGTGGGACAGCAGTTGATCTAGAGTCTTAGGATTTAGAGAATCTCAAAAAGTGCAACCAACGATCCTGGTTTCCCCAGAATTTAGGGATTTCTTGGTTTGAGGACTTTCAGTGTTAAAACTTGGATAGTCCCTGGGGAATTGAGACAGCTCACTCATCACCCTAAGAAGCTGGGTAGTCCAACCATATATCTGCTGTTCTTCTACAACATTCTTTTTTATTTTTATTTGGTTGTGCAGGCTCTTCGTCGTGGCTCACAGGTTTTCTCTACATGCCCTGCAGCATTTCAGTTCTTAATTCCCTGACCAGCGATCCAACCAGTGTCCCCTGGATTGGCAGGCAGATTCTTAACCACTAGACCACTAGGAAGTCCCTTCTGCAACATTCTTCACTCTGGACATTGCTGAGCCTACCAACTAAGTGATGTTAATCACTGATGTGGCTGAAGCAGGCAGTATTTGGAGAACTGGAGTAGATCAAGCTAAAAAAAAAAAAAAAAGTGAGAACTGTTTCAGATTTCCTCCAAGAGATAGGAAGTTCACAAGAGCAAGGTAGACCATTTAAGCAACTACACTGAAATGGTCCCAACCACTGAAACACAGCCCATTTCATACGCAGCTTACAAGATCAATGAGAAGTCTGTCATCAAAGGCACATGTCAGAAACGGCTGTGATATTGACTGGTAAATCAGGGTCCTGCGTCATTAACAGGCAGGACTCTGTTGAATTATTTTTCCCCAAAACAAACATATATTTTGATGTCACTGAATTTAAAGAACTGAATGAAACTGTAGAGATCTTCTAGTCTAGCTGCAGTTTTTCAGAGGAGAGAACTGATGCCCAAAGGGCCTAAACGTGAGAGAAAACCTTTATTGCTTCTCAGAAAGCAAGGGCAAAGGCACATACCAGTTTAAATTCTTGCAAAAGAAATTAATGGCATTAAATTAATAACTGAGCATTACATTTTTCTTACTCCTCCATTATTTATTTTTGCTTCAGTTCAGTGGCTTAGTTGTGTCCGACTCTTTGCAACCCCATGAATCACAGCACTCCAGGCCTCCCTGTCCATCACCAACTCCCAGAGTCACCCAAACCCATGTCCATTGAGTCGGTGATGTCATCCAACCGTCTTATCCTCTGTCATCCTCTTCTCCTGCCTGCAATCTTTCCCAGCATGAGGGTCTTTTCAAATGAGTCAGTTCTTCACATGAGGTGGCCAAAGTATTGGAGTTTCAGCTTCAGCATCAGTCCTTCCAATGAACACCCAGGGCTGATCTCCTTCAGAATGGACTGGTTGAATCTCCTTGCAATCCAAGGGACTCTCAAGAGTCTTCTCCAACACCACAGTTCAAAAGCATCCATTCTTTGGCACTCAGCTTTCTTTATAGTCCAACTCTTACATCCATACATGACCACTGGAAAAATTATAGCCTTGACTAGATGGACCTTTGTCAGCAAAGTAATGTCTCTACTTTTTAATATGCTGTCTAGGTTGGTCACAACTTTCCTTCCAAGGAGTAAGCGTCTTTTAATTTCATGGCTGCAGTCACCATCTGCAGTGATTTTGGAGCCCCAAAAAATAAAGTCTAACACTGTTTCCACTGTTTCATCTATTTCCCATGAAGTGATGGGACCGGATGCCATAATTTTAGTTTTCTGAATGTTGAGCTTGAAGCCAACTTTTTCACTCTCCACTTATATTTTCATCAAGAGGCTCTTTAGTTCTTCTTCACTTTCTGCCATAAGGGTGGTATCATCTGCATATCTGAGGTTATTAATATTTCTCCTGGCAATCTTGATTCCAGCTAGTGCTTCCTCCAGCCCAGCATTTCTCATGATGTACTCCGCATATAAGTTTTTGCTTAGTACTGTTAAAAACTATTTTACTTGATATTATGTTTAAAGTAACTTCCTATTGAGAAAATTTTTAGTAAACACAGGATTAGTAAATATTGGGTGACAAGCATTCAGAATTGACAGAAGGTATGGGTAGGAAATGGTTTAATGTCATCAGATAGCAGAAGGAAGTTGGAACTACTCCAGTCTTACTTCGCTTTGTCTTCTGCAGCCAAGCGAGTGAGCCAGCATTGTAGTGGGGGACTGAAACCCACATTAGGCAAGGAAATTGGAAGAGAAATCCAGGGCCCCTTAAACTTGGTAAAAATCCAGGCTCCTGACAGAGATAGACCTATAGTTTCAAACCTGATTCCGAAACTGTGTGATCTTGGGCAAGTATTTCACCTCTTATTCCTCAGCAAGGTCATCTATAAAGTGGGGATTAAAATAGAAACTATCCCATAATTGAAATAATATCCCATAGTTAGATAATATGTATAAACTTCTTAGAACAATGCCTGACCTGCTTAAAACTCAATCACTTCAGTTCAGTCGCTCAGTTGTGTCCGACTCTTTGTGACCCCATGAATCACAGCACACCAGGCCTCCCTGTCCATCACCAACTCCCGGAGTTCACCCAAACTCATGTCCATCAAGTCAGTGATGCCATCCAATCGTCTCATCCTCTGTCATCCCCTTCTCCTCCTGCCCCCAATCCCTCCCAGCATCAGGGTCTTTTCCAATGAGTCAACTCTTTGCATGAGGCGGCCAAAATATTAGAGTTTCAGCTTTAGCATCAGTCCTTCCAATGAACACCCAGGACTGATCCCCTTTAGGATGGACTGGTTGGATCTCCTTGCAGTCCAAGGGACCCTCAAGAATAACTGCTACTAATTATTATAATTATTATCATTAAATTATAAAAATGATTTTAGGTCTCCAGATCTAGATGAATTATACACCAGGGTAGTGAACAACTGGGCTTCCCTGGTAGCTCAGCTGGTGAAGAATCTGCCTGCAATGCAGGAGATCCTGGTTTGACTCCTGGGTCAGGAATATTCCCCTGGAGAAGGGATAGGATACCCACTCCAGTATTCTTGGCTTCCCTCGTGGCTCAAACTGTAAAGAATCTGCCTGCAACGTGGGAGACCTGGGTTCAGTCCCTGGATTGGGAAGATCCCCTGGAGGAGGGCATGGCAACCCACTCCATTATTCTTGCCTGGAGAATCCCTATGGACACAGGAGCCTTGTGGGCTACAGTCTATGGGGACACAAAGAGTTACACGACTGAGCAACTAAGCAGAGCACAGTGAACAACTTGCAGAAATATTTGTTGAATGATGAATACACAAAATACACTGAAGCCTGGAATCTGTAGTTTATGACTATTGCCTTGATCAACAGCATAACATACCTGCACTCGACACTTACTAAAGCAGTGCTGCACAAATGCCAGTCATTGGACTGTCAACTGTATTCGTTTCCTACTTTTGCTATCATAAATTGTTATAGACTTAATGGCTTAAAAGAAGAGGAATTTATTCTCTTACATTTCTGCAGGTCAGAAGTCTAAGTGAGTCTTATGGGATTAAAATCAGGGTGTTGGCTGGAGTGGTTCCTTCTTGCAGCTTCAGGGGAGAATTCATTCCTTGTCTTTCTCAGCTTCTAGAGGCCATCAGTGTTCCTTGGCTGCTGGCCCTTTCCTCCCATCACTCTAACCTCTTACTGACCTTGCCGCACCTACTTCTCTGTCTTTGACCTTTCTGCCTCCCTTTTAGAAGATCCTTGTGATTACAACATTAGACTCATCCAGATAATCCAGGATAATCTCTCCATCTCAAGATCCCTAACTTAATCATATCTGCAAAGTCCTTTTAACCACATAAGGAAACATTCAGATTCTGGGATTTGTTTGTGGGGCCCCATTATCCAGCCTACCACATCATCTTTACCATTTGATTTTTGCCTTGTCTGCTTACCAACATAATATTACCTGTTATTTGTCTTAAATATTTGTTTTACTTAACCTTATCCATAAACTCAAGGTTTTGCTAGATTAGTTATATTTTTAAAAAACATATTAAAATAACATTTCAATGATTAAAATAAAATTTTGTTTATTTTCTAATATTCTCTTGGGTTTTGAGTGATATACATATTGTATTTCAGGAAACTGATTATAAATTCTGCTATAAATTGACCTCTATTAGGGATTGGCCAATGGTCTTCCCACAGTCTCAGGTAATTGGGAATATCTAGCTTAGTCTACTGGAGGAGGAAATGGCAATCCACTCCAGTACTATTGCCTGGAAAATCCCATGGACAGAGGAGCTTGGTAGGCTACAGTCCATGGGGTCGCAAAGAGTCGGACACAACTGAGCAACTTCACTATATCTTTTCTAAATTCTTTGAGTTCTGTCTCAATACTATTTTAGAATATATTAGTCATACTATTAAAGCCAGATATAGAAATTATTTGACCGAGCTACAGTTAGTGTCCAGTCTTCTATGCTAGGGAAGGTCATTTTGTGAAAACATAATTGGGGATATGACCCATTAAAATAGAGTGTGTTATGCATCCAGGGAACTTGGCAAAACATGTGCATGCTCAGACTCTTTGTGATCTTATGGATTATAGCCCATCAGGCTCCTCTGTCCATGGAACTTTCCAGGCAAGAATACTGGAGTGGGTTGCAATTTCCTTCTTCCCAGGATCTTCCTGATCCAGAGATGGAACCTCCGTCTTCTGCATTGCAGGTGGTTTCTTCGCCAACTGAGCTACCAAGGAAAATAGATAACCAACAAGGACATATTATCTAGCACATGGAAGTGAAAGTGAAAGTTGCCTAGTCATGTCTGACTCTTTGCAACCCCATGGACTGTAGCCTGCCAGGCTCCTCTGTCCATGGAATTCTCCAGGCCAGAATACTAGAGTGAGTAGCCAGCCATTCCCTTCTCCAGGGGATCTTCTCAATCCAGGATTGAACCCAGGTCTCCCTCATTCCAGGCGGATTCTTTACTGTCTGAGCCACCAGAGAAGCTCGTGGAACTCTGTTCAATGTTATGTGGCAGCCTTCACTGTTCATCTGAAACTATCACAACATTGTTAATTGACTATACTGCAATATAAAAGACTGGAGGAGGCAACGGCAACCCACTCCAGTATTCTTGCCTGGAGAATCCCATGGACAGAGGAACCTAGCAGGCTACAATCCATGGGGTCGCAAAGAGTTGGACATGATTGAGCAATTAACATACACAATATAAAAGAAAAAGTTCAAATGAAAAAAAGATGCTCACAGAAATAAATAAATAAAAATTAATTTTTCTTATAAAAATAGATCAAAAAATGAAAATAATTTTTTTTAAAAAGTGTAGCCTAATGCTTTTTATTGCCTAAGCCATAACAATGTCAGCTTTAAGGAGTAAATGAAATTAGCTCATCACTGGGACCTTGGCAGTAAGATTCCTTTGCTCCTGACTTATGAAGTATGTTGATTTGAGGACTATTTGTTTTACTTCATACTATGTCCAGTCTTGTTTCAGTAAAATATAAAAATTCTACTGTTATAGAAATTGTAATTAGGTGCATTTGAATAACTTATATGAAACTATTCCTGAATCCAGGATTATGTTTAAAATTTTTTTAATGTATTTATTTTTGGCTGTGTTAGGTTTTCACTGCTGCTCACGGGCTTTTCCTAGTTGTGGCGATTGGAGGCTACTCTCTAGTTGGGGTGCACGAGTTTTTCACTGTGGTGGCTTCTCTTGTTGCAGAGCATGGTGTCTCAAGTGCTCTGTAGTTGTGGTACGCGGGCTTAGTTGCTCCAAAGCATGTGGAATCTTCCCAAACCAGGAACTGAACCCATGTTCCCTGAATTGGCAGGTGGATTCTTAACCACTGGATCACCAGGAATGTCCTACATTTAAATTTTTAAGAAAATATGGTAGTGGACATGAGAACATGCCTCGCATACCTCTACCCAGAGAACTTGATCAAGGGCTCCAGCTATGATACTCTCAGATCCATCCCTGGGTTTGCACTGGGGCCAGGCTTCTCGTGGGTTCCTTCCAGTAAGGACTTCTAAGACAGGCCATTCCTGGGAGTGCAGGACTCCTCTGGTGTCCACTTATGGCTTCAAGACTCCCTGAGGACCTTGATGAACCTTCTTAGATCACACGATAGTTTCAGATCTTTCCATCCAACCTTCCTTCCCTCTTTTTGTTCACTATCCTTGCACTGTGATCAAAAGAATCCCTCAGCCTTCTCTGTCTCCCTTTTCTCTCAAAGCCATTTCCCTAATTACATATTTTTGTGTGTTTAATACCATCTTGGTATCTAAATTTTGGAGGAGCTGGATTAACAAGTATTTTGTAACTTTCCAACCATTGAAATAATCAGAACTTTTTTTCTAAAGGAAGATATGCATCTAATTTATAGAGTGGTTGTATCACATTGTTTGGCTGCATATTTAAAAGGAAGGATTTTCAACCTGGGGTTGTTCTGCCTTTTGGAGTACTTTGTTAGAGGTTCCACAGTGGAACAAACAGTTAGGGTCCATCAGCGTATCCATGTGGTACGGGTAGATCCAGGCCATCGAAAGACCACTGACTGTCAGAATGGTGAATGATGGAATGGACTTCAGTAGCTACCATGGGCTTTCGTGATAAGACAGAGTAGAGAGAAACAGAGTTATAATAGTGCTCAGGTGTGAAGTACTTGAGACTAGATCTTGCTGACAATTCATTTAAGACAGTACATGGGAAAACCAAACAACTGCACTGAGAGGATAAAACCCGGCAGAGAAATGGCATGATAGAATAGTTGGCCTGAAGTTTCCTTTTGAAAAGATGGAGTGTTTCGACATAATACCCAACTTGGAGAAGATACAATACAATTAAGGTTCAGTTCAATTCAGTTGCTCAGTCGTGTCTGACTCTTTGCGACCCCATGAATTGCAGCACGCCAGGCCTCCCTGTCCATCACCAACTCTTGGAGTTCACTCAGACTCACGTCCATCGAGTCAGTGATGCCGTCCAGCCATCTCATCCTCTGTCGTCCCCTTCTCCTCCTGCCCCCGATCCCTCCCAGCATCAGAGTCTTTTCCAGTGAGTCAACTCTTCTCATGAGGTGGCCAAAGTACTGGAGTTTCAGCTTTAGTATCATTCCCTCCAAAGAAATCCCAGGGCTGATCTCCTTTAGAATGGACTGGTTGGATCTCCTTGCAGTCCAAGGGACTCTCAAGAGTCTTCTCCAACACCACAGTTCAAAAGCATCAGTTCTTCGGCGCTCAGCCTTCTTCACAGTCCAACTCGCACATCCATACATGACCACTGGAAAAACCACAGCCTTGACTAGACGGACCTTAGTCGGCAAAGTAATGTCTCTGCTTTTGAATATGCTATCTAGGTTGGTCATAACTTTTCTTCCAAGGAGTAAGCGTCTTTTGATTTCATGGCTGCAGTCACCATCTGCAGTGATTTTGGAGCCCCCAAAAATGAAGTCTGACACTGTTTCCACTGTTTCCCCATCTATTTGCCATGAAGTGATGGGACCGGATGCCATGAGCTTCGTTTTCTGAATGTTGAGCCTTAAGCCAACTTTTTCACTCTCCTCTTTCACTTTCATCAAGAGGCGTTTAGTTCCTCTTCACTTTCTGCCATAAAGGTGGTGTCATCTGCATATCTGAGGTTATTGATATTTCTCCCAGCAATCTTGATTCCAGCTTGTGTTTCTTCCAGTCCAGCGTTTTTCATGATGTACTCTGCATAGAAGTTAAATAAACAGGGTGACAATATACAGCCTTGACGTACTCCTTTTCCTGTTGAAACCAGTCTGTTGTTCCATGTCCAGTTCTAACTGTTGTTTCCTGGCCTGCATACAGATTTCTCAAGAAGCAGGTCAGGTGGTCTGGTATTCCCATCTCTTTCAGAATTTTCCAGTTTATTGTGATCCACACAGTCAAAGGCTTTGGCATAGTCAATAAAGCAGAAATCGATGTTTCTCTGAAACTCTTGCTTTTTCCATGATCCGGCGGATGTTGGCAATTTGATCTCTGGTTCCTCTGCCCTTTCTAAAACCAGCTTGAACATCAGGAGGTTCACGGTTCACATATTGTTGAAGCCTGCCTTGGAGAATTTTGAGCATTACTTTACTAGCATGTGAGATGAGTGCGATTGTGTGGTCGTTTGAGCATTCTTTGGCATTGCCTTTCTTTGGGATTGGAATGAAAATTGACCTTTGCCAGTCCTGTGGCCACTGCTGAGGTTTCCAAATTTGCTGGCATATTGAGTGCAGCACTTTCACAGCATCATCTTTCAGGATTTGAAACAGCTCAACTGGAATTCCATCACCTCCACTAGTTTTGTTCATAGTGATGCTTTTTAAGGCCCACTTGACTTCACATTCCAGGATGTCTGGCTCTAGATGAGTGATCACACCATCATGATTATCTGGGTCATATCTTTTTTGGACAGTTCTTCTGTGTATTCTTGCCACCTCTTCTTAATATCTTCTGCTTCTGTTAGGTCCATACCATTTCTGTCCTTTATTGAGCCCATCTTTGCATGAAATGTTCCCTTGGTATCTCTAATTTTCTTAAAGAGATCTCTAGTCTTTCCCATTCTGTTGTTTTCCTCTATTTCTTTGCATTGATCCTTGAAGAAGGCTTTCTTATCTCTCCTTGTAAGGCCTCCCCAGACAGCCATTTTGCTTATTTGCATTTCTTTTCCATGGGGATGGTCTTGATTCCTGTCTCTGTACAATGTCACGAACCTCATGCCATAGTTCATCAGACACTCTATCTATCAGATCTAGGCCCTTAAATCTATTTCTCACTTCCACTGTATAATCATAAGGGATTTGATTTAGGTCATACCTAAATGGTCTAGTGGTTTTCCCTACTTTCTTCAATTTAAGTCTGAATTTGGCAATAAGGATCTAATCACAGTTAAGGTTAGGTCTTCCTTAATGCTTCAGACCTTTAAACAAGGATCACCTCCATGTGTTATCCCATTTTGAGTGACAGAAATGTCATCTCCATGCCTTAAACTCCGGTGGGGCTTTAGGTTTTGACAAAGGAGTATTCTCCCATGATATAAACCTTAAATTCGTGCAGCTTTTTGAAATTCCAATTTTATAATTCTAATTTCAGTCATGATTTTTAACATATACATACACATAATCAGACAGCTGGCAACTGCACAAAGTTTTAAGAAAAGATGACCACTATCCACTGAACAGCTTACCCTGGGGCACTCCCACCACTGAAGCGTAGCCACGAACAAGGAAAGTGACTTGGTGGCCAGAGATGGCAGGATGTGGGATCCAGCTAATGGCAGTGCCCACTGCCCAACTCAGCTACCAATTATAAGGCCAGGTTGTTACCAGTGTTTCTGATTGATTGGCTACAAATTGGAGGTTCCGCAAAACCAACCATGCACTCTCCTCAACCTCACACTGATTTGATATGATAACTTGCTAGAGTGGCTCATTGTCATCCTTAAATTGTTCAGTTGTGTCTGACTCTTTGCGACCCCATGAACTGCAGCACATCAGGCTTCCCTGACCTTCACCATATCCTGGAATTCACTCAGACTCATGTCCATGCAGTGATGCTATCTAACCATCTCATCCTCTGTCGTCCCCTTCTCCTCCTGCCTTCAATCTCTCCCAGCATCAGAGTCTTTTCAACATTTTACTTACTAGATTACTAATTTATTACAAAAAGATACAAGGAAAGGCATTTCAGGCTGGAGAGAACATGCGAAAAGGAACTGCCAAGAAGAAAAGGATGCCTTTGAGGAGAAAGTTATCAGACATTGAGGAGCATGAATAGGGCTTGAGAGGTGGGCAGAGGCCAAATTAGACAGGAGCTTGAAGAAATAGTACACATTTTGTTTTTTATCCTATGGGCAAGATTTAAAGCAGAGTAACAATATAATTTTTGTTTTAAAAAGACCACTGACTATTGTCTAGAGCAGCCACATAGGGCTTTTAAATTTTCTATTGGTCATGTTTTTAAGTAAAAAAAAAAAAATACATGTCAAATTAATTTTATTGATATACTTTGTTTAACTCAACATATCCAAACTACCTGATCATTATCTTGTTGTTCATTCTCCCAGTCGTGTCTGACTCTTTGTGACCTCATGGACTGCAGCATACCAGGTCTCCCTATCCCTCACCATCTCCTGAAGTTTGCCCAAGTTCATGTCCATTGCATAGGTATGCCACTCAGCCATCTCATCCTCTGATGCCCTCTTCTCCTTTTGCCAGTATCAGGGTCTTTCCCAGGATCAGGGTCTTTTCCTATGAGTTGGCTGTTCACATCAGGTGACCAAAATACTGGAGCTTCAGCTTCAGCATCAGTTCCTCCAGTGAGTATTCAGGGTTGATTTCCCTTAACATTGACTGGTTTGATATCCCTGATGTTGAAGGGACTCTTAGAAGTCTTCTCCAGCACCACAGTTCAAAGAAATCAATTCTTTGGCATTCTGCCTTCTTTACGGTCCAGCTCTCACAAACACACGTGACCACTGGGAAGACCATAGCTTTGACCATATGGACCTCTGTGTGGATAGGGATTTGATTCCTCTAGGGACTGAATATAAAAATCTGCATGTGCATCTCTGACTGCTGCAGACCAGTCAACAGCTCTAGGGATAGATCTGAAGTTAGAGCAAGGGTTAGTCACTCAGTCACTTCAGAATCTTTGTGACTCTGTGGACGGCAGCCCACCAGGCCCCTTTGTCCATGGGATTCTCCAGGCAAGAATACTGGAGTGAGTTGCTGTGCCCTCCTCCAGGGGATCGTCCCAACCCAAGTACTGAACCCAGGTCTCCTACATTGCAGGTGAATTTTTTACCATCTGAGCCACCAAGGAAGCCCAATCATTATCCTAAGCAATGTTAAAAAAAAAGAAAAAGAAAAAACAACATGTTGACATCTCACATTTTTTCCCCTTACTAAGTCTTTGAAATTCAGTGTGTGTTTTAAACTTACAAATATCTCAGTTCAAACAAGCAGCATGTCCAGTGCTCTGTAGCCACATGTGGCTGGTTGGCTACCATATAGACAGTGTAGCACTAGAGAATAAATCAGAGGGGCTGCAGTGGAAGCACCAGCCCAGTTTGGAGGCTACTGCAAAAGTCCAATGAGACAAGCACTGCTCAGATTAGGACAGAAACAACAGAGATGGCAGAAAATGATTTGAGATCAGTCTCAGATCTGAGACTGATTTGAGATCCGTCTGGAAGGAGTTAAGAGAAGTAGACATGAAGGAATGTGAGGGAAAGCCTTAGAAGGTGATATACAACCAGAAATAAGCCCTAGGATAATTCTAAGACTGTTCCTAATTAATGCTTTGATGTTGAATTTCCTCTTGTAGAAGGGCCTTAGCAGGATATATTTTTACTGTCACTTATGATTGCATTATTTTCCTTTTTATATCTACTTTCATTTTTGATCAACTGCTTTTCTGCATTGGTCTGCTTCAAAATTCCTATTTCATCCTCCATTCACCTGTTTATTTAATTCAATTTGATTTAACAGAAATTATTTTGAGTGACTAATCTGTGCTAGGCTTTGTGCTGAACGTAGAGAAGATAAAGAAAATAAGGAAAGATGTCCATATAAAGAAGAGATTCCCTGGTGGCTCAGATGGTAAATAATCTGCCTGCAATGCAGGAGACCCTATCCCTGGGTTTGGAAGATCCCCCAGAGAAGGGAATGGCTGCCCATTCCAGGATTCTTGCCTGGAGAGTTCCATGGACAGAGGAACCTAGAGGACTACAGTCCATGGGGTTGCAAAGAGTTGGACATGACTGAGCGACTAACACTCTCACTTTCCTATGTTAAGAAGCTAAGTATACTATATGAAACCTAAAGCATTTACTCTTGTTGTCTTGGCTGTTTAACAATAAAGCATAGCCTAGTTTCATCCAGCATAGTCTCAGAGCATTGTGTACACTCCTAAATTTGGCAGAGTGTCTGATCATTCAGTCAGGTTCAGTCAGAATGACAAAAATCACTCTACAGATTTTGAATAAAACATGATTTAACAGTTGGGAATTAAAGATTTACCAAACCATTCCAAGGGCTAAGAGAGCAAAGGTCAGGAAAGCCCCTGCAAGCTTTCAGGAAATTTACAAGTACAAAAATTATCAGGAAAGCTGCTTCCTGGATCTCAGCTGTTTCAACAAATAAAATGATTCTTAGGATGTCTTTTGGGAACCACTGGCAACACCCATTGTGAACCATCCACCAACCCTCACTTGCCTGCCTATGGCTGCTGCTGTAGAATAATGGATTTCTGCTTTAGCTTGGGATTCTGGGAAATGTAGTTCCAGGGTTCCTCCTCTGTGATACAAGGAAGATACAGAAAAGGGGTGGGCATGAAGATGAGCTATACAACCAAGCATGGGTAGATTGTGCCTGTAGTTGGTTCTGGGGTAAAAATTGCACATCTGTAAGCCTAAAATACTCTGTTTCAATTTTGTGCTGCCAAATAAATTTTCAACTAAATTTCTAACATTTAAATCTTGAATTATGTTTTTTTTTTCTTCCAAAATCAGAAAGTACCTTAAGGTGTTTGAAAACAACTAAACCCTAAAAGAAGTATTCAGAGATTGAATATACAAATAGGAAACAGCCAGAAAACTGTATATAAAAACAGAACTTTAGTCCAAAATCTGCAGCAAGCTGCCTAGGAAACCAAACCTTTATGTATAATAAACAACCCAAGAAGCCAGCCAGCTATAAGTCAGACATGAGAAAACCAGATTGCTATTTCTAGTGACAATCCGGAAAACTAAACAGTAACTTCTGTAACAGTCAGGCCACTTGACCTCAAATGGCCAGGGCTTGATTAATAACTGACAACTTCCCTCATTTTTGTGCCCACTCCCAACTTAGTACCAACCAGGGAAAGTTAAGTGTATACCCCTCATCAATCACATAAGATGCCCCATTTCTAGCTAGCCTGCCTACAGTTTCTCCATGCCAATAGCACTCAATCATGGCATACCTGGAGCCTTTTCTTTTTTCCACTATGAAGCTTTCCCACTTTGCTTTTCTCATTTGCTTGGTTTTCTTTTTTTTCCCACAGTATTAATCAAGGTAGGATGTGATCTAAGAAGAAACAGTATTCAATAAGGTAAATACCATATAAATTTCTAGGCACCAATTTCTCCTAAGTAGCAGGCAGTATGGTACAATGGATAAGTGATTGAATTCTGGAATCAGAAAACCAGACTTTAAATCTTACCATTTTCACAATCTAGATGTGCTATCCAGATTATTTGCTTAACCTTGATGGCTTCAGTTTTCTCATCAATTATGTGCTCAGTTGCTCAGCTGTGTTTGGCCCCAGGAACTGTAGCCCGCCAGGCTCCTCTGTCCATGGAATTTTTCAGGCAAGATTATTGGAGCGGGTTATTATTTTCTACTCCAGGGGACTTTCTGAGCCAGGGCTCAAACCAGCATCTCTTATGTCTCCTGCATTGGCAGGAGGGTTCTTACCACTAGTGCCACCTGGGAAGCCTTTTCTTATCAACAAAGTGGCTAAAATAATGGTATCTATTATTTAGGGTTGTTGGCTGGATTGAATCAGGTTATGGCTATAAACTGCATTATTTAGTTTAGTATTATCATTATCTTCTCTTTCCAAGCTCATGACCTCCAATTTGGTCCACATATAAATTACCTCTTACTTCATCATCCTTCCTCTATCTGATCCTTCCTTCAGTTCACTGAACATAAGCAACCAAATAAATCTTCCTCATCTGTTACCATCCCATTCCCTTACTCGAAAATTCTCAGGGCCATTAAAGACATCTATAACCTACTTTTCCACAAGTTCTCATAGTCTCTTGTACAAGAATGACCTTCTGCTGTAGCCAAATGTGCATATCCATTTGTCCTGAGACACCCCCCAAAGTCCCACACACAAGACCATTTTCCCTCCCACTGTTCATATTTGGAGTAAACCATACCTCCTTTCTCAGTGTCTGAATCCTACATGTCATTTATGGTCCAGCTCAAATCCTCTCACCCCATTAAACCCTATCACACCACTGCATTCTACAGCAATTTCTTTCTCTCTAGAGTCCTAAAATTTTACTAAGCTCACTAAATTATATCCTGATTTGCAATAAATATGTCTTTTCATAAATGTGTATCAAAACCTAAGGGAGAGGATAATATTTCTGAAGGCAGGGCCAATAGTTTATTCTTTCGGGTGTATTGCCATATACCGACACATAATAATAATAATTGCTATTCAAGACTAATTATGTTTCTGTTGCCTTGCCAAACACTTCATTTTATCTGATTCATTTCTCTCCAGAGCTCTTAAGGGAGGGGTTATAATTAGCCATTTATCAGGTGAGAGAATTTGAACATAGAGAAGTTGGATTATTTGCCCAAGATCACAGAAATAGTAATGACGAATCTGAACCACCTAGGAATCTGTGACTCCACATCTTATGCAATTAATTAACGTTCTGTGGATTGATTAAACATACTGCTTTATGAGATCCTGCCAGATAATACATATAAATTCCCTCTCTTTATTGCCAGTGTCTCCTTGGGAAACCCAAATACAGGATTCACTTTAGAGATCGTGTATTTCTACAATGGAATCAATTTCCAGAGACATTTCTCTTAAACTTGTAAATAGAAACCTTGAAACAATCAGGAAAATATCAGAGAGCACATTTACTTAGCCATGTAAGTTGTTCAGAATTGAGACGCTGGAGAAAACATCACGTCAGGTTTATGATTTCTTCATTGTTTGCTGTTCATTCCTATTTTGAGCAGAATTTTGTGCCGCTATTTGTTGCTGGATTTTAGGATACAATTCTCAGGTTCCAGCTAAGAAGAGGAATAGCTTTTATTTACAGCACTTCAAAAATATATGAATATCAAAACTAACATAAAATTTTAAATATTGAATATACTATGACATTAGTGTGAAAGATGGTGTTTTTGGCTTTTTGGTTTTTCATTTGTTTTTCTCAATAATCATTCATTTTCAAAATGGTCTGGGAAAGTAGGAAGATGGTAGAGTTAGAAAAAAAAAAACAGTGTCCAGAGTATCTTACAGTATGAATTCTTCAATCAGAGAAGCACATGGACTTTTGAGAGTCTTACTGAATATTAAAAACACCACCTATATTTTAAAACTTGATCCTTCAAGGACGTTAAACTGACCTAGCTTTTTCTGCAATCCATGGTGAGGTAACTTGGGAAAATCCAATCCTGAAAAAAATTCTAACCCAAAGAGTGTAAAGTTAAACAGGGATCTTTCTCAAAATACACTTCAAGTATAAAGATGCCGTGTCTTTATTCTTGTTTGTTCTATAAAAATACAAATGTATAGGAAGGAAATGATAATTTCAATCAACATTCACTGGTAATTAAAAGCAACTGTAGTCCTCGGGCTGTTTCTTTCCAATATGATCCAGTGATCAGAAGGAATTGGAAATGATTACATTTTAACTAGAAACACATTTCTGTCCAGAACTGAGCTCTGAAGCATGAAAAAGACACAGTGGTGGCCCCTGTTTGTGTTTCCATCTGGGGCTCTAATTTGAACTTCGGTGCTTATTCTCTCAGACTTCTGGCTGTGCAAAGATCCAGAAAGTCAAAGCCAGCATATTCTCTTACCCTGTTTCATGCAAAAAATAA
This sequence comes from Ovis aries, assembly GCF_016772045.2. Taxonomy (NCBI): domain Eukaryota; kingdom Metazoa; phylum Chordata; class Mammalia; order Artiodactyla; family Bovidae; genus Ovis; species Ovis aries. The sequence goes on along the minus strand of NC_056056.1, from coordinate 189,891,267 downwards.
AATAAAATTCCACCAATTACCATGTTTGCCTTTTGTGGAATGGCTCTATTTAAATCGATTATAGGTTAAACAAGAGCGCTTGTAAAATTCACAGCTCAGAGTTAATCTGGCTATATCCCAGGGCACCCAATCTGAAAAGTAAGTGATTGCAAGCACTCTTGGGAAGGAAGTTAGCAATGGCCTATAATGCAAAACAGTCTGGAACGATTACATTTAGCTTGGTTTTCAAATTAAGAAATTCATCCCATGGTTGGTTTTTCATTTGAAAGCCTTCCTCAAGTCCCATTAAAAATGCTCATCTATTTCTGATACTCAGTTAGTGCATCCAAATGACATCATCATTAGTGATAAGGGGAAAACAGTGAACGCTGTAGTGCCTACGCCAGGAATTATTTGGTCATGGAAAGTACCTGGAAGTGCTTGTAGTTGCTGCTGCTGCTGCTAAATCGCTTCAGTCCTGTCCGACTCTGTGCGACCCCATAGACGGCAGCCCACCAGGCTGCCCTGTCCCTGGGATTCTCCAGGCAGGATCACTGGAGTAGGTTGCCATTTCCTTCTCCAATGCATGAAATTTAAAAGTGAAAGTGGAGTCGCTCAGTCGTGTCCGACTCTTCACGACCCCATAGATGGCAGCCTACCAGGCTGCCCCGTCCCTGGGATTCTCCAGGCAGGAACACTGGAGTGGGGTGCCATTTTGTAGTTGTTACGACTTCACAACCCCGGACTGGGAATTCTGTTTTCTGTGGCCCGAAGAGACTGGTGAATTCACAGAAGTCATGATGGGGAAAAAGAGGATGGCCTGTGGCCCTTAAAGAGCTTGGCAACTTACTGTATTGATATGAAATGTACATCCTTTTCTTTTCTTGGTGTAAATGCACCAAGGGCTTCCCCAGTGGCTTAGTGGGTAAAGAATCTGCCTGCAGTGCAAGAGATACAGGAGATGTGGGTTCAGTCCCTGGGTTGGGATGATCCCCAGGAGGAGGAAATGGCAACCCACTCCAGTATTCTTGCTTGAGAAATCCCATGGACAGAGGAGCCTGATGGGCTACAGGGCGTGGAGTTGTGAAGAGTCGAATACGACTGAGTGACTAAGCGTGCAAATGCACAAGAGTCTTTTTGATCCATGAGTCTCAGCCCCTCGTTATTATACTGCGAATCTAATAGCTATTTAGAATATTTTATTTAAAAAAAATCAACAGATGTGATGTCACTCTCAGGGCATTTAAGATTTCTTTCTGAGTTATGAAAACTGAATGCCTATTGAAATAATGAGTATGAGCCACTGAACTCTATCCATGATCATTCAGTGTCTTTTTTACCAAAACACTTTCCTCAGGAAGATAAAGGGGAGAAATGCTCTAACGGGAAAAGCATATTATGATTCATGGGAACAAGCTGATGCTCTGTGATGGCATACTCTTGCCATTCATTTCATTTCACAAGTGCCTATATAATGCTTGCTTCCTATGTGCCACGTGCTGTTCTCAGCACTTGACAAATATTAATACATTTAATGTCATGTCTCATGTCAACACGATGCAGGTGGTATAGGTACAATTATTAATCCCACTTTACAGATAATGAGACTGAAAGACAGGTTAAATATCTTGCCTATGATCAGACAATTGTGGAGCCAAGATTTTGAAGCTTGGCAGTTATGTTTATTCAAAACTCTCATGGTGTGAACAAGCACACAGCCCACACAGACCATCAATAAAAGCTGTTCAGTGCTATGGTCTTTGAGAGCAATTGGTAAAGTCATTTTGTATTTGGTTATATAAATTTTATAGCTTAGAGGTGGTTTTTCATGTGTGTCATGTTAAAGGACAAAACTTTCTAATGCTGCCGTAAAATCTCTAGCTATACACGATAAGAAAAATGTACATAAGTCAGATGTTGTTTCTGTACAGCTTTTCTCATTGGCATGCAGTGGCTAGATCTTTAAAATATAGTGCTAAAATTAAAACTAGAAAAATAAGTTATGTATTTATTGTAATACATCACATTAATGCAAATTAAACATATGCAACATGAAACCATAATACGTGTTTACGAGTATACATGCAAAAAAAAGAAAGGATATCTGGCAAACATTAGAAGAGTTCAAAGAAAACAGGAACAGAGCTTTACAGGGAACGTTAATCATGATCTGAGGCTGGTGTTTAACTTAACCCTCTGATTCCAAGACTGAAGCTGAGAGAAAGAATCCATCTAAATATTTATCCATGCATATACTGAATTCATTTATCTAGGCAGTCATTCATGCCAACAAGGGAAAGTGAGAAAGTTTTCTGTTTACTGATTAGATTATTAGATCATTTTATTATGTAACAATTATATAATTAAGGATCCTAGAGTTGATAGCCTAAGAAGATGTTTATATCAATTTGTGTCTGTTGTTTGAGTTGCAAACTGAACAACATTTTAACTTAAAGGAAGAGCTACAAACCATCATTTTATCAAAAAATGAATAAAGTGGGCTCATCACTTCAAGGAAAATAACTGACATTTGGTAACAATGATAAAATTAAAGCTTTCAAATAATAATTTAAATAATAATATCAGTTATTTTCCTTGAAGTGACAGGTCCACTTTATTCATTTTTTGATTAAAAAAAATGGTTTATAGATATTCCTTTAGGTAAAAATGTTGTTCTCCTTGCAACTCAAACAATGGCTTTCCTTATAGGCAATCATTGCATTTTGGTATGCTTAATGTGTACACTCTCTTTGAAAGACATGCATTCAAGGGCTGAGATTTAATAAATTTTCACTGCTTCATTAAGGACATGGTAAGACTTGCATCTTTTTAAACTGAATGCATGTCAATGAAGAACACGATGTCTGGGTCTCCCTACTTGATTTTTGCAAGGGCACCAGCAGATGTCCCTACCACTGGTGCAGATGTTAACACAGTGAATAGAGAATGCCATCTTAGCATCATTACAAAAATAATTTCAATGTCACAGGGTCCCCAGAGGTCCACAGACCACACTAGTCAAACTTAGCCCCTCAAGAATTCACATGCTAAATATGTCTTAAAATAACTAATGAAAAGTGAATCAGGTAATTCCTGAGCCTCAGATAAGAATAAATCTGGAGATTTCAGGGCCATCTGTTCCTTAATTAAATTATGTGCCTAAGTGATATCTAAAGCATCAATATTTTTAAAAGTCAAACACTTAAGGAAATTTTCAAACTTTAATTTCCTATTCTTAAAGATGTTCACAGCTTCCCCAGTGAGACTGTCAGTTAAATCACGGAACAAGTCTTTTTCTTTCTGGCTTAGTCAGAAGGTAGTTCTAAGATTGTTTCAGACCTGAGCTGAGTCACTGATCAATACTTAATCAGCCCACAGATTACAATTCACTCAATCAGTTTTGAGGGAGTCACTCATTCAACTCTGGTTCCCAGATTGTTCCTACTACATTAAAATCCACAGAAACAGCGCCAGAAGTGCTCTAGTTCTTGCCCTAGAGGCAGACTCTCAGGCTCCTGAAATTGATATTCGGAGGACAGTTTCAGTTTCTGCACCCGCCTCCCCACCACATCCCCCTTTATTTCTGTGGTTAAGGAGTGTGCTGTTTTAATATCAGGCAGGTAAAGGAAGTACAAGTGCCTTACAACACATAATAATTCATTGAAAGCATGAGTAAATCATGAATCCCACTTCCTTCAGTTAGTGAACACTTCCTGATAGCCTCTTGGAGACACTGGTCTGCATGCGGAAAATTAGAAGCAAGAATAGTAGAGACAATTATACAGGAGTCCCTTGGACAGCAAGGAGATAAAACTAATCAATCCTAAAGGCAAACAGCCCTGAATATTCATTGGAAGTTCTTAGCCTCCATAAACTGAAAACATGTTTGCAAGGAACAGCTCAGACCCATATGAAAAGGGCAAGGCTCCAATGCTTTGGCCACATGATGTGAATAGCTGACTCACTGGAAAAGACCCTGATGCTGAGAAAGATTGAAGGCAGGATGAGAAGAAGGCAACAGAGCATGAGACAGTTGGATGGCATCACCGATTCAATGGGCATAAACTTGGGTAAACTCTGGGAGATGGTGAGGGACAGGGAAGCCTGGCATGCTGCAGTCCATGGAGTCATGAAGAGTTGAACACAACTTGGCAATTGAACAACAATAAGCCGCTGAAAAGTCAAATGACTGTTTCTAGGTCAGCACTGTTCCTATAACTCCACACATTCCTGGCTGCATGCCTTTACACTCTATGGTCCTCTAGCCTGGAAACTTCTTCCCTCAGCTTTTTGAACTTAATGCATCTTTCTGCTCAAAGGTTTCCTTAGCAGGGAGACTTCATTCTATTTAAAATAGCTCCTCCCCACCTTCTGTTTCTTATCATGTTTTATTTCATGACATGTTACATGTTTGTCTAACACTGTCTCTTTGCTCCATTTGAATATAAGTTCTCAAGATCAAGGACTTACTCTTTATTCACTGCTGTATCTCAAAACCTAGAAGTTCCAGCTACCTACGAGGACATATTAAATATTTGCTGATTGAATGAACAAATAGATGAATTCCATAGCAGCTCACTCCTTGGAAGTAAAGCTATGACAAACCTACACAGCGTATTAAAAAGCAGAGACATTGCTTTGCCAACAAATGTCTATACTGTCAAAGTTATGGGCTTTCCAGTAGTCGTGTGCGGATGTGAGAGTTGGTCCATAAAGAAGGCTTAGTTCTGAAGAATTGATGCTTTTGAACTGTGGTGCTGGAGAAAACTCTTGAGAGTCCCTTGGACTGCAAGGAGATCAAACCAGTCAACCCTAAAGAAAATCAAACCTGAATATTCATTGGAAGGACTGTTGCTGAAGCTGAAGCTCCAGTACTTTGGCCACCTGATGCGAAGAGCTGACTCATTAGAAAAGACCCTGAAGCTGGTAAAGATTGAAGGCAAAAGGAGAAGGGTGGGCAGAGGATGAGTTGGTTAGATAACATCATGGACTCAATAGACATGAATCTGAGCAAACTCCAGGAAATAGTGGAGGACAGAGGAGACTTGTGCACTGCAGTCTGCGGGGGTCGTGTAGAGTCATACACAACTTGGCGTCTGAACAACAACAGCAGCTCAGAGCAGGAAGAGGAGATGAGAGGCACTAACCAGGTGGTGAGGAATTATTTCATGGGTTGAAGTTTGAGCTGCATCTTGAAGGGTGTCTCTCATATGTTGGGTCAATGAACAAAGAGGCCTACTTGTCTTACAGGACTCAAGGGAGATGCCATCTTCTCAACAAGCTTTGTTTGGGCCTCCAGAACTGGATGAGTTGCTACTGCTTTTGTATCGCCTAGTTCTCCACGCTCTCACTGGAATAGAATTCACTCCAGTGGATCTTATTTCCTCCCTACTTGTCTGGCTGCTCCAGTAGAATATTTGCTCTGGGATGATAAAGGCAGTATCTTATCTTATTCCTAATTGCATATCCAGCCATATCACAGATCCTGCTACCCCATAATGACTCATTGACTGTGTTATTTGATGAACTAGGCAGAAAGCTCACATACAGGAGTGAAAAACAGGTATGGATCAAATCAAGAGGATTTGTAGAGCTATGAAATGGAGTTTGGGTTTTGATCAGGGAGATGCTGTGATAATCTATCATCTTAGCAAGGCCATAGGAACATGTATGCATAGTGAAACAAGTGGAAAAAAAAATCCAGTCAGAGACAAATTGTAACCATACTGCAATGATCTAGGCACAAGATAATGAAGCCCTGGACCAAGCCTGGTGGCAACGGTAATGGTCATGAAGAAATAGATGTAGCGAAGGTCCTGGTGACTGATTTGATGTTCAGAGCATCCATAGGTGATGGCATGTTCTAAACTTGGGTGACTATGAAAGGGTGATGCAATCACTGTGTCTTATGTTTCAACTCAATCTTAAGGCTCTTAAGAAAAGAAAATTTGGCAAACTTTTCCCTGTAATGGCACAATTTCTTTGTCTTAGGTATACTTAATACTATAATCTGTCAGAATTCATTTATGTAGCCTATACACTAATACTAAGCTTTTAGACAAAACTTTAAAATTCTAATACTAAATTTCTCTCCTGATTGTTGTCAGTTATTTATCAAAAGAAATCAGCTCCAGGAGATGGCAGAATTCAGAGCTTTAAGAAACCTCAAGGAGATAAAGCAAACAGCATCTATCCCTCACAACAATGACTAAGGCAGAATCTGGGCTCAGTGAGTCACAGGCCAGGAGGAGGTGGGTGAGTAGAGATGGAAGGACAGGTACTAGTTTTTTTCCTCTTTCTGCCTTAGAGGTCAGTTCTGGTGCCTTCTCTTTTATAAATCAGAAAGTTGTAGTAAGGTGGAGAAGAATGACAAGCTACTTAAAAATCAGCTGCATCCAAATTTCATGGACTTCAGTGAGGAAGAATAGTTTTGAAGAATGAGACTGCTATTAGCCAGAGAAAGTAGATTGTGGGTACACTGAGATGGCAGCCATCCAGTCAACTTCATTCCAGCCAAAGTGGATTTTCTCTAAGGAAACACACTGATTGAAATTGAAATTGGGAGACTGGGATTGACATGCATACACTATTGACATTATGTATAAAATAGATAACTAATGAGAACCTACTGTGCAGCCCAGGGAGCTCTGCTGAATGCACTGTGATGATCTGAATGGGAAGCAAGTCCAAAAGGGAGGGCGGAATAGCTATCCACTCCAGTATTTTGCCTGAAGAATCCATGGACAGAGGAGCCTGGCAGGCTACAAGTCCACGGGCTGCAAAGAGTCAGACATGGCTGAGAGAATTATGTATATATATGTATATGTATATGTATATGTATATGTATATGTATATGTATATGTATATGTATAGGTATATGTACGGCTGATTCATTTTTCTGTATAGTAAAAACTAACAGAACATTGCAGAGCAACTATTGTTGTCCTTCAGTCACTCAGTCGTGTCCCACTCTTTTTGACCTCATGGACTGCAGCACGCCAGGCTTCCCTGTCCCTCACTATCTCCCAGAGCTTGTTCAAACTCATGTCCATTGAGTTGGTGATGCCATCCAACTATCTCATCCTCTGTCATCCCCTTCTCCTCCTGCCTTCAATCTTTCCCAGCATCAGGGTCTTTTCTAATGAGTCGGCTCTTCATATCAGGTGGCCAAATTATTGGAACTTCAGCTTCAGCATCAGCCCTTCCAATGAATATTCAGGGTTGAATTCCTTTAGGATTGACCAGTTTGATCTCCTTGCTGTTCAAGGGACTCTCAAGAGTCTTCTCCAACACCACAGTTCAAAAGCATCAATTCTTCAGGGCTCAGCTTTCTTTCTAGGTCCAATTCTCACATCCATACATGACTAGGTTTGTCATAGATTTTCTTCCAAGGAGCAAGCGTCTCTTAATTTCATGGCTGCAGTCACCATCTGCAGTGATTTTGGAGCCCAAGAAAATACAGTCGGTCACTGTTTCCATTGTTTCTCCATCTATTTGTCATGAAGCGATGGGACCGGATGTCATGATCTTAGTTTTTTGAATGTTGAGTTTTAAGCCAGATCTTTCACTTTCCTCCTGCTCCTAAATTGGAGAAACTATACTCCAATAAAAATCAGTTTTAGAAAAAGAAAAAAAGAAACTGGACCTGGAATGTGTTCAGGAAATGAGGCAGTTAGAAAGACTCTGTTCCACCTCTCTTCCTTCTTTGCTTCTCTCTGCATATCCTTCCTGTTCTTTCTGAAAGATTTCTTCAGCTTCAGCATAGATTTTGCTTTCTCCTGACTTTAAGTTGTCAGAACCCTGATTCTGTGTAATACCATCTCTTACTATTCTCCTTCAGTTTCTGCTAATTGCCTCTTTCTCTTCCGTTCCTAGTTTCAAACCCCAAAGGAAGGAAACTGTTGCTAAGGTCATTCGTGTCAAAGGTGATACAGCGTACACTAGGCATTGCTATCTATGGATTTCCTACTAGTCCAGTGCTAATTCTTATTCCAATCAGCCTAGTGAGAGCAGGGGGAAATTTTTTTCTTAATCCCCTTGGCCACACCATAGGTAGCAAAATTTCCTTTAACAGAGGTTGTTGGAAGGACAGTTTTTGCTAAATAATCTCTCACAAGTAAAGAACCAAGTGTGATATCAAGTACATTCCCCTCGTACCTTATACTTTCTCACTCTCCAAATTAATGACTTCACCCCTTCTAATACCCTCTCACCACCCACTCTCATTGCATTCTTCCCTAGAACATATGTGAAATAAAAAGGGACTACTTTATTTTCTTTTCTCTAAATCCACCAGCCTCTGGTCTTATCCAAGGCTGTACCCACCGCTTGTGATTTGAATCCCACCCTGCTTCCCTTCCCAAGAATTTCCCTCCCATTATTATCAGTTTTCTAAAATATATTGTATATGTCATTATGTATCTATTACCAGTGTTTTCCCACTTATGTCTCTCTACTAGAAAATAGGCTCCTTGAGATAAGAATGCCATCTGCAATTTAACACTATTTCCAAAACCTGAATTACTTAATCTCAATTAATTTTGTGGTCTGTTTGACTAATTTGAGTATGGTAGATGATCAATAAATAGTACTACTCTTTCTTGTATTCCCTTTAACTTCATTCAGTGTTTACTAGGGAATAATTTCTGTTTATAAAAACTTTCCTTAAACAAAATACAGAGACAAATCTATTCAGTAAAAAAGAATCTTTACATTGTTGGTCTTGAAGATCAGTAACAAGCTGATGTGCATGTGTTTTCCAAAAAGATGAATGTGTTTTCCTGATGTATTTTTCAAGACTCATTTCGCTTAATCAATCACTACTTTCAAATTTATGTGTTTTGTGTTATGCACATAGAAGAAATAAATGCTTTACTCTCAGGGAGCTTATAATCTAGTATAGTTTCATGTACATGAATGCTTATCACACTTTGGTTTTAAAAAGAAATGTTTGAAATAATCCTTTCAAATGTCCGCATCAAAATATGGGTCAAATAAATTGTATTTGTAAAGAAAGCTATTTATTGCAACATTTCTGTGATAGTAAAAGATCAGGAAGAACCCAAACTGTGTTCTATTGTGCACTGGTTGAATAAACTAAGGTCACACCAACAAAATGAGTACCATGCAGATGTGATCACAAAGATACATCGTTAAAGGAGAAAAGCGGTGTGTATAGTATGTGCATACTATGCCATCTTATAGCTAAGAAAGAGAGACAATACAAACACACACACACACTTTTTTAATTTTAGAAATGCTAAGATAAACCAAAAGTTAATAACAATGTTTACCTTTAGTGAAAATGGGAAGTAGGTAAGGGAATACAGATGGAAGTTAGATTTTCAAAATATTTTTAGATTTTACTTTGGAAACATAAATGCTTTATAGCATTCTAAAAAATAAGAACTTAAAAAATCAACCCCCAAAGTTAGAATGCTAAAAGAAAAAAATATTTTTTGAGTTTGTCACTTAACCACTCAGGGAAGAGTTATTTCAAAGTGACTTTTTTTTTTAATTTTTATTTTATTTTATTTTTACTTTATTTTACTTTACAATACTGTATTGGTTTTGCCAGTTGAAAGTGACTTCAAAACAGCAAAATTTATCCCCAGTGGGATATATTCTGTGTGCTTAGTTGCTCAGTTCGTGTCTGACTGTTTTCAACCTCATGGATTATAGTCACCAGGCTCCTCTGTCCATGGGGATTCTCCAGGCAAGAACAGGAGTGAGTTGCCATGCCCTCCTCCAGGGGATCGTTCCAAACCAGGGATGGAACCCAGGTCTCCTGCACTGCAGGCGGATTCTTTACTGTCTGAGTCACCAGGGAAGCCCTAAGGACAAAATAAATGCGAAAAAAAAATTCTCCCCAATAATCAAAGCTCTTTTCAATAACCATATTGTTAGAATTAGTATATTCTTCTGAAATTTTTATTTTGTTGTTTAGTCACTAAGTCATGTCTAATTCTTTTGGGGCCCATGGACTGTAGCCCACCAGGCTCCTCTCTCCGTGGATTTCCCAGGCAAGAAGACTAGAGTGGGTTGCCATTTCCTTCTCCAGGGGATACTGCTGAATCAGGGATTGAACCTGTGTCTCAGCACTGGCAGATGGATTGTTTACCACTGAGCCATCAGGGAAGCCCTCGAAATTTTTATAAGACAAAGCAAATACATAATTACACTATTCTTTTAGAAACCAAGTTTTTCAGTGAAAGAGAAAAAAGATACAACTATAAATTGAATAGGTAAAAACTCAGTAATCAGAATTTGAATTGAAAATATCAGCATGAATTTCTCAACTCTTTTTCTAGCTTTGACCTCCTGAAAAGGTCCAGGAACAAAAATGACCCAGTAACTAGACTGGGTATTCTAAATACCATTCTCTGTGAAAAGGAACACTGAAGATGATCTGAGATCTAGGTCAGAAATGTACAAAATGAACGTGGACTGTCTGGTTGAAACAGAAAGTCCTGAAAAAAAACCAAGATCTAATTTGAAAATGTTCTCACTGCTCAAAGATAGAATAATTTAAACACAGAAATGAATAACAACGACAGTAGACTGAAGCCCAATAAACATGTTTTAAGACCATTTGTTTACAAGAACACTTAAAAGTCCACTGGTGAACATTGCCCAATGTTAAGGAATTAGCTTAGTATTCTGAAAATTGATGAAGGAAGGAACCAAGAATTTATATGCTTTTCCTATACTCTGGGGTTGGGAAGATACCCTGGAGAAGGGAATGGCAACCCATTCCAGCATTCTTGCTTAGAGAATCCCATGGACAAGAGCCTGGCAAGCTACAGCCCATAGGGTCACAAAGAATTGGACATGACTGAGCAACGAATACACACACACATACTTTAAGGTAACCACATAGTTGATGTAGGAAAGCTATCCTTTATAGAAGAATTCCAGTTAATAAGTGAAGAATAAATTATAGAATTAGATTACCTCAGTTTTGCAATCCTTAATGGAATAATTGGTTTAGATGTTAATCATAAATGGCTATTAAAATTATTAGGTGAAATGCTGATGAAATGGAAAGGTTATATAATGAAAAGATTTGGCTGACATTACTTAACAAAAATTGATCAATATTAACATCACAAAATTAGAGACAACGAAGCATTATATCCTCCTAATGTGATGCAATAAGAAGTATACAATGACATCTAGGAAGTATTCTTGTAAAAAAGGAGAAATAAATGAAACCTGAATCTTATTAATTTATAGAAAACAAAGAACTGAGGAACATAGTAAATGACACCACAGGAACACAAATCAGCAAAATTCGCAATGTGAGATACTCTAGAATTTTTTTCAACTAATAAATTGCAAGAAAAATAAACAGAAGAAAAATGAACCTATATACTAAAAGAACACTGGAGACATGACAACCAAACACAATATGTAAGCCTGCTGGAATTCTGATGGAAACATACCAGCTGTTGAAAAGAAGAGAAAAAAGAATAAGCATATCATGTTCTCAACACCATTATTAATTTTTGCAGAAGGAATATTATGTTTGGGTTTCCATATGTGTTGGCTCAGATGGTAAAGAAACTGCCTGCAATGCAAGGGACTCAGGTTCGATCTCTGGGTCAGGAACATCCCCTGGAGAAGGAAATGGCTATCCACTGCAGTATTCTTGTCTGGAGAATCCCATGTAGAGAGGAGCCTGGCAGGTTGCAGTCCATGGGTTCGCAAAGAGTCAGACACGACTGAGCAACTAACACTTTCACACCCATTTTTATGTTAAAAAAAAAAAACAAAGAATCCATATTTTTCATAAGTTCATAATGAAGTATTTACAGATTAATGAGATGATGTTTGAGATTTACTCCAAGATAATCCAACATGGAGAAGGGAAGGAGATGGGACAGAGGGGAAGCTGAAGTAGATTGACCATATGTTGATTGATGGCTGCTGAAACTGGGGGATGGGTGCTTGAGAGTTCATAATAGTATTATGCCTGTTTTTCCTGGGTATGATGATTTCTGTAATAAACATTTTTAAAGCATTATTATGATATCTTTATTCCATTTTTTTCAATTCTTTCTGAAAAAACTCTGACATGACTCATAAAGAACTAGGAAAACTCCTTTAAGAGTTCTCTGAAATAATAAAGAATTCCAAAGCATCAAATCTTCCCTATCCTATCATCAGTTATTGAAAAAGAAGGCTATTTCACACAACCACTGGCATGAAATATTGACATCATGGACCCTTGACTAGAAGGTTTTGATTTGATATGAAGGAAATATAACCACTGAGTTAGAAAACATATGAATTTAAAAAAATTATTTTGAGATTAGTTTTCCCCTAAGGTAACATTCTATTAATTTGACATTCAATAGGACTAAGGTGTTTTTCAATTTGTCAAGCATCTGTCACTGTATAATGATGAACATTTTTATTTCTTTCTATGATCAAAACAATAGGACATCGTTTTCTAAACTAAAATCAACTCCCTTAAAACCTGCTAATCTTGTTTTCTACAGTGAGCTTGTCATCTATCCTGTGCCTGAGTTGACAAGGATTTATAACAGTTTGGCCATTCCCCAACCAAACAGCCTGATGTCATCATCTTGAATCATGAGTACATCTCAGTTATAGCTATAAGAATAAAATGCTGCAAAAGAATGAATACATTGCATCAATTGGACTTAATTAACACAAACTTTAAATGGCTGCACATTTCTATGAAGCAGAAAATTAAAGACAACACTTAACAAATGAAAAATGAAGTAGCGGCAGTATGTCACCACTAACCAATTATAAAAGTTTAGAGCATCTCCTGAAAATTGTACATCATGTCCAAATGAAGGCATAGATATAAATGTGTTTAAATAAGATAAATATGTTTAAATATGTTCATGAGTGTTGTCATAATAAAGGCAGCAACACAGAGTCCCTGAAAGTTTGGCCACAGACTATGCTGAAAAACTCCTAGAAAAGCAATGTCCTATGTTACTTTACAGATAACACAGTGATACAGTTAATAATACAGGTTCAAGGATATAACTTTTGGGTTCAGTTACCAACTTTACCATCAACTGGGCAGTCCTCAGTCTTAGTATGACATAAAGCAACACCTTCTTCCCAGGTTTTCATGAAGAATTTTGGATGTAGTTCTTAATGAATAAATTATGCACAGTGCTTGGTACCTAGTTACCAAAGGGAAATATCCATGTCACTCTGACATTTAAAATCACTGTACCTGGATTGAACCTCTTCTTGCTAATGCAACATTTGGGCTCTGGGGTAAAGACTGCTCATTGCCTACTTTGTCATCTCATTGATTCCTTTATCTGTGATAGTCAGGCCCACTGTCACCTTTCATAAAGAACTATACCTACCAACACACTTTGCTGCTGGCAGCAGCCATGTGCCAATGTTCTAGCCAATGAGAATCAACTAGGTGTGATGTGTGGACCTTCCAAGAGATTTTCTGGAAGGAAGTGAATTTGCTCTTCCTTCTTTTCCTCCATTCTACCTCCTGGAATGTGGACGTGATGGCTGACACTATAGCAACTCACCTGGACAACAAGGCCATGCACAGAGGATGCCAGGATAGTTGAACAGAAGGAACCCCAAACTGGAAGGAACCCAAAACTATAATGCTGGAGCTGCCTCAGCAGCCCTGGACTTCTTACTTCCAGATTTTTCCATGTGGGAGATAAATTTCCAGCTGATTTTAACAAGGCTTTTGTTTTGAGTTGTTTCCTTGCTGTTGTGGTTCTGTTCTGTTTGTTGCATACGGACAATCAAGTCTTTTAGATATGGTCAGAGACAACAAACATTGGCTGAAAAATACATTTATGTGTCAGTATCTGTGCCAATCCACATGCAGGTGAGAGGAATAATACAGACTTGCAGATGCTTGAGATTGTTGACAGTTTAAGAAAACATAGAGATCAGGTAAAGGAACAAAGGTACACATCATGTGCTCAGTAAATGGATCATGTGAATCAATGTATGCTATGACCTGTAGTTAGCATTTGATGGAATAAACAGTACACAAAATTTCTTAGGGAACTTGAGACAAAGGAATTAGATAAAATGAGAAGAAAATACATTTAGAGATATTGTTGATGGCTCTGGGGCATGATGAGAGGAAAAATTTATGCAGTTCTTGAGGCCTGAGAATGAGCCAAAGTATTTTGGCAGCATAGCACTGTAGTCAGTAATCTGTAACAAGTGAGAGAGCCTCTACACCAAAATTGTTCCTAGAATGAATCCACTCTGAATTTAATAAGGAAAAAGCTCCTATCCACATGAAGAATTATTCATTTAACAGCAGCTTTTAAAATTTTGTTTGTTTCACTGGTTATGGGTCAACACATACACACTATTCTAAGAAACTGTTGGTTGCCCCTTTCATAATAGCAAATGCAAATTCAATGCAATCAGCACTAAAAATGCTGTCAGTCTGGCTGACCTGGATTGTCTCTTAGCAGCTGACTGATGGGTCGCACGTTGTGCTCTGTGTAACAGCAAGAGCATGCTAAAACGCTTGCTTTTGCTTTGTGGCTGACCCACTTCTTCAATAGATAGATCTTTAATTGTGCAACATATCTTATATATGCAACCCCTTGCTATTTTCCACTTGTACTCCAAAGCTAGAAATAACCTTCAGCATTCATCTGGTGCAGCAACCTGGTTTAGGTAGATGCCAAATTGAAAATAACTAGGTCTGGTGATTATCCACAAAGCTTTAAGAGAAAATTCCCCTACTGCAGACCCTGTAACTAACTCAGCAGTCCATTGACTATTTTAGTTTGCAATAAATTCTTCCTTACACAAAATAAAAAATATCAGTGTTTTTAATATACTCCTTTCCCCTTGTTTGGTCCTTTGTGGACAAAAGGAAAAGCTGATCTGAATCTTTATGAAAAGCTCTTCCTAGTCTTAAAAACAAACCAAGTCATTTTTTACCTTCTTCAAGCTAAACAGTTTCAAATCTCTCTGTTTTTTTCATATAATATTTGCATACTTGTGATTCTCTTCTCTGCATCAGTTCCAGTTTCCCCACATTCTTCTAAAGGTCTGATGACCCACATTGGACATATTGATCTGATAATGTCTGAGCAATATAAAGTATGAGGGAAACATAAATCTCCATATATAACTCATAAACTCTCATATATCCTGGTATCATTTTTTCAATCCTAGCACGCACGTGTGCACACACACACACACACCATATGGTTAATGATGGAGTCAAATTCCTTCTCTACTATACTTCTATCTGAATGAGGCTCCCTGACCCATATCTTTGTATCTTAGATCCTTATCAGGGATCTCAGCATACAACTGAGACATCATCCCCTTTAACCTCCATTTGCTTATACATGAGTATCTGGTCTGTTGTAACAAAGTTGTGAGCAGTAGCTGTGGTTTAGAACTAGTCATACCCAGTGTGGAAGTTATTTTCAAGGAAAGATAAGAAACACATAATGCAAAATTGACTCCAGTAAAGGTCAGGCAGAACTCTACAGGACGATCTCCAGGTTACGTGTACCAGGCACAGGGCTCACCTTGCAGGCAGATATTTCACCCCACGTCACAGATGAGGAAAATGAGTCACAAAGAAATAACTTCTTCAAACTATGAGAGCTAGAACTACGTGAACTTCCATGACTACAGAAGACAGGATTTTAACCCATGATCGTCTGACTCCTAGACTTGTACTCTTGACCATTCCATAAAGTTTCTGCAAATAAGGACATGTCTAAAGAAAAGAGAACTTAGGTGAGACCTCTCATATTAAAATAATTGAGAAAAGCTAGAAAATCCACCAGAACCAAGCAGTGGTAATTCTTTAGTCAATACAAGAGTTTCTGTAGAGGGCTTATCCTTAGCTTAAAAATGGCTTTAGTATGAGTTCCAGAAGAATGATGTTCAGAGGCCACTTGATTACTGTTTCACTGGTGATAGAAACTGGTTTTTCGACATGAGAGTTGAAGTGCTTTTGTAACTACATATGGATATGCACTAAGAACTAGCCAGGATTTAGGCAAGAGTAGGGAATTAGTGCTGTATAATAACAAATGGCAGATGCAGTTTCAAGCACTAGTTTCAAAAAAACCCAATATGTGGAGAGACAACAAGGACCTACTGTATGGCACAGGGGACTCTGCTCAATGTTATGTGGCAGCCTGGATGGGAGGGGAGTTTGGGAGAGAATGGATACATGTATATGTATGGCTGAATCCCTCTGCGGTCCACCTGAACCTATCACAATATTGTTAATCAGCCACACTTCAATACAAAATAAGAAGTTCTTTTTTAAAAAAAGCCAATGCAAATGAATTTTCTTCATATACATATACAAAGCCTATCTGAGCTTTTACCTTTTTAATGATCCCCAGATGGTTTGGGAAAGGAGAAATGTATAAGAAAAAGTATGGGAACAAGTGAGACCAAATGTTAATGGCAAGTTAGGGCTGTCGGATTTCCCAAGAAAACACAAGATGCCCAGGTAAATTTGAGTTTCAGATAGACAACAAATAAATTTTTAGCATAAGCATGTCCCAAATACTGCATGCATACACCTATTAAAAATTATTCATCATTTATCTGAAACTCAGTTTTAACTGGGAGTCCTGCATTTTACCTGGTAACTCTATAGTAGATAAATCCAGACAGGGGTATATGAGTATTCATTGTTCTTTATTCAACTTTTCTGTGAGGTTGAAATTTTTAAATTAAGAGTCCTGAGTGTTTTCTACATATTTATTTATTTAATTATACGGTCAGGTTTCTTCATATTATTTTAAAACTTGTTCTGTAGAAGAGAGAGTGATTTGCATTGTAAAACTGTATTTACTGCCTAAAGGCAGCAGAAGAGGTGAACGAGGTGTAAAGTTGGCCAAAGGCACTCACTCAGTTACACAGCAAATGGTTTGAACAGGGAAGGCTCTTTGTCCCCAGGGGTTCAAAAGAATTCTTTTTCCTTGCCCAGAAACAGTATGCAGCTTGGGGACACCTCCTCACCGCTTTAGGTGGCACCAACCCAGATGATTGAGAACCCATCAGCACCAAGATAAACCAAGCAGATCAAAATAAGGCTCTGAAAATTAAGCTGCGTTATAATCACAAACATATAAAAGTAGACCAAGTGCTAAACCTAAATAAGCCTGCTAAAATAAAATATTTAAGTAGGAATCCAGAGTCTCCTAACATAAAAGACAAAATGCCTAGGATACAATATTAAAAAAAAAAACCAAAAAAACTGTCATACCAAGAACCAAGAATATCAGAACTTGGATGGTGCTGCTGCTGCTAAGTCGCTTCAGTCATGTCCAATTCTGTGCGACCCCATAGACGGCAGCCCACCAGCCTCTGTCGTCCCTGGGATTCTCCAGGCAAGGACACTGGAGTGGGTTGCCATTTCTTCTCCAATGCATGAAAGTGAAAAGTGAAAGTGAAGTCGCTCAGTAGGAAAGACAATTGATTGACGCCAACTTTGACAGGAATCAGATGTTGGGATTATGTGATAAGGCTTTAAAGCAGCCCTAATAAAAATGCTTCAACAATCCAGTACATATCCTCTTGAAACAAATGAAAAAATAGAAAATCTCAACAAAGAGATAATGTCAATTCTCTTCAGAAATGTGTTGAGTGTATTACTACATTGAATAGTATATTATTCAGTGGATAATGTAGATTTTTCCAAAGCAAAATTTTTGCAGTAAATGTAACAGTAAACATAGTTAAAGTAGGGGCTTCCCTGGTGGCTCAGTTGGTAAGGAATTTGCGCAATTCCTCCTGCAATGCAGGAGACATGGGTTCAATCCCTGAGACGGGAAGATCCCCTAGGAAAAGGAATGGCAACCCACTCCAGTATTCTTGCCTGGAGAATTCCATGGACAGAGGAGCCCTGTCCATGAGGTCACAAAGAATAGGACAAGACTGAGTGACTAACATACACACACACCACAGTCAAGGTAATGTGACATAGATAGCTTAATCAAGTGCAATCAATGTCCAGAATAAAAGAAATAATGTTTGAAGGGTCAAGAAAGGCATACCAGCTATCTGTACTCTTTGGAATTCCTATTTTTAGAGTATCAGTGTTAGAGAAAGCGGAATAACTTCAAAGTTATATTAATGTAAGCAACTTGATTCCTGTTTGTCTTAAGGGCATTGCCAAGAATTTAGCAAAAAGATCAAATGTGAGAAGTCTCTAACAAACAGCAGCAAGGCTATCCAGCTACTGCTCTACAATGGAACTGAAGCATTGCAGAGACATGTAAATTGTTTCGGAGCTATTTTGTGCATTTCCAGTGGTCATGTATGGATGTGAAAATTGGACTGTGAAGAAAGCTGAGTGCTAAAGAATTGATGCTTTTTAACTGTGGTGTTGGAGAAGACTTTTGAGAGTCCCTTGGACTGCAAGGAGATCCAACCAGTCCATCCTAAAGGAGATAAGTCCTGGGTGTTCTTTGGAAGGAATGATGCTGAGGCTGAAACTCCAATACTTTGGCCACCTCATGTGAAGAGTTGACTCATTGGAAAAGACTCTGATGCTGGGAGGGATTGGGGGCAGGAGGAAAACGGGACGACAGAGGATGAGATGGCTGGATGGCATCACTGACTCGATGGACATGAGTCTGAGTGAACTCCAGGAGTTGGTGATGGACAGGGAGGCCTGGTGTGCTGCGATTCCTGGGGTTGCAAAGAGTCAGACACGACTGAGCGACTAAACTGAACTGAACTGAACTGATGCCTAGTGGAAGCAAAATGTTGTAAAGACAGCATAGATGTAGTGTCGAGGTCCCCATCTGGCAAGAAGACCTGTGCTAAGAAGAGTTGTGCTCATGCTTAGTCACTCAGTGATGTTTGACTTTGCGACCTCATGAACTATAGCCTGCCAGGGTCCTCTGTCCATGGAACTTTTCAAGCAAGAATACTGGAGTGGGTTGTCATTTCCTCCTCCAGGGCATCTTCTCTGCCTAGGGATCAAACTCGTGTCTCCTGTGGCTCCTGCATTGGCGGGCAGATTCTTTACCACTGAGCCACCTGAAAAGCCCCATTTGGTCATTAGAGGAATGATTAAAACAGATATTTCCATTCTGGAAGTTTTCTGAGCCCTACTAGATGTTAGAATACCAATAATTACTGTACAAGTTTATCATGTACTTATAATGTACCAGACACTGTGATAAACCTTTATTTGTGTTATCTAAGTAATGCATATAGCGACTATCATGGTATTATTATCCTAATTTTATGTATGAGGCCAGAAGGCTTGCTTAAGAAAACTCTCACGGTTGCACACAGCCACTCTCAAGTATTATTATTCCAATTTTATATATGAGGCCAAAAAACTTGCTTAAGAAAACCCTAACTTCTTATTGAATCCAACTTCCTATTACTCTCTAAATGCATCCCTTCAGCTAAACACAACTCCATTTTAAATTCATGACAGTGAATTGTAAGGGATTGCTCAATGCGCCAGCGTTCATATTACATTTCCTTAGGTCATTAACTTTTACACCTGTAGGCAACTATTCACAGCTTCGCCTAAAATTTCCAAGCCCTCCCTCATATCCTTGCTGTCAGTCCATTACTTTACCTTCTATTCTACTGAGAAAATAGTCAGAAGAGAAATTCTGAACCTTCACACTCTGCGTTCTCTCTTGTCACTATAGATGAACTGTGTGCTCTGTGTTCCTGTCTCAGGCAACCTTTCTTGTGCCTCAGTCCCCACCCTCTCCTACTCCGGAGCATCCTTCATCAAGTCCCCCATTTCTCGTCTGCATGATTATTTTTCCTTTTCACTGAATCATACCTATCAGCATACAAACTTGCTGTTATTCTCCCACCTCAATAAAACAAAATAAATGATCATAAAAGTAAAATTTCTCTTCCCTCCCTAGCCACTAACTGTATATTGTTACCTTTATAGCAAAATTCATTTGTCTAAACTTGCTCTCTCTGGGGCTTCCTAGGTGGTGCTAGTGGTAAAGAATCTGCCTGCCAATGCGAGAGGTGAGGGCTAGATCCCTGAGTTGGGAAGGTCTCCTAAAGTAGGAACTGGCAACCCACTCCAGTATTCTTGCCTGGGAAATCCCATGGACAAGAAGAGACTGGCAGGCTACAGTCCATGGGACTGCAAAGAGTTGGACACGACTGAGCCACTGAGTACTGAGCTCTCTCAAGTTCTTCTCATTCTCTTTAAAACAAACTCTACACAGATCTTGCTACCCTGACCCTAGTAACGCTATTCTTGCCAAGGTCACCAATGACCTCCACATTGCTAAATTCAATGGTCAGTTCTTAGTCCCGTTTGCACCTGACTTTTCAGCAGCGTCTGACACAGTGACTCACTCCCCCTCGTTGGTACACATTCCTCCACTGGCTTCCTGTGGTCCTCCTACCTGCCTGCCTGCTCCTTCTGCTTTTCTGGCTCCTCATCATCTACCCAACATTCTTAACAACAGAGTGTCCAAGACTCAGGTCTCAGTCCTCTTCTTTTCTTGATCTTCTTTTACTCCCTCAGGGATCTCATCTCCTGGTTCTAGCTATCTTTTTTCTGCTCATGACTTTCAAATTCTTATCTCTAGCCTATGTTACTCTCCTGAATTCCAGACTCAAGTAGCCAACTGCCTACTCTCTTTCTCCCTTTGAGATCTCAGAGTTAGTATGTACAAAATCAAATTTCTGATCTTCTTTCCATATCGGCCACAGTTCTGGCAAGAAACAGGTTGTTGTTGTTGTTTAGTTGGTAAGCTGTGTCTGACCCTTTTGCGACCCCATGGACTGCAGCCCGCCAGGCTCCTCTGTCCATAGAATTTCCCAGGCGAGAATACTGGGGTGGGTTGCCATTTCCTTCTCCAAGGGATCTTCCTGACCCAGGGACTGAACCCACATCTCCTACATTGGCAGGCAGATTCATTACCATTCAGCTAGCAGGGAAGCCCAAGAACAGGCAACACACTTAATTTTGGTAATTTGAGGCCATTTCAATAAAGGAGCTGTTGGCTCAGAGGTTAAAGCATCTGCCTGCAATGCGGGAGACCTGGGTTCGATCCCTGGATTGGGAAGATCCCCTGGAGAAGGAAATGGCAGCCCACTCCAGTACTCTTGCCTGGAGAATCCCATGGAGGGAAGAGCCTGGTAGGCTACAGTCCACGGGGTCGCAAAGAGTCGGGCACGACTGAGTGACTTCACTTTCACTTTCTTTCACTTTACAGGATGTAGGGAAGCCACAAAAGATAGCACAATACTCCAGTGTAACAAAGGCAGTATTGTTCCATGAACTCTGAAGGGTAAAGGGATAAACGGAGGAATCAGTGGTTACTGGGATGCAGAGGGAGAGGAAGAGAGACAGAAATAGAGAGACAGGTAGGTCAGCGGACAGGAGCTGTGGCCCTTGGTGGAGGCGTATGTGTTTAAAGTAACTCCTCCAACCCTTAAATCTCTTAGTATTCCCAATTGACTGAACATACCTGGAAAGCCAGAGCGCAGAGCTGAGGAGCTCTGTAGAAGTCAGTCTCGTGGGGCACAGAACAAAATGAAGAAGGCTAGACAGTGAATCTAACAGGGGCAAATAAAAAGATATCCTGCCCACCCTCAAAGCAACTCCACCTAGGGTCTTCCCCTCTATCAGCTGATGGAAAAGCCCTCCTGATATTTGCTCCAAGAAAAAACAAGGAGTCATCTTTGATTGTCTCACTTTGAATCTATCAGCCAATCTATCTCATTGGCTCCACTGTCCAAATGTATTCAGACTCTGACCACTTTTCACCACTGCCTCTGCTAGTACTGTTGTGGAGTCAGCATCATCCGCTGCCATTTACAACCAACAGCTCTACTTCTACCCTTGACTCTGTATGAAATTTTAAACACTCCATTGAGTAAGCTAATATAGCTATCTAGGAATTTATCCACTTCATCTAAGTTGTCTAATTTGTTGGCATATAACTGTCCACAGTGTTCCTGTATAATTGTTTTACTATTTTAAGGTTGGTAGAAATATTCCCTTTTGTCATTTCTGATTCTAGTGATTTCAGTCTTCTTCATTTTTTTTTTTTTTTCCTCTTGGTCAATCTAGCAACAGGTTTATTGATTTTATTAATCTTTTCAAAGACTTAGCTTTTGTTTTCATTGATTTTCTCCACTGTTTCTCCATTATTTACCTCATTAATTTCCTTGATTATTTCCTTTCTTCTGCTTTCTTTAGGTTTTGTTTGATCTTTTGCCAGTGTATTAGGTGGAAGTATAGGTTATTGATTTGAAATTTCTTTTTTAAAACATATAGGCTTTACAGCTATAATTTTCCTTTAAGCACTGTTTTAGCTGCATAAAGTTTTGGTATGTTGTGTCTTCATTTTCATTTTCACATTAGTTTCACCCAAAGTATTTTATAATTTCTTCTTGACTTCTTCTTCAGCCAATTAGTTAGTTAGGAATATGTTGTTTAATTTCCACATATTTGAGTATTTCCCAAATTTCTTTCTGTTATTGGTTTCTAGTTCCACTGTGGTCAGAGAACACATTTTGTATTCTTTTATTATTTTTATCCAGTATAATGTATTGAGGTTTGTTTTATGACTTAGTATATGGTCTATCCTGGAGACTACTCCACGTACACTTGAGAAAAATGCATATTCTACTGCCATTGAGTGAAGTGTGTTATTTATGTCTGCTAGGTGCAGTTGGTTTATAATGTTGTTCAAGGCTTCTGCTTCCTTGTTTATCTTTTTCCTTGTTGCTCTATCCATTACTGAAAGGGGGCTGTTGGAGTTTCCAACTACTATTGTTGAATTGCCTTTTCAGTTTTTGCACTGCATGCATTTTAGCACTCTCTTGTTAGGTGCATATATGTTTATAATTATTATATCCTCCTCGTTGACTTTTGCCATTACACAATATCTTTCTTTAATAACATTTTTTGTTTTGAAGTATATTTTGCCTGTCACTCCAGATTTCTTGTCATTGATGTTGCGTGATTATCTTTTTTCACACTTTTACTTTCAATCTATTGTATTTTTTATTAATTTATTTTTTAATTGAAGGATAATTGCTTTACAAAATTTTGTTGTTTTCTGTCAAACCTCAACATGAATCAGCCATGCTGCTGCTGCTGCTAAGTCACTTCAGTCGTGTCCGACTCTGTGTGACCCACAGACGGCAGCCCACCAGGCTCCCCCGTCCCTGGGATTCTCCAGGCAAGAACACTGGAGTGGGTTGCCATTTCCTTCTCCAATGCATGAAAGTAAAAAGTGAAAGTGAAGTCGCTCAGTCATGCCCGACTCTTAGCGACCCCATGGACTGCAGCCCACCAGGCTCCTCCGTCCATGGGATTCTCCAGGCAAGAGTACTGGAGTGGGGTGTCATTGCCTTCTCGGGTATACATATATCCCCTCCTTTTTGAACCTCCCTCCCATCTCCCACCCCACCCCACCCCTCTAGATTGATACAAAACCCCTGTTTAAATTTCCTGAGCCATACAGCAAATTCCCGATGGCTATCTATTTTACATGTAGTAATGTAAGTTTCCATGTTACTCTCTCCATATATCTCACCCTCTCCTCCTCTCTCCCCATGTCCATAAATCTATTCTCTATGTCTGTTTCTCCACTGCTGCCCTGCAAATAAATTCTTCAGTACCATTTTTCTAGATTCCATATATATGCATTTGAATATCATATTTATCTTTCTCTTTCTGACTTACTTCACTCTGTATAATAGGCTCTAGTAGGTTCATCCACCTCATTAGAACTGACTCAAATGCGTTCTTTCTATGGCTGAGTAATATTCCATTATGTATATGGACCACAACTTCTTAATCCATTCATCTGTCGATGGATATCCAGGTTGCTTCCATGTTCTAGCTATTGTAAATAGTGCTGCAATTAACAATGGGATACCTGTGTCTTTTTCAATTTTTATTTTCTCAGAGTATGTGCATAGGAGTGAGATTGCTGGGTCATATGGTGATTTTATTCCTAGATTTTTAAGAAATCTCCATACCATCTTCCATAGTGGCTGTATCAATTTACATTCGCACCAACAGTGCAGGAGCATTACCTTTTCTCCACACCCTCTCCAGCATTTATTGTTTGTAGGCTTTTTGATGATGGTCATTCTGACAGGTGTGAGGTGATATCTCATTGCAGTTTTGATTTGCATTTCTCTAATAATGAGTGAACTCCGGGAGTTGGTGATGGACAGGAAGGCCTGGTGTGCTGCAATTCATGGGGTCTCAAAGAGTCGGACACGACTGAGCAACTGAACTGAACTGAACTGAATAATGAGTGATGTTGAACATCTTTTCATGTATTTGTTAGCCATCTGTATGTCTTCTTTGGAGAAATGTCTGTTTCGGTCTTTTTCCCACTTTTTGATTGGTTGTTTTTCTCGTACTGAGTTGTATGAGCTGCTTGTATATTTTGGAAATTAATCCTTTGTCAGTTGTTTCATTTGCTATTATCTTCTCCTATTCTGAGGGTTGTCTTTTCACCTTGCTTATAGTTTCCTTTGCTGTGCAAAAGCTTTTAAGCTTAATCAGGCCCCACTTGTTCACTTTTGTTTTTATTTCTATTACTCTAAGAGGTGGGTCATAGAGGATCTTGCTTTGATTTATGTCATCAAGTGTTCTGCCTTTGTTTTCCTCAAAGTGTTTTCTAGTTTCTGGTCTTACATTTAGGTCTTTAATCCATTTTTTTAATATAAATTTATTTATTTTAATTGGGAATCTATTGTATTTTTTAATCTAACGTGTGTCTCCTATAGACAGAATATAGCTGTATCTAGCTTGTTTCTATCAAATCTGGTGATCTCTGCCTTTGGATAGGACTTTTAAATCCATTGCCATTTAATGTAATTATTACTATAGTCAGATTTACCTCTGCCACTTAACTTTTTGTTTTCTATATTATGTCTTTTTGTTGTTGTCATTACTGTATTCCTACTTTACTGCTTTCATTTGTCTTAAGTGAATATTTTCTAAAATATCATTTTAATTTCTTTAATGATTTTTATTAATGTATTTTTGAGTTATTTCCTTAATGGTTGTTCTGGGGCTTACCTTATTAGCACTAGTTTGAGATTTATACTAATTTAATTTCAATGAACTATGGAAACATTACTTCCATTAGATCTGTTCCCTTTCTCCATTTTTGGTGATATTATTGTTATAGTAATTGCACCTATAAATGTTACAAATCCAAAATCACATTGTCATAATTATTACCTTATGCAATTTAGTGTTTTAAAGAAGCTGAATAGCAAATGTACACTTTTATCTTTAGGTATATTGATCTTCTTATTTATTGTCACCATATCACTCCATTTTTCCTATAAATTTGAGTTAGCATATAGAGGCATTTCCTTAGCTCAATACATCTTTGCTATGCTGTGCTGTGCTCTGCTTAGTCATTCAGTCATGTCCAACTCTTTCAACCCTATGGACTGTAGCCAGCCAGGCTCCTCTGTCCATGGGGTTTTCCAGACAAGAATACTAGAGTGGATAGCCATTCCCTTCTCCTGGGGATCTTCCCAACCCAGGGATTGAACTCAGGTGTCCCACATGGCAGGCAGATTCTTTACCGTCTGAGCCACCAGGGAAGCCCCAATAGGTCTTCACTTCTACTCAATTCTTTTTTCTATTATTGGCAATTATATTCCATTATTATATGTTATAGGGCCCCAAATACATTAGATACACAGTATTTTACACAATTACTTTTAAAATCAGTTCAGAGAAGGATAAAAATATGCACTTATACTGTTTTTTATAATTATATTAACTACCTTTCTCAGTGATTCCAATTAATATCTAGGGCCACTTGCTTTCTGCCTGAAGAACTTCCTTTAAATATTTCTTCTAAAGCAAATCTTCTAGCAGTAAATTCACTCAGACTTTATCTGGGAATGTCCTTATGTCTTTATTTCACCTTCATTCCAAAAAATAGTTTTGTTGGATACAGGATTCTTGATATATTTTTTCCCCCATTGAGCACTTGCCCCTGTTGTTTCTAAGTTAGCTGTTAATCTCATTGCAATTCCTTTGTAAGTAACAAGTCACTTTTCTCTTGCTGATTTCAAGATTTTCTCCTTGTCTTTGGATTTTAGACATGTGTCTACTTGTATATTTTTTGTGTGTTTATCTTACTTGGAAATCATTAAGCTTCTTGGATGTATAAATCATGTTTTTAAAAAAAGTTTCATTAGTTTTCAGCTGTTATTTCTTCAAATAGTTTCTTTCTCCTTTCTCTCTCTTCTCTTCTATTGGTATTCCCATTACAACTATGTTGGTGCACTGAATGCTGCCCCGCATTTCTCTGAGACCCACAGGTACTCCCAGACGACAGTGGTTTTGGCACGGTTCTTTCTGATTGTCTCTTTCCTTGAGTACACCTGCTTGTCAAGTGCCACTAATTGCAGACTGATTGCTTTATTGTTTTCAACAGTGCATTGGCACATAAATTACTACAGAGACTAATCCAATCCAAATTTGGCTCTTTGAAAGGCATAGTTCCCAAAGTCAACATGTGAGATTTGAACTGACTCCGGGAAGGCTTTTCCTAGCCATGTCTTTTTCCATATCTTTCTGGAAAGCTACCTGGCCTATAGTTTAGCCTTTACTTCCAAAGAATCTGTCAATCTGACCTTTCACCAAGACTTCCACTGTTTTTGAGAGTGACCTTAGTCTTGAACGGTTGCAAATGACGTCTTTGAGGAGGAATTTCAAACTTTCTGTTGTATGGCTTGCTCTTCCTCTTAGGCAAAAATCTCTTAGCCATGTCATTGATGTTTTGGATGGGCACAAATGGTATTCTTCTCTCTGAGTGACATTCCACTTCAGGAGCTCAGCATTCAGTGGTTGGAAAGTCAGCAGCCCCAGGTCTCACTGGCTTGCCTCTCTCAGCATAGAACTCCTACCCTCCCTCACAAGCCAAGGAAAGAGCAATCAGGGCTCTAGTATTCTCAATGGTGCCATGGCCACAGAATAGCTTCCATCCCATGAGTGGTGGTTAGACAGAAGGAGCCTCCAATTCCCAACCACATGCACCAGGAATTTAGCTTCACCAGTAGGTGACTGAAGGCAAGATGAACTGTATTTACATATTACCTTTTCCCAGAAGGTAGCCCTTCCAACTAGGGGCTTGGCAGAGAGAACCTGTGTTGATGGCTGTACAAGTTTGGAGCACAGTTTCTGTATCACTGAGCTGGGAGGGAACTCAGGGATCTTGGCTCAAATACCACAACTTCTGGTTTTTACCAAGTTTCACTAGATTTCTTGAATAAATGTTTCTTTATCTGCCTTATGCTCTCTGGGGCATTTCCTGAGACCCTATATGGTTGATTTTAAAAAGTAATTTTTCCCACTGAGTCCAAAAAGCAATTTCTTTATTTCTGGATCTCCTTTGCTGCCCTACACATAGGATCAGTGGAAGAAAGAGAGAGTGGGATGATTTGAGAGAATAACATTGAAACATACACATTACCACATGTTAAATAAATAGCCAGTGAGAGTCTGATGTATGATGCAGGGCACCCAAAGCCTATGCTCTATGACAACCTTGAAGGGATGGGTAGAGAGGGGGGTGGAGGGAACATTCAGGAAGGAGGGGATATATGTATGTCTATTCAATTCATGTTGATGTATGCCAAAAACTATCACAATATTGTAAAGTAATTATCTGACAATTAAAAAAATGAGAAAACTATTATAATTTAGTTAATAATGATAGTTTTTACCAGTTTCTGTCGGGAGGGGATCTGTGGAGCTCCTCCCACTGTCCTGCCAGAATTAGAACTCTCTTCCAGAGTAAGCTTTTAAATCAGAAGTCAGACCATGCTATTCCTCTTAGAATCCTCCAAAGACCTTCCATCCTCCCTTAGAAGAAAAGCCAAAGTCCCTACAATGGCCCATCAGACCCTGTGCCCTGCCTCTCTCTTCCAAACTCTCTGACTCCATTTGTACTTCTCTCTCCTCCTGGTCACATTGTTCTAGCTACTCTCGCCTCCTTGCTGTCATCAAACACAGCAGCAAACTTCTGCTACCAGGCTAAACACTTGCTGTTCCATCTTCCCAGGCACTCTCCCCCTAGATATCCACAAGGCCAATCCCCTCATCTCCTTCAAGCAATTACTCATATAATCACCTTCTCAATGAAAGGTACTTTGCTTCAGTTCAGTTCAGCTCAGTTCAGTCGCTCAGTCGTGTCTGACTCTTTGCGCCTCCATGAATTGCAGCACACCAGGCCTCCCTGTCCATCACCAACTCCCAGGGTTCACTCAGACTCACTCACGTCCATCGAGTCAGTGATGCCATCCAACCATTTCATCCTCTGTCGTCCCCTTCTCCTCCTGCCCCCAATCCCTCCCAGCATCAGAGTCTTTTCCAGTGAGTCAACTCTTCGCATCAGGTGGCCAAAGTATTGGAGTTTCAGCTTTAGCATCATTCCTTCCAAAGAAATCCCAGGGCTGATCTCCTTCAGAATGGACTAGTTGGATCTCCTTGCAGTCCAAGGGACTCTCAAGAGTCTTCTCCAACACCACACTTCAAAAGCATCAATACTTCGGCGCTCAGCCTTCTTCACAGTCCAACTCTCACATCCATACATGACCACAGGAAAAACCATAGCCTTGACTAGACAGACCTTAGTCGGCAAAGTTATATCTCTGCTTTTGAATATGCTATCTAGGTTTGTCATAACTTTTCTTCCAAGGAGTCTTTTAATTTCATAGCTGCAATCACCATCTGCAGTGATTTTGGAGCCCCCAAAAATAAAGTCTGACACTGTTTCCACTGTTTCCCCATCTATTTCCCATGAAGTGATGGGACTGGATGCCATGATCTTCGTTTTCTGAATGTTGAGCTTTAAGCCAACTTTTTCACTCTCCTCTTTCACTTTCATCAAGAGGCTTTTAGTTCCTCTTCACTTTCTGCCATAAGGGTGGTGTCATCTGCATATCTGAGGTTATTGAGATTTCTCCCGGCAAACTTGATTCCAGCTTGTGTTTCTTCCAGTCCAGCATTTCTCATGATGTACTCTGCATAGAAGTTAAATAAGCAGGGTGACAATATACAGCCTTAACACGCTCCTTTTCCTATTTGGAACCAGTCTGTTGTTCCATGTCCAGTTCTAACTGTTGCTTCCTGACCTGCATACAGATTTCTCAAGAGGCAGAACAGGGAGTCTGGTATTCCCATCTCTTTCAGATTTTTCCACAGTTTATTGTGATCCACACAGTCAAAGGCTTTGGTATAGTCAATAGAGCAGAAATAGATGTTTTTCTGGAACTCTCTTGCTTTTTCCATGATCCAGTGCAGGTTGGCAATTTGATCTCTGGTTCCTCTGCCTTTTCAAAAACCAGCTTGAACATCAGGGAGTTCATGGTTCACGTATTGCTGAAGCCTGGCTTGGAGAATTTTGAGCATTACTTTACTAGCATGTGAGATGAGTTTACCTTGGTTACTCTATTTAATATTATAAAACACTCCTGATCCTTTCAGCATCCCCAAACCCTTTATTGAAAAAAATATGTACATGTTTAACTTTTAATGTGCTATACAATGTGTTAATAAATTAAGTTTGTTGTATTGTTTTTATTGCTAGCCTCCTTCAGTAGCAGTGTTAGCATCAAGAAGGTACAGATATTTCTCTCTTTTATTCACCAGTACCTTCCAATCATCTAAAACATCTAGTGCCTACTAGCAAGTACTGAATAAATATTTGTTAAACGAGTATTGATTTTATGAAACAGTGGAGTCAGGATTTTATCAAGAGATTATGCTTTTAATGTTGTACCTATGCTAGGATCACTTTCAGCTATTTAAATAAAACTCATGAGCTGAAACAATATTTCACAAATGTGTATCAGTTGGCTGAGTTCTTACTGTTTATTTTAAAGATGCTTGGAGAGCTTCAAGTGGAGAGCTTCAAGTGACTGATGTCATTAGCAGGCATCTCTGCAGAAATACAAACCATAATGTCTAGGAAATAAAAAGGAGAGAAGTTGGGGGCAAACTTTATATTCAACTAACAGAATGATCATCTATATAACCATGGAAGATGAGACTTTAATCTATTTTGCTTTTTAATTGATTTTTACTTGGTATTTGAATTTTTTCCTAAGGAACTTTTTAGTAATAAATTCAGATACCAAATTGTTATAAGGCTTCCAGTCGATAAGGATTTGTTTGGACAGCGTTTTGTAAACCATAGCCATTTGTTAGTTGAAAATTTTATGCTTTATAAGAAAGCATAAACTGAGATCCAGTACTGGACCTGGGAATGGAAAGGAAGGTTGACATTTGTTTTATGCATGTGGGCCCTACTCTGGATGTCTGCTAAAATAAAACTCATGAGTTGAACTCACACTTTTACAAATATTTGCCAGCATAACAAGTTCTTGCAGCAAAAAGAAGTATAATTTTCCAGGTCATCTCTGAAAAGAAAAATATAAACTGCCCTCAGGGCCTCTCCTTTTTGTTTCTCAAATATTATGATCTGTATTTTTGCAAAGATGCCTGCCAATGACTTCAGTCATCTGAAATTCTGTAAGCGCTTTGAAAATGAACACAAAAGAACTCTTTTGGGGGCATATGACGATCCACTTTCTTCCTTCTTGGTTGCACAGCTTGTGTCTCTGTCTAAAGCTTCTCTGCCCATTTCCCTGTATCTCTGAAGCATAGACATCTGTGAACCTCTGTGTCCTTGAGAATTCTCTTTCCTATCGATTCGTGCAAATTCTGATAGCTATTCTTCACATTGCCTAAAGACACAAGCCAGCTGCATTAACCTTTACTGTTCGTAGTCTTTTAGCCTAGATCTGTGTTCCTCAACCCTGGCTACATATTAGAATAACCTAGAGAATTTTTTTTTTAATGCTAATACCCAGATTCTACCCTTAGGTTCTGACTCAGCTGATTGTAATGGGGAGCAGTACTGTTACAGTTTAAAAACTTTTTGGTGGATTTTAAGTTCAGCCAGAAATGAAACCCATTGAGTCTAAGAAATTTAGCCTTCCTGGGTCCTAAGTGACTACAATATTGGAAATTACCTTTACCATTCATATTTATACTTTATCTTAGTACAACTTTAATTTTTAGTAGAACTTGATTTAATAATTTTCATTTTGAAGTCATTAATGGATTAGCTGAAGTCTGCAAGACACTAAATTTTGCTAGTGATAAGGAGTTGAACATACCTCCTACCCTCATGTAGCTTTGCATAATTATAATATAAAGGACAAGATGGACTCCAAACAAGAAATCACAAGAGCATAGAGTGATCACAGTAGTCACTGACTCCTTAGGAAAGATGATTGCACCTCACTCCATCTCTAGAACCTGGGTGTAATGAGAGATGTATTTGATAAGTGTATATTGGGTATTTGAGTGACAAGGCTATGGTTTTTCCAGTGGTCATATATGGATGTAAGAGCTGGACTGTGAAGAAAGCTGAGCGCCAAAGAATTAATGCTTTTGAACTGTGGTGTTGGAGAAGACTCTTGAGAGTCCCTTGGACTGCAAGGAGATCCAACCAGTCCATCCTAAAGGAGATCAGTCCTGGGTATTCATTGGAAGGACTGATGCTGAGGCTGAAACTCCAATACTTTGGCCACCTGATGCGAAGAGTTGACTCATTGGAAAAGACTCTGATGCTGGGAGGGATTGGGGACAGGAGGAGAAGGGGACGACAAAGGATGAGCTGGCTGGATGGCATCACTGACTCGATGGACATGAGTTTGGGTGAACTCTGGGAGATGGTGATGGACAGGGAGGCCTGGCGTGCTGCAACTCATGGGGTCGCAAAGAGTCAGACACGACTGAGCAACTGAACTAAGACAAAAAACTATTGAGCAGAATATTTAAAAACGTGTTTCATTTAATAAACTCCCTCTTTCAATGAAAATACATTAGCAAAGATTCTTGCACACGTTGGTGTGAAGTGCTGTAATGAGACCTTCAGTTCTTCTCATCAGTCATCTACTTTCTCAAGCGCTGATTTGTATAAAAGGGATGGCGGGACATCTGACTCCCTTAGAGATATTCACCTTTAGGGATCTGTGGATTAACAGAGACCAAGAAATGTCTGGAAGGTAAAGTAAAAGAAGTAGGAGGTGAGAGGGGAGTTTTCTCCAGGCGTGTCCCTCTGTGTGGTCCTTGATTTGCCAAGCTTAGAGTCTCTACACTGTTACTTAGAATGTTCTCGTCTCTATCCTTGTGTGACTGGTCCTACTTGGCATTCAGATCTCAGCTGAAGTTGTTGTTGTTTAGTCACGCAGTCATGTCCGACTCTTTGAGACCCTATCAACTGTAGCATGCCAGGCTCCTCTCCTCTGTCCATGGGATTTTCCAGGCAAGAGTACTAGAGCAAGTTGCCATTTCCTTCTCCACTCAGCTTAAGTATCACTGTATAAAAATGTAAGCTGGAATTTGTTTTGATTAGGCTTGGTAAGAATTACAGACATAGAAATGATTACTATGAGGAAAGAAGGTTTTTATACTCAGAGGTCCCTGGAAACAGAATGCGTAGCACACAGGACCACATGAGGAAGCATTGAGGTTGGTCAGGAAACAGAAAGGACAAGAGGAAAGCATGGTCCTGAGGCTTTACTGTGGTTTTCATGGGGAGGAATGAGCAAAGCAGTATAAGCCCCCAAGTAAGTTTAGGATAGGATAGTTTGAATAATTGCCCTAGTAGTCTGGTACCAGTCTTGGGTAATTTGGGGAAGGGAATAGTGTCTTGTACTGCAGAAGCCTGATAAAAGGAAGTGATGGAAGCGTGAACTCAGGTTTTCATAGCAAACCATGCCCCCTGGGGAATCATTGCTATCTGCAGGATTAGCTCAGGGTGGGGCAGTCTCTCCAGGATTAGCAAGGCCTCAAGATCACATCATAAAACACAGAAAATGGAAAACATGAATATCCTAATCACCTCCTCAAAGAGGCTTTCCCTGATCTCCCAAGGTAAAGCGATTAGCAGACACATTCTATCTCCGCACTCCACTTTAATTCCCCCAAAATACTCCTTCTCTGATATTTTTCTATTTCTATAATGGCTTATTTACTCTCTTCTCCCATTGTAAGAATAAAAATATTGTTCATCTTGTTTATTTATTTACCTTCAGTATTTAAATCAGGAATACATGTAAATATTCAACAAATATTTGTTGAATGAAATGCATGCTTTCCTCTCTTCTACTTCGTCTCATTACAGGTGCTGCTGTGAGAATCAGCACAAAGTTTAACACTATAACTATGGATTTTTCTCTTTCTAAAACCTTCAGAACATTGTTCCTAGAAAACCACAAAGGTCAATGGTGTAAGAACATGAGGAGAGGAAATGGGGCAGAAAGGTTCTCAGCTCACAGAGACCTAGGAGTCCACTGACGATAAAGGAAAAGAGGGTTGGTAACAGGAGGAAGGTAGGCAGCCTGTTCAGTATCACTTCAAATTTTTTATTTGGAGTTTAACTTCATCCATTCTTGTTTATGCAAAAACTCCATACTGCTTACCTACATGTCAGGAAATAAAATATTCTCTAATTTCCCTAGAAAGGAACGTCATTAAGTCTTTTCTCTATACACTCTGTGCTGGGTCTGAAAGAATACTGTTGGGGTCTCACATCTGCAGAAAGAAATGAAGGAGCTAAGGTAGTCCAAGGAAGCACGGAACATATTCAAAGACATTTAGACACTTGCACATGTCAAAAGATGGAGCCTATTATACAGAATAAAGTAAATCAGGAAGAGAAAAACAAATATGGTGTATTAATGCATATAAATGGAATCTAGAAAGATGGTACTGACGAACTTATTTGCAGGGTAGCAATGGAGATGCAGACATACAGAATAGATTTGTGGACCCAGGAGGGGAAGGAGAGTGTGGGATGAATGGAGAGAGTAGCATGGAAATATATACATTACCATGTGTAAAAAGGCCAGTGGGAGTCTGCGGTGTGACGCAGGGAGCACAGCCCAGAGCTCTGTGACAATCTAGAGGGGTGGGATGGCGTGGGAGGTGGGAGGGAGGTTCAGAGGAATGAGATGTGTATACTTACGGCTGGTTCATGATGACATATGGAGAAATCAACACAATATTGTAAAGTAATTATCCTTCAATTTAAAATAAAATAAATTTTTGAAAAAATGGTCAATAAATGGACTTAATACGGAAAATTTGAGGCTTCTGAGTTTTACTTCCTCCACGTAGGACTTTCAACATATATATTTATTGAATGAGCGATTATGAGAGAAGAAAAACAGATCTGACCAGCAGAAAATCCCTATGGAGTTAAATGCCTTCAACTTAGTTAAAGATTATTAGGATTAATGCTGTGAAACACAGCAGTTCAGTTTCTCTTGTTTGTTTTCAGTGGTAAAGAAGTTGATGATTAAGAAATCCCAGAACTTGTTTAAGGCTTTCAGCACATTCACGGTTAATCTTAGAATAACATAAATGATATTAGTCAGTGACTACATTCTGCAGCTAGAGAAATAGGTTGAAATTCCCTGGGGAATGAAGGAAGTATAGTTATGGTTGATACGTTTAGCTCAGTTTAGATTTTTTTTTTAAATAATTGGCTATATAACAGATGTCCACAAAAATGAGAGCCAAACAATAGTTTTACAAATATCAGTAATACAAAGAGAGTAAAAGGGAGAAAAAAGAGACGCCTCAGTTTATAAACACAGCCAGCCCAGATGAATGGCCTCAAAGGGACTCACTCTAGTCAAGATATAATAGAACCCAGGGACATTGGGCGGAGGCCTCTGATGCATGAGCTGGTATGTCTTTATTTGCATATTAAATGCATAAATAACCAGCAGTGCAGGGAAGAGATACAGGGGCAAATGGAAACACGACATTGAAAAGGCATATTCATCTAGTTAAAAACTAGTTGGATCACAACCAGATTCACAGTGCATACAAAGATTCATCTGTTTGTCCCGGGGCCTGAATCTAAAACAAAAGCCATGCACCGTCCTCACCTGCCTGATGCAGCCCACGGAAAGCAACGCGCAGATCACTAGTGTCACTTGTGTGACGACTCTCACCTTCACTCACAGAGAACAGAACTGATGCAGGTCAGGTGGATTCAGCTAACATTAGGAGGCATATGTTATTATAACATTAACTCTGCCATGGCATATAAAGAATGAACTAGACATGGTATTGTTAAAAGAATTTATTTACCCTTTAGAGGGGATGGGAGACAGATGGATAGTGAAATTCTATATAAAGGGACAAGTTAAGAGATCTAGGTTTGTACAGAATGCTCAGGAGCCCAGGAGTGTAATAGAGAAACAGAAAGAAGTTTCCCTAGCAGTCAGCTGCGAGGAGCAGAAATTCAGTCTGAGACACCTTAATTTTCTGTGCCCACCTTGACGGTGGGGAAGGTGTGAAGAGATTTGTTAATTCACTCTGTGCTTGGCTTCTATGTCGGCACCTTGCTTCCTTTAACATCAGTAACCTGGTGCTGGATGGCCTACTTTATGACTAACTCAGAAATTCCATGGAAAGTCACTCCTAGAAACTTCTCAGAACTCCATGCAGGATCTGCCATGGGGCTGGCTACACAGCACTTTAACCCCATTCACATTTTAGGGGAGTCCTTGTTTGGGCCCCTGCCTCCCGCTGCTCTTAAAGAGAGACTGGGCTCTGGCATTTCTATGAGACAGGCAAGTGAGAAGTTTTCCTCTTTGTTTATAAAAATCAAACAGGGTCAAGGTTTTTTGTTTTGTTTTTGAATATGTATGTATTTATTTATTTGGCTGTGCTGGATCTCAGTTGTGGCATGCAGGATCTAATTCTCTGACCAGGGATTGAACCTGGGCCTCTTACATTGGAAGCATACAGTCTTAGCCACTGGACCACCAGGGAAGTCCCAGGGTTGAGGTTTTATAACAACATTTATACACTCAAAGTTCAACCAACATTAATTGAGCCAAGTCTTGTGTGAGCCAATTCTGGCATGGTGGTGGATGGGGGGAAAGTTTTCCCACAATAGACAAACAAGCAATTCTCAGTGAGTATCCTACAATTCAACTAAATTTTGACACTGGCTTCTTGGAGGTAGTGTCAGATTCTCCAGCTTAAGGGTTCAATCCTATAAAACTGTCCCCCTCAAACAACTATAGAACAGGGCTCCCAATGACCCCCTTCTTCGAGTTCCATTAATTTGCTAGAGCAGATCACAGAACTCAGAGAAACATATTACTTCCTAGATTACGGAAGTAATGTATGCTCTTATTATAAAAGCATACAACTCAGGAACAATCTAGATGGAAGAGATGCCCAAGGCAAGGTATGTGGGAAGGAGTGTGGAGCTTCTACTCCCTTCTCCCAATTCTCCATGTGTTCACCAACCCAGAAACTCTCAGAACTCTCTTGGAGTTTCTTGGAGGCTTCAAGAAGGGGATGACAGGACTAGATGGCTGGATGGCATCACTGACTCGATGGACATGAGTTTGAGCAAGCTCTGGGAGTTGGTGATGAACAGGGAAGCCTGGCGTGCTGCACTCTATGGGGTTGCAATGAGTTGAACACGACTTAGTGACTGAACAGAACTGAATTGGAGGTTTTATTCCATAGTCATGATTCATTAGATCATTGGCCACTGGCGATTGAACTCAAATCTTCAGCACATCCTTTCTCCCCCATGATCAAGGGGTGGGGCTGAAAGGTCCAACCCTCTAATCACATGATTAGCCCCCCTGGCAATCAGCCCCCATCCTCAGGTGCTTTCCAGAGTTCACTCAGTACCATAACAAAAGACAATTGCTATTACTCTCAACACAAGAAATTTTAATGGTTTTAGGAGCCCTATGCCAGAGCCTGGACAAAGACCAAATATGTTTCTCTTGTTATAAATCACAATATCACAGAAGTAGATACAGTGCACACAGGACACAGAAGTTCTGTCCTCTGAGGAGGACTTGGATGGAGGCAGTCTTGTCTGGTGGTTCAGGTTAGACGCTGGAACCAGACTGTCTTAGTCAAGTTACTTTATTTCTCTTAATCTTAGTTTCTTTCTAAAAACATTAAAAATTTAATAAAATGGGAATGATAATAGTGCCTATCTCATAAGTTGACTATAAAGATTTTAAAATTAATCAAAGTAGAGCACTTAAAAGAAGGTTAAGCTCGACAAAGCCCACTGGGATCCCTGTGGAAAAATAAGATGGAATCTGGGTGATTAGACAAGGTCTTATCTCTTTTTCTGTGTTTTCCTGTAGGGGGCAGAGATCTCGCACCTAACAGATTGGATTGGGACAGCATAGAACTGCTGTTCCCAACACCCTGACTTCAAGCCACTTGGAGAAGTGCTGCACACCTCCATTCAAGACAGTGGCAGCAGCCCATGTGCAGAGATACTGCACCCAGTACTTGGATCTGGGGCGCCATGAGTAGTATGTCTGTGCAGGATCGGGGAGAATCCCACCCCTCCCTCTGCAGACAGGAACCCTATAAAGCAGCCTTGCCTATGGCCTTTCAGGGAGCATGTGCTCTAGAGCCTGAGCTTGAACCTCTCCATTCTTTGACTGAAGAATAAAGCTTTCCTTTGCTTCTGAACTGAAATCAGTTTGATTCTACAGGCACCTGTGATACTGGGCACAGGGACGCTTACTGGGGACTGACTCCAGAGTGTTGGTAACAATAGCAAGTCTATTGTTTATTATTACTATTATCATGGAGTTTGAAAGAAAGGTTAGCAATTAAATCAGCAAAATAGTTTTAAATAGGGATAAGTAATGTGAAGGAAATAAAACAGGATTTTGACAAAGAAAGTGATTGTGAAAGTTAAGTTAGACTGTATCATCAGAGAAGATCTCTTTAAAAGGTGATGTTTAAGCTGAGTCAAGCAGACCTGGGGAACAGCATTCCAGCCAGAAGATCGGCAAGAGCAAAGACCTTACGACAGGGGCAGGATGGTGCTTGGGATATTCTACAAAAAGAATGTGAGCAGTGTGGCTAATCTAGAGAAAGACTGAAAGGTGCTGAAGTCAAAGAAATAGGGTGAGGCCAGATAGCCAAAGTCTGTTAACGACTAAAAATAGATTAGTTTCTCTCAGTGACGGACCTTACACAGAGCATGGCTCCACAAGTTGTGCATAGGTCCTGCGCAAGTGAGGTCAGAGGCTCTGTTCTGTTTTCCCAAATCCCAGGTGCAGGAGATAAGGGAAAATCCCCAGTCAAAAAGGGGAGTCAATGGGTGAAGCTTCTCACCACCTAGGCGAGATACAAGTGGAGAGGGAGCAAGGAGAGGTTGTGATGGTAGCTGGCGATCAGATCTTCTCTTGTCTGAAGAGTCAGAGTCCACATTCCCTGAGGGGGTCTATGTACAACAGCCTTGGAGAGTAGCTAGTGGCCTCAGGCTGAGCTCCAGAGATGGCAGAGTCCCTCTACAAAAACAGGTGGTGTTTGGACAGAGATGCCCACATACAAGTAACTCAAGGATTCTTTTAAAATACAGCAAAAAAAGCTAATCAAACTAGATACTAACTTCAGTATTACAATCAAAACTTCTTCAAGCTCTGTGTTTAAGGCTTATGAAATTTAATTAATTTAGGGAGTCACCTCATCACCAAAAGATTTATTATGAAGTAGTATTTGGGTGAAGATGTTCAGGTGCCATAGGTAGGATAATCACATAATTCATCATCTAAGTCAGGACACTTTTGAGAGAGAAAGGAGATGCTATTAATAAAAATCCTTGAACAATAGTATAAGCTAAGATTTTCTTGAGCAAATTAGGACCTACTAAGAAATTATGGGGGCTTCCCTGGTGATACTGGTCTTCCCTGGTGGCTCAGAAGGCAAAGCATGTGCCTGCAATTCGGGAGACCAGGGTTCGATCCCTGTGTCGGGAAGATTCCCCCAAGGAAATGGCACCCCACTCCAGTACTCTTGCCTGGAAAATCCCATGGATGAAGGAGCCTGGTAGGCTGCAGTCCATGGGGTCGCAAAGAGTCGGACACGACTGAGCAACTTCACTTTCACTTTTTCTTTCCCACGTGGTGCTAGTGGTAAAGAATCCGCCTCCCAATGCAGAGAACATAAGAGAAACAGGTTCAGTCCCTGGGTCGGGAAGATCCTCTGGAGGAGGGCATGACAACCAGTTCCAGTATTCTTGCCTAGAGAATCCCATGGACAGAGGAGCCTGGCGAGCTACAGTCCATAGCATCGCAAAGAGTCAGACATAACGGGAGGAACTTCGCACCAACACAAGAAATTATGTACCCCTTTCCGAGACAAAGACCCAGGGAAGAACTCGAGATTTATTTCAATGAGGTAGGAAGTCATCAGTGGGCTGAATCAGGAGAATTATACGGTCTGATTTATATAAATATTTTAAAAGATCATTCTGGCTGCAACTGGATTGTAGAGGCACAAGAAAACGCAGGAACTTCCTAAGGTTTTGCAGTGGTCTAGGCAAGAGATAACAGAAGCTTGAACCGGGGTGAAGGGGGGAAGATGGAGAGAACTAACTATAATCAGTTCATAGGAAGTAGCACTGACAGAGCTGACTGATGGATTGCAGTTTGGGGATGAGGAAGGCCTGAGTCCGATAACCTGAGCCATTGAGCAGCTAAAGTTGCCCTTTACTGAGATGAGAGTTTTCTTTCTGTGTCAGCAAAAAGGTGTGCAATACCTTTAGCTTGGTCAGGAGCAAGTAAATAACAATAATAGCAACAATAATAATGGCAACTTAATTGTTTATGATATGTCAAATACTATTCTAAGCACCTTACATGTATGAATTACCTAACAGTGTATAAGGTAGGTACTATTTCCAATATTTTACAAAAGAGTGCACAAAGAGATTAAGTAGCTTAAGTCACACAGCCAGCTGGTGGCAGAGTTTAGGCTGGATTTTTTTGATTTGGGAGCTCTGGTTCCAGACTCTGCCTCTTAACCCCATGTCATACTGCCTGTCTGGCTGACTCCTGATCCCTAATTTTAAACACTTGTCTCCTTTGTGCATGCTGTTGGAAACAAGGGTCTCAGATGTTTGAATAAGTTGACTCACCTTAAAATACTCACTGAGATTGGAACACACATCCTTCTTCCCCAGAGATGTTCAGGAAGAGAACCAGTGAAATCAGAGGGACCCCACTCATCCTATATGGGACTATAATTCCAAGGAGTAAAAGAATATTAATCCTCTGTCTGCTGCATGTTATCAGCTAGAGGGAGGCATGTGATCTTCCTTCACCTTTTTTTTTTTTAAACTTATTTGAAGTAATGGGAAGCACCATGCATTAATTATCTGGGAGGCAGCTCTGTAGTGTAACAGGCCATTCTGGGGGCAGATTCCTGGGTTCAGATACTAGCTTACCACGTGTCAGGTGACCTTGGTATATTTCTTGACCCCATTTATGTCTCAGTTTACTCATTATCAGTAAAGTGGGTCACTATGCCAGAGACTGGCCAGTTTCTCTCCAAACACATATCCCTTTTCTCCTGGTCACAGAGTTAAGCTATATTCCCAGCCTCTCTTGCAGTTGAGTGTGACCAGATGGTGCTGACCACTAGGATAAGGACAGAAGTGATGGATGCCACCTTCAGGTCTGGCCCACATAAACCATCCAAGTAACACTCCATGCTCTCCTTTTTTTTCTAGGTCCAACCAGCAGATCTAATAGAGGACTCCCCACCCACAGGGAATGACAGAACTGCAGACTAGGTGTCTGAGCCTCTGAATGACCTTGCAGAAGTCCTACTGCCAGGCAGGACCAATGACTTTGGACTTTGGGTAAACCAGAAATAAATGTTTAGTGTGTTAAATCAGTGAGAGTTGGAGGCTGCTTATTAAAGCAGCTTGAATTATCCCAACTAGGAGAAACACCTACCTCATAGGTCACTTCAAGCACTAACATATCTATAAAGGGTTGATGCAAATGTGCTCTCAGAAAATAAGTAAATAAATGTGCTCTCAGAACACAGAAGAAAAACTATCTCCATGGGACTTTTTGGCCCAGTGGTTAAGACTTCACCTTCCAAGCAGAGGGTCCCAATTTGATCCCTGGCCTGGGAGTTAAGAGCCCACATGCCTCATGGCCAAAAACACAAAATGTAAGAAATGTTGTAACAAATGCAATAAATATTTTTAAAAATGGTCTACGTCCCCTGACAAAATTCTTAAAAGAAAGACTATCCCCATGATTCTCTTTTTCCAAATCCTTTGTTACAGCTAAAGGGCAATGTGACCTCATGGGAAATCACAGTTCTCCACATAAAGCATTGTATTGTGATTGACAACACAACCCATCTGTACACAGAAATGTGTGCAAAAGTAGTTTATATAAAATGAGGAGCACAGCATGAAGAAAGAGCAACTGTGACCTGGGGTCAAAACTCTGTGCTCCAAGGCTCATCTTGCCCTTAGTCCTTCCCAGGGTCCCTGCAATCTTGGCTGCAGTCAGAGCAACAGGATCTCCCCAAGTGACTGAAGAACCTTGCTGAAGATTTAAACCAAAGGGATTATTATAACCCACTGTCTTTCTTTGGGGTAGATTCAGGCTCACGGGTGATACATTGTGATTCCTATAACAAGTGGGCATAGAGAGGACTTTAAAAGTTAGAAAATGGATTATATTATATAGAATCAGAGATGCATGCTTAGAAATGGAAATTATTCTTGAGGGATGCTTAGATTAGATTTGCCTTTGAACATCTTCTATTTTGGCTATAAAGTCCCAGAAAAATTTCAGAGATTCAAGAGAACATTCAGCAAGTGGTGAATTAGAATTCTACCCAATAGAAAGATTTTGAACGAAAGGAAGACTAGTGACTTCACAGCAGACTTGTATACTTGCTTCTTTCTACATGCCCTGCCAAGTGTTCTCTAGACCAATACTGCTAAATAAATCTCTTAAAATTTGATTTTATTTTTTTCAAGCTCACCTTCATGCTCTTAAGATGTTGTGCTCTGTCATCATCACTCACCAACTTGTATCTCTAATGGTATCACAAATCTTATTTTATGAGGTAGCAGTGTCAGCAGATATACTGCTTGGGTGACATAAAGAATACTTCAGCGCCTTGTAGAGGAATAAGCCTATAGGTTCACAGATAAATAATCATATACCCACAGAAACCTCTCATCATTGGAAATTTTCCACTATACCAAAATGTGTCTAAAGTATGAAACATCCAGAGGAAAAGCCCATTATAAAGGCTCAAAACTCTCCTACAAATAGAATCCCAAAGAAGCCATGGTCACATGGCTCAGGCCCAGACAGCTCTTACATTCAGAACATTATATTTCAGATAGGACGTCCAATGTTTATGTATACATTTCAACATCTTTAAAGAGGATAAAAATAAAGCTCATTAAAATTCTCTCTTCGGAAAGAGGCTGGTTTGGCCAAAATATTTGCTCTGGTCTTTCATAACATGTTAGGGGAAAACCTGAACTAACATTTTGGCCAACCCAATATAGTGCCTCGAGCCTCTGGAAGCCTTCCACTTTCCTTCTCCAGAAGAATTGATTATGTTTCTATACCATTCCTTCCAAAAGTTCATCATTTCTTCCCAGAGCCCCTAGCAATGGATATGCCTCATCTATAGACCCCTGGGGGCTTCCCAGGTGGCTCAGTGGGTAAAAGGATCCACCTGCAATGCAGGAAACCTGGGTTCAATCCCTGGGTTGGGAAGATCCCCTGGAGGAGGGCATGGCAACCCACTCCAGTAATCTTGCCTGGGGAATCCTATGGACAGAAGAGCCTGGCAGGCTACAATCCACAGGGTCACAAGGAGTCGGACACGACTGAAATGACCGAGCACACACGCACGCATGCTTGCACACGGAACCCGGGACACGAGAGCTCTTCTCTGCTTTTCTTTTCGGTCAAAAACCCATTGGCTTTGCTTTTGGCCTATCTCATCTTCATTCCATCA
Organism: Ovis aries; assembly: GCF_016772045.2. NCBI lineage: Eukaryota > Metazoa > Chordata > Mammalia > Artiodactyla > Bovidae > Ovis > Ovis aries. The sequence goes on along the minus strand of NC_056056.1, from coordinate 189,848,405 downwards.
TGAAAGTCCAAAGGTTTGCCTGGAATTGGTGGAGTCTTCCTCTGTTTGCTGGAAGGGTAAGGAACTGAGCTAACCAAGCCAGAACCATCCTCCTAAGTTAACTCCTTTTGTCCCATCACACCCACCAAGTGTAAAGCAGTCAAGCAATGCCCTAAATGTGTACATATTGCCTGGACAGGCTCCCTTGTAAAGAGCATTCTAATTCAGAATCAATGCTTTGTAGAAAATGCAGACAACCATTTGCCTCCGGTAAATGATTTAAGAAAGTCTGACTTGATAGCACCATCTCTCAAAAGTCTTTGCCCAGCTGAGCTTTATGTAATATAAAAAAGTCCCCGTCTGTTGCCTAGTACAAGAAGAATAGCTTATTCTCCTACTGGGACTAAATTAAAAGATGAGGCCATTTCATCATATTTAGCAGCACTCCTATAATGCACAAAAGCTTCTGCAGCACTGATTGAAAGGAGAAGTTATCATCTGGCTGGTAGAAAAGATCTTGCAACTAAAACAAAAACAGTCTCACCCTTGACTAAACATTTGCTGTTAACAATCTGTCTTCTGTATGTGCCTGGGAAAACAACAGTCCCAAACACACACAGAAACACAAATGTTCTATTCATAATAAATCTGCTCTAAGAACAATTACCTAAGTTTTTGGATTTTTTTTCACATTTTAAACTAAATGCTTCATAAATGAACATTAGGAGACAAATGCATCTCCTCCAGTACTGAAGGTCCACAGCCCACTTACACTGCTGGCTTTCAAAGGGAAAAAGAAAAAAGAAGGATGATTTTCTTAGCCCCCATTATGCTCATTATGCTGTGCACTATTTCCACACATAGGTTGCATTAATCCAAAATTGTCTGTCTAGGACTTTTATCCTAGGCTTCAACTAAGAGAAGGACACTGGTCTGATTTGCCTTGCATGTGTGTAAGAACCTTACTGTGGACAAGGAATCTCTTTGTACCTTGATTTTAAAAGACTCGTCGAAGTTCATCCAACAACTTCTCTTTAGATTTTAAGTCTTATTTATGTGGGATCCAAATGTTGGGTAACTATGGATAAAAAAAGACTTCTGTCTTCCTTGTGGCAGTATAAAGAAATATTTCTTTGAACAATAGATAAAACATTTTTTGTTTTACTTCTTAAGCTGTTAAAAGAAGAAATTCCATTCTAAAATATGCAAGGACCTCCTGTATAGCACAGGGAACTCTACTCAAAGTTATGTGGCAGCCTGGATAGGAGGGGAGTTTGGGGGAGAATGGACACATGTATATACGCTGTCCACCTGAAACTATCAAACAACATTGTTAATACCCATTAAAAAATAAAAATTTAAAAAATATGTTATCATTACTCACGTAATATTATATGTCAGTTGTTATCTCAATAAAGCTGGAAAAATGTTAATACTTTTGCTATTTAAGGAATTGTGACTATAAATTATAATTATTTCACTTTAAATCTTTGTTACACATTGTTTTCTTTGTGAAACAAATTAGGAAAGAAACAGAAAAGACTGTGATAAACTCATTTCAAGAATATTGCTCTAATTTTCTTATTTTCCAATAACTTAAGACAATATTCCATATCTCATTCCTCTTAATATTAACTATTTTTATATAAAATGGGGAAGTTTGTTACAGGCATAAAAGAAAAGTCTAATTATGTTTTATACTTAATACTTTCATAATTTTGAGGTTTGCTAGTCTGTAACTTTCTATTTCATGTACCACTTTAAATTTCTTGCCATTTTTTTGTAAGCCTTTTAAATCACATAATCTGACTTATTTTTGCTTCTTAGAAAGGAGAGCTTTTCCCATTTAGCTTGTTATGTATTGCCCTAGCATGGCAAAATCACACTCACAGATATTTAATAAAATTATCTGAAGATAAATCTCAAACTGTATATGTTGCTCATGTCGTAATGAGAAGACTAGAGGAATAAAATCAGGTTATCCTTCTAGTCCTATATTTGGACTGAACTAGGCATCTATTAGGATAGTGGAGACAATCTGGAGCCTCGCACACAAAGAAGAGAGAGGTTTGGAAGCAATCTCAAAGGGAAATGACAAACATGTTTAATTATTGGAAAATGAATCAGATGGGGAAAACAACTGCTCTTGCTTAAAGCAGAAAAGAGTTTGTTCACACATGGTTCCCAAGCAAATGAAGGGTAGTTACCAAGAGGAAGATAGTTATTCATTCTCCTCTCCTCTCTCTCTCGAAAAGACTCAAGAAAATATTTACAGAAAATAACTGTATATATAAATTTTATTTAAGTGTTTTGATGAGAGGCTGAGTCAGGTCAGATTTTTCATTAGCTTTCTTGTTTTTCAAGAAATTAAATTTTTTTTCACTCTTTAAAAAATTTTTTTATTTTATATTGGAGTGTAGCTGATTAACAATGTTGTGTTGCTTCCAGGTATACAGCAAAGTGATTCAGTTACATGTATACAAGTATCTATTCCTTTAAAAATCTTTCCCCATTTCGGTCATTACAGAATTCTGAGTAGAGTTCCCTCTGCTACACAGTAGTTCCCTGTTGGTGTGTACAAGTCAATCTCACACTACCAATTTATCCCTTCATGCCCCAACCCCACCCTTTCCCTTTGGTAACCATAAGTTCATTCTCTAAGTCTGTGAGTATTTTGGTTTTGTAAATAAGTTCATTCGTATCATTTTTTTTAGATTTTGCATGTAAGTGTTAGTCATGTATCAGTCATGTCCAATTCTTTGTGACCCCATGGACTGTAGACCACCAGGCTTCTCAGCCTATGGAATTCTCCAGGTAAGAATATTGGCGTGGGTTGCCATTTCCTTCTCCAGGTGATCTTCCCAATTTAGGGATCAGACCAGGGTCTCCTGCACTGCAGGCCGATTCCTTCCCATCTGAGCCCCTAGGGAAGTCCTTCTGCATATAAGTGATAAATGATATCTGTCTTTGTCTGACTTGCCTCACTTAGTAGGATAATCTTCCGGTCCATTCATGTTGCTGCAAATATCATTGTTTCATTCTTTTTAATGGCTGAGTAATATTCCATTGTTATATGTGCCACAGCTTTTTTATCCATTGATCTGTTGATGGACATTTAGGTTGCTTCAGTGTCTTGGCTATTGTAAATGGTGCTGCAATGAACATTGCTGTACATGTTTCCTTCTGAACCATGGCTTTCTCCAGATATACGGTCAAGAGTGGGATTGCTGGCACCTATTGTAGCTCTATTTCTAGCTTTTTAAGGAACCTCCATACTATCCTCCACAGTGGCTGTACCAATTTACACTTCTGCCAACAGTGTAGGAGGGTTCCCTTTTTTCCATTTACTGTTTGTAGACTTTTTGATGATGGCCATTCTGACTGGTGTGAGGTGATATCTATCTGCAGTTTAGGACACAAATATTTAAAACACAGAAATCTATTGCACTTTATACACTAAAAACAAAAGATCAGAAAGAGAAATTAAAGAAACAAACCCATTTACATTTTATATATATATATATATATAAACTCCTGAGAATAAACTTACCTAAGAAATCAAAAGCCTTGTACACAGAAAACTATAAGATGCTGATGAAAGAAAGCAAAGATGACACAGACAGATGGAAAGATATACCATGTTCTTAGAATGAAAGAATCAATACTGTCAAAATGACTATATTTCCCAAGGGAATCTATAAATACAGTGACATTGTGTGCAACATGTTGTGAAAGTCACTCAGTCGTGTCCGACTCTTTTGCAACCCCATGGACTAAATAGTCCATGGAATTCTCCTGGCCAGAATACTGGAGTGGGTAGCCTATCCCTTCTCCAGGGTATCTTCCCAACCCAGGGATTGAACTCAGGTCTCTCGCATTGCAGGCAGATTCTTTACCAGCTGAGCCACCAGGGAAGCCCCAAAATATTGGAGTGAGTAGCCTATCCCTTCTCCAGCAGATCTTCCTCACCCAGGAAATGAACTGGGGTTTCCTGCATGGCAGGCAGATCTTTACCAGCTGAGATATCAGGGAAGCCCATGAATACAGTGAAATTCTTATCAAATTATCAAAAATACTTTTTACAGACCTAGAACAAAAAAAAAAACCTTAAAATCTGTGTGGACACACACACACAGTGTGCATGCTCAGTCATGCCCAGCTCTTTGCAACTCCATGAATGGTAGCCCACCAGGCTCAGACTATACTTCAAAGTTACAGTCATCAAAAAGTATAGTACTGCTACAAAACAGATATAGATAAAATATACAGATCTATGGAATAGGATACAAAGCCCAGAAATAAACCCAGGCACTTATTTGTGGTCAATTAATTAATCAGTAAATGAAAGTGAAGTGAAAGTCACTCACTTATGTCCGACTCTTTGTGACCCCATGTACTATACAGTCCGTGGAATTCTCCTGGCCAGAATACTGGAGTGGGTAGCCTTTCCCTTCTCCAGGGGATCTTTCCAACCTAGGGATCAAACCCAGGTCTCCCACATTGCAGATGGATTGCTTACCAGCTGAGTCCCAAAATATTGGAGTGGTTAGTCTATCCTTTCTCCAGCAGATCTTCCTGACCCAGGAGTTGAACCAGGGTGTCCTTCATTGCAGGCAGATTCTTTACCAATTGAGGTATGAGGGAAGCCCAACATTACTCCTCAATTCAACCGAAACATTTTTAGAGCTCTCACTGAGACTCAGGCTTTGTTTTGTACCTACCATCCAAAAGCTCCCAGAATAAATGCTTAGAATTTTTAAGCCATTTTAAAACAGAGATACAGTTAATGTATAATGTTGTACATTAGTTTCAGGTATAGCAAAGTGATTCATAGATCTTTTTCATATTCTTTTCTATTATAAGTGATTCAGTTCAGTTCAGTTCAGTTCAGTTCTTCAGTCATGTTCGACTCTGCGACCCCATGAATTGCAGTACACCAGGCCTCCCTGTCCATCACCAACTCCTGGAGTTCACTCAGACTCACGTCCATCGAGTCAGTGATGCCATCCAGCCATCTCATCCTCGGTCGTCCTCTTCTTCACCTGCCCCCAACCCCTCCCAGCATCAGAGTCTTTTCCAAGGAGTGAACTCAGTTCCTCCTCACTTTCTGCCATAAGCGTGGTGTCATCTGCATATCTGAGGTTATTGAGATTTCTCCCAGAAATCTTGATTCCAGCTTGTGTTTCTTCCAGTCCAGCGTTTCTCATGATGTACTCTGCATATAAGTTCAATATACAGCCTTGACATACTCCTTTTCCTATTTGAAACCAGTCTGTTGTTCCATGTCCAGTTCTAACTGTTGCTTCCTGACCTGCATACAGGTTTCTCAAGAGGCAGGTTAGGTGGTCTGGTATTCCCATCTCTCTCAGAGTTTTCCACAGTTTATTGTGATCCACACAGTCAAAGGCTTTGGCATAGTCAATAAAGCAGAAACAGATGTTTTTATGGAACTCTCTTGCTTTTTCCATGATCCAGCAGATGTTGGCAATTTGATCTCTGGTTCCTCTGCCTTTTCTAAAACCACCTTGAACATCTGGAAATTCACGTTTCACATATTGTTGAAGCCTGGCTTGGAGAATTTTGAGCATTACTTTACTAGCGTGTGAGATGAGTGCAATTGTTCGGTAGTTTGAGCATTCTTTGGCATTGCCTTTCTTTGGGATTGGAATGAAAACTCACCTTTTCCAGTCCTGTGGCCACTGCTGAGGTTTCCAAATTTGCTGGCATATTGAGTGCAGCACTTTCACAGCATCATCTTTCAGGATTTGAACCAGCTCAACTGGAATTCCATCAGCTCCACTAGCTTTGTTTGTAGTGATGCTTTCTAAGGCCCACTTGACTTCACATTCCAGGATGTCTGGCTCTAGGTGAGTCATCACACCATCGTGATTATCTTGGTCATGAAGATCTTTTTTGTACAGTTCTTCTGTGTATTCTTATCACCTCTTCTTAATATCTTCCGCTTCTGTTAGGTCCATACCATTTCTGTCCTTTATCGAGCCCATCTTTGCATGAAATGTTCCCTTGGTATCTCTAATTTTTTGAAGAGATCTCTAGTCTTTCCCATTCTGTTCTTTTCCTTTATTTCTTTGCATTGATCGCTGAAGGAGGCTTTCTTATCTCTTCTTGCTATTCTTTGGAACTCTGCATTCAGATGCTTATATCTTTCCTTTTCTCCTTTGCTTCTCGCTTCTCTTCTTTTCACAGCTGTTTGTAAGGCTTCCCCAGACAGCCATTTTGCTTTTTTGGCTTTGTTTTCCATGGGGATGGTCTTGATCCCTGTCTCCCGTACAATGTCACGAACCTCATTCCATAGTTCATCAGGCACTCTATCTATTAGATCTAGGCCCTTAAATCTATTTCTCACTTCCACTGTATAATCATAAAGGATTTGATTTAGGTCATACCTGAATGGTCTAGTGGTTTTCCCTACTTTCTTCAATTTGAGTCTGAATTTGGCAATAAGGAGTTCATGATCTGAGCCACAGTCAGCTCCCAGTCTTGTTTTTGCTGACTATATAGAGCCGCTCCATCTTTGGCTGCAAGGAATATAATCAATCTGATTTTGGTGTTGACCATCTGGTGATGTCCATGTGTAGAGTCTTCTCTTGTGTTGTTGGAAGAGGGTGTTTGCTATGACCAGTGCATTCTCTTGGCAAAACTCTATTAGTCTTTGCCCTGCTTCATTCCACATTCCAAGGCCAAATTTTTCTATTACTCCAGGTGTTTCTTGACTTCCTACTTTTGTATTCCAGTCCCCTATAATGAAAAGGACATCTTTTTTGGGTGTTAGTTCTAAAGGGTCTTGTAGGTCTTTATAGAACCGTTCAACTTCAGCTTCTTCAGCATTACTGGTTGGGGCATAGACTTGGATTACGGTGATATTGAATGGTTTGCCTTGGAAACGAACAGAGATCATTCTGTCGTTTTTGAGATTGCATCCAAGTACTGCATTTTGGACTCTTTTGTTGACCATGATGGCTACTCCATTTCTTCTGAGGGATTCCTGCCCACAGTAGTAGATATAATGATCATCTGAGTTAAATTCACCCAACTCCAGTCCATTTTAGTTCGCTGATTCCTAGAATGTCGACGTTCACTCTTGCCATCTCTTGTTTGACCACTTCCAATTTGCCTTGATTCATGGACCTGACATTCCAGGTTCCTATGCAATACTGCTCTTTACAGCATTAGACCTTGCTTCTATCACCAGCCACATCCACAGCTGGGTATTGTTTTTGCTTTGGCTCCATCCCTTCATTCTTTCTGGCGTTATTTCTCCACTGATCTCCAGTGGCATATTGGGCACCTACTGACCTGGCGAGTTCCTCTTTCAGTATCCTATTATTTTGCCTTTATTAAATATAGTCCCCTGTGCTATACAGTAGGTCTTTGCTGGTTACCTATGTTACATATAGTAGAGTGTCTAAATTAAGTTAATATATATACAAACTTCCTATTGCCTGAGGAGCTCTGAGCCTGCTTCATGTCCTCTGTGGAGTTAGGAGGACTATGGCCTCTACTCGTTCCTTGATTTGGATGTGTTCTGGGCAAGACAGTGTTGGTGGGATGTAGCTGTTTTAAATTTTTGTGCAATGGCTAAAAGAACACTAAAGAGGCATTGGTAGGTACTGTGAATTATTTCTGGGGACTGGATATTGGGCAATTCAAGTGTAAACAAATGAACTTGAAACTGATTGTTCTATTCATTTGTGTGGAATTGAAATACAGGTTTTCTATGATGGGGCTGTCATTCATTCCTGGCTCATCTATAAACCAAAGCATCAGTTAATTTCTGCTGAATTTCATTTGGAGTGTATGGTTCTCAGTGTCTAATCTGATGGATCCTCTAAAAACAGTGAAAGACTTAATAGCTTAATCATACCCCCACCTACTCGACAGTGGTTCTTGATACTATACAGATACTGGGCTATGCCCACGTCAGAGAATGATGATCGATATCTTTTTACGGGTCACACAGTTACTCCCTTCCAAGGAATTTGACACTTCCTTTCCTCTAGACTTCCCTGGTGGCTCAGACAGTAAAGCATCTGTCTACAATGCGGGAGACCCAGGTTTGAGCCCTGGGTTGGGAAGATCCCCTGGAGAAGGAAATGGCAATCCATTCCAGTACTATTGCCTGGAAAATCCCATGGACAGAGGAGCCTGGTAGGCTACAGTCTATGGGGTCGCAAAGCGTCGGACATGACTGAGCAACTACACTTTCACTTTTAACTTTCACTTTCCTCTGTGAACTTGAGAAGCTTATGCTCTTGGACACCCAGCAACAACACAGAAGTAACCCAGTTTAATGATGTCACATGCCATTTTGTTTTTATGTATTTACATTATATTTTAATTTATTTTAATCTATCGTAATCCCTTTCATGATGCCTTTGATAAGAAGCGGTTTATGTTTTTACTCAACATTGCTACAAATCCATGAATAAAATTTGACATATTTTATTGTTTAAGAAAAATGAGCTTGGTTTTTAAAGGCAAGTTTACCTATATTTGGAAAAAGAAAGAGAAAAATTTAAATCAAAGGAGAATAAACTTGGTTGCTATGCAGCGTGTGTGTGTGTGTGTGTGTGTGTGTGTGTGTGTGTGTGTGTGTGTATATATATATATATAAAATTCAAACTGTCTGGCTTCCTAGTCTATACTTAAAAGAATAGTTCCCTTCCCCCAGATCTAAATCAGTAAACATATTACTCTCTGTTCTCTTATTCCTACTCATCTCTGATGTGATTTAATTAATTGGATTAAGATACATGTATTTTCTGAGCCTTGGGCATTGAATAATATGTATAAGTTTAATAAAAACAAGCAGTCTTCACAGACTTAGAAAAAAACAAAATTATGGTTACCAAGGTGAAAGGATGGGGAAAATGACAAATTAGGAATTTGGGATTAACAAATAAACGATACTATTTATAAAATAGGTAACCAATAATAAACACAGGGAACTATCTTGTCATAATCTATAATAGAAAAGAATCTGAAACTATATATATGTATAATATGTATATATATAGATATACATAAATGAGTCACTTTGCTGTACACCTGAAACTAATACAACATTGTAAATAAAACTATACTTCAATTTTTACAAAAGATTACTGTCTTTGAACTCCACCTAGAGCCAGACACCTTGGAGTGTGAAGTCAAGTGGCCCTTAGTAAGCATCACTGTGAACAAAGCTAGTGGAGGTGATGGAATTCCAGCTGAGCTATTTCAAATCCTGAAAGATGATGCTGTTAAAGTGCTACACTCACTATACCAGAAAATTTGGAAAACTTAGCAGTGGCCATAGGACTGGAAAAGGTCAGTCTTCTTCATCCCAATCCAAAAGAAGGACAATGCCAAAGAGTGTTCAAATTACTACACGATTGCACTCATCTCACATGCTAGAAAAGTAATGTTCAAAATTCTTCAAGCTAGGCTTCAACAGTACATGAACTGAGAACTTCCAACACGTTATGAAGAAATCAAAAGGGAAACCAAAAAATTTCTAGAGACAAATGACAATGAAAACATGACAACTCAGAACATATGGGAACAGCAAAAGCAGTTCTAAGAGGGAAGTTTATAACAATACAATTCTACCTCAAGAAACAAACAGAAAAAAACATCAAATAGACAACCTAACTTTATGCCTAAAACAACTGGAAAAAGAACAAAAACAAACAAACAAACAAACAAAAAAACCCCAAAATTAGTAGAAGGAAATGAATCACAATGATCCAACCAGAAATAAATGAAAAAGAAATGAAAGAAACAATAGTAAATATTAATAAAACTAAAAGCTGGTTCCTTGAGAAGATAAAGTTGACAAAACTTTAGCTAGACTCATCAAGGAAAAAAGAGAAAAGAATCAAATCAACAAAATTAGAAATGAAAAAGGAGAGATTACAATAGACAATGCAGAAATACAAAGGATTATAAGAGACTATTATGAACAACCATAATGCAATAAAATAGATAACCTGGAAGAAATGGACAGATTCTTAGAAAAGTTCAATCTTCCAAGACTGAACCAGGAAGAAATAGAAATTATGAACAACCCAATCACAAGCACTAAAACTGAAGCTGTGATAAAAAATCTCCCCCAAATCAAAAGCCCAGGACCAGATGGCTTCACAAGAATTCTATCAAACATTTAGAGAAGAGCTAATGCCTATGCTTCTAAAACTCACTCAAAAAATTACAGAGGAATGAACACTTCCAAACTCATTCTATGAGGCTACCATCACCCTGATACCAGAGCCAGACAAAGACAACACAAAGAAAAGAAAACTACAGGCCAATATCACTGATGGCCATAGATGCAAAAACCCTCAACAAAATTTTAACAAACAGAATTCAGCAACACATCTAAAAGCTCATACACCATGATCAAGGATTCTTCAATACAGGGATTGAAGGATTCCAGGGATACAAGGATTCTTCAATAAATCAATCAATGTGATATACCATATTAACAAGCTGAAAGATAAAAACCATATGATAATCTCAATAGATGCAGAAAAAGCCTTTGATAAAATTCAGCACCCACTTATATTAAAACTCTTCAAAATATGGGCATAGAAGGAACCTGCCTCAACATAGTAAAGGCCATATATGATAAGCCTCCAGCAAACATTATTCTCAATGGAGAGAAAGCAGAACAATTGAAAGCATTCCTTCTAAGATCAGGAACAAGACAAGGGTGTCCACTTTCACTACTATTAGTCAACATAGTTTTGGAAGTCTTAGCTACAGCAATCAGAGAAGAAAAAGAAATAAAAGGAATCCAGATCAAAAAAGAAGTAAAGCTCTCACTGTTTGCAGATGACATGATACTGTACATAGAAAATCCTAAAGATACTATCAGAAAATTACTAGATCTAATCAGTGAATTTAGCAAAGTTGTAGGATACAGTATCAATACACAGAAATCAATTGGATTTCTATATACTATACTAACAATGAAAAATCAGAAAGAGAAATTAAGGAATCAATCCCATTCACCATTGGAACAAAAAGAATGAAATATCTAGGAGTAAACTTACCTAAGGAGATAAAAGAACTGTACTCAGAAAATTATAAGACACAAATGAAAGAAACCAAAGACGACATAAACAGATGGAGAGATATTCCATGTTCCTGGGTAGGAAGAATCAATATTGTGAAAATGACTATACTACCAAATGCAATCTACAGGCTCAGTGTGATCCCTATCATATAACCAATGGCATATTTCAAAGAATTAGAACAAAAAAATTTCATAATTCATATGGAAACACAAAAGGTCCCAAATAGCCAAAGCAGTCTTGAGAAAGAAGAATGCAGCTGGAGGAATCAACCTTCCTGACTTCAGATTATACTACAAAGCTACAGTCATCAAGACAGTATGGTACTGGAACAAAAACAGAAATATAGACCAATGGAACAAGATAGAAAGCCCAGAAGTAAACCTATGCACCTATGGGTACCTTATTTTTGACAAAGGAGACATGAATATGCGACAGGGCACAGACAGCCTCTTCAATCAATGGTGTTGAGAAAACTGGACAGCTACATGTAAGCAAATGAAGTTAGAACACTTCCTAACACCATACAGAAGGATAACATCAAAATGGATTAAAGACCTAAATGTAAGACCAGAAACCATAAAACTCTTAGAGGAAAATAGGCAGAACACTTGATGACATAAATCTAAGCAAGATCCTCTATGATCCACCTCCTAGAGTAATGGAATTAAAAACAGAAGTAAACAAGCGGGACTTGATTAAACTTAAACGCTTTTGCACAGTAAAGGAAACTATAAGCAAGGTGAAAAGACAACCCTCAGAATGGAAGAAAATAATACCAAATGAAACAACTGACAAAGGATTAATTTCCAAAATATACAAGCAGATCATATAACTCAATACCAGAAAAACAAACAACCAAATCAAACAGTAAGAAAAAGACCTAAGCAGACATATCTCCAAAGGAGACATACAGCTGGCTAAGAAACACATGAAAAGATGCTCAACATCACTCATCACCAAAATGAAATCAATGCAAATCAAAAGTACAATGAGATATCACCTCACACCAGTTAGAATCAGTTCAGTTCACTTCAGTCACTCAGTCATGTCTGACTCTTTGTGACCCCATGGACTGCAGCACACCAGGCGTCCCTGTCCATCACCAACTCCTGGAGTTTACTCACTCATGTCCATTGAGTTGGTGATGCCATCCAACCATCTCATCCTCTGTCGTCCCCTTCTCCTACCTTGAATCTTTCCAGCATCAGGGTCCTCTCCAATGAGTCAGTTCTTCCCATCAAGTGTCCAAAGTATTGGAGTTTCAGCTTCAACATCAGTCCTTCCAATGAATATTCAGGACTGATTTCCTTTAGGATAGAATGGTTGGATCTCCTTGCTGTCCAAGGAACTCTCAGGAGTCTTCTTCAATACCGCAGTTCAAAAACATCAATTCTTTGGTGCTCAGCTTTCTTTATAGTCCAACTCTCACATCCATACATGACTACTAGAAAAACCATAGCCTTGACTAGATGGACCTTTGTTGACAATGTAATGTCTCTGCTTTTTAATATGCTATCTAGGTTTGTCATAACTTTTCTTCCAAGAAGTAAGTGTCTTTTTATTTCATGGCTGCAATCACCATCTGCAGTGATTTTTGGGCCCCCCAAAATAAAGTCTGCCACTGTTTCCACTGTTCCCCCATCTATTTGCCCTGAAGTGTTGGGACTGGATGCCATGATCTTCGTTTCCTGAATGTTGAGTTTTAAGCCAGCTTTTTCACTCTCCTCTTTCACTTTCATCAAGAGGCTCTTTAGTTCTTTGCTTTCTGCCATAAGGGTGGTATCATCTGCATATCTGAGGTTATTGAGATTTCTCCCAGCAATCTTGTTTCCCACTTGTGCTTCATCCAGTCCAGCATTTCTCATGATGTACTCTGCATAGAAGTTAAATAAGCAGGGTGACAATATACAGCCTTGACGTACTCCTTTCCCAATTTGGAACCAGCCTTTTGTTCCATGTCCAGTTCTAACTGTTGCTTCCTGACTTGCATACAGATTTCTCAAGAGGCAGATCAGGTGGTCTGGTATTCCCATCTCTTGAAGAATTTTCCACAATTTGTGGTGATCCCCACTGTCAAAGGCTTTGTGAAAGTCAGTAAAGCAGAATTAGATGTTTTTCTGGAACTCTTTTGCTTTTTCAATAATCCAATGGATGTTGGCAATTTCCTCTCTGGTCAGAAGGGCCATCATCAATAAGTCTACAAACAATAAATACTGGAGAAGGTGTGGAGAAAAGAGAACATTCTTGCATTCTTGGTGGGAATATAAACTGATACAACAACTATGGAGGACGGTATGGAGATTCCTTAAAAGCTAGAAATAAAACCACCATATGATCCAGATGTGAGAGTTGGACTGTGAAGAAAGCTGAGCACTGAAGAATTGATGGTTTTGAACTGTGGTGTTGGAGAAGACTCTTGAGAGTCCCTTGGACTGCAAGGAGATCCAACCAGTCCATTCTGAAGGAGATCAGCCCTGGGATTTCTCTGGAAGGAATGATGCTAAAGCTGAAACTCTAGTACTTTGGCCACCTCATCCAGAGAGTTGACCCATTGGAAAAGACTCTGATGCTGGGAGGGATTGGGGGCAGAAGGAGAAGGGGACAACAGAGGATAAGATGGCTGGATGGCATCACTGACTCGATGGACGTGAGTCTGAGTGAACTCCGAGAGATGGTGATGGACAGGGAGGCCCGGCGTGCTGCCAATTCATGGGGTCACAAAGAGTCGGACACGACTGAGTGACTGAACTGAACTGATGATCTAGCAATCCCACTCCTAGCCATTTACCCTGAGGAAACCAAAATTGAAAAAGACACATGTATCCTGCTGTTCACTGCAGCACTATTTACAATAGCTAGAACATAAGAGCAACCTAGATGTCCAGTGACAGATGAAGGGATAAAGAAATTGTGGTATATACACACAATGGAATAATACTCAGCCATAAAAAGGAATGCATTTGAGTCACTTCTAATGAGGTGGATGAACCTAGAACCTATAATACATAGTTAACTAAGTCAGAAAGAGAAAGAGAAATATTATATTCTAATGCATATATACAGAATCTAGAAAAATGGTACTGAAGAATTCATTTACAGGGCAACAGTGGAGAAACAGACATAGGGAACAGACTTATGGACATGTGGAGAGGGGAGGAGAGGGTGAGATGTATGGAAAGAGTAACATGGAAACTTACATTATGATATGTAAAACAGATAGCCACTGGGAATTTGCTGTATGGCTCAAGAAACTCAAACAGGGGCTATGTATCAACCTAGAGGAGTGGGATGGGGAGGGAGGTGGGAGGGAGGTTCAAAAGGGAGGGGATATATGTATACCTATGGCTGATTCATGTTGAAGTTTGACAGAAAACAACAAAATTCTACACAGCAATTATCCTTCAATAAAAAATACATAAATTTAAGAAAAAACAAAAAAACAAAGATCATGGCATCTGGTCCCATCACTTCATGGCAAATAGATGGGTAAACAATGGAAACAGTGAGACACTTAATGTTCTTGGGCTCCAAAATCACTGCAGATGGTGACTACAGCCTTGAAACTAAAAGATGCTTATACCTTCAAAGAAAAGCTGTGACAAACCTAGACAGCATATTAAAGACCTTTGCTGACAAAGGTTTTTCCAATAGTCACACATGGATGTGAGAGTTGGACCACAAGGCTGAGTACCGAAGAACTGATGCTTTTGAACTGTGGTGTTAGAGAAGACTCTTAAGAGTCCCTTGGCCAGCAGTGAGATCAAACAAGTCAATCCTAAAGGAAATCAACCTTGAATATTCATTGGAGGTACTGATGATGAGGCTGAAGCTCCAATACTTTGGTCACCTGATATGACGCGCTCACTCATTGGAAAAGACCCTGATGCTGGGAAAGATTGAAAGCAGGAGGAGAAGGGGTGACAGAGAATGAGGTGGTTGGATGGCATCCCCGACTCAATCAATGTACACGAGTTTCAGCAAGCTCTGGGAAATGGTGAGAGTCAGGCAAGCCTTTGTGACTTCATGGGGTCGCAAAGAGACTGACACGACTGAACGACTGAACAACAACAACAATTTTACTAGGGTTTTTAACCACTATACGTATTTGTTTTTAGCTGAAATAAAGTGAGAATTGTTCAATCTGTTAAAAAAATAAATAAGAAGTCTGATTTTATGTTGTCTGAGTACATAGTTATTCTATGAATAATTTTTAAACAACCTGAAATTTATAGAAAAATTGCAGAAATTGTATAAAATTTTTATTTTCTTTTTTAAATTAAATTAAATTAATCTATTTTTGCTATACCCCTCAACATGTGAAATCTTAGCTCCTCTACCTGGGATGAACTCATGCCCCCTGCTGTGGAATCATAGATCACCCTGGGAAGTCCCCAAAACTTTTATTTTTCTGAACTAATTCAACAGGTAGCTGCTTATATGATGTCTGATAACCTCCAATACATTATTGGGGATTTTCTCAAGTAAGGTTATTCTTACGTACATAGTCAAAATAAACCATCAAAGTAAGGAAATTAACACTGATGCATTCATTACTAACAATAAATCCCCAGACCCTACTGGCATTTTACAAATTGTTCCAATAATTTCTTTTAAAGAAGAAGGATCCAGTCCAGAATTACAGGCTGCGTTTAGTTTCTGTGGCATCTAGGAAGTTCCTCAGTCTTTCCTGGACTTTCATAATCTTGACAATTTTGAAGATTCTAAGTGGTCAGTTATTTTGTAGAATGCTCCTGTTCGGGTTTATCCAAGGCTTCCTCCTGATTAGATTTTGATTCTTTGTCAGTAACATCAAGGAAGTGACGACGTGTTCTCACTGCATCCCATCCATTTCTACTTGTCCCATCACTGGAGGGCTTCCATGGTAGCTCAGCTGATAAAGAATCCACCTGCAGTTGAATTGAGGAGACCCCAGTTCAATTCATGGGTCAGGAAGATCTGCTGAAGAAGGGCTAGGCTACCCACTCCAGTATTCTTGGGCTTCCCTGGTGGCTTAGCTGGTAAAGAATCTGCCTGCAATGTGGGAGACTTGGATTCGATCCCTGGGTTGGGAAGATTCCCCAGTATTCTGGCCTGGAAAATTCCATGGACTGAACAGTGCATGTGGTTGCAAAGAGTTGGACACGACTGAGCGACTTTCACTTTCATCACTGGAGATATGAAATCGCTCGATTAAGGTATCTGCCAGAATTCTCCTTTGTGAAGCTACTTTTTCCCTTTGAAATTAATAAGCAGTTTGTGGAAAAGAACTTTGAAACTCTATAAATATCACATTTGGCATCAAACTATCAACTTTCTCACTGATTTATATCGGCATAGACTCATGGACTCATATTTTATTCATCAGTTTTAATCCATTACTATAAATATTTATCCTGCTGCTCAAATTGTCAAGGTTTGGCCAGGGAACCCCTTCAATCTGGTTTCTATGTCCTTTTTTATTTTTCAATATGATTGTTTTTTAAGAGTTTCACAATCAAATTGATGGAAAGGTTTGGGAATTTCCCATAAACTCCCTGGGCCCACACATGCATAGTCTCCTCCATTTTCAACACCCCTCCCCCAGAGTGCATGACTCTCTTATTACTCATGTACATCTTTGTTTCTGGTACATAAACATGTTCTGCTGCTGCTGCTAAGTCACTTCAGTCGTGTCCGACTCTGTGTGACCCCATAGATGGCAGCCCTCCAGGCAAGAATACTGGAGTGGGTTGCCATTTCCTTCTCCAATGCATGAAAGTGAAAAGTGAAAGGGAAGTCGCTCAGTCGTGTCCGACTCTCAGCGACCCCAGGGACTGCAGCCCACCAGGTTCCTCTGTCCATGGGATTTGTGTTCTAGACTTATTTAATACTTTTCCTGCCTGAACCCAGGATCAGGCATTTTTTTCAAGAAGTCCTGGTTCTTTTTAGCAGAGAACGGTACTTAGAGATATTTGTGCTAGGCGTGCTCCTTATTAATCCATACACATGTATTTACTCCTGTATCTAGCTCCATTCTTTGAAAGGCCTGAGTTCAAACAGCTATTTCCAATTCCAGTCCAATACCATAGATTTCTTCTGGTTTTCTCTATTCATCTTTGTACTCCTTCACTGACAGTATGGAACTTAGCTGTCATTATCTTTTGTATAGTTCTTATTTCTTATTTGTACAAATAAATTTGCATATTTCTCATTAATCCCCACTGTGTAGCCAATCTGCCGTGGCTACCACTGCCTCCCTCTTCTACTGGCATAAATGTTCTTCACCCAAAAACCCCAGACCAGGCTGCCACCCCATGTAGATCCCCCACTCTATTTGGGCTGTGACACCATGCTCTAGCCATTCTGGTACAACCTGCCCACCCCAATTCCCAGAAGCCTACTTTGCTCAGCCCAATTTAATGCAATTTGAACAGAACTGTTCAGGAAGAGGGAGAAAGTGAATGTACGGTCCCTGAACATTTGCATCAAGCTATGCAGTTTTTTTTTTTATTTGTGGGTTTATTGAAAAATAATTAGTTCTAAGATAATTCATCGTAAACTATAATAATTTATATTAGACTCAGAGAAAGAGAAACTGATATCATTCTCCATTTTCTAATTGCAACTGGTAAAAATGTCCACTGGATCTCTTAACTTTTCCTATGAAAAGAATCCTTAAAATCACTCGGCAAGACAATTCATTCAGAATATCAGTGATTCTTAAACTCTGATCCTCTCAATAGCTTTCCAAGTGTGGTACTGATATTTTAATTTGTAAAATGAGTAAATGCAGAAGGATTAAACGGCTTTCCCATAGTCTTGGCGTTTAAGAATCTAAATTCAAGTCTTTTGACCTTCAATTCAGTGATTTACTGTCCAAGAAGACTGTTATCTTCCCAATGACACTTCTAGAATAATTGAAGGAGGGAAAGGATTTAAATTGTAATACTATAATAGAACCTCCAGAGTTTTCTAAATCTTCTGCATCATTGTATTTTCTTCTCTCTAATATAAACAATCTAAGTGACATTTACCAAGAACTATTTTATATTCCAATACCCTCATAAGTTCTGGCTATTTTTCTTAGTTCTCATGTCCTTAGCTCGCATGTCCTATTTCCTAGAATGGGAAGCCCAGTCAGATAGGTTAAATGATTTGCTCAAGTTCACAGAGAGTTCTTCTTTCTAACTGCCAGGTCGATGCCCTCATAATCTAAATTGACTTCGCTTAGAAGTGAAAGAAAATTCCTACATATTTCTTCATGTACCCCTCAACCTCTAGGTTATTTATTTCACCCCAGGTGGCTTTCAGTATTTTGTTCTGTCAGCCTGAAGAAACTCTTAATCTCTGATGGCCATACAGTCGAGAGGACAGAAGCCACGTCTACTCCAGTGTGCTATTTGGGTTCCACCTGAATGGTGAGATCTTGCAAAGGTTGTCATTGTTGTGATCCTTACTTTTTGATAATTCACTTCTAACACAAAATAATTCATGCAAAAAAATAAAACAAACCTCACCCTGGTATTGAGGTCAAGCAATGCCTAGAGAATCCCAGGGACAGGGGAGCCTGGTGAGCTGCCGTCTATGGGATTGCACAGACTTGGACACAACTGAAGCGACTTAGCAGCTGCAGCAGCAGTGGGAACCATGTTTTATTTTCTCTGAAACACTGATCACTTAAAAATCAGTAAACAATAAGAAAGTGACACTGGTCACTTCACGTCAGAAAAATGATAAGCTTTATAGGACATTTCAATCGGTGCTGTTGTCGTTTAGTTACTAAATTGTGTCCGACTCTTTGTGATCCCATGGACCAGGTTCCCTGTCCTTCACTATCTTGCAGAGTTTGCTCAAACTCATATCTATTGAGTTGGTGAGGCTATCCAATTATCTCATCCTCTGTCACCCCCTACTCCTTCTGCCCTCAACCTTTCCCAGCATCCAATCAATTAGTGGTTCTCTTTAACTTGATTTGTACAAATTTTATCTAATTTGTTTAAATGTAGAGGAATTCAATATTTCCATAGCTCAAGGGAGCAAAAAGGGCATTTTGTGGGTTCTGAGGTATGGTGATGTATGAGATGGGAGATGCAAAAAGCTAATGATAATTTTTTATTTGATTGGGGGAATCAGGATATAAACATCTTTGGGTTGATCAATCAACTGTTCAGTTCACGCATATATACAAACATGCAAATATTCACATACAAGGGTTAGTTCTAGACGTGTGCTGACATATAACAGTTGGAAAATGCAAAACAAATCTCTCATTTTTAACACTGCAATTTAAAACTAAGAGAAGATACTGTTTAAGTTGGTCTGTATCTAGTATCTATGTTATGCTTTATTCCAAATGTCTAATATTAAGAGGTCTGTTATTCTAATGTTAATGATAGGAAAAGTTTTGAGACTGGGCACCAAGTGCTAAGTGCATTTTACATATGTTCTTTTATTTAATCTTCAAAACTTTCATAGGAGATAAGGACTGCTATTACCCTTGGCATTTATTCAGCAGGGCAAACTGAAGCTTGAAGAGATTAAATGCCCAAGGTCACAGAGCCAGCATGTATGTAACTTAGATTCAAATGCAAGTCCTCTGGCCTCTCAGTTGATTTTTCTCTGCTGTGCCATTCTGCCCTAGCAGAATTGAGCTTCTGTTTTAACACCAAACAACCTGATTCCATTCTGGTCAGCCAAATGCCAAATGTCTTCCCGTTTCTAAGTGGAATAATTTTCACTCTGTATTTTCTAGGGAAGGAATGATGGTGTTGAGGAGAGGGGACGCTACTTTCTGAGAAACTGCTGAGAAATTTTGCAGATTATGTCATGGAAATACAACTTAACCTCAGACCCAAGACAAGTAGGTGAGTCAAGATGGATGTCCTCTAGAAGGAAAGTGTCAGACAAATATTTCGTCCCTTCAATACAGTCATTGTCCTTTGTGGATCCTCTGACCTCAAGAGCTGAACAATTATGTCAGCCAAACAGATACAATGGCAAAGCTCACCATGTGCTAGCTAGCTTTCTCTAAACACTAAAATGAAGATCAAAGTCAGTTTTGAAGTTCAAGAGGAGACGAAGTCATAAAGACAGTCTGAGGGTCTATAAACCTGTGAATGGTGCTGTTTCCTTGGCAGTACTGCTAGATTTTGAGAGGAGAGAATAAAGCGGGAAGTTACTGAGAAAACTGAATACTTAGGCTTCACTTGATTATCCCACAAAATAGCAAACTCCATGAAGGCAGCTAGGATCTATAAGTTTGGGGCTTTTAATGTCTGCCTAAAGCCTTGTTCATGAGGGAGACCTGGGTTTGATCCCTGGGTTGGGAAGATCTCCCTGGGGGAGGGCACGGCAACCCACTCTGATATTCTTGCCTGGAGAATCCCATGAACACAGGAGCCTGGCGGGCTGCAGTCCATGGTGTTACAAAGAGTTGGACATGACTGAGTGACTAAGCACAGCACAGCAAAGTCTTGTTCAGAGTTCAGTTCAGTCGCTCAGTTGTGTCCGACTCTTTGCGACCCCATGAATTGCAGCACGCGGGCCTCCCTGTCCATCACCAACTCCTGGAGTTCACTCAAATTCATGTCCATTGAGTCGGTGATGTCATCCAGCCATCTCATCCTCGGTCGTCCCCTTCTCCTCCTGCCCCCAATCCCTCCCAGCATCAGAGTCTTTTCCAATGAGTCAACTCTTCACATGAGGTGGCCAAAGTATTGGAGTTTCAGCTTTAGCATCATTCAGAGTAGGTACTGTATAAATAATAAATTATCCACATGCCAATCATATTTATTAATGCTGATCTGTTGAACATTTGATGGAGCACCTACTACATGCTTCTAAGTGCTAGAGATATAGAAGTAAATGAACCAAAATCCCAGCTCATATAAAATAAACAAATCAGTCTAAATATATGTTAGGTAGCATAAGTACTAATAAGAAAAATAAAACAGAGCAAGAAGAAAGAGAAAGAAGAAGAATACAGTAAGGTTCTATATAGAGATAAAGTATGATCAAAAAAGATCACAGTCTTGTGATCTCTCACAGACTTGTGATTGCCCTAGTGGTGGGTAGAGCCGAGAAGCACTGGATCGGGAGTTTGGGATTAGCAGATGCAAACTATTTTATATAGGATGGGTAAGCAACAAGGTCTTACTGTATAGCACAGGGAACTATATTCAATATCCTATAATAAACCATAATGGAAAAGGGAAAAAAAAAGAATTCCCAAAGAAAATTTAGTGTCCACATTAAGATACACTGTGTCACATATACACCGAGTTTTGAAGATTCAGCACCAAAAGCTGAAATGGCTCATTAATTTTTATTGAGTACATGTTTAAATGAAACTATTTTGGCTACACTGAGTCAATGAAATGTTATTAAAATTTTTAAAAAGACTTCTCTACTAAGGGGCATTTAAATAAAGAAGTTTAAAGGAATTGAGGGAATCAAAGTGTAGATATGGAATAACAATCTAACCTAATCAGTTAATAATTTTAATTTTCTAATCCCAGTGCTTCCAACTCCCACCTGCTTGAAAGTGCAGTCTCCCTCCTGGAAATATCTAGGAATTACCAGGTACATTGTCATGTCTTCTTGAATAAGACCTGGTAATTGGTTTAATAATGTGCTACATACATGTAATCTCATTTTATCATTTCTGATATTAACTAGTGAGTACACATCCTTTTCTGCCTGTTGGTCAATTTCCTGAAAGGTAAATGGGAAGAGACTTTCCCATTTCCTATAAGAAAGGGAGCTTCTACACTATTGCACATAATTAAAATGAAATTTGAAGCTTCCACTACAGCTGGAACTGTTTCAAGCTGCCCTTAATAAGGTACTATAGAAGTTATAAGTCATATACGTAAGCTTGTGGAAAATTCAAGTATGGGCAACATTCATTGGCTGCCACTGACCAGACTAACTTACAATCAACTGTGCGATTCTCACCACAACGTCACTCTGCGGGTCAGAAATACAAAGCTGTAAGGTGTGAGAGAAGCGGCTGTTCCCTGGGCCATCAAGGGAGTGGCTGACCTGAAGAATCAGTGAACAAGCAGTCAAATTCTCCATACCTTTTCCAGTATTCATGGGTATGAGCAATCTATGACTCAGACCTGGCAAACATTTATTTAGCACTTTCTCTACGCAAGACACCTAAACTAGTAGTATAAAGGGTTTGTAATTTTAAAGTGTAAAACTTCTTATCTCATTGGACCTCTAGCTGCAGCTACTGTCCTTTCACGGAGCTTATTCATGTCATGGATTTCAGAGTGCAAATGTAATGCAAGTGTTGTCTGAACTATGTAAACAATTGTATTTCTAAATCTGGAATGTGGTTGAGACACAGTTGGCTCTTAACCGACTAATTCCCAATTCTCTTCTTTACTCAAATGTCAAATGTTTCCACATTACACTCAATCTATATGAAATTTTATGTTCAACAGCTCCCCCTGCCCCAAGTGGCTTGTTCTTAAGTGCCAGATGTAAATGCATTCAGCTATAAAGAGGATATTTAAAAGTCAGTACAGAAATTAGCACCCGAGATAATTTTGTTCATTTATTTAACTGTTCCAGAAGGACTCTGATCATCTAGGAAGAGTATACTAGAAGGTATTGGATAGGCACACATTATCAGCAACTTATCTCAGTGTTTCTCATTTTCAGATGATGAGCAGATGAGGACAACATTTAAATTTAAAAGCTCTCTCATTTCAATAGTGAGAGGACATGGTTTCCAGGCATTGCCTAGCTGTGGAAAGGTACTTCTGAGGACAAGAGAGCATAGGTAATATTTCACAGCATGGTGATAGAGAAGAACTGGTTTCTGGAGAGGAAAAATGCCACAGGGAAGGCTCAGATGAAGCAGAGACAACACTGTTCTGGTGGTTACACTAACATTCTATGGTAACTCATTGGTTCCGCCTTAATCACGGGTCATTCCAGGGGGTCAAAACCTTGTGTCTGCCTTGTGATACAACAGGGATATTGTGATAAGAAAAAATCAATTTTAAAGTATCTTCTTAGGTGATTATAAATCCAGAAACATTGACTCCAGAAATTATTTTGCAACAGTCAGATACCCTTTCCCCTTAAATTGTAGCTAAAAGCATTTATCATGCCACTTTTAAAATTTTAACAAAGAAAAAGCGCACATTTGCTATAGAGTAAAATTTTTCTAGCACACTAACATGTGAGGGTCTCAGCTTCAAGTAGCACATAAAAATGATATATCAAGACTTTGAATATACAGATGATGCTAGTAAGCCATCAGTGGGAAATAGGTTTTGACTTATTTTTTACTTGGTCACATTGAGATGCATTATGGTATCTTTCCCATCCTTTCTGTGGGACCAATGTGACATATTGGGCTTAATTAGGAAAAGCATATATTATACATGCTTCTATGAACCAAGCCTCATCACATACGCTCCAAAGGAATACTAGTGGTAGGTTGTTAAAATTCACTTGTAAGGAGGAAAATTTATTAGCAGAAGTCTAATAAAGTGTCGAGGGTGACGATGTCTTTAAAATGAAAACAAACTGGGCTTTCTCAACATTTAAAATCTCAGCTCTCCTATTTACTAGCTGTGTGGTTTTGTATAAACGATTTCAAGCTCTGTTTTATCTACAGTTTTAGTTCATGGTATTTATTTCTCATTGTGCTTGAGATAACGTGAACTGAACACAGTGCCCCAAATAGGAAACCCTCAGTAAATGTTAAGTTCCTCTTCCACTGAGGACCTAATTGTTATAATTGTTAACTCAGAATTCCATGTCCAGTCAAGATGGAGTGAAAGGATAAGAATTTACCCTCCTACTTAAAACAACTGTGAAGATGGGCAAAATATATGAAACTACAGGACATCAAGCAACAAAGAACAATGACCTTATAAGGAGGAAAGCAAGTAAAGTGAGGCGGTGTAACTGCTACAGCCTACTGCTTGGAGAACATTTTCTGACTGGTAGCACAGAGGAGAACTGAGGCAGAGTCTGGCAGTTTCCCTGAAATAAGCAGACAGAGCCAGGAACCTGGGAAAGTCAAGGTGGCTGCAGTTCTCAGGGCACAGTACAGAAGAGGAGCTGCTGCTGCTGCTGAGTCGCTTCAGTCGTGTCCGACTCTGTGCAACCCCATAGACGGAAGCCCACCAGGCTCCTCAGTCCATGGGATTTTCCAGGCAAGAGTGCTGGAGTGGGGTGCCATTGCCTTCTCTGACAGAAGAGGAGAGGGCTGCACAAAGACAGAACTCAAAAGAACTGTAGTCCCTCTCAAGAATTCAGTTGAGTACTGATTAGGTGTATGTCTGAGGAAACTATCCACACTGGGATCCAGTAGAAATTATTAGAACAATAACTGAAGCTCAAATAGGGCCAGGACACAGGCTCTAATCCCAATAGCCAAAACGGAAAACCCATGAGACATAATTAGAATATGAATAAGGGTTTTGCCTCAACAGTGTGGGAAAATAATTAGCCCTAGATTAAAAACCAAACTGATTCAGAAATAACACAGGTGGGTAGAACTGATAGACAAAAGCAGTAAATCAATAATTACTATCACATCTCAAATGTTCAAAAAGCTAGCAGAAAAATTGACATGTTAAATACAGATACATAAAATATAAAAATGACAGAAATTGAACTTTTAGAGATGAAATCTATAATACTGAAGTAAAAAATGCCCTGGATGAGATTAAAAACAGGTTAGACATTTCAGAAGAAAAGTTCAGTGTCCTTGAAGTCATAGCCATAAATACCATCCAAAATGAAACACAGATAGATAAATAAAGCCATCAGTGAACTATGGTATTCTTTCAAGTAGCCAAATATATGTATAATTAGAGTCCTCAATGAAGTGGGAGAAAAATATTTGAAGAAATAATTATCAAATGTTTCCAAAGTTGATAAAAATGATAAACATACAAATTTAAATGCTCCAAAAATCTCCTAGCATAATTAATAAGATAACCAAGGTACATCTTAACAAAATTCCTGAGGACCAAATTAGAGAGTAAATCTTAAAAGTTACATGGGGGTGGGGTGGGGTGGGTGATATCATCAGTTCAGTTCAGTTGCTCACTCGTGTCCAACTCTGCGACCCCATGAATCGCAGCACACCAGGCCTCCCTGTCCATCACCATCTCCCGGAGTTCACTCAGAATCACGTCCATGGAGTCCGTGATGCCATCCAGCCATCTCATCCTCTGTCGCCCCCTTCTTCTCCTGCCCCCAATCCCTCCCAGTATCAAAGTTTTTTCCAATAAGTCAACTCTTCGCATGAGGTGGCCAAAGTACTGGAGCTTCAGCTTTAGCATCATTTCTTCCAAAGAAATTCCAGGGTTGATCTCCTTCAGAATGGACTGGTTGGATCTCCTTGCAGTCCAAGAGACTCTCAAGAGTCTTCTCCAGCACCACAGTTCAAAAGCATCAATACGTCGGCACTCAGCCTTCTTCACAGTCCAACTCTCACATCCATACATGACCACAGGAAAAACCACAGCCTTGACTAGACGGATCTTAGTCAGCAAAGTAATGTCTCTGCTTTTGAATATACTATCTAGGTTGGTCATAACTTTTCTTCCAAGGAGTAAGTGAATTTTGATTTCATGGCTGCAGTCACCATCTGCAGTGATTTTGGAGCCCCAAAAAATAAAGTCTGACACTGTTTCCACTGTTTCCCCATCTATTTCCCATGGAGTGATGGGACCGGATGCCATGATCTTCGTTTTCTGAATGTTGAGCTTTAAGCTAACTTTTTCACTCTCCTCTTTCACTTTCATCAAGAGGCTTTTTCGTTCCTCTTCACTTTCTGCCATAAGGGTGGTGTCATCTGCATATCTGAGGTTATTGAGATTTCTCCCAGAAATCTTGATTCCAGCTTGTGTTTCTTCCAGTCCAGCGTTTCTCATGATGTATTCTGCATATAAATTAAATAAGCAGGGTGACAATATACAGCTTTGAAGTACTCCTTTTCTATTTGGAACCAGTCTGTTGTTCCATGTCCAGTTCTAACCGTTGCTTCCTGACCTGCATACAGATTTCTCAAGAGGCAGGTCAGGTGGTCTGTATTCCCATCTCTTTCAGATTTTTCCACAGTTTATTGTGATCCACACAGTCAAAGGCTTTGGCATAGTCAATAAAGCAGAAATAGATGTTTTTCTGGAACTCTCTTGCTTTTTCCATGATCCAGCAGATGTTGGCAATTTGATCTCCGGTTCCTCTGCCTTTTCTAAAACCGGCTTGAACATCAGGGAGTTCACGGTTCACGTATTGCTGAAGTCTGGCTTGTAGAATTTTGAGCATTACTTTACCAGCGTGTGAGATGAGTGCAATTGTGCGGTTGTTTGAGCATTCTTTGGCATTGCCTTTCTTTGGGATTGGAATGAAAACTGACCTTTTCCAGTCCTGTGGCAACTGCTGAGGTTTCCAAATTTGCTGGCATGTTGAGTTCAGTACTTTCACAGCATCATCTTTCAGGATTTGAAACAGCTCCACTGGAATTCCATCACCTCCACTAGCTTTGTTTGTAGTGATGCGTTCTAAGGCCCACTTGACTTCACATTCCAGGATGTCTGGCTCTAGATTAGTGATCACATCATCATGATTATCTGGGTCGTGAAGATCTTTTTTGTACAGTTCTTCCATGTATTCTTGCCACCTCTTCTTAATATCTTTTGCTTCTGTTAGGTCCAGACCATTTCTGTCCTTTATCGAGCCCATCTTTGCATGAAATGTTCTCTTGGTATCTCTAATTTTCTTGACGAGATCTCTAGTCTTTCCCATTCTGTTCTTTTCCTTTATTTCTTTGCATTGATCGCTGAAGAAGGCTTTCTTATCTCTTCTTGCTATTCTTTGGAACTCTGCATTCAGATGCTTATATCTTTCCTTTTTTTCTTTGGTTTTCGCCTCTCTTCTTTTCACAGCTATTTGTAAGGCCTCCCCAGACAGCCATTTTGCTTTTTTTGCATTTCTTTTCCATGGGGATGGTCTTGATCCCTGTCTCTTGTACAATGTCACGAACCTCATTCCATAGTTCATCAGGCACTCTATCCATCAGATCAAGGCCCTTAAATCTATTTCTCAATTCTACTGTAGAATCATAAGGGATTTGATTTAGGTCATACTTGAATGGTCTAGTGGTTTTCCCTACTTTCTTCAATTTAAGTCTGAATTTGGTAATAAGGAGTTCATGATCTGAGCCACAGTCAGCTCCTGGCCTTGTTTTTGTTGAATGTATAGAGCTTCTCCATCTTTGGCTGCAAAGAATATAGTCGATCTGATTTCAGTGTTGACCATCTGGTGATGTCCATGTGTAGAGTCTTCTCTTGTGTTGTTGGAAGAGGGTGTTTGCTATGACCAGTGCATTCTCTTGGCAAAACTCTATTAGTCTTTGCCCTGCTTCATTCCACATTCCAAGGCCAAATTTGCCTGTTACTCCAGGTATTTCCTGACTTCCTACTTTTGTATTCCAGTCCCCTATAATGAAAAGGACATCTTTTTTGGGTGTTTGTTTTAAAAGGTCTTGTAGGTCTTCATAAAACCGTTCAACTTCAGTTTCTTCAGCGTTACTGGTTGGGGCATAGACTTGGATCACTGTGATATTGAATGGTTTGCCTTGGAGACGATACATACAGAGGAACAATGAAAACAGTGACTGATTTCTCACTGAAACAATGCAAGCTATAAGGAACTGAAGCAACATCTTTAAAGGACTAAATTTAAAAAAAAAAAAAACAGAGTTGTCAACATATGAACTTTCACCCAATGAAAATATCTTAAAGATGAAATAACACTTTTTCATACAAATAAAAGAAAAAATAATAATCAGATAACATAACTACAAAACGTGTTAAAGTAAATCCTTCAAGCAGAATGAAATGATATCTGATAAAAACTTGGACCTGCAAAAGAGAATAAAGAAGACCAGAAATGGTAAGTAACTACCCTGATAAATATTTTTTAAAGAATATATTATTTAAATCTCTTTAAAAGGTAATTAATAGATTGAGTCGAAATACTAATAAGACATTGTGGTGATTATAACATACATAGAGTATAATGTATGAGAACAACACAATGACTGGGAGGGGACAATGGAGGTAATGTTTTAGAAGGACGTTATACTTGAAATATACAAGTCTTGAAGTTAAACTGTGATAAGTTAAAGATGAATGCTATAATCCTAAAGCAACAACTAAACTAATGCAAAAAGTTAGCTATAGCTAATACACTAACAAAGGAGATGATGTGAAATCCAAAACAAAACAACTCAATCTAAAACTATCAGTGAGAAAGAGAGAAAATACAATCAATACATAGGGTAAATAGAAAATAAATAGCATGATAGGTTAAAATAATCCCATTGAATATAAAAGATCTGAAACATTAATTAAAGACAGAGCTTGTTAGATTGGGTAAAATAAAGCCAAGTATATAGTTTGGTATAAAAGCTACAAATGAGTTAAATGTAAAGGATACAAATCTATGTAGACTGCCAGTGTGAATCAGAAAGCTGGAGTGACTCCATTAATATCAGAGCAAACATTACCATGGATAGAGAAGCATTTCATAATGATAAAGGGGGTCAGTCCATCAGGAGGCCAATAATCCTTAACATTTAGACACCTAACAATGGAGCTTCAGCACATGTGAAGCAAAATGGATATAACTTAAAGGAGAAATAAACAAATCTACAATTACAGTCTGATATCATTTATTATCTCTTGAGTTTCCTGTGGGCTAAATAGGTGGGAAACTGATTTTTTAGATTAATTACTTATTTATTAATTTCGGTTGCACTGAGTCTTCACTGCTATACGTGGGATTTCTCGAGCTGCGGGGAGCAGGGGTATGTCGTGGTGTGAGCGCCTCTCATTGCTGTGGCTTCTCCTGTTACGGCGCATAGGCTCCAGGTGCACAGGCTTCAGTAGTTACAGCATGCAGGCTCGGTAGTTGTGCGCAAGCTTAACTGCTCCATGCTCTGTGGATCTTCCCAGTTCAGTTCAGTTCAGTCGCTCAGCCGTGTCCGACTCTTTGCGACCCCATGAATCGCAGCACGCCAGGCCTCCCTGTCCATCACCAACTCTCGGAGTTCACTCAGACTCACGTCCATCGAGTCAGTGATGCCATCCAGCCATCTCATCCTCTGTCGTCCCCTTTTCCTCCTGCCCCCCAGACTAGGGATCAAACCCACGTCCCCTGCATTGGCAAGCAGATTCTCATTCACTGTACCACTAGGGAAGTCCTGGGCAACTGATTTCTAACAAACGTGTAAAGGCAATCCAGTGGAGAAAGGGGAGCCTCTGAAATGAATGATGGCGGCACAACTGAACACCCACGTGCGAAACCCAAAATCAAACGAAAACTCCCATCCATTCCTTACAATTCAATAAATACAAAACCAGAAGCACAATTCATAAAAGGAAAAACAAGTTGATAGATGAGACATCACCAAAACTGAAAGCTTCCACTCTTTGAAAGACACTGTTAAGAGAGAATGAAAAGATAAGTCACAGACTGAGTGAAAATATCTTTACTTCATGTCTCTAACAAAGAACTCATATACCAAATATATAAGGAACTTTCTAATCTCCATAGTAAGAAAACAACACAATTTTTTTCAGTGGGAAAAAGATATGAATAGCCTTTCATCAGAGATCTACGAAATGGCAAATAAGCCCATGAAAAATTGCTCAGTGTCTATAGGCACTAAGGAATGTAAATATAAAAAAATCAGATACTACTACACATCTATTAAAATGGTTAAAATTAGCAAGTCTGAGCATCCCAAGTACTGACAAAGAATTTGTATACCTTGCTTATGAGACTATAACATGGTTCAATGACTTTGAGAAACAGTTCAAGAATTAAGCATGAACCTACTATATAATTCAGCTTTTCCATTTCTACATATTAAGGGAAAGGAAAACATATGTCTATACAAAGACTTGCACAAAAATGTGCATAGCAACTTTTATAATAGCCAAACACCAGAAATAATCCAAATGTTCACTAACGGATCAATGGATTAAAAAATGCTGGAGTAGCCATGAAATAAAATACATTCAATAATGAACAAAATGAACTATACATGGAACAACATGGATGAATCTTAAAATATTTATGCTGGGTTAAAGAAGCCAGGAAAAATAAAGGGTACTTACTATGTGTTAGTCAATTTGGCTGCATAATGAATTACCATGGACTGTGTAGCTTAAGCAGCAAACATTTATTTTTCCCAGCCCTGGAGGCTACCAAGTCCAACATAAAGTCACAGGGATGGTTGCATTCTGGAGAGATCGCTCTTCCTTCTTCACAGCAGAAGACTTCTCGCTTTGTCTTCACATGGTAGAAGTTAGGGATTTCTCTGTGGCCTCTTTTTTAAGGTACTAATATTCACCAGGGCTCTGCCCTCATGTCTGAATACCTCCCAACGTTCTCATCTCCTAACACCATCATCTTTGGGGGATAGGATTTCAAAGTATGAATGTGGCATGGAGCTGGGGTGCATGAACATTCAATAGCATATTGTAGGTTTACTTTAACACAGCTGTAAAAATTAGTTGGGCCCAATTTATTTATCTCTCCAGTAGCTCAGTGGTAAAGAATCCACTTGCAATGCAGGAGATGCAGGAGACGTGGATTTCATCCCTGGCTTGGGAAGATCCCCTGAAGGAAAAAATGGCAACCCCCTCCAGTATTCTTGCCTGGGAAATCCCATGAACAGAGGAGCCTGGTAGGTAACAGTACACAGAGTTGGACATGACTGAGCGACTGAGCATACGCACAATTTATTTAAAATAAAGCATTTTTTAAGTGCCTTATGAGGACTTTGGTAAGTACATTTTTCAGAACTAACATCCTTTGGATTTTAATAGGTTTTACTCAAAAATGGTATTCTGTGGTTTAACAATTGAAAAAGTTTGAACTAACCACAGCTAATTGATTTCTTTTGGGCAGCACTTCTGGGAGATTTTATTATGTAAATATGCATTAGGAATTTTCAATAGAGGAATATTATTCAGTATTTTCCTAAATAATTTGACCATAGAAACTTTCTTCCAAGACCATCTTGTAGGACTAACACTTTTAATTTGGAAAATTCTGGCATAAAAACATTGTGATGATTCAAATACAGTTGCTATAGTAAGAACTTCAAACTCTTTTCTCATGAACTATTACAATTTATGATTAGATAATATGACCCTCACTAAAAGCAAACATTAGAGCAGATTTTAGAAAGACTCTTAAAAACTTGTTTGCTAATTGAATAGTTAATTGCCTCCAAGGGAGGCTATACATGAGATCCTTTTACTTACTTTTTAATTAATACTTAATTTTTTAAAGCGGTTTTAGGTTTTTAGAAAATTTAGATGAAAAGTACAGAAAGTTTCCCTATCTCCCCATCCTTTTCCAGGCTTCCCTATTACTAACATATTGCATTGCCTGTTACATTTTTTATAACCCATGAACCAATACTAATACATTACTATCAACTAAAGTACATATATTACATTAGGATTCACTCTTTGTGTTGCTACTTTCCCTGGTAGCTCAGCTGGTAAAGAATTTGCCTGCAATGCAGGAGACCGTGGTTCAATTCCTGGGGCAGGAAGATCCACTGGAAAAGGGATAGGCTGCCCACTCCAGTATTCTTGGGCTTCCCTGGTGGCTCAGTTGGTAGAGAATCCTCCAGCAATGTGGGAGACCTGGATTCAAACCCTGGGTTGGGAATATCCCCTGGAGAAGGAAACAGTTACCCACTCCAGTATTCTTGCCTGGAGAATTCAATGGACATGGGAGCCTGGCAGGCTATAGCCCATGGGGTCACAAAGAGCTGGACACAATTGAGCGACTTTCACTTTGAGTTGTACATTCCACGGGTTTGGACAAATGTATAAAGACATGTGTCCACCATTTACAGTTTCATATAGAAGAGTTTCACTGCCCTAAGAGTCCCTGTGCCCCACCTACTCATCTCAACCTTCCCCTATCCCTGCCAAGCATGCATTTTTTTACAGTCTGTAGTTTTGCCATTCCCGTGAAGCGATACCCCACGTCCAAGGTAAGAAAAGCACAAGTTAGATGGTAGGTGTTGCGAGAGGGCATCAGAGGGCAGACACACTGAAACCATATTCACAGAAAACTAGCCAATCTGATTACATGGACCACAGCCTTGTCTAACTCAATGAAACTAAGCCATGCCCTGTGGGGCCACCCAAGATGGACGGTTCATGGTGGAGAGGTCTGACAGAATGTGGTCCACTGGAGAAGGGAATGGCAAACCACTTCAGTATTCTTGCCTTGAGAACCCCATGAATAGTATGGAAAGGTAAAATGATAGGATACTGAAAGAGGAACTCCCCAGGTCAGTAGGTGCCCAATATGCTACTGGAGATCAGTGGAGAAATAACTCCAAAAAGAATGAAGGGATGAAGCCAAGCAAAAACAACACCCAGCTGTGGATGTGACTGGTGATAGAAGCAAGGTTCGATGCTATAAAGAGCAATATTGCATAGGAACCTGGAATGTTAGGTCCATCAATCAAGGCAAATTGGAAGTGGTCCAACAGGAGATGGCAAGAGTCAGGAATCAGCGAACTAAAATGAACTGGAATGGGTGAATTTAACTCAGATGACCGTTATATCTACTACTGTGGGCAGGAATCCCTTAGAAGAAATGGAGTAGGCATCATGGTCAACAAAAGAGTCCGAAATGCAGTACTTGGGTGCAATCTCAAAAACGACAGAATGAACTCTGTTTGTTTCCAAGGCAAACCATTCAATATCACCGTGATCCAAGTCTATGCCCCAACCAGTAATGCTGAAGAAGCTGAAGTTGAATGGTTCTATGAAGACCTACAAGACCCTTTAGAACTAACACCCAAAAAAGATGTTCTTTTCATTATAGGGGACTGGAATGCAAAAGTAGGAAGTCAAGAAACACCTGGAGTAACAGGCAAATTTGGCCTTGGAATGTGGAATGAAGCAGGGCAAAGACTAATAGAGTTTTGCCAAGAGAACACACTGGTCATAGCAAACACCCTCTTCCAACAACACAAGAGAAGACTCTACACATGGACATCACCAGATGGTCAACACCAAAATCAGACTGATTATATTCTTTGCAGCCAAAAATGGAGACGCTCTATACAATCAGCAAAAACAAGACCAGGAGCTGACTGTGGCTCATATCATGAACTCCTTATTGCCAAATTCAGACTTAAATTGAAGAAAGTGGGAAAAACCACTAGACTATTCAGGTATGACCTCAATCAAATCCCTTATGATTATACACTGGAAGTGAGAAATAGATTTAAGGGACTAGGTCTGATAGACAGAGTGCCTGATGAACTATGGACAGAGGTTTGTGATTTTGTACAGGAGACAGGGATCAAGACCATCCCCATGGAAAAGAAATGCAAAAAAAGCAAAATGGCTGTCTGGGGAGGCCTTACAAATAGCTGTGAAAAGAAGAGAAGTGAAAAGCAAAGGAGAAAAGGAAAGATATAAGCATCTGAATGCAGAGTTCCAAAGAATAGCAAGGAGAGATAAGAAAGCCTTCCTCAGTGATCAGTGCAAAGAAATAGAGTAAAACAACAGACTGGGAAAGACTAGAGATCTCTTCAAGAAAATTAGAGATACCAAGGGAACATTTCATGCAAAGATGGGCTCGATAAAGGACAGAAATGGTCTGGACCTAACAGAAGCAGAAGATATTAAGAAGAAGTGGCAAGAATACACAGAAGAATTGTACAAAAAAGATCTTCATGACCAAGATAATCATGATGGTGTGATCACTCACCTAGAGCCAGACATCCTGGAATGTGAAGTCAAGTGGGCCTTAGGAAGCATCACTACAAACAAAGCTAGTGGAGGGATGGAATTCCAGTTGAGCTATTTAAACTTCTGAAAGATAATGCTGTGAAAGTACTGAACTCAACATGCCAGCAAATTTGGAAACCTCAGCAGTGGCCACAGGACTGGAAAAGGTCAGTTTTCATTCCAATCCCAAAGAAAGGCAATGCCAAAGAATGCTCAAACGACCGAACAATTGCACTCATCTCACATGCTAGTAAAGTAATGCTCAAAATTCTACAAGCCAGGCTTCACCAATACATGTACCCTGAACTTCCACATGTTCAAGGTGGTTTTAGAAAAGGCAGAGGAACCAGAGATCAAATTGCCAACATGCACTGGATCATCAAAAAAGCAGAGAGTTCCATAAAAACATCTGTTTCTGCTTTGTTGACTATGCCAAAGCCTTTGACTGTGTGGATCACAATAAACTGTGGAAAATTCTGAAAGAGATGGGAATACCAGACTCCCTGTTCTGCCTCTTGAGAAACCTATATGCCGGTCAGGAAGCAACAGTTAGAACTGGATATGGAACAACAGACTGGTTCCAAATAGGAAAAGGAGTACTTCAAAGCTGTATATTGTCACCTTGCTTATTTAAGTTATATGCAGAGTACATCATGAGAAACGCTGGGCTGGAAGCACAAGCGGAATCAAGATTTCTGGGAGAAATCTCAATAACCTCAGATATGCAGATGACACCACCCTTATGGCAGAAAGTGAAGAGGAACTAAAAAACATCTTGATGAAAGTGAAAGTGGAGAGTGAAAAAGTTGGCTTAAAGCTCAACATTCAGAAAACGAAGATCATGGCATCCAGTCCCATCACTTCATGGGAAATAGATGGGAAACAGTGGAAACAGTGTCAGACTTTATTTTGGGGGGCTCCAAAATCACTGCAGATGGTGATTGCAGCCATGAAATTAAAAGACACTTACTCCTTGGAAGGAAAGTTATGACCAACCTAGATAGCATGTTCAAAAGCAGAGACATTACTCTGTCAACAAAGGTCCGTCTAGTCAAGGCTATGGTTTTCCTGTGGTCATGTATGGATGTGAGAGTTGGACTGTGAATGAAGCTGAGCACTGAAGAATTGATGCTTTTGAACTGTGGTGTGGGGGAAGACTCTTGAGAGTCCCTTGGACTACAAGGAGATCCAACCAGTCCATCCTAAAGGCGACCAGTCCTGGGTGTTCACTGGAAGGAATGATGCTGAAGCTGAAACTCCAGTACTTTGGCCACCTCATGTGAAGAGTTGACTCATTGGAAAAGACCCTGATGCTGGGAGGGATTAGGGGCAGGAGGAGAAGGGGATGACAGAGGATGAGATGGCTGGATGGCATCACCGACTCAATGGACATGAGTCTGAGTGAACTCCGGGAGATGGTGATGGACAGGGAGGCCTGGCATGCTGCAGTTCATGGGGTCGCAAAGAGTCGGACACGACTGAGTGACTGAACTGAAATGAATGTCATATGTTTGGAATCACACATGTAATAAACTTTTTAGATTGATTTCTTTCACTTAGCAATGTACAGTTAGGTTTCTTCCATGTCTTTTCATGACTTAATAGCTCTTTTCTTTTTATTGTTAATGGTATTCCATTGTCTAGATGTACTACAATTTGTGTATCCATCCATTTATTGAAGGATATCTCTGTAACTTTCAAGTTTTAGCGATCATGGATAAAACTGCGATAGAACTGCTAGGTTTTTGTGTGGACAGGTCTT
Organism: Ovis aries; assembly: GCF_016772045.2. Classification (NCBI taxonomy): domain Eukaryota; kingdom Metazoa; phylum Chordata; class Mammalia; order Artiodactyla; family Bovidae; genus Ovis; species Ovis aries. Next base: position 189,812,775 of record NC_056056.1, on the reverse strand, counting down.
TAATTCTTTGGGTAATTACCAAAGAGTGCAATTGCTAGATCTTATGATAAAAGCGCAAGTTCAGGTCTAAGAAACTGACATATTGTCTTCCAAAGTGTCTGTACCCTTTTGTATTCCCATCAGGAATGAATGAGAGTTCTTCGACATGTCCTCATTAGCATTTGGTGCTGTCAGTATTCTGGATTTTGGCCATTCTAATAGTGTATATACTAGTATCTCATTGTTATTTTAATTTGCATTTCCCTGATAACCTATGATGTAGAGCATATTTTCATAGGCTACTTTGCCATCTATATTTTCTTTGGTGAGGGGTTTCTTCAGATCTTTTGCCCATCTTTGAATCTGGTTGTTTTCTTATTTCTTATAATGAGTTTTAAGATTTCTTTGGATATTTTGGATACCAGTCCTTTGTCAGATATGTGTTTTGCCAGTTTTTTTAAAGCAGTCATTACTTGTCTTTTCATTCTCTTAACAGTGACTTTCACAAAATGGAAATTTTGTTTTATTTTTTTAATGAAGTCCAACTTGTCGACTTTTTTTCTTTCACAAATTTTGCCTTTTGTGTTGTATCTAAAAAGTCATCGCCAGATCCAAGGTCATTATATTTTTTTTCTATGCTCTCTTCAAGGAGTTATATAGTTTTGTGTTTCAACATTTAGGTCTAAGATCCATTTTGAGTTAGGTTTTGTGAAAGGTGTAAGGTCTGTGTTGAGTTCCACTCCTTTGCACATAGATATTCAGTTATTCCAGTACCATTTATTGAGAAACCTATCTTTGCTATAATGTATTATCTTTGCTCCTTTGTCAAAGAAAATTGAAAGTGTTAGTCACTCAGTTGTGTTGCTCTTTTCGATCCCATGGACTGTAGCCCATCAGGCTCCTTTGTCCATGGAATTCTCCAGGCAAGAATACTGGAGTGGGTAGCCACTCCCTTCTCCAGGGGATCTTCCTGATCTAGGGACTGAATCAGGATATCCTGCATTGCAGGCAGTTTCTTTATCATCTGAGCCACCAGGGAAGCCCTTGTCAAAGGTCAGTTGGTGATATTTGTGTGGGTCTCTTTATAGGCTCTCTCCTCTGTTCCACTGATTTATTTGTCTATGCTTTCGTCAATACCATATCATCTTGATTACTGTAACTTTATAATAGATTTTGAAGTCAGGTAGTATCATTCCCCAACTCTGTTCCTCTCCAATATTCTGTTGGCTACTCTGGGTCTTTTGCCTTTCTGTATTAAATTTAGAGTAAGTTTGTCAATATTTACAAAGTAACCTTCTAAGATTTTGAGTGGGATTGCATTGAACTTGTAGATGAAGTCAGGAAGCACTGATTACCTTGATGATATTGAGTCTTTATCCATATATTTCTTTTTTTTTTAAATTTTACTTTACAATACTGTATTGGTTTTGCCATACATTGACATGAATCCGCCATGGGTGTACATGAGTTCCCAATCCTGAACCCCCCTCCCACCACCCTCCGCATATCATCTCTCTGGGTCATCCCAGTGCACCAGCCCCAAGCATCCTGTATCCTGTATTGAACATAGACTGGCGATTCATTTCTTACATGATAGTATACATGTTTCAATGCCATTCTCCCAAATCATGCCACCCTCTCCCTCTCCCACAGAGTCCAAAAGACTGTTCTATACATCTGTGTCTCTTTTGCTGTCTCACATACAGGGTTATCATTATCATCTTTCTAAATTCCATATATATGTGTCAGTATACTGTATTGGTGTTTTTCTTTCTGGCTTACTTCACTCTGTATAATCGGCTCCAGTTTCATCCACCTCATCAGAACAGATTCAAATGTATTCTTTCTTTAATTAATAAAACTCAAAGTCATAACTTCCTTCTCGTAGCTTTTATCATCTTAGAGTCCTTCTTTCTTTCTCCTAAGACCATTTATTATGTCCTTCCCCCCCCACCTCCAATTTTCCTTTTTGCACTCTAAAACATGATTTCTGCCCAGAGCTTATAACCTAGAGAAATGAGAAACTCGGAGATAAGATGGAAAGGAATGTTGTGGAGTGAAAAATATGCCCTTCATCATCTATACAAAGCCTTAGCACCACGCACAGTGTTTTGCCAAGGCACTTCATCAATATTTGTTAAATATGACTTGCAAATATAGTATCTTAAACATCTATCAGTAGTAAAGTAGCAGAGTCAATTGTGACATGAATAGAACTTCTTTGAACTAGTCTTGTTTCTAGGTATGTTTAGATTATTGACAACTCCGTATACATCTATTTCTATAAGAATTAATACAAAGTACGCTATTATACGGGCTTCCATGCTGGCTCAGCAGTAAAGAACCAGCCTGCTAATGCAGGAGATGTAAGAGATGCAGGTTCCATCCCTGGGTTGGGAAGTTCTCCTGCAGGAGGACACAGCAACCCACTCCAGTATTCTTGCCTAGAGAATCCCATGGACAGAGGAGCTTGGCAGGCTACAGTCCATAGAGTTGCACAGAGTGGGACATGACTGAAGCGACTTAGCACGGATGCTATTATATGGGTTTTCCTGGTGGCTTAAATGGTAAAGAATCTGCCTGAAGTGCAGGAGAACCAGGTTCAATTCCTGGACGAGAACATCCCCTGGAGAAGGGAATGGCTACCCACTCTAGTATTCTTGCCTGGAAAATTCCACGGACAGAGGAGCTTGGCAGGCTACAGTCCATGGGGTCGCAAAGAGTCCGACATGACTGAGCAGCTAACACTTTCACTTTTCATTTTTTTCATGCTATTGTATGTTCCATCAAAAATACAAATATTCTTTCTAGAAAACATCTATCCTTAAATATAGCAATCAACAGCAAAAATATATTCCACGAGGCACATTTCTCCATCTATTTCAATTCTTGAGATTATCATTCACAAAATGATTTTTTGACAACAGCACTACACTGTGATATCTGTGTGTGGATCTGTGACTCAAAGATTGGATTTTCTTCTCACCAAAGGAGTTTTTGATGACATCTCTTAAAACTGTGAAATAATTTTCTCATTTTAACTAATTATTTTTCTCTTTAATGTACTAGGAATCCACTGTTTTCTCCTATTGATTCTTAAAATTTGGCTGGCCAAGAAAACATACTTGCAAAAAAAATCTTGAAGAAAATTTGGAAGTAGGGAGGAAGGAAAGCAAAACAGAAAAGGGCTTGCCAGCACTGAAAAAATTATGCCAGTCTTTTAGCAGGCATATATATTGAGTTAATAACAATAATACCATTTTACAATTATAAACTTTGTTTTCCAAAGCACTTTCACAGATGTAATCCTGCCTAATTGTCACATGAAACCTGTTAAGGAGAGACCAAATGGCTTGCCCAAGATGAAAGCAGCAAGATGCTACCTCAAAACCAATTCTCATTGCTTTCTGTTTGTTTGGGGGTTTTTTGTTTGTTTGTTTGTTTGTTTTTACCATTTCTGAGCTTTCAAGTGATTTAGTCATCACAAAATTATACATCTAGTAGATGAGAAATACATTTTAAGGTTCTAGATGAAAATCTAAAGTTTGAATTTTTTCTTGTATTATTTTATCTCCTCTGGCAAAAAGGAAAGTTCTGCTTTTATTTTCTCAATTTGGTTAGCAATCAAACTTCTTACAACTTCAAAGTAGTAAAGTTTCATTGACTATTCTATGCAATGAAATAGATGGGGACTTGCTTTTCCATTTTTGATAAAAATGAGACATATAATAAGAAATGTTATGATCTTTGGAAGAAAACTTCTATTTTTCCTGTACTATCTGTGCTCTTGTGACCCTCAGCTCTATACCAATCTTCAATGCTAGAACGAACTGGAATTCTAAATTATGGGGGATCCCAACTACACGGAATGAAATGAGCTACTTCTCATCTAAAACATATATGTTTGTATGTGTGTGAGTGTATGATTGTGTAGTCCTTAAATTCTAATGCAGAAAAACCTACGCTTTAATGCAGAACAGAAAAGCCTAGATAGTTATATATCAACTCTTCAACATTAAAGTGAACTATAAAAATAAAAAGATTGAGTAATTGAAGAAATAGCCAGATGCCAGTTTTAAGATTTTGCAATTGACTTGATTTATGTATTTTAAATTATGTAACTTAAAAAAGTTGCTCCTTTTGGACAAAGTATTATAATAACAGCATACTAGGTTTTAGAGAATTGTGTACTAGTCCTGGATCCATTGCTAATAATCCAGTATTTCGCAGCCTTGCCATCCTCATTGGCAAAATGGCAGGTTCATCTCTAATTTTTTGCCACTCTAAACTCCTTTCCAAGGTCCTCTGGCCACTGACAGAAGTGTGTCTGGTGCCCAAGGAACTTCATCAGTGTGGTGCTTATTCTTTAATACCACAATGAAACTGAATTGTGGGTAAAATAACATCCTATGAAACAGAGAATACTTGATCTTATATGATTACATATCAACAGTACAAAAAAAGTACAGAAAGGTAAGTGATATTTTCTTATTAAGAATGCTCGTGTCCATCTTTTTAGTCACTTAGAATGTCATAATGCTTTCGATACATGCATGTGAATGGGCAAAGACCATCTAGAGGTTTATCTTATAGTTGATCTTTTCATTGAAGGATTTCACTTCTGGTTGCTTCTTTTAATCAATTTCTTAATGTTGCATATTTTACTAAGAAATATTTTGAAATAATGAGATACATTATATCAAACATCTGAATTGCACTTAAATTTACAATGCAGTTTTTACATACTTCATCTTATTTAATCCAATTATAGCAAAATTGAGTCAGGAGTCACATACAGAGCATCACTGCCTCCTCCTACCTCTGCAAAGATTGAAAAAAATGCTATTCATGGACTTTGGGTCCTTCTGGTAAACAGAAGTTATAAAATGAATGATCTTTTGCCTCTGGGAGCTATATTTCAGACACACACAGAGGCAACTAACTCATGCATTGAAGGAAACAGGACATCAAAATGTCCAGGATGAAGTTCAGTGTAAGAGGGAAAGCTCATAAAACTTGAGTCATAAATGTGTTGACTCATTTAAGATTTTTCTGGAGAAAATGGTAACCAAGTTTCATATTAATTTATATAGCATTATTTGGAGTGCCATCAGTTCAATATCTTAATTTTAACACTAGGGAATTTAAACGTACTTTTAAGGGAAATACATAACACATGCTCAGAGAAGTACACAAGTCACAAGTACACAGCCTGATGAGTTTAAGACACCCCAGAACAGCCCTTCTCCATGCCCTCTCCTAGTCCCTAGCACTCCAAGGCAATCATATTCTGGCTTTGTTTTTGAATTTTATGTAAATGGAATCATACTGCCAGTACTTCTGCCCAACATAAGTTTCTGAACTTCAAGCATATGGTTTTGTGTAGCAGTGGTTTCTGAAATCTCACTGCTGTGTGGTATCCAATTACATAAATACATTTCAATTTACGTACCCATTCCAATGTTGGTAGACATTTGGATAGTTACTAGTTGCTAGCTATTATGAATAGTGCTGCTATGAACATGCTTATGCATGGTTTTTGATGAACACAGCTACATATTATGTAACCCTTGCTTTGTCAATGAGCATGCATATATTCAGCTTTGTATGCATACTAAGTTGCTTCATTCATGTCCAACTCTGTGTGACCACATGGACTATAGTCTCACAGGCTCCTCTGTCCATAAGGATTCTCCAGGCAAGAATACTGGAGTAGGTTGCCATGCCCTTGGATCTTCCCAACCCAGGATCAAACCCGCGTCTCTTATGTTTCTTGCATTGGCAGGCAGGTTCTTTACCACTAGTGCCACCTGGGAAGCCCATATTCAGCTTTAGTAGATACTGAAAAATGATTTTCTGAAGTGATCATATCAATTTATACTCCCATCGGCAGCATATAACAGTCCAAGTTATTCCTCACCCCAGCCTTCCCACGTGGCGCTAGTGGTAAAAAATCTGCCTGCCAAAGCAGGAGATGCAGGAGATGCGGGGTTCATTCGCTGAGTGGAGAAGATCCCCGGTAGGAGGGCATGACGACCAAATCCAATATTCTTACTTGGAGAATCCCATGGACAGAGGAGCCTGGTGAACTACAATCCATGGGGCCACAAAGATTTGGATACGACTGAGCAACTGAACACACACTCCAGCACCTGGTATTACTAAAGCACTTAATAACGTGTTTATTTTTCTTGTACACCTATAATTAGAAAAGCAAGTGATTTTGAAACAGTGAGCTTTCATATATTAAGGAAGAAAAAATTATGATTAACCTTTGCAGTAAAGTTAGATATGCTCTATCTGTCCTGAAAGTCTTGAGAAAACTTTAAGACACAAAACATATGGGTTCACTTTATGTTGTTTGTATGACAAAGCACTAAGTGACATAATTGCTTTAATCTGTGAGTCAGAATCAATTTGTGATTTTTAGTTGAAGAGACTTGATCTAGTTTGGAAGATGCGTGAGTTCAGTAACATGAGGAAAGTCTGGGTGTTTTGGAGCTGGTGGGGAGTGATGTAACTTCCTTGGACTAGCTGTATGAACCCTGGGAAGAATCTATTTTAAGACACTTAGGGTTTCTATGCAGTTTATAAGATGAAAATAAGTTGGGCAATATTAGCGTAAAGAACACTCAAACATTGATTGCTTGTAATCCCAGATGTCATAATTTTTTCCTACTTTCCTATCAATGAGCCAAACAATGTAAATTACAAGAGAAATCAGTAAAACCAAAAATGCATTCACAACTCAAGTCATATTTTGGTTTAGAGGAAAAGAAAACAGAAAAATTATGGTCCATCTTCATGTTTTAAAAGTTAGAAATGAGGAAAAGCTTTAGTTGCTGTAAGAAATGTTTCTCCCTCAGCTGAAATGGAAGGTGTAGAGCTGTGAAAATCGAAAGCACTGTGTCACAGTGATGGCGGTAGGAAAACTCATTCCTGTAAGTCCCTTCTAACAGACTGGCATCTCCAGTTTCCCACCTTCCCTCACTGTCAGCTAATTTCTTATTGCCCTGCGTTTGGCTTGTTACCAACATCAGTGTTTCCCTCTTAGCTTTTACTGTTAAATTTCTCTCCTAAAAAGAAAAAACAACGCAATGGCATGCCCACATATTGTGCCATCTAGAAGTCACCGAACTTAATTTAGTCATGATTCCCTTTATTCAAAAATACTTGTTGATCCCTATATAGAAAGCTACCAGAAGGAGTCTGAGGATAATAATATATGGAATCACTAATGTAATCTGATGAATAAATATTTTAAAGACCTGGTATAAAATTGAAGTGAAATTTAAATTTATAAGATAGTCCTTCCTAAATAACTAATTTTAAACTGTATTTTTCTCTAGTGGAAAAAGTTGTGGCATACATATGATTTCTGAATTTCTTAATTCAGTGAAGATTCAGCAACACCATTAAGAAAATTTGTTTCCTCCCTGTGTTTAGGTGAAATGACTCATTCATAGCACAACATTTAAAGGAGACCATAAATTCCTAGTGGGAATGAAATTTTCTTTTTACTAATCATCTCACAATACCCAACAAAATGACACATATAAAAAGTTATATGATGATAATCATCTGATTGTTAAATAATGAACTTCAAAATATAATGATGGGGCTTCCCTGGTGGCTTGGTGGTAAAGAACGAACCCACCTGCCAATGCAGGAGATGCAGGCTCTATCCCTGACTGGGAAAGATCCTATATTGCCACAGAGCAACTAAGCGTGTGTGCCCCAACTACTAAGCCTGTGCTCTAGAGTCCAGGAGCTTCAACTATTGAGACCATGCGCTGCAGCTGCTGAAGGCTGTATGCCCTCGAGCCCATGTTCTGCAACAGGAGAAGCCACTGCAATGAGGAACACTTGCAACACCACTAGTGAGTAGCCCCTCACTCTCCGCAACTAGAGAAAGCCTGCAGGCAGCAACGAAGACCCAGCACTGCTGAAAATAAATAAATAAATATTTTAAAAATCTATCTTAGGAAAAAAAATCCCAAAATGTTAGTCCTATAACTGGAGTTGAAACAAAATTTTGTGGAAGTTCAGAGAAGGGAACTACTGTTTGAGCAGATGTTCTTCAACCTTCAGACACTCTGCTTAGGGCTCCTTTGCGATAGTGCACCCGTCAGCTCTGGTTTATCAGGGAGGGATGATTAAAATAAAGCTCCTTCCTGAAATTAGGGTCTGGGGACCACACAGCCCATGGCAAAGACTGGGCCTTGAAGCCACAGCTGTTTTACCAAATTTTGCAATCAGGGTTATTTTAATGATTTATGACACTATTCCCATCTCCATTGAAGACAGATAAAAGGAAGTAGATTTTAAACTGCAAGAGGAATGATTAGGTGCACAAGTGGAAAAAAAGAAAAAATTCCTGATAATAGTAATGATAGAAGTTGTCATAATTTATTGAGTATCTACTGTTGCCCAGGTACCATTAGGCATTTTCTAAGACTTATTTTAATACCCATAAAAACCAACATGGGTATTTCCTCCATTTTTCAGATAAAGGCATGAAAGTTCACCACGGTAACAAGCTCCTTTAAGCTCAAGCAATTAATCGGTGGCTTTAATCACACTTGCCGCCAAGCTGACATGACTCAAAAAGTCACATTCTTTTTATCACAGGACATTTCCCAAGCTGTGGATTTTGGAACACTAGCTTTATGAAAACAATGAGTTACAGTGTTTGAAATAAATGCTTGGGAAATACCGAGTTAAAGTTAAAGCAAGTTGCTTTACTACCAACTTGATCAGCTGGTAAAGAATCTGCCTGCAATGCAGGAGACCCCAGTTTGATTCCTGGGTCAAGAAGATCCGCTGGAGAAGGAATAGGCTACCCACTCCAGTATTCTTGGATTTCCCTTGTGACTCAGCTGGTAAAGAATCTGCCTGCAATGAAGGGGACCTGAGTTCGATCCCTGCATTGGGAAGATCCCCCGGAGAAAGGAAAGGCTACCCACTCCAGTATTCTGGCCTAGAGAATTCCATGGACTACAGTCCATTGGGTCACAAAGAGTTGGACACGATTGAGCAACTTTCACTTTCACTGGTCAAATGTACTGGTTGTGCCCACCATGAATCCCCAGCAAAGGGATCTAGGGTCTAAGTGTCCAGTGGTTTCCAAACGTGTTTCATCACAGAACTCCTTTATTTCTGGTATAAGAGGAAACTCCAAGAATTCATATCGCATGGGACAGAACTAAGGAAAATCTATACTACGCTTATCTACTTCAAAGTCTCCAGTAGAGACTTTTAAAAGATGAGTTAAGCCACAGAATCACAGAGACAGAACAGTTCAGATCAAAAACTTGACTTCCTTCATCTCCAACTGTGGTCATGCAGTCCTGGTTTGTCTGTCCTGTGAACACTGGGTGGGTGACTAATTCCACCTTCATACCATTCTTAACTGGCTGAAAATTCTCCACTTTCTGACATATCTCCTTTCTCCTCCAAGTGACTCTGTGAGGTCAAGTCTTGCCACCAAAGAACAGTAAAACAAGTCTTTCACTGCAACTGGGTGTGGTCACCATGTATCTTTCATGTTTATTGTGTCGTTCGTAGCCAACGTTCACTGACTGAAGGTTACAGTCTGTAGCGATCCAATTTCTCATGCGGTTTGGCATGAAAAATCTGGAAGCAGATTAGGGCTTCCTCATCTGCACTTCATCCAAGGGTACTGCAAACGAGTCCTGTCCAGTTTTGCAGCACCCCAGGCCCTCTGCCCTGTGATATTTCTCACGCTCCCAGTCTTTGTATGGATGGAAAGAAGACACACTGCAGTTGCTACAGAGATAGGAAGCAATGCACACCACACCTACGCAGGGGTTCTCTGAAGCTGCTTTGTGATGCAAAACAGCAGCCTTCAAAGGAGTGCTGACATGAACGTCAGGCACACCCTGATGCCTAAGGATTAGTGCAGGTTGTGTTTCAAAATGGACATGCTTTGTGCATGGTTTCAACCCTAGCATCACCAGACTAAAGATGACTCCTCTCTGCACCAGGAAAACTTTCTCCCTGGTGATAAAGCATTACTCCTATCAATATGGTCTTTTTAAGAATGGCATGTTTATTCTCCCTGCGTTGATATAAGTAGAACAAGGAGAAGAAAAAAAGAAATAAAGTATGGAAATAACTGACATTCTATTAGTTCTTTGAATGTCTGAATCTTGTGAGCTGCTGCTGCTGCTAAGTCGCATCAGTCGTGTCCGACTCTGTGCGACCCCATAGACGGTAGCCCACCAGGCTCCCCCATCCCTGGGATTCTCCAGGCAAGAACGCTGGAATGGGTTGCCATTTCCTTCTCCAATGCATGAAAGTGAAAAGTGAAAGTGAAGTCGCTCAGTCATGTCCGACTCTTTGCGACCCCATGGACTGCAGCCTACCACCAGGCTCCTCCATCCATGGGATTTTCCAGGCAAGAGTACTGGAGTGGGCTGCCATTGCCTTCTCCAATCTTGTGAGCATATAAACATAATCCTATACTGAGGGCAGGAATTGTGTCTCATTTATTTCTCTAATCTCCACAGTTCCTAGCAGTGATCTACACTTAGTAGACACTCAGAAATAGCAAAATGAATTAATGAATTAGTTTATTCTAATTACTTGATTAGAAAAAAAAATGTAGAAAAAACCATGGTTTAGGAGACAGACTTTCACCATTTCACTGAGACCTCTTCTGGATAAAATTCAGGGATACCTGTAGGATTATTAGTTCCTGGGAAATGTAAAATCCTATTTAGGATTTTCAGTAGGAATGTAGTAAAAGTGACTGTCCCTTAAATACACAATCTTCCCAAATTATCCTACAACTATATTCTCCCTCTTGGAACTAAACACGTAATGAAACTATCTTATATTCATGATTACTTAGAAATAAGTAGAGAAAAAAATCACTCGTGCACACAGTGTATAATTCCAAATACGCTTACATGAGAATCTGAAAGGTGTTTCCAATTACTATTAAGCAGTATGTCTGACTTAGGTATTCATGCTAGTTCAAGTGCAGCTGAGACCATGGCATGTTAGGTTGGCAGCTATCATAGTGATCTGCTAAAAAGCCTTACCTGTCATCTAATAAATAAGAGAATTGAAATCTGAGAGATACAACAACATTGCCTAACCTGGCCCAGCATGTTACTGCAAAGTCCAAGATTAAAACCGAAGATTCCCAGTTCCCAGCCCAATACCCCAAATTGCTCCTCTCAAGAGCTGATCTTTTAGCTTTTCCATACTAAATCAACTCCAGGCCTGTGGACCAGGGAGCCTCTCCCAGTGGATCAGAGAAACAGCCTCATCAGAAACAAGGCTGTTTGCTTGTTTCTTAAAAACACATTTTTTGGCATCATCTTTTCCTAGGACTTTGGCTTAAAAATTTTTTTTTCTAATGGAGATCTTACTTGTGTTAACATATCTTGAGAGCTAACCAATGTCATAGCTGTGCCTTGAGCAAGGCATTAAAAGGAAGATCTGTCTGATAACCACATGTGGACAAGATGCAGAGTAGTAGATTTAATAGTGAATTAATCCCTCAAGAATCTCACTTGAAGTTCATCAACTTTTTCTTCTGTTGTTTAGAAAACTCATTCAATTAGCTATAATCACTTATAGGACATATCCCTTAATGTGTTAGCATCATGAAATTTCTCAAACAGGCAATCCTGGTGAAAGAATAATCCAATCCAAATTAGACTTTCTTAAAATACAGAACAATGAAGTTATGGATAGAAGGAAAACAAAACAGGGGAAAAAAAAAAAAAACAACAAGCACTTGGTCCAGGATATAGACCCCAGCTATAACTCTATCCTTAAAAATGGTTCACTTGGCAGCAACTTAACTCGTGCAATAACTTACAAAGAATAGTAAATCGGTGTATAATGGAAACTTTGGGTATAAAATACCTTTTAGACAGGATTTGCTTATTTTATTCATGCGTATTTGCTTTTTTTTGCCACAAAATGTAGCAAGTATTTTTTTCAAGTTTTGTCGAATAAAGAGAGCCCTAAAACAATCTCAATAACATCCACTCCTTAGTGAAGAAAAAACCTTTTTCTTAAATTATAGCGTCTCCTGGCAGGACAGCGATGAGTTCTATTTCTTCAGGGATTTTTTTCCAGTTCTCCAGACTTGAAGGAATCAACAGATGGAGGAGGAAAAAGAAGTACATGGCAGAAGCCCCTGTGTCACACTGGGTCGGCACGGACTGCCCTGGAAGTCCCTTCTGTCTGGGACAGGAGGAGGGTGAGGCTGGCTGATGCAGAGGAACAGGCCTGCTCTGTGTCTGGCCACTTCATGTCAGCTGGCAGGGGCAGGACTCCACGAGTCAGCAGCTAATCAGCCCCGGTACTCGCGGGAAAGCGCACCACTGAAGGATGGGCCCTATGGGGGCAGGACTTCATCAGCCCGACCATCTGAGTTCTGCTTCCTATTATAACTCCTTTTCACAGGAGAAATGATTTCCTAGTGGTCGGGCGGGTTCAGATTTATTGCTTTACTTGCTGGCTATTGGATTAGGAGAAAAATTCACCATCAGAATTCCTTAGCAACGCTGAAAGGTCATTTGTCTCATCAAATTCTGTCCTTTCATTGCACTCTTTCTATCTCAAATTTCTCTAATGGGTCCTTAATAATTTTAGCATTTGGTCTCAGCAGCCTTCTCTGCATGAAACACCTGTTTGGGCAAAGTTCAAAACGCCTCTGTATTCACTAAAAACAAACTGTTTGAGGGCGTGCATTTCTAATAACTCTAAAGTTCTTATTTCCATTGTCAGCATATCCACATTCAAGCTATCGTAAAACACACATATACATTTTAAGTATCTAGACCCTCAAGGGCTATTTTGAGGAAATTCACCCACAGATCTACACAACTGGCACTGAAGCAGAATAATACTGTAATAATAAGATATGTTATGTAATATTAGGATATGTAGTAATAAAGAATATGTGTTACTGACATCAAGTTTTTCCAAAGAATAATGCTTATTTTGATTACTATCAATAATAATGGATAGTATTATGATTATTAGCTACAAAAGGCTACATTAATTTAAAAATCTGGTTCTAAGCAAGTCAGTATTTTAGTTGCATAACAGATTATACGTATTCAGATAAATTTCTTACTGTTTGTTTAATTTCTAGAGACTCTAGGACATATATGATATTCTTATTCTCCTTATTATTAATAATATGCCTAGTCTGACTTTTTGACTCAAATATACCTCTCATGATTTATGGCTATTCACACGTTTTAACTCATTTTGAGACACTGTGGTCAGTTCCATATTGTAGTGGATGCCGGTCCTTTGAGTTACCATGGCATAAAGAAAACAGATTGTGACCTACAACTGGACAGGTTGGATGGGCTTTAAGGCAAGGGTCCTCCTCTGGCCCCTACTCACGCCTAGCACCCTTGACCAGATGCCATCTGCCCAATAAACTGCAGATGCCAGTATGTGGCACAAGTATTTGGCAACATCTCAAATGAAAGGCAGCAAAGCACAGTGGAGGGTGGCTTTGGAGTCAGACAGATTGGGTTTAAATCCTGCTCTGACACTTAATCTGTGAAATAACCTTGGGCAGCTTATTTTACAGGTCTCTGATTTCCAGAGAGAAAATTAATCATAAAGAGTTATAGTTGGGTTTTCATACGGTTGGCCGTCAAGAGTAGTGGTTAAAGGCATAGCTTTCTAAGTTGCATCCTACGCTGCCCGTTTTCTAGTTGCTCAACCTTGGGCAAGTCCACATAAATCACGCCACGTCTTTGTTTCTTCACCTGCACATGGGGGTGATGATTGTAACTCTCACAGGGTTTTGGAAGGATTACATTTTTTACATAAATGAAAAACCATCTTTCACAATACTTGGCATGTGGTAAGCACTCAGTGTTAGCCACTTATTTTTATGAAAGTGAAAGAAAGTGAAAGTGAAGTCGCTCAGTCGTGCCCGCCTCTTTGCGACCCCTTGGACCACCAGGCTCCTCCGTCCATGGGATTTTCCAGGCAAGAGTACTGGAGTGGGGTGCCAAGTGGATCTCAAATCCCTAGCATCAGTGGGCATGCCATCCTCTAGCCCAGCGTCTCTTTCCTCCATGCTTCTCTCTGTGCCTTCTGTTCTGTGTTCTAAGAGCACGAGGCCATAACTGGGAGAATGAAAATAACTGCAGAGCTAGTGAAAGGAACTTGTAGTTAAAATTTCCTTGAAAATATACTCTATTGTTCAACTTAGTTCTTAGTTTAAAGCTCTTAAAACAATATTTTTGAAATATCTAATCCTTAAGCCAGATTTGATGAAGAAAAAGCAGACATCACTTGTCCTCTTCGCTGAAACATCTGTTTATTTTTTAGTGAGATACTTGTAGCTGATGTAAACACTTAGCAATCAAGATGCTTCCAAAGTGTTTTCCTATTTTCATTAAATATTGTTTATCCCAAAAAGGAATGCTTTATGCTTTCAGCGTTACTTTTAGAATGATACATATTTATGAGATAACATACTACTTTTAGAACTTTTTTGCATTTAAGTTTCTAAAAAATATTTACGTAAGTTTTCCTTAAGCATTTGTGAATTCTCTCAAGTATAATCTTTGATGATTTTACATATACATGTTCCTTTAATCTCTTAATCACAGATTTATCTCCTCATTCAATCAGAATATTTTAGATGAATACTGAAATAATTATTGGCTTTAAAAAAATCATGTAATCATAGCTGGGTATGGATATAAATGATATACATATTTTAGTGTTTTAAAATATACTCATTTTTTACTCCAAATTCTGAACAGATGGATTTTAAAATTATTTTTGATATAAGTTTATAAATAAAGGTGGCTTAACCCTGCTATCATCTAAAGAAAGCTCATTTATAATTTATAAACTTTGTTTATAGTTTATAAACTTTGAAAATGTAGAAGACTCTTCTACTTACTACTGGTACATAACTTATGCATAGATATCTGTGTATATGTGTACATATATGTCAAAATATTAAATATAAACATATAGTATTATATGTTAAATTAGCAGCAGTATATGCTATTAATGTAGTCAAGGTACCACCACCTTGGCATTCTCTAATCATTATTTTCCATCCTATCCCTTCTCCTGCCATCACTACTGGTCATGATTGAAGTACCATCCATACCCATGCAATAATTATGGTGGAAGATGCCAAAGGATTCTGTTTCTTTGCTCTGCATCCCTTCCTTTTACCAAAAAAAAAAAAATTATTTTACTTATTTGGCTGTGTCAGGTCTTAGCCTTGGCACAAGGGATCTAGTTCCCTGATCAAGGATCAAGGATCTCCCTGCATTGGGAGAGCAGAGCCTTAGTCACTGGACCACCAGGAAGTGAAAGAAAGTGAGAGCTGCTCAGTCATGTCCGACTGTTTGCCTCCCCATGGACTCAGTCCAAGGAATTCTTCAGGCCAGAAGGAGTGAGAGGCCTTTCCCTTTCCCAGGGGGTCTTCCCAACCCAGGAATAGAACCCAGATCTCCCACGTTGCAGGCGAATTCTTTATCAGCTGAGCCACAAGGGAAGCCCAAGAATACTGGAGTGAACAGCCTACCCCTTCTCCAGTGATCTTCCAGACCCAGGAATCAAACCAGGGTCTCCTTCATTGCAGATAGATTCTTTACCAACTGAGCTATCAGGGAAGCCCCAGGACCACCAGCAAAGTCCCCTTCTCAGGGTATCTTCATCCTCCCCCAGCTTCCACCCCATCCCAACACACCCACATGGGCCATGCACTCCTGTGCGCACACACACACACACACACACACACAAACATATGATGATACTTGATCAAGTCCATGCCTACAAGGACTGGAGTTTCAGCTTTAGCATCAATCCCTCCAAAGAAATCCCAGGGTTGATCTCCTTCAGAATGGACTGGTTGGATCTCCTTGCAGTCCAAGGGACTCTCAAGAGTCTTCTCCAACACCACAGTTCAAAAGCATCAGTTCTTCAGTGCTCAGCTTTCTTCACTGTCCAAATCTCACATCCATACATGACCACTGGAAAAACCATAGCCTTGACTAGACAGACCTTTGTTGGCAGAGTAATGTCTCTGCTTTTGAACATGCTATCTAGGTTGGTCATAACTTTCCTTCCAAGGAGTAAGTGTCTTTTAATTTCATGGCTGCAATCACCATCTGCAGTGATTTTAGAGCCCCCAAAATAAAGTCTGACACTGTTTCCACTGTTTCCCCATCTATTTCCCATGAAGTGATGGGACCAGATGCATAGAGGAAGCTAAATACTCTTCTCCCAATGACTTCACAACTTGGGAAGACAAATGGTGCCTTTTACAGACATCTCCTTTCTGTATACAATATTTCTTGGCCATAACTCGGAGCAGGTGAGAGTTGCAAATAGGAGAATGGCGCATACTGTCTTGAGTATTTCTTTATGTGTGCAGCTGCAGTCTCCATAGATATTAGATGGAAGATGTTTTTCTACACTGCATTTACATTATGTCAAAAGGAGTCAGAGTTAATAAACACATGCTGTGAGAAAGATAGTAATTTTTTTAAAACACAAGTACAAAGACCCTTTTATTCTAAGTTCCTGGCTCAGTACCTAGCACATATAGTGGGCACTCAAAATATATAGATTATATGACTGATTGAATAAATTAGTATACTACTATCTTGGTTCAAGTAAAAATGAAAATTGGGAAGGATGAAATTTCACTTCATTTCCAGGAATGCATCACTATGAATGCTGAAGACAGAGATGAGAACCTGGTGGCCCAGAACACATGTTCTGTTTCCCAATCTTGCAAAAAGAAACTTAGCAAGTTTTCCATTAGAGAATCAGAGTCATCATCTGCTTACAGAACCCTAGACATGGATGGAGATTAAACAAAGAAGTTGAAGAGAGGTCAGTTAGTCAAACATACTTATATTTCTTAATCAATAAGCTTGTAAAACAATGAAAACCTTGTTCTCATCCTGTGGCCTCAATCAATCCATGAATAAAGCTCCAGACTCAACAGAAAGTTTGTGAGAAACAGTTTCATAATGACAGTCTGGTATTACGTAGGTCTTGCTGGATCATAGAAAAAGCAAGAGAATTCCAGAAAAACATCTATTTCGGCTTTGTTGATTATGCCAAAGCCTTTGACTCTGTGGATCACAATAAACTGTGGAAAATTCTGAAAGAGATGGGAATACCAGACCACCTGACCTGCCTCTTGAGAAACCTGTATGCAGGTCAGGAAGCAACAGTTAGAACTGGACATGGAACAACAGACTGGTTCCAAATAGGAAAAGGAGTATGTCAAGGCTATATATTGTCACCCCGCTTATTTAACTTCTATGCAGAGTACATCATGAGAAACGCTGGGCTGGAAAAAGCACAAGCTGGAATCAAAAAATATCAATAACCTCAGATATGCAGATGACACCACCCTTACGGCAGAAAGTGAAGAGGAGCTAAAGAGCCTCTTGATGAAAGTAAAGGAGGAGAGTGAAAAAGTTGGCTTAAAGCTCAACATTCAGAAAATGAAGATCATGTCATCTGATCCCATCACTTCATGAGAAATAGATGGAGAAACAGTGGAAACAGTGTTAGACTTTATTTTTGGGGGCTCCAAAATCACTGCAGATGGTGATTGCAGCCATGAAATTAAAAGACGCTTATTCCTTGGAAGGAAAGTTATGACCAACCTAGATAGCATATTAAAAAGCAGAGACATTACTTTGCCAACAAAGGTCCGTCTAGTCAAGGCTATGGCTTTTTCCAGTAGTCATGTATGGATGTGAGAGTTGGACAGTGAAGAAAGCTGAGCGCTGAAGAATTGATGCTTTTGAACTGTGGTGTTGGAGAAGACTCTTGAGAGTCCCTTAGACTGCAAGAAGATCCAACCAGTTCATCCTAAAGGAAATCAGTCCTGGGTGTTCATTGGAAGGACTGATGTTGAAGCTGAAACTCTAATACTTTGGCCACCTCATGTGAAGACCCTAATGCTGGGAAGGATTGAGGGTAGGAGGAGAAGGGGATGACAGAGGATGAGATGGCTGGATGGCATCACCAACTCGATGGACATGGGTTTGGGTAGACTCCGGGAGTTGGTGATGGACAGGGAGGCCTGGCATGCTGCAATTCATGGGGTTGCAAAGAGCCGGACATGACTGAGTGACTGAACTTGAACTTACTGATCATTGTAAGAGTTTCCCTGGTGGCTCAGTGGTAAAGAATCCACCTGCCAACGCAGGAAACTTGGGTTCAATACCTGAGTCAGGAAGAACCCCTGGAAGAAGGAAATAATCCACTCCAGTATTCTTGAAAGAGAAATCTCATGGACAGAGAGCTATATAGTAGGCTATATAGTGAGCTATATGTGGTGGGCTATATAGTGCATGGGGTCTCGAAAGAGTCAGACATGACTTGATAACTAAGGAGCAACTGATCATAGTGCGGCTACATTTTATTAATGACTATTTAGGGTAAATGACATACTGAAGTCAAATAAAAATGTCTTCCATGCATTGAGTCAACATACTACACGCTCCTTAAGTTTTTACTGCTTGCACCGAAAATAAATGCGCTAGGAGGCTTGGCCACTGTCACCTTTAAAGAAAATGTCACCAGCAATCTAACCTTCACAGTCTTTCTGGACATGGGTGACCACTTTAGGAATAGCCCTACAAAGGATGCTTAGTGTACAACTGACCAGGCTCTTCTTTGGAAAAGAGAAACCCAGCTGACCTTCCTGATCTCCCCTGACACAGCATTTGCTTAGACTGATGCATCTGCATATAGTCCGTGCTGCCTAATTCTTTCTAACTTAGTAACAAAAACATGGCAAGATGGGATACAGACCATGTTGCATGCATTTTAATGTCCTAATATTTGTGAACTTGGAATGAAAGGTAAAATATGCCCAATTTGAGCAGCCGAGCATGCTGCCTGCCTGAGCATCTGTTCATTTCTAGCTTTTCTACCTCTTAGTCACTTCACTTTTGCTTTTAACTGCCACTTCTATGTTGATGGCACAAATCTTCAGGCTCTTTTTAATGATAGTTGCAGTCCTGCTCCTGACCCTTGTCTCATGGAAAGTGATGGCTTAATCTCAATTGCTTTTAAATTTATGTTTACACACAAGAAGTGTTTTTTTGGATAAGAGAGTTCCATTAAAATAAAAAAAAAGTCTTATTTCTTGTTTCATTTGTCACGTTGGCTAACCAGGTCCAGAGGCTGGTCTCCAGGACTGCATAATTTTTCACTCACGTCTTAGTCTCTCCACATTCCATCACAGCTAAAGCCTTCAATCACATTATCCTGTTGCACATCATGACTTTGGTTGCACATTGCCACCTACTCTACTTAATTAAATAATTTGTTGACACACTCAGATTTCTGTTTACTCTAGCCCAGGCATTCCAGCCAAGATAATTATATCTAGGGCTTCAGGATCTGCCTGTGGTAAAATGTTGAAGTAGGGAAAATTTTTCTTTGAACTTTCTCCCAGATGACTTATCAGCTCTATTTCCTTTTTTTTTTTTTTTTAATTTTCTCTATTTCATTTCCTTCCTCTCAGTTTGTGAAGTGATCATCTGTTCTGGATATTCTCATCCATTCTTGATTTTAAATATTCTTCCTCATTGTCCTTAAACCTAACTATACATTCATTATCCCTATCTGGTTAAAAAAATATGAAGGAATTAGCTAAACTCCAATCCTACTGTTCCCTCTAAAATAATATTAATAGTAAGTAAGAAGCCTGTTGGTTCTTGAGCACTTAAGTTAGTTCAAGACTGTTGAAGTTAAAGTACGAATTGAGGGTCATGAGTGCTCAGTGCCCCATGGCAGGTGTTAGGGGTATGAAAGGGAATAAGACAGTAGTCCTTGAATTCCCAAAGCATGAAGTCTGTAAAGGAAACAGACATTGACATAGAAAATCATAAAGTCTTATGACGAGTTTCACAATTTTGGATCACGTGGATCTAAGGAATACAGATAATGGGCAATGACTCTGAGCCACCCTCGTTTGATCTATATATTCTGTTTTCTTTCTGAAATAGATGTTGTTTTTTTCTGGTTTTTGATTAATAGTAATTGCTAGCAGTTACTGAGAAAATATCATGTGATATTTAAGGGTAGCCCTAAATATATTACATACATTAATGCATCTAATTTCTCATTAAGGCTTCCAGTAAGTTGACTTTTACATCCTCATTTTATAGATGATAAAACCAAGGCACAGAAAGATTAAATTACCTATGTAAAGTCCCACAGATAGTAAGTGCTAAAGATATCATTTAAATCCAGTCATTTTGGCGGGTCATTTTGGCTCTAGAGCAGTATGGTCCAAAAGAAGTTTCTGCGGTAATCAAAATGTTCTATAACCTGTGTTTTCCAACACAGCAGCCACTAGTCACATGTGGCTATTCTTTTAATTTTTAATTTTAATAGGCACAGCTTGTGACCACCAGACTCTGCTCCTTTATAGGGCAAGGTGATATGGAAATGGAAAAGAAGGACCTGTCTGAACAAAGACATCTGGGGTGATCTTCCATCAGAGATGTTGATAGTTTAATAGGCTGCTCTAGAAAATACGTCAAGTCCTGCAGGAACAAATGCTCTGAAGGTGGAATAATTAGTATGAACTTGAAATTTAAAGGGTAGTGCCTCCTACCAGTAACCTCTCATCAAGACATCTCCATCTACTAAGAGAAGGTACCAGTTACCTTCAGCCTCGCTCCTCCTAACACTCAGGAGAAAGGATGGTGGACTTCTGAAGACTTTGAATGGAATTTAAGTGCTGACTTTTATTTTGAGTACTGAATTCCCAGACAATCAAAGACAAACAAAAATATAAGTTTGAAAAGAAGAGAGAGAAGAAATGTTCCTGACATGGGAGTAATAATAACAATCCACAACAATAATAGCATTTATTGAATATATTCTATAAGTCTAGCAGGGAGCTTTGATGCATTTTACATCTGATATCATCCTTATAACATGGTAAGGTTGGAACTAATTTTTCTCTTTCTCATAGAACTATTTTTTAAAAATTTTATTGGAGTATATTTTATTTACAATGTTGGGTTATTATCAGGTATACAGCAAAGTGAATCCATTAAACATATATATATATAAAATCCCCTTTTTTAAAGATTCCTTTCCCATATAGGTCATTACCGAGTGTTGAGTGGAGTTCCCTGTACTATACAGTAGATCCTTCAGTTCAGTTCAGTTCAGTCGCTCAGTCATGTCCGACTCTTCGTGACCCCATGAATCGTAGCACGCCAGGCCTCCCTATCTATCACCAACTCCCGGAGTCTGCCCAAACCCATGTGCATCAAGTCGGTGATGCCATCCAACCATCTCATCCTCTCATCCCCTTCTCCTCCTGCCCACAATCCCTCCCAGCACCAGGGTCTTTTCCAATGAGTCAACTCTTCGCATGAGGTGGCCAAAGTATTGGAGTTTCAGCCTCAGTATCAGTCCTTCCAATGAACACCCAGGACTGGTCTCCTTTAGGATGGACTGATTGGATCTCCTTGAAGTCCAAGGGACTTGCAAGAGTCTTTTCCAGCACCACAGTTCAAAAACATCAATTCTTCAGTGCTCAGCTTTCTTCACCATCCAACTCTCACATCCATACATGACTACTGGAAAAACCATAGCCTTGACTAGACGGACCTTTGTTGGCAAAGTAATGTCTCTGCTTTTTAATATGCTGTCTAGGTTGGTCATAACTTTCCTTCCAAGGAGTAAGCGTCTTTTAATTTCATGGCTGCAATCACCATATATATATATATGTACATATATATACACTATATATATATAGTATCTGTACTATACTATACTATGTACTATACTATGTACTGTACATATATAGTACATATATATACTATATATATATAGTAGTACATATATGTCAATCCCAATCTCCCAATTTGCCCCCCCCTCCCCTTTTGTTCCAGTAACTGTAGGCTTGTTTTCTACATCTGCAACTCTATTTCTGTTCTACAGATAAGTTCAACTGCACCATTTTTCAGACCCTACATATAAGCCATATCATATGATACTTGTCTTTCTTTTCTGACTTACTACACAGCATGACAGTCTCTAGGTCCACCCATGTTTCTGCAAATGGCATTATTTTGTCCTTTTCTATGATTGAGTATTATTCCATTGTATATATGTACTACATCTCCTTTACCCATTCCTCCATCAATGGACATTTTAGGTTTCTTCCACGTTCTGGTTATCACAAATAGTACTGCAATGAACACTGGAGCGCATGTATCTTTTTGAATTATTGTTTTCTCACGATATATGCCCAGGAGTAAGATTGCTGGATCATATAGTACTCTATTTTGAGTTTTTTAAGGACCCTCCATACTGTTCTCCCTAGTGGATGCACCAGTTTACATTCCCACCAACTCTTGCCTGGAAAATCCCATGGGTGGAGGAGCCTGGTAGGCTGCAGTCCATGGGGTTGCGAAGAGTCGGACATGACTGAGCGACTTCACTTTCACTTTTCACTCTCATCCATTGCAGAAGGAAATGGCAACCCACTCCAGTATTCTCCCCCTGGAGAATCCCAGGGACGGGGGAGCCTGGTGGGCTGCCGTCTATGGGGTTGCACAGAGTCAGACACGACTGAAGTGACTTAGCTGCAGCAGCAGCAACAATATAGGAAGGTTCTCTTTTCTCCACACCCTCTACAGCATTTATTATCTGTAGAGTTTTTGACGATGGCCATTCTGACCAAGGTGGGACTTCGTTTTGCAAATAGAAACATAAACAGGGAGGTTATGAAGTTTGTCCAAGATCATACGTCATATAAGTTGCAGAATCAGTGTTTGAAGTCCTACCGTCTGGATCCAAAGCCTATGCTTTTTCCTCTAAATTACCTTCCTGCTAATACCTCCTCACAATGCAGGCCACACTGCCTCTCTGCTGCCTCAAGAGCAAATGCCGGCATCTCAAGGTGTCTCCCCGCCAGGGTTCATGATGCCCGGGGCCCTTTCCACCAGGCAGGGCAGCAGGAGTGGCCAAATCTGTGGTGTTTGCTCAGGAGAACACACAGAGTGTGGGACCTCCAGATACTCTGGGATAATGCAGTATGCCAGGGTCCCTGACCACCTTTTAACTCTCCTTTGGAAATCACTGACATCACGCAGGCCTTATCTTTGAACCACTTTTTAAAAATCCACAATTGGGACTCCTTGGTGGTCCAGTGGCTAAGACTCGAGACTCCCTGTGCAGGGGGCCTGGGTCTAATCCCTGGTCAGGGAACTATATCCCACATGCCACAACTAAAAATCCCGTGTCCCACAACTAAGACTCGGTGCAGACAAATAAACAAATAAATAGCATTTAAAAACCCCACAATTATTAAACAACAGAAAAGAAGACTGAGGTGAGACTAGAGGGGGAAAATCATTTTCTCTTGAGGATGGTGATCAGCTGTTTTCTGTTTAACGTGACTAAACAGAGGCAATGATTGTAAAGGTTCTCATGCAGTGTCGGGGGTAAACATGAGAAACACCTTCCTGACAGTGAAGACAGGTTGTCAGTGATTTCTGAGCATGATTGTCATTTTGGAATCTCTTCCTCTTGAGATAAAATAATAATAATCACAGAAACCAATAAAATATTTGAGAGATAATGTGAACTATCAAGAGGCTACACTTAGGTTCTAGAACCTCGGCATGTGTAGAAATTTTCCTACTTTCCTTTAAGATGTAGAATGACTGTATCTGGAGCACCTTGAAAAGTGTCTGGGTTGATATCTTAGGTATTTTTGGATGATAAGGAATGGACCTATAACTTCTCAAGATAGTTTTGCCTCCAAGAAGAACTGACTCCTGTGGTTAGTTTGGATTGAAAAAAAAATAAGGTATGAAAACAGGCCCCTCTTTTCCGTGTCTGTCTTTTTCAATGTTTCCTGAGACTTCTGTTAGTGTTTATGGGTAGGAAGCTATACCATTTAATTTAACCAAAGAAGTATTGAAATCTTAGAGTAACAGAGGAAAAAGACAAGAACCCTGAAAAATATGAATGATTAAATATAAATTTTATAGACTATTTTCCTGAGCCTGTGTGTGTGTGCGCGCCTGTGTGTGTGTCAGAGAGAGAGAGAGGACTTTTTCTTAAAAGTATTTATTCTAGCATAATAGTTTGATTTGAGATACACTCCAGTGCAGTTCTGCAATGGGTGGACAAAATACATAGGTATGAAGACAGGTACAAAATACATAGGTATGAAGACAGGTACACAGACATAGAAGATGGCAAAAGGTTGTCTTGCTTAAGTACCTGATAAGAGGAAAGACAGCTAATTCCAAAGTCCCCATAGAACTAAGTTTTTATCCCCCAGTTTGTGTGTCCACTTTGAATTTATATAAATTTCTTTAATATCATGTCTCAATTCATCTTCTTTTTCTTAAAACATTTCAAAACACTAAGATAATTTTTTTTTAGATTTCAGCCCACAAAGTAATTCAAGAATTTGTTTTCTTCCACATGAAGAGCACTGTACTAAAGTTACACTTCACTCTAGCTATGGCCTAAAAATATTAACCCTGCAGAAGCCATTAAACCTCTTTTCATCTCTGCATTCAGTTGGCCAAGAGAAGACCCTGTCAGAGCTCTCAAATGGTTACTGCAGCTGCTGCTGCTAAGTCGCTTCAGTCGTGTCCGACTCTGTGTGACTCCATAGATGGCAGCCCACTAGGCTCCCCCGTCCCTGGGATTCTCCAGGCAAGAACACTGGAGTGGGTTGCCATTTCCTTCTCCAATGCATGAAAGTGAAAAGTGAAAGTGAAGGTGCTCAGTCGTGTCCGACTCCTAGCAACCCCATGGACTGCAGCCTACCGGACTCCTCCATCCATGGGATTTTCCAAGCAAGAGTTACAGGGCCAAGCAAATAACGTAAATAATCTTGAAGCCAAGATACTTTGTTGGCATATTAACAAAAAGGCACATTCTTCTGTTCCACAAAGAAACCTGTTCTTCTTTTTTAATACAGTACTCCTTCAGATTATATCCTATTTTCCTATTTTTGACAAAGACAGAAATATCTTTAATCTTGCCTCCACAAAAAGAAAACAATAATACAAACACAATGACCAAGGTAAACAGACCACTGTCTACAATATTGCCAGCCTGTCAGAGACTGCCAGAATTCAGCCCCATCTACAGCAGCATCTGCTACCCACTGTGGCTGATGGCTTCTATGCAGGAATGCGGGCCCAGTGATGCCTAATATTCCAATTTTTCAAGAGAAGCCTAACATTTAGATTTTTTATTTGAAACATACTCAAAAATTTTGGTGACCTATTCAAAAAAATTAGAAGAACTCAAGACTTCCCTGGTGATCCAGTGGTTTAGAATCTGCCTTCCAATGTAGCAGACTGGGGTTTGATCCCTGATTGGGGAACTAAAATCCCACATGCTACAGGGCAACAAAGCCTGTGCACCAGGACAAGAGAAAGCCTGTGTGTCCCAACAAAGACCCAGTACAGTCAAACATAAAAATAAATACATAAATAAAACAGAGACACAATTATTAAAAAAAAAAAAAAACCACTGTAAGAACTCAACTAGGGTCATTACTTTGGAGAAAAAACAACACATAGTCAGAACCATCTGTGACCTGGAGGCTGTCAGTTTAAGACTTTTGGACAAGCTGATTTCTAAGGCTTTCTCCCTACTCAAATAGTTTTGTGATTTTCATTAGGAGATCCTGAAGTCTGGATCACAGTGGCATGAATCCTATTAAAATCATAGCTACTGCTGCTAGAGTGAGTCTCAGCATTACCTGCATCCTGAAAAAAAGAATTGCCTAAGAGAAGCCATTCATTACATTTAATAAAGTACCTGGTAATAAGAAGCTCAGAGGCAGTTCATTAAATTGCAATGGGAAATATGTATGTTTAGGTGCTAGTTATAATTCTCTTGAGACCTATGGAATAATAGACCATTGATATTTGATGGCATTGGGCTCTCCAGATGGCTCAACGGTAAAGAATCCACCTGTCAATGCAGGAGACGCAGATTCGATCCCTGGATCCAGAAGATCCCCTGGAGAAGGAAATGGCAACCTGCTCCAGTATTCTTGCCTGGAGAATTCCATAGACAGAGAAGCCTGGTGGGCTACAGTCCATGGGGTCGCAAAGAGTCAGACATGACTGAGTGATTGAGTACACAACTGAGCACACATATTTGATGTAATTAATATTGACTGCAAGTTATGTGAGTTTCTGAAATGGAAATATCAATTTGCTATAGTATTGAACAAATTTTTACATCACCAGCACCCACAAAATCCAATGTCAGAGAGAAAGCACAAATTAGGTCCTTGAGTGCACTCCCTGGGCCATACTGGTGCCTCACTGAACCCATCACTAGTCCCAATGGTCCTGAAGAAACATGGTTTCCATGGTCATACGTGCATCCACTGTGTCAGCTTAAGGATCTCAAAGTGAGTAATGGTATCTAAGAACAGTAGTTCCAGAGAACATGAACTGATTTCTTGGCATGCCACTTCTTTGTTGTGTATGCTTGGACAAAATACTTAAAGTCTCTGGACTCATTTTTCCATCTGCAAATAGGGGGTTTTGTAAGGGTTAATCAAAACATTATCTATAAAAGGCTGACATAAGGTAGATATACTCACTGAAGTGAAAGAGTGTGAGCAACCAATTGGTTTTACTGAGCAGATCCCGGAATATCTAGGACAGGGTTTCTCATGAGAATATCCTAACACCCTGGGGAGTTGCACCAGTGGTGGGAAAAGACAGGAGTTAGAGTGTGGGTGTTGGAAATAACATGTAGCCCAAAGCTTGTATTATTTCTACAGCAGCGGACTCACCCTGGGGCTGTTAGGCATCGGAACATATACTCTAATAATAAAAGACACTGAGAAAATACAAGGATGCTTTTCAAATTTTAAGAAACAAACTCCTTTATTCTTTGAACAGTTTGTTGTATTTAGATCATTATCAGAGTTCAATTTAAAAATGGCCCACTTTATCACATTATCAGAGCAGAAATTCAAGCAAAATTGATCAAGCAAAGGCGCAGGGCTGGAAACTCATGCTATCCAAGCTCAGAATGTGCCAAGAATCCAATTTGGTTTATGAAAATATCAGACTGTCTCTGTTACAGCCGCCCTGACCTCATGAGACACTCCTCACCCACAATGCCATGAAATTACCCCAGGTGGCCAGCTTCTAGGCTACCACAACCCTTTAAATTGTAGGTAAAACAAAACACAAGAGCATTTATCAAGAGTAGAATTGAAGGCTCAGAGAAAACTTTTGGTTGATGGATGCCTGTGACTTTTTTTTTCTTTTTTTGAAAGCAGGAGGAGAGTCCTTTCAAAATAAGCACTAATTTAAAGCTTCTGATATTCCAACTTAGTGTTAATATCTTGGACTTTGGGTAGGTTCCCTCCCAGTACTGATTTTTTATTCTTCTAGGACTTGCATCTAACCTTTGGCCCAGTTTGCAATCTCTTCTACCTAAAAGATAGTGCACAGATCGCCTGATATAGAATAACAGCTGTGTTTTTTCTGGCAGTTCAAACACTTTGAATACAGGTCTTGGCAGTTGAAGCGCTAGCCTGAAAACTCTGCACTGAAGTTCTTTGAGAATTTATCAATCTGTGTTTAGGGACTTTTCAAATGGAAAAATGAAGTTCTTCATGTTTTCACAGGCAGTTCCAAATTCCAAATTGTGTCAAGGGTAAAATGTTTCTGTGTTTCAAAGACCAAGGCAGACTTACGTAAGACAATCTAATGCTACCCCAGAAACAAATTACAGAGCTTTAAAAATGTGCTATTCCATAACTTGATGCAAGAGGAAGTGGTTCTTTCTCACCCCTTAAGCAAACTGAATTTGGTTTTCATAATAAAACCATAAGGCCTAGAGAATGAGAAATTCAAATCATTTTCATAAATAAAGAAGGTTTTGTTTTATATTTTCCATATTTGGGAAGCCATCTCTCTAAGGAGTTTTGCCAGGGGCACGCTCTATGGGTTTTTCCAAGTGGCCACTGGTAATTGTGATCTCTGTACTTTTTTCTTCTCTTTTTTTAAACAGTTGGGACATCAGAGTCTTCATCTGGCTGCCACACAGGTTTGCAGAATTCGTTAGCAAGGTATTTTTCCAGACCAGGTTCTTCTTACTAGTCCATCTTTCACTCATGGCTTAAGTTATGGAATGAGAGGTAGCCTAACTACTTGATAGTAAAGGATATGTACAGAAAAGTATAGGGTACATTATAATCGTTAAGAAGTATGTGGAAGGTTTTCTGTCCCACTAAGGGTTTATGTACTGGAGTTTATATGCAAGAGTTTCTATTGTTGTTCAGTCTCTCAGTCCGGGCTGACACTTTGCAACCCCATGGACTGTAGCATGCCAGGCTTCCCTGTCTTTCGCCATCTCCTGGAGCTTCTACAAAGCTTTATAGAGTTTCTACAAAGACAGTAGGCTGGCTAAACCAGCAACTCCAAGGACACCAACACCAAGTCCTTGACCAGTTTGGAACTGATGGACTCAAGAGGTAAATTTGACATAAAGAATTGAGGAGAGATGAAAAGGGGGGCGGCTTGGTGGCTTGTAACTCCAAAGCCCATGGCTTTTCCAAAACATTGTGCTGCATTCTGTCTGTGACTGTTTCCATTTGGGAACCCAGCAACTATGATTTCCAACCACAGATATATAGAATGGAATATTTTCAAGCTGTGAGCTTGGTGAGGAATGGTGGTGAGTGAAAAAGCACTATTCATCTTTAAGAGAATTTGATAAGACAACTATTCTTGGAGTTTGTATGCCAAGATTTTTTTGAAAGCTAACGTTTGTAATAGAAACTCTGGTACACACCCTAAACCACCACAGAAAAAGCACAGGATGTTATAAGAAAGAATTTAAGAAGAAAATAATAATGGGCTGGCACTCAAAGTCTTCCAGAAGTTGCTTTCACCCATAGCAGGATAAAGCAGTAAAAATCAGTAACCAAATACTTTGTTCTAAGGGTGGGACAAACTATTTTTTTTTTAGAAAAACAAATAAAAGCCAACCCAAACTTTTATTCAAGTTGATATGTGTTGTGAGTTTCTTGCTTTGCAGTGAGCACAGGTAGACAAAAATGCTCTCCACAGAGCCTGAAAATGGAAGATCATGTGATCATGGTATTTTCCTTTCAAAGGGCAAAACACCTTTCTACTCCTCCTTACAAAAACTTAAAGTCTGATAGAATGGATTAATAGGTACAGTCTTAGAAAGGTCAGCACACTGAACAAACCAATGGTATTAACATAGCATCTCCCAAAATGATCATGCATTTCTATCCCTCTTGCTTTCTTATTTTCTTTCTTTCTTTCTTTTTGCCTAATACAGCCATAGAAGCCATCTATGTTTCTTCCTTGCAAGTGTTTTACAGACCATATTTTTATCATCTTGCAATTTTCCAAAGTTCTCTCTCAAATTAGTTTTCTTAGCAAATGAGAAAAGCTAAGAAATCAGTAATATATATAATTTTATTATCTGCAAGGATTTAGTGTTTTGGCGTGAATATTTTACTCCATTTCTATCCTGGAAAGTTCAGCATAATTCTCATAAGTCTATAATATCTGAAAAGCACACATTTCAGAAGGCCTATTTTGCTTTTATTTTCACTCAATTTTTTATGTCACCATATTTTTTTCTCACCCAATCAGATATGAACTTATCAATCAATTTATACTAAGGAAGTAATAACATTTATTTATTTCATAAATACTTGTTAAACACCTGACATGCCAGGCAAAAGTTAGGCACTGGGATCAGATACAAAAATCTAAAAAAGAATCTTTGCTCTTCTCGAATCTGTGAGGATCAAGCACAGAGGACAAATAAGCAAGAAATAAAATAAAGCATGCTAAATTGCAACAGTTTTAACATGTGCTTGGGCTTCCCTGCTAGCTCACTGGTAGTAAAGAATCCACCTGCAGTGCAGGAGTTCGATCCCTTGATTGGGAAGATCCCTTAAAGCAGGAAATGGCGACCAACTTACTCCAGTATTCTTGCCTAGGAAATCCCATGGACAGAGGGGCCTGGTGTGTTACAAAAATGGTGGGCCACAGGTTCACAAAAAGTCCGACATGACTTAGGGACTAAACAACAACAACAAAAACATGTGTTTACAGGAGAGCACAAGTCAGAAGCACATAAGTTAGTTTAGATAGGACAAGGGAAGGCTGGTAGGAGGTAAATACTATGAACATATCCCTTGTGAATACTTGTCAGTACCTAAAATCAACAAAGGTCCATCTAGTCCAGGCTATGGTTTTCCCAGTAGTTATGTATGGATGTGAGAGTTGGACTGTGAAGAAAGCTGAGCACCGAAGAATTGATGCTTTTGAACTGTGGTGTTGGAGAAGACTCTTGAGAGTCCCTTGGACTGCAAGGAGATCAAACCAGTCCATTCTAAAGGAGATCAGTCCTGGGTGTTCTTTGGAAAGACTGATGTTGAACCTGAAACTCCAATACTTTGGCCACCTCATGCGAAGAGTTGACTCATTGGAAAAGACTGATGCTGGGAGGGATTGTGGGCAGGAGGAGAAGGAGATGACAGAGGATGAGATGGCTGGATGGCATCACCGACTTGATGGACATTGAGTTTGAGTGAACTCCGGGAGTTGGTTATGGACAGGGAGGCCTGGCATGCTGGAATTCATGGGGTCGCAAAGAGTGAGACACGACTGAGCGACTGAACTGAACTGAACTGAAAATCGTTATTCACTTATTTATTTCCATGTTTATCGACTGTGTGCTCCCAATAGCATGTAAGTCTCTACTGTATATCTAGAGCCTAAACAAGGTCTGAAACACAATAAATATCTGCTGACTAAATGATTAACTAGCAAGAAATAATGCTGAAGAGGTGGATAAGAGCCTTCTAAGTTATGCTGAGATGTTCAGACTTCATTTTCCAACCAGTAGAAAGCATGGAACAGTTTCCACCAAGAGAACAGCATGATCTGATGTTCAGTATCACCCTAACTTCACAGAAAAAATGAATTTGGCAGAAGAGGAAAAGGTAATGAGCTTCAGTGGGGGACCTACACCCAGTTCAGTTCAGTTCAGTCACTCAGTCGTGTCCGACTCTTTGCAACCCCATGGACTGCAGCATGCCAGGCCTCCTTGTCCATCACCAACTCCCGGAGTTTACCCTAAGTCATGTCCATCGAGTCCGTGATGCCATCCAATCATCTCATCCTCTGTCATCTCCTTCTCCTCCTGCCTCCAATCCCTCCCAGCTCAGGGTCTTTTCCAATGAGTCAGTTATTCGCATGAGGTGGCCAAAGTATTGGAGTTTCAGCTTCAGCATCAATCCTTCCAATGAACACCCAAGACTGATCTCCTTTAGGATAGACTAGTTTGATCTCCTTGCAGTCCAAGGGACTCTCAAGAGTCTTCTCCAACACCACAGTTCAAAAGCATCAATTCTTCGGTGCTCAGCTTTCTTCACAGTCCAACTCTCACATCCATACATGATTACTGAAAAAACCATAGCCCTGACTAGATGGACCTTTGTTGGCAAAGTAAGTCTCTGCTTTTTAATATGTTGTATGGGCCAAATTTGATGGTCCAGATGGGAATGGACAGATTCAGGAAATGCTTAGGAAACAGAACCAACACACCTTGGTGAGTGGATGGATATAGTGCAGGGAGGGAGATGATTAGTCAAGAAAGGCTTCAGATGTAACCAGCAGACATGCTCAGTCAGTCGTGTCTTACTCTTTGCAACCCCATGGACTGTAGCCCACCAGGTTTCTCTGTCCGTGGGATTGTCCTGGCAAGAATACTGAGTGGGTTGCCATTTCCTCCTCCAGGGGATCTTCCTGACCCAGGGATCAAACCTGCATCTCCTGCACTGCAGGCAGATTCTTTACTGCTGTGCCATGGGGGAAGCCGTTAGATGGCTGTATGATATTAATACTTATTAAGATATTAATAAATATCTTATTCTTATTTTCTATAAATAAGAATATAAATATTGTAAGGTATATTTTATTTACCCCTTGGAAGAAAAGCTATGACCAACCCAAACAGCATATTAAAAAGCAGAGACATTAAAGGTCTATCTAGTCAAAGCTATAGCTTTTCCAGTAGTCGTGTATGGATGTGAGAGTTGGACCATGAAGAAAGCTGAGCACCAAAGAACTGATGCTTTTGAACTGTGGTGCTGGAGAAGACTCTTGAGAGTCCCTTGGACAACAAGGAGATGAAACCATTCAATTCTAAAGGAAATTAGTCCTAAATACTCCTTGGAAGGATTGATCCTGAAGCTGAAGCTCCAATACTTTGGCCACTTGGTGCGAAGAACTGACTCACTGGAAAAGACCCTGACTCTGGGAAAGATCGAAGGCAGAGGGAGAAGGGGATGAAGAGGAGGAGATGGTTGGATGGCATCACTGAGTTGATGGACATGAGCTTGAGCAAGCCCTGGGAGTTGGTGGTGGATAGGGAAGCCTGATGTGCTGCAGTCCATGGGATTGCAAAGAGTCAGACATGACTGAGGGACTGAACTGAACTGAACTGAAGATATTAATAGGAAGCACTGGAGCAAGAAGAGTTTTCTCTGGTAATAAGAACTCAGTTTTGAGGATAGGCATGTTGAGGTATTTGCATGATATCCAAGTAGAGATGCCCAATAGATAACCAAATTCAGGAGAACAAAACTAAGAAGAGTGCCTGGACTGGAGACAGAAGTTGAGCGTCTAACTCAACAGAGAAATTGGTTGCATCCCAAACATGTGAGGAGGCTATAATCGGAACAGAACATTTTTTTCTTTCCATTTCCATGACACTTGATGTGCCACATTTGCTAAGCATTAGCTGATGATGCTGACAACTTCCTGGTGTCAGACTAGTCTTCAAGTTGAAGCGCCAAACTGCACTGACAGGGCCTGGCCTCGTGCAATTTCCAAATTGCTTGGCAGCTGAAAGAGGTGAAAAACTCATTACCAAGCCATCTGTCCTGAGATTCTGCCCTGATTTCTAGGCCAGAAAAATCTGAATAATTTCAAGAAATTTAAATAGCACACATAGATCAGAAAATTCCTTCCGTATCAGCTCTATACCCTAGTTTCTTGGGCATTAGCAGAAACCTCAGAAAGTTGAGCAAGGTGGCAGCATTGGCAGGTAGATTGTTGTTGTTTGGTTGCTAGGTAGTGTCTGACTCTTTTGTGATCCTATGGAGTGTATCCCACCAGGATCTGTCCATAGGATTCTCCAGAAGAGAATACTGGAATGGGTTACCATTTCCATCTCCAGGAGATCTTTCCGATCCAGGGATCGAACCCAAGTCTCCTGCTTGTCAGACAGATTCTTTACACTGAGCTACCCGGGAAGTCCATATTAGCAAGCTGATATCCTAAATGCAAAACATTTTTCAATGAAAACATAATTGAATGAGAGAATCAGAGGTCTTTCCATTGAGTACACTGCATTTTTGTTGCTAATGTTGTTTTTCCCTTTTGTCTGTGATGTTTAGGCCTATATTAAGGTGGATGTGTGTGTGTATTCAGTCATATCCCACTCTTTGTGACCCCATAGATGGCAGCCCACCAGGCTGCTCTGTCCATGGGATTCTCCAGGCAAGAACACTGGAGTGGGTTGCCATTTCCTCCTCCAGGGGGTCCTCCTGATCCAGAGATCAAACCTGCATCCCCTGCATCTTCTGCACTGCAGGCAGATTCTTTACTGCTGAGCCACCGGGAAGCCCAATGTTAAGGTATTCTTGCTCAGTTCAGTTCAGCTGCTCAGTCCTGTCCAGCTCTTTGCGACCCCATGAATCACAGCACGCCAGGCCTCCCTGTCCATCACCAACTCCCGGAGTTTACTCAAACTCATGTCCATTGAGTCGGTGATGCCATCCAACCATCTCATCCTCTGTCACCCCCTTCTCCTCCCACCTTCGATCTTTCCCAGCATCAGGGTCTTTTCCCATGAGTCAGCTCTTCACTTTAGGTGGCCAAAGTATTGGAGTTTCAGCTTGAACATCAATCTTTCCAATGAACACCCAGGACTGATCTCCGTTAGGATGGACTGGTTGGATCTCCTTGCAGTCCAAGGGACTCTCAAGAGTCTTCTCCAGCACCACAGTTCAAAAGCATCAATTCTTCTGCACTCAGCTTTCTTTATCGTCCAGCTCTCACATCCATACATGACCACAGGAAAAACCATAGCCTTGACTAGATGGACCTTTGTTAATAAAATTAAAACACAGTAGTAGCAATGAAACTAATGGAATGGCCACCATGAATCTCTTCCTTGTTGCAGAGAAACTTCCCTGAATTCAAATCTTTACTTCCAACTTGCCTGCAGTCCTTTTCTCTTCTTTTCTTTCCATTCCAGATTTCTCTCCCTTTTCCCTTTCTGTCTTTCTTAGGGTAATAAAAGAGCATGGCATACTGAGCCAGATAGAACTGGATTTGGGTCAGATTTCTGCCTTATTTTTATTGAAGACTCTGAACCTGTTTCTGAAGTTTTAAATAATGATACTGATGATTTAAAATATCACAAGGTTACTATCAGGGGTAGATGAGAAAAAATATATAAAATCCACTGCATAAAGATGGCTTAGAATAGCTAATCCAAAAAGATAGTT
Organism: Ovis aries; assembly: GCF_016772045.2. Taxonomy (NCBI): domain Eukaryota; kingdom Metazoa; phylum Chordata; class Mammalia; order Artiodactyla; family Bovidae; genus Ovis; species Ovis aries. Next base: position 189,778,166 of record NC_056056.1, on the reverse strand, counting down.
TATATTCGATTTCATTTTCCTCCATTAGAAAGAATGTTGGGCCTTAGTATAATAAGACCCATTAAACAGGGTTACATTTGATTCAATGAGTGATGGAAGAGAAAACTGGAGGGTTAGAGGTTCAGAAATAAATGAAAACTAATGATATATAGACAGTGAGTGATACAGCAATCACAACAAACTGTGGAATATTCTTAAAGAGATGGGAATACCAGACGACCTTACCTGCCTCCTGAGAAATCTGTATGCAGGTCAGGAAGCAACAGTTAGAGGAGATGGAACAACTGACTGGTTCCAAATAGGGGAAGGAGTATGTCAAGGCTGTATATTGTCACCCTGCTTATTTAACTTATAAGCAGAGCACATCATGTGAAATGCCAGACTGGATGAAGCACAAGCTGGAATCAAGATTTCTGGGAGAAATATCAATAACCTCAGATATGCAGATGACACCACCCTTATGGCTGAAAGCAAAGAAGAACTAAAGAGCCTCTTGATGAAAGTGAAAGAGGAGAGTGAAAAAGCTGGCTTAAAACTCAGCATTTAAAAAAGATCATGGCATCTGTTCCGATCACTTCATGGCAGACAGATGGGGAAACGATGGAAACAGTGACAGACTTTAATTTCTTGGGCTCAAAATCACTGCGATGGTGAGTGTAGCCATGAAATTAAAAGACACGTGCTCCTTGGAAGAAAAGCTATGACAAACCTAGAAAGCATATTTAAAAGCAGAGACATTACTTTGCCGACAAAGATCCATCTATTCAAAGCTATGGTTTTTCCAGTAGTCATGTATAGGTGTGAGAGTTGGACTACAAAGAAAGCTGAGTGTCGAAGAATTGATGCTTTTGAACTGTGGTGTTGGAGAAGACTCTTGAGAGTCTCTTGGACAGCAAGGAGATCAAACCAGTCAATCCTAAGGGAAATAAACCCGAATACTCATTGAAAGGACTGATGCTAAAGCTGAAGCTCCAGCACTTTGGCCACCTGATGCAAAGAACTGACTCATTGGAAAAGACCCTGATGCTGGGGAAGACTGAAGGCATGAGGAGAAGGGGATGAAAAGGATGAGATGGTTGGATGGCATCACCAGCTCAATGGACATGAATTTGAGCAAGCTCCAGGAGTTGGTGAGGACAGGGAAGCCTGGCGTGCTGGAGTCCATGGGGTTGCCAAAAGTCAGCCATGACTGAGCAACTGAACTGAACTGACCTGGTGACACAGCTACTCTTTCAAGAAGTAAGAGGGTAAAGGGATGTAGGAACAATAGTATGAAGGAGAATCAGAGTCAAGGAAGCATGTCTGTGGGTAGTGGTTGGCTGTCTTTTTAGGGCAGAAGTTTTTTATTATTATTATTTATTTATTTTGGGCTGCCCTGGGTCTTCACTGTTGCACAAGGGCTTTCTCAAGTTGTGGCAAGTGGGGGCTACTCTTCATTGCACTGCATGGGTTTCTCACTGTGGTGATTTCTCTTGTTTTAGAGCACAAGTTCAGTAGCTGGGTCACACAGGCTTAGTTGTCCCTTGGCATATGGGATCTTCCTGGACTGGGGATCAAACCTGTGTACCCTGCACTGGCAGATGGATTAACCACTGGACCGCTAGGGAAGTCCTAGGGTGGAAGTTGAGACTGATGGAGAGGTAGAATATAAAAGTGAGAAGGACTAATAATAGAGAAAATACCTCCAGGAAATAGCAGCATTTGTAAAAGTTACTATAGTTATAGAAACAAATTGCCAAATGAACACAAATCCCCTATGGGCAGTTCAAGCCGGATCTTTGGAAACCTGGGCTCACTTCAACCTAGCATTTCAATAGACAGTTATTACAGGCCAGCAGTGCCAAGGACTCCATTGTGCATGGCTGAGGAGCACTGCAGGAGGCTCCTACCTGCAGCTGCCTCTCCCTTCTTTCTGAAATGGCAATTACTCATCGTATGTCAAGTGATTAATAGCTATATAGCTTCTTAAGATACAATCTGTGGGAAGGGCAGATTTCAGTTTGAGAACTCCATCATTTACTATTTGTATAAACTTGGGAAAGTGTTTAGATTTCTCTGAGCCTTAGTTTCTTGAACCCTAAGATCCGAATAATGTAATAGAATTGAAGACAATGTACACCAAGTAATTAACGATAGCTCAGCTGGTAAAGAATCCACCTGCAATGCAGGAGACCCCGGTTTGATTCCTGGGTCAGGAAGATTTGCTGGAGAAGGGGTAGGCTACCCACTCCAGTATTCTTGGGCTTCCCTTGTGGCTCGGCTGGTAAAGAATCCACCTGCAATGTTGGAGACCTGGGTTTGCTCTCTGAGTCAGGAAGACCCCCTGGAGAAGGGAAAGGCTACCCACTCCAGTATTCTGACCTGGAGAATTCCATGGACTGTATGGACATGTCCATGGACATGGACATGGGGTCTCAAAGAGTCGGACACGACGGAGCAATCTTCACTTTCACTTTCAGCATGTCTGTGTGTGTGTCTGTGTGCACGTGTGTGTCTGTGTGCACACGTGCTCACTCGCACACACGTTCAGTCTTTGCAACCGCATGAGCTGTAGCCTGCCAAGCTTCTCTGTCCATGGGATTTTCCAGGCAAGAATACTGGACTAGGTTGCTACTTTCTCCTCCAGGAGATCTTTCTGACCCAGGGACTGAACCTGTGTCTCTTCCACTGCAGGCAGATTTTCTGCCACTGAGCCACCTGGGAAGCCCAGTAATTGGCATACTATAAACAATTTTCATTGCGGGGTGTTAGAATACTGTAATTTGCCTATTTGCTTACTGTTGAATAATTTCTTTTTCTTTTCATAAAATTTGATCACATCTAATACAATGTGCTTATGGAGATTTGAGCTGAAATCACTGATATGACCCTAAAGTGGTCAAATGGAAAGACCATCACAGTATTCTCAATGACTTGAATGAGTAGAACTGTGACATTCCCCCAGTCTAGACTTTTGTGACACAGACACATGTGACACAAAAATTATCCAGGGTATCCAGCTTCAAGAAGAGAAAAGACACATTTCCATTTAAATTTTCAGGTGCTGAAGACATTAGCTTCAGGAACCTTCTCTAAGACGTTCGCATCTGTTTACTTATTTTCTTCAGGTTTAAATCAGTTTGATCCTTTCCCAAGTGATGGCAATCATGATATTGACAAAAACATGAAATATGGAAATTCGGAGGCCAAAAAAAGTTTCATTCTCCTATTTTACTTATGATATTATTATTATTATTATCATTATAGAGTAAGAACTCACCTGCTAATGCAGGAGCTATAAGAGATGTGGGTTTGATCCCTGGGTGGGGAATATCCCCTGGAGAAGGGCATGGTAACCCACTCCAGTATTTTTGCTTGGAGAATTTCATGGACAGAGAAGCCTGGGGGGCTAAAGCCCAAGGGTCGCTCAGAGTCGGACATGATTGAAGCAATTTAGCACATAACACAGTAAATACCGTATTTAGCCAGGGGTTTTGATTAGACCAATACATTAATAATACATTTTAAATTAATTTACTCATTTATTTATTTGGTTGCATCAGGAATTCATTGCAGCATGGAGGATCTTTGTGAGCTCTTCTCAATGGGGTGCACGGACTCTCCAGTTGTGGTGTGCAGGCTTAGTCGCTTTGTGGCAACACAGGATTTTAGTTCACCAACCAGGGATCGAACCTGTGTCCCCTGTATTGCAAAGCCAATTCTTTACCACTGGGCTACCAGGGAAGTCCCAAGGATACATTTTTCATGCAACATACTTAGACTGTCTAAGATTTAATATATAAATGTCCCAGTTTTTGTACTGTCATTCCTTAATCCAGAATTCATATTCTACCAGAAAAGGCAGAACATAACCTGTAATCCCTATCCATGGGTAATTAAATTGAATAGTAAGAAATATGGGGTGGCTTAAAGGGAGAGATCAGCAAAGTACAAATAGGATGACTCTTTGATACAGTACAGAAACATTTGTCAAACTTTCATGTGCCTAGAGGTCAGCTGGAGATCTTGTTCAAATGCAGATTCTGATTCAGTAAACCTAAAGAAGGGATCTGAGGTTTTGCATCTCTAACAGACCTCCAGGTACCAAGGATGCTACTGATTCCCACCACACTTAAGTAAGGAGGAGGAATCCAGAACTTAGTAATGAGCAGGGAGGGACCACGGCATGGACCCTCTAACTCAGCATCACGGAAAACATCTGAAAGCTCAATCACCAGCTACCTGCTGTTTGGAGCTCCTCACCTTCCAACAAAACAGCCCTCTGACATTTTGATGCTAAAAACCAACTTATACTTATCCATGAGCAGAAGGCATAAACTCTGGAAACACTTTACTCTAGAAAGCTGATGGACATTGATCAAGTAGCTAGAGAAATAACCAAAAGAAGGCAATATCGCTTGTTGAGGTGAAAGAGCAAAGACAAGACCAGGTACCTAACCAACTGTCTTTATCAGAACTTGGCCATTCCATACACATGAAACTAATAAATGTCATGTGTCAATTACATCTCAGTAATAAACAGCTGGGCCATTCCTGCACATATGCCAGTGGTGATTCCCAAGATAGATCCTTTGGGAAAATGATAACAAATCTTTCTTTTGAAATTTTTTTCTGATGGGCCTATTTGTATGAGACAGTTCCTCTCCACTTTTTCTAGTATAAAACAAATTCAGATTCACATTCAATTTTAACAGATTTTCATTCTGTAGTAAGCAATTGTTTTAGAAGGAAGCACATGAGAAAAATCCTTGACTATATGAATACCTTAAAGAAGTGGTATGCCCTAATTACTTGTAGAATTATTGGCTTCTCTGGATGCAAGAATTATGGTGGAAACTAACACCCTGGTTTATCTCTTTTTAACAGTGTCTATTGTTCTTGGAATTTTTTTCTAAAAGCAGTCACCCCCTTTAGGCAAGGAAGGCAGACTAGCTGTCCCCAACTGCTTTCAGTGTGGTCAGAGGGAGAACACATCCTCTGATGACCTCAGGAAGGATTATCAAAGGTGTACTGTGAATGAAGATGTTTACTCAGCAGTGAGCTAGTGCACATATTTAGGCATTTTATCTTTAACAGCTAAAGAGAATGTCAGAAGCTTCATTCCCTGGCTAGATGATGAGCATCCTGTCCTAAGCGTTGACGAATACAGAGCACATCATTTCAATCGTGACATGAGTGACGGCTGTAAGTATGACAGCTGACACCTTCACTAAACCAGTATTCTTGGAAACAACGCAATGCATACACCCAGAGAGGAAAATTTTGCTAGCTAGGTGTTTACATCTGTATTTGCCACCCGGAGAGAAGAGTAGATTTACTTTCAGAACCAGTATAGGTAGAGAAGTCTTTTCAATTTTACAATGGAGTGGCCGATGCTTTTGTTTTTTTTTCAATTCATTTGTTTTGTTTTCTGGGCATCTTAATGTAAAACGACTCTCAAAGGCTTCTGCAAATATATCTTCTTAAACTGTAACCATCCTCTGGGCTAAAGAGTTGTTGAATTGCTTCAGAAATGGAAGTCCTGATTTATATCCATGGGCGCTGTATGTTTGAAGGCACTGCAGCACAGCGGCACCTCCGTCTGCTTGTCTTCGTCCCACTGATAAGCAGCAAAGCACCCCGGGGGGAGAGGCAGGGTCAGGCTGTCACCGAGAAGCTGGAGCTCAGGTTCCCCGTGAGAGCCATTCATCCTGTCACCAACACGATGCCTTGCTTAGACCTCCCAGACAAAAATAGATCTTTACTTGAGTTGGGAATGCAGGGAATGGAGAGGTATAGAGCGACGAGTTTCAATATTTCAGCTCTGTCTGTGAAAACGACTCCCTGTCTGCAGGTAACCTTGGTCAGGCTCAGTCACTTAAACTGCAGGGAATTGATCCACCTTCCCTGTCAATCAAGTGAACAACCACTTTTTAAGATACTGATGAACACAGACAAAGACAGCAAATTAACTCGAAATGGATATATCGTGTTGAACCACCGCTGATGACATTTGGATAGGGAACAAAATACTGAATTATAAGCACATTCTCCTTTATATTTTTATTTAAATACTGTCCTTTTATTTTTTTTTAATTGGAGTATAATTTCTTTACAATGTTAAGTTTCTGCAGTAAAACAGCATGGATCAGCTATATGGATACACATGTCCCCTCCCTCTTGACCCTCCCTCCTACCCACATTCCACCCATCTAGGTCACTACAGAACATCCAGCTGAACACCCCGTGCATACAGCAGGTTCCCACTAGCTAGCTCTTTTACACACAGCAGTGTATATATGTCAATGCTACTCTCTCAGTTGGTCTCATCCTCTCCTTCCCTTGCTGTGTCCACAATATACAAGCAGCTCATGCAGCTCAACATCAAAAAACCAAACAACTCAATCAAAATATGGGTAGGAGACCTAAACAAACACTTCTCCAAAGATAATATACAGATGACCATCAAACACATGAAAAGATGCTGAAAATTGCTCATTATTAAAGAAATGCAAATCCATACGGCAAGGAGGTATCACCTCACACCAGTCAGAATGGCCATCATCCAAAAATCTACAAAAAATAAACGCTGGAGAGGATGTGGAGAAAAGGGAACCCTTTTTCACTGTTGGTGGGAATGTAAATTGATACAAAAGCTATGGAGAATAGTATGGAGGTTCCTAAAAAAATTAAAAATAAAACTACCATATGACCCAGCAATCCTATTCCTGTGCATATATCCTGAGAAAACCATAATGCAAAAAGACACATGCATCCCAGTGTTCACTGCAGTGCTGTTTACAATAGCCAGGACATGTCAATGTCCATTGACAGATGAATGGATAAAGAAGTTGTGGTACATATATACAATGGAATACTAATTAACCATAAAAAAAGAGAATGAAATTGGGCCACTTGTAGTGATGCAGATGAACCTAGAGTCTGTCATACAAAGTGAAATAGGTCAGAAAGAGAAAAACAAATATTGTATACTAATGCATATACATGGAATCTAGGAAGATGGTACTGATGCACCTATTTGCAGGGAGGAATAAAGACACAGATGTAGGGAACATTTGCCCTTTTGAAAAAACAAAGTGGCAAGGTTTGAAACAAATAGCCAATTTTAATTGATAATGATTTACTGTATCATATAGCTTTTCTTAGGATACGGCTATTAAATTAAAACTCACAGTTGCACAATCACCTTTTCTTCATTACTCTCCAATAGTCTTATAAGGATTTCTAACTTCCCAACTAGATTATAGTTAGGCAGCAATAATGTCATTTTGTTCATGATTGAGGGTTAATCACAAGCTCTCTGTGCTGCCCATGAGCTCAACATGAATAGAGAGCTGGAGAAGGATTGTAGTCCAGCTTCCAAGAAATCCTCCTTGTGGTCTTGTGTCACTGTCTATCTCCCTAATCACTCTACTCCTCACTGCTCACCAAGGCCCAGCTGGATTGAACTAGGAGCTTAATGGGGACTTGGGGTGAGAAAGAGAAGGCGAGGACATTTTGGACCCTTGCCTTATCTTATGGATGATGGCTGTGCTGGATCGCCAACTCATTTGCCCTGCTGCCCTTAGCTCTGAGATCTAGGTTACAGTAACCTTCCCTGGAGTTTCAATTTAAGTTTCTTTATTTTAATAATTGAAGTATCTCTGCATAGTGATTCTTGGTACAGCCATTTATTTTATTTTTTAAATATAAATTTATTTATTTTAATTGGAGGCTAATTACTTTACAATAGTATATCGGTTTTGCCATACATCAACATGAATCTGCCACAGGTGTATACATGTTCCCCATCCTGAACCCCACTTCCCCCTCCCTCCCCATACCATCCCTCTGGGTCATCCCAGTGCACCAGCCCCGAGCATCCTGTATCATGCATCGAACCTGGACTGGTGACTCGTTTCACATATGATAATATACATGTTTCAATGCCATTCTCCCAAATCATCCCACCCTCTTCCTCTCCCACAGAGTCCAAAAGACTGTTCTATACATCTGTGTCTCTTTTGCTGTCACGCATACAGGGTTATCGTTACCATCTTTCTAAATTCCACATATGTGCGTTAGTATACTGTGTTGGTGTTTTTCTTTCTGGCTTACTTCACTCTGTATAATAGGCTCTAGTTTCATCCAGCTCATTAGAACTGATTCAAATATATTCTTTTTAATGGCTGAGTAATACGCCATTGTGTGTATGTACCACAGCTTTCTTATCCGTTTGTCTGCTGATGGACATCTAGGTTACTTCCATGTCCTGGCTATTATAAACAGTGCTTCGATGAACATTGGGGTACACATGTCTCTTTCAATTCTGGTTTCCTCGGTGTGTATGCCCAGCAGTGGGATTGCTGGGTCATAAGGCAGTTCTATTTCCAGTTTTTTAAGGAATCTCCACACTGTTCTCCATAGTGGCTGTACTAGTTTGCATTCCCACCAACAGTGTAGAAGGGTTCCTTTTCTCCACACCCTCTCCAGCATTTATTGCTTGTAGACTTTTGGATAGCAGCCATTCTGACTGGCATGAAATGGTACCTCATTGTGGTTTTGATTTGCATTTCTCTGATAATGAGTGATGTTGAGCATCTTTTCATGTGTTTGTTAGCCATCTGTATGTCTTCTTTGGAGAAATGTCTATTTAGTTCTTTGGCCCATTTTTTGATTGGGTCATTTATTTTTCTGGAATTGAGCCGCAAGAGTTGCTCGTATATTTTTGAGATTAATCCTTTGTCAGTTGCTTCATTTGCTATTATTTTCTCCCATTATGAAGGCTGTCTTTTCACCTGGCTTATAGTTTCCTTTGCTGTGCAGAAGCTTTTAATTTTAATTAGGTCCCGTTTGTTTATTTTTGCTTTTATTTCCAATATTCTAGGAGGTGGGTCATAGAGGATCCTGCTGTGATTTATGTTGGAGAGTGTTTTGCCTATGTTCTCCTCTAGGAGTTTTATAGTTTCTGGTCTTATATTTAGATCTTTAATCCATTTTGAGTTTATTTTTGTGTATGGTGTTAGAAAGTGTTCTAGTTTCATTCTTTTACAAGTGGTAGACCAGTTTTCCCAGCACCACTTGTTAAAGAGATTGTCTTTTCTCCATTGTATATTCTTGCCTACTTTGTCAGAGATAAGGTGTCCATAGGTGCATGGATTTATCTCTGGGCTTTCTATTTTGTTCCATTGATTTATATTTCTGTCTTTGTGCCAGTACCATACTGTCTTGATGACTGTGGCTTTGTAGTAGAGCCTGAAGTCAAGCAGCTTGTTTCCTCCAGTTCCATTCTTCTTTCTCAAGATTGCTTGCCATTTATTTTATAATTATGGTATCACTAATCATTACTATTTACTGAGAATGTATTAAATAATTAGTACTCTAAGTAGACTATCTAGTTAAATCTACTCAACACCCCTATGTGATAGATATTATTAGTCCCAAAATAGACTTAAGGGAATTGAAGCCCAGAGATATTATCTAACTTCATATAATTTCTAAGAGAAGGAGGGAGTATTTGAAACTGGGTCTGTCTGACTACAAAGTCGGCGCTCCTGATGTGGGAGTCATGAATATCTGCCACTTATTCTCATCTTTGAAAATAGGGCATCTCTATGTTTGTTAGATTGTGTGGTTCTGAATAAACTGCAGGCACACTGAAGTAGAGGAATCGATAGAGCTGTCATTTGTTCCAGGGGCAGCTAAAACACTACTATTAAAAAAAATTGTTCATAGATTCAGGGAGAAAAAAGGCTCATATATGTAAAACCAAAAAAAAAAAAAAAAAGAAAAAAACAGAAGCAATCGACTATCAATGAAAAGATCAACCATAAATGAATAAGTAGATATGGTAGAGCCGTGTGATAGAATATTATATAACAGTGAAAATAACTGAAGTACAACTACATGTAACAGTGTGAATGAAACTCAGGGATTAAAGGTTAAACCAAAAAAAAGCTATTGAATAAAAGGACATAGTATGAGATTCCATTTATAAAGTTCTTTGACAAGACTAAATGATGTAATACGGCTTCCCTGGTGGATAAGAATTATCCCTGGTGGAAAGAATTATCCCTGGTGGATAAGAATTCCCTGGTGGATAAGAATTCACCTGCCAATACAAGGTACATGGATTCGATCCTTGATTTGGGGAGATTCCACATGCAGTGGAGCAATTAAGCCCTCACGCTACAACTCCTCAGCTCGCATGATACACTGCTGAAGCCCAAGCACCCTAGAGCCTCTGCTCTGCAACGAGAAACCCGTGCACCACAATGAGAGAGTGGCCCCCCCTCACTGCAACTAGAGAAAGCCCACTGGCAGCAAAGAAGACCCAGTGCAACAAAAACTAAAAAGTAATGAATTAATTAGTTAATTAATTACAAATAAATAAATGATATGACCAGGGAATAACAACACAAAATTCAAATCAGGACAGGGATGGGCTGTGAAGACAGAAGTGGAAGGATGAGATCTTAGAAGGTCTCTCATAAAACAGCAAAGTTCAATAAAGTGTTCTTAAGCTTGGTGGTGGGCATCCAGGGAACACTGCATAACTATACTTTTAAAATTGTTTGTGTTTTATTAATTTTAGCAAAATATACGAAATACAAAATTTGCTATTTTAGCAATTTTTAAGTATAGAGTTCAGTGGCATTAAGCATACTCACATTGTGTGACCATCATCACCAGATAAGGACTATTTTGTTAGTAAAATATTACATTAAAAGAGTTTGTAGCAATAGCTGCTGATACTTATATAAACTTCACATATATCTTTGGCAGATTTTACATGATTGTAAGAAAACATCTCTTATTTTGTAGTGAGAAATTTGGTTTTTGTTGCTGAGAAAATACATTGGGTTAATATGGAGGAAATTAACATATTAATAATATGTGGAGGAAGGTTGAGATGTTTTATCTGAAACAAATAAAAAGCAGCAACATATTTTCAATGGGATCCGAAGGCTCAAGGATACTTTGAGTTTGAGGAGTTCTATCTGCTACATGTTGGGTCGATCGTAAAGCAAATTTTAAGTGAAATAGTCTTTTTATTGCATTAGTTAAATTTCATCTCGCTTTCTAATTGTTATATTGCCCAGTATTTAAAAAAAAAAAAAGTATGACAGTTGCCTCAGTATACTTCCAAATACACATAGTTAGAAATGGCAAGTCACTGTTTTTATTAATGTTTTGCATATACCAGCTGTCCATGTGCTAAGTGAAGAGCAAAGATAAATAGCAGTTATATCCTATTTCCCATGGAGCTATATCCTATTTTCGATCAGCTCACACTTTTGAGTACTATTGATTTCAAGTTTTTCTCCAGTGCTAGCATTTCAGACCGAAGTTTAGCAGTTTCTTGCTGCAGTTACTCATTTGCTCCCTGTGCCTGCTGCAGCATGACTTGATCATTGTTTAAATGCATTTGTAATTTCAGAAACTGGAAGCAGGGAAAAAAAGGGAGTGGGGCTGTTTTAGGCAAGAATTCTGTTTTATAATAAAAGAAGTCATTGAAAGCTGATTATGTAACAAATCCATCAAGGCTGCAAAATTCCACCAGAGAATGAAGCATGATGGGAATTTTCAAGTCAGATATAATTTCTTTTCTGCCTGCAGGAGTTCTTTGTTAAAAAGCAATATATTAACTCATTAAAAAAAAATCTGGCAAGACTTCAAAAAAAGTAGCTTAATCTGCTATATTTTATGACATTTTATAGCCAATTCCTGTTTTAACAAGTTCATTCATTTAATCATCACAATAGATTATCTGATACATTCCTCTTTTATAAACTAGATTTTCCCTCTTGAAGTATAGTTTGTTTAGATTTTCTTTAGAGCTCAATTTCTTTATAGGATAATTCATAAATATTCACATTGTACAATTTTTGTTACACATTTATTATAAAAGGCTTAGCCAACAATGTACTATGAATAATAATGACACACTTTGCTGGTTCTGCTGCTTTAGGATTTTAATTAACAGCAAGCACATGGCACTTACAAGGCAGCATACAGATGATTTGTGAGGAACGACAGGGCAAAGTAAATTAAAATTGTAAATAACTGTTTCATCGTCTAAATACCTGTTTCACTGAATTCTGAGAGGCAGCAGTGTCCAGTGGAATTATTTGGATGACATAGCCAGATTTCTGTTTTCTCAGTTGTAAGCTGTAAATGAAAATATCATCAACTAACTTAATTGCACAAAGAAATGAAACACCAGGTATACTATCTAAATCTAGTTATAATTTGTTGGGAGCATTCACTTAAGCATTGTCTGGAAATTCATTTGTAGGGAATACATATAGACCCAATTTGATAATGCTATACACAGTGCTGATTAAGTTTCTATAAATGTCTGAAATATTTTCTTTTAAAAAGTAACATGTAATGGGAGTACATGTGATGCACATATACATAATATACATTACAATAAGCTTTATGCATAGAGATGTCTTCCCTCCTCCCCACCGAAGTTTCTGGTGCCTTCTCAGTCTGTGAGATCTAGCCAACAAACTGTATTGTTCACATTCCTGGCTAAAGAGTATTAGTTCACCATACTGCAAAGATCCTCAGTCAAAGAGTACTCAACATCATTTTCCTGAGTTGCATGGTTTCTAAAACATGTATTGTTTGCCAGGCAACGGCTGTTCTTTCCTTTGTTTTCTTTGCAAAGGTTACTTGCAATATTTATTGAATATTTCCTGTAGTGAAATGAATACCACTCTAGACCAAAGCAAATGTTTCACTCAGTTCAGCACTTATGCTGCTATCAGAATACCTTGCTATTCCACCATTTATTGCGTGTTATGGTAAACAGTTTTGACCCATAACATCTGACAAAAGTCAAAATGTATGCAAGCAATCAGTTCAGTTCAGTTCCGTCGCCCAGTTGTGTCCGACTCTTCACGACCCCATGAATCGCAGCATGCCAGGCCTCTCTGTCCATCACCATCCCTCGGAGTTCACTCAGACTCACGTCCATCGAGTCCATGATGCCATCCAGCCATCTCATCCTCTGTCATCCCCTTCTCCTCCTGCCCCCAATCCCTCCCAGCATCAGAGTCTTTTCCAATGAGTCAATTCTTCCCATGAGGTGGCCAAAGTACTGGAGTTTCAGCTTTAGCATCATTCCCTCCAAAGAAATCCCAGGGCTGATCTCCTTCAGAATGGACTGGTTGGATCTCCTTGCAGTCCAAGGGACTCTCAAGAGTCTTCTCCAACACCACAGTTCAAAAGCATCAATTCTTCGGCACTCAGCCTTCTTCACAGTCCAATTCTCACATCCATACATGACCACAGGAAAAACCATAGCCTTGACTAGACGGACCTTAGTCGGCAAAGTAATGTCTCTGCTTTTGAATATACTATCTAGGTTGGTCATAACTTTTCTTCCCAGGAGCAAGCGTCTTTTAATTTCATGGCTGCAGTCACCATCTGCAGTGATTTTGGAGCCCAAAAAAATAAAGTCTGACACCAAAATCAGATTGATTATATTCTTTGCAGCCAAAGATGGAGAAGCTCTATACAGTCAACAAAAACAAGGCCAGGAGCTGACTGTGACTGAGATCATGAACTCCTTATTACCAAATTCAGACTCAAATTGAAGAAAATAGGGAAAACCGCTAGACCATACCATATTTAGGTATGACCTAAATAAAATCCCTTATGATTATACAGTGGAAGTGAGAAATAGATTTAAGGGCCTGGATCTGATAGATAGAGTGCCTGATGAACTATGGAATGAGGTTCGTGACATTGTACAGGAGACAGGGATCAAGACCATCCCCATGGAAAAGAAATGCAAAAAAGCAAAATGGCTGTCTGGGGAGGCCTTACAAATAGTTGTGAAAAGAAGAGAGGTGAAAAGCAAAGGAGAAAAGGAAAGATGTAAGCATCTGAATGCAGAGTTCCAAAGAATAGCATGGAGAGATAAGAAAGCCTTCTTCAGCGATCAATGCAAAGAAATAGGGGAAAACAACAGAATGGGAAAGACCAGAGATCTCTTTAAGAAAATTAGAGATACCAAGAGAACATTTCATGCAAAGATGAAAGCAATACTTAGATCTAAAAACAGTGGTGAGGGGATAAGCGAACAATAAGCAAACCATAATGTATCCTAAGAAAATGACTTAGGAATCAGAGAATAAAGATCATGAAAGTGAAAGTGAAGCCACTCAGTCGTGTCTGACTCTTTGCGACCCCGTGGACTGTAGCCCACCAGGCTCAGACGCTTTCACCTCTGAGCCACCAAGGAAGCCCAAAGATCATGAAGCACTTTTTTATTGTTAAAGGTCCTCTGACCTTCACAGGACTTCCCTGGTGGCTCAGAGTGTTAAGAATCTGCCTGCAATGCAGGAGACCTGGGTTCGATCCCTGTGTTGGGAAGATTCCCTGGATACGGGAATGGTAATCCACTCTAGTATTCTTGCCTGGAGAATCCCATGGACAGAGGAACCTGGCAGGCTATAGTCCCAGGGGTCGCAAAGAGTCAGACATGACTGAACAACTTTCAAGACATGACTGAGCAACTTTCACTTTCACTTGACCGTCATAAACATCACTGCAAGTGGGAGGACTGATTAGCAAAGAGGGATTGTTGATTGTCTGGAGAGCATCTCCTTAAGGCTATTCGCCTATGAGCCCACGTAGAAATGATCCTGCCATTTCTGGGAACATCCCCTGAATTAAACCAGATGCACTATATCCCAAATTTTCTGGAGACCTGGTCTCTTTTAGAAAGTAATTTAAAAGATATGGCTTTTTGATGGGACCAAATGTGTTCGGGAAACTGGCTGAATCACATGAGATGCCTCACTGGGTAAAAAGGTGAACCACATCGGGTGAAAGTACAAGAGTAAAAAGGGTGAACATATGTCAAGAGAGAGAAAACAAACGATAAGCTGATATAAGAAAAGAAAATTTTGTATATATACTTAGGGTAAAACTCTATGAAAAACCCAAAAGGATCGCTTATGCCTTTTTTTCCAAATTCTTTTTTTATTGATTCATAATATTGTGTCAATTTCAGGTATATATTGAAGTGAATCTTTGCACACACACACACACACACACACACACACACACATTTGTCTCAGGGCTTCCCCGGTGGCTCAGCTGTAAAGAATCTGCGTGAAATGCAGAAGACACAGGTTCAATTCCTGGGTCAGGAATATCCCCTGGAGAAGGATTCTTGTCTGGTCAATCTCAAGGACAGAGGAACCTGGTGAACTACAGTCCATGGGTCACAAAGCAGCAGGAAACGACTTAGTAACTAGATAGCAAAAACAAAATACCTCCACTTTTTTTTAAATTAATAGATCATTTTTCCATATTGGCCATTAAAGAGTATTCAGTACAGTTCCTTGTGCTATCCAGTAGGTCTTTATTACCTATTTTCCCCAAATTCTTAACAGTGATGTATCTTTTACTAGATTCACTTTGCATGGAATGGGTGCATGGCAATCAATCATGACTCTGCCTCCAAAGACATTTCATTTTCATACTTTCTACAAAAGATTTTCCCTTTCCATTTGTACCTCTCACAAGTTGGAAAGAAAATGTGTGAATCTTTCACACTCTTCTTCCCTACTCACATCTTTCCTGCACACACATATATTTGGGGGGAAGAAAAAAAATTTTTTTAATACATAAGAAAATCCTTTGGGCAGCAAATAAGACAGACAGTTTAACTTCTCTCAATCATTTTACCTGCTTCTAGTGAATCTGCAGAGGCTTGAGGGCTGCAGTTGTGGAAGAGCCAGAGGAAGTTGGAAGGACCTCAGGGAAATGACACATTGAATAAGCAGTGACCAGGTCACTGACAAAGGTGGACAGACTACAGTCACTAAGATGCAGCCCCACTGTCATGGAACTTTCATTCTAAAGGTAGAAAAGCTAACAAACAAACAAACAAACAGTAATAAAATAATTTTAAAATTGAAAATGTTATGAAAGAAACAAACAAGGGCTGAAAGCTAATAATGGCTGACGTATATTGGGGGTGGACACCCACTTTAGTTAGAATACATGCATGATCAGTAGTGTCCGACTCTTTGTGACCCCAGACTGTAGCCAGAGAGGATCCTTCACCCATGGGATTCTCCAGGCAGTAATACTGGAATGGGTTGCCATTTCCTTCTCCAGGGGATCTTTCTGACCCAGGGACCAAACCTGAAACTCCTGCATTGGCAGGTGGATTTTTACCACCGAGTCACCAGGGAAGACCCCCTTTAAGTAGAATTGTTCAGTTGCTCAGTCATATCGGACTCTTTGCAATCCAATGGACAATAGCATGCCAGGCTTCCCTGTCCCCTCCATCTCCTGGAGTTTGCTCAAACTCATCTTCATTGAGTCAGTGATACCATCCAACCATTTCATCCTTTGCATCAGGTGGCCAAAATACTGGAGCTTCAGCTTCAGCATCAGTCCTTCCAATGAATATTCAGGACTGACTTTCTTTAGGATTGACTGGTTTGATACCCTTGGAGTTCAAGGGACTCTCAACAGTCTCCTCCAACACCACAGTTCAAAGGCATCAATTCTTTGGTGCTCAATATTGACAAAATAAAGTCCATCATGATTTCCATTGTTTCCCCATCTATTTGCCATGAAGTGATGTGACTGGATGCCATGAACATGTTGATAAGCCTTGCTTTTATGGACCTAACATCCCAAGTTCCTATGGAATATTGTTCTTCTTTACAGTATCAGACTTTTACCACCAGACACATGCACAGGTGGGCATTGTTTCCACTTTGGCTCAGCCTGTTCACTCCTGGAGTTATTTCTCCACTCTTCTCCAGTAGCATATTGGACACTTACCTCGTTTTGTCAGAACTCTCCACTAGGACCTGTCTGTGTTGATGGCCCTACATGGCATGGCTCACAGCTTCATTGAGTTAGGCAAGGTTGTGGTCCATGTGATCAGTTTGGTTAGTTTTAGGTAGAAACCCCCGTGTCTGGCTCCACTTCTGCAAAGGTCACTCTGCTTGACTTACAAGAGCAAAAGTTGAGAGGTGCGGCTTGGTAGTGGAGGAGGTGCCAGGAGGCAAGAAAAAGGAAGAATCCACAGTGAATCTCACGTCCCAATGCTGCATGTCTGGGTGGTCGATGGTGGCATGCATTGACACGAATAAGATGAGAGACTGTGAACAGACTTGAGGGAAGGACAGAGCGGCTGAAATTAAAAATGCCTGTTTAATGCACTTTTATGAATTGACTTGGATTTACTCTATCAGAAGTGGCAGTGAGCCTAGATCTACCTACAAATAGCCTTATTGCCGATCCTGTGTGAACTATGAAACATCTGCTTTATTAATTGAAGGGATTACAAAACAAATGCTGTGATTATTCCTCTCAACCTGGTGTAACAGTAACCGTGTGTGAACTGTGATGAGTCTCACTTAATGCACAGCATATTCTGAGCTTCTCAGAGGCAAGTACTGAACATGTGTTGAAGACTTATTAATTTAGTATCCAGGAAGGTGTTGTTAGATGTGGTAGTGTTAAACATAAGGGTATAAGTAGCATATACTATTTACAACAACCAAGACATGGAAGCAACCTAAATGTCCATTGACAGAGGAATGGATAAAGATGGATTTATTCATAAAGATGGATAAAGATGTAGTACTTAAATAAAATGGAATATTATTCAGTCATTAAAAAGGATGAAGTAATGCTATTTGCAGTCACTCTGTAGAGAGTGTCATACTGAGTGCAGTAAGTCACACAGAGAAGGAGAAATATCATATGACATTTCTTATATGTAGAATCTAAAAGGAACTGATACAAATGAACTTTTTTACAAAACAGAAACAAAAAGAGACTAACAGACTTAGAAACTGAATGTATGGTTGCTGGTAAGAAGGGACAGTTAGGGAGTTTAGGATAGACATGTACACACTGCTATATTTAAAATGGATAACCAACAAGGAGCTACTGTATAGCACATGGAACTCTGTTCAATGTTATGGGGCAGCCTGGATGGGGGGAGAATGAATGCATATATATGCATGGCTACTTTCTTTCGCTGTTCATCTGAAACTATCACAACACCATTAATTGGCTACACCACAATACAAAATAAAACATTCAAAAAAAGAGAGAAAAAAACATGTTTATACTATGGGAAAAAAATAGCATATGAACATGTGTTCTTCCTACCCAGGAACATGGAAGTTCTTTCCATTTGTTTATGACATCTTTGATTTCTTTCATTCAGTTCAGTTCAGTCACTCAGTCGTGTCCAACTCTGCGACCCCATGAACCGCAGCATGCCAGGCCTCCCTGTCCATCACCAACTCCTGGAGTTTACCCAAACTCATGTCCATTAAGCCAGTGATGCCATCTAACCATCTCATCATCTGTCATCCCCTTCTCCTCCTGCCTTCAATCTTTCCCAGCATCAGGGTCTTTTCCACTGAGTCAGCTCTCTGCATCAAGCAGCCAAAATATTGGAGTTTCGGCTTCAACATCAGTCCTTCCAACGAACACCCAGGATTGATCTCCTTTAGGATGGACTGGTTCGATCTCCTTGCAGTCCAAGGGACTCTCCAACACCACAGTTTAAAAGCATCAATTCTTTGGCACTCGGCTTTCTTCACAGTCCAACTCTCACATCCATACATGACCACTGGAAAAACTGTAGCCTTGACTAGACAGACCTTTGTTGATAAAGTAATGTCTCTGCTTTTTAATACGCTGTCTGCTGCTGCTAAGTCGCTTCAGTCGTGTCCGACTCTGTGCGACTCCATAGACGGCAGCCCACCAGGCTCCCCCGTCCCTGGGATTCTCCAGACAAGAACACTGGAGTGGGTTGCCATTTCCTTCTCCAATGCATGCAAGTGAAAAGTGAAAGGGAAGTCTCTCAGTCATGTCCAACTCTTAGCTGTCAGGTACATATTAGCCATCTATCTTCATTAGAGTAATGTCTAGTCAAGTGCACAGTATGTGCTTTAATTGGGTGTACTCTTTGGTGTTGTTATAGGATTTTTTGTATACTCTAAATATTACACCTTTATCATATATATGATTTGCAAATACTTTCTCCCACTGTGTAGGGTGTCTTATCACTTTCTTGATAATGTTTTTGATGAGCAAAAGGTTTAAATTTTGATGAAGTACAATTTACTTATCCTTTTTCTGCTTTTAGAATCATACCTAAGAAAGCATTGCCAAATCCAAACTCACAAAGATTTAAGGGCTATATTTTCTTCTAAGAGTTTTGTGGATCTAAATCCTATATGTTAAGTTGTTATTTCATTTTACATTAATTTTTGTATATGGTGTGAGGTAGGGGTACAGCATCAGTCTTTTGCATGTGGATATCTAGTTTATCTCAACCCCATTTGTTGAAGACAAATTCTTTTCCCACTGGATTGTCTTGGCCCCCTTGTCAAAAATCAATTGACCGTAGATGTGTGTGTGTTTATTTCTAGATTCTCAATTCTAATCCATTGGTCTATATAGTGTCCATCCTTATGCCAAGACTCAAACTCTCACTTTTAGAAGTGGAGGTGGGTAAGGGCAGAGCAAAGTTCATACTAAAAATACACATAGATGAAAAACACAGTTGCAACAATTGAGGAGTTCACAACCTAAATCAGGGATGTCTAATTCCTTGAAATTATACCAAAAAATTCCTGAAGGTACAGATCACATTTATCTATGGAGAAAGATAAGCCATCAGCTAAGTCCCTCCTGGGTTCCTGAACCTCAGACTGTATGAGATAATAGATGTTTGTTGTTCCAAGTGACAAGTATGGGACTTCTTATACAGTGACAGACAGCAATATGGATGGTAAATAAATACCAAACAGCAATTATCCTCCAATTTAAAATAAATTTTAAAAATAATACAAGAAAAAAGCACATTACTAAAAATAAGCACCCTCTCCATGGGTGCTCCCATATATAGAAGAAAGACAACGGCTGGCCTTGAGGTCAGGAACCTGGGTTCTAAGTGAGACCCATCAATTTTTCTGTGAAATGGAAATAAAAATTCATGAAGGTGCAGATCATATTTATCCACAGTTGTCCTTAAATCCCCAGAGTTTGTATAACATACACAAAAAATAAGAATTAATTATGAGAATAACTGTTCTCAATTCTAGATATTTATTAGAATCTCTTGGGAAGCTTTTTAAAAGCTAATGACTTGGGGGACTCATACCTAGAGATTCTGATTTAATTGGATGGGATGCAGATGGTGACTGCAGCCATGAAATTAAAAGACGCTTACTCCTTGGAAGAAAAGTTATGAGCAACCTAGATAGCATATTCAAAAGCAGAGACATTACTTTGCTGACTAAGGTCCGTCTAGTCAAGGCTATGGTTTTTCCTGTGGTCATGTATGGATGTGAGAGTTGGACTGTGAAGAAGGCTGAGCGCCAAAGAATTGGTGCTTTTGAACTGTTGTGTTGGAGAAGACTCTTGAGAGTCCCTTGGACTGCAAGGAGATCCAACCAGTCCATTCTGAAGGAGATCAGCCCTGGGATTTCTTTGGAAGGAATGATGCTAAAGCTGAAGCTCCAGTACTTTGGCCACCTCATGCGAAGAGTTGACTCATTGGAAAAGACTCTGATGCTGGGAGGGATTGGGGGCAGGAGGAGAAGGGGAAGACAGAGGATGAGATGGCTGGATGGCATCACTGACTCGATGGATGTGAGTCTGAGTGAACTCCGGGAGTTGGTGATGGACAGGGAGGCCTGGTGTGCTGCGATTCATGGGGTTGCAAAGAGTTGGACACGACTGAGCGACTGAATTGAACTGAACTGAACTGGGGCCCATGTATGAATATTTTGTGAAAGCTCCTAAGTAATTATAATTTATGGCCAGTGTTGAAGACCCCTGGTCTAAAAGGAGAATCATTATATATAACAATATATGTTATTACATATTATGTAAATAACTGTAATATAGTATGATAAATGCTAAATACAGAAATTTACAGTAACTGTTTTCTTTTCCCCTAAGATCTCACAAATTACGATTGGGAAATTTCTGATACAAAGACTGTGAAAAAATTTAATAGAACTTTTAACCCAAATCCCTGTATCTTTATTTTTCTCTGTTTCTGGAAGCTGCCATCAAATGTCTTGGCACTGAACCAAGTATGACTGCAACTATATGAGAAAAGCCTGAGCCAAGGCCATCAGCTAAGCCCTTCCTGGGTGCCTGAACCTCAGAAACTGTGTGAGACAATAGATGTTTGTTGTTACAAGTGACAACGTTTGGGGATTGCTTTGCAGCAACAGATATTACAGATGGTAAATAACATTAAGGCACATTATGAAAAATACACATCCTCTCCCTGGGCGCTCCCATGTGCAGAAGAAAGACAATGGCTGACCTTGGGGTCAGGAACACAATTTAGTTTCATCACTTATTCTGTGAAATGGGCATAAAAATGTTTGTCTCCTTGGCCAAAACTGCATCACACATCCATAGCTACATCAACCATGACTCACTCCTTTCAGTTCAGATTGGGGTTGCTCATGAAGTGCATGACTGACAAGAGGAAAGCTGAAATAATATGCAACATCATACTTGGAGAAAACTTAAATGTTTGTGGAGTAAGTGACAGAAACCATCTCCTGACATCACATGGTAACACAATGACCTCGAACAAACAGCCTCTCTAAACTTTCTCTGATGGCTCAGCAGTAAAAAATATGTCTGCAATGCAGGAGATGCAGGAGACCTGGGTTGGGAAAATCCCCCAGAGGAGGAAATGGCAACCCACTCCAGAATTCTTCCCTGGGAAACCCCATGGACAGAGGAGCCTAGTGGACTACAGGCCATAGTGTCGCAAAGAATCAGACATGACTGACAGCTGTGAAAAGAAGAGAAGCGAAAAGCCAAGGAGAAAAGGAAAGATATAAGCATCTGAATGCAGAGTTTCAAAGAATAGCAAGAAGAGATAAGAAAGCCTTCTTCAGCGATCAAGGATTCATGTCAGTGTATGGCAAAACCAATAAAAGTATTAAAAAATAAAAAAATTTTTAAAAATTTTAAAAAGGAAAAAAAAAAGGAAATAGAGGAAAACAACAGAATGGGTAAGACTAGCGATCTCTTCAAGAAAATTAGAGATACCAAGGGAACATTTCATGCAAAGATGGGCTCAATAAAGGACAGAAATAGTATGGACCTAACAGAAGCAGAAGATATTAAGAAGAGGTGGCAAGAATACACAGAAGAACTGTACAAAAAGGATCTTCATGACCGGATAATCACGATGGTGTGATCACTCACCTAGAGCCAGACATCCTGGAATGTGAAGTCAAGTGGGCCTTAGAAAGCATCACTACAAACAAAGCTAGTGGAACTGATGGAATTCCAGTGGAGCTATTTCAAATCCTGAAAGAGGATGCTGTGAAAGTGCTGCACTCAATATGCCAGCAAATTTGGAAAATTCAGCAGTGGCCACAGGACTGGAAAAGGTCAGTTTTCATTCCAATCCCAAAGAAAGGCAATGCCAAAGAATGCTCAAACTACTGCACAATTGTACTCATCTCACACACTAGTAAAGTAATGATGAAAATTCTCTTTCTGGCTTACTTCACTCTGTATAATCGGCTCCAGTTTCATCCATCTCATCAGAACTGATTCAAATGAATTCTTTTTAACGGCTGAGTAATACTCCATTGTGTATATGTACCAAAGCTTTCTTATCCATTCATCTGCTGATGGACATCTAGGTTGTTTCCATGTCCTGGCTATTATAAACAGTGCTGCGATGAACATTGGGGTACATGTGTCTCTTTCAATTCTGGTTTCCTCGGTGTGTATGCCCAGAAGTGGGATTGCTGGGTCATAAGGTAGTTCTATTTGCAATTTTTTAAGGAATCTCCACACTGTTTTCCATAGTGGCTGTACTAGTTTGCATTCCCACCAACAGTGTAGGAGGGTTCCCTTTTCTCCACACCCTCGCCAGCATTTATTGCTTGCAGATTTTTGGATCGCAGCCATTCTGACTGGTGTGAAGTGGTACCTCATTGTGGTTTTGATTTGCATTTCTCTAATAATGAGTGATGTTGAGCATCTTTTCATGTGTTTGTTAGCCATCCGTATGTCTTCTTTGGAGAAATGTCGATTTAGGGAATTTAGGAAGATGGCAATGACGACCCTGTATGCAAGACAGGGAAAGAGACACAGATGTGTATAACGGACTTTTGGACTCAGAGGGAGAGGGAGAGGGTGGGATGATTTGGGAGAATGACATTCTAACATGTATACTATCATGTGAATTGAATCGCCAGTC
The DNA here is from genome assembly GCF_016772045.2 of Ovis aries. Lineage (NCBI taxonomy): Eukaryota > Metazoa > Chordata > Mammalia > Artiodactyla > Bovidae > Ovis > Ovis aries. The sequence goes on along the minus strand of NC_056056.1, from coordinate 189,754,918 downwards.
TATGTCTGACGCAGGATGCAGCATGCTTGGGGCTGGTGCATGGGGATGACCCAGAAAGATGTTATGGGGAGGGAGGTGGGAGGGGGGTTCATGTTTGGGAATGCATGAAAAAAAAAATAAATAAATAAATAAATAAAATAAATAAAATCTAAAAAAAAAAAAAAGAAAAGAAAATTCTCCAAGCCAGGCTTCAGCAAACATGAACCGTGAACTTCCTGATGTTCAAGCTGGTTTTAGAAAAGGCAGAGGAACCAGAGATCAAATTGCCAACATCCACTGGATCATCGAAAAAGCACAAGAGTTCCAGAAAAACATCTGTTTCTGCTTTATTGACTATGCCAAAGCCTTTGACTGTGTGGATCACAATAAACTGTGGAAAATTCTGAAAGAGATGGAAATACCAGACCACCTAACCTGCCTCTTGAGAAATCTGTATGCAGGCCAGGAAGCAACAGTTAGAACTGGACATGGAACAACAGACTGGTTCCAAATAGGAAAAGGAGTCCGTCAAGGCTGTATATTGTCACCCTGCTTATTTAACTTTTATGCAGAGTACATCATGAGAAACGCTGGACTGGAAGAAACACAAGCTGGAATCAAGATTTCCGGGAGAAATCTCAATAACCTCAGATATGCAGATGGCACCACCCTCATGGCAGAAAGTGAAGAGAAACTAAAAAGCCTCTTGATGAAAGTAAAAGAGGAGAGTGAAAAAGTTGGCTTAAAGCTCAACATTCAGAAAACGAAGATCATGGCATCCGGTCCCATCACTTCATGGGAAATAGATGGGGAAACAGTGGAAACAGTGTCAGACTTTATTTTTTGGGGCTCCAAAATCACTGCAGATGGTGACTGCAGCCATGAAATTAAAAGACGCTTGCTCCTTGGAAGAAAAGATATGAGCAACCTAGATAGCATATTCAAAAGCAGAGACATCACTTTGCCGACTAAGGTCTGTCTAGTCAAGGCTATGGTTTTTCCTGTGGTCATGTTTGGATGTGAGAGTTGGACTGTGAAGAAGGCTGAGCGCCGAAGAATTGATGGTTTTGAACTGTGGTGTTGGAGAAGACTCTTGAGAGTCCCTTGGACTGCAAGGAGATCCAACCAGTCCATTCTGAAGGAGATCAGCCCTGGGATTTCTTTGGAAGGAACGATGCTAAAGCTGAAACTCCAGTACTTTGGCCACCTCATGCGAAGAGTTGACTCACTGGAGAAGACTTTGATGCTGGGCGTGATTGGGGGCAGGAGGAGAAGGGGAGGACAGAGGATGAGATGGCTGGATGGCATCACTGACTTGATGGATGTGAGTCTGAGTGAACTCCAAGAGTTGGTGATGGACAGGGAGGCCTGGCGTGCTGCGATACATGGCGTCGCAAAGAGTCGGACCCGACTGACCGACTGAACTGAACTGAACCGAGCAAGTGAAAGGCTTTCCAAAACAGAAACAGCTGATGACTGGAGTACTTACACTGGGATAAGGAAAGCAAGAAAAAGAATTTTTGTCTTTACAAAAATTAAAATTTAAAAATGTTATACACCAGAAGACTTATTCATATGTTTCCTATGTTTTCACCAGCGGAATGTTCTTCTGATCATGTAGTAGAAAAGAATATGTTGCCAAACCTTGAATGGTGTACAAAATTAAGTTTATAAAACGGAATTATACAACTTCCAAAAAAAAAAAGTCATATGACAAAGCAGGTACGGAAAGGCAATCTTGATGATGTACCCTCCAAAATATTCTCTATTTGTTATCTATAATTTAGACCAGAAGCTTTGGCCACCCCTAGTTAACCATCTATGGCAACAGTAGGAATGAAACACGATAAATGTGATGGCAGGTACTACACTGGAAATTGACAGTATCCAAAATATCTTCTAATCAGTGAAAAAATCCAGAAATACTTTTCAGAAGTTGAAAAGTTGTAATTCAGAAGTGTAATTGGGCTCTTTTTGATTCCTATTCAATGGATAACATGATACCAATAGAGAATGATTTTCTTATGCCAACAAATGGACAGCAATGAAAAGGAAACAGTGACAAAATTCTTCTTTTCTTCAGCATATGAACAAATAGTGAAACACCAGCAGAGGAAAGTTTCCTATTGATAGGAATTGAAACTGAAAGCAAATTATAGGAGAGTTTTACCGAACACTTAAAATCTTCCATTTCTATAGATTCCCAAGTTTGCTGAATAAGTTCTTGGGACCCATATTTTTTAAAATAGCATTTTTTCCATACCACAAATGATTTTTCATCAATATTTTTCCCAAAGGTAGTGAAAAGTTACTAGATTTCTCTGCCCCTTGATATCTACATTATATAAAATGGACTAAGAAAACAGCAACAACAATAACCATTTATGGGCTTTGTGTATAGTAATGGAAAGAGATCATTGGGATGGTATTATTTTATAGCTTTTCTTAGATATTTGATAGTCCCACAGGCAATGTACAATGGAAGCAAGAGTTTGTTTTATCCTTTTATACTAGCTTCACCCCTGAGTCCCAGTTTGGATATTCAAATTAGTGTTCACACTTGAAATCACATAATATGGGCAGTGAGGGTTGTGGGGAATACTCGTAGAGTATGTGAGACTCTTGCAAGTATGAAGATATCACAGGACTAGATTGTGGAGGTTTTGGTTTTTAATTTGGCTGTGGCACACAGCGCATGCCATGTGGGATCTTAGTTCCCCGGCCAGGGATCAAACCTGCGGCCCCTCCATTGGAAAGTCAAAGTTTTAATCACTGCATGGCCATGGGAGTCCCTCTGGAGGTTTTTAATTCTAAGATCTAAAATTTTAATTCTAAGGTTTTTTTGGGGGAGGGTACACTGGGTCTTTGTTGCTCTGTGCAGGCTTTCTCTGGTTGCTGCAAGCAGGGGCTACTCTCTGTTGTGGTGGGCAGGTTTTTCATTGCCGTGGCTTCTCCTGTAGTGGAGCACAGGCTCTAGGGTTCGAAGGTTTCAGCAGCTGCAGCATTTGGGCTCAGTAGTTGTGACTCATGGGCTTAGTTGCTCTGCAGTATGTGGGATCTTCCCAGACCAGGGATCAAACTCACATTCCCTGCATTGGCAGGCAGATCCTTCCACTGTACCACTAGGGAAGTCCTAATTCTAAGTGTTTAATTCTATGTTGTCTTGGTAGGCGAAACTTGAATGATACACTTGGGTTCGTTTAAGATAAACTCTTCATGTAAAGACTACCAGGCTTTCTGTTACACAATATGTCCTGATTGTTTCTCTGTCTAAATCTAAGTATAAACATAAAGATATTTCATTTCATTTTTAGTTCTAAGACTGCTTGAGTTAGAACCCTCAACTTACCACCTATCACTTAACCATCTCATTTCTCACTGAAGTAGCATGACTTTGCATGCCTGTTTGCCCTCTGTAAATGGGGGTGATAATATCTACAGGTTTCTCTGGTGGCTCAGTGGTAAACAATTTAGGAGACGTGGGTTTAATCCCTGAATCGGGAAGTTCCCCTGGAGAAGGAAATGGCAACCCGCTCCAGTATTCTTGCCTGGAGAATTCCAGGGACAGAGGAGTACAGTCCATGGGGGGTCGAAATAGAGAGTGGGTATGACTCAGCAACAACAAGAATAACAATACTACCTCCCTTACACCTGAGGTTCCTGTGGGGATTAAACGATATCATACATGTGAAGCACCTAGGAAAATGCCAGGCACAAATAGCATTCATATTTCTAAGAAAAAAAATGAAAGCATACTCATTACTTCTCATCTCTCTTTTGTGCAAAAGCTACTGTTTTTTTTTGGGGTGGGGGGGTTGGCTGGTTTTTGGTATTTTTTGTTTTCGTTTTGTAAACTGGATTGGCTGCTATGATTCCTAACCTTGGCATGGACAGTTTATTTACCTGAACGGGGGAGTTCATGGATTATGTGGCTCTGATCCCTTCATCCACAGGCTCTGGTTTACACTCCAACTTACCACAACAATGACTCAAAACCACTGCCATCCAACTGCCCCGGATGCTTCTACAAAATAGCTTAGTTTTCTGTGTCCAGCTCACAGGGAACAGACGTGAAAGTGAAGAAGTAACACCATAACAGTTTCCTTTAATTAGCACCTTTGTGAGTAAACTGAAGAAGAGTGAACCGTTCTAGAAAACCAAATTATCCTCCCATCCGCAGGCGAATCTTCCTGCTCCTCAGATGAGTCACCAGGCAGTGGAGATAACTCCTTCCAGCCTCCTCTGTGAATAAATGGGGCCTTGAGTCTTGGGGCTATAAATCTGGCCATTTTTAAGAGCACTTTAACCATTCTCCATTTTTTAAAAGCCGATGTTTTCATACAATCTTTATCTTTCTTTTCCTCTTCCCCTTTGTCAACACAAAGTGAGACAACTGTGCTTCTCATGTTGTCACTGACTCAGCAATTCCTTTGTTTTTTATGAGCTCCTATCAGGAACTCATAAAAATATTACCAAATTAAGAATTAACTATGTAACCTCCAGGGTAAAAAAGAAAGGGATGTGAGGGGCGGGAGAAAATCTTGTTTTCTCATAAGGAATTACCAGCCAATATCAAATGATACAAAATGATGATTTTTATTGTTTTAACATGAAATCAAATATCCATTTGAGAATATATTTTTCTGCTTCACATTCAGCATTCCCTGGTAGGATTAATTTTAATATCATGAGAGCAAGCTCCAGCATCTCAACTATATCATCTGCATACTATAAAGTCTGTATGATTCAGATTTATAACAATTTGAATCCCAGGAGTTCAAAATAGATATAGCATTACCACTGAATTGCAGCATTTTCCTCTCTTTATAAAGATGAATTTATTCTTGAAATCAATTTATTCTAACCCAGTCTGACGTATTTAGGCACTGGTATAGATTCGGAGAACTGAAGAAAACTCAAGGGGTTCTCTAGTCTAAGCCAGACCACTGGTGGAATCTATCAGGCAGAGGGGTTTTAAACCTCACCTTACGATTCTCCAAGAAAATAAATTTTGTAACACCTCCCAATAATTTCTTCCGTAGCTTTGACTATACAGGGTGTGACCCTAGAGTAATGAAACAAAACATATTTCCATAAACCATTGAAAAATTTTCATTTCTTAGCCATATTTCACAAAGGGAATTTCTCACATCATCAGACTAACATTTTATTTTTTGCATAATAGTACAAGTTGTTAGCAGGAAATTTTTAATTAGTTCACCATCTTTTTTTAACCTCTTTCTTATTTTCTTTTGCTTTTAGTGCCTTTTAACAAATGACGTGTTGCTGTTTGCTGCTGTTTGGTTGCCAAGTTATGTCTGACTCTTTGTGACCCCATGGACTATAGCCTACCATACTCCTCTGTCCATGGATTTTCCAGGCAAGAATACTGCAAAGGGGTGACATTCTTTACTAAAAACATTTTGAGTTAAGGGATTAATAAACCAAACTGCCTTTATGATAATCTTGATCATCACAGGTAACATTGCTGTCTACAATGTCCTGTAAAAGGCATCCGTATTCATTATCTGATGAACAACAAAAGGCACACACAGATACACATAGGTGATTGGTCCAAAGTCATCAATCACTGGAATATTTTTACTGCAGGAACACTAACCAAATCAATCCTTTTAGAAATTAAGTACAAATGCTCGTTTATGAAAGCCTATCAGTTTTTATAGTTTATAAGAAGAACATTCACCTTCAAAAGGGCTCATAAATGTTTTTGTTTCACAAAGAAGGTTTATCTTCCTGGGTTTCCTTCATATGCTCCTAAAGAGCAATGTGGTTTTGCGTAGTGGTTACTTTTTAATACCTGCTATTTACCAGATACTGTGTTCAACGATGAGAAGACAAAGATGAGAAAACCAGGCCCACACCTGGTGGAGACTGCAGTCCTGCAGGAACTACCAACACAAAGCACACCATTTCCATATAAGCCTCTACTGGAGGACAGGGGGCCGGAGAGATGTGGAACCAGGCAAGACTTCCTGGAAGAGCTGCTGTACCTAGCACAGTTTCTAATTTAAGTTTTAAGAAAATAGTCTGTATAAAAGAAAACTTAAAAATACTCAGCGTTTATCACAGAAAATCTAGGAAGACAAATACTGGAGGATGCGAATAAGGGGGAGGCAAGATGTTATTCAACTGTGTGACCAAAGGGGAAGATTTCCTCTCTAAAATGCTTAAGCAGAGGGACTTCCTTGGTGATCCAGGGGTTAATACACCATGCTTCCAATACAGGGACTGCAGGTTCAATCCTACATGGGGAACTAAGATCCCACAGGCCACACAGCAAGGCCAAATAAAAATAAAAATAATAATAACAATAAAATGCTTAAGCAGAGTTGGTGAACATCCACAGGCCTGCTTCTAAGACGCTGGAAAAAAAAATCCAATGTGTGGAGTTTTTTCCTTACACCAAGCAATTCTATGACACAAGCCAGGTGTCCCTACCACTCCACTCAATTCTGACACTATCTACCTGGAGGTAGCCCATCAGATTCTACATGTTAAAGTCCCAGAAGACAGCTCCACCCATCCCATCCCACATGCTTAACATGCAAATTTCTAGTTCAAGTTGTCACTTGTGATTCAACTGACCAAATATACATAGATTATAGGTTTCCTTCACCCCCTCCAGGGGTTTAATTTGCTGAAGTTGCTCACACATTTCAAAAAAAATTTTTTTTCCTTCTGTTTATGAGTTTACTATAAAAGGATAATATTCAGGAATAGCCAGATGGGAGAGGTGAGTAGGACAAGGTAAGTGGGAAAGGGCACCAAGCTTCCATCCTCTCTGAGATGGCCATAGCTCTAGAGAAAGGGGGTCTAGAGGGCAACCCTGGATCTATAGAACCCCAGATAGTTGTTCCATAACAAACTTTCCTCTTCCAGCATCTGGGAATCAGCTTCTACAGACTCTCAAATTCTGATGCATTAAAGAATAAGTGGGGCTGGGACTTCCCTGGCAGCCCACTGGTTAAGAATCCTCTTTCCAATGCAAGGGACTATGGTTGCATCCCTGGTTGGGGAACTAAGATCCCACATGCTGCAAGGCGTGGCCAAAAAAATACAGAGTAAGTGGTGTCTCCGGCTTTTGTTTGGGAACTTCCCTGGTGGCTCAGATGGTAAAGCATCTGCCTACAATGTGGGAGACCCAGGTTCAATCCCTGGGTTGGGAAGATCTCCTGGAGAAGGAAATGGCAACCCACTCCAGTATTCTTGCCTGGAAAATCCCAAGGAAGGAGGAGCCTGGCACGTTATAGTCCATGGGGTTGCAAAGAGTCGGACACGACTGAGCAACTTCACTTTCTGGCTTTTGTGTTTGGAACTGTTTTTCTCTATGAGATTCTCACAGAAATGTCCAACTAGTATAAGAAGCCTTGATCAACAGATTGATTTGATTTTGGTCTCTTTAGGTGCCATGCACATGCTGTATAAGAAACTGGAGATCCCTTATATATTTTATAATATATAAAATCTATTTTATATATTATGTAAAATAATAATACTTATAAAGCACACCCATAATTGGTGTGTGTACGCTATGTGTTCAGTTGTGTCTGACTCTTTGCGACTCCGTAGACTGTAGCCCACCAGGCTCCTCTGTCCATGGGTTTCTTCAGGCAAGAATACTGGAGTGGGTTGCTATTTCCTTCTCCACCATAATTGGTAAAAGCTTCTAAACACAGCAGACATTGTCCTTGCCTGCCTTTACTCTTTGACTTCTCAACGTGCTTGGGCCTTTTCCAACTGCCAATATCTGCATCTCTGGCCCATGTCCCTAGCAGAATGGAAGGACCAGAAATGAACAACCTCCAAAGCAGCCCTCAACCATGTCCCAGCTCCCTGCCTCTTGGACAGGGTAATTCTGAAGCATGTGTTTACGCTACTCACTAGGGTTTACCAAGAGAAGTAAGCAGTAGTCATTCACTCAGTAGCTGACTCAATAATATACCTTTGATGGGATACTTTACTTTCCCTGCATCATTTCTCTGCTCCCCTAGTGGTATTTCCTGCACCTCACAAACTGCACTCAAATACTTATCTCAGGGTCTGCTTCCAAGAGATCAAATCAGGAGGACATGACTCAGTGAGTATAATGATATCTTCTAGTTGATATCTTCAAGTATTTTATAAATACACAAAATATACAACCAAAATTGCAAAGATAAAGAAATGAGTAAAACAGGCCATTTTAACAACAACTGTTTTTTAAAACATATTAGCAAATAGACATTTGTTCAATTGCCTAATTTTGGTCCCAGAAGCATAATGTAGTCTTCACACACTTGGAGGAAACCACAGTAGGCTGTCACCAAGGAAGGACAGGTCACTCATCAGTCTATATGCAAGGCCAGAGAATGGTACAGATGGAGAGAGAGGTGTCAAAAGGAAGCCAGAAGAAAGGTGCTGCTTTCTTATGTAAATGAATAGCATGCATACTGAAAAACTTAAAACTCAACATTCAAAAAACTGAGATTGTGGCATCTGGTCCCATCACTTCATGGCAAATAGATGGGGAAAAAGTGGAAACAGTGACAGTTTTTATTTTCTTGGGCTCCAAAATCACTGTGGATGGTGAGTATAACCATGAAATTAAAAGACTGTTGCTCCTTGGGAGAAAAGCTATGACAAACCTAGATAAAATATTAAAAAGCAGAGACAATCCTTTGCTGACAAAGGTCTGTATAATCCAAGTTATGGTTTTTCCAGTAGTCATATACAGATGTGAGAGTTGGACCATAAAGAAGGCTGAGCGCCAAAGAATTAATTCTTTGAATTATGGTGCTGGAGAACACTCTTGAAAGTCCCTTGGACTGCAAGGAGATCAAACCAGTCAATCCTAAGGAAAATCAACCCTGAATATTAATTGGAAAGACTGATGCTGAAGCTGAAGCTCCAATTCCTTGGCCACCTGATTCGAAGAGCTGACTTATTGGAAAAGACCTTGATGCTGGGAAAGATTGAGGACAGGAGAAGGGGGCGACAGAGGGTGAGATGGCTGGATGGCATCACTGATCCAATGGACATGAGTTTGAGCAAATTCTGGAAATGCTAAAGGACAGGGAAGCTTGGCATGCTGCAGTCCACGGAGTCACAAAGAGTCGGACACGACTTAGTGATTGAACAACAACGATACGGAAAAATACTGGGGGACCACAGACCTACTGACCTTCAAGCTGACTGATCAGAACAGAATAGTGAATAAATCATGACACGCTGATGTGCTACAACTGGCTTGGACCAGCTCAGGAGAGCCTGAGCGCTGACTGTTAATTTCAGGAATTTTGCAAGGCAGATGACTTCATGCTGTAGCTTGAAACAGACCATGGTGGGAGTATTTACGTCACAGAAATGGGCAAAAGCTGTAAATCAGGCTTCCTTTTCCCCTCAAGAGCCAGTTGTTAAACATTTACCAGCATGCCATTGAATCCTGACATTGTCACTATTCACATGTTTATTTATTAGTCAGCCTGACTTTAACAAGGAAACCAAGGACTCAAGAGATTGAGAGTCATATCCTTGGTGCCCTGTAAAATCGTGAGAGACTTGTAAGAGACAACGGAAGATAATGCCTAGATAATTGGTTTTTATACTGGACTTTGCAAATTCTTAAAAGTTTGTATACACAATTAAGTTCAATTCCTGGTCGGGGAACTAAGATCCCGAATGTCACAGGGTGTGGCCAAAAATTTTAAAAATAAACACAACATTGTAAATCAACTATACTTCAATTAAAAATAAGAAAATGAAAAGAAACTTGTCTTTAAAAGATGGTATTTTAGCCCACAATTTTTCTGAATTCAGAACAATTGAGAAAATGTGTCAGAGACACCGATTCTTTTTATCGTAATTGGAGTGCTTCGCAGGACTACCAAAAATTTCAAGATACTTTGAAAAAACCCCATGGCTATAAATTTTACATGCCTTCTTTACTGTTCAGTGTGCTTTATTTCATAAGGTAATTAAAATATTAAAATATATTTCATCAAACATATTGTGAAATATTTACCCAATTACAGTCAATCCTCATTTTGTTTTATAAGATGTTCAATACTTTCTATCTCCTAGTAACAAAAAAAAATTAAACATAATTTTAAAATGTATAGATCTCAGTTATAAAATGACTGAAAGGTACATAGTTGTGTTTTTTTTTTTTTTAAATTTCTTTAGTCAGGAGCAAAGAAGTCTGGCACTGTGGCCTGAGGTTACTCTCCCAGTCCTTACCATTAGGCTGGAGAGTGAACATTTCTGGAGGAGGATTAGACAGCAGTAAGCAAACCCTTACAGAATACCCAAAAGTAAAGAAGAGAAAAAAGAATCCCTTTCAACAGTTTAGTGACTCACTGCAAATGTTTCATTAAAGTTGTTGTTTAGCAAAATACCTTCACTGAAAAGTGAAAGCATTAGTTGCTCAGTCGTGTCAGACTCTTTGCAACTCCATGGACTATAACCTGCCAGGCTCTTCTGTCCATGGAATTCTCCAGGCAAGAATACTGGAATGGGCTGCCATTCCCTTCTCCAAAAGATCTTCCTGACCCAAGGATTGAACCTAGGTCTCCTGCATTGCAGGCAGGTTTTTTACCATCTGAGCCACTAGGGAAGCTCTGGTGTGTGTGTGGGGGGGTGGCAGGGGGCGGGGGGGCGGGGGGGCGGGGGGGGGGGCGGGGAGCAGTGCGAGTCGGGGTGGGGGGAAGTCTATGGAAAAGGAATCTAGAAAGCAATAGTTTTAAAACATGGTGAACGTCTTTGCAAATGATTATATATATATGTGTATATATATATATATATACACACATATATATACACACACATATATATATATACACATATATAAAGGTCAAAAACTGACTTGTTGGACTTTCCTGATGGTCTAGTGGTTAAGAATCCACTTGCTAATGCAAAGAACACGGGTTCAATCCCTGGTCCAGGAAGATTCCACATGCCACAAAGCAGCTAAGCCTGTGCTCCGCAAGTGCTGAGCCAGTGCACCCTAGAGTCCACGCACCACAGCTGAAGAAAGCCTGCACACAGTAACAAGGACCCCGGGCAGCCATAAACAAATAAACTGACTTGTTTCATTTTGCTTAAGAAGATCTTGAGCAGAGAAAATAAAAACCTTTGATATCTATAAACAGTCATTAATCCACAGTCTACAGTGTGTATCTCATGGTTTTGTTTTTTCAAGTATACCCCAAAGTCAGCTTTTCTTAGATCCTGTGATCTAAGTGTGCTTGATGTGAGCTCTCCTATGGAGTCATACCGGATAGTAAATGTCTGTCTTATTAATAGTATCAAAGCAATAAATGTGTTCCTGACATCAGCTAAACCTGGGTATTTACAAGGCACCTGCACAGCCTCTAAGGCTGCTGGCAGAATATGTCGAATTGTTTCTTCTAAAAGCATCCACTAAAAATAACCCTTTTTCTTCTTTATTAGGAATTCCAGAAGTTATGGTCTCTTATAAAATCTAAAGCATGTGGGAGTAAAATTTATACCGTTCCAGAAAGCTCCTTCGAGCATTCAAGGTGATGTATTTGTGACCCTTCATACAAGGATGGCAGCAGCCGTCTGTTGATTATTTCAATAAAACTCTCAATTTAAAGGTCACTTATTTTGGCAACTTGATGATTACATTTAGCCAGGTTGGAAGTAGGAGGTGGGATAAAATTTCCTTGATCAAGAACAGAGGAAAAGTATTTTTTTTTTTAATCAAAAAAGTAGGCAATCTCAGTGGCAACAGTTTGTCCAAATAACTACAGACATTGCCTTAGTCTTTTGGCATCAAACAGTATAGAGAATGGCAAGAAATAAACTCTTTCTGCTTTAGTGAAAAGAATCTATAACTATTCTGTTTTCTAGAAATGAGAGGAATAATCTATCCCACCAGTTCATCTATTTTCATGCCTAGGAAAACTTGTTTAAAAATTCTTTTCTCTTGCAAATGTATTCAGGAGTATTGATTTAGCCACTGCTTCTTACATCCAGGGCATGAAATCAACAGATAACTTATGTGCATGAAGGGAAATGAAAGACTTAGAAAATAATGCCTGTTAAAATACTTTTTTAAAAAAGTCAAAGGGAAGACATTTCTGAGAGCAAGGGAAGGGGAGTAAAAATGAAAGATTTTGCTGATGAAAGGAACTATGCATGTTCAATCTATGCATCAAACTATGCATGTTCAATTCAAAGGAAAGACACTTAAATGACAATTATGAAAGGGAGCAGCCACTGGTTTTGGTTATCAGGCAAGGATTAGACGTAGCACAACAGATTGAAGAACACCCTTTTCACTCAGACGCCATTGAGGGCAGCTTCTCAAATTCATTACTAAAGTTTCAACAGCCCTTCACTTGGGAGAAGCCAAGAAAGCTATACTGCCTGCCTTCCTCCCTCCATCTATTTCTTTTCTTTCTTTCCCCTCCTTGTAGGAAGCACTCACTTTGCCTGATGCACTGTATTCTTTAAGCTCCAGAGTCTTCCCAGTCAGATCAGCTCCAGTTTACTGAAGAACCTCCATTTGCTCTGTGTGTAAACAAAGAATTTCTTCCAATAAGCAATGGCCTCCAAACATTTCTGTCAATACTCTCCTTTCCCCCTTGCTTACCAACTCGCTTAAAAACGTTTTCAGCTATTTTACTTATTAGAATAGTCTAATTCTAGTGTTTAGGATGCAGTATTGGACTGCCCTGGTGGTCCAGTGGTTAGAAGCCCACCGACCAACGCAGGGGACAGGGGTTTGATCCCTGGTTTGGAAAGATTCCACATCCGTAATTCGTGCATCGCAACTACTGAAGCCTGCAGGCTCTAGAGCCCAAGCTCCTCAACAAGAGAAGCCACCGCAGCGAGAAGCTCGTGTACCATAACTAGAGAGCAGCCCCCACTCGCCACAATTAGAGAGGGGCCGCGCACAGCAACGAAGACCCAGAGAAGAAAGAAGGGAAGAAAGAAAAGCGAGGGGGAAAAAGGAAATAATGAAAGAAAGAAAGACGCAGTACTACTTGTTGGAAAACTCAGCATTGCTGGATTCAAGCATTGTTCCTTTTGCCTCCTTAGCTCCCGCTGGGCTCTCTGTACAGGAACGTGCGTGGTGGGGATGGTGGTGGGCCTCAGGGACATGGGAGTCTCTCACCTGAACAGGACTCCCTGCTCTCCTCTTCGCCACACTATCTCCCCCAGCATCAGAGTCCCGAGGAAACGAAGAAATGGGCCTCCGTACTTGACCCCTGACTGAGTGAGACTGTTGTCGCTGCTCTTCCTCTGGCCCAGAATGATTGGTTTTGGTGTCATCTGTGTGTCAGGGAGTCAAACACTGATCTGGAAACACACGGGTTTTCTGCAAGGCCAACCCTTCCATGGCAAGTTTTCTAGATTTGGAAGGAGACCACTCACTCACTCTCAGCTCCCTCCACGGGTCATCAGCGCCCCAGCCTCTTGCTTCAGAGAACTCCTCTTTCAGAAAACAACCCAGCCACATCTGACTCAACTCACATCTCCTCACCCCAGATGGTGGAAGCGCCAGTATGTCTGGGAGACCTGCCGTCCCAGCCTCTCTCTGATGACCTTTCTCCAGGTCCCAAGAGCTCTAAGCTCAGCAGGCCCAAAGGGTCTCAAATTTCAAAGGAGAGATCCTTACTCTTACTCCTCCCTGCGGGGGGGGGGGGGGTGGGTGGGGGGGGGGGGGGGAGGAGGTGTTGGAGAGAGCCGAAGAGTTCAGGTACCTCTTCCCCTCCCCTCTCTACCCCGACTCCACCCACCCCACCCCCACTCCACTCACCCCCACCCTCACCCCATCCACCCCCACCCTCATTCCACCTACCCCTATGCCCACCTCTGCAAACTTTCTTGGCAATGATCTTGGGATTTCCCTTCCCTGTCTGCTCTCGAGAGGTGATAATGCATATATGCAGAAAGAATAACTTTTCTGCACAATCATAGCACCTTTTTAAAGACAGCATTTTATCTCCCCGTCCCCCCCCCACCCACCCACCATGTTAACTTGGGGGCCTTAGCTGGGGGTGGGAGAGAGTAGGGAAAGTGGTTGGTTACTGCTTCTCAGCCCTGCCTCCTCTCTCTCCATCCTGGAGGTGGTAGCTGGCCCTCCTGCTGCTGTCACTGTAAATGCAGAATGTGAAGTACTTGGTGCCTTTAATCCCCCAGTGATGCAACAGGAAAAATCCCATTTCACACCCTGCTCCATGTGGACTGATCTGGACCAGCCACTGAGGCAGCCCACCCCCCACCCCACTGCCCTTCCATCCACTTAAGAGAGAGTCCTGGCCACTTGCTCCTCCTGACTGATATTTGGCAGTGGTCAGGTGATTCCCTGATCCTCATCAGCCCCAGACTAATACCTGGTACACAATACATTTCTCTATGTCATCACAGGGAACAAAACTCCTCATTAACTCACATGCTCTGATATCATCAAAATATACAACAAACTGAGTGAGAGGGAGAGACCAAGGAGCAAAATGTCTGCGGACAGCTCAGCTTCTCAGTTTATTTTCCTGAGGACCCTCCCCCACTGCATGTATCCCAGCTCCCCTACCCCAGAGACAGCCTCCTCTGTGGACCCATTTTATCCTGCAAATCAGAATACTCTGAAACTATTCCCCATCCTTCCCCAACCTCAAGGGAAAGGATTCTCCCCACTGATGGTTGTGCTCGTGCTAAGCAGCCCGCCAGGCTCCTCTGTCCGTGGGATTTTCCACGCAAGAATACTGAAGTGGGTTGCCATGCCCTCCCCGGGGCGGGGGGGGGGGGGGGAATCTCCCTGACCCATCCAATTTGTGTCTTCTGCGTTGCAGGTGGATTCTTTACCACTGAGCCAGCAAGGAAGCCCAGCTGATGGTTATTTCCATGCTTATCTAAAAGGCATATGCTTTTCCCCAGGGGATAGATTCCTTTTGATTTTACTGTCAAATGATCTACATCTCATCACCTCAAGGCAGAGGTCCCTAGAAATTGCAGCATCATTCTAAACTGCACCAGAGTTATACATGTAGAAATACTGTTGTCATAGAAATAAGAATGTATGTGTTAATGCCAAGCAACCTACGGCAAATTGCAAGCAACTGCCCAAGGCCCTGTGTTTTGGGAACCACATTAAGCACTGAGGCTTGGGTAGCTATTGGAAAAAAAGAAACAGCTGGCTAGTTGGTGGGGGGCAAAATACAAACATCTTGATCACATAAGCAATCTGTCATTCCTAACAGTATCATCAAGGAAATGGGGTAAGGTTGCTGCTGCTGCTGCTAAATCGCTTCAGTCGTGTCCGACTCTGTGCGACTCCGTAGACGGCAGCCCACCAGGCTCCCCCGTCCCTGGGATTCTCCAGGCAAGAACACTGGAGTGGGTTGCCATTGCCTTCTCCAGTGCATGAAAGTGAAAAGTGAAAGTGAAGTCGCTCGGTCGTGTCCGACGCTTAGCGACCCCATGGACTGCAGCCCACCAGGCTCCTCCGTCCATGGGATTTTCCAGGCAAGAGTACTGGAGTGGGGTGCTATTACCTGTTCCTCAAACACACTCTGCAGAGGGTCAGTCTGTGACTTCTTTTCCTGCAATGTTTACAGTAACATTGACTTTAGTGGTTTTATTACCAAGATTCCACCTGTTCCAAAATGTAGACAGAGGAAAGAAAGCAGATGCAGAGACAGATCTGTATGAAGTGACTTCACGAGGCTGAGGTTACAGAGCGGCTATAAATGAGCTTCTAAGTGGCTACAACTCCAGAATTTTTTTTGAATCTCTGAATTTACAGACAAGAAGTTTACTTTTCCATGACCACAGATATACAATTAGAAATGAAAGCAAATGACAAAACATATCTTTCTTTTCTCAAAATTTATGTTGTGAACAAGTAAAGGGAGAAATAGAACTGCCTAGCAAATGTAGTGCATGGTTCTACCATCTTTTTAAATATCACAAATACAATATCACCCCATTCTTCAACTCTATTCTTAGGTACGAATACACTGAAGGTTTCCAACTTTAATTTCTTAATTTACCTGTCTTGATAGCCAATTGAGAATGTTATAAATCATTGTGTTATGCAGAGATAATCTCTAATTTGGTTTCCTGGTGGCATAAAAGAGTTAATCTGTCTTTCCATAATTGAGTGTATCAATAACTTCTTGGAGTAAGTTGCCCTTCACAAAGACATTCACAGAGAAAATAACAATCTTATTCCCTAGGAATTTAAAGAACAACTTTGGGTGGGTCACCGTGCCTTCCTCAGTCTTAATGTCATCATTTGTATAATGGAGATAACAATGACAATGATGATACTTTATTGCAACCTAAAGGACTATTATAATAACTGCACAGAACACTTTCAGTTCAGTTCAGTTCAGTTGCTCAGCCGTGTCCGACTCTTTGCGACTCCATGAATTGTAGCACGCCAGGCCTCCCTGTCCATCACCAACTCCTGGAGTTCATTCAGACTCAGGTCCATCGAGTCAGTGATGCCATCCAGCCATCTCATCCTCTGTTGTCCCCTTTCCCTCCTGCCCCCAATCCCTCCCAGCATCAGAGTCTTTTCCAATGAGTCAACTCTTCACATGAGGTGGCCAAAGTAGTGGAGTTTCAGCTTCAGCATCAGTCCTTCCATAGCCTTGACTAGATAGACCTTTGTTGACAGAGTAATGTCTCTGCTTTTGATTATGCTATGTAGGTTGGTCATAACTTTCCTTCCAAGGAGTAAGCATCTTTTAATTTCATGGCTGCAGTCACCATCTGCAGTGATTCTGGAGCCCAGAAAAATAAAGTCTGACACTGTTTCCACTGTTTCCCATCTATTTCCCATGAAGTGATGGGACCAGATGCCATGATCTTTGTTTTCTGAATGTTGAACTTTAAGCCAACTTTTTCACTCTCCTCTTTCACTTTCATCAAGAGGCTTTTGAGTTCATCCTCACTTTCTGCCATAAGGGTGGTGTCATCTGCTTATCTGAGGTGATTGATATTTCTCTCAGCAATCTTGATTCCAGCTTGTGCTTGACCCAGCCCAGCGTTTCTCATGATGTACTTTGCATATAAGTTAAATAAGCAGGGTGACAATATACAGCCTTTTCCTATTTGGAACTAGTCTGTTGTTCCATGTCCATTTCTAACTGTTGCCTCCTGACCTGCATATAGGTTTCTCAAGAGGCAGGTCAGGTGGTCTGATATTCCCATCTCTTTCAGAATTTTCCACAGTTTCTTGTGATCCCCACAAAGGCTTTGGCATAGTCAATAAAGTAGAAATAGATGTTTTTCTGGAACTCTCTTGCTTTTTCCATTATTCAGCAGATGCTGGCAATTTGATCTCTGGTTCCTCTGCCTTTTCTAAAACCAGCTTAAACATCTGTTGAGCTATTTCAAATACTGAAAGATGATGCTGTGAAAGTGCTACACTCAATATGCCAGCAAATTTGGAAAACTCAGCAGTGGCCACAGGACTGGAAAAGGTCAGTTTTCATTCCAATCCCAAAGAAAGGCAATGCCAAAGAATGCTCAAACTACCACACAATTGCACTCATCTCACAGAACACTTTACAAACTATAAAATCTGACAACAGACATTAGTTACTGTCAAAATCCTGCTATAAGGCTTTATAGTCTCTATAAAGACCTATACTACAATTGATGATTATCAGCTAGGTGTGTATGCCCAAAGATATAACTATGTGCACAGAATGTCGTACATCTATCAGGATCATTTCTAAATGCAGCTCCTAAATCAGTGCTATATTTGAAAGTGCTTGGCACATTTTAACTAAGTTAATCAGCATCCAGCATCAGAGGGCCCTATAATTCTTGTGCTGCCTGGCCATTGCTAACTGGAAGCTAAAAATTAAATGTTAAGCTGCAAGAGCCATCCCAGGAATTAACAATGTGCTCCAGGCACACACTGCTGTGCCTTTTCCAGAGAAGCAGGAAGTGAAAATAACAACAAAAGCTGCTCCATGGGGAGCCTTTACAACTGCCTGGCAGAGTGCTGAAGTCTTTCCACACACTTTACCCTTAATTCTCATGGCAGCCCTAGGAGGTAAGTATTGGGTTCCCTATTTTTGAGATGAGAAGATTCTAATTTTCTGATAAAATAAGGAATTGGAACTCATTGCTCCACCTTGGTTCTCAGCCAGTAGATGGGGGTTGTGTCCTTCCACGCACACTTAAGGGTAACACTGACATTAGCTTATCAGGCCCAAAGATAGTTGCTTGGACTCTTGCCTCTGTTCATACTCAGGACGAGGAGAGAAGGAAGATAAAACATAAAGCAGGTCATTTTGCTTCTGTTCATGTTTTTAAAAGGCTTTACAGTCCCAGTTCTGAAGGGAAGGTGGGACATCCTTCCAGAATTAGCTGGATTTGCCTCCCCTTGTACCCCATGGAAGCTCCCTTATGAATATATAAGCAGCACAAGCTCTCTAGAACATCTGTCCAAGAGGAACAGCAGTGAGTGCTGCACCTCAGGTACCTTTTGAGAATCTGCATGATTTTAAGACTGAGAGGTATTGTTTTGTTTTTTTTTTTCCCCATCTGCAGCATCCCAATCTTAACAACCTGTAATTAATCTGCTTTTTTTTTTTAAACATTTTATCCTGGTATTAGAAAAGACCCTGATGCTGGGAAAGACTGAATGTAGGAGGAGAAAGGGATGATAGAAGACAAAATAGTTGGATAGCATCACTGACTCAATGGACATGAGTTTGAGCAAGCTCTGGGAGATGGTGAAGGACAGGGAAGCCTAGCGTTCTGCAGTCCATGGGGTCGCAAACAGCCGGATATGACTGAGCGACTGAACCACAACCACAACAAAATCAAAGTTTATAGGAGTGAGTGACGGTTGAGGCAAATTTTTACCATCTGGGTGATTTCCCTGCACAGGGGAGCAGGTGAACCTGACTTCAGCAGCTAAATCCTACATCAGCTCATTCACAATTAAGTGCAGCCTCATTCATTCCAGGCTGTCAGAGAGCTGCACACCGAAGCCGAATCATACTCCTGTGCCCAACTAAGTAGAATGAATGCTAATGAAGAAATGTCAGGGAGGATGAAGCCACAGGATCATGGAAATTTAGAATGAAAGCTTAGATGAGGTTCATTTATTCCATCACTCAGCCAGGAGTCCCATTTGTCTAGACGTAACAGATAACACATTTATCTACTGCTGGGTGACAAATTGCCACAAACTAGCAAAGTAATGGCACCCCACTCCAGTACTCTTGCCTGGAAAATCCCATGGATGGAGGAGCCTGGTAGGCTGCAGTCCATGGGGTCGCTAAGAGTCGGACACGACTGAGCGACTCCACTTTCACTTTTCACTTTCATGCATTGGAAAGGAAATGGCAACCCACTCCAGTGTTCTTGCCTGGAGAATCCCAGGGACGGGGCATCTGTGGGGTTGCACAGAGTCAGACACAACTGAAGTGACTTAGCAGCAGCAGCAGCAAAGCAAAGCAACATTCTTTTATTAGCATGCAGTTCTGTAAGGTGAAAGTCTCAAGATTTTGGCTGGGTTCTCTTCTTAGAGTCCCACAAGGTCAAAGTCAAAGTGTCAGCTGGGTGCAGCTCTTATCCAGATGCTTGAGCGAGGACTCTGTTCACAAATACACTCAGACCATGGGCAAAACCCAGCTCCTTGTTACCAAGGGCGGAGGCCTCCATCTCGTGGCTGGCTGTTTAGCCCTAGCTGCTGTCAGCTTCTAGAGACTGCCTGCATTCCTCATCACATGACTCCTCCATTGTGGAGCCAACATTAGTACATGAAATCCTTCTCCTGCCTTGAAATTGTTTTCCTCTTCTGCCATCAGCAAGACAAAGCTCTCTGCTTTTAAGGGTTCCTGCAATTAGATTAGATCTACCTGAATAATCTCTCTTTCTAAAGGTTAACTCTGCCATACAATACACCACTCTCACAGGCTGCAGAGACTGGGGGGCATGGAATCTTGGGGGACCACTTTAAGCTTCTGTCTACCACACTTGAAAGTGAAAGTGTTAGTTGTTCAGTCATGTCGGATTCTGCGACCCTGTGGACTGTAGCCCCCTAGGTTCCTCTATCCATGGATTTCTCTAGGCAAGAATACTGGCGTAAATTGCCATTCCCTTCTCCAGGAGATCTTCCCAACCTAGGGATCAAACCCAGGTCTCCTGCATTGGAGACAGATTCTTTACCATCTGAGCCACCAGAGTGGCCACACTTAGCAAGTAGAATTAACAAAAATATTGTTAGGTTTATCATATTCTTGAAAGATAAACATATTGTAAGCACAGGAAGAAGCAGTTAGAAATAATATTGAGAACCATGTCTAAATTTCTAGACATGAAATTTTTCAAAGTTTAAGTGGCATACTGTTAACACTCCAAGGAAGTATCTGAAAGAAACCAAGCTATGCACATTGTTCTTCCACTGACACACGATAAAAATCAATCACATTATTTATTTTATTCAATTGCTCAGTTAAAACAACTTGTGTCTCCTTTATGTTTGGGTCAATCTTATCTCTCTTAGATTCTGCACCCTTGCAGGTGGTCAACAAGGTACCAACCAGTGTTAAAGTGCCTTATTAATTACTTGCCCAGGGATGATGGTGATCATAGTATTGAGGTGTTCTAGGCAGATATCCTAAACCAACTTAATGCCTATATGTTGCCCAAATGCCCAAACCTAAGAGGTTATTAAAGATGAGCTCAGGTTTATGATTGGTCAATTGCCAGCCACGCTGTTAGAAGCTGAGAAGTTAATAGAACAATTCTGAGGTGCCTTTTTCTGTATGACTGGAACAAAAGTTGTTTGTAGCTAGTTTGCTGGTAAGTACAGTCCCTGGTTCCTGTAGATTCAAGCCCATTTCTGAGGCCAGTTATCAGGAAGTGTCTTTTTTTTTTTTTTTCTGGTTAGTGAAAAAAACCGGTTTTGATTAGCAACTGCTATATTCATGCAAGTATAATAAAGTTTTCTTCCTGCATTCAATTTTTTAAAACTGTTACCTATCTTGATTTCCTAAACTGAAATACGGGCTTCTGAAAGTCCATGCTTTTTTGTTTAGTGTGGCATCTTTGCCAAAGCAGAAAACTTTGCTTCACAAATAAATTTTGGGAATCTACATGAAAGCATGATCTTTTAATTTAAAAAAAATAAAGAATATTCAAAGTATTCTTGGCCACAGGCTGAAAATCATCTTATGATTTAAATGATTTTCATCTTGAAAATCATTAAAATGCTTTGTTTCTTTTCCATCTACATCATCAGGGAAGTTCTCCTTCATTCCAGATAACAAAAGTGAAGCAGTATGACAGTAGCCAGAATCATTTCCTGCTAATATTTCCAAGATCATCAAAATAAACTTGGAGAGCAGGCAGGTGGAAGCCCTTTGGGGGGTGGAAGTGAAGGGTTTCGTTCACCAGCAGTCATTACCAGACCTTTGCCCTGGACTTCACCCTGCAGAAGCCCTGTCAGATCTTCCTCTCACCTACTGGATCCAAAATAAAGCTTTGTAGCCAAAACATTCAGTGACAGATGGTTCATTCATTGCTGTAATGCAACCCTTTGGGCCTCTGAGGGGATGATTTCAGGAATAGAAAGCAGGGCAAATACCAGAGTGGACATAGAATCTAACACAAGCAGTGTTTCTCCAGTCACTGAAGGAATCAAGACCTTCCCTCCCAAATTCTTCACATCAAACAACAAGCACGATCCTTCTCTCTCTCCAAACTGTAATTAGTGCATAGTCTGAGGCATGGGTCCAATCCCCCCTCAGACCCTACCAGCTTGGTTAAAAATTTTGCCAGCTACTTTATTTCCTTGTAACTAAAATGGGCATCATAAAAACATTTACCATTAGGACTTAACTAAGTACCCAGCCTAAGGTTAAAGCGTCTGCCTGCAATGCGGGAGACCCGGGTTCAGTCCCTGGGCTGGGAAGATCCCCTGGAGAAGGAAATGGCAACCCACTCCAGTACTCTTGCCTGGAGAATCCCATGGACGGAGGAGCCTGGTGGGCTACAGTCCACGGGGTCGCAAAGAGTCGGACACGACTGCACGACTTCACTTCACTTCAAGTGCCCAGCCTAAGTTAACTAAGCTTAGGTTTAGTTTAAGCCCAAGCACTCAGAAATGATAACTGTTCATATCTTCATTCCAGGATTTGATTACCTTGGTTTTTTCAGAAAGGAACAATGCATAAGAGAACATAAAGCAAGCTGCATAACAAAGGGAAACTACCAAAGGAAACGATCTTTTGTTAAAATTCCTAATTCAGATAGGACTTACACAAAGTTAGATGAAAGCCAGCATTTTATCGTGTTATTATGCAACTGGAGCAGCTTCTCACTGAAACAGGCCTTAAGAAACAATTACTTATTCTTTCCAGAGTTACGATCTCTAAAGCAAAGAGAGAGGTCTTTTACTCCTACTTAAGCTCTCCTGATAAAATTTTCACATTATTCATCAGAATTGCTTTTAAATTTCTTTTTTTTTTGTTTGCTTCTTTTTGAGAAAACATATGGATTTTTTTTTCCTATCACATGCACTTACAAAGCTATAATTCATGAAGATTCTGCGGTTTGTTTTGCTTTTCCTAATTTGGCACAGCCTAATCTTTTCCCAAGAGGCCTGCATGTGTCCCGCTGTTTTCCAGTTTGTCTTGGCATCACTGCTTCACCTTTTGGCACTAACTTCCATATAGTTTTATCACCATTATCTGAACAGTGCCGCCCCATCTGCATATGCTTCACAACTGCCCTCCTCTGCCTGGCTCAGCCTCCCGGTGTATTACCCATCCATCTGCTCCTAAAGAATGAGGGGGTGATGCTGCTTCACTCGGGGTTTGAGAATCCTAACCTTCTTTAGGGGTTAGTCACTGCGTATCATTGGGTTCCTAACTTTCTTTCTTCAAAATTCTTTTCTGGGGGCTTCCCTGGTGGTCCAGTGGCTAAGACATAGCACTCCCAATGCAGGGGGCCTAGGTTTGATTCCTGTTTAGGGAACTAGATCCCAAGGACCACAACTAAGAGTTCACACGCCACACCTAAGAACCCATACAGCCGAATAAATACATAAATATAAAACTGATTTTTAAAAAATTTCTTTCCCAACTGAAAACCACATGAAATGCTGGAATGGATGGAAAACAAGTTGGAATCAAGATTGTCGGGGGAAATATCAATAACCTCAGATATTCAGATGACACCACCATTATGGCAGAAAGTGAAGAAGAACTAAAGAGCCTCTTGATGAAAGTGAAAGAGGAGAGTGACAAGTTGGCTTAAAACTCAACATTCAGAAAACTAAGATCATGGCATCTGGTCCCATCACTTCATGACAAATAGATGGGGAAACAGTGGCTGACTTTATTTTGAGGGGCTCCAAAATCACTGCAGATGCTGACTGCATAAAATTAAAAGATGCTTACTCCTTGGAAGAAAAGTTATCAGCAACCTAGACAGCATATTAAAAAGCAGAGACATTACTTTGTCAACAAAGGTCTGTCTAGTCAAAGCTATGGTTTTTCCAGTAGTCATCTGTCTAGTCAAAGCTATGGTTTTTCCAGTAGTCATGTACGAATATAAGAGTTGGACTATAAAGAAAGCTGAGTGCTGAAGAATCGATGCTTTTGAACTGTGGTGCTGGAGAAGAGTCATAGTTCCTTCGACTGCAAGGAGATCCAACCAGTCCATCCTAAAGGAAATCAGTCCTGAAGATTCATTGGAAGGACTGATGCTGAAGCTGAAACTCCAATACTTTGGCCACCTGATGCGAAGAACTGACTCATTTGAAAAGACCCTGATGCTGGGAGGGATTAGGGGCAGGAGGAGAAGGGGATGACAGAGGATGAGATGGTTGGATGGCATCACCAACTCAATGGACATGAGTTTGAGTAAACTCCGGGAGTTGGTGATGGACATGGAGGCCTGATGTGCTGTGGTCCATGCAGTTGCAGAGTCAGACATGGCTGAGCAACTGAACTGAACTGATGGTTTCTAGAATACCTTCAACAAGCTTTTGCTCTTACTATGATTAATTTAGGCTGAATGCCATTTAATCCCTGGGTGCCAGAATCTTTACATACATTACTTTTAACAATAATCCTGTGTGTTAATAAGCGCTGTTATCCCTACCTTATTGTTATGGGAATTTAAGTAATTCCCCAAGAGCCAGTAGTGGCAGTAAATGGCTGCCTTTCCCACCGAGCCAAGATGCCCCAAACGGACATTCGAAGGACAGTTTTTCTCAAATATTTGTATATATGAAAGTTTCTGGCATGTTTATTAAAAGTGTATACCACAGAGTCCATCCCGCAAATTCCAGGCTCCCTCAGCCAGATTTCTGATTCAGGGGGGTGGACCCAGGCTCTGCCTTTCAACAGGTTCTCTGCGAGACCGATGCGGGCGATCACCATCGCACACCCAGCTCAGGAGAGATGCAGCCTGGCTCTGCCTTCCCAGCTATGCACCAGCTCCAGACCAAGCACCCCTTAAAAGCCATAAATTAAAGAAGTACTGAGATTCACATTTATAAGAAAACTTAAGCTGCGTGGGGTTTTCCAGAATTCAGATTTTATTGGGAGGCAGAATTCTAGCCTGGGGATCAACAGAACTGTTTCTTTGGTCTCTTTCCTTTGCTGACTTCTTGTATGTCATTGGATCAAATAACTTACCCTCATTGTGTCTCATCCTTGTCCTCTGCAGATGGAATGTGAAAGCAGATGTCCACTACTCATCACAGAAGACCATGGCAAAAGCATGAAGAGCTCCAGGCACAGACTGTGGTGTGAGTCCTCAAGATAAATTACCCCATGACAAGAAGGGCATGTTGATTTTATCATGGTTACCATTTACTTTACAAAACAACCATTTGGTTGGCATCTGCGAGACTGGCGTGTAGAGGCTTGCAGTGCACAGGTTTTGTGTTCTTGGAAAAGTTATGTTTTAGTCTGTGTACCTTATTTTCTTCATGTGTGAAATGGGAGTAAAAGTATTATCAACCTCATGAAGTGTTGAGTCCAGTCACTCCGTGCTTCACATAAGTGAGCTTTGACCAATTACTCGGCCCAGATATTTTTGTTCTCAAGAGCTTTGCTTCAAACTATTGATAATATCAACATATTCATTCTCAATTCCCTGCTGTATGCTATGAGATATAAGATCTTACAAAACACAAATAGCTAAAACACACTTACATGATACCTAAAGCAACTGACTTGGGGGGATTTTCACAATGTATTTTTATGGGGAAAAGCTCCTTAATTGAAAAAAAAAGTGTCTATAATATGACCCTAGATTTTAAAAACAATGTCAAAGCAATGACTGATTCCTCCAAATTTTGATATCATACATTATAAACATACATAAACATACACATTTATAAAATATTCAATACATGATTTACTAAGTGTATATATACAATTAATATAAGTTGTTTGGGAGAGAGAATAAAGAAATGATAAGAGAAGAAGGAAGACATGGAAAAAACATTAATAATAAAACAGTTTTTAAAAATATAGAGATGATTTAAAAAAGGATAAGTGATAGGACCTTATTTAAATAAATTTGCATCTATATGTGTATATGTGTGTGTGTGTGTGTGAACGGCATAAAAACATAGTCACAAATACTATCAGTGGCTATCTCAAGGCACTGAAATGCAAGGAAAAAATGCTCTTTAGTGATCTTTTTCAGTATTGCAATACTGTTTCTTATAATGACAAAAGTTATTTATAACTGAAAACATGGGACTGTGTCAAGATATTTATTAGTGTATATGATTTATTGTCTTACTTTTTTCAAATTGCCCCTAAAAGGTATGAATTACTTTGAAATGAGAAAAATTATATTCTTTAAAGCAGTGTTCTTAGTAATAATAAAATGTAGTGGAACAAAGATATTCTCAATAGAAACCGAAGTTGCTTCAGTTACCCAAATAAAGAAGGCTGCACAATGACCTTGTTTTGCCAGAAGAAACTCAGTTACTGAATTCTTTCTTTTCCTTTTGTAAATGTTTTCAATGAAGTAAATCTTGGATTTGTCAAATGAATCTAGGTTTTTTAAAAAAATTTTATTGTATGGTTTACTCATGTTTTCTCAACTTACTATTCTTTTCTATGGCTCATCATGTCCAAAACTGAACTCATCATTTTCTTCTGCCTCAGCTGACTTCTCTTCTTATCTCTGTATCAGGTGCAGACCCTGGATCTTCCCTGTAGTTCATAGGTCCTCTCCAGTCAACGAGTCAGTCATTTCTGTAGACACTACATCCTGATATCAGGTCCTATCACATCTCTTGCCCTTAGCCATTGTCCTCACTGGTCCTGCCTAAATTGCAACTGTTAGCTTTAAATCAGTTCCTGGGTTTCTTCAGGTCTCCACTTTGAAATTGTGATCAGGAAGGAGACTGTCTAAACTTCTCTACATGCTACCTAAAGAAAAGTAGACGCTGTCTGCTTATCTTCACTTCTTTCCAGGAAACCGTCTTCCCAAAACATGCTGCCTTGGGGACTGTGGGTCACAGTGCTCTCACTCCCTGTGACGTCAAAGGCCAGGTAACAGCTTCACCCCCCTAAACTCAATGCCAAGTTCAGAGAGAGGCATCTGATAAGCACAGTCATCCATTCTGTCCCAGAACTCTTCCGCTAGAGTGAGAAGAAAAACTCTCTCCTGCTTTTGGTGGGTCCCAGATTAATTTAGCAAACTCCTCTGAAGACTTGTTTTCTTGAAACTTTCTAGGAGGTCATGTTCAAATAGTGTAGACACAGTGTAAGTCATTTCTTTTGGTTGTCCTATAAATAGGCTCATCTTTTCATCCAGTTTGGGAACCAATTCCGATTTTATAAAGGGTACCAGGTTAGTAGTGATTTATGATGATTTTTACTTTATTTTTAGTGTAGTGGTTCCAAAAAAGGGAAGATATGAATTCTAATTTCAGCTGGGCTATAAATGTCTTCATTTTTTCATACTCCACACTGTAGGATCACCATAGTAATTGTTTATTTTTGTTCTAACTTTTTATTGATAGATAACATGCATTAAAAGTACACAAAGTACGTGCCTCAATAAGTTTTCAAAGCTGAAAACAACTTTGCATATTTTATGCACATAGATAAAATTTAATGTGTAAGGTCAGGACCATATTCTCATTTTTCTTAACTGCCAACTCAAATCCCATGTGCAAAAGTAACGCCCAATGTTGATGTCCCTGTCCTTCACCTATCAGACCAAGATTTTATCCTTGAAAGTCACCAGGTAGAAAGGCTACTCCAGCATATATATTTAACAATGCTTATGTCAATATGGAACAATTCTCCCATACTTTGGGGTACTGTTATTATCTCACTTTTGTAGATCAGGAAACAGGTGGACAGAGACTTAAAAAGTGATTGAGATCAAATAGTAAGTGGAAGAGAGCAGGACCACAAAACAAAGCTCAACTTCCCCCAAATTATTTAAATCATCTAATTCCTCCACTAGGATGATTACCATTTTCACTGAGACTGAGCAAAAACTTAACAATTGTTCTTAAGACCAAGAGAAAGAATCCACTTTCCTTTAGTACATGTTAGCAGTGATTCAACCTTGGAGGAGGAAAGCAGTTGAGGGAACTTGAATAGCATTTAAAATCCTTCAAAGAAGATATGCCAGAGCATGTGTTAGAAATTACAGACTTACTTTTCATTTGTGGGCATCTTCCTGCCTTTCTGACTACATCCAGATCCCCCTGCAGCACCAACTTCTTTTCTATTGTTGTTGGTATGGAATCTCGGAGATCCTTAACTTGGGAGCTCTTCCTGATTGGCGAGATGGTGCCTCTGAGTGGACAGCCTGCTCCTCATCTCTCTAAATGCCTGACATTTAATTACAGAAGGATGGATGAGAAAGATCTTCCTTGAGGCCACTGAGAAAATCCCAGCCAAAAAGCCTACAAACTCCCATTTGTTCCAATTGCTTAAGGTAAAGAAATTCTTCAGATTCCTTGGATATGTTAAAAAAAAATTCCAAGACTATTTACTTTGATATATATAGTTTGAAAAGCTATAGATACTGCTAAGACATCTATGGGAGACAGACTTATGTTCTGATTCTGATTTGATTGTGACTACTTCTGTTAAAAAATAAAAAGCAAACAGTAACCATTAGGGATTTAGTGCCTGCCTTTGTTTGATTATGTTTTTATTCAATATAACTAAGATGAAGACAAAAATTTGATGAGACTTTAAATACAGATGAAGTGAAGAAAATAACATACACATTAATTTGCTGTCTCTGACACAGAATATTCTAAGGAGTACAGTGGAAGCAATCTATCTTGAGTCTGAACTAGTACAGACTATACATGAAGACTGAGTATATTATAGATCTATAGACAAGGGAGACAAGATAGAATAAAAGAATACTTTTGAAGTTCCCTTTTAATTAAAGTTAATGCATCACTGTAACTTTAGAAGCAAAAATAAATCTAAGCAACTCACCATCCTTCTAAAGTAACTTTTTTGCAGTTGTAAAAGACTATGGTATACAATTTGTATTAGGGAGAAATACGGTCTTAACCTTTAAGAAATTATCTCTTGCTCTTTCTATGGCAAAACAACTCTCTCAATAAATGTCTTTCAAATCAAGTGGTAGCAACCACAGAAACTATGCCTGCCTGCATTTGCTTTATGAACTTGATCTGAAGAACGATGACAGTATAATTCCATTACCCTGTAAATCATCACTTTCTTCACTGATCTCCTCTCGTTTTCAAATATTGGTGGGATCTAGATAGCTGAGAAAGGTCCTGGAGGCATCACCTTCACCCCTGCCTGCCCCAGCTCTTTGCATCCTGCATCCTCATGACTTCATGATACTCCAAACCTCTTTTTGCTGGAATCACAAGATCATACTGATTGGTTTCTATGCCGTTATAAGCAAGAGGTGTCTCAAAATGCAGTTTATCCTCCCTCCTTCACTGTTGGTGGGAATATAAGTTGGTACAACCACTATGGAGAACACTATGGAGGTTCCTTCTGCTGCTGCTAAGTCACTTCAGTCGTGTCCAACTCTGTGTGACCCCATAGGTAGCAGCCCACCAGGCTCCCCCTCCCTGGGATTCTCCAGGCAAGAACACTGGGGTGGGTTGTCATTTCCTTCTCCAATGCATGAAAGTGAAAAGTGAAAGTGAAGGCACTCAGTCATGTCCAACCCTCAGTGACCCCATGGACTGCAGTGCACCAGGCTCCTCCGTCCATGGGGTTTTCCAGGCAAGAGTACTGGAGTGGGGTGCCATTGCCTTCTCCATGGAGGTTACTAAAGAAACAAAAAAATAGAGCTACCACATGATCCAGCAATCCCACTCCTGGGCAATATCCAGGAAAAACCATGCTTCTAAAGGACACATACATCCCAGTGTTCACTGTAGCACTGTTTATAGTAGCCACGACATGGAAGCAACCTGAATGTCCATCAACAGATACATGGATAAAGAAGACGTGATACATATAATGGACTGCTACTCAGCCATTAAAAAGAGTAAAACAAGGCCATTTGTGGCAACACCTGGAGATTATCATACTAAGTGAAATAAGTCAGACAGAGAAAGACAAATATCATATGATCTCACTTAATGTCGAATCTAAAAAACAATGATGCAAATGAACTTATTTACAAAACAGAAATAGACTCACAGATTTAGAGAATGAACTTGTGGTTTCCAGGGATGAAGGGTGGGCAAAAGGGATAGATTAAGAGTTTGGGGTTGACATGTACACACTGCTATTTTCAAAATAATCAACAAGGACTTGCCATATAGCACAGGGAACTCTGTTCAATATTCTGTGATAACCTAGATGGGAAAAGAATTTGAAAAAGAATAGACACAGGTATGTGTATAACTGAATCACTTTGCTTTACACTTGAAACTAACACAACATTGTTAATCAACTATATGCCAACATAAACTTTAAAAATTTTAAATAAAATCAATGTAGTTTTTCTTGATCTACAGTAATTTTAATATTATCACAAATATACACTAACATCATCTTTCTAAACTAGCACACCAGGTAAATTCCTCACCATGCTGAGAATTAAGTTAACACTTGGTTAGGCAGCATGAACTATAATACAAAGTTACCATCATCAACACATTATGATACTGGCACAAAAACAGACACACGGATCAATGGAACAGAACAGAGAGCTCAGAAATGAATCCACACTTATATGGTCAATTCATTTGTGACAAAGGAGCTAAGAATACCCACTGGGGAAAAAGACAGTCTCTTCAACAAATGATGTTGAGAAAACTGGACAGCTATGTGCAAAAAAATGAAACTGGATTTCATTCTTACACCACATACAAAATAAACTCAAAACAGATTTAAGAGTGAAATGTTAGACCTGAAATCACAAAACTAGCAAATGTAGGTAGTAATCTCTCTGACACTGGACTTAGCAATTTTTTAATTTTTTTAGGTCTCTGCAGGCAAGGGAAACAAAAGCAAAACTAAGAAAATGAACTACATCAAACTAAAAGCTTTCACATCAGGAAAGAAACAAGCAACAAAATAAAAGGCAATCTACCAAACAAGAGAATATTTGCAAATGATGTATCCACTAAGGGACTGATATCCAAAATATACAGAGGGCTCATACACCTCAATATTCAAAGAAAAAAAAATCTGATTTTTAAATGGTCACAGGGACTTTCCTGGTGATCCAGTGGTTGGGAATCCATCTTCCAATGCAGGGGACATGGGTTCAATCCCTGGTCAGGTAACTAAGATCCCACATGCTGCAGGGCAACTAAGCCCACAGGTTACAGCTAGACAGTGTGTGTGCCACAACTAAGATCCAACAGAGTCACAAAAAAATGAGCACAGGATTTGAAGAAACATTTTTCCAAAGAAAATATACCAATGGCCAAAAGACACATGAAAATGTACTCAGTGTCACTAAACATTAGGGGAATGAAAATCAAAATGAGATACCACCTCACACCTATCATGGTGGCTATTGAAGACAAGAAACAAGTGTTGGTGAAAGATGGAGAGGAAACGCATTTCTCACACACCTCTCACGCACTGTTGTTAGGAATGAAAATTGATGTGGTCACTATGGATCAAACATGGGGCCCCTGCATTGGGAGTGGAGTCTTAGCCACTGGACCACCAGGGAAGTCCCCTCATTTCTGGTTTTAATAATACTTATAAAATTAGGGATTGAAAAAAAAAAAGTTGTTCTTAACTTGAAGTCTTGGTTAAGAATGCTCCAGGGACTTCCCTGGTTGGGGAACAAAGATCTCATATGCTACAGGGCAGCTAAAGCCCATGCGGGTCAACTACTGAGCCCTTGTGCTGCAAGTAAGACCTGAGGCAGCCAAAACAAATATTTTTTTAAAAAAGAATACTCCAGTGGACAGGAACAGAAAACACTATGAATGATGGCTCCAATCAGTCAGTTGAGTCACTCAGTTGTGTCTGACTCATTGTGACCCCATGAACCACAGCACGCCAGGCCTCCCTGTCCATCACAACTCCCAGAGCTTACCCAAACTCATGTCCATCGAGTCGGTGATGCCATCCAACCATCTCATCCTCTGTCGTCCCCTTCTCCTCCTGCCCTCAATCTTTCCCAGCATCAGGGTCTTTTCAAATGAGTCAGCTCTTCACATCAGGTAGCCAAAGTACTGGAGTTTCAGCTTCAACATCAGTCCTTCCAATGAACACCCAGGACTGATTTCCTTTAGGGTAGACTACTTGGATCTCCCTGCAATTCAAGGGACTCTCAAGAGTTTCCTCCAACACCACACTTCAAAAGCATCAATTCTTCAGTGCTCAGCTTTCTTTACAGTCCAACTCTCACATCCATACATGACCACTGGAATAACCATAGCTTTGAAAAGATGGACCTTTGTTGGCAAAGTAATGTCTCTGCTTTTTAATTTGCTGTCTGGGTTGGTCATAACTTTTCTTCCAAGGAGTAAGCCTCTTTTAGTTTCATGGGTGTAGTCACCATCCGCAGTGATTTTGGAGCCCCCCAAAGTAAAGTCAGCCACTGTTTCCCCGTCAATTTGCCATGAAGTGATGGGACCAGATGCCATGATCTTAGTTTTCCGAATGTTGAGTTTTAAACCAACTTTTTCACTCTCCTCTTTCACTTTCATCAAGAGGCTCTTTAGTTCTTCACTTTAAGCCATAAGGGTGGTGTCATCTGCATATCTGCAGTTATTGATATTTCTCCTGGAAATCTTTTCATCCAGCCCAGCATTTCTCATGATGTACTCTGCATAAAAGTTAAATAAACAGGGTGACACTATACAGCCTTGAAATACTCCTTTCCCAATTTGGAATCAGTTTATATATATAGATAGTTGCATGACCAGTTCTACTTGTTGCTTCCTGACTTGCATACAGATTTCTCAAGAGGCAGGTTAGGTGGTCTGGTATTCCCATCTCTTTCAGAACTTTCCACAGTTTATTGTGATCCACACAAAGGCTTTGGCATAGTCAACAAAGCAGAAATAGATGTTTTTCTGGAACTCTCTTGCTTTTTCGATGATCAAGCAGATGTTGGCAATTTGACCTCTGGTTCCTCTGCCTTTTCGAAAATCAGCTTGAACATCTGGAAGTTCATGGTTCACATATTGCTGAAGCCTGGCTTGGAGAATTTTGAGCATTACTTTACTAGAGTGTGAGATGAGTGCAATTGTGTGGTAGTTTGAGCATTCTTTGGCATTGCCTTTCTTTGGGATTGGAATGAAAACTGACCTTTTCCAGTCCTGTGGCCACTGCTGAGTTTTTCAAATTTGCTAGCATACTGAGTGCAACACTTTCACAGCATCCTCTTTCACGATTTGAAATAGCTCAACTGGAATTCCATCACTTCCACTAGCTTTGTTCGTAGTGATGCTTCCTAAGACCCACTTGACTTCACATTCTAGGATGTCTGGCTCTGGGTGAGTGATCACACCATCCTGATTATCCTGGTCATGAAGATCTTTTTTGTACAGTTCTTCTGTGTATTCTTGCCACCTCTTCTTAATATCTTCTGGTTCTGTTAGGTACACACCATTTCTGTTCTTTATCGAGCTCATCTTTGCATGAAATGTTGCCTTGGTATCTCTAATTTTCTAAAGAGATCTCTGCTGCTGCTGCTGCTGCTGCTAAGTCACTTCAGTCATGTCCAACTCTGTGTGACCCCATAGATGGCAGCCCCCGTCCCTGAGATTCTCCAGGCAAGAACACTGGAGTGGGTTGCCATTTCCTTCTCCAATGCATGAAAGTGAAAAGTGAAAGTGAATCGCTCAGTCATTTCCAACTCTAAGCAACCCTATGGACTGCAGCCTACCAGGCTCCTCCATCCATGGGATTTTCTAGGCAAGAGTACGGGAGTGGGGTGCCATTGCCTTATCTCTAGTCTTTCCCATTCTGTTGCTTCCCTCTATTTCTTTCCATTGATCACCGAGGAAGGCTTTCTTATCTCTCCTTGCTATTCTTTGGAACTCTGCATTCAGATGCTTATATCTTTCCTTGTCTCCTTTTGCTTTTCCCTTCTCTTCTTTTCACAGCTATTTGTAAGGCCTCCTCAGACAGCAATTTTACTTTTTTGCATTTCTTTCCCATGGGGATGGTTTTGATCCCTGTCTCCTGTACAATGTCACGAACTTCATCCATAGTTCATCAGGCACTCTGTCTATCAGATCTAGTCCCTTAAATCTATTTCTCACTTCCACTGTATAATCATAGGGGATTTGATTTAAGTCATACCTGAATGGTCTAGTGGTTTTCCCTTTCTTCAATTTAAGTCTGAATTTGGCAATAAGGAGCTCATGATCTGAGCCACAGTCAGCTCCCAGTCTTGTTTTTGCTGACTATATAGAGCTTCTCTATCTTTGGCTGCAAAGAATATAATCAATCTGATTTCAGTGTTGGCCATCTGGTGATGTCCATGTGCAGTCTTCTCTTGTGTTGTTGGAAGAGGGTTTGCTATGACCAGTGTGTTCTCTTGGCAAAACTCTATTAGGACTGCACAGTCCATGGAATTCTCCAGGCCAGAATACTGGAGTGGGTAGCCTTTCCCTTCTCCAGGGGATCTTCCCAACCGAGGGATTGAACCCAGGTCTCCGGAATTGTGGGCAGATTCTTTACCAGGTGAGCCACAAGGGAAGCCCCATCGCGGTTTAAGCTATAATAATTTTTTGGATTTATTTTATACGAATTTCATAAGCAGGCAGTCTCAGAACTGAGTTAGTGAGTAAAAACTATAACCTGGGACTCATCTCATTCCATCCTTGTATTCTGACCATGCTTAGCTGTCAGTTCTTCATTTCATGCTGGTTGCTTATTATCAGAAAGGCTGCCACAGATTTAAGATTGGATGCAGGAAAAGGAGAATTGTTAACTAGCTCTGCACTCACATATGCACTGACACCTAACTGTTAAGAGCAGTGGTCTCCAACCTTTTAGGCATCAGGGACTGGTTTCATGGAAGACAATTTTTCAATGGATTGTGAGGGTGGGGGATGGTTCAGACGGTAATGTGAGCTATGGGGAGCAAAAGATGACGCTTCA
Organism: Ovis aries; assembly: GCF_016772045.2. NCBI lineage: Eukaryota > Metazoa > Chordata > Mammalia > Artiodactyla > Bovidae > Ovis > Ovis aries. The sequence continues at coordinate 189,720,404 of NC_056056.1, read as the reverse complement.
CACTCGCCTGCCACTTACCTTCTGCCATGCAGCCCTCTTCCTAACAGGCCATAGACCAGGGGCTGGGGACCCCTGCTTAAGAGGATTCAAATGTTCTCTCTCTTAACATGTCCATAGACTTCCCCTTAACAGAGGAAGTAACTGGCTCTTCCAGCATCCATAGTAAGAGGTCACAGAATCTCTTTGGGATTAGCACACTAGCTGTCTCTGTTACTCTGATGAAAGCCATCTAACAGAAACCAACAACAAATGTCACAATATGGTGAGGCACATGAAGGATTCTAATTAAAGCTCAGAACATGGAAAGTCAGCTTGTTCACAGCTACCTTCAATGTTTTTACAGACGCCCTAACCAATGATCACAAGCCAAGAAAGCCAGACAGTCAATTAAAAATTTTAGATTTAAAATGGAATAAAACTACAATTCAGTTCTTCAGTATCATTAGCAATATTCCAAGTGCCCAGTGACCTCATGTAGCTAGTGGCTACCATATTTGGACTATGTAGAGAACATTTCCACCATCTTCGAAAGTTTGATTTGACATTGCTGCAGTTTAGAGGGAAAGTTGTCAGTACTCATCAACCTTTAAAATGTGAACATTAGTCGAAAGTACAACTGTATTCCTGACAATAATCTGTTCAGTCAAAGTATACAAATACACAAAACTGCATGTATATATAAAATTGCAATATGATGAGCAGTACTCCAAAACTGGAAGTGATCTAAGCATCCATCAACAGAGGGGGAATTGAATACATTGTAGTACATTCAAATTACAACATATTATGCAGATATTTGAATGAATGATACAGGTCTATATTTATTCACAAGGAAGGGTGCTCGGCATATACTGTTGACTGAATCAAGCAAGTTATGCACATACACTATGATCCCATTTTAAGTCTATTATTTGTAAATTTGTACAAAATTGCATACATATATTTGCAGGAGGATGGAATACATATATTCAGGACCAGGAGGAAGTGACTGAGATGCCTACGGCACACGACTCTTTGTATCTGTGTAAATTATACACCCTAGATGCCTCACTTGCCTAGCCTAGTCCTGGCCCTGATATGTTCGCATGTATATAGAAAAGTCTTTGAGAATAATCACACATGCATAATGGGGTATTTTCATCTTAACCTGTTTCGCTTCTACGTTATTTTTTTAAAAGAAGCATGTGACCTGAAGCCAGCTGTTTATTGAAGCCTCTACCTAAGGGAACAGTGGGCATGACAACAGCAGTAAACAATCTGCTCTAACCTGGAGCCCCTTACAGACTGTGTGTGCCTGTCCAGTCACTAACTCATGTCCGACTCTTTGCAACCCCATGGAATGTAGCACACCAGGCTCCTCTGTCCTCCACTATTTCCTGGAGTTAGCTCAAATTCATGCTCACTGAGTCAGTGATGCTATCTAACCATCTCATCCTCTGCCACACCCTTCTCCTTTTGCCTTCAGACTAGCAACATGTTAATATTTGACTTGGTTTTCTTGATGAGTTTCACATAATTTCTGAAGATTTTCATTTAACCCCCTTAGTCCCTTGGACTGCAAGGAGATCCAAGCAGTCCATTCTGAAGGAGATCAGCCCTGGGATTTCTTTTGGAAGGAATGATGCTAAAGCTGAAACTCCAGTACTTTGGCCACCTCATGCGAAGAGTTGACTCACTGGAAAAGACTCTGATGCTGGGAGGGATTGGGGGCAGGAGGAGAAGGGGACGACAGAGGATGAGATGGCTGGATGGCATCACCGACTCGATGGACGTGAGTCTGAGTGAACTCCGGGAGTTGGTGATGGACAGGGAGGCCTGGCATGCTGCAATTCTCGGGGTTGCAAAGAGTTGGACACGACTGAGCGACTGAACTGAACTGAAACAGAGGAAATGCTACCAGCACTTTTAGTATATAAATAATCATATTTGCTTCTACTTGTATTGTTTCCTATTATATTCTCAGTGCTTATTAGTAATAGTTCTTCCAGACCACAGTTTCTGTATAATTACTATGTAATCAGCTAAGTAAAATTTTAATGACTTTCTAACAACATGGAATGTGGTCAATCATTTGCCAAATTGTTACAGTAGCTCAAGTCACTGGTCTATGAACCAACAATGCTGTTAATCATGGAGTTTCCAACATGAATTGGGTGACTGCAGCCTTTTTCACTCAATGTCTATTATATGTTCTTTTGATCAGTGTTCATATCTCTGCTGTGTTTCTTCAGTTTTTGAAATTTCAATGATTATTTCAAGGAAACTGGATAACCTTATATTTTCCAGGAGAGCTTACTTGCTATAACCCGTTACCTTTTGTATTCAAAGCTAACAATGGGCTTAGCTTTGTTTTAATATGTATACTTTTCACAAAAGATAGATGAGTAGAAAGTGCGCCCGGTGTTGATACTAATAATGAGTTGACACAATCCTCCTGCTATTTATATATTATCGTCATGTGATGTGAAATATTTCCACTGTGTTCTGTTGTTTTTTTTCAAAGGTGGGAGGAATAGTTCCTTTTCTGTTTTGAAACCTTTCAAATCTTCCCATAAAAAGTCGAACCCATAATTCTACATTCAGATTCACAATTATAAATCAGTTAGTGACTAAAATAAATTTTAAAACATATTTCAAAGTACCAATCATCTGGGTTTTATTGCTCCCAAGTGTAATTTTTAAGGGCAAGTTCAGGGTCCTCAAATCCTCTGCCAGGCCAGCATACCATGGCAGTCAACCTGCGAAAGAGTGAAGACTATCTAAGTCAGCCATCTGTTTTGGCGCCACGAGCCCCACTTTTCCCCAATGACTAGATCAACTTTGGTGATGGGAAAATACTGATCGTTGCTTAAAAATTAAAGTTAATTTCTAATTAAGTGTACTTTTAGCCAAAGGTTGACTTCAATAGGGTTAGCACTTATTATTCCTTTAAAGAGTAAACAAACTAAATATTTTAACATTACATAAAGCGACTCGTTTTTGGATGCATACCTGTTTGTAAATTTTATCTACATTTCCTAGTTGAAGGAAGAGTGAAGTCGCTTTTAAGGAAAAGGAATTAACTGAGTTTTGGAGAATCCCATGGATGGAGGAGCTTGGTGGGCTATAGTCCACAGGTCGCAGAGTCGGACACGACTGAGCGACTTCACTTTCACTTTCACTTACATAAAGTAGACACATTCTATTTCACTCCTAAAGTTCCTTTTGGCCAGATTAGATTGCATGAAAAATAGTACTGACTTGGTTCTTAATAGTCAAAGTTGCCCTTGAAAAACAGAAATCTTTTAAGACCGATACTCTGGCCACTGGATGCGAAGGGCCCACTCACTGAAGGGAAAGTGATGAAGGGATCCTGATGAAGGGAAAGATTGAGGGCAGGAAGAGAAGGGGAAAACAGAAGATGAGATGATTGGATGGAATCATTGACTCAACAGACACGAGTTTGAACAAACTCAGTGAGATAGTGGAGGAGACGGAACAGTTCATGTGGTCACATAAACAGGACTCCTTCAGCAACACAGTGTTCATTCCATTTTTTAATCATAGGGAAGTACCTGTCAATAATCTTTATTGAATATTTTAGATGTTTCCTTCTGGACCTCAGTTTTCTTACAAATTTAACAATTAGAAAGTTGAAAAAAGTAATCATGATAGTCCTAACATTCTATAAACCTATCTAAAACTTGAAATGGTCTAATAAAATATATTCTCACTTTGGGTGCTATTTGATGTGCATAGATTTTTTTCTTCTAAAATTTCTGCCTGGTTATTACATTTCTCTGACACTATTAAAATAGCTACTTACTATTACCATTCTCTGAATTAGGTATGTTAATAAGACAGCTTATTTGTAAGGAACAGAACATAGTATTATTTGGTTTGAGCAAAAGCAAAGATGATGATTCACATACCTGGGATACTCAAGGGTTTTGGGTAGAATATGATTCAAGCGTTCAAACATTTTTAGGTATTGACCTTTCTCCACATCTAAGCTCTTCTTTGTTTTTGGATCAATTTTATTTGTTCTTTGGTTTGCATTTATTTCATGCGTAACATTAACAATGATTATTAGTTTCACTCATCTTTACATCCTGTGAACTCAGCAACTCTACTCTTACAAAAGTGTGTTCTTTCCTGTCAGCTCCTGAAGCCCTAGGATGGACTTTAACTGTCCTGAGTTGGGTTACATGGTCAACAGGAACCATTCCCAGTGGTCAGGAGGATTTGTATTCTCATTGACCAGATCTGGATCATGTACCCCATCCCTGATGTCAAACATATTGTTGTTGTTTTTGTTGTTCAGGGTCCAACTCTTCCTGACCCCATGGACTGCAGCACGCCAGGTTCCTCTGTCCTTCACCATCTCCCCGAGTCTGCTCATATTCATGTCCACTGAGTTGGTGATGCCATCTAACCATTTCATCTTCTGCTGCCCACTTCTCCTTCTGCTTTCAGTCTTTCTCAGCATCAAGGTCTTTTCCAATGAGTCAGCTTTTTGCATCAGGTGGCCAAAGTATTGGAACTTCAGCTTCAGCATCAGTCATTCCAATGAATATTCAGGGTTGATTTCCTTTAGGATTGACAGGATGGATCTCCTTGCTGTCCAGGAACATCCTCCAGCACCATAATTCAAAAGCATCAGTTCTTCGGCACTTGGCCTTCTTTATGGTCCAACTCTCACATCTGTACAAATATATAGTCACCTGATTGAAACCATGTGGACCCGGAGTGGAGGGGTGACCCCCAAAAGGACAGGTGTGTTATACTTAAGGAGAAGTAGTACCGAGCAAGCCAAACCACCAGGTGTCTACTGTGCTGACTCCTGATAACATTCCATCAGCCTGAGTCTCTAAACAATACATTCCACATTCAATCTATTTGTGCAGCTGTTAATGCAGTTGAGTCCAAAACATTTACTTTATGGCACTGACCTGATATTTTCCATAGTATAACATACCACATGCAGTGATGGAACATTAAGAAAACAAGTAGAGAATTTAATATGATAATAAATAGATCACTTTCCAGGTTCTAAGATTTGAGGCCCAGTAAATTTTCTACTCATTCTCAACTTGCTTTATTACTAACCTTTTCGAAGGACAAAACCCATTTAATACCCTTGTTACCATATTCTCTTCAAGGATTTTCCTGGACTCCGCTGACAGCATCTGTGTGTGGGCTCAGTCAGTCATGCCTGACTCTGGTGGACTGTAGTCCACCAGGCTCCACTGTCCATGGAATTATCCAGGCAAGAATACTGGAGCGGGTTGCCATAGCATCTATATACTTATAAAAAGTCTTTACATTATTATTAACTAAAGAGCCTCATATAAGGCTCAAGACTCAGCAGGTAGAATCTAATGTGCTTTGCATTTCTTTACAAACTGATCTGGGGCAACTGGACCTTCTACGTAAATTTCCTTTTAAAATATTTGACACTGTCAATAAGAAAAACAAGATTAGCACCCGACTCAAAGTCATACTTTCCTAGGCATTTTAATTGTATATAATTGATCATCCTCATGATTTACCCAAAATATTTGTACTATAAGTTCTCTCGCTTTGGAGAACTCTTCACCTAAGTGGGTCTCCTCAGATAAGATCTACTGCACTTGAGGTGAACAGTATCATTTCAGATGCAAATGAGGATAGGCTGGTGTCTAATATGACTCACAGAGCCAGTTATTCGGAGCCTCCAAATAGTTTTGTGTTGATTAAGCAATACTGGATACCTTTATGTTGTTAGGGGACTAATTCACTAGTTTTTTCATCATAAACAACAATTAACACTTTTTCCGCCTTATTTTTCTAAAGAGCATGACACTGATTTCTCCTGGCAGTTAACCAGGTTCTGAGTGGATGACTTTTTGCTTCTTGGAATAAATTATGCAAAGGCATTCAATAAGTCAATGATTCTGATTTGAAATATCTATAGTGCTGGATAAAAGTCAGTCACCTGCTTTTAAGGGAACTGTAATACTTTTAGGGCAGCAATGATAGCCACCACTTGCTTTTAAATACATAGTTTAAAAAAATATTTGGTTATAAAGACTGTAGGGAGACCTGATCTACTGATTATGGATAAGCCTCCTGGGGTCTTCTAAAGAGAAAAATCCTAGCAGAAGTGTTCAGCTCCATTGCAAGAGGGAAAGTCTAAAGGTAATAGCCGGAAAGCAACCATGACCCTCTAGCCAAGGGGAACAGGAGGAAATGGTTGAGGGGGAGACTAAAGTACCATTGGACTACTCTTTGAGCAAAACCACAGGCTGTGGGCAGCAGGGCAATGCTTTGATTTTTCCAGCCTATCCCTAGTTTTACCCTTTGGTGCGATTTTCCTAGATGCCACATGTCCTGGGTGTGGTATCCAGGGTCAGGATGACCAATCCACGTAGTGAAGAGTAAGAAACAGCAGAAGTGTTCCATGTTACAGGCTGGATAGACAGGATCTGACTCCAGCGGGCAGCAGCCCAGAGTGTGATCTGGGGATCCATCCACAGTGAAACGATGAAGCAGCAAATACTAACATAATGCTTTTGAGATGGACAGCAGGGCCAGAACCACCTCAGCCCCAAGGATGGCTTTAAGATTCACTAGCTGGGTGATTAGGAAAGTTGCCTTACATTTCCATGCCCCTCTTTCCTCATCAAGAAAGCTGAGATATTAACAGTATCTACCAATATCTTGGAGCAGTATTGTGACACCCTGGAGCATAACTGTTGGTAGGCAGATGGCTCAGATGGTAAAGAAGCTGCCTGCAATGCAGGAGACCCGGATTTGATCCCTGGGTTGGGAAAATCCCCTGAAAAAGGGAATGGCTACCACTCCAGTATTCTTCCTAGAAAATCCCAAGGACAGAGGAGCCTGGTGGGCTACAGTCCATGGAGTTGTAAAGAGTTAAGTATTCAGTCTAGAGTAGTGGCCCAGAGGACTGACTGTGATGTTGGGAAAGCTGACTGACAGTGGAGGGGAGGAGCAGAATAAGGAAACGGAGTGTCCCTTTACTGGAGTAAGCCACACTGTCACAATCGTCAGGGACCAGGCATGTGTCCACACCCACACTGGGCAGCCTGTTAGCCATCTTCCTAAAAATGGAATATGTGGTCGCAGTACCAGACACCACCGAACCGACTTCCAGAGTCCTTCAGCAAAATTTAACCATAGATTAAAACATAAAATAAGTAAGCTTTCTGGTTGGAAAATAATTTCCCTAAATCATCTGGTCTGTCTCTCTTTCACTAGGCAAAGCTCAATTCAAAGACCTCAAAATATATAACACGAGTTTAATTTCAAGTATTTATAAAGAAATTATCTTCACAACCTCTCTTGACAAATTATTTCAGTGGGTCACAATCTTTACCTCAAAAAGATATTTTAAAAAATCAGATTGGGTATACAGTGACCTTGATGGGGTTTCCCCAATGGCTCAGACAGTGAAGAATCTGTCTGCAGCGCAGGAAATCCGGGTTCAATCTCTGGGTCAGGAAGATCCCCTGGAGAAGGGAATGGCCACCCACTCCAGTATGCTTGCCTGGAGAATTCCATGGACAAAAGAGCCTGGCAGGCTACAGTCCAAAGTGTTGCAAAGAGTCAGACATAAAAATAGGGACCATTTCCAGTGGGTCTGATCTTATCCTTTCCAGTTCTATCTTTTTTGAAGAGTCTACTTCCAGATCAGTGAACTGAATCCTCAGTGGGAAAAAAAATGTATAGTAATATGAGAAGTTAAAGAGGTTCCGTATAATACATATTTAGAGCATTCAGATTCGAAACTGCGGACATGAATTTGTTTCAGCTCCCACTACAGTTCAGACTTACTCTCATAAAAGACAGCCTCCAGTACTTCCCTTCATAGCAGGCTTCGTTTCCTTGTCCTCAGACCGCTGCACATAGGACTCACCTTGAGAGCATGTTAAAAATTCTGATGCTGAGGCCCCACCTTCAGAAATTCTGGGATGACAAGCCATTGCCATCTGTTTGTTCCCTAAAGTTCTCAGGTGATTCTACCAGTGTTGAGAGCTACGGCTCCCTGTGGAATGATATATGCAAAGGCAGGAAGCACTTTTCTCTCTTTCTTTTGTTCTAAAGTTTCCCAGCTTAGTCATTTTTTAAAAAGATTATGATATGAACATGATCTCTTTAATTAAGATGACTACATAATCAATCTGTCTTTTCATTTGAGTGATTTAGAGAGAAATGATACAGTAGCTCCTACAGTTACTATGAAACAGTCTCATAAATTGTATTTTTAAATTACTGAAACTATGTTCACCAGCCAATGAACTTTTTTTTTCCCCATAAACCAAGTAGATAAGAATTTCCATAAAAGTAATTAACGAGCCTTTTCACCTTTCATAGAGATATGTCTTCTCTATTTCTAACAATATTACCACCAGGCTCCTAGGTATTCACGCCTGCTACTGCTGCTAAGTCATGTCAGTTGTGTCCAACTCTGTGCAACCCCATAGATGGCAGCCCACCAGGCTTCCCCGTCCCTGGGATTCTCCAGGCAAGAATACTGGAGTGGGTTGCCATTTCCTTCTCCAATGCATGAAAGTGAAAAATGAAAGTGAAGTCGCTCCGTCCTGTCTGACTCTTCACAACCCCATGGACTGTGGCCTATCAGGCTCTGCCATCCATGGGATTTCCCAGGCAAGAGTACTGGAGTGGGTTGCTATTGCTTTCTCCGATTCATGCCTGGAACCTTGCATCTCTACTATGATGCCTTGTAGTGGGCGAAAAAAACAAAAACAAAAACAAAAAAAGGAGCTCTGTTTATTTTTCAATTTATAAATAAAATAGCCCATTTGGTGGTGGAGATTTGGGTTCACAATGACTTTCACCTGCGATCCTCTTTGTGAACCTCTGTCCCTGCTGTTTCTGGGGCTAACTGGGTTCCTGCTCCTCCATACTGTTCCCTGGCCCTTCACTTAATAAATACTCCTGAGGCACTTCATACATGCCAGGCACTATTTAAGACTGTGGACCTGTGGCAGTAAGCAAGACAGGCCAGAAGAGCCAGTTCTCTTGTGATGATTACATTCCAGAAGGAGAAACAGAGAGTAGAGAACAAATAACTAAGAAAATGATTAACCTATTTCCAGGGCAGGAGGAGAGACACAGATGCAAAGAACCTGTGGACATGGTGGGGGGCCGAGGGTTGGGATGAACTGGGAGACTGCAATTGACATACACATACCATCATGTGTAAAACATGGCGGGTAGCTGCTGTATACCACAAGGAGCTCACCTTGGTGCTCTGTGATGACCTAGAGGTGTGGGAAGAGGGTGGCGGGAAGTGGGAGGGAGATTCAAGAGGGAGGGGGTATATGTATACATACATCTGATTCACTTCATTGTACAGCAGAGACTAACACAACATTGTAGAGCAATTATACTCCAATTAAAAAGAAAGAAATGAAAATGTACTCTGTGTAGTCCAGAGAATGCAGCATATTGCAATCTCAGGTTCCACGGAACATGCTTTGGGAAATTCTGGTCTACTATGTGCATCTAAGAAAAGTTTCCCCCTCCCTGGTTATCACACACTCTAAAATGATTGAGTTTTCTTCCAAGAAAACTTTCATTTCCTCTTACCAACAAACTCCTATAGAATTAGGTCTAGGAGAAGGCAATGGCACCCCACTCCAGTACTCTTGCCTGGAAAATCCCATGGATGGAGGAGCCTGGTAGGCTGCATTCCATGGGGTTGCTAAGAGTCGGACACGACTGAGCAACTTCACTTTCACTTTTCACTTTCATGCATTGGAGAAGGAAATGGCAACCCACTCCAGTGTTCTTGCCTGGAGAATTTCAGGGATAGGGGAGCCTGATGGGCTGCTGTCTATAGGGTCGCACAGAGTCGGACATGACTGAAGCGACTTAGCAGCAGCAGCAGCAGCAATTAGCGATTTCTAGAATTTCATCTATTGAAAGCTCATTCTAAGTATCTTATTTGAAAGTCAGTAGAAGAATGTTGAAAAGGGCATGGCCATAAAATTTCAAATGAATTTATTCTTGCTATGCAACTCCTAATATGTTGATTTTCCCCCCTCTCCGGTTTCTTTGTCATTTTCTACTGGCCTTGACTCTAAACTCGTATTTTAGTTCTTAGACTGACTAAAGATGAGATTTTCCAGCTCCTTATATTAACCTGGTTATTCTTTCTCTTAATTCAGCTCCTGAATTCAGTTTCCCCCTAGGGCCATTTTCACTTCACCTTAAGTTTTTTTGACAGGTCTGGTGATTCCTCAGTATCAGGACTAAGCCAAAATATATGCCACTTTTTGCCAATGCAGGGGCTGCTGCTGCTGCGGCTGCTAAGTTGCTTCAGTCGTGTCTGACTGTGCGACCCCATAGACGGCAGCCCACCAGGCTCCCCCGTCCCTGGGATTCTCCAGGCAAGAACACTAGAGTGGGTTGCCATTTCCTTCTCCAATGCATGAAAGTGAAAAGTGAAAGTGAAGTTGCTCAGTCGTGTCCAACTCTTTGCGACCCCATAGACTGCAGCCTACCAGGCTCCTCCGCCCATGGGATTCTCCAGGCAAGAGTACTGGAGTGGGTTGTCATTGCCTCTCCAGCCAATGCAGGGGACATGGGTTCAATTGCTGGTCCTTGAAGATTCCACATGATGCAGAGCAACTAAGTCCATGTGCCACAACTGCTGAGCCCATGCTCCACAAGAGAAACCACTGCAATGAGAAGTCTGTGCACCAGTTAAGGGTAGTCCCCACTTACTGCAACTAGAGAAAGCCTGCACGCAGCAACGAAGACCCAGTGCAGTCAAACATAAATTAATTAATTTTAAAAATATATATGTATGCCACTTTCAACTCTTTTGGCATAGTAATTATTCATTTATTAACATTTAACACTTAACATTCATCAATTAAACATTAACTGACCATATACTGTGTTCTTAGATCCACATGATGTACAGGGGTTACAAAGATGAACAAGACATGGCTCCTCTTCTAACATTTTTCTACGAAAAAGTCAGGTATTTAAGCCAACAAAGGATAAGGTCTGTGGTCAGTTCGTCAGACAGAAACTATTAATCACAACACATAAAAATCACAACACATTAAAAAAATGAAGTTCATAATTATAACTTAGACCTTTAAAATATACATTCATTCATCAAACTTTAAGATAGAGCATCAAGTCCTTTTGTGTGATTGCTGAATGGAATTTTGCATTGTCTTTCCTGTATAGCCATAACACATAGTCTATCATTTCTAGTTTCAGTTTATTTAAAACAGAGTAAAAGTATAACATATAACCATACTGTATAAGTATTGGAGTCTTAAAACCATGTAGAGTTTGTGATTTTTTCCCCCCAGTCTCTTACAGCTCTCTTGCTCATATCTATTCTAACAGCACTTGTTTTAGCATCTTATTTTTATAGTCTTTCCAAAGCATTCAGATGTTAACAAGAAATAATAACTTTCACTCCACACTTAATATCTCATCAGTTTAGTATTTAATTAAATTACATGTCTTAAAATATCAAGTACAATGGACATAATCAGATTTGAATACACACGCAACTGAGTCTTGGTAAGTGCGCACCCCACACGGAGGGAGCCAAAGACATGAGGAAAGAAAGAGGACTCCCAGCTGGGAGCATCCAGAGAGCCTGCACCATCTAACAGTGTATTTTACAGACAGCAGGAAATTCTCTGGTTAATCTGGTAAACCGCTTATGAGGCCTCCTCATATTACACTATTGCAATACAATATAAATGGTTTAATAAAGTCTTATGCAAAATGTTGTTTTACCTTAAAAGAATCCTTCCCTGTTACCAAGCATAAATGATAGTTTGTATTTTTTTTTTGTTTTCAGGGATGTCTTTTATAATTTTAACTTACCTTTGAAATAAGCACTTCAAAGTTTCTAACATAAAACAAACAGTGAAAATTATCTATGCTATCCCTTTACCTCAGTCACCAACCTCCAGGAAACGGAGGAAACGATGCCACCAGTCCCTCCTGTGTCCTCACAGAGGTTTTGAAAATAAGAATAAAAATGCATCCAACACACAATCATGTGCAGTTTCTTTTCTTTTTTATAAAAATACAGAATGCTAGCCTATTAGTTCCGCCACTTCCGGGATGAGTTTTGATATTTTGCTTCAGCCTCTGGGAGTCAGAATTTCCATCAAGCAGGTCAAGAACGTGTCAGATGCTCTGTATTCAGCAGACAAAGGCTTCCAGCTGATGGCCAGATTATATTCCCATTCAGTTCAGTTCAGTTCAGTCACTCAGTCATGTCCGACTCTTTGTGACCCTATGAATTGCAGCACACCAGGCCTCCCTATCCATCACCAACTCCTGGAGTTCACTCAAACTCATGTCCATCGAGTCAGTGATGCCATCCAGCCATCTCATCCTCTGTCATCCCCTTCTCCTTCTGCCCCCAATCCCTCCCAGCATCACAGTCTTTTCTAATGAGTCAACTCTTCGCATGAGGTGGCCAAAGTATTGGAGTTTCAGCTTTAGCATCAATCCTTCCAATAAACACCCAGGACTGATCTCCTTTAGAATGGACTGGTTGGATCTCCTTGCAGTCCAAGGGACTCTCAAGAGTCTTCTCCAACACCACAGTTCAAAAGAATCAATTCTTCGACACTCAGCTTTCTTCACAGTCCAACTCTCACATCCATACATGACCACAGGAAAAACCATAGCCTTGACTAGACGGACCTTTGTTGGCAAAGTAATGTCCCTGCTTTTGAATATGCTATCTAGGTTGGTCATAACTTTCCTTCCAAGGAGAAAGCATTTTTAATTTCATGGTTGCAATCACCATCTGCAGTGATTTTGGAGTCCCCCAAATATAAAGTCTGACACTGTTTCCACCGTTTCCCCATCTATATCCCATGAAGTGATGGGACCGGATGCCATGATCTTCGTTTTCTGAATGTTGAGCTTTAAGCTAACTTTTTCACTCTCCTCTTTCACTTTCATCAAGAGGCTTTTAGTTCCTCTTCACTTTCTGCCATAAGGGTGGTGTCATCTGCGTATTGGAGGTTATTGATATTTCTCCCAGCAATATTGATTCCAGCTTGTGCTTCTTCCAGCCCAGCGTTTCTCATGATGTACTCTGCAGAGAAGTTAAATAAGCCTTACTGCTGCTGCTAAGTCACTTCAATCGTGTCCGACTCTGTGCGACCCCATAGACGGCAGCCCACCAGGCTTCCCCGTCCCTGGAATTCTCCAGGCAAGAACATTGGAGTGGGTTGCCATTTCCTTCTCCAATGCATGAAAGTGAAAAATGAAAGGGAAGTCGTTCAGTCGTGTCCGACCCTCAGCAACCCCATGGAATGCAGCCTACCAGGCTCCTCTGTCCATGGGATTTTCCAGGCAGGAGTACTGGAGTGGGGTGCCATTGCCTTGCTATTTAGAACCAGTCTGTTGTTCCATGTCCAGTTCTAACTGTTGTTTTTTGACCTGCATACAGGTTTCTCAAGAGGCAAATCAGGTGGTCTGGTATTCCCATCTCTTTTAGAATTTTCCACAGTTTATTGTGATCCACACAGTCAAAGGCTTTGGCATAGTCAATAAAGCAGAAATAGATGTTTTTCTGGAACTCTCTTGCTTTTTCCATGATCCAGCAGATGTTGGCAATTTGATCTCTGGTTCCTCTGCCTTTTCTAAAATCAGCTTGAACATCTGGAAGTTCATATTCCCATTACTACTGTATATCTTGATTCTCTGCTAGTTGTGTCAAATATATCAAGAATACATCATCTGTTTCCTCTCTAAAGTCAGTTCAACATCATTTCTGTCCCTTTTATCCATTTAAAAGGTATGTATTTTATGGATTTCCTTAAAATTGCATCTTCTTGACATACTGTACTATTATACTTTCCTTCCTATCAAATTTTTAGTAATTATTTATTTGGTGCATGAGATGAACTGTTTCATAAAAATGCTTCCAACAAGTCTCAGTACTTCTCATTATCTTATATATGTGTATACATTTTGCAATGGTGCATTTATTTCATTTACAACCTATATGCTTTACATACGCTTTGGTATTTGAATTTCTAAGTAATATTTCCAATCTCCTCTCATTATTTTCCCATGTGAATCACTGAGAAACTCTTTCAGTCCTGTTTTTCTTTCTGTATACTATCTTTTCTCCTACAAAGAAATCAGTATCAGGGTTTTATCTGGGAGTTTATTCTGCTTTCTCTATATTTTCAACACAGAGCCCTCTTGAGCAGGTCAGCTAACCTCTGGGAAAACATGTTTCTTCTTCCCCATTTTGCAATATGCACCTCACTCTAGCCAGTTCAGCTCAGCTCAGCTCAGTCGCTCAGTCGTGTCCGACTCTTTGCGACTCCATGAATCACAGCACGCCAGGCCTCCCTGTTCATCACCATCTCCTGGAGTTCACTCAGACTCACATCCATCGAGTCCGTGATGCCATCCAGCCATCTCATCCTCGGTCATCCCCTTCTCCTGCTGCCCCCAATCCCTCCCAGCATCAGAGTTTTTTCCAATGAGTCAACTCTTCTCATGAGGTGGCCAAAGTACTGGAGTTTCAGCTTTAGCATCATGAGCCTATCTTTCCAGGATATTAAATCATGGTCCAGGTATCTAAGCCCATTTTATCAACACTAATTGTACTGTCAGTAGTTCTCTTCCCAGAGATCCCTCTATCTTTCCCATGTCCTACTCCAGTGAAAAAAGAAACAATGGAAACATGACTTTTGTTGCACTAGTTTTCTGCCTAAAAATTCAGTCCCTAAAAGTGTTTCCCACTTCTTTTGCTGAAATCTTTTTTTTTCTATGATGAATGATTTGCTAACTTGCCAGCTTTGTTAACTAACTCATTAATTTTTTCAACAGATACATATTTAGCACCCAAGGGTTGAGTTGTTAAGATTTAACTTATTAAATTCTATAATAATTTATTACTCTATGGCTATAGTATTTATAATTTTAATTGCTAAGTATTACATAAAAATCTGTTACAAAAGATATGGGAACATACAGATGTCCCAACAGGCACAGGAAAAGCTGCTCAACATTACAAAAATGAATATAAAATCAAAACTATAGACCAGTACCACCTCACACTGGTCAGGATGGTCATCATCAAAAAGTCATGAGCAATAAACACTGCAGAGCGTATGGAGGAAAGGGAACCTGCTAACACTGTTGGTGGGAATGTAGATTGGTGCAGCAGCTATGGAATACAGTATGAAGGTTATCTGAGAAAACTAAAAATAGAGCTACCATATGATCCAGCAATCTCACTCCTGGGTATATATCCAGAAAAATTCTAATTTAAAAAGATACATATACCACAGTGTTCATGGCAGCACTCTTCATAATAGCTAAGACATAGAAGCAACCTAAGCATTCATTAACAGATGAATGGATAAAGAAGATGTGATATCCATACACAATGGAATATGGCTCGGCATAAAGAAGAATGAAATCTTGCCATTTGCTGCAACATGGATAGACCTAGAGATGATCACGCTATGTGAAGTAGTCAGAGAGAAGGACAAGTATTATGATATCACTTATATCATCATCATCATATCATGTGGTTGTGGTCAGACCACAGTGGTCTTCCAGGCTTCTCTGTCCATGGGGTTCTCCAGGCAAGAATACTGGAGTGGATTGCCAGTTCCTTCTCCAAGGGATCTTCCCAATCCAGGGATCAAACCCAGATTTTCCACACTGCAGGCAGATTCTTTACCATCTGAGCCATCACTTACATGTGGAATGTAAAAAAAAAAAAAAAAAAAAAAAGAACTTATTTACAAAACAGAAATAGACTCACAAATGTAGAAAACAAAATTATGGTTACCAAAGCGAAGGGAAAGGAGGGATAAATTGGGAATTGAGAGTTAAGAGATACACACTCAGTTCAGTTCAGTTCACTCACTCAGTTGTGTCCGACTCTTTGCAACCCCATGAATCACAGCATGCCAGGCCTCCCTGTCCATCACCAACTCCCAGAGTTCACTCAGACTCACGTCTATCGAGTCCGTGATGCCATCCAGCCATCTCATCCTCTGTCATCCCCTTTTCCTCCTGCCCACAATCCCTCCCAGAATCAGAGTCTTTTCCAGTGAGTCAATTCTTCGCATGAGGTGGCCAAAGTACTGGAGTTTCAGCTTTAGCATCATTCCTTCCAAAGAAATCCCAGGGCTGATATCCTTTAGAATGGACTGGTTGGATCTTCTTGCAGTCCAAGGAACTCTCAAGAGTCTTCTCCGACACCACAGTTCAAAAGCATCAATTCTTTGGTGCTCAGCCTTCTTCACAGTCCAACTCTCACATCCATACATGACCACAGGAAAAACCACAGCCTTGACTAGATGGACCTCTGTTGGCAAAGTAATGTCTCTGCTTTTCAATACACTATCTAGGATGGTCATAACTTTCCTTCCAAGGAGTAAGCATCTTTTAATTTTATGGCAGCAATCGCCATCTGCAGTGATTTTGGAGCCAAAAAAAATAAAGTCTGACACTGTTTCCACTGTTTCCCCATCTATTTGCCATGAAGTGATGGGACCAGATGCCATGATCTTCGTTTTCTGAATGTTGAGCTTTAAGCCAACTTTTTCAGTCTCCTCTTTCACTTTCATCAAGAGGCGTTTTAGTTCCTCCTCACTTTCTGCCATAGGGTGGTGTTATCTGCATATCTGAGGTTATTAATATTTCTTGATTCCAGCTTGTGCTTCCTCCAGCCCAGCATTTCTCATGATGTACTACTACATATAAAATAGATAAACAACAAGGATTTACTGCATAGTACAGGGAATTACATTAAATATTTTATAATAACCTATAAGGGTTTTCCAGGTCATACTAGTGATAAAGAACCTGCCTGCCAGTGCAGGAGACTCAAGAGATATGGGTTCAATCCTAGGATCAGGAAGATCCCCTAGAGGGGTGCATGGCAACCCATTCTAGTAGTCTTGCCTAGAGAATCCCATGGACAGAGGTGCCTGGTGGGCTACAGTCTACAGGGTCACAAAGAGTCAGACATGACTGAAGCAACTTAGCACACATGCACACATATATATACGGAGAGACAAACATTAGTGATAGAAACAGAATAACAATAATAGAGTAATAGAAAAAATACATCATAATGCAACATAAAGTTGTTTTTCAGGGCTAGCAGGTCAGCTCCAGAACACTTTGCTATTTATGACCCTTGTGTTCCTTCCTGCTGCTGCTGCTGCTAAGTCGCTTCAGTCGTGTCCGACTCTGTGCGACCCCATAGACGGCAGCCCACCAGGCTCCATCGTCCGTGGGATTCTCCAGGCAAGAACACTGGAGTGGGTTGCCATTTTCCTCTCCAATGGATGAAAGTGAAAAGTGAACGTGAAGTCGCTCAGTCGTGTCCGACTCTGTGCGACCCCATGGACTGCAGCCCACCAGACTCCTCCATCCATGGGAGTTTCCAGGCAAGAGTACTGGAGTGGGGTGCCATTGCCTTCTCCTAGGTTTTTTTTTTTTTTCTTTTGGTCAATATCCCACCAGATTCTCCTTGGGAATAAGATAAAGACTAAAATAAAAAGTCATCTCCAACTGAGTTGACCAAATCTCTGTATCCATTCACTAATTTAACATATGATCTGTAACTTCCAGTTGCTGCTATGATGATTACCTAGCAATCACCTACTTTAGCTGGATTTGTACACTGAATATTTATGAATGCCAAAGGAATAATTGGGAAAACATGACCAATGATTTTTTATTGCTATAACACACTATGCATTTACCCTATGACTTAGCTGCAAACGTTATTCATTGTTTAGCATTAAGAAAGTTTACTGCATCCCCAATATGTCACTCTACTATCTGGAAGTAGTAATATTCTCTTTTCAAATATTTTAACACAGGGACTTCCCTGCTGGTCCAGTGGTTAAGAATTTACCTTCCAATATAGGGGATGCAGGTTCAGTCCCTGATTGGGGAACTAAGATCCCGCACGCTTTGGGGCAACTAAACCCGCACGACACAACTACTGAGTCTGAATGCTGCGACTAGAGAAAGCCCATGCAGCCAAAAAGAAAATGAATAAATTAAAAAATTTAATACAAATATGGAGTGTCCTAGTTCATGAAGATGAAAAATTATAAAAAATGAAAGATAAGAATTTTTGGAAATTCCAATACAGATACAAAAACCATATATGGGAAAAGGAATTAAGGCCAATGAGAACTGCAAAATGTTGTGTTGAAAGTAAACACATCTCTGTTCCATGAGAGAAACTTACCATCAGGAAAGTGGTACGAACAAAGTTTCCTTTAGTTCAGTTCTGACTCTACAGAATTGCCAGGGGTATGACAGAAAGCTAAGCTTTCAGATTTCTTCCTCTTTCCTCATTTTCAAGGCCAAACTAGACCTGTTGAATCTTTTGGTCTCACACCATTTCTCCCCCATGCTCATTTACAGAATGGAAATTAGAAAAGACATTCTAAATCAAGCAGTATGGGTTTTAGGGTAGCATGATTTTTAGTTTAAAATTTTATTGCCAGTACCTAGCCCATCATAGCTGGTCAAATCTTTGTTAAATTAAATAAATGCATTCTGTTATCTGTACCTAAGTCCATTTAACTGTCACAGACTTTATCACAAGAAGTACTTTCCCACATCTCCTTTGCAAATCTACTGAAACAGCTTCAATCAATGTAGCATAGCTGTTAGAGGAGCAATTCTTCCTCTAATCCAATCTATCAAGAGGCCACTATGATACCTTCATATTCTTTGGAATTTTAAAGAAAAAAAAATTACATTCAAATGCAGATTAACAGATCTATGTATGAATTACAAAAATGTTCATTTGAGACACTAATGATAATGATATTAATAGTAAAAGCAGTCATAACCTGCAAGTTCTGCTTCAATATTCTGATTTATTTTAAGTAGCTAATGAACTCTGGGCAAGGGAGAGTGCTTACCCAGTTTCTTTTGCCTCACATAATTTCAGTCAGTTATTGGCATCTCTATTCCATTTCTCCTTATAATTCAGGACAGGAGTCATTTATAAATTACATACCAATTTTCCCTCTTTACTTTCTTCAAGGTAATTTCTTTATCTCCTTCAGCGATTATTTATTTATCATTTGCTGTATATTAGCTCTTGAAAATACAAAGGGAAATAAAACTTAAGACTCTCCCTCTAAATAGTACATAAACCAATGGAGCAGATCAGCAGTTCATTTCAGTTAGGTCACCGAGTTGTGTCCAGCTCTTTGTGATCCGATGAATCGCAGCACGCCAGGCCTCCCTGTCCATCACCAACTTCCAGAGTTCACTCAAACTCATGTCCATCAAATCGGTGATGCCATCCAGCCATCTTATCCACTGTCATCCCCTTCTCTTCCTGCCTCCAATCCCTCCCAGCATCAAGGTCTTTTCCAATGAGTCAACTCTTCGCATGAGGTGGCCAAAGTATTGGAGTTTCAGCTTTAGCATTAGTCCTTCCAATAAAAACCCAGGATGGATCTCCTTTAGGATGGACTGGTTGGATCTCCTTGCACCAAGAGTCTTCTCCAACACCACAGTTCAAAAGCATCAATTCTTCAGCATTCAGCTTTCTTCACAGTCCAACTCTCACATCCATACATGACCACAGGAAAAACCATAGCCTTGACTAGACAGACATTTGTTGGCAAAGTAATATCTCTGTTTTTTAATATGCTGTCTAGGTTGGTCATAAATTTCCTTCCAAGGAGTAAGCATCTTTTAATTTATGGCTGCAATCACCATCTGCAGTGATTTTGGAGCCCAGAAAAATAAAGTTTGACACTGTTTCCAATGTTTCCCCATCTATTTCCCATGAAGTGATGGGACCAGATGCCATGATCTTCATTTTCTGAATGTTGAGCTTTAAGCCAACTTTTTCACTCTCCTCTTTCACTTTCGTCAAAAGGCTTTTTAGTTCCTCTTCACTTTCTGCCACAAGACTGTGGAAACAGGACAGTGGCCACAGGACTGGAAAAGGTCAGTTTTCATTCCAATCCCGAAGAAAGGCAATGACAAAGAATGCTCAAACGACCACACAATTGCACTCATCTCACACGTTAGTAAAGTAATACTGAAAATTCTCCAAGCCAGGCTTCAGCGGTACATGAACCGTGAACTTCCAGATGTTCAAGCAGGTTTTAGAAAAGGCAGAGGAACCAGAGATCAAATTGCCAACATCCGCTGGATCATGGAAAAAGCAAGAGAATTCCAGAAAAACATCTATTTCTGCTTTATTGACTATGCCAAAGCCTTTGACTGTGTGGATCACAATTAACTGTGGAAAATTCTGAACAAGATGGGAATATCAGACCACCTGACATGCCTCTTGAGAAACCTATATGCAGGTCAGGAAGCAACAGTTAGAACTGGACATGGAACAACAGACTGGTTCCAAATAGGAAAAGGAGTCCGTCAAGGCTGTATATTGTCACCCTGCTTATTTAACTTATATGCAGAGTACATCATGAGAAGTGCTGGGCTGGAAGAAGCATAAGCTGGAATCAAGATTCCCAGGAGAAATATCAATAACCTCAGATATGTAGATGACACCACCCTTACAGCAGAAAGATCAGCAGTTATATAATTACAAAATGTACTCTGGTTAGAGTTGGACTATAAAGAAAGCTGAGCACCGAAGAATTGATGCTTTTGAACTGTGGTGTTGGAGAAGACTCTTGAGAGTCCCTTGAACTGCAAGGAGATCCAACCAGTCCGTCCTAAAGGAGATCAGTCCTGGGTGTTCATTGGAAGGACTGATGTTGAAGCTGAAACTCCAATACTTTGGCCACCTGATTCAAACAGCTGACTCATTTAAAAAGAGCCTGAAGCTGGGAAAGATTGAGGTCAGGAGGAGAAAGGGATGACAGAGGATGAGATGGTTGGATGGTATCACCGACTCAATGGACATGGGTTTGGGTAGACTCTGGGAGTTGATGATGAACAGGGAGGACTGGCGTGCTGTGGTTCATGGGGTCACAAAGAGTCAGACACTACTGAGCAACTGAACTGAACTCAACTGTGGTTGCATACAGGAAAGGCAGGTAACCCCGCCTTCCCAAAAAGAGACAGCACATGGACTGAGTCTTAAGTTACAAGTAGAAGTGAACCAAGGAAGCAGCCTGTGAAAAGGTATGGGATAAAGGTAAACCATAGCACATTCAGGAAGCTTTTGGTAGTTCTTTAAAGATAACATTGAGAGTGTGAGACTAGATGGAGGTAGGCAGGACTAGATAAGATCATTAAGCCTCTCTGCCATCCTAAAAGGTTTAACCATAGCTATCTAAAAATTTTAGTTGAGAATAACATTTCCATAAAAAAAGAAGTTCTGTGGTGACACAGCTGAAAGCATCCTGAAGGCAGAGCAGGGATGCAGGCAGAATGACAGGTTAGGCGAAGCCGCTATTGTCCTTTTAGAAAAGGAACAATATCTGTACTATGGCATTGACAGAAGGGAAGTTTAGTTCAAAGTCCGCTAACCAGTTAGGAGATGATCACAGTCCTCCAGGGAAGAAATGATGTTGTCCTGAATCAAGTCTAGGGCAGCAGAGATGAAAAAAATAAAGATGTACTTAAGAGATTTGATCTCTCTTGAGGCACAAGATTCCAATTGTTTTGAATCTCTCCTTAGAATCTAAGTATACTTGAATAAAACATTTCGGCTTTCTTCTTCCATGGACTGGATAGAAATTGTCTGTTATTTTCAGACAATTATTTGAGATTATTTGAGGTTATTTGAGGTTAAGATCTAAATAAAAGTACATTTCTAGAGATACCTTCTATCAACCCTTCCCCGGAAGTATGTGCCATAAAGGAATTCAATAGTCAATCAGAACCCTAGTGAGTTAGCTTCTTAAATGGATGAAAGCAGCTGATAGAAGAAAGAGCTTAAACAGTAATCCTATTAAAATGTAAGTTAAATCAACTCACCCTTACTTAAGATCTTTCAGTGTCTTTCTATCTTACTCTGAGTAAAAGTAAGTCTTTATGATGACCCACAGGCCCTACAAGAGCAGGTTCCCAACTCTCCGACTTCAATTCTTCAAGTCCTTTTACTCCCCTCATTCTGGGGTAGCGATGCTGGCCTCCTCACTGTTCCTAGGTCTTCAGACACACTAGCAAATCGAGCACTTGCTTCTCTTGTTTTTCAGTTATCCTCCTGGCTTGCTCCCTCAACTCCTTCAGGTCTTTTCCTTTCCTTACCACTTTATTTAATAATAAAGTATCCCTCCTGTTCACTAACCTAATCTCACTAAACACTGTTCAATCTACCTTTATGATAATACTCAACACAATCTAAATTTTTTTTTTTTTACTTATCATTTAATGTCTATCTTCCACTTAGCCACAACTGGAAAGTTGGTTCCTTGTGGGCAAGGATTTTTAATGTTTTCCTGTCTCTCCAGTGCTTAGAACAGTACCCGGCACATGGTAAAAACTGAACGAATAAACTGCTGGTCCAGCATGACTGTCAACCATGGTGTTCTGAAGACCTAAAAGACTGACCAGCAAAATCTTTACCACGGAAAGAACCCTGCAGCTATTGTTTTTTCCATCAGGAAGTCACTAGCAAAGTCAGATACAGTCTGAACTGTTTCCATCAACACAGAAGTTGGTATAAGGCAGCATAATTAGGACTTCGATCACAACATTAATAATCAGTTTATAGGCTGATTCAAATTGTTGTACAGTAGAAACCAACATAATATTCCAAAGCAATTATCCTTCAAATAAAAACAAACTTTTAAAAATAATTATACACAGTTTTCACTTGACAATGACTATGAAACTATGTTATATTAAAGAATTTAATATATTCATATTAAAGATATGAATTTAATATATTCATATTAAAGAACTTAATATGAAACTGTTATATTAAAGAATTTAACATATGAAACTCTTAAATTCTTTAATATAAAATTTGCACTTATTCATGATTATACCTTTCTATTCTATCTGATAACAACAAAACACTCGTTACTCATTAATACTGAGAAAGGGTTTTTGTTGAAAATCATTTCATTGCCTTTAGCCTTGTAGTTAGACATCTTAGGGTCTTCAGTTCAGCTCAGTTCAGTCACTCAGTCGTGTCTGACTCTTTGTGACCCCATGGACTGCACCACTCCAGGCCTCCCTGTCCATTCTGAGTAAACTCCTGGAGTTTACTCAAACTCATATCCATTAAGTCGGTGATGCCATCAAACTATCTCATCCTCTGTCATCCTTCTCCTCCTGCCTTCAACCTTTCCCAGCATCAGGGTCTTGTCCAATGAGTCAGCTTTTCACATCACGTGGCCAAAGTATTGGAGTTTCAGCTTCAACATCAGTCCTTCCAATG
Source organism: Ovis aries (assembly GCF_016772045.2). NCBI lineage: Eukaryota > Metazoa > Chordata > Mammalia > Artiodactyla > Bovidae > Ovis > Ovis aries. The sequence continues at coordinate 189,697,057 of NC_056056.1, read as the reverse complement.
AATACTCAGGACTGATTTCCTTTAGGATGGACTGGTTAGATCTCCCTGCAGTCCAAGGGACTCTCAAGGGTCTTCTCCAACACCACACTTCAAAAGCATCAGTTCTTTGGTGCTCAGCTTTCTTTACAGTCCAATTCTCATATCCATACATGACTACTGGAAAACCATAGCCTTGACTAGACAGACCTTTGTTGGCAGAGTAATGTCTCTGCTTTTGAATATGCTATCTAGGTTAGTCATAACTTTCCTTCCAAGGAGTAAGCATCTTTTTATTTCATAGCTGCAGTCACCATCTGCAGTGATTTTGGAGCCCCCTCAAAGAAAGCCTGTTACTGTTTCCACTGTTTCCCCATCTATTTGCCATGAAGTGATGGGACCAGAAGCCATGATCTTTGTTTTCTGAAGGTTGAGCTTTAAGCCAACTTTTTTACTTTCCACTTTCACTTTCATCAAGAAGCTCTTTAGTTCTTCTTCACTTTCTGCCATAAGGGTGGTGTCATCTGCATATCTGAGGTTACTGACATTTCTCTAAGCAATCTTGATTCCAGCTTGTGCTTATCCTAGCCCAGCGTTTCTCATGATGTACTCTGCATATAATTTAAATAAGCAGGGTGACAATTTACAGCCTTGATGTACTCTTTTCCCAATTTGGAACCAGTCTGTTGTTCCATGTCCAGTTCTAACTGTTGCTTCCTGACCTGCATACAGATTTCTCAAGAGGCAGGTCAGGTGGTCTGGTATTACCATCTCTTTCAGAATTTTCCACAGTTTATCGTGATCCACACAGTCAAAGGCTTTGGCATAATCAATAAAGCAGAAATAGATGTTTTTCAAAATGTGGCCCACTGGAGAAGGGAATGGCAAACCACTTCAGTATTCCTGCCTTGAGAACCCCACGAGCAGTATGAAAAGTGTCTTCACTTGGAGGTGACCAAATCAGCTGAAGCAATCATCACAATTAACAAAACTAAATTATTGGACTGGACTAAATTAAGACCATTCTTTAATGATCTTAATTTCTGGAAGGTTTTTATTGCTCTTTCATTTTGTAATCATAAATGACTGTCATTGTATATATGTATATATATATATACACACACACATATATATATATACACATATATACATACATACATGTAGATAAGAGTTTAAAAGAATAAGTTTATCTTTACCCTTCTCCTTAATTCCACAGCCCGTCCCAGAAGTTAATACATATTAGCAGTCTAGTGCATTTTTCTATGCTTCTTTCTAGGCATTTATACAAATATTCACATTCACAGTTTTAGTTTTGAAAGATTCAAATATATATATATCTTTAATTCCCTCTCTCTCTTTCCTCCCTTCCTCCCTCTCTTCTTTTTCTTTCTCTCTTTCTTTCTTTCAAATGCTTTCTTTACCTAACAATGTGTTTTGGGCTTTTTTCCACATCAGTGCATACTGAGTTCAGCAATCACATGTCTAGGTTTATCCCACTGTCCTGGATTAACTATTAATAGTGCCCTTTTTCACTGTCAAAAATAGCCTAATTTGGATGATAAATTGTATGGCCCTAATATAAAGTTCCCTGGTTAATGAATTTATAGCAGTCCAGAAAACCATAATTTTTGTCATTACTACCCTATAAATGAACATTTAAATATCACTCTTTATGGTATTATGAACAAGGTTGCAGTGAACACTCAAACACAGATATCTTAGTGCAGGTATATGAATATTTCTATATGATAGATTGTTTAAGTCCAATTGTGAGATTAAAGGACATATACATTTATTTTTTTTAATTAAGGTATAGACTTCCCTGGTGGCTCAGACAGTAAAGCATCTGTCTACAATGCGGGAGACCCAGGTTCGAACCCTGGGTTGGGAAGATCCACTGGAGAAGGAAATGGCAATCCACTCCAGTACCATTGCCTGGAAAATCCCATGGACAGAGGAGCCTGGTAGGCTTACAGTCCATGGGGTCGCAAAGAGTCAGACACGACTGAGCGAATTCATTCATTCATTCATAGCTGCTTTTGCTGTACAATGGAATTAATCAGCTACATGTCTATATTTTTAATATACTGTCAAAAAGTTTTCTAAAAATATATACTACTTTATACTTTTATCAACAGCACCCATGCCCCTATACCATCACCAACCAACTCTGAATATTTGCCCTTTCTTGGTCAATTCAGTGAGCAATATATCATATCTCATTCATTATAGTTGATCACAGTTGAGGTTCAATTTTTTTCAGGTTCTCTCATATTTTGCCAAATTTTCAATTGGGTTATTTTTGCTCTTATTAATGTGTAAGTATTCTTTTATATCAAGTCTGATATAAAATGTAAGTTGTAAATACATTCATTTGTTTCCAAGCAGCAAGGAGAAGGCAATGGCACCCCACTCCAGTACTCCTGTCTGGAGAATCCCATGGAAGGAGGAGTCTGGAAAGCTGCAGTCCCTGGAGTTGCTGAGGGTCAGACACAACTGAGCAATTCACTTTCAATTTTCACTTTCACAGATTGGAGAAAGAAATGTCAACCCACTCCAGTGTTCTTGCCTGGAGAATCCCAGGGACGAGGGAATCTGGTGGGCTGACGTCTCTGGGATCGCACAGAGTCGGACAAGACTCACGCGAGTTAGCAGCAGCAGCAGCAGCAGCAGCAGCGGCATGGATATACTTCTTATTTCCTACAGCTATAACCAACAATACTTTGATTCTCAAAAGCGGTTACAACATATATAACAAAACATACTGTTAAACTTTCTTATCTCCCAAAGTTAAAAGTTTATATATATATATATATATATATGTAAAATATATATGGTGTGATCACCCACCTAGAGCCAAACATCCTGGAATGTGAAGTCAAGTGCTCATTATGAACAAAGCTAGTGGAGGTGATGGAAATCCAGTTGAGCTATATCAAATTCTAAAAGATGATGCTGTGAAAGTGCCACACTCAATATGCCAGCAAATTTGGAAAACTCAGCAGTGGCCACAGGATGGGAAAAAGTCAATTTTCATCCCAATCCCAAAGAAAAGCAATGCAAAAGAATGTTCAAACTACCACACAATTGCACTCATCTCACATGTTAGCAAAGTAATACTCAAACTTCTCCAAGCCAGGCTTCAACAGTCCCCTTGCACTTCCAGATGTTCAAGCTGGATTTAGAAAAGGCAGAGGAACCAGAGATCAAATTGCCAACAACCACTGGATCATAGAAAAAGTAAGAGAATTCCAGAAAAGCAGCTACTTCTGCTTCATTGACTATGCCAAAGCCTTTGACTGTGTGGATCACAATAAACTGTGGAAAATTCTGAGACTGATGGGAATACCAGACCATCTGACCTGCCTCCTGAGAAATCTGTATGCAGGTTAAGAAGCAACAGTTAGAACTGGACATGGAACAACAGACTGGTTCCAAATCAAGAAAGGAGTACATCAAGGCTGTATATTGTCACCCTGTTTGTTTAACTTACATGCAGAGTACATCATGAGAAATGCCAGACTACATGAATCAAGCTGGAATCAAGATTGCCAGGAGAAATATCAATAACCTCATATGTGCAGATGACATTGCACTTATGGCAGAAAGCGAAGAACTAAAGCATCTCTTGATGAAACTGAAAGAGGAGAGTAACAAAGTTGGCTTGTAACTCAACATTCAGAAAACTAAGATCATGGCATCCGGTCCTATGACTTCACAGCAAATAGATGGGGAAACAATGGAAAGAGTGACAGACTTTATTTTTGGGGGCTCCAAAATCACAGCAGATGGTGACTGCACCCATGAAATTAAAAGATGTTTGCTCCTTGGAAGAAAAGTTATGACCAACCTAGACAGTATATTAAAAAGCAGAGACATTGCTTTACCAACAAAGGTCTATCTAGTCAAAGCTATGGTTTTTCCAGTGGTCATGTATGGATGTGAGAATTGGACTATAAGGAAAGCTGAGCACTGAAGAATTGATGCTTTTGAAGTGTGGTGTTGGAGGAGACTCTTGAGAGTGCCTTGGACTGCAAGGAGATCAAATCAGTCAATCCTAAAGGAAATCGGCCTTGAATATTCATTGGAAGGACTGATGCTGAAGCTGAAACTCCAATACTTTGGCCACCTGATGCAAAGAATTGACTCACTGGAAAAGACCCTGATGCTGGGAAAGATTGAAGGCGGGAGGAGAAGGGGACAACAGAGGATGAGATGGTTGGATGGCATCACTGACTTGACAGACATGAGTTTGAACATGCTCCAGGAGTTGGTGATGGACAGGGAAGCCTGGAATGCTGCAGTCCATGGGGTTGCAAAGAGTTGGAGATGACTGAGCGACTGAACTGAACTCAACATAAAAAAATACTTAAATTATATATATACACATACACACACATATACTCTTCATATATACCCCATGAGCTTCCTAGTGGCTCAGATGGTAAAGAATCTGCTTGCAATACAGGAGACCCAGGTTCAGTTTCTGGATCAGGAAGATCTCCTAGAGAGGGAATGGCTACCCACTCCTAGAGAATTCCTTGGACAGAAGATCTTAGTAGGTTGCAAAGAGTTGGACACGACTGAGTGACTGACTCTTTTCATATATACCCAACCGTATACAAGTACTATGAACTATGGACAGGTATGTCTTCCACTGAATATGTTTTGAGTTATTTTATTTATATACATTATTTCTCTAAATTTCATATTAATTCCTTGTTTTTATAAAAATAAATACCTTTTTTTCAGAATTTTGAGTGCAACAAACACATATGTAATAAATGTAAATCACTCCAGCTTCTACATATAAAATCTCATCTCATTAGAGGAAGCAAAACTTAATCAGATTCTTTTGCATTTTTCATGCTTTGACTACATCTCCTAATTTTATCTTCAACGAATTTCATCAGGGTTGAGTTAACCTTCATCTTTATGTCACAATGGATTGCACTGTATGTCATCCTAGCATAGAGTTGACAACTGAAGTGTTACTAATCAATTTTCTCAATAATTTATAAAGAAATGGAGGGTTTCCTCACCAGGAGAAAATGTTTAATGATCTCCAGAGAAACAGAAAAACAAGCATGCATACAAATAACAAAATCACTGCAAATGGTGACTGCAACCATGAAATTAAAAGACGCTTACTCCTTGGAAGAAAAGTTATAACCAACCTAGATAGCATATTCAAAAGCAGAGACATTACTTTGTCAACTAAGGTCCATCTAGTCAAGGCTATGGTTTTTCCTGTGGTCATGTATTGATGTGAGAGTTGGACTGTGAAGAAGGCTGAGTGCTGAAGAATTGATGCTTTTGAACTGTGGTGTTGGAGAAGACTCTTGAGAGTCCCTTGGACTGTAAGGAGATCCAACCAGTCCATTCTGAAGGAGATCAACCCTGGGATTTCTTTGGAAGGAATGATGCTAAAGCTGAAACTCCAGTACTTTGGCCACGTCATGCGAAGAGTTGACTCATTGGAAAAGACTCTGATGCTGGGAGGGATTGTGGGCAGGAGGAGACGGGGACAACAGAGGATGAGATGGCTGGATGGCATCACTGACTCAATGGACATGAGTCTGAGTGAACTCCTGGAGTTGGTGATGGACAGGGAGGTGTGCTGCGATTCATGGGGGCGCAAAGAGTCGGACACGACTAAGCAACTGAACTGAACTGAACTGATATAAATAACAAGGATTTATATAAATAAATGAATAAATAAGCAAAAAATGATAAATACATATATGTAAATATAATATATTAATAAATACTTTTAAAATTTTGCAGACAAAAGATTTCCCTCAAACATTTTCTCAAATGAATACATGCTGTTTGCATATTGGTTGTCAAATAATCTTTCATTTGTATTTGTATGAAAAGCTATTTAATAAGGTATTGTCTTCTCTCTAAATAAACACACTGTTAATTAACAAAAATTAAATATAAAAACAGATGTCAACAGTAGCAGGCCTTCTGATTAACGTAATATTTAAACTTTATATATAATAGGCTTTTTGTTTTATCAGAATCCCATTGCAAGCAAGTACAGGCATTAAATGTGGATTTCAGTATTTTTATCATACTTTGATTTATGTCTTATCATTTCCACACACCACCCATTTTAACAAGTGACACAAAGGGAAAATCTGGGCTGTTCAAATGATACCATACCACAGCAACAGGGAACAATTGATCTCTCCCTATGTAGGGTCAGTTTAATCAGCTGTGGTAAATAGCTGAACTGGAACTTTGGGGCCTAACTTATCTCTGTATACAGGCACATTCTCTAGACTTCCAAATTATTAGATAAAAATTCTTTTTACAATAATTCTGTACCTCTGTCCACTTTGCATAAAAGTCACCTGCACCAATTTATGACATTTTTCATAGTCTCCAGACTGTCCATAGGGTTTCACTAATGATGGTCTAAATGTGAGGAATAAACCTTGGTTTTCCTGCCATTTGACTCTGTGCAATTGTTATAATTCCCTTGGCTCTGATTCAAATTATAATTGCTACATTAGATGAGATTGGAAAGGAAGTATCTTGTTGGCTCATTCCTCTGAGTATTTCAAAGCACTGTCATCATAGCAGAGCGTTAATGGTAATCAAAGTTCATCTCTAAAGGGCTTGAGTGAAAATTTTTTAAAAGCAAAAGATATCTTTTTCCATCCCTTAGCATATTGATGCCTTAGTCACATCTAATCCCACCCAACCCCAATTTGATAGAAGTCAGCTTGTGTTTTCTTCCAGATTTGATCATTATTTCTCATAAAATAAATCATTCACATAATTTAAAATTAGATGTTGATTTGAAGGTTTTTAATAGTCTGCATATTCAAAAGCAGAGACATTACTTTGCCAACTAAGGTCCGCCTAGTCAAGGCTACGGTTTTTCCTGCGGTCATGTATGGATGTGAGAGTTGGACTGTGAAGAAGGCTGAGCACCGAAGAATTGATGCTTTTGAACTGTGGTGCTGGAGGAGACTCTTGAGAGTCCCTTGGACTGCAAGGAGATCCAACCAGTTCATTCTGAAGGAGATCAGCCCTGGGATTTCTTTGGAAGGAATGATGCTAAAGCTGAAACTCCAGTACTTTGGCCACGTCATGCGAAGAGTTGACTCATTGGAAAAGACTCTGATGCTGGGAGGGATTGGGGGCAGGAGGAGAAGGGGACGACAGAGGATGAGATGGCTGGATGGCATCCCTGACTCAATGGACATGAGTCTGAGTGAACTCTGGGAGTCGGTGATGGACAGAGGCCTGGCGTGCTGCAATTCATGGGGTCGTAAAGAGTCAGACACAACTGAGTGACTGAACTGAACTGAACTGAATAGTCTGCAATTAAGGTGAAGATCTGGCATCTTTGATTGATTTTCTCCATCACCACTTATTAATAGCTGTATATTGAAATTGGAATCAGTAGACTGAATAAGGTTTTCTCTTGTGCCATCTGCTGATACTCAGTGAGGAAATGTTCTAATGCTGCCCTCCATTTCTGACAGTGAATGAGCCTGTGAATCATTTAAACAAATCAGCTCACTATTACTGCCCACAGTGAATCCACAAGAGAGATCTGGAGCTGGAGAACACTGGATTAAATTTCAGTTCTACCACTTATTAATTATGTGACCTAGGCAAATTGTCTCTACTCGCCAAGTCTCATAAAATGAAGATCATAATACTTACCTCATTAAGTTGGTATGAGAATAAAATGTTAAAGGTTCAGCAGCATGCCTGACACTGTTTAAGCATTCAAAAAGGTGATGTTATGATTGTTATACCTTTTTTTTGGTGGATTATTTTATAATAAATAATGCTGCTGCTAAATTGCTTCAGTCGTGTCTGACTCTGTGCGACCCCAGAGATGGCAGCCCACCAGGCTCCCCCGTCCCTGAGATTCTCCAGGCAAGAGTACTGGAGTGGGGCGCCATTGCCTTCTCCGATAAATGATGCTAATCCTTCATATTATTTAAAAGCATGGTAGATATTTAACTCTCGTACCAATTTGCATCTTTAAAATTAGGAAAATTTTACAGTTGTCTAGGGTATCTTTTGAAATGAGCATTTTTACACATTGCTAGTAAAAGTACATGTGGGTATGTTCCTTCTGGAAAATAATTCGGTAAAAATATGAAAAATTTTAAATATGTTCACATACTTCAGGTTGGTTATTTCCTTTCCTGTTCATCTATCCTAAGGTTCTAGTCATAAAGATGTTTACTGGAAAATTATTTATAACACAAAGGACAGAATAAATTTACATGTTCACCAGTTATGAGTTATGGCTCAAAGACAGGAACAAAAAGGAGGTCAACTAAAACTCCTGACATTATATGTAAAATAAATGTAAGAAGATTCTGAGGGCTTCCCTGGTGGTCCAGTGGTTAAGAATTCACCTGCCAATGCGGGAAATACCAGTTCGATCCCTGGTCAGGGAAGACCACAGATGCCATGGAACGACTAAATCCATGAGCCACAAATACTGAACCCATACTCCAGAGCCCTCAAGCCACAACTACTGAGCCTGCACACCCTAAAGCACATGCTCCACCAAAAGAGAGTAGCCCCCACTCTCTGCAGTCCATGCACAGAAATGAAGACCCAGTGCAGCCAAAAATAAATAAACAATTTTTAAAAAAAAGAGAGAGAAGACTTTGACAGGTAGAGAGAAGGTAGAGAGCTCAGGACCTGGGGAAAGACACTGAAGTGTCTCCCTGGATTTTCTTTTTGCTGGAGAAGCAGTCACCTGTAAGAGTCAATGAGCACAGACAGGGGAAAAACAGCCCCAAGGCAAGTCAATTCTCTCGAACCAAAGGACTCGGAAAGGAGTAACCAAGGAAGGAAAGGAGTAACCAAGGAAGATAGAGAATGCTTAGATAATAACTGCCCCTACCCCAATCCACTGTTAGCCTAAGGGCGAGGGGTACCTCATTCCTGCTCCCCACTTGGTCTCCACCATTGGTGCTAAGCGGGGCTTGGCTTCCAAATGTCTCCACTGACACCACCCCAAAGGTGAGAGAAAAATGTACAGCCCACTCACAGCACTGTCAGCAAAGGCCAAGAGGGGGTTAGAGATCTTGCTGGCCCATAGCAGGCCACCCTCTCCCTTAGTGGAGTCAGGAATTTCATTCTAGCCTGACAGTAACATTGCTTCTCACTCCCAATGTCAGTAGAGATCACAGGGGGAGCCTGAAGTTTGAACCTCAGCTGGTGGTAACGAAGCATCCCTGTATCTCCCCATACGTGTTAGATGTGGACCGCCACCCTCACTGTAGCAAGGCACTCCGCCTTCAAAGCTGCATCGGTGGAGACCAGATAGGAAGCAGCAAGGAGGCACCGTCTCCCCCTGGCCAGGGTCATGTCGCTGCTGGCCTAGTGGGGAGCCTGACTCCTCTGCCTGCTTATCAGCTATAGGACCGCTCCTGCCCACTCTGTCCCTCAGCTGTCAACAGAGACCAAGTGGGCACCCAGACTTCTACCACCACCTGGCATTGAGGAGGCAGCCTCCCACTAACATCCCCTCTGGAAAAGTGTCAGAGAAATTCTCCTAAACCAGAAGATTTAAATGAGATCCAGAGTTTCATAACATGGCACTGTAAATGTCTAGTATACAAATGAGTATCACTCATCATACAAGAAGCAGCAAAATCGCAACTTGAAAGAGAAAAATCAATATTCATCTGTTTAGATGCTAACTGAAATAATACAGATGTTGGATTATCTGACAGAGACTTTCTGGCAGCCATCATAAAAATACTTTAACAATTGTGAACATTCTTGAAACAAATGAAAACAATGGAAAGCTATAGTTTTTATAAGGATGATATAAATTAGAAACAAATAGAAATTTCAGGATTGAGGAATACAATAATCAAAAAAAGAAGAAAAAAACTTAATGGATATGCTCAATTAAGAGAATGGGGAGGACAGAAAAAATAATCAGTAAACTTGAAGACAGAACAATAGAAATAACCCAATCAAAACAGAGAGAAAATGGACTAGGGAAAAAAAAAAATGGGGTGGGAGGGTGGGGGGATGGGGACAGAGTCTGTATAACAAAAGGCCTAACATTTGTGTCACTGGAGTTCCAGAAGGACAGGAGAAAGAAGCAGGGCTGAAAAAACATCTTTAGATAATGGTTGAAAATTTCCCAAATTTGGAACAATGCATACATATTGAAGACACTAAGTGAAGGAAGTGAAGTGAAGTGAAGTCGCTCAGTCATGTTCAACTCTTTAAAACCCCGTGGACTGTAGCCCACCAGGCTCCCCCGTCTATGGGATTCTCCAGGCAAGAACACCGGAGTGGGTTGCCGATTCCTTCTCCAGGGGATCTTCCCGACCCAGGGATTGAACCAAGGTTTCCCACATTGCAGGCAGACGCTTTAACCTCTGAGCCACCAGGGAACTCCAAATAGAAACTCAAAAGAATTCTACAATAACACACATCATAGTCAAACTTCTGAAAACCAAAGGCAAAGAAAAAATTCTTAAGAGCAGCAAGAGACAAGTGATGTCTTACCTAGAGGGGAAAATCAATTAAAAGACAGAGAATTTCTCATCAGAAGCCATGAGGGCTTGTAGAAAGTGACAACATTTTTCAGGTGCTGAAAGTAAACATCCAGCAACCTAGAATTCTATATCCAGTGAAAGTATCCTTTGGTAATGAAGAGGAAATCAACACATTACAAAACAAAGAGAATTTGTCAACAGATTTACTCTAAAAGAATGCCTAAAGGAAGTTCCTGAAAGTAAATAATAAAAATAAAAAAAGGAATCTTGAAATGTACTTGAAAGTGTATACTTTTGTGTTCTGTCTACATTTTCCCCATGCATATGAATAATTTAACCAAAAAACTGTTTAAATGTTAATAATAAAAACTACAGCACTTATTTTTTATTAATTCTGTTAATAGCAAACTAATTAATTTATTAAAGAACTCACTCGCACATTTTCTTCTCTTTTTTCTGTGTATTTATCTTCTGTCTCTTTAACCTGGCAACAGGAGTCTCATGACCAATACTCAATTTTTCATGTCTTTATCATCTCTCATATGGCATCTGCTAAAATCATTTGTACCTAATAAATAATTAAAATGTTGCTAAATTATTAGATAGCTGACTCTAGTACATTGATATTTTGGAGATAGGAATAAACACAGTCAGCTAAGAATAGCAATTCAAGACTTCCTTGGTTTCCAGTGGTTAAGAATCCGCCTGTCAATACAGGTGACATGGGCTTGATCCCTGGTCCGGGAAGATCCCACTTGCAGCGGAGCAACTAAGTCCACGCTCCATAGCCTGTGAGCAGCAACTAGAGAGCAGCCCCTGCTTGTAGCAAATAGAGAAGCCTAAAACAGCAATAAAGACTCAGTGCAGCCAAAAATAAATTAAAAAAAAAAAGAATAGCAATTCAATATTAATCTGGGAGAAGGAAAACTTAGATTGAAAATAATCATAATGGTAAAATTCACTAACATTATTGAGCATTTACTCTATGTCAGGCATGGTTCCAAGAACTTTATGTTTTTAACTTCATTAAGTCCTCCCCCAAATCCTAAGAGATAAGTTCTATTGTTATCCTTCTTTTATAGATTATTAAACAGAGGGTTACAGAGTTTAAGCAACTTGCCCAAATTCATAAAGCTAATAAAATATCAGACAAAGATTTAAACCCAGGTTTGTTTGACTCTAGAGACTGAACTTTAAACTATAAAGCTATATATCTTCAATTTACCAAAAATATACTGTCTTTGTGGAGTAGAAAATGGCAACCCATTCCAGTATTCTTGCCTGGAAAATTCCCTGGACAGAGGAGCTTCACAGACTAGTCCATGGAGTCGCAAAGAGCTGGGCATGACAGAACATGCATACATACACGCATACTGTCTCTGAAAATCATTCAGTTGAATCAGTTCCCTCTTTCCTGGAATAAAGCTGATTATAGATTTAGAGCAGTTGATGACTTACAAAACAAGGAGCCTTTTGTTCCTCCTTTTTGTAAATGAAAAACAAAGTATTTTGGAGAGATGCTGTTCCTAAGCTTCATTACTTTGGTGACTTGGGACCAGGAAAGACAACTCCGTCCATTCCAATCTTTTACGTAAATTTAGCACCTTCTCATTGGAGAAGGCAATGGCAACCCACTCCAGGACTCTTGCCTAGAGAATCCCTTGGACAGAGGAGCCTGGTGGGCTGCTGTCCACAGGGTCGCACAGAGTTGGACACGACTGAAGCGACCCAGCATGCATTCATGCAGCGCCTTACGGAGTCACACTGGTCCCTCCTAAAGAGTGACTCCAATATTAGCATTATAGTTCTGGAACTTCTCAGATCAGCATCAACTATACTTAGAGTTCCACTCTGCTTTCTCTTTTGAAAAAATATTTATTTATTTGGCTGCCCAAGGCTTCCCTTGTGACTCAGCTGGTAAAGAATCCACCTGCAATGCGGGAAACCTGGGTTCGATCCCTGGGTTGGGAAGATCCCCTAGCGAAGGGAAAAGCTATGCACTCAAAGTATTCTGGGCCTGGAGAATTCCATGGGGTATATGGGGTCGCAAAGAGTCAGACATGACTGAGTGACCAACAACAACAACAAAAAAAACCCAGGTTTTAGTTGTGGTCCATGGGATCTTCAATCTTCACTGGGGCATGTGGAATCTTTCAGTTGCAGCATTCAGACTCTTAGTTGCAGCATGGGGGATCTAGTTCCCTGACCAAGAATGGAACCTGGGCCCCTGGATTGGCAGCACCAGGGAAGTCCCAATTCTCCTTTCTCTTAATGGAGTCTTTTGCTCGGTGATTCAATTTAGATTCGAACACACAAGAGTGTGCTCAGTCCTCTGGTCCTATATGCTAATACCTTTGATAAAAGACACTTCACTTGCCTGCTATCTCTCGCCCCTCTCTCTCGCTATCACACACACACATACACACACAGCAGGGGAGGAGGGTCTGACAAGAAAAGCAAGCTATGCCGATGGAAGCAAGCAACATGTACAGGTCACATTCCTGGAGAGTCAGGCCTCATTTAACAGACATAAATCTTAGATGGGCTTCCCAGGTGGCTTGGCGGGTGAAGAGTCTACCTGCAATCCAAGAGATGCAGGTTCAATCCCTGGGTCAGGAAGATCGCCTGGAGGAGGACGTGGCAACCTATTCCAGTATTCTTGCCTGGAGAATCCCATGGACAGGGGAGCTCGGCAGGCTACAGTCCATGGGGTTGCAAAGAGTCCAACACGACTCAAGCGACTGAGCAGACATGCAAATCTTAGAGGAACCGGAGAGACTTTCCAGACCTCTGCCAAGAGAGTCCAAGGAAACTGTGGAACCCAAAGGACTCTTCAAAAACCCATGTCCATAACACTCTGCGTACTTATCTGAGAAAAAAAATCTCCAGAGAATTTATTCTTAAACTTTTTTGTGTCATTCATTTCAAGGTCTGATAACTTATTTTGCAGAAATGAATAGTTCAAAGGAAGGCAGTTTCCAATCAATAAAATCAAACCAAGACACTGGGTGGGTTGGGGGTGGAATAAAATGTAGGATTTGTTGACAGTGTTTATTGAAGAAGGAAGAGGAGAAGGAGGAGACACAAGGAAGGAAAGGAGGGAGGAAAAAACTATTTAACCTGGTGAGGAAGACATGAGTTTTTGTCAAAAATAATTTTATTGTTGAAATTTCATTAATTCCATTAATGTCTGTAGCATACTAGAATAGTCTCTCTTTCCCTTTTTTGCTCAATTATTTTCTTCCAACTCTGAATCTCACCGCTTCCTTCAGACTTTAATGATCAGGGCTTTCCTTCACTGTGATATACATTTACACTCTATATGTATCGCCTAAACTCTAGGCTGCACACTGCCTAGTCCATCCTTTCCTCCAAACCCACCACTCTGTCCACCTGCTGAGTTTGGCTGCCTCTGGTGCAGCTCCTGTGGCTCCGCTCACCCTGCTCACACTTACACATTATCGAGTCCAAATCTGCCTGGCAGATAAGGCCTTCCTTCCATCTGGCTTTATCACATGCTTCCAACCAACCTTATTTTTCAGTTCTCTGCTTATTAATAAAGCTCTGATGGCAAGCAAGTGATGATGCCCATTGAGTCCCAGTGGCAAGCACGCATGTCTTGCTATCAGGAAAACTGTAAAGGAAACAGCTGAGGCAGCCCCTCTCCTGAGCAACTCAAAGCCAAATGAAAACAAAATTAACTCCAGCAATGAACTTGGGAGTTATATTTAAGATGCACTTGCACTTATTCAGACACTTGCTACAGAGGATCTGAAGAAGAGCAGGAGCCAAAACACATAAAACATCAATGAGGCGACATTAGAAGCATTTATATGTGCACGCTGAGTACAGTAATACTGCTCATTAAGCTCTATAACTAAATGAATGGAGGATTGAGATTTTCCAAATATATCTTTATTCATTTACAAACTTCTTTTACTCAGGGCTGGACAAATTTACCCTCTTCTTTAAGGAACGGGTTTGGGTAGACAGGAGACATGAGGTTTTGATCACGCTGAACCAGGTTATTTGCTGTTACAGAGTTAGTCTGCAATTTCTAAATAGACTATCAACATAATGAGGTGGGAAGAGGCCGGTTAAGCTGACATTGGCTTGAGCCTTGAGAGAACTCAGTCACCAAAGGCCTTGTCAGATCTGTTATTGAACGAGTCAGTCAAAGAAATTATCTCTGATGAACGAAAACAGGCTTTATTTCACAACCATCACTACTTAAAAATGCAAATGCTGTGTGAAATATAGTACCTAAACTCAGCTGTGATTTAATACTACCTATCTCCACGGTGAGTGTTCAAAAGGATGAATCAATAGATCTTCCAGTCGAACATGCTTAACTGCCTTTAAAAATCTAGGGGCTTTTTTTAACTATGCGAATTAAAATGAAAATTGAGAAATAAAAATTATAGCTTCTATCTCTGGAGGGTTAACAGTAAACCACCAAAGAATGTACTTATAGCCAACAAATTTTCACTGGTTTGCATAAACATTATCTCTGATACAAAAATGAATAATTCAAAAAAGGAAATATAGACTTGTTTCATATTCAAATGTTGATATATGCTTGTGACATTAAGAAGTTGACTATAGGTTTGACTTATTTTGCACTGATAATGAAATTTTTAAATCCTGTGACAATATAACTTATCATCTCCCATAAACATTAGACTCTTTGATTTCGGAGCTAAAGCAAGAGAGAATCTCTGCTTTTTATTTGCTTGGTTGTTTTCTACCTAACTTTAAACCAGTTTAAATATTTTTAAATTTTAAAAATATTTTTAAACTTTTTATTGTCATTTAGACTAAAAAAAAAACATTGAACATGATCTTCACATTATATTTATTTTTTAAAAGCAGGCATTTTCTACTCTTATAACATGAGCATATCTAACAAGTTACCAAAGAGAGTTGTTCTTATAACTTAGATGGCAATAGTGTTGACTGAATTTCATCTCTCTCATCACAAATTCTTCTGACAGGTCATGTGGTTTTAATTTATAGTTTGCTCTGTCTGGACCTACAGATCACTATGACTTAAAAATATGGATACATGGAAGTATTTTCTGGATGTTTCTAGGCATAATTACCAAGAGTAGCAGACAAAGCACATCAATCAGTAACATCACAGTTTTAGTGACCATCTCTTGAGACACTGATCACATTCTTCTTGGTGTTGCTATTATTTTGGTTAAACACAGGCAGATTGCGCCTCTTTCATCTTTCTATCCTCCACAGTGCCTAGCTATGTATACTGTAGATGCTCACTAAATATTTGTTAAATTTCTGGTCAAAGAAATAAATGACTAACGACTGAAGCCATATTTCTATCCAGAAAAGAGTGGAACAAACCCACCAGTATGCCCTTCCTGTATGAAATGAAGAAAAAGACTCTGAAGGAAGTAGTTTTTGTCTCGAATGGCTAGCCAAAGTCCTTATCAATTAACTTTATCTCAAAATCACAGACTAAAAAGAGAAGAAAATGTGAGTGTGCCTCTTAAATTTCTTAGAAGCTTTCTATTGTCCTGATGAAGAATGAATGACTTATAAAGTTTGGAGGATTTTCAGAGTTAAGGGCCTTTGAAAGAGTTGTTTTGTTTAAGCATTGAAGTACATTCTCTAATCCCTTCTTTACACACACACACACACACACACACACGCTTTATCTGAAGAAGTCTGGGGGTACCTCCTAATTTCAGTTCACTCAGTCGTGTCCGACTGTTTGTGACCCCATGAACTGCAGCACACCAGGCTTCCCCATCCATCACCAACTTCCGAAGCTTGCTCAAACTCATGTCCATTGAGTCAGTGATGCCATCCAACCATCTCATCCTCTGTTGTCCCCTTTTCCTCCTGCCTTCAATCTTTCCCAGCATTGGGGTCTTTTCCAATGAGTTAGTTCTTCGCATCAGGTGACCGAAGTATTGGAGCTTCAGCATCAGCAGCAGTCCTTCCAATATATTCAGTACTGATTTCCTTTAGGATCGACTGGTTTGATCTCCTTGCAGTCCAAGGAACTCTCAAGAGTCTTCTCCAAAACCACAGTTCAAAAGCTTCAATTCTTTGGAGCTCAGCTTTCTTTATAGTCCATCTCTCACATCCATATATGACTACTGGAAAAACTCTAGCTTTGTCTAGAAGGACCTTTGTCAGCAAAGTAATTTCTCTGCTTTTTAATATGCTGTCTAGGTTGGTCATAGCTTTTCTTCCAAGGAGTAAGTGTCTTTTAATTTCCTGGCTGCACTCACCATCTGCAGTGATTTTGGAGCCCCCAAAGATAAAGTCTGTCACTGTTTCCATTGTTTTCCCATCTATTTGTCATGAAGTGATGGGACCGGATGTCATTATCTTAGTTTTCTTGCTTTCCATTGACCTTTCCAGATAATATAATCTCTGAAAGATACTGATTGTTTTTTTTAATATGGTGGTAGAAAAGAGGCATTCTGCTTTCACTTCAAGCACCAATGTGTGTGTGTGTGTGTGTGTGTGTGTGTGTGTGTGTGTGTGTGTGTGTTAGTTGTTTAGTTGTGTCCAACCTTTGTGACCCCATGGACTATAGCCCAGCAGGCTCCTCTGTCCATGGAATTCTCCAGGCAAGAATGGCGATTCCCTTCTCCAGAGGATCTTCCCGACCCAGGGATAGATCTCAAGTCTCCTGCACTGGCAGGCAGATTCTTTGTGGTCTGAGCCACCAGGGAAGCCCATTACAAAACCAAAATTAACCTCCTCCCTAATTCAGAGAAAGAGCCCTAGACTAAGTACAAATCCATAACTTGTCAAGACAACCAGTTTACAAAATCAGCTCATCCTTTTCTGAATTCTTACTGTCAGCAGAAAGTGTAATGCACTGAGCTATATAAATACACTTCCACCAATGTGATAATGAATTAATGACTTGAGAAATACATATTTAAACTTCATATGAGTGGGAGTGATTCCAGAGTTTGAAATATCTTATTGAAACATTTGGCTATAAAAGTATAACAGAAAATATTTACTATGAGAACATATTTCTCATCATCTTGTGAATACTTTGGTATTAGATAGAAAGTCTAAAAATTCCTAATCTCTTTTGCTTTCTCACAAAAACCTTATGGTTAGCAGATCTTTTTAAGATAGCACCAAAAAAAGCTTTCAATACACTTATGGCAAAAGTAAAACATCTTATCTATTTCAAAAGATATTGGTGTAGTAACATACACAGAAAACTTTGTCTGTTTCCAAAAATCAAAATTTTATGAAAGAAAACATTCAGGATCTTGAAAATTAATTAATGTGCTCATTATCAAAATTCCAAGTGTACAAATGTTCAATAGGGAAATATGTTCAATATAGCTAAGAAGTAGCTTTCCAGTAATGTTGATGATATAAGATTACTGTCATATTTGCAATACTGGCAACAAAAGAAGACTTGCATATTTAATCCACTAGCCTGCATTTCTCCCTGAATATCAAGGAGATTAAAAGAGATTAAATTCATTTGCATCAGACTATGGTGTTAATGTTGAAGAATTTATTAGCCCTTTTCCAGCACTGTGTTAGAAGTACTTACTTTCTTTCTTCTTAGATGTTCTAGGATTTAACCTCATGAATGCCAGGAAGATTCAAGAGACTCTCAGTGTAAAATCACCAATCTCAGGCTTAGATCCTTGCAATAGGATTTGTTGTATGTTGTCCTGGGCACCAGCTGTGCTGATAGTTGCAGGGGCAACGTCTTCTATTTACCTAGGCGTGGTGAACTGCATTAGGTCTGAGTAAATAACAGCCAAGGTGTGTCTAATAGCCACTGCCTTCAAAACATTTATTGTATGAAGGTCTGTGCTTGACTGCCTTAGGCATGCTTATTACAACAGACTGAGAAAAAAATTTAAATGGTGTCTGGTACAAAACCACGATGGCAATTGAAAGATCTGTAGTCTCTCTGTATTCTGAAGATCACTGCCCACCTCCTGGACCGTCTCTTTTGTTCTAGGAAGGATGACCACATTAAGATCAAAGTTCTAGGCCTATAAAACGGATAATGTAAAAGACGGTTTCCATGCCTATCAGTTCTACTGTCTCAGAGAAACGATTTCGTGACTGATTCTCTGACACATTGCAGCTTTTTATTTTTCCCTCTAAAGAATTCTACCATAATGTACATTAAGTTTTCAGTATGTTTGTTTTTCACAATTTCATTTCACATTTAAATTCTTATCGTAATTGCATCCCTTTGTTGCTGGTGGACATTACACAGCACAGGCCTTTCATCACTCCACAGAATGCTCTTCTTTGAAGGGAAGTCCCATTCATTCTAAAGGAGGAGTTTTAATGACAAGGCTAATTCCAAAGCAAGGATTTAAAGACTTGCAAATGGCCGGTAAGAATCTAAAAAACATATCCTATTTGCAGTTAGGGCTGCAGAGATAGCAATTTGGTGTCTATTTCTATCTACTTTTTATGATAAAGAAAACACAAATATAAATTAGCCCTTCGTTTATTTAAGAAAAACAGTAGCTGTCTATAATTAAGGACCACATGTTTTCATTTAAACCTGAAAAATCTAGATTTATACCTCCTTTATTAAAAATTCCAACTTTGGCTAACACCCCCTTTTTAAAAAAATGTCTTCACTTAACTGGCACAATTTTAGATCAGTTAGTTTCTGCCCAGTTTGCTGCAAATGTTCAAAAGCAGCAGTAACATCTTCTCTCTTAAAACAAAGGACTTGGTCCAGGTCTTTCATCAAGTCTTTGAATCTATTTATCCAAACGTATCTGTCCATATTCTGGTCTCTAAATGCACTTGATTCTAAGTCACTCATAGTTCTGACATATTTAATGTTTGCATATTAGATCATTCTGCTGTGCTGTTAAAAATACATCTTCAGTGAAATGAAACTGGATGATTTCTAATCTTTTATGTTCAAACTTTTTGTCTTAGAACTTTCCAAGGAAATTGGTATCATGTTGAATGGGAGTGCATTTCATGGCTTATGGGCCTGAAGACTTAGAGTTCTCTCTTAATGATTTCTGCAGGAAAGGCCGAGGCCTTTTGCTGGAAACACAGTTGGTTTTGGGGACAGGAGAAAGAACAAGTCGGAGGTACCCACCATCTGAAAGAGAAATACTAGCAATGTGGTAAGAAGCAGAAACTTTCTAGCTTTCTGTTGTTATTGAGCCAAAAGTGATATGAACTGATGAAAGCAGCAAATCTCGCTTAGTGCAGCAGGAACATGGGGACTTGAGAAATAAAAAGCAGGAGAAAGAAGGAGTCCTCCTAACAAGCTTGCAGTGTGATGAGATAATATCACCATTTTCAAAAGAAGCTGAACTTCCCAAGAAACACACGGGCCCACCAGTGTTCTCATGGGACGTTTTGGGAAAGAAGGAAAAAGAAAAAAGGCAATATTTTAGCAATGTTATATACTCAGGAGATTCAACTGAATGGAAGGATGATGGAGAGAGTAGAAGTTTTCCTATCTACCTCTATTAGCTTAAGAAATTTAACTTTTAGATTCATCATCCATGGTTATGTATTTTCACCATAAATATAAATATATTTCTTATTATAAATTATAAATATATAAATATATGAGAGATACTTTATTATATATTATAAATATACAAGAGATACATTCTCCCAGATGTACATCATACTCTTAATGGTGACTACTTCTGAGGAGTGATATAGTGTTGAATTGGTTGGGGGAGGACTTCCACTTCTTAATTCGTAGGCCGTGCCTTGCTCAGTAGCTCATTTGTGTCAGACTCTTTGTAACCCCATGGACTGTTGCCTGCCAGGCTCCTCTGTCCACAGGATTGCTCAGGCAAGAATACTGGAGTGGGTTACCATTTCCTACTTCAGAAAATCTTCCTGACCCAGAAACTGAACCCATGTCTCTTGCATCTCCTTCATTGGGAGGCGTATTCTTTACCTCTGTGCCACCTGAGAAGCCTTTTACTTTGTATAATTCTGTACTATTTAATTTTGTGTGTGTGTGTATTATGTACAGTCAAATGTACACCTGTTTCCCTTGTAATTCATACAAAAAACTATCATATACTTTATAATTTAAAAAAAAAAAACAAACAAAAACCAACCTGCCCTGGTCATGCATGCTAAGAATTATCTTATGCTGAGCAAGACCCTTGTGGTAAGCTTAATAACTAAAACCTCTTTGATTTAGTTATGTAGTGAGTTTTTTTCTACCACAAATACTTTTAAAGTAAAATTCTAACATCATATGGACAGGTAACACATTGTTTCTAATGTTACCACCCCTTTTTTAAGGAATAAAAATGCAGCATGCCACTTGACTCAATCACTGCCTGCCAGGGGCTACAAGATCACAACACTGGGTTTACCAGTTTCCCCAAGAGCATGCCATGGTTAGGAACCTCAGGGACTTTTGTTTTTACTTTCCACGCTTACATTTCCCAGTAGAATACAAGTGACAAAAAATACATTCAAGAGGGCACAGAGCCTAAAGGACTTATAACCTATTTTACCCAAAGTACAGCAAGAGCTGAGATTAGAACTGGCACGACCAATCACTTCTGTCTTGGCAGCCCCATCTAAATTCTAACACCCCCAAAAAATCATCATCGTCATATCTTCCATTTTCGTGTCAGCCATGCTGTGATTCACTTCCTATAATTGTCATATACATTGTGTCTAAAAGCAGGACTTCCTTGGCAGTCCAATGGTTAGGATGCAGGCATTCTCAGTGCCATGGGCCCCAGTTCAATCCCTGATCAGGGAACTAAGATCCTGCAAATCTTGCAGTATAATCAACAAAAACAACACAAGTAATTCACCAAACTCTTATGGTTCACAAAATGTTGCAGATTAAATTCTCCTGGAAACAGACCTTAAAACAGAAGACTATGCATTGGGTGTTACAAGGTGTGTTCTTGGGGTTAATATTTGTACAAATGTTAAGGAAGGAGGATTGGGCAGAGGGAACAGTTGAGCTGTAATGAAGTCCCAACAGAGCCTCACCCCGTCCTACAGCTGGGATGGCCCTGCCGAGTTGAGCAAGGTCCGTCTTGCCAACCAGTATTTAGATGTAGGCAGGGGCAGCACCTTGAATAAAGTGGCTGTTTCTGGCCCAGAGCAGTGACCAGAGAGAGCTACTCACTCAGCTGTGAGAAGTCAGCATTACATTCCCAGCCATGGAGGAGTGAATGCTCCCACCCTGAAGGGTCGATGGAGCAGTTCTCCACCAGAGCACCAAATACCTAAATATCAGCCTCTTTCTACCATAGAATGTTGGTACTTAACCTGCAAAACTGATAAATTGGCACTTATTAACAGATTTGTTCTGTCTGGCCCATTTGTACATTCTTAATGTGACACCATGCATAAATACTCTCCAGTTCATTCATTAATTCATTTAACTTCATTCAATTCAAAAACTATAGGGTGAGTACCTGCAAAATGCCAAGCACTGCTTAGATCTGGTGATAAGAACAGATAAGGCAAAGTGCAGAAGAATGATAATCATGTTATAAAACATTTACTGAGCGTTTGCCTTGAGGCAGGCTCTGTGCATCTGTGTTTAATTTTCTAACAACTTTGTAAATTCGTTTCTATTTTGATTTCTATTTTGCTAGTTGAGGAGACTCAAAATTGGAAGAGTTTAGTAAACTTTTCCAAGGTCACTCAGCTGTTAATAATAAGGTGTGGCACAGGGTTTGAGCCCAAGCAGAATAATTCCAGAGTCCCTAGTCTTTCCCTGAGGGAAACAGTAACACAGAAAGACAATCTCAGTATGAAGTGATGAGAGCTGAATGGTAACAGAGGAAGACAATCTCTGGTATAAAGTGATACAAGCTAAAGAAGAATGTCAGGCAAGAGTGTGCAGGAGAAAGGGGTCCAGCCTGGAGAGGTGGAGAAAACGTCCTGAAAGAAGATTTGAGTTATGATTAAGATCATCAGGGTAAATAAGAGTTAAAGAGCTTTCTAGGCAGACAGACTACCACAAACAAAACAAAGAGGTAAGGTGGAACTACAAGCAGTTCAAGGTTACTAGAGCATAAACAAGCAAAGCAGAGAATGCCTGGAGGGGAAATGGAGAAGGAGCTGGGGCCAGGTCAAGGTGAGCCTGCTGAGCTCTGCTCAAGAATGTCTGCTTAAGCCTAGAGGACAGAAAACCATTCAACAGCTTAAAATAAGGAAGGACAAGGTGGGATCTGTGCTTCACAACATAGGGGAGCACAACATCTGTGCTCCTGCAAGGGGAGGGCTTAGGGTGCATGCCATACTGAGAACTCAAGAATTAGCTGCGGAGGAGGGAGGCGAGAGAAAGCACAGATGGCTGGAAGCTGACTGATTGCTTGGTGGTTCTGCTGACTCACAGGATGAATCCAAAAGGAGCCTTTGGTGTGGAGGGGGAGGGGTGCACAGTGATGAGGAAGGCTAGAGGGCAGATGTTTCATGCAGGTTAGCACTGGTGATTAAGGGAGTTATGCAACATATATATATGTCCCGTGGGCAGTTGTGAAATCATGCAACTTAGAAAAGTAGATTGCATCTTGAACTCATGTTCTTTCTTTTTTTGGACTTCCCCGGTGGCTCAGACGGTAAAGTGTCTGCCTACCAAGCAGGAGACCTGGGTTTAATCCCTGGGTCAGGAAGATCCCCTGGAGAAGGAAATGGCAACCCACTCCAGTATTCTTGCCTGGAAAATCTCATGGACAGAAGAGCCTGGTAGGCTACAGCCCATGGGGTCGCAAAGAGTCAGACACAACTGAGAGACTTCACTTTCTTTATTTCAAATCCTAAAAGATGATGCTGTTAAAGTGCCGCACTCGGTATGTCAGCAAATTTGGAAAACTCAGCAGTGGCCACAGGACTAGAAAAAGGTCCGTCTGCATTCCAATCCCAAAGAAGGGCAATGCCAAAGAATGTCCAAACTACAGTATAACTGCGTTCATTTCTCATGCTAGCAAGGTACTGCTCAAAATCCTTCAGGCTAGGATTCAGCACTACATGAACCAAGAAATTCCACATGTACAAGTTGGACTTAGAAAAGGCAGAGGAACCAGAGATCACTTTGTCAATATCTGTTGGATCATAGAGAAAGCAATAAAATTCCAGAAAAACATCTACCTCTGCTCATTGACTACACTAAAGCCTTTGACTGTGTAGATCACAACAAACTGTGGAAAATTCTTAAAGAGATGGGAATATCAGACCACATTACCTGCCTCTTGAGAAACCTATATGAAGGTCAAGAAGCAACAGTTAGAAGCAGACATGGAACAAAAGACTGGTTCAAAATTGAAAAAGGAGTACATCAGGCTGTATACTGTCACCCTACTTATTTAACTTATATGCAGAGTACATCATGGGAAATGTCAGGCTGGATGAAGCACAAGCTGGAATCAATCAAGATTGCAGGGAGAAATATCAATAACCTCAGAAATGCAGATGACACCACCCTTATGGCAGAAACTGAAGAACTAAAGAGTCTCTTGATGAAGGTGAAAGAGGAAAGTGAAAAAGCTGGCTTAAAACTCAACATTCAAAAAACTAAAATCATGGCACCTGGCCCCATCACTTCATGGCAAATAGATGGGGGAAAAGTGGAAACAGTGATAGGTTTTATCTTCTTGGGCTCCAAAATCACTGTGGATAGTGACTGCAGCCATGAAATTAAGATGCTTGCTCCTTTGAAGAAAACCTACCTAGACAACATATTAAAAAGCAGAGACATCACTTTGCTGACAAAGATCTGTTTAGTCAAAACTATGGTTTTTCCAGTAATCATGTATGGATATAAGAGCTGGAACATAAAGAAGGATGAGCACTGAAGAACTGATGTTTTCAAACTGTGTGCTGGAGAAGACTCTTGAGAGTCTCTTGGACAGCAAGGAGATCAAACCAGTCAAACCTAAAGGAAACCAATTTTGGATATTCATTGGAAGGACTGGTTCTGAAGCTAAAGTTCCAATATTTTGGCCATCTGATGTGAAGAGCTGACTCATTAGAAAAGAGCCTGATGCTGGGAAAGACTGAGGGCAGGAGGAGAAGTGGGTGACAGAAGATGAGATGGTTGGATGGCATCACCGGCTCAATGGACATGAGTTTGAGCAATCTCCAGGAGATGCTGAAGGACAGGGAAGCCTGACATGCTGCAATCCGTGGGGTTGCAGAGAGTTGCACACAACCGAGGGACTGAACACCACCACCACTCAGGTTCTTGATGTCTCACTGCAGAAAGAATTCAGTGAGACAAAGTATCAGGTAAGAAGTAAATTCATTTAGCAAGAAACACACTCTGCAGACTGAGTGGGGGCCGTCTCAGAAGGCGAGACCAGCACCTTGGTGTTGGGTTGTCAGTTTTTATATGGCTGGGTAATTTCATAGGCTGAGTGGGAGGAATATTCCAGCTATTCTGGGCAAGGGCTAGGGGACTTCCAGGAATTGGGCCACCACCCACCTTTTGGCCTCTGATGCTTGGTTTTGGAACTGTCATGAAGCCTGTGGGTGTGTCATTTAGCTTGCTGATGTGTTACAGTAAGCAATAAGTCAGCATATACTGAGGCTCAAGGTCTAGTAGAAGTTGACTTGTCTGCCATCTTGGACCTATTTGGTTCTAATCAGCTTATGTTGTGTCCTTGGGCTATGTCATTCTTTTAAAGGTTGTGTATGGCTGCTACCCTGCTTCCCTCCTATTTCAGGTGGATATTCAAGTCTGAAGTGCAGATGAGAGGTGGGGGCTGGATACAGTTGAGAGACATATTAGAAAGTCAGTGTAGTGAAAACTGCAGGGCGAGGGGACTTCCTTGGGCTTCCCAGGTGGTACTGGTGGTAAAAAAAAACCTACTGCCAATGCAGGAGACATGAGACATAGGTTGGATCCCTCGGAAGAGCCTCTGGAAGAGGAAATGGCATCCCACTCCAGTATTCTTGCCTGGAGAATCCCATGGACAGAGGAGCCTGGTGGGCTAGAGTCCACAGGGTCTCAAAAAGTCAGACACAACTGAAGCAACTTAGCAAAAGTGATTAAGCCTCTGAGCTTCCGATGAAGGGGCTGAGGGTTTGATCCCTTGAGGAACTAAAATCCCACATAGCAAAAAAAAAAAAAAAACCCTGCAGAGCTGAAATGACACCGTGGACATTTTCTACACCGAGCATGGGAAAAAAAGGATAGAGGTGGACTAAGGATCAAACCTTGGAGAAGGGCAAGCAGATAAGAGTTTACAAAGGAGGACAAAGAAGTAGAGATGGCAGAGGAGTGCCCAGTGTCAGAGAGAGAGGGAGAGTACGCTTGGTTTGCAATAAAGAGAGTAGCTCCAGTGTCAAAGGCATGGGGTAAATCAGGTAAGTCAAGTCCTGCAAAGTGTGTATGGAGTCTGGCAGTATGCCAGTAACACTGACTTTTGCAAGAGTGCCTGTTGGAAGCAGAGATGGTAGAATTGAATTGAGTATCCCAAGTTGGAAAGGTGAATGGGAAGTAAAGGGTGGGGATAGTTACATGGCGTTGAGAATTCATTCAAGAAGGATGAAGGGAAATGAGTGCAAGATGGGAGCTACAGAGGACCCAGTGTAAGAAGGTTGCTACTTCTTTTTTTTAAACATTTCCCAGATAACTAATATCTGTCAGACACTAGGAAGATATTTTATCTTGAGATCTGATCCCTGCCTTCAAGGGACTCATAATCTAGTGCAGGAGACAGAAACATCAACAGCCACAGTAAAATGCGATGACAGTGGTGATAGAAGTATGACTGAAGAACCAGGGGAAGAGGGAAGAGAGAGCCCCTGACTTTGCTTAGAGGTCAGGAAGTAGGCGAATCAGCTGAAGCCCAGCAGATGATCAGCAGGAAATAGAACATCCATGGGGCAGCAAGCATGAGTGCAGGCTCAGTCATGTTCAACTCTTTTGTGACCCTCTGGGCCACAGCCTGCCAGAGTCCTCTGACCATGTATTTCCCAGGCAAGAATACTGGAATGGTCTGCCATTTTCTCCCCTAGGGGATCTTCCAAACCCAGGGATTGAATCCACGTCTCTTGCATCTCCTGCAATAGCAGGAAGATTCTTTACCGCTGTGCCACCTGGGGAAGGAAGGGATAGCATGGTACAATGTGAAAGAGGGGTACATTTGCTGAAATGAATGTTTGGTGTGGCTGACTGCAGGAGAATGGTGGAGGCAAGAGATGACACTAGGAAGGTAAGAGTGAGTTCCCATTACCAAGGGCTTTGCTGTGTTAAAGAATTTGAACTTTTTCTAAGCAATAATGGAGATTTGATGCTTTTGAACTGTGGTGTTGGAGAAGACTCTTGAGAGTGCCTTGGACAGCAAGGAGATCAAACCAGTCCATCCTAAAGGAAATCAGTCCTGAATATTCATTGGAAGGACTGATGCTGAAGCTGAAACTCCCAATTCTTTGACCACCTGATGCAAAGAACTGACTCATTGGAAAAGATCCTGATGCTGGGAAAGAATGAAGGCGGGAAGAGAAGGGGACGACAGAGGATGAGAGGTTTGGATCGTATCACTGACTCAATGGACATGAGTTTGAGCAAGCTCCAGGAGTTGGTGATGGACAGGGAAGCCTCGCATGCTGTGCAGTCCATGGGGTCTCAAAGAGTTGGACATGACTGAGAGACTGAACTGAACTGAACTGAGGACATATTTCTCCTTTTTACAGCAACCTTCAGACTAATCTCGTTATCTTAAGATGTTGTGGGAGCCGGTCTGCTAAGACCTTTCTATTGTTAGTAACCAACTTAAAAATTGTATAAGGCCTTGATAAGACTAGCAAGTGGGGCACTCTCTGTCCGCTTCTGATGTCTATGTCAGAAGCTTTCTCTGTTCCTTTTTCACTGTAATAGAACTATGCTACACAAAAGCTCTAAGGAATCAAGCCTCATCTCTAGTCCCGAAGCTAAATTTTCTTCTTCAGAGGTCACAAATCTGACACCATTCACCATAAGCTATCACCATGAGAATACTTATGTGGGGTCAGGGAGAAGAAACAGTAAACAATCATTCAAGATTTCTGAATTGGTGGCTGAAGAGGTGTAGAACCTGCAACAAGGAAGTTTTAACATTTATAAAATATAATGAGCTTAATTCTGAGATGCCTGTGTGATATCCAAAGAGCACAAATATCCAAGTACTGGGTGCAATGTGCATGCGTCCAGTGTGGGATCAGGGTGGAGTTCAGAGATAGATCTTCAACAAATGGTAGTTACAGCAGGGGAATGAACAAAGAGAGAAGAGAAAGGACTCAGGGCAGAACCCTGAAGAATCCACATGCAAGAGGTTGATGTGGGAATGTTTGCATCAGCTTTTGTGGGGGAAATGGGGGGAGAAAAGGCCAGGGACAAGTATAAGGTTTATTAAGTGGCACTGAGCCTGGTCTACAATAGAAAACTTACTTTTGAAGGAGTTCTATCCACAGGGCCACATGAGTTTCTATAGCAACATAAGGTGACCCAAAAGAGTGGGTGAACTGAACCCTGGTGGGGAGTCTGCTGGACACATCAGCCAGGAGGAAGCAACATCAAGAGATTTGAGTGTCCTAGTGAGTAAAGAGTTGAATTTAAATTGCATAAAGAAGGACGTCAAAACAGGAGAAACTGAGTATTCTTTGAATTCAATAGCCAACGCAGCGATAGTGTAAAATGAATTATTGCTCCACTAAGTTATCATTTTTTAGCAAATTTAAAGTAAATTTTTTGCAACTCAGGAGAAAACAAAAGATGCTCTTTGGTCGCAGGTAAAGAAATAAGAACCCAGTGAAATTTTATAACTTTCTTACTTGTACCAGGAAAAAGAATATAGAACTCATCTTTTTTTCCTTTTTACTTAAAAAAAAATTTTTTTTTTTCCACTGCTCTGGGTCATCGTTGCTGCACATGAGATTTCCCCAGTTGCAGTGGGCGGAGGCTACTCTTCACTGCCGTGTGCAGGCTTCTCACGGTGGTGGCTTCTCTTATTCTACAACGTGGGCTCTAGGCATATGGGATCAGCAGTCATGGTGCATGGGCTCACCTCTCTCGTGTGAGATCTTGCTAGACCAGGGATCGAACCCACATCTCCTGCTGGTAGGCAGATGCTCAACCACTGGACCATCAGGGAGGTCCAAGCTTATCTTCTTAGTGCCTTCTAAAGGAAAGCCTTGGGGTGGGGCTGGAATGCAGGAAGATCCATCTAATGAAATTCTTACATCCACTGCATACATATCTTGATTTGTACCCCACACATTTATAACATCTCTAACTTCAAATGGTTGAGGAATGCAGTTGGCGAAAGAGTGATATTTGTAACATCAAGATAAGAGAAACCAGAAACCCATGAGTTTCAGCAAGACAAAAATGAGTCATGTCCCTCTTTACTTCTGATAATTTGTTTGAAATTCCACAATTCTTCTTCTTCTTCTTCTTCTTCTTCTTTTTTTTTTTGGTTTCACAAGAAAGTGACATTGATGGAGGATCTGGAGTATCCCCAAATTGTAATTTGAAATACTTATTGAGAACCCACCAATTAATTCTGATAACTATGTTACAACACGGAAAATGCTTACATTATCATGTTGAATTAAAAGGACAGGCAATCATCTGTAAGCTATAGTTGCAACTATGTAAACCATGTGGAACTGAAACATGAGTTGTGTAGACAGTGGAAATGTGAAGATTCTCCCCCTCTATTTTCTAATATGTAATTATTTTTTCACCACAAAAGAAAATCCATTTGTGCTTGGCACAGCTAAGAAATATGTAAAGCACATTCAATAGAATAGAATGGGCTTTCCCGATAGTTCAGTTGGTAAAGAATCCACCTGTAATGCAGGAGACTCTGGTTTGATTCCTGGGTCGAGAAGAACTGCTGGAGAAGGGATAGGTTACGCGCTCCAGTATTCTTGGGCTTCCTTTGTGGCTCAGCTGGTAAAGAATCCGCATGCAATATAGGAGACCTAGGTTCGATCCCTGGGTTGGGAAGATCCCTTAGAGAAGGGAAAGGCTACCTACTCCAGTATTCTGGCCTGGAGAATTCCAAGGACTGTATAGTCCATGAGGTTGCAAAAAGTCAGACACAACTGAGCAAATTTTGCTTTTTTCACTTTTCGCTCGCTTTTGCTTTTCATTCAATAGATATGATTCTATTCCGTGGGAGCCTATAAATCTTTTCCACTCTGAAGACCTTCAGCTCTGCATTTTGAAAACCAGGGCCTGAAGCTTTTCCCTCACTTGCTGGAACAGCTAAGCCTCTAGAATCTTAAATCCTATGTTCCACATGCAGACCACAGCTGCCTCTCTTTCTAGCTCCTATATGCCTGTCATTCCCATGATACTTATTTTTTCAACTTCATCAAAATCTCCAGTTCCTTACAGTCTCAACCTGACATCTTCAAATCCCTGACTCACCATTTCCATCTAGGATAACTGATATAAAACCTCTTTACATATTTCCTTGTCTAAATTCCAAAGCACTCTTACTCTCCCCCACCCCCAGATACACTGAGAGAACATCTCATCTTGTAGACATACTAAGAGATTAAGCCCTAATCAGGAGGCAACTTTGATTATTACTTAGAGATTAGTAACTGCCAATCTCATATCCGTCTTCCTTCCTAATATTAATAGAATCTAATTCTTTTCAGGATGACAATGTGCAGCACCAAAGATTACACTTCTCAGATTCCCTTACAAATAGAGGTCACCAATGAGAGATATGCAGTAGTCATCTGGGGAGGAGTCCCAGAAATACTCTTAAATGGAGGCAAACTCATCTGGATGGTTTGTTTCCTTTTGTCCTTTCTCCCTTTTTCCTCTTCATGACTGAGATATATAATGACTGGAACTTCAGCAGCAATTTTAACACCATGAGGAAACCTTTAAAAAGTCTCTACATGCTAAAGATAATGGAACAGAAACCCAGCAAGAGCCTGAGGGCACTGACAATATTGAATAATTACTATGTAGCCCTAGACTTCCTGCTTGCAGACTTTTTTTTTTTGATACGAAAAATAAATATTTGTCTTTTAAAAGTCATTATTGTCACATAATTGCTGCTAGTGATCTGGCACTTCCTAACAGACACAACTGCTTCGTTCATTCGTTTTCTACCATGTGTTTGCTGACTGCTTGTTCTGAGTTTAGCATTATTTAAGAAGTTTGGGTAAAAACATAAAAAGTATAAGAATAGTTTTAGAGTACAAATAAATTCCCTATTTCTTCTATTTAAGGGAAGACAGATCTTAAAAATCAAGATGAACTTCATGGCAAACTATATTTTTCAAACACACTAAAAACTGTAGGCAATAAGCACTGTGCATTATCAAAGACAGCAGAGGGGGTGAGTGGAATACAGTGACTGAGAAAGAAGATGATTAGGTGATTGTACTTGAAAGAAAGGAGAAGGTGGGGGTGATGGGATACAGTCACACCGTTTCTTCTTTGGCAGGGAGGAAAATCATGAGCAATGGATCAGAAAGTGAAAGTCGCTCAGTCGTGTCCAACTCTTGGCTATACAGTCCATAAATTCTCCAGGCCAGAATACTGGAGTGGGTAACCATTCCCTTCTCCAGGGGATCTTCCCAATCAAGGAATCGAACCAGGTCTCCCATGCTGCAGGCAGATTCTTTACCAGCTGAGCCACCAGGGAAGCCCAAGAATACTGGAGTGGGTAGCGTATACTTTCTCCAGCGGGTCTTCCAGACCCAGGAATTGAACCGCAGTCTCCTGCATTGCAGGCAGATTCTTTATCGGCTGAGCTACCAGGGAAGGGAAATAAGAAGCATAATTTCAGGAGGTACTAAGGACCATAGTCTGGCTATATTCATTCTGCTGGGAGCCCTCAGATAAAACAGCCAGCCTATCTGTTCTGGAGTGTTCCCTCTTGCAAAACCATACATTTGTAACATGCTTAGAGGTTGTGGGGTGAACTCCACATAACACTGTCAGTGCCACAGGATTTTTATCACTCTACTACACTAAATTTTCTTCATAAGGTCGCTACAAAATTAACAGCTTTATAGGCAATTAATCAGAGAAGGCAATGGCACCCCACTCCAGTACTCTTGCCTGGAAAATCCCATGGGTGGAGGAGCCTGGTGGGCCACAGTCCATGGGGTCGCTAAGAGTCAGACACGACTGAGCAACTTCCCTTTCACTTTTCACTTTCATGCATTGGAGAAGGAAATGGCAACCCATTCCAGTGTTCTTGCCTGGAGAATCCCCGGGACAGGGGAGCCTGGTGGGCTGCCATCTATGGGGTCACGCAGAGTCGGACATGACTGAAGCAACTTAGCAGCAGCAGCAGCAGCATGCAATTAATATTTCACAGTCCTGGGACTTCCCTGGTGGTCCAGTGGTAAAGAATCCACCTTTCAATGCCGGGCATGTGGGTTCAATTCCAGGTCAGGAAACTAAGACCCCACAGGTTGCAGGGCAACTAAGCCTGTGTGCAAGAAGACTGTGTGCCTCAACAAAGAGCCCCCAGGCCACAGTGAAGACCCAGCAGAGTCCAAAAGAATTTTTTTCATAGCCCAACTTATATTCTAAAGTTGTCTGCTAAGGCCTATAGGGTCTGTGCTGAACAAAATTGCTCTTCAGGGTGGACTTTATGGGGTCTTGCCTGACATGGTGGGAACTGCCTATGGCATCCTTGCTCAGCGTGTGTGTCTTACTGTGTTTCTGTCCTGTTATGCTGTGCTGGCTAATATATCATGCTGTCACTCAAGATTTTCCTGTCATCTTTTACCAAACAATATCATAAGCCAAATGCACTCATCCTTCTCATGGTCACAATTCAGAAAGCTACACTGCTTTTAAGTCATTCAAGTTACCTGTAGGCAATATTTAACCATCTGTGTGCCACTGATGTAAGACAGTACTGAAGCTGACTACAGTAAAAGCTGATAAGAGCTCTACTTCCTCCTTTTCCCTCCAGTACAGATCCTAACACGTTTCTAAGTCTTCAGTCAGAAAGACTTAGAAACCCTTAGACCCTGCTCCTCAATTCTTTCTTTTCTCATGACTCAGTTCCTGTCCCTTCAAGTTTTTAATAATATTAAATGGTGTTTCTCAGATTTCTTCTGCAGCCATTGAGTATTTCAGCATAAGGGCTAATCTTTCAGTAACTCAATGCGTTGAGTAAAGACCTTAACCTGCACAAACACTTAGCCTGCTCTAATTTGACAAGCTTACTTCTTTCTCTAAAACGTGGTACTGTTTAAGGAAAAAGTCTCATGGGTTAAGGGCTGGGCATGTAGGAGACCAGGCTCCTGTGGAAGAGGCATCTTTGGGAAGGCTCTTGGGAGATGGGAGATCACAGCTTTGTACCCATTCTGAGTCCAAGGTAAGGACCAAAGTGCCATCACAGTGACTTTATCTCTTTTCTTTTTTTTTTTTTTTTGGGCGGGGGGTTGGTTCCTGACCTGGGAGCAAGTGGCAAAGATTAGGGTCCTTCTCTCTAACTGAAAGGCACTAAAGCCAATCATTTGCACCACGAGGAGTAATCACTTAGGCAATGGCATTCTCTTCAGAAGCCTTCCCGAGTGACTCAGGAGTAAAGAATCCACCTGCAATACAGGAGACATGGGTTGGATCCCTGAGTCAGAAAGATGCCATGGAGAAGGAAATGGCATCCTACTCCAGTATTTTTGCCTGGGAAATCCCATGGACGAGAAGCCTGGCAGGCTACAGTCCATGGGGTCACAAAAGAGCTGGACACAATAACAACAATTCTCTGCAGATGTCTGGCAAGAAGGGTCTTAAGTCCTCAGATAAGTTTACCAGCTTCAATGTTAAATAGCATGGAAAAATGCTGTAAACAACATTTAAAGGCAAATTCTTTTGAGTCTGGATTACAACATTATACAATTGTATACTGTGTATTCCTATTCAAGTTCCTGCCACAGATGAACAGTTAACTATTTTATTGTAATGGAAGCCTGGACCAGCTGTGAGAGGAAAATTCACCACCTTCTACTAGGAAGATTAGAGGCTGTTACTAGCAAGGCAAAAACCAGTTATTAAAGTTTTCTGGGTAAATAAAGACTTTGAGTTACTGGGGATGGGTAAGCAATTAGCTCCTGCCATCACACACAGGATACAAAGAGTAGATTGGAGAAGGTGGGCAGGAGCTTAAGTACAGTCCTAGTCATTCACACCGAAACTTACTGTCTTGCCTTTCATCTTGCTAACTACTGACCCAAGACACCCCAGATGAGACACAAGGAGAGTTGATGTGAGTTCAGGATTTGCACAACGTGCTTCTATCCCTTAATGGCTATGTATCATGAGCAATTCACATAAACTCTTTGGGCAACAATTTCTTATTGTGGAAAACAGTGTGATTAATACCTACTGCGTAGGGTTATTGGGATAGTTAGCAACGTGGGTGTGCGTGTGCTCAGTCGCATCCGACTCTGAGTGACCCTTTGGATTGCAGGCCACTGGGATCCTCTGTCCATGCGATTTTTCAGGTCAGAATAATGGAATGGGTTGCCATTTCCTCCTCCGGGAGATCTTACTGACCCAGGGGTTGAATCTATGATGCCTCGCACTGCAGGCGGATTCTTTAACACTGAGCCACTTGGGAAGCCCTAGTTAGCAATAATATATGAATACACAAAGTGAAAGTCACTCAGTTGTGTCCGACTCTTTGCAACCACATGGACTATACAGCCCATGGAGTGTCCTCCAGGCCAGAATACTGGAGTGGGTAGCCTTTCCTTTCTCTAGGGGATCTTCCCAACCCAGGGACTGAACCCAGGTCTCCCACATTGCAGGCAGATTCTTTACCAGCTGAGCCCCAGGGAAGCCCTTAATTCTCAATGTATATGGCATATAGGCACCTTTCAATACATGATAAACACTGCTATAAATATACAACAAACCTCCATGTTTTCCCCAACACACACACATGCACATATACCCCAAGGGTAGGGAGAGAAGAGAAGGGAGAGAAGAGGGCAATAATTCTATGCTATTGCGAAAGGAGAAGCCTATTGAAACATATTTTTGTTACTTTATCATTTCAGCATATCAGGTTTAATATAGAACTTACCTGAGCTATGGCTTTTATACTGAGTCAGCTTCCACTTAGATGGATATATTACTTTAATTTCCCAGAGAAGGGGCAAGAAATTTTCTTCAAGGGAAAGGAGTGGGAGACATTGCCCATCAGTCATCCCCTTCCGGAGAGACAGACAAAGTCTGAGTCTACCCGACCTCTTTTTCCAAGAGCTTTGGTAATCCAGCCCCGTGTGGAAAGAAGTGGCAGTGGGAGATAGCATCGTCCCCCTCATTCCTGCTCACCAATCCCCATCACAGACACACATCATTCTCCAGAACATGATCTGCCTTCTGAAGGCCTGCCATTTCGCCATGACTCATAGCATCAGAGTGGCTGCAGATGCCCCTGCAGGCTGCACCCCCATTCCCTCTGCTGCTGGGACTGCTATCTGCTGATGCCTCATAGTTGACCTCCTCCCCAGGAACTGCTCTCAGTCAAAGAGGGCTGCCCTGCTCTCCCTGGGCAGCCTGCATCCAAGGACTACTTGAGGGAGGGGTATATGCAAAGGCCCAGCACCACCACCTCAATTCAGAAAGAGGACTTCAGTTCCTGAACTTTACTGGAGATCTGCTGAGGCTTCGGTGACAACTGCATCACAGCCCAGGTCTGTCTCTCTCAAGGGTGTTGACTCTTCCCTGTTCCCTCAGCCCCTCACAGGGGCTCCTCAGAGCTCTCACCAACTACATAACTGCCTGCACGCAAATCTCCATCTCAGACCCTAAGTAAGATCAGTCTACAAACGGCCTACAAATGGTCTACAGTCTACAAATCAGTCTACAAACGGCCTTTGACAGTGAAGGATAGAATCTGGTAGGACCACCCTGCTGGCAAGGCTCCTGACAAGCCACTAATCCTGTGCCCAGCCACTCACTGAGAACCCAGGAAAGTGCAGAGAGGCATGCTCAGAGAACCTGCCCACCATAGGCTGGCTGGAAACTGCATTTACCAGACATGCAGCCTAGGGGAGGAGATAAGTGCCTGGGTTCTAGAGCCAAATGCCTGGGTGGAGTCCTACTTCTTTGCCACTTGCTTGGTTGTATGACCTTGACCAAATTCCTTAATCTTTGTGTGATTTAAATATATAATAGTACCTATAAATTGAATATAAAATAGTATCTACCTCACATATATATATTTATGTTATACATAACTAACTGTGGTGCTGGAGAAGACTCTTGAGAGTCCCTTGGACTGCAAGGAGATCCAACCAGTCAGTCCTAAAGGAAATCAGTCCTGAATACTCATTGGAAGGACTGATGCTGAAGCTAAAACTCCAATACTTTGGCCACCTGATTCAAAGAGCCAACTCATTGGAAAAGACCCTGATGCTGGGAAAGATTGAAGGCAGGAGGAGAAGGGGGTGACAGAGGATGAGATGGTTGGATGGCATCACTGACTCAATGGACATGAGTTTGAG
Source organism: Ovis aries (assembly GCF_016772045.2). Lineage (NCBI taxonomy): Eukaryota > Metazoa > Chordata > Mammalia > Artiodactyla > Bovidae > Ovis > Ovis aries. The sequence continues at coordinate 189,661,115 of NC_056056.1, read as the reverse complement.
CAAGCTTCAGGAGATGAAGGACAGGGAAGCCTGGCGTGCTACAGTCCAAGGGGGTCACAAAGAGTCAGACATGACTTAGTGACTGAAAAAGTATATAAGATATACATACATACAAACATACATACATCAAATAGCACCTACCTTACAAAGTTGTTTAGAAGGATTAGCTGAGCCAACATGTGTAAAGAGCTTAAGTTGGTCCTGGAACACGGAATATATTCAGTAACTGCTAGCTGCCATAGAATATTTGGATAATCCATGTGTATATCTCTATTTAGGAACACCTAGGTTACCAAAGCACTTGCACATTTCTGTCTCCATCCTTCAAGACAATAAATTTCTTGAGAGCAAAGATAATGTATTTAAAGACTGATACTAATACACACATTCATACCTTTATACATGTCTATGGATATGTAAATACACGTTTATATGCAGAGTATGTATAAGCATCAAACTACCTAAAACTCTGCTTATGTGGTTTTTTGTTTTGTTTTGTTTTTTTTTTTTTTTGCTTGTTTTTAGTTTTATTTGGGCTGCCCTGGGTCTTCATCGCAGCGTGTGGACTCAGTAGTTGAAGCGCTGGGGTTTAGCTGGCCCTCAGCATCTGGATCTTAGTTCCCTGACCAGAGATTGAACCTGCGACCCCCGCTTGGAGAGCAGATTCCTAACCACTGAACCACCGAACCACCAGAGAAGTTCAAAACTCTACTAGTTTTATGCTTTGGATACCACAGAAAGAGAATATGAGATTGTAATGGCCCTGGGCAGAGAAACAGAAAGGAAAAAAGCACAGCTCCATCAAGCTCTCCAGGGGTCCACAGTGTCCCGTCAGGCTCTGATCCCTCACTTTGAGAAGGCTTTTCTCCAGTGAATAAAGAATCCATTAGAGGACAGCACCCTCAGGACAGCACCCTCAGTCTTGGTCTGAACAGCTCTCACCCACATCTGAAGATGTACTGTGGAGACAAAGGGTTTTTCTGCTTAGTTGGTACCTGGAATTGTGATGGTTAATAACCCTTTTGATTTGCACGGTAGTAACTAGGACATGTTATATTCATGAAAAGATTGAAACAGAGATGATGATGCCTGTGGGTGTCAAAATTTAATCTTTCTTAATATTAAATTCACTTAGAAATACCCTCGGAGAAGGCAATGGCACCCCACTCCAGTACTCTTCCCTGGAAAATCCCATGGACGGAGGAGCCTGGTGGGCTGCAGTCCATGGGGTCGCTAAGAGTCAGACATGACAGAGCGACTTCTCTTTCACTTTTCACTTTCATGCATTGGAGAAGGAAATGGCAACCCACTCCAGTGTTCTTGCCTGGAGAATCCCAGGGACGGGGGAGCCTGGTGGGCTGCCGTCTATGGGGTCGCACAGAGTCAGACACGATTGAAGCGACTTAGCAGCAGAAGAAATACCCTGAAGTCAACAGGTTGGCGAGTAAGACACTGAGTTCACAGAAAGTTCTTTAGCCAAAGAGTTTCTAAAAATGTTAATCCATTCAAAAAATAGGAAAACCCTATCACACATGGCATCCTTATTTGGTGACAGTTTCTAACCATTTAGGGAAACATTACAGTAGCATCACAAAAGCTCTAAGTTGGAGAAGACTGCACAAGATAATGTAGTTTAACCTCTTTTATAAATGAAAAGAAAGCTTGGAAAGATTACATGACTTGTTTAAGGTCACACAGATTTTTTTAAATGTTTTATGAAGTTCTGAAGATCAAGCAAAAACCAGATAAATATTTGAATACTTAACCACCATGCGTATCTTAAGTGATGCAACTGAAGGTGGAGCCATAGAGTCCAAGGGGAATCTGAGTTTACGTTGGTGCTGCAGCAAGCAAAAGCAAAACCCACTCCGGCTTTTGAAACAATGGTGGGACACCTGCCAAGGGCTGTGCACTGTGTGCCTCTGGACTACGCGTGCATAGCAAGCAGAGGGCAATAATCAATTGCCAGTCATTGTCCACTTCAAACAATTCAGAATCCACGCAGAGGCTAGCTGAAAACTGGCTTAAGAAATAACAATGGTAGAAGTGTTGTTATCAAATACAAGGAACAATAGCAATAATGAACATTAGCAGGATGCTTTACAGATTACAAAGTATTTTCAAACACAACTCTTTCCATCTTCAGGATGGAAAAGCACCAGACAAGTAGCCTTGCTGCTGTTCTGTAAGGACCACATAAACTTAGGACACTGGGCTAAATACAGCGTATCAGTCAACTCCAAGTAAAACTATATTAAATTGAATCTAACACATGTGAGGGGAAAAAGTAGCCTTGTTGTTGTTATTATTACTACTACTACTTACAAACCAAGAGACTTAGGTTGGTTTAGAGAACTCCTGCCACTCGTCTGAGCCAGGACTCACGTGGAGTTGTCACTCCAAGCCCTGGAAACATACCCCTATTCAAAGATGCTGATCCTAGACAGTTTCCTGCTCTCTGCTGAGCTCCTACATCACAAACAATTGAGAATGAGGGTTAAAAGTGGAGTCAGAAACACGAACCGCTTACTTCATTACAGAAGATTCTCTCTCTGCCCAGAGTAAGGATATTCAGGATCTAAAGTGTGTTTGGGGCTTCCCTCATGGCACAGTGGATACGAATCTGCCTGCCAATGCAGGGGACACAGGTTCGATCCCTGTTCAGGAAGGTTCCACATGCTGCAGAACAACTAAGCCCGTGTGCCACAACTACTGAGCCCGTGGGCTGCAACTACTGAAGCCCACATGCCCACAGCCCGTGCTCTACAAGAAAAGCCACCACAATGAGAAGCCTGTGCACCACACCTAGAGAGCAGCCCCCACTCACCACAACCAGAGAAAAGCCCCCTGCAGCGACGACGACCTAGTGCAGCCAAAAATATATGCATAAGTAATAAACAAACACAGCAGCATAAAAAAATTTTTTTGTAAAAACACTTAATTCTTAACTAAAAAAAATAAAACAAAATGTGTGTGAAGGACCAAATCTGTGATTCTTCGGTGACTATCTGATTTAAGCCACTGAACTATTAATAGAGCGCACTTAGTGTGGACGTGCGGAAATTTTGTGCTCTTGTACTTAATAAATTCACCCTTTGTTTTCCATGAGACCAGAACCACTCAGACCCTTTCCTCAAGAGCTTTTTGGAACTAAGTGGCATACAGACTTCTTCAGTACATAGAAATGAAGGGATTCAGAGGAAGGGGTAGGGCAACTGAATGAAGATCCTCTTAGAATTCTGAGTAGGAAAATGGAAGACTTTTATCATCTGTAATTGCTTTCATGATTCAATCTCCTTGGGCCCTACCTAACCCCCTGAACATTCACTATTTTTACTGCCTGACCTAAGCACAGATGTAACTGAGGAAGCAGCCGTAACAGCGTTGTTCAAGTGTTTTTTTAAATAACCTCATAAATGGAGGCTGCTGGGAACAAAGGGCTGAAATGAAGACCATTATGTTCACCTAAATGGTGCACTGAGGTGTATAAGGGCTAAACCAAAGGAAAACGATGCTGTCACACACCACAAGGAAAATGTGGTTAAATATTCTTTGTTTAATATTCTACTTCAGTTTTCTTGAACAAGTAAAGCCTTTCTCACTTCTTAAACTGCGTTATTAGACCCAACCTAAAGGGAGGCTCAAACTTAAATTTGTTAATAGGATATACTCAGAGCTGAAATGTGTGTATATGATTTAGGAAAGCATATACTGGTTACTGCTAGGTGGATCTCACATTTGTTCTAGTTTGATTTGCGAGAAGCTATTCTTAAGTTGTCCTACTTATTAGCTATTCTGATCGCTAGGGTGCCCATTTATGGAATGCCAGAGGGGAGCAAGACACCAGGAGCAGATTTTTCTTAAAGCAAAGTGGGATATCTGCGTGAACTTTTAAAACAGAACTTTGAATGCACGCCAATCTGGAACACATAATTATTTCATGCTGACTGACATGAAGAAGAAGTAAACATGTGACTATACACACAGATGTAATTACAAATTACAACCTGTGCTTCTCACTGCCATCTACTCAAAGACACTCTGCTGGATTTCTTAAAACGACGACTCCTTTGTTTTCTGGAGTTTAATGAAATGTTGACTATAACGTAACACTATGCCATTTCTTGGAGAAAAAGGCATGGCCACCCACTCCAGTATTCTTGCCTGGAGAATCCCATGGACAGAGGAGCCTGGCGGACTACAGTCCCTGGGGTTGCAAAGAGTTGGACACGACTGAAGTGGCTGAGCGTACATGCAAGCCATTTCTAGGCAATTTAGGATGCCTGGTGACATTGGTTAGAACTTGAACATTTTTAATGACATTAAAATATGTTCACAAACACACCCATTTTTTCTTCCCTTTTCTATTTATTTAATTTTCCTTTTAAAATCAGGGAAATAGGAATAGTTTACAGTAACTCCTGAATTCCTTTTTAGAAGTGTGGCTACATATTGAAGCTCATTGTTTGATAAATACAGTTTAAAACATTGTTATGTAAATGAATGATAATCTACATTTGTCAGAAAGAAACTCATTTGCCACTTTCCTGTTCATTAACTCCGGAGAAGGCAATGGCACCCCACTCCAGTACTCTTGCCTGGAAAATCCCATGGATAGAGGAGCCTGGTAGGCTGCAGTCAATGGGATCAAGAGTCGGACACGACTGAGCGACTTCACTTTCACTTTTCACTTTCATGTACTGGGGAAGGAAATGGCAACCCACTCCAGTGTGCTCGCCTGGAGAATCCCAGGGACGGGGGAGCCTGGTGGGCTGCTGTCTATGGGGTCGCACAGAGTCGGACACGACTGAAGCAACTTAGCAGCAGCAGTCCATTAACTCAGCCTCAGATATTGTTTAAGATTTTCCCTTTGCAGTTGGCATCTTTCCACTTAGAAAAATATCATATCATTTGTGAATCTGAAGTTTTCATTCATTTATAAAAATTTTAAGTAAACTCAATTCTAGTACTGATCCCGGGTAAGCTATTTTATTTAGAAAATACTTATGCTTTTGTTTTAGGTCTCCAAGCTGCTCATTTATCCATGACAGAATTTGTTCTTCAATCAGTTAATAACTTAAAAATCTCCTCGAAAAGCTTTGCCCTGACCAAAATGCCTGTTGTCTTCTTAGAGGAAAATAAATCATTCCTCTAACAAATTATATTTCTTGGCATTTAATCAATCTCTTACTTAATCTTGGTTTCCAACTGTATTCCAGGTACAGAAATGAAACTGTAGTTTCAATTTCAGTAACCCTTCCAATGAATCGAGGCCATTTTGGAAATTCATCAAGAATGTCCTAGCCTGGCACTACAATTGAGAAAACTTTTCTTACCTTTTTCCCATGTCCACTAATCCTTACACTTTAACACCCAAATTAAATTTTATTTCCCCTGTGAAGTCTTCCATGATTCATCCTATTCTTATTTGAAAATTAATTCATCCTGTTTGCATGAGCAAAACCAAGTACATTTGCGAGTCAGTGACTAGAAACACTTTATTCTTAGACTCAAGAGGAATAGGAAATTGATTGGATGGGCTCATAGAGAAATTTTGTGAGGACAGGCAGAATAGCAAGAGGTTTTGTTGAACAACCTTAACCACCTATTTCACAGTGGCTCTCGAGTCAAACAAATCCAGCTAAATGAATATAAATTTCATTACGTCTACAGATACAGAAACATGGCTGACTTTATTTTTCTGGGCTCCAAAATCACTGCTGATGGTGACTGCAGCCATGAAATTAAAAGAGGCTTACTCCTTGGAAGGAAAGCTATGACCAACTTAGATAGCATATTAAAAAGCAGAGATGTTACTTTGCCAACAAAGGTCCATCTAGTCAAGGCTATGGTTTTTCCAGTGGTCATGTATGGATGTGAGAGCTGGACTATAAAGAACATTGAGTGCCAAAGAATTGATGTTTTTGAAGTGTGGTGTTGGAGAAGACTCTTGAGAGTCCCTTGGACTGCAAGGAGATCCAACCAGTCCATTCTGAAGGAGATCAGTCCTGGGTGTTCACTGGAAGGACTGATGTTGAAACTGAAACCCCAATACTTTGGCCAGCCAATGCGAAGAGCTAACTCATTTGAAAAGGCCCTGATGCTGGGAAAGACTTAGGGCAGGAGAACAAGGGGATGACAGAAGATGAGATGGTTGGATGGCAGCACCAACTAGATGGACATGGGTTTGGGTGGACTCCAGGAGTTAGTGATGGGCAGGGAGGCCTGGTGTGCTGCGGTTCATAGGGTCGTAAACAGTCAGACACGTCTGAGTGACTGAACTGAACTGAACAGATACAGGACAATTCATATACTCTGTTCCTTCTTGAGTGAGCTTTGCCAGTTTGCACCTCTTTAGGAATTTGTCAATTTCATGTGTTGCTCATAATATACTGTTATCATCCATTAAATGTTGGGGGCTGATAAAAAACATGAATGTGTAAGAACACAACATAATTTGTTGAATTTGTAGTAAGGTTCCCTTCTTCACTTGTGATATTGGTCATTAGTGTTTTCTTTCTTCTTTTTCTCAAGTTTCAGTTCAGTTCAGTTCAATCATTGATGTGACTGACATCATGATTGAATCATGTCTGGCTCTTTGCAATCCTGTGGACAGAAGCACACCAGATTCCCTGTCCATTACCAACTCCCGGAACCTACTCAAACTCACGTCCATTGAGTTGGTGATGCCATCCAACCATCTCATCCTCTGTCGTCCCCTTCTCCTCCCGCCTTCAATCTTTCTGGGCATCAGGGTCTTTTCCAATGAGTCAGTTCTTTGCATCAGGTGGCCAAAGTATTGGAGTTTCAGGTTCCACATCAGTCCTTCCAATGAACACCCAGGACTGATCTCCTTTAGGATTGACTGGTTGGATCTCCTTGGAGTCCAAGAGACTGTCAAGGGTCTCAACACCCAACACCACAGTTCAAAAGCATCAATTCTTCAGCTCTCAGCTTTCTTTATAGTCCAATTCTCACATCCATACATGACCACTGGAAAAACCATAGCTTTGACTAGACGGATCTTTCTTGACAAAGTAATGTCTCTGTTTTTTAATATGCTATCTAGGTTGGTCATAGCTTTTCTTCCAAGGAGCAAGCGACTTTTAATTTCATAGCTTCAGTCATCATCTGCAGTGATTTTCAGTTTGTTCAGTTCAGTCATTCAGTCGTGTCCGACTCTCCACGACCCCATGAATCGCAGCACGCCAGGCCTCCCTGTCCATCACCAACTCCAGGAGTTCACTCAGACTCACATCCATCAAGTTGGTGATGCCATCCAGCCATCTCATCCTCTGTCATCCCCTTCTCCTCCTGCCCCCAATCCCTCCCAGCATCAAAGTCTTTTCCAGTGAGTCAACTCTTCGCATGAGGTGGCCAAAGTACTGGAGTTTCAGCTTTAGCATCATTCCCTCCAAAGAAATCCCAGGGTTGATCTCCTTCAGAATGGACTGGTTGGATCTCCTTGCAGTCCAAGGGACTCTCAAGAGTCTTCTCCAATACCACAGTTCAAAAGCATCAATTCTTTGGCACTCAGCTTTCTTCACAGTCCAACTCTCACATCCATACGTGACCACTGGAAAACCATAGCCTTGACTAGACGGACCTTTGTTGGCAAAGTAATGTCTCTGCTTTTCAATAGGCTATCTAGGTTGGTCTTAACTTTTCTTCCAAGGAGTAAGCGTCTTTTAATTTCATGGCTGCAGTCACCATCGGCAGTGATTTTGGAGCCCAAAAAATAAAGTCTGACACTGTTTGCACTGTTTCCCCATCTATTTGCCATGAAGTGATGGGATCAGATGCCATGATCTTCGTTTTCTGAATGTTGAGCTTCAAGCCAACTTTCTCACTCTCATCTTTCACTTTCATCAGGAGACTTTTTAGTTCCTCTTCACTTTCTGCCATAAGGGTGGTGTCATTTGCATGTCTGAGGTTATTGATATTTCTCCCGGCAATCTTGATTCCAGCTTGTGTTTCTTCGGAGCCTCCCAAAATAAAGTCTGTCACTGTTTCCATTGTTTTTCCACCTATCTGTCATGAAGTGATGGGACCAGATGCCATGATCTTAGTTTTCTGAATGTTGAGTTTTAAGCCAAATTTTTCACTCTCCTCCTTCACTTTCATCAAGAGGTTCTTTAGTTCTTCTTCGCTTTCTGCCATAAAGGTGATTTCATCTGAGTATCTGAGGTTATTGATATTTCTCTTGACAATCTTGATTCCAGTTTGTGCTTCATCCAGCCTGGCATTTTGCATGATGTACTCTGCATATAAGTTAAATAAACAGGGTGACAATATACAGCCTTGATGTACTCCTTTCTCAATTTGGAACCAGTCTGTTGTTCCATGTCTAGTTCTAACTGTTGCTTCTTGACCTGCATACAGATTTCTCAAGAGGTAGGTCAGGTGGTCTGGTATTCCCATCTCTTTCAGAATTTTCCAGAGTTTGTTGTGATCCACACAGTCAAAGGCTTTGGCATAATCAATGAAGCAAAAGTAGAGGTTTTTCTGTAATTCTCTTGCTTTTTCGATGATCCAGCAGATGTTGGCAATTTCCTTTGCCTTTCCTAAATCCAGCTTGAACATCTGGAAGTTAACGGTTCACATATTGCTGAAGCCTGGCTTGGAGGATTTGAGCATTACTTTACTAGCATGTGAGATGAGTGCAACTGTGTGGTAGTTTGAGCTTTCTTTGGCATTGCCTTTCTTTGGGATTGGAATGAAAACTCACCTTTTCCAGTCCTATGGCCACTGCTGAGTTTTCCAAATTTGCTGGCATATTGAGTGCAGTACTTTCACAGCATCATCTTTTAGGTTTTAAAATATCTCAACTGGAATTCCATCACCTCCACTAACTTTGTTTGTTGTGATGCTTCCTAAGGCCCACTTGACTCTGCATTCCAGGATGTCTGGTTCCAGGTGACTGATCACACCATCCAGGTTATCTGGTCATGAAGATCTTTTCTGTATCATTCTTCTATGGGCTTCCCTGGTGGCTCAGAGGTTAAAGCATCTGCCTCCAATGCGGGAGACCCGGGTTCAATCCCTGGGTTGGGAAGATCCCCTAGAGAAGGAAATGGTAACCCACTCCAGTATTCTTGCCTGGAGAATCCCATGGACAGAGGAGCCTGGCCGGCTACAGTCCATGGGGTCGCAAAGAGTCGGACATGACTGAGCAACTTCACTTCACTTCACTTCTATGTATGGCTACCACATCTTCCCAATATCTTCTGCTTCTGTTAGGTCCATACCATTTCTGTCCTTTATTTTGCCCATCTTTGCAAGAAATGTTCCCTTGTTGCTCTAATTTTCTTGAAGAGATCTCTAGTCTTTCCCAATCTATTGTATAAACTTGAAAACACTTTATCTAGACTTCAGAAACCTGAAAAAACAGAGTTGGTCATGGACAGGGAGGCCTGGCGTGTTGCAATTCATGGGGTTGCAGAGTCAGACACGACTGAGCAACTGAACTGAACTGAACTGAACTGAGAAAGTCTAGATAAAGTTTTTTAAGTTTATTAATCTTTTCAATTAACCAGTTTTTAATTTAATTGATTTTCTCCTTCTTTCTGTTTACTTTTTCGCTGATTTCTACTGATCTCCATTATTCCCATCCTTCTGCTCATTTTGAGTTAAATTTGTTTCTCTTTTTCTAGTTCTTTTTTTTTTCTTCTGAGATCCTTCTTCTGAGACCTTTCTTCATGTCTAAGCATTAAATGTTATAAATTTGTTTCTAAAACTACCTTGACTGCATCCCACAAGTTTTTATATGTTGTATGTTCATTTTCTCTCTGTTCAAAATATCTTCTAAACTTTCTTGTGATTTCTTCTTTTACCCATAGGTTGAGAATATGTCATTTGAGGATATTTGGGAATTTTTCAGATAACTTTGTAATTGATGCATTGTGCAGTTCCTGCTTGCTATCTGATCCTGAGTTTGAAGGCATGACTTGTCTCACTCTCTAGTTATGTTGATAACTTCCTAGTACCATTTGATCCCTGAAATGTGTCCCCCCACCAACCAGCTTTATGCCCCTCCCTCTCGCCTTCTCTAGTCTCCATGGGGCTCATCTAGATATGTCTGACTTCTTATCATCTACGTAAATGTCACAGGAAATCAAATGTGGATCAATTAAAAGACTACCAAAATACAGTAAGGGTCTGGAAAAGATTAAATAATGCACAGAATAAATTTCTCAAGAAATATTCATTAACTGAGAAATAGAGCACTAAAAATGTATAACGGGGTTTTTCTCAAACTTGAGAATTAACAGGGTTGATAAGATCAAAGTAAACAGGACTTTCAATAGTTAATACGACCCTCCTTGGACATAATTCCACAATTCTAAATTCTTCCAAAATTATCTTCCCATTTTTACCTTTCATTTCTTAGTACAGATATCAAATGATTCATATGAATTATATATTCTATTTGATACCAGAGTCACAACAGAGAATATTATCAGTCTGTTAATACTGTTGGGAATCTCTTACACCTGGAGTTAAATCCAGCCCTGCAAATATTAGATCAGTGTCTCACCATGGATACTGAAAAATCTGGCCAAGGGACCTAAACTACAGATTGTAAGACTGTTTTGGTTTCCATTGCTATGACTAAGGTCAGTGCTCAGAGTCACAACAGAGAATATTGTCCTTCTTCATCAATGATTATACTCACACCTGTGACTGGCAATTCCCCTAACTTCCAGATAATATCAATTGATTATTTACAATTACAACCAGTACAGCCCAAACTATTTCCCAACTTTTCAAAACTTACAATCATGTTACAGATGTGAGAATTATAGCAAGGAGAGTGGGTTTTTTTAATTTAAAAAACTTATTATTTTTGCAGATACATACTGAAATATCTGTCCATAAAATATCTTTATAAAAACATAAATTGAGCTACTTCTTTATAAAAGAAAATATACTGAATATACTCGGAAAAAATTTCAATTAATCTCAAATGAACAGTTGTTGTGCAGTCAACCAGTCATGTCTGACTCTTTGCAACCCCACTGGATGGCAGCATGCCAGGCTTCCCTATCCTTCACCATCTCCCAGACCTTGCTCAAACTCATGTCCATCAAGTCAGTGACGCCATCCAACCATCTCACCCTCTGTCATCACCTTCATCTGCCTTCAATCTTTCCCAGCAACAGGGTCTTTTCCAGTGAACTTGGTCTTCACATCAGGTGGCCAAAGTATTGGAACTTCAGCTTTAGCATCTGCCCTTCCATTGAATATTTAGAACTGATTTCCTTTAGGATTGACTGGTTTGGTCTCCTTGCTGTCCAAGGGGCTCTCAAGAGTCTTCTCCAACACCACAGTTTTAAGTCATCAGTTCTTCAGCGCTCAGTTTCTTTTTATTGTCCAACTCTCACATCCAGACATGACTACTGGAAAACCACAGCTTTGACTAGATGGACCCTTGTAGGCAAAGTAATGTCTCTACTTTTTAATATACTGTCTAGGTTTGTCATTGCTTTTCTTTCAAGGAGCAAACATCTTTTAATTTCATGACTTCAGTCACTGTCCACGGTGCTTCTGGAGCTCAAGAAAATTAAGCCTGTCACTGTTTCCCCATTTATTTGTCATGAAGTGTTGGGACTGGATGCCATGATCTTCATTTTTTGAATGTTGAGTTTGAAGTCAGCTTTTTCACTTTCCTCTTCCACCATCTTGCTTCTCCATCTTTGGCTGCAAAGAATAAAATCAATCTTATGTCAGTACTGACCATCTGGTGATGTCCATGTATACAGTCATCTCTTGTGTTGTTGGAAGAAGCTGTTTGCTATGACTAAAATTCTCTTCATAAAATTCTGTTTTAGCCTGTGTCCTGCTTCATTTTGTAGCCAAGTGCCTGTTATTCCAGGTATCTCTTGACTTTCTACTTTTGCATTCCAGTTCCCTGTGATGAAAAGGACATCTTTTTTGGTGTGAGTTATAGAAGGTCTTGTAGGTGTTCACTGAAGCATTCAACTTCAGCTTCTTTGGCATTAGTGGTTGGGGCATAGACTTGGATTACTGCGATACTGAATTGTTTGCCTTGGGAATGAACCCAGATCATTCTACCATTTTTGAGCCTGCACCCAAGTACCGCATGTCGACTGTTTTGTTGACTATAAAGGTTATGTGATAGTATTTGTTAATATATCTGTACATGTGGAAAAACAGTTTAAACATATAGGATCTCATTTCTATATCCTCTTTGTATAAAGTCTCCAGATAGACATCTCATACAATGACGAACAAACTAATTCATAAAAACGCCTCAGAATTTGAGGAAAGTCATGATTGATTTTCGTGGAAGCCAGGCCCTATAAAATATACCCTTTTTATGGCAACTGGAGCAAATCACCAACAAACAAGGGAAATGTTTAAACAGGCAATTTAAAAACCTTGAGGATGTCCTTCATCCGATTATACACAAAGCCGGGGCCTGTAATCCTTAGGGTGGTCCCCTCAGTGTTTCCTAACTCACAATTCCCCTTCTAAGACAGCCTGTAAGAAGGAAAACTAGACCAGCCCTGATTAATAAGTTGCTTCTGTAAGCACAAATGGAAAGGGTAACTTCTGAGCTTAATTTTTTCTCTCTTTATTCAGAAAGCACAGGACTTTATTCATTTATAAAAGTGCTATCTATATTACTGTGTATTTATTAACACAAACACATCTCCAAGTGTATTTATGGAGGTTAAACTAGCATAGTTAACTATCTGCAAAATGTGTTGAAAAGAACTACAAAGATGTCATGCTTCTATTAATACTTTTGTGGTAATTGATTTTTTAAATAGGCAAATTAATCTGTGAGGCTGCTACAGGTCACCAATATAATTTGCCTTTTTGAATTAGCACTGGCAATGGCAACCCACTCCAGTACTCTTGCCTGGAAAATCCCATGGATGGAGGAGCCTGGTGGGCTGCAGTCCATGGGATCGCTAAGAGTCAGACACGACTGAGCGACTTCACTCTCACTTTTCACTTTCCTGCATTGGAGAAGGAAATGGCAACCCACTCCAGTGTTCTTGCCTGGAGAATCCCAGGAACAGGGAGCCTGGTGGGCTGCCATCTATGGGGTTGCACAGAGTCGGACACGACTGAAGCGACTTAGCAGCAGCAGCATGACACTATCTGGTCTCAGTAATGGACAGAGGATTGATTACACTAATGCTAAAAGTTTTTGGATATAAGATTTTTTCATGTTTTATAATCACAAAATATGACCAAGAGATAAAATCAAGATTCCATTTTTTAATCAAAATGACTTGGGAAACTTGGTCAAAACCAGAAAAAGTATGAAGCAAAGCAAAAGGAAAAAAGAAAACAAACGGAAGGCTAAAGACTGAGGTTTTATCACGCAAGAAGGAAAGAAAAACAATATAAAAAGACAGTCCTATAATCAAAACTCGTACTTACTTATTATCAACATGTCCGAGACAGAATTAAAAAAAAAATCTTGCCATCTGTCCCTACTCTGTGTGCTGCTGCTGCTCTGAGGGAAAATAAATACATTCTGGGTTGATCCCAAGAATACTGGGCTTACTATTAGTAACATCCTCACTAATGTGCCTTAATCAACCCTTCTGCAGTCTAAAAATTAAATAAAAATTTGATGATGGATTGTGAACTGACCAGGAGCTTTGACCTCATGTCTACCATTTGGCTTGTTGTTGTTGCTTTGTTTGGTTTGGTCCCATTCTGCAACTCTTAAAAGCCAGAACTCCATTTCAATCTCAATAGCAACTAAGTAATTCTGAACACTATGCAATCCCAGATTTTAAAGTGAAACCTGAAAATGACCTAGAACAAATGGCTGGGGAAGAAAACAACCATAAAGTTTGTTTTGTTTGACAGTGACTGACAATGATATTATTGTCTACACATGTATGTCTGTAAATACTGTTGTGCATCTCTTTCCCCTGGAGTATAATCCAGCCCTGGAAACAATAGACCAATGTGTCACCATGGTTACTGAAAAATCTGGCCAAGGGACCTAAACTGTAGATTGTAAGATTGTGTTGGTATCTATTGCTGTGGCTGAAGTCAGAGCTCTGTGTTTCTCGTTAGGAAGAACATCCCAGGGAAGGTGCTCAGTGCTACTAGAGATCCCCATGCCTGTGGGTCCTGCTCTCACCCTTAACCCGCCTTGGCTCCACAGGCTCTCCTGAGGTCTGTTGTTTCAGTCGTGTCCAGCTCTTTTGCAACCCCATGGACTGTAGGCCGCCAGCGTCCTCTGTCCATGGGAGTCTCCAGGCAAGAATAAGAATACTGGAGTGGGTTGTCATGCCCTTCTCCAGGGGATCTTACTGGCCCAGGGACTGAAACCACAGCTCTTGTGTCTCTTGCATTGCAGGCAGATTATTTACCCACTGAGCCACCTGGAAAGCCCCCAAAACAGAGTGTGTAAATTGTATATAGAAACAGAGTGTATAGGAATGCAAGGGATTTCTGTGTGTTGATTCTATATCCTGCAACTTTAGTATATTCATTGATTAGTTCTAGTAATTTTCTGGTGCAGCAGTGTTTATAATAGCCAGGACATGGAAGCAACCTAGATGTCCATCAGCAGATGAATAGATAAGAAAGCTGTGGTACATATACACAATGGAGTATTACTCAGCCATTCAAAAGAATACATTTGAATCAGTTCTAATGAGGTGGATGAAACTGGAGCCTCTTATACAGAGTGAAGTAAGCCAGAAAGAAAAACACCAACACAGTATGCTATCACATATATATGGAATTTAGAAAGATGATAATGATAACCCTGTATGCGAGACAGCAAAAGAGACACAGATAAATAGAACAGTTTTTTGTACTCTGTGAGAGAGGGAGGGGGTGGGATGATTTGGGAGAATGGCATTGAAACTTGTAAAATATCATATAAGAAACACCAGTCTAGGTTCGATGCAGGATACAGGATGCTTGGGGCTGGTGCACTGGGATGACCCAGAGGGATGGTATGAGGAGGGAGGTGGGAGGGGGGTTCAGGATGGGGAACACATGTACAGCCGTGGTGGATCCATGTTGATATATGGCAAAACCAATACAATATTATAAAGTAAAAATAAATAAATAAAATAAAACAAAACAAACAAAAAAAAGAAACAGAGTGTACATCTACACAATTCAACAATTTTCAGTGGCTAAAGAAACAACTACTGACACACGCAACTACGAGATGAAGTTCATAGACATTATACTAAGAGAAAGAAGCCAGACCCACACACTAAGAACAACAATGTGATTCCATTTATGTAATTCCTAGAAGAGGAAAATCTATTCTGTTACGGAAAAGGTCAGAAAAACTGTTGCCTCTGGAAGGGGCAGACGACAGTCTAGGAAGGAGCGCAGGGGTCATTTCTCAGGTGACGGAAAAGCTAGAGATGTAGGTTACACAGACACTGGTTAAAATTCGTTGAATTGCATATGTAAGGTTTATGGCCTTCACTGTATGCTTCTGATCTAAAAACTTAAAACAAACATTAATCAGCTTTTTTTTTCCAGTGGCATAAATTAGCCATTCTGAGACTTGTTCCTGCATATTCTAGGCTTGAGCAAAATGCTAGGCTTTTGGAAATAATGGGAGCCAGGTTTCTCGTTATTGAGGAATGGGATAAACAATACAGAAAGTAAGGAAATTAGAACTCAGCTGTGGAACAGAGCTGGGATTACCCACATATGGCTTCTGAACCCCTGACATGAGGCTAGACCAAATTGAGGACATGCTGTAAGTATTAAATACACACTCATTTAGGAAGACTTACTACAAGAAGGGCAAAATACAATATCTCACTAATAACTTTTTATACTGATTGTATGTTGAAATGGATACACTGTGTTAAATAGATACATTACTAAAATAGATTTCAATTGCTTCTTTTTTTTACTTTTTTAAACATGGCAACCATAAAGTTTAAAATCACATATCTACCTATCTTTTTCCCTCTGAAATGGCCTGGAAATAACAGCATACCAGTAGCAATAAGCACATTTAACACTCAGATCTTGGTGTCATTCTCTTTTAAAAGGAAATATAGCTGCCTGGAGAAATGGTTGATTTCACAACTGAGGCAGAGTAAGTGTAAGATGAGCTCAGAACATCTTATTTCACAAAAAGTAAAGGATTATTCAAAAAATAATGGGGTATAAAGCTTCCCTGGTAGTACAATGGATAAGAATCTGCCTTGCAATGCAGTGGACAACAGTTCAATCTCTGGTCCATAAAGATTCCACATGCTATGGTGCAACTAAGCCTGTGTACTGTAACTACTGAGCCCACACTCTAGCACCTGAGACCCACAACTAACGAGCCCCTGTGCCACAACTACTGAGCCTGTGTACTGCAATTACTAAAGCGCATATACCTGGAGACCATGCTCTGCAATGAGAGAAGCAACCACAATGAGAAACCCATATACCACAGCTGGGAAGTGGCCCCTGTCCTCCACAACTAGACAGAGCCCATGCACAGTAACAAAGACCCAGCACAGCCACAAATAAGCAAATAAATAAAAAATAATGGGGTACATAAAAGTGACACTAAATAATTACTGGAGGTTCCCCCAGGCAAATCTAGCATAATCTGAGCATCAGAATGCATGAAGATAGTAATAGATTATAACCTATTAAATACAATAAGAATCTATGAGTCCATATCCAGTGAAATAAATAAGAAGGGATCATGCTTCCTTATAGCAGAATATCAATTAATAAACGAAAACAATAATGGAGACAAAAGATCATCAGTTCAGTTCAGTCTCTCAGTCGTGTCCAACTCTTTGCGACCCCATGAATTGCAGCATCAATGGATACTAAAGCTAGCTGGGTAAAAGTTTTATGAGAAATGGCACTATTTACCTATTTTCAAAATGTCTTCCCATATATAAATTGCAAAAACTATATAGATACCTAGTTTAGAAGGATCATTTTTAAACTTACAACTGAAAAAATTACCAAGGTAAACCAGAATTAATTATGCAGTCTTGTTGCCTTTGAGTTTTTAAATATCACCGAGAGATTAAAACTACCCCTCTACCCCAAATCTGATGAAGGAAAATTAACTTCGTCTAACTGTGGTTTACGAATCACTATCAGTGTCATCTGAATTCTTTTTACAAAATCTTTATAAGATATATGAGGCAGAAAGCCTTCACATCCCAAGGAAGATGGCAACAACAAGAGCAATTAAAAATATTATTTACAGAACTAATTAGCAAACTTAATAAGGATATAAGTGAGAAAAATAATATATGAAATTACACTGCCATTTTTATAGCTATATTTGTTATTGCCATTCTTTAAAATGATGTAATTTTAAGTAGTATCAGATATCTTTTATAAACCCTGCACTGACTCTTTTAAAACATTTCATGTAATTTTTAAAACAAAAATAATTACAATGGTGCAAAACTTCATAGTGACAGGTCAAAAACTAGGAAATTACTATAACATTAGATATTTGGGGGTTTCTTTTCTTTCTTTTTTTTTTTTTTTTGGCTATGCACTGCGGCTTATGGGATCTTAGTTCCCAAGCTAGAACTTCAACCCAGGCACCAGCAGTGAAAGCACCAAGTCCTAACTACTGAACAGCCAGGGAATTCCCCTAGTTATTCTATTCTTAAACAGACTATATAACAAAAAAGCCAAGTTTATTGCCCAGCTAAATAATTTTGATTGTTAAAAAAACAATAATGTCTTAATTACACATGTTCTGGAGTCAGAACAATTTAAATCAAGTAATGAGTAGGCGCAAACCATGATGATGTGCTGTGCTAAGTTGCTTCAGTCATGTTCAACTCTTTGCCCCCTATGGACTATAGTCTGCCAGGCTCCTCTTCCATGGGATTCTCCAGACAAGAATCCTAGAGTGGGTTGCCATGCCCTCCTCCAGGGGATCTTTCCTACCTAGGGATCAACTCGTGGCTCTTGCATTGCAAGCAGATTCTTTACTGCTGAGACATCAAGGAAGCCCACAAACCAGGATATCTAGCCTCAAAATTAAAAATTCAATCATATGTCAACAGCTGTATAAACAGAAGAAGATAAGATGACTTATTAATTTGTTTGTTTGATTATTTATAAGATAACATGTTTGAGATATGGCCAAGACGGCAGAGTAGGAAGACCCTTGAGCCCACCTCCTTTCATGGCACACCAAAATCACAACTGCTTACAGAGAAGCAGTCTAGGAGAGTGACCTAAAGACTCGAAGAAGACCTTCCACAGCTGAAGACAAAAAGAAGGAGCTACAATGAGAGCGACAGGCATGGCCAAGGCGCGACATGCTCAGGAACAACAAACACCCCTAGCGACCCTAAATGAAAGAACACCACAACTGCAGAGGTCTTCCCCAGAGAGTGAAGAGTCTGAGCCCTATGTCGGGCTCCCAGGCCCAGGGGTCTTGCACCAGGAAGATGAGCCCCCAGAACAACTGGCTTTGAAGATCAGTGGGGCCTTTAGGAAACAGGCTCCACTTTTAAAAGACCCAAAAAAAGTTTCACATGCTCTAAGTACAAGCAAAGAGGCAGGAGTTTGAAAGTAGCTGGGGTTAGATCCACTTGCTGATCTTAGAGAGCCTGCCAGAGAGGGAGAAGGCAACGGGGATGCCTGCTAAGGACAGAAATTCTGATGGCAGCCAATTCTGGAGTCTGATCTATCTCGATGACACCTGCACCGGCAGGCACCATTTTGGAATTTTCCCTCTGATCTAATTAGTATTGCAGCTTACTCTGCCAACCAGTGGGCCCACAGAAGCCAAGCAGCCAGCAGCCTGGGAAACCAGCTCTGTCTACCAGTGAGCCCACAGCCACAGCAAGGGACAGAACCTTATAGCTAACTGAGCCAAAGGCAAACCCATTGACCAACATGCTCACAGAAATTGACCCCACACAATAGATAAGCCCTTGCAGCTCACATAGAGGTGAAAGCTTATCATTATGGCAACCACAGGATAGCACGCAAATGGGCCCCACAGGACATCTCCTACGTAAAGCCACTCCTCCAGTATTAGGAGACATAACCACCCGCCTAGAAATAAACACAAAAGAATAAACACAAAGGATTAGATAAAATGAGGAGACAGAAGAATATGTTCCAAATGAAGGAATAAGACAAAAACATCAGAAAAAGAACTACACAAAGTGGAGTTAAGAAATCTATCTGCTTGATTAATGATGGTCGTGATTAAAGGTGCTCACCAAAGTCAGGAGGAGAATGGATGAACATAGTGTGAGAATTTAAACAAAGGGTTAGGAACCATAAAGCAGACCAAACAGAGCTGAAGAGTACAGTAACTGAAATAAAAAAATACACTAGAAGGAAGCAACAGTAGATACATGATACAGAAGAATGGGCCAACACACACACAGAATAGTGGACACCACCCAGGTGAGCCCCGTCTAAGAGACCGCTGGAACAACCTCAAGCACACTAACATTCACATTACAGGGGTCCCAGAAGGGGGTGCGGTGGTAAAGAATCTGCCTGCCAATGCAGGAGACGCAAGAGACACGGGTTCAATCCCTGGGCTGGGAAGATGCCCTAGAGTAGGAAATGGCAACTCATTCCAGTATTCTTGTCTGGAAATTTCCGCAGACAGAACATGGGAGGCTATAGTCCATGGGGTCGCAAACAATCAGACATGGTTGAGCGACCAAGCAAAAATGAGGCAGAACACATACCTGAATAAATTATAGATGAAAACTTCCCTAACTTGGAAACAGATATTCAGGTTCAAGAAGGAGAGAGTCTCCAACAAGATAAATCCAAAGAGGTCTAATCCAAGGCACATTAAAATTAAAATGACAAAAATTAAATATAGAGAATCTTAAAAGCAGCAGGAGAAAAGAAATCAGTTATATACAAGGAAATTCCCATAACGCTATTGGCTGATTTTTCAACAGAAACTGCAAGCCAGAGAGAGTGGCAGGATAGCTTCAAAGCAATGAAAGGAAAAACCTAAAACCAAGAATATTTTACCTGGCAAGGTTATTATTCAGATCTAAAGCAGAACTAAAGAATTTTATAGACAAGCAAAAGATAAAAGAGTTCATCACTAAACTGTTCTTACATGAAATGTTTAAAAGGACTTTTCTAAGCAAAAAAGAAAATGCTACAACTAGAAATATGGAAATTATGAAAGGAAAAAAAATCTCACCAGTAAAGGTAAATATATAGTAAAGATAGCAAGTCAACAAAGGTTCAAAAACAAAAACGTGTCTTAAATGACATTTCAGACTGGGATAAAATTAATATCTACAGAATATTCCACCCCAAAACAGCAGAATACACATTTTTTTTAGAGTACATTGAACATTCCTCAGAATAGATGACATGGTAGCTACAAAAAAAGTTTTAAGAACTGTAAGACTGCAATTATATCAAGCACCTTTTCCACCACAAAGGCATGAAACTAAAAATCAACTATACAGAAAAAAGCTGCAAAAAACATAAACACATGGAGCATAAACAATATGCTTACTAAACAGCCAATAAGTGACTGACAAAATCAAGAGGAAATAAAAAATACTTGGAGAAAAATGAAAATGAATACAAAAATCTGTGTGTGTGTGTTAGTTGCTGAGTCACGCCCAGCTCTTTGCAGCCCCATGGACTGCGGCCCACCAGGCTCCTTGTCCATGGAATTCTCCAGGCAAGAATACTGGAGTAGGTAGCCATTTCCTTCTCCAGGGGATCTTCCTGACCCAGGGATCAAACCCAGATCTCCTGCATTGGCAGGCAGATTTGTAACCGTACAAAGCACTATGGGATGGGCCAAAAACAGTTTTAAGAGGAAGTTTACAATGATACAAGCCTACTTCAGGAAACAAGAAAAAATCTTATATAGACAATCTAACCTAAAGGAATTAGAAAAAGAACAACAAACAAACCCCAAATTTAGTAGAAGGAAAGAAATCATAAAGATCAGAGCAGAAATAAATGAAATAAGAGACTGAAAAAAACAATATAAAAATATCAATGAAACTAAGACCTGGTTCTTAGAAAAATAACCAAAATTAATAAAATTTTAGTCAGACACAATTAGAAAAAAAAGTCAGAGGGCCCAAATATATCAAATCAGAAATGAAAGAGAACTTACAGCTGACACCAGAGAAATATAAAGACTCATAGAGATTATTATAAACAATTACACACAATATACTGGACAACCTAGAAGAAATGGATAAATTCCTAGAAACATACAATCTTCCAAGACTGACTTAGGAAAAAAATAGAAAATATGAAAAGACCAATTACCAGCAACAAAACTGAATTAGTGATTAAAAAGTAAAAACAAAATACTCCACCCAAAATGCAAAGTTTGGGGCCAGATGGCTTTGCAGATGAGTTTGCCAAGCATTTAAAGATGAATTCATGGCTTTCCTTCTCAAACTATTCCAAAAGAAACTGAAGATAAAGGATTATTTCCAAACTTTCTGTGAGGCCAGTGTTGCTGCTGCTGCTAAGTCGCTTCAGTTGTGTCCGACTGTGCGATCCCACAGATGGCAGCCCACTAGGCTCCTCTGTCCCTGGGATTCTCCAGGCAAGAACACTGGAGTGGGTTGCCATTTCCTTCTCCAATGCATGAAAGTGAAAAGAGAAAGTGAAGTCGTTCAGTCATGTCCGACTCTTCGCAACCCCATGGACTGCAGCCCACCAGGCTCCTCTGTCCATGGGATTTTCCAGGCAAGAGCACTGGAGTGGGGTGCCATTGCCTTCTCATGGCAGAATTATTTAAAATAGCCAAAATATGGAAGCAACTTAAGTTTTCGTTGATGGATGAATGAATAAAGATGTGATTTACATATACAAAGACACACACACACATATGCATAATGGAATATTACCCAGCCATAAAAAATGAAATCTTGCCATGTACAACAACATAAATGAATCTAGAGGGCATTTAGCTCATTGAAATCAATCAGACAGGCAAAGACAAATACTGTACGACCTCACTTACATGTAGATTCTAAAAAACAAAACAAACAAAACGAAATGAAAACAGGCTCATAAATACTGAGAACAAATAGATGGTTGCTAGAACAGAGGTGCATAGAAGGTCGGGTGAAATGGGTAAAGGAAATTAAAAGGCACAGACCTCTAGTTATGAAATTTATAACCCACAGGGATATTAACATACAACATAAGGAATATGATCAACAATATTATAGTAACTCTGAATTGGGACACAGGGTTACTAGACTTATTGTGGAGTTCATTTTGTAATATACATGCAAATGCCAAGTAACAATATAATATACCTGAAACTAATACAACATCTTAAATCAACTATATTTCAATATTTTTAAAAAGATAACTTCCTTTCAAAAAAATTTAGCTGCTTACAACAGAAGGCATGCAGAATCTGTGTTCGAAATGAAATACAAAAACTTTCCATGTTAGATCTGTGGCAGGTTCAGACGTGAAGATGAAGGTGCCTGCTTTCCAGAGTTTTCTGAAAAAGCAAAAGAATGTCCATGGAATTGAAAGCCAAATATCCACTGTAATAGCTGACTTCAAGGGAGCTTACGAAGACAAAAGGAAGCTTCTTTATGAAAGGGTTAAGTGCTATCATCAGGAATGAGGGTCAGGCTACAGGAATACAATTTGAATAAATAAATGGCAAGAAAAACTGGCATAGACTACGCATCTCTGAACTTCAAATTAACATCTGCCATAAGCATCAAAAGAGTCCCAAATTCTTCACTGTCCAAAACCTCGTGGGGACTGTGAAGTAATATATGTCACAGATTCTGCAACCGGAGAAGACCAAGAAACAGTGGATCATCCTGATCTTTAGGCAAATATGGTATCACCTGAAAGAAGGACGTAATCAGATTTATTTGGTTGTCAAACCCTTCAGAGCTGCAAATAATTTACTGTGCTTTATTAATTTCTTGCATATTTTGAAAAGAAGAGTACACTTTGTGTGTGCATTTATGTGTGCACTCACACACTCACATCTGTGTCTTTGTGGAAAACAGCAAAGGTTGTTTGCTAAAGAAAGCATAAAAGACTTTTTTAGCAAAATCAACTGAAGGCATCTAAGTGACTATTTTAAAAGTATGATCATCCTTTTAAAATTTGCTTTGAACAGTTTAAAACAGTATAAAAGAGAAAGGAAATTCAAACCAAGTGGGGAAAAGATAATGTAAACAAGCCAACTCTGAGAACCATCAGAGTTGTCATGATTGTTTCAAATCTGCGATGTGTTTCCTCAAAGCGAGGACAGTGGACAGACTAAATTATAAAGCTTTGTTACGGGAATAAGGGAATATTCTAATTCCTCAAAAAAGGGAAGGTTTTCCTTGATTTTAAATCAGAAAGATAGCCCTCATATGGAGCAAATGATGCTATATAATGTAATATAGTATATAATATCTTCAACTGGATTTTTATTGCTAACATCAAATGACTGTCTAAAGCAGGGGTCCCCAAATCCCAGGCCACAGACTGGTACCCATCTGCACAGCAGGAAGTGAGCAAGAGAAGAGTCACCTGTATTTCCAGCTGCTCCTCATCACTCACATTATTGCCTGAGCTCATTATATACCACAATGTAATAACAATAGAAATAAAGTACACAATAAATGTAATGCACTTGAGTCATCCCCAAACCATCAGCCTCCTCCCACACCTCCACATCCATGGAAAAAGTGCCTCCCATGAAACTGGTCCCTGGTACCAAAAAGGTTGGGACTGGTAGTCTCAAGCACTGCTGCTTCACGAAGGCACTTCTGGAAGGGTTAAGGCCTCCCTACCAAGCACTCTGCCCTCCCATGCTCTGCAAATACCACTGTTGTGTTGGAGAACACATATGATCATTACTGTATGCCTAAGTGAATATATTTTCCCACCTGATTCTATCCTGTCATATAAACATAGTCAACAGAATCAAATGACCACAAAATCCATTGATTCATTATCTGGATGGACACAGGAACAAAGGCTCTGCAAGTTGTCAAGGATTTTAGAGGACTCTTGGTCCAATGATAAATTACAGCAGCAAATGTCACAAAAGGCGTCCCTGACAATCGGTATAGGACCTCGGCATGCACACCATCATGGACAGTTGGATCACTTGCTCATAAGGCCATCTGCTCATGGCTGCAGATAGCTGTTTTATTATGTTATGCTGAAAACTACTGGACTGTATTCCCACCAGCTTTTAAAGTCTGTCCTTCAGATCAACTGAGCAGCCCTCAAATCTCAGAAGACACTTTACTTTACCACTTCAATCTTAACTTCCCTAAGCCAAACATCTTTAGTTTATGCTATTCATCTATTTAAAATGATGATGAGGATAATAAAATTACTTTCTTTTTCCTTTTTTTTTTTTTTTTTGCCATGCCATAAGTGGCATTCAGGATCTTAGTTCCATGACTAGGGATCGAATCTGAGACCCTATGCAGTGAAAACAGAATCTTAGCCACTCTTATAGGGACCACCAAGGAAGTCCCTAAAATTACTTTAAAAGTCATGTAACACATCAAATTTTTTTCAGTGCTTTGTATATGTGTTCTCATTTTATCTTTATGATATATCTCTGAACACTACAATAGGTATTATAATCACAAGAAAACTAACCAGCCCCTAGATCATACCACTGGCTTATGGCAGAATGTAGACTAGAAGCTTGCTCTCTTCATTTTCTTCCTATCTCTGTTTTTAAATGAGTATTTATAAACTACAGTGAACACCTGCGCTAACCTCAGTGATATTTAGGAGAAGGAAATTTTGAAGTCATTTTACTAATATTAAGAAAATAATCAGAAAGACACAGTTATGGTAATTAAGGGTTTTTTCAGTAGTCACATATGGATGTGAGCTATAAAGAAGGCTGAGCACTAAAGAATTGACACTTTCAAACTGTGGTTCTAGAGAAGACTCTTGAGAGTTCCTTGGACAACAAGGAGATCAAACTAGTCAATCCTAAACAAAATCAACCCTGAATATTCATTGGAAGGACACATGCTGAAACTGAAGCTCCACTACTTTGGCCACCTGATGTGTAGAGCCAACTCACTGGAAAAAAACCCTGATGCTGGGAGAGACTGGGGGCAGGAGGAGAAAGGGACGACAGAGGATGAGATGGCAGGATGGCATCACCAACTCTACAGACACGAGTTTGAGCAAACTGAGAGATAGTGAAGGACAGGGAAGCCTGGCGTGCTGCAGTCCACAAAGTCACAGAGAGTCAGACACGACTTAGCAAATGAACAACCACAATACTTGCAAATTTTCAATTTTTCCAAGTGTTGAGAATTTTTATATAGATGCTTAAAACTTCTAGAAGAGATATTAAAAGTTTTCTTTTGTTTTTAACTAAAATTTTGATAAAACTATAGGTCTAACTTCAAGTTCAGGTTTAAATTCTCTTATCCCCACTAAACGATAATAAACTAATACAAACCTTCTGGCTTGTCAGATAAATCTAGAGATCTTAGAGAACTTTTAAAAATGCGTGCAGGTTCTAGGCCTTTCTGTACTTCAGTCATTTCAGATACCAGTTTCCCACTGTTTCTCCCTACATCCATCTTCAGCCATTCAATTACTGAGTTTGTGCGCAGCTTCTGATTTATCTTTTGTGTTCCTAGCAAGAACTGTCAAAATTCAAACATTTACCCTGAAACAGCAACAACAAAAACCCACTGAATACGTAAAACTTCACTATTGGGGTAAAATCCTTAAGGGTCTTAGAACTACATAAGTCAAGTGAAGCCGCTCAGTCGTGTCCAACTCTTTGTGACCCCGTGGACTGTAGCCTGCCAGGCTCCTCTGTCCATGGGATTCTCCAGGCAAGAATACTGGAGTGGGTTACCATTTCCTTCTCCAGGGGATCTTCCCGACCCAGGGATTGAACCTGGGTCTCCCGCATCAGAGGCAGATGCTTTAACCTCTGAGCCACCAGGGAAGCCCTAGAACTACATAAGGTACTCAATTAGATACACAGAAGCAGCGGTAGTTATTGGCATACAATTAATATATCAGCTTTAAACTGTGCCTCCAGAGGCACATTTCAACAAAGTCCAACTTAACTTTCACTGTGCCCAGGAAGTGCTCTACTGAGCAGGAAAAGTCAGGTGGTGAGGGACCTCTCTGAGGTCAGCCTGCCCTCATCCATTGGATGTGGACATGTGCACCACTGCAAGAACATCTGGAGAGCAGGCTGACACTGCAGTGAGGGCACAGACGAAGGGGAACGGAAGAGGCCCTCCACTTCTCCAGGCAACAGGGCACACACCTCTGAAGCTGTGATGAGCTGAGACTTGTGGCAGATGGCACTGCTGGGAATAGTAGCCTGATTGCACATTGTTTGAGTAGAATAGGTCTGCTCTTTAGTTCCTTTTTTCCTTCCCAAATGTGTCCAAATGTCAATTTAAGCCATTTTCCTAAGGAGCAAAATAACAGCCATCAGTATATTGAAAACAAAAACTAGTCAAAATGGCCACAATCAGAGAGGAGCAGATTAGGAAGACGTGCATGAAATTTAGATCAATCAGCCTCAGGATGCTGACTCAGCCACCAGTCAGGCGTATTTCCAGTGTTCAGCCTTGCAGGCAATCGCCAGTGGTTGGGCAGCAGTAATTCAGGTTATCATGCTACCAAAATACAGAATTGGTTCCTTCATCTTGCATCTTCCTAGGATTCTTTACTAAGAATCCTAGCTTTTATTTTCCTTAAAGTTTTTATTTTTTTTATATAGATCATTTTTAAAGTCCTTATTAAATATGTTAAAATATTGCTTCTGTTTAATATTTCGCGTTTTGGGGCCATGAAGCATGTGGGATCTTAGCTCCCTGACCAGGAATCGAACTTGCACCCCCTGCATTGGAAGGCAAAGTCTTAACCACTGGACTGCCAGAGAAGTCCTGGGAATCCTAACTTTTAAAATATCATTCCTGACTCCCCAGTCTTTGCTGTGTTTTCTTTCTAGAAGGCAATAGAATCACTGAAACAGAGCAGGCTTTAGAGGGAAAGAGTCAGCTTTTGTCCTAGGTTCTCCTACCTACAGGGGGAGGATTATTATTCCAAGCTCCTCATGTTTTTCCTTGCCTCTAGAGAGACCTCAGTTCTTGTAACATTTCTAGCCTCCTTACTCTTTTAACAATGTGTCTCACAGAATGAACAGCAAATTACTGAATGATAAATTTGAGAAAAGTAAATAGGGCCTGCAAAAGCTCAGCCACTGTCAAGTTCTCCTTCCTTGGGAAACGGCTCCAGTAACGCACATATACGCACATCTTGTCCTCCATGTTGGAAGTTTTACAAGGGGAGGCCCCCACGGGAGGAGACGTGTCCATCTGGCCTGGCCCAGTAGATTGGTCTGCCTATTTCTGAGCTATAGCATTAAGAAGCATGCTGCACTTCTAACCCCACATTATCCCTCCCAGCCTTAATCAGTAATAAGTATGGTATTCTGATCTCCATCTGTCTTTCTCCTTGTCTATCTCTTAAGTGGCTTTGAACTCAGGACCACTTTTTAACTGTGTTGACCTTGCAAAGCTATTTTACTATAGTCATTCTTATGCACTCATGTGAACATCTTGTGCCTCTTCGTAATGTTATTATTTTGACTACCTGGCAGAAATGTGAAGGTAAAGAGTCTAGCACAGAGCTTGTCATTTAATTAAAGTTTACTTTACTTTTATTTTAATTTTACTTTAGTCATCACCCCATTGTCTTAATTCTGTCTTCCCTTTAATTTCCTCCATAAATTGGCTTATCTCTTATCATAGTCATCAACACTTTTTAAAATTAATATTGGTTTTTAATAAATGTTTGGCTGCAAAGGGTCTTCATTGCTGCACGTGGGCTTTCTCTAGATCAAGCGAGGCAAGTGGGGGCTACTGTAGTTGCAGAACATGGGCTTCTCATGCCATAGTATCTCCTGTTGTGGAACACAGGCTCTAGGTGTGCAGGCTGCCACAGTCGTGGCATGCAGGCGCAGTTGCTCTGTGGCATGCAGGATCTTCCCAGACAAGGGACAGAACCTACACATCAGCTCAGTTGGTAAAGAATCTGCCTGCAATGCAGGAGACTCAAGTTCAATCCCTGGGTCGGGAAGATCCTCTGGAGAAGGAAATGGCAACCCACTCCAGTATTCTTGCCTGGAGAATCCCATGGACAGAGGAGTCTTGCAGGCAACAGTCCATGGGGTCGTATGAGTTGGACATGACTTAGCAACTAAACCACTACCACCCTATACTGGTAGGCAGATTGTTAACCACTTGACCACCAGTGAAGTCCGTCAATGCTTTCTTATTAAACCTTTCTGTCTCTAGACACTGCCTAAACCAACCAAAATGTGGTTCTTAAAGTGAATGAGCAGCATTCATATCTTTGGAAAATTTGGTAGAAAGGAAACTCTCAGGCCTCATCCCAGATCAACTGAGTCAGAAACTCCTGGGGTGGGACCTAGAGATTTGTGTTTTTATAAGCCCTCCAGGTAATTCTGATGCATGGTCAATGTTGAGAAACAAAGGCCTAAGTCATTCAGCTTCTGTTCAGTTCCATGATCTGTCTCTGCCCAGATACTTTTCTTTTTGTGCCTTAGTCTCTTTGTGATTACCAACCATTTTGTTTGGTATCATTATCAATTATTTCATACCTGAAAGCCCTAATTACCAACCCCTCATCTCCATCCCAAAAGGGGTAAAAAAGATGGTTTAAAATTAGTATCCACACTCCAAATTATTATATGGAACTCACTGAAAATTTGGGCAACTCAATTTGTTTTAATTTAGTTTACCAAGTATCCATTTTCAAAGCCACTGGATAACATAAACCTACTCACAAATCTGCAAGTCTTTGCTCTGTGTTTTGTTTTTAATGTGTAAATAAAAAGTCTCCTGCTAGAGAAAACTACAGGTAGCACTGAAAAATAAACTGGTTTTCACAGCACCAGTTTCCCAACAACCTGAAAAGCACCAAACAATTCAATTATCCTAAAATCGTCATCCAATTTGCTTCTCTGTGGGAGAGCTAGTATTCTTATGTCACGAAGACCAAGAAATTATTTGCTTTCTGGAATATGTGAATATTTGCCTTCCTATTACTGCTGAATTTCTGAAAGAATATCTGGGGGCAAGGGGGATGGGATGGGGATTGGGACCAAGCGTAAGAGGAGAAGAGACAAAACAGGAGCTGAAGAAAAAAAAAATAAAAGATTTTTTAAAATTTCAAATGAGGCCCAAATATCACTATTTAATGAATCAGCTTTAAAATTATCCTTTAGTTAATTTTAGTTAAGTCTAGCTATTTCAAATAATTAAATGGTTCAGATATTTATTAAGTTCCTTCCTACCAATCCTCAAATATTTATGCAAATTAATTTTCAATCAACAAAATCTGTAGACATTCATGGGTCTAAAATAAATTAGTGTTAATGAGCAACATTTTATAGAAATATTTTTCTCATGCCATTCATTTATGAGGCATTTCGAAAGGAACCAAGTCATTCACTTAAATTGTAATGAAAAAGCATTTAGTATTTATTAGTGTGTAGGAGTCTTGTTCTCAAGGGAGTATTTCACAGCTATTATTCATTCAATCTTAGTTTCCCTAGGAGGGAGGGAAAGGCTGCCCAGTGAGCCAAAGTCCATGAGTTGAGTCATTGTTCAGCTCCATTCCAAAGGACTATTTAGTTTCAACCAAACCCCTAAGGTTCAAGTTAAGATTCTCTGGCTAAGGCTGTTCAGTGTGACCTAGTCCCACTAGCAACAGCTCAGACATCACTTATCCATGGACAGAAAAACTTCCTGTGGAACAAATGTCTTCCAGGATAAAGCAGACGTTCCTAGAATTGCATCTTCAGATTTATTCTGACATTCCCACAGTCCCCATAATAGCCAGATCTTACACCTTAGTCTCAATATTTCAAGATCCTTAAATTGGTTATGGTGAAGGAGAGAAGTCCTTCTTTCTGATTTCATCTTCGTTGATTTCTATCTTTTCTCCTTGCTTTACCCTATAGAAATGACATCTTGGTCTCATTTCTTTCTTAAGTCTTCTTTCTAATCCTAGCTGATCAAGTTCCTTCTGGTTCCCCTTGCTTTACCAATCAATCTGGACTCCAGACAAGTGACTTCAACACTGCCCTCTTGAACACTCATTCCTCTCCTTTTCTTGAATCTTTCATGTTAATTTCAGTCTCTGATCCTTTCAACTCCATCTCTTACACCTAAGCTACCAAACTTTTGGGAAAGACTCCAAAACCATTTCAAATATGGTCCAAAATAAAAAACAATAAATAAATTATCCACCTTAAAGAATATTAATGTTAATATTAGTATTATTTAAAAAAAAATAAAAATGGAAAAGTCATTCTTAGCTCTTAACAAAACAGGCAGCAGGCTGGACTTGGTCCTCTGGTTGGCTGACCCATTTCAGGGCCCTCACCATAGTCACGTGCTCCTCAGCCCTTTATTCCTCCCTCCCCATTGTGATAGTTTCCTCTTAAAAGCTGTCTTTATGTTTGTTCTAAATGAAGAGTTGTGTGCCATGTTATTTCCTGCAGGTAGAGACTTCCCCTAGATGGGGTTTAGGAAAAAAAAAAATATTAATACAGTCTTCCCATTTGCAGATAAGGAAGTTGAGGCCCAGTTTGGATCTATCAAAGAGTTGAATAGCACTAAAGCCAGCATTTGAAGATTCTTTGCACTAAGACTCCAGAAGAACCGTCACACTGCAGTCAATTACTATAAAGTGGCTTATAATATATACGTTATATTTTTAAGCACAGAAACCAAGACACAAAATTTAATCAAGGTTCTTTTCAGACCTATGATCCGTATTATACTGGCTCCCCCTGATATAAGCATGTTCTCTCATCGGTCGATGGCCGGTTACGATGCTTCCACTTGGTTTAGTCAGGCAGCCAGGGATTGGTGGAAGAAGAGAAGCAATGTTTACTATAGCAAAGATCTACAGATGTCGGTATAAAGTTGAAGTAAAAAGCTTCATATGAGTAAAGAAGATCTAGATAATCGCTATCATAATCTTTTACTGGCAGACAGAGTTAAAGTCCAGTAGAGTAAGTCCCCAACACGAGAACATTACAACTTTCAAGATGAGAATATCCGTCTAGTTCAGCAAGAAACCAAAACCTGTGCCATCAACATCAGGCATGAGGAAAGTTGCAGCTGGCCCTCCATCTCCTATTGCTTATGATCCTTCAGCTCTAAGGGGAGATGTCCCACCTCCTCTCTCCTCCAGTCAGTAACTCTTCTTGCCTTTTCACTTGATGCCAAGCCTTGAATGCCAGCTGTAATACTGGACTACTGCACTTTTCAAGGTACTGTAGTGTAAGACTAAAAAAGTTTGATTTTTTGTGCTTCTTTCCTATTATTTGTGTGAAAAGTATTATAAACCTATTACAGTACAATACCGAGTAGCCATTTGTATTAGTTGGGTACTAGGCCGAAGAATTGATGCTTTTGAACTGTGGTGTTGGAGAAGACTCTTGAGAGTCCCTTGGACTGCAAGGAGATCCAACCAGTCCATTCTGAAGGAGATCAACCCTGGGATTTCTTTGGAAGGAATGATGCTAACGCTGAAACTCCAGTACTTTGAAAAGACTTTGATGCTGAGAGGGATTGGGGGCAGGAGGAGAAGGGGACGACAGAGGATGAGATGGCTGGATGGCATCACTGACTCGATGGACATGAGTCTGAGTGAACTCCGGGAGTTGGTGATGGATGGGGAGGCCTGGCGTGCTGCCATTCATGGGGTGGCAAAGAGTCGGACATGACTGAGGAACTGAACTGAACAGAGGCTAACTTTGCTGGACTTACAAATTGGCCTTACAAACATACTCTCAGAATGAAATTCATTCATATGTAGGGGACTTAATGGATTGTATTCTTTTTAAGACGAATTTACTACTAGTTAAAATATGTCAGGAGAAAATGAAATATTTTCCTGAAGTACCTTACCTGCCTCCTGAGAAATCTGTATGCAGGTCAGGAAGCAACAGTTAGAACCAGACATGGAACAACGGACTGGTTCCAAATTGGGAAAGGAGTAAGTCAAGGCTGTATATTGTCACTCTGCTTATTTAACTTATATGCAGAGTACATAATGCAAAATGCTGGGCTAGATGAAACACAAGCTGGAATCAAGATTGCCAGGAGAAATATCAATAATCTCAGATATGCAGATGACACCACCCTTATGGCAGAAAGCAAAAAGGAACTAAAGAGTTTTTTGATGAAAGTGAAAGAGGAGAATGAAAAGGCGGATTAAAACTCAACATTCAAAAAACAAAGATCAAGGCATCCAGTCCCATCACTTCATGGCAGACAGATAGAGAAACAATGGAAAAAGTGACAGACTTAATTTTCTTGGGCTCCAAAATCACTGCAATTGGTGACTGCAGTCATGAAACTAAAAGATGCTTGCTCCTTGGAAGAAAAGTTATGACCAACCTACTTTGGTCATAGACATTACTTTGCCAACAAAGGTCCATCTAGTCAAAGCTATGGTTTTTCCAGTAGTCATGTATGGATGTGAGAGTTGGACCATAAAGAAAGCTGAGTGCCGAAACATTGATGCTTTTGAACTTTGGTGTTAGAGGAGACTTTTGAGAGTCCCTTGGACTGCAAGGAGATCAAACCAGACAATTTTCAAGGAAATCAACCCTGAATGTTCATTGGAAGGACTGATGCTGAAGCTGAAGCTCCAATACTTTGGCCACCCAATGCAAAGAACTGACTCACTGGAAAAGACCCTGATGCTGGGAAAGACTGAAGACAGGAGGAAAAGGGGACAACAGAGGATGAGATAGTTGGATGGCATCACCAACTTGATAACATGAGTTTGAGTAGGCTCTGGGATTTGGTGATGGACAGGGAAGCCTGGATGCTGCAGTCCATGGGATCGCAAAGAGTCAGATACGACTGAGTGACTGAACTGAACTGAATGCCTATATTATCCTCTTAAAAGTTCTGTCTCAGAATTTACCCAGAGTTTTGAGTTCCATGAAGAATACAGTAATATCCACTAGTGTTTCCCTCATGGCTTGGTGGAAAAGAATCTGCCCACCAATGTAGGAGACATGGGTTTGATCCCTGGGTTGGGAAGATCCCCTGGAGAGGGAAATTGCAACCCACTCCAGTACTCTTGCCTGGAGAATTCCATGGACAGAGGAGCCTGGTGAGCTATACAATCCATGGGGTTGCAAAAGAGTTGGAGGTGACTTAGCGACTAAACAACAGCAACATTAATCTCATAGATTCTTCTGTAACCCCATTTCCTACTTCTTCAATTTTTAGATTTTGAGGAATGAATTCATCCCTATTTCATTCAAAGCCTACGTTATCTCTTTAGCCATGGGCCAATTTGGCACTATTTATTTTAACTTTCATATTTTATATTATTTTATCAGTATCTATTCTAATGGATACCATGGAAGAAGCATACAAAAAGCCTTAATTATAAATGTTATTTTACTTTGTGAGGAAAACAAAGCAAATCAACAAATTATATAAACAAAAATATTCAGCAAAGAAGTACCATTAGATATGACACCAACTGTGGTATAAAAACAAACTATGAATATGTGTGTGATTCTGCCCTCATTCCAATTTATAATTTTTCTTGTGTGAAATTCAATGATGTTAACTTTGCTTTATGCTTCTTTCATTATTGTGTTATAAAGTGACTCCTGAAGAATTTTGTTTCTTGAGACCACATTTGATCATAAGCAGAATTTGGCCCTAATTAAAATAGGATTATCGTGGGATACTATATCAAAGAAATGTGCTTCTGAGGTGGGTATTCTTTTACCTATTTTCCTTTAATAGATATAATGAAGGCCAGAACATATTACCCTTTTCGAATAACAACTCTTTGGAAAATATGTCTGGCCTTGGTAAACAGATTTTTATGTTCAAATGGAAGATTAAATGAGCCTTACTCTTTGGAAAATATGTCTGGCTTTGGCAAACAGATTTTTATGTTTGAATGGAAGATTAAATTAGCCTTAGCCATTTCTTAATGCATAGAGAAAACTCCTAGGAGAAACAAAGACGAATGTCTACAGAGTTTTGTTTTCTGTGGAAAATGACTCTGTGTTTATATAGTTTGATTATTCAGTATACTGAGGTTAAATACAATAGGACATCTTGTAAAAAATTTTTGTAGTAATTTTATGGAGTAGACTAAACTGCCATTAAGAAAAGAGCCCCAAAGTACGTGGCTCCAAGGACAATGAAGTTTATTTGTCTCCCAGCTAACGGGGCAAGATAAGTACCCCAGCTTGGTGGGCAGCTCTGCGTCAGTCACTGGAGACCCAGGCTGGCAACAGTTCTGCCCTCAACAGCTGGTGTGCAGGGCTGTTCAGGTCTAGCTGGTCAAGTAGGGGAAAGAGAGGGAGTCTCCCGCCAGGGAGATCCACTTAAGCAGGTAAGGCAAAAGTTCTTCAAACCGCTTGTACTCACATTCCATTGGCAAGCATCCAGTCCCACGGCCACACCTGGCTCCGTGGCAGACTGGAAAATCATGGCAGTCTCTCTATGTGGCCTGGAAGGAAGAGGGGAAAAACAGAAATAGTGGACAACTGCAGTCTCCACATACTCTAATTATGAAAAATTTACAAATCACCAACCACATGCATTGCAAAGGTCTCTAGAATGCCCCCTAGAACAATCAAATGTAAGGTTCCGTTTTTTCTACTATGAAAATATTAAACAAGGTAAAAACTAAGGCAGGTCTCTTTGATTTTATGTCACCACATCAAAAAGATTTTTTTTTTTTTTGTACCAAACACAAAAAGGAAATACCCCACTTAAAATAAATCATGTTCTAAAAGCTGGGAATTTGTTTTCTCATAGAAACAATGTTCTAAAAATGGCCAGGTTCCAAAATTATTTCAAAAGGGCTCATTTACCTCCTGTGGTACATCTGCAATGAAAGGTACTGGAACACAATACTATACTGCAGCACTCAAGATGTGAGCCAGAAATAATTTTTTAAAATATTTTCAGTAAGGAATTTAAGTTTAATTAGAGAAGGATATGGTGGGGGGAGTGGGAAATGAATATTAATACTTTTAATATAAAGTCAAAGTGAACTCTCAGAAGTATTCTGGTGGTTCTTTAATTTAAAAACACACCAAAATGTGCAGTCCTCTTTCGAGGTTAATCGTAAGCAAAATGAATATGCTTACCAGCCATGCATTACAGGTAGATTTTTGGAATAACATGGGAGGGAGAATATAATGAACAGGGGTGTTACAAGGAGAGGAGTCTAAAGGTAACCAGGAAAGAGAACAGAAGGGAGGAAAAATCTCCTGTGCTCAAGCCTCTAGTGTACAAGGTGTGAATAAAGAGTTGAGCAGAAGGAAAGACACAGCTGAGTGTGGAGGAAAGGAACCAAGACGGACACAGGCATCCATCTAGGGGGAAGGATGGGAACAATGAGGCTTGAGTTTTCCCTGATCCCATCTCCAGGACGTTGATTACTGCCTGCCATGAGGGTCTCAGACTGGTAGAGGCAGCATGCACATGACCACAGGGAGAGAAAGAATGTTCACGATCTAAGAGGAATTTAGGAAGTGACTGACTTCTATTTCATTTCACTCTAATTGGCACAAGGAAAATTTGCGGTTTAAAATTAAGAAAAGGAAAACATATCAAAATGCAAATTAGAGGACCCCCCTGCTGGTTCAGTGGTTGAGAATCCGCCTTCCAGTGCAGGTGATGTGGGTTCGATCCCTGGTCGGGGAACTAAAATCCCACTGCTGCTGCTGCTAAGTCACTTCAGTCGTGTCCGACTCTGTGTGACCCACAGACGGCAGCCCACCAGGCTCCCCCGTCCCTGGGATTCTCCAGGCAAGAACACTGGAGTGGGTTGCCATTTCCTTCTCCAATGCATGAAAGTGGAAAGTGAAAGTGAAGTTGCTCAGTCGTGTCCGACTCTTAGCGACCCCATGGACTGCAGCCCACCAGGCTCCTCCATCCATGGGATTTGAGTACTGGAGTGGGTGCCATTGCCTTCTCTGAAAATCCCACATGCTACAACAAAGAATTCACATGACACAACTAAGCCCCTGTGCCAGATGGAAGAGGGCCTTGAGCCCCAACGAAGACCCAGCACAGCCAAAAAAAAGTCAACTAGAAGAATCTTGATAGCAGAAAAGACCCCTATGAAGGTAATTCTTTGCGTCTTTCAAGTACACATATTTTTTTTTCTTTCTAGCTGTTTTATTTCAATGCAACTTAATAGTTCCTTAATACAAGAGGACTTCTGAAGATGCTTGATCTTGAGTAAAAAGGCAATTTTGAGCAGCTTGATCCAGGGTTAAGTCTTGTGTCTTAAATACAGTGGAAAGCTATTCCCCACGAGCATGGCTGACTGCTCACAGCCCATTGATTGCAGAACTCACCAAGGGATGTGGTTTCTCTCGCTTGACAACCACACGTACTATAATCAGAAAGACATGACATTGGGCTCCTTCAAAATTGCATCGAATTGCTTTCTGAGCAGTACTTGTTCTAACGGTGGCACTGGCCACAAAGAACCATCACCACGGGTATCACCAGCCCACCCAGCCTTTTTGAAGACTGAACATCAAACAGAGATTTCTTGAACTTCTGAAAATGAAAGCACCTTTTGAAAATAAATATAAATTCTCAAATTGGCTGCAAACTATTGAATCAAATGCTCTTTGTGGTTTCAGAGACTATTAAGCAACCCCAAACCTGTCAGCACAATTTCACTCACAAATTTCACTTATCCCGGTTTATTGCTGCATTGACTGTTTTGCAGAGAGATACAAGTTATTGACACAAGGAATAGAAATGGTGTGTAGCTTAATAAATACAAATGTTTGTCTGCATCCAGTCTTGAGTCTTAACTCTGAGTCTAATTCGCTGCATGATTTTGAGCAGTCCCCAGACATCTCTGGCTCTGACTCCTCAACCAGTAATCGAAGGCATTGGATGAGATGAGCCTAAGACCCCATCCAGCTCAACTGACAGGCAGTAATTCAAGTTTTCTCAGCTTCAGTTTGTCCGTGACAATAGACTTGACTGCTTTACAGAGAGATTCAGCAATCGGTTCAGCCAAATCACCTGACTTATCAGTATTTTTCATTTGAAGTAATAACTTCTGAGTGAGGATGTTTATCAGCAGAATGGACACAAAAAAACAAACAACTATGTGAAGAGACTGTTCTGTCTCATACTTGCCCAACTGATATCGGTGCTCGCTTCTGAATCATCACCAGGGCATTCCTCTCCCCGTTTCTAACGAAGAGGCTGGGTTTCTGGTCTCACACTTGACTCACTGTCCCACCATGAGATAGAAGGGAAAGCATCTCACTAAAACATCAGGCCTTCGACCTGAAACTTCTGATGTCTATAGTAAGAGTAAGGATAAAGGCTACCTTGAACTGGGGGCCACCCTAGGTCAGATCACATTATTTGGTAAATATTCATTATCATCATCTCTGTTTATACATGCAGAGATGAAGGCCCAGACAGATAAACAGCCTGAAGTCAGCCCTATTAGCCCTATTCTAGATGCTAATCCATTCACTTCCCAGTTGCCTGGAGGCATCTACAGGGCTCTGTTCTCAAGAGTAAGCAGGAGGATGACGAAGGGTTAAAAACTGACAACCAGCATTAGAAGACTTCAATATACTTCATTTTCAAATAGTCTATGGCTTTTGCTAATTGTCCTTGCTCAGGCTCAGGACTCTGAAGGGAGTTCTGAAAAGTGCATTAATTTGCTTTTCATTTATCTAACAAAAAGACTCATGCAAGCACCTCTTCTGTGCATAGTGACTACTGAATTGGCTGCTGGAGAGCCGGTTTGAAAGAAGAGAACACTCCAAGATGCTATCCACACCCTGGGAGGATTATATTCTGGTCTTAGAAACCTTTCAAACCTCCTTTAAACCTATGTTACTTCCCAATGCAT
Organism: Ovis aries; assembly: GCF_016772045.2. Classification (NCBI taxonomy): domain Eukaryota; kingdom Metazoa; phylum Chordata; class Mammalia; order Artiodactyla; family Bovidae; genus Ovis; species Ovis aries. The sequence continues at coordinate 189,623,183 of NC_056056.1, read as the reverse complement.
CTTCTCTTCTGCCCATGTTACTTTCTGCCCATACTAAGAAATTAGGGTATCACCATAGTGTACTTTCTCTCAGTTTTAGAACCTTGAATTTTACTTATTCATGTGAATTCTTCACTGTCTCTAAAATACATCCTAAGGATGTCCTTTGAGCGCTCACAGTAAACTATTTATTACATGTAAAGCAGTTCCTACCCCAGATCACTATCTCCCTTTTCCAACTCCAGACTACTGGAAAGGCAGAAGTTAAAATGACCTGCCATGGAGTCTCTATCAGTTTCCTTTTTCTGCATAGCACCCAGGTCTAGGGATTGATTGCCAAGGCCTGGAATTTTAGCTCCCATGTTTCATTCTGTCTTGCTTTTTTAAACTTAACTTGTTCCTAATAACTCCTTTATATTCCTTTATTTGTGGCTACATAAAACGGCCAGAGAGGACTAGACTCCTTACCTACACAGACCCCCAGAGTTACAGTCATGATTATTCTTTTATTATATTACAGGAGAAGGGAAATTGACATGCTATTCATCTCTGATTAATTCCTGACACTTGGATCTAATAAACAGAGTTTTTGTTTTAACCAACACTTCCCTAGGAAACAGCAGGTGCTAAAATTAAAACACAGAACCAAAAAACATCTCTGCCCTGAGGGAAGTAAAAAGATCTCTTTTTGACTTACTCTCTGAAGCGGTCCAGGGCTGAATTGATTATCTACTTCCGTCTAGAATCACTAGAGTATTATACAGTTTTTCCTGCAGCTTGACATGCTGTCACGACCCCTATTAGTACATGGACGTCACAGTTTTGAGGGCAGCAAGAAACACGAGGCTATTTCTTCATAAAGTATCCAGTCTTTGTCCACTTATTTGTTATAAAGCCCTGGTGGCCTGTATTCCTTACAGGATGATGACTGTTTTGGAAATCAATGCTCAGAAATCAATATACAAATTGAATGCTAGGAGTGAAGTCACAGAATAAGGTTAAAAAATAAATAACAGAGTTATGTTCACTGAGTATTATGTTCCTGGTGCAAATGAAGCCTAACTCATTTTTTTTTTCCTATATTTCTTAATTGGATTTCTGAACTGCTCTTTGGGTCATTATTAGAAGCTGAAGCAAGCCTTCTATGTCTCTTCTCTTTCAATGGCACTAATCATTTTAATTTCTGATTCATATGCTCAGAATGTTAGAGCTAGATGTGACATTTAAGGTAATTCTATAAGCCCTTGCTGTGAAAGGAATGCAGACCCACCTGTATATTTGGTCCACTTGGAATAAACACAGATGGAGGGTATTCAGAGAACACTGGAAGAGGAAAGGGGATTCCCATCAGGCAGCCAGCTCTATCAGTCAATGGTGAGGTCAAAGAACCTCTGTCAGGCCACGCTTCCACCACACAGAGGTGCAAGAAGGCAAATGGACATGCCCAGGGTCACAAAGCTAATTAAGCAGAAGAACTGGCACTCAGTGGGTTATTTACCAGGATGGTCTCTTATCTGGTAAAAGACATGTAAGACCAGGAATGTCCTTGAAAATCCACATCATTGTCTTAGCCATAGTTCACTTGTGAGCTATATGCCTGATTTGCTTGTAAATTGACTTGGAAATTTATCAATCTTTCTAAAATAGTAGGTTTAATTTTTTTTTGCTGGGTGAGCAGTCCATGGAGAGAAAGCTTTGATGCTGCTGGGACAGCCCAATCCTCACTCTCTACCCCTCAGCCTCAGCACACTTGGAGGACCAGGTGAAAGGGATCTGCTTAACCCAGACCTTAATTTACAATTCCAGTCTAATCTCTGCAACCTGAACCCATGCCAACTGTATGCTTCATTCTCTCAACTCTTTTTAAGTCTTGCCTCACTCATTAACCACATATCATACTAGGAAAAAGTGTAGATTTTGAAACCAGACTTCCTGGATCTGAATCTCAGCTGTGCCACATCTAATGACGGACTATGATTTGGCTTCCTAATCTATAAAATGGGTATTATAATAGTATATATGATACGGGTTGCTATATTTTAAAATTTATTATGTTAGAGGTATTTAGAACAGTATTAAATAGCCAAGACATCACTTTGTTGACAAAGTTCCATCTACTCAAAGCAATGGCTTTTCCAGTACTCACGTATGAATGTGAAAGCTGGACCATAAAAAAGACTGAGTGCCGAAGAACTGATGCTTTTGAACTGTGGTTCTGGAGGAGACTCTTGGAGTCCCCTGGACTGCAAAGAGATCAAACCAGTCAATCCTAAAGGAAATCAACCCTGAATATTCATTGGAAGGACTGATGCTGAAGCTGAAGCTCCAAAACTTTGGCCACCTGATGCAAAGAACTGACTCATTTGAAAAGACCCTGATGCTGGGAAAGATGGAGAACAGGAGGAGAAGGGGACAACAGAGGATGAGATGCCTGGATGGCACACCCACTCAATGGACAGGAGTCTGAGCAAACTCTAGGAGCTGGCAATGGACAAGGAGGCCTGGCGTGCTGCAGTCCATGGGGTCACTAAGAGTCGAACACGACTCAGTGACTGAACTGAACTGAAAGTATATTCTCACCTATAAGCCTGCAGATAATAATAATAATAGCAACAACAACACTTACTTATCAAGCAGTAAATGCTTGATAAGTGTTATCAAGCCATGTAAATGCTTTACACACATTATTCCAGTTAATCACTGTAACTCTTTACATGCTACCAATATTATCCTCTTCTCCCCTACCCCGTACTTTTTTTGCAGATAAGAAAGCTAAGGTCTTAAATAGGAAGAAGCAGAGTCAGGACTTCAACCAAGATCTGTCTTGACATCCTCCCAATCTTTCTGAGAAAAGAGCTTTAGCGTTCTCTTAAAGCTCTTTTATTTCAACAGACTGAATTACCTCCCATGCAGGTCAGGAAGACTGGGATCCCCACCCAGGGTGATGAGCAGCAGCAGGAAGGGAAGGGCCTCTCCTGGAAAGTGTGAGGAATAAGACAATGACACCATTACTGTCTTAACCAGCCACCCCGTTGTGTCACATGGCACCTATGTGGGCTATACTGCTAAGGGCACCCCAACCCCTTACTTATTTGAGAACCATATCGGGAAATATTCTGGTTCCAGCCAGGGTGGTACTATTCGTAATCTCAATGTCAGTAGTTCTTGGAGTCATTTATTTCTATCCCAGCCTGTAGGGTAAAGGGAACATCTCTTTCATTCCCTGATTAGGGAAAAAATTATGGTCTTCCTCCCTTCCTTCAGAGCCTATAATAGCCAGTATCTTACACTCTTGCCCCATACTCATCTATTCATTCATGTCAAAAATGTACCATCCATTAGTCTAAAATGGTGCCTTCAGTGGAAGGCTTGGGGCTGAAGCGCCAGGGGAGGAAGAGAAGGGAAGTCTCTGAGTTTACTAGAGGAACACTGTTAACTGCCTTGTAACCTCTCCTGTACACCTGCCCACACCTGTGTCTCCCGGGGGGCTCTCCATCTGCCTCCCTCACTCCCCCACAAGACCACAGAGCCTTTCCTCAGCACCTCCCAGGATAGCCTTGGGGTGTTCCCCTGAAATGCAGCCTTACAGCACAGCCTCTGTTTTTCTCAAAGACCAGCCATAGTACCCACACTGGGCTTGGCTCATGGAGCTAAACTTAGAAAGGGAAACAGCCTGGGATGGATAAATATTCAAACTATTTTACAATTGCGCTCATTTCACATGCTAGCAAGGTAATGCTCAAAATCTTTCAAGTTAGGCTTCAACAGCATGTGCACTGAGAACTTCCAGATGTACAAGCTGGATTTAGAAAAGGCAGAGGAACCAGAGATCAAATTGGCAACATCCGTTGAATCATAGAAAAAGCAAGAGAATTTCATAAAAATATCTACTTCTGCTTCATTGACTATGCTAAAGCTTTGACTGTGTGGATCATAACAGACTGTGGAAGATTCTTCAAGAGATGGGAATACCAGATCACCTGACCTGCCTCCTGAGAAATCTGGGTGCAGATCAAGAATCAACAGTTAGAAATGGACATGGAACAACAGACTGGTTCCAAACTGGGAAGGAGTATGTCAAGGCTGTATATTGTCACCCTGCTTATTTAACTTATATGCAGAGTACATCATAAGAAATGCTGGGCTGGATGAAGCACAAGCTGAATCAAGAGTGCAAGAAGAAATATCAACAACCTTAGATATGCAGAGTCAAGTGGGCCTTAGAAAGCATCACTATGAACAAAGCTAGTGGAGGTGATAGAATTCCAGTTGAGCTATTTCAAATCCTGAAAGATGATGCTGTGAAAGTGCTGCACTCAATATGCCAACAAATATGGAAAACTCAGCAGTGGCCACAGGACTGGAAAAGGTCAGTTTTCATTCCAATCCCAAAGAAAGGCAATGTCAAAGAATGCTCAAACTACCGCACAATTGCACTCATCTCATATGCTAGTAAACTAATGCTCAAAATTCTCCAAGCCAGGCTTCAGCAATACATGAACCGTGAACTTCCTCATGTTCAAGCTGGTTTTAGAAAAGGCAGAGGAACAGGAGATGAAATTGCCAACATCCGCTGGATCATGGAAAAACCAAGAGAGTTCCAGAAAAACATCTATTTCTGCTTTATTGACTATGCCAAAGCCTTTGACTATGTGGATCACAATAAACTGTGGAAAATTCCGAAAGAGATGGAAATACCAGACCACCTGACCTGCCTCTTGAGAAATCTATATGCAGGTCAGGAAGCAACAGTTAGAACTGGACATGGAACAACAGACTGGTTCCAAATAGGAAAAGGTGTACGTCAAGGCTGTATGTTGTCACCCTGCTTATTTAACTTATATGCAGAGTACATCATGAGAATGCTGGACTGGAAGAAACACAAGCTGGAATCAAGATTGCCGGGAGAAATATCAATAACCTCAGATATGCAGATGACACCACGCTTATGGCAGAAAGTTAAGAGGAGCTAAAGAGCCTCTTGATGAAAGTGAAAGAGGAGAGTGAAAAAGTTGGCTTAAAGCTCAACATTCAGAAAATGAAGATCATGGCATCCGGTCCCATCACTTCATGGGAAATAGACGGGGAAACAGTGGAAACAGCGTCAGACTTTATTTTTTTGGGCTCCAAAATCACCACAGATGGTGACTGCAGCCATGAAATTAAAAGATGCTTACTCCTTGGAAGAAAAGTTATGACCAAGCTAGATAGCATATTCAAAAGCAGGGACATAACTTTGCCGACTAAGGTCCGTCTAGTCAAGGCTATGGTTTTTCCTGTGATCATGTATGGATGTGAGAGTTGGACTGTGAAGAAGGCTGAGCACCAAAGAATTGATGCTTTTGAACTGTGGTGTTGGAGAAGACTCTTGAGAGTCCCTTGGACTGCAAGGAGATCCAACCAGTCCATTCTGAAGGAGATCAACCCTGGGATTTCTTTGGAGGGAATGATGCTGAAGCTGAAACTCCAGTACTTTGGCCACCTCGTGCGAAGAGCTGACTCATTGGAAAAGACTCTGATGCTGGGAGGGATTGGGGGTCAGTAGGAGAAGGGGACGACTGAGGATGGGATGGCTGGATGGCATCCCTGACTCGATGGACGTGAGTCTGAGTGAACTCCGGGAGATGGTAATGGACAGGGAAGCCTGGCGTGCTGCGATTCATGGGGTCGCAAAGAGTTGGACACGACTGAGCGACTGAACTGAACTGAACTGAACTGAACCACCCTAATGGCAGAAAGTGAAGAGGAACTAAAGAGTTTTTTTTTATAAAGGTGAAAGAAGAGAGTGAAAAAGCTGGCTTCAAACTCAACATTCAAAAAACAAAGATCATGGCATCCAGTCCCATCACTTCATGGCAAATAGATGGGGAAACAGTGTAAACAGTGAGAGACTATTTTCTTGGGCTCCAAAATCACTGTTGACAGTGACTGCAGCGCTGAAATTAAAACACTTCCTCCTTGGAAGAAAAGTTATGACAAATCTAGACAGTGTATTAAAAAGTAGAGACATCTCTTTGCCAACGGAAGTCCATCTAGTCAAAGCTACAGTTTTTTCCAGTAGTCATGTACAGGCGTGAGAGTTAGACCATAAAGAAGGCTTAATGCTAAAGAATGGATGCTTTCAAACTGTGGTGCTGAGAAGACTCTTGAGAGTCCCTTGGACTGTGTGGAGATCAAATCAGTCAGACCTAAAGGAAATCAATCCTGAATATTCACTGGAAGGACTGATACTGAAGCTGAAGCTCCAATACTTTGGTCACCTGATGTGAAGAGCTGACTCACTGGAAAAGACCCTTTTGCTGGAAAAGATTGAGGGCAGGAGGAGAAGGGGACGACAGAGGATGAGATGGTTGGATGGCATCACTGACTCAATGGACATGAGTGTGAGCAAACTTTGGGAGACAGGGAAGGACAGAGGAGCCTGCCATGCCGCAGTCCATGGGGTGACAAAGAGTGGGACACGACTTAGTGACTGACAAATTAAAAATCTCCCCATGTCCACTATCATATTTAGCTGTCAAAGTATTATAGGATGTCAGAGAAGCTGAAGTTGAATGTTTATTATATCAAGAGTGGTGGGGAAAAGGGATAAGAATCTGAAAAGGAACGTATAACTGAATCACTTGGCTGTATACCCAACACTAACATAAGACTGCAAATCAATTAAAAAAAAAAAAAAAGAGAGCAGTGGAAAAGCTGTTTGAAGAAAGGCAAGTGCAGCTCCAGTGGCCAGGGAAGATGGAAACCCTGGTGTGCAGCTCAGGGATTGATGGAAGAAAGATAAATAGGCAAGTACCGTTTCTGGGGGCAGTGGAAGAAAGGGGGAGCTTGGCAAGTGGGCCTCAGACATAAGCCTTAACCCAAGGTGCCCTTGTCCCATCCCAGCCTGTCTGGAGCTATCCTACATTTCCCTAACATCCTTTGCTCCTTCCTTGCTGGGCACTGCACCTCAGTCCCTTCAGCCTCCACCATCCACCCCTGCTTAGCATGACGTGCAGGTAAGGAGGGAGGGAGTTGGCTCCTCACAACGCCAAGTTGTGCTCTGAACATACCTTCCTTTAGAAACATGGTCACACGTGGTACTTGGCCTCTGAGCAACTTTTTAGTAGTATGCTTCAGTTGTTACAGGATCAGTAAGGGTTGGTATGGGGCTCTGATTTGTTAGTGGGTACTGCTGGTACCCTTCTCAGATCCCTTTCTCGGGCTGTCGGTTACTAAATGCAGGTGCCTCCCTCTCAGAGAATCCTCTTTGCCCTTGGGGAATAGGAGGTGCCATGCCTTAGGTGTTACCACCAACCCACAGCCAATGAGTGACCCATAATAGGGGTGTAAAAGGCCAGTCTCTTTGCGCCAAGGGACCAACTCCACAGCCCAATTCCTGCTCTGGATTTCCCATAGGAAGTACTTCCCCTCCCCCTTTTTCTGAAGCACAGAATCCCTGCCTCAGGCTCCACTTCCAGAGAACCTGATCTAAGATACAGGCTCATCTCGTGTTTACTAGAGGTCCTTTATTGTCACCATAGCAATACATCTCTGGGGAAACCAAGGGTGAGAAGAGGAACAGCTTGACAGGACCCTAACCAAATGGGGACATATAATCCCACTCAGTGTATAATATTCCAGTTGTCGATGGTCAGTTACTAAGTCGTGTCTGACTCTTTGCCACCCCATGGAGTGCGGCATGCCAGGCTCCTCTGTCCTCCATTATCTCCCAGAGTTTGCTCAAATTCATGGCCATTGAGTCGGTGATGCCATCCAACCATCTCATCCTCTGCTGCTCCCTATTCCTGGCCCTATACCTAATATCTGCCCTTCTGCTAACATTAACAGTCCACCTTCTACCAAATTTGAAATGAAGATTTACTTTGTTCATACTCTAATTTCTCTCTTCTTACAGAATATGAATTATTATACTTGTTAAAAGAATTGGATGTGCAGCATTTATTATTACTCAATATATGTTACAGTTCTTTCAAATGTTGCTGAATGATTCTAAATTATTTTATACTAATTATTCTTACTATGATCATATAAATCTCACATTTTAAATTCGTTGTGGGGCTGTTTCCTTTCCAGGAACTATAAACTGTATTATTGTCCATGACTGGGTCCTTGATAAGGAGGCTCTGGTTAAACCAGCAGTGTTATAAACAGATCAGATTTCCAGTTTGCAATTAATAAAAATATATAATTGAATACATGAAGGCAAAGCAGAAGATAATTTAATCTTGCTGCTATAATTCAGAGTCATATGGGATCATCATTATAAACCCCAATTATAGCACTGGAAACATGGAGGGAGTTGGTGAGTGGCTTTCAGGCTGAAAGAATGTCAGACAGTTCAGATTTTACTGCATATATTTACAAAGGTACAACTTCATAACATCAAGCACTGCATTCACTGTTTTTCCCCAATATTCTAATCCCAGTACAGGCTCTTGCTGAGCTAGTCTCAGCTGACTAAATCTACTCTTCTAGCCTATAATTAAAAAAATAAGAAAACTTTCATGGTATTAGCCTCTCAAAAACTTCTACCTAAATAAGAAGCCAATCACATTTTAAATCCTATTTCTAAATATATTTGCATTTATTCCTTTTGATATACCCTGTTATAATTTCCTTTTATAGTTTATGCTTTTTCTTTTCATACTGCTTTTCACTGTTTAATAAAACATATTGATCGTCATCCTCCTGCCCCATCATGTTATTAGAGGGTCTTTTAAGGAGCTGTTTATGATTTGGTATCTAAATGTTTTATTATTTTTTTAAACAAGAAACTATCATTAAATTAAAAATTCTTATAGATCTGAGAATTGTTGGTTGTTTCTAAAAAGGCCCTTTATGTTGGTCAAGTAAATCACAATAATTATAGATCTTTGCTGTGTTTCAGTATGTGTACAAGATTTTCATTAGGAAGGATAAAAAAAAACATATTTAATTGCTTTCTACACACATACTGAAGAGAGATTTTATTTTTTTTTCCTTCTAAACTTGTAACAGTGACTAAATGCAGGCTTGGTAAGTTTCTGAAAAACTCTAAATGATCCTATTTGTACAAATTTTAGTAGATGACCTCAGGCTTCTAGGTGGCCTTGATGTCACAAGACTGGAGTTGTAACTCCAGCTATTACATCTGTGTTTTAGGCAAGAATAGTGCTTGAGTCAGCCATGCTCATAAATGAGGACACACAAATGAGTTTTCCTGGAAGGCCCATACAACACCTTCCGTGCACAGGGCCAAAACTTAGTAGCCGCTATCTGCAAGGAAGGCTGTGAGAGAGAACTTCTCATTGAGCACAAAATCAGGTTTCTATTTCTAAGAAAGAAGTGGAGAAACAGAATGGGATAGGCAACTAGCATTATTTGCCTTTTTTCCTCTTTTGGGCTTCCCTGGCAGCTCAGATGGTAAAGCGTCTGCCTACAATGCGGGAAACCTGGGTTCGATCCCTGGGTTGGGAAGATCCCCTGGAGAAGGCAATGGCAACCCACTCCAGTACTCTTGCCTGGAGAATCCCATGGATGGAGGAGCCTGGTAGGCCACAGTCCATGGGGTTCCAAAGAGTTGGACACGACTGAGCAACTTCACTTTTTTTTTTTCCTCTTTAGCACCACTTTTCTCAGATGGACTGTGAGCTCACAGAAGGCTGAGATTATGTCATGTCAATTTGCGTTAAGCTCAGAACCTAGCACAATACCATATTTATTATGTTTCTGCTATGTTTATTATTTAAGGAAATGGAACTCTCTGCTCGTTATGCATTAGAAAGATGATCCAAGGCAAATATAACATGAGCAGGTGACATGAGTTTACTGCATTTATACTGTCATTCATTAATTTCACTGTTATTTCAACTCATATTAATTGAGCTCCCAGTCTGAGCCAGGCCTGTGTCATGCACGGGGGATACACAGACAAATACAAGATAGCCCCTGGCTGTACGAAGGGGATGGGGGAGCGAGGTTGGGGAGCAATTTCAGGGTCACATGGTAAGAGAACCTAGGAGTGGTCCTGAGCCACTGGTTGAGATTAAAGTACTCTGGGTAAAACACAGAGTGTGATGAAGGAGGGGGAAAGAAGGAAAAACAGTGGAGTTAGAAAATAATGGGATGTCTAAGTTAAAATCCACAATTCACTCCTTCCAGCACACATACCTTCTTCGAGACAAAAATGTTTGTTTCTCTCTTGGGACTTCCTCCCAACACACGTGGCTCTTAATGGATCTGACCCACTGACAAGCTTCTTCTGGCCTAAGCCATAGACACGACTGTGTTTCATGGGCCTTATCTGAGCACAGTACAACTATCTTCCCAGCATCCCATCTTCCAAGGTGGTGTTCTGGTGGACCAGTTTGGGAAATGCTGGCCTAGATACATATTTCTCCAGCTTAGCCATATGATTCCATAGACACAACAAAAAGAGTTGCCAGGGATTTCCAGAGAAAGGAATTTATTTCCATGAACTGCACATGTGAACTTAGTGTGTTAACACCTTGGGTTTCAGGTATATAGGTCACCAAAAGGAAAGAGGTTTTATTGGACTAATGAGGCATCATTTCAGCAATCACACAGTCAAAAAAGCTATTCAGATAACAATTTCACTAGTAATGAAGACAGTATCTTTTCTTTCTGCAAATAATTCAGTTCATGACATATATGGCTAGAAATGTATCTTCATCAATTTCTACTTTCTTTGCCTACCCCAGAAAAAGAGGTGTCTTCCTAACCATGAAGCAGAAGTCATAAAAGAGAGATTTGAAGATTCCATTCTGTGGCCTTGAAGATGCAGAAAGAGACCATAAGCCAAGAGATGGAGAAACTAGAAGAGGCAAATAAGTGGATTTTCCCCTAGAGCCTCCAAGACAAACAACAGCCCACATTTTGATTTTGGGATTTCTGATCTCTGGTGCTGCAATAACACATTCTTATAGCCTCTAAGTTTGCAGTAACTTGTTTACAGTTAGCAGCAGGAAACTAATAAAACATACAACATAACTCTAGGTGCTTTTGACTAGTTCATTCACACTGATTCAGGAAAGAGGAGACATATGTCTCTCTCCCTTGGGATTCTCCTCTTTTCTGAATCCACCCTCTCAGATTCTTCTCTTGCATATAAAATCTGACTGTGTCACAGGGCTTTAAGTGCATGAATACTCACTTATTCAAGTTAGGTTACTTTCAGGGAATATAATTAGAGACCAGAAATAAAGGTTGTTTACAAATCCTGCCAAGGACATTTGGTGTGATCTCAGGAAGGCTTAACAGGGATGTGATTTACAGCTAAGAAAGCTCAAAACAAATTATACTATATGCTGAACAAAGAATGAATTAACCACATGGGGCTAAGGTAGGGAAAAGACTTGTCTCGGTTTATCCAGGCTGGACAATGGTAAGTTCACTGGCATCTGTAGCCACCAAGAGGACAACACATGGGCATGAGGACACCTCAACAGGTTCCTGGATCCTAGCAAGTGCTTCTCTTAAACAGTGGACACAGTTACTCAATCATAATAAATTTCATCTTGATTTACATGCTGGTCGTATGAAAGGTGGTTGTCATGAGTCAGTCAACTTGTTCACCTCTGGACAAATGATAAAACCAAGGTCAGCACCCTCCTGGTGATCAACAGAAACAAGATTAAGGTTCTTCTGCTTGGTAAGAGCTGGAGCCCAGGTTCAACAATAATCACACCCCATACTGTTATCACTCATCCCTGTTTCAGGACCTCCATAAAAGAAGGATGACTATTCCAGCAAAACAAGGGAGGCAGGTTCTACAAAAGAAGAACCGGTCAACAGTGGCAAATGTCACATGGGGGCTGAATTTTTCCATCACATTTGGCAATCAGGCAGTGACTGATGTTATTCAGCGGAGTGAAAGGTTGACAGGGAATGAGAGCTTAAGAAATGTTAACATTAAGGCTGGAAAACTCCTCTGAGAAGAGGATCCAATGCCCTCCATCTTTCAAAAAGTTCCCCTGGGTTTTACACTTGAATCAGAGAGAACTCTTCCTGTCCCCAAATCCTCCAACTGTTGATTAGCCAAATTTGAGTCTTACCACCTCTCTCCTCAGTTCACCTCCGAAGCAGAGGAACTAATGAGCTGTGCAAGAGCTAAAGGTCAAAAAAACAAGAGGAAGAAGCAAAAAGTCTACCAACTCAAACTCCAAACAAGTCAAGCCTAAGGAAGGTGAGCGGTCACAAGCTGTGCTTCATATGTAATCATGCCAGTTTCAATTATTAAAAAACCAACAAAAAGACGAGTGTCTGGAGAATCAAAAGGGACACTTTATCTTCGAAATGCTTCCTTGCGTCTCATTCATCATCTATCCTCATACCATCTCCCTCCAAACTGAAAGCCCTTCCTGAGTTGTGAGCTTGTGTGACTACAAGTCTGCACCGAAGACCGAATTTTGTCCGGTGACTAGAGTAACCGCATGCCATAGAAAAGAGGTGGAACAGTGAAAACGACACATACATGTGCGTTTCCAAATAAAAACACCGCTCTCCTTCCTCGACGATGTGCTCTACTCTAAGGTAGATGTGTGTAGGGGCTGGGGTTGGGTGGGGGAGCGGTTTTCTGAATCTGAGCCCAGCTCTTTTTAAACTTGGTTACTCACGTCTGATTCATTCGCTGTGTTTTTCGTCTCCTGTCTCTGTCATTGCCTGCTGCTGAGAAGGGGGTCGCTGAATCACTGCCACTCCAGATGAAAAGCAATTCAGACCGTCAGTCCTGGGGGGATGGAAGGGCCCTTTTTTTTTTTTTTTTTCCGTTTTTTTTTTTTTTTCCTTTCTTTTTTTTTCCTTTCTTTTTTTTTTTTTTAACAGAGTCTGCAGAAAAAGCCTCCTACTTTCCGGGGTGACCGAGGAGGGCAGTTTTACAAGTCTCACCCCCGGGCGATGGAAGATTTTGCTCCGTGAGAGTCAGCGAGGCACCGTGTCTGGCTCTCGGGTCCACCGGGCCTCGGTGGGCGGGGGTGCGTCGCGGGCCGGGTGGCTCGGGGGCCGCGCCGGCGAAGGGGGCGGGGGCCCGAGCGGCCGGGCCGCGCTCCCCGCCGCTTTAAAAGATCCCACAATGCAGCGCTGGCGTCCCAGTTCCGTTACAATGTCTCTCCCGGCGCCGGAGAACCGGCGAGGCGCGGGAGGGGGAGCCGGGGAGCGGCGGCTGTAACCCGAGCGCCCGGCCGAGGGGGGCGCCCCCGCGCCGCCGCTCTCGCGGGCTCAGCCCGCGGCCCGGCTAAGGGGCGGAGCCGCCTGCCGCTCGGCCCGGCCCGGCCCCCAGCCCGGCCCCCCGCCCAGAGGCACCGGCCGCGGGAGCGAGCCGGCCGCCGAGTCCGCCGCCAGCGCTCGTCCGGCACCCCTCACCGCGCCCGGCGCCCAGCTGCTCGCCGATCCTCACCGGCCCGCTCGCTCGCGGCCATCTGCGCGGCGCTGGGAGCAGCTCCCGCCGGCGGCGCCGCGGCTGCCCGCGCGCTCGCACACCCCGGCACCCCCGCCCCGGGCGTCCGCGCTCACCTAGCGCCGGCCCGGAGGTGCGCGGACAGGGCGCGCCGCGGAGCCGGGGCCTCCCGCCGGTGCGGGGCGCGCGGCCGGCGGAGCGCCGGGGACCGAGGCGCGCGGGGCTGCGCCGCCGGGGACCGGCGCTGGGCGGCCGCTGGGCTCCGGCCGCCGCCGCGTCCCCAGCGCCCCAGCCGGCCCCGCGGGGCGGCCTGCGGGGGCGGCGCAGTTGCGAAACTGAGTAAGTATTAACTTTACTGGGCGGCCGCGATCTCTGGGCAGCGTCCGAGGACCCCTCCCTCCTCCTCCCGGAGCCTTTGGGCTCTCCCTTCCCCGCCCCTCTCTCTGCACCTCGGGTTTCCTCGCCCGGTCAGCTCCAGCCCCGCCGCCGCCGCGGGCTCCGGCTTCCTCCGGTTCACCTTTTGCCTGCTGTCTCCCCCTTTGCGCGTTCACCCCGCCGCAGACCCGCGCCTTGACCAAGACTACGAGGTTGTTCCCAGCCTCTCTGTTTCCTCCCAGTGTCCTTGGCCGGGGAGTTTAGAGGCCACTTTTGTTGGGAAGGGAAACGTATGACTGGCTTCTTTAATATTTTTCTCTCTGAATGGAAATCGGATGCTCGCTTGCCCAGCGTCGGCTTGGTGAAAGCTTATTTCTTTCCTTTGAAACGATGATTGGTTTACAGGTTTTTAAATGTTGTTTGAACAATTAACCATCCTGTTCCTATTCCCGCTTGCCGCCAATCCGTCTGGGGAGGGGAGTCCAGATGAGGGGACATTCAAAGTAATTCTGTTTTTCAACTAGAAACTTTGAGAGGATTCGTCGCGGAAAGCTTAGTAAGATTGAACCTGAAGGGACGTGAGCTTTGAATGTGAGGTCCACGGGTGGCACAGTGTCTTACAACCCGAGTACCTGGACTTCTAATCGAGTGTTGCTTTGTTATTTTAGCATCCTAGAGCCGCCTGGGGTTGCTAGACCACTACTTTCTCAGCATCAAACGGCATCTTGAGCAGTGCAAGCGTCGGATGTGATTGTCCACTGATCTTTAGGCATTCAGACGGGAAGTAGATGCAGGGCACGTTTCATAGCTGACTTAAACCCGTCAGGTTAGCGCAGTCAATACATGGACGCATTGCATTTTTTGTTTTTGTTTTTAATCCTCCAGCCTGGTGACAGCGAGGACGAACATTTATGAGTTTTCTAGTATAATGTGGCTCAGCAGTTCTTCGTTAGATCTGTTTTGTCCGCAGGAAGCCCCTTTAAATGTGTATAGATCTCTAATTTTGTGTCGATTGGGTTAACCACCCATTCTGGTAGGAGACCCCAGGTAGTCTTTTATTTTTGCTTTTTATTTTCTTTTTTCTTAAGTCTTTCATGTCTGGTCTGCCAGGAGTTGGCAGTCATGTTGTGAAGGAACAGAAAAATGGGAAGCTTTCTTGATGGATTTTCAGCATCCCAACCTTTGCTTGGGTGAGGCAGCAGTGAATGCCAGCTAGCCCTCTGCGGGGAAGCTCTCAATGGACCCGGGAATCGGGAGGCAGGACAGAGAAGAGCTCTGTAGTTTTGGAGGGTGGTCTGTGTGAGATGTTATCTTCTCTCTGGCATATTAATTGGACTTTTAATCCTGTTTATCCCCATGGGGAACTGTCCCCAAACCATAAACATTACCTGTGATCATCCCCCATTTAAAGAAGACCAAATATGATTTGATGTTCATTCTTTTGAAGGATCAAACCCAGCAAAAATAAAATTTGTAATATAGATGGTAAAAACCTTCAAAAAATCTCCCCTTCCTCATTTTCTCTCCTTTTAAGAGTCTCAAAGTGGTGCTCTCAATAAGAGACACAGTTGGCAGTAATGCCTTGAATTCTTTCCAGGTTCGTCGATGATGCCTAATTTGGGGGCTTCAGTAGCTAAAGGGGACATCTGAGAGGGAGGAAATCGTGAGACTGTGCAGGGAGGAAAGGCATTTTAGTTTGCTGAAGTGTCAGCATGCTGCAGGGGAAAGCAGTTAAAAAGAAGGGAGAATGTTTAGATTGCTTTTAGGGTGCATGTTTCCTGAATTTGGCATTTGTGAATTGCAGATTTTAGACTATAAGGTTGTGGTATCATTTCTTTTTGCCTAAAATTTTATTTTTATTAAGGTTTCAATTTTTAATGTGAATCTCAATGCTTGGCCTTTGTAGCCTCTACTGGGTGGCTTGTGTTAATTTTTGACTTGAATGCCTTGGCCATTTTGAGCTGTGATAAGGGTTTGAGAATTTCTTACTCATTAATTGGTCTATCTTATGTTGATATAGGTAATGACTTGAGAGTGAAAATATTGTTCGTCATTGAATATTACTGCTCTTTTCATTATGGTTGATTCCTGGAATAATGACTTTGCTTGTTTATTGTACGGCATTAAGGTCCCAGATATCTTGCTAGTGTTTAAAACATTGCAAAAATCTTTTGCAGGTGGAAATGGAGCGAGGATGAGAGTGAGACAGGAAAGCATTGTGCAGCATAACTCTTAGGATATGGATTTTAAAACTAACGTATCACCTGTTTACTTTCCTTGTATGCTAGCTTGCTCCAGCCCTAAATAGATTTCAAAATTCAGAGTGCAGAGGTAGTTTCCAAGAGCTCTCTATAGTGGAAAGAATGCTTATCCCATAGCCAGCCAGCCAGACTCAGGTGGTAAGTGTAACTTTGTTACTCCAGCTGAATGAGCTTGGTGGAGCTGGTTCCACATCTGTGAGCTACAGTTTGCTTTCTGTAAAATGGGGATATCATTAGTAAAAGTGATGCCTGACACATCTTAGCCAATAAATGGCAGCATCTGCAACTTCTCAAAAACCAAGCTCAGGATTAATCCACTTTTCCTCCTCTGTTCCTCCTCTGTTCCTCATCTCGTCTACCTAATGAGTGCTCAGGCTGGAGTCGGCTTCCACTAGGTCTTTTGTTCTGTCATCCCCACCTAGCCAGTTTGTCACAAAGTCCTGTCTACTTTTTCTGGCATAATCTCTTTGAAACCTGATTTCAGTCTCCACTGGGCTCCCATCTTAGTTCAAGCAACCATCCTCATTCCCCACTGCAGAGACCTGCTGCTCACGCTCTGCCCTCCTTCCAGCCCTTCTTCCCACCAGCAGCCAGAAAGGGAAAAAAGAAGTCACTTGCTGTTTAAAGTCTTCAGAGCTCTTCTTCTTGGGATGAAATATAAAATCTACAAGGTCCTGTGTGGTTTGGCAGCGTCCCCCATCATCATCTGTGGTCAGCCACAGGATCCAACTCTATAGCCAGCTCAGCTAGGGCTACTGCTGGTGGTCTGTTTTAGGATCACCCCCTCGAGGAATTTCTCATCCTCTGTGCTGGTTCTGATATCCTCTATAAAGGTCTTCTCTGAGAAGGCCACTCTTAAAGTCATGCAACTTAGAACCCCTTTATTGTCTCCCTCATAGAGTTAGCTTTTCCTTCTTAATGCTTACCACAATTTATAATTATTATTTGTCTCATGTTTCTCTCATGCCTTTGAGAGCAGAAATAATGCCTGGTTTATTCACTAGTCTATAGATACCAGTGCTTCTTGTGTGTATAGTAAATGTTTAATAACTATTATTGTAATGAGTAAGATAGTAATACAAGTTGTGATTTGTATATTGATTGCCTTCTTTATCACTGTTAAACCTACTTCTCCTAACACAAAAGCCAGGCTTGGTTATCTCCTACATTCCTTCTTTGCTGGTTTTATGTATACCATGAAATAACCTTTGCACATATCAGGTAAAATGAATACATTGAGGCTCTATGGAAAATTCACAAATAAACTGAGACACCTTTTCATTAGTGTTACTCTTGTGATTTTTTGTAGATAATCCTTTTTTCTAAGTACATCATTAAAGGGATTAGGGTGTTTTTTTTTTCTTTCAGTAATCCTGTGCTGATGAAAAAAACCTTACCATGTCATATTACTTTGCATGTCATGTGATAACATGTTAGTCAGCAGCTGTGGATTACACAGTGATTGAATTCAAAGGAAGGAAGGACAGATTGGTAGAAAAAGGAGAGTTATAGACCTGAAGATGCCCAATACTGTCCAGGTGTTGCTGTAACTTGTATAAATAACTAGGTATCGCTTGGCCATTTAGTTAAGGTAGAGAGGTAGTTGCTTAAAAATGGGAGCCACCTAGAGGTATGGAAGTTCTTTTTCCCCTCTCTCTGAAACATTCCTTATTCTAGCCAAAAAAGTCTCATGACTTTCCAAGGCCAAGGAAGGCTTAAAGCTTTGAGTGTTTTTGTCATGTGGTTGCTCTTTACAAAACATTCACTTGATGCACTATGACTCTGAAGTATTTGTCTTTATTAATGTTTCTGGCCTCTACTTCTTGCATAATCATCCACATGTTCTTTTGACTTTAGTTTTTTAGGACTTTGATTTCCTTTTAGAACTTACCCTCACACCCTCAGCGTGCAGTAATTCCAGTTCTTTCCCAATTTTGTATCTGGTAGGTCACCAAGTGTACAGGGAACTTAGGAGGTGATTGTAGGATTTATTTCTTTGCACTCAACCTCTAGTTTTCCCTTAAATGTTCTGTATCTTTGACCCTGAGTTTTTGCCACCTAAAAGTTGGATGGCTTCAGGTGGCGAGAGTAGAACAAGGGAGATGAAAGCATTTTGAGCCTCTTGTTATGTGCCAAGCTCTGGGCTAGGTGCTCTTACGGAAGAGAAGTGGGTAGTTTACCTGGTTAACATCATGAAAAGATATCTTCAGCTTTTCATACATGGGCTTCACTCAAGGAGATTGTTCTTGTCATCCCCTCATTTTCCCATCTTTTATTTTCTAGTCAGGAAGCCATGACAAGTAGAAATGCCCTCTCTAGCCAGACCCTCTTCCTCACCTTGATCCTTATTTAAACCTGCTTTTCCTTGTATAAAAATACTGGGAGGGGGACTGAAGAGGGGTGCACAGTGTGGCATGCCTTTGTGGGAAGGCTCTGTGCCCCAGGATGCTCGCACCCTGGGTGTGTGTGTGTGTTGTGTGCACACACTCAATCATGTCTGAGTCTTTGTGACCCCATGGATTGGTAGCCTGCCAGGCTCCTCTGTCCATGAGATTTTTCAAGCAAGAATACCGGAGGGGGTTGGCATTCCCTTCCTCGGGATCTTCCTGACTCAGGGATCAAACCTGTGAATCCTGCATTAGCAGCAGATTCTTTACCATTCGCACCACCTGACCTCCAGCCACCCTGTGCTGGAGAAGAAAGTCACTGTTGAAGCCCTCGTGTATACATGTTTACTGGCTACTCTGCATGACCTTGGAGCCCAGAAAAGGTCATGCAGAGTAGCCAGTAAACATGACTTTATTTTTCTGGGCTCCAAAATCACTGCAGATGGTGACTGCAACTATGAGATTAAAAGACGCTTACTCCTTGGAAGGAAAGTTATGGCCAACCTAGACAGCATATTAAAAAGCAGAGAGATTACTTTGCCAACAAAAGTCCATCTAGTCAGGGCTGTGTTTTTCCAGTGGTCAGGTATGGATGTGAGAGTTGGACTGTGAAGAAAGCTGAGCACCGAAGAATTGATGCTTTTGAACTGTGGTGTTGGAGAAGACTCTTGAGAGTCCCTTGGACTGCAGGGAGATCCAACCAGTCCATTCTGAAGGAGATCAGTCCTGGGTGTTCATTGGAAGGACTGATGTTGAAGCTGAAACTCCAGTACTTTGGCCACCTGATGCAAAGAGCTGACTCATTGGAAAAGACTCTGATGCTGGGAGGGACTGGAGGCAGGAGGAGAAGGGGATGACAGAGGATGAGATGGCTGGATGGCATCACCGACTCAATGGACATGGGTTTGGGTAGACTCCAGGAGTTGGTGATGTACAGGGAGGCCTGGCGTGCTGCGGTTCACGGGGTCTCAAAGAGTTGGACACGACTGAGTGACTGGACTGAACTGAACTGAACTGAACTACATGAGCTTGAAGTTGCCAAAAGCGTTTTAGCACCAATAGCATTTATTACCTATTTATTTCACAGCTTTGCTATAGGATTTAGAAGACTTATTTTTGGCAATTTTTTTTTTTTTTTTGGTCACATTCAGATATATCACAGATCTCGCTACATTTAACTCCAGTGCTGTCCAAGTTTTATGCATGAAGAAAGGCATTTTCTCATTCAGAAGTATATGTTTTATTCTTTGTTTTGATAAGAAATCAGATAAAAATACAGGTTTTAACAAGAGAGTTTTGATAGTTTTCCACGAGGTTTTATTTATGTGGGCAATATATTTTGTCACTCTTATTTACCGTCATTGGCTTCTGAGTGCTAAATCATGTTCATCTTTTAATAATAGTAATTTTCATATTGGAAAATCGAAAATAAGATTACATTATTCTTCTAGAAATAAGTTTATACATTGAAAAAGCTAGGGGGACTTCCCTGATGGGCGTGGTTAGTGGGGAACTAAGTAAGATGCCATAGGGCAGCTCCTCGTGTTATATTCTCCTGAGTAATGACATGCAGTGCACATTGGAAAGAGTGCCACTTCAGTTAAAAGCCAGGCTGGACCTGGGTAGCCCTAGAAAAGTTATGATACTGGCCCAGCCTCACGCCCCCCCAGTCTTTAAATGGGGCTACTGATTTGCCACTCAGGGCTGGTTTGGAGTAAGAGAGATGTCTGCGTGTATGTGGAGATGAAAGTGTGTGAAGCATCTCAGTGAGGAGTTGGTGCCTTTCCCCTCACCCAGCTCCGCTGAACTCTGTCTGAACTGGAGGTCTGGACAGGCCTCCGGGCTCTTCGGAGAGACCTAGTTCTAAGTCGTCTGCAGCCTGTCCAGATCGATGGTCAGGGAACACCTGAGTTAGAGAACACTGTCAGTGTCAGTCATCCAGGGTGGGAGGAGAAAGTTTGCCAGTTGACGTGGGCGGCCCTCCCCACCCCCACAGTCTGGAGGCAGCCATCCCCACAGCCTTCTCCATTGATAACACTTCCACTCATTGAATTTCTTTTTCTTTTCTTTCTTTTTTTTAAAAAACATTTATTTATTTGTCTGTGCCAGGTCTTAGTTGTGGCATGTGGGATCTAGTTCCCTGACCTGGGATTGAACTCCGGCCCCTGTATTGGGAGCACAGAGTCTTAGCCACTGGACCACCAGGGAAGTCCCTCATTAAATTTCTATCTCACTTTTCCTCAGCTCCTTATCCTCAGCCTGGAAAGAACATGCCCAAGTCTCTCTTGACTGTCCTGCTCCTTCTGTCTCCTTTCACAGCCTACTTCTTACAGGAGTTGTCTGTGCTTGCTACTTCTGCTGCATTACCTGCCAACTCACTCTCCAAAGGTGCCATTTCTTAGAAACA
This sequence comes from Ovis aries, assembly GCF_016772045.2. NCBI lineage: Eukaryota > Metazoa > Chordata > Mammalia > Artiodactyla > Bovidae > Ovis > Ovis aries. The sequence continues at coordinate 189,602,378 of NC_056056.1, read as the reverse complement.
TTTTTTTGCCACAGGCACCAATATCCTAGTTGCCAGAATCAATGGGAGCTTTTCAATATGAAAACCCCAATACGACCAAAGTTCTCTGTAGCGTGTTTACACTATTGACCTCTCTCTCTTTGCTTCAAAACTTCTCCTTGGCTTCCTTGTCACCGCTCTTTGTTCATTCATTCAAAAATAAACTGCATGCCCTTCCATGTGTGGGGCTGTAAGAGCACAAAACACACAGACTCCAGTTCTCATGAAAAGTGTACTCTACCAGGGGGAGTTAGATAATAAATGAATGAGTAATTGTACACTCATTTTACAATGATAAATGTTTTGGAGGAAAAAATATAGGAGAGTGGAGAAATTGAGAATACTAGGGTGGGAGTAGAGATGTAATCTGGTATTGGATGGGCAGGAAGTCCTCACTGAGGAGAGCACCTTTGAGTAGAGACAGTAATGAAGTGAAGGTGCCAACCCTGTAGCTGTCTGGAGGAAGACACTCTCCAGGTGGAGGGAACAGTGAGTGCAGAGACCCTGGAACAGGCACATAGGGGTGTGCCCATCAGAGTAGCCAGACCAGTTGTAGGAGATGAAGGAAAAGAGGTAGTGGGGACCCCTGTACTAGGGCTTTATTGGCTGTGACATGGATTTTGGGTTTTACTCTTGGGTAAGAAGACAGTTGACAGTCTTGAGCAGAGGAATGTATGAATTGGAGAGTAACATGGAGTAGTCGGCAAGAGCATGAACTCTGGGGCTGGCTGGCTGGGTTGAAATCCCAGCCCTGCACATACTGGCTCTGCGCCCTTGGAGTAGTCCGGTAACTTCTGCGCCTCACTGGTAGAGTTGGATTAGGAATGACACCTATCTCCCAGTGTTCTGAGTATTCAGTGAGTTCATGCTTGTAGAGCAGAGGATGGCAGATCGTAAACACTGTAAAGGGTTAGTCGCTCAGTCGTGTCTGACTCTTTGTGACCCCGTGGATTGTATCCTCTGTCCATGGATTTCTCCGGACAAGAATACTGGAGTAGGTAGCCATTCCCTTCTTCAGGGCATCGTCCCAAGCCAGGGATTGAACCCCCAGGTCTCTTGCATTGCAGGCAGATTATTTACCATCTGAGACACCAGGGAAGCCCCAGACATTACAAAAGTACTTGTTAAATAAAATAGTAATGTTGAAAAGGTTCACTTTGCTGTCTTGTGGAAAGGGAAATTAAGAACAGAAGCAGGACACAACTAGAGAGTCCGTAAACTGCAACAAAAGATCCCACACAGCCAAATGAATGAGTAGATAGATAGTCTTTAAAAAAGAGTAGAAGCGGGAAGCCAAAATGTGGAAACAGCCTGAGTGCTCATCAGTAGATGAATGGATAAAGGAAATGTGGTGTCCATATTCAGTGAAATATTATTCTGCCAGGAAAAAGAAGGAGACTCCATCATTTGCCACAACATGGATGGACCTTGAGGACATTATGCTAAGTGAAATAAGTTAGAGTGAGACAAATACTATATGATCTCAATCTCACTTACGTGTGCAGGCTTTTGCAATTGCACAAATAAGGGCTAGGAATGGGGGGGCATGAAATGGGTGAGGGAGTCACACAGTACAAAAACAGTTATAAGTCCCAAGGGAAGTCATGTACAGCATGGTGACTTAATAAAAAGGAGAGAAAAAGAATGGAAGCAGGAAGAGCAGTGAGGAAATGACCGTAGTAATTCACGCCAGGGATGGAGTAGTAAGGTGCTAGTGGTGTAAGTGGAGAGAAGGGTCACACAGTGGTGTGTTTGGACATGGGGTTGACCTGTTGGCTGGAGGGGAGGCTGAGATTTGCTTTTCCTTCCATCTCTCATCTTTCAGACTAAATGTTCTTTGCTTTTTCCTCTCCTTTTTGACCAGAAGCTCCCAAACACAGGTACCATTTGGAGATACATGGGGTATCTTTTGGTTGTCACAGAGTCCAGGTTACAGGTATTTCCACCGTGTAGCGGGCAGAACCTGGGCCACGTGGTGAAGACATGTCCCTTGTATTTTGTTAGTAGCCTCCTGGTTGAGAAAGGCTGCTTGAGACCTCCTTCCTACCTCCCACACCTATGATGTCTTAAAATTCAGTTATATGTGGACAGCAGGGGGCCTCTGAGCCACCTGGAATATTTTTTTCAAAATTCTGTTTGTTTCTGTACTGTGACTTGCAGACCCCTCTCCACAAAACACACAGCAGTCCCTCGGGATCAGGGACTTCTTCCTTGATGCTTGACCTGGCTTTGTGGCACTCTCATCCACCTTGTTCCTAATCTTGCCTTTCCTGTACCGCCTCATCTTGACTAATTCATCTAGTCCTGAGCACCCTTCTGGATAGCTCAGGAAATCGTTTCCATTTCTCCATCATTCACTACCCTAATTTAGCATCTCTCATTTGGACTGCTGCCACGTCACTGGTCTCCCTGCCTGAGACCCATTTTCTGCATATCACCAGAGCTTTTGGATACATGAATCTCACTGACTTGCTGAAAACTCCACTCCGTCACTGCCTGCAGGCTTGAGTTCAGACTCTTCTGCAGCCCACAGGATCTGTGAAATCTGCCCCTGGCCTCCCACCCTGTGGCTGCCCTGCCTCCCAGCTTGGCTGCCCTCCAGCTTTCCCCTGTCATCTGGACAAGCCAGGCTCTAGCAGAACTGAATTAACACGCTGTTTCATGCACTGATGCTGAAACATCTAAACGTGCTATTTGATCTCATGAAAAAAATGGTTCAACCTCTCCCTTCCCTACCAAAATACCCTTCAACCTGGCCGACCTCTGCTCCTGAAGGAGGTGCTCATTCCCTCAGGAGTCCGTCTTGCCTTCCTTCTCCACCACGTGCGTGTATATTTCTCTCCTTCCTTTGCATTGTAATTTCAGAGGCTCTCTACTTCAAACAGCTGAGCTTCTGAGGGGCTCTTCTTAAGCTCATTTGTTCACAGGTTCAAAGTGACTAAGAAGACTCTAAGCTTGCAGTCTCCTGATCCGGTTCAAGGAGTGTAAGTTGGCTCTTTGAAGCTTTATAGCCCGCTCTGCCCTTGCTGCTGGATGTTCTGTGTGGCATCGCTTTCTGAAGTGGAGCGGCTTTGTCCATATTAAAAATCTCTTGAGGCAGGTGGCTCCTCCACTGTCTCTTTGGAGCCCTGGGGAGGCCCTTAGTAGCCCTTGGAGTCCAGGGTCACTCATCACCTCCTGGTTTGCAAGAGCCTCAATGGGCTCAGCCCTGTGTGCTCAGCCTTTTTGTTCTAGAGCAATTTCCTGGCCTCCTGAACTAACATTGGGCCAACTTTCCACCTTTGGTTCTGATCATCCTGTTGTGTTCAGGATGGAGAAGCTTCTGAAGTTCTTTGGTTACTTATGACTGCTAGGTTATAATAGCTATAAGTTAACCTTTTTCACTTTCGCCCCATTCATCCTTTGCTCTTCAGGCTTCTTCCCAAATATTTTTTATGCTACTTAGCTATTTTTATTAGCTCTCCTTTTATGTTTGTCGTATTTGCATCTATTTTTTATTAGCACTTTAAACGTGTTGTACTTTTTACATTATCAGATATGATGGGATTAGTAGTGTTTGTAAAATTACTTTAAGTGTATTTTAAAGACAGCAAGCATCTTTGTTCACAGACAACAGACATGAAGGCACCCACCCAGGCCAAGTCTTCAGAGCTTGGCTCTGGGGCCGGTATTTGTTCCCATCTGTACAGTTGTGATTTGAAAGCTCAGGAGGAATTGGGGTTTGTTTCATGTTACCTTTCCTACTACACTATGGTTTCCTGAATGCAAGCTCTGTATTTATGTAATGCTCCACCAACTGTAAACTTTGATAGGAGGAACTTGTTTGATTCTCACTAGATCCTTAGGACTTGGATCAACACACTAACTACTAACAACAACACTGTTAGTTGTTGGATGAATTCTAGCTAACATTTATCCCCTCAAGAGGAACCATGATAAACTGCCTCTCAAGTATTTAGCTGTGCAGACTAAACGAAGAGTTGGAATATAGCTGACTGAATCGTTCATTTTATATGGATGACTGAGATGATAACTGAAATCTAGGTTTGTAGGAAAGAAGGTTTTCTTTGGCTTCTGGAAACACTTAAACAAATAATAAGCACTTACTGTGTTTAGAAGGAAGGTTCTGTGGAGGTTGCAAGGAAGGGTAATGTGGGTCTGTAGTTTGGGGAAGCTTATTATGAACAATGAGGGTATGATAAGTGATTGCATGTGGCAGAACATGCTGTAAGATAAATATTATAAATATATAAAGGAGAGCAGGAGAGTGCCTAAGTGACTGAAAGGGTAAAGGCATTCACTACAGCAGTATCTGTAATAATCAACATTGGAAACATCTCAGTGGTTGATCGCAGGGCACTGATGCAGGCACCAGAGAGACTGTCACACAGTTATTAAAAGTGTTGATGAAGCATTTCTAGTAACTGGGGTAAGTGCATATGCTTTTTGTTACTGAAATGACAGAAGATAAAGTTTTATATACAGTGTGATCATAATTTAACAATGGAAAAAGAAGCACCAGGAAGAAAACACCAGAATATAAACACTTTGTCTGACTTCAAGCATATTACATGCATGTATGTATGTTTGTACATGCACAGTTGTGTACACATATGCATGCGCATCATGAATTAAGCTTCATTGAATGTTCACGCATGAACATACTCATGCAACAAGTGCCCAGATGAAGAACTAGGATGTTACCCTCATTCCCACAAACCCCCGTGTGCTCCTGACTCCTAATGGCATTCTGTAGCTCTGAGTATTTTTTGTTCCTTTTATAAATGGAATCAGACAACATGTACTCTTTAGTGTCTGGTTTCTCACACTCAACGTTGTGTGATTCATCCACATTGTGTATGATTGTAAATTGTTTATTCTTATTATTAGGGATGACTGTCTAAAATTATTTATTCATTTATTTTTGGTTTTGCTGGTCCTCACTGCTGCGTGTGGGCTTCCAGTAGGGGCAGAGAACAGGGGCTGCTTCTCTTGTTGCAGGGCACGGGCTCTAATGCCAGGGCTTCAGTGGCTTCCGCTTGCAGGCTCTGGAGCTCAGGTTCAGTAGTTGCTCCACAGCACGGGGGACCTTCCCGGCTCAGGGATAGAGCCCGTGTCCCCTGCGTTAGCAGGCAGATTCTTACCCACAGTACCACCAGGGAAGTACTTTATGGATGACTTAATCTTATGCTTTCATCTTTTTTCTGTGTTTTCCAGAATTTTCTATAATCCGCATGTATCTTACAATCAGAAAAAGCATTTTTTTTTTTTTAAATAGCAAAGGCAATTTATTTGTAAAGCGCTTGTGTAGACTCAGTTGGTCAGTTAGTTTAAACCATGGGACGTGTGAAGGAGAGTCGAGAAGGTAGGTTGAGGCTGTCCTGAAACATGTGGTACAGTACAATGTGAACTCAGCGTTAGGAGACCCAGATTCTGTTTTGTCATTTAGTGATCATGGGACTGTGGACACATCCTTGAATTCCTTAATTCCTTTAACCCTCAGTTTGCTCATCTGTCAGTCATCTGGGTGTGATGATATCTTCCTTAGAAACCTGGCATGGGGATTACACTGAGATAACAATGATGAGTCTGTGAAGTGGTCTGCCAGATGGTGAGGTCCTTCATTTAAAATTTGGAGTTAGCCACAGACTTTGTGTGCCCAATGCAGGGGCCCCAGGTTCAATCCCTGGTCAGGGAATTGGATCCCATATGCCACAGCTAAAGATTCTGCATGCCACAGCTAAGACTCAGTGCAGCCCGATAAACACATAAACATTAAAAATAAATGGGTGAAATTTGGAGTTAGAAAGGGCAGATGCTCGGGGAGGGAACTCCTGTCCAGTTGCCATTCGTTTTCTCTGTGAAGTGAGGTGGGGGTTATTCGCAAGCGAAAGTACATAGCTTTGAGGTGGGGGTCTGAGCACAGCAGAGAAGCTTTGGGGCGGGCAGTGCAAGTCCTCAGTGAGCTGGGATTCCAGGGAAAGTAGAGGGAGGGTTCAGCCTTTTTGAGGGCCCAGCTATGGTGGGAGCATAAATGTGCAGGCAGTGTATGAGTTTTTCTTCTAGAAGCTCCATTTATGTTTTACTTGGGCTAATATTCAACCAATTCTTCCTGACCATACACGTGGTGGAGGTAGAAAAGGGAAGGCGGGAGAAAGCCACCTGACACATAAGAGGGGCCATGACCAATCCACAAAGAGAGCACTGTCTGATTATAATGTGAATCCCGTAAAGACCACGGTGGTTCGGACTGTAGGTTATCTTTCTCCATGGTATTTGCATTAAAAGGGAAGGCTAAGATTTTAGTCTCGCCCACAACACAGGCAGGGAACTTCTATTAATATGGGTGTGCCTCAGGAATATTGCGGGTTTAGTTCCAGACCACTGCAGTAAAGCAAAGTCATATGAATTTTTTGGTTTTCCAGTGCATTTAAGGCTGTGTTTACACTATACCATAGTCTATAAGTATGCAATAGCATATGTCTAAAGTGACAAATGTACATAATTTTAAAATAGTTTATTGCTAAAGCGTTAGGAATCACACGCACCCTCAACAAGTCTTGTCTGTTTGCTAGTAGAGGGTCTTACTTCTAAGATGGCTGCTGACTGATCAGTGTGATGGTTATTGAGGTTAAGGTGGCTGTGGCAATTTCTTAAAATAAGACAGCAGTGGAGTTTGCTTCATTCATTGACTGTTCCTTTCACAGATGAATTTTCTGTAACATGCAGTGCTGTTTGTTAGCATTTTACCCACAGCAGAGCTTTCACAACTGGGGTCATTCCTCTCAAACCCTGCCACTGCTTTGTCAACCAAGTTGATACAATCTAAATCCTTTGTTGTCATTTCAACAGTCTTCCCCAGGAGTAGATTGAGATTTAATTTCAAGAAGCCACTTCCTTTGCTTGTCCTTAAGAAGCAGCTTCTCACCCATTCAAGTTTGGTCATGAGATTGCAACAATTCAGTTACAGTTTTGGTTGATTCCCTGATGGCTCAGACGGTAAAGTGTCTGTCTACAGTGCGGGAGACGCGGGAGACCTGGGTTCGAGCCCTGGGTTGGGAAGATCCCCTGGAGAAGGAAATGGCAATCCACTCCAGGACTGTTGCCTGGAAAATCCCATGGACAGAGGAGCCTGGTAGACTCCAGTCCATGGGGTCGCAAAGAGTCGGACACGACTGAGTGGCTTCACTTTCTTTGGGCTCCACTTCTAATTTTAGTTCTCTTGCTGTTTCTACCACATCTGCAGTTATTTCCTCCACTGGAATTTTGAATCCCTCAGTCATTTATGAGGATTGGAACCAACTGCTTCCAGACTCCTGTTTTGAATGGATGTTTTGACCTCTTCCCAGGAATCATGAATGTTCGTAATGGCATCCAGAATTGTGATTCCTTTCCAGAAGGTTTTCAGTTTATTTTTCCCAGTTTCATCAGAGAAATCACTACCTGTGGGTACCATAACCATATGAAATGTATTTCTTAAATCATAGGACTTGAAAGCCAAAATTAGTCCTTGATCCATGGGCTGCAGAATGGATGTTGTGTTAGCAGTCTTGAAAATAACATTACTCTCATTACACATCTTCATCAGAGGTCTTTGGTGACCATGTGCACTATCAGTGAATAGTAATATTTTTAAAGTAATCTTCTCTGCCCCCCGAGCTCAAGCGTAGGCTGAAAATATTTAGCACACCATGTTGTAAACAGATGTGCTATCATCCAAGCCTTGTTGTTCCCTTTATAGAGCGTAGGCAGAGTGGATTTAGTGTTAATTCTGAAGGGTCCTAGGATTTTCACAACGCTAAAGAGCACTGGCTTCAGTATAAAGTCACCAGCTGCATTAGCCCCTAACAAAATAGTCAACTTGTCCTTCAAAGCTTTGAAGCCAGGCGTTGACTTCTCCTCTCTAGCTATGAAATTCCTGGGTGGTATCTGTCTCTAACAGAAGGCTGCTTCAGCCACACTGAAAATCTGCTGTTTAGTGTACTCATCTTCATGAATTATCTGAGCTAGATCTTCTGGATTACTTGCTGCAGCTTCTGCATCAGCGCTTGCTGCTTCACCTTGTCCTTTCATGTTACAGAGACACCTTCTTTCCTTAAACCTCATGAACCAACCTCTCCTAGCTTCAAACTTTTCTTCCACAGATTCCTCACCTCTCTCAGCCTTTACTGAATTGAAGCAAGTGAGGGCCTTAACCTGGAATAGGCTTTGACTTAAGGGAATGTTGTGGCTGGTTTGATCTTCTAAGCAGACTGTTAAAACTTCATATCAGCAATAAGGCTGTTTCACTTTCTTACTTCTCTGTTCACTGGAGTAGCACGTTTAATTTCGTTCAAGAACTTTTCCTTTGCATTCACAACTTGGCTTACTCTTTGGCCCAAGAGGCCTAGTTTTTGACCTGCCTCTGCTTTCAACATGCCTTCTTTACTGAGCTTAATCATTTCCAGCTTTGGATTTAAAGGGAGAGACATGCAGTTCTTCCTTTCCTATAAACACTTCAGGGCCACTGTATAGTTATTAACTGGCTTGATTTTAATATTGTTGTGTCTCAGGAAATAGGGAGGGCCAAGGAGAGAGAGGAGGAGGGCATGGCAGCCCACCCCAGTATTCTTGCCTGGAGAATCTCCATTGAGAGAGGAGCCTGGAGGGCTACAGTCCATAGCGTCGCACAGAGTCGGACACGACTGAGCAACTTAGCACGCACTCAAGGAGAGAGAGAAAAACGGGAAAGGCCAGTGGGTGGAGCAGTCAGAACACACACATTTAGCGGTTAGGTTCTCCTAAGAGCAGGGTTCACGGTGCCACTAAGTAGTAACATCAGAGATCACTAGTCATAGATCACTGTGGCAAGTATAATGGTGAAAATGTTTGAAATATTGTAAAAAATACATAAAAATGACATAGAAACAATTCTGTGGAAAATGCTGTTGGAAAAATGGTGCCCATAGGCTTACTCAACACAGGATTGCCCCATGACTTCGATTTGTGAAAAATGCACTATCTCTGTAGCTCAGTGAAGTGAAGGGCAAGAAGATGAAGTGTGCCCGTATTATGTTTTCCAGCTCTGCTGCTGCTGCTAAGTCGCTTCCATCATGTCCGACTCTGTGCGACCCCATAGACGGCAGCCCACCAGGCTCCCCCGTCCCTGGGATTCTCCAGGCAAGAACACTGGAGTGGGTTGCAATGCCTTCTCCAATGGGTGAAAGTGAAAAGTGAAAGTGAAGTCTCTCAGTCATGTCCAACTATTAGCCACCCCATGGACTGCAGCCTACCAGTCTCCTGTCCGTGGGATTTTCCAGACAAGAGTACTAGAGTGGGTTGACATTGCCTTCTCCTTTCTAGCTCTGAGAGTCCTCAAATTACTAACAATTTTAATTATTTGAGATCTTTTCAAATAGAATAGGGCTTCAAAGGCCAGCCTGGAACTCTGTTCATGGGTAGTATTGTTTCTGTGGGCACGTGCTAAGTCACTTCTTTGCAACACTATGGACAATAGCGCGCCAGGCTCCTCTGTCCATGCAATTCTCCCGGCAAGAATACTGAAGTGGGTTGCCATGCCCTCCTTTAGGGGATCTTACAACCCAGGGATGGAACCTGCACCTCTGACATCTATCTCCTGCATTGTCAGGCGGGTTCTTTACCATTAGCACCACCTGGGATTTCTATAGGAGTGGTACTCGGGTCTGGTAAAAACTGCTAGGGATGCAATCTAGCTTGTCAGCCTCTTCCAAGGAAAGCAGTGGCTGAGCAGCTCACCCTGAACACATTGTAGAGCTTAGGGGTGTGTGTGTCTGTCTGTGTGTGTCTGTGTCTGTGTGTATACATGCACGCATGCGGGCACACACACTCAGTCATTCAGTCCTGTCTGTTTGCGACCCTACAGACTATAGTTTGCCATGTGGCCCTGTCCATGGCATTTCCCAGGCAAGAATAATGGAGTGGGCTGCCATTTCCTTCTCCAGGGCATCTTCCCAACCCAGGGATCAAACCCAGGTCTCCCATCTTGGCAGGCAGATTCTTTGCCACTGTCCCACCTAGTAAACAGGGAAGATTAGCTATTTGTAGGTAAACAAGGTTTAGTTCAATTCAGTTCAGTCACTCATTCGTGTCCGACTCTTTGCGACCCCATGGACTGTAGCATACCAGGCCTCCCTGTCCATCACCAACTCCCAGAGTCTACTCAAACTCATGTCCATTGAGTCGGTAATACCATCCAACCATCTCATCCTCTGTCATCCCCTTCTCCTCCCGCCTTCAATCTTTCCCAGCATCAGGGTCTTTTCAAACGAGTCAGTTTTTTGCATCAGGTGGCCAAAGTATTGCAGTTTCAGCTTCAGCATCAGTCCTTACAGTGAATATAAGCAAGGTTGGTAGTTTGTAAAGCACCTTTACTCATTGTTGATCCCTTCAGACAGCATCTGTTGAGGGCCTGTGGGCTGGATATGCAGAAGTGAAAAAGAACCAGTCTTATCTTTGAGCTCCTTTTTATCTGGGCTGAGCCTTTGAAGAAGTCATTTTTGGAATGTGATAATAATCAAGTGGAGATGTGGGATCCTGGGGGAGGGGTTGGAAGTGAGTACTGCTGGAAAGGTGGTCCTTAGTCTGTCTGAGGAACTCAGGGGGAGGTTTAAAAGGAAAGTTCACTCTCTGAGTGAACTGAGACTTGAGGATGAAAAGGCTCTTTCTCCCGTGTGTCTTCCATACAGATAAAATAGCAGGTACAAAGGGACAGTGTGGGAGGGAGAACGTGGCCTGCTGGAGAACTGCAGCTAGCTGTGGTGTCACTAAGGTTAGATGGGCATCGTGGAGTGGGGAATGGCAGGAGCTCAGCATAGGAGTCATCCATCCTCCCCGGGGGAAGGGATATCACCTTGCCCTGAAGTTTGTTTAGTTTTTTGTTGATGACAGTGTTGGTTATGAGAAACACAATTTTTCCAACTCTGTCCTGCATTAAGACCTCTTAATTTTACCTCTTCCGATTTTACATTGGGAAATGTTGAGATTGTTTCAGAATTAGCCAGGATTCTGTGCCTTCAAGTTCAGTGTACTGAGGTCACCTTTTATTCAGCCGACAAACATTCATGAAGCATACGTGAAGTCCAAGGAATTCTCTTTGCTGTGGATGGTAATACAGAGGCAGGAAATGGCTTCTGCCTTTCAGGAAGCTTACAGTTAACAAAGCAAACTTGAACTTTCAAAAGCCTCCTTATGGAAATAAAGATAATAGCAAAAGCAAAGAGGAAGGGCTTGTTCCTTACAACCATGGAAAGCAGAGAAATCTATTTAGAAGACAGTTCGCTCTGATCGTGTTCTGAAGGACCAAAAGAAATGTGACAGGTGGACAGTGGTGTGAAGGTGGGCCCAGGGCTGGAAAGAGGAGCTCGGTGGAGGCCAGCCCAGGATCATAGGTATGTAGAGTATACCCTTGGGACGTAGCACAGTGTCTGGAGTCACTCATTCTGGGCGTGTTGGGAATAAAGAGAAACAAGGCTGAAAATTTGGCTGAGCCCCGACAGTATCTTACCTGTTGCACTGAGGAATTTGGACTTTATTGCAAGCTTTTTGAACAAGTTTTGTATGGGTCTTCTCTCCATCCCAAGCCACCACTGTCTCTAGTCTCCTATCTGCTGTGTTGAAAACAGTACACCTTGGGATTTCCCTGATGGTCCAGTGGTTAAGACTCCCGGGGCTTCCGCTACAGAGGAAAGAGAAGTGAAACTGTTAGCCGCTAAGCTGTGTCGACTTTCTGCCAGACTCCTCTATCCATGGGATTTTCCAGGCAAGAATACTGGAATGGATTGCCAAGCCCTCCTCCAAGGGATCTTCCCAACCCAGGAATCGAACCCAGGTCTCCTGCATCATAGGCATATTCTTTACTGTCTGAGCCACCAGGGAAGCCCCCCACTACAGGGGACATGGATTCAATCACTGGTGAGGGAACTAAGAGCCCACATGCTGCAGGCTGTGGCCAAAAGAGAAAAAGAAAAAGAAAAACCAGTTCACCTTATCCTGACACCGCATGACAGGGACTGTCCTGGTTTTGCACAGATTACCAGGAAAGTTGTGATTTTTGGTTAGAATCTGAAGGATGTTTCCCTGGTTGAAGCTTAATCCCTCAGTGTTGATTCTCCTCACTTTAGATTTTTTTCAGAACACAATTCAGTTTTTCTGTTTTTCTCACCCATGACACACTTGTCAGTCCCTTTAAGGGTCTTGGATCTGGCAGTCATGTGTCTCTTGGGGGATGTGATCTGCATCTCCCCTGTGAGTGTAGCCTGTTTCCCTCTTTTTTTAATAAAAAATTTATTTATTTATTCTTGGCTGCGCTGGGTCTTCGTTTCGGCGCAGGCTTTCTCTAGTTGCTGCGAGCAGAGGCTCCCCTTTGTTGTGGTGTGTGGGCTTCTCGTTGCAGTGGCTGATCTGGGGCACTAGGCAAGGCTCCGTGGTTGTGGTGCACAGGCTTCGTTGTTCCACGGCATGTGGGATCTTCCCGGACCAGGGATTGATGCTGTGTCTCCTGCACTGGCAGGTGGATTCTTATCCACTGTACCACCAGGGAAGTCCCACAGTTCAGTTTTTCAACCATTTTTGTGTTCATATTGACTGTTAACAGTTACTGGAAATAGATCAGATAATTTACAGTCAGATAAGTCCCTTCCAAAAGCCTAAATGAGTAGCCCAAGATGGTTCAGCTAGGAGAATTTGAGGACGGATTAGAAATAGCAACGTCAGGACCCTCTTTGGTCCAGGGTTCCTTCCATGAAGTCCTTATGCCATGGCCTTCCATTCCGCTGATTCTGACTGCTGATAAATGCATGCCTGCCCTGTTATGACATCGACAAGATGTTTGCATGGGTTCCTCCCCGTTGGGTGTGACTTAAGTATTTTGAAATGGCTGAGATTATGGGTTACATCCATAATCATCACACAGACAGAAATTGACTGACTTACATGGGAGTTTGCCGATAGCCATCTTTTTTTCTTTTTTTCTCTAAGGAACAGCCTAACTTCTTAGCAAGCATTTGTCATTCAACTGATATTTTTTTTTTCTGGAAATAATCAATGCAAATCATTGGAATTTTTATTCTTAACCTCATCCATTTAGCAGGAAAACTGTTTTTCTGTCTTTCAGATATTTAGCAAGCTAAGACAGTTAAGTGTGTACTACCTTTGTGAATCATTTTTAAGCAATAGGACTTGTCAAGTTAAGTACACAACTTAAAATACTTGTAAGGAAAAAAAACTGAGAAACTTGCTCTTTAAATATGTTCTTTGATTTTGTCCAGAGCAACAGAGTTGGCCCTTTGAAAGTCACTACTGAGAACAACTAGGTTGTGAGGCAGCTATAAATAAGGGAGAAGATACTGGTTTTTATAATTAAGAACCACAGACATCGAGTTCTAACCTGTAGGATTCCTATAGAGGTGTGGTGGTGCTGACCCTGGGAGAGGCTTGGGAGGTTGTTTTACCATATTCTCTTTTAGAAGAGCAGCCCCTGGAGAATAGAAGTGACAGGTCACATAGTGGTTGATGAGGGACTCAAATTTGCCACACTTCTCTGTTCAAATCCTCAAGCGCTCTCTGTTACCAGTAGGGCCAGGCCTCACTCCCCGACCCAACCTGGCCCTTCTTGTCTCTGAAGGAAGTGTGGGAGATGGAGGCATTTCCTCGTCTGATAACAAAGGCACCCAAGAGAGAATAGATAAAAGTAAGTACTTGTTTATCAGCGCTGAGTGAATGCAATTTGATGGCATTATATTAATGACAATAAGTTTTAGGCCTGTCTCGGAAATGAAGATGGAACTCCTCCAACGTACTATTTTAAAAAATAAAATAGACTCTAATCAAGTATGCAGAGGCTTCTGAGCTTCCAATAGAGAGAGCCGATCTGGAACACTTTGTAAAATTCTAAGGTCAAATCAAGTTATTTTTAAGCTCTTAAATGACTGGGGCAATGCCTAAATATAATACCCATATATATCTGGAAGCCAGACTGGCCAGCCTCTCCTGTTTAGCAAGAATACCTGCAGTGGCAGTCTTAAAACCTCTAAGCTCCCTCATTCCTATCTTTATTTATTTAATATTACATTAATTATACACTACTATGTATATAATTTGTTAATAATGATATTAATTGTGTTAATAGATAATAAATATTGTTTCACTTGCAGTCCAGAATGTTTTAGATTTTAGACAGAAACCTGCATGTGTGCGTGTATTTTGGTGGGGAGCCAATTCGAAAGCCATGGGATGAGAACCTTAAAAAACAGGCACATGGAAAAAATTCATATCCAGGAAAGAGGCAGGGCAACAGCTAGGCCAGCGTCCTTCAGTTTCAAGGTATAGTCAATAAAGTTATGAGAGTATTACACATAATGGTGGTGCCTTACAGTTTTCAGGTCAATCTCACATCTTTTAAATTATTTGATTATCACAGCAAATGTCTGCGAATGGTAGGCTTAAACATCACTCACATTCTCCATGTCAAGTTCAATCATAGAAAGACTACATCATCTAATATAACAGGTATCCAGAACATTCTTCCACAGTCACATTGGTCTTGGCCAACTTCTAGGTGTCTTTTTTGAGAGAGTCAGTACATGAGGGTGTCTGCGAAAGAAGCCTGAAGCAGCAGGGCTTCTCTGTTCTCTTACAACCTCACAATCAGGTTAAAAGCAAGTTTCAACTCAACTACTACACATGCGGTTGACTTGTAAGCTTTGAGCTCTGTGTCTTTAGGTGTTCTGGTACACCTTTCAAGAAATGCTTACTGAAAACAAAAAACAGCATGGCAGAGAAGGTTCTTGGTCTCTAAGTTACCATCAGAGATTTAGGCTTTAATAGTAAGATCTGCCTCTTGAGAAACCTATATGCAGGTCAGGAGGCAACAGTTAGAACTGGGCATGGAACAACAGACTGGTTCCAAATAGGAAAAAGAGTATGTCAGGGCTGTATATTGTCACCCTGCTTATTTAACCTATATGCAGAGTACATCATGAGAAATGCTGGGCTGGAAGATGCACAAGCTGGAATCAAGATTGCCAAGAGAAATATCAATAACTTCAGATATGCAGATGACACCACTCTTATGGCAGAAAGTGAAGAGGAACTAAAAAGCCTCTTGATGAAAGTGAAAGAGGATAGTGAAAAAGTTGGCTTAAAGCTCAACATTCTGAAGATCATGGCATCTGGTCCCATCACTTCATGGAAAATAGATGGGGAAACAGTGGAAACAGTGTCAGACTTTATTTTGGGGGGCTCCAAAATCACTGCAGATGGTGATTGCAGCCATGAAATTAAAAGACACTTACTCCTTAGAAGGAAAGTTACTACCAGCCTAGATAGCATATTGAAAAGCAGAGATAATACTTTGCCAACAAAGGTCCGTCTAGTCAAGGCTATGGTTTTTCCAGTTGTCATGTATGGATGTGAGACTTGGACAGTGAAGAAAGCTGAGCGCCAAAGAATTGATGCTTTTGAACTGTGGTGTTGGAGAAGACTCTTGAGAGTCCCTTGGACTGCAAGAAGATCCAACCAGTCCATTCTAAAGGAGATCAGTCCTGGGTGTTCACTGGAAGGACTGATGCTAAAGCTGAAACCAATACTTTGGCCACCTCATGTGAAGAGTTGACTCAATGGAAAAGACCCTGATTCTGGGAGGGATTGGGGCAGGAGGAGAAGGGGACGACAGAGGATGAGATGGTTGGATGGCATCACCGACTCAATGGGCATGAGTCTGAGTGAACTCTGGGAGTTGGTGATAGACAGGGAGGCCTGGTGTGCTGTGATCATGGGGTCGCAAAGAGTCAGACACAACTGAGCAACTGAACTGAACTGAACTGAACTGAGATGATCTTACCCTGTTCATTCAAGGGTAGAAGTGTCTCTGAAACACTTTAGCAAGCTCACTTACTAGAATTATCTAATTTCACCAATGTGATCCTGTTTCTAACACTCATCTTGCTAATTAGCAAGCTGCTGATTCCACCAAAGAAAATCCACCCAGTAGGTAATGAGCTAAGTGTCCCCAAAGCATTTGTCTGTTGTAACACCCTCTCAAGTGTGGCCCCCCCACACCTTTGGGCAATGCATTCCTTCCCCCATCAGCCTCAGCACTGTCACAGACTAGCACAGGCTGTTTCTGCTGAAAATCTTCCAAGAGTATATTACAGATGTTGAAACTCATCTCGGCTGTTGCAATATCTTGGAAGGTTACATTATTATTTGTGTAGTCTATTTAATAAAAAAGAGGTGTGCTTATTAGCAGTCACATTAGTTTGATTAGTGAATAGTCTCAACAAAATGTGGAAAGTGGGTTTTGCCCAAACTATGGTAGCATGGGTAGTACATGTGTATATTATCTGCTTAATGTCTGTTTGCATTATACCAACTTTAGACAGCCTAAAGACTGAGTGAGTCTCAGGTGTAATTTTCTGAGAAAAAATATGGGCTAAAGATTTAAACATTTCTAGCTGAGGTAAAGCTAAGGTTTTGACACCCACGCATACGTACAAACACTTTAGACAAGCTACAGCCTGGTGAATGCAATGTGCAAATATTTACATATTTGAGTGTGTGGTAGATGCAGTTTGGTAGTTAAACTTGATATACATGATTTGGGGAGAGAGGTTGGATACATTACCTGTAGAATAGATGTGAGTCAATGGCATGCATATATTTTTTTTTCTAAGTCTTAATATAAATTTAACCTATATGTCACTATATTCTATTGCTGTCCCCCAAAGGAAAAATATATTGAATTTTCCACTCTACTTACTAACATGTGGCAGTAGTTACCACAGTTGGTAGTAGATGAAGAACAATGACTAGATAAGCTTGAGCTGGAAGCTGGTGAAGAAGAGAGTCAGCTGTGGGGAGCACTCACTGGCCCCGGCAGGAAGGTAAATTAGAGAGAAAGACTGAGAGAAGAAGCGCCCTCCCAAACGTGGCGGAGATGGCCTCATAAATGAAGAGCTAGCCAGCTGCGTTGAGGCTGAAGATGGAAGCCAAGTAGGGTAAGGACTTGACTTCTGGCGATGAGGAGAGCCTTTGTGATCGTCTCCAGAAGAGTGAGGTAGCACTGAATTGAGGAGTCTGAGGAAATGTAGGTCGATTTTTAAATGATGAGAGTCATTTGGTGTATAATGTATCTGAGCACTTATAATGTGCCAGGTCCTAAGCACTTTATATGCATTAATTCATTTAAATCTCACAACCACCTCAGAGAGTCTCTGCTTTTTTCCTCACCTTTTAATCTATGCAAAAATTGATGCACAGAATAATTTGCCCAAACTCACAGGGGTGGAAGAGTAGGGCAGAAGAGCTCAGGTTCTAACTCAGGCATGGCTCCACCGCTGTGGACTTCAGCTGCCATTTCATCCTGAAGGTTCACTGTGGACAAGAGAGGCTGGTACTCATGTATTCTTTGTCCTGAGTTGAGTGGTGGTGACACAGAGCCAGCGCCTTGAGGAAATCTCACAAGGCTTGAGGATGGTTCAACAGCACAGGTAGTTCCTGCTGCTGAGGTGGAGTCGGGACTCAGGGAGGCAGGGGCCGGCTTTCGTTGTGGGAGGTGGGAGAGGAGAATCAGGGAAGGCCCCTTGGAGAAGACCCTGTGTGCCCTGAGGCTCACGGTGGCAAACCTCAGAGTGCTGATTTAAAACATCACATGTGAGAAACTGGATTTCATACTTAGGTCTGCTTCTTATGTTTTTATCAAGTTTTCTAAGTACCCTTCTCTCATGGTTAAAGACTGATTCACGCAAACATGCCGTGTCTTTAAAAGCCTGCAGAGTTTGTCCTAAGGAGGTCCTGAACCCACAAATGTGGACATTTTCTTGCTGTTTGTTTTGGCTAGGTGCGTCGGTGTGCTCTATTACTCGTAATTACATGTGACTTTCTCTCTAGAGAAAGAAAAACCAAAGACTTCCCTCGCATGTTCTATTTTAAGCAAAAAGCACATACGTATATGTAGTGAAGTAGTCAGTTTTTTTGGTTAAAAAGATGGAGTAACCATTATGTTTTCTGTGGAGTCTTTACTCTTCTTCTGTAATCATTTCTGTGCTTTCACTAAAAGCACCTTACAGGAAATAAAACTGTTGCCTTGATGAGGAGAATGGGGAAATTAGCACAAAACAGTTGTGGAAATCTCTGAGTGAATGTCCCTCTGGGCCACAGGTGCCTGCTCTCTACTATGTGGTTATGTGATGCAGCTGAATTTATCGTTTCTTATTTATGTAACAGTTTTGTTATCTAGACTTTAAAAGCAAGCAAGTTATAACTTTTTGAAACCCAATAAATTCCATAAAACAGGGTTTTTTGTTTGTTTGTTTGTTTGTTTTTTGTATTTTTTTGCTTATCCAAAAGTTGTTTTATTCCAGTGGCTCACTCTTTGTTTTGCTTGAGGGTTTATTGACCTAAATAATAGTAAGAACCGTGAACTAAGTGGTTATCATGTGTTCAGGGCTGTGGTAGGTTCTTCACTCACATTTTCATTTATCTTCACAATTCTGCGAGGTAGATTTACTCATTTAACAGATGAGAAAATAGCCTTGGAGAGATTTCTTAAAGGACAGAAAGTTAAGTGCCCACTGGGGCAGCTGGTCTGCTAGAATGAGGCTGGCATATGGAGAGGCTGCAGAGCTGAGGAGGAGCCTGCACTGAGCAAAGAAGGCCGCCTGGGGTGGTGCTGGGGGCTCTGGGTACACGGTGCCCTGGTCTTGCATGAGTGAGCCTTCTCGTGTGTGGGGGTGCGTGTTTATTTACAAGCCCTTTATGGCAGAGTTTGCACTCATTGCAGCAGGCAGGGAGATGGCATGAAGGGAAAAGTGGCTTTGGTGTAAAGATGAGTGGTAAGGACTGTGGCAAATTAGAGAGCACAGAATTACCTAAGGCGGGGGAAGAGGGGGCAGTCCCTGCTCAGCTCCAGCGGATCACTGCCCTTAGGACACATGGGTGGATCAGGGTTTGACAAATCTTCAAGTGTTTTTTTTTTTTCAGAGAAGTCATATGTTTGGAATTTTGGGGTAACTTCCATCCTTAAAAAAAAAGAAAACCACTTACTTTGGTCAAACAACAAAATCCCAGATAACAGAAGGTGGGTTTGTGCTCTGAAAACTTTTAACAGTGTCCCCATGTTAGCTAGTGGGAGTGGGGTCGGGGCAGCGCTAAAGTCCTAGGTTTGTGGGAGAGGACTTCTTGGTTACCTGAGTATCCTCTGCCAGGGGATGGAAATTTTGGACTGTCGGGATAGTCTCATTTCAAGAATAATTAAAATCAAGCTAGTTTTTGTTTTTAATTCATGGAATGAGATTTTAATTCAGTGATTTTTTTTTTTAAGATAAATTCCTTTAAAACTTTCATCTTAAGAATGAAGGATATCAAACTGCCACCCTTAACAAACAATATATTAAATATAATATTGAGGAGTGTTAAAGGACATTATTAGCATATTATCCTGTAAATTTAGATTTTGTCCAGTAGAAAATAAGCAATGGATGAGTGCTTTTAGGGTTTATAGGCAGTATAAGGAAATACTGAGGCAATGGTTTTATTTACAAAGGAAAGACATATATTGTTAGAGTGAATTCTCTCCTGATCTGCTGGGTCAGGCCTGCTTCACTTGTCTTATTTTGGTATAGAAGATGAACTTTTGTCCTAATGATAAATTATATGGTCACCCTACATAACATTAATGTGTCTTTCAGTTGCTGATCTCTTTCCCATAGAGGTGGAACGAGGCAGGCGTGCTGGATGGCCGTGCTGCTTCTTGTAAAATTAATCATTGAAACAAAGGCGTGTTCGCCTCAGAGTGACTCTCAGCCTTTCCTGAAGGATCTTGCTGTTACTGTCAGGATTTTACTTGTCTGCACCACTTAGAGGGTGACTGAAGATTTCTACCTTATAGTTTTCAAAGGCATCCTTCTTGTTAACTTGAACCTACTCTCCTGCTTTCACGTCGGTATCAAATTTGACTTGTGGTGTGTGATGGAAGCATAGCAATCCCCATGTCAAGGGTCTATATTAAAACTTCTTTATAATCATCCTTAAATGGCACTGAGGTAAAGATAATAAAACACTGATTTTATTGATAGAAAAGCACATTTCTAGGCAAACCGCTTGTATAATATTGGAGATATTGGGTGCTACTTTCTAGATATATCAGTTGTTTTCAGAAACTATTTTTATAGTGAATTATATGCTGAATAATATGAGAGTCCACATCTTTTTCAACTTGGGATTGATCTATAGGGGTATGTTAATGGAAAAGTCTGAGGATGTAGATAAAAATCTAAAAATGACCGATGGAGAATTCAGAATGATTTTAATGACTTAAAACAAGGAAACACTAAAAGACTAAATTTAATGGGTCAGAATATGAATTTCTGCATTTAGATTCAAAATAATAACAGTTATGCAAGTACAGGAATGAGGAAACAACACAGCTCATATGAAAAACACCTAATGGTTTTAGTGGAACAAGTTCAGTACAAGCTAATAGGAAATACCGGTTGTTTAAGAAGTTAGCCCAAACTTTCATTTCTGGTGGTATTTGAGATTGTATACTCTATTTTTCCACCACAGACTAAAAATAAAAATGCTAGATAAATTTTATAAATATGGCTATAAAATTGTTGAGAAAGAAGCATGGATTGAAAGTGAAAGTGAGAACCCAGAGAGGTGAGTGGACATCCAGCGTGAGAGCGCTTGCCAAATCCAGCAAATGTATGCTTTGATTTCCTCGGGCTCCTGTTGCTTTGGAGACAGGAGACAAAGCCCAGAGTCTGTGCTAGGGGAAAATGTTTGATATAAGATGTCTCCACAGAACTCTGGGACCACCTCCCTGAAGGCTACTTCCATAGCGCAGTGTTGAACAAGAAACACAGCTTTCCCCCTGACCTCCTCCCAGCCCCTTAGCAACTCGAAGGAAAACTGCCTATCTAATATTTTATAACCAGTAACCAGTATCCATGCAGGTTTACAGCCCTAATTTGGATCTATCCAGGTGAGCCCCCAAAGGGGGAAATGTATACAGTTGTAAACAGTGGTTCCGGCATAGTAGCTCAAGGCAGAAGCAGGCACAGGGTCTTTCTGGAGGAATCTTTGTTCAATCTAGGCTTCAAAGAGTTCAAAAAAATGTAACCACAAGAAAACTTAACTCACAGTCAAAAACTATAAAACAGATAAGTAAAGCAAAGAACCAATAGAACCAGACAAAATAGTAGGAACAGAATTAGACATGTAGTGATTCCAGATACAGCTGTCAGACAGAGAACGTGAAACAGCTTTGTACTGAAGCAATGAGAAGGTTGAAAATGTGAGTAAATAGCGAATGAATGTAACCATGACAGAGGAGGTCTGAGAACTAGATAGAGCTTTGAGAAATTAAGTAAATATGTGATTGGAACTTAAAAATCAAAACGGTAAATGGTAAATCTGGTAAATTTGACAAAGGCAAAAAGAGTTAAATTTGACATAGGCAAAGAGAGTTAATCAACTAGAAGGCGATTCTGAGCCTTTTGACTGTGAGCCATAGTAAGGCACTCACTTACTGACACGGGTAGACATACAGATACATGTGTATAATTTAAGCCAATGTTTTGAGAAACTGATCATATCCTCCTAAGGGTAGTGTTCTTTGCTGTTTTCCTTTCTAATTTGCACTTTTTCATTAAAAAAAAAAGTTGGATTTTATCTAGGAAATTTTACGAACCCCAGTGGTTATTACCACAGTTTTCAGGAAAACTGATTTTAATAAAGTTGAAAACGGATATTGTTATGGCCACCACTGTTCACAGCACTTCACGTGGCCCACCACAAAACACCTGGAAGAAAACAAAACATCAATTGTATAAAACATAACTGTGGTATAGTTTATACAGTGAACTACTGTAGAATGGAGTAATACTGGAGATGATGAACAGCCAGTACAGCATGGCAGCACTTGGTCAGAAGAGATGCTGCCCAGAAACAGCGAGCCTCAGCCCACACCTGTGCGTGTCAGCCCCTTCCCCAGCTTTGAAAATGAATGGATCACTGATTCATATATCAACATAATGTTGAGTGGAAAAAGCAGATTGCAAAGATCATATGTGGTCTAATTCTACTTAGATGACGTTCAGAGATTTAAGCACACTAAACAGATTTTATGGATACAGTAGTTTAGGCATACAGAAGTGTGATTTGACTATTTTTAAAAGGCAAGAATAAACACAGAATTTAGGAGAGTTATTGCCTGCTAGTGGAGGATAAAGGGAGTGTATAAGGAAGAGTCAAAAGGAGCTTCAGAGGTTTTAGTAATTTACTTTTTCTTTGTAAAATTGGTTGTGGGTACACAAATGTTTGCTCCCTTGAAATTCTTTGTTGTTCAGTTGCTGAGTCATGTTTGACTCTGACCCCATGGACTGCAGCATACCAGGCTTCCCTGTCCTCACTGTCTCCTGAAGTTTGCTCAGATTCATGTCCATTGAGTCAGTGATGCTATCTAACCATCTCATTCTTCATATTTTCTACCTATTTAACATTTAATGAAAATAGTTTAACCCAAAAAAGCCAAGGAGGGATCAGCACAGGTAATAAATCTTCCGTGCAAATCAGGCCATTTGGGAGCCAAGTTTTCTGAACATTAACAAGCTGGAATGTGTCCAGAGGAAAACATCCAGGGTGGTAATACAGACCTGCTTGTGAGCCTTTCATTTTTCACATGCAGGTCACGTGGATTCTGAGTGTGGGGTTTTGATTTTCCCTGATCTGTTGGCTGGTAGTAGTAGGAGCGAACTTTCAGGTAAACTCTGAGGGTAACGTGCCTTTGCTGCACTGTACAGAAAGATGTTCTAAAAGACATCCCACAGTTGTTCTGTTGCTAAAGGTTTTTTTTTTTTTTTTTTTTTCCTGTCAAATGCTGTAACTGTGGGCCTGTGGCCTGTTGCAGTAGTATACCGGCCAACAGCCTAGAAACGGGGGATCTTTTGTTGCTGGCTTCAGACAAGTCCTCTGCTGTCCATGGCTCCCCGGGCATGCCTAGATTCAGGTTGTGTCCGTCACGGGGGCACACACATTGGTGCTTTTGGGGGGAAAGGCATTCTCCGTCCTATGATTGCTCTTTGGCTGTGCAGGGAGCCAGTATGACCAGGGCCTCAGCTAGATGTAAACATGGAGGGCTGGGCAGAGGGTGGCCTCCGTCTGAGTAGTGATTACATGAGGTGAAGGAGTGAATTAGCAATTATTGGGTATCTGCCGTGTGCCAGCTGTTGTTGGGGATGACTTTGAAGACTTCATTTTTTTAAAGCAGTTTTAGATTTACAGTAAGATCAAGGGGGAGGTACAGAGATTTCCTGTTTACCCCCACCCCCTCATACACATAGCTTACCCCATCATCAACATCCCTCTCCAGAGTGGCACGTTTGTTACAGCTGACTAGCCTACAGTAACACGTCCTTGTGGTAGAAAGCCCATAGTTTACATTACTGTTAGCTTTTGGTATTGTACATTCTGTGTGTTTGGACAAATGTATCCTAATGACATACAAATAATGATATGTATCCATGATTATAACCTCATGCGGAGTATTTTCACTACCCTGAAAATCCTCTGTGCTCTGCCCATTCATCTCACCCTCTCTCCTAACCACTGGCAACCCCTAGTCTTTTTACTGTCTCCATGCTTTTACCTATTCCTAAATGTCATATCATTGGAATTATAGTATGCAGCCTCTTCAGATTGGCTCTTTCACTTAGTAACAGGCATTTATGTTTCCTCTATGTCTTTTCAGGGCTTGTTAGCTCATTTCTTTTTAATGCTAAGTAATATTCCGCTGTCTGGATGTGGCACAGTTTATTTATCCATGCATCTGTTGGAGGACGTCTTGGGTACTTTCGAGTTTTGGCAGTTATGAATAAAGCTGCTGCAAATACCCATGTGCAGGTGTTGTGTGCACATAGCTTTTAACTTCTTTGGGTGAGTACCAGGGAGCACAGTTGCAAGATTGTATGCTAAGAGTATGTTTAGTTTTATAAGAAAGCCACCAAACTGCCTTCCGAAGTGACCGCGTTGTCTTGCATTCCCACCAGCAGTGAATGAGTTCCTGTTGCTCCACAGTCTCACCAGCATCTGGTGGTGTCTGTTCCAGATCTGGGCCATTCTAATAGGCGTATAGTGGATCTCATTGTGTTCATTTGCATTTCCCTGATGACATACAGTGTAGAGCAGACATCTCCAACCTTTTTGGCACCAGGGACTGGTTTTGTGGAAGATACGTTTTCCACAGGGGGACAGGCATCGGGGGGATGGTTTCAAGATGATTCTCGTAAGGAATGGGCAAGCTAGATCCCTCACATGCAGAGTTCACAGTAAGATTCGAGCTCCTATGAGAATGTAATGCCGTGCAGAACCATAGGAGGCAGAGGTCAGGTGGTAATGCATGTGATGGGGATTAGCTGTAAATACAGATGAAGCTTTGCTTGCTCAGTTCAGTTCAGTCACTCAGTCGTGTCCGACTCTTTGCAACTCCATGGACTGCAGCACGCCAGGCTTCCCTGTTCAACTCCCAGAGCCTACTCAAACTCACGTCCATCGAGTCAGTGATGCCATCTAGCCATCTCATCCTGTTGTCCCCTTCTCCTCCCACCTTCAATCTTTTCCAGCATCAGAGTCATTTCCAATGAGTCAGTTCTTCGCATCAGTTCAGTTCAGTTCAGTTGCTCAGTTGTGTCCGATTCTCTGTGACCCCATGAATCGCAGCACGCCAGGCCTCCCTGTCCATCACCAACTCCCAGAGTTTACTCAGACTCAGGTCCATCGAGTCGGTGATGCCATCCAGCCATCTCATCCTCTGTCGTCCCCTTCTCCTCCTGCCCCCAATCCCTTCCAGTATCAGAGCCTTTTCCAATGAGTCAACTCTTTGCATCAGGTGGCCAAAGTATTGGAGTTTCAGCTTTAGCATCAGTCCTTCCAATGAACACCCAGGACTGATCTCCTTTAGAATGGACTGGTTGGATCTCCTTGCAGTCCAAGGGAATCTAAAGAGTCTTCTCCAACACCACAGTTCAAAAGCATCAATTCTTTGACACTCAGCTTTCTTCACAGTCCAACTCTCACATCCATACATGACTACTGGAAAAACCATAGCCTTGACTAGATGGACCTTTGTTGGTAAAGTAATGTCTCTGCTTCTTAATATGCTGTCTAGCATATAACTTTTCTTCCAAGGAACAAGAGTCTTTTAATTTGATGGTTGCAGTCACCATCTGCAGTGATTTTGGAGCCCCCCAAAATAAAGTCTCTCACTGTTTCCATTGTTTCCCTATCTATTTCCCATGAAGTGATGGGACCAGATGCTATGATCTTAATTTTCTGAATGTTGAACTTTAACCCAACGTTTTCACTCTCCTTTCACTTTCATCAAGAGGTTCTTTGATTCTTCTTCACTTTCTACCCACCACTTACCTCCTGCTGTGCGAATCAGTTCCTAACAGACGATGAACTGGTACCAGTCTAGGGGTTGGGGACCCCTGGTGTAGAGCATCTTTTCATATATTGGTTAGTCATTTTCACATAGAAGCATTCTGTTTCAATGGGGGGAAGGTGGTGGTCTTACCCCATCCTACTGATGTGGAAGTTAGGGAGGGATGGCTGGAATCAGTCATTTGCGGGAGAGAAGGCCTTCTCGTCAGGAGAGCCAGCTGCTGGGTTCCGTGCCAGGGGAGCTTCAGAGCATGGACGCAATAGCAGGACTGGGCGTGTGTGCTGACTGCTGTGTGCTAGCGGGGCGTAGGGGAGGGCGTGGTGCACGGCGGCAGGGGGCTGGGTTGTAAACTGTCTAACCACCCCATGTCTCTTACCTCATCAGAAAATCAGGAATTAGGAAAGGAAATGGCAACCCACTCCAGTATTCTTGTCTGGAGAATCCCATGGACAGAGGAGCCTGGTGGGCTACAGTCCATGGCATCGCAAAGAGTTGGACACAACTTAGCAACTGAACAACAGCATACAATCAGCCAGATTGTGATTTGGGGAAATAGTTCTGGATGGAAATGTGGCATAAAATGGACAGTGAAGTGACCTAGCAATACAGAATATAGAGCTTTGTAAGAAAGTAAAATTTGTGTATAGAATAGTAATTGCAAATATTCAAACAGTAAAGTCTGTGCCTAAAAGAAAATGAGAGATTCTTATGAATTAATGAAAGTAAATGAAATAATATGCATAAAGTACTTAGAACAGGCTTCCCTGGTGGCTTCGAGGTTAAAGCGTCTGCCTCCAATGCGGGAGACCCGGTGGCTTGACACAGAAAAGGCTGTAAACTACAGTGTTGAGAGAAACATCAGAAGAAGCAGACAGTTCTCCTGGTCTCTGGCGTGTAACGAGCCTGCCCTCAGTCTGAAAGGCCTGAAATACTTGGCATGTAGTCTGGTTTCCCCAGCATCCCACTCTGGGTTCTCCCTGCACCAGGAAGGTGGGCGTGGCCTTGATGATTGACATGCATCAGGTCCTCCTCCTCCAGGATCTTGTGGCCTTCCAGTGCCAGAGGGATGTTGCCAGTGAACAGACACTCAGCTGCACTCATTTCCCAGAGCTGGCCCTGCAGATGAGACCCTGAGGCCCAGGGAGGTTCTGACTGTTCCAAAGTTACTTCGGCAGAGCTGGGGGAGGGTGCGGGCTGTTCTGCCTCTAGGACGTGCAGAGGACAAGGCGAGTTTGCTCTTTGGAGCCCTGAATTCATACAGCGCATGTGACATTGCGCTTCTTGGGTCAGCAGGGGCCATCAGGGCTTCTGGATTCCATGTGCCCTTTGGGGACTTCTGAGATGCAGACTGTGCATAGTATGCCAGGGCAGCTTGCCTTTTAGGGGAGCCCTTCTGCCCTCCTAGCCCAGATTCTTTCCAAAGTGTGTGGGAGATGAGATATCCATTGGCTTATTCTCTGAGTTCCCCTCGTGTCTGACCTGTGGTCATTGGCGTCTCAGAACTCTGGTGAAGTTCTCTGTGACTTGCTGCTGCTTCTGTTGGCTTTAATAATTTCCCCTTCTTTATCCTCTTTCCCCTCTTGTAGCCCTTGTGTGTTTCTGCCGTTTTCCCACACCTGGGAGTTCATCACTACACAGCGAGCTGGTATGAACGGGAACAAGGTCTGAGTTGAATCCATCATAGGTGCTGTGATCTGTGCAGTCTCCCCTCTCAGCTTTCTTTTGATTAGCCTGGAGCCAAAGTGGGCGTTATTAACACAGCATTGTAGTCAATACCATGTGCTGTCAGCAAGGGGAGAGAGTACATCAGAAGTGGACCACAAACTGTGGGAGATGGTAATTCCAAAAACGATCCAAGGATGTCCCTTCTTTAAGACATTCAGGCAAGAAACGATAAGGTTTCAGAAATAGGTGAAGTGTAATCCACACAAGTGCCTGGCATAAGTATTATTTGAACATACTCTTTTAAAAGATACTCTTTTCTTCAGCTTAAGGTAGCCTTATTGCTTATACTTTTCTTTGTATTGAAATGACATTTATTCAAGATTAACGTAATTTTGAAACTGTAATTTAGGAAATTAGGTAATTGTTTAACATGTACTTGAACATGCCAACATACTATAGTAATTTTCAATTTTAGTAGTAGAATATTCTTTGCTCTTTATTATTATTTTTCTTTTTAGACACAGGCTAAACATTTTTTACCATCCCTTATTTTAAATGAAGAATGAAAATCATTGTCACTTGAAATTAATTCACATTATTTAAAAAAGAAATCCCTCATGTTTAGTCACTAAGTCGTGTCCAACTCTTTCCAACCCCATAGACTGTAGCCCACCAGGCTTCTCTGTTCATGGGATTCTCCAGGCAAGAACACTGGTATGGGGTTGCCATTTTCTCTTTCAGGAGATCTTATCAAACCCACATCTATTGTGGCTCCTGCATTGGCAGGCAAATTCTTTACCACTGAACCACCTAGGGTAGGGGCTTTTAAAAATTAGTTCTCTTGAAACCATTAGGGAAAAAAATGGGTGAAAGTTTAAAACATCCATGCAAACAACCTTCTAGTCAGAACTGTCAGGTATTTAAAAACAACCTTGGGATTTTTCCTGTTGTCTGATAGCAGTATTGAACAGATGGTTAATTGATAACAGTCCAGCTGAATAATGAAATCTGATAAGCTAGGAAGAGGTTAACTAGATCAATCTGTAGTTTTTAGGAAAATTTCCAGGGTGATTGGGGAGTGTCAGTTGAAATCAGTATTTGAGCTTTCACTTACATTAATGCAAAAATAAAGCCACAGGTTTGTTAGTTAAAAATTGTTTTCTTTCAGTTAAAAAAATTACCCTCCTCCAGTCTCCCCCACCAGTCCGTCCTTGTAGGGAGAAAAGGAAAAGAGAAATTTGTCAGCTGGCTGCCTGCATTGCCACCTCAGGAAATAGCATGTCAAATTCCTGCTTTATCTAGACCCTCCTCCTGGCCTGCCCTTCATCCTCGTTTATTGAGTGTGCTAGATTTGGTGCTAGGCGCTGGGACTGTAAAGAAGAAACGAGACAGAATTCCATGATGCAGGAGGGGCGTGGGTCTGACAAATAACACAACAGACTGTGGAAGCTGCCGAAGAATCTTTTCATTGTATTCAGAGAAATTGTTATCTGCTGATAACAATTCACAACTTTATCAGGTGTTGTTTGTTTTTTAACCTTTGTAGTTTACTTCATTTAAAGTAAAGGCCAGTTAATTTCTTTTGAGTTTGTGCCAGTCTTGGAGGAGTATAGGGGTTCAGAAGGGTATAGCAATTCCACCTAAATTCTTCTGAAAATCACTGTGCCTTCCCAGAGCCTTGCACTTTCTGAGAAGTGACAAAGACAGCCTTATGATATGTCCTTTGCTGAAGAAGCCTGTTTCTGCTTCCTTTTCTATTCTGCAAGTCTTTTTCCTACCTAACATGTCTCTCCCATTGGTTTCCTCTTAAAACGTTAATCCAGCCACGTGTTCCGCCCTGATCACTGGGCCACACCAGTCATCCTGTGGTCCTTTCCCCAGTGCTCAGCTGGATGTAGTCGTTAATCCAGCCACGTGTTCCACCTGATTGCTGGGCCACACCAGTCATCCTACAGTCCTTTTCCCAGTGCTCGCTGGATGAAGTCGTTAATCCAGCCATGTGTTCCTCCTGACTGCTGGGCCACACCAGTCATCCTGTGGCCCTTTTCTCAGTGCTCGCTGGATGTAGTCGTTAATCCCGCCACGTCTTCCACCTGATCACTGGGCCACAGCGGTCATCCTGCAGCCCTTTCCCCAGTGCTCGCTGGATGTAGTCGTTAATCCAGCCACGTGTTCCGCCTGATCACTGGGCCACAGCGGTCATCCTGAAGCCCTTTTCCCAGAGCTGCTGGATGTAGTTCTCTCATGTGTCCCAGTGTCACATTTCTCTGGTAGGTGTTCTATAGGGAAGCACAGCTTCTATTAGCGTGGTTATGTTTGTCCTTTCATCTGGATGCATTTAACAGTGTTCTTGGTTTGGGGCCAACTCAAGCTAGAGTAAAGGATCTTCAGTAAAGACACCTAGATGACTTGAGGCTACTTTCTACAAACTCTGCAGTTGATCTTCTGAAAATAACTCTTCAACAGTACACGAGCTGTGAACTTCCAGATGTTCAACCTGAATTTAGAAAAAGCAGAGGAGCCAGAGATTAAATTGCCAGCACCCCTTGTGGGTGTGCCTTAGTCACTCAGTCCTATCTGGCTCTTTGCAACCCCATGGATCATCAAAAAAGCAAGAGAGTTCCAGAAAAACATCTTTTTCTGCTTTATTGACTTCACCAAAGCCTTTGTGTGGATCACAACAAACTGTGGAAAATTCTTCAAGAAATGGGAATACCAGACCACCTTACCTGCCTCCTGAGAAATCTGTATACAGGTCAAGAAGCAACAGTTAGAACTGGACATGGAACAGTAGACTGCTTCCAAATTGGGGAAGGAGTATATCAAGGCTGTATATTGTCACCCTGCTTATTTAACTTATATGTAGAGTACATCATAAGAAATGCCAGGCTGGATGAAGCACAAGCTGGAATCAAGATTGCTGGGAGAAATATCAATCACCTCAGACACACAGATGACACCACCCTCATGACAGAAAGCGAAGAGGAACTAAAGAGCCTCTTGATGACAGTGAAAGAGGAGAGTGGAAAAGTTGGCTTAAAGCTCAACATTCAGAAAACTAAGCTTGTTGCATTTGGTCTCATCACTTCATGGCAAATTGATGGGGGAACAGTGGATACAGTGAGCAACTATATTTTTGGGCTCCAAAATCACTGCAGATGGTGACTACACCCATGAAATTAAAAGATGCTTGCTCCTTGGAAGAAAAGTTACAACCAACCTAGACAGCATGTTGAAAAGCAGAGACATTACTTTGCCAACAAAGGTCCATCTAGTCAAAGCTATGGTTTTTCCAGTAGTCATGTATGGATGTGAGAGTTAGACTGTAAAGAAAGCTAAGTGCCGAAGAATTAATGCTTTTGAACTGTGGTGTTGGAGAAGACTCTTGAGAGTCCCTTGGACTGCAAGGAGATCAAACCAGTCAATCATAAAGGAAATCAGTCCTGAATATTCATTGGAAAGACTGATGTTGAAGCTGAAACTTCAACATTTTGGCCACCTGATGCAAAGAACTGATTCATTGGAAAGGCCCCCAATGCTGGGAAAGATTGAAGGCAGGAGGAGAAGCAGACAACAGAGGAAGAGATGGTTGGATGGCATCAAAGACTCAATGGACATGAGTTTGAGCAAGTTTCGGGAGTTGGTGATGGACAGGGAAGCCTGGCGTGCTACAGCCCATGGGGTCACAAAGAGTCGGATACAACTGAGCAAACTGAACTATTACTTAGGCTTCTAGGTGGCTCAAGTGGTAAAGAATCCACCTGCCAATGCAGGAGCCACAGGATACATGGGTTCAACCATTTAAAAGACATTAACTGGGTTCAAATCAAATTGTCTAATCTTTGTGAACCTCATCTTTGTCATCTAAGGGACTTCAAACATCTTAATATGAAAAAGCTAAGAAAATTTACAGCCATAATACAAGTAGAAAGACTTATTTCACAAAAACTCCTTGATCATCTCCCAGGATATGAACTCTACTGTAGGCTTTTTTTACAAGTCTCTTTAATGCTTCCAAAACATTTATTTGGTGGTATTATTACTACATATTGGGTTGGCCAACACAATATTAGTTACATCTCACAAAGCTGCACAGTTGATAGAATGAAATTCATTTGTTACTTTACCTTCATAATTTCTTTACTATCTGTTTGTTTGTTTGTTTGTTTTTAACCATCTGAGCCACCAGGGAAGCCCCAAGAGTACTGGAGTGGGTTGCTATTCCCTTCTCTAGGGGATCTTCCCGACGCAGGGACTGAACCCCGGTCTCCTGCATTATAGGCAGATTCTTTACCATCTGAGCCACCAGGAAAGCCCCTTAAATTTCTAGTGTATTTTAAATATAGTAAGGAGTTAGTAAATGTTTATTAAAATTGAATAATTATTTTTATTGTTACTACCATTGCTCTGTGCTTTACAAACTAATATAGCTGATAGCCTCATAATGGATTCATTTCCGTAGAAAGCCTCTGTTACTGTTTCTGTAGTCATGTTACTGTTTTAATATTTCATATGGAATATGTAGAACCCAGGGTACTTCCCTTACTACCTTTGCATGTTGCTCTTAGCAGAGCTGATGATTCAAAGATGTGGGACATCTGTGAGCTTTGGTATCAAAAAAAGGGAAAAAAAAAACTGAATGTTCCTACCTTTCTTTTATTAGAAAAAATTATAAATTTAGGAGAATTTCTGATTTTTATATTTGTGGTTTTATTTTGTGAAAACAAAGGGATAGCACTTATGAAAATGTGCCATCACATTTTATTTACAGTTGAATATTTACATTTGAATGTTAGATGGCTTTCTTTTTTCAATAAGAAGGAATGTGGTTTTTGAACTTTCCAGCATCTTGGAGAGCAGAGAGTAGCTTCCTTTAGGCTTTTTCTTATATCACCTGTGAGACTTGAATAGGCAGTGATAAGCTCTTTACTGATTTCTACAGTAATAAAAATGCCCCTGCTGTCCATTTATTATCCATCCTGGTGGACCTAGTTTGGGGAAAGAGAGTATATCCAACAATTAATCAGCAGTTGTGCAGAGACATCTATTAATACAAGCAAAGGAAGGGCCTGCCTTCTTGGGAAAAAAAAAAATTTTTTTTTTTTTTGCATTCTCTGCATTCTAATGGGAAAAAAAGGCAACACCTCTTAGAAACTGGGATTTACTTTGCTCTTGAGTTATCCTTAATCATCCTGTTTTGCTTGGACTCAGTATATAGGAATTGCAATATCCTATGCATGCATGCACAGTCACTTAATCGTCTGACTCTTTGCGACCCCATGGACTGTAGCCCACCAGTCTCCTCTGTCCGTGGCATTATCCTGGCAAGAGTACTGGAGTGGCTTGCCATTTACTACTCCAGGCGATCTTCCTTATCCAGAGGTTGCATCTCATGTGACTTCTGCATTGACAGGCAGATTCTTTACCCTAAACCACCTGGAAAGCCCATAATATCCTGGTACTGTGTTCATTTACATCAACAACTTCTGTTTGCATTCTTAGGAGCTAATTTAAATAAAGGCTGTTTGGGCGATAATATCTATTGCTGCATAACAAGTTGCCAGAAACTTAGGGACTTAAGCATTTTATCTCACCTAGTTTCTTTGTATTAGGAAGTCAGGAAGGTCCTAGGGGGGCAGCTGGGGCTCAGGATGTTTCATGAGGTTGCAGCCCAGATTTCTTCCTGTGCTGTAAGTGGTCCACAGGAAGGCTTGACTGGAACTAGAAGATCTGCCAAGGTGGTTTCCTCACAAGCCTGGCAAACTTGATCTGGTTTTTGGCAGGAAGCCAGTCATGTACAGATGTGAGAGTTGGACCATAAAGAAGGCTGAGCACAGAAGAACTGATGCTTTCGAACTCTGGTGCTAGAGAAGACTCTTGAGAGTCCCTTGGACAGCAAGGAGACCAAACCAGTCAGTCCTAAAGGAAATCAACCCTGAATGTTCATTGGAAGGACTGAAACAGAAGCTGAAGCTTCAATACTTTGGCCACCTGATGTGAAGAGCTGACTCATTGGAAAAGACCCTCATGCTGGGAGAGATAGAAGGCAAAAGGAGAAGGGAGCAGCAGAGGGTGAGATGGTTAGATAGCATCTGGACTTAATGGACATGAATCTGAGCAAACTCTGGGAGACAGTGAAGGACAGGGAAGCCTGGCGTGCTGCAGTCCATGGGGTCACAGAGTCGGACACTACTTTGCGACTAAACAACAACAAATGTCAATTTTAAAAACTACTTTAATTCCAAAAGACTTGCTTAAAAGCAAAGCTAAAAAGAGTGATGAGGCTTTAAAGAAAAGAAGATGGATGGGGAAAGAAATTCTGAATTAGATAAATAAGAATCCCTTTGCCAGCCAAACTACATACAGCTAGCTTCTAAGTCCAAGGTAGAAATCAGGGTGATTGGTCTATTTTGCCTCTTCTCACGTGGCTCTGAATTCACCACCCAGTTCTCTGCAAGCCCTCTCTCCCAGCAGGGTGGACCCCTCTTGCTTTTTGGACAATGTCATAATCCGTGGACATGCTCTTTTACCAAAGGGGTGTTAGCTGCAAATCTGTGTCTGTCTTGTAGCTTCTTGAGGAGGTAGGTAGGTCTTGTTGAAGCCAGAAGGCTCTAACCCGTCTGATAGAAGATGATGATACAGGAATTCTATGGTATCTAGTTGGCTTAAAGCCTGTTCATTTTCATTAGAAAATATTTTAATGTGAGTGCTACTCTTTTCTTTAAAACTTAGAAGCATGCACTAATGTACCTCTGCACTTGGAGCTGTAACACCATGGAAAAAGTAACCTGAAAATGAAGGGCACTTTTACAACAGCTATTGACTTCTATGAAGTACTTGACTAGTAACCAGATTTGGAAGCAGTGTCTCCACGCAGGGGTGTAGAAGCTGAACAGGGAGAACCCAGTGCTCTCTGGAAGAGGGAGGTTTGGTCTGATTTTCCCTTCCTCGGTTGTGTTTGGAATGTATATATTTTCTGATAGCTTGCCTCAGATTTGGGGTCCACCAGATAGTTGGAGAAGGCAATGGCACCCCACTCCGGTACTCTTGCCTGGAGGATCCCATGGATGGAATAGCCTGGTAGGATGCAGTCCATGGGGTCGCTGAGAGTTGGATACGACTGAGTGACTTCACTTTCACTTTTCACTTTCATGCATTGGAGGAGGAAATGGCAACCCACTCCGGTGTTCTTGCCTGGAGAATCCCAGGGACGGGGGCGCCTAGTGGGCTGCCGTCTATGGGGTCGCACGGAGTCGGACACGACTGAAGTGACTTAGCAGCAGCAGCAGATAGTTCTATACTGTTTCTAATTTGATACTGTGTTTTATGTCATAGCTAAGACTTTAAGGACTATCAACTTTTGGGGGGTGGTATTTCCTATTCACAATAAAAGTAGTTGGGTGTTTTAGTATATTTTTAAAAAGTGTCATTAATGGAACATGGTCTTGTTACTAAAGTCAACCTTTCTATAAATAAACCCAGAAACATCTGCAAAAGGCATAGTCTGAATGTGGCAGACATAAGAATTGCGTCAATTCCCATCTTGTGGCCAAGATTTCTTTCTTTGGCTTTCTTTATAACTAATGTCATGGCAGAGTTTCACATTCTCACAGTATTAGGCAAGTGAATGGTCAAAAGAACTGGTGCCAAGTTACCCTGTTTCTTAGGTTAGCCAGTGGTTGTCATTTGTACTCACCAAGGAAGAATGTGGCATGGTTTTGTTTTTATTTTTTAAAGACTGAAAACCCCAAGTTCTCCCCTTCAGCTTCATTTTTAGACCCTGGCGTTAGGCAGTTTTCCAAATGTCTAACTGCTAAACTGCTTTCAAGAAATTATTGTGGTATTTCAGGAGAAAAAGAAGGCACAGCATCTTTCCTAGAACACCATGGGCCCATCAAATGACCTTTTAGAGAAACAACGAAAATTCCTCTTTCAAAGGCACACTAATTGAAACCAAACCAATCTACCCCACAGGCATTGCAGTCAGATGACCAGAGGAGAGGGCCCACGAGGGGAGGAAAAATTCTTTTTGGAAAAACCATTTGAAGCTAAAAGCTTGTGTATTTTTCTCTTTCATTAAAAGTTAAAATGGGAATGATTTAGCATGTCTAAGATAAAAGTTAGCCGGAATTCTAAGAACACTGTGGACCTTTTCAGGTGCCTGCGTAGCTCCTCCTAGAATACCTGTCTGGTGCTCCACCCTTCCTCAAGACTACCTCACATTGCTCCCAGTTGGGGACTCCAGCCCGAGAAGGTGAGTCAGCAAGTTTGTACTCCATTCCTGCATCCTAGAAGACTACCACTTCCAGTGGCTTTTTAAAGAATAATTTTCAAAGTTTTGAGAGACTGTCAGAGCTTGTGTTCACTGGCAAATCATTTGTAAACAGTTCATTTAAATAAGTACGAAGCGTGGTTCGCAATAGTATCTTTTGTCTCACTGCCTTATAAATTCTAGATTCAAACTTGGAGTCTGAGGCAAAATTTTGCAAACTGGTGTATCACCATTCTTGGGCTTCCAGAGCACTATTCTATTAATGCTTTAAACTTGGCAATTTCTTTTAAAACAGAGAAGTAATTTCTAACAGTTGAAGATTAGAAGATCTTGGTAAGTCTGAAATATATCTTATAGTTTGAGTTTCCATCTGAATGTAATAATTGACTTCATTAAATAATGGGGCACAAAAGCCCCTGAGGTGGGAATACACAACTATTTTCCCCTTGATTTTTGTACGCTCAATGTGTATGGTCTCTTGTCTCTTGAACATTAAGGTGACTTATTGGTCTCAAGAGGGGAAATAATTTGACCTTGTTTGTAGTCAGTGAATCACTTACGAATAAACTGCTCACATTTTACAGGTGAATAAACTCTTTAAGGGCACCAACCAGCAAGCTATCATATAAATTCTTTAGTCCCTCATTTACAAAAGTTATGTGCTTGCATTTTTGCCTAGATGATAAGTTTTGAAGGTCTCCTATAAATTAATTTCCCCTTAGAGCCTTCTAGTAATTGCTAGGCTGTGGAAGGAATGGATTCCTAAAACCACAAGTTCACATCCACATCAGTTCAGTTCTCTTGTGGACTCTACTGCATTGCTCTGGCATTAGCAAAAACTATGACTAGAAGGCTCCAAGTGTTGAGAATGAAGGATAGTCTGGTTGTAATAAGGTAAATTCATTATATTCATGTGAGCACTGAAAAATCCTAGTTGAGCCCTGCAATTTGTAATATAGTCTAAAGAAAAAAACCAAGAGACACAGATGTGAAGAACAGTCTTTTGAACTCTGTGGGAGAAGGCAAGGGTGGGATGATTTGAGAGAATAGCATTGAAACATGTATATTATCATGTGTGAAATAGATTGCCAGTCCCAGTTAGACGCATGAGACGGTGCTCAGGGCTGGTGTACTGGGATGACCCTGAGGGATGGGATGGGGAGGGAGGTGGGAGGGAGGGTCAGGATGGGGAACACATGTACACCCATGGCTGATTCATGTGAATGTATGGCAAAACCACCACAATATTGTAAAGTCATCAGCCTGCAATTAAAATTAAAAAAAATAAAAATAAAGTATATGCAGTGGGCATGATCAAAAAAACAAAAAAGAAAGCATGAGGAAGAATTGTATTGTATTATGTAGCTCCATTGACTAAAGTTCTCTCCATGGTTGTATCATCACTTAAGTGTTAGTTTTAGCTCCTATTAGTGACGGGACTGTTCTACAGGTCTTTCTCTTACACATTCATTATTTTCTATGCAGGAGGATTGATGTTTAAGTTACACCATGAAGGAACTGTGCTTCAGGTTTAACATTTAAGGATGGTATACATTTGGATTTGAATGCTTCAATTATTTTGTTTCTCTTGGAACACTAGTACTTATTTACTGATACAAATAGGACAGCGATATCTGAGTTGCTTGGAGTTTACTGCTGAAGAGTAAACTGTTTTTCACTGTTTCTTCTCAAATGCTCAGTAACAGTCTTTGAGTCTTGACTTCAAGAGCAAAGAGACCCCTTTAGCATTAAGCATACTGCTCTGTTTTTCTTTTTTAAATAAAACTTTGTTTGAACTAACAAAACTTTTTTGCCCATGCCAAATACTGAGCCAGCTTACTCACAGGAACAGCATATGTGAGTTCCCTAGCCTTCTCAAATGAAGCATATCGTTTTAGTCATGTTAACTTTGATGAGCAGCAAAACCAACTTTGAAATTCTTAGTATTGCTTTATTGTAAAACTACCTCTTTTTTTTTTTTAATGCAGCTACTTTAAATTTTTACTGACTTAAAGATCAGAATAACTCTGCTACGTCACCTTTCTCCATCACAATGCAATTTCTCCTAAGCTATTATTCTCTTAGAGAATGAGGATAGAGAATAATTCACAGTGTTATTTATCAAAAGGCATCTTATAAAGTTGAGGCTGTGTGAGAGCTAACTATAAAATAAAGCCCATGTTTTGTGTAAAAGATGAGGTAAAACCAACTTTAGATTTTACAGATTGCTTATTTATGCTTCTTTGTGTTCTAAATAGCACTGTAGTATTCCCCCACCCTCCTTTTCTGGTGCTTTCCTGTAAAAAGCATTAGTGAGGGGAAAATAATGGTAAACACGGCTTAGCTCTATAATCTTCTTTCAAAACTGCCTTGCAAGTAATTTCCCATAGTTTCTGTAATGAAGCATATGGTGGTAATACACCCTGTGCCTCTGGTAATGGGGAGCAGTTTCAGAGTACTCTCAGCATTTTACATTTGAAGCTTTGTATGTACATTTTCAGGTTAGGTGTTCTATCCCCTGTAGATTTAATGGAATTTATTTTTATATGCTTGTTCTTGGTTTTAAGGGTTTAGATGGGGGCATTTTTGTTAAAACTTGTAAAGAGGTGTTTTTTGTTGTTATAGATTGGTCCAAACAGGCTTCAGGAGGCTTGAAATGGTCTTGTGGAGAAAGAAGGAGGAATATTTTCTGTAATTTAAGTTGTCATAGTAACCTGCATCAAGGCCTGGAATCCAGGCCTGAAGAATTTCAGTGACAATAAACATTCCAGTTGCATTCATCATCATCTTTTTTTTCTAGGAGAAAGGAGCCATCTATTGTGACCTAATTATTTCATTTCTGTTTTTAGGAAATGGTTAGCAGTTTGCATTTTTTAGCACTTTGAAATTTTCCTGGTAGGGTAAAAATGAAAAATGTAGCTGTTTGTATTAGAAGTTGATACTGTTCTGATAATGATCTCAAGCTATTTCAGATGGCAAGACAGATTCAGTATAATGGTTACTTAATGAAATAAAGAAACAGGATTTGCTGAAGATTTGAAGATTGCCACACACATTTATTAATGTGCAAGTCTTAAACAGTATTAGAATCTGGTTTTCATGAAGCTGTGATTAGGGGATGTTATGAGTTTCCTAATATCAGATTGTTAATATTTTATGGCATCTTGGACTATGGTCTTAAGCATGAATATATTTTTAAAAAGAAGAAGAAGTTCATTTTTATTAGCAGAATAGGTTTACTTTGAGAAATTTGTATCTAGATATTATGTTTAGATCTGTTATCTTTTACAAGGAACAGTACAATATTTCTAAAGAGAAAGGTGTTTTTAGGGTTTGCTTCTTTCTTGCCTTCTGCAAGATACTCATTGCTAACCAAGATTATTTGGAGTTAAAAGTGTTCTCCTGAACCAAGAAATTTTAGAAATAGTGAGGTAAGGATGTGTGTGTCCATTCAATTTAGGAAACATGGAAAATAAATTAGAAGAGTTTATGGCTAGTCTCATTTCACAAATATAGACACAACGAGCAGTTATGGGATGTAACTGTAGTTATCTAAATGAAGAGTGGTAATGCTTTTGTATATACTTCTCCACATATGTTTGAGAATCTTAATCAAATGGATGATTTTTTAAAAAACATAAATCAGTAAAATTGGAATTTTAAAATATAGAAAGGTAGATTGAGAAAACCTAGTCGATAATTTACTGGGAAAATGTGAAGCAAAATAAAATCACCTTCTATCTCACTGTTGAGAGATATTTCAGCTCTTTCTGTTGTCTGGGAAGTAGCTATAATTGTATAAACAAAATTGGAATCAAGCTGTTAATAGCCAAAATACCAATAATGGTGAAACACAGGGTTTTTTTCTCTTATTAGAATAAGCAACAAACTAGCTGTCAATGCTACTGCCCAAAATATCTTTGAAATACCTAATCAGTATATTAAGAAAAAAGTGCAAGAGAGAAAATGGTTGGAAAGGAGGATAAAATTATTTGTAGCTAGTGAAAAAAAATCACAAAGACAATCAACTAAAATTGATAGACTGTAGTAAAGTTCCAATGCAAATAATGGCAATATCATGATCTATATAATAATAATAACCTGTTCCAAAATGTGAGAAAAAGGAACCCATTCATAGTAGCAACAAAAATTGTACTGAGGATTAAACTTTGTGAGAACTGCAAGTGGCATGTAGGAAGGAAAGCATTAACCTTCTTTCAGGATGCAGAGACTCCCTATGGAAGACAATTTATTATTTTCCATCTCTTTACATCGATTTATAAGTTTAATATAATCTAATCAAAATATCAGCAGGAATTTTTTACAGGTCAGTGATTCTGAATTTCGTATTTATAAAATAAATAAGAGCCAAGAAATATTTATATAAAGAATAATAAAGGCGAACTCAGTTCAATTCAGTCACTGAGTCGTGTCTGACTCTTTGCAACACCATGAACCGCAGCACACCAGACCTCCCTGTCCATCACCAACTGCCAAGAGTCTACCCAAACTCATGTCCAGTGAGTCGATGATGCCATCCAACCATCTCATCCTCTGTCGTCTACTTCTCCTCCTGCCCTCAATCTTTCCCAGCATCAGAGTCTTTTCCAATGAGTCAACTCTTCGCATGAGGTGGCCAAAGTACTGGAGTTTCAGCTTCAGTATCATTCCCTCCAAAGAAATCCCAGGGCTGATCTCCTTCAGAATGGACTGGTTGGATCTCCTTGCAGTTCAAGGGACTCTCAAGAGTCTTCTCCAACACCACAGTTCAAAACCATCAATTCTTCTGCACTCAACTTTCTTTACAGTCCAACTCTCTCATCCATACATGACTACTGGATAAACCATACCCTTGGCTAGATGGACCTTTGTGGACAAAGTAATGTCTCTGCTTTTTAATAAATAGTGATTCAAAAATAGCATGATGTCAAAAATAGCATAAAGTAGAACAATACTTGAAACAGAATAGACAGCCCAGAAGAATGTTATATTGATTAAAAATAACAACTAACAAATATAAAAATGTAGTAATAAATATACTAGAAGAGAATGTTCAGAAATAACTGACTTGGGGTTTTCAGGGAAAGATAAAGTAAAATACAGATGTAAAGATTTAAAAAGAGAATGATTTATATATGTAGTTATATTAAAAAAATTAAAATTTGCATATGTCAACTCATAAAAAGTATTCTCTCTATATGTTTGTGTGTGTGTATGTGTGTGAATATTATTACATATATATTTTTAGAGTTAATACCTGTATGTAAAGAACTCCTTCAAGTCAGTAAGAAAATAAATGCCCAGTTAAAAATTAGTTCATAGGAACTTCCCTGGTGGTCCAGTAGTTAGGAATTCGCCTGCCAGTGCAGGGAACGTGTGTTTGGGTTCGATCCCTGGTCTGGGAACTAAGATCCCACATGCCCACTGGGCAGCTATGGCTGTGCACCACAGCTGCTGAGCCCAGTATTGAAGCCAAGAGTTCATGTGCCAAAATGAGGACCCAGCGCAGCCAAAAATAAGTCAGTAAATATTTTTGAAAAAATTAGTTTGTAGCTGTTTTTAGTTTTTTAAGGAAACTCCGTACTGTTCTCCATAGTCATTATACAGTGTACATTCGCACAAACAGGGTAGGAGGGTTCCCTTTTCTCCACATCCTCTCAAGCATTTACTATAGACTTTCTGATGATGGCCATACAGACTGGTGTGAGGTAATATCTCATTGTAGTTTTGATTTGCATTTCTCTAATAATCAGCAATGTTGAGCATCTTTTCTTGGCATCTTGTGCCTCTTGGCCCCCTGTATATCTTTGGAGTTTGAGATTGACATGTACACATTACTATATTTAAAATAGACAACCAACAAGAACCTCTTGTATAACTCTGCTCAATATTCTGTAACAACTTAAAGAAAACTTAGATTGTATTAAATAGTTCCTAGTGGACAGTT
Organism: Ovis aries; assembly: GCF_016772045.2. Lineage (NCBI taxonomy): Eukaryota > Metazoa > Chordata > Mammalia > Artiodactyla > Bovidae > Ovis > Ovis aries. The sequence goes on along the minus strand of NC_056056.1, from coordinate 189,561,014 downwards.
TAAACAAAAATACAAACAGGTGTAGACCTAAAGGTTTGTTCAACTTTAATACCATGTGGTATGAGTGGCCTGCATGCAGAATGTAACATAAGCAGACATATGTAATTCCTGATGTTGGCACTGGGAGAAACAAGAAAGATCAAACTGCTCATGCAATGCAACTAGAAGGTAGACTGCTCTGTGGCCAGTACTATGATCTTTTTCTCCACCTATCTACCTGTTTATCTGTAGATAGTTCATTACAGGTTCTCTAAAACAAATATATTTGTATTCAGAAATTTGAAAATAGATTTTTTTTTTTAAGTTTGACCATGACTGTGACCGTGTCTGAGATTCATCCTATGTCTTATTGAAAATGTTACTATAAAGACATATTTCTTGAGATGGACTATACACGGAATCAAGTGTTGAAGGGATCATCAGTCTCTGGGCAGGGCTGGACAGTCTGCATTCCCAGGTTGCCATTCATATTAGGCTGTGGCAGGTACCTGTGTATCTGGGATTGTGCTTTCCCAAACTGGGGCCCAGCATCCCTGGGAATGATAAAGAGCAGTGGCTCCCTATGTTTAAATCTTCTCCCTTTCCCCGTGCCTGTGATATCCAGTGTCATGGCAGTCTAAATGTTCCAGGATTGATTGCCAGTGACACTGAATCAAACTTAATAAAATCTTCATACATTGAATGAGATAATTAGGATGTCTATTTTAATTTCATAGATACTTTGATTTATGATTTATTTCTGCCCCATTTCCCCATTGACTCCACTTTGTTTACCTGAGCAAGATTATACCTGAGCAAAAAATTTAAGGAATTTTAGGAAATATACCTATTCTAATCTAGTCTTCATAAACACTATTGTCCTAACCAGTCTCCCTTCTGTCTCCAGTTCCTTCTTTTCACAGAGATGCTGTACCTCTCAGTGTTGAAGTATTACCTTGTTAATTTACTTGTGCTATTTTTCTGAATATGACTTTTAATATTTTCCAGTAATGCTTATAGATTTGAGGGCACCAGAGCCCCTTTGTGACTAAGGATTAACTTCTATATTGAAAGAAATCGCTAACTTTAAGTAATTCAGTAAGTACAAAATGTATAGAAAGGGATAAAATGCAAAATAAGATTACCTCCTTTCATTTTTCATCTTTTAACTAAAAGTACCACTGTTAACAGTTTCTTAGGTATCTTTGTATGCAAGGAATATGTATTTGTATCTTTTTTTTAATTATATAACAGTTGCTGCATCTGTGTGCACGCACACGTGTATGTGTGTGTATTACAATTTTACAAGTTGACTCCTTTTATCACCAGAATAATCTTTTTTTTTTTTTTAATACTTTTATTGGTTTTGCCATACATTGACATGAATCCACCACGGGTGTACATGCATTCCCAAGCATGAACCCCCCTCCCACCTCCCTCCCCATAACATCTCTCTGGGTCATCACCGTGCACCAGCCCCAAGCATGCTGTATCCTGCATCGGACATAGACTGGCGATTCGATTCTTACATGATAGTATACATGTTACAATGCCATTCTCCCAAATCATCCCACCCTCTCCCTCTCCCTCTGAGTCCAAAAGTCCGTTCTACACATCTGTGTCTTTTTTGCTGTCTTGCATACAGGGTCGTCATTGCCATCTTTCTAAATTCCATATATATGTGTTAGTATACTGTATTGGTGTTTTTCTTTCTGGCTTACTTCACTCTGTATAATCGGCTCCAGTTTCATCCATCTCATCAGAACTGATTCAAATGTATTCTTTTTAACAGCTGAGTAGTACTCCATTGTGTATATGTACCACAGCTTTCTTGTCCATTCATCTGCTGATGGAGATCTAGGTTGTTTCCATGTCCTGGCTATTATAAACAGTGCTGCGATGAACATTGGGGTACATGTGTCTCTTTGAATTCTGGTTTCCTCGGGGTGTATGCCCAGCAGTGGGATTGCTGGGTCATAAGGTAGTTCTCTTTGCAATTTTTTAAGGAATCTCCACACTGTTCTCCAAAGTGGCTGTACTAGTTTGCATTCCCACCAACAGTGTAGGAGGGTTCCCTTTTCTCCACACCCTCTCCAGCATTTATTGCTTGCAGATTTTTGGATCGCAGCCATTCTGACTGGTGTGAAGTGGTACCTCATTGTGGTTTTGATTTGCATTTCTCTAATAATGAGTGATGTTGAGCATCTTTTCATGTGTTTGTTAGCCATCCGTATGTCTTCTTTGGAGAAATGTCTATTTAGTTCTTTGGCCCAGTTTTTTATTGGGTCGTTTATTTTTCTGGAATTGAGCTGCATAAGTTGCTTGTATATTTTTGAGATTAGTTGTTTGTCAGTTGCTTCATTTGCTATTATTTTCTCCCATTCAGAAGGCTGTCTTTTCACTTTGCTTATATTTTCCTTTGTTGTGCAGAAGCTTTTAATTTTAATTAGATCCCACTTGTTTATTTTTGCTTTTATTTCCAGAATTCTGGGAGGTGGATCATAGAGGATCCTGCTGTGATTTATGTCGGAGAGTGTTTTGCCTATATTCTCCTCTAGGAGTTTTATAGTTTCTGATCTTACATTTAGATCTTTAATCCATTTTGAGTTTATTTTTGTGTATGGTGTTAGAAAGTGATCTAGTTTCATTCTTTTACAAGTGGTTGACCAGTTTTCCCAGCACCACTTGTTAAAGAGATTGTCTTTACTCCATTGTATATTCTTGCCTCCCTTGTCAAAGATAAGGTGTCCATATGTGTGTGGATTTATCTCTAGGCTTTCTATTTTGTTCCATTGATCTATATGTCTGTCTTTGTGCCAGTACCATACTGTCTTGATGACTGTGGCTTTGTAGTAGAGCCTGAAGTCAGGCAAGTTGATTCCTCCAGTTCCATTCTTCTTTCTCAAGATTGCTTTGGCTATTCTAGGTTTTTTGTATTCCCATACAAATCTTGAAATTATTTGCTCTAGTTCTGTGAAAAATATGGCTGGTAGCTTAATAGGGATTGCGTTGAATTTGTAAATTGCTTTGGGTAGTATACTCATTTTCACTATATTGATTCTTCCAATCCATGAACATGGTATATTTCTCCACCTATTTGTGTCCTCTTTGATTTCTTTCACCAGTGTTTTATAGTTTTCTATATATAGGTCTTTAGTTTCTTTAGGTAGATATATTCCTAAGTATTTTATTCTTTTCATTGCAATGGTGAATGGAATTGTTTCCTTAATTTCTTTTTCTACTTTCTCATTATTAGTGTATAGGAATGCAAGGGATTTCTGTGTGTTGATTTTATATCCTGCAACTTTACTATATTCATTGATTAGCTCTAGTAATTTTCTGGTGGAGTCTTTAGGGTTTTCTATGTAGAGGATCATGTCATCTGCAAACAGTGAAAGTTTTACTTCTTCTTTTCCAATTTGGATTCCTTTTATTTCTTTTTCTGCTCTGATCACCAGAATAATCTTAAAGGCAAATATGATTATCAGATTACACATTGAATATTACAATGACTATTCTTCCATATGGCTGAGTTTGTGAAGATGAGATTAGTGGGTAATTATGTGAGATTGTCTGCATCTCCTCCTGAATGCACCAGTGACTTTCATCTTAGTAGAGTCGTTGTCTGTGACCTGGTTTCTGTCCCAGTGAATTGAAACAGTGCCTCCATCTACCTGAATGGACCATTCAGTCTAGGTACCATTCAGTTCACTGTGTGATTGGAATCCTCTATTGCAGTTTTCTCATTTGATGTTGGGTAAGAGTAAGTTATATCTACTACTGTGGGCAGGAATCCCTCAGAAGAAATGGAGTAGCCATCATGGTCAACAGAAGAGTCCAAAATGCAGTACTTGGATGCAATCTCAAAAACGACAGAATGATCTCTGTTCATTTCCAAGGAAAACCATTCAGTATCACAGTAATCCAAGCCTATGCCCCAACCAGTAACGCTGAAGAAGCTGAAGTTGAACGGTTCTATGAAGACCTACAAGACCTTTTAGAACTAACACCCAAAAAAGATGTCCTTTTCATTATAGGAGACTGGAATGCAAAAGTAGAAAGTCAAGAAACAGCTGGAGTAACAGGCAAATTTGGCCTTGGAGTACGGAGTGAAGCAGGACAAAGGCTAATAGAGTTTTGTCAAAAACTCAGACTTTGCACTGGTCATAGCAAACACACTCTTCCAGCAACACAGAGAAGACTCTACACATGGACATCACCAGATGGTCAACACCGAATTCAGATTGATTAAATTCTTTGCAGCCAAAGATGGAGAAGCTCTATACAGTCAACAAAAACAAGACCGGGAGCTGACTGTGGCTCAGATCATGAACTCCTTATTGCCAAATTCAGACTTAAATTGAAGAAAGTAGCGAAAACCACTAGACCATTCAGGCATGACCTAAGTCAAATCCCTTATGATTATACAGTGGAAGTGAGAAATAGATTTAAGGGACTAGCTCTGATAGACAGAGTGCCTGATGAACTGTGGACGGAAGTTCGTGACATTGTACAGGAGACAGGGATCAAGACCATCCCCATGGAAAAGAAATGCAAAAAAGCAAACTGGCTGTCTGAGGAGGCCTTACAAATAGCTGTGAAAAGAAGAGAAGCGAAAAGCAAAGGAGAAAAGGAAGGATATAAGCATCTGAAAGCAGAGTTCTAAAGAATAGCAAGAAGAGATAAGAAAGCCTTCCCCAGTGATCAGTGCAAAGAAATAGAGGGAAACAACAGAATGGAAAAGACTAGAGATCTCTTCAAGAAAATTCAGATACCAAGGGAACATTTCATGCAAAGATGGGCTCGATAAAGGACAGAAATGGTATGGACCTAAGAGAAGCAGAAGATACTAAGAAAAGGTGGCAAGAATACACAGAAGAACTTTAAAAAAAAGACCTTCACGACCAAGATAATCACCACGGTGTGGTCACTCACCTAGAGCCAGACATCCTGGAATGTGTAGTCGAGTGGGCCTTACTTAGAAAGCACCACTATGAACAAAGCTAGTGGAGGTGATGGAATTCCAGTTGAGCTATTTCAAATCCTGAAAGATGATACTGTGAAAGTGCTGCACTCTGTATGCCAGCAAATTTGGAAACCTCAGCAGTGGCCACAGGACTAGAAAAGGTCAGTTTTCATTCCAATCCCAAAGAAAGGCAATGCCAAAGAATGCTCAAACTACCACGCAATTGCACTCATCTCACATGCTAGTAAAGTAATGCTAAAAAATTCTCCGAGCCAGGCTTCAACAATACATGAACCATGAATTCCCAGATGTTCAAGCTGGTTTTAGAAAAGGCAGAGGAACCAGAGATGAAATTGCCAACATTCGCTGGATCATCCAAAAAGCAAGAGAGTTCCAGAAAAACATCTATTTCTGCTGTATTGACTATGCCAAAGCCTTTGACTGTGTGGATCACAATTAACTGTGAAAAGTTCTGAAAGAGATGGGAATATCAGACCACCTGACCTGCCTCTTGAGAAACCTATATGCAGCTCAGGAAGCAACAGTTAGAACTGGGCATGGAACCACAGACTGGTTCCCAATAGGAAAAGGAGTATGTCAAGGCTGTATATTTACACCCCGCTTATTTAACTTCTATGCAGAGTACATCATGAGAAACGCTGGGCTGGAAGAAGCACAAGCTGGAATCAAAATTGCTGGGAGAAATATCAAGAACCCCAGATATGCAGATGACACCACCCTTATGGCAGAAAGTGAAGAGGAACTAAAAAGCCTCTTGATGAAAGTGAAAGAGGAGAGTGAAAAAGTTGGCTTAAAACTCAACATTCAGAAAACGAAGATCATGGCATCTGGTCCCATCACTTCATGGCAAACAGATGGGGAAACAGTGTCAGACTTTATTTTTGGGGGCTCCAAAATCACTGCAGGTGGTGACTGCAGCCATGAAATTAAAAGACACTTACTCCTTGGAAGGAAAGTTATGACCAACCTAGATAGCATATTGAAAAGCAGAAACATTACTTGCCAACAAAAGTCCATCTAGTCAAGGCTATGGTTTTTCCAGTAGTCATGTATGGATATGAGAGCTGGACTGAAGAAAGCTGAGCACCAAAAAATTGATGCTTTTGAACTATGGTGTTGGAGAAGACTCTTGAGAGTCCCTTGGACTGCAAGGAGATCCAACCAGTCCATCCTAACGGAGACCAGTCCTGGGTTTTCATTGGAAGCACTGATGCTAAAGCTGAAACTCCAGTACTTTGGCCACCTCATGTGAAGAGCTGACTCATTGGAAAAGACTCTGATGCTGGGAGGGATTGGGGACAGGAGGAGAAGGGGACGACAGAGGATGAGATGGCTGGATGGCATCACCAACTCTATGGACATGAGTTTGGGTGAACTCCGGGAGATGGTGATGGACAGGGAGGCCTGGCGTGCTGTGGTTCATGAGGTCGCAAAATGTCGGAAATGACTGAGCAAGTGAACTAAACTGAAGAGTAAGTTACATGTGTAAAGGACTTTGTATGTGAAAAATTCTTTGAATGATAACAGTCGTCATTTTTATCAAAATAGTGATGCTCTCCCCAAATGCTTCAGTCTCATTTCAGACAAAGGCTAGATATATTTTTATGTAAGTAGATTTTTTTTTCTTTTATGCTTAAGGAGACTATATAATTGTTCAAACCTGACACTTTAGAGAGTGAAAGTAAAGTGAAAGTGTTAGTCATTCAATCGTGTCTGACTCTTTGTGATCCACAGACTCTAACCTGCTGGACTCCTCTGTCCATGGAATTCTCCAGGCAAGAATACTAGAGTGGGTAGCCATTCCCTTCTCCCAGGTTTCTTCCTGACCCAGGGATCGAACTCTGGTCTCTTGCGTTGTAGGCACATTCTTTACTCTCTGAACCATGGTGCTATTGATAATTATGCTGGGATACCAATGAAACTGGCTATTCCAGGCAAACCTGGATGAGTGGTCACCCCAAGTGTATATCCGTCCCTAGTACCTGATTTGTGGTGCAGGCTCAGAGAACTTGGGCCATTGTCCATTGAGGGAAATGGAGGCACATGGGACAAGTGAAGTTGCTTTTATCTTTCCGGGCTTATCGGAAATCATTAAACCATTAAATCGAGGTTAGCAATAACTGTCTTACATGGTGACTGTAAAAATGAAATGAAACCGTGATCTTATAAAGCATGAATGTACATGTGGTAATTGCATACCTCTTGAATCCCCTGTCCATCTCTGTAGATTACTTTACTGGCTCTGGTGGCTAAGTTTTGTGCATGGGTGTTTCTGCTGTGCTATGTACTCACCTCTCATACTTCCTTTCTCTGTCTTTTGACCAGACATTGTAGGTGGTAATCGTAACTACACACATGGTTCTGCAGTTTACAGTGGGAGTTTAGTCATCTTGTTGTTGTTCAGTTGCCAAGTCGTGTCCTACTCTTTGTGATCCAATGGACTGCAGCACGCCAGGCCTCCCTGTCCCTCACTTTCTCTTGGAGTTTGCCCAAGTTCAAGCACTTTTTGACCCTGAAAGGCATGAGTTGTAGTATTCAGTAACCGCACCCACGTTCCCTGTGAAGTGTCTGTGGTATGCTTTTTTGTGTGTGTGCTTACTATTTTTTGGATGAATCATCTAAATAGGGGAATTTTTTTTTTCTGGTAAATATCTGAGAAGTGTGAATGTTTATATGCATTTAATAGACTTTGTGTGAATCAAAGGCACTTGTTGTAAATGTCAGTTGTGGAGATGTATTTGTTCCCTGGGGAAAAAATCTCCTGGCTGAGCCTTAGATTGGTAGGATAATTGGTAGCATATATAGCAGGTCTGGTTTTCTTTTGTCCAGTGTTTATCTGTGTATGAGGCTGTGCCGGGTCCTAGCTGTGGCACAGGGCGTCTCTGTTGTGACGTGCTGACTTCTCTAGTCGCGGCACACGGGCTTCTCTGATTGCAGTGAAAGGGCTGAGTTGCCCCTTGGTATGTGGGATCTCAGTTCCCCCACCAGTGATCAAACTTGTCTTCCCTACACTGGTAGTGAATTCTTAATCACTGAATCACCAGGGAAGTCCCAGCACAAAACTGTGGGAAATAGTAGGCCTCCAAGTTTGGGTCTTTTGTAAAATGATCGGAGCCTTTTACCATTATCTTCCATAGCTGTTCTCTTCATCAGCAGTTCTGTTGGACATGGTATGGCCCAGTCTTTTGACTCCCAGAGAGTTTACTAGGGGCTAAGTAAGTGAGTGGTTATGGTCATGTTATAAATTATGTATTAGTGAAATGAAAGGGAGAATGGATACATGTATATGTGTAGCTGAGTCCCTTAGCTGTTCTCATGAAACTGTCACAACATTATTAATCAACTGTGATAGTAATAGTGTTAGTCACTCAGTTGTGTCTGACTTTGTGACCCCATGGACTGTAGCCCACCAGGCTTCTCTGTTCATGGAATTCTCCAGGCAAGAATACAGGAGTGGGTGGCCATTTCCTTCTCCAGGGGATCCTCCCAACCCATGGATCAAACCCAGGTCTCCTGCATTGCAGGCAAATTCTTTACCATCTGAGCCACTGAACATACCCCAATATAAAGAAACTTTAAAAAGGAAAATAGAGGAATGCAGGAGGTGCTGTGGGAGCCCATGGGGGGCACTGCAGCTGCAGAGGTTAAGGGGGCTGCCTGTGGAGGTTATCTGAGCTGACTGTTTAAAGGTGAGTTGGTCTGCAGGGAGGCAGAAGGCATTCTTGAATAACCTGGGAAATAGCAGATACAGAACCTGGAAAGGCACATACGGAGCATGATGTGTTTGGGGATAAACAAGTACATCTTGGTCTGAAGATGAATATGGATGAGAAGCAGATGACTGATTTTTAAAAACAGTATTCTTTTTCTAGTTTGATAGAAACAAGCTTTCCTTTTAGGGGCTCTGGGCTTTATGGTAATTGAATGGATAAATGATATATAAGTAAATAAAGTTCTAGTTAGAAGATAAGTAGAAATATTGATGGTTTGGAGTAACCTAGACTTCACATATCTCTGTAAAGAAAAAATTTGTTGACGCTTTTCATTCTTGATGATTTCATTATAGTCTCAAGAAATTAAATATTTAACATATGTTTGTTCTTCAGAAGGAGATTGCTACTTTAAAATATTCTCACTTTAAAAAATAGGTATAAACAGATAACACTGAAAGCTATACTATTTCTGGCCAGTTGACTTAATGTTCCATTCACTTTAATACTTTCTCCTGTGAGCTGCTCTTGCCACTGGAGTATGTTACTGTGCAGATTCTTTGCAAATTTTGCCTTGTCAGAATGAGGACTGTGAGGGATGAAATTATTAAATATTGCTTTTTTTTTAAGACAATAAATAATGCCTTTCAGAAAAATAGGCTGATTTTAACTGCCATTTCTACTCCATTTTGGTTCCAAGGGTCATTTGAATGTTTGCTTCCAAGGGTCATTTGAATGCGTACTCGCAATCTTTTCATTATATCAAGAGGTAGAAATATAAATAGTGACTTTTACTATTAACCTAGTAGTAGTATTTCTTTAACATCTGAGCCACTAGAGAAGCCCCAATTAAGGGAAAACATATTTAGTTAAAATTTGAAAAAGTATTGTCCCAGTCTTAAAAAACCTGTGTCACAGACAGCAATGCCTTTTACAGTATTTGAGTTTCCTATCAGCGTACCTGTTAGTAGACTGTACTTCATCATTGCTGTAGTCATGATATAGGTGTAAGTGTTACAGTTAGTTAAAGCCATCCTCCAGTACCCGTGGAGGGTTGGTTCCAGGGCCCACCACGGATACCAAAATCTGAGGTTGCTGAAGTCCCATGGCTGTGTCTCCACATCCACAGATTCAACCAGCCGTGGATCAGGTAGTACTGTAGTATTTATTGAATAAAAATCCATCTGTAAGTGGACCCACACAGTTCAAACTCAGGTTATTCAAGGGTCAGCTGTACTTGATGTGTCTTGTTATTTACGAATTTAAGTTCATGTCTCGTATTTTTTTATTTCTCTTCTTTCTGGCTTCTGTGTTGAGAATTATCAGTCTGAAGGTGAAGGATGTGCAGGGAGAAGCAGTGAGACTCATTAGGAGGCAGCTGGAGTAATTCAGGTGGAGAGTATGGTAGGGTGGATAGAATCAGAGCCAACAGGGCCTTCTCACAGATTGTGTAATGGATGATGAGAGAGAGGAGTCAGTATTAACTGTAGGCATTTTGGCCTAAGCACCTTAAAGGACGCATTCTGGATGGTTTGAACTGAGGTGAAAGATTGTGGGTGCAACAGATTAGGGAGGTAAAATCAAGAGTTCCTTTTGAGCATGTGTCCCCGAGTGTTCACTGCAGCACTGTTTATAATAGCCAAGACATGGAAGCAACCTCAATATCCATTGACAGATGAATGGATAAAAAAGCTATGGTATATATGTGCGTGCGTGCACACATACACAATGGAATATTACTCAGCCGTAAAAAGGAACACATTTGAGTCAGTACTAATGAAGTGGATGAACCTAGAGCCTATTACACAGAGTGAAGTAAGTCAGAAAGAGAAAAACAAATATTGTATATTAACACATATATGTGGAATCTAGAAAGATGGTACTGATGAGCCTATTTGCGGGACAGATTCTTTACACTGGGCCACCTGGGAAGCTTTAGTGCTTTAGTTAGTCTGATATACCCTTTCTGCCTTCATATCTGGTTGACTTCAGCCACTGGAGCCAACTTGAAGAGGACTTGATGAAGAAGAGTGCTCTGGGCTGCAAAATTCTATTGTGATGGCACAGCAGGAGATGATTGATCAGGGCTTTTGGACAAACAAAGGGCAACATGAGGAACTGTTGGCTCCCTACAAGGAGAGGGTAGGGGGAACTAGGAGTAGAAGGGAGACTGGTTAGGATCAAACCTGTTTATGAAGACTAGATTAGTCAGGTGTTTTCCAGATGAGCAATATTATTTTTAATAGTGGTAGTTACTTTTCTCAGCCCTTGCTTCCTCTTCACCTCCTATCCCTCAAGCACCCAAGTCAAATAAATGTGATGACATGATTAATTAACTAATAAATGGAGACTGGCCCATGAACTTCCATTTAAATCTAGTGTCTTTAAATCTTTTGTTTCATATGTGTAAGAATAGTAGGCCTTTAGGAGATGCTTTTTTTTTAAGTGTATATTCTACTTAATTATTTATCATTTTATTAGGCGGTAGAGTATTCATTAGTTCAGGGTTTGATCTCTGGTTGCAGGCTGCCTGGATTCAGGTCTTGGCTTTTCCCCTATTGAGGTATGTGATCTTGGGCAAGTTTTATAACTTCTCTGTGCCATGGTTTCCTCTTCTAAAAAGTAGGGACAATAATAGTACTAGTCTCTTAAGATTATTATGAGAATTAAATTTTTACATCCAGAGCACTTAGAATAGTGTCTGGCATATGGTAAATATTTAATAAATGTTAATACTTTAACAAAAGCTGTCAGGCATTTAATATTTTTAAAGTGAGAAAACCAAATCTCCACTTCTTCCCCAAATAGCATTATAACTGGCAATGAAGGCTTGAGTGTTGGCTGTGTGAACTTTAGTTATTTAGTCTTCTTCCAGTGGCTGTAAACGGCTTCTTGTATTTCTGAAGATGAAGGAATAGAAGTCATCTTCCCATCTGGCCTCATGTCTGTATATCACCTTTGACACCTAAACGTAACTGTGCTCATATGAGACTGAGTTGGATTTTTAAAAATTGGGGGAGATTGTGATTAATATCTTGATTCTTTTTTTCCTTAGGCCTTCAGTATCCATGATCTTTAATGTCATGTGAGTTTGTCCATCTTCCTGCTTTGTCCCTCCACCCAAATTTATAGAATCAAAATAAAGGAAACTGTATTTCCAGAATTTAAAAAAAGATGAGATTTCCATGCAGCCAATAGCCTGTTATCCACTGGGTCTGTGTTGGCATGGACTCGTTCTCAGGGAGCTTGGCAGTTCTGCCCAGTAATGAGGGCAGAGTTCTCCTTGTGTGGTGTGCCCAGGGACTACCCTCCCAGCTTCCAGATTTGTTCCCAACAACCCAAGTCTGTTTAATAAATCCATGGTAAGATGCGGCTTCTCTATCAATAGCCACCTGGTGCGACAGCTCTTCAGTGTTCATACAACACTTCTAAGTAGATGAGTCTAGTTTGACACTCACAGCAAACAAAGGAGAGAAATAGTCTTATCAGTATTCTACAGAAGGAGAAATAAGAATCCATGGGTTTAAAGGTGTTCAGGGTTAGACAGTAAAATAAGCAGTAAGCCCCCAGGTCTGCTGACTCTTTAAATCCTCTGCCCTTCCATTTTCCTGATGTCTAGTCAAATTCACTCAGGCTCGGTAAAATCATGTTATAGTCACAGGTGTCAAAGCCAATCCTATTAATTAGAAATCATAATCATGGGGTTAGAATTTCAGGTAATGCTATTATATTTGATACTTTTTTTAACTGTTGAAAGCTGCTTTTTATAATAAAAGGACCTAGTTTCCTTTTAGCAATATTGTTCATTCACATATAACATAAGAATTTTCTAACCAGCTTTAAATTTTTAAAAGTCCTTTTTTCATTTTATGTGTGTGTATATATATATATGTATATAGATATATACTCTTTGTCTTTAAAGTGGGTTTCATGTTGACTGAAGTTTTCTCTTTCACTGTAGTTGGTATTGAGCAGGCCTAGATTAAGACTCTGAAATTCTTAGAAAAGTGTAATTACAAGTTCTTATCCTATACTGGTAGGTAGGTGAGTGGTCCCAGGAAGGGTGAAATGGTTCTATTTTTGTAACCATTATTTTCCTAAGCCTCATTCTGAGTAAAAGGCACATTTCTGTATTGCGTGGACAAACCACAGACCCGTGGTGTTGGTTTGAGGTATATAAGAGGGAGGCCCTGGCCGTTTGCTGCTTCGTGGAGTTGTGTTTGTGTGCCTGGCATGAGCTGCCAATGCCTCTGCTCAGCAGATGCAGCCACAGCCGCCAGTGCCATAGGTCCAGTGACTTGCTGAGTGTGAGCTTAGTCACCACTGCAGCAGATTTGGGCAGAGGCCTGCCTAGTCCAAGATCACATTCACTGATCAATCACTAATGAGCTCTGAAAGACTCAAACTCCTTCAATAATACTAATAGCAGCTATTTTTAAAGTCATTACTACATGCCAGGTTGTATTTAAGTCTTCATAGTTATTGTAACTAAGCTCTGACAAATGTAAAGATTCTTATTCCCATTTTGGAGAAGGAAATGGCAACCTACTCCAGCATTCTTGCCTGGAAAATCCCATGGACAGAGGAACCTGGTGGGCTATAGTCCATTTGGTCACAAAAGAGTCAGGCACGACTTAGTGACGAAACAACAACAATTCCCATTTTAGAGCCAAGGAAGCTAGTAATTTGTCTAAGGTAATATACCTAATGAGTGGAGAGGTCAGCATTTGAACCCAGGGCTGTCTGAGCACTAAAATGTGTCCCTAACTAGCAGCTTCCATAGGAGGGATGGTGAAATATATCGCATGTATATGCTGCCTATCCGTGTGTGTGCTCAGTCATGTCCTACTCTTTGTGGCCCCATGGACTATAACCCACCAGGCTCCTCTCCATGGAATTCAACACACCAGTGGGTGTGTTGAAATTGGGCTGATTTGCTTTGGGGAAGTAATATAGTAAATAATTGCTGTATTTTATCAGAAGAACAAACATGCAGTATTTTTCTATAGATGTGTTGGTTGAAGTAGACAATTAAATTTCAGTTCAGTCGCTCAGTCATGTCTGACTCTGTGACACCATGGATTGCAGCACGCCAGGCCTCCCTGTCCATCACCAACTCCCGGAGCCTGCTCACACTCATGTCCATTGAGTTGGTGATGCCATCCAACCATCTCATCCTCTGTCATCACCTTCTCCTCCTGCCTTCAATCTTTCCCAGTATCAGGGTCTTTTCTAATGAATCAGTTCTTCAAATCAGATGGCTAAAGTATTGGAGCTTCAGCTTCAGCATCAGTCCTTCAATGAATATTCAGGACTGATTTCCTTTACGATTGACTGATTAGATCTCTCTGCAGTCCAAGGGACTCTCAAGAGTCTTCTCCAACACCACAGTTCAAAAGCATCAATTCTTCAGTGCTCAGCTTTCACATCCGTACATGACCACTGGAAAAGCCATAGCTTTGACTAGATGGACCTTTGTTGGCAAAATAATGTCTCTGCTTTTTAATATGCTGCCTAGGTTGGTCATAGCTTTTCTTCCAAGGAGCAAGTATCTTTTAATTTCATGGCTGCAGTCACCATCTGCAGTGATTTTGGAGCCCAAAAAATTAAAGTCTGTCACTGTTTCCACTGTTTCCCCATCTATTTGCCATGAAGTGGTGGGACAGGATGCCATGATCTTAGTTTCTTGAATGTTGAATTTCACGCCAACTTTTTCACTCTCCTCTCATTTTCATCAAGAAGCTCTTCAGTTCCTCTTCAACAATTAAATTTAATACAGGTTAAATTCCACTTTAAATAATATAAAATTATCTCCATGTCAAAAAAAACTTAAGACAAGTTGATTACTGATTTATGTATATATATTTGAAATTTTTCTCATAGATATTTGAAATAAAAGAATAAATTTTGATAACGTTCATGGAGTTTTTAGTGAAATTAGATTTTTTCTTTTTAACAATCAACAGAAACTGGCTGTGGAATCCCTATTAAATTTTAATCATAGATCAAAATACTAATCCTATAAGAATTGAATTTAAAATTGTGTTACGGTTAAAACTGTGGAAATTATTAGGATTACAGCTTTTAGTTAGTCAGTCCTTTTTCCTTTTGACCATAGCTACTACTTCGACTGAAGATAGTGGTTTTTTTTTTTTTTTCTTAATTCCACAAATGATCAGATAGATATTCCAGTGTCTCTCCTGCCCCTCTCCCCTTTTTAAGTTTTTTTAAATTAATTAATTAATTTTTGGGGGGTGCTGCTGGATCTTCATTGCTGCACACAGGCTTTCTCTAGCTGTAGCGAGCTGGGGCTGTTCTTTAGTTGTGGTGGGCAGGCTTCTCATTGTCATGGCTTCTCTTGATGCAGAGCTCTGTTCCAGGCACACAGGCTTCAGTAGTTGCAGTTCACAGACTCTAGAACTCAGACTCAGTGGGCTCAGTAGCTGTGGCACACAGGCTTAGTTGCTCCAAGGCATGTGGGATCTTCCTGATCCAGGGATCAAACCCATGGTCCCCGCATTGGCAGGTGGATTCTTAACCACTGGAGCACCTGGAAAGCCCCTCTTCTGACTCCTTGATTTATAAAGGGGCTGCTCCCACTGCAGGATTATTGAAGAGCATCTTGGCACAGGATTCAGTGTCAGAATTCTTGAGCCAAAGATCAGTAACACCTACAATATTCAATTGTCATTCCTGCTGCTTAGTGTTCAAATTTCTAGAAAATTCATTCTTTTCTCCTCTGAAATCTGAGATATAAACTGAGAAATAGAAAACAGAAAACATATCAAAATATGTTTTTATAGGTAAGCAATTCAATCAACAAAGAGACTGAGGGTGAGATTTAATCCAAATTAATGTGTAATATGGGGCTTCCCCTAGCTCAGCTGGTAAAGAATCCGCCAGCAATGCAGGAGACCCTGGTTTGATTCCTGGGTCGGGAAGCTCCCCTGAAGAAGATCGTGGCAACCCACTCCAGTATTCTTGGGCTTAGCTGATAGCTCAGATGGTAAAGTATCCACCTGCAATGCGGGAGACCTGGGTTTGATCCCTGGGTTGAGAAGATTCCCCTGGAAGGCTGTGTAAAGTCATGGAAAATTGCTTGTCTTTTGTGGGTATCTTTTAACCTAAGTAACATTAAGTACTTTAAGTTATTTATCTCAATTTGCAAAGAAATGAAATAACTGGTTAGTAGTATTTCTTCAGTCACTCTGCTTGTTCTCAGTAATACCATTTCTATTTCTTCTTTATTGATAAGGTTCTAGCTATTCATACTTTTAAAACAGAAGATAATACTTCTCTGTAAGACTGTGACCACAGACCCCACTAACTCTAATGGTTACTTTGAAGTGCTGGTGGCCAGTTGAAGTTTATAATTTGTTACCAAATTACTATTATCTTTATTTTTATCCTGTATTTTGCCTGTCAGGCAGTCATACTGTCCAAAATTGTAGAGTCAAAACCTTCAACTAAAGAGTTTGTTTAACTAGAGACAGGAAGAGCCTATTTACCCTTGAAACACATGGGAAATTCATTCATTTTCTTTTGTTTTAAACTCTTAAAAGTCTGGAAGTTATTACGGGCTATTTAGGGGTTTGGTTGGTTGTTTGATTGGTATTTTTTGTTTTGTTTTTGGATTTTGTGACACTTTTTCTGATGTCTAATCAGTGCTTTTTCCTTGCTTGATTTATAGTGTTCCCTTAGATAAAGAATTAGCTTCTCACTAATTTTAACATCTCTCAATAACCTTGGACCATACCTTGTGTGTCCAGGGTTTTTCATGTAACATTACTTTAATTAATCTGCATATTCTTGTTGCCTATTTTGCAATCACAATTTGGGGTTTGATGGGTGGCGCAGGGTGGGTGGGTAGAGACAAAGGAGGACTTTTTTTTTTTTTTTTAAGTAAAGTACTATTTATTACCTTTAGAAGAATATCCAACCTCAAAAACACAATCACCACACCCTGGGGAGTGGATTCTGTGTGATTTTGTTCCTTAGCTGGTATGTCAGTAAGACTTACAGGGGAGCACAGGGATGAACGTGCACAGGGCAACAGAAGGATTCTGGGTATTCTGAAACAAACAAGGCAATCAGCGAACACCAATTTTAGAAGATTGGCATCACCGATCTTACACGGTGCATTGAGAATGGAACCTCCTTCTCTGGCATGGTCAGGTTTGAAGCAAGGCTTGAAGTTTGGGATTTCTGATCACTGACTTTAGAGTTGCTTACCTGACTTAAAGTTTGCTCTCCTGACTCCTATATTTTGGTATTTTCACTGGTAAGTCTTGCTCTTCTTCCATCAGGACAAATACTTCTTTATTACACTTATGTGACTGGATTGCAGATGTGTCTCATCAGTCTTCAGAGTCCAGAGGCTGCAGAGTAGAACATGGGGACCAGTTCAAACACACAGGAGTACCAAGTGGCTCAGGGCTTTTTTAATGTATTAATATTTCATCGAGGTAGAAGTGACATATTCGTTTTGGGTGTACAACATAAGGATTTGATATTGTGAAACAGTCACTGCAGTAAGTTAACACCATCCCCTTACAAGATGTGTTTTTTCTTAAAATGAGGGCTTTTTCTTTGTGTGTGTAGGGGTTTTTTTTTTCCCCCCTTGCAATGAGAGTTTTTATGATTTCCCTTAGCAACTTTCAAATACAGTATTACTAACTATAGTCACCGTGTGTGTTTATTAGTCACTCAGTTGTGTCTGATTCTTTGTGACCCCATGCATTGTAGCCCTCCAGGCTCCTCTGTCCATGGGCGTCTCCAGGCAAGAACACTGGATTGGGTTGCTATGACCTTCTCCAGAGGATCTTCCCCATCCAGGGATCGAACCTGGGTCTCCTGCATTGCAGGCAGATTGTTTACCATCTGAGCTACCAATTATATCCCCATGCTTACTTATTTTATAACTGAAAGCTTGTACCTTTGACTCCCGTAAGCCAATTTGCCCAGCCCCTCCATCACCTCCTGCCTCTGGCAACCACCACTCTGTAGCTATACACTTGGGGTTTTGTTGTTGTTGTTTTAGATGCCACCTACAAGTGAGATAACATGATGTATCTTCTTCTCCCTTATTTCACATAGTATAATGCTTCAAGATCCTCCCATGTTGTTGCAGATAGCAAGATTTCCTGGAATAATATTTGTGTGTGTGTATATATGCCTCATATTCTTTCGTTATCCATAATGGTCATTTAGGTTGTTTCCATTTCTTGGCTATTGTAAGTAATGCTACAATGAACATAAGGGTGTGTGTATGACTTTCTTTTGAGAATGATAGTATTTAATACATGTGTATTATACATACAAATCAATTTGAGTCTTTGTTTATTTTGTTAAAGTAATAAATGGATTTGATGTTGAACCTGTCTTGAGAAGGAGATAAAATAGCAGGTGAGTTTATTTAATGCATACTCTTGATATACCTGTTTTATAAACCCTTTAATTATTTTAAAGCACTTTCTAAATTTAAAATATCTGGAATAAAAACTGTTAGATTGTCCAAGTTTATCCTACTATATCTATAACAGATATATTTTCCAGCATATATAAAATTGTTTCGCATTAATCTAACAAACTACTGTTTTCACATTTGTTATATACTTACAAAAATACATGAGTTTTTACTCCCAAAAGAATTTTCTCATTGCCAGAAATTATTGACAACTTTTAAAATTTATTTATTTTATTGCAGGATAATTGCTTTACCATATTGTATTGGTTTCTGCCATACATCAACATGAATCAGCCATAAGTATACATATGTTCCCTCCCTCCTGAACCTCCCTCCCACTCCATCCCACCCCTCTAGGTTGTCTCAGAGCATCAGATTTGAGTCTCTGCATCATACAGTAAATTTCTACTGACTATCTAAGATATATATTTTTAAGTTAGCATGCTTTTTCTTTTTTGGATAAATATCCAAAAGTGGGATTGCTGGATTGTATATACTTATATTTTTAATTTTCTAAGGGACCTCTGTTCTCCACCAAGTTCACATTTCCACCTACAGTGCACCAGAGTTCCTTTTTCTCCATATCCTCTCCAACACTTGTTATTTGTTGTCCTTTTATAATATTCATTCTGACAAGTGTCAGGTGATACCTCATTGTGATTTCCATTTGTATTTTCCTAATGATTAGTGCTGTTGAGCATCTTTTCACATGCCTGTTGGCCATCTGCGTATTTTCTTTGGCAAAATGCTTATTCAAGTCCTCTGCCCATTTTTTAATCTGGTCGCTTGGCTTTGGGGGTTTTTTTTGTTTATTTTTGATATTGAGTAGTATGAGTTCTTTATATATTTTGGTTATCAACACCTAATTGAACATAGAGTTTGCAAATACTTCCTCACATTCAACATGTTGCCTTTTAATTTTCTTGAGTTTCATTTGCTGTGCAGTAACTTTAGTTTGATGTAATCTCAAACTTGTTTATTTTTGCTATTATTGCTTCTGGTTTTTGGAGTCAGATTCAAAAAATCTCATCAAAACTATCAGGGAACTTACTGCCTGTCTTTTCTTCTATGAATTTTTTGTCTTCAGGTCTTCCATTCAAGTCTTTAATCCACTTTTAGTTAATTTTTGTATATAGTGTAAAATAGTAACCTAGTTTTATTCTTTTGCATGTGTCTATCCAGTTTTCCCAAAACGGTTTTTTGAAGAGCCTATCCTATTTCCATTATATCTTCTTGGCTCCTTCATCATAAATGAATTGACCATATATGCAAGGGTTTATCTCTGGGCTTTCCCTTCTGTTTCATTGACCTATGTATCTGTTTTTAGTCTAGTAACACACTGTTTTGATTACTATAGCTTTATAGTATAGTTTGAAATCAGGAAGTGTGACACCTCCAGCTTTGTTCTTTCTCAAGAATGCTTTGACTATTTAGAGTGTTCTGTGATTCCATACAAATTTTAGGATTGTGTAATTCTATTTCTCTGAAAAATACCATTGAGATTTTGATAAGGATTGCATTGAATCTATAAATCACTAGTAGTATGGAAATTTTAACAGTACTAATTCTTCCAACCCAGGAGCACAGAATATCTTTTCATTTAGTGTGTTTTCTTCATATTTCACCAATGTCATATTACTGCCTTGGCAAAATTTATTTCTATTTTATTTGATGTAGTTGTAATTGGATTTTTTTCTTAATTTATCATTTTGCAGGACACTGAGTTATTAATATTTTAAAGAAATGTTTGGATTAGTTTTTAAAATGCACTACTTAGATTGTAATACCACATTTTAAATTGTGATCTTTTAGATAATTCTCTCATGAAAAGGAATTTAATTTTCTGGATATCCATTGTTTGATAGTGATTTTTAAATTGTGTCTCTAGGGGTTATAGTTTAAAAGTTATAACTTTGTGGCATTTGTCTAAGATATAATAGGAAAAGTATAAAAATAAATATCATTTGGTATATATCACAAATATATTCGTGTGGTAAAAGACTGAATATTACTTTATATGGAAAAGAAATAAGTTAAGGATCTCAAATCCTTATCCTGGATTATCTAGATGAGCCCTCGTGCAGTCGTATCTATCCTTGCAAGAGAGAGGCAGAGGGAATTTTTGAAGCCAAAGATGATGAGTCAGTGGGAGGCAGAAACAATAGTGATGTGGTCATAAGCCAAGGAAGGAATGCCTGAGCCACTGGAGGTTTGAAGAAGGATTCTTAGAACTTCTCTTAGTACCTTGGTAGGGACCGGGCTCTGCTGATACTTTGATTTTGGTTCAAAATCAAAACTGATTTTGGACTTCTGATCCCTAGAACTGTAAGAGAAAATTCTTTATCACTTTGTGCATGGACTGAATGTTTGTTTTCCCCTAAAATTCATGTGTTGTAGTCTTACCCCATTGTGATGGTATTTGAAGGTGAGACCTTCAGGAAGTAATCAGGCTTAGATGAGGTCATGAGGTCATGAGGCTAGAGCTCCTATGATGGATTTCATGCCTGTATAAGAAGAGACCAGAAAGCTAGTTCTCTTTCTCTCCATCATAGGAGGATACAACAAGAAGGTGGCTGTCTAAAAGCCAGAAAGTGGGTTCTCATTATACAGCAGATCTGCTGGCATCTTGATCTTGAACCTCTCAGCGTCCAGATCTGTGAGGGATAACTGTTGTTTAAGTTATCAAGTCTATATATTTTGTTCCAGCAGCCTGAACTAAGATACTCAGTAATGATACAAATACAATAATAAAATGTAGATATAAGGTAAATCATAGGAGAAAATATTTTACAAAGAGAATGACAACTTTTTTTTTAGAATGACAGTTACTTTTTAAAAGAGAGTATTGTATTTAGTGATAGTGAGGAGATAATAAGACAAGCATTTAATACACTTCAAAACGGAGCAAGATTATAGAGCTATTAGAAACTGTTTTCAAAGAGTATTTAAGGTCAAAATGTGACTACCACATAATCCTAAGTAAAAACAGAATTTTTTTTTTTTACATTATGAACCAAATTTAAGTATTAGTTAATCTATTCCATAGGAAAAGAAATATGAAGTAAAAAGCAACATATGGAGCAGATCTGTCTTTTTTTTAATCCTTCCTTTTCCAGTTCTTAGCTGTGCAGTCTGGGCAAAGTACTGCAGATTTCTGGGCTTCTGTTTCCATCTACGAAAAGCATGATAAAACAACCTATGCATCTTATAGAGGACTAAATGTGGTATTTTCTCAGTGCTCAAAACAATGACTAGCATACTCTTTAAGTGTGCAATGTAGTGTTTTAAAAAATTTATAATCTAGGAGAGTTCTTTACCTGATGACTTCAAAATTCATTTCCTTCTTCCTACATTTGAAACACAGATACTGAAGAAAGGCTCCACTTCCATAATAGCAGACCTGCCCCACAGCAGAATACAAACATAACTGATAGAAACTATTAAAAAATAAAACAGTCACTGGGTATTGCCCCCCAGGTATGTACCAAATGAAGAAAGATTTATTCAAGAAAATCTACTCACACATGGTAAGGACAACCAATATGGCAGCCGAATTATGATCTACTCCTACCCTGTTGCCCTCAACTCAGCATTACAATATATCCGCTCTTAACTGGTGTGGCTAAGAAGACAGGCTTCCTCTCCTTTCATCTCCCATGAAGGGATACCATGTCTTACCAGGAGGGTAGGCTGCCAGTATTTCTCACCTCCTCCAATGTCAAGTTACAGAGGCTGGATTCCTGGTAAGTGCAGCCAAGAGGTCAGGAGCTCCCTTCCTTCACCCAGCCCCTACTGATAGAATGAAGACGCCATTGCAGGTGTGCAGGCCTAGAATACTAGAGCCCCAGGTGCCCTCACTCCATCTTGCTTGATGGCCAGAAGTTCCACACTGGGAGAGAAAAGCCAAGGAGACCAGAGCTACTGCCTGCACTGAGTTCTTGGAGCAGTGGCTCAGAGATCTTGCCTAGGGGAAGACACAGTCCATAAGAACAGAGAGCTTCAAAGCTCTTTCCACAGGAACTGATTTTATTTGAAACAAGAGTGTGGGGAAGTTCAAGTTTCAGGATACTCAAAAACAATGGAAATCTCTAAAGTAAGCAAATGAAAGAAGGCTGGTAGAACCTCTTAGTAAACAAAATGCTAAACCATAGGCCAGTTTCACAAAAGAGAACCTAGGAAAGAGCTAAGAAAAGCCTTCCTGAAGTCAGAACAAACCTCAAAGATTAGTTGGGAAAACTGCCACTGCCCACACTGAATTGCATCAGACTATGAAACAATTTGGACTGCAAGGAGATCCAACTAGTCCATCGTAAAGGAGGTCAGTCCTGGGTGTTCATTGGAAGCACTGATGGTGAAGTTGAAACTCCAATACTTTGGCCACCTCAGGCGAAGAGTTGACTCGTTGGAGAAGACCCTGATGCTGGGAGGGATTGGGGGCAGGAGAAGAAGGGGACAACAGAGGATGAGATGGCTGGATGGCATCACTGACTCGATGGACGTGAGTTTGAGTGAACTCTGGGAGTTGGTGATGGACAGGGAGGCCTGGCGTGCTGGGATTCATGGGGTCGCAAAGAGTTGGACACGACTGAGCAACTGAACTGATGAAACAGTTTATGCCTCGTAGCATTGTTTGCAACAATAGAGCAATAAGTCAGCAATTCT
Organism: Ovis aries; assembly: GCF_016772045.2. Lineage (NCBI taxonomy): Eukaryota > Metazoa > Chordata > Mammalia > Artiodactyla > Bovidae > Ovis > Ovis aries. Next base: position 189,538,210 of record NC_056056.1, on the reverse strand, counting down.
TTAAGCCCAAAACCTAGGCAGATGCCTTAAGTAGAGGTAGGGTGGAGGTGCAGATAACTGGTAACAGAAACTGTGAAAGGACTCAGATGTTGAATTTAACAGAAAAAGACCTCAAAGCAGCTGTTGTAAAGATGTTCAAATAACCAAAGGAAACTATGCTTAAGGAAGCCATGATGACAGCTTCTCATCCCATTGAAAGAATAAAGAAATTATCAATATAGAAACTGTAAAAGAGAGCCACATAGAAATTCTAAAGTACAATAAAAAGTACAGTAACCAAAATGAAAAATTCACTAGAGGGGCTCAGCCGTTGGTTTGCACTGGCTAAAGAAACTAATGAACTCAAAGATGGATTGACAGGAGGCCATGCAATACAAAAATTAAAAAATAAAAAATGAAGAAAAATGGACAGCGCCTCAGAGAATGGTACCACTAGGGCTACCGACATAGGTGTAATGGGAGTACTACAAGGAGAAAAGAAAGAGAAAAGAGCAAGGAAAAAAATGGAATAAATAATAGCTGAAAATATCCCAAATTTGATGAGAAACATTAATCTATACATCCAGAGAGCTTGATGAACTCCAACAAGGATAAACAAAAAGAGATTCATACTCAGGCACATCATTATATGCAGAAAAGCAAAGAGAAAATCTATTATAAAAGCAGCAAAAAGAAAAAACAACCAGTCACTTAGAATGGGATCCCAATAAAATTAATAGCTGACTTCTCATCAGAAACAATGGGGATCAGAAGGATGATTAAAAAAAATTAAGTCTTCTGTCCTGTAAAACTGTCGTTCAGAAATAAAATCAAAATGACATTTCCAAATTAACAAAATTCAAGAGAATTTTTGCTTACAGATTCACCTTGCAAGTAATCCTAAAGGAAGTTCTTTTTTTTTAAAAAAAATAATAACATGGGATTTATACTCAACAAACTTAAGTATACAATACAGTATTGCTAACTGTACACAGCTATATATTGCATCGCTAGATCTTTTTCATGTTGCTTGACTGAAGTTTTATACCTATGAAACAGCAACTCCCCATTGTCCCACATGCCATCCCCTGGCAGCCACTGTGCTACTTTCTGCTTCTATCTGACTGCTTTGCATTCCTCATATAAGGAGAATCTTGCAGAATTTGTCCTTCTGTGACTGCCTCATTTCACTTAATAATATGCTCCAGCTTCATCTGTGTTGTAGCTATGACAGGATTTCTTTCTTTTCTTTTTGTGATAGAATATTTGGTTGCATGTATATACTACATTTTCTTTATGCATCCATCCATTGATGGACATTTAGATTATTTTCAGCTCTTAGCTACTGTGAATAATGTTGCAGTTGACGTAAGTGTATAAATATATCTTTGGGATCCTGATTTCCAGTTATATTGGATAAATACTCAGAAGTGGGATTGCTAGTTCATATGGTAGTTCTATTTTTAATTTTTGAAGGAAGTTCCATACTGTTTCAAAGAGCCTGCACCATTTCATGATTGTGCGCCTGCCAACAGAATACAAAGGTTGCAGTTTCTCCACATCCTCACCAGCTCTTTCTGTTTTTGTTTTAGTAATCACTGCCCTAACAGGTGTGAGCTGATGTCTTACTGTGTTTTTGATATTTGTTTCCTTGATGATTAGTGATGAGCATCTGTGGATGGCATGTCTGTCACCTTTGGAAAAATATTGTCTATTCAAATTTTTTTTGCCCAGTTTTAACTTAGGTTATTTGGTTGTTTTTGTTTTTGTTTGCTCATTTTTGCTGAGTTGTAAGAGCTCCTTGTAAATTATGGACATTAAAATGTAATCACATATGTTTTGCAAGTATTGCAAATGTTTTCCCGTTTTGCAGGTTGCCTTTTCACTTTGCTAACTTCTTCCTTTATTGTACAGAGCTTTTTAGTCTTATGTCCTCCCACTTGTCTAGTTTTGCTTTTGTTGCCTGTGATTTTGGTGCCATATCCAAGAAATTATTGCCAAGCCTAATGTCATGAAGCTTCCAGTATGTTACCCTCTGAGAATTTTACAGTTTCAGGTCTTACATTTAAGTCTTTAATCCATTTTGAGTTGATTTTTGTGTATTTTGTGAGATCAGAGTCCAATTTCTTTTATTTACTTGTGGATATATTATTATATGTTTTTAAATCACAAAGTGTGATGCCACCAGCTTTATTATTCTTTCTCAAGATTTTTTTTGTGCGTGGGGGGGACTTCTTGTGGTTATTTGCAGTTCCATATGAATTTTTAAATTGTTTTCTCCATTTCTGTAAAACATGTCATTGAGATTTTGATAGGGATTGCATTGAACCTATAGATTACTTCTGATAGATTGGACGTTTTAACAGTACTAAACCATCTGTACCTGAGCGTGGAGTGTCTCTTCCATTTGTGTACTCTGTAGTTTCTTTCATCCAAGTCTTGCTTTCAGTCTACAAGTCTTCCACCTGCTTGGTTAACTTAATTCCTAAGTATTTCATTCTTTAATGCAATTGTAAATGGGATTGTTTTCTTAATTTCTTTTAATGGCTGTTTTGTCATTAGTGTATAGATATCTGATTTTTGTGTGTTGGTTTTGTATCCTGCTTCACTGAATTCGTTAGTTGCAACATTTTTTGTGTGTGGATGCTTGTTTTCTACATATAAGATAGTAACATCTGCAAACAGATAATTTTACTTCTTTCTTCCTTATTTGGAGACCTCTATTTCTTTTTCTTGCCTAATTGCTCTGGCTAGGAATTCCAGTACTATGTTGAATAGAAGTGGCAGGAGTGAGAATTCTTGCCTTATTTTCAATCTTAGAACAAAAGCTTTCAACTTTTCAGTTTTGAGGATGATGATAGATGGTGGCTTTTCATATGCGGCCTTTATAAGTTGAGTTAATTTTCTGTACTAGTCTGCTGAGAGTATTTATTATGAAAAGGCATTGAATTTTGTCAGATGCTTTTTTACATTGATGAGATCATGTGATTTTATCCTTCACTCGGATATGTGGGATGTCATATTAATTGGTTTTTGTATTTTGAATCATCCTTGTATCCCAGGGGTAGATTGCACTTGGTCATAGTATATGATCCTTTTAATGTGTTTTTTAATTTGGATTGCCTGTGTATTATTTAGGATTTTTGCATCGATATTCTTCAGGATATTGACCTATAATTGTCTTATACTATGCTTGTCTGGCTTTGGTATCAGAGTAATTCTGGCCTCAAAATAAGTTTGGATATGTTCCCTCCTCTTCAGTTTTTAAGGAGTCTGAGAAGAAGGCTTTGAGAAGGAGTGGCATTAATTCAGTTTTTAAAAATTTCTGCTGTCATATTTATTAGTTCCCTCCTGCTAAATTTGCACGTAGTTTACTTTTCTTTTTCTGGTTCCTTAACCCATAGAGTTAGGTTGTTTATTTGAGGGGTTTTTGCTTTTAATATAGATGTTTATTGCTGTAAATAATCCCCTTAGTACTGAGTTTGTTGGTCCATAAATTTTGATTTATTGTGTTTTCTATTTTGTCTCAAGATATTTTCTAATTTCTCTTTTACTTTTTGACCCACTGATTGTTCAAGAACATTCCGTTTAACTTCTGCATATTTCTGGATTTTCCTGTTTTGCTTCTACCTTTGATCTCTAATTTCATTACATTGTGGTTAGAAAAGATACATGTTATGATTTCAACCTTAAATTTGATAAAATTTTTTGGTTATTCAATATTTGATCTATCCTGGAGAGTGTCTTATGTACACTTGAGAGGAATATATATTCTACTGTTGTTGGGTGGAATGTTCTATGTGTCTATATGTCTTTAGGTCCATTTGGTCTATGGTGTTGTCCAAATCCTTTGTTTCCTAATCTGTTCTGAATGATCCATCCATTGTTTAAAGTGAGGTATGGCTGTTCCCTATTATTGTATTGCTGTCTGTGTTTCCCTTCGTTCTGTCAGTGTTTGCTTCATATATTTAGATATTATGATTTTGAGTGCATGTATATTTATAATTGTTGTGTCTTCCTGGGGAATTTTACCCATTATCATTATCTCATGACACTGACTCTAAAAATATTGGCAGATGTTTGGACATGTATTTGATTAATGTCAAATATGTAAAATACTTGTCATGTTTTATTATTTACTGCCTAAGCCACATTTACAATTAACCAGCCAATTACCATTCTCAATTATAGTAGTAAGAGACTTCTGCTATGAAGCTCTGGCCTTGGAGCTGAGAACTTCCTGGAGACTGGGTTTGCAAGTTGTTAAGTCATTAATAAAATTAAACATATTAAACATCTATTGTGTGTTTGGCCTGTCAATATGTAGCTAGTCATCAATACCATGACAATGACTTTGGTCACTCAAGGAGAGGGTATAAATGAGTGGCATAGAGGACAGAGCCAGAAATTCACTAGTTGACAGCAGCCTGAAAAAGAACAGCCCACAGTGATGACTAGTGGAGAATGACCAGATGGATAGAAGAAGCTATGAAAAGTAGGATATAAAAAATCAGGAAAGAGTGTTTACAAAAGAATGGTCAGCAGCATCAGTGCTGTAGAAGCACCAAAGAAGATACACGAGTAACTTGAGTATGAAGATATGGGCCACCAAGCATGAGATTCTTGGGAAACTTGTTGGGAATATTTCATTGGTAAATGGAGGACAAGTTATAATGAATTCTGTGAGATGAATGGAAATGAATTATAATTGTAAAAACTTGAACCATGTATAAATTTAATATTGTGCATATTTGAAAATATATTTCAGTCATAACTTCATTCTCTTTTCCCATATTCTGTGGGATTATAGGGGATTTTATTATCTGGAGCCTTCCTTCGGTTTTTAGAATTTTCTATAATGAACATATATTGCCTTTGTAGTTGAGAAAGAAAGTGTCTAAAAGATATAATGTATCTAGAATCTTTCCAAAAGATACAACAATTTGCAATAGCCTTATCTATCAATATGTTGGAATACAAAGAAAATGTTTTCTAAACAAGTATTTCACAAATTGCTAAAAATTTCTGGGCTACAAAAGACCCTTTTCTTTGGAATTTCCTTTAATTTTACATGGAATAAGAAAAATTGTGTTTTGGAAATTTCTGAAGCCTTAGGTAATCATAAGGGTCTCTGCTGAATTGTTTTTTGGCTTGTATAATCCACACACATGGAATTATTAACCTATTCTAACCCTTGAATTTTACTTCTCCTTGTAGTCTCCTTGGACTTCCCTGGTGGCTCAGATGGTAAAGCATCTGTCTACAATGCAGGAGACCTGGGTTCGAACCCTGGGTCGGGAAGATCCCCTGGAGCAGGAAATGGCAATCCACTCCAGTACTATTGCCTGGAAAATCCCATGGACAGAGGAGCCTGGTAGGCTGCAGTCCATGGGGTCGCAAAGAGTCGGACACGACTGAGCGACTTCACCCCTTGCAGCTGTAGTAGAGTGATAGCAAATAGAGAAAATAGGGCTCTCACTTACCTAATGGGATTGAAAAAAAAAGATTGAAACTTTTGATCATCACCTCCTTTCTTGTATTATATATGAGGTGTGGTGAGCGGGAAAGTGTTTACCTACCATGTGTTTAGTGCAAGACACTGTGATGAAGTCAGGATCTTTTTCTCTCCAGTTTGTTTGTAAATATATATGTATATATATATAGACCCTGAAGGAGCCCTGGCTAATTTCCTTTTTCTTGAAAGCTAGATTTGGTAGATAAAATGTGGCTTTGACATGCAAAACTAGATTTAAAAAGCAATATAAATCTTTACGGCAGCCTTTAGTTGAAAATGCCCAGGAGTGGGTTCTTTTTATAATACAGAATAGAAAGTCTTGAAGTCTCTCTCATCCAGTTCTCTCCATTCTCCCTCACTAGCATGGTAGCCATCCAACAAATCTTATGCCAAGAAACTGCATCCCAGTGTCCATCCGTCACTGCTTAGCTCTGTTTATCATGTCAGCCTCAGGCTGTTTTCACTTCTATTGGCCAGTACCTGCGTTTCTGCATTAAGGAGCAAGGTGGTGGCAGGGGGCAGGGGAGTCCATCCTCATATGGTTTGGCTAGGGAGAGAAGAATGTTGCAAACGTGTATTTTTAAAAATTGTATCCTTATAACAAATACACAAGTGCTTTCTTCTCTTTGTTTTTTTAAATCTCTCTGGGGAAGGGTGACATCTGGTGGCTGAAGCAATAAGCCCCAATTCAAGAGATACAGAGGAATCTCTTGAGGTAAATCATTTCTGCTGAAATTGTGTGCATGTGTTCATGTTTTGTCTGTGTGTGTGTGTGTGTGTGTGTGTGTGTGCGCAATGTCCCATGTACTCATTCCAAGTAAACCAGTGTCTTTGCCACCATGTTTAAATGCTGCCTCTTTTTTTTTTTTTTTAATGTTTAATATAATTTTATTTATTTATTTTTTTTTTTGGTGGGAATGTAAATTTTTTTTTTTTTTTAAATTTTAAAATCTTTAATTCTTACATGCATTCCCAGCTGCCTCTTATGTTACTCATCAGCTATGTTCTTTATTCATGCTTGGCCTTAATTCAAGATCCAAAATACTTCCTTAACGGAATGTTTCTTAACAAGACTGTCTTCTTGATAATCTCTTATGTAATTAAAACCTAAAACTTTTCTGTTCGTTTTAAGTTCTTAATTGTTAGTGATCATTCTAATAAAAAAACAGTTTTACCTAATGGTTAAAGAAACTATCCACCTGAAATTATGCTGTATGATTTATACTCCTAGCTTTATTTATCTTTGAATCAACTTTCTATCCAGTGTTTAATTGGGTTGCTTCCTCAGAGATACTTATCCTTAACTTGTTTAGTCCATCAGTAAATGGCAACCAGAATGTCAGTTTTGTTTTCAGGTGGTTTTCACTGGTTTGGTTATTTTGCCTCACTTTGTTTAAAAAAGGAAAAAAGAGGGGGAGGATTTAGGGCAACAAAGGCATGTTACTAAAAAATATAAAAATTTTTTTAAAGTAAAAATGTGGCAAAAGAGATAAAGGTATCTTTCTCTTAGAGTACAGATTGTACTATTGTATCCCTAAATTTTCTCAAAACTGATTTTAATTCATTTGTTTTTTAATAAGCAGTTGATAAATGTTATAGTGATCAATATAGTTACAGTTAATGATAAAATAATTCTTGGTAGTTTTTCCCCATGATCAAAAGAATGCTTTACATTCACAAGAAAATAAAAGGCAGTTTTGTTCAGGAGTCATGGTTTTCAGAATTTAGACCTACATTGTTCCTCATGCCTTATAATCCTGAGTAGTGGGATTTTAAGGAGCAGAAGTGAATCCATTCCACATAATTATGCCTGCTTTGAAAGAACTTTCTGTGAGGCGAGGCTCTGTAGGATGACTTTTTAAAGCCTCTTGTCTAGAGAAGATGGATTTTATAATCCAGTATTGAATTTTTGTCTATCACACACAGAATTATCAGCCTGTTACGTTCAGCAGAACTGTTACTCACCCCACAGGCATTTTTGCCGAGGTGTTTGGGGCTTCCCTGGTGGCTCAGACAGTAAAGAATCTGACTGCAATGTGGGAGACCTGGGTTTGATTCCTGGGTCAGGAAGATCCCCTGGAAGAGGAAATGGCAACCCACTCCAGTAATCTTGCCTGGAGAATTCCATGGACAGAGGATCCTGGCAAAAAGTTAGACCCAACTGAGCAACTAACACTTGGTATGATACAGTAATTCCCATGTTACTCTAAATATAGTAGAAAAGTGTATTCTAGTGGATAATATTTAACCTCTTTTGTAAATCAAGTAGGTATCTTTGAATTTCTGGTTTTTTCCCAGAATTAGATTTTTATAGATAAGCAACTTCAAAGTAACATCTAAAACAGTTAAGACTCAAAAAAAAGTGTTTTTAACATATAGTATACCAACAACTGGTTTTCGAGGTCAATTGTGTATCGTAAAATATCAAAACTATGGTGCAAAGAAAGCAATTAAGTCAAAGGCCAGACTGTGCTTAATTACTACATTTCTTGAACCATTAACCACTATTTTGTTGATAATCTGGGCTTCCGTGATAGCTCAGTTGGTAAAGAATCCACCTGCAATGCAGGAGACCCTGGTTCGATTCCTGAGTTGGGAAGATCCACTGTAGAAGGGATAGGCTACCCACTCCAGTATTCTTGGGCTTCCCTGGTGGCTCAGCTGGTAAAGAATCCGCCCAGAGTGCAAGAGACCTGGGTTCAATCCAGGGGTTGGGAAGATCCCTGGAGAAGGGAAAGGCTACCCACTCAATTCTGGCCTGGAAAATTCCATGGACTGTATAGTCCATGAGGTTGCGAAGAGTTGGACACAACTGAGCAATGTTCACTTTCAGTTTTATTGATAATCTAAGACATCTTAATCTCTCAGATACATATGATACACTATTTTAATATATTAGTTTCTAGAGAAACAGGACTCAATGTCATATAGTAATAAAGCAATATAGAGACTGTGTAGCTGTTACAGAAAGAATGTACTAATTACTCAATATCTGTAAATATGTTTTACAGAGTATCAGTACCATGTAGATGATCTGTAAAGTACAAATAAATATACTATAGCATATTTAGAAACATACATCCAGTTACTATATTTACAGAATTTTAAAATGAAGCATGATAATATTTTAATCACTATTGTTTCGTATCCTTATCAAAAATATTGACTGTTGAAACATTAATAGAAAATAATAATGTAAATATAAAGAGGGGGGGAAAGTAGTTTATTTGCTACCACACCTCTTACAGCTACACTTCACATCATCAAACTTATTTATCTTCCTTTTTATCATCTAGTCAGAGGTCTACAAACTGTTTCTGTAGAGGGCCAGGCAGTAAATATTTTAGGCTTTCCTGGCCATGTGGTAGAACCACTCAGTTCCCACACTGGAGCACATGGCAGCCATAGACGGTAGTAGGTAAATTAATGAACGTGACTCTGTTTCAAAAAAACTTTATTTACAGAAACAAGCAGCAGGCCATACATAGCTTACTAATAATCCCTTCCAATATGATCATAGAGATAGCAAGTTGAAGCAGTATAAGTATCTGACTTCTGACCAGCTTGGCTGCTGCTGCTTTCAGCGTCTTTACAGTGATATAATGCCTGACAAAACAGTGCAGTAGGCTTTTCCCAAACAGCGGATTTACTTGCAGAATTTTTTCCTTCTATATTTTGAGGTGTTTGGAAGTTTATGATATTTTGCCACTCCGTAAATGAAGCATTTGACAATGGCAGGATCGCTTTCATACTATTTTGCCAACATTATAATCTCCCTACCTCAGCGGTAGGTTTGGGGAGTTTCATTGTGCCAGATTTCTGGGTTACTTTGGTTTTACCAACTGCTAAACCTTTAAAATGTCAATACTACAGGGTGCTAGATTTGGTTAGGTTTTTTCTTTTCAGTTGTATCCCTTACTCAAGCTTTCAGAGTATGCTTTGGCTCTGTGTTACACTTGGGATCCATGCTTCCTCATCAAGATGCTGTGAAGTTAATATCGAGTTCTTGAGCTGGACTACCCACCTTTTCTTAAGCCTCTGTCATTGCGCTTCGTAGAGGTGTGCGTGTGTGCTAAGTTGTGCCTGACTCTTTGTGACCCTATGGGCTGTAGCCCACCAGGCTCCTCTGTCCATGGGATTATCCGGGCAAGAATACTGGAGTTGGCAACCATTTCCTTCTCCAGGGGATCTTCCCGACTCAGGAATCAAACCCTTGTCTCCTGTATTGGCAGGCAGGTTCTTTACCAATGAGCTACAAGGGAAGCTTAACAGAGATACAGACCAGATTTGAGCCAGGCTGAGGGAAGGGTACAGTTTGGTAGCAGTGGGCCAGGACAGCAGAAAGGCATAGCAGTTATAAAGTTATGAATGCCTGAGATAATAAAAGTTTTGAACTATTGGCAGTGAAAATGTCAATCAATTGAGAAATCTCAAAACAAAGAATTGGAAAACAAATGTCTGATTCTAAAGGTGCTTTTTAAGCCTGGATAATCAGAGTTGGGGTAGGAGAGCTTGAGAGAAGAGGGTTTAATAGAGATTTCAGTAAAAATTTACATGTAAAATTACAGCTGTCCTCATCATTATTAAAAATATTTCTCATTTAAAGATATTCAACAAATATGAAAAAATGCTTTAATGGTTTGATATGACCTGTACTTTACTTATAATTATGTTCCAGATAAATGTACCAAAATATCTTGTTTCTCATCATCATATGCTATTTTAATGCAGTATATATTTGTGTGTGTTTAATTTAAATTTATATGCATGATACAGCAGCCTACAGCACATAAGGAAACTTCCCGTATCCCAGGAGAGCAAGTAACTAAATTATGGCCTTGGGAAACTTGAAAATTTTATATCTGGAAAACTTTAGGATTAGGAATTTTTCCACTGAGCTTGCTTCACTGAAAATATCTTTCCTCTCAGATAGTTTGTAGCACTTTCTTTTAGCTCACTTCATCCATTTTTTGGGTGATGATTTACTAATTTATTTTCACATATAAAACTTCTAAATGTCTTTTGGAAAAACGTGTGGGAATATTTTGCTTGTTGTTGCTGCATTTTTCCTAAAAGGAAGTGGGAGAAATTTGAGTCATTAATATGTAACAATTCTACTGTGTCTGTATGCATTTAGATTCACAGCAGGTTGTTCAAAATCATCTAGGTAAGGAACTTTGGAATGTTTATTCAAAACAAACTTCTGGCACTGTTTGTACAGAGAAGCATATCCCAAAGTCAAGTTCGAGAACTCATGGGAAATCATCAGGGCTTAGTCAAAGGTTCCCTTGGGATAGATGAATTTTTAGAAAGAAGAATGATTAACAAAAAAGAATTTGGAAATTGCTGCACTGGTATGAAGCAAAGAATTTTGAAAATATTTTCTGGCAGTTTTTATATTTACCTGTGTTTTTAATTGATAAAACACATGAATTTTTAATCCATAGGAATCTCCAAATCTATTAAAAGGGGCTACATAGATTTCATTAGTATGTGCAAGGCCAGTTTCTTTATCACTCTTTGATTATTGAAAACAAGATTAGTAATAGGAATATCAGCTGAGAAATTCTGATGATGTTTGAAATGCCAAGATTGTCCACATAATTAAATGGCATATGCACACACTTTGGCTGTATTCCAAACCCAGGGATTATATGCCTACATTAATCCCATGTGTCTACAAAAGCTGTTAGGGTAAACATCTGGAATCTTTTACTACCAAAACTAAAATATTAAACCTAGTCAGTCAAAAGAGCTTCTTACCCACAGATGTCCTACAGAGAGCGATTTTTGTGTGTGATCTTATTTTAAAGCAGATGTGTTAGGAACTAAATGTATCCGATGCTTCAGCCACCCTTGAAACGTGACTTTTTCTTTAAGGTAAAAATAAGAACAGGTTAAACGTTGCTGAAGAGTTCAGTTCAACCCCAAATATTCCATAATGAGACAGACAGGATCAGTTGGAGATCAAATTCTTACTAAAACTGTGTGGCTCAGTTCCCAGGCGGCTACAGAACCTATTGGAACTCCTTTGATCAAAAGCATTTGGTATCTACTTACATAAATACTGAAGCTCTAAGTAAAACTTGTGATCTTTAGGGTTGCAACAGAAAAACCACAAATTATTTATATCATTTTTTGGTTTTACAACATAAAACAACAAGAATAGTGAGCTTTCCCATATTTTTTCCACTATGTTCCTAAGGTGTGCTTTTAGTAAGTTATTATCTCACTCTTTCATCCTAAAGCATATTAAAATTTTCCAGAATAGAAATGGTTTCTCTAGAAAAATCACATTATCCAGATCCTTATTTTAGAGGGAAAATGAATAACGTGAAGGGTTATTGGTTTTCTTACGATAGATATAATATGAAAGTGAATATTCCCATTCTTACAGAAATAAACTTAAAGAGTCATTAAGATTATGACCAACCTAGATAGCATATTCAAAAGCAGAGACATTACTTTGCCGACTAAGGTCCGTCTAGTCAAGGCGATGGTTTTTCTTGTGGTCATGTATGGATGTGAGAGCTGGACTGTGAAGAAGGCTGAGCGCCGAAGAATTGATGCTTTTGAACTGTGGTGTTGGAGAAGACTCTTGAGAGCCCTTGGACTGCAAGATCCAACCAGTCCATTCTGAAGGAGATCAGCCCTGGGATTTCTTTGGAGGGAATAATGCTAAAGCTGAAACTCCAGTTCTTTGGCCACCTCATGCGAAGAGTTGACTCATTGGAAAAGACTCTGATGCTGGGAGGGATTGGGGGCAGGAGAAGGGGACGACCGAGGATGAGATGGCTGGATGGCATCACTGACTCGACGGATGTGAGTATGAGTGAACTCTGGGAGTTGGTGATGGACAGGGAGGCCTGGTGTGCTGCCATTCATGGGGTCACAAAGAGTCGGACACGACTGAGCGACTGAACTGAACTGAACGGAAGTATTGTTTTTGTTTAAGCATATTTTTTTTGTGGAGGTGAAAACTGTTTCTTTGCCTTTAATATGCAAACCTGCCTGGCCCATGAGGTGTTTGCAACCCTCCAGGTAAAGATTAACCTCAAGGACTAGAGTCATACTCAGTTCCTGTCTCAGCTCCAAGTACTAGCTGTATTGTATCAAGTTAATTAACCTTTTGGAATGCAGAGTTCTAAAGAATAGCAAGGAGATATAAGAAAGCCTTCTTCAGTGATCAATGGAAAGAAACAGAGGAAAACAATAGAATGAGAAAGACTAGAGATCTCTTCAAGAAAATTAGAGATACCAAGGGAACATTTCATGCAAAATGGGCTCAATAAAAGACAGAAATGGTCTGGACCTGACAGAAGCAGAAGATATTAAGAAAAGGTGGCAAGAATACACAGAAGAACTGTACAAAAAAGATCTTCACGACCCAGTTAACCATGATGGTATGATCACTCATCTAGAGCCAGACATCCTGGAATGTAAAGTTAAGTGAGCCTTAGGAAGCAAAGCTAGTGGAGGTGATGGAATTCCAGTGGAGCTATTTCAAATCCTGAAAGATGATGCTGTGAAAGTGCTTCACTCAATATGTCAGCAAATTTGGAAACCTCAGCAGTGGCCACAGGACTGAAAAAGGTCAGTTTTCATTCCAACGCCAAAGAAAGGCAATGCCAAAGAACGCTCAAACGACCGCACAATTGCACTCATCTCACATGCTAGTAAAGTAATGCTCAAAATTCTCCAAGCCAGGCTTCAGCAATACGTGAAGCGTGAACTTCCAGATGTTCAAGCTGGTTTTAGAAAAGGCAGAGGAACCAGAGATCAAATTGCCAACATCTGCTGGATCATGGAAAAAGCAAGAGAGTTCCAGAAAAACATCTATTTCTGCTTTATTGACTATGCCAAAGCCTTTGACTATGTGGATCACAATAAACTGTGGACAATTCTTCAACAGATGGGAATACCAGGCCACCTGACCTGCCTCTTGAGAAACCTTTATGCAGGTCAGGAAGCAACAGTTAGAACTGGACATGGAACAACAGACTGGTTCCAAATAGGAAAAGAAGTATGTCATGCTGCTTATTTAACTTCTATGCAGAGTACATCATGAGAAACGCTGGGCTGGAAGAAGCACAAGCTGGAATCAAGATTGCCGGGAGAAATATCAATAATCTCAGATATGCAGATAACACCACGCTTATGGCAGAAAGTGAAGAAGAACTAAAGGGCCTCTTGATGAAAGTGAGAGAGGAGAGTGAAAAAGTTGGCTTAAAGCTCAACAGTCAGAAAACTAAGATCATGGCATGCAGTCCCATGAAACAGTGGAAACAGTGGCTGACTTTATTTTGAGGGTCTCCAAAATCACTGCAGATGGTGATTGCAGCCGTGAAATTAAAAGACGCTTACTCTTAGAAGAAAAGTTATGACCAAGCTATACAGCGTATTAAAAAGCAGAGACATTACTTTGCCAACAAAGGTCTGTCTAGTCAAGGCTATGGTTTTTCCAGTGGTCATGTATGGATGTGAGAGTTGGACTATAAAGAAAGCTGAGCACCGAAGAATTGATGATGCTTTTGAACTTTGGTGTTGGAGAAGATTCTTGAGAGTCCCTTGGACTGCAAGGAGATCCAACCAGTCCATCCTAAAGGAGATCAGTCCTGGGTGTTCATTGGAAGGACTGTAGTTGAAGCTGAAACTCCAGTCCTTTGGCCACCTGATGTGAAGAGCTGACTCATTTGAAAAGACCCTTATGCTGGGAAAGATTGAGGACAGGAAGAGAAGGGGACGACAGAGGATGAGATGGTTGGATGGCATCACCAACTCAATGGACATGGGTTTGGGTGAAGTCCGGGAGTTGGTGATGGACAGGGAGTCCTGGCGTGCTGCGGTTCATGGGGTTGCAAAGAGTCGGACATGACTGAGTGACTGAACTGAACTGAATTAACCTTCAAAGCCTCTACATTCTTACTTGTAAAATGAGCAGGATAATAGCATTGCCTTCGTGCTTCTGAGTTCACAAGTGTCCTGGCATAGAGGAAGCTCTTGGCATCTGCTGGTGCCTCCTTCCTACCACCACCTCATTAAGCAGGACCAGAAGGCACCTGGGGCTCACCTGGTGAGGTAGATAGGAAGGAAGAAGATGTTCCAAGCAGAGAATATTATACATGGTGAGACACGGAGATTTGGTTGCCTCAGAAAGGGAAAGTGTAGTTGAGGAAGGGGCTGGAGTGACATGGCATTGGTAGGAACGTGGACTTTATCCTAAACGTCAGTGAGGAACATTCATGGATTTGCGCATAAGAGGCCTAGATATATATTAAGAGTGAATGAATGAAGGAATCAATTAGGAAATGAACTAGGTTGCTTTTGGATACATTTTTTTCTGAGAAAAAGCTAAAAAACGAAGAGGTGGTCATGGTATCTGCTTTTTTTTTATTTGGCTGCGCTGCACAGCCGCAGGGTCTTAGTTACCTGACCAGGGATCAAACACAGGGTAGTATGCACATGGTCTTAACCACTGGACCACCGGGGGAGTCTAGTGTGTGCTAGTTAAGCTGAGTTTGAACACTTATGAGTAGAGGAATGAGGCACAGATGGCTTTATATATTCATCTTTTCAGTATTTTCTATTTTTTCCCCCTTCAATGAACGTTTCTGTTTTTGTCATTGTTAAAGAAATGTTAAATGTATGAGAAAAGCTCTCTTTCAACCCAGGTGATTTATTCTTAGCCAACTGTGAAAACAGGAGTGGACTGTCATTAAACCATACAACTTACTAAGCAAGAGTAAAACTGGCAGACAGTCATGCCCAGCAAGAAGGGTCATTGCTTTGGTACAGCCTAGAGAAGTTCATTAACCTTACCTCTGGGAGTTAATAATTTTTATCAATGGTATTGAACACTTGGGAAAATGCCCATTAAAGTTTATTGGGAAATGCTGGAGGTATCTTCATTAATCTCAAAAATAGGATGAAGTTCATAGAGACTAATGCACATAGAAATTAAAACCAAACTGCTTCAATACAGAGAAGGTACCTGAAAAGATAAGAACAGTCTACAACAAACCAATTAGAACAACTCTGTAGCTTCTTGGTGAATCTACTGTATGGTTTTTAGTTAGATGGACTTTTAAAACAGTTCTTAATCCAGTATCAAATTTTAATGGGTATATTACATAGAAAAGATGTAATAAATAATCTGCTGTATTTAGACCATGTCTCACCCTTATTTGACTTCACCTCCCCTTCCCTTCTGCTTTTTAATAAAGTCGCAGGAAGTTTTGCAAAGTTTTCTGAATTTGAAGTGCAGACAGTAAATGCTGGAGGACCTGGAGTTACTTAGCCTATCAGAAAAAATCATGAGTAATCTTCTAAGAAGATTGTTTGATCATTCCCACTCAAAAGTTTTATTTTTTTGAAGTAGTAAGTGTGATGAAAATCCTAGGTAAGCATGGGGCTATTCCTTCCTGCCGCTGTGGACACATCTCCTATCCCCCTGCTCACCCCTTGGCCACTGTATTCGTGGAAGCTGAGTATCCTGTCCTTGTGGTGTCATAGCTGGAAAACAGAGAAGCCCTGACCCAGATGATCTCCAGGTTCTTTCAAGTGCAAGAGGTCCACATCCTTTTAAATGTGTGTAATTGCTGCTAAAGAACTACCATAGTAAAGGAGATGGGCGTGCATGCGTACTCAGTGGGTCTCACTCTTTGTGACCCCTTGGACTGTAGCCCACCGGGCTCCTCTGTCCATGAGATTTCCAAGGCAAGAATACCGGAGTGAGTAGCCACTTCCTTCTCCAAGGGATCTTCCCGACCCAGGGATCAAACTGCGGCCCTGACTCAGCAGGTGGATTCTTTACCACAGAGCCACCTGGGAAGCCCAAGGTAGGTGGGAGACTGCCCTAAAACAAAAGGTGGAGAAGCAATTGTGCCTGGTGATGTAGCATGTATGTTTCAATGAGTTCTGAATATCACTCTGGAGTAGAGCATATTAAAACAGACTAGTTAGGAGATAATGAAAAACAGCAGCCTAGCACTGTTGAGCCACCAGGGAAGCCCCTGTTTTTCTCAGAGTTTGTTAAGTTCTCTTCTTTTAATTGGCAGCAAGGAAAAATAGAAAGCAAACAAAGGTGAGAAACCATTTCAGCCTCTCAATTTAATATGGAGAAGACCAGAATGTTCAGAAAGTTGGTGTGGATTTGTTTATCTACATTTGTTGGGTTATGTCAGGTATCTTCCAAGGTCTCTGTGATTTCCATGATATTTCTTCCTTCTTGTTTCTGTACCCACATTTCGACAAGAGTTAGAAACAACTGGCTTAATGAATTTTTAGTTCATTGTTGATAGAAACCATCTGAATATTCTTTGTAAATCATACCTCTATGATTGCAGTGCATGTTGGGGAAATCTGACTCACTGTATAGATTCATCTCAAACCTTTTGACAAGGACTTCTCTTTTCTGAAGTGGAAAATTACAACTGGGGAATAAATAGAAAGTTATTTAGCAAAGATTAATGAATGTCTTATTTTTTTATTAGACAACCAGCAGTCAGGTTAGCATTGAGATGTGTTTAGCACAGTAAATGTAGGTAATTATTTTCAAAAGCGAATCTGTTTCATGGCATCGACAGCCTTTGCATGGCCAGTGGACCTCCATGACTACCTCAGTGGGCTTCTCACAACTTGTGGTTGGCGGGGGTGGGAGGCAGGGGGGAGGTGTGCACGGACATGTTCATGAACACAGATTGAGAGATGGAAGCTGGACACAGGGAAAGAGCTTCAGAAGAGTGGCTGTGTCCAGAAAGCTACCTCTAAAGGCCACCACTTTCCTAAGAGTCAGAGACTAAAGGAAAGTAATGGCCCAGCCAACCTCAGTGTAAATTAAGCCAAGGCCAGCTCCATTCTTGACCTGACCTTGAGTGCCTGTGATGTGTGTATACTTAGGATCTCACTTTCTCTTTGGGATGTTGTCTTTCTACCCTACATGTCTCCACTGTCACTTAACATACCAAGCCTGTGATTGTCTGTAAACAAGCCATACATAGTATTATATATGTGCTTGAGATGAACTCATGCCACATAATAAAAGTTTGCTCTCTGAATAATGTCTTCTCTACTGATTTACTTTTAGAGTGAAGTGTTGTTTCAGGATCAAAGTCTCAAAGGAGAGCTTCCTAAGCCCTTTTGGAAAGAGACCATTTTTTAAAAAGCAATGAAGACCACAAAGATAAATAAGCTAAAATATGTGGTTTTGACAGTTTCCTGAAAGCATTTACATTCTCCATTGATTTTGAGCACCCCAGACCCTGCGTAATTACTTATGTGTTTTTTTATACTTTGTGTTTAGAACTCCAGCTTCTGAGGCATGTTGGAGAGCCCAAAACTATAGAACTAGATATTTGGTTTTTAAATATGTCTTCAGCATACACTTTCATCATTGTTACCCAGGGCATGTTGGAAAAAAAAAAAAATTACTTGTATAATCTACTCTTTAATTCCCAAAATTAATTTGGGAAAATAATTCAAAATGCTTTCTTCTTCAAAAGTTTTGGTTTTTTTTTCTTAAGCCCATTTAAAAGGGAACATATTTAATTTGCTTCATTTCCAAGCAGATATAATTAGTGCTCAGTGAAGCCTCAGCTCCCAGCACGCAAAAGTGGGACGTTGCTTTGTCTCTTGTCGGTTTTATTTAATTTGACTTTAATGTCTTCACAATGAATTTATTGGCCTGATAAATTACTCCTTTGTTTTCAGAGACAACCCTTTCCTGTCACTCGGGTCTCTCAGTTTTTTCCACTTGGAGATTTGTGGAACAGTAACAGATGTTCATTCTTCCTATATGATTGTAGAACTACCTTTTTTTCATAGAAAATATTTATATTCTTCAAGTGTGTTTAGAGTTCTTTTCTTTTAAAAACTATGTTAATGGCACTTGCAGTTTGAGGTATTGGAATCACAGGACTGGGAGGAACATCTTAGGATTTCCTCGTGACTGAGCTGGAAACAGGATCCAAGGCTGTGGGTTACCTGTGAGGCTCCTCCGCCAGTGAAATTGAGCCTACTGCTCAGGATCAGGCTCCAGAGGTCAGGAAGGGGACTTTCACAGCATTTTCCAGAAGAACTAGCTTTGCTAAGTAGACAGGTCAATCTCCGTTGCTTGGTTTTGTAGGCAGATGTACAGTGGCCTTTTGATTCGTCTGCTGATAGTTCCCTTGTGATAAATTGAGGGAGGTGATAGGGGTCTGAATGGTGAGTTTTATGGTACATTCTATTAGGGCTGGCAGTTAGAGAACTGAAGATTGGAAACCTGAGTTCTTATTAACTTAACTCTTGAGCAGTTTAGTTAACCCGCTGTTTTGGTGTGTTTTGTTTTGTTTTTGGTGGTAGGAAGGGGTGTTAATAAAATCATTGTGATAACTGCCTTGCCTAACTTTATAAATGATCTAACACTTATCAACACTATTTGAATCTTTCAGGGTGAAAAAAGTATTATCTTGAGGTTTAATGATTCCCACACTGTGGTCAGTCATGTAAAACATCATGGTCTGTAAACAGCAGTAGTAATTAATGATTTCCATGTCATCTGCTCCGGATTTTTCTAATAGTATGATTTCATGTCAGTGCTCTTGGCCTGTTACCTTCAGAGGAGTCTTCCTGTGACCTGAGAGTTGAAAGGGTGCCTTTTGCTTTTACTTGCTGTTTAGTTCTTGAGTGGATTTATTTAGATAAAAATTGTACGTGCTCAGTCGTGTCTGTTTGCACCCCTACAGACTCTGGCCCACCAGGCTCCTCTGTCCATGGGATTTTCCAGGCAAGAATACTGGAGTGGGTTGCCGTTTCCCTTCTTTCCTTCAGGAGATCTTCCTGACCCAGGGATTGAATCCGTGCCTCCTGCATCTCCTGCATTGGCAGGTGGATTCTTTACCACTAAACCACCTGGGAAAAAATTATAACTACTGGCTTAATTTAGAGAAATCAACTAATTTGCCTAGATTTAATGAGCAACTATAAAAAGAAAAAGAATGTTTGTTATTGGTGTCTGTTCTGTATAATCACGTGTTGCTGAATGTCTGATCCCGATGGTACCATGATTAACAAAGAGCATGGGAATCACACTGTATATTTTAAATTATTTTATTCCTTGACTTTGATTATTCGCTCCACAAATTTGTGTTGGATTCATTTCAACAGTAGCCTTTTTGTTTCGTTTTTAGTAATAGTCACATTGGTTTTGTGTTTTTAGTTAATTTTGAATAACAACTTTAAACATATTAGTATTCTTACTTTTTTTCCAGCATTAAATGACATTTATTGTTCCATACATCTTTTTTTTTTAACCCCCCTCTCACCTCCCTCCCCATACCATCTCTCTGGGTCATCCCAGTGCACCAGCCCCAAGCATCCTGTATCCTGCATCAAACCTAGACTGGCGATTCGTTTCTTACATGATATTATACATGTTTCAATGCCATTCTCCCAAATCATCCCACCCTCTCCCTCTCCCACAGAGTCCAAAAGTCTGTTCTATACATCTGTGTCTCTTTTGCTGTCTCACATCCAGGGTTATCGTTACCATCTTTCTAAATTCCATATATATATGTTAGTATACTGTATTGGTGTTTTTCTTTCTGGCTTACTTCACTCTGCATAATCAGCTCCAGTTTCATCCACCTCATTAGAACTGATTCTAATGTATTCTTTTTAATGGCTGAGTAATACTCCATGTTCCATACATCTTGAGACTCAAAAAGGAATGCTAAATAGACAAGCAAAGCTCTAAAACAATGAAGAGAGAGCTCACTTCTTTCCTAAGTGATTGGTACAAAAAACATGTGGTCATACGAAAGCAAAGGGGAAATGACAGAAAGGAAAGCTCTCCAGCTTAGGGTCTGTACAAGTAGATGGAATACTTAAAGACGTTACTTCTTTTTTCTATCAAATAACCCCACTTATGAATAGTATTCTTACTTTTTAAAAAGGAATTTAGCACATTGTTTCTCTCCATAATGTAAGATTTATGGTTCAGTAGCTAAGCACAAATGCTTGGATTTGAATCAAAAAAAAAAAAAATTAGCAGCTTCATTCTCTTAATCATTTTGCCACTATTAGGTAAATTGTGAACAGTGGTAAAATTTTCAAAAGGAGTCCAAATTTAGACTTCTACTAGTGCTTCAGCACCTACTAATGCTGTAGACACCTCTTGACAGTGAAAACATCTGTCCTGTGTTATAGTGCAGAAATATCCTTAGTCCCGTCCCCACCCCCCTCCCCCGACCCCACCCCGGCCATCTGAGAGTAAACTCCTTAGGACTTGAACCAATCCTTGATTCCCCTTTCATTAATGAGGTAACTGCTGACTCTTTATTGGGCTTTGACTTTTTATTGTTTTCTGAGCACTGAATATATAGAACTAAGAAGTGTATTCTATTTCGTTTTTTAGACCATGATTAGCATAGTTTTATTCTGTATGATTTTTTCATAGTCTAAAATTTAATAATCTATCTTATCTCCTGAATATATTGTTATCCATCGCATTGAACACAAGTCATGAGATTTTTTACATTAGTTTTCATATATACAGCTTTTAGAGTATTTCAATGTTTAATTTATTCCTTAGAGGGTCATACAGTTGCTTTTCTTTGGGAATTCAGAATAATATTATGGATTTGTGGAAATTTAGGCAATCAGAAATGCATAAATCTCCTGGCTTTGACATTGGATGATTATATAATTTGAACAGTTATCTACTGGGTAATTCATTAATTAATGAGCATGCAGTCTGTTTACAGGATATATAGTTTTGAAGAAGGGGGTATCCTGACTGCTGCTGCTGCTGCTGCTAAGTCGCTTCAGTAGTGTCTGACTCTGTGCAACCCCATAGACGGCAGCCCACCAGGCTCACCCATCCCTGGGATTCTCCAGGCAAGAACACTGGAGTGGGTTTGCCATTTCCTTTTCCAATGCATGAAAGTGAAAAGTGAAAGTGAAGTCGCTCAGTCATGTCATCCTGACTTCTAGTTAAGCTATAAACAAAGAGTATGTATATGTGTACATGGGCACTTGTGTGAATGTATGTGCATATGTATAATATAGATACATGTATAAATACATAAATATATACACATACATACATGTGTGTATACACATGTGTGAATTCTCCAGGCAAGAATACTGGAGTGGGTTGCCATTTCCTTCTCCAGGGCATCTTCCCAACCCAGGGATCGATCCCAGATCTCCCGCACTGCAGGCAGACGCTTCACCAACTGAGCCACCAGGGAAGCCATCATACACATACACATGTGTTAAACTAGAAATTGCTAGATCTGAAATGCTAATTGTCTAGGTCAGTCTTAAAGGGAAAGCATAGGACAGCCCAATATAAATTTTACAGTAATTCTAAAGAGAAGCTGTTTAAGGGATAATTAGCGTATACATGACTGAGTTTTATAGCTTGATGTCTCCTCTCCGATGCTTTGATGTGTTGGATCTGTCTTCTCAGCATGAGGTACAAATTTGCCATTTTGTTGGATGCTCTACAGAAGTATTTTGCTCTTACAAATTCAAATAACCTAAAACGTAATTAACTTTTCATTTATGGCAGAATCACACTAAGATAATGAATTGCTAGTTATTGTGGATGTTTTGGCATTTTTAGAGTCTAGTTTTAAAAATGAGATGAGGTATATGTTAATTCTATCCTGAAATATTATAAGTAAAAAGGTCTGTTTATTTTTTCCCTACCTAAAGAAGTTAAACATAGAAATTTAAGAACTTGCTAACTGAGAAAACAGATAATGTGTTTGAAGGAACAGTTGGGTAAAGAGCATGTGTTGTATTCATTCTGTATATTTCCAGGCTATAAAATGAATATTAACCACAGCCCTTCTATGGGTTTATTTGTCTCCATAATCTTCAGTTATTCAGACAGATAGTTCATAAACCAGAATCTGAAAGTGGCTTGAGAAGTCCGTGCTGTTTACCTTTATCAGTTCCTTTGTTTTGATTTCATTAGATTCCTTACATTCTTTTTCTTAAAAACCCTCTTAGTTTGTAGGGTGGTGCTTGTGTTTCTTCTTGACTGGTGACATTTGGCCTATTTTGATTAATTTGTTTTTAAAGAAGAAAGGCTTTGCTTAAGTGATAAGGTATTGAGAAAGAGCTGTGTCAGGAGAATGTTATACTACATTGATTTTTTTTTTTTGCCATTTCTGAACATTAGACATTTTTTGCAGTTATGTTTCTATCTATTCTTTCATAAATGTGATTTACTTGCACATTTTGTTTCACTAATTATTTTAAAACTAATATTTCTAAAATTATTTAAATGAAATGTTTTACTTGGGATTTCCCTGGTGGCCTAGTGGTTAAGATTCTGGGCTTTGACTACATGGACCAGATTCAATCCATGGTGAGGGAATTGAGATCCTGCAAGCCACGTGGCACACCCCTGCCCCCCAAAATATATATATGTTTTATTTGAGATCACATGGAAGCCACAAGTTGTAGGTTAAAATAATAGTATTCCTTCTCTAGGTATTGACTTGGGATGTATTTAAGAACTTTACGATATGGTGCAGCATTCACAGTAGCATCTTTAATGATAAGATTTAACATTTATTCCAGAGTTTAAATCAATAATGCAAGGTGTTACTGACCTTAAAATACTTGAATGCCAATTTTGTCACTTCTGGGTTCACACTGACACTTTCTCACTAGTTCTGTGCTTTTTCCCCGTCAGTTAATGGTAAACTGTGAATTCTTTCTTGTGCAGTTAGCACAACAAATGCACGGTGCATCCTGTGTGTGTCAGCCACTGTGCTGGAGTGTTCAGGAGGTAGAATGAGAATCAGAGGAGTTAGCAGGTAAACACTTTGAGAGCTGCCGTGGTAAAACCAAAACAGCTCTTTGGAAGCACAGGGGAGAGTAGCCACCTCCAGATCGGAACAGGGGCCAAAAGACTGGGGAACGATGCCCCGAAGGAGGCTGCAGTGAACTTGAAGGATGTGCAGGAATCAGAAATGTTTTCCAGTGAAGGAGAGCAGTGGATGCAGGGTAAAGATGCTCGAGAGAATGATATATTCAAAGAACTGAAATATCTTGGAGCTGGGAGAGTTGCAACGTAATTAAATGGTGGTCCATCAATGACCAGAGGGCAGCGGAGAGCTATCAAAGGACTCTGAGCAGGAATATAGAATCAAATTTGTGTTTAAGAAAGATTTTCTGTAGCAATAATGTAAAAAATGAATGTGGAGAGAGAGAGATGGGAGGAAGGGCAGAGGGATCAGTTGGCAGGCCATCATAGGCTGGAGCAACTCCACTCCAAGCCAGGTGGCCTCATTTGTAATAACCAAAAATTGTAAACAACCACGCTGTCCATCAAGAGAAGATAGATGAATAAATCGTGGTTTATTTGTACAATGGGAAATCCTACTGCAGTGAGAAAGAACGAAGTGCCTGCTATGAGCAGCAATGGGTATGAAGCCCAGCAGACATACTGTTGCCAAAGAAACCAGGCACCACTTCATAAGATAGACCCCATTTATGAAGAATCCCAAACCAGGCAAAACTAGTCTGTGATGAGAGGCCCCTTCAGGGAGGGGTCAGGATTAGGAGAAGGCTTCTTGTTGATCTTGGAAGTGACTAGACATGAGTGTGTTTGCTGTGTGAAAATCCATCACACTTAATTGCTGAATTTTTCTGTAGTATGTTTTACTTTAATTAAAATGTTTCTTCAAAAATCAGCTTTTCTCAACTGCTAGGCATGTACATTACTCCAGGACCATTCCCAACCCCCTTCTATCTAGTGAAAGTGAAAATGTTAGTTATCCAGTTGTTTCAGACTCTGGGACCCCATGGACTATAGCCTGCCAAACTCCTCTGTCCATGGAATTCTCCAGGAATTCTTCAATTTGTGTTTCTTACAAATTGAATATTTATGACAACCCTTCATCAAGTAAGTCTGTTGGCACTATTTTTCCAACAGCATCTGTGTCACATTTTGGTAATTCTCACCAGTATTTAAAGTATTTTAAACTTTCATACCATTATTGTATTTGTTATGGTGGTCAGTGATTTTTGATGTTGCTGTTGCAAAAAGGCTCAGATGGTGGTTAAAGTATTCTTTAAGGAAGCTATGTATGTACATTGTCTTTTTAGACAGAATGCTATCACATACTTAATAGACTTTGGCATAACTTTTATATGCACTGGGAAAGCAGAAAATAATTTGTGAGCCTCACTTTATTGCTATAATCATTTTATTGCAGTGGTCTGGAACCAAACCCTCAATATCTCCAAACTATGCCTATACTTTTAAATATCACCAAAAGATGTACCTATTTTTGCACATCATCTAGGGATTTCATTACTTAATCAACTTATATTTTCTTCAGGAAATACATAGAATAAGCAAAATAATTTTGGGGTCTTTTCTGATGGTTTGAATTCTGTGATTTGATATAGTTCTAGTTTAACAAAGATGCTTAGAGATCACGCCTGTTTAATTTTGCCAGATATAATATCTGCTTTCCATACTTTTAAAGCAGTTTGTGCTTTTATCAGCTGGTCCCAGGAGAAGAGGGCCTGGAAAGGTCAGGGAGCCATGGGTAGCATGAGACAGCGGCCACTTGTTTGGTATGAAGGGGTGTCCTAAAAGTGACGGGAACGGAGACCAGCACACAGAAGCAAACACATCAGTCTAGGCCAGGGCCTCCAACAGCCGCTACCACCACCCTCTTTGTAAGCCAGTTCCTGATGGCAGTGGAGCCATTGGAGGAATCTGAGCAGGAATGTAAAGTCAAATTTGTATTTAAGAAAGACATTGTTACCCTTGCTCTGCTGTGTTAATTAAATCTTAAAATTGAAGTTGTAAAGTTTTATAGTCTAATAACCACTTTGACAGTCAGTCAAAGAAAGGTACTCACCTTTTCCTTAATTTTATATACTTATTTTATTACTATTTCCTCCTCAGATTATCTTATCTTGGCCTTGAAATGTTCATATACTAATTTAGCTTTGAAATACATACCTGAAAAGGAGCATGTTTGATATATAGTGGTAGTGGTGGTAGTTTATTCACTAAGTTGTCTGACTCTAGCAACCCCATGGACTGTAGCCCACCAGGTTCCTCTGTCCATGGGAATTCCCAGGCAAGAATATTGAAATGAGTTGCCATTTCCTTCTAGGGGATCTTCCTGACCCAGGGATCCAACCCCCGCCTCCTGCATTGCAGGTGGATTCTTCACCACTGATCCAGAAGGGAAGCCCATGTTCATTATATAAAATCTGGCTATTTAAGTCACCCTTGTAACTGTGTAGGACTTCCCTGGTGGCTCAGAGGGTAAAGCATCTGCCTGCAATGCAGGAGACCTGGGTTCGATCCCTGGGTGGGGAAGATCCCCTGGAGAAGGAAATGGCAACCCACTCCAGTATTCTTGCCTGGAAAAACCCCATGGATGGAGGAGCCTGGTGGGCTACAGGCCATGGAGTCACTGAGCGACTTCACTTTGCAACTGTTAGTCAAAAAGTGTTTTGTCGAAAAGTTTATGCACTTAATTCATCATAGCTATAAAAATGGGCTTGTCAGAATTAATGGACTCGATGTTTATGATATTAAGAGTGAGAAATCTATAGATGAAAAATACATTTACTTTTATATTAAGTAAAACTATGGGTTTCATTGCAGAATATCATTAATGCTAAATTCAGAAAACAGATTCCCTTTACCTGAATGGAGGCTATAAAGTATGGAACATGATTTAATATCACGTAAATGGATGAAAACCAACAATGCAGTAGCCCATATCTATTTGGGTAAGGAGAAGAAAAATAATTCTGCCTTGCACATTGGCTTATTGCAGTAGAAAGAAAATAGACTCCAGGAGTCTGAAAGCATTTGGATTCAGACAGAAGCTCTGTTCTTACTTTACTGAGACGAGCGTAACTGGCAGGAACCTCAAGGATCATGTGTTCCTTACTAAGTCTGATTGGATCATTGAACATCAGACCCATGCTTCTCAGTTCTGTGGCAGTAATTAGGCTAAGTATGTTACTCACCCTAGCGGTATTAGTGGCGCTAGTGGTAAAGAGCTTGCTTGCCAGTGCAGGAGACATAAGAGATGCAGGTTTGACCTCTGGGTCGGGAAGATCCCCTGGAGAAAAAAATGGCAACCCACGCCAGTTTTCTTGCCTGGAGAATCTCATGGACGGAAGAGCCTGCCAAGCTACAGTCCATAGGTCGCAGATAGACTTAGCACACATACACTCAAGTCATTCAGCCTAGTGGCATTAGAATTAATAGCCGCCATGGTCCATCTGGCTTCCCTGGTAGCTCAGAGGTTAACGCGTCTGCCTCCAATGCGAGAGACCCGGGTTTGATCCCTGGGTCAGGAAGATCCCCAGGAGAAGGAAATGGCAACCCACTCCAGTATTCTTGCCTGGAGAATCCCATGGCCTGAGGAGCCTGGTGGGCTGCAGTCCATGGGGTCACAAAGAGTCGGACACGACTGAGTGACTTTACTTATTTATGGTCCTATCTACCTGATTACTTTCTCTTCTGAGCCAGAACTGATGATTACAAATGTCCTGACAAGCTTTACTAGTAACTTTATTTCATCAGTATGAATAAAATACTTACTTACTTTCAAGTAGAAACTGGGAAGACAATCACATGTAAAATAGTTAAGTAAAAAACCTTGACAAATACACTCATTTGGTCATCAAAATATAAAAAGCTGAAAATGATATTGCATTCGATACTTTGAAAACCGCAATTTTCTATTCCAGTGACAAACCCAAAGCAGATCCCAACTAAGAGTTAAAGCTCTTCTACTCATACAAGCAGCGCTTAGACAGGAATCATACACACTTTCATCCAGAATGGTCTCACCTCCCTATCCTTACCTTTTTATTTTGTTACTTTTATGGAAATTATTCCATGTGTTTATGTGTTTTCCATAAGTAAATTTTTGTTCAGAATGCCACTAAGCAACTACAATCAACCTCAGACAGAATCTAAATCATTTTTATAGAAGCAGAAATAGCCCAATAAGGTGTCTCAGGTTAAGTGAGAGGCGTGGGTGGGTTGCTAATCGACATGGAATGATTTGTCATTTGATCAGCACAGTGACATTACTGAATCGCTCTGAAAATTGGCCCCACCCAATAAATCACCCTTGGGGTGCAAACCTCATGGTCCTGGAATCCTTTCTCAAAGGTATGAATGAAGCACAAGGACTCGCCAGGAGAAGGATGAGGAAAGGCCCTGTCCTTGCCATGGGTCAGGAGCTGACCGGAGACAGCTATGTCCTTGTACAGCCCGTGGGAACACAGCGTGTCCTGGCATGGCCGTGCCCCACAGCCGTCCCCCAGGGCGCACGGGAGGTGGGTGTGAGTGGGAGAAACTGACTTACTTGGATGAGGGGCACGCAGCACCCCCTGGAGGGACAGAGTTGGGGAGTGCCACTGCGGCCTCCAAATCGCCATCCTGGGTTCATCGACCGGTCTCTGCTCTTTCCTCCTGTGACTCCTCGCACTGGGGGTGGGAGGGCTGGGTGTCTTCCTCCTGGTCCTCGTTGTAGAAGTGAATGGTGGCTTGCACTGGGAAACTGGCTGACACCTCCTCCCCAGAACTCTGCAGATACTCTTGACACTTAGAAATGGGTAACTGAAGTCTTTCAGGATGCTGAAACCCCAAGGCCCCTTCAAACCAAAGGTTTGTTGTTCACCCCCTGGCTCAGGATCGCTTCCAGTTCTGGTGGGTTCAGCATCCTGAGGAGTCAGAATCCAGGGTCTCCGTGCAAATGGCTCTCAGGCCTGCGCAGGGGCAGTGGTCCCGGGGCACCGTCCCTGGCGCAGTGACAGACACAGCCCTGTGCCTCCCGGGCCCTGACAGCCGCCTCAGATGGATCTGGTGACCTCTGAGCTTGCACCCCTCCAGCAGCGGCAGTGATTGGCCATGCCTTTAACTGCCCAGATGAGGGCGCTCCAGTATAATTAAATTTTTTAGTAGTTAAGAGTATTATCAGATAAGGATCTGCCACATGCTGGTTTAGTGACTCTGGCCTAGTTACCGATTCTTCTATGCCTCAGTTTCCTCATTTGTTTCATAATTCATGTCACATAGATGAGTATCACAAGGATTAAATAAAATTTTATATACACACATTTATTACATATGATACATGTAAATATATACACACTTAGCTTTGCATCTCTCACATAGTAAGAGTTCAGTAAGTGTTAGCTGTTTATTATTGTTGTTGCTAGATTAAGTAACAAAGACATGCTTTCATTTGAAGTGTTTGGTTTACAATTGAGGTACCTTGATATATATATATATATATACACTTTGGTATCTATTTAAGGAGAAATAGCATGAATCTGGGCTTCCCTGGTAGCTCAGCTGGTAAACAATCCGCCTGCAATGCAGGAGACCCCAGTTTGATTCCTGGGTTGGGATGTTCCCCTGGAGGAAGGGCATGGCAACCCACTCCAGTATTCTTGCCTGGGGAATCCCCATTGTCAGAGGAGCCTGGCAGGCTACAGTCCATGGGGTCACAAAAAGTTGGACACGGCTGAGCGACTAAGCACAGCACACAGCACAAATCTATTTGTACTTCAGTCTATCTTTTAAAATCTCACCACGTTTTCAGTGACTGTTTTAGTAGAAATACATTATACCATTATTGCTCACTGCCGGTTTTCTAATGAACTTAAAGGAGAGCCATGAATTAGCATATGTAATAAAAAGCATGGTTTAACTGATGCCAGAATTCAGGGTTTTCAAGCGACTTTAGCAGCAGCAGCAGCATATTAAGACTTGGAGAGTGTGATATCTTTCCTGGTCCTGAGAGCTCCAACAGAAATTAAACCATCACAGAAGGTGGCTCTACACACATGCCTGAAGCTGTCTCTAAAATGTCACAGGGTAGACTGGGACATCTGCAGAAGGTATAACTATAAAACATGACTTTTTAATTTTTTTATTTTATTTTTAATTAGAGGATAATTTCCCGTATTGTGACGGTTTCTGCTATGCATCAACATTAAGCAGCCACAGGCATACACTTGTCCCTTCCCTCTTAAACCTCCCCCCCACCTCCCACCCGCTCCCACCCCTCTAAGTTGTCATAGAGCACTGGCTCTGGGTTCCCTGCGTCATACAGCAAATTCCCACTGCCTGTCTCTCTTACATAGGGCGGTGCATATGTTTAAATAGATTGATTCTTTACTGTCTGAGCCACCAGTCCTAGCTATTGTAAATAGCACTACAGTGAACATTGGGGTGGGTACATTTGTCTTTTTCAATTATAGTTTCCTGAGGGTGTATGCCCAGTGGTGGAATTGCTAGATCATATGGTAGTTTTCGGAGAAGACGATGGCACCCCACGCCAGTACTCTTGCCTGGAAAATCCCAGGGATGGGGGAGCCTGGTGGGCTGCCGTCCATGGGGTCGCACAGAGTTGGACACGACTGAAGCGACTTAGCAGCAGCAGCAGCATGGTAGTTTTATTCCTAGTTTTTTTTAAAGGAATCTCCGTACTGTTCTCCATAGTGGCTGTATCAATTTGCATTCCCACCAACAATGCAAGAGGGTTCCCTTTTCTCTATACCCTCTACAGCATTTGTTGTTTATAGACTTTTTGATGATGGCCATTCTGACTGGTGTGAGATGATACCTCATTGTATTTTTGATTTGCATTTCTCTAATGAGCAGTATTCAGCATCTTTTCACGTGTTTATTAGCCATCTCAAAACAGATGACTTTATGTTCCTTTTTTTCAATAATACACAGCAGCACAAAGTGGAACCCAATGGTGTATTATTTTTGTACTTTTAGATTTTTTAACCAGAAAAATCTAGTTGTAAGGTCACACACTATCCCACCTTCCATGAACATTTAAGAAAATTGGCAAAAATAAGCAACATACAGTTTTTTCATGCTAATTTTCTTATGTCAGTGGCACCCCCCATTTTATGGTCCAACTGTTTTCATTAGAGTTCTAATAGGAGCAGCTCCCTCAACATCTTCTATATTGGGCACTTAATTTATCTAAATATGTGTTAAGTTTGATTATTTAATTTCAGTTTTCAGAATAATCTAAATTGATATTACTCCAGAGATTGGCTAATGTCTATCCATGTGACCTTGATCAAATGATAAAGTTTGGCCAGACCTCAGCCTTCTGTGTTCAGTGAACTGATTATACTAGTTGCTGGACAGCAGATTGCTAGCTCTGAAAAGCAAGATAACTGTGCATCTGGTCTCAGTGAACTCTCTGGAGTGAGCGCTCTTATATGTCTGGAGAAAGCACTATCATGTGGCAGTCCCTCCCTGGCATGTCTAGGTGTAAGGAATCCACAGCTTCCTTGGGACCTCACCCTGTAGAGCCAGATTACTTTTGAGTGACATTGGTAGGCTTGTGACTTAAAAGGGAAAATGTGGCAAGGCTGGAACAACAGAAAAAAAGAAGAAAGATGCATGTGTGGAGGTTAGTAGCATTCATGCAGAATGGTGGCATTCCACATGAAGTTGACTCAGGCATACTACCACTTGGAAGATTTCAGCCATCAGGAATTGGCTTACAGTCAGGGCTGTAGAGGGTCTTGGAGGCCCCCAAGACTGAATTATTCACTTTTGTGTGTTGGTCTTGGTTCATTTCCATCACTTTGATAACATGCCTTCAGACTATCCAAGTGGCCTTTGTCTCATGCCTCCTGTAGCTCCCTGGCTTCTCCATATCTTGTTCTCCTGTGACCTTTTTCAAGATGCAAATTTCCAGGTTAAATTCCAAAGCAGAACACTTCCCTTATGAGTATTCTGTTAGCCAGAAGTCAAAGAATTCAAGCTAATAAACATGTCTTTGTGTTTCCATGGGATATTAGAATGATTTTACAAATGGTAACCATTTTGAGAGGATTAGGGAATAAATTACTTTTTGGTGATGTCAGTATATTAGACTGATAAAAGGAGTTATTTAGAAGAGCTTGCTTTTGAGATGAACTTTGGTTACTGGAAAAACATCTGTTCTCTAAAATGGATAATTAAAGATTTTGCTTTTTCTTGAATTATAATTATTACATAGAAATCCTGTATTTCTTATTCAGAGCTTCAATTCACAGGTCAAAAATTTACCCAAATTGTTAGTTCATATATAAGTACTGTCCTGGCAAAGTACTGTACTCCTAAAAGATTTTCGATAACTGCTCTATGACCTGTTGGTTTACACCTCTCGGTGTGGGAGAAGTCTCCATTTCAAAGTCATAGATATGAGTTTAACCTTATATTTGATTCAGAAAAATATAGTTGTCAATAAGATATCTGGAAATGAGCTTTCAATAAGAAACTCCAAATTTCATGCTAAAGAAAAAACTGAGGTTGCTAGATAATGTTTATTTTAAAATTTTAATTTTTAAAAAAGATAATTCTTAGTAGAAGGATCAGTATTTTCATATCAATGACTTTATTTTTTTTAAGGCATTCTATTTCTCACAAATGTCACTTGAGAAGTTATGCATCTTGGTTGAAGTGATATACTCAGAATTTGAATCTCAGAATGCTATCACCCTGATCAATGTTCCCTTGAAAAAAGTGGCTTATTCCAGGAAGTAGTTTTTAATAGTGTGAATTTAAGGAAATGCCGGAAATATCTAAGAAGCTTTGCTTTATATTTAAAGCAAGAGTTAAAAATCATCACAAACAGGCAAGCATATTTTATTTAGGGACTCTGTAAAATAAACGTCAACATAATTTTCTAAAACTGGAGGAATAATTTGTTGGCACTGAAAAATAAATGTGATGAAACACTTATTTTGCTGAAATGCACATTTATCATAGGTTCTCTGAACTAAAACTGTAGTCTCTTAGCACGGTTTATTAATAGGTAATTTGCCTCCTCTGTCTCCTGGAATGGCAGATTTGTACCTACTGTCCCATTGTTGTTTATTACTAGAAGTAAACTTCCAAGAGATGACAGATGAGATTTCTTAGTGTAATTTAGGACATTTTAAGAGCATTTATTTGGGTACAGTAAATCCTTTTAGAGACTAGCCTTATTCATTTCTTGGTTTCTTTATTCACCCCAATTGTGAATATATGCCCCCAAATTACTAGGTTCATGACCTCGAGAGAATTAGTTATTTAAGCTTTCTGAGACTCAGTTTTTTCACCTTTAAAAGAAGATGAGTGGTACCGAACTCAGTGAACTGTGCTGTGAGGAATAAATGGGGCATGACACGCGGGCTTGGCAGATGGTTAATACTCGTACGAGCACTCCTTGCCATGGTTGCACACGTCGTGTCTGGGAAGCATCAGATCATCGCCTGTGTTGAATGCTGTGACCTGAGGATGATGAGTAATAGAGGAAAGAGTATGGGTTTATTGGATTTAATAGTTAATACACACGCAGTACTTAGCATTATAAACGTTTAAAAACATACTATTAAAGAAAAATTCTATGATTTAGACAGATGTCTGAAAAGAAACGATATAAAGCCCTTCTTTAGAAGAGATGACTTTGTTGTGGCAATGAAGACTTTCTTTTAATAAGCAAAAGAGAAAGCAAGGGTTCTATTTAATTTTCTCATTTGTCCTTTATTGTTCCTACAAGTAAAACTTCGAACTGTATCCATCACCACTTCTAAGTGCCTCAAAATACATTAAAGAGTGGGCAGAAATCTTATTCTTATACAAAGGCATATTTTCTAAAAGCTAGTAGTTTGCATCCTATAGTATAAAACAAAGACTTTTTACAGGCACTGTGGCCACTTCCACTGCTCACCTCCCCCCCCCCCCCCCCCCCCCCGCCCCGCCCATGCTAAGTCACTGAGTAAGTTTAACAGAGTTTGACTAGTTTCTCTACCATGGGGTATCAGAACCTTTGTCTACCAGAGATGACATGTGATGAGAAGTTTCCCAAAATTGCTGAACTGGAAGACTTTATTTCCCATGGTGCATCTCTCAGGACTGCCATTCTCAAGAATTAATTTTCAGTTCAGTTCAGTTCAGTCGCTATGTTGCTGCTGCTAAGTCGCTTCACTTGTGTCCGACTCTGTGCGACCCCATAGACGGCAGCCCACCAGGCTCCCCCGTCCCTGGAATTCTCCAGGCAAGAATGCTGGAGTGGGTTGCCATTTCCTTCTCCAGTGCATGAAAGTGAAAGTGAAGTCACTCAGTCGTGTCCGACTCGTAGTGAACCCATGAACTGCAGCCCACCAGGCTCCTCCATCCATGAGATTTTCCAGGCAAGAGTACTGGAGTAGGCTGCCATATTCAGTCACTCATTCGTGTCCAGCTCTTTGCGACCCCATGGACCACAGCACACCAGGCTTCCCTGTCCATCACCAATTCCCGGAGCCTACTCAAAACTCAAACTCAAACTCCTACTCAAATGTCCATCACATTGGTGATGCCATCCAACCATCTCATCCTCTGTCATCCCCTTCTCCTGCCTTCAATCTTTCCCAGCATCAAGGCTTTTTCAGTAAGTTCTTTGCATCAGGTAGCCAAAGAATTGAAGTTTCAGCTTCAACATCAGTCCTTCCAATGAACACCCAGGACTGATTTCCTTTAGGATTTGACTGGTTGGATCTTCTTGTAGTCCAAGGGACTCTCAAGAGTCTTCTCCAACACCGCAGTTCAAAAGCATCAGTTCTTCGGCGCTCAGCTGCCTCCATAGTCCAACTGTCATATCCATACATGACCACTGGAAAAACCATAGCTTTGACTAGATGGACCTTTGTTGGTTAAGTAATGTCTGTGCTGCTTTTTTTTTTTTTTAATTGGGGGCTAATTACTTTACAATATTGTAGTGGTTTTGCCATACTCTGCTTTTTATTATGCTGTTTAGGGTGGTCATAGCTTTTCTTCCAAGGAGCAAGCATCTTTTAATTTCATGGCTACAGTCACCATCTGCAATGATTTTTGGAGCCCCCCAAAAATAAAGTCTGTCCCTGTCTCCCCATCTGTTTGCCATGAAGTAATGGTACCAGATGCCATGATCTTAGTTTTCTGAATGTTGAGTCTTAAGCCAACTTTTTCAGTCTCTTCTTTCACTTTTGTGAAGAGGCTCTTTAGTTCTTCTTTCCTTTCTGCCGTAAGAGTGGTGTCATCTGTGTATCTGAGGTTATTGATGTTTCTCTGGGCAATCTTGATTCCAGCTTGTGCTTCATCCAGAATTCATTTTGGGAGACGCTTATTTGTTTTACTAAGGTCATCTTCCTTAGCACCACTCTTGACCTTGTGTACCTTTTTATAACAACCCACTTTCCGTGATACCGTTTACAGAACTGCGTTATAGTGAAATAATGGGTTTGATTAAAGTAACCTTTGACTGGCGTCTGAGGCAGCTTTCCAAAGGCTGTTCCCGCTGTCTGCCAAATCTGGCTTCTCATCACCTTTCCTCTAGTGTGTGTTCACTGTCTCTCTCTTCTCTCACGTTACGCTTCATCCTGTCATGCTCTCCAGGTTGTTTTTCTCTTCAGTTCTTTTCCCATTTCTGCAGACAGCAGGTACCCATAGACACTTTTTACATCAGTAATATTTCAACATTAAGAAGTTATTACTTTTTTAGTTGGTAGCAATTATTCTATACAGTTTCATTGAATTCTCACATCAAATTAGTTTTGGGACGAGCTAATATGAACTCCTTTTAGTTATATTTTTTTTTACCAATTTTTTACACAAAGGAGAATTTTAGTACCTGGTGATTAGTAGTTCTTATAAGTCCTATTCAGAATATATATTGTGTTCGTTGTGCTGAATCTCTTTCTCTGTGACACAGAAAGAGCTAGCGGCCAGCAGCAGTGTTTGACTTAACGAAAGTTACTAGTTTGGTCATGAGAACTTTATTGTAACCCAGCTTATCTGTATACTATTTTCACACAGAATTCTTTGAGATGCAGTAATGTCAAACCTTGAAGAAAGCTAGCAATGAAAGAAATGTTAAAGTTGGCAGTAAGCTAGCGTGTGGTTGCATGCAGTGTCCAGGGAGTGATGAGATTTGCTCAACAGTTTGATGGTTGCTCTCACAAGGAAGTTATATCCTTTAGAGATACGCCATCAGTTCTCATCATTTGCAAGAGCCTTTGGTCACAACAGTGTCATCATCTGATAGTATATCACCTTGTTTTATGTGTTTTTCCGTTTAAAGACGCTTTGTTTAATATATGTCATTGATTCACCGACATTGAATTCACAGTCAACAGCACTACCGTACATGCCTGAGCAAAGCGTACCTAACAATGTGTATTTTTCTCTAGGTCACATTAGAGCCTTCTTGCCCTTAGGAACCCTAGACAGCGCTTCAGCACAGTGCGTGGGGACTTTTTTAAACAGTGAAGTCACCAAAAGAAACTACGAAAATGCAAAATATGACCCTATATATAGACTGAGAAAATGACATTTGTTGACAGAATGGAAGCTGAAATAAGACAGCACTGGTTTTGCCCAACCCCAGTGGGGAACACTAAGCCAGGCAACTCCAAGTTTCCACCTCTTTGTACGTGTCTGTGAGTGACCATGCAGGCACCACAAGTGTGGATCTGGGGTTGCAAATAAATTTTAGTGAGTGGGTGAGTTCACAGATAAGGAATCCACAAGTAATGAGGATCGAATGTAATTGTTTACTAAAAGCACTGGTCGTAGGGTAATATGTCTCCACAAATTTAGGTGCTTAATTCCAACAGACATTTTTTAAATTGAAGTATAGTTGATATACTATACTGTTTTAGTTTCAGGAGCACAGCAAAGTGATTCAGGGTTTTTTGTTTGTTTGTTTGTTTTCAGATTATATTCCATTATAGATCTAGGTGGTGCTAGTGGAAAAGAACCTACCTGCCAATGCAGGAGGCATAAGAGACACAAGTTGGATCCCTGGGTTGGGAAGATCCCCTGGAGGAGGGCATGGCAACCCACTCCAGTATTCTTGCCTGGAGAATCCCATGGACAGAGGAGCCTGGTGGGCCACAGTCCATAGGGTCGCACTGAAACGACTTAGCACACACACATAGGTCATTACAAAATACTGAATATAATTCCTTGTTCTATACAGTAAATCCTTGTTGCTTATCTACTTTATTTATAGCAGTTTATATCTGTTAATCCCATATTCCTAATTTCTCCCTCCCTCCCTTCTTTGGTAACCATAAGTTTGTTTTCTGTGTCTGTAAGTCAGTTCCTATTTTGTATGTAGATTTATTTGTATTATTTTTTTAGATTTCACATATAAGTGATGCCATACAATTATTTCTCTTTGCCTGACTTCATAAGAATAATATTTTCTAGGTCCATCTATGTTGCTGCAACTGGCAATATTTCATTCTTTTGTTTATGACTGAGTGATGTGCTTTTGTACATATGTATATCACATCTTCTTAAGCCAGTTGTCTGTTGATGGGCATTTGGGTAGTTTCTATCTATTGGTTATTATAAATACTGCTGCTGTGAACTTTTGGGTGTATGAACATATAAAGAAAACATATGCATCTTTTCGAATTAGAGTGTTCATTTTTTTCCAGATGTATACCCAGGAGTGGAGTGTTAGCTCTAGTTTTCTATGGAATCTCTATTATTTTCCATAGTAACTGCACCAATTTACATTCCCAACAGTGTTAGACTTCCTGGTGGCTCAGATGGTAAAGAACCTGCCTGCAGTGCAGGAGACCCAGTATGAGCCCTGGGTCAGGAAGATCCCCTGGGGAAGAGAATGGTTACCCACTCCAGTAATCTTGCCTGGAGAACTCCGTAGACAGAGAAGCCTGGCAGGCTACGGTCCATGGGGTCGCAAAGAGTCGGACACGACTGAGAGACTAACACTGCCACTACAGCTACCGTACCAACAGTGTATGAGGGGTCCCTTTTTTCCACACACTCTCCAGCATTTACTGTTTATAGAATGTTTGATGATAGCTATTCTGACCCGTGTGAGGTGATGCCCTGTTGTGATTTTGATTTGCATTTCTCTAATAATCAGCAGTGTTGGGCATCTTTTTGCTTGCCTGTAGGCCAGCTGTTTGTCTTCTTTGGAGAAATGTCTGTTTAGGTCTTCTGCCCATTTTCTGATCGGGTTGATGTTTTTTATATTGAGCTGTACAAGCTATCTGTACATTTTGGAGGTTGTCTATTGCATCGTTTGCAAGTATTTTCTACCAGTCTGTAGATTGTCTTTTTGTTTTGTTGATGGTTTCCTTTGCCATGCAGAAACTTTAAAGTTTGATTGTTGTTCAGTCACTAAGTCACATCCTATTCTTTACCACCCCAGGGACTGTAGCCTACCAGGCTCCTGTGTCCATGGGGTTTTTCCAGGCAAGAATACTCGAGTAGGGTTGCTGTTGCCGTTTCCTTCTCCAGCGGTATCTTCCCAGACCAGGGATCAAACCCACGGCTCCTGCATTGGCAGGCGAGTTCTTTACGAGTGAGCCACCAACCTAGCCCATTAAGTTTGATTAGGTCCCACTTATTTTTGCTTTTATTTCTTTTGCCTTGGCAGACTGATCTAAGAAAACATTGCTACAGTTTGTCCCAGAGAATGTTTTGCTTATGTTCTCTCCTAGGAATTTAATGGTGTCATGTCTTAAATTTATAATTAAACCATTTTGAATGTAGTTTTGTATATGGTATAAGGGAATGTTCTAATTTATTTGATTTATATGTAGCTGTCTGGCTTTCCCAATACTACTTGTCGAAGAGACTGTCTTTTCTCCATTGTATATTCTTGCCTTCTTTGTCATAGATTAGTTGACTGTAAGGGCATGGGTCCAATCAACTTTTAAGATAATAAGTGCTTCTTAGCTAAAAGAATACTTGCTCCCCAGTTGCAAGTTACTGAATAAACCTAGTTCTTCATTATAAAAATTATTAAAATAATAGTGGTTTGAATATAGAAACCTCATAATGAAAACAGTAACAACTCTGCAGTAGAACCTTACTTCTACCTACATCACTGTTTCCATGGAAAAAATGTATTCCAAATTCCAATTAAGATGCTATGGTCCTTCTGCTTCCTAAGTTTTTAGTTCCAATGATGACCAATCCACCACACGCACCTACAGTGTAGGACTTCCATTTTCCCCTCTAGTCTAGTTCTGGGAGCAGAGCTTAAGAGTTGGACTCAGAGGGTATAAAGGAAAGAACAGGGTTGCAGCTTTTAAAAGAGAGTACTTGGGGCTTCTGCTTAGAAGATGTGTCTCAAATGACTCTCAAGAGTAACCCTGATCATAAAGAAAGGAAGGAATGATTGTCAGTATAGCTGCACTCTTGACAAAAGCAAAGTGATCCTCCTGCAGTAGAGTTTTGGACCATGTGGTTGTTTGATCTCATCCATAAGGGTCTTTCCTACCCTCCTTAAGAATCTGAAAGATATTATTAGCAGTGTTAAAAATGCAGATGCTGATCTTCGCAATGATGAGGCTGTGGTAGGACGTCTCTGATCAAGAGGATAAATACCCTGAAGTTTATATTAATTAAGCAGTATTATTTATGCTCTGTGTTTTCCCACAACATTACTATACTCTGTGATATTTAACAGATGTATATGTCTTATGTTCATTTGTATTCAGTTAATGATTAAAAATTGAAGGTGAAAAGATAATAATGCAGAGAGGAAAATATATGATGGTATACTAAAACCTTTATGGAACTTAATAATGAACCTCAGAGGTTTCTTTTAAACAACAGGCTTCCTGGGGTGGGAGAGGAGGACTTTTAATGAGATCTGCTCTCTTTCTTGTTAGTTTTCCCAAGTTTAATCTTTTTAAAAATAATTGTTTACTTTTATAATGTTTAAAATTTTAATACTTTAAAGTTTTATTTCCATTTACAGTTGTTGCAAAATATTGGCTATATTCCCAATGTTGTACAATACATCCTTGAGCCTATCTTACTTCCAATAGTTTGTACCAACCACTCCCCTGCGCTGTATCATCCCCCACATCTGGTAACCACTAGTGTGTTCTCTGTGTCTCCTTATCTTTTTATACTCACTAGTTTGTTGTATTTTTGTTTTTAGATTCCACATGTAAGTGATATATAGTATTTGTCTTTCTCTGACTTACATCACTTAGCATAGCAAACTTGTCCATGTTGCTGCAAAAAGCAGAATTTCATTATTTTTAATGGCTGAGTAGTTGCCATTGAATATATATACCACATCTTCTTTATCCATTTATCTGTTGATGGACACTTAGGTTGCTTCCATATCTTGGCTATTGTAAATAATGCTGCTGCATACATTGGGGTGCATGTATCTTTTCAAATTAGCATTTTTGGTTGTTTTCAGATGTATACCCAGAAGTAGACTTGCTGGGTCATATATTAGTTCTATGTTTCATTTTTTTGAGAAACCTCCATATTGTTTTTCCACAGTAGCTGCACCAGTTTACATTCCCCCCAACGGTGCGTGAGGGTTCCCTTTTCTCTGCATCCTGGCCAACATTTGTCATTTGTGTTCTTTTTAATGATAGCCATTCAGACAGGTGTAAGGTGATATCTTCTTGTGATTTTTGATTAGCATTTTCCTGATGATTAGTGATGTTGAGCATCTTTTCATGTGCCTATTGGACATCTGCATTTCCTCTTTGGAAAAATGTCTATTCAATTCTTCTGCCTATTTTTTTAAATTGAAGTGTTTGTTTTTTTGATGTTGAGTTGTGTGAACTATTTATATATGTTGGATATTAATCTTTTACCAGCCATATTATTTGTAAATATTTTCTCTCATTCAGTAAGTTGTCTCTTTGTTTTGTTAATGGTTTCCTTTGCTAGGCAAAAGCTTTTAATTAGGTCCAAGTTTAATCTTTAAATGAAACATAAGGGACTAGGTATTAAATACATTTTATTTCAGCTTTAAAAATTCAGCTGTTTTTATTTTTAATAAAATAATTTAAATATATTAATGTAATACAATATATTAGTGTTTGACTACTTTTCATCTTAATTTATCCCCAAAACAAATAATGCCTATTCTATTTTTAGGAAATAGAGTGCCTACCAGAAAAGGAAATCAATCTTATTTAAGTCAGAACTCTTAGGTTTCCTTTCTATAAGTGGTCTCTAAATAGATTAGGAATGCTACTGCTGCTGCTAAGTCGCTTCAGTCGTGTCCGACTCTGTGCGACCCCATAGACAGCAGCCCACCAGGCTCCCCCGTCCCTGGGATTCTCTAGGCAAGAACACTGGAGTTGGTTGCCATTTCCTTCTCCTAGATTAGGAATAGTAGCATGTAAACCTCTTGTTTGAAATCTGGTATGTACACCAGTCTATATAATGTTCCAGGAAATCTAGCTGCAAAGGAACTTTTCAGGCTTTATCTACTAGAATTCTTATATTTCCTTGGCTTTGAAACCCTATTTCCCCAGAAATTTTAACATCTTACATTGCTTTGTAAATGAGGGAACACAGTTATGGGAATCAGCTTGTTGGAGGCAAATGGCCCTTTCTCTGGGCAGAAAGAGGCTTTGTGAAGCCACCTTGGCTGCAGTGGAGACAGAGAGCTGAAGCAGCATACTGGGAACCTCAAGTCTTTCTTCCCCTTGTTTTTAGGACGACAGAAAATATTTTGTACCTTCTCTAGAAAAAGTAATTAGGTTTATTCTCCTGCATTTCACATGTGTTCTGACTCTGCCCAGGTGACCAGGTGACCTAGAACTGTCTTAGGTCCTGTAAGAAAATGTGCAAGGACTAAGTTAATATTTTGTAGGAAAAGTTTTATTGTTTTTTAAATAAGTTTTTTGATAAGTAATTAATCCTGAAATGCCAGTGCCATTGTAAACCATTAAACAAATTTAAATGTTTTCTTTAATTAAATCAA
Organism: Ovis aries; assembly: GCF_016772045.2. Classification (NCBI taxonomy): domain Eukaryota; kingdom Metazoa; phylum Chordata; class Mammalia; order Artiodactyla; family Bovidae; genus Ovis; species Ovis aries. The sequence goes on along the minus strand of NC_056056.1, from coordinate 189,496,957 downwards.
TCTTTATTACATGTCATAAACTTTAACATTCTTTTTTAAAGACAGCAAAGAAATAGGAAGATGACAATGGGCAAACAAATTGTAGACCGACTAAGGATTTTTATTAAACACAGGAACAGTTGAGTTTTTAAAAACCCACAGGAAAAAGAATTACATGTGATTGATTTTTAGTAGGGTAGTAATAACTTGTGATCAATAGAAGAAATCAAGGCATTTGATTTGACCATATGAGAATGTAAAATTTTCTGTTTCACTTTATTTATGCAGCTAAATAAAATATCAAACACTGGGGAAGCACAAGTAAAACAGAAAGATTGAGGTTTACATTATTGGAATAACTCTTTAATTTAAGGCAATTATCTAACTCCTTGTTAAATAAATAGGAAGAGGACAAGTAGCTCATACACGGGAAGGTTCAGTCAAAGAAGGATTACATAACCTCAGGAAGATATCTTTACAAATGTTGGCAAGGCTGCAGAAGCTAGTTCAATTATTTATGATTTCTAAAATGACCAGAAAAAACGTTTTTCTTTTTTTTAATCTCAGAAGTTATCCTAATGAAAGGTTTTTTTAATTAATAGTTTGCAAGTTGAGCAAAAGGGCTCAGGCAAGTAAATATGACTTCTTATAGTCAGTGGAGAGTGATGTTATGAGTAATACTCTAATTGGGAAGATGGTGGTACCATGAGATGTCATGAAAGGTGGCCATGGGTGTGTCTACACTGCTCAGTGCAGTTCAGTTCTGTGAATCAGTAAGCCCACGGTCATTAATGGTGGTAGGACTATGCTGTATTAAAATTTGTCTTGGTAACATTTACTTATTAGAAGAAAAGTTAAGATTTATTTTCTTAACAGTGTTTTTTCCTCTTTCTAGCTGACTACGCAGTCTCTCCTTTTCCGCGCTTTTGTGGCCAGAGACATGACCTGACACCTTGACGCCCAGTCTCAGGGCCCTCGGGTGACTGGCTGGGGCACCATGGAGCTCAAAGTATGGGTGGACGGAGTTCAGAGGATTGTTTGCGGGGTCACCGAGGTCACAACTTGCCAGGAGGTTGTCATAGCCTTAGCTCAAGCAATAGGTAAGTGAACTCTCAGGGTGTCTGAGACAGACACTTATGCCTATGCTCTCTGCTTTTGTTTCTGTTTGTTTCAAGTATAGGAGTCATGTGGGGTTTGTTCATTTGGTTCCATGATGCACCTCTCAGGTGTGCTTTTACTGACTGCTGTCCCCCACGGCCCGCTTAGGTCAGTCTGAAGACACTTTTCTCTGCCTCTCCTGGATTTCACTCATCTCGAGTCTAGAGTCTGCACTGTCTTTTCTTCTCCTGATGTTTATCCTAAACAACAATTTCTGGAACTGAAAATGTTTTCTTGAGCCAAAACATGGATTTCAAGTTCCCAGACCCTTCATTAGGGAAAATCCAATTTACTTATTATTCGGAATACTTTTAGAAAAGAAAATTAACAACAAATTAAATGACATGTTTCTTCCTGTAAAAAGTACAGGATGATAACATGCACTTTTCAGATTTTACACAGTGAAGGTGAGGTTGTCAAATCCATGCTTGCTGGCTCCATCTTATCCACTTACCATGCTGCAACTTTTCTTCTTATTTATTCTCAGTTCATCTTTATCATATTTTATGCATATATTTTAGTTGCTGTAATTCCTTTTGGAACATGATGAGTGCATAAACACCGTACCAGTAAAGCCAGTGATGTGGGCTAAAGTTTGTATTTGGATCTTAAATCCATCACTTAGCAAACATGTAGAGTTGACCCTTGAACAGCACAGGTTTTAACTGTGAGGTCCACTTACATGTGGTTTTTTCCCCAGTATTAAATCCTGCTCCACTACCCAGTTCAAGGTTAGTTGAGTCCATGAATGTGGAGGATCTGCAGATAGAGGGGGCCAGCTGACTGTAAGTTACTTGCAGATTTTCAACTGCGTGAAGAGTTGGTGCCCCAACCCCTGCATTGCGCGCTGTGCTCGGTGTCATGCTGGATTTTATTGGAAGCATGTCGAGCTAGCTCAGGCTGGAGACAAGTCACTGTTTCTGTGGCGCCTTTGCATCTGGTAGAGGTGACTGTCGCCCAGCTTTGTGGCAGGTGCACTGTTAGAAGTTGTCAGTGTCCCTGTGCAGAGACAGAGGCTTTCCTTTAATGCTGACGCCTTTCGATTTTTCCTGAAGCACTGTATAGCACACTCATATATTAAAACAATGCCGAGAGTGCTAGGCTTTCACATCCTGTGAAATTTTCTTACATTTGGCACTACTGTTACGTTTGTAGACATAAATTCAGTTAATAGAGAGGAGGAAATTAAGGCATTTAATTTTTTCTCATATTCTTTGCAACTTAGTCCTCGTCCCCTTTAAAAGCCTCACATAATTTATTTGGAGTAAATGTTTAGTATTGTTGGTTTATTATCTTTCTTAGTGAAAACTAGAATTAGCAAGTATCAAATCTAAGTTTCTTTTGTTATATTTGAGAATCAAGCCATGGACAGTGGTTAAAAAACAAGATGGAGAAGGCAATAGCAGCCCACTCCAGTACTCTTGCCTGGGAAGTCCCATGGACGGAGGAGCCTAGTAGCTACAATCCATGTGGTCGCGAAGAGTCAGACATGACTGAGCGACTTCACTTTCACTTTTCACTTTCATGCACTGGAGAGGGAAATGGCTACCCACTCCAGTATTCTTGCCTGAAGAATCCCAGAGACAGGAGCCTGGTGGGCTGCCGTCTATGGGGTCGCACAGAGTCGGACACAACTGACGTGACTTAGCAGCAGCAGCAGCAGTTTTTAGAAAAGTCAGAGCAGTTGGAGACTATAGTAAGCTACCTTTGTTCAATTGGTAACCATGTTCTCTACACAGAATTTCAAGGGGAAGCTGTCCAGATGTACCAGGTGTGTGCTTATCCGTTTGGACTGAAAAGGATACTTGTTTGTGGACAAGCTAAAAAGAAGCTTTAACTGAACCTATCCCCCAATTTTGCTTTCTCAGTAACTCAGTCCAGAACTATTTTGAAAAGTTGACAACTTGAGTACAACAGACTTTATGACATTTTTCCGTACCTGGCTAAGCAACTCTTTTTCTGATTCATAAATACTTCATTGAATTTAGAATTCACCTGAGAGATGATTCAACTGTTGATCCCCGCTTCTGTTGTCCCATGAGATTTTCTCAGCCTCGTATTCAGTGTGCTTCTGATACACACTTAGATATTTATCTCCCTTGTCATGAGAGTTATTGATACTCCAAGTCTAAACATTAAATGAAAATGTTACTGTATTTTGACCTTATTTCTACCATAAAAAATAATAGAGGACTTGTTATTTAGGGAAATTTCTGCTCTAACAAACACCTGGAGAAATCTCTGTGGCTTCACATAGTAAAAGTTTAGTTACACTAATAGCAGCTTATGGACTGAGCAAAACTGCAGATGTTTCTAAAAAATTTATAATGAAGCAACCTACAGAATAGCCTCTTGGGTTTAAGTCCACTTATTTGCCTCATATAGGGGCACTATTGGAGAAGGCAGTGGCACCCTACTCCCGTACTCTTGCCTGGAAAATCCCACGGACAGAGGAGCCTGGTAGGCTGCAGTCCATGGGGTCGCTGAGAATCGGACACGACTGAGCGACTTCACTTTCACTTTTTACTTTCATGCATTGGAGAAGGACATGGCAACCCACTCCAGTGTTCTTGCCTGGAGAATCCCAGGGACAGGGGAGCCTGGTGGGGAGCCTGGGTCGCACGGAGGTGGACATGACTGACGCGACTTAGCAGTGGCAGGGGCACTATACATATGATTAGGGATTATTGAGTTTTTCTGGATAGCTAAAATTGCTTTCAGGAAACCATCAGGATATAAAAACATGTACACAAGTTGGCAATCTGCAAATATATATAACAGCTAACAGTTTCTGATGCAGTGTTGTTAATAGTGATCAATCAAATTAAGTTAGAAAAGAGCTTAAGACAAACCATAATTTGATAAAAGAGTTTTTTTAAATATTTATTTGGCTGCATTGGGTCTTGGTTGCTGCAGGCAGGATCTTTCTTTGCAGCACGCAGGCTCCAAGTGCGGGGCTTCAGTAGTTGGAATGCATGGGCTTAGTTGCCCTGCAGCACGTGGGCCTCTAGTTCCCCGACCAGGGGTCGAACCCATGGCCCCTGCATTGGAAGGCAAACTCCCAACCACTGGACCACCAGAGAAGTCCCTTGATAAAAGATTTTACGTGTTATCTTCTAGTATAGCTGAAAATCCTTTCTGCTCTGATATTTGACTACTTGACAGGTTATATTTGGGTGGTAGAAATCGAACACTTTCTAAAATTATAAGACAGTAACTAAAAGTGAAACCACGATGACATACTTAATTGGTGTGAAGTGATTAAACTGCCCAGCAGGGGTGCGCTGTGTTGGTCACTGTACACCCTGGGCTTTCTGAAACATTCCCAATCATAAATATTCAACCTTGGTTTTCCCATATACTATCCAAGAAATGCCATTATTTCAGAGTTTGAACTGCTTCTCAAAACTGTACATGAAACAGAAAACCTTTGACAACTCATCTGTCTCAAGTTATAGTGGAGAAAATACATTTGCCTTGGTAAAATCACAAACAAAAAATATGAAAAGAAGATACTTCTGCCCTCAAGTAGCTTAGAACTTAAAGTACAGCTTACAAAAGATTAGAGAGGAAGAGAAGAGGAAGAAATCAAGGAATCAAGGGAAACGTTTTCTGATTCATATTGCTTTGTTGCCTGGTGCCAGTGAAAGTACTGAAGATTCAGAGTTTTTCTCTGTTCGCACTTCTTGTCCTCATATCTTTTTCATTTGGGGCCAGTGAAAGTGAAAGTCGCTCAGCCATGTCTGACTCTTTGCGACCCCATGGCCTATACAGTCCATGGGATTCTCCAGGCCAGAGTACTGGAGTGGGTAGCCTTTCCCTTCTCCAGGGGATCTTCCCAACCCAGGGATTGAACCCAGGTCTCGCGCATTGCAGGCAGATTCTTTACCAGCTGAGCCACAGGGGAAGCTCTTATGGGCCAGAGCTAGCATTTTTAATAGAAACAAATTGATTGGAGCTGGGGGCCCAAGGTGGCATGGACTGTTCTAAGAAGCCGCGTTTCTTAGAGTTTGCCCCAACAGAATCAGTTCTCACACAAACACATTTTATACTGAACTCTAGTTTCACTATTTGTTAATATTTCTTTCTCTTCTCTGAAAGTTCCTTCAAAGTGTGGAGGTCCTGCTTGTTTTTCTTATACCATTGCTTTTCCTGAAGCAGCTGCTCGATAAAACAGTTTCTAGAACAGTGGTGCCCCATAGACCTTTCTGCAAGGATGGTGATGTTCTGTGCCTGCAGGTCCAGTGCGGTAGCCTTGAGCCACGTGTAGCTATTATCTCCTTGAAGTATGGCTAGTGTAACTGAGGAATTGAATGTTTAATTAAAGTTTAAATGTGGCTAGTGGCTACTAGCTACTGTAGTAATATGACTAATTGCTATCTAGACTAAAAATGTCAAAACCCAAGCTTTTTGTCCCATCTATTGCCCATCCTCAGATTTCTTCCTTCTCATCTCCACAAATGAGGATGCTTGCTTTTTTTTTCCAAAGAAAAAATTTTAATTATAATATTAGAGGATGAGCTAAAGGAGGAGTAAGGGGAAGAAAGAAAAACAGGAAGAAGTAAAGATACAATGTGCATCAGCAAGCAGGCCCTCCTGCCTCCCCTCCCACCTCAGACTGCAGGCCTAGCCCCAGAGGCCAGCAAGGGGCTCTCTGCAGGACCCTGGACAAGGTCTCACAGACCTGCCTCACGACCTCCACTTCTTTCCCCACCTTGCAGGTCCTGCCTTCACTGTGGTGGGGCCAGAGGAGCCCAGGGGCCTCCTCAATTCAGTTCAGTTGCTCATTCGTGTCCGACTCTGAGACCCCCTGACCATCACCAACTCCCGGAGCCTACCCAAACCCATGTCCATTGAGCCGGTGATGCCATCCATCTCATCCTCTGTCGTCCCCTTCTTCTCCTCCTCTTTCCCAACATCAGGGTCTTTTCAAATGAGTCAGCTCTTCACATCAGGTGGCCAAAGTATTGGAGTTTCAGCTTCAACATCAGTCCTTCCAGTGAACACCCAGGACTGATCTCCTTTAGGATGGACTGTTTGGATCTCCTTGCAGTCCAAGGGACTCGTAAGAGTCTTCTCCAACACTACAGTTCAAAAGCATCGATTCTTCTGCACTCAGCTTTCTTTGTAGTCCAACTCTCACATCCATACATGACCACTGGAAAACCATAGTCTTGACTAGACGGACCTTTGTTGACAAAGTAATGTCTCTGCTTTTTAATATGCTGTCTAGGTTGGTCATAACTTTCCTTCCAAGAAGTAAGTGTCTTTTAATTTCATGGCTGCAGTCACCATCTGCAGTGATTTTGGAGCCCCCCCAAAATAAAGTCTGACACTGTTTCCACTGTTTCCCCATCTATTTCCCATGAAGTGATGGGACCAGATGCCATAATCTTAGTTTTCTTAATGTTGAGCTTTAAGCCAACTTATTCACTCTCCTCTTTCACTTTTAAGAGGCGATTTAGTTCTTTTTCACTTTCTGCCATAAGGGTGGTGTCATCTGCGTATCTGAGGTTATTGATATTTCTCTTGGCAATCTTGATTCCAGCTTGTGCTTCTTCCAGCCCAACATTTTTCATGATGTACTCTGCATAGAAGTTAAATAAGCAGGGTGAGAATATATAGCCTTGATGTTCTCCTTTTCCTGTTTGGAACCAGTCTGTTATTCCATGTCCAGTTCTAACTGTTGCTTCCTGACCTGCATACAGGTTTCTCAAGAGGCAGGTCAGGTGGTCTGGTATTCCTATCTCTTTCAGAACTTTCCACAGTTTATTGTGAACCACACAGTCAAAGGCTTTGGCATAGTCAATAAAGCAGAAATAGATGTTTTTCTGGAACTCTCTTGCTTTTTCGATGATCCAGCAAATGTTGGCAATTTGATCTCTGGTTCCTCTGCCTTTTCTAAAACCAGCTTGAACAAATGGTAGTTCTCAGTTCATATATTGCTGAGGTCAAAATGACCCCACCTGCACCTCAGAGACAAGGGGCTGAGCCCAGAATTGCAGATGAGTAACACTTGCTTTTGGAGAAGGCAATGGCACCCCACTCCAGTACTCCTGCCTGGAAAATCCCATGGATGGAGGAGCCTGGTGGGCTGCAGTCCATGGAGTCGCTAAGAGTCGGACACGACGAGCGACTTCCCTTTTATTTTTCACTTTCATGCATTGGAGAAGGAAATGGCAACCCACTCCAACAGTGTTCTTGCCTGGAGAATCCCAGGGACGGGGGAGCCTGGTGGGCTGCCGTCTATGGGGTTGCACAGAGTCAGTCGGGCACGACTGAAGTGACTTAGCAGCAGCAGCAGCAGCAGCACTTGCTGTTAATTGATTAGATCTAAAATCTTTGAATTATCTTTGATTATTTTCCTGCCCTAGTACCTTACAGCTAATCCATCAACAAGTCCTGCCCACACTACCTTCAGTGTATATTCAGAATCGTGTTGCCCTCCCCATAGCCACTAACGCTTGATACAAGCCTCCATCATGACTCACTGAGATTTTTGCAGTGGCCTTCCAGCCCATTTCGCTGTATCATTCTGATCCCCTCCAGCCTATTCTCAACAGATTTTAAAGTAATACTTAGAAAATGCACATTATCATCAGTGTTCTGCTCAAAACCCCTTAATAGTAACCAGACTCACTCAGAAAATTTTAAAGTCCATGCACTGGTCTTCAGCACCCTAGATGAATCCCTGCTTTACCCACAATCTCACTCACTGTTGATTGCTTTCCTCTTAAACACATCAGAGACATTTCTGCCTTAGTCTTTGTATCTGTTCTTCTCTCTGCTGCGAATACTGTGCACCCAGATATCTTCCAAATTCACTTCCTTGGCTCACTGCTTAAATGTCATCTTTTTAAAAATATTTTTTAATAATTTTACTTATTTATTTTTGACTAGCACTGGGTCTTTTTCTTTTAATTTTTTAGTTTGTATTGGAATATAGCTCAGTTGGTAAAGAATCCGCCTGCAATGCAGGAGACTCCAGTTCAATCCCTGGGTTGGGAAGATCCCCTAGAAGAGGAAAAGGCTACCCACTCCAGTATTCTGGCCTGGAGAATTCCATGGACTGTATAGTCCATGGGATTGCAAAGAGTCGGACACAACTGAGCGACTTTCACTTTCGCAGCTGATTAACAATGTTGTGATAGTTTCAGGTGAACAGCAAAGGGACTCAGCCAAACATATACATGTATCCATTCTCCCCAAGCTCCCCTCCCGTCCAGGCTGGCACATAACATTGAGCAGAGATCCCTATGCTGTACAGTAAGTAGGTTCTTGTTGGTTATTCATTTTAAATATAACGTTGTGTACAGTTTCTTTTTAAATTCCACATATAAGGGTTGTCATAGGATATTTCTCCTTCTCTGACTTACTTCTTTCAGTATGACAATCCCTAGTATATCCATGTTGCTGCAAGTGGCATTATTTCATTTTAATGGCTGCGTAATATTCCATCATATATACGTACAACGTCTTCCTTATCCATTCCTCTGTCAGTGGACATTTAGGTTGCTTCCTTGTCTTGGCTAATGTAAACAGTGCTGCAGTGAACACTGGGGTGCATGTATCCTTTTAGATCATGTTTTTCTCCAGATATATGCCCAGGAGTGGGATTGCAAGGTCATATGGTAGCTCTATGTTTGGTTTTTTAAGGAACCTCCATACTGTTCTCCATAGTGTCAGTACCAATTTACATACCCACCAACAGGGTAGGAGGGTTTCCTTCTTTCTATACTACCCTCTCCATCATTTATTGTTTGTGGATTTTTTGATGATAGTTATTCTGACTGGTGTGAAATGATATCTCCTTGTAGTTTTGATTTGCATTTCTCTAATCATTAGCCATATGAAACATCTTTCATGTACCTGTTGTACATGTTCATTGGAGAAATGTCTGTTTAGATCTTCTGCCCGCTTGTTGACTGGGTAGTTTGTTTTGATGCTGTTAAGCATCATGAGCTGTTTGTAAATTTTGGAAATTAATCCCGTCTTTGTCACATCATGTGCAAATACATTCTCCCAATCTGTGGGTTGCTTTTCATTTTGTTTCGGTTTCATTTGCTGTGCAAAAGCTTTTAAGTAGGTCTCTTTAATGCCATCTTATCCCAGAGCCCCTCCCTGATTGTCCATCCATGCATACCTGCGCATACATATCCACACACATGCGCATACTCCCCATCTGCCATACTCTATTTTTCTCTGTTGTACCCTGATACATTACCTATAGGCCACAGTCCATTATCCACATTTTTGAAACCTAAAAAATTCTGAAACCCTAAAGTTTAATCATAGTTTGTTAGCCATACCTGTATACCTTGAACTCATTTGGGAGTAAAAACTGATCTGATTTGATATGAAGCTGAGGCTGTTTTTAATCTGTATTTATTCAATTTGGCATGAAATTGATATATTTTAGAATTTTCAATATGTTTGACTGTGGACTTGCAGGATAGCACTCTGCTACCTTTCTGTCATCCAAAAAATTCTTAATTTTTAGCATATCTGACCTTAAAGCTGTTGGATAACGGACAGTAGACCTACATTCATTCATCCATGTGCTGTGTATTGCCTGCCACTGTTTGCTTATTCCTTACTGCCATAGCTTAAAACCGTGTCTAGCATGTAGCAGACACTCACACACACTTGTGAATAAATGAATGAATGTTTTAAAGTTTCTGTGAACTTGGTTGAAATTGGTGCAGGCTGAACTGTACAGTATAGACTGAACTTGGTGACCACCTAATGTCCTATTCATCTGTAAGATTATATGATACTTTAGAAGATAAAGAAAATAATGTATCATCACATTTAACTCTTAATTTCATATACAAATGATCGATTTTAGAAAATTATGAATTGGTTAATTTTGTATCTGCTTACAAAGTGGCACTATCTATTGTAGACTGTTTTGAAGTTTAGCAAAACACAGGCAAGGTAAAAGAATCGCTCATGACCTTGCTTCCTAGAAGTAAACATTACAAGCAATGCTTTCTATGTTCCTACAGATGAGCTTGAAAAAAAAAAGACTTCACTCTCCATAAAGCTTCATAGTTATAGCCTCACTTTTCACTACTGAATTGGGAATTAAATTTTCCACATCATTTAATCCTCAGAACAGTCTTATGAGAAGAGCCCTGTTATGACCCCTGTTTTGGAGGTGATGGAGCAAGGCACAGAGATGCTAAATGACTTGCCCAAGCTCCTGTAGCTGGTAAGGAGCATCCTGGGATTCAGACCAGAAGTCTGGTTCAAGAACCCCGCTGTTAACTACTGTTACACTGCGTTATTTATATCCTCTATAATCCCAGTGGGCAACTGTTAGAAAATATAGTTACCGACTGAATTACATGGAAGTGAAAACTAAAAATCCTTCGTAGTAAAATGTACGACTTTTTTATAACCAATATCATCTTTTACAATTTTTATATTTATAGCAATAGTATAGTGTATCAGCCATAATTCTAAGTATCTTCTATATTTTCCACATCCCTAAAAGATATGAACAAATGTGAACACATGTAATTCTCAACATGCATCAGTCAGGATGGGTAAGATTATGCTGCATTAATAAACAATCCCTCAAAACTTAGTGGTTTATATTGATGTGTTAGCTGTTATTTTGGTTAATACTATTTATGTAAAGTAACCAGCACAAAACCTAGCATATAGGGGACATACTCAATGTTAATCATTATGAAATCAATAAATGTTCATTATTTTTAATGGTAGTAAATTTGTAATAAAACCCTAAGTAAGTCCTAAGTTAATATGCTGTAATTCTGTGATTGTGTGATAGTCTCATCAACACACTGGGAAAACAGACTGTGAATGATTTAAGAATGTGTTGAATGCACAGCTAGCTGACAGGCTGCACTGTGTCACTTCATCATAAGAGTACTCTATGGGAAGTTATCTTAATAGCACATGCAGGACCTGTAGAAAATGACTGGCAAATTTGCAGAATACTTGCATATCACCAGGAAATTTATATATATATATATATATATATATATATATAGTATGTATAGATATGTATATAATCTGCCTTCCAGTGCAGGAGACTCAGGTTTGATTCCCAGGTCAGGAAGATCTTTCTGAGAAGCAACCCACTCCAGTTTTCTTGCCTGGGAAATCCCATGGGAGTGCCATTCCCTTCTCCAGAGGATCTTCCCAACCCAGGGATTGAACCCAGGTTTCCTGCATTGAACGCAGATTCTATACCACCTGAGCCACCAGGGAAGAGACCGTGTGTGTCTGTGTGTGTGCCAGTGTGTCTGTGTGTGTGTGTCTGTGTGTGTGTATTTATATATATGATACAATGTAAGTTCTGTTACAGAGCAATGTTTATTGTAAAAATTCTAAGCCGTCACGGAATGAATTAATTAGGTTCACTAACTAATTTCAAAATGTTTATAACTCAAGGGGCAAAGTATTGTCAGAAAAACTGAGTCTGACAGCATAGATTTTTCACTACAGATATAGAATAAGTCCAATGTTAACTGAATAATATGTCCAGAAACAGGAGGATATATTAGCATTAAATTCATAAGAAATCAGTACTAGGTCTCTGTCATGTTCTTTTCAAGAACATACATTATTCATCTTTGGAGTAAGGAGAATTTGATACTGGAGAAAAAAATCATGTCAGTTAAAACTAAAGTTTCTGCAGAGCATTTATAATCAGGGTGTTTAATTGAATATATTCTTATGGCCTGACACTATTTCTGATAAATGTATGTTCAGTGTATATTTGTTGAATAAATAACAAGATGTGACACTTTTAAATGATGATTTTACTTTTTGTCTCTAAGAAATTTCTTAAAATTGTTTCTAAAACAATAGTTGCCACTCTTTTTAAATTGTTGAAATAAGGGCATAATGCTTCTGGATGACTCATATTTGAATATTTGAGTATATATTTGGGTATATATTTCTAAAACTTCATATTACTTCATAGTCTTGTATTCCGCTTTAAACTAGGTGAAAGTCATCTGTTACCTCCTTTTAATGATGTCACTCATACAGTGAGTTTCCCCTAATGCACTAAAATCTCTCTGTGATTTTCCTCATTATATGAAGTTAATGATTCTTGGGATTATACTCAATTGCTTCAACTCTTCTAAAGTGTAGCCAGTATTTATCATTACAGATTATAGCATTCAGACCCAGGTAGCCAAAAGCTTTAAACTACAAATGCCACAGATAGATAGATATTCCTTTTTGTTTGTCTTAGGCTACATTGAGATAGTATACAAGGTAAAACTAAATGTATCCATTTAATAAACTGCGCTAAAAGGAGTTCTGCAGGAAGAATTGGAATCTGTCTAAATGAAGTATTCAGATTCTGTAAGACCTTGCCAAGTATAGGTATTAAAAACAATGATTATGGGATTTAACTCTTACATAAACTATCTAAAACCCAATTTCTATAATAAAATCAAAGTATTAATTCATTTACCTCTTAAAAAGCTTTTTTATGTTGCTGGATTTTTTTTTTTTTTTTTTTTTTTTTTTGCCTAATTGCACTAAATATGCATTATTTAACAGAAAGGAAAAGCTGGCAGTAAAAGCAATACTAAATAATCTACCAAGGCATTCTCATGGAGTAGCAGTACCATTAAGCATTGGAAGAATCAGCTTTATATATAATTATGACTCAGTTACAGGCCTTAAGAATTTTTATTTTGTTCATACAGTATAATTATTCAGTTTTCTTTTTAAAGACACTTCATGGCCTGGTAGGATTAGAGAACATTCTACTGGTCTTGTCTAACCCTTCATATAAACTGGTGAGGACATGGGGTCCAGGTGGCAGGAGAGAGATCCTAAAAGTCGCTGACAGACACCAGAGCCAGGAACACAAAGTGCTGTGATCTTTGAAGCAGAGTATACATGTGGAACGGGTTTAACCTTGAAGATTGGTCATGTGGTTTTTCTGCGGGTAATTACAGTCATTTTTAACCTAAAAATCTTAAGAACATTTTTATTCCAGAAAGCCAAATCCAGGTTGCAAAGACATTTCAGTCTCCTTGTTTGCCCAGGTATTTTGATAATAGTAACAACTAATGGTGCTAGTGATAAAGAATCCGCCTGCCAATGCAGGAGGCACAAGAGACGTGGGTTCGATCCCTGGGTTGCGAAGGTCCCCTGGAGTAGGAAATGCACCCTGCTCTGGTATTCTTGCCTGAAAAACCCCATGGATAGAGGAACCTGGCGGGCTACAGTCCATGGGGTCGCAAAGAGTTGGACACAACTGAGTGACTAACACACTGACTGTCAGAACCTGTGAGGTGCTACTGCCTTCCCCATTGTAAAAGTGGAGGAATGCTGCCCATCCATTCAGTAATTTACCCAAAATTAAAACTCCAGTCTGTTTGTTTTCGAATCTTCCAAGTTTTCAGCTGCATCCAAAATTTGGGTTTCCTTAAAGATCATACACATATACTTAGAGCAATGTCATTTTTCAGCTTTTGAATTGCATATGTGAGTGTTCATATATACATATCCAGATTTCCATTTATTGGACCAGTAGTTGAGGAAATACTGCTACTGGTCCAGAAGTTCATGAAATTAAAAAAGAAGACAGAGGAAATAAATCTGTAGCTGTATATGCCAGTATTATAATTGCTAGATGGCAGGGGGAGGTTTTTTGGTAGTAATATTAACTATTAATGGATACTTTTTAAAATTGAGATATCATTGATATATAGGGGCTTCCCTGGTGGCTCGGGGAGACCTGGGTTTGATCCCTGGGTTGGGAAGATACCCCTGGAGAAGGGAATGGCTACCCACTCCAATAGTCTGGCCTGGAGAATTCCATGGACAGAGGAGCCTGGCAGGCTACAGTTCATGGGGTTGTAAAGAGTCAGACATGACTGTGCGACTTTCACTTTCATTGATAGATAACATTAGTTTCAGATGTCTAATAGACATTGTTCACAAATTAATATCCACCTGACCCACACGTCTTAAGTGGAAATATTTAGGAAGCGTATTCAAACTAGTGACATAAAGTCTTCTGAATCTTTATCTTCCATAATCACTGTTATATTCAGTATATTTTAATATAAATATAATTTTATTCTGTTTTTGTTCTTTAATGGTATAATTTTTGCCTTGTTAATTTTTTTTAAAGACTCTTTGAAGTTATTATTTATCAAAAGTGAACAGGATTTCTCTTCAGGTCCCACTTTTTATATGAAATTGTTTTGAAGGGTTGTTTTCATTGCAGTGATTTTTTTTTTTTATTTGCCACAGGTATACAGGAAGGTGAGGGCAGAGGAAAGGCCTGTCCTGTGCCTGTTAGCTGGGTAGCAGGCCCTCCATTGGCTCCATGTCCCCCTTCAGGAGGAGAAACAGGGGCCCCAAGCTTCCCAAGTCCTGAAGTGCAGGGAAATCAGCAGGATTCACCAAGGAGACATTTGCTCGAGTTCTGAAGTTCTTCCTGGTTCCTGGAACCAGGTCCTGGCTTCCAGCAGGACTCTCTAGTGATCTCCTTAGTTTCAGCAGGACGTCTTGCCCCAGACAAGGCCTGGGCAGTCAGACGGGAAGATAGGTTAAGATTCTCTTTGAGGTTTAAAGTATAAAGATGATTTTCTAAAGCAAGTCTGAAGGGTATATGCAATTCACATCCCATATTTTATGTGTTACATATCTTAAGGAGTTCAGTATCTTCGAGTGAAGTTTTAAAGGCATCACAGACTGGAATGTGATGCTTATTGAGAAGACACAATTATCCAATAGGTCATCTGTTTGGAGGCATTATTTTAGCTATTACATATCCCATCTTGAAAATTTATTTTTGTCTTTTTTATCTAGGTCGAACTGGAAGGTACACGCTTATAGAAAAATGGAGAGATACTGAAAGGCACTTAGCACCTCATGAAAATCCTATCATATCTTTAAACAAGTGGGGGCAGTATGCTAGTGATGTACAGCTGATCTTACGGCGCACAGGGCCATCTCTCAGTGAGCGACCCACATCGGATAGTGTGGCTCGAATTCCTGAAAGAACTTTGTACAGGCAGAGTTTGCCCCCCTTAGCTAAACTGAGGCCTCAGATTGACAAAACAATCAAAAGGAGAGAACCTAAAAGGAAATCATTAACATTTACAGGAGGTGCCAAAGGATTAATGGACATATTTGGAAAAGGTAAAGAAACTGAATTTAAGCAAAAGGTGCTGAATAACTGCAAAACAACAGCAGATGAATTGAAGAAGCTGATCCGTTTGCAGACCGAGAAGCTCCAATCCATTGAGAAAGAGCTAGAATCAAATGAAATAGAAATACGATTTTGGGAGCAAAAATATAATTCTAACCTTGAAGAGGAAATTGTCCGCCTGGAGCAAAAGATCAAAAGAAATGATGTAGAAATTGAAGAGGAAGAGTTTTGGGAAAATGAATTACAGATTGAACAGGAAAATGAAAAACAGCTGAAAGATCAACTTCAAGAAATAAAACAGAAAATAACAGAATGTGAAAGCAAGTTAAAGGACTATTTGGCTCAAATTCAGACTATGGAAAGTGGTCTTGAAGCAGAAAAATTGCAACGGGAAGTCCAAGAGGCACAAGTAAATGAAGAAGAGGTTAAAGGCAAGATCGGTAAGGTCAGAGGGGAAATTGACATTCAAGGCCAGCAGAGTCTAAGGCTGGAAAATGGTATTAAAGCTGTGGAAAGATCTCTTGGCCAAGCCACCAAACGATTACAGGTAAGAACTTTTTATAAAAAGAATTTTTTTAATCTGTTTAAAAGAATATCTTCCGGCATCTTCTTTAATGATTATTCATTTTCCCTTACATTTAGAGTTAGAAACCTACCTTGGTTTATAAGTTCCTTAGAATTTCTGTGACTTACGACAATGCTAAATAGGAGACTAAACCAAAGATGAGAGCTGGAGCCACAGGTCCTTTTCCATGAAAGCAGCTTTCTTAACTGGGGTAATAGCAGCACTAGGAGGAGAAGGCAATGGCACCCCACTCCAGTACTCTTGCCTGGAGAATCCCAGGGACGGCGGAGCCTGGTGGGCTGCTGTCTATGGGGTCACACAGAGTCGGACACGACTGAAGTGACTTAGCAGCAGCAGCAGCAGCACTAGGTAATTGGAGACAGGAGATGAGAACCTCCGAGCAGGTGTGGACGCTAATGATGAGGTCGTGAATCTGACCTCCTCCTTTTAACGGTAGGGTAACCAAAGCTGATCACCGAGAAGTGGTTCACAAAGGCTGTGTGGCTAGCTGTCTGCATGTCTAATCGCCTCTCCTTTGTTGCTAAGCACGTCTTCTCTCCTCTCCAGAGGGGCAGGTTTCTCCCTGACTTTTTCCCATCTCTAAACCGCATACAGGAACATTTATATTTCACACTCAGACCATGATCACTCAGCTTATATTTCTTGGATGCCTATTCTTGGAAAGACAATGTGGTAGTAAATGTTACGGGAGTTGCAAAGAGGTATCTAACAGCTGAAATGAGACACAATTGATTATCAAATGTTCACTTCACATTTTTTAAAAGATTTGGGGGGGGGGGGTATGTGGACCATTTTTAAAGTCCTTTTTGAGTTTGTTACAGTGTTGCTTCTGTTTTAGTTATTTATTTGTTTATTTTTAGTGTTTCAGTCAGGAGGCATACCAGGAACAGAAACCACACTTAACCACTGCAGCGCCAGGGAAGTCCCTACTTACGTTTAAACTGAAGTTAAATAATACTCAATAAAGCTGTTTAAAAATATTAAATAAAGTTAAATTTCTGTTTTAGTCATATTTGGCCTCTTTTCAAGTGCTCTAGTAGCACATCTGTTCAGGGGCTCCTGTATTGGGCAGTGCTGGTTTAGAAGCTCTGTAATCATGGATCAGAGAGTGAACCATGAGGTTTCAGGGCACAGTGGTTAGAAATTCAGGCTGTGTGTAGTAACAGCATCTCCAAATAGCACCTGTGCACATTGGAGTTTGAGAAGAGATGCTTTAGAGGAGGGACAGTTCCACAAGCAGAGAAAGCTGAGGTTTCAGGAGGAACTGATACGATTTCCTGTCTCTGCCACTCATTACGGTAAGAGGCAGAGCTACCACAGAAATTTGGAAAATCAGGAATTTCTCAGTAATAGAAGGTTGCTAACCTATGACTGGTCAGTATTGTACTGTTCTGTTCAGTTGCTCAGTCGTGTTCGACTCTTTCGCAACCCCATGGGCTGTAGCACGCCAGGCTTCCCTGTCCTTCACCATCTCCCGGAGTTTGCTCAAACTCACATCCATTGAGTCGGTGATGCCATACAACCTTCTCATCCTCTGTCAACCCTTTATTTAGACACTTAAGGGTACATTTGGTAATGATATTGCCTTGCTATTACATACTAATTTATGAAAATTGTTATTAGTAAACTCCACTTCCTGTGAAAAGTATCTGAGAATCAAATTACTCAGATATCTCCAAGTACCCCCTACACTCAAAGTAGCAAAAAACAACCACTCCTTTCTCTTTTCTCTTCCCTATCCTTACCAGATCCTTCAGACTCACCCAGCTTAGATAAGGCCCTCCTGCTTTTCCTTACAGTGCCCTAAGAGAGAAAGAGAAGAAAGTCCATTTGAATAACAGAATGCCTCTCCTTGCTTTTGGAGCTTTCTGGCCATCCAAACTTGGTCTCCTTACTTTAGAGCTCTTCAGTTCACAGACCTGCTTGTCAAGGATTTAAAAACCCCATAGTGGAAATCTTGCCTTCCTCGTGCTCTAACATAAATCTCAGTAAAGCATTTCATGAAAAGGAGCCCGAATCTCATGAACCAAATGACTGTTAATTTTGCTGCATATTGTGAAGTAGTGGGCTTCCCTGGTGGCTCAGTTGGTAAGGAGTCTGCCTGCAATGCAGGCAATACCTGGGCTCAGTCCCTGGGTCAGGAAGATCCCCTGGAGAAGGAAATGGCAGCCCATTCCAGTATTCTTGCCTGCAGAATTCCATGAACAGGGGAGCCTGATAGGCTACAAACCATGGGGTCACAAAGAGTCAGATACAACTGATTGACTAACACTTATTATGAAGTAGATATGGGGAAGTATAGTTATGAAGAGCTTACCAAGATTGCTGTAAACACTGGGATAGATGGAATCCAGTCTTTTATTCATGAAAGTCTGTAGACATAGATTTATTTCATCAGGTACATAGTGTACTCTTAGCAGAGGAAGGCATGACATTTAAAAGCACAAACTGAAGAAGCTGTTGTCTTTTATTTATTTTTTGGCCCATGCCACAGAGTGAGCTTGACCTCCTCAGCCCAGTATGTCAATATAAACCAGGTTTGTTACAAGCACTCTTGTGAAAGTGAGCATCCCACCTTTAACCCTGTAGCAGATGGACAGTGACCAGGATGTCTGTAGCTGGCCAATAATGAATCCTCAAATTTTAGAAAAAATTTAACTTCCGTCTAGGACAGAGAACAAGAATTGGAGCAGTTGACCAAAGAGCTGCGGCAAGTCAACCTCCAGCAGTTTATCCAGCAGACAGGGACGAAAGTCACCGTCCTGCCAGCGGAGCCCATTGGAGTGGAGGCCTTGCATGCAGACACAGAAAGGGGTAAGCTTTGAGAAACCGCTTTTTAAAACCTTGACTTTCACTGTTAACTTTGAATAAACTGCTTGCATTTGATTGCAACATTCTCCTACTACTCAAAACTGATTCTTGGGTCACTTAAAGAAATTTTTTCTGGGAAGAATCAATAATGTTTACATTATTTATTTACTTAGATGGGTAAATATCCTATCACTCATTTTAAACTGTTTCCTTGCAAACTTGTCCTGAAATATGTGTCAGTCATGGTCCATTAAATTGAGTGGTAACTTCTCTTTGTTCCTAAGGCCCCTTCTTCCTCTCCTAAAAGTCTTCATTATTAATTTGTGCTGGTATTTAAAAGACAGTTCTAAATCTGCCTATGCGTATGATATGAACAACCCAGAAAGAGAGGCACAGTGCTCACCTTTTTCAAAAGATCATGAACTCCTCAGATGACTAGAAACTATTTAATCAACTGAGAGTGTCAAGCAGACTCAGCCTGTCCTCTCACCCAGAACCTATGGGGGTGCAGTCATTACTCTGTATCACTTGGTTCTTGAGAACAGGGAAAGTTCTGATTTCTCATATCCAGGTCACTGGTGCAAACATCAAATGACGTTCTCTGTTTCTTGTTTAGAGGCACCATTCCAGTCCGGGTCTCTGAAGCGGCCTGGCTCCTCTCGGCAGCTCCCCAGTAACCTGCGTATTCTACAGAATCCTATCTCATCTGGTTTTAATCCTGAAGGCATCTATGTATAACATTACCTGTCTTCAGGGTAGAGATCCAGGAAAGGTACCAAGGACGGTGAAGATTCCTTCTTTGATTTTGTGCCAATGATGAACGGAGGATCTGTTCCACAAGCCACCGCATCTTTTTTCTGTCCTAAGTTGCATACCACTTGGAGCCATACCCTGTGCACTGATGCTAAAGAACAAAGAAACTGTGTCTTCACACACCCACAGTGTTGACGTTTTTGTCCAGCAGCTGTAATGCCAAGCCTTCATTTTTATCTGTAGCATTTTGAGAGCATTAGGAAAGTATTATACAGTGTGCATACGTAAATAAAACCGTGACTTAAGAGTGAAGAGAAATATGTGACTGACTTAGTTTATTTATTCCATGTAATCAATTAATGAGTGAATGTTGATGTTTTAATATTTTTTATTAATACTTATCCTGTGACTGAATTACATTACATACCGTGTGATAATGACTTCGTGTGCATGTCGCCAGACTCCACGCATTGCTGATTTACAGCTCCATGAGCGTCATAGGACGCTCTGCCATTGTGAACCCATCCTAGCCACTGCTTAATTAGGTGAGAGAATTCAGGTTTTCTTTTTAATCTGAAGCTTAGTCTTTCCTTCACAGTATTTCCAGCATAGGAATGACCACATACAAAAATGGAAATATTTTCATGAAGTAAATTTTATATATATGTTTAAAATGTTTGCAGTGCTTCAGACACTGTTGAATAAAAATATACTTGCTGAATATCTATCCAAACAGGCATGGGGTTTCCCACAACATGATGTGTTTTGTTTCTGCCCTGCCTTTTGTTTTAGTCTCATGGATCCTCAGAGTTGCCATAATAGACAAATTAGAGAAATCTGAGGATATTTTCAGGAAGGTTGCTTTAAGTGATATAATTTTTAAAATAACCCACTTTGTATGTATGGTCTATTGCTGAAAGCACCCTGGATAAGTTATTGCTTGCACATAATTTACTGTGTACATTATAAACGGTTGCAATTTCTCCAGTCATTTAGACAGAAAGTAGATTGGAGTTAGGTACTTTTTACTAAGGAAATAAAGTTAAATTCAATGTTTGTTTTCATTAATTTTCAGTTCAACTTTTACAGGACATGAAGCTCCCTTTGTGCATATATTTTCTTATTTATAAAACCAAAAATGAGTCAACACCTCTGACCTAACTGAGATGCACCAGATTATCTGGATGGATGTGGTCAGATACCTAGCCATTTTTACATTCCCTCTGATCAGAATTTGGTACAATATAATTTAGACTTTATTCTAAAATTTAAAATAGTTTTTAATTCTGAGGAAAACATATTGTCTGTATTATTGACATGCAACAGAATAACAGTGGGTTAGTATATTAATGCCATGGTAACAATAAAAAGATGTAAGTTATATGCTATGCATGAGGGCAACTCTGGATGTTTTAAACATATTTGACTTATTTTTGGTTTAATGAATGCTAAGAATGCTGCTATATTTAGGTTTCCAGTGAAAATTTTTAAGAATGGCTATGACAATATATAGAAGCTTCTGAACTGAAAGTAATAATGCATAGTTGCCTTTTCTAGTCCAGCTAAATGGCAGACCTCAACTAAAGATATTTTCTTTGGGTTCTTAGAATTACCAAGTTGACCTTGCCATTATACTGTTTTGCAAAAAAACTTGATAAATCAATGATTCTTACCTAATAACCACAACCTATACACATTTGCTCTCAGTTTGTAATAGTTATTTCATATCTATATATATTTAAAAATTAGAATTAAAAAATCAAAATAATTTGTAGATTTTCTGATAATAATGGTTTATGTATGCCTGATATATGCCTTATTTTTAAAAGGTTCCATTCTATACTGGGTCATTTTGTTATTGTTGTTCAGAGAATTGAGATCTTATTCACAAAGAAAAACAATTTTTATAAATTGATTACATTCTATTTAAATCAAAATGTTAAACTGAAGACATATTAGACTTTGCAGTTTTTCATTGCAAAGATGCCTGGGCATACCATGAAAAACACAAAGTCAGGATCCAACTCAATTGTTGTCAATTATTATCAGCATTAACCTAATAACTTTAACAAAAGGCTGGCCGGATCCTGACAGTTCATCTGAATTTTCAAGCTGCCAAATAATCTTCACAGACCTAATTACAGATAGAAATACTATTTCCTAGATAAGAAGATTATATAAATGTGAATTTGATTAATACAACAAGCAACTGTACTTTTTAATCAGTTATATAACTTCTGGAAGTACATCTCTAAGAAATCTTTTCTAAGTCTTTTTTTACAATGGAGGAAAGAAAACTCATCTCCCTAGAACATCTTAAAAATATCTTAGTCTATTTCTGATCATTTTTATCTATTGTAAATATAATGAGTTAGATTAAGTACCACATCTTTGGATATATTTCAGAGAGGGGAAGTGGGCACTGGTATGTAAAAATACTAAATAGAAAATTTTGCATCTGGGGGAATATTCAGTTTCTGAATACTAAATTAGATTATAAGTTTTTTTTAATTATTACACTGAAAGTTGTTTCATTGTGATTTTCTACAGGTATTAAATACATTAGAAGATTTTTTTTTCCTTACCAAGGGATAATTTGAAATAGTATTAGTATATTTGACCCTTTGGAATGTTTGTCATCCTCAGAGAATGATCTGTAGTGGGTTGCCTCAGTCCTTTTTTTTTCTGATGAAATATTTTGGTTAGCTTTTTCTTTTTTTCCTGATGCATGGGGAATTTATATGTGAGATTTCAGTTGGTGTTAATAGGAGTTACCCAATTAATTAATTCCCTCAGCCATTACTGAGCTAGTCATCAATTTCTGTAGTTCAAATTAACTGTAGATGAGAGCTAAGACAAGACTAAGACCGTAAAAACATAGAACTTATGGTGTGAAATGTGAATATTAACAATCTTTAAGCAGAACAAAAAAGCACTCACTTCCAGAACATAAATACATTTTGTACCTGCACTAAAAGAATATTTTCTTTGTGAATAAGAGCAAAGTGGCCTTTCAAGAAAAGAAACTTCATTTAAATCCACTTCTGTGAACACCTTTCCAAGTTAGAACTATAATAACAGATTGAAGAAATAACATAGAAAAGGAAAAAAAACTCTTGACTTCAGGTGTGCAAAGGGCATGAGCAGATGGATGGTTCCCTGTGTACATTGCCTTTGAAAAATTGGGCCTTAATTTATATGTAAATAACAGTGCTGTGTTCACATCCCTCTTCTACCTAAAGTTGTCTTTATTAGTCCATATTGTATTAAAATTTAGCTCAGTAAGTCTTACTTTTATATTATGTCAGTTTTTTTTTTTTAAGTTGCATGTTTATGCTATTTGCTACAGTGTTTTTCAGTTTGGGTTGAAGGCCATCGGCTGTATGGAGAAGACAAAACAATCACTATTTATTCAGTATTGCTGCTTTACATTTCCAGAATAAGCTTTCGATGCCAGGACAGTGACTGCTTGAAAGCTGCAGGAGCTCTATTCCAATGCATTTTATATATTTTTAGAAACCAAATAAATGCAGATAACTATTTAGTATACTAATTATATTAAACCAGCAGAAATATAAAGGCAATAAAGTATATACATATATATATGGGGGGAGGGGAAAGGTTAAAAAAAATAGGTTTACAGCCAGACACAGTGATAAGCCCTAAATGTATTTCTCAATCTGTCTTTCTTTATTGACCCGAAGAGGATTTGAGTTGCTGCAGCTTTACACAGAAAATTGCCATGTTCACCTACTATGAACCCATAAGTATGCTTTTAGTACTGCTTTGCTTATGTACAAGTAAAATACCTGTAATCTGTATTATATGTAATTATTTCTTTTCTTTTGACTGTCATTTCAAAATGTATATTTTCTGATTATTATCATGAGCTGTAAAACAAAGGATCAATATCTGATATTCTCCCAAATAAATTTTCAGGATTCACCGGGGCATTACAATTGCTGGCCTGTTTCTTTAATATTTTAAAATATAATCTTATTTCCTTTTAAAAAATGCCCAAGAGAAAAGGTCTGCCTAGCAGTGACACAGAGTTACACTTTTCTAAAAGTAATGTTAGTTATTATAGGTAAGGCATTACCTGTTGCTGCCAAGACAGCTGCTTCATCTAAGTGAAACTGAATTAAACTAATATGCCTCGCTTTTATTTCAAAAGTAAAAGAAAAATTATTTATTACTGTAGCTCTGTATTCCCAAATCTCTTTAAAACCGCCAGTGAAAGGAAGAGAGAGAACAATTCAGGACTTCCCACCTGGCCTGCCAGGCACAATAGGAGGTGTGTTCCACCATCCCGGAACTTTATGTAACTCATAAGTAGTTCACAGGGCTGTTGAATTTAGTCCTTCCAGATACCGAGGTACTTTCCTGAATCCCATGATAAAGCTGCATAATCAGTTATACAATAACCAGCTTCTACATTTTAACCGCCTTTTTTTGTTACTGCGCTGTTTGGCATGGGGGATCTTAGGTTACCCATGCGTCCTGCTCAGTCATGTCACTGCTTCCACCTTTTCCCCCTTCTATTTGCCGTGAAGTGACGGGACCGGATGCCATGATCTTAATTCTTTCAATATTGAGTTTTAAGCTGGCTTTTCACTCTCCTTCACCCTCATCAAGAGGCTCTCTAGTTCCTCTTTGCTTTCTGCCATTAGAGTGGCATCATCCACATATCTGAGGTTGTTGATATTTCTCCTGGCAATCTTGATTCCAGCTTGTAGTTCATCCAGCTCAGCATTTTGCATAATGTGCTCTGCGTATAGGTTAAATATAGAGGTTGACTGACAATAAACAGCCTTATCATACTCCTTTCTCAATCCTGAACCAGTCAGTTGTTCCACGCAGGGTTCTAACTGTTGCTTCTTGACCTACATACAAGTTTCTCAGGAGACAAGATGGTCTGGTATTCCCACCTCTTTAAGAGTTTTCCACAGTTTGTTTTGATCCACACAGTCAAAGGCTTTAGCATAGTCAATGAAACAGAGGTAGATGTTCTTCTGGAATTCTTTTGCTTTATGATCCAGTGGATGTTGGCAATTTGATCTCTGGTTCCTCTGCCTTTTCTAAATCCAGCTTGAACACCTGGAAGTTCTTGATTCACATAATACTGAAGCCTAGCTTGGAGGATTTTGAATATAACCTTACTATAAGATATCTCTAGTCTAACCTTACAGAGAAGGCAATGGGACCCCACTCCAGTACTCTTGCCTGGAAAATCCCATGGGCAGAGGAGTCTGGTAGGTTGCAGTCCATGGGGTCGCTAAGAGTCGGACACGACTGAGCGACTTCACTTTCACTTTCCATTTTCATGCATTGGAGAAGGAAATGGCAACCCACTCCAGTGTTCTTGCCTGGAGAATCCCAGGGACGGGGGAGCCTGGTGGGCTGCCGTCTATGGGGTCGCACAGAGTCGGACACGACTGAAGCGACTTAGCAGTAGCAGTAGCAGTAGTCTAACCTTACATGGGAGATAAGTGCAATTGTCTGGTGTTTCAAGAATTCTTTAGTACTACCCTTCCTGGGAATTGGGATGAGGACTGACCTTTTCAATCCTGTGTTTTCCAAATTTGCAAGTGTTCCAAAGTGCAACACTTTAATATCATCATCTTTTAGGGTTTGAAATAGCTCTGCTGGAATTCCATCACCTCCACTAGCTTTATTGACAGGAATGCTTCCTAATGCCCACTTGACTTCACACTCCCAAACATCTGGCTCTGAGTGAGAGACTACACCACCATGGTTATCCATCATTAAGATCTTTTTTGTACTAGTTCTTCTGTGTATTCATGCCATCTCTTCTTGATCTCTTATATTAGGTCTTTATCATCTCTGTTTTTTATTGTGCCCATCTTTAGATGAAATGTTCCCTTTGATATTTCCAGTTTTCTTGAAGAGATCTCTCATCTTACACTTTCTGTTGTTTTCCTTGGAATTCTTAGTAATAAATGCTGCTTTTAAATAATAAAGCAAATCATAGACACTTTAAGCAAAGAACACAATGAGCTACATGCTGTACAGCCACAAACAGCACACAGGAGGCTGGGCAGAGCAGGGGTGAGTAGTATATACCGGGAATGCCCCACTCCGCCCAGAGGGGCAGTCACGGCACTGCCCGACTGCTTGCACACTGTCTCCACCAAACAGCTTGCATCAGAACCCCCAAGGACTAGACCCGCCCGGGCCACCTCGACAGGTTAAAAAGGTCTCCTTTTTCTTGAGCCGAAATAGATTTCCTTGCTGTTTCCAACTTTCCCTAAGACCCAGATAGAAGAAACAATCTTTCACCAATGTGACGGCACTTTAGATATTTGAGGGCTTAGCAGGAGCGGTAGAGAATCCACCTGCCAACTCACCATCACCTACAGGAGATGTGGGTCTGATTCCCAGGTCAGGAAGATCCCCAGAGAAAGAAATGTCGACCCACTCCAGTATCCTTGTCCTGTGGACAGAGGAGCCTGGCCGGCTACGGGTCATAGGTTTGCAAAGAGTCAGACATGACTGAGCAACTGAGCACACACACATATTTGAAGGCATCTCTTAGGCCCTCAAGTGTTCTCTTTCCCAAAGTTTAAATAGTATATTTTCCAGTCTCCACACTTGAATGTGGCAAACAAGACTGAGCACAAAACTCCGTCTGTGATCTGACCAGGTCAACATGGAGGAACTTGATTCATTGTTATGCAGCCTAAAACTCAACTTGGTGGGTGGTTAGGTTTTGGTGAACTTTGTCTCATTATTGAATCATAGAGCTGAAAGTTGGCTAAAATCCTGGGTTTTGGTTTTTTTACATTTGCTGCTGCTAGCCAAGTCTTTCCTGATTTGTATGTGTGTGGAATTGAATCTGGGGAAGCACGTGCAGAATCTTTATTTATCAGAATACTTATCATCCCTAAACACTCTGAAAGTAATAAATCCCAGAAGGAATATGTGGACTTCATAACAGCAAGGTTACTTTTTTGGAGGGCAGAGTGCTGCTGGAGCACATCAGAGGTTAGCAGAAGGCAGAAACAAGCTCCATCAAAGAGAGCACAGGCTCTGGAAGAACCAGTAGGCTTGCATCAGTCATGTTTCCTTCTTTTTTGAAGGCTAATTGTTTTACAATATTGCATTTGTTTCTGCCATACATCAACATGAATTCAGTTCAGTTCAGTCGCACAGTCGTGTCCGACTCTTTGTGACACCATGAATCGCAGCACGCCAGGCCTCCCTGTCCATCACCAACTCCCGAAGTTCACTCAGACTCACATCCGTCGAGTCCGTGATGCCATCCAGCCATCTCATCCTCTGTCATCCCCTTCTCCTCCCGCCCCCAATCCCTCCCAGCATCAGAGTCTTTTCCAATGAGTCAACCCTTCGCATGAGGTGACCAAAGTACTGGAGTTTCAGCTTTAACGTCATTCCTTCCAAAGAAATCCCAGGGCTGATCTCCTTCAGAATGGACTGGTTGGATCTCCTTGCATTCCAAGGGACTCTCAAGAGTCTTCTCCAACACCACAGTTCAAAAGCATCAATTCTTCGGCACTCAGCTTTCTTCATAGTCCAACTCTCACATCCATACATGA
The DNA here is from genome assembly GCF_016772045.2 of Ovis aries. NCBI lineage: Eukaryota > Metazoa > Chordata > Mammalia > Artiodactyla > Bovidae > Ovis > Ovis aries. The sequence continues at coordinate 189,469,929 of NC_056056.1, read as the reverse complement.
CTACTGGAAAAATCATAGCCTTGACTAGACGGACCTTTGTTGGCAAAGTAATGTCTCTGCTTTTCAGTGTTATCTAGGTTGGTCATAACTTTTCTTCCAAGGAGTAAGCGTCTTTTAATTTCATGGCTGCAGTCACCATCTGCAGTGAATTTGGAGCCCCCCAAAATAAAGTCTAACACTGTTTCCACTGTTTCCCCATCTATTTCCCATGAAGTGATGGGACCAGATGCCATGATCTTCGTTTTCTGAATGTTGAGCTTTAAGCTAAATTTTTCACTCTCCACTTTCACTTTCATCAAGAGGCTTTTCAATTCCTCTTCACTTTCTGCCATAAGAGTGGTGTCATCTGCATATCTGAGGTTATTGATATTTCTCCCGGCAATCTTGATTCCAGCTTGTGCTTCTTCCAGCCCAGCATTCCTCATGATGTACTCTGCATAAAAGTTAAATAAGCAGGGTGACAGTATACAGCCTTGACATAGTCCTTTCCCTATTTGGAACCAGTCTGTTGTTCCATGTCCAGTTCTAACTGTTGCTTCCTGACCTGCATATAGGTTTCTCAAGAGCCAGGTCAGGTGATCTCGTATTTCCATCTCTTTCAGAATTTTCCACAGTTTATTGTGAATTAACCATAGGTAATATAGACATATTACATAGACATATGTTCCCTCCCTCCTGAACCTCCCTTCCACTTCCCACCCCATCCTACCCCTCTAGGTTGTCACAGAGCACCAGTTTTACTTCCCTGAGTGATACAGCAAATTCCTGCTGGCTATTTTACATATGGTAGTATATATGTTTCCATACCACTGTCTCCATTTGTCCCACCCTCTCCTTCCACCTCCCCACCCTCTCCTTCCTCCTCCCCACCTTCTCCTTCCTCCCCCTCCACACCCTCCATGTCCATACGTCTCTTCTTTATGTCTGCATCTCCATTGCTGCCTTAAAATAGGTTCTTCAGTACTGTCTTTCTAGATTCCATATGTCAGTTCAGTTACTCAGTCATGTCTGAATCTTTGCAACTTCATGGACTGCAGCACGCCAGGCTTCCCTGACCTTCACCAACTCCTGGAGCTTGCTCAAACCCATGTCCATCGAGTCAGTGATGCCATCCAACCGTCTCATCCTCTGTCATCCCCTTCTCCTCCTGCCTTCAATCTTTCCCAGCATCAGGGTATTTTCCAATGAGTCAGTTCTTTGCATTAGGTGGCCAAACTACTGGAGTTTCAGCATCAGCATCAGTCTTTCCAGTGAATACTCAGGACTGATTTCCTTTAGGATTGACTCGTTTGATCTCCTTGCAGTCCAAGGGACTCTCAAGTCTTCTCTTCTTCATTCAGTCTTCTGAATGTTGAGTTTTAAGCCAGCTTTTTCACTTTCCTCTTTCACTTTCATCAAGAGGCTCTTTATTTCTTCTTCACTTTTCTGCCATAAGTAGTCATCTGCATATCTGAGGTTATTGATACTTCTCCCAGCAATCTTGATTCCAGCTTATACTTCATCCAGCCCAGCATTTCACATGATGTACTCTGCATATAAGTTAAATAAGCAGGGTGACAATATATAGCCTTGATGTACTCCTTTTCCTATTTGGGACCAGTCTGTTGTTCCATGCCCAGTTCTAATGGTTGCTTCTTGACCTGCATACAGATTTCTCAGGAGGCAGGTAAGGTGGTCCTGTATTCCCATCTCTTTAAGAGTTTTCCACAGTTTGTTGTGATCAACACAGTAAAAGGCTTTGACATAGACAGTAAAGCAGAAGTAGATGTTTTTCTGGAACTCTCTTGCTTTTTCAGTGATCCAATAGATGTTGGCAATTTAATCTCTGGTTCCTCTGCCTTTTCTAAATCCAGCTTGGACATCTGGAAGGTCATGGTTTACATACTGTTGAAGTCTTGCTTGGAAAATTTTGAGCATTACTTTGGTAGTGTATGAGGTGAGTGCAGTTGTGCAGTAGTTTGAACATACTTTGGCATTGCCTTTCTCTGGGATTGGAATGAAAATGTATTATGTCTAATAAAGCCCATGATAAAAACCCCAGCTGGACGTAAATGAAAAATCTGTAGACTCTGCAGAGCAAACACAGTTATGGAGAGACTGTCCAAATGGTGGCACAGCAAAAATTTCAGGACCTGGCCTTTGGCTTAAGATCAGGTTGACCCATAAAATTAACCATCAGAGTGTATATTTAGATTACAATACATATAATATCAGCCAAATAAAACCCTTTCTTCTTACTGAATACCACTGTGTACAAACTCTCCAGTATGAGTCTCCAGTAAACCATTGGAATCAGTATTGCTATTTGACCATATTTCTCTTGCCAAGAGCTCTGGCATCAAATAAATGTATAGGATTTAAAGAAAACAGTGGATCAACACTTTCCACAGTCCTCCCTAAGCAAACACTCATGAAACTTCATGTCAAGCAACCAAAAGGACGTTTAGGCCAACTCTTAAAAACCTGTTTGCTAGAAACCAGTTCATATCTAACCATAAGTCTCTTCTTTCCTTGACCATTTCTTATTTTATGATGTAAGCGAGTGAAGAGAGAATGCTTCTGAACCAGATTTTCACTGCTTTTCATTTTTTCTTGCCTCAAAATTATATCCTTGATTCTTCCAAATCAGCAAACATTGGCATGCCCTTCAGGTCCATTCAGGGCACTTGTATGCTGATGGACATCATTCTGGAATTCTACCACTTTGAGATATCTGTCATGGGGGTGGGATCCACCGGCAAAGGAGCTACTGAGAGGATAGTGAGTCTAGATTTGCACTTTTCCTGTTGAGATGCTGGTAGAATCTGCATTGACATATCCAGACATGAATATCAAGGCAAACAGATGGGGAAAAATTGGGAACAGTAACAGACTATGTTCTTGGGATCCAAATCACTGTGGACAGTGACTGCAGCCATGAAATTAAAAGATGTTTGCTCCTTGAAAGAAAAGCTATGACAAACCTAGACAGTGTATTAAAAAGCAGGGACATTACTTTGCCAGCAAATGTCCGTATAGTCAAAGCTATGATTTTTCCAGTAGTCATGTACAGATGTAAGAGTTGGACCATAAAGAAGGCTGAGTGATGAAGAATTGATGCTTTTGAACTGTGGTGTTGGAGAAGACTCTTGAGAGTCCCTTGAATAGCAAGGAGATCAAACCAGTCAATCCTAAAGGAAATCAGTCCTGAATATTCATTGGAAGGACTGATGCTGAAGCTGAAGCTCCAATACTTTGGCCACCTGATAAGAGCCAACTCTTTGAAAAAGACCCTGATGCTGGGAAAGACTGAGGGCAGAAGAAGGGGGCAACAAAAGATGAGATGATTGGATGGCATCATCAAGTCAATGGACATGAGTTTGAGCAAACTCCAGGAGATGGTGAAGGTCAGGGAAGCCTGGCATGCTGCAGTTTATGGGGTCACAAAGAGTCAGGCACAACTGAGTGACTGAACAGCAACATCCGGTCAGCATTTGAATATGCAGGTCTGAAGCTTGAGCAGGAAACGAAGCTGAAGATGGACTTACAGAAACTATCCACACCAAGACAACAGTTGAAAATGCAAGAAAACACCCCCTCATAAAAAAAAAAAAGTACAAATATATTTTTAATGAAAGAAGAGGTAAGTCTTCTTAGGGAGAAGTATACATATTTGCTATTCAATATGGTCAGAGGACCAGCAGTCTTGGGGACAGCCAGGAACTGTCTAGAAATGTAGTGTAACCACACTCCAGACTTCGTGAGTTAGAATTTGTATGTTGATGCCAATAACATGATATTCACATGTGTGCTCAGCTTGGAGGAGTCCTGGAATTCACCCAGGAGAGGGCCAAGGGCAGGAGTTGAGGAGCCATCTGCATTTATGAAGCTGATGGACCCAAAGAGAGACGAGGAGGAATCAGAAGCTGAAAACATCAAGAGAAAAGTCATCATCTAAGGGCAGATGCTGGAACGCCAGTCTAAACAAATTGCACCTGGGTAACAAGATGATAGGAGGACAAATTTTCAAAATTAATTTTTTTGGAGTATAGTTGCTTTCCAATGCTGTGCTAGTTTCTACTGTACAGCAAAGTGAACCAGTTATACGTCCACATATATCCTCTTTTTTTTTTTTTTTTATTTCCTTACCATCTAGGTCACCCAGAGCACTGAGTAGAGTTCGGAGAGTACAGTCTGTTCTCATTAGTTATCTGTTTTATACATAGTATCAATGGTGCATATATGGCCATCCCAACTATGAGGATAAATTTAACCAATGCCTTTTAGCTTTTAGTGTCTTTCCTCTGTAGCAACTCCAGATTTTGTAAAGAATACCACAGAGTCCTCTTTCTCTACTCTTCTGGCGCCACGCTCAGTTAGTCTCTTTGTGACCCCCTGGACTGTAGCCCACCAGGCTCCTCTGTCCATAGGATTCTCAAGGCAAAAATGCATGTTCAGAAGGGATGAAAATATCACCAAGTATCCAAATATCTGAGCCCTTCTTACCTCTTAAGATGGCAAATTGCCTTTTGTATGCAGGTGAACTAGGGTGCTGCTGCTGCTGCTGCTGCTAAGTCGCTTCAGTCGTGTCCAACTCTGTGCGACCCCATAGATGGCAGCCCACCAGGCTCCCCCGTCCCTGGGATTCTCCAGGCAAGAACACTGGAGTGGGTTGCCATTTCCTTCTCCAATGCATGAAAGTGAAAAGTGAAAGGAAAGTCGCTCAGTCGTGTCTGACTCAGCGACCCCATGGACTGCAGCCTACCAGGCTTCTCCGTCCATGGGATTTTCCAGGCAAGAGTACTAGAGTGGGGTGCCATCACCTTCTCGCCTTCTCATCTCATCACCTTCTGAATTAGGGTAGGTGAAGTGAATTTTGAGATGGGAGTAAACTGCCCTACAAATAATCTTGATGATTTGAAGCTAACAGGCCAAACTAGATGTCCATTGACAGATGAATGGATAAAGAAGACGTGGTACATATACACAATGCAATATTACTCAGCCATAAGCAAGAATGGATTTGAGTCAGCTGTAGTGAGGCGGATGAACCTAGAACCTGTATTACAGAGTGATGAGAGACAAAGAAGTTTTGTCAGAAAGACAAAAATGTTGTATATTAACGCATATCTATGGACTCTAGAAAAGTGTCACTGCTGAACCTATGTGCAAGGAAGGACTGGAGATGCAGATGTGGAGAATGCACTTGTGGACGCAGCACGGGGAGGCGGGGGATGAATGGAGAGTAGCACTGACCGCTATCATGTGTAAACTCACATGTAAAACAGCCGCTGGGAAGTGGCTAAGTAACACAGGGAGCTCCGCCTGGTGCTCTGTGATGACTGATTTACGTTGTATGACAGAAACCAACACATTGGTTGGTTTTGCATGCAATTTTCCTCCACTTAAAAAATAAAAATTAAAAAACTGAGATGCTTGACATTTTAAGATACATGATATGCTGACAAGTATTTGGAAAAGATTAAGAAATAGTTTTAAAAATACCTTCAAAATAATGAAGTATTTCATACTTGAAAAAAAAAATGTGATTTGAACTCCAAGTTACTGCATCCCTTATAAAGCATTTTTTAATCATTAAAAAAATAAAGCTAGCAGGATAACAAAGGGCAATAGACTGGATTGGGCCTGAGCAGTGAGGGTTGAATAGGGAGGAATAACCAACACCTGGAGGAAAACAGGATCAGCCAAGATGGAGAGGACGTGAGGGCTGTGGGCTCTAGGGACATCCACACAGGCTTCCGCAGGGCAGGGGATGCGCCAGACTGAGCGTGGCTGAAGCAGGAGGCTCGTGTGGCTCACTTGGAGGTGGGGAGAGCAGAGCTGAGGGTTCAGTCCACTGCCTTGCAGGGCTCCTCCCCCAGTGCGGCCTAAGGACCAGGCCCCTCACCTCTTCTCTTCAACTACATAGCTCCGGGGCTCCTTGTGCTATCCAGCAGAGGGGAAGGAAAATACCAAAAACTGACCAATATAGCATATAATTATGAAAAAGAACAAATCTGACATTTATTTAACTTTAAGTGTTGCGAAGAAATTCATTCCGTTTCATTTCATTTGCCCTCTATGCCACCAGGGGCTTCCCAGGTGGCGCTAATAGTAAAGAACCTGCCTGCAAATACAGGAGACCTAAGAAATGACAGGTACGATCCTTGGGTCAGGAAGATCCCCTGAGGAAGGAAATGGCAACCCACTCCAGTATTCTTGCCTGGAGAATCCCATGGACAGAGGAGCCTCGTGGGCTACAGTCCATGGGGTCACAGAGAGTTGGACAAGACTGAAGTGACTTAGCATGCACTATTGCCACCAGAGTGGCTTTTTTTTTTTTTTTTTTCCTGATGGACTTTATTGGAAACAGTTTCTCATAAGTTAACAGTCATTAACTCCTAACACCTAGGATGAGGACTCCGTCTCCCCACTCAGTGTGGTTGGACAGACCCTCCTCTGGCTAAACTTTACCATTCCCAAATCCTCACTGCAGGGTGTCCTTGGATATCAGGCTGTCCATTGTGCTTAAAGAGTGACCCTGCAGGAAGAGGGCCCTCTGTCTCCAAGTCTCCAATCCTCATACCTGCCTTCCTGGCTATAGATAAAGAAGTCTACCTAACATACTTACTTTCTTCTCACCCCATCAATTAGGTTTATATGCTAATAGCATCCTTTACTTCCAATCACAGAAGTTATAATTAGATAGTGGTTTGTCTGATTATGTGATATCTATCTCCTATACATCATTCGGGCTTCTCTGGTGGCTCAGCAGTAAAGAATCTGCCTGCAAGGCAGGAGACGCAAAAGACTAGGGTTTGATCCCTGGGTCAGGAAGATCCCCTGGAAAAGGAAATGGCAACCCACTCCATTATTCTTGCTTGGGACATCCCATGGACAGAGGAACCTGATGGGCTAGAGTCCATGGGGTCATAGAGAGTCTGACACAACTAAGCACACACACATAGATCATTTAATGTCTATCTTACTATCCTGTAAGCACCAAAAGGGCAGGGACCATGTCCAGCACCAATCCCAGTCACTGCCATTTGATATGCAGTCAATATTAAAGAAATAGAGGAAAACAATAGAATGGGAAAGACCAGAGATGTCTTCAAGAAAATTAGAGATATCAAGGGAACATTTCATGCAAAGATGGGCATGATAAAGGACAGAAATGGTATGGACCTAACGGAAGCAGAAGCTATTAAGAAGAGGTGGCAACAATACACAGAAGAACTATATAAAAAAGATCTTAATGACCCAGATAACCATGATGTGTGATCACTTACCTAGAGCCAGACATCCTGGAGTGCAAAATTAAGTGGGCCTTAGGAAACATCACTATGAACAAAGCTAGTGAAGGTGATGGAATTCCAGTTGAGCTATTTCAAATCCTAAAAGATGATGCTGTTAAAGTGCTGCACTCAATATGCCAGCAACTTTGGAAAACTCAGCAGTGGCCACAGGACTGGAAAAGGTCAGTTTTCATTCCAATCCTAAAGAAAGGCAATGCCAAAGAATGTTCAAAGTACCGCATCATTGCACTCATTTCACAAGCTAGCAAAATAATGCTGAAAATTCTCCAAGCTAGGTTTCAACAGTATGTGAACTGTGAACTTCCAGATGTTCAAGCTGGATTTAGAAAAGGCAGAGGAACAAGAAGTCAAATTGCCAACATCCTTTGGATCATAGAAAAAGTGAGATAAATCCAGAAGAACATCTACTTCTGCTTCATTGACTGCGCTAAAGCCTTTTACTGTGTTGATCAGAACAAACTGTGGAAAACTATTAAAGAGATGGGACTACTAGACCACCTTATCTTATCTCCTGAGAAATCTGTATGCAGGTCAAGAAACAGCAGTTAGAACTGAACGTAGAACAACAGACTGGTTCCAAATTGGGAAAGGAGTGCGTCAAGGCTGTATATTGTCACCCTGCTTATTTAACTTATATGCAGAATACATCATGAGAAATGATGGTTGGATGAAGTACAAGCTGGAATCAAGATTGCCGGGAGAAACATCAATAACCTCAGATATGCAGATGACACCACTCTTATGGCAGAAAGTGCAGAGGAACTAAAGAGCCTCATGATGAAAGTGAAAGAGGAGAGTGAAAAGCTGACTTAAAACTCAACATTCAAAAAATTAAGATCACAGCATCTGGTCCCATCATTCCAAGGCAAATAGATGGGGAAACAATGGAAACAGTGACAGACTTTATTTTATTGGGCTCCAAAATCACTGCAGATGGTGACTGCAGCCATGAAATTAAAAGATGCTTGCTCCTTGGAAAAAAGTTATGACCAACTTAGACAGCATAGTATAAAGCAGAGACATTACTTTGCCAACAAAGGTCCATCTAGCCAAATGATTTTTTCAGTAGTCATATATGGATGTGAGAGTTGGACCATAAAGAAGGCTGAGAGCCAAAGAGCTGATGCTTTTGAAGTGTGGTGTTGGAGAAGACTCTCGAGAGTCCCTTGGACTGCAAGGAGATCCAACAAGTCAGTCCTAAAGGAAATTAAGTACTGAATATCCATTGGAAGAACTGATGCTGAAGCTGAAGCTCCAATACTTTGGTCACCTGATACGAAGAGCCAACTCATTATAAAAGACCCTGATGCTGGGAAAGATTGAAGGCAGGAGAAGGAGACAACAGAGGATGAGATGGTTGGATGTGGGAGTTTGAGCGAGCTCCGGGAGATGGTAAAGGACAGGGAAGCCTGGCGTGCTGCAGTCCATGGGGTTGCAAGGGTTGGACATGACTGAGTGAGCAACAACAACAATTTAATGGAATGAAAAGAATGAATTTCACCTTGCATATGAGAAGATGAAGACTGATTAGCCATGTCATATCACTAACGAGTGAGATACAGAAATATGGATCCGTTCTCACTGTCTCCACCACCCACCTGTCCTCCATGCCAGGAGCCTCCTCACCTTCCTCTAGACGTCAGTCTCCCGGTGGTCGCACTGGTGCTGGACCAGGTGGTGAGGGGGATGCAGGTACAGAGGTGGCTCCGGACTGGTCTTTTCTCAGTTGCCCTTCTCTGCTTGTTCACTCATGGTCCGTATATACTTTATGAATACTAACTTGGCATCTACCCTAAGAAGTCTGTCTGTTTGCAGAAGGTCTTAGCATCTGGCCCAGCAGCCTTAACCCTCATGTAGAAGATCGTATTGAGGAATCTAAAACCGTGACCTCTCACCTCTCCTGCACCTTCATCCATATCATGGACTTGTCGACTGGGCGGGGCGGAAGGAGCACAAGGTGAAAGTTGAGAATTGTGTTTTATTCAGTGGACTTTCTGAGGACTAAACCCGGAGAGGCGGCCTCAGATAGTTCTGAGGGATGGCTCTGAAGAGGTAAGGGAGGAGCCAGGATGTATAGTTTTTGCAACAAAATCTCAGGCAGTTAGAACATCAAAAGATTACTGTTAATTAAAGAAAACCAGATACCTCAAGTTAATGAATTTAGTACTTTTCTCTGTATGGGAAGCTGCAAGCGTTTGAGCTCACTGAAATCACTTCTTCGATACGCACCTTAACTACCTGGGGCCAAACTCCTGGTTTTTTCCATTCTGAATCCCCTGGGGTACACAAGTGTGGATGACTGCAGTGGCTGATGACTTGACTTTCTGATATGGCAGGCAACATTATTCAACCACAGACTCCAGTACACAAACACTCGGGTTAACATATGGTACTTGTATTTTTTCCAACGGGCAGGATCACGTCTCATTCCTAATGCAGCAATTCTGTCTGTGTCCCAGATACCTGGGTTATGTAACCTGAGGCTAGTCCTTGATGCATGAAGCCAAGCTCGAGGTCCATTCCCAAAGCCTAGGTGTCCTTTGCCTCAATTTTCTTTCTCTTGCCCAGAGCTACATTCCTCAAAATGTCCACTCTATCTGCTACATCTGCTTACCTCCCTCTTTCTGTCTTCCATGCCCGCAGCTCCCTCTTATTAAAATATTTCTTGGGAGTTTGAGATTAGCAGATACAAATTATTACATATAGAATGGATAAACAACAAAGTCCTACTGCAGAGCACAGGGAACTATATATTCAATATCCTGGGGTAAACCATAGCAGAAAAAATATAGAAAAAAATGTATATAGCTATATAACTTAATCACTTTGTTGTACAGTAGAAATTAACATTGTAAATTCTCTGTATTTCAATAAATAAAATATTTCTTCAAAACTCCATTAGGCTTAATATCCCTAAGAAAATAGGATAAACACATTCTTGCCTAAATGGAAATTAGTTTAACTACCTTTTCTCATTGTATAATGTCATTGAAGCAAATTCTCAAAGTTTCAATGACTCGAAGTACTTTTCAATGATCCTTTTACTTGTTTGTTCTATTTATCACAACTCAGAGAAAAAGCGTTCTCTACAGACTTTCCTCTACCTCTGTTGACCATTTATTGGATTTTTTAAAAAGCCTGTCTTTCTCCAAACCAGCCTGTAGCACCGAGAACATGTGAAGAAAGAGCGAGGACGTTTGCACGGATGGAGTACAAGGTCAAGCCGAAAGTGATTCAGTTGCGCCTGGAGCGTGATTATGAATCAAAGCCTGATTTGAGGCTCCCACCTTCCCAGGGGATGCAGTGAGCTACAGCCACTCTCTCCCTGCCTGGTCGCCGGCGCCCTCTGCCGGAGGACTCTGTCTTGGCTTCATCCCTCTAAGTTAAGTTCCCTGCAGTCTTCACAAAGCCGGAAGCCTGACCCTGTGACACTGTTACCTGCTAATTGCCAGCCCACCCCTCCGCCCCCCCTCCCCCCGCCAATTCCCATCTGTTTAAAACTGGGGATTTGTTTCCACGCTACTAAATTTCACTAAAAAATTTCTGTCTACACAGAAATTCTGGTGTGTGGCCGACTTTCAAATCTGGATGGAAATTCTGACATGGATATCCACGTTCTGCTTTTATTTTTAAAATCCCTTGGCATATAAAAATAATTACCCTCTTGTTTTCCCTTTGTTCTAGATCTTTAACCTAAGTCTATATTTCATTTGATCTTCCATATTGAAGGGAAAGTATTTGGAGCAGGCTGAGCTGAAGAGTAGAAAGCGTTATGGTGAGAGAGAAATTAGGCTCTAAGCCTCATCTGCAATTTACTGCGATGCCTTGAAAAGCCATCTCACTCCTGTGGGCTTTGGTGTTATCTTCTGTAAAATTAAAGGACATACCAGCACGATTCCCCAAGATTTCTTCCAGCTCTGAGAATTAGTCACCCAATGCCAAAGAATGCTCAAACTACCGCACAATTGCATTCATCTCACATGCTAGTAAAGTAATGCTCAAAATTCTCCAAGCCAGGCTTCAGCAATAAGTGAAGCATGAACTTCCTGATGTTCAAGCTGGTTTTAGAAAAGGCAGAGGAACCAGAGATCAAATTTCCAACATCCTCTGGATCATGGAAAAACCAAGAGAGTTCCGGAAAAACCAAGAGAGTTCCAGGAAAACATCTATTTCTGCTTTATTGACTATGCCAAAACCTTTGACTGTGTGGATCACAATAAACTGTGGAAAATTCTGAGAGAGATGGGAATATCAGACTACCTGACCTGCCTCTTGAGAAATCTGTATGCAGGTCAGGAAGCAACAGTTAGAACTGGACATGGAACAGCAGACTGGTTCCAAATTGGGAAAGGAGTACGTCAAGGCTGTATATTGTCACCCTGCTTATTTAACTTCTATGCAGAGCACATCATGAGAAACACTGGACTGGAAGAAACACAAGCTGGAATCAAGATTGCCGGGAGAAATATCAATAACCTCAGATAAGCAGATGACACCACCCTTATGGCAGAAAGTGAAGAGGAACTAAAAAGCCTCTTGATGAAAGTGAAAGTGGAGAGTGAAAAAGTTAGCTTAAAGCTCAACATTCAGAAAACTAAGATCATGGCATCTGGTCCCATCACTTCATGGGAAATAGATGGGGAAACAGTGTCAGACTTTATTTTGGGGGCTCCAAAATCACTGCAGATGGTGACTGCAGCCATGAAATTAAAAGACGCTTACTCCTTGGAAGAAAATTTATGACCAACCTAGATAGCATATTCAAAAGCAGAGACAGTACTTAGCCAACAAAGGTCCGTCTAGTCAAGACTATGGTTTTTCCTGTGGTCATGTATGGATGTGAGAGTTGGACTGTGAAGAAAGCTGAGTGCCAAAGAATTGATGCTTTTGAACTGTGGTGTTGGAGAAGACTCTTGAGAGTCCCTTGCACTGCAAGGAGATCCAATCAGTCCATTCTGAAGGAGATCAGCCCTGGGATTTCTTTTGGAAGGAATGATGCTGAAGCTGAAACTCCAGTACTTTGGCCACCTCATGGGAAGAGTTGACTCACTGGAAAAGACTTTGATGTTGGGAGGGATTGGGGGCAGAAGGAGAAGGGGACAACAGAGGATGAGATGGCTGGATGGCATCACTGACTCAATGGACGTGAGTCTGAGTGAACTCCGGGAGTTGGTGACGGACAGGGAGGCCTGACGTGCTGCAATTCATGGGGTCGCAAAGAGTTGGACACGACTGAGCGACTGAACTGAACTGATGCTTACTCCTGGGTCATCCTTCTCTGTCAGTATTTATCACTTTTTAAGAGATCCTGTAAAACCATTTTTACCCCCTACCCTGTGTTTCGTGCCATTTAATGGTCATATTTATGAGTCTGCTGCATTCGCTGTACTCTCTAGAACAGAGGTCAATGATCAAACATGTGAATTTCTCAAGAAAAAGCGATGACATAGTCATTTTGATCATGTTTTTAAATTTTTAAAACCTTTTTCTTTCTCCATCCTCTTTCCAATTATGTATTACATAGAGATTTCTTTACTCTGTAGATTCTTTAGTATCCAGCATCAGACTCTGAAGGGATAATAGTTAATGATCTTTTATCAACCAACAATAAAAACATTTACTGAGCACCTACTATGAGTCAGATATTCTGCCAGGTCCTATGAATACAAAGACAGACCTGGACCCGGTAAACTAAAGCTAAGAAGAAATGTTCCTGTGCTGTTTAGAAGTTAATGTGTTGCTGCCTGCTCCTCATTATTCTTGCTTTATCCCCAAACTGATTTCAAAGATATGACACTGGATCTCCAGTCTCTAATGTGGACAGATAATCTGAGGCAGAGGAATACGATCTTCATACATAAAATATGGCTTCTCTTATATACATGTGGCAAATGAAAATTCTTACATGATTGTCTCAGCTTCTTGATCTGTAAAATGTAGTTTTGTGTGTGGACTTTTGGCAGGCGGTAAGACTGCACGATTCTAAGGTTCATTCTCATTCTTAGAGATCTGTGGTTTGGACTTATAGGTCAAGTATGTTGCTGCTGCTGCTAAGTCGCTTCAGTCGTGTCCGACTCTGTGCGACCCCATAGACTGCAGCCCACCAGGCTCCCCCATCCCTGGGATTCTCCAGGCAAGAACACTGGAGTGGGTTGCCATTTCCTTCTCCAATGCATGAAAGTGAAAAATGAAAGGGAAGTCACTCAGTCGTGTCCGACTCTTCGCAACCCCATGGACTGCAGCCTATGAGGCTCCTCCATCCATGGGATTTTCCAGGCAAGAGTACTGGAGTGGGGTGCCATTGCCTTCTCCAGAGGTCAGTATACAATGCTTTTAATAATTGATAAGAGACAAGACTTTACTTCTTCATAAAGTAGCAGAATGCTTTATAAACTAGAAGAAATGAAGCCCAATCCATAGACTCTTTTCTTTTAGAAAAATCAAATACATATCTACAGCGGTGGACTAATTGGTCAAGATCACAATATCAGTGGAATAAAAACTTCATTAAAACAGAGGCACGTGCATTCAAAAACAAATCTCATATCTGGCTGATTGTGAAGATCATTATCATCTTTTTTTAAAAAAAAGTAGAGATGAACAAAGTTGAAAAACTCCATGGCCAAAATACCTGAAGTACAAGCGATGTTCAAGCAAGTCCTTCAGGCAGAAGGAAAACGATACCAGTTGGAAATATGGATCTACCCAAAGATGTAAAGAGACATGCATTAAACAGATTTCATTTGCTTATATTCCAGCCTCTACCAGATGAAAGGCAGCAAATGAAGAAATGGTAGAAACAGATCAAAGGTCTGGTAAACACATAAGCTGATCATTTGCAGAAGGAACAGCTGATGACTCTACATCCAGGGAAGAAAAGAGGAATAAAATTTCTTGGAGGATGAAAAGACAGAAGAGAAGAAATAGTTTTAAAATCCTAATGGGCTAATGCCAATTAGGATTGGCCATCAAGAAAAAAATCAAACTACATTCAAGATATGCTTGAAGAGGCATAGGAAACCAAACTATGCCTTTAAGAGATTTTTTGTTTAAACTGAGTAAGCTAACATTTCATTACGAGACTAGCAAACAATTTAAAACTGGCCTTACACTGTTTCTTTATAATTTTGTGGCTGCTGTTCTGATTTCCAAACCAGATGGGTATTGGAAGGCAGGAATTCTGCCTTCTCCCTCCAGACTCCCTCACTCTCAGCACAGGCTCTAAGCCTGGGACTCACAGAACAAGTGCACTGTGACTGAATCCTTGATAAATTAATTGCATAAATTTTCAACTAAAATTTGGTCCAGATACCAGGCTTATTCAGTCAAACCTTGAAAGTTTAAGCTGAAGGAACACTACTACTAGTCTCTTCTTAAATATTACGAATTTGAAAATTTTAAGTTTGCCTCTTGTCACATAATTATGCTGAAGAGTCAGAAAATCTTTTCTGGTTTCTTTACAGCAAATATCTTTCTAGTCTTTTAAACAGAGATTCCCCAGCCTCCAGGATCTAATGCCTGATGATCTGAAGTGGAGCTGATGTAATAATGATACAAATAAAGTGCACAATAAATGCAATGCTCTTGAATCATCCTGAAACCATCCCCCACCCCCATTTCGAGGAAAAATTATCTTCCATGAAACCAGTCCCTGGTGTAAAAAGGTTGTGTGTGTGTTAGTCAGGCAGTCGTGTCCAACTCTTTGTGACCCCATGGACTATAGCCCACCAGGCTCCCCTGTCCATGGGATTCTCCAGGCAAGAATACTGGAGTGGGTTGCGTTTCCTTCTCCAGGGGATCTTCCTGACCCAGGTCTCCTGCATTTCAGGCAGACTGTTTACTGTCTAAAGGTTGGGAACTGCTGTTTTAGAATATGCCCCATTAGATGTAGTAAACATGCCCTCACAATTCCTACAATAATGATCTTTATTCTCACCTCAAAATGATGGTGCTGAATGAAACCCTCCCTCCCCCAGGTAGGACCCAAGCGTGAGGCTTCAGTCACAGAACATCACTTCAGCTGCCCCTGCCTGCAAGTAACTGTTGACTGGTGATTTTACACAAAGAAAAGTGCCTCCATATTCTCCCAAAGACCCTGAATTACACATTCCCATTCAGGACTGATGAAGTACGAACATGCAAAATAGATTTGGAATCTACATCTGTGGAACCGATGAAATTGACAGAAAGCCAGATCCATGGGCCTTCAATCTATACAGGGCCCTGAAAGTGAGGGCCCTCCCTGTGCTTGGATTAATGCTCTGCTGTAACTGTCATGAAATTCTTGATAATTTTATTTTTGACTTTGTGATTTGTAAGTGAAGTCAAATGGGAGAGTGGAGTGAGCACGTGAGCAGAAAAGATACACAAGACATGCGTGTCCATTGTTCCTTCGCCCCTCATCTGCAAACGGCATTCTCCATGTCCCATGAGCACAGAAACCCAGTGGGCCCACAATGCCAAGGAGTTCAGCCACATGCAAGCCTAGTGCAGCATAAGTGTCCACACTGATGACTGAGCCAGTGGGAGCACGGAGAGACATCTTTTTCTTTGGAACCATAACTCGCTTTCAATGCAAATAGAAGACAGTGGTGTTTTAAGAAACACAAATTGACTAAGAAACCCTATCATATTCTTTCCCCTTCCCGTTATCTATCCAAGCATTTATGCTGTATGCTTTGACATAGAAGAAAAGGGGGAAACATTGGGCAACTCACAGTCCCTTTTCCTTTCCATCCTTGCTTACTCATCAGTGAGCCGAAGGTAGAGAATGTTGGTTGGATGTTCGTGAAGCGGGAAGTGAAATTAAAAAAAAAAAAATAGTTGAAGTACTTTTGTTTAGCATTTCCATTGTTCTGGGAAGAACAAAATACATAAGTGTGTATGAGCTACAAAATACGAATTGTGTAGTTTCAATAATTTCACAGTGTGAGTTACATTTGTGCTTAATAGAATTATATTTATTCTTATATTTGCACTCTGTTCTTAAGGATTTGCACAGAGCGAAGCAGGCAAAACTTGTCCAGGGCTTGTAACACTTTAAATGTTGTCAGAGCTCATGTGGGGCAGAAGATAAGGGGCATAATATATTGCACAATGTAAGAATGAAAGACAAAATTCTTTCAAGTAATAAAATTTTGTTTTTAATTTTTACATTATTTACATAAAATAGCAAAACCACCATACCAAGTTTAGGGAGAGGGTGAAGTAGAAAAGAAAAAAGATTTTAATATATATTTTAGTACTTTTAATGGTACTCTCGTCCTGTTTTTTAAACAAATGATCCCACATTTTCATTTAGCGGTGGGCTTTCATTAGGTGTGCAGCCCTGAAATGGAAAAAGCAGAAAATGATAAGAACATCAAATTTGAAGCAATGACAGGAAAACATTTATAGGACTTTTTCTTCAAACAATTACAAATAAATGTTATAGCTACTCATTCTAAAAGAATGATATACGCTTTTAAAAGTTCTCAATTATCTGCATCAGTTAAGCACAGCGCCTTTGTTTATTTCCCACGCATCTGGCAGTGGGCTACTGGAGATGCCTGCAGTAACAAGACGTTCTACACTAGGGGGCAGCAACTACCCTTCATCAACCTTCTGGGGCCCCAAAGCGGCAGGATTAGGAGTCCTTGAAGAGACCGGCAGAAAGTCTACCTAAGAAGTTTGCTGTTTATTTTAATTTGCCTTGCTGTATCGTTTTTGAAAGTATATGGACCTCTTACCCCAAGCACTTAAAGTGTTTCTTTGCCAGAAAAGAAATAAGTAGTAAACATATTTTATTTGCTCACACTCTATGACTCATTTCTAAAGTGACAAAGTAATATAGTCTGAAAGATGGATTTAAAGTGTTTCTCTGTAAAACATGGTAGCCATTGGTCATTTTTATCTCTCATGCATTTGATCAAAGGGAACAAATCATTTCACTGAGGCCACTTAGCAGCTGTCAGGTGATAATTTTGTAACTCACGAAGGGTGTGCAGATTTCAGAGAGTACTGCCAAGACTGCCAAGGATTAGTAACCATTACAAAGTCCACACTCAGTCACTCAATGTGGCTTGAATCACTGAAGAATCAGAGTGTCCTAAACAGAAACAAGAATCTACAAGTCCATATTTTTAAAGGAAATAATTTACCAAACTATTTGTCCAGCTATGGAAAGCTATCCAGTTACCATAAAGTGGGCATAGCATTGCCCTACAGATGAGTTGGCTCAAACATAGCAATATCATATTCAATTACTCCAATAAGATTTCCCAAATAAAAATTTTGTAAAAACTAGATTGAAAGTTCAGTGAAACAATATAATAAGAATCATTGCTGGGACTCTTTGAAAGATTTTGTAAAAAAAAAAAAAAGTATATGTATATATATCTCAGGTTATCACCAACATCCAGGGAGGTGCTTCTCACCAAAGGCAGTTCTACCCACGAGGAGCATTTGGAGATCTGCAGGGTATTCCTGGTGGCATCAGTGATTAGAGGCACTACCGCCACGTCACGCAGTGGAGAGCAGGGATGGTAAACCTCGTACAATGCACAGGGGAACCACAAACACTGAAAAAGTATCCTCGTGTGCCTCACAGCTTTTAATGCCCTGCCTTAAATTACCAGGGCATCCCCGGTGGCTCAGATAATAAAGACTCTACCTGCAAGGAGACCCAACTTCAACCCCTGGGTTGGGAAGATCCCCTGGAGAAGGAAATGGCCACCCACTCCAGTCCTCTTGCCCAGAGAATTCCAAGGACAGAGGAACTTGGTGGGCTATGGTCCATGGGATCGCAAAGAGTTGGACATGACTGAAGGGACTAACACTTAAATTGACCAGTGGAAAACTTGTGAATAATCTTTTGATCCCAGAAATGAAGTCTATTATATGTATAAGCACGAACCATTTCTAGTGTTTTTTTAATAAAAATTGAGCATTCCAAGTTCCAGGTTCCAAGTTCCAGGTTCATCGAAGGAAACTTGTGCTTTATTTTTTTCAAACTTTACCAGCCGTGAACTAGCTCTGAAGATCACGTCACCAGCAGCATCTCTGCCTGTGGTACTGAGTTATCAGTAGAACATATTGGCAACAGTTTGTGTCAGTAACTTTTGCTTTATGGTAATTCTGTGCGTACATTAAAATACAGTGAGTTCCCTATGTATGAACCTTCAAGTTGTAAACTTTCAAAGATGTGAACATATTATAAACCTATTTTCCTAGGCTATATTTGTTGGACTTATGAACAAATTGGACCTATGAATATGTTCTTGGTGTGGAACCTGTTAGTATGTAGGAGACTTACTGCCTCTCGGTCGTCATTCATGATGTCAAACACAAGAGAATCAACTTGAAGATTTTTCTGCATCTCTTAAATTCCACATATTATCAGTGTAAGCATCTGACTACATTGTGTTTTATAGTAGAGTTATATCTATGCATTTCATATATATTAATATATTTTTTCCAGTTATTTCTTCTTTATGTTATAGGGAAAATAATATATATTTTTAGATTTTGTGTATTATAATTTATATTTTCTATGGATTTTGTTTCAGGGTGGTAAGGGAAGATACCAAAATATTTGTTATATAAAGGGGGCTTTGAGTCTTATAGGTTTGAGATCCAAGGTTCTAAGGGTGTAGCTACCTTACCATCCCTCCCCCCTGCCCCACCATACTCTTGTTGTTTGCACAGAAGGGAATAGTAAGTAATAAGAAATAAGTAAGTAATAAGAAATGGTTAGTAGCTAGTCCATGAACAAATTTTTCTTCTGACTAATAGTTTTTTTTAAACAGTTATAAATTGAGCATTCTCATACTATATGGGTATAAATACAGAATTGTGAAAAGTACATATTAATTAATGTAATTCATTAAGTACTATTAAGTGCGTATGGGTGTAAGACATTTTGCAGTTAAACAGATAAGTGTCTAAATAGCAACAAAATCATTGTTACCATAAAGAAAATCTCATTCTGGAAAAATGAAACAAAACAAAAAATATGGATTTAATGTAAAGCTATTTACTATACATGACAAAATAATTGACTGGGTGAAATTTTCATCTGGATATTTTGGAAGCATTTAATTTGTGGAAAAAGTGAAAGCATTAGTTGCTCAGTTGTGTCTGATTCTTTGCGACGCTGTAGACTGTAGCCTGCTAGGCTCCTCTGTCCATGGAATTCTCCAGGCAAGAATACTGGAGTGGTTTACCATCCCCTTCTCCAGAGGATCTTCCTGACCCAGGGACTGAACCCAGGTCTCCTGCACTGCTGGCAGACGCTTTCCATCTGAGCCACCAGGGAAGCCCCATTGACCACATGAAATTCTCGTCTAGATGTTTTGGAAGCATTTAATTAGAATCCTATCCATATCAGGCAGGTTAGGTCACAATAAACCAAAAGCAGAGTAGATATGCAAGAAAAATAAGATGAAAGTAAGATTTCACATTAAGGGAATAAAGCAATTTTTAAGAAAACAACTCAGTAATAAAATGATACAATAGTTTTGACACAAATATAAATTTCTTAGAGTCAGAATTACATGACTGTAAAATTAGTCTAGTTTTTGAAGTTTGTTTGCTTTTTTTTTTTTCAGGTAAAAACCATGTTTTCCTTTTAATTGACAGTTTGATCTCTTGCCTCCCACTCTGGTAATGATTAGGTCCCCACCTCTCAGGAGCGCTGCATCTGGACAGGCTGAGACAGAACCAGTGTGAACACGGTTATGACTATTTGGAATCAAATTCTTTATAGTAAATTTAGTGATAGAAGTAGTCTTCAGCAATTATTAGGGACAAATAATGTTACTATAGAAATGTTACTATGTTAAATGTTACTATAGAAATTTATTTTTCTTTCCTCTGACTGGTTGCTAAAATCAGGTATGGACTAGCAAAGGGCAAAACAAGCCTGGCGAGGGTGGCTGTGTGACTAGAGCAAGTTGCTTAATCTCTCAGTGCCTGGGTTTCCTTATCTCTTAGCACCTACCTCATAAATTTCATAAATCAGTACATGCTATGTGCTTAGCACAGTACCCAGCAGTATATATAGTAAGAGGCACATAGCAAATAGCCACTGTCATATCCCTTTTCCACACCAGAAATACGAAGACTGTTCATGGGAACAATCACCTAACTCAGGAAGGGCCTTTTTTTTTTTTTTTTTTTTTTTTTTAAAGCATTAACTATCCTACAGGGATTCAGGGCATTACACATTCTATTTTTTAATTTTTTTAAACTTTATATTAGAAAAGAGCGGATTAACAACATTGTGATAGTTTCACCTGGACAGCAAAGGGACTTAACCATACATAAACATGCATCCATTCTCCCCCAAACTCTCCTCCATCCAGACTGAGAAAAGACCATCTTGACCTGACTAGACTCACGTGACTTCCTTAGCAGTTCAGGGTTCCAGACATGAGATCTGTCTGGATGCAATTAAGGGTAGTTGACAGCCTGGGACTCCTGGGATGTTCTGACTAAGCATATATTCAGTTTTGTGCTGGTTAGAAACATGGAAGGTCTGTGTGGATTTTAGATACAGGAGTTTGTTACCCAGCAACAGACAGAAGTTCTTGAAGAAATTCTGAGTTATCTCGTATCTCATTTGTGAAGCAGCTTCCTGTTCAGTGGCAATTGTCTCTGACCACAGTGAACCCAAGAGCTCATGGTCCTCTGACCCAGAAAAACCCTCACATGAGAACTGATTAGATGGTGAGACACGAAGAAAACTAGTTTTACCACCTACAGAGTGGCTGAAGGTCGGTCTCATTGTCTAGGGAGCAGGAAGGGCAGGGCCCCTGCCCCTCACTGCCCCCAACAGGGGCAAGCGTGGGAATGAGCTACAGAGCCTCTGCTGCTCTGTGGCCCCAGAAAGGGCCGACCTAGCTGGGGCAGGCTGATCCCTCATCCCAAGCAGAGACCACACCTGTCTCCCTTCCTTCCCAGCTTTCCAGAAAGCAGTGAAAATACAGCAAGTCTAAGATGATGTCATTTAACCCTTCTAGCTATTTTTAGCTCATTAAAATTATCATTTTTACAGGCAAGGAAACATAGATTTAAAGAAGTAACAGCTAAGGTCATAAAGCATATAAGTGAGACTGAAACTAGGCTGTCTCACTTCAGAGTCCATGCTCTTGACCTCTGTGCTAGACTGCCTCTTAAGAACCAACTACAGCTAACATTTGTTTGGCATCTGAACATTCATGAAGCTCCAAACCCTCAAGGATCTTATACCATCACCGTTTCTTTACATCAGTAAGGAAATGGACAGAAGGATGTGTAAGTGATTCTCCCAAGTTTATGCAATTAGATAGTGGAGCCAGGATCTGTACCCCAGGCGTTTTGAACCTCAGCAGAATTTACAATTGGAATGCTCAAATGGAACAGGGTGAGCTATGCTGAGAGCCCAGCTTAAGGTGAAAGAGTGCTGAGGCCAAGACCTTCGCCTATTTTTGCCTTTGCTTTGCCTGTCCAGACAACACTTTTACACGGATAGAATTACCCGATGATAACCTGTATCCTGGTTACTGCATTTGTACAGTCTAGATATATTACAGTGATATATAGGATTTGTATAATCTGGGAATGTCTTGTCTATTGAAGATGAGTATTGCAGAGCACACCTTGAGATTTAAGCAATATCCTTAAATTAATAGGTCAGGAGTATTCCACTCCACGTGGAAATCCTTCCAGCTTTAGTGAACAAGTACTGCCTGTCTACGCCAAAGCCTTTGACTGTGTGGCTCACAATAAACTGTGGAAAATTCTGAAAGAGATGGGAATACCAGACCACCTGACCTGCCTCTTGAGAAACCTGTATGTAGCTCAGGAAGTAACAGTTAGAACTGGACATGGAACAACAGACTGGTTCCAAATATGAAAAGGAGTACATCAAGGCTATATATTGTCACCCTGCTTATTTAACTTATATGCAGAGTACATCATGAGAAATGCTGGGCTGGATGAAGCACAAGCTAGAATCAAGATTGCCGGGAGAAATCTCAATAACCTCAGATATGCAGATGACACCACTCTTATGGCAGAAAGTGAAGAAGAACTAAAGAGCCTCTTGATGAAAGTGAAAGAGGAGAGTGAAAACGTTGGCTTAAAGCTCAACATTCAGAAAACTAAGATCACAGCATCTGGTCCCATCACTTCATGGGAAATAGATGGG
Source organism: Ovis aries (assembly GCF_016772045.2). NCBI lineage: Eukaryota > Metazoa > Chordata > Mammalia > Artiodactyla > Bovidae > Ovis > Ovis aries. The sequence continues at coordinate 189,447,462 of NC_056056.1, read as the reverse complement.
AAAACAGTGGAAATAGTGGCTGACTTTATTTTGGGGGGCTCCAAAATCACTGCAGATGGTGACTGCAGCAATGATATTAAAAGATGCTTACTCCTTGGAAAGTTATAACCAACCTAGACAGCATATTCAAAAGCAAAGACATTACTTTGCCAACAAAGGTCCATCTAGTCAAGGCTATGGTTTTTCCAGTAGTCATGTATGGATAGGAGAGTTGGACTATAAAGAAAGCTGAGTGCCAAAGAATTGATGCTTTTAAACTGTGGTGTTGGAGAAGACTCTTGAGAGTCCCTTGGACTGCGAGGAGATCCAACCAGTCCATCCTAAAGAAATCAGTCCTGAATATTCTTTGGAAGGACTGATGTTGAAGCTGAAACTCCAATCCTTTGGCCACCTGATGCTGGGAAAGATTGAAGGTGGGAGGAGACGGGGACGACAGAGGATGAGATGGCTGGATGGCATCACTGACTCAATGGACATGAGTTTGAGTAAAGTCTGGGAGTTGGTGATGGACAGGGAGGCTTGGTATGCTGCAGTCCACGGGGTCACAAAGAGTTGGACACTACTGAGCAACTGAACTGAACTGAACTGAACTCTCTAAGATGCTAAGACTCAGAAAGAGATCACAAAATGAGAATCTTCCATCACCCTTGAGGACAAAAGCTCTCTAAATTTTCAAGCTCATTCCACTACGGTGATCTAATAACCTACTGCTTACTGTGGATTTCAGAAAATCTGACAGGGAAGAGTAGTTAAATCTATAGGGGATTGCTGAGCATGAGAAAGGAAATAGAAATAACAATCTTGGTTACAGCTGAAGCCCCCAAGCTTGAGCCTCTGTGGTGCCTGTCTCATAACACTGCCAGGCATCACCAAGAGGTTTTGTGAGCTCAGCAATGTCTGCAATCACAAGGACCTTAGCACCTAAATGTAAAAGAGAGTTACGGAGATCAGTAACCTCATACCCGTTTCACCATATTTCCCCTCCCTCCCCAGGAAAACTTCGTTTTTCAGCTATAAAACATATCAAGTGTTTCACCAGTTTATCTCTTTAGGCTCAGTTGTAAAGTTTATTTCATGTTATCTCAAGTAACATGGGTGCTCAGGTGTGTCTGTCTCTTTTGCAACCCCATGGACTGCAGCCCACCAGGCTCCTCTGTCCATGGGGTTTTCCAGGCAAGCATACTGGTGTGGGTTACCATGTCCTCCTTCAGGGGATCTTCCCGACCCAGGGATCAAACTCATGTCTCCTGTGGCTCCTGCATTGTCAGGCAGATTCTTTACCACTGAGTCACCTAGGAAACCCTAGTTAATTTACCAATTATCAATTTATAATAAACGTAGAATATACTATTCTCACAAGATAAAACTTTCTCAAAAATATTTTCAGCCCATGAAGTAAAAAGTAATGCAATGCTTTTCTCAACTACATAATAAATTATCAATACTGCCAAATTTTACCTATTTTCCAATATTAGAGATATTAAAAGAGATTTTAGAAAGTCCATTCATTTTATGGGTGAATGGATTAACTAATTAACTAATTTTTAAAATATTTACTTAATGCCAGGCATGGTGTTGGGTACTGGGGCTATCCAGATTAATAATTAACCAAAACCCAATAGCCTACCTGGTCAATACAATCAGTATAACTTCATGAGCAGCAACAAGAAAAGTAAGTCCATTGGAAGTATTCTAAGTGAGGACATTTGAGGAAAATTCCAAAATAGAATTTAGGAGACATTGTTTTTGTCCTATTCTGGCTCAATTACTTTGTTGTCTGTGTGAGCCAGAGAACACACATTCTCCCACTGTGACAGGAAAGGGGTGACAAGCACTTCAAACCCACTACGTGTTTTTTGGGCAGAACCCATCAATGGCAAGACAAAACATTTACAGTTTATTGTGAACCTAGATCCAAACTGAAGGAAAACGTTTCCTGAAATATAACCTTGAATTCTTGATAACAGTGCTTTGGAACTTGACAGATGTAAAGATGAGCAATTCAGGAGTTTCTTGGCAGTCCATTGGTTAGGATTCCACACTTTCATTGCCAAGGGAAGGGTTCAATCTCTGATTGAGGAAGTAAGATCCCACAAGCCACGTGACACCATCAAAAAAAAAAAAGTTCCCAGGATTAAGAATTACTCACTACTATATATAAAATAGATAACCAACAAAGACCTACTGTAAAGCACAGAGAACTATGCTCAACATTCTGTAATGACCTATATGGGAAAAGAATCTGAAAAATAATGAATTTATGTATAACTGAATCATTTTGTTGTATACCTAAAACTAACACATATTGTAAATTAACTACGCCTGCGTGCTAAGTCACTTCAATTGTGTCTGACTCTTCACGATCCTATGGACTGTAGCCCACCAGGCTCCCCTTTCCACGGGATTCTCCAGGCAAGAATATTGGAGCGGTTTGCCATGCCTTCCTCCAGGGGATCTTCCCAACCCAGAGACTGAACCCGTATCTATGGCACTGCAGTCAGATTCTTTACCACTGAGCCACCAGGGAAGCCCAAGTGTGTGTGTGTGTGTGTGTGTGTGTGTGTGTGTGTGTGTGTGCGTGTGTGTGTGTGCACATACGCACACATGTGTCGGTTGCTCAGTTGTGTCCAGCTCTTTCCGACCCATGGACTGTAGCCCGCCAGGCTCTTCTGTCCATAGGATTTCCCAGGCAAGAATACTGGAGTGGGTTGCCATTTCCTTCCCCAGGAGATCTTCCCAACCCAGGGATCAAACCTGGGTTTCCTGCATTGCAGACAGACGCTTTACCATAAATCAACTGTTTTCCAATAAAATTGAAAAAATAATAAAGATGGGCAGTTCACCTTTACCTCTGCCAAAACATCTATTCCCAACAACCAGAAAGAAAAATGACTAAAACCACAAATGTGGGGAAGGGAGCTGGGTATTAAACTTCCAGATGTCTTGCAAGCTGATGCTAAATCCTATGAGGAGAGCCAGCGCATCTCGGCCTTTACCACAGCCAACTGTCCAGGAAAGGAGTCCTAGTCCCCACAGGCAGGTTGAGAGTTTACTGACATGACAAACCAACTCAACAGCTTGACATCCAGTCCTTTGAAACTGGACAATCTGGGTTCAAGCCAGGTTAGCTGTAGGAAGGTAGGCCTTCATCCGCAGGTAACACAGAGGCCACACAGTGAAGGAGATCCAATCACCATTCGATGAGTCGGGCTGGATAGGAGGACAGTGGCCAGAGCACCTAATTTCTCACTGTCATGAATTTCCCAGGACTCTAGAACTAGAATGGAGTTGATAAATACAGATATATCATCCTTATTTCTCTAGAGACAGATGCTATTTAAGTTAGGTAGACATAAATGAAATGGCTAATATTTATCTATTTGAAAATGTATTTAAGGGAATGTGTATTTAAGGATCCCTTTTAGTTCTTAATTTGGGTTGTGAATTTCGAGTTAAGAAAATCTGCTCATCACATAGTGTCAGTGGGTACTTGATGTCCACATGACTTATAAGCGGTGATGTCGACCTTGATCTCCAAGTGAAGGTGGTACTTTCCAGGGTTCTTCACTATAAATTACTACTTTTTCTTTCCATACTAACTTTGGATGTAATCCCAGTCTACACTCAAGTGGGATGTTTTGTTTACTATTTATTTTGAAAACACTTCAAACTTCCAGAAAAGTTAACAAAAATAGCGTGATGAATTCCCATATGTGCTTCATCTAGTTTCTCCCCAAGAAACATGCTTTATCAGTCTCTCTCACTCCCTTTACACATCTACATATTAATACTATTTGTATTGTTATTGTTTCGACTAAACCATTTCAGAGTAAGTTGTAGACAGCTTTGTCCCAAATACTTCCACATGTATATCCCAAGAATAAGGAGTTCTTTCATAGCCACACTACAGTGATCAATTTCTGGAAATTTTACATAAATACAATACTATCATCAAATACTATATAGTTCAGCATTTCTGCTTTTGTCTGTGATGGAGGATCTGGTACTAACCTTCTCACCTTAACTATAAATTTAGACAAAATGTCTAAGGCAAGTGTTTTCAGACATTGGAGAAGCAACAACACAGGGTAGAGCAGGCAGAGAATCAATCCCTGGAGGCAGGGAAACCTAAGAGGGGAGCCTTATGACTCCCGGCTGTCTGCCTGAGGAAATTCGCCTGCTTGCAGTGTAGAGATCTGGAATCCAAGCCGAAAGCAGCAGTCCCTCTGAGCTGAGGAGAAGGAGATGGGGCCTTGGGCAGCTGAAGCACTGGAATCTGCAAGGCAGGGCCTCAGGCAGGAGCTGTGCAGTTTATATAAATACCATCATGAGTTCACACTGATCCTTCTAACTCTAATCTAGTATCACAAGGCTTTTCCTAGTCTTCTAGTCCATACTTCTGGCACTCTTTTAGAAACCCAGAGCAGACTGATAAGGTAAGTCACCATTCTCATTGCCAAGTCTCTCAGCTGAAGAAGAGCTTGCCAGGGGTGACGTGACAAAAGGAGGGACCAGGAGCAGCCATCACTTGTGTGAACCCCTGAGGACAAATGATAGAAAACACAAAAAGTAATGGATCTGGGGACAGAGGGGGCCCCAAACACAAGAAGAAATTTAGAGGGTACACAGTAGCATGTCTACCTTCTAGAGTGTCAATTAGATGTTACTTAACTGAAATTTCGAGTTATTTAGGGGTAATGTATTTTTTATTTACCTCAATAATTCTTTCACTGCAGCATCTTCATTTCTGAACTCTTTCTTTTGATTCATTTCTCTGTTCTCTAAGTGTCGATCTTTCAGTAATTTTTTTGCTGAAAAAAAGGGTTCATGGATTTGGTTTCCCTTGATTCAGTGATTTTAGTCTGAGTTGCATTTTGTAATGACCTTGGCTGCTGCTGCTGTCATGTCAGTCGTGTCCGACTCTGTGCGACCCCATAGACGGCAGCCCACCAGGCTCCACCGTCCCTGGGATTCTCCAGGCAAGAACACTGGAGTGGGTTGCCATTTCCTTCTCCAGTGCATGAAAGTGAAAAGTGAAAGTGAAGTCACTCAGTCATGTCCGACTCTGTGCGACCCCATGGACTGCAGCCCACCAGGCTCCTCCATCCATGGGATTTTCCAGGCAAGAGTACTGGAGTGGGTTGCCATTTCCTTCTCCAGTGACCTTGGCAGCTTCTGAGAAACTGTTGGCTTCTGGTCATCCTCTCGGACCAATTCAATCAAATTCTCTGAGCATATGATCCATGCAACAGAGGTTTTTAAGAAATTCCTCAAGTGGTTCTAATTTGCAAACAAATACTTCCAATTTCAAAAAAATTACATAAATAGGTTTTCTTAGGAAAAAGAAAAACAAAGGACCAAAGAAAATTGCAAGCAAAGTTCAAAGCAGCAGCCTAGGAGTCACCTGAAGATCTGGTCAAGCACAGATTCTGATTCAACAGCTATGAAATGGCAACTGAAATCCTGCATCTCTAATAAGCTTCCCCCAGATGCCACGGCTGCTGGTTCATGTACCACACTTCTGGGTAACAACGCTACTCCTGTGTCCTCTGCAGTGAATATTGCTGTGGAGGAATCTGGAGCTACCTGAACTCTTCCTCATTTTCCCCTTTTGGGTAGCTTGATTCTTATTCCTGGATATTGATAAGATTCTCTTCTTTGAAATTCAGATTTAGGTTATGGGCATTAACAAAGAACAGAATGAAGATTCTCACTTTGATATGACATTTGCTTCTAAATTTTTTTTTCTGGTGCCCAAATGCGTAACAGTTTCAGCTTTTGCTGAAGACGATCCACAGAATAGGCATGATACCTGGCCTGCAGAGTGGCTGAGACTCCTGTCTCCTCTTTTGCACATTCATTCTTAAAATAAAATGCCATCACTTGAGGGAACTGGAGTGAGTCTGTTCCTTGCAACCAAAAGAAATCAATTAAAACATTAGAAACCACAGATTAAAAAATACACAATATGAAAATCAAGATTGCACAGAAAGCTGTGTCAAAAAAACATGAATGTAAAAAAAGAAAATGTACTTACAGTGATGGCTGGCAGTGGGGGACAGATATTTTCTTAATTTCAGTGTGCTTCTTACAAATAATTATTTGAACTAGACTGATTGACAGATAATAAATAAGAGAAAATGTAGAAAATTACAGAGCCAAAAAGGAAGGGAAGAGAGAATACAGATTAAAATGTGATCCTAAAAGATTCTGGAAGACTTAAAACCAATTAAAAGCTGAAAACCGAGAAATAAGAAACTCTTCAAGGAATAACAAGGTGAAATCTTACACCAGGAGAATTATAAAAACTTACAAAACAGAAGTACAACATGGACTATAAAATAAGCTGAATAAAGATAAGAACAAGAAAGTAAAATTTGCAAGGATACCAGAAGGTTAAAATAACTATTCAAATTAAAATAAGAATGAAAGTTAGTTATGAAATAATTTTAAACAGATGAAAGTCAAAATTAAAAAAGGCTGAAGGTGAACAGGGTAATAAGGAAGTTATAAAATAGAATATGAGAGTAGGATTAAAGATAAATATAATTAATTTATACCGACTTTAAAATACCATCAAAATATATTTTTAAAAGTTTAAAAGTTGGAGGAAAAGAGAATAGAAAAATGTCTCAAAACATACAAGAAGAAAGCAAGCTTAGTGCTTTTATAGTCTTTCTCCAGGGGACAATCTGGTAACTCAGCAGTGGTGTCCTTAGGTGGAACCCAAGGGGACAGAGAGCAATGTGACACCTTGGACATGGAGGCTTCCCCATTGCTCTCCTCAGCAAGTGCCAGAAGCCAGCCTCACCAGCAGTAATCAGAGAAGACAAATAGGAGGTATTAATACAGCAGACTCACCGCTGGACGGCACCACCCTGACCCAGGAGGAACTCCCTAGCCTGCCAGCCACATTCGCGCCTGGATTATCTCCTCCAAATTTAGCCCACACTCAAGAGTCAGGGGAAACTACTGTCTCTACATCAATACCCACGAGGCATCAAGTGTCAACAGTTGTCTTTCATATCTAGACAATTTTTTAGGAACTGGGCTACAGCCCCCAGATTTTAAAAAGAAAGCAGCGGGAGGGGGGCGCGTTTTACTCTCCGTTATTCTTGCCTGGAGAATTCCATGGACAGAGGAGCCTGGCGGGCTGTGGTCCATGGGGTTGCAAAGAGGCGGACACAACTGAGACTAACACTTTCACACTTTTGATAAACATTTATTTGATAAATGTTTATTAGGCATCTTGCCTGTCCCTGACAGTGTACTAGACTCCAGGAATACAATGATGAATGAATAACAGAACTCCTTTAACAGAAATCTGGACGCACCTTGTGGAAAGGAGAGTGGTGGTTTAACAGTCATCAGTGACACAGATCGAAGGGCTGGCTCTGAACAGAAGGGTGACTTTTTCCTCTGTAGTGGCAGGAAGGAAAACGAGGGTGTGGGAGGAGGTAGGTAGGAAGGGTGAGAGCTGGGGAGATGATGCCTTATGATTTGAAGTAGGAGTTTCCCGAGACTGGGAAGATTCACAGAGGACTTGAGGTAAGTGGGACAAAGGTCCGAGGCAGAGGGTCATTAAGGAAATATGAGAAGGAGCTAAGGACAAGTCAATAGTCACAGCATCGAGGGCCAAGAGAGGCTGGAGATGGCGCCAATCTGAGCAGGAGCAATGTTTGGTGCCAGGGTGTGGAAGACACACCCAGTTAATTACAACACAATGTGAACAATCCCAGGGTGAGAGGGTAATTTATTGAGACATTATCAATGTCTGTTCTCATTGCATTTTTCCCTTCACCCATTTTCAAGAATAACTTCAGGGCTACTTGTATCAGGGAAGTTTGGGGTTAAATGCTTGAAGAAAACCTTTCATCATGCCTTCCTTCCATCCCACTCCCACCCTCCTTTAAAGCAGAGGTCTCAGAGTGACTTCCCCAGGCTAATACTTTTGACAGACCTGCGTCATTTATAAGGAATAGTGTTTTGAGGTTTTTAAAAATAGTCGCCAACATTCTGGGAGTAGATTTCACATTAAAATCTAGACTTCAGATTCTCCTGGAAAAGTCCAGTGACCTGGAAGTTCTGGGCAACCTTTTCACCTGGCTACAATTAGCTGGAGTAATGTCTGCCTCTTTTACGGGGGTACAACCTCCAGTTCACTGTGACCCCTGTCATTCTCTATGGTCTTATTCTCAGCCAACCTCACTCATTTAAGTTAACTGCCTGGCTCCTATAACCCTCTCCAAAGTTGGAGATTACCTTAGGAGTAGAGGCAGAAGCAATAAGGCATTGCCGTCACAGACCTACAGTTCTTTTGATGTGGCAAAGGCCCAAGTGGGAATGGGGACTCAGTGCTCCTAAGGTCTGGATCCCCAGCCTCAGCAAAGACTGTACCTAGACAGTGGCAGTCTTAGACACTGACAAGCATCTCAGACAGTACGAGTATGAAGAGAACCTTTCTTTGTTATCCTGGAGTCCCAAGTCCTTGTGAAATCCTAAGGAGGATGGAAGCGGGATGGCCCACAGTGACTGAGATTTCTTCCCACCAGCCCTTGGGGAGGCGGCTTGAAGTTAGACTTAATGAGAGAAATAAGGACATCATTTCTTGCACACGCATGCTTGTGCAGTGAGAGTTTAAAAAGCCAAGTGGAGATTTAAAGAAAGGGCTAAGAGAACACAAAGCAAAGGAATGGGTGAGGTTCCCTTTTGATTCAGACAGTTCTGGAAGTTTTGACAGAGGAGATGTAATTTGGGCTGTTTTGACGCATAAGTAGGAGACTTCCAAATAAGGTTATTTCACCCAAAGACAAACATTTGAGAGTACAAAGCGTATTAAGGAACTTGTGGTAGTTCAGTGCAACTAGGGCAATTGATGCCCATCGTCTGGTTGGGGGCAATAGGAGAAGGGGCAGAGTCAAGGGAAGTGAAACTAGAAGGGAAATTGAAGTTTTCATGACTTCTTCATGTAATGGGTTGTCTCTAACTATTCTTTAGTGTGCTGTTGATATTGAAAGAGTTAACTGAGCTGGCAGTGCGGTCAAGGCCTGGGAAATAAAGACTGGAAAAAGGCCACTGAGCAGGTTCTTGCAATAATCCAGGTGTGAGACGATAATACCTGGAACTAGGACAATGATTGTGGAAATGGAGAGGAGAGTTTGGATTTCATCAGCCATTTATTGAGTGCTTACTGTTTGCCAGGCATTGTGCTAGATGCTGAGCACACACTGACATGCTGACTGGCTCTCCCCATGAAGAAGCTCATTGCCTAAGGGACAGAGGTTATCACACCTGGCAAAGCCAATGAGGAATAGAAGCATTTGGGACCTTCAAGCCCTATGTACTGTAAATTCCATCATGGGTTGAAGTCTGAGGATCCCACTCACTTCCACGCAGGCTCAGTAGCCATCTGACAGCTGAGATAGAATCTTTGGTACGTAATTCTTCTACAGGTTGCCTCGGGATGGGGAAATGCTCAGTCTAATTTTTAATTTCAAAGCAGGTATTTCAGTTTAGTGAACAATTTCTTTTAACCATAACTTGTAATCATTTGGACTAAGATGGAAATGATATTAATTCTATTGTCAGGGGAAATCTATTAATGCTTAAATACCGTATCTATAATGTTATTGCGACAATAAAATTCAATCAGCCTCCAAATCGTTCCCAAGTTGTTTCCCATTTGCAGGTATCGGGCGTTAACTGCCTTTGACTCCTTATCACTTGCTGGTGGCTCTGTGTCACCCAGGTGCCCAATAAGTGTTGAGGAAATGAACTTTAACAGGCAAGGATTGCTTTGAAAGGCCGTGTTCTGTTGTCTTTAGTGAGGTAATCAAGCTGAAATGCTTGCCAGAGATGTTCATTCATTCATCCAGCAAATGTCTAGCTAAGATCAATACATGTTTAGTAAAAAAATTAAAAAAAAAAAAAAAAGGCAAATAGGACTTTCCTGGCGGCACAGTGGACAAGATCCCTGGTCTGGGCGGATTCCACGCTGTGGAAGGACAAAGCCCCTGTCCTCGTCACTACTGAAGCCTGCGTGTCCTGGGGCGAGCAGTCCGCAACTACTGAGCCTATGTGCTGCAACACTGAAGCCTGTGCACCGAGAGCCCAGTGATCTAGGAGAAGCCATCGCAATAAGGAGGCCATGCAGCACAGTGACGAGTAGCACTGATCTCTGCAACTAAAGAAAGCCGGCTCACAGCATCAACCATCCAGCGCAGATTAAAGAAAAAAGAGCAAATAAATATTTATTGCCAGGTACCATTCTTGGCATTAAACAAAGGGCTTCGAACAAAATAAAGTCCGTGTTCATCCCAATGAGACAAGCAATAAACAAATTATATGTCTGTGTATTCATACAAATCTGTACATACATGATGTCTGGGTGATTCCAGCTATGAAGAAAAAAAAGCAAAAATAAAATGATAAGTGGCATTTTATATATTGTCTACAGGCTGCTCAGGGGGAACCTCTCTGAAGAAGCTAGCACTTGAGCAGACCTAGAAAAAAGGTGGGGGTGCGGTTGGAGTCAACTATCCCCCTTCTGGGGATTGAGTGTTGCAGGCAGATGGATGAGCAAGTGCACACATTCTGGGAAAAGATCAAGCTTGTCCTGTTGGAACAGCAGCAGGGAGGCTAGTAGGCTCCAAGAGGTAAGGGAAGGGAGAGGGGAGGGGAATTGATGCCTTTTGCCTGGTATCTTCCTAAGTACCAACTGAAAAAAAATCCAGTGCACTGAGAGATATGATCTCTAGAGGCCATAAATAATAATTGGTTGGCAAACGCCTGGGAACTTGCAAGGCTTCATTGCAAGTTTTGAGCACCACGATGGGTGATGAATACGTCTATATGAGTCACTGCTATATAGCCAATGCTTGGCATATAGTAAGAGCTTGATAGATATTTGTTGACTGAATAAATCTACCTTTGCTTTTTCAACTTTCAGAGTATTACTGATAACTAGGCTGTCTCCTACAAACACTTTGGGTGGTACAGAAGTGTTATTCAAACTCAATCTGCAAGACATTGCGCATACATATCAGTAGGAGGCAAACGACCATGAATTCGTTTTGTGTTTTGTGAATGTCTGTTTGCTCACAGCAGTCTGCCTCCAGGGTGGCACTCAGTGTGCCCTTTACTCTGGAGAGTTTACAACCACTCTAGCACGTCTTAGCAAATACTGGCACCTGACTTGTCCAAATATTATTGGCAACCCCAGAGCTCACTTTCCATCACATGACCCGAACCAAATCTGCAAAGGGGTAGTGAGGCTTCTCTATCTTTGTAACACTGCCGTGTGCACCCGCTTGGCCAAAGGGCCTCACGAACTCCACATTCCTTCAGAGGAATTACTCAGTTTAGATCCTTTATAAACATGCACGTTTCCAGACGTGTTACAAAATCAAGTTACTGAGATCACTTCAAAAAGCCGAAGTATGAGACTTGCTCATTTTTCCTAACAGCGTTTCTAAGTAATTTTTGAAAATATAAAACCCATCCCCCAGCCCCTGAATAATTTCCTCCACTTTAGCGCACCCTGCAGAATCCTTTAGGGCCACAGAATCACTCCTTTTACTTTACACCTTGCCTGGAAAGTCCCAATATAGTAATCACAAATAAATCTCCTACTGATTAATTAATGAGAATTCAATTTGCAAAACTGAGACCAATGAAAGATGCTCCCCCCAAACCCCGCCCCCGCAACCTTGCCCCTGCCACTGCCAGAGGTTTCTCCAACAAGACATGCCCAGGTCAGGCCAGGGTCTGGCCCGCGTCCCGGCGCCGCCGGGTGTGTCACAGGGTGTTACCCCCACCCCTTAGCTTGTCACTTCCCCTGGCTGCGGCCAGCCCAGGCATGAAGTTCCCGCCCCCAGGCCCTCCGGGGCGGCTGTCGACCTTCCTCTAACCCGCGCCCGGCAGGGCTGCTCGGAAACTGCTGTGTCAGAATGGTTCGAGGAGCGCGGAGTCACAGCCAGCTTTAATTCGGGAGGAATGACTACCGCGGGCCGGCCCGCTAGGACTCGGAGAAGCAGGGTGCGGCGCAGCTGTCGGGAGGGCGCGTCCGCGTCCCCGCCCGAGCGCCTCGCCCAACCCTCTGCTCGGCCCTCCGCCGGACCGCCCTCCAGTCCACCCCAGCCACCCGCCGGCTCCCTCGAGTCGGTTTCTTGTGGGGGAGCTGGGGAGCGGGAACGGGGCCCAGCGCGCACGCGCAGAAGGCAGCGCGCCGGAGTCTCCAGGTCCCCGCCCCGCCCCCTCTCACGTGCCGCGCAGCGTGCGCCGCGGCATGTGCGGCCGCATGTGACAGCGCCGCGTCCGGCCCAGGCTCCCTCACCCGGCTCGGCTGTACTTTGAACCCGGGCGTGGGAGGGGGGAGAGGGGGAAGGGGAGGGGGCCCGGAGGAAGGAAAGCCGGGCGGGGACGGGAGGGGGAGGCCGGCCTCCGGGAGAATGATATCATCGGCCGATTTATCGCTAGGCAACCTAAGAATGCGTTTCTCTTTCCAATCCTAGAGCTCCTTGAAGATCTGCCGGTTGATGACATTATTCCCCTCTTGCTTTAACTCCCCCACCACGCCGCGCTCTAACGGCGATTTCAGAACTAGAGTTGGTTTTCCAGTTTTTAAACGAGTACTTTTCAAACACAGAGCTCAGAAATAGGTCCTTTATCGCGCCCACTTGTGTCTGCAGAGCTCGCCAGGGTTGCGGGTGTTTCTTCACCAGTTTGGTCTCATGCGGACCACACAGCTACGTTATAGCTGTGCAGATAAGCCCCGTTAACACACATATATACTCGAAAACAAAACTCCGCGTAAACCACCGAAAGAGAAGCCAGTGTCTTTAAAATCCGCTGTCAGAGGGAATTTTATAATTACTCGAAGTAACTCAGGTCTTCAGAAATTTAATCCAAACTGCAGTCCCCCTGTCAAAACTAGCTTTTGAAACACTGCTTGAACCTGTAAAGCCGCATGTGAAAGCGAAGTTTTACAGAGTTACGTGGTGGATACTCAGCATTTGATAGTGTATATACACGTGCATACCCATATGTAAGAGACTTCAAATTGAAACCGTAAAGTTGTGAAGTGAAGTGAAAGTCGCTCAGTTGTGTCTGACTCTATGTGACCCCATGGAATTCTCCAGGCCAGAATAGTGGAGTGGGTAGCCTTTTCCTTCTCCAGGGGATTTTCCCAACGCAGGGATCGATCCGAGGTCTCCCGGCATTGCAGGCGGATTCTTTACCAGCTGAGCCACAAGGGAAGCCTTGTAAAGTCGACAACACCCCCAAAATACCCCATATAAAAACTGTAGCAGAGCACCCTCTTTTCTACTTCCTCAATTCTAATGATTCTCTCTGTCCAGATGCTTGGCTTAACTTGATCCCTCCTTTCATGGAGAAACTTTAGAATCACTAGGTACAGAGGGGTAGAGACAGAGGTGGTAAACTCACTAGATTATGTGGGGACTTCCAAACCAAGGAGGAAACCTTTCTGGAGGTCTCCAAAGTGAGTAGACAGCAAAATTGTATGGTTCTTTGTAGAGTATGTTGAAAATTGTTTTTCTAGAATTTCGCCATCATAATTATCACATGCGTTTATGACATAATTTGAAAAGGTTATCACCGTGCTAATCTTCCCTTGTTCACCAAAAACATACAGTCTGCTTCTTACGACCGCAAATGGACTGGCTTACCTCATTTAAAGAGAAAACCACAGCCTATCGCCTCCTAATTACTATACTATAGGATAATGGTATAAAGAACAGCGGACTTAAAACCAAAAAATCTGGTTCTAGTCTTGGTTCTGCTACTTACTGAGCTACCTGACCTCGGATTAGTTGGCTGCTTCAGCTTTGTCCCAGAGGTTTGGAAAAACAGGCTTTAGGATTCTTCTTTCCCTCTAGGGCTCCTTTCTCTCATTTCCCCTTTGGGTACTGAGTGGAGAACATGGATCTTCATGCCCCTACCTGTAGGGGAAGAAGTCACCCTTAGTTTCTTTTTAAGATGGATGGGTGAGGTGAGACAGAGCTGCTTGCCTGGTACTATTTTTTCCCCCTCTACTTCATTAGATATTATCAAGTTATGAATACTATTCTTTGCAGTAGAAATATCATGACCCTGCCTCAATCCCACCGAATGGCCCAGTTCCTCAGGAGGAGATGATGGTGAGTCAGTATGGCAGTCAAGTTAGAAAGGGACTTGAGAAGTTAGGAAGTCCTTACTCAGACCTCAAGTCAAATATAACCAATTAAACGGTCCTGACCCTTAGCACAGGACCAGACTGTGCCAGAGCCTTCTCTTTGGAGGTGGACTTACTCTCCTGTTCCTTCTGTAAAACCCAGCTACTTCTTAAGGTCTTTTCTGGTCCACCCAGGTGAAGTTAGCAACCTTCACCCCCAAGTACTATAATCACGGCTCCATAGCACTTACTATGTTGCACTGTAATTTATTTTAGTGTAGATCTGTCACCCCAGTAGACTTTGAGATCCTGAGATCATTAATCTTTAATTGTCCAGCTCTTACCACAGCATCTCACACACAGTAGGAGAAAAACAAATACCTGGAACCTCATGTCCACTATTTCTTGAATATGTAGGCTCAAGGAAAAAAAGAGTCTGTTGCAGTCCACACACAAGGAGTCTAGAACCTCTCAAGGCTCTCCAATGGGCATGTCTAAATTCACAGACAGCATCAGGGCCTACATGTCTTCCCTGTCAGTTCCCAGAGTGCATTAGCTGGACCTGCCAACCAAGATATCCAAAACCCAGAGGCAGAGGAGATGGTACACCAGAATCAAGGTCCAGAGTCATCCATGAATCAAAATGCTGGATCAGTTTTCACTGAAGGCCATTGGCCCCCTATTCCTATCAACCTGAGAGAAAGAGTATTTATCAAATCAAATAATTGGCTTCTGGCATTGGAATTTATTTTGTAGTAACTGTAAAATAAAACCATTTTTATGTAATAAAATGATTAAATATATGAAGTGCTTGAAGGCTTTTGCATAAGTGTTTCTGATATAGAATATTGCTGAGAATGTGAAAGTTAAAGGAAGAAAATAAAATTGGCAAGATCACCATGTCATTGATTCTACAAGTTCACAGAATTTAGAGAAGTGCCCCTCAGGTACTCTGTTAGAACGTAACGTATTTATTCTCATTTTATACGAGTTTCAAAGGGTGTGGTTTTGGTTAAATGGTTTCCCAGGCTATAGTAATTCAGAAGTAGCAAATTAGTTAAGACTTGGAGGCAGAGGCTCTGACACATCAAGTGAAGCTGGTAGCCTGACCCTGAGTAAAGAGACTGAAAAACCTATAAAAAAGCAGATATCAGGACTCAAAAAGGAATTTAGTGCAGGTACCAGTCTTCCCAGATGATATTCAAAGTGCAAAAGTGATATTTATGATGAATGATGACCCTGAATTATTGAGAAAGGTTAACTACAGATAAGGTATTTCTTTCTAAGATACGTGTAACATATTTTACTAAGCTTTTCACTGAAATACTAAAGAAAAAATAAAGAAAAGATAGACAATGTTGGCACCTGAACCTATATGAAGCTTCTGTTTTCTCAATCATTGTTTCATGGGGCACATATCATTCCCGGAAGTAACATAAATTGGACATTATTTGGTTCAAGATTTTAAAACATCAACTTTTATAAAGGTTTAGTTTTACATTTGTTCAGAGTTTTCAATATGGAATCACTGAACAAGTGCAAGAAACCTAATTTTAAGACAAATGTCCAATTCCTTTCCTGGAGCATTTTTTTTAAGTACATGCTGCATGTTTTTTTAGTATGAATCCCATCCTAATCATAGAAAATATGTGATAATTTTCCATGTCAATCCCCTGTTAGATTCTATGAAAAACTGGAACTTACACTGGGCTTAAGCATGCACTGTATGGGGAGTTACGCCTCCTCATGGGGGTTTCCCAGGTGACCCTAGTGGTAAAGAATCCACCTCCCAATACAGGCAATGCAAGAGATGTGGGTTCGATCCCTGGGTCAAGAAGATCCTCTGGAAAAGGAAATGGCAACCCACTACAGTATTCTTGCTGGGAAAATCCCATGGACAGAGGAGCCTGGTGGGCTACAGTCCATGGGGTCACAAAGAATCAGACATGACTGAAGTGACTTCACACACATATGCACTGTATACCCATTTGGACTTATTTAAAACAGCACAGTTAGAACAATGGGTGGGCCTAAATACTGATCTGAGGGTCTAACAGATTAAGAATTTTTCTTGAATGAAAAACATCAGATTGCTCTCTGAAGTTAAAACACTATTATCACAATAATATAGCCAACTTTTGGCATTATAATGGGCTTAATTTGCTCATGAGGGCTCTGTTCATTTCGATCTAAAGTAAAAAGTCCTGCCTAGTCTGTACAGCCTTGTCTTCTCAGAATCTCTACTTGAGTTCACCTCTCAGGAAGAGGTTCAGAATTGACCTGTGACATGGGCAGGAACAGCCTGAGGCTTGACATACTTTGAACAAACCTCAGGTAATGGGCAATAACAAAAGTTGTGGACTGTATGGTTAGTAATAGAGAAGAAAATGAGAAACAGTTTTCACGATAGAAACCAAAATTCCAGCCATACTTTCAAGAGCTATTAAAATATAGTTCCTAGTGCCTTATAAACGTGCTTAGTCCTTTGGGGTAGGAAAGGATTTTTATCAGTTCAGTATGAACTTTGCTAAGAGCTCTGTGTATGTAAAATTAATTGATATAATACTATACGTGTAAAAACATTATTGACCCAAGATTCATATTTGTCATATATTGAAAAATCACATACTACAAAGGATCTAGGCTAAACTTCACAGCAATAGGTATAGAATCCTCTTCAGCAAATTATGATGACTTGTCTTTTGGTTCATTAAAATAAATCAATGACTAAAATAACATTTTTCAGATGCAGTATAGATAATATTATTTTGCAACTCTATCCTCAGCAGCTTTATCTTATTACCATGCTAGTATAAAGGCATTTGAACTAAAAATCTAATCTCTAAAATCTAATCCAACCCTAAGTTTTTTTCTTTTATTATACCAAAACTATACAAATGGTAAAACATTTTATTATCCTGACTTACTTTGCATCTCTTTTGGCTATAAAACAGATTATTACAACATGTCATTAACATGTAGCTCAAAGTATTCAAAATGCTATTTTTTCCTTTATTTTGGTTTAGACAGAATATTTTTTTAAAGTTCAATAAGTTAAAATGCTCAAAAATCCTACATAGTTTTGTAACGTTAATATTTGTTTCCTTTGTTCCTGTGGCTTATTTGAATGCTGCCCAATCAAATTTGGTTTATTTGGTTCAAGATGCTGCAGTGGGAAGTACTTCACTGACTGGGGAATAAAACAGATCTGGCCTCTAGTGCTCGCTCTAGGTAGCTGTGTGACCTTGGGCAGATATCTGATCTCTCTGGGCTTCATTTCTATTTAAAATGCAGGGGGCTGGACAGCTGTTCTCTGAGCTTCCTTCCGGCTCCACTTTCTATGACTTGCAGTTTGGTTGCCATAAAGTCAGCAGAGGGAGCACTTTTTCTACATCTCATAAATTTTGACTATTATTTCAATACCTCTAAGAAATCAAGGGGTTTGTGAACATTATTGAAACTAAATATTGACAATCCTTCACACAGTTGGTATCAAATCCAAATCTGATTATAAACTTGAGAAAAGTCTAGAAATAATTATCTTACTTGAATTCCATAATAAAGTCCCACAAGGGACTTACTTTATAAAGCTTAAGAAGCTAAAATATACCGAGAAATTAGCCACTCCTAAGTGGTACAGTATTTATATGGGACCCAGTGAAAG
This sequence comes from Ovis aries, assembly GCF_016772045.2. NCBI lineage: Eukaryota > Metazoa > Chordata > Mammalia > Artiodactyla > Bovidae > Ovis > Ovis aries. The sequence continues at coordinate 189,429,625 of NC_056056.1, read as the reverse complement.
AGAAACACCAGGCCATATATCAGAGGCTATCTGGTGTCAAAGATGAAAAGGGAAACACACCTCAATCATGAAAGCATTAGAAAACTGACATAAACTAGGTGAGTGATTGATAGGTTTTTCTTTTGCAATTATCATGCAGATACATTGGGAACAAGCAAGTAGATACAGCTAGAACCTGGAGGCTAGCAAGACATTTGAAATGTGTAATATCAAGCCACAGACAAAGTTGGGTATCTGAGAACCTAAATGATCTTCATCCCTGTATTCTTAGATATCTTACAACTAATCGAGCATCCCTTATGCCTTTTTAATTATTAGACCATCTCATAGCATACATATATTAAAGTTTTTATTCCTTAGTAAGAATTTTAAAATCACAAAATAGCATGGCAATATTTATTTTCGGTAATAGAATTTATGGAGTGCTGAAAATACTAGAATATAAAGATGATTTCTAGTTTATCTTCACATACTCAACTTTTCTAAACCAGCTGGTTTCTTGCAGACAGTATTTATTTTTTTTAATAATTTAAGACAGCATAAGCTTGTACCAAGCATAAGCATTGTAACAAAAGTGCAACTTTTCAGCAAGTCCTCCCCCAAAGATATTTTAACTCAAAATATCATTAGCACTTATTTTCTCCCTACAAAAATAGCATGTCAGACATCATTAATTGGATGTATTAACAACTATGTACATAAGAGCCACCTTGTAGGCTGAGAGTTTAACGTTGTTTAAACACAGCGTTTGAGGCAAACAGTAGCAACAGCAGCAGCAAATGCACCAAACGGACTGAACGACCCAGATATTTTCTTCACTCATAGTCAGACTGTTGTGTCTCACCCCTTACATAACATTCAAGTGAGATTTCTCACAGTGCTACCTTGGCAACACACTAAAAATATCTAGACAAGGTCTTGGTTTAAGCCTTATTAAAAAAGCTTTCTTTGTGATTATCTAGTATCTGGTTTGGTCTCCAGAAAATACATAGACTTGGAGATAGGAAGGCCTCACAGGGCTCCACTCCACATGTTTACAGCATTTCCAAAGGAAACTGTCCATGCCTTCCTCCTCCACTTTTGTGAATTAACAGAATATAGGATAAATCAGTTTGGACTTTTTAAAGTTCAGTGCACATTCTGTATTTAAACAGGAAGATGATACAAACTTAGAAACATGATGGATTAAATAATGACAGGGTAAGAACAGAGGCACTCAATTTCACATATATATGTATATATATGAAATTAGGGTGAGTTAATTGATTCACGGTCAGTTTCTCAATAAAGTGCTAGCAAATGTACTGAGAATGACTCTGGCCTTCTTCATCCCTTTCCCTGACTTAGTTCAGACCATGGCCCAACTCCGCACCTCTTTTAAACGAGTGCAAGTACTAAGTAAGAGATACCACTCAAACCACTTCAGAATGGATTGCAACGCGAGCGCCTGCACTCTCACCTCTTCCTCTTTGACAAATGCACGCCTTTTAAAAAGCTAAACATTATAAAATACTGGGGTAAGTCGAACTCGAAAAGGTCCTCCTTATGCCTGTGGAAAGCCTCCTGAAGCAGAGAGGACAGCTCTGAGACGCAGGCAGACACCAGCTACCTGGGGTTCCACGTTACCTTCTCTTACCCTGGTTCAGAGAGCAGACCGTTCTCACTTCCTCGAGAATTCGGTTCTGTATTTTAAAAGAGAATGGAACGTGGCCTAAAAGAAGGCCAAACTTATTATGGGGAGTTCTTCAAAGAAAGAAAAGAATATCTAGGAGGTTCTTTGACAGCTGGTGGGGGGCAAAAGGGATGTAGGTGTGTGAAGGATAGTGGGCGGTGAGGGGTGAGCAAAACAGGAACTCCACATGTACACAAGACACCTGTGTTGTGTTTTGTTTTTTTTTTTTTAAAGCCTGTCGTGCGTCTCTTACACTTCCTCCCTTAAAAACGTTAAGGGTGTTTTAACTTATTAATATTATTATTCCGCGTGAACCCTGGTCCCCTCTCAAGTGGAGCACGGATTCAGAGGGTTTCCTTTGCTGGCTGCGAGGGATCTTCCTGAGCAGAGCTCTCCGGGTTCCCGGGCTCGCGAGCGCCGGCGAAGGGCAGGTGGGTGCGGCCGTGCGGGTGCGCGGGGTGCAGAGCCCCAGGGGGCGCCACCTCGTGCGGCAGGAGGGTCGCGGCTGCGGCGGCGGCCGCCGCCTTCTCCGGAGGGGGCGACAACACAGAGGACAGGCAGGGGAAGGCGGCGGCGGCGGCGGCGGCCGCGGCGGCGGCGGCGGCGGCGGCCGGAGCGGGGATGCCGGGGTACAGCAATGGGAACGGGGCGGCGGCCGCCGCCGGGTACAGATACTTCTCCAGGCCGCTCTTGTCCAGGAAGGGCTGCACGTAGGCGGCGGCCGCCGAAGGCGAGAGGAAGTAGAAGGGCAGGCAGAAGGGGGCCGCGGCGGCCGCGGGCTGCGCGAAGGGCGCGCCCCCGCCTCCGCCGAACGCCACCAGCGAGCTGAGCAGGGCGGCGTCGGGTCTCAGCAGCGCGGCCGCGGCGGCCGGGTCGGGCCCCAGGAGCGCGGCCGCCGCCGCCGCCGCGCCGCCCCCCGGGCCGCCGCCGCCGCCGCCGCGGGTATCCAGCCTCATCCTCTTGGGCGCCGGCAAGTCCTCCCCGGGGGGCTCCTGCTTGATGGTAACGCGGCTCGTCCCCGCGCCTTTGCCCTTTTCGCGGTCCGGCCGGGCCTCGGCCTCGCCACCGTAGCCGCTATCGGTGTCCGTGTCGTTCTCGGCGGCGGCGAGCTCGGCGCTGGGCTGAGTCCGCTGGATGACCGGCACGCAGTGGGCGAGGGGTTCCAGCTTCTGCCCCGCGCGCTCCAGGCAGGGGGCGGCCCCGGAGCCGGCGGGGGCGGCGGCCGTGGGCGCGCCGGTGCCTTTGCTCAGAGGAACCTGTTGAGTCAACAGCTGCGGGGTGGGCAAGAACTGGGTGGCCACGGCGTGCAAGTGGTTGATCAGCTGGACACACCGCGGCTCCCTGGGCGTCCAGCTCTCAAACCGGGCGAGGTATTGCAAGACTTCTTTGGCGCATGTTTGAAATCCCGAGTGGAACGCATCCAAGTCGGACTGAATGGGCGATTTCAGAGATCGCTCCCCTAGGATGAGGAAGGGGTGGGGGGCGGGGGAAGGGAACAGAGGAATGAAGGCAAGAAGAAAAATATCGACGTTGAAACATCTGCTTATCACGTGGGCCCTGCACTGACTAAAGTGATCTCGGTTTTTCCTCTGTATTCGCATGATATTATCCACCGGTTGCCGAGGGCTGGGAGGAGTAGGGGGTGGCGGGGGTGGGGAAGCAGGGGGGCGCTCTAGTCCCAGCTGAGAAACTAAAGTGGAGAGGGCGCAACCACCACTTTAAATAAAAATTTGATTCCTCCGAATTCTGCTGGAAGCCTCTAGGATGCGTCGGAAGTGGGCACTTTCCAATGAAGGGAAAGTGTAAGCAATTTAACAAATGAAAGTGAGCCCTGGGAAGGAGGTGGAGGTGGGGTAAGAATCCTAACACTGCTCCTCTGTGGGTTGCCCTCCTTCATCGGGGTGGGTTGGCCTCCCTGAATTGACTTACCATTCTGTAAAGCAATTATCTTCTGATGTTGCTGCTCCGTTAAGGCTGTCAAAGCTTTTAAGTGTTTCAAAGTTAATTCCAGGACTACCGCTTTCTCCAGATGCCCCAGAGTCTGCAATGATGCAAAAAGAAGGGAGCACTTGGTTACTTAAAAACATACATTTGGCTTGACTGGCTCTCCATTTGGCACAGCAACTTAAGCAAATACTTGAAAGAAGTACTATTCCTATACTTCTCTGAGTTTTCCACCATACAGGTTATAAATGATTTCTTGTCTTCAGTTGTGAACACCTACTCTTGAGTTTGCAGGAAACTCTACACTATAGCACAAGTTGTAAGGCATGTCATATTTACATTTATTCTTATTTCTCTTGGGAGTGGTACCAGGCTATTAACACAACCCCGGAGAGCAGCAAAGAATAAAAATGTGCATCTTACTGTCAACTTTAGATGTTCAGGCAGTAAGTCTTTCAGCTGAGCAATGCATTCATTAATTCGGTCTCTTCTTTTCTTTTCTATTAATCTGTGCGGTAATTTGTAGGTATCCTACAAATATGAGAGTCATGGAAGAGAAAAAACGATAAGCTAAATATTCACTTACTGCATATAACAATATTGCCCCCTCCCCAATACTACGTGAGAAACTATGCCCAAGACACCTCTTTCCTCTGGGCTGTTCTGAAATACAATTTAAATTCAGGTATGATGTTTAATCTCCCCCTGAGAGTATCCAGCAAACCACTTAAAATTCACAGTTGGGGAAGCTCAAAGGCTGGAATATATTTGCGGGCAGAGCTTCCCTGTGAAATCAATGGCCCTAATTAACTACCCAGGCAGGTTATGGGGAACATAGGAAACTACACTTACCTTGCTATCGTCTCGCTTCATGCTCCTTTTGGGCTTACACATATACAAAGAGGGATAATCCAGTCTGCAAAACAGAAATCAGCATCAGGCACCCATTCGGGGAGGGGCTCTGCCCTCGCCCGCTCCATACCACTTTCTGGAGAAAAAAAAAAAAAATCAAACTGAAGCCTAGACAGATTTTCGCAAGGGTGCGTGCACCTTACCCTATAAAATCTCTATGTTCCAGTAACTGTCTCTCTTGCAAATGAGGAATTCCTTCGTCCATGTTCAACCGCTGTCCGTTTCCTCTGTTTCGATTTTTGGGGTTTATAATCTGTGGGACGGTAGCTTTGGGAGATCTTGGGGGATCTGTAGGTCTCCAGTCTCTTTCTCTCTCTCCCTCTTCAGTGCAGTGTTGAAAGTGTGAAGCAGTTGGTCCCCCCCCCTCCCGCTGCGCTTGCTCTCTCGCACACACACGCACACACACGCACGCACACTCGCGCCGGCCCCACTGCGCTGGTAGTTTGCTCTCACTCCGGGCAGTGTTTGGCCACAGGGCACGCGCGTCGCCGGCCAGACCAGCACCCAGCTCACGTGCGGAACGTACCATCCGCGGTCCAGCCCGGAGGGGGGCGGGGGAGGAGGGGCCGGGCCGGGAGGGGGCGCAGGGAGCAGGCTGCGAGGGGAGGCGAAAGGCGGGAGGGGGCGGGGACACCTGATCAGGGCCACCGGAAAGGAAAAACAACTTCAGCCAAGCTATTCATCTTCCCGAGGGCGGTGCAGTCAGCTGGGGAGTGGGAGGGGGCGCCGGGGGTGCGGGGCCGCCGGGGCTTCCTCGCCTCGGAAGTGCGACTCCCTCCAGCCGTCCGTCATGACGGTTCAGGAACGTGAACGTGGCTTTTTGCCTTTCCACCGACTGTGCTGTTGGTTTGGACCAGAGAAAGGAAAGAGAAAGAGAATTCGCGGTGGGTCAACTTCAGTCCCAGAGGACAATTTGGAAACTTGTTTGCTCACCGCTGGGCGGCCTGGGTAGGGGGGAACCCCTTATAGCCCTGATTGGAGGTTGTCCCGAAAAGGGACAATTTGAAATCCGCTCCTTGAAGGATTTAAGATAAATGCAACTGTAGCCACTAGGACAGAATGTCGCAACCCGAGTGTCTTTCGGCCACACGGTGTCCCTGGGCCACCCAAACTTCCCGCAGCCGCCGGAATTGCGGTGCCACTAGTCACAGCCGCAGATGACGACGTTCGGGGCCTCAGGCGCTCCCGGAGGGACGCAGCGAGGAGGGAGGGGAGAGGATGGGGTGGTAAGAGAGGGGCGACGGCGGAGAAGCAATGCAGCAGTATCGTTCGCGGGCTCAACTCTGCCGCCCCTCCGCGTCTCGGGTGGTGCTGCGTGCTTTCCCCGACCCCTCCCCCCGCGTGTGATAAGCGTCGCCGGGAGTGTGCGGAGCCCACGTTTACTACCGCTGGCACCTCCAAAGCCTCCCTCCTTAATCCTGTCTCCAACGGGTACCAGCACAGGGCCAGCAACGTGATCCGACCTGCCGCGGCTGCCACATCACTGCGCGGGGAACCCGTGCGCGCGCGCGCGCTCGCCCTGCAGCCGCGGCGCTCGGCGCGGGGAAAGCACAGGCCGGCGGAGCAGGGCTACCTTTTCCCAGAGCCATCCCGGGAGCATGACTCACTGCTAGAGAGAGTTACCCGGAGGTGCCCGCATTTGCGCAGCGGAGGGCCAGGGACCTTGGAGACCAAGCGTGGTGAAGCGCCTTCTGCGGGACCCCCAGGTCTCTGGCCCCGCTGCCGCCACTTGCGTCTGCCAGGGCAAGGATGGAGAGACGATATGTTAATCTGTCTGTACACAAGTAAATCGATTTCAAACCCAACGTCTTTCCTTCCTGCATTCTCCCGGGTGATCCCCGAAACATTCGTTATTGCCAGTGGCACGTGAACCAAGGGGCGATGTACGCTGAAATGCACGCGCACCCGGTCGCAGTAGGGACCGGGGCCGTCGCTACGTGTCCCCCGGCCCGCCCCGCCGAGCGCGGGTTCCGGGGACGGGTTTGGGTCGCGGGAAGCGGCGGCCGGGAGGAGGTCACGTGTCTGCGGGAGTCGCGTCTCCTCCCCGCCTCCGGGAACCGCCGGGGCTGCGGCCGCGTTGCTGCAGTCTCCCGGGTCCTGGGCGGAGACGCGCCGCGTCTGGCTTCGTGACTCCGGCGGCGGCGGCGGCGGCCCAGGCTCACCCCGGCGTGAGCAGACGCTCGCGGCCCGTCCGCTCCGTTTGCCCAGAGGGCCCTCTAAGGTCTCTCGACTTCCTCCAAGAGGGAGGCTATTTTGCACCAAACAGGCAATTTAATCATGATAATACTTTAAAAGTATTTGCAATAAGAAATACTGATCGTATTTTTAAGATCTAGAGCCAGTCTCTCGTTTCCAAGTGACTGGGTGATTAATTTCCTTTGGTGGGAAGGACAAATGGTACGTCTAAAAGCGGCATACCCCTGCGGCACTGTATCGTTTTGTCCTCCTGTTCTAAATAACAACCCCCCCCCCCACACACACACACCAAAAAATGGGAGGGGCGGGGAATGTTTCAAAGTGAATAATTTTTAAAAATGAAATACCAGCACCCCTTATAGGTTTCTAACGGTTTGGAGAAGAAAGAGGGTGTAAATATTTGCTCTAGAGCTAATTTTTCACTTGAAAAGGATGGTTGGAATATTTAGGGAAAACGTAGTGAAGATTGCGTCTTGGCCTTGAGGGTAGAGCGGACCAGACCCAAGGCAGACAGCTTACCAGGACACACCTTAGGGAGCTAGTCCCGGGCAGAGTCTAAGGCAATAGGAAGAATTGGGAAGGAAGTCTGGCAGATCAGAAGTGTGTCAATTTTGGATGTAAACTTCCCCTGATTCAAAGACAGAGAGGCCTTGCTGCAAATGAAGCCTTCCTGTCGCCACTTTCATCTCTCTCTTCCCTGTCTCTTCTGTTCCAACGCTTCTGTTTTCTCTTTCACTCCTTTCTTTTTCTGATAGCTCAGGCTCTAAGTGGAGTGTTTGCTCGTGTTTGGTCTCTTTTGTTGCTCTCATTCCTCCATTTCTTCCTTTTTCATACCACCTTTTTACTCTTTTTTTTCCCCCCCTCGCCTTTTATTTTTCTCTTCCTACCTTTACCCTCATTAAATGTCTGCTTTACTCTTTCCCTGTAGCTTTTGCTGTCTTATTTCCTTTTTGTCTTTGTAAATTTCTCACCTCACTCTTCTTGCCTTTTCACTCCCCATAAACTTAAATCCTACTCCTTTTCTTTCACAGACTTTTGCCTACTGGAACATCAGGCATCATTTAATGCCTCTGAATGTCACTTTGCTGCAAGGACGGTGTAACAATAGCTACAAATGTATAGCACTTAACAGTTAGAGTATTGGGCACCATTCTAAAGGGCTTTTAATGTAGTAACTCATGTAAGGTAGATACTATTATTGTCTCCACTTCTCAGATGAGAAAATAGACACATAGGGAGATAAAATATGTTCATGCCGCGGAGCTAGGATTTAAGGACAGACGTTGGACAGTGTCTGCGTTCTTCACTGTTACCCCTGGATGTGAACAGTTAGGACAAGATCTAAATGTTAACTAGCTGTTTCAGGGATATTTCTTAATTTAAATTAAGAGGGAGTGTGCACATTTGTTATTGTTGTGTGTGTGTGTAGAAGAGAGATGGGAAAGGGAGAGACGTTAGTATTGGAGCCCATAGTAGAGAAAGTAAAAGGTATGGAAAAAAAAAAAGGAAGGGTGGCAGTCTTTAATCAGTAAGCGATTTCATTGGCATCTAGCCCCAAATGTATTGATTTAAACCAAAATATCTTGATTAATTGTCATAATTTGTTATAATTTCATACAGATGGACAGAGGAAAGTACAGTTGAGAAAAAGGCTAATTATGACCAGCTGTTTACATCCGCTGAGCAAACTAAGCTGAAATCTAATGTGATGTCTCAGGTTAGTGATAGGGAAGTTCACCTGTGGTAAGTTAAGGAAAGGAAAAAAGCTCACCTAACAAAGGAACAGAAGACCAGAATGCCGTCTTTGGGTATGTTTAAAAATAGGTTGAGTCGTATCTTTTTAGGAAGGTTTAATACTGTCCTGCTGAAAGCGGAGAAGCTACAAGATGAGCTCAAAGCCCCTTTGAGCCTATAATTAGTTTTGTGTTGCTTTGCTTTCAATTAAAGATACCCATCTTTCTCCTTTTAATGGTGGAGGGAGGGGGTGCTGCTGCTATTGCTTTTCTTGGGTAAGTAGGGAAATCGCTTAAAATCATTTGGGACTCTAATTAAAGAGAACACTTATTGCAGGTCCCACCCCTCTCCCATCACCCTGGCCTAATTATTCTAAGCCCAACACTCATTATAGTCACCTTCTGACTTTAGAAGGTCTTATGATGTTTGCAAAGTCTTGAATTTCCAACAGAAAATGAACTCTCCAGAGAGGATTAGAGTTTCCATGGAGAAGAGGTGTCCTATCTTTTTAGGATTCTACAAGGTTTGCCAGTCTCCTGGAGTGGTGACTAGTATTTGGGACAAACTACCCCTGCATCTCTAATGGCCTTTAGGCCCCAGATCTGTCCAGGCGTGTGGAGCCTCCTGCCTGCCAGAGAGGTGCACCATGAGGTGTGCAGAGGCCTTTCTTAATCACCTCTGTTTAGGGTAGTGGACAAGAATTTGGTCATTCTATATCATTTTACGTTAAAAAAACCTTCATGAATCAGTTTAAGAAAATCGAAAATGCTTAGGGCTGATGCTGAAATCAAAGTGGAGGCCACGGGGGCCGTGGACTAGAGGGAGATGATAGATCAGGGATGTGTGAAGCCCCTGGGAACTCCTCTGGGCATGCACACTGCTCTCAGGGGAGAAAGGTTAGTGTTGTCAGGTACATCACAGGAAGAAGACGTACCACCTCCTAGGAGCATCTAAGGAGGGAAAACCCCACTGCTATTCACCAGAAGCCAGATAGGAATTGATAATGCTCTTTGCTGAAGGCACCAGGTTTAAGATCCCAGAATAGGAGGCTGGGGTTTCTAGTTGCATCTTCAGCAAATTAGCACAAGTGTCTCTATTTAATTCATAAAAGAACTTCAGTCTTTCTGTAGTCTACCAATTAATGTGTCTTTATGTTGTAAACATACGCATGAATCACATTTTATATATGCAGCACCACTCAAGAAGTTTATATACTTACTAGACTTTGCTTAGCACCATGGAGCAGGTAATATTAAATATAGGAAATGAATTTTATTGATACTGATATTATCTGTAGAATTATTGAAATTGTTGAAATAATTATAGGAAATTATTTTGTGCTTATCACAAACACATGCATGTGGGCCTGAATTTAGCATATGCTCAATGTTCCTGGAGTTCTTACATACAAAAGACAACTAGAGGAGAGCCAAGCCTAAGACCACTGCGGGGGGATCCCCGTGGCTCTTCTCTCCTAAAGTGTCTGCCTGGTTCCTCCCACGCCCAGGGGCTTCGCATACTAATAGAGACCGGAAAAGTAGAGTGAGAAGCAGATGATACATCCATAAGAATTTTCACAAAGTGATCACTGCCTGTCTGGGTTCTCAGACCAGCTGGATGGTGCAAATAAGAGAAGCTTAAGAGAAGCTGCATGAAGAGGGGACTTTTTAACTCCTGTGTTTCTTTTGTCACTGTTGGTGAAAATCCTTAGAAATTCTTCAAGGATATATGTTTGTGCTATTGTGTAAAACACAATAGGAATAAGATATACAAATAGCCACTTATTTCACCATTTCACTTATTTTGCCCTTATTTATTAAGGGCGTGGTTCTTGACTCGGTCTTCAGAGGGTGTCCACCCAATGCGGAGAGCTATCTATAATAGAATCTGGCACTTTTATAAAGGCAACAAAAGACTAGATTTAACCTACACTTTGAATTATTGGTATAAATTTTATTCAATAGTTAAAGCAAGAATTCATATATAATTATGAAAAAAATCATATGTTTCTGATATTATAGTTCTCATGCACAGGGAAACTAATGGCAACCTAAGCTAGGTGTGAGTATCAGTTAAGAACTGCATTTAAGCCAAAATAATAGCAGTTTAAACAAATGAACTTCTTTCCTAATCCCTTAAAAGAAGTGTGGGGGAAAGGAGTCCAGGGGTAATGTGAAGTAGTAATAGTGTCATCACTGTCCCAGACTTATGTTCCATTCTACACCATCTTCAGGATTGCCTCACTGTCATAAGATGGATGCTGGAGCTCCTGCAGGGAAGGATAAAAGGGTGTTTACTAGCTGAGTCTCCTTTAAAGAGCTTTTCTTATAAACTCCACCCATTGATTTCTGCTTTGTGCAATCCTATCCCTAGGGACTAGAAATACAGTTTTCTATTTAAGGCTCCCTCCAAAATGTAGGGAGTTCTTTAGTAAAGAGGGAGTAGAGAAGATATTCAGTTGGCACTAGCCATCTCTGTGGTGGTAACAACGAAAGGAAATGGCTTGTTTGGGTCCTTTTCATTTTTTCATCAGTGGGCCTTTTTTCCCCTCCACCATGCCATCTGTGTTGGCAATGTCCCTTTATTGTATAAGGTATTTAAAACCAACTTCAGAAAAATTTCAGTCTTTCCATAAGCAATTGCACATACTTAACTAATTCCTTAAGCACATGGTCTTTAACATCTGTATTTGTAAGTTCTATTAATTGCAGAACTCTTGCTTTTCTAGGGAGTGAATTTAAAGTGTTTGCTTTACTTCCTTTAGAATGCAAATTGCAGCTGCAGTGTTTTCTGGAAAACAATTGTCTTCTTCTTAATGTAGTTGCATCTATCCTCTTGCTCTGCCTTCTGCCCCAGGCATTTGAATTGAAGAGACTGAGAGGGACTGAACAAAAACTTCCAGCAGAAATTTACCTTCTGATAGTTCCCACCTGAAGGGAGCTAGGACTTTGCTCTTCCATCTACTTGGAGCCAAGTTGATATAGGATGCTTTATATCAGGAGATTAGGAGAAGAGCTTTGTGACTGCAGTTTTGGAGCAGATGAGGGAGGAGAGAAGAGGTGGGTGAATGTAATAAGATGCGAGCAAGCAGGGCTAGTCTCTGAGACTGATATCGGGAGGTGAATTCTGGAAGAGAATGCAGCTTTGGAACATTTTGCTGCTGCTGCGTCGCTTCAGTCGTGTCCGACTCTGTGCGACCCCATAGATGGCAGCCCACCAGGCTCCCTCATCCCTGAGATTCTCCAGGCAAGAACACTGGAGTGGGTTGCCATTTCCTTCTCCAATGCATGAAAGTGAAAGGTGAGAGTGAAGTCGCTCAGTCGTGTCTGACTCTTAGCGACCCCATGTACTGCAGCCTTCCAGGCTCCTCTGTCCATGAGATTTTTCAGGCAAGAGTACTGGAGTGGATTGCCATTTCCTTCTCCATTGGAACATTTTAGTGGACAGGTATTAAGACAGGTGTCTTAGAAACATTATTTAGATCTCTCCGTTTTTGAATGAGGCACCACTAACTCTACTGTATAGCTGAACAAACTCAGATTTAGAGACTTCAGGTAACTTGCAAAGCCAGACAGCAGGGAACCTGGGTCCTGAGGTGCTCCTGGTGTAGTCACCAGCAGGAGTCTAGTGCTGTTACAGAAACCTCTCTTCAGCCCTCAGGGGACTCCCCAGTCAAGACTTTCACCTCCTTTGGTAAAGCTGATACTCCAGGCTTTGGGAGCCATCCCCAGAGGCTGTTTCGAGGAGTTATTGAGAAATGAAGAAGGTGGTGAGAGGGGCCATTCTTGACCCCATTCTAATTGTGGAGTGGTATTCCTGATATGGGTGTTCCTACGTGGGAATTTTGAGTGTTTCCTCACAGATGGACACATGGATAAACATTGTGGTTAGCCCACTGGATGAAGCTGCCCAGCATCTTAAAATCTGCCAGTCTGTCTTCATCTGCTAAACTGATATTTATTGTGCACTGTGAGGAGCATTAGGGATTCAGTAAGGAACCTTGTCTCAACAGCCTTGCAATTTAATGGATCATAGTTTCTCAAAGAGGAGCTGTCACTAAGGAAGCTGAGTAGTTATCCTAAAGCCTTCTCATGTTCCAAGGTCTGTATATACTCAGACACCTCCTCTTCAGGTATTTGAGATACCCTTACAGCTATGTTTCTCTAGAAAGCACTTTAGAAGTCATTCCAGAAGGTGTAGTCAGTGACCTTTGTCTATGCGTAAGCATTGTCCTCCTGTAAACAGAATATCCCTCAATGGGAAGATGGACAAGGAAAATAATATCTGCCCTGCTCCCACAAGCTGCCGAGACCATCATTACCCTCCCCTGATGTACCCTGCCTTCTTGATATTGGTGGGAATGCCCCCTTCAACACCCACCTTCTCCAAGCATCTACAACTTTACTTTATATACTCTTCATCTGCTCTGTCTCTGATTCCGCCATCCCCTGTGACCTGATCTTCCCATAGCTTAGTGTTTGAGCTTTCTCTCTTTGATATTTGAATCTAAACTTTGCCCTCTGGCTTATGAATCGGTTTGCCTCCTCGGTGTTCCGTATTCTTTGTAGTCTCCAGAACGAAGCTCCTGCTCATCCTTGTCACTCAGCCCTCACCCTGGCCCCAGCTGCTTGGTTGTTGCCCCTTTTTTAGGGGGAGATTGGGACAGATCTTGGCTTAACTGACTTTCTCTGCTCCCCAACAAGTTGGAGCAGTTTTGAAAAAGGTGATAAGCCATTACAATGGCCCTTAGTATCCAGGGTGTAGATTTTCCCATCCTGTAAAAGGGCACGTCTTCCTCACCACTAGTCTGTTGACTTCCTCTTCTTTGGCTTCAGTCTGGAAAGGAACCTGGGTAGGGCTGCCACTTGGGGCAGCCTGGTGTCCATACCCCTGTGGCTACATGGACTGGCTGGCAAATTTAACAAGATTGCTTGAACATAAAGCCAAAAACTTGGTGGTGATTTTTGACCCCTTCTCCTCCCCTATTCCCCTTATCCAATTATAACAATGTCCTACAAATGCCACTTGTTAAATCCACATTAAATCCATCCTAATTTTTTTTTTCTATCCTCACTGCCTATACCAGAGATCAAGCCCTCATAATTTTTTACTCCCAGTCCTGCAAAAACTTCTTAACTGACTTTAGCAGTTGAGGTTGAGTGAGGAAAACGGAAACTCTACATATCTCAAGTAGGAAGGATTTAACCTAGGAGATTGGAAGCATACATAATTTTGGATATATAAGCTGGGGCAATCGAGGTTAGGAATAATAGCTACCAACCTTAGGGGAATCTTGACCATTTGAAATTTCAGGAAAGCCTGAATGCCTTTGGGCTCAGCAGTCTGCCTTGCTGAAGAGGCTGACTTGCAGGGGCTTGCCTGGAAGTGAATATGAACCTCCTCTCTGCTGACGTGGCTGCAGAAACATAGTGTATCTCTTCCACTTTCCTCCTCTTGCACAAGGACCTCTCATCAGTATCATCTAAGCCGAAACCCTGTGGGCCCGGGAGAGTGTAAAACATCATTCCCAAACCACCTGTCATGAGAGCCTGGGGAGAAGGCAGTGGATCTGGGGTAGAGTTGACGGCAGACAGCTCACGCCCATATCCACCATGTAGGACTGCCTTCTGCCTCCACCACACCTAATTCAGTTCTACACGATGACCAGAGCAAGCTTTCTGTTCATGTCAGTTCCTTGATCAAAACCTTTTGTTTCCCATTTCCATCAGGTTAAAATAAAAATAAATTCTTCAGTGGCCTGAGAAACACTGTCTATGACTTGGCCTCTGCCAGCGTCCTCCTTGCACCTCTCATTTCTCTGTCTCTCTTTCCAGCATGCTGGCTTCCCTGTAATCTTTCTTTTTAAAATGTACCCTCACCTTTCAGGTCCTTCACTAATATTGTCCCAACTTCCCTACAGATTCAAATGCCTTTTCCCCACATCCCGAACTCCCTTCAACTCTTGGCCTCCTAGTCATCTTTCAGGGGTCATGTGAACTGAAGCCTTGTTCCAGGAAAAGTCATAACCCAGCCACCTAGCATTTGAAGGAGCCTCATAGGTGCAGGAGGTAGGAAATGTAGCATTGGCTCCTACCCTTCCGTCCTCCGCCTGGCACCTCCCCATATGATCTGGCTCTCATGAGCAGAAGCACTGGGCACTTCTGCATGTTTCTTTCTTGGCCTCGCCTGGTATATGAAGATCAGAATCATAAATGCTTCTAAGATGGCAGGAATCCCAGGAGGCCGGCAGGGTCTCTACTGGAGGTGTAGGCAGTTCTGTTGGGACCCAGGGTCTGGGCCTCTGGAATGGCCGTTGGTCACCGTGCCAGGGTGGACGTGTTCTGTGCCCAGAAGGCAGTCAACTCTGCCAGCATGCTTCCTACCACTCTTGGTGAGTTGGTGTTCTCACTCACAGAATTGTACTTCCTTTTGCAGTGTGCATAGGCAAGGCAGAGCCTTCAGGGGCTGAAACTAGCCCAGCTGAATTCCACAGGTCCTCTAGAGACTGTGGGCAGTCTGTGTTTACAGGTCTGCTGGGCAGAGTGGATCACAGGAGGGGGTCATGGGGCAGTGCCAGCGAGCTCGGTTACCAGGAGTGCAGCGAGAAACAAGCACTGTGCCAGGATGTAGGAGTCAATCCTCAGACTGTGGAACAAAGTGGGAGGGTTGGGAGCCAGTGAAGCCAGCCCATCAGAATGCCAAACTGGTAGGCACAGAGGAGACAAGGAGTGAGGCAACAGCACACACAAAAGAGAACTGGAGTGAGATGCAGGAGGCAGGAACCAGGTTGGCATGAGATGCTGCTAATGTGGGGCGTTTTGCAGTGGGGAGAACCACTTCCACCCTCACCCCCAAACCAACTTTGCATTTACTCCTGGCACTAACATTTGCAGAAACACAGAGGTACTATTTCCTAATATATTCAGACAGACAGCATTGATTTTCCTGATCATGAGGTTGCAAAATAAAGGCTACCCATATCAAACCCAGGTCCTTGGAGATCCGGTCCATACAATTCTGAGCCTATTGTGATTTTAGATAGTAATGCTAATGATTTTTCTAGAACCTATGGTGGTTTTTTTTTTTTTAATGTTTTAGAAATTCTGCCTCAGACATAGGTAATGAAATAGACACATCGCATATTTCTCTCCTGTTTCATATTATTTCACATTCCTGTTTATGGTGACAGAACATTGTGGGCTCTGGCTTTAAGACCAAGAGACTTGCATTCAAGTGTTGTTTTCCCCTGTCCAGCTAACCTTGGGAAAGTTATTCATGTGTTAGTTTTCTCAAATGAAACCCAGAGGTATTGGTGCCTACCTCTACCTGGTTTTTGTGCAGGTTGGTGACAATGCACGGAGAACCCCTGCCGCCTACTGGGAGAGCAGCTGGGTAGTTGCTCAGTCGTGTCTGATTCTTTGAGACCCCATGGACTGCAGCACACCAGGCTTCCCTGTCCTTCACTATCTCCCAGAGTTTGCTCAAACTCATGCCCATTGAGTCAGTGATGCCACCCAACCATCTCATCCTCCATCGTTTCCTTCTCATCCTGCCTTCAATCTTTCCCAGCATCAGGGTCTTTTCCAGTGAGTTGGCTGTTCGAATCAGGTGACCAAAGAGGTGAGCAGTAAATGACAGCTATTATTGTCCTCCTTTAGCTTCCAGGTTAAAATTATGGGTATCATAGAGTATGGTTTGAAAATAATTGATAGATTTGGTAACACATTTTAAGTTCAAGAGGTAAACCTGTTGCTTTCAGTTATTCTTTCCTTTACTAATAGGTGAATAACAAGTGAAATAGAAGGCCAGACCTGTCTCTGTGATTTTCCACTAATGAGGTATAATTCTATTTCATGTCCTGGTTGAAAATGAGCACCACTCACCACAACCATATGATTTTGAATCATACTCTTCATCAGAAAGCTCTTCTGAGAGGTCACACAGTTCCACATTTTTGCATGAGTGTGGGGAGACACTGTCAGCCCATGCTTTGTCTTAACTAAAGTCTTCTTCAGGTCTTCAATGAATGACATGACTGAATTCAGTTTCAAGGGCTTTTTTTAAAAAAAATTATCATTTATTTTGGCTGCACGGGGTCTTGGCTGCACCCAGGCTTTCTCTAGTTGTGGCGAGCTGGGGCTACTCTCTAGTTGGTGCTCAGGCTTCTTGTTATGGTGGCTTGCTTGTTGCGGAGCACTGCCTCTAGGCACACAGGCTCAGTAGTTGTGGTGCAAGGGGTTGGTTACCCCAGGGCATGTGCGATTTTCCTGGACCAGGGACCAAACTGCAAAGTAGATTCTTAACCACTGGACCACCAGGGAAGCCCCTCAGTTTCAAGGTCTGTTACCTGGCTGTAGAATATACATGGACTTATTTCTGCTTTATGCCATCTACCCTAATAATAACAGCAAGCACTTTTGTAGCAGTTATTTGGTGTCATGCTCTCTTTCAGTGTTTTAATTTATTTAACTGCTAAGTGGTCCTTTGAGATGGAAACTGTGATGAAGCCATTCAGAAAAGAGGAAAACTGAGGCACAGGAAGCACTAATTTACCCACGTCGCACATCTCGTAAGTGACAGAGCCAGGGGTCCATAGTCAGTGCCCACAATCCCCTGTTTTATTTCCTCTCTGCATAATGGCCTCTCCAATATCCAGAGGAAAATGAAACATTTCTATTCACTATCCGTGACTTTTTGTTTAGAGAAGAGAGGTTCATGGTGCCAGAAGGAACTTGGGCTTTGGAACCTGAAACAGCACAAAGTTAAACTTTGCCCTGTTTGTCTGAAGGCAAGGTATTGAGCTTCTGCAAACCCCAGCATCCTCACTGTTTATATAGTGAAGATATTATATACCTGTTGTGAGGGTGACAAATACTTTGTGTGATACATAGAAGGATGAATGCCCAAGAAAGATGTCCCGACGTTATTTACTAAATATCTGAATATATCAAAATGCCCAATTATTGGTGGTTTCTTTCCTCCTGAATATTAAATTCTTGACTTCTTTTTAACTTTTCAGCTTAGAAAAATAGGGGAAAACTTGATCACTCAGTTAATAATGAAGCACGTCTCTATGGAAAGCATTTTCTTCATCGGTGCTGTTCCGCAGAACTTTCTGTGATGATGGAAAGGTTCTGTAATCTGTGCTGCCCAGAACAGTGGCCACTAGCCTTGTGTGGTTATTGAACTTTTGAAATGTGATTAGTTTAACTAAGACACTGATTTTCAAATTTTATTTAATTTTAATGAATTAAAATTTGAGTTTAAATAGCCACGTGCGCTTAGTGGATAATTGTATTGCTCAATGAAAGTGTAGATGGTTTAATCAGGTCCAGATGGCTCACAAGCAGATAATTCTTTCAAAAAAAGTCAAGTCAGTTTCTCAGTCTGTTCTTTTTCTAAGATATCTAAGACTTCTGTGTGGGAAAGAAAAAATATCAGTTATCAAGCACAAATTCAGGCAAATAAAGAGATGCTATAGCCCTCAACCTCTGGGTTTTATGATATTTGACAGATCCATTTTAATTTTACTGGAATCCAAATGACATAGCTCATCAATATTTTGATTATGAGTTTGCTGTGAATATTTTATTTGCTTCCCATAAATAGATAGTAATGTAATAATGTTAATACTGCATGTAATACCATATGCCTATTGGATTTGTATGTAAGAAGTAGGATGCTGGTAAACCATTAACTAGTTCTCTGGGGAAAATATGTGCATGTATGTTTGGGTGTATGTATATAGTTCAGTATACTTTTTACTGTTTTAAAGGATATGTAGCAAAGCACACATTTACACACAACAATAAAATTACAGTATTTTCTAAACTCCATGTAGTCAATTGATTCTCACTGAATGCTTTTATTGGTTTTTTGCCAAACTCTTTATCCCTTGCCAACCTATGGTTGCAATTAATATACAAGTGTAATTCCTACATGAATGTTGGTTCATTTTTTTATTTGCTGTTATGAGTTGCTATGTTAATGTTCTGTATATTACGTTCATAACTAAAAGTGAAAGTGAAGCAATGAAGACATCTGTTGGAACCTTACTCATCAACGATATGAGCAACTTCTTTATTAAACCAGATAATTTCCACATTCTAGAAAAATATTTCCTGAATTTTTTGTGCTATACACAATATGATGACTATAGACATGACATGTTTAATCTGCATGATTAACGTTTTCCCTATCACTTTCTTGAGTCTAAGCGTTGACAAAATAGTAAACCAAGCCCTAATCTGTAGTGCGTGCCAGTTTCCACGGCATACACACTCCCACCACCACCAATTTTAAGCTACTGATGCAACATCACTGAACACGGAGTTGGGAAGCTACAACAGACATAATTAATCTCAAGAGCACAAAGAATAGAAAAATGTAGTAAAACAATTAGGAAGTGTTGAGTTTTGAGTATTTATTACTTCTGTTGTTAATATGACTTATTTCGTTTCTGTTTATATAATTTAATTTCTAATAATGTCTAGCCCAGAATTAGTCTTGTATTCATCAGCATTTTATTGGGGGGCTGCTCTTTGCCAAGACTAAGTGCTAGGGCTATAAATACGAACAGAGCCTGCCCCAAACACATGCTTGCCCTCTCTCTACCTACTTTTTCTCCCTTGATGATCTCATCTAGGCTTATGGCTTTAATATCGTCTTTATGTTGATGACCCAAATTTATGTTTCCACCTTCGTTCTCATGGCAAGCTCCAGACTCATAAATCCAGCTACCTAATTGATGACTCCCCTTGGATATCTTAAACTAGTTGTCTTAAACTTGATTGTTTCAGTCCATCTTAATGTCCACCTTCTGCCCCAAAGCCGCTCTTGTCAATGACACTACAGTACACCAGTTGATTGAAACCCAAATTTAAGACATATCCTTGGTCCTCCACTCTCATTGTTCTCTGCATCCAGTCCAATAGCAAGTTCTGTTCTAAAATATTTCCTGAATGTGGACAGTCATCACCATCTTCAGTGCTATCAGCCTGGTCTCATCCCTTGGGACTGGGAGGAGACTCATTTGAACCTCCCTCTTGAACCTCCCTCCAACTCCCACCTCATCCCACCCCTCTAGGTTGTCACAGAGTACCAGCTTGAGCTCCCTGTGTTAAATAACAACTTCCGATTAGCTGTTTGTTATACATATGGTAATGTATATGTTTCAGGGCTACTCTCTCAATTTGTCCCACCCTCTCCTTTCTCAAGTGCATCCACGTTTGTTCTCTATGTCTGCATCTGCATTTTATTTTCTTCATAGCCTTAATCAGGGTTCAAAATTGTCTTAATAATATGTTTATTGTCTTCGTAACGCCTTACCAGACACATCATTAAAATAGAAACTTCATGAAATCAGAAATCTAATGTACCACGTTCACCCAGTAAGCACTCAGTGAGTATTTGTTGAGAAAAATGAATGAAAACAGGCATTTTGCCCCGGGATGCAAACAGTAGATGGACAAGAAGATAAATGAAGCTGCATAATAAGTACTATGAAAGGGGTTCATGGAACAGTATAATGATTGCTATGAAAGGGGTTCATATGGGCTATTCTAGACATCTACAGGAAAAGTACCTTGGCAGTCTTTCCAGAGGAATGACTACTGGGAAGAATCTTGACACAAAAATAGGAAAGTAAAGCCAGGTTAAAGAGAAAAAGAGCAGGTGGATTTTCAGGCAGAGGAGGTTGGTGGGGCAAGGGCACAGTGGTGTGAATTAGAAAGGTATTAAGGGCATTGCAGGTGGTTTGGCTACCTGGGAGCCTAAAGCGAACAGAAAATGCCTCATCACGGATGACTTTGCATGACCTAGAGAGATTTTAAATTTGTCCAGGTGGCAGTTAGGGGTCCTTGAAGTGTTATAATCTGTGTCACTTTTTCATTGTAAAAAATTAATTTTGGTGACATTCTGGAGAACAGATTGAAGGGGAGGGATGCTGAAGTAGGATATTAGTTGGGCGGATATGGCCACTGTCAAGATAAAAGACCCTAGGGAAGTAGCAATGAAGATAGAGAATGACAGGGAGAAGCAGTTTAGAAGTGTATTTTATGGGATTGAAGACCAATTCATTGCATTAAATACGGGAGAAGAAGGACTAGGAATGACTCTCAGGTCTTTGGCTTGGGTGACTGGGCAGAGAGTGATACCACCAACAAGAACAGAGAATACAGGAGGAGAATGTGAGACAGATTTCACTATGACATGTTTGAGGTGCCAGGAGGGCGGAGGAGACACCCAAGACATTCTTGGATAACTGGATCTGAAGCTTGGGGGAAGGATAGGATGTGAGGTTTACATTTGAGAGTCAACGGCATGCATGATGTGGGTGTCTGAGAGAATTCCACAGACAGAGAGACTAGAAGAGAAGTGGGCCAAGAGTGGAATGCTGTCAAATAGCAATTTTTATGCATTGGAAGGAAGACGATCCAAGAATGGGACCAAGGTGGAATAGTCAGAGAGGAAGGAAGAATCAGGAATAAACTCTCTTGCCCAGAGGTGCCTGGCTTCTTCATCTGCACCTGTGCTTTAGCACCTGTTTCAAATGTTGCCTCTTTTAGGTCATCTCAGATGAATGTCATCACTTTTCTTGAATTACTACCACTCCTTACCTGTGCCAATTTTATGGTGATTGTTATATTGGTTTTTTTTTT
This sequence comes from Ovis aries, assembly GCF_016772045.2. Lineage (NCBI taxonomy): Eukaryota > Metazoa > Chordata > Mammalia > Artiodactyla > Bovidae > Ovis > Ovis aries. The sequence goes on along the minus strand of NC_056056.1, from coordinate 189,408,508 downwards.
TTTTGTACTTTGGTCTAATTATCTCCCTCCTAGCTTGTAAATTTCTTGAAAGCAGAGACAATAATTTACTTAGTTTTCATGGCTTGCAGTTTTCAGTAGAATATCTCACACGTGTCATGCTTATGACGAATATGACCACTGAATGTACCAAATATTTTGGAGACCAACATTTACTCACATTTTAAAGAAAACAGTAATCATTTGAATAAATATAGGTGATACCAAACAGCTAAGCCAAGTATCTCTTCAAGATGACTGGAGTGTATCATGTTGAGACACTTGATCATTATGAGTTCCCATGTAGTCATAATAGAGAATTATTTACTGAATGCTTACTGTCACAGACATTCTACAAGAACTTTACACATATGGTTTGTTTTAATCTTCCTGATAACCTATTGGGTTGGTGTTATTTTTATTCCAATTTCACAGGTGGAGGATAGGAATCTCAGAGACATTGAGTAACTTGCTCAGGACCACACAGTCAATGAAAGGTTAAGATTTAAAGCTGGCACCCTGTCTCGAGAGCTCCTATTTCTCTAGTGCCTTTCAGGTGACTTTGTAGGCAATCTTGAGCCAAGGCAAGTAGAATACAAGAGGGAGTATTCAGAGACCTACAAAAGGATTTTGTAATTAATTGCCCATAAGCAGGTATGCATTTTGAATAGTTAGAAATAAAAATATGATATATTTGTGTGTGAAACAAATAGTTGCATTTCTTTGGGGACACAAAAGACTTGCTGACTGAAACAAATACTAGAATAAGATCAGTTCGTTTAGTTAGAGATGTAGGATGCAGAATTTTGCCATAGTATACAAAGCACGAAAATCAAATCCTGGCCAAATACTCTAAGGTAGGAACAAGTGAATCTAATGGAGTGAAAAACCTAAAGAGAGTTTAGTACCCGAAGTAGATGAGCGTTAAGAGAGATTGTTACTTCAGCCTCAGTAGTAGTAGCCAGTCCTCCTGGTTCTTTACTGTTTTACAGTAAGTTGGAGAATGGTCTTTGTTTCCACTGGCCTGTTGAAATTGTAACCTATAATATATAAATTGTGCTTTCTCAGACTTTGAGCCTCTCAAGCAGAGCTCAGTTTCCCCCTAATTCTGAAACAAATACAAAACAAGATCTGTCAATGGGTAGAATACAACCTGTAGCAATTTTGCAATATGAGGCAGGTACAAACTATAGGAGGTAGGGGCTCTGCCATTTTTGTTTGCCACTGACCTTCAAGACAGATCCTGAAGGAAGCTAAAATTTGTTGAAAGAATGGGTTTATAGAATGGGATAACTGTCTGACAGGTGAAATGGATTATATACGAAATCTTTCCATTTCAAAGTCTGTGATTATATTATTCACAGTCTAAAATCCTATTGAAAAATTAGGAGTTGGTCACCTTTTTTCTCTGCCAAAGCCATACAAACTATTATTTTCAGTTTACTTTTCCAGATTCTTCAACATAATGATAAATTTGCTAGTATGCAAGTACTTCTATAGCCCCATATAGTATGTCTTCAACTACTATTTCAATTAATTCAATAACAGCAAATTTAAATGATTGACTCTTTTATTATATGTTGGAGCAAGAAAGAATTTTAATACTGTCAAACCCACCCACTCAAATCCATGGTCTATGAATTGTATACAGTCTGTGTTTTTGCCAGTTATTAAAAACTAGAATTGACATGTCTGTCAAACTCCTGTCACATCTATATTTGTGGAATCAGAATATCTCAGACTTCACTGGTCAGATAACACCATTGTGCTCTTTAGGATTCACCCCATGCAAGTGGCTGAAACCAGATTCAAATTAGCCGAAGCTGCAAAGGAGATCAGTGGTGACTGGAACCAGCTGAGCAGAGGGCAAGGCGACAGAAGTACAGATGAGAACATCGCTAGGTGTCCTTCTCTCCAGCTCTCATCTGAGTTCTCTCGGCAAATTAGCTTTATCTTCTCAAGCCAGTTTCTTCCCCAGGCTAAACCAGAGGTGAGGGACGGGAGTTGAGGGTGGGGGTAGGGGGGACGGGGCTGCAGCTTAAAGATACGTCTTCACAGATTTGTAATCAGAAGGATTTTCCAGTTTTAGCTTGAGGATTCTGACTGGCTCCTCTTGGGAGTTGATCATCTGTATGTCCTAGAAGGGCTGGGAAGGGGCTTTGATCGATTAGCCTCAGTGACAGGTTTGCCCTTATGGTTGGGAGTAAGGTGGGATCTATATCAAAGGGGTGGGGGGAAAGGGCAGGAAAAACAGTGGTGTCCCCCTACACCTGGGACATCAGCATTCATTCCCTGATGGTTGTGGGCTCCCACACTGGGGACAGCAGGGACTTCTGACGTGTACAGAGCCTCTGTCCACTAATACTTCAGGCACTCCTCGGAATGCTTCTAAGTATCCAAGACTCAATCTCAGCTTTCACTCCCTATTGCTCCCACGGTCCTAGACATGCTCCTGATACTCTTCATACAGAAGTGGGGTCGCAGCCTTGGGTTGGATACCGGTGGAGATGACTACCTGCTCCACGAGGACAGAATTGGAATGCTGCCCAGTGGCCTTCCACCAAGAGTCTGCAATTCTTGTGCTTGCCTTGAGATAATTGCCTCTAAATAACATTCCTCTTCCAGAGACATAATCTACTTTGGTGTATGTGCTGGGATGGACAGAGGTATGACTGCATTAGTTACCTCATTGTTAGGGTGAGTTTTGGAGCACCCTCTGTCTCATCCTCATTCTGACCTCTGTTGGGACCATTTCAGGTTAAGAGGTGTAAGGAACCTTTATGCGATTGAATTGTATCCCCCAGGAGTGATTCTCTGATATCAATTGATTTAATTATCTGCATAATTTCTTAAAATGCAAATTCATCTTTAGTAGTAATAGGAACCCGACCCCCTCCACACACAACTATGAACCTTTTAAACCATGCAGAGAGCAAGTTAAGGAAAACCTACTCTTTGTAAATTTTCTAAATAACAGTTTTATTGAGGTATAATTCACATACTACAAAATCAACCTATTTAAAGTGTATAATGGGGCTCCCCAGTTAGCGCCAGTGGTAAAGAACCTGCCTGCCAATGCAGGAGACATAAAAGATGCGGGTTTGATCCCTTGATAGGGAAGATCCCCTGGAGGAGGGCATGGCAACCCACTCCAGTGTTCTTGCCTGGAGAATCCCATGGACAGAGGAACCTGGCAAGCTCCAGCCCATGGGGTTGCAAAGATATACCACACTTTATCAGTTGATGGACATTTAGGCTATTTCCACTTTTAGCTATTATGATGTACAAGTTTTTGTGTAGACACATGCTTTCAGTTCTCTTGGGTATAGGACTAGGAGTTGAATTGCTGGATCATATGGTAACTGAACTGCCAGACGGGTTTCCAAAGTGACTGCATCATTCACGCCCACCAGAAGTATAAGAGGATATGAATTTCTCCACAATGTAAGTAATAGATGGCATGACAAATGTGAAAGTGAGGCATGTGAAGTCATGATCTCCCTTATTTACTGGCAATAAGCACAAATAGCTTAAAATGTTTAAGATCTGTTTTATTCAACCTAAGAAGTAGTGTTTAAAATACATATCTACATTGTATCTAAGAGAAATTTTTGGAGTTTAGAATACATCTTAATATTTATATAATGAAGTAAAAGCTTCATAAATAGAAATGGCCATGAGATTATAAAATAATTAGTACATTTATTTTGTGATTTGTAGTTATGTGAATTTCTGTTAAGGGAGGGACTTAGAGATCCTGCCTGGGGATGAAGACCTATACATTAACACAGTGCACTTTTCAAGGACCTGTGTGATCCAGCCCTGGCTCCTTTTCCATCCTTCTACCACGCTTCCTTTTATGCACCGAGAGTCAGGTTATCGCCATGGCTTTGTGTAACTCAGCCTTACTTTGAGGAGTCACCTAGCTTCTTCCTCAGATTCTAATAGGTGGCATGGCCCAAGTTAATGCTATTGTGGAGTAAATAAAGTAGGATACTGCCTAGTTTGTATTTTTATTTTGGGTGCTGCTGGTAGGAAACCCTAACTGATCTGAATAAAACCCAGGCAGTTGAATGCTCTAGTTTTGATTTTGTAAGATAAATAAGTGAATACTGTAGGCTTGTGTGATGATAAAATATAGACCAACTTGATGTGCAGCTTTATAGAGTGGATGCAAGTAAAAATTTGAGGGGTTGGAACAAGTCAGAATTCCTCTGCTTCAGGTTTTATGATTTTTGCATCTTGTATTCTATATTTTCCTTCAATTCCATCTTGTTTCATCATGGCTTTCTAAAACTATGTCTACATAAAGTGAACACCATGAGCTCAAAGGATTGTAACATGGTGATTTTTCCTTCTTAAAAAAGCTTTTTTTATCTTATGAGATTCTCTCAGTGGTGCTCTTAAGCAACATTTTCCATTCAGAAATGTCTTCAAAATAAATGAAGACTTTCCAGAATCACAGTGGACAAAATGCCCTGTCTGCCCTATCATTACTGGCTAATCTGAGTGCAGTTACCATTCTCATCTGTATTGTTACATACTCAGACCTACTGGGCGACCCATGCAAATTCCTGGATTTTTTTTTAAATCAGAAATTCTCTTTGTCCCCCATCAAGCATTATTCCTGTTTAAGGTTTGCAATTAGAAAAGCATCAGATGATCTTGTATTTTAAAGTAATGGTAGATTTTCCTTCTGAAACATTTCTCTATTGTGAAGAAGCACTTAGTATAAATGGATGAATGTAGGGCTTAGTCCCTTTACTTGGTGTATAAAAACTATTTTTAAATTGGCTTAGATGTGATGCAGTTTATAAATTCCACCTCAAAAGTACTGTGTCTATTTGCTTGTGTTGCTGCATTTGTAAGCATCCATGAAAGTTTACTCATTTGTAACTCTCAGGATTGGAAATATTAACACTTTCTACTTTTTATACATTTACCATATTTGGTAATTAATGACCAAATTGGTGATTGAGAGGCACTGGGACAATGGGGATTTTTAAAAAATCATCAAAGAAAGAACAAATTTTGTCCCTAATGATTTCAGTATTTAATTCATTTTATTTTAGCATAAAAAATTGGCCTCAGAGAAGCCAAACATCAGACTTGAAGCCCAGCTTCATCTTTGCCTAGCTCTGATCATGGGCAAGTTATCTCACCTCTCTTAGCCTCCTTTTCCTCATCTCTCTCTCATTGATAATCACATACAGCTCATAAGTTTCTTGTGAGAATTAAGCAAGCCAATGCATATACTTATCTGGCACATAATTTGTCTTCAGTACGTGTTGCCTCTTGCTATTGTCAACAACAGCAATGGCAACAATACTACTACTTTGGAAATATGTGTTATTCTATGTGGGACCTGTGTTGTAATCTTTATTAATCAAATAATGTGATACCCTATGACTCAATTACTACACCTCTTATTATGTAGGTAATATATGTAGCTATGCACACATGTATAAACATGTATGCTCACACACACACAAGTCCATACACACTGCACCTGAAGTTTTTTTTAATTTATTTTTAATTGGGGGAAATTGCTTCATGATGTTGTGTTGTTTTCTGCCATACGACAATACAAATCAACCATAACTATACATATGTGACCTCCCTCTTGAGCTTCCCTCTCCTCCCCTCATCCGACCCCTCTGTGTCATCACAGGGCACCAGGCTCAGCTCCCTGTGTTATACAGCAACGTCTCACCAGCCATCTATTTGACGTCTATTTGACATGATCGTGTATATATGTTGATGCTACTTTCTCTACTCTTCTCACTCTCTCCTTCCTCCATTGTGTCCACAAGTCTGCACCTGAAGTTTTGAAGGAGAGTCCTAGAATTTAAACCCTCCTATGTTGGGATACATATATTCTCAAGGTCAATACTATCTCAAGTCTTCTCAAATGCAGGAAGAAACATGGGCACATAACTATGCTATACGGTGCACTGTCTCAAATTTGAAGATAATTCCGGCTGACTGAACACCATCTTAACCTAGGGCACCCATGGTTTATAGCTCCCTCTTGATTGTGTCAGGAGGGCTCAAGGCCAAGCTTGCATTAGCCCGAAGAAAGAAAGCACTCTGCAGAGATCAAAAAGTGGATTTGACTCTGGGGCAGCACCAGGGTGCTGTGATTGTCCTACCCATAGTCTCACACTTTCCACTTCATACAAAGCTCTGTGGCAACATCTCACAGATAAATATTCTAACCTTGAACAGTGCATTTTAGTGAAAGTTTTTTTTTTTATGTCTGTGTGACAGTCACCCCCAAAAGGCACCCTCACAGTTGAGTCTATTAACCAGTTATAGTTTTACATATTGATGCTATAAAATTGATTTTAAGCTAATGATTTTATCTTCCCAGTAATGACTAAGTTGTTTCTTTGTCCTATGCATAGAGTTTAAATATGCTTCATAAAGAATTGTTTATAAATGTCCTAGTTAAAAAAAAGTCAAGAGAAAAGCTACATATTTTCTTTTTGTGCAAATCCCTGTACATTTTTAATTTGGGGAGTCATCACAATTACTATAACCTACTTACCTCTGAAAAAAAAGTCTTAAGGGAGATTCTTGAGACCCTGAGCCGAGGACATTTTATAATGAGTGAGCCTAAGGCCCAGAGCTGTGAATGCAAGTGGATTTTGGAAGGAAGCATGCGCTTTGTTTCCTCAGACCCTTCTTAAAACCTGGAAAGAGAGGCATCACTGGGATTTGTGCTGTGTTCTGCATGAGGATAGTTTTGCCTCTGGGAAAGTCAGAGCCAGGCCAAAATCACCCCTGGGATTTGAAGTCTGAAGTCACTTGTTTGGCTCTGTTACTAGCAGGACTCAAGAATGCTATCATTGGCCAGTGTGAACAGTGGTTAAGAAATGATTTGCTGTAGCAATCATTTCCACAATTTGTGAAGATACAGAAATTCATCTTCATTGTGTTTCAGGCTCCAGAAAGACAAATCTTGGTGGGGTTTTCAGGTGGGACTTAGAAATAAAGGGGCTGTTATATATTTAAAAATCTCCAGGACTGTTCTCTCAGAGAACTTTTAAGTGCCTGTTTGCTTTTGAACAGGTCTGTTGAATAAGACAGTCGTACTGTAATGCCAGCATGAGATCAGCTTTTGTTAGAATACCCAAGTAAAACCGTCAAACATTACCAAATCCTTTTGGAGGTGTTAGAAGAGAGCCCAGAGAGAAAGTGAAAGGAAAAAAGTTCAATCTGGGATATTTAGATTTGTATTTACATTATTTTCCTATTTAGATCTTTTCTCGACCATGAAAAATAGTCACGTACATTATGTTAATTTTTCCCTTGCTGTTACCCAGCACAACTGTTTCCTAAAATATATATATATATATATATGTGTATATATATATATATATATATATATATATATATGATATAAAATATAAACTTCTCCAAACAGAAGTTTAGAGACTCAATTGAGGATTTTAATCTCCTGGAGAAGGAAATGGCAACCCACTCCGGTATTCTTGCCTGGAGAATCCCATGGACAGAGGAGCCTGCTGGGCTACAGTCCATGGGGTCGCAAAGAGTCAGACACGACGGAGTGACTTCACTATCACTATCTATATATATAATAAAGTTTATACTTTTCATATAAACTTTCACTGTCACATTTAGAAACTTCAACACATATTTATTTAATGCCTAGTGTGTATTGGGAGTTGTTCAAAGTTCTCAGACTACATTGGTGAACAGACAAATCTCTCTGCTCTCATGGACCTTGCAATTTAGCTCACACAGAACATATAACATATCTATGAATGACAAGATCCAGACTTTAGCTTGCTTAAAGGGTCCACGTGGCCTAAAGGGGTCTATTACAAATTGCTTGTAGTGTGACTGCAAATTCACTAACATATTATACTCAGACATGAAGAAAATACATATTTTTAAAAATTTTGTCCATATCTGATTTAATCTTCCTTATGTACCCTGCCTGGAAGAAAATAAAAACAAAACAGCTAGATATTTTCTCATCCAATGCAACAATGTATTGCTTTTGGGTAACACTTAGTCTCTGAATTGAAAAAAGCAGTGCTGCATCAGGTACTTCTGTATGCTGGAAGACCATTTTCTCAATATTTTGTGCTATTCATAATTCAGTGACTATAGACACAACACACTTGTCTAATTGGCATGGTTTACATTTCCCCTGTCATTTTTATAAGTCTAGACAATCAACAGAACAATAAGTCAAGCCCTGGTTATAGCATTTACAAAATACTTTGATCTTGATATGCAGATGACACCACCCTTAGGGCAGAAAGTGAAGAGGAACTAAAAAGCCTCTTGATGAAGGTGAAAGAGGAGAGTGGAAAAGTTGGCTTAAAGCTCAACATTCAGAAAACGAAGATCATGGCATCTGGTCCCATCACTTCATGGGAAATAGATGGGAAACAGTAGAAACAATGTCAGACTTTATTTTGGGGGGCTCCAAAATCACTGCAGATGGTGACTGCAGCCATGAAATTAAAAGATGCTTACTCCTTGGAAGAAAATTTATGACCAACCTAGACAGCATACTCAAAAGCAGAGACATTACTTTGCCAACTAAGGTCCGTCTAGTCAAAGCTATGGTTTTTCCAGTAGTCATGTGTGGATGTGAGAGTTGGACTGTGAAGAACGCTGAGCCCCAAAGAATTGATGCTTTTGAACTGTGGTGTTGGAGAAGACTCTTGAGAGTCCCTTGGACTGCAAGGAGATCCAACCAGTCCATTCTGAAGGAGATCAGCCCTGGGATTTCTTTGGAAGGAATGATGCTAAAGCTGAAACTCCAGTACTTTGGCCACCTCATGCGAAGAATTGACTCGTTGGAAAAGACTTTGATGCTGGGAGGGATTGGGGGCAGGAGGAGAAGGGGACGACCGAGGATGGGATGGCTGGATGGCATCACTGACTCGATGGATGCATGTCTGAGTGAACGCCGGGAGTTGGTGATGGACAGTAAGGGCTGGTGTGCTGCAATTCATGGGGTCACAAAGAGTCGGACACGACTGAGTGACTGAACTGAACTGAACTGATTTCAAGCTACCGATGTGACATCAGTGAATGTAGACAAGAAGTGCCACAGTTCATCACTGTGTACTGTTTCCACCAAACAGATATGTAGCCACAGAGGACTTCAAGATCCCAGGTATAGTAAACACGTAGTCCAAGTAAGATATTTAGGAAGTGGTGAATTTTTGAGAGTTCAAAACATTAAAATTTTAATACAATTATAAATTTATACAATATAATTTTTAGTAGTGGCTATGTTTAACAACTGGCTTATAGAATTCCTAAAAATTTAAGAATTGACTCTCACAAGTCACTGTGTCAGGTCAAAATCAGAGTAAATCATAAATGATTCCTCTAATTCTTTTATCATTCTCCTTTAGTCCAATAGCAAATCATATTGACTCTCCTTCTGAAACACACCTTGAATCACTTCCTTCCCTTTTCCCGTCATACTTCTCATCACCAGCATGTCCTACCTGTGTTCCTGCAATGTCCTCCTCTCTGCTCTCTCGGCCTCCACTTTTATCTGCAGTTCATTCTTCCTACAGTAGCCAGAGGCATACTATTAAAATGGATCACATCATAGCAGTATCACTTCCCATCTTCAACACTGTCATTGTCCTTAGAAGAAAACCCAAGCTCTTATTATGCTGAATAACACCCTACGTCATCTGGCTACAGCCTCCCTTACAACTTCATCTTGCCCATTGGCCTACTCAAGCACTACATGCCAGCCACACTGGCCTTTCTTTTTCTAAAACATAGTTGATCTTGGGGCCTTGGCATTTGTTCCCTCTGCTGGAAATGCTATTTTTTCCTTCACAGAATTCCAGGCCTGATTCCTTCTCATTAGGTTTCTGTGAAATCACTCAGTTCACTTCTGTTCAGTCACTCAGTCGTGTCCGACTCTTTGAGACCTCATGAACCACAGCATGCTAGGCCTCCCTGTCCATCACCAACTCCCAGAGTCCACCCAAACCTATGTCCATTGAGTCGGTGATACTATCCAACCATCTCATCCTCTGTCGTCCCCACCTCCTCCTGCCCTCAATCTTTCCCAGCATCAGGGTCTTTTTAAATGAGTCAGCTCTTCACATCAGGTGGCCAAAGTATTGGAGTTTCAGCTTCAACATCAGTCCCTCCAATGAACACCCAGGACTGATCTCCTTTAGGATGGACTGGTTGGATCTCCTTGCAGTCCAAGGGACTCTCAAGAGTCTTCTCCAACACCACAGTTCAAAAGCATCAAATCTTCGGTGCTCAGCTTTCTTTATAGTCCAACTCTCACATCCATACATGACTACTGGAAAAACCATAGCCTTGACTAGATGGACCTTTGTTGACAAAGTAATGTCTCTGCTTTTTAATATGCTGTCTAAGTTGGTCATAACTTTCCTTCCAAGGAGTAAGCGTCTTTTAATTTCATGGCTGCAGTCACCATCTGCAGTGATTTTGGAACCCCAAAAAATAAAGTCAGCTACTGTTTCCACTGTTTCCCCATCTATTTGCCATGAAGTGATGGGACCGGATGCCATGATCTTAGTTTTCTGAATTTTGAGCTTTAAGCCAACTTTTTCACCCTCCTCTTTCACTTTCATCAAGAGGCTCTTTAGTTCTTCTTCATTTTCTGCCATAAGGGTGGTGTCATCTTTGTACCTGAGGTTATTGATATTTCTCCCAGCAATCTTGATTCCAGCTTGTGCTTCATCCAGCCCAACGTTTCTCATGATATACTCTGCATAGAAGTTAAATAACTAGGGTGACAGCCTTGATTTACTCCTTTTCCTATTTGAAACTGGTTTGTTGTTCCATGTCCAGTTCTAACTGTTGCTTCCTGACGTACATACAGGTTTCTCAAGAGGCAGGTCAGGTGGTCTGGTGTTCCCATCTCTTTCAGAATTTTCCACAGTTTATTGTGATCCACATAGTCAAAGGCTTTGACATAGTCAATAAACAGAAATAGGTGTTTTTCTGGAACTCTCTTGCTTTTTCCATGATCCAGTGGATGTTGGCAATTTGATATCTGGTTCCTCTGCCTTTTCTAAAACCAGCTTGAGTATTTGGAAGTTCACGGTTCACGTATGTTGGAGGCTAATTTCTATCGTAATGGTATCTTGAAATGGGGCCTTTGGGAAATAATTAGCCCCCATGAATGGGGATTAATGTCCTTATAAGATGAGATACAAGACAGTTTATGTGGATCTGCATTTCCTTTTTCTCAAACAAGTTATCACATTGATCCATTAAATTGAGGACTTTGTTAGTTGAACCTAGTGAGAAAGAAATAGCAACTACTCTAGACTTATCAGTAATGATGTTTGCATGCCAGAGCATGGGAAATCTGACAACATTTCAGACAAAAATAAATCTGACAAAACTTCAGACATCTACCTCAGTGAGATTTCCAGGGGTCTGGTGGGGTGGGGCATGTAGGGAGATTTTTTTCTAAGGTGAAGGATAAATTGTTGCACCCAGGCCCTCCTACCACCAAGAAAGAGGCATGGCACCTACTGAGTCTCTTTGGATTTGGGGGGCAACATAGTCCTCATTTGGGGTGTGTTACTATGGCCCATTTACTGAGTGATCTGAAAGAAAGTGAAAGCCACTCAGTCGTATCCAACTCTTGGCAATGCCATGGACTATTCAGTCCCTGGAACTCTCCAGGTCAGAATACTGGAGTGGGTAGCGTTTCCCTTCTCCAGGGGATCCTCCCAATTCAGGGATTGAATAGCTGTGAGTTTTGATGGGACCCAGAACAAGAGAAGACTCTGCCACAGGTCCAGGCTGTTGTGCAAGCTGCTCTGCCACTTGGGCCATGTGACCCAGGAGATCTAGTTGGTCCTTCAGGTGTCAGAGGCAGAGAGGGTTGCTGTTGGAGCATTTGGCAGCCACTGTTGGAGTGGCTCAGATGGTAAAGAATCTGCCCGCAATGTGGGAGACCCAGGTTCAATCCCTGGGTTGGGAAGATCCCCTGGAGAAGGGCATGACAGCCCACTCCAGTATTCTTGCCTGGAGAATTCCGTGGATAGGAAAGCCTGGCAGCTATAGTCCATGGGATCACAAAGAGTCATATGTAACTTTCGCTTTTGCATAGGAGAATCATAGTGTGGGCCCTTGCGACTTTAGAACAAAGCCTTTCCACTCCCTGTAGATAATTACTCTCCTTCTGAGAAACAGTTTTTGACCTGCTACTGGGTCTTAGAAGAGAATGAACAATTAACTATGGGCCACCAAGTTACCACATGCTAGTAAAGTAATGCTCAAAATTCTCCAAGCCAGGCTTCAGCAATACGTGAACCGTGAACTCCCTGATGTTCAAGCTGTTTTTAGAAAAGGCAGAGGAACCAGAGATCAAATTGCCAACATCCTCTGGATCATGGAAAAACCAAGAGAGTTCCAGAAAAACATCTGTTTCTGCTTTATTGACTATGCCAAAGACTTTGACTGTGTGGATCACAATAAACTGTGGAAAATTCTGAGAGATGGGAATACCAGACCACCTAACCTGCCTCTTGAGAAATCTGTATGCAGGTCAGGAAGCAACAGTTAGAACTGGACATGGAACAACAGACTGGTTCCAAATAGGTAAAGGAGTACGTCAAGGCTGTATATTGTCACCCTGCTTATTTAACTTCTATGCAGAGTACATCATGAGAAACGCTGGACTGGAAGAAGCACAAGCTGGAATCAAGATTGCCGGGAGAAATATCAATAACCTCAGATATGCAGATGACACCACCCTTATGGCAGAAAGTGAAGAGGAACTAACAAGCCTCTTGATGAAAGTGAAAGAGGAGGGTGAAAAAGTTGGCTTAAAGCTCAACATTCAGAAAACGAAGATCATGGCATCTGGTGCCATCACTTCATGGGAAATAGATGGGAAACAGTAGAAACAGTGTCAGACTTTATTTTTTTGGGCTCCAAAATCACTGCAGATGGTGACTGCAGCCATGAAATTAAAAGATGCTTATTCCTTGGAAGAAAAGTTATGACAAACCTAGACAGCATATTCAAAAGCAGAGACATTACTTTGCCAACAAAGGTCCGTCTAGTCAAGGCTATGGTTTTCCAGTAGTCATGTATGGATGTGAGAGTTGGACTGTGAAGAAGGCTGAGCGCCAAAGAATTGGTGCTTTTGAACTGTGGTGTTGGAGAAGACTCTTGAGAGTCCCTTGGACTGCAAGGAGATCCAATCAGTCCATTCTGAAGGAGATCAGCCCTGGGATTTCTTTAGAAGGAATGATGCTAAAGCTGAAGCTCCAGTACTTTGGCCACCTCATGTGAAGAGTTGACTCATTGGAAAAGACTCTGATGCTGGGAGGGATTGGGGGCAGGAGGAGAAGGGGACGACCAAGGATGGGATGGCTGGATGGCATCACGGACTCGATGGACGTGAGTCTGAGTGAACTCCGGGAGATGGTGATGGACAGGGAGGCCTGGCGAACTGCGATTCATGGGGTCGCAAAGAATCGGACACGACTGAGCGACTGAACTGAACTGAACTGAACCAAGTTACCAGGGAACCTGCGCTGCCCATTGTGAACAGGGTGTTGTCTGATCCACCAAGTCATAAAATCAGACATGCACAGCAACACTGCCTCCTCAGTTGGAAGATTAGTATCTTATCAAAGTCTTAAGCAGGCTCTGGAGACATCAGTAAGTTGCATGAAGAAGTGGCCCCACTGCCCACGCTCCCTGCCCCTGCTGCACTGGCTTCTCTTTCCTAGACTGTATGTGAGACCTGATGGGGCCTTCCTGATAGTCAATTCATAGAGGAGGAGAGAAGACTCAGGCCTGGTGCATAGATGGTTTTGCATGTTATGCAGCCAGAACCCAAAGGTGGGTAGCTGGGGCTCTACAGTTCCTTTCTGGGCCATCCCTGAAGGAGAATCGTCATGGGAAATCTTCTCAAGGAGCAGAACTTTGAGCAGTGCTCCTAGCTGTTCACTTTGCTTGGTGCTTACGAAGGCAAGGGGAATATGGAGTGGGTAATGGAAGAAGGTAGTAGTTACGAATACCCTGTGACCAGTCACAGAAATGAGGACTATTTCTTCCTTAATTAGTTATGAATAGGTGTGTGTATCAAATATCTTTGTTTCCCTCTCATTTCCTTATCATGTAACATAAGATATATTGGTTTTATATCATAGTCTTTTTAAGTGTTGTTAATTTATATCACAGTATTTCAGTTATGAGAAATCAAAGAGAAGAGTCAACAATACTCAGAACTTTACCTCTTCTTCGGAGGAAGAGATTAGGATGTTATAGGTTGCATGCAGGATAGGTAGATCATGTTAGGTGGAGTTATGACTTCATTGTCTATATTTGGAGATTGCTGCTGCTAAGTCGCTTCAGTTGTGTCGGACTCTGGGTGAACCCGTAGATGGCAGCCCACCAGGCTCGCCCATCCCTGGGATTCTCCAGGCAAGAACACTGGAGTGGGTTGCCATTTCCTTCTCCAATGCATGAAAGTGAAAAGTGAAAATGAAGTCGCTCAGTCGTGTCTGACTCTTAGTGACCCCATGGACTGCAGCCTACCAGGTTCCTCCATCCATGGGATTTTCCAGGCAAGAGTACTGGAGTGGGGTGCCATTGCCTTCTCCATGGAAGAGATTAAGTATGGCTTAATGTGTATGTGTGTCCTTAGTCACACAGTTGTGTCCAACTCTTTGTGATCCCATGGACTCTAGCCTGCCTGGTTCCTCTGTCCATGGGCATTCTCCAGGCAAGAATACTGGAGTGGATTGCCATGCCCTCCTTCAGGGGATCTACCCAACCCAGGGATCGAACCCAGATTTCCCGCATTACAGGTGGATTCTTTACCATCTGAGCCACCAGGGAAGCCCATACATGAGTCAGTACCTTATAATAAATCTCTTTTCATCTATTTGTCCATCTATCTATCTCCTGTATTGTTTTTGTTTCTTTGGAGAACTCTAATATAATGTCCTAGGAGAGTCTTCCCTGATGATTTTATCTAAAGTAGCCCCCACTCTCCACGTTACCACTGTCTGTCTTGTTACCTTATTCCCATGAACTCATGCAAATTACTTAGCCTTTTTTATGTCTCAACTTTGCAATATGTTAAATGGGAGGAACTGTAATGTTTTCCTCAGTGGGTGTTAAACTCTGAGTTTTCTAATCTGTAAAATAAGAATAAAAATGGTACCTCTGAGAATTAATTGAGATAGAGTAAGGAAACATTTTAGCTCAGAATGTGGTACCTAGTATGAGTTCAATGACTAGAAGCTATAGAGAGCTGTTTGTTTGCATATTATCAGCAAGCAGATTAAAGAGCAGGAGAGTGTCTAGAGCACAGTAGAACTGGAACCAGTAACACAGAATCATAGCAGATCCTGGGCCTCAGGAAGAAGTGGAGTTTGGGCCTGGAGGTTGGGCACCATGGTGGCAAGTGTGTAATGAGATGGTTGCTCATGACAGTAGAATGACAGAGGAATAAATCAGTTTTCATAGATGGAAAATTTTATTAGGAATGATATCTGGATATTTATCAAAATGTTGGAGAATCTCTATTCTTCACTTCTGAATATCTATTTTTTAGAGAAAAAAAGAAAAACCATGTTCTAAGACCACTGAAGCAGAACAACCTGGCTGTGGGCTCATTTTAAATGAATGACAGTTCATCATATGAGGCCAGGTCACTGGGTAACCTCTGTTCATTCTTATATTGGGTAGGTCAAATAATAGAGAATTGTGAATTAAAGTTACTAGTTCAGATTGACCAGGGAGAGGTGAATCACCAGATAAGTGGAGAAAAAGAAGAAATAATTGTGAACAGGGAAGAGAGGGCCACAGATGGAGGGAATAGGAGCAGGTGTCTGAAATAGAAGGGGATGGTTTGGGGTAGAGAAAAAAGTGAGGGAGAAACAAGCCTTAACAATGTAAAAATGACCCAGACTTTATCCCTAAATGGCTATAGCATACAACTTGAAGACCTCAAAGGAAAAATACCTTAACATTTAAGAAAGCATCTCCTGGCCCACCAGTAATAGACTGATGCCCCTTAAATGGCTTTGAAATAGGTGTGTAGGCAAGAGAGTGATTTGGCAGAAAGGGGAAGAGTTAATCTATAAGGGGAAATCTGAGGTTAGGAGAACATGAAAGCAGGTCATTCATGATGAATGTAAAGGAAAGAGCAAGATTTAATAATGAATCAGGGGGACAAAGTTCTTCCCAAGCTAGGGATCGAACCCAGGTCTCCCTCATTGCAGGCAGATTCTTTACCAGCAGAGCCACCAGGGAGGTCGAACAAAGATTAGCGCTAACAATAGGAACCGTGTACTTATGACTCATGAAGCCCACCATGGCGAGCTTTTTACATGTACCACCACATTGAGTGACAGCCACCCATAAGATGAGTCCGTGGTTAACCCCACTGAATGGGGTAACTTCGTAACTTTGTGGAGATGGGTCTTAGAGGCAGGAGATCTGAGTTTCACATCTAGGCTCTCTGAGACAATGACTCGGGTGCTTAACTGTTCTGCCCAGCTGAGAGAAGATGATGAAGCTCCGCAAAGGACTGGGAAGGGGGAAAACAAAGAACTTTGATGTTAAAGAATTTTAAAACGAAAGTAAGACACAGCAAAGAGGAAAATGTTTCTAAAGGAGTAAAGGAATTCATATTTATTGATCATCTTGCAAACTCAGGAGCACATATATAATGTCTCTTCATCACCCAAGAACTCTTGAAATAGACGTGATTTCCGTTCACACAGATGAGGAGATCGAAGTGCAGAAGTCACCGTTAATCACCAAGTTCGTAAATACCAGCGCCAGGATTAGAACCACTGTCGACTGCATTAGAAAGCCCACAGTATTTCCATTTGAACAGCTGCCTTGGGAAAGGAAGTACTGAGGCTGGGTGTGAGAGAGCAGAAATGGCATCTCCTTCGAATGGTGGGGTAAACATGCAAATAAAGCATGACTAGAAAGACAAAAAAAGGAAATGAGAAAGGGAGGACCAAAGGTGATAATTAGGCTCACACCACCTGTTTTTTCCTTTGGCCAAAAAGGTCTCTCTTCAAGGCTTTGAGTGACAAACAAAGCAACGGAGTGGCTCAGAAAGGCCAACATGGGTCATCACATGAGATGTTCAGAGATGCTAAACATGTGATTTCAAGAAACCCCAAACTGTGACAAGAAAGAGATCCCAGACAATTGACATAGTGCTGCTGACTGCAACAGATATGTCACAGAAAACAATCATTTAAAAAAGGGATAAACAGAGAGGAGCTCAGGAAGATGCATTCTCTAAAGGTGCTTGACAGGAAGTGTGGTTACTGTATAGATAGGATCAGGAGCCACATAGCTGTGGAGGAAAAACAACCCTGCAAAGCTGGTGGGTTAGGTTTAATTATCACCACTTTGCATAGAAGGAAACTGTGGCCCATAGAGTTTGAGGACTTGCTCGTGGTGCCTAAGTTTTAGACTCTAGGTGTCAGACCCTCAGTCAAGTGTGATTAGTACATGAACCATTTGTCATGTAAAGCAATATGTTTCTAATGGTGAATTTAGAGATTCAGATTATGCGGGAAATATTTTCGAGCTGAGCTCTTTACTTTGTGCCATACAGGTAGCACTTTAAAAAAAATTTATCTAGTTTTTAATAAAATCAACCTTGGTTTCTAGATGAAAATGACATTCGGTTCAGTCTTGTTTGTGCTGTGTTTGGTTGCGGTAGTATTTTCCCGGTGCGGATGCATGTAGAACCTTAACCCTGTATGGGCTAATAATTAACAAAGGTGGACGCTGACTTCACAAAGTGATTGGGGATCTGACAGCAGATCCTTTTGTTTGCAGCCATCCAGGATACAGTTATCCTCTGGAAAGCAATTCTTTGATGGCCAGCTAAAGGTCATTCACAGATGTAAACTGACAGCTGGGAAATGCACACCACAGCCACCCCCAAACCCCACCCTTCACCCTGACCCTGAAGTCTTTGTTTCACTCTTAAACTTGTCTGAGTAAATGGACTGAATTAACTCTGAACCATTCAGAATAAAAGCAACTCATTTCAACCCACAAAACTTTATGTTAGATATATTCACAATTACCAATTCATGCTGACACTCTTGGACTGTTCAGATAACCAATTTTGTTCTTCTTTAAGGAAGTCAAAATGCCCAGCTCTCTTTTCCCAATTTCTGACCTAGGATGAGTAGAAGACACTAAAAATTATGGTCTAAGTGATTTTAAAGTTTCCCGTTGAATGTCTGTAGACACTCTGTGGTTATATTCTGCATCCCTGTTTCATTCCATTTGGATAAAATAAATATTCCCTGGTATCAGTAAGACTAAGTGGCTCATTAACAGCATGGCAGCCCCAAAGTAGAGGACAAAAATCAATGCCTTGACCACTATCCCGGCTCTTCATGAAGAATCAGCTATTTCCTGAGTCCAGGTAGGTGATGTGCTTGATCATTTCTCCTTTTGACATGGTTTGTTCAGGATTCAAAATATTTTTACAAGAAAAAGCACACAAATCTCATTATCCACCTTCTGAGCTGTGATAAAGGGGTACTTAATCTTTTTTCTTTGCTCAAAATCTCAAATCCAAGGCAATTAGAATTAGAGAAGAAATTTTGTTTTAGATGGTAGAAAACTTGTTTGTTTTAACATAACAGAAGACAGAAGTGGGATATTAATCAGTGTAGCTTGATGAGAGAGAAGATCTCCAGAATCTTAACAGCTAACCCCTGTTCACCATCCAGTCTCTTCCCCACCTCGCTGAATTTCCTCCTTCGCTCCCTCACTTTTGTCATTTCTTTTCTTCTTTCTTTTTTGTTCTTTCTCTCCTTTCCTTCCTGTCTCTCTCCTCCCCACCTCTTCTCTTCCTTTCCTTCCTCTCACTCTGTCTTTCTTCCTTCCTTTTGTTTTTAATTATTCTGTATTTGTGGGGCTTCCCAGGTGATGCTAGTAGTAAAGAATCTGTCTGCCAGGGCAGGAGATGCAGGAGATGTGAGTTTGATCCCTGGGTCAGGAAGATCCCCTGGAGGAAGAAATGACAACCCACTCCAGTATTCTTGCCTGGAGAATCCCATGGACAGAGAAGCCTGGTGGGCTATGGTCTATGGGGTCTCAAAGAGTTGGACACAACTGAGTGACTGAGCTTCTGTATTTGAACATCCTTACCTACTTCCTGTTCTAGACCTCCTCTTCCCCATATAGGAGCCTACCCTGCCTGGGTTGTCTAAACAGACACATAACCTTTCTGGCCACATCTAACATCCCTGGCAACAAACTGGCCAGGATGGAGACCACTTAATGGCTTAGTTGTAGCACCTTTAAGCTCCGAATGACAGCTTCTTACACCTGCACCACAGACTGGCAGGAAGTCCCTCTGACGATGCTCACTGACTCTAACAGGCGCTAGCAATTCTTTCTGTAACCAGAAGAGGCAGATAAGGTCCTCGCCGAGAAAAGTTGGACGGGAGGTTGCTAAACACATAGAGCTGAGGAGCCCAGAAGGAAGGGCTGCTCCCAAAGAAGACAACTAGGATCTCATTTAGTTTTTATGTCTAGGACACTCTGATTTGCCCACTGTCACACAGTGGCCCTTGAAAGCCAGATGCTGTGAGTCCTAGTTGAATGCTGTTGAAAGATTGTTCTCATACCACGGACGTGACATTGATTGCCCTGTCCTCCCAATAGTGTAAACATGGACGCTCATTTTATATTTCTAATTCCCCCTGCCCCTTCATGTTTTTTTTTTTTTAATACTTTCAAGTTTATTCTTTATTTTCATTTCCAATTTGAAGTCAATTTACTTTGTCTGCAGACCCAACTACTCACTGCCATCTAAACACGGATGACGTCATTGTGTTAGGTGGTATGAGAAATTACTCTACTATTCTACAGTTACTGTCAGAGCAAGCCCATCTTTACATCAAATGCTGTCAGTCATTTTGAGGATTTATGCAAGCAGCAACATTCAACATAAACATACCGTGGTTTGTCTCCTTGATAAGAGAAAGGGATGTGTGATTTTTTTCTGCATAAGTCGAGGTTGTCAATGGCACCCCACTCCAGTACTCTTGCCTGGAGAATCCCATGGATGGAGGAGCCTGGAAGGCTGCAGTCCATGGGGTCGCTGAGAGTTGGACACGACTCAGTGACTTCACTTTCACTTTACACTTTCATGCATTGGAGAAGGAAATGGCAACCCACTCCAGTGTCCTTGCCTGGAGAATCCCAGGGATGATGGAGCCTGGCAGGCTGCCGTCTTTGGGATCGCACAGAGTCGGACACGACTGAAGCGACTTAGCAGCAGCAGCAGTAGCAGCAGCAGCAGCAGAGCTTGTCAATGGCAGCTCTTTGACCATTCTTCCTCCTTCTTTATAACCTGCTTGGTCCTTCCTCACTTATTGCCTCTGCTGTTGCCACCCCGGTCGGAGCCACTGCCAACTCTAGTCTTTATTCATTTACTGATTATTTTGGGGTGTGCTGGGTCTTCATTGCGTGAAGACTGTTTAGCTGTGGAGCCAGGGGACTACTCTCTAGTTGTGGTCCATGGGCTTCTCAATCAGTGGCTTCTCTTGTGAGCACAGGCTCTAGGGTGCACAGGCTTCTATAGTTGCCTCACATGGGCTCAGTAGTGGCGGCTCCCAGGCTCAAGAGCACAGGCTCGGTAGTTGTGGCACACAGGCTTAGGTGCTCCGCGGCATGCAGGATCCTCCTGGATCAGGGATTGAACCCCGTGTCTCCTGCACTGGCAGGTGGACTCTCCACCACTGAGCCACCAGGGAAGCCCCCTCATCTATTGTCTTATGGCAAGTGCCTCGGGAAGATACTCTGCTTCTGCTCTTCCCGTCTTCAGCCTATTCCCAACACAGCAGTCTGAGAGAGCATTTTAAAAGAAAGTCATATTCCATCACTCTTCTGCTTAAACCCTTGCTATGGCTCTTGTTTCACTCGCAGTAAAATGCAGACTATTTTAGCAAGGTCTACAGAGCCCTTCATGATCTATTTTCACCCTTCTTAACTTCAATCTCCTCCTTTTTCTCTTCCCTCACTCCCAGCCACGTGGCTTCCATGCTGTTCCTGGAACCTATCAAGTGCTTTGGGCCTTAGAATCCTTGCATTAGCTCTTCCATCATCCTGGAACAGTCTTCTCCAATGACAGCCATCAGGCTCACTCCTTGCCTTCTGTAAGTCTTTCATCAAATCTTTGTTCTCAGTGAGGCCTGCCCTGACCACTCTAAATTTGCAGCTCATTGTGCATCCCTGTGCTCCTAATCCTGTACCCAAGTGGATATGGGGCCTTCCTGGGACAGACTGCTCCCCCAGATCCTCTGCTTTTGCTCTTCTCTGAAGTACCTAGATAACAGTATCTGATGCACATTTCCTGTGTTTTTCTACAAATGCTAAAACCACCACCAAATGGAAGAAATTAACTACTTGATGCCAATGTGTACATAGCCCCCAGACTGACCGGCACCTAGGGATTAATAATGTTAACCCCTGTGACACTACCTTGTTACCTCACTGTCAGCCAATTAGAGAACTGTGCATGAGCTGATCACATGCCCTGAGACTCCCTCTCCCTCACCTAGCTTGTAAAAATACTTTGATGAAATCCATCAGGGAGTTTGAGAGTTTTGAGCACTAGCTATCTGGACTCCGGGCTTACCTGATGGCTCAGTGGTAAAGAATCTGCCTGCAATGCAGGATACCCGAGTTTGACCCCTGGATTGGGAAGATGCCCTGGAGAAGGGAATGGCTACCCACTCCAGTATTCTTGCCTGGAGAATCCCATGGACAGAGAAGCCTGGTGGGCTACAGTCCATAGAGTCGCAAAGAGGCAGACATGACTGAGTAGCTGTCACCTTCACCTTTGTCTGGACTTCTTGCTTGGTGCCCTATAGTAAATGCTGCACTTTTTCTTACCACAGCCTGGTGTCAGTACACTGGCTTTATTGTGCACGGGCAAGTGAACCAAAGTTTGGTTCTGCAACAGCTGCCCTTAATCTGCTCTATTTTTTCTTTTCTTTCTTGCCTTAAAATACTTTATGATTTACTTACATTTTATGTTTATTTATGGGATTTCCCTGGTAGCTCAGACAGTAAAGAATCTGCCTACAATGCAGGAGACCCAGGTTCGATCCCTGGGTCAGGAAGATCCCCTGGAGAAGGTAATGGCAACCCACTCCACTATTCTTGCCTGGAGAATTCCATGGACAGAGGAGTCTAGTGGGCTACAGTCCCATGGGGTTGCAAAGAGTCAGACATGACTGAGTGACTAACACTTTCACTTATATTTATTACTTGTTTTTACTGTCCCTCTAATAGCATGTAAACTCCACAAAGACAAGGATTTGTATTTTGTTCAAGTACCTAGAACAATATTTGACATGTAGTGGGCAAATCCCCGGAGAAGGCAATGGCAACCCACTCCAGTACTCTTGCCTGGAAAATCCCATGGACAGAGGAGCCTGGTAGGCTGCAGTCCATGGGGTCGCAAAGAGTTGGACACGATTGAGCGACTTCACTTTCACTTTTCACTTTCATGCACTGGGGAAGGAAATGGCAACCCACTCCAGTGTTCTTGCCTGGAGAATCCCAGGGATGGTGGAGCTTGGTGGGCTGCCGTCTATGGGGTCATACAGAGTTGGACACAACTGAAGTGACTTAGCAGCAGCAGCAGCAGCAACCCAGTACATACTGTTGAATGAGTGAGTGAACAAGCAAATATTTGTGGTACATGCCAGTTTGAACTTTTGTCCTTCTTTTGTGTGACGTATCACTGGCCAGTCCTTTTAGTCATCACCTCATTTGCCTTTTGGGTACCTGTTGCTATCTCATTTCATCATCTTGCATGCAACGGTATCAAATCACTTCCACATTTACCCATGTAATTGTGCTTTCTGTCATTCATCTAGGTCTGTAAGACTGCAAGAGAGCCTCTCAGCCAGTCCTACTTTTAGGCAAATGAAAATCCAATGAATCAGTTGGCTGTTGCAGCTGAGTTCCTCCTGCTGTTAAACTTATGGCTCTCTTGCTTTAGCTGAAGCCTTGAATTTCTCCTTTATTCTCTTTAAACCTGGATAACTAATCACCAGACATATCTTCCCATGAAGCCCTCCATGTAGCTGAAGAAAATAAATCTAACCCTCAGCATGCTAGTCTATAGACCAATATCATTAATCTTTCTCCAGGAGATGTATTTTTTTCTGAAAAGATGCCACTTTAAAAAATATATTTCACAGCAATTTACTGACTGCATCAGTTGACTAAAGTTCAGACTTTAGTGGGGAGCAAGAATGGCCTTTATGAGGAAACCACATAAACTTGCCTTAAAAGAGTTTTGCTTGGTTTAAACACTAAAATGTTCATGGTAGGAAAAATCCCATTAAGGTACAACGTCAAAATGACCTGTATGTTTCACTGTATGTGTGTGTGTGTGGGGGGGGGGCAGGGTAGAGTGACAGAGAGAGTGCCAACCAACAGAACAAAAAGCATGAGGCCTGGGACTTCAGAACGTAGAATACAAATATGGCCATAGCATCACAGCATGAAGAAATCGAAAGCAGTGTTTTCTTTTTCTCTTTCTCTTTCCTTCTTTTTTTGAAATTGATGTATAATATTATAAATACAACATTATATTAGTTTCAGGTGTACAACATAACAATTTGTATACATTATGAAGTGATCATAAGTCTAGTTTCCTCCTGTCACCATCAAAGTTACAAAATATATAATGCAATATTATTGACTATAGTCAGTATACTGTACATTATATCCTGACTTACTTTTTCTTAATGACTGAAAGTTTATATCTCTTGACACCCTCCCCCAATTTTGCCCACCATCCAAACTTCCTTCTGACAACTACCAGTCTTTTCTCCATGTCTGTGAGTTTTGTTTTGATTGTTTGTGTTTTTAAATTTCATATATAAGTGAAGTCATACAGTATTTGTCTTTCGTTGTCTGACAGTATAATGCCCTCAAGGTCCATCCATGTTGTTGGAAATGGCAAGATTTCATTCTTTTTTAGGACTGAGTAATATTTAATTGTATATTTTGTTACTGAGTTGTATGAATTCTTTACATATTTTGGATATTCATCCCTTATCACATATATGATTTGTAATATTCTCTATGTGTGTGTTTATATATAAAGTCCATTTGGTCTAATGTATTATTTAAGGCCAATTTTTCCTTATTGATTTTCTGTTTGGATTGGCTATCTATTGATATAAGTGGAGTATTAAAGTCCCCTACTTTGTCTGGGAAATCCCATAGACAGAGGGGCCTGACAGGCTACAGGCCATGGGGTCACAAAAGAGTCAGATATGGCTTAGTGACTAAACAACAACAACATATACTACTATTATATTTTTGTAAATCTTTTTTTTTAAGGTCTGTTAATATTTCCTTTACATGTTTAGGTGATTTTATGTTGGGTGCATGAATATTTACAAATGTTATATCCATCTTGTTGGAATGACCTTTTATCATTTATATAGTATTCATCTTTGTCTTTTATTACAATTTTTGTTTTAAAGTCTATTTTGTCAGACATAAGTATACCTACTCCAGCTTTTTTTGGTTTCCTTTTGCATGAAACATGTCTTTCCATCTCTTTACTTTCCACATGTGTGTTTTCTTACATTTGAAGCGAATCTCTTTAGACAGCATATTTTTCTCCAGTTAGCTATCCTATGTCTTTTGAGATGATCCTAAATGATGCCGTGAGAATGCTGCACTCAATATGCCAGCAAATTTGGAAAACTCAGCAGTGGCCACAGGGCTGGAAAAGGTCAGTTTGCATTCCAGTCCCAAAGAAAGGCAATGCCAAAGAATGCTCAAACTACCACACAATTACACTTATCTCACACACTAACAAAGTAATGCTCAGAATTCTCCAAGCCAGGCTTCAACAGTATGTGAACCGTGAACTTCCAGATGTTCAAGCTGAATTTAGAAAAGGCAGAGAAACCAGAGATCAAATTGCCAACATTCGCTGGATCATCAAAACAGCAAGAGAATTCCAGAAAAACATCTACTTTTGTTTTATTGACTATGCCAGAGCCTTTCAGTGTGTGGATCACAACAAACTGTGGAAAATTCTGAAAGAGGTGGGAATACCAGACCACCTGACTTGCCTCCTGGGAAATCTGTATGCAGGTCAAGAAGCAACAGTGAGAACTGGACATGGAACAACAGACTGGTTCCAAATAGGAAAAGGAGTATGTCAAGGCTGTATATTGTCACCTTGCTTATTTAACTTATGTGCAGAGTACATCATGTGAAGTGCTGGTCTGGGTGAAGCACAAGATGGAATCAAGATTTCCAGGAGAAATATCAATAACGTCAGATATGCAGATGACACCACCCTTGTGGCAGAAAGTGAAGAAGAACTAACGAGCCTCTTGATGAGAGTCAAAGAGGAGAGTGAAAAAGTTGGCTTAAAGCTCAACATTCAGAAGACTAAGATCATGGCATCTGGTCCCATCACTTCATGGCAAATAGTTGGGGAAACAATGGAAACAGTGAGAGATTTTATTTTGGGGGCTGCAAAATCACTGCAGATGGTGACTGCAGCCATGAGATTAAAAGTGCTTGCTCCTTGGAAGAAAAGCTATGATCAACCTAGACAGCATATTAAAAAGCAGAGATGTCACTTTACCAACAAAGGTCCTTCCAATCAAAGCTATGGTTGTTCCAGTAGTCATGAGTATGGATCCAGTATATCCAGTATGGAAATGAGAGTTGGACCATAAAGAAAGCTGAGTGCTGCAAATCAATCAATGTGATACACCACATTAACAAATTGAAAGATAAAAACCATATGATTATCTCAATAAATGCAAAGAAAGCCTCTGACAAAATTCAACATCCATTTATGATTTTAAAAATCCAGAAATCAGGCATAGAAGGAACATACTTCAACATAATAAAAGCCATATATGATAAACCCACAGCAAAACATTATCCTCAATGGTGAAGAATTGAAAGCATTTCCCCTAAAGTCAGGAACAGACAAGGATGCCCACTCTCACCACTGCTATTCAACATTGTTTGGAAGTTTTAGCCACAGCAATCAGAGAAGAAAAAGGAATAAAAGGAATCCAGATTGGAAAGAAGTAAAACTCTCACTGTTTGCAGCTGACATGATCCTCTAGAAAACCTTTAGAAAACCCTAAAGACTCCACCAGAAAATTACTAGAGCTAATCAATAATATAGTAAAGTTGCAGGATATAAAATTAACACACAGAAATCCCTTTCATTCCTATACACTAACAATGAGAAAACAGAAAGAGAAATTAAGGAAACAATTCCATTCACCATTACAACGAAAAGAATAAAATACTTAGGAATGAAGCTACTTGAAGAAACAAAAGACCTATATATAGAAAACTATAAAACACTGATGAAAGAAATCAAAGATGACACAAAGAGATGGAGAAATATACCATGTTCATAGATTGGAAGAATCAATATAGTGAAAATGACTATACTACCCAAAGCAATCTATAGATTCAATGTAATCCCTATCAAGCTACCAACGGTATTTTTCAGAGAACTAGAACAAATAATTTCACAATTTGTATGGAAATACAAGAAACCTTGAATAGCCAAAGCAATCTTGAGAAAGAAGAATGGAACTGGAGGAATAAACCTGCTTGACTTCAGACTATACTACAAAGCAACAGTCATCAAGACAGTATGGTACTGGCACAAAGACAGAAATATAGATCAATGGAACAAAATAGAAAGTCCAGAGATAAATCCACGAACCTATGGACACCTTATCTTTGACAATGGGGAAAAGACCAATCTGTTAATAAGTGGTGGTGGGAAAACTGGCCAACCATTTGTAAAAGAAAGAAACTAGAACACTTTCTAACACCATACACAAAAATAAGCTCAAAATGGATTAAAGATCTAAATGTAAGACCAGAAACTATAAAACTCTAGAGGAAAACATAGGCAAAACACTCTCTGACGTGACTCATAGCAGGATCCTCTTTGACCCACGTCCCAGAGTAATGGAAATAAAAGCAAAAACAAACAAATGGGACCTAATTAAACTTAAAAGCTTTTGCACAACGAAGGAAACTATAAGCAAGGTGAAAAGACAGCCTTCAGAATGGGAGAAAATAATAGCAAATGAAGCAACTGACAAATAATTAATCTAAAAAATATACAAGCAACTCCTGCAGCTCAACTCCAGAAAAATAAGCAATCCAATTTAAAAAAATGGGCCAAAGAACTAAACAGACATTTCTCCAAAGAAGACATACAGATGGCTAAGAAACACATGAAAAGATGCTCAACATCACTCATTATCAGAGAAATGCAAATCAAAACCACAATGAGGTACCATCTCACACTGGTCAGAATGGCTGCTATCAAAAAGTCTACAAGCAATAAATGCTGGAGAGGGTGTGGAGAAAAATGAACACTCTTACACTGTTGGTGGGAATGCAAACTAGTACAGCCACTATGGAGAACAGTGTGGAGATTCCTTAAAAACTGGAAATAGAACTGTCATATGAGCATCAATCCCTCTGCTGAGCATACACACCGAGGAAATCAGAATTGAAAGAGGCACGTGTACCCCAGTGTTCATTGCAGCACTGTTTACAACAGCCAGGGCATGGAAGCAACCTAGATGTCCATCAGCAGATGAATGGATAAGCAAGCTGTGGTACATATACACAATGGAATATTACTCAGCTATTAAAAGAATGCATTTGAATCAGTTCTAATGAGGTGGATGAAACTGGAGCCTATTATACAGAGCAAAGTAAGTCAGAAAGAAAAACACTAATATAGTATATTAACATATATATATGGAATTTAGAAAGATGGTAACAATGACTGTATATGTGAGACAGCGAAAGAGACACAGATGTAAAGAACAGACTTTTGGACTCTGTGGGAGAAGGCAAGGGTGGGATGATTTGAGAGAAAGCATTGAAACATGTATATTATCATATGTGAAATAGATTGCCAGTCCAGGTTCAATGCATGAGACAAGGTGCTCAGGGCTGGTGCCCTGGGATGACCCTGAGGGATGGGATGGGGAGGGAGGTGGCAGGGGGTTTGGGATGGGGAACACGTGTACACCCATGGCTGATTCATGTGAATGTATGGCAAAAACCACCACAATATTGTAAAGTAATTAACCTCCAATTAAAATAAATACAGAAAGAAAGAAATAAAAGGAAAGCTGAGAGCTGAAGAATTGATGCTTTTGAACTGTGGTGTTGGAGAAGACTCTTGAGAATCCCTTGGACTGCAAGAAGATCCAACCAGTCCATCCTAAAGGAAATTAGTCCAGAATATTCATTGGAAGGACTGATGCTGAAGCTGAAACTCCAATCCTTTGGCCACCTGATGAGAAGAACCAACTTATTGGAAAAGACTCTAATGCTGGGACAGATTGAAGCCAGGAGGAGAAGGGGAGGACAGAAGATGAGATCATTGGATGGCATCACCGATGTGATGGATGTGAGTTTGAGTAGGTTCTGAGAGTTGGTGATGGACAGGGAAGCCTGGTGTGCTGCAGTACATGGGGTTGCAAAGAGTCGGACATGACTGAGCCACTGAACTGACTGATTCTATGTCTTTTGAGAATTTAGTCTGTTTACAGTTAAAATAATTATAGATAGGTGTATACTTATTACTATTTACATAGAGTAACTATAGATAGTTATATATTTGTTACCATTTTGTTAATTGTTTTGGGGTTGTTTTACAGTTCCTCTATGTGCCTTTCTTCCTCTCTGATTCTCTTTCCTTGTGATGTGATGATTTTCTTTAGTGTTATGTTTAGATTCCATTATCATTATCTTTTTTGTATCTTCTATAGGTTTTTGCTTTATGATTACCAAAAGATATATATATATATGTGTACATATATGTATATATAACTTTAGTTTTAGTTGAAATTGTTACATGTGAATGCATTCTAAAACTACATTTTTACTCCCTCCACCACATATTACGAGTTTTTCATGTCACATTTTGCATCTTTTTTATTTTGTGGATCCTTTAACAATTGTAATTATGGTTGTTATTATTATTATTTTTTGATACTTTTCTCTTTTCAGTTCAGTTCAGTCACTCAGACATGTCTGACTCTTTGCAACCCCATGAACTGCAGCACGTCAACCTTCCCTGTCCATCACCAACTCCCGGAGCTTGCTCAAACTCATATACATTGAGTCAGGGATGCCATTCAACCATCTCATCCTCTGTCATCCCTTTCTCCTCCTGCCCTCAATCTTTCCCAGCATCAGGGTCTTTTCAAATGAGTCAGTTCTTTGCATCAGGTGGCCAAAGGATTGGAGTTTCAGCTTCAACATCAGTCCTTCCAATGAATATTCAGGACTGATTTCCTTTAGGATGGACTGGTTGGATCTCCTTGCTGTCCAAGGGATTCTCAAGAGTCTTCTCCAACACCACAGTTTGAAAGCATCAGTTCTTTGGCGCTCAGCTTTCTTTATGGTCCAACTCTCATATCCATACATGACTACTGGAAAAGCCATAGCTTTGACTAGACAGACCTTTGTCAGCAAAGTAATGTCTCTGCTTTTTAATATTCTGTGTAGGTTGGTCATAGCTTTTCTTCCAAGGAGCAAGCATGTTTTAACTTCATGGCTGCAGTCACCATCTACAGTGATTTTGGAGCCCAAGAAAATAAAGTCTTTCACTGTTTTCATTGTTTCCCCATCTATTTGCCATGTGGTGATGGGACCACATACTACAATCTTAGTTTTTTGAATGTTGAGTTTTAAGCCAGCTTTTTCACTCTCTTCTTTCAGTTTCATCAAGAAGCTCTTTAGTTCCTTTTCACTTTCTGCCCTAAGATGGTGTCATCTGCATATCTGAGGTTATTGATATTTCTCCCAACAATCTTGATTCCAGCTTGTGCTTCACCCAACCCTGCATTTCACATGATGTACTCAGCTTTATGAATCTGATCTGAATATCTGTTTCCTTCTCCAGGTTAAGGAAGTTTATAGCCATTATTTCTTTATATAGATTTTCTGTCCCTTTTCTCTCTCTTCTCTTTCTGAGATCCTGTAATACTAATATTATTTTACTTAATGTTTCATATAAGTTAAATAAGCAAGGTGACAATATACTTTTGTCTTTTAACCTTCATATCCTACAAGTGATTAGTTCACTACCTTTACTATACACTTACTTTTACTAGTGAGATTTTTTTTCCTTTCATGTATTTTCTTGCTACTAACTCATGCCCTTTCTTTTCAGCTTAAGGAAGTTCCCTCATATTTCTTGTAAGACCAGTTTAGTGCTGGTGACTTCCTGTAGTTTTTGCTTAACTGGAGGACTCTTTTATTTCTCCTTCAGTTCTCAGTGATAACCTTGCTAGGTAGAGTATTCTTGGTTGGAAGTTTTCTGCTTTCAGCACTTTGAATATATCATGTCCCTCCCTTCTGGTATGTAAAGTCTCTGCTGAAAAATCTGCCACTGGTCTTATAGGGGTTCCCTTGTATATAACAAGTTGTTTTTTCTTGCTGGTTTTAGGATACTCTCTTTTAACTTTTGGCATTTTAACTGTAATATGTCTTGGTGAGGATCTCTTTGTGTTCAACTTATTTGGTACTCTGTGAGCTTTCTGAATCTGATCTGAATATCTGTTTCCTTCTCCACGTTAAGGAAGTTTATAGCCATTATTTCCTCAAATAGCTTTTCTGTCGCTTTTCTCTCTCTTCTCTTTCTGAGATCCTGTAATGCAAATATGATTCTGCTTGGTGTATATAGCTTGAGATCCTTAAGCTATCTTCATTTTAATAAATCCTTTTCTTCTTGGTGCTCTGTTTGGATGAGTTCCACTGCCCTGTCTTTCAGATCTCTATCCTTTCTCCAATTTCGTTGAGTCTTCTGTTGAGCCCTCTAGTGTACTTTTCAGTTCAGTTATTATATTCTTCAACTCTATGACTTCTGTTTGGTACTTTCTTATATTTTCTGTCTCTTTATTGAAGTCCTGTGATCACCCATTCTTCTCCTGAGATTGGGAAGTTATCTTAGTGACCATTACTTTGAACCCTTTATGAGGTAAATTAGTTATCCCTGTTTCACTAAGCTTTTGGGGTTTTTTTCCCCTGGGATTTTGTCTTATTCATTCCTTTGGAACACAGTCCCCTGCTACTTCATTTTTTTTGACTTTCTGTGTTTGTTTCTGTGTATAACATGAAATAACTACCTCTTCCAGTCTTGAAGGAGTAGTCATAGGAACACTGGGGTTGCATTTTAGTCTACTATCTGTGAAGTGCCCTGGGTGAGTCAGCCTGCCAAGACTTGTCTCTCTGTTTCAGTCCCGTGGGGCCCTGAAATGCAAATTCCCTGACCACCAATGCCAAAATGTGTCCCCTATATGCACTGCACTCCTGCTGGGTTTGGCAGGGTGGGGTTGTGAGGGAGTATCAGCCTGGGCCAAGCCTACCTGCTAAGTTTGGTAGGACAAGAAAAGCAGTTTTTCTTGAGTGAGGGCAGATTTAGACTTGAATGTACTGACAGTAAAATGCAGGGAGTCTAGTGAGACACACTAGACTTAAAAAGGCAATCAATACCTTTTCTATGACAAGTTGTAATCAGTTGTTAAGATAATACGAAACGACTCTGAAGTCCTCAGCCAGAGCAAGAGAAATAGGTGAATGTGGAACATAAGAATAAGTGAGAAAATTTTTCTATTCATAGTTCTAAAGCTTGAATATAAGTGGAAGGGCTTCTCTGGTGGCTCAGACAATAAAGAATCTGCCTGCAATTCAGGAGACCTGGGTTTGATTCCTGAGTGGGGAAGATCCCCTGGAGAAAGGAAAGCAGCTCACTCCAGTATCCTTGCCTGGAGAATTCTGTGGACAGAGGAGCTTGGAGGGCTACAGTCCATGGGGTCAGAAAGAGTAAAACACAACTGAGTGACTAACACTTACTTACTTATAAGTGGGAACCTCTGTTACTCCAATAAAGATTTATATTTCTTTAGGCACAGATATGTTATATATCATATGGCATATCTTAAAACATTAAATAAACATCAATAGCATTGTGCCTAACATAGAGCAAAAAATATAATGAACTCCAGTGTGCTAAGTACTATGGTCACCAGGGTGAACAAAAACAGTTCCTGCTTTCAAGAAGCTTAGTTGACAGAGGAAATTCTGTCCATACTGTGTATCTTTTGAGCAATTGTTTTAATGAAGAGTTGTTTTAAAAGAAATAAAAAGCTGCAGTATATTGCCTGCATGAATGTAATATAACTACTCTTAATTGTCGGGTCTGTATAAAACCCAGTAAGCAGATCACTCAACTGTAAGTTACAGCATCACCATGTACCAAGGGTAAATACCTGAACTACAAACAGTGACTAAAAAAGAATTGATCACCCTCTAGAATAATGTTTCTCAAAGCCTTGTCCAGAGACAAACCTGCATATAAATTATGTTTCAAACTTGTTTAAAATACAGATTCTTGAGATTCCGTCTCAAGAATTTACTATATCATATTTGCAGTGTTGGCTGCTGGAGTCTTTGTTTTAAAGAATCTCCAGGTAGTTCTCCAGCACTGTTTCAGAGTCATGCTGTTTGGGTTTAACACAGAATGATTTTTACACATCTGAACCTATGACAGGATGACAAGCATCAAAATATCCTAAATTTATATTAGCTTATCTCCTAATGACACTATATTATTGATTGGTCAATATGAGCTTCATTGTCAAATATGAGCCCAAGTTTTTTTTCTATCATATGGAGACCTAACCAGTTCTTTCCCTATATTGCGTTTGTATTCTTGGTTCACTTTTATTTCTTAGATGGTATATCTTTTTATATTTGTTCCTATTAGATTTCACACTATTAAATGTCCCTATTAAGTTTCATCATTTTGATCTTTAAAAATCTAATCAAGGCTACCTTTGAATTTGTCTCTTTCTCTATAGTATTTTTCAACAGTTCAATATAAGTTAGAACTAGTGACATATTTACAAGCCTACATTTGATTTCTTCTTTTATTTGTAAAGATGCAGATAGGCAAACCCCCTCCTAACTCTTCTCTTCAAACTGATTTTTGTGGAATATCACTTTACCCATTAGTGGTCCTCAACCATGAGTAACTTTGGCCGTAACTTTCACGTCATTCCCATAAAGATAAATGACTCTTTTCTTTGTACATAGTTTATTGCCTGGTTTATACAAACATCCCATACAAAAATACTTAGAGGATGGTGGGGGTGGGGTGGGGGTAGCAGTGGTTATAGGAAGAAGAGTTCTTGAATGAGTATATTTATTTGAAAGATTATTAACTTCTAGTTGGAATAAGAATAAAGGTTTATACCATCTTCATATTTTAAAATTAAGAAATAACTGAGAAAAGCTCTAGACGATAAGTCACCACAAATCTTGAGCCCCAAATAGCATCTATAGAAAGCTGGGAAAAGAAAGGATTTCCTCTTTGTAAAGAGTTCACTGTCTTTCTTGGTCTGACCCAGTCCTTTGGCCTTCAGGACATCTTATAAATCTGCCCCTTCTAGATTTTGAGAATAGTGGCTGTCAAGCTGATATTTTAATGCACCATGTTTTAACTACTGCTGCTTTGTTATATGCATCCTAATTGAATATTTTCAATTTTGTACTTATGGCCTGAAGCAATCTAATCAACTGGGATGCAATTTTAATAAATTGAAAAAAAATTTTTTTTGAGGTACAGTAATGAATGGGACTAATAGTCACTTTGCCTCACACAGTGTGAAGTAAGCAGGAGATGGTTAATAAATATTAATTTATGACCACGACAGTTAGCCCTAGAGGCAGGGTACATGGTTTTCCTTTTCTCTGAGTCACCATGAAATCAGAGAAAAGGTACTTTTATACTTCAGTTTCACAACCCACAAAAGAAAATAGTTCTTATTCATCATTATCAATCCGGGATAGAAAAAGAAATGCAAAGGGATTAGATTAATAATTGCCTTTGTGTTTTAAGGTGGCAGCTGGCCAGGTGTTCTCAGACTCAACTGAAGAATTAGAAAGAAATGTGTTGGAACTGGGAAGATTAAGGTTAAATGATGAAATTCTGGAATGCTCCTGCTGGACACCTTTTAACTGGGCTTTCTTGCTTCAGATGGCCACTGCAGAAGGTTGGATTGGATGATCTCATACAATCTCATCACTCAAGTCAGTTTCAGGAAACTGTTATGTTTTAGAGGTAACACACTGCAACGGGAGCTCTTGCACAGTCTCTTAATAATTATGTACTCTAGGATAAAAACATTGATTATTTAAATACCTAAACCTAGAAAATTAATGACCAAGAAATATGGTTGAAGGAAACTGTCAAAATTACCAGCAAGGCCCTGGTTGATTGTGTATTCTTTGATTCAGGAATCCTTAGACTCTAGAGCAAACTATAAGCCATCTAGTCATAGGCCTGCTGCCTATTTTTGTACAGCTTGTAAACTAAGAATGGTTTTCACCTGATTGGAGCAAAATTTTAAAAGACTAATATTTAATGACCCATTAAAAGCTAAATAAATTTAAATTCCATTGCACAGGTATAAAATTTTCTCTGAACACAGATATGCTTATTCATTTACATATTATTTGTGACTGCTTTTGCATTACATGAGCAGAGCTGAGTGGCTGAGACAGAGACCATATGGCCTGCAAAGCCAAACAGATTTATATCTGGCCCTTTACAAGAACAGTTTGCCTATTCCTGATCTAGAGAATCTATCCAGAAGAATAGAATACACTTGTCATCATAGTGTTACATAGAAAAATTGGGAAAAATTGTAAAGGTTCCCCAAGTATATAAAAACTATTAAATAAACTGTGTCATATCCACTCAATGGACTATTTCAAAACCATGAAAAAAAGACAGTGACAATTTAACAATCAATTCAGTTCAGTTCAGTCACTCAGTCATGTCCGACTCTTTGAGACCCCATGGACTGCAGCACACCAGGCCTCCCTGTCCATTACCAACTCCCGGAGTTTACTCAAACTCACGTCCATTGTCAGTGATGCCATCCAACCATCTCATCCTCTGTTGTCCCCTTCTCCCGCCTTCAATCTTTCCCCAGCATCAGGGGCTTTTCCAGTAAGTCAATTCTTCTCATCAGGTGGCCAAAGTATTGGAGTTTCAGCTTCAACATCATTAACAATATTGAAATATAAAATGGTTATGTTAAGTAAAGTGGAAAAAAATCAGAGCACCAAGTTGTGTGACTATATAATTATAGCCTTTCATCATTCAATTAATTTAGTTATCCAACACCCCAAACTAGTACTCTGTGACAACCTAGAGAGGTGGGATGGGGAGGGAGATAGGAGAAGGGGTTCAAGAGGAATGGGATATAAGTATACCTATGCCAGTTCATGTTGATGTATGGCAGAAACTATCACAGTATTGTGAAGTAATTATCCTCTAATTAAAAAATTAATTTAGTTACCCAACAAACATTTACTGGAGTCTAGAATATTATTGATATACACATGAGAGGGAAAAAAAACCTGGAAACATTTATACATAGTAACTGGGAAAAAGTTTTGGATTTTGTTGATTTTTTTCTC
The DNA here is from genome assembly GCF_016772045.2 of Ovis aries. Taxonomy (NCBI): domain Eukaryota; kingdom Metazoa; phylum Chordata; class Mammalia; order Artiodactyla; family Bovidae; genus Ovis; species Ovis aries. Next base: position 189,372,916 of record NC_056056.1, on the reverse strand, counting down.
ATCTCTTTTTACTTTTTTTGTATGATGTTTATGTTACTTACATATTAAAAACCTTGTGGAAAAACATTGGAAAAAGCATCAGAATACATAAAAGGACAATGAACAGCTCTCTATCAGACTGAAACTGCCTGGTGGGGTTTGCAGAGGACCCTTGACTTTGGTGTCTGTGGCTTGTTCTGCTCCAGCAACTTCTCAGTCTTTATCTCCTCAGTTAGCATATTCCTCTCTATAAAAGGAAAAAACAGGTTTTCTTTTTAAAAATCTTCTCTGCTTTCTACCCACATCAACCCAAGGAGCCGATAGGCATGAAAGACTTTCCCCCCATTCAGAAAAGATTATTTACCAATAGGTGTACCGTGTGAGGAAACTTCGAGTTTTTCTCTGAAGAGATTTAATGGTATTCTGTGTTCCCAGGTGGTGGTAGGTGTAAAGAACCTGCATGCCAGTTTTTGCAAAAGGTGTAAGAGAAGCAGGTTTGATCCCTGGGTCAGCAAGATCCCCTGGAGGAGGGCATGGGTACCCATTCCAGTATTCTCTCTTGAAGAATCCCATGGACAGAGGAGCCTGGTGGGGTACAGTTCATAGGGTCTCAAAAAGTCAGACACGGCTGAAGCCATTTAGCATGCACGTTCTTCACAATGATCTAAGGACTCACACAGGAGCAAGGTGAAGTGGGAGTTTTTCTGAAATAGAAGTGGTTCTGGAGCTTAGATTCCAAACACCCAGCTCCTTCCTCTCCTTCCCCAGTGAGGAAATGGCCATTAATTGCAGTCCTTAAGGTAATAGTATCATCATTCCTTAATATTGTTGGTTCAATATTTTGAGACAGTAAGAAAGAAAATAAATAGCAAAGAAAACATTCATAGAATTAAATTTGTGACTGACACAAAACACTGAAAGAAGGGGCACTAAGAAATTACTCTGCACATAAGACATCTGCAGAAAGATGAAGAAAAGAAGTTCAAAAAATGCCAGAATGATGTAGAGAAGGAAGGATCTATCTGACCCAGTATTCTGAGGCAGTTGTCGACCACTCAGTGGGAGTAGGCAGCAAGCATGGATGGTTCCTCCCCATGAATGAAATCGTACTGACCTTGCAGTCGACCCTCTCTCTTTACCTCTGGATACAGTTCTTATGCTGGTCAGAGTCATCTATGGGGGCTTTGGAAAGTGGAATTAAATCTAATCTAACCTCAGCAACATTGAAGTTAAAAAGTGTCAGAAGATGGTGTACTCTGGTTGACAGGAGGAAGGTGGTATGGAGAGGGTGGGCATCAAACTGCCATGGCTGTGATTCAGACATGAGGACATGGTGACAGTAGCAAAGAAGAACACAAGGAAACATGAGACACATCTCAAAGGCAAGATCTGTATGGCTTAGTGATTGATGAGATATAGAGCTCTATATAGAAGTTTCCTTGAGGACAGTGTTTGTGCCCTAGACAAGCCACAGTGGCTAACATGGTACCTGCCGTTCAAATGTGGTTTGAATGAAACGGGCTGAAGATGATTGTCAGGCTGGGAGAAATGTGGTACCATTAACAAGATTAAAAGATAAAGAAAGAAAGCTAGATTTACTTAAGGGTTTTTTTAAATTTATTTTAAAAATTATTTTTAGCTGTACTGGGTCTTTGTTGCTGCTTGGGCTTTTCTCTAGGGGCTGCTCTCTAGTTGTGGTGCACAGGCTTCTCATTGCGGTGGCTTGTCTTGCACAGCATGGGCTTTAGTAGGTTGTGAGGGCTTCAGAGGTTGTGGCTCCCAGGCTCTAGAGCACAGGCTCAATAGTTGTGGTGAATGGGCTTAGTTGCTTCTCTACGTGTGGGATCTTCCCGGACTAGGGATTGAACCCACGTCTCTTGCATTGGCAGGTGGATTCTTTACAACTGAGCCTCAAAGGAAGCCCTAAATTTTTTTAAATGAAAGATTCTGAGCATAGTTTTGGAAAAATAATTCAATATAATGGTGGATTATCCAACATCAAATATCTTGCTAGCTGATTGGAATTATGGAATTCTAGGGGAACTTTTGAAAACTATTTCTATAGTCAGCAAGCATTTCTTTAGTTTTGAAACTCCCAAAGAATTGATTCTGCTTTCTAATAACAACTTTGGCTCTTTTTTTTCAGCCTTTCAAAAGTAGTTGGAAGGGTTTCAGTTAATGTGCAAATTAATGTTGTCCAGTAATATTGCCTGAGGATGAGATGGTTAGATGGCATCACTGACTTGATGGACATGAGTTTGAGCAAGCTCGGGGAGTTGGTGATGGACAGGGAAGCCTGGTGTGCTGCGGTCCATGGAGTTGCAATGAGTCGGACATGACTGAGCGACTGAATTGAACTGAACTGAATAATATTGCTTGGATTCTGAGTAATGACAATCACTCATGATGGGGGATGTTTTTGATATATATTTATAAGGTTTTCCCATACATTTCTCTCTTTTTTTCAGAGCACCCATTTGCCTTGAGAAAATTTAGGAATGTTATAGAAAGAATGAATACAAAGGGCTTTTGTGGGGTTAGTATTTATCCTCAGACATTAAAACATGATTTTCAAAATCATATGATAGTCATTTAGCTAGATTTCTCCCAGAAAGAAAGATTTTTCTAAATTTCTTTAACTATAAAGACTAAGCCATGATAATTTAAATCAGAGATTTTCTTCCATAATTCAGAGAGGAGAGCTCTTACCCCTTAAGAGAGTTAAGCTATGAAGGTGGCTGACTGAGGAGAAAAAAGGCTATGACATAGAGGAAGCAGAAAAATTGAATCCTGTGCCTTCTGGTCCAAGGGAAGGAAGACAAGAATTTTGAGGAGATCAGATAATCAACCCCTCACTCCTACCTCCCATGTGAAACTGAAAGCTCAGTTAGTAAGGTTTTAGAAACACCCAGATAGGTATGTGGAAGCTGAGGACATTTGGACTGATGTCTTACTTTTCTGAGGCTAGTGTTGTAGGAGAAGTTATGGCTCCTAGAAAAAGCTCCAGCCCTTGACTTTATACACATCCAAGATGGCATGAAGAAGATGGCATCAGGGTAGAGGACAACACGGTTCAAGAGGTGAGCAAGTGGTTCCTCCTGCTCACATATGTGCCCTTAAAGGGAACCCTCCCGGAAAGGTGCCAGGGGTGCAGAAAGAGGCTGTAGACCAGCAGAGGCTTAGGTATGGAGACAGGAGACTGAAGACTTGAAGACTTAGAGGCAAGTGACCTGAACCACAGATTCTACTGTTGGAGACTAGGCTTTCAGTTTCAAAAACTAGACAGTAAACAACAAGGTTCTACCATATTGCACAGAGAACTATATTCAACATCCTATAATGGAGAAGAGTGTGTGTGTGTGTGTATAATAATCATTTTGCTGTACGTAAGAAATTAACACATTGTTGAAAGTCAACTATTTGTTGTTGTTGTTCAGTCACCAAGTTGTGTCTGAGTCTTTGCAACTCCATGGACTGCAGCATGCCAGGCTCCTCTGTCCTCCACTATCTCCCAGAGTTTGCTCAAATTCATCAGAGTAGGTGATGCTATATAATCATCTCATTCTCTGCCATCCCCTCTCCTCCTGCCCTCAGTCTTTCCCAGCACCAGTTCAGTTTAGTTCAGTCGCTCAGTCATGTCCAGCTCTTTGTGATCCCATGGACTGCAGCATGCCAGGCCTCCCTGTCCGTCACTAACTCCCAGAGTTTACTCATACTCATGTCCATTGAGTTGGAGATGCCATCCAACCATCTCATCCTCTGTCATTCCCTTCTCCTCCTGCCTTCAATCTTTCCCAGCATCAGGGTCTTTTCCAATGAGTTGGTTCTTCACATCAGGTGACCAAAGTATTGGTGCTTCAGCTTCAGCATCAGTCCTTCCAATGAATATTCAGGACTGATTTCCTTTAGGATGGACTGGTTGAATCTCCTTGCAGTCCAAGGGATTTTCAAGAGTCTTTTCCAGCACCACAGTTCAAAGCATCAGTTCTTCTGTACTCAGCCTTGTTTATGGCCCAACTCTTCTCATCAGTACAGGACTATTGAAAAAATCATAACTTTGACTATACGGACCTTTCTCAGCAAAGTGATCTCTCTGTTTTTAATACGCTATCTAGGTTTGTAATGGCAATCCACTCCAGCACTTTTGCCTGGAAAATCCCATGGATGGAGCAACCTGATAGGCTTACAGTCCATGGGGTCGCAAAGAGTCGGACACAACTGAGCAACTTCACTTTCACTTTCACTAGGTTTGTCATAGCTTTTCTTCCACTTAAATAAGGAGAAAAAAAAAAAGACTGAGTTTTAAAATCTAATCAGAAAAAAGCTAGACAGATTTTTGTCACATCTCAGAGGTCACCAGTCCAAGGAGTGGCACACCCCACATCTCCCCAAGTTTTCCTATGAGGACGCAGAGCCTCGGCCCCTGTCCTACACCCAGAAGCTTTCAAAGAGAGGAGCAGAGGAGGGAGGCAGCTTCTAAATGGCTAAGCCTTCATCTGAAGTCATCTAAACAGAAGCTGTTATCTGAAGAGATCGTGCAAATGACTGGATAGGATTACCATGTGTAGAGTAAAGAAACTATGTACCCTCTGACCACCCTCCCACTTTCCAATCCTCCAACAATGTGCAGACTTAAATCTGAAAAGTTGTAATGTAATAAAGAAATTGTATTTTGGGGTACATCTGAATGTATATCATGTAAGTGAATATTCAGCACTACTCTGTATTATTAAAATTAGGAATTAAATGAGGACTGACAGCAATAACTGATTTTCATTGTAACTCAGTAAGTATAGGATAAAGCTGAACTAAGAAACTTGTCTTCAAAATGTGCAGAATTATTTCCAATTGCTCTGAGTAAGAACTGTTCTAAGCCAATATCAGACCATCTTCCTCCAACGACATTAAAGCTGACTTCGAATATAGAGCTAATTTAAGAGTCTTTATGTATTTACTGAGATCCAAACAAGCGGATTGATTATCACTTTTGAAATCCTTTCAAAGTAACAAAGCACTGTGAAAAATCTGTATACCCATTTCTGAATTGTATGCTTCACCTCTTCTTCTCTAATCATCTATTGTCATTACTCTAATTTTTCTCTGTGATCCGTGATTTGCTAATTCCAAGTATGTTAGAGGAAAGTTGCTTTGGTTCAGAATCTGATATTTTATATTTTGAAATTCATTGAATAAATAGTTATTGAGCAAGTCCCTCTTCCGAGTGAGATATTACCTCCCGTTTTGGTCTCACTTATTAGTCTAAGGGTGGAGATGGTGAGACACAGCTTTGTCTATTCGGTTACAAAAGTAATGTAAATGTAAAAGTGCTCATCATTTGTCAAGCATTATCAAAACTACAATGAGGTATCACCTCACATGGGTCCGAATGGCCGTAATCACAAAATCTACAAACAATAACTGCTGGAGTGAGTGTGGAGAAAAGGGAACCCTCTTGCACTGTTGAAGGGAATGTAAATTGATACAGCCACTGTGGAGAACAGTATGGAGATTCCTTAAAAAACTAAAAATTGAACCACCACATGACCAGGCAATCCCACTACTGGGCATATATCATGAGAAAAACATAATTCAAAAGATACATGCACCTTAATGTTCATTGCAGCACTGTTCACAATAGCCAGGACAAGGAAACAACATAATTGTCCATCAACAGAGGAATGGATAAAGAAGACATGAAACGTATATGCAGGGGAATATTAACTCAGACATAAAAGAAATGAAATTGGTTCATCTGTAGAGACATGAGTGGACCTAGGGATTGTCATGCAGAGTAAAATAAGTCAGAAAGAGAAAAACAGATATCGTATATTAACACATATATGTGGAATCTGAAAAAATTGGTACAAATAATCTTATTTACAAAGCAGAAATAGGGATACAGACATAGAGAACAAGTATATGGATACCAAGGGGGGAAAGCCAGTGGTATGAATTAAGAGATTGGGATTGATATATATACACTATTGATGATATGTCTAAAACAGATAACTAATGAAGTCCTGCCATACAGCACAGGGAACTCTATTCAATGCTCTATGAACTAAATGGAAAGGAAATCCAAAAAGGTAGGGATATATGCATAACTGTATAATACATATACATATAACTGATTCACTTTGCTGTACAGTAGAAATTAGCATTGTGAAGCAACTATATTCTAATAGTAATAAAAAAATAATTACTTTATATAAATTATCACATTTCACCATCACAGTAACTTTACGAGTCTGGACTACTTTTGTCCTTATTATATAGATGAGGAAACTGAGATGTAGTATCTTGCTCTAGGCCTTTGACTGTGGCAACCACAACAAACTGTGGAAAATACTTAAAGAGATAGGAATACCAGACCACCTTACCTGCCTCTTAAGAAATCTGTATGCAGGTCAAGAAGCAACCATTAGAACTGGACATGGAACAACAGACTGGCTCCAAATTGGGAAAGGAGTATGTCAAGGCTGTATATTGTCACCCCGCTTATTTAACTTGTATGCAGAGTAGTATATCATGCGAAGTGCTGGACTGGATGAAGCACAAGCTGGAATCAAGATTGCCGGGAGAAATATCAATAACCTCAGATACGCAGATGATACCACCCATATGGCAGAAAGTGAAGAGGAACTAAAGAGCCTCTTAATGAAAGTAAAAGAGGAGAGTGAAAAAGCTGGCTTAAAACTCAACATTCAAAAAATTAAGATCATGGCATCTGGTCCCATCACTTCATGGCAAATAGTTGGGGAAACAATAGAAACAGTGACAGACTTTATTTTCTGGGCTCCAAAATCACTGCAGATGGTGACTGCAGCCATGAAATCAAAAGACACTTGCTCCTTGGAAGAAAAGCTATGATCAACCTGGACAGCATATTAAAAAGCAGAGACACTACTTTGCTGACAAAGGTCTGTCTAGTCAAAGCTATGGTTTTTCCAGGAGTCATGTATGGATGTGAGAGTTGGATCATAAAGAAAACTGAGCAACAAAGAATTGATGCTTTTGAACTATGGTGTTGGAGAAGACTCCTGAGAGTCCCTTGGACTGCAAGGAGATCCAACCAGCCCATCATAAAGGAAATCAGTCCTGAATATTCATTAGAAGGACTGATGCTGAAGCTGAAGCTCCAGTCCTTTGGCCATCTGGTGCAAAGAGCTGACTCATTTGAAAAGACCCTGATGCTGGGAAAGATTGAGGGCAGGAGGAGAAGGGGATGACAGAGATGAGATGGTTGGATGGCATCCTGGACTCTATGGATGTGAGTTTGAGCAAGCTCCGGGAGTTGGTGATGGACAGGGAGGCCTTAAGTGCTGCAGTTCATGGGGTCAGAAAGAGTCAGACACGACTGAGCAACTGAACGGAACTGATCTTACTCAAAAGTCAGACTGCTAGTAAGTGGCAGAGGTGCAAACAAAACCCATTCATTTTTAACTTGCTAGCTTTTCTTAACAATGCCTCTGTACTCTAGCTTGGTTGCTCTATTTCTATACCGGAGCGCTGTGTGTGTGTGTGTGTGTGTGTGTGTGTGTGTGTGTGTGTGTACTCAGTAGTGTCCAACTCTTTGTGGCCCCCTGGGTTGTAGCCCACCAGGCTTCTCTGCCCATGGAACTTTCTAGGCAAGCATACATAGTGGGTTGCCATTTCCTATTCCAGGAGGTCTTCCTGACCCAGGGGTTCAACCCACGACTCTTTCATTGGCAGGTGGATTCTTTACCACTAGCGCCCCCTGGGTAGCCCACTGGAGCACTGGAGCTCATTCTGTTGTGGTGTTGTGGTACTCTGTGTTGAGCTTTGTCTATTTGATGTATCCCACAGTGATTATTTCCTAGTATGTATCCCTCTATTAGGCACTAGGTTGGGGCTGAACCATAGATGAGTTCACAGCTTAGTAGAGCACATGGATTTGTCAACAGCTGTTATGGAATGAACTGTGTGGATGACATTGAAGGTTACTGAATTCTTCCTGGGGAGAAAAAGTGGAATCTAAAGTAGAGTCTGGAGTCCCCTGGAGGTCCCTGAAGCCCTTTCAGGGGAGTTATAAGGTCAAAACTATTTTCTTAATTATACTGAGATATTATTTGCCCTTCTTATGTGTACAGTGAAGTCTTCCTAGAGCTTTGTTGACGTGTGCTCTCACAGTACAACAAGTGCAGAGCAGTTATGAGAGCCCAGCTGTCTTCCATCAACCCAGAGATTTACAAATATTTAAAACAATGTCCCTGTTTTCACTCTTTTCTTGCTTTGGGAATTATACTTATTAAAATATTTATGTTAGTACATGAATTTTTATTTTATTTTTAAATATATTTATGAACAAATATTTTTAAAGATCTCAGTTTGAACTGTTGATATGTAAACATTCATAGGTGTGATCCACTTAAATAAAATGTCTTTGGGCTTCTTAATAATTTTTAAGAGTATAAAAGAATCGGAAATCAAACTTTTGAGGACCGCTGGTACGGAAGAAAGAATACCGAAGTTGGCATCAGAGGGCTCCAGCTCAGGCTTTATCTGTGCCAGCTCTCACCTCTGTGCATGGGGGAACCATCTAAAGGCACCAAATCTTGGTTCTCCCCAATACAAGAAAGCAGCACCTCATTACCCCCTAGGTGTAGACCACATAAGATACTGCCCCAAGGTGTTGATCAAGTGAAACTGCCCCAAGTCACAAGAGTCATTCATAGTATTCGATGGGCAATCGATCCTGCTTCGGAGAAGGCAATGGCAGCCCACTCCAGTACTCTTGCCTGGAAAATCCCATGGGCAGAGGAGCCTGGTAGGCTGTAGTCCATGGGGTTGCAGAGTCGGACGTGACTGAGCGACTTCACTTTCACTTTTCACTTTCATGCATTGGAGAAGGAAATGGCAACCCAGTGTTCTTGCCTGGAGAATCCCAGGGACGGGGAGCCTGGTGGGCTGCCGTCTGTGGTGTCACACAGAGTCGGACACGACAGAAGTGGCTTAGCAGCAGCAGTAGCAGATCCTGCTTATTTCAGTGCTTAATTCATAGACACTCACTTCAGAATTTTAAAAATTCTAAAATAATTCAAGAACATGGAAAGAAAATCCAAATATTCCAGAAGGCTTTTGGGTGGGAAAACTATCTCCTGGTCTTTAGTCCATCACTTCCACTCTCCAGAGGTAAATATCTTCTCTTATCCATGGCTATTTTCAGTTCCAGATGTAATTCCCATCACAGCTCTAAAGAACAGGCTTACTCCTTTACTTTGACTGGAAATTTTACACAGTGTCTAAAAGGTCCCTGCTGTGAAAGATGGGGATACAGCTCAGTGTATTTATACCTGAATAGATGCTAATATATCTTTTAAAATAAGATAGTTAGAACTCTACTTGCTGCCCCACCACCTCTTTTTTCTTTTTTATTTCATTACAGTTTTAGACAATCTCTTTTCTCTACCCTAAGGAAGAAGAAGATTCAAAGCTGATAGCATTTTTATCCTGTATCAAGTTATTTTTCCCATATTGTATCTACGGGTTGATTGAAATATCACTGAACAGCTGAAGATCTGGAGATTTCCAGCCTGAAAGTCAAATGTGTTTTCAGCATATACTAAAAAATATCCTGATTTTTGATTATTTATTACCTTAATATAATCACTAAATACAAGGAATCTACTTCCTCTACAGAGATCTTTCTCATTTTCTCTCTGAATCATCTGACCTCTTGTTTCAATCCATTGTTTTGATGACTTCAAATTCTTATTTTATGGATGCAATATCTTCATTGATAGCCCGAGAAGACTCATTAAAAATGTTAGCTAGTCCTCTTCTGTATCCCCAGTTCTCCATGTTCCTTTTGAGGGTCATTCATTTTGATCGTTCCGTTTTGGGGAGGCAGGATAGAATGACTGGCAGGCTCCTAGTGTTTCCCAGCTTCCAGAATTTGGGACGTTTAGTCTGGGGCATGACCTGCTAGCTAGAAATCTCAACACTTTCATTTAGAAAGAGTGTGGAGGTAAATGTCAGGGTGGTCTGGAAGGGTGCTGTTCCATTGGAAAGTGAAGGTGGAGATGGGGATGACAGGTGCCACTGTTCTCTAAAGAGCGTTTTAATTAAATCCTAAGTTTTCAGGCCCACCTCTGACCTTTGCCCTCTATTCCTGCAGATCAGGAACCCAGAGCCTCCCTAGGGCTCGCCTCAGGACCCTGTCTCTGCACCCCTTTTCTTAGGGGATAATCAGGGGTGCTTCTCCTGTCGAGGTGCTCCCTTCCTCTTCCCAATGGCCAGATGGTTTTTGATTTCCTTTAAATGCTGATGACTCCTTCCCTTTCCTTTCTCTGTACGCTTGCAAGCTTATGCCTTTCTTCTCCCCTCCCCTCTCCCTTCCTCTTCTGCCTCATCTTTCTCCTCCTCTTCCTCCTCCTTTTCCTTCTCTATGGCCATTTAAATAGGGTCTTGGGAAAGAGGATAAGCAGATACATATGCTCAATCATTATCTTATATCAGAAGCCCATGGTATTTTTCTTAAAAAGCTATTTTAAGGATTGATGGACCAGCCATTATATCTTCAAATTTTATGTTTCAAGAAATTTGAGGGCTAAATTCCAGTACATTAAAATATGTTGCCCTGATCATTTTTCTTATTTCTTTTTGTTATTCTGTTGACTGTGGCCCATGCATGTGGATGATTAAGCTTAAATAATGTCTTTGAGGATGAATGAAGAAATGGAGATTTATTTAATACCATAAAGCTGATAGACAAGGAAAAATACATTGGCAACCATTTCAAAAACTCAGATTAAATATGTGGTACATGTGATTTCCGTATTAAATTCATAAATTTCTTTTAGCGGAACATCCTAAGACATGGAAAGCAGAGCTCTCATGGTTAAAAGTATCCTAGGGAGGAAGTGGCCAGTATTTCACTGGTCACCAAGAAAACAAATACACCTTGTTTGCAACCTAGTAAAGATGCAGGAGGAGAAGGGGACGATAGAGGATGAGATGGCTGGATGGCATCACGGACTCGATGGACGTGAGTTTGAGTGGACTCCTGGAGTTGGTGATGGACAGGGAGGCCTGGCGTGCTGCGATTCATGGGGTCACAAAGAGTTGGACACGACTGAGCGACTGAACTGAACTGACTGAAAGATGAAGTAAAAATAAATCAGGAAACTTCCTCATCGTGGCCACAAAAAATGTTAGACATTTGAAGGTCAAATACACTTGCAGGGCATCGTCACTAACTTATTTACATACTTGATCTTTAAATACTATCTTGGTTAAATATTGATTTTTCTTCAGGCTCAACTTAGACCACTAATACTGATCACATCTGAGTTTTTTTCACTTTTAACAGCTTTATTGAAGTTTAATTGACGTGTAATAAATTGCACGTATTTTAAAAGTACAATTTAATAAATTTTGACACATGCACCCATAAAATCATGACCACAATCAAGATAATGAACAAATCCATCACCCTCCAAAAGTTTTGTAATCTATCCCCTCTTGTCCTCCCCGTCTCCCTTACCATCTCCAGGAAACCACTGATTAGCTTTCTGTCACTGTAGATATGTTTGGATTTTCCAAGCTTTCATAGCACTATATGTACTTTCTCTGTCTTGCTTTCTTCTCTTGGAATAATTATTTTTAATTCTTCAATGTGGTTGTTTCCACTTTAGGGCTACTGCAAATACGGTTGGAATGAACATTTGTGTACACATCTTTGTGTGGACATAAGCTTTCATTTTTCTTAGGCTGGTTCACATGTATACTTAACTTTTAAAGAAACTATCAAACTCTTTTCCATAGTGCTTGTACTATTTTGCATGCCTACCAGTAGTGAATGAAAGTTCCAGTTTCCCCACATTCCTGTCAACACTTGGAAAGTGCAGTCTTTTAAATTTAGCCATTCTAATGAGTGTGTAGTGATATCTGCATTTCCATAATTATTAATGATATTATACATCATTTTCAGGTACTTATTAGCCATCCATATACTTCTTTTGTGAAGTGTCTATCCATATCTTTTGCCCATTTTTTAATTGAATTATTTGTTTTTTTCTTACTGAATTTGAGAGTTCTTTATTTATTCTGGGTATGTCTTTTGTCTGTGTGGTGTGCAAATGTTTTCTCCCAGTCTATGGTTTGTCTTTTCTTTCTCTTACCACCTAGAAATTTTTTTTGTGGTCTCTAAGGAAATTTTCATTTTTTTAAACAATGATGATAATCATACCTAGCAATCACACCCAGTTCAGTTTCTTAGCTATACAGAAAATCCAAGGTGATACTTCATCCTTTCAAACCTATATTTCAGAGACAGTTTACTAAAGCTGATCGTTACTATGGGTAGTATAATTTTATGGAATAAACAGATGTTGTTTCTTAAAATTAAAAAAATCACAAAGCCATATTTTCATGGTTTTAAAAGGGAATATATTCTGAGTATATAATTTTGAATTTCTTAAACTACAGAAAATTTCAGATGTAGGAATTCTTTTTGCTTTGTTGGTCTCTTTCTTTCTGTTTTCATTTAGATATTTTAACCTGAATTGTTCCAATTAAATAATTTAGTCTCTCTATCTTTCATCCTTTTTATAGATAGAAGACTGATAATCATTAAATTGGCCATAGACTATTGGGCTATATGAATCACATTCAGTAACAAATGAAAGGGAGACTATGGATGATGACCCTACTCCTTAATAATACAAGGCTTTCTGTATTCTTAAAGTGGTGTAAAGATTTTGATATATTTAATCCTGGAATTCAGACAAATTTTAGATAAGGATGTTAAAGCAGTATATTTTAAATTCAGCCTCCTTAGACTTGGATCTTTCTGTAGGCAATGGGAAGCTGAACATTACTGAACAACTCTCAGAAACTTCTATATTAAAAATCTTCTTTATCACTCCTATTATATTCTTGGTGCTTGTTCAGAGTAAAACTACATATTCCTTCAAAAGTAACTGAAGCTGTTGGGCCTTCCCTGGTGGTCCACTGGTTAAAAGTCCAGACATCCTATATGATGTGGTAAAAAAAAAAAAACAACAACAAAAAACAGAGTGATTGAAGTTGCATGGTCTGCATATTCTTTGGAAGTAACTTAATCCTCTACTATAGAAACACCATCCCCACCTTTCTTAAGTCAGATACTTGGGCACCATTTTCTTTCCACCCTCATCCTCAGTTCTCTACCATGTCCAACCCCCATTGTTTCTCTTCTGGGTCCTTACAGCAGCCTCCGTTTTGATGTCCCTGCCTCCGTTCTTTTCCTCCCTTAGTCCATTATCCACACTGCAGCCCAGTGATGCTTTCAAAATATAAATCTAAACACATTACTACTCTCCTGCTCAAATCTTGGCCAAAGTTTTCTATTATCTTAAGCATAAAGTCCAATTTTCTTACTGTGACTTTGCCAAGCTGTTCATGTTGAACTTTATTCTTAAGGAAATAAGAATAGAAGAACAGAGGGAGATAGAATCAAAAGAAGTTCAAACTATAAAATTAGCAAATCTCAGTGACCGAATAGATAGAGGGTCATTGCAAGAATCCAATGAGGTGATTTAAGTAAAAGGGCTTTGTGAAACACCAAACATTATTTTATTGCCGTTATCATATTAGTATTATTCCTTTCTGTCTCTCAGTACATCACTGGCATTACTGAATACAAGAATTTCACTGCTGAGTGGCTTGCTATTCCAGCCTAGACTTGTGAAACCCTGGCATAGGGGGTTTGTTGCTATGGCTCTGAACTCAGATAAAAACTGTACCACTGGGGACCTTTGTTTGCATGCACAGTCCTCAGAGGTGCTCAGCTTTGAGCAGTCAAGCTGCCCCATGGCTACTCAGTCAGGATCATCCCAGGGGAGGGACTGTGGAGGTAACGGAAGCCCCCCAGGGATCAGCACCACCTGTTGCTTCACCTCCCATGAAGAACACCGTTTTACTTCTTAGGCTCACTTGGAAGGACCAACTGGGTTCCTCGGGGACCAGAAATCTTGAAGTAATTGAGTTCTAATAATAAATCCTTTGGTTACTAGCAACAGAAATCCTAGAAACTGGAAACCAGAAAAATCAGGAACTGGAGTTAGTATCTCTCAGTCTTAAGTAATACATGGTCTCTCTCTCTCATCTGTTTCTGACTATATGCTCACTCTTCTGCGGCAACCAGCTCCTTACTTCAGTAAGCACACAAGACCCAGCATAGCCTCATCCAGTTCCTATCTACCATGTATCAGGACTGGCTGTCTCTGACATCCACTAACAACAGGACTAGCTGCTCAGTTCCCAATTCAAGACTATCCAGAGAGGATTCTGATTAGTCCATATTGTCATTTGAATAAGGCCCCAAGTCTCAGTTCACCGTTGGCCTATGGATCAAATCTCCTGTGTCAGCTATTTAACAGTTACCTAACTACTTGAGGCTATGAAGTGCAAGGCCACATTCTTTGATGTGTGTGGCTCAGATATACAAGACCTTCTAGAACTAACACCCAAGAATGATGTCCGTTTCATTACAGGGGACTGTAATGCAAAAGTAGGAAGTCAAGAAATACCTGGAGTAACAGGCAAATTTGGCCTAATAGAATTTTGCCAAGAGAACATACTGGTCATAGCAAACACAAGCGAAGACACTACACATGGACATCACCAGATGGTCAATACCAAAATTAGATTGATTATATTCTTTGCAGCCAAAGATGGAGAAGTTGTATACGATCAGCAAAAACAAGACTGGGAACTGACTATGGTTCAGATTATGAACTCCTCATTGCAAAATTCAGACTTAAATTGAAGAAAGTAGGAAAACCACTAGACCATTCAGGTATGACCTAATAAAATCCCTTGCGATTATACAGGAGAAGTGAGAAATAGATTCAAGGGATTAGATCTACTAGACAGAATGCCTGAAGAACTGTGGATAGAGGTTCATAACACTGTACAGGAGGCAGGGATCAAGATCATCCCTAAGAAAAAGAAAGGCAAAATGGTTGATAAGGCCTTACAAATAGCTGTGAATAGAAGAGAAGCAAAAGGCAAAGGAGAAAAGGAAAGATATACCCATTTGAATGCAGAGTTCCAAAGAATAGCAAGAAGAGATTAAAAAAAAAAAAACCTTCCTCAGAGATCAATGTGAAGAAATAGAGGAAAACGATAGAATGGGAAAGTCTAGAGATCTCTTTAAGAAAATTAGAGATACCAAGGAAACATTTCATGCAAAGATGGGCACAATAAAGTACAGAAATGGTATGGACTTAAGAGAAGCAGAAGATATTAAGAAGAGGTGGCAAGAATACACAGAAGAACTACACAAAAAAGATCTTTACGACCCAGATAATCACGATGGTCTGATCACCAACCTAGAGCCAGAATCCTGGAATGTGAAGTCAAGTGGGCCTTAGGAAGTATCACTATGAACAAAGCTAGTGGAGGTGATGGAATTCCAGTTGAGCTATTTCAAATCCTGAAAGATGATGCTGTGAAAGTGCTGCACTTGATATGCCAGCAAATTTGGAAAACTCAGCAGTGGCCACAGGACTGGCAAAGGTCAGTTTTCATTCCAATCCCAAAGAAAGGCAATGCCAAAGAATGCTCAAAGTACCACACAGTTGCACTCATCTCACATGCTAGTAAAGTAATGCTTAAAATTCTCCAAGCCAGGCTTCAAAAATACATGAACCGTGAACTTCCAGATGTTCAAGCTGGTTTTAGAAAAGGCAGAGGAACCAGAGATCAAATTGCCAACATCTGTTGAATCATCGAAAAAGCAAGAGCGTTCCGGAAAACCATCTACCTCTGCTCTCCTGACTATGCCAAAGCCTTTGACTGTGTGGACCCAACAAACTCTGGAAAATTCTGAAACAGATGGGAATATCAGACCACCGAACCTGCCTCTTGAGGACCTGCCTCTGTATGCAGGTCAAGAAGCAACAGTTAGAACTGGACATGGAACAACAGATTGGTTCCAAATAGGAAAAGGAGTACGTCAAGGCTGCATATTGTCACCCTGCTTATTTAACTTCTATGCAGAGTACATCATGAGAAACACTGGGCTGGATGAAGCACCAGATGGAATCAAGATTGCTGGGGGAAATATCAATAACCTCAGATATGCAGATGACATCACCCTTACGGCAGAAAGCGAAGAAGAAGTAAAGAGCCTCTTGATGAAAGTGAAAGAGGAGAGTGAAAAAGTTGGCTTAAAACTCAATATTCAGAAAACTAAGATCGTGGCATCTGGCCCCATCACTTCATGGCAAATAGATGGGGAAACAGTGGCTGACTTTATTTTTTTAGGCTCCAAAATCACTGTAGATTCTGACTACAGCCATGAAATTAAAAGACGCTTACTCCTTGGAAGAAAAGTTATGGCCAACCTAGACAACATATTAAAAAGCAGAGACTACTTTGCCAACAAAGGTCCATCTAGTCAAAGCTATGGTTTTTCCAGTAGTCATGTATGGATGTGAGAGTTGGACTATAAAGAAAGCTGATCACAGAAAAATTGATGCTTTTGAACTATGGTGTTGGAGAAGAGTCTGGAAAGTCCCTTGGACTGCAAGGAGATCAACCAGTCCAACCTAAACTAAATCAGTCCTGAATATTCACTGGAAGGACTGATGCTGAAGCTGAAACTCCAATACTTTGGTCACCTGATGGGAAGAACTGACTCATTTGAAAAGACTTTGATGCTGGGCAAGATTGAAGGTGGGAGGAGAAGGGGATGACAGAGGATAAGATGATTGCATGGCATCACTGACGCAATGGGCATGAGTTTGAGTAAACTCTGGGAGTTGGTAATGGACAGGGAGGCCTGGTGTGCTGCAGTCCATGGCGTCGCAAAGATTTGGACAGAACTGAGTGACTAAACTGAAATGAACTGAACCATTTTCTTCTCCAGGGGATCTTCCCAACCCAGGGATTGAACTGAAGTCCCCTTCATTGTAGGCAGATTCTTGACCATCTGAGCCATTAGGGAAGTCCCCCAATTAAGAGCATGGTAAATATTTATTCGGTACTTGCTGTAGGCCAGGCTGTGTGCTGGGACTGTAGCAATAAACATGTAAGTGCTCAGACACTCATAGGCTGACAGCAGAGGAATAATCGTGACAAGACGCAAAGGGCTAACCATGACAGGGTGACTTTCACAGGAGAAGCACGGGTGTTCTGTAGAAGGGCTTGAAGGGCAAAGCTGACCAAGGCTGTGGGGTCCAGGCAGGCTTCCTGGGAGATGGCTAGCAGAGGAGGGCAGAGAAGAGTGTTCTGGGCACGGAGAACAGAGTGTTCAAAGGCCCAGCAACAAGAAGGCAGCAGATCTTGGGAGGGAAGGATTCTCATGTGCCTGCAGAAGAGACAGAGAGGAGAAGGTGAGGGCAGAGTGAACAGCAAGGGAGTCTGGCTAAGAGGTTTGCACTTTTCTGCAGAGGGTAATGGGAAAGGGTGGAAGAGATTAAACTCGTCACTTATGGACTGGCTTTCATGCGTACTGATGGATTACCTTCTCCTCTTTTGATGGGTGTAGAAGCCAGGCGCTAGGACATGGGGTGGGGAAGGGAGGTGGGAGCACGGTACCGTCAGGACACAGGAGGGTTCAAAAGCAATGCAGGCCCATGTCAAGAGAAATCCCCTCTACCTCACAGTTTCACTTGGGGACTCTGTATTCCTCAATCCATCACTGATAAACCAAAGCTCTACATGGGCGTTGTGTTCAGTTTCTCGTGACCGTACCCATAACGGCATCAGAAACACTGGCTGTCTTGCTTATGATTTTAGTTCCAAATGCCTTCTAAGAGGTCTTGCAAAATGGCGTTAGCAAACTACATGAAAGTCATCAAGAACAAACAAACTCAAGTTCATGCCCCAGTTTAAAGCTACCTGTTGAAAGCGGCAACAGAACCAATCCGTTTTCAGCTGTGTGCACTCTGTGTGTGTCTCTCTCTATCTTGCACACACACACACACACACACACACACACACACACACACACACACACAGACTGCTGCAGTCTCTTTGCTCAGGGCAGCACTTGGGTAATTGGAACCTTCAGAGAGTTGGATCCTGGGTTCAGCCAGGCTCTTTTATTTTCTGTCTTTCAGTGCCATAGTCAAATATTTACTTCAGACGCTGTCTTTTTGTATGAAGAGACTCAGCTGGTCCTAATGTGCAGAAGTGTGCCCCGTGTGGCATTTTTGTTGGCACAGCAAAGGCTAGCGCCCCCTGACTATTCTGTGCTCTCCCACAAGCCTTCTCGGAACTACAGTACTTTGGCAAGTAGTTGAAGAACTTTGGATGTAGTTGAAAAAACTTAGTGAATTTATATTTCATCTTTTTTCTCTACTTCTTCTCCTGGAGGTGTGAACAAATAATGAAACTGCTAAAAAGGAAAGGCACCTTGCAAGAAGGAGGCTACACAATTGGCCCTTGAAAATTCAGCATCTTGACCGTTAGCCGAGAATCTGAGTTGGAGGTGCTGAATATTCATTCACATGATCAAGCACCGAGCAGTGAACTTTCTTTTCTTGACACAATGAACAGAGTGTCCCGACACCTTTAGACGCAGGATGCTGGTGGAACCTTGTCAGAGGTAACAGGAAGGGAAGGGACTTTTTACTTTGCCTCCCACACCAGCTCAGAAAGCCCCACCATCACACGACCTACCTGACATACATAAGCTCAGGCTACAAAATATAAACTGCACCGCTGAGTTTACAAAATTTGATTTCTCCCATTTAACTGTCCCCTGGGTGTTCTGAGCACAAAAGCATATTTTTCCCAAATCTGAAATTTAACTTTCGAGTACATGGTTTAATAACAAAACAATTTGAGTCCAGAGAGATATTCCAGGGTGAAAGAGCATTACTTTAAGATACAAGAAAACTTGAAAAGTGCTTGAGATCTTTTCAGAGGAATGGGGAGGAAATTATATATATATTTTTTTGTCTTTTCATTTTCTCCTAATCATAGAGCATCTCACACAAGTAAGGGACTCAAATGCTGAGTTCAACTCCAAGCTAAACATCTATCAAGGATTGTTTGCACGAATAGAGCATCCGGAGGGCAAGAATAAAAGTGGAAAGATACGCAGCAGGATTTATACGTCTGGATAGAAGAATTAAAATTATCTAAGGGGGAAACAGATTTTCCCCAGTGGCTCAGCGGTAAAGAATCTGCCTGCAATGCAGGGGACCCAGGTTCTATCCCTGGGTCATGAAGATCCCTGGAGAAGGAAATCACAACCCACTCCAGTATTCTTGCCTGGGAAATCCCATGTCAATTCCATGACAAGGGGGCTGGTGAGCTATAGTCCATGTGATCCCAAAAGAGTCAGACATGGCTTAGTGACTAAACAACAACAAGGGAGAAATAAGCCCCATTTTCTGCCAGTTCATTCAGATGGTCACACTGATACACCCTCCATAATCCTTGCTGGTTTGGCTATGCTCCAGAGAAGATACTGTTTGAGAATGAGAAGCAGGCTTAACAAAACCAGAATGATTCTCTTAACTGCACAGAATCTTATACAAGTTTTACTTTTGCTTTAAAGCAATCTATTTTCTTTCTGGGGCTTCCCAGGTGGTGCAGTAATAAAGAATCTATCTACCAGTGCAGGAGATGCAAGAGATGTGGGTTCAATCCCTGGCTTGAGAAGATCCCCTGGAGTAGGAAATGGCAGCCCACTCCAGTATTCTTGCCTGGAAAATCCCATGGACAGAGGAGCCAGGAGGGCTACAGTCCATGGGGTCACAAAAAGTTGGACATTACTGCGCATACACACTTTTTTTTTTCCCTCTCATTTTGGTCATATCAGTACAAAACTATGGTATCTGTGAAAATCTTTTTCTTTTCCTAGAGTTTAATACTCATTTCTCCCTTTATATCTCAAGAAGCTGTTCTTGGTATAGTTAAGGCATTTTATCCATTTCTTTGTTTATCCAAATTCTGTGTTATCTTCTATTTGAAGAAATGATCACAGCAAAAATTATGTTGTTAAACAAAAGTTATTATTTAAGACCAAAGTCCTACTCCAACTTTCTTATTGATGAAGAGAGATTGGTCAACAATGGTAGCCTTCATGTGATACCTTCTACTTATAATTTTCTCCCCAAAGGTGGCTTATAAAAGGGGTGTGGTTAGAATGCATTAAAAAAAAACAAACTAGTTTCTCTGGATTCAACAGGACAGTTTACACAAGGCAATTAGGTAGACAATCTGGCAATCATATCTAAAACTGTATAGTTGTGAAAACAGAGATGCCTATTAATCACAGATCAAAGTTTAACTATCTTTTTTAAATTATTATTTGTAGGGTGATCTGAGCCAAATTTGTCCAGTGAGATACTGGCCTGATGAAAATTAGTAACTAAACCTTGCACGTTGATGCCCCTCATTGGAACACTTAATGAAAGGTACACTGTGCAACTTAGAAATCAAAGACTGAGTTTTAAGAAACCAGAATTTATAGGTAGAGATCAATTTGTTTCCTTCGAAGTAGTCACTTTGGAAGGTGTTCCACTCACATGGTGTTACTGTTGCTCTAAGTAGTTTTGTTAATTAAGGTTAATAGAATTTCTTTTAAGCTCTGTGTGGCACATTATTTTAAATACTCTCTATGGACGTAACAGTATTTTGGAAGGATGCATTAATCTTTTGGGACAATCAACACTTGTTGGAGATGAGTAAAGCAGGTGGCTGGTTGAGGGGAATGGAGCACTGAGAATGTGCCCTTCTGATTTTGAGACACAACACTGCCATTGACTAGTAGTGAGTCCGTGGGCAAATGGCACAGCTAACCTGAGGCCCTCAGTGAAAATGAGGAAGCAGAATCATTCATCCATTCACTCATTCACTCACTCACTCACTTGTTCATTCAATAGAAGCTAAGCCAGCATTCACTATGTGGAGCAGAAAACACATAATAAGGTGATTACCTGACTTTACATTTCTGTCCCAAGTTAGCAGTCAATCTTTAATACAATAAAGTTAGCAGGCTAGGTTAATACAAGCCTTAAGTAATAAGGATAATTATCGGTTGGCTCTTCGATCATCTTTTTACTAAATTTCCCAAAGAAAAGTTCCAAATGTTTGAGCAATTAGAGCTTTACTAAGTAAAAGTTTACCTTCTTTCCATTGACAAAGTTGGAGGACCTGGGTCATTTCAGATGCATTAGTTGGTGCCTGGATTGATTGATGAATTTCATTTGGGATAATGGCCTACAAGCCCAGCTATCCATCAAGATTATCTATGGAATCTCTGAAAAGTGCAGACGCTGTATGTCAACCCACTTCCTGAATTAGAATCTCTAGAGGAAGGTCTTGGTCACAAACATTTAAAAAGAATATTACGAGTGATTCTGATACACAGTCAAGGATAAGAACCACTGGCTTACTATAATCTCTTATACTTTCAGAAATTTTTGCTTTTATCTTAGTATATTATACCTATCTCTTCTTTTAAAAATATAACCTTAGCAGAATCTCATTATTGAAACTAAATTCAATTAATATATGAAGATTCAATCCAGAGAGAATTTCTTTATCTACCAAGTGTAATATCTTTTTAACTGAGCATCTGTTATGTACCTAATTCTTCCTTATTTAGGTGACTCTAAAATAAATCTAAGACTCAGTCTCTACTGAAGTGAGTTTCCTTTGAAAACTAAGGGTATAGGGGGGTGTCTGGTTTGGTTTGTGTTTTGTTTTGGTCACGTGATAATATAATGTGCCCATTCATGAACAATCGAAAAATAGGAAGAAGTGGAAAACATCATGCATGTCCCACTGCCCCCAAGCAACCGCTTTGAGCATCTTGATGAATTTTTTTCTAGGTTTAGGTGCTAGTTTCATTATTAAACCTCAAGCATCTTCCTTCAATAAGCATGTCACATGCTTTCTCAGCTCTCTCTAAACAAGATGCACAAGAAGATTATTTTGATTTAAAATATGGATTGTTTAGGCTTTTAGGAACAGAAAAAAAAAATAATGCATGATATTGGAAACCATGCCCCTTCCCAAAACCTGCATGGTGTATTACCTGTTTAGTATAGATGGCTTAGGGATGAAAAATATGACTAAGTGAAAAACAGATGCTGAAGAAAGTTGCAAATGATTGACAGGCATGGGGTTCATGAATTCCAGCAAGATCTTGGTTCTTCTTCAGTACGCAGAAGAGCTGAGAGAGGGCTGTCCTCCGAGGGCCCAGCCATATGGTTGAGGGGCTTTCCAGGTGGCACTAATGGTAAATAACCTGTTTGCCAAAGCAGGAGACATAAGAGACCTGGGTTCAATCCCTGGGTCAGGAGGATCCCCGGAGAAGGGAATGGCCACCCACTCCAGTATTCTTGCTTGGAGAATCTCATGGACAGAGGAGCCTGGCGCAAAGAGTCAGACACAACTGAAATGACTTAGCATGCATGCACACATTGAATCAATCAGCTCCACCCACTGTGTCCTGGTCTGATTGTATCTTCACTATCCTGAAGTAGAGAACCACCAAACTGAAACTTGGAAGGTTTGTCTTCAAGGACCAGGAATAAGGAAGGAGCTATTCACTGGGTGCCATGATGCGGTAAGTTTGAACCAGCAGGTCCAACATCTCACATCCAAGCATCAACCCATGGATACAAATCCACAAGGTTGAATGATCCCTCTGCTCTGCCACACATTTCCCAGATACACAGGCTGTGTGCCTTAGATTGTGATGTGCCCTTATGGCTTGCTATGCCTTACACACACGTCTGTCCACGCACATGTAACACTTTATTGCACTTCTCTGTTGTGTTTGTCTCCCTCCAGTTGAATGTGAGCTCCCTGAGAGCAGGAACCTGCTGACTTTTTACCTGCTGCCTGATGGCTTACTTGGCCATATTAAGCAGTCAATAAATGTTTACTGAATGAACTCAAGAAAGAACATTGTACATTGCTCACTCTTGAGAAAGAAGTACCAAGAAGAAATAAAATTATAAAGTTACAGTTGATCTTTGAAAAAGGAATGTTTCTTATTGCCGTAGGTGATGGCTAGAGTGTTGAGTTAGCTTGGAGTGTGTTCTGGGCAGGTTTTCAGAGTGATACTTAATCACAAGCATGCATACTCAATTGTGTCTGACTCTTTGCAACCCAATGGACTGTTTCCCACCAGGCTCCTCTGTCCATGGGATTTTCCAGGCAAGAATATTGGAATGGTTTGCCATTTCCTCCTCCAGGGGATCTTCCTGGCCCAGGGATCGGGTGCAACCCAAATGGACTAACTACCTAGACTCCACCTAAAATATAACTAAATCAGACATTCAAATCAAAAACAGGTCTTTAGTATTCTATAGGTGATTCCCACCAACATCTCTGGCTTAAAAGCAGTGCATACAAGTATCTGTTAACCTAGTACTTAATTTTATGATTTAGGCTAATGAAAGAACAACAAAAATTCCAAGTATAATTAGCTAGTTGAGCATAATACTCAGACAAATACACCTAAGATGAAAGTGGTATCGATTATAAAATAGCATTTGGCATTTCCTCATCTGCCCCATTGCAAACATATTGTAAATAGACACTTAATAAAATATCTACCCTGCCCTACAAAGGCTTCATATCTTCTGATATAATTTGTATCTTCTGATATAATTTGACAGAGAAAACCCCACCCCGATATTTTAACATTCCTGTCTTTGGAAATATACTTACTGCTCACTTGTTGCTCCTGTATGTTTTTATTAGGTAACTGCAGGTCTGGTGTTACTGAGGCGAGGATGCTCACAGCAGAAGAGATTCACCTGGGTGGGTGCATTATTCATGGTACCTTCAGTTTAGAGGGATAAAAATAATTAAGCAAAAGGAATATTTGTTGTCTTGTTTACTTATTTAACCATTCAGCAAATACTGATTGAGTCCCTTGTGCAGGTCAAGAGTGATGGTGCAGTGTAAGCAAGACCACCTCCTGCCTTGGGATGTCAGAACATCAATGAGCTGTTTTAGGTACAGTTGTTTTTTGAGGCTCAAATGTCAACAAACCTCTCTACTCTTCACCTTCTCCATAAACCCCCCAATCTTTTTGGCTCTTCTAGCCTTTGTTCCTCTTTGCTCATTGGCCTTATTCTCACCTATCATAGGAATAACCCCTCCAGGTTGTGGGAAAGAAACCCTACAATTGGCAGCCTTCCTTCTGAAAGAAGAGAGGACCACACCTCATCCCAGCATCCTTATCTCATGCCAGTGGGAGAATTCTGGTTCATCCTGCACTGAATTAGTCCTTCATGTGCCTGGCCTTTAGATACAGGGCAGGGGGCAGGGGTACTACAATTGGCCAGACCATGTCCAAAGGCCTACTCTTGTGATCATGGGGTGGGCAGCAGTTGGCATGTGTAAGGAGTCATTCCCTAACATAAAGACAGATATTAGGCCAAAATCATTGACAAATACTATACCATGTATGCTCTTTTAGGGAATATAACACTTGAGAAATGTGAACTTTCTTTCTGTCAAGATTTCACTAATCTAGCTTAATGTGAGATGATCAAAACTTTGTTTCTGAAGTATCAGCAATATCAGTAATTCTGTGAAATAATCTGAATTCATTTGGAGAAATCAAGTGAGAATTTCCTATTTATTTTGATGTTACCTTCACAAGGGGCATAGCAAAAGATTATAAATAAAATGGCAATCCTTTTCTGATTGGCTGGGGTGGATGACAGACAGTATTTCAGTTTGGTCACTTCCCTGAAAGGCTTCCCAGGTGGCTCAGTGGTAAAGAATCCACCTACCAATACAGGAGATGAGGGTTCGATCCCTGAGTTGGGAAGATCCGACTGGAGGATGAAATGGCAACCCGCTGCAGTATTCTTGCCTGGAGAATCCCATGGACAGAGGAGCCTGGCAGGCTTCAGTCCATGGGGTCACAAAAGAGTTGGATGGGACTTAGCAACCGAGCACGTACACTTCCCTGAAGCAGGGGGTGGGGTCAAAGCTCAGATGAGGGGGCACTCTAAAGAAACAGAACACTAGAAGAAAGGGGGAGGCCTCATCTTTCTCTAGAGGTCATTCTGGAAGAGGGACTGAGTAGAGAGTGTGGCGATGAGGAAAAATAAAATTACATTGTGAAGCCAGTCTCTAATTCAGAAGTTGAAATTTCAGAGTTATCAGATACTGAGTATAAGAGAACAATGGGGAGAGTTAAACATTCTGTGGGGAGTGTAGCAGGAGAAACAAGGACAGACTTACCGAGGAGCAAAGGAACGTAATGCAGAGGAAGGAAAAGTGAATTAGAAGAGAGAGCGGGGCTAGGATAATAGCTAACACCTGCTGATTAGTCATCCATGTCAGGAAACGTCCTCTGTGTTTGCATGAACTGTTGTATTTACACTACATAGTATAAATGAGGTAAGTACTTTTAATATTCACATTTCATGGACAGGGAATCGAGGCCTAAAGAGGTGAAGGAACGCAGCTGGTAAGAATTAGAGCCTCAGTTGGAACTCAGGCTGTCTGAGTCCAGTGTTTGCACTCATTGCCACATAAATATGAGAGAGAATTCATAGAGGAATGGTAGGGGGAAAAGAACAGACTACAAAGATTTGTCTTAGGGCCAAAAATGTCTTTAGAGAGAGTGATGACTGGATATAGAACCAAATGCAGGGAGTTGTAAAGTCTATGGAACTCTGCATATTATAAAAATGAAATAGGATGTCAGTCTGGCTTAAAGTCAGACAGTGACTCAGTTACTCTAAAGAGGAAGATTAGCAGTCAAAGTGAAAATCATACAGTTTGTTTATAACACATAGGATATTTAAAATACACTTCATGGTGTTTTTAATGTTATTATTTAGAAAACCTGATTAGAATTCATCCAAACTGTATTGGTTGAGTTATTCCTAAAGACAACTCTTAAAAAGAAAAATGGACAAAATATGCAGTTCAAGGATTTTAAAGATATATTTTATATATATAAAATATCTGAATCCAGATGAATCTTGTGTGTAAACTGTATAACTATTTAGGATCTATAAATATTTATTAAAACCATACAGTGTTCTTGGCACCGAGCTGGGTACTGTGGAAACAGTAGAGACTAAAACCCAAGATATCTGCCCTCACCGTGTTTATGGTACAGACTCTACACTGCTTCTGTTCTTACCACCTTGGGACTTGGTAGGAATATCTATGCACAAAGCACTTATGCTCTTGTGATTTATAACAAAAGATAGATATTTGGTCTTCCTCACTGTTTCTGGTACAGAGCTCCTAAAATCCCTGGAATTTCCCAAGGGAGAAAGCTACAAAGTTGTGTTCTGTTATGTTAATGAGATGACTTTTGGAACACACCTAAAGGTGTAGGCTGGTTACCAGGAGAACCAGTCACGTGATTCAGTTCAGTTCAGTTCAGTCGCTAAGTCCTTGCCCACTCTGCGATCCCATGGACTGCAGCACACCTGCAGTCTTCCCTGTGCATCACCAACGCCTGGAGTTTACTCAAACGCATGTCCATTGAGTTGGTGATGCCATCTAATCATCTCATTCTCTGTCATCCCCTTCTCCTCCCACCTTCAGTCTTTCCCAGCATCAGGGTCTTTTCAAATGAGTCAGTTCTTTGCATCAGGTGGCCAAAGGATTGGAGTTTCAGTTTCAGCATCAGTCCTTCCAATGAGTATTCAGGACTGATTTCCTTTAGGATGGATTTGTTGGATCTCCTTGCAGTCCAAGGGACTCTCAGGAGTCTTCTCCAACACCACAGTTCAAAAGCATCAATTCTTTGGAGCTCAGCTTTCTTTATAGTCCAACTCTCACATCCATACATGACTATTGGTAAATCCATAGCTTTGACTAGACGGACCTTTGTTGGCAAAGTAATGTCTCTGCTTTTAATATTCTGTCTAGGTTGGTCATAACTTTCCTTCCAAGGAGCAAACATCTTTTAATTTCATGGCTGCAATCACCATCTTCAGTGATTTTGGAGCCCCCCAAAATAAAGTCTGACATTGTTTCCACTGTTTCCCAATCTATTTGCATGAAAGTTGGGAACAGATGACATGATCTTAGTTTTCTGAATGTATAGTTTCAAGAGTTTTTCACTCTCAGCTTTCACTTTCATCAAGAGGCTTTTTAGTTCCTCTTTGCTTTCTGCCATGAGTGGTGTCATCTTCATATCTGAGGTTATTGATATTTCTCCCAGCAATCGTGATTCCTGCTTGTGTTTCATCCAACCCAGCATTTCACATGATGTACGCTGCATATAAGTTAAATAAGCAGAGTGACAATATACAGCTTTGACGTACTCCTTTCCCAATTTGGAACCAGTCTGTTGTTCCATGTCCAGTTCTAACTGTTGCTTCTTGACCTGCCTACAGATTTCTCAAGTGGCAGGTCAGGTGGTCTGGTATTCCCATCTGTTTCAGAATTTTCCACAGTTTGTTGTGATCCTTACAGTCAAAGGCTTTGGCATAGTCAGTAAAACAGAAGTAGATGTTTTTCTGGAACTCTTTTGCTTTTTTGGTGACCCAACAGATGTTAGCAATTTGATCTCTGGTTCCTCTGCCTTTTCTAAAACCAGCTTGAACATCTGGAAGTTCACTGTTCACATACTGTTGAAGCCTGGCTTGGAGAATTTTGAGCATTACTTTGCTATCATGTGAGATGAGTGCAGTTTTGCAGTAGTTTGAACATATTTGGCACTGCATTTCTTTGGGATTAGAATGAAAACTGACCTTTTCCAGTCCTGTGGCCACTGCTGAGTTTTCCAAATTTGCTGGCATATTGAGTGCAGCACTTTCACAGCATCATCTTTCATAGCCATGTGATTAGAGGGTTGGAATTCTCAGTCCCAACTCCAAGATCCCCAGGGAAGACAGCCCCGTCCCCTCCACCGCCCCCTCCCACCATGGAGGTTGAACCAGTCACCAGTGTGCTTAGTCACTCAGTCTTGTCCGACTCTTTGCATTCCCATGGACTATAGCCCACCAGGCTCCTCTGTCCATGGGTATTCTTCAGGCAAGAATACTGGAGCGGGTTGCCATGCTCTCCTCCAGGGACTCCCCAACCCAGGGATCAAACCCAGGTCTCCCACATCGCAGGCAGATTCTATGCTGTCTGAGCCACCAGCCGCTGATTTAATCAATCAGGCCTATGTCACTGGGGCTTTCCTGGTGGAAGACTCCATAAAAAATCAAACAAAAAAGAAAAGAATTGGGAGAGCTTCCAGGTTGGTGAACCAGAACAGTTCCATGTGCCACACTGAATGGCCCCAAACTCCAGGAGGACAGAAGCTCCTTTGTTAGGAACCTGACTTTGTATCTCTTCATCTGGTTATTGATATGTGTCTGTTAATATCCTTTGTAATAAATAGGCAATTTAGTGAGTAAACTCGTTTCCTGAGTTCTAAATTCATGGACCCCAAGGAAAGAGTTGTGGAAACCTCTGATTTATCATCAGTGGGTCAGGAATACAGATTATCATCTGTACTTTCAATTTGCATATGAAGTGGGGGCAGTCTTGTGGGACTGCCCTAACCTGTAGACTCTGATGGTGTACTTGGGTAGACAGTGTCAGAATTGAGTTGAATTGTGGGACAGCCAGCTGGTATTGGAGAATTGCTTGGTGGGAAAACTCACACAGTAGAATTGAGGGCATAGCCCTAAATATGTATGTTTAACATATATGTGAGCATATTTAATACATATGTTAGCACACATTTGCCTTTACCATGCATGACTGCCTGGGTGTGCAATGTATTAATGCCATTTCTCAATATAAACAATAAAAATCCATCAAAATAAATACAGTAATTTTGTTCAATTTTTTAATGTACCAATCAAATCTCAATAAAGCTGAAAAAAATTCCACGTCATTCAGCTAAAATATAAGTGGCAAGAGCAGTGGAGTTGGAGTTTAGGACTTGTAGCCTTCAAAGGGGATAGCAAGAGTGGGGGGATAAATTAGGAGTTTGGGATTAACATTACACACTGTGCTGTGCTTAGTTGCTCAGTCATGTCCAGCTCTTTGTGATCCCATGGACTGCATCCTGCCAGACTCCCCTGTCCATGGGGATTCTCCAGGCAAGAATACTGGAGTGGGTTGCCATGCCCTCCTCCAGGGGATCTTCCTGACCTAGGGATCAAACCCAGGTCACCCTCATTGCAGGCAGATTAGTCTGAGCCACCAGGGACACCCAAGAATACTGGAGTGGGTAGCCTATCCCTTCTCCAGGGGAACTTCCTGTCCCAGGGATCGAACTGAGCTCTCACAAATTGCAGGAGGATTCTTTACCAGCTGGCCTATCTGGGAAGTGTATATCTATATATACACTACTATATATAAAACAGACAAACAGCAAGGACCTACTCTATAGCACAGGGAACTATATTCAATATCTTGTAATAATCTTTAATGGAAAAGAATCTGCAAAAATATTGTATATGTATGTGTTATATATATATATATATATATATACACGAATCACTTTGATGCACACCTGAAACTAACACAATTTTTAAGAATGGTTTAAAAAATGTAGTCACTTAACTTGAACAAGTCACTTAACCCCTGAAGAAATTTCAACTTCATAGGGTTTGGTTAGATTTAGAGTAATCATTTGAGTACTTCGCAACCTATAAAATATATGTAAGTATGTCTGTGTATATATCTATATATGTATGTACATCCCAGACATCATTATTATTGTACTTTATGTAAATGATGGGTTTTGTTCTTTCAAAAGAATATTTCAGAAAATAATGTAGCTTCATTAGAACTTATCCATGAGATACAGCAGTAAAACGTGCTATGGGATCGCTTTGGAAGTAGAATGGCTCCGTATCATTTAGAGGAATATTGAGACTATATTCATTGTCTGAATATTCTAGACAAGGCCAGAAGATAGAAATTCCAACCGCCTTCCTCCCACACCTGCTCACTAACCTGTGTTTTATCTAATCTTACATTCTTTCCTTCTATCTCAGCCTGTGAAGGGACTTTCCTTTTGACTAATTCTCCCACCTCAAGAAACTTATCTGATCAATTGTCGATAAAAAGAGAGGCAGACTTTTCCTCAACTTTAAATTATCCCCTTTGCTACAACTTTTCCTCTTTCTTCCCCTTCATGTGTATGTGTTAAGTCGCTTCAGTCGTATCTGACACTTTGCGACCCTATGGACCGTACTGTCCATCGGATTCTCCAGGCAAGAATATGGGTTGCCATGCCCTCCTCCAGGAGATCTTTCTGACCCGGGGATTGAACTCACCTCTCTTATGTCCCCTGCATTGGCAGACTGGTTCTTTACCACTGGCACCATCTGGGAAGCCCATATACATATATCCCCTCTTGGATTTTCTTCCCATTTACGTCACCACAGAGCACTGAGCAGAGTTCCTTATGCTAGACAGCAGCTTCTCATTGTGAATACTCTTTGATTCTTTACTGCTCTTTCTTTGAATAGACAGATCTTAATTCTTTCCCCCTCAAATGTGATCTGGATTGAATGAATCCCTTTTAAAGAAAAGAAAGTGGCTCAGTTGTTGCTAAGTGACTTCTGAGGCTGCGTCATAAAAAGGACAGCTTTTGTCTTGTTCTTTCAATCTCCGACTCTCTTGTTCTTATTGAAGTCAGCCACCATGTTTTGAGGACACTCAACCAACCCTGTGGAATGGCCAATGCAGGGAGAGGCCTCATGGAAGGGGGCCAACCTGCAGCCCGATGAAGGAGCCACCTTGAAGATAAATCTTTCTGCCTCAGTCAATACCTCCAGTGGTTCCAGGCTCCAGTCTTTAAGTCTTTCAGCTGAGACCCCAGAAAATGTGAAAAACAAACGATCCCTGCTATACCCTATTTGAATATTTAGCCCACAAGAACTGTTATTCCAAACTAGTAAGTTTTTAAATTTTGGGTAATTTATTATACAGCAATAGAAGAATCAGAATGGCATGGGAAAAATGAATTTAGTAAGATAATTCAGATAAAAAAACTTTACGTTTTCTATTGTTAATAACCAATGGATATACAATCACTTCCCATATTTCTCCTTTTATTACATTTCAAAAATTGAGATGTCATTACTTATAATAATATGCATAGATCTTAAGTGTTGTCCAGTGAGTTTTTCACAGTTGTTAACACCCATGTAACTATTACCCAAACCAGGATATAAAGGACTTCCAGCACCCCAGAGCATCCCCTCCTGTTCCCTTCTGGTCAATTCTCTCATCCCAACTCCACAAACACTTTTTAAAATGCAATTATCATAGATTTTGCCTTTTTAATTTTTATATAAATGGAATTATGCTGTGTATATTTTTCTGTCTAGTTTCTTTCATTCAGCAAACTCTTAGTGAGATTCATTCAAGTCATTGCCTGTATCTGTGGTTCATTCCTTCTTATTAGCAAGTAGTATTCATGGTATGATTGCACCACAATTTGTCCATTCTTCTCCATGTATTTCTTAATTATAATAAATAGTTATTTCTGCCTTATAGGCAGTGGACACATCAAAATTGTATAGACAAAGATATTTACAAAATTACATGTAGAATAATTTGGTATTATAAATAACATCATATAAGGAGGTGGAATACATTAGAAAAGAATTGATAGTTATCACTATCAATTCTCTACAGAATGAGAAAGTTATAGGACTCCTGTGTACCACAGAGGGTACACTGCAAATATGATGTTTAACTTGAGAACACAAATTGCCGTGCAAAGATCATAAATGGGTCGATTCTTTAGAGAAAAATTGAGCCAGAAGATATCATTAAAATTAATGATATATAAATAAAGAAAACACACAAAACGATTTTCTTTTATTTGTTGTGTACACATACGTCGACAATATCTCATGTCATTTTAGATGAGACAGAGAAGTCAACGGTGCTTCGAATCATAAGTGGGCTCTCAATTGTTCTCTGTAGAATATCTGATACTTCTTTAAATCAAATCTAATTGAATATTTAAAATAGAATTCATTACATACTAAAGAAACTTGACACAGACCTTGAAACTGTAATAATTTCTCCTATGAAACCTTTTTGTTCTCGGTGAATCTAAGATCATGTTGATTTGGATTATTTCTAGTTGTATTAATATTTCCTAAGGACTTCCAGTAATGACATTAATTTTTTCCCCAGTTCTGAAATCCTGAAGCATAAATATGTCTAAATAATATTGAAATACAGAAAACAGAAATACTAAGCTTATTTTTGTTGTTTTCCCCAGAGGATCAAAATAATCTCAAGGCTTATATTACCTACCCTCCTGCAATTTCTAATTTACAATCTCTGTCAGTTTTGAATAATAGAAGCACCAATAGAGTATCTGAAGACAATTTCTTTCTACTTTGCCTTTTTTTCCCCAGTAATATAAATACCTGAAGAGATTATTGCTTATCCTATAAAACAGAGACATTATAATTTATGAATACTAAAAAAATCCTGTTCATTTCTGTTAAACTATATGATGAACTGGAAATGGTGATTTTTCTCATGGGAAGGACGTATTAAAGGAAGAGCTTTCTTGTTGTTGTCTTTAAAGACCCTTTGATCCCATTTTAGCCTTGATTGCTCTCTATAACTTTGTTGTTGTTGTTTAGTCACTGAGTCATGACTAAAGTTGTTTAGTCACTTAGTCACTTTAGTTACTAAGTACCCTGCCAGGCTCCTCTGTCCATGGGATTTCCCAGGCAAGAATACTGGAGTGGGTTGCCATTGCCTTCTTCAGGGGATCCTCCTGACCCAGGGATCAAATCTGTGTCTCCTGCACTGGAAGTATTCTTTACTACTGAGCCACCAGGGAAGCTACTAACCTTCTGACAACCTTTCTCACCCTCTTCTTTGTTTCTACTACGTAACATCAATGAAATGAAAACATCATCCTCATCACTACTCCCTTGTGGTATTGCCAAAGCCCAGGCCCCCATTGGACACAGATTCAAGTATTCGGTTGAGAATCTGAGCAAGTGTAAGGCTCCCCACGCTACTGCCACCTTCCTCCACTGGAAGCTGAAAACTGAACTTGGCAGTTGTAATCAGACTAGAAGGATTGCAATTTATCTGGGCTGTTGTTCACTGCTACTTGTAACTTGTCTCAGCTAGGCAATTAAAAGTAAGCCTTCATTATAATAATTTATGTGCCACCGGAAGCCACACTAATTCTGAAACTCAGAAGACCAACCTACAGGAATATCCTATTATTTTGTTTACCTATTCCAATTTAAGATATTGAGGGAAAGGTTAGGAATATTCTTAGCTAACTGATAACCCAGCAGAATGGTCAGCAAATAAAGCTTGTATTTAGCTATAAGTCAGTAATAAAAATAAGGGTCTCAATCAACTCTCATATATATTATGGTGGCAGATCAACATATTTTTTGTAATGTACTGAAATACTCTTAGGTTCAAGGCTAATAGTGAATTCTGTGATAGACAAAATACTACCTGTGATCATTAAGGGACTCGTGAGAGTCCCTTGGACAGCAAGGAGATCAAACAAGTCAATCTTAAGGGAAGTCAACCCTGAATACTCAGTGGAAGGACTGATGCTGAAGCTGAAACTCCAGTATTTGGGTCATCTGATACGAACAGCTGACTCATTGGGAAAGTCCCTGATCCTGGGAAAGATTGAGGGCAGAAGGAGAAGAGGGCATCAGAGGACAAGATGGCTGGATGGCATCACCGAAGCAACAGACATGAACTTGGGCAAACTTGGGGAGATGGTGAGGGAAAGACAGGCCTAGCGTGCTGCAGTCCACGGGCTCGAAAAGAGTCAGACACAACTGGGCGACAAACAACAATGATCATTAAATTGTTTCACATCACAAATGATTTAAACAGTTCTCCCACTTGCTTGTTTACAGGGAATAATGAATAAAACAGATAATCCCCTCACTCATCCCTAACTAGATGTGATACTCAATAATCTGGTTAGTGAATAACTCCCATACTGTTTTTTCATTGTTAAAAGAAGAAACTATAATTACATGGTGTTTGTAAGGAGTAATAGTCAGGAAATAAAGTAATTAGCATGTGCTTGTTACAGAATAGATACTCAGTAACTGGTAGCTGGATCATCCCTAAGAACAAATAATTAATTCCAGGTAGTCAGTCAGTTTCCTAAAAAAGTTTTCTAGGTTTATGTAGAAAAACTTGGTCATCTGGGTTGTTCTCAATCAGGCACAAGTCACGTGGGTACCTTGGTGTAGCAAGAGCTTGCATTTGTTCTCACTAAAAATCCTAATGGCATAAGGGCCCCAAAGCTGACAGCAACCTTTCCTCTGTCCCACTGCTGCTCTTGTGAGAGTGAGTGCTCCTTCTCCTGCTTCTAGGTAGACCACTGGGATGTGCAATTTGGTTTCTGCTTTTTAAGTTACTGCATTTGTTCCATGGACCATATTTTTCTCACTGATCCAGAAGGACTCTCATGTCCCTAAGTCGAGTCCAACTCTTCGCGACTCCAGGGACTGAAGCCCCTCAGGCCCCTCTGTTCATGGGATTTTCCAGGCAAGAATACTGGAGTGGGTTGCCATCTCCTCCTCCAGGGGATCTTCTAGACCGAGGGATTGAACCCACGTCTCCTGCATTGCAGGTGAGTTCTCTTACCACTGAGCCATCTGGGAAGCCTGATCCAGAAAGAAGGTATAAGGAAAACACTGCAGTTCATAAAGTAAGAATATATTTAATACCTTCAAAGGTGCCCAAGGAAAAGCTGATGACGATTAGTTGGAGACAAAGCAAGAAGTTAGATTTTTCTTTAAATTAGCTGATAGCAAACAATCTAGGAGTAGCCTTTATCCTAGCATCCTGGCAACATCACTTAGTTTTTAATAAAGCTTTCTGAACGCTAAAATGACCATACCAAAGTAGATATAAATACTCCAAAGTGATGGGATCATTTCTTAGTGGTTTTACTAAAGTTTGCTCTAAGTGCTACTGAGGAGAGCTATGTGGGAATAACAATAATTGGTTTTATTGATTTGTTTGGTGACTTAAGGCAGGGACCAAATCTACCTTGAGCATCCTTCTTTTCTAGCACACTGTAGGTGAGTTAAACATATCTCAAATGTGGACAGAGTTATGAAATCCTCTAGCTTTCAAGGTGTATAATAATCCCCCTAGGCACCGTTGTGGAGATTGGCAAAGACTGGCTGGGGACTTTGCATAAACGATTAAAGGGGCTTTTTAAAGCAAATACACGTGAGAGAGTTCCCAATTAGCCGAGAATCTCTATAAACAGTCATTTCAAAAGCAAATACCATTTTCAATGGGAAAAATGCCTTGATTTGTCAGCTGGATCGCAGAACTTTAAAAAATAAGAGCCCAGGCCTTGGATGGAAAATAGGGAACAATTTAACTTCTGGAAACGACTTCACAGCTTGGAGCCTAGTAACGCCTCTTTTGGATTAAATTGTCTACTAATTAAACTCAAGTGATTTAAACACTCATCACCTCGCATTGCACCTCTCAGAAAACAAAAAGAAAAGCGAAAAAATCTTGGGGTTCGAAGTGGGGAAAACAGACACCACACAGAGACGCGCAGATGCACGCACACCCCCCACGTGCGCACACATACACACGCACGCGCGCGCACACGCAGCCTGTCCAAAGACAGGCCACCCTGCCGGAGTCTGCGGGCGCTGCGTCCTGCCCGGCGCGTTGGCAGTTGGCGACCCCCCTCGACTCCCCCTCCGCCGCGGGCTCCCCGTGGCCTTCGGAGGCTCGGCCAGTCGCTCCAAATGTTTTCCATATTTGTTCAGCCTCCGTAACTCGCCGAGCCGGGCCGGCGCGACCCGCCCCGCGCCGCCCCCGCTGCTGCCGCCCCCGCAGCCGCCATGGGCAGGGAGCGGCCCGGCCGCGGCGCGCGGAGCCAAGGGGGACCGCCAGCCGCCGACGCCGCGGGGCCCGACGACATGGGGCCGAAGAGGGGCGCGGGGGCCCCCAAGGAGAGCGGGGAGGAGGCCCGGATGTGCTGCGGCTGCCGGTTCCCGCTGCTGCTCGCGCTGCTGCAGCTGGCGCTGGGCATCGCCGTGACCGTGGTGGGCTTCCTCATGGCCGGCATCAGCTCCTCCCTGCTAGTCAGAGACACTCCATTTTGGGCTGGGATCATTGTAAGCATCGAGTCTGTTTTGCCTGAGCGCGTTGCCAGACAGGAATGCCACGCCGCATGGAGTTACCACTAACCCACCTGCATGCGCCCTTCCCCGGCAACAAGCCTCTAACTCGCGGCGGCTCAGTGACCGAGTCCCGCCGGACCAGGTCTGCCCAGGCCTGGCGCGGCGGGGCTCGTGCCCTTGTCCTGCTTGCGGCTCCGAACGCCTCCGACACTCCTGAGCCTCGGGCGCTGGAGCTGGGGAGGCGAGGCCCAGGCTGCTTATTCTGGTCACTTTGAACATTCTCAGTAACAACAGCAGATCAGCCCCACGGACCCCACCCTCCTCCCTCCAGGACTAGCAAAAAAGTGAAAAGTTCAGCTTGTGAAAGCAAGTTAGGAAAAATCCTGTGCGTGGAGTGGCCCCATTGGGTAGAATTGATTTTAGTTTTTAAATCGGAGGTTCCATTAGGAAGTTTTAGAAAACCGTGGTGGAAGGCAGGAAATGCGAATACAGCAAGCACAGCCTTAATCCGCTGGAGTCTAAAGTGGGATAAACCCAGGGCGCTGGCCGAGGCGGGAGACTATTTGGGACCCAGCTAATGGATGTACTGTTCCAAGCAGAACCCCGTTCAGCTGTTGTGTTTGCACACAGCATACTTTTAACTTAATTAAACGTTTTCTCTGATAAGAAACGGGTGCCATTTATTGAGCACCTACTTGGGCCTGTCCTGCTAGAGACCCCACATATTATTTCTAACCCTCACATCAGTCTTATGGGATAGTTCTTATCCTTCCATTTCTCAACGGAGAGAACCAAGGTCAAGAGTTGGCAAATCAGCCAAGTTGATACCTTTCTGCTCCAGAATACATCTGCGCTTTCCTCATAAGCCCCATCACTCCTACCTTTAGTTTGTAATTTTAATATTATATGATATTTCCTTGGAGTCACTAAAATCTCTTCCACCTGCATCGTTTCATTTGGTCTATGGAACAACACTTTGAGGTGGGAACTGTTATTCATCTGTGGACATGAGGAAACAGGCTAAGAGAAGTTAAATGACGTTCTCAAAGTCCAGAGGTGAGGCATGGGAGAGCCAGGAGGGACAAGGATCCATATTTCCGGCTCCCAGTCTCACGTGGCATCCTCACCGTAATTACTGACCAGAAGAACCGTAACTCACAAAACAACCCTCAAAATAATTTTGTATCAGGGACAGATGTTAAAAACACCTGATTAAATATGCATTGATGCAGGTATTTTCTAATTAAGAGTATTTGAACTCTCAAATTCTTGCAGAGTAATTTAAAACTTTTAATTTGTGTACTAAGAAGTCCCATGAAATTATCATGATTGGAGTTTTCTAAATCAAGTGATTTTAAAAATAGCTTTTCACTAAGATATACTGGGTATTTTAGTCACTTCAGTGACTGTCAACAGACTCAGAGGGAAAATATGTCTGTTCTTTAAGGCTAGGCGAATTCATAGAAGAAAGGAATGAAGCTTCTCATATGGTGGTGGTTTCGAATATTATTTGCAAATGTGTTTTCTATCCATTCTTTACTCCAACTTTAAAAAAGTCCAGTACCAAAAAAGCAGACTAGCTGGGAAAAAATTGTCTTAATGTTCAAGACAGGAGTGTACAAACCTTGCAACTCTGAAATTTCTTGAGCAGCTTGTAGGAGCATCTCATGTTCCTAGTTGCCCAGGAAGCTCCTTGGGTATGTTGCAAAGAGTGTTATCTATAGCCAGTTCTGTTTTTTTTTCTTTCCAAGTTTCTAGGTTATGATCTGGGATCCACGTGGAGTTTTCTGGTAGTGATATTTGTGCTGGTGATATCCGTAGTCTTCTCTTTCAACAGAGAGCATATGTAGAGCAGAGCAGTTAGTGGAGATGGCCTGAGACAAGTGAGGAGGGACCCTGAGGAGCCTGGTGAGGAAAAATTCAACCCAGCTGGGCCAAGGCTGCAGGCAACTTGTCCCTGTTTCCCACAGACACCATGCTTGTTGTCCTTGTCACGCTGTCTGTGGTTGGTCCCGGGGTGCTCTTCTAAGTTTTCAGGGAAGAGAAAAGGCAGGGAGGCAGGATGGTAAAGTACAGAAGCAGGACTCTGCCTGGAGATGACCCTGCCCCCCACCTCCCACCCCTCACTGTTATTCGCTGAATAGGTCTAAGTGAATAACTCAGTCAAGGCAAGTTCCTTTCACTTCTCCAGGCTTCTGTGTCTTCATTGATGAAATCCAAATGTTAATGATAATACCTACCTCTTAGGGTTGTCCTGAGGAATAGATAAGTGAATACATGTTCTTGCACTTAGAGTCCTGACTTGGGGTACATGTTCAGTGAGTTTGCGCCTTTTATTAGCAAAGAGTGGAGCAGTCACTGGTAGCAGCACTCTTGGAAGTAGCCATGGCTCTGTTTTATCTCTAATCATGAAGAACAGTCACTTTGGACTTGCTCCATTTCCAAGACCAGTTTGAACCCTAAAGGAGGTATCAGCTCGGCCATCTCACCTTTCTCTGATCTCAGCCAAGTTACTGTTAGCAGTCTTAGCGGTATTTGTTGAATCTGGTACTTTCTGAATGACACGACTGAGCGACTGAACTGAAAAACTGAAAAAACTTTCTTAATCTCTCTGGAGGTTTCTAAAAACTAACTTGGGGGGTGGGGTGGGGGGAAAGGGCCTCTTCAGGGTCATTTTTCCCTAGGAACAGGGAATGATTCTGGCCTGGTATATCCGCCAAGGAATACTGAAAGTTTGCCCTGTGTAGCAGACATGCTAGTCCAAAGTACAGGTCAACACTCCCTGCGAATAGGGCAGAGTCAAACCTGCTTCTGGAATGTATGCTGAATTCAAGCACGGCACCTAGACTGAGGCACCGTCCTCATCCATAGCTTGGCCTGCTTCACTCTTCTATTTCTGTTTGTATTGGTTGCCTCCGACCATGATACGTCCTTCATTTTAACAAGGCTTGCTATGGATTTGGGTATCACCATTCCCATGATACAATCTAAGTATACGGATAAACTCACTTAAGCAACTTCTTCGTGACTTCTTCGTGATCTGGGTGACTTGAGGAATATGCAGTGAAATTCTAGTTATAAAAGAGACATTGGTGTTCTCTGATCTGAGATTTATGTCAAGGAATTTTAGAAAAACAACTTGTTTCTTACTTACCTCTCATTCTCCATCAGAGAGGTGACTGAAGTCTTTTTACTTCAATTACAAAAGATTCTCATAAAGAAAAGGAAAAAAAAAAGAATGGAGCCACTATGGAGGCTATATAACCTGTAAGAGTGCCATTCTTCTCTTAAATTTTTTTCTATGTAGCTTGAGGGTTGCAAGTCACTTCACAGGGACAATGCAAAGTCAACCAGGGTCTTTGAGGATGCACTTGGCTAGGGGAAAGGGATCCTAGGAAACCCAAGTTTGCGCAGCATTTTATTCTATTAATGGTTTGAGTAGCTGGGTTGAATAGGCATTCAAGTTTGTCGTCATTCCAGAATTATTCTTGATGAAAAGCTGTGTGTGGATTGAAGAAATCTGAGAACTTTGGGGCTTTTACTTCCATTTTACTTAATACAATTTTGGTTTCAGTTCAGTTCAGTCGCTCAGTCGTGTCTGACTCTTTGTGACCTCATGAATCGCAGCATGCCAGGCCTCCCTGTCCATCACCAGCTCCCAGAGTTCACTCAGACTCACGTCCATCGAGTCAGTGATGCCATCCAGCCATCTCATCCTCTGTCATCCCCTTCTCCTCCTGCCCCCAATCCCTCCCAACATCAGATTCTTTTCCAATGAGTCTCTCATGAGGTGGCCAGAGTACTGGAGTTTCAGCTTCAGCATCATTCCCTCCAAAGAAATCCCAGGGCTGATTGCCTTCAGAATGGACTGGTTGGATCTCCTTGCAGTCCAAGGGACTCTCAAGAGTCTTCTCCAACACCACAGTTCCAAAGCATCAATTCTTCAGCGCTCAGCCTTCTTCACAGTCCAACTCTCACATCCATACATGACCACTGGAAAACCATAGCCTTGACTAGACGGACCTTTGTTGGCAAAGTAATGTCTCTGCTTTTCAATATGCTATCTAGGTTGGTCATAAGCATGACATGTTTGAATCTTTGCTTATTTTTCTTCACTCAGTAACATTTGTTGGGGATGTCTGCCCAGCTAGGTATTGGTTTAAAAATAATGAATCATATACTAGGAGGAGATCTCCAGAGATCCTGATGGACATGTGGCCTTATCATATTTGACAGTAATGAATACTTCCGATTAAAAAATTTAACCGAGGCAAATATTTTTAAAGTCCATTTACCTTTCAAAGTATTTCACTTACAGTGATTTATTTGCTTTGGCATCTTTACTCTGAAGTCAATTTAAGAGCAAACTCTTGCTTCTCATCCCAATGGGGATGTTTAGTATTTGTTAGTCTCTTGGCCCTTGTAGGGAATATTCCCATGAAAAGTGGGAACTTATTTGCCTTATTGTGGTTTTAGTTTTCCTCACTCTTACTCCATTGCTCACATACCCCACCTCCTACCCCTGTCTACCTGGAATAAAATCCCTGAGATATATACTACATGAATCACTTTAGAAAGTTTAAGAAAAGGGCTTTTAGGGAAGAATATTGTTTTTCTTTAATATCATTCATACAACTTATCTTATGAATTGTAATAAGAGTCTTGCTGCTGCTGCTGCTGCTGCTGCTAAGTTGCTTCAGTCGTGTCTGACTCTGTGCGACCCCATAGACAGCAGCCCACCAGGCTCCCTCGTCCCTGGGATTCTCAAGGCAAGAACACTGGAGTGGGTTGCCATTTCCTACTCCAGGGGATCTTCCTGACCCAGGGATCGAACCCATGTCTCTTGTGTCTCCTACATTGGCAGGTGGATTCTTTACCACTGTGCCACCTGGGAAGCCCTGCATAAACTTTGGGGATGATCAAATAAAAAGTAAAGCAGGTAATTCTCTTTAAGTCTGTTAGGTGTCCATCGGGCCATTATGTATTCTGACACATGACGGTATCCAATGTGTGTTGAGTTGAACTGTATTTCATACTTACTATTAGAGTTTCTGTTTTAACTTGTATATATCCACTTTAAACTATGGTTTGAAAAAATGACTTACAAATGTATTTTGCAAAATAGAGAATTTTAAGTTTATTGATAATGCTGAAAAACACTGAGAGGTAATAATAAGGAGTGTGTTATTACTCCATTTTGGGCTCCTGAGTTTCAAAAATATTCAGAATATGTTAACTTAGAATTACTGAGATATTTTATTTCAGATTATAAGATGACTGCAGGATTTAAAAAAGAAACAAGAAGTCATATGATTTATTTTGCATTCCCCTAACTTGAATAAATTAGGACAAATTGGGATTGATGTGGCTGAATGGTAGATGTCAACATTTGCAACCTTACCTTTTTACAAAGAGAGCAGTGGTATAGGTTTTTCTAATATTTGGTCTAATAGTTTCCTAGATTGCCATTATGATGTCTACTTTCAATTTGGTCTAAGGAAATGGATGTTTTCTAGACTTTTTCTTGCAATTCGCCTTGCCCATGACATTTCTATTAAGGGTGTTCTTTACCTGGGTCCACTTGCCTGTGCTGCACCCTGAAGGACTGCCCTCGACATTAAAGGATACGCACAAAGGCATGTGAAGAGTTCAGGGTGCATGTTTCTGTGTTACTGTAGAATACGGGTGGAATCCACTCATTAAACTTTAATTAGACACCATTTCGCTGCAAAGCATAGTTCACTTTTAGGACTTAGGTCCTGGCAAACCAGAGACATGTTGCTCAAAAGAGCCCATCAAAATCCAGAGTCGGATGAGACCTTGTGATAATGTATGTAACCCTCTAGTTACTACTGGCTGTAAACATTCAAGTCTAGGTTTAATACAATGAGTTTATAAGCTGAAGGGGAACTTCTTATGGATGTGGGGAACAGTATTTGCAGCTATATAAAAGTGTGTCTTAGAGGCATGTCCTCTTTCAAATGGTTTGGATGCTGCCTCGGATCTCAGTGTATGAGATAAAACTTGGCAGGAGTAACTGTCAGAAGCCTGAGCAAGGCAACTCACTTGATCACCCTGATAGATTTTAAAATTGCTACATGTGAACTTACACGTACAGCAATGACTAAAATACATTTTCCTTTCTGTCTTAGTCTGCCCCAGCATGGTGGGGTTCTGGTGAGGAGCTGTCTTCCTAGCTTGCAGATGGCCTCTTTCTTGCTCTGTGCTCATGTGGTCCTTCTTTGACTCATGTATGAAGAGAGAACAGGGGATCCTTCTCTTCCTCTTCTTCTAAGATCACCAGTCTTGTAGGATTAGGACCTCACCTTTTAACTTCTTTTACCCTAATTACCTCCTAAAAGCCCTGTCTCCAAATACAGTCACATTGAGGATGAAGGCTTAAACACAGGAATTGGGTGGAGGGGGGCATAATTCAATGCATAGCCCTTTCAGTGAGGAATATCCACTTGTACAGCCACCTCAGTGATTCATAAATGTGTTTTCTCATCTTTTCAATGACGATCCCATGGCTTTCATGGAACATCTAGAAGTCTGAATATGGTGAGCCAGTAAGCTGACACTTGGCAGTGCTGTGAGATGGCATGACTGAGGTTCATGCCAGTAGTGAAACATATGGAGGAAGGTATTTCCAAGGCATTTTACTAATTGTTTTGTGTGTGTGTGTGTGTGTGTGTAAATTTTCACTAAAAATAAAATTAAGTAGATTAAGGTGGTACATACAACTCTAAGGGTAACTTAGGCATTTCATTTGTCCCCTCAGTTTTTTAAAGCTTAGTACTCACATTTAGTAAATCTCTAACTTTTCATATTGCTCCAGGAGTGAGTCACTGTCAGGATCTAGCTACATGACACCCTAGCTTCTGAGGCAAGGAAATGAGGATGGTGGACTGAGCCCGGCCTTGGGGGTATGCTCAGATTTTCAGCAATTGGATGAGCCCTCTGGCCTCTGGGAGCAGTGATCTCAGGCTTGGTCTTTCTAGAATTCAGGGAAGCCAGCTCTCTTCCCCGAATAATATACAGCTGATGCTTTTTAATATGTAGCTGATGATGTCTTTATAATAATGCAGCTGATGCTTTCATTTTATGATGACGATTTTGAAAATTAGGCGAACAGTCTTTGTTCTGTGGAATGGGTCAAAATAAAGCCTGGGGGGTGCTCCCACCTGGGGGCTCATGCTGTCACAGCCTCCGGCCCGAAGCCCCTGGTGGACCCCGCTTTGGTCTGCCGTCAGGGCTTCTCCCCGGTTCCCCGGTGGCTCAGTGGTAAAGAATCCACCTGTGATCCAGGAAACACAAGAAATGTGAGTTCAATCCCTGGGTAGGGAAGATTCCCCCCGGAGGAGGGCATGGCAACTCTCTCCAGTATTCTTACCTGGAGAATCCCATGGACAGAGGAGCCTGGCGGGCTGCAGTCCATAGGGTCTCAAAGAATTGTACAAGACTGGAGCGACTGAGCGCTCACACACAGGGCTTCTCATCTGATCCTGTTTGTCCAGCTTAGAAATCCTGAACTGTGCTGCACAAACCCCAACCATCCCAGAGAGAAAGACTGGAGGAGTGACTAACCATCTGATTCGCCGCCTTTGGGTCCAATCCTAGTCCAAATCGAGTAGTAAACAAAGGCAGGGCCATGGTTCCAGAGACATCCTGGAATGTCGCTGGTTTGATTTTTGAGCTTATTTAAAGTCAATGCTCTCTGATCTAAGGTTGCTAGAGCCGCATCCACAGCCTAACACAGTCATGTATCTGAGTGTTTCAGTGCTGTCTTTCCTGCGCTCTGACATGAGGCCGGTAAGTGGCTGTTAGAAAGCAAATGGTCTGTTCACAGATCGCATTCCCACATTCTGCTGAAGAAGCTCGCTGGGCCTGCTTCTGTTGTTGCAGAAATGAGCAACTTCTCCCCGGCTGGGAGAGGCTGTGGAAACCTCAAGGAGGCTCTTTTAGCAGCATCCCACTCAACTGTTGTTTTGAAAGTGTCTGATTCGGCATTCGCTGTAATGAGCCATTAAAATCCCTTTAAGATAGATTGTTACCAAGGCCTCTCTCTTGTGTAGAAGATAGTGACAGGTGACAAGAAAAAAAAAAGAAGGAATTGCTAATGTGTTAACTAGACCCTGACTAAGGAATGGATTTTTGCTTTATTACTAAGGAGAAAAAAAACAACACCCGCTTCCTTCTAAAGTATCAGGTGTGGCACACATATCAGGCTTCTAGCCGTGCCATTTAGCTGTGCCAGGAAAAGTAAGGAGGCATTTTCTAAGATAAGGGAAATAGCATTTCAGCCTTCATCCTTTCTGGTGGAGGGTGGAAGATGAAGGGAGAACACAGGAAGAACATCCCGCCTGTCTCAGTGGAGGGGTGCAGCTTCGGAGGCAGTGAAAGGGCAAGCTAGGTCTCTGGAAGGTGGACACTTCATAATGGAAGCAAAATAACTTCTCCATGACCACCTACAAATGAAAGGTAGAATTCGACCATTTTAATATACATGTTCCACATTCAGGAAGTTTATGCATATCTGTCATGCTCCTGGCTACTTAGGTGCTGAAATAGACGGATCAAACCACTCCGGCTGGCTT
The DNA here is from genome assembly GCF_016772045.2 of Ovis aries. NCBI lineage: Eukaryota > Metazoa > Chordata > Mammalia > Artiodactyla > Bovidae > Ovis > Ovis aries. The sequence continues at coordinate 189,328,284 of NC_056056.1, read as the reverse complement.
TGTCATGTAACCTCTCATGAATAAGTTGTCTGGGATGCTTACGATGAGAGGGTTTCAGAGTTAAGGGCCCTGAGACCAAGCAAAAAATTTTAAAGTGAACATAAGGTAACCGTAACTATTGTGTTCGAGAACTCTCGGTAAACAATTCTCATTCAGTCACTGAATCTAGTGCGTCACGAATTTTTCCACCTGGAGACCTCCCTGAAGGCTCGCTCCCCCTTCTCCCTGTCCTCACACACACATCACAAAAAGCTCAGTGTCTTGCTAACCCATGTTGCCATGGAAGGGAAGAGAGGAAATGCGGGAGAGGCTACAGGCTGCTTGGGGACACTGACCTCTTCATGATGAAGAGGACAAAACACATTTTAAAGAAGTAATGTTACTATATATTACTTGGCATTCCATTATATCCTGTTTTGTTGTTGTTGTTTCGGTAAAAATTACTCTTCATTGGAAAAGCCACCTGATAATGTTTTTTAAAGGCTGTATAGGATGGTTCTCTCATTTATGCTTCAGTTTTGATTGACTTTGTATTGATTTACTGTATAATTCCTATATACTGGACCATTTCATCAAATTTCATTTACTGTGCTGTTTCAGAGAGATGGGCCCAGGAGTATTAATGTAGAATTTTCTGTGCAATCATTTCTAAACTGGGACCTAATTTGAGAACCAACTTAATTATGCTTGTATCATAAAATACAGCTGAACTCTATACCTCTGCATGTGTGTGCAAGTCACTTCAGTCATGTCCCATTCTTTGCAACACTATGGACCATAGCCTGCCAGGCTCCTCTGTCCATGGGATTCTCCAAGCAAGAATATTGCAGTAGATTGCCATTCCCTCCTCCAGGGCATCTTCCCAACCCAGGGATTGAACCCATGTCTCTGATGTCTCTTGCATTGGCAGATGGGTTCTGTACCACTAGTACCACTTGGGAAGCCTCCCTCTACCTCTGGAATAGGCTAAATCCACATTTATAAGATTCCTTTCGCTTCTCAGGACTTGAAAAATCCTGAAATGGAACAAATGAGTTGTTCTTTATTTTTTTCCACAAATATGTAACACTTCTAACCCTTGTGTTGATTCATGAGAAATGCTGAAACATTTTAGTTTCAGATTTTAGTTTCTCTTATATTCTTTGAAAATAGATTACTTTGCAAAAGTATGTATTTGTAGAACCTATTGATGATTAGCTTCTGGTAAGTCACCATAAGCGTGAGGTAGGTGGTTGAAAAGCAACAGAACAGAAGCCTATAAAAGAAAGATTGTTGTTTAGTCACTAAGTCATGTCCAACTCCATGGACTATCCTGCCAGGCTCCTCTGTCCATGGGATTCTTCAGGCAAGAATACTGCAGTGGGTTTCCATGCCCTCCTCCAGGGGATCTTTCCCACCTAGGAACTGAACCTGCATCTCGTGCATTGCAGTTGGGTTCTTTACCACTGAGGCACGTGGCAAGCCCTAAAGAAAGATTACTGACTTGTAAAACAGAAACCTTTCACATTTAGCCATTCTCCTGGTGTCTTTCCATATGCCATACAGGTTGCCACCAGGAGCTGTGTATGGGGGAATATACACACACACACATACAATCAACTGCAATAAGTTTAAAAAACAAGTGTTTGAAGAAAGTGGCACAGAAGAAGGGGTGATTAATCCTGTCTGAGAAGAATCGGAAAAGACAAGGAGAGGGGCCTGAGACTGCAGGAGGTCCTCTAGTTTTGGAGTAAATCAAATGTGGGTACAATCCAAGCTCTACCATTTTCAAATAAATTTAGGTTATTTTTATTTTCGTGCAGGTTGAACAAGTATGGCCAGTTCTATACAATCCTATGATTTTAACTATAAAAAGGTGTAACTGTATAATAGCATGCATGTATGTATGGTAAGCCGCGGCAGTCATGTCAGACTCTTTGCAACCCTATGGATTGTAGCCCACTAGGCTCCTCTGTCCATGGGATCCTCCAGGCAAGAATACTGGAATGGGTTACCATGCCCTCCTCCAGGGAATATTTCCAACCCAGGGATCAAACCCTCACCACTTTACGTCTCCTGCGTTGGCAGGAGGGTTCTTTACCACTAGTGCTATGAGAATCCCATATGATAGCATAGACAGAATAATAAAGTAACTTCCTGTCCAGATTCCTCAAGTTTTAATATTTTGTCATAATTGTATTGTTTCAATACATTGAAATTGCATCTTTCCTTTCTTAATCATACTCTCCTGCCTTACTCTTCTTCTCCAGAGTTTGGAGAAGATATAATCTGTTGATTATATCTTGAATTTGGTATTTATCATGCCTATGCATGTTTTCATACTTTTTTTGTATAGATCCATAACCAACAATTATTTTCTGTTTTAAATTTTATATAAATGATAGCAAAATATCATTTTTAAATATTGTTTTTTAGTCATTTATAATAATTCATGGATATCATTTATTCATTTTTGCTATACTATATTTCATTATACAAGTATGCAGCAATTAACTTACTCATTCTCCTGTTAATGAAAATTTAAGTTGCTTTCAAAAGAGAATTTTTTCCTCGCAGTTACATATAGTGACATAGTGGATGTTCTGTTCCACGGCTCTTTACACATACATTTCAAAGTTTTTTAAGAATATTCCTAGGAATTGAATTACTGGCTCTTCAGTTACAGACATTTTCAACTTTCTAGATATTGCCAAATCAGTACTGCAAACCTAAAGTTGTATAGATTTACACTCCCAGTAAGTAAGAAGTCCCACCCACTGTTCTATATACATGCCAACATTTGTTACTTCCAGACAATTTTAACTTAAAAAATACTTATATTTTTTAAATTAACAAATGTTAGTGCAGTTTTAAAAAGTTTCTTTCCATTTGCAGTTATTACAAAATATTGGCTATATTGCCCGGGTTGTGCAACATCCTTGAGCCTATCGTACATCCAATATTTTGTGCTTCTCATCCCCTCTTTATTTGTTTTTCTCTTTCTGACTTACTTCACTGTGTATAATAGGCTCTAGGTTCATCCAGCTGATTAGAAATGACTCAAATATATTCCTTTTTATGGCTGAGTAATATTCCATTGTCTGTGTGTACCACAGCTTCTTTCTTTATTCATCTGTCAATGGACATTTAAGTTGCTTCCATGTCCTAGCTTTTGTAAATAGTGCTCCAGTGAATATTGCCCCTCATCTCATACTGCTCCTCCCTGAACGCTGGTAAACACTAGTTTGTTCTATGAGTCTGCTTCTTTTTTGTTATATTCATTAGTTTGTTGCATTTGTTAGATTCCACATATAAGCAATGCTGCTGCTAAGTCACTTCAGTTGTGTCCGACTCTGTGCGACCCCATAGACGGCAGCCCACCAGGCTCCCCCGTCCCTGGGATTCTCCAGGCAAGAACACTGGAGTGGGTTGCCATTTCCTTCTCCAATGCGTGAACGTGAAACATGAAAGTGAAGCCACTCAATCGTGTCCGACCCTCAGCGACCCCATGGACTGCAGCATTCCAGGCTCCTCTGTCCATAGGATTTTCCAGGCTTTAAGAGTACTGGAATATCATACAGTATTTGTCCTTTGTCTTTTTCTGTTTGACTTATTTCGCTTTGCATAATGCTGTTCAAGTTCATTTATTTGGTTGCAAGTGGCAAAATTTCATTATTTTTTATGGCCAAATAGATAATTATAGTTTTTGCCTATCTTACTTGTGTGTGATGATATCTTATTTTAATTTATATTTTTCTGATTACTGCTGGAGTTGAACATATATGTTTATTGACTGCTCAATTGTGTTTCCTATCCTTTATTTATTCAATGAATATTTTCTGTGAGTTGTTTTTCTCTAATTGTTTTATAAGATTTATTATCATTGTGACTTAGTGTTTGTGGTTTTAGGTGCTGCAAATATCTTCTCCTAGTTGGTATCATCTCTTTTACTTTTGTTTATGATGGTTTTGTTGTGGAAAATACTTAATTTTAATGCATTTACATATATTAAGCTTTTTATGGTATATGCTTTGATATATTTAAGGAAATCTCCCCCTACTTCAAGGTCAAAAAGGTATTTTTCTCTAGTGTTTTCTGAAAACATTGAAAATGTGCTTTTGTATTTATATCTTTAAGTGGTCTAACTTTTTGCATAGGGATGTGAGGTAGTGTTCATATTTTATTTTTGGAGTGTTAATTATCTTAGTACCATCAATAATCAGTCCTTTCACACTGACCTGCAGTTTCCATTTATCATCTACCAAGTTTCCATATTAGATTTGAGGAGTGTATCTATGATTCTCTTCAATCTTGTTGTTTTCTTTGTCTGTCACTGTGTTGATATCACACTATCTAAGTTAAAGTAGCGCTATGATGCATCTTGTTATAAAGATGATGGCAGAAGCAAGTCCACCCCTACTCCTCCCTGCATATTTGCTCAGTCACTCAGATGTGTTCAACTCTGTGTGACTCCATAAACAATAGCCCACCAGGCTCCTCTGTCCATGGGATTTCCCAGGCAGGAATACTGCGGTGGGTTGCCATTTCCTACTCCAGGGAACCTTGTTGACACAGGGATCGAACGTGCGTCTCCTGTGCTTCCTGCATTGGCAGGCAAATTCTTTACCACTGCACCACCTGGGAATCCCTACCCCTATCTTATTCTCCTTCAAAATTGTCCTGAGTCTTAGCTATATTTTCTTCTGTATATATTTTAGATTTGGCTTCTCATGTTCCAAGAAAAATACTTTTGTATTTTCATTCAGTTTGTACTTTCTGTGTGAGCAAAGAATATCTCACCATTTATTTGAATTTTTCTCTAATATCCTTTTTGGTTATCTTTTGATTATTAATTTCAAATTAATTGCTTTGTGCTCAGTTCATGTGTTTTCGTACTATCAATCCTTTGACATATGAGACTTACTTTGTGATCTAGTATGTGACTAATTTTTTTTTTATAAATGTTCCATTTAGCTTGGAAAAAATGTGAATTCTCTCATTTGAAATTAGGGTTCTGTATTTCATTTAACAATCAAGCTTTTTAACCACGTTGTTTAATTGTCTACATCTTTACTAATATTTTTCAGCTTGATATGAATATCATACTGAGAGATGTGTATTCAAATTTCTCAACGTTAGATGAATATGTTTCTCCTCGTTTTCCCATTTTCATTAAACATTTTTAGTCTACTTAATAACCACATACAAGATAGTGATTATAAAATAGTTCACTAGTCTGAGGTTAACAGCTATTTTTTCCCATTAAAAAATATACCATTTCATTGTCTTCTGACTGCAGTTATTGCTGCTAAGCAGTTTGGTATAGAATTGTTTTTCCTTTATAGATAACCTGCCCCATTCCTCTGGTTGCTTTTCTGATTTTCTCTCTTTGGGGTTTTGTAGTTTAACTACAGTATGCCTATCTGTGGGTTCTATTGTATGTTTCCTGAATCTAAGATTTTTGTGTCTTTCATCAATTAAAAAAATTGAGCCATTATTTATTTCTTCCAAAGATTATCTCCCTCTTCTCTTCAGTTGCTTTGCTGGAAATGCTATTTTAGATGTATTTGGACATTCTTGTTTTCTTTCCCATATTTTTCAACCTCTCTGTTAAGTTTCATCTCCCTGTATCCTCTGTGCCATATTTTGGGTTATTTCTTCATATCTAATCTCTAGTTAAATAGTCCCCTTTTCAGTTGAATTTAATCTGCCTCTTACTTTTCCAAGAGCTTTTAATTCCAATGATTTTATTTTTCATTTCTAGAGCTCCTATTTTGCTTTTATTGATTTTTTAATATGTTCCTGGAATTTTCAGAAGTGCCCTGTTGTTTATTTGTATTTTCAGTTCCTTCTTTTACATCTGTTTACTTTGAATGTACTTTGAAAAATGTTTATTTATTCAAATATGTTCACGGTAGATGGTTATGTAAAAAATAGTTACAAATCACATATATAATATAAAATTATCTTGTAAACCAGTAGTATAGTTCTATATTGAATGTACTTTTTATAAGCTCTATTTGTCAGTTCTGCTATTTGAAATTCATGTGGCTTTAATTCTGAGAAAGAGGAAAAGAGAGAGGAGAGAAAGAGAATGTGTGTGTGCGCATACATACACACTTATATGCATGTGGTTTCTGGCCTTTGCTAATGAATTGGTTCTTCATATGTTTGGTGTAAGTGGTCTGTGAGTTCATTTTCTAAGAGGCTTTATATGTGATAATTTGGTGTGGTGTAACCTTTCCAAATAGTTTGCCTTGCCAAGGGTCCCAAAGGTATCATGATCCAAGAATTGCCTTTTTAAAAAAATTTACCTATTTATGGTGGAAAATTTTCAAACATACTCAAAAGTGGATAAAATAGTATAATGAATCCCTATGATTCCATTATCTAGTTTCAATAATTATTACAAGATGATCCGTGTTGCTTCATTTGCCTATTCTGGCACTTTCTCCACAGCGACACATCACACACTGGATAATTTTGAAGTAAATCTTGGATATTATGTAATTTCATCCATAAATATTCCACTAAGTCAAAAGATGAAGACTAAAAAATAATCAAAATAGCACTCACACCTAACAAGTTAACAAGATGAAATCGGAGTTTGAACATTTATGATTAACTCATGAATATTTCTTCACAGTTTGTTGAAATCAGGATCCCAACAAAATTCATGAACAGCAATTGGTTCATATATTTTTTACATCCACTTTACTCAGAGATTTACCTTTTCCCTCTCCTTTTCTTCTTTCTTTGCCTTTTTCCTTTCTTTCTTCTCTCCCTCTCTCTCCCTCTTACAATTTATTTGTTGAAAAAAAAAAAAAACTCAGGATCACTTTCATGTTGCTGTCTATTTTCTTACCTTCATGGGTTCCAAGACTCTGCAAGTATTAAAATTCCTCAGAATCTCTACCCCACACCATCGACTGAGACAAAACAATTTTCTTGATGAATTTCAGTGCTACTGGGTTAATTATTTTGTAGTCCTATAAGGGTGTAGCCATTTAGGGGCCTACCTTCATGCCATGGTCTTAGATCCATCTCTTAGCCTATATAAGCTCAATGCATTTGAAAGTGTTTTATAGAGAGAAGTTTCTTATCATTTTGTTCTTAATACTGTGTAAAAGTGAAACCTCTTAATGCTTAAAAAAAAAAAATCTTCTTTGGATTTTTTTTGCAAGTTTCTTAACCTAAGTTACAATATTCTATAAAATGGGGTATTTTTTTTTTTCTTATTACTTTGTTTGGGGGAATAAATGAGCTAAAAGTGTACAAAGTGGGCAATGAGTATAGAGGATCTTTGAACAGACTTTGAAGAATGAATATACTAGATTCAAAATGATTGAAGGAGGAGTGCCAGGATGATAAAGAAGTAACTTTATTGCTCAACAATTTTGTTGTTCATGCTTACTCAATCTTTTTTTTTTAAAGGTTTTAATGTCGTTTACAGACTTTTGTTTGTTTATCTTTGGCTGTGTTGGGTCTTGTTGCAGCATGTAGGAGCTTCTCTGTAATTGTGGCATGCGGGCTCTAGAGCACGTGGGCTCAGTAGTTGCAGTGCGTGGGCCTCTCTAGTTGCAGCTTATGGGCTTTGTTGCCCCGCAACATGTGGGATCTAGTTCCTCAACCAAGGATCAAACTCAAATCCTCTGCATGGGAGTGCAGAGTCTTAGACACTAGACCACCAGGGAAGTCCCCTGTGCTTATTCAGTTTTTTGAGGGTGTAATTGCAAAGCTCTCAGCAGTTCCTATAAAATATGTATCTTGGCATAGATGTGCAAATCTGCATTGCAGTATTAAAATAGGACCCAAACGAAATGGACTCTACTTGAATGTCTGTTTGACAAGTCATGCACAGGATAGTTGTCGGATTTTTCTCAGTTTTCTGTAAGTAATTTGATGAAACAGTTGTGAGATTCATTGGTTTTAAAATTACGAGCTAATTTGCAGTCATTTGCAAGCAAGGTTTTTGAAACTTAGAAATTGTAGCAGCTTTGTTCTGACACATCTCTTGCAGATCTCCCTAGCTTTCCAACCTTATTTTGGCAGGAACATCAAGGAAAGCACACTATATCCATAGGATTTGGAGGATTCAGGCTCCCTTCGTCCAGCTGCTGGTCACAGGTTCCAACTCATCTTTATCAGTCCCATCAGGATAGCTTTCTAACATCTTCTAAAGCAACATAGCAGATATAACCATCTGCAAATCACAATGTGTGCTAAGAAACAGGGTAGTCACCCAACAGCACATTGTCCTCCCCACTCTTTCTGTGTTGATTCAACAGATCTGGCTAACCTCCACAGCAGTGCAAAGTATAATGTAACACTGGTTAAAAATTTTTTCTAAACACTTGTATAAAATCTACCTATCATAAATTATACATATATATAATCTTTCTGTATATAAGAGATTTATAAAGATATATAGCTATATTAATATCAAAATAAACACAGATATAGATATAAAATTCTGGTTATTGGATAGCTTCAAATCATGATAAAACTCATTACTTGGAATTAGAAAGGATATATTTTACTAAACAAAAGACTTCAGTCTGGTATGTGCTTCTTAACACTTCATATTTCTTGGCCAGGCAATCAGATCTTTTATCACAACAAATCAGTTGAATCCACTCTCATTGCTGGCAATGGCAAGAGCAATAATTTCCTGAACAATTGTCTCATAAATTCTTAGAAATTTTACTTCTACAATTTATTTTCCAAAGCAATCTAGATTAAAGAAAGTTCTAGGTGATGATAGACCTGCTTTTTTCAATTTATTAGCACATAAATCATTCATTTTGCTTCGATTGGAATGTCTTTGCAAACTCATAGATGAAAAGTCCATAGAGTTACAGCAATTCAGACATAGATCTGTCAGGTAACAACTCCTCAGACCAGAAGACAATGATAGTAACAAAGGGGAAGAAAAAGACTGAGATGTTACAGGTGAGCTCAGCTTAGGTATGGTTCAGCAAGTGTCTTCTCTCTTTAAACTCTGCAAAAAAATAATTTTCTCTGAGAGAATTCATCATCTAGAATTACCTCTTTGCTGAGAAATTTTGACCTGGATCTTTATCAGCTTCTTGTAAAAATAATCTGACTTGCAAACTAAAGATTACAAATTGTTCCCTCCAAGAAATACATAGAAATGCACCGATGGGGATGTGTTTCATAACCCAAACTCTTCCTGGGGTAGGTGGAACTTAATCCTTAGATGAAGAGAGTATTTCTGTACTACATCTCTTCATTGACAACTTTTACTGTGATGGAAAAATGAAAATAACAAGAGTAGAGCAACGAAGTTCTGGGGTTGTAGATTCCTAAGGCAAGTGGAAAGGCATTGAGTATCTTCCTAATAACATGTCAGCCAAATAAAACACTCCTTAAAAAAAGTTACTAGCTATAAAAAGTTGTTGCTAGCTATAGCTTTATTTGTGGTAGAAAAGAAGCTGCTATTTTGCGTGCTAAGTTGCTTCAATCATGTCTGACTCTGCAACTCTATGGACCACAGCCTGCCAGGCTCCTCTGTCCATGGGATTCCAAGGCAAGAATACTGGTGTGGGCTGCCGTACCCTCCTCCAGGGATCTTCCCGACCCAGAGATTGAACACAGATCTCTTATGTCTCCTGCATTGGTAGGCAGGTTCTTTACCTCTAGAGCCACCAGCTTAGTTTAATAAAAACCAAGAAAAATTTTTTCAAAATTATAGTGTGCTATGTTTTAATGCTTATACAGTTATATTTGTAGTGTTTAGAGACAGATAGTTACAGTTTGCCCCCTCATCTTTTTTTTTCTTGTTGGAATTTTTAAACTGAAGTATAGGTGATTATATGTTATAGGTGTAATATAGTGATTCACAATTTTTAAAGGTTATACTCCATTTATGGTTATTATAAAATATTGGCTGTATTTCCTGTGTTGTACAATATATCCTTGTATGTTATTTCATACACAATAGTGTGTACATTTTAATCTCCTACCCCTATATTGCCCTCTCCCCATCTCATCATTGGTAACCAGTAGTTTGTTCTCTGTATCTGTAGGTTTGCTTCCTTTTTGTTGTATTCACTCGTTTATTGTATTTAGATTCCATATATAAGTGTTTATAGTATTTGTCTTTCTCTGTCTGACTTAATTCACTTAGTATAATACCCTCCAAGTCCATCCATATTACTGCAAATGGCAAATTTTATTCTTTTTCATGGCTGAGTAGTATTCCATTATATATGTATATATGATATATATATCACATCTTCATATATAGATCATATATATCACTATCATATGAGTCACGTATATCATATACATATCACATCTGCTTTATCCATTTATCTGTTGATGGACACTTAGGTTGCTTCCACATCTTGCCTGTTTTGAAAATATTGCTGCTATGAACATTAGGGTTCATGTATCTTTACAAATTATGTTTTTTCTTTTTATTATTATTATTTTTTAATTTTACTTTATTTTACTTTACAATACTGTATTGGTTTTGCCATACATCAACATGAATCTGCCACGGGTGTACATGAGTTCCCAATCCTGACCCCCGCTTCCCCCTGCCTCCCCGTACCATCTCTCTGGGTCTTCTCAGTGCACCAGCCCCAAGCATCCTGTATTCTGCATGTTTTTCTTTTTTTTTTTTTTTTCATGTGTATATACCTAGGAGTAGAATTGCTTTATCATATGGTAGTTCTATTTTTAGGAACCTACAATCTGTTTTCCATAATGACTGTGTCAATTTACATCCCCACCAACAGTATAGGAGAGTTCCCTTTTCTTCATATCCTTGCTAACATTTGTATCTGTGTTCTCTTTGACGACAACCATAGGTGTGAGGTGATACATCACTGTGGTTTTGATATGTATTCCCTTGATGACTAGCCACATTGAGCATCTTTCAATGTGCCTCTTGGCCATCTGCATTTCCTCTTTGGAAAAATGTCTATTTAGGTCTTCTGCCCATGTTTAAATTGTTTTTTTTTTTTTTAATGTTAAGTTTTATGAGCTGTTTATACATTTTGGATATTAACCCCTTATTAGTCATATCATTTGCAAGTATTTTCTCCCATTAAGCAGGTTGTCTTTTCATTTTGTCAGTGGTTTCCTTGCTGTGCAAAAGCTTTTAAGTTTAATTAGGCGCCATTTGTTTATTTTTGCTTTTATTTATTTTTTTTTTTTGCTTTAGGAGACAGATCCAAAAAAATATTGCTATGATTTATGTCAAAGAGTGTTCTGCCTATGTTTTCCTCTAGGAGTTTTATGGTTTCTGGTCTTACATTTAGGTCTTTAATATTTTCAGTTTATTTTGGTATGCAGTGTTAGAGGGTATTCTAATTTGATTCTTTTATGTGGAACTGTCCAGTTTTCCTGGCACCACTTATTGAAGAGACTGTCTTTTCTCCACTGTATATTCTTGCCTCTGTTGTACATTAATTGACCATAAGTATGTTCTCCTCTCATCCTGATGTTCAGTTCTGCCATAAATTCTGGTTAATTTGGAACCTTTACTTTTACATGCCTATCACTTTTGGAACTTCCTATTAATATCTGCACACTAAGTTTGGCTGAAACAATTTTGCTTTTTTTAAAAAGTAACATTAATTTTGGATTTATTATGGATAGAAAATATTTTTAACGACATGGCATTTTTTTTTTCAGAAATTAAATGCTTATCTTTGTAAAACCATAATAGTGTAATCAGAGAAACATATACAGCTCCGCATGGTTACCAGGATTGGCACTTCCTGAGTAGTACATAATAAATATTTAGATTGTAGCACAAAAGAAAAGAAATAGAGAAAGAGGTTTTATAATTCTTAGGTCTTTGCAAGCTATTTAGGTCACATTATTAGAAAGATTTTTGAAAAGTAGGTCTTTGCTATGAAAGCAAAAGTAGCCCAAATCTCTCAATGAATGGATTCATTTATTCATTTATGTATTTGACAAACAAGTATTGACTGCTTCATGTGTGCTGGTACTATAATAAACCTTTTACACATGCTGTCTTATATAATCTTCACAGCAATTTATGAAGTAGGTACTGTGGTTATCATCCCAAGATGATGCAACTGAGGCTCAAAGAGGTTACCTGTCTGAGACTGAAAGCTAAAAAGTGATGGAGGTGGCTTTTGAATCCCGCTCTGTCAGATCCAGAGCTAAGATATACTGACCCAGTTTCTGCCATTTAGATGCAGCTGATTTTGCTCTAAACCTTTATGTAGTTATCCTCTGTTGTCCATTCTCTGGGAGCCTGTGAAGTCTTAGCTAACTTAGAGTGGATACATGTTGTTGAAATAATAATCATTGAGATTCTCATAAGAAACAACCTAGAGTTTACCATCTTGTCTTAAGGAATTGCTGGGTATTACCAATTCATTTTTAGGGAGAACATATCACTTTAAGGATTTATTTATTTTTGCTGATTACTATATGTCATGTTTGTGTGAAAAAGAAGCCATGATGTTAAGTGCTATGCTCTCCATAGCTCTTCTCAATGACTGACACATTACATTTCTTTAAAATATATATATTTATTTATTTGGCTGCACCAGATCTTATTTGCTGCATGTAGGATCCTTAGTTGTGGCATGTGGGATATACTTCCCTGATCAGGGATCGAACCCAGGCCCCCTGCATTGGGATCCAGAGTCTCAGCCACTGGACCATCAGGGAAGCCTCAACACGTTATATTTCTGCTTAATTCACTTGTTAAGGTCTGCCTCTCCACTTTAAAACATTGGCTCTATCAAAGCAGCAATTTTTGCCTCTTCTCTTAACTCTCCAGAGCCTCTGGAGCCTCTAGTATCTCCAGAGCCTCAAAGACTTTCTAGCACATGGTAGATACACAGTGAACACTAATTAAATGAAGAGAATGAGATTATTTCTAAGATGTGATAGAGGGCTACATCTATTTATATCATTCATTTCAGCTCAAATTTCAGAGTAAGTTGCACTGGCACAGTTTGAGGTCATATGAGATGGAAAAAATAATACCTACTACCCTTCTGGGCACATTATTTATGACCCTTAAATTATAAAGGAAGTTTTATTTTCTGTTTTATACATGATGAGATTGAGTCTCAATGACTGTGTCCTCATCCCCCAGCTTAGACAGAGTCTGGATTTCAAAGACTGATCTTTACACAATGCCTCAGGAGCAGGGCTTCCTGCCCTCCCACAAGGAGAAGAGCAGATGATGGAATGTTTTCTAAATCTCTGCAGCTCTCCTTCTCTTATAGGGCTGTCTAGAGTCCTCCAAAGAGAGGCAGCCAGGATGTATAATGGTTAAGAGTCAGGCTCTGTACTCCTGACCACATACAGCCTTGAGTTCTGTATTTGCTATATGACCTTGAGCATAAAACCATTCTGAACTTTAGTTTCCTCATCTATAAAAATGGGGTAATAACAGCAACTATCTCAAGGATATTTTACGATACCAAAGAAGATAATTTACAAAGAGTTCTTAGTTTAATGCCTGGCACATAAAACTGCTCAATATTAGCATTAAAATGTCAAACAATCTAGACTTATTAATTAGTTTTTCTTACATAAAGATTGCACCAAGTATCCACTGGCACTAATAAAAAATATTTTCATATTTGTAACCAAGACAGTACATGTGTTTTCAGTTCTAAACCTGCTTAAGTTGGTAATACATTTCTGATCCCTGAAATATACTCTAAATTTGGCTTACTGTAATAAATGTACGAGTGACTCTACTTGCAATAATAATTATGGTAGTAACCACTAGAAGTTATTATCCATTTGTGAAGATATTATCCTAGGCCCCTTACTTACATTATCATTAATTATTTAATTGACCATCAAAAGAAGGCAGTATTATTTGCATCTCACAGATAACAAAACCAAGGCTAAGAAGCTATAATTTTGGTCAAGATCTTTTAGGTGCAAAGTGGCAAGGTCAAGATTCAGACTCTAGAGTCCACATTTGTTCCACTATGCAGCACTGTCTCCTTGATTATAGTTCCAGACTTGATTTTAACAAAACTAAAGAAGCAGTAATCACTTGTTGAATGAACTGTAACTTGATGTTCATGCTTTTGAGTTATTTTTACCTTTCTCATCTCATCTGATTGGAGTAGTTTTTAGTCCTTTTATCTTGCTTTTACCTTAAAATGCAATTTAAAATAATAACAAATGTGGAGAGTGGATAACTTCATCATTCTACCATATTTACAGCCTATCTGATTAACAGAAAACACTTTGTTGTCTTTAAAAACTAAGGCACAGCAGGAAAAAAAAATCACAGTTGATTCAATGTCCCTTATATTATGGAATGCATGAGCGTTTTTAAATTAGTTAGTTAATTGATTAATTTTTGGCTACACTGGGTCTTTGTTGCTGTGCATGGGCTTTAGTTGCAAGAAGCAGAGGCTTACTCTCTAGCTGCAGGGCATGGGCTTCTCATTTTGGTGGCTTCTTTTATTGTGGGGCACAGCTGTAGGTACATAGGCTTCAGGAGTTATGGCACATGGGCTCAGTAGTGTGGTTCATGGGGTCTAGAGCTTGCGTTCAGTAGTTGTGGCACACGGGCTTATTTGTCCCGAGGCATGTGGGATCTTCCCAGATCTGGGATGGAACTCGGGTCCTGTGAATTGTCAGGCAGATTCTTAACCATTGGACCACCAGGGAAGTCCCAGCATGAGAGGTTTTGATGAGCAGTCAGGAAATAACAGTTTAAATGAGTTGCTGTGGCTGCTCATTCTTACACCGGATCTATCCTGGTCAAATGACATTCTCCATGCCGATTAATTTTCCCAAGCCTCAATTTCTCTGCAAAGTAGAGATTAAACTGTAAATTTCTAAAAAACAAAGGCCCTATCTTACTCTTCTTCCTAGTGCCTACCACAATAAAGCTGCTGAGCTCAACTCAGTTGGGGATTGATGCCTACATTGGCATGGTCATGAATAACAAGAGCTCAGAGATTGTTATTCAGTTCAATTCTTATGCCACAATTCTTACTCCATTTTCACAAATTAGGAAATGAGTACTAGGATTTCTCCCTGGCTTATTCCCCTGCACCTTTATACTATTGCACCTTGATACTGATTCTGTAGGCTAGTTTCAGTGATTCCAAACAACTAATAAAAAGTAATGTGTCAAACTTTACTCTTTGTTGTTGCTGTTTAGTTGCTCAGTCATGTTTGACTCTGCGACCCCATGGACTGCAGCACGCCAGGCTTCCCTGTCCTTCACCATCTTCTAGAGCTTACTCAAACTCATGTCCATTGAGTCGGTGATGCCATCCAAACATCTCATCCTCTGTCGTCCCCTTCTCCTGCTGCCCTCAATCTTTCCCAGCATCAGCGTCTTTTCCAGTGAGTCGGCTTTTTGCATCAGGTGCCAAACTTTGCTCTTTAGTTACAAACTAATCCCACTTGGTAACCAGATGCTTCCAAAGAGGAGGCATACAATGTGGTAGGAAGCACAGGATGCTCTAGGGCACTTCTGATGGACAGGCAGTGCAGTAGGGGTGTGGGGTGCGCTAGGGTACAGCTAATGGGCTAGTGAAAACTGATTGTGTACATCTCTTCCCAACTCTGTGCTCAGTGACTTCACATTGGTAGCTTTAAATCAGCACTGGTAGCAGTATTTCCACCATGGAAATTAGCAAATGCTGCAAATAGCAGCTTCCACCCCTGCAGCTGGTAATCATTTACCAGCACCCTGCTAAAGAGATGGTCCAGTATTGGATGTTTGCTTTACTCTGGCTTGGAGTGCCATAGGCAGTGCCTGTCAACAGTAGTGGAGTGCCACATCGCACTGCGATGACTTAGAGATGCTCCCCAATCATCAACTACACACACTAAGGCTACAGGCTCTAGAATGAGGTCATATTCAAGTAGTAATGAAGACAAAGCATATTTCCCTCCAATTGTAAGGAATTTTGCTACAATAGCCGTGACTAAATTTATTTATGGGGAAACTGCCGATACATCTCATTATTACTGGTAATAAACAACTCTTCTGTAGGAAACTCCACAAGTCAATGTATCACTTCTAACCCCTAATCATCCAGATAAACCCCATAGCATCAGCATTTAGAAGAGTACATTTTTAGCTTAGACTAGCGGTTCTCAGGGCTTCCCTGGTGGTACAGCAGTAAAGAATCCTCCTGCAATGCAGGAGACGGGGTTTCGATTCCTGGGTTGGAAAGACCCCCTGGAGGAGGGAGTGGCAACCCACTCCAGTATTCTTGCCTGGAGAATTCCATGGACAGAGGAGCCTGGTGGGCTCCAGTCCATAGGATTGCAAAGAGTCAGACACGACTGAAGCGACTTAGCAGGCAGGCAGTTGTTCTCAAAGTGTTGTCTTCTTTGTTAGAAATGCAGGTTCTTGGTCTCTGCCCCAGACCTATTGGGTCAGAAATCCTGGAAATAAAGGAGTTTTCACCAAGTCCTCCAAGTAACTCTGAACCACTAGCTTAGACTTGTGGTTACCTCTTACCAGAGGCAGTTGCAATGAGAATCTAGTAAAAATGCTTAAGCTGTGCTAAAATATTCTATCCCATTCTTCTGAAATCTTGATCCAATAGATATCTTTTAATAGATTCTCTGAAATGTCCTCTTGAATATTATTTAAGTCTCTGATAAGCTATGTATTCATAAGCAATTCTTTTGAGACTGCTTCATTTGACAGATTACAATATATCTATCATTTGTTGCAAATTATTTCTGATACACTACCTTAAATTCTACTAAATAGGTGAAAATCCATAGCAATTCTCTTAAGAAATATCCAGAGAAACATTTATAGTTCTGCTCCATCTCTTGTTGATCATCTTGGCTGTGCAAACATGAGAAGAGAGTTCATTTTGTTACTCTATTGACTGAATTAAAGTACTTTAAATACAAGGGTGAACGCTGATTAACTTACAGAAATAGAATCACATTTCAGGTACACGAATGAAAGGGAGGATGAAAGGAGGAGAGAAACCTTGAAAGGCATTTGACAGGGGAGGTTATATTCCCCAGATAGCCCTGTCAGGCAGCTCTGTCGACAACAAAAAAGAAGAAAACAAATAAATTGGAGGTTGTGTGAATGTCACAAGACCAGAATATAAATATGACACAGAGCAAAGTAAATACCAATAATTCTCACAAAATGTTTTAGGGTGATACCTTCTTGCTATGTCAGAATGAAAAGGGGAAAAAATGATATGTAGGTAAATCTGCAAGACCCTGGGTGCAACATTCACTCTTTATTCATAATAAACCCACCCTCAAAATGAACCACTGCAGGTACAATAGGCCAAATAACACAAATAAAGACCAAGAGTGACAAGACACAGGACATGGATTTAAGATTCAGATGATGCAGTCTTCACTCTGAGCAGACAAAGAAGCTCTTTAGAATGTGAAATTCAGGACTTAGGTTTTCTCTTCTTGCTAAACAGACTGCAGAAATACGCATCCAAGAATAGGTTTTAAATGATGGCTTTTTTCTTTATTCATTAAAAGCTTCTTTCAAGCTTTTGCTATCAACGTAACTCTCCATCTGTATATGAACTAGACCTTGACAAGCTCTTCGAGGCTAACCCCTCAGCACTAGTTTTCTCATTGCCACCCAGGTCCTGTCTGATTTTGTCCAGTGATTCCACCTGTCTGCCCCTGGTCCAATGGACGCCTTCTTGAAAATCTTACATAACTGCCTTTTTCCTGTTCCATGGCTTCACCTCCCCGTATCTAATGGAAGCCCTTGCTCAGAATCCAAGAATGTTGTTCCAGAGAGGCCTGGCGAGTGTCACTGCTCATGATCAAGAACTTGCCCTTTCCCACCTGGGGAAGCCAGAACACCCTGTCTTCCTGGCATGTCCAGGTCCTGCTGGCTCAGGAAACAAGACTCTTGGTCTGGTATGAGAAATCTGCTTCGCTCCCTGTGGTCATAAAGCCTTCAGCTTTAACTATTCAATAAATCCTAAAGGAAATCAACCCTGAATATTCACTGGAAGGACTGATGCTGAAGCTCCAATACATTGGCTACCTTGGGAAGAGCCAACTCATTAGGAAAGACCCTGATGCTGGGAAAGATGGAAGCTAAAAGGAGAAGAGGGCGGTGGGGGATAAGATGATTAGATAGTATCCAATGCAGAGGAGGGTGGAACCGGGCTCCTCTTGAGTTTGGCGGGACACTCAGTGTTCCACTTGAGTGGAGACGGGTGTGTCGGGGAACTTCTTGTGTTGCAGCAAGGGTGTGAAGGACCCTTTCGAGGTTCAAGAGGGAAGGTGTGATTTCCCTCGAGACGCTGCAGTGGAAAAGGGCCTCATCTCGCCTGGAGGGGAGAACCTCCTGCTTTTTCTCCAGTTGCGGCAGGTTCCTCTCGAGTTACAACGGGGACCTCAGGGACCCGATCGTGTGGCCTCAGGAAAGGCAAGTCGCCATGCGAGTTGCGAGGGGCCTCTCAGGATTCCTAACTCCAGGAGATAGTGAAGGACAGGGAAGCCTGGAGTACTGCAGTCTACGGGATCACAAAGAGTCGGACACGACTTGGCGACTGAACAATTCAATAAATACTACTTTTCTATAAGGTGCTTGCATTCTAAACTCCAATAAACTCTCTGATAAAGAAGTATTGTTCTCTATGACTGATTCATACTGATGTTTGGTAGAAACCAACATAATACTGTGAAGCAATTATCCTTAAATTAAAATATGTAAATTTAAAAGCAAGTTACAAAAGCATACTGCAGTATGGTGAGACTTACACAAATTTAAGAAATAATATGATACTATGTTTTGTTATGGAGATGTATGTAATTGAGGGTAATGGGAAAAGTTATTAGGAAAGTTGCAGATCAACCTCAGGAGAGTGTTCATCTTTGGGACTGGGAGTGTAATAATGGTTTAAATTGTATCTATAACATTTTGTGTTTTAACATTTATCTAAAACAATTTGGACAAACATTAAAAAAAAAAGTATTGTTCTAGTATGCAGAGCTGTAGGTGAGAAAATGAACTCCCTCACTCTCCTTCCAGAACCAATCAAGCCAAGAAGTTAAAATATGTTGGATCGATCCAGGCTTTATAGTAAATAACCTATACTAGGATATAGAAGCCAGAGAAGGCAATGACACCCCACTCCAGTACACTTGCCTGGAAAATCCCATGGATGGAGGAGCCTGGTGGGCTGCAGTCCCTGGGGTCGCTAAGAGTCGGACATGACTGAGCGACTTCACTTTCACTTTTCACTTGCATGCATTGGGGAAGGAAATGGCAACCCACTCCAGTGTTCTTGCCTGGAGAATCCCAGGGACGGGGGAGCCTGGTGGGCTGCCATCTATGGGGTCGCACAGAGTCGGACACGACTGAAGCGACTTAGCAGCAGCAGCAGTAGCAGCAGCAAGATATAGGAGCTGAAACTTTAAAAAATCC
This sequence comes from Ovis aries, assembly GCF_016772045.2. Lineage (NCBI taxonomy): Eukaryota > Metazoa > Chordata > Mammalia > Artiodactyla > Bovidae > Ovis > Ovis aries. The sequence continues at coordinate 189,308,903 of NC_056056.1, read as the reverse complement.
AAAAGGATGATCATTTTCATAGTATTTAGACATGTCATGGGGTACAACCAAAGTTAAGAAGTGTATTTAGGCACTTTCTGTTCAAACTATCCAAAGGTTCTTCATAACTGGGTAACTTCTTTGGCTCTTTCTGTTTTCCTTAGACTGTCTCTGGGTGAAACAGCATTTCTGATGGTTTCCATTGCCTCAAGGGCTTATCTTCAGCTCAGACCTCTTTCTGAGTTCTAGGGCCATGTGACTGACCTCTGAGTTCATGTGGGCTTCACTGATTTCAGTTCCCATTCTGCTTTTCCTCTTATTAAATGTGACTTATTAAATGCGAACTCCATCCACCTGGCACCTCATGGCAGTAACTGAGCATCTCACGGATCCCTCCCTCTCCTTCAGCCCTCACATATAATTAGTTCTCAGAGCCCTAAATCCGCTTCCTTCACATCACTCAGACACACCTATTTCTCTCAGTTACCTGCTCAGGCACGCTCCATTTCTCTGTAGATAAGAACAACTTTCTAGCTGGTCTTCCTCCCCTAATCCATGCTTCACAGCCAGAAAGACCATTCTAAAAGGCAAAGTCAATCACATAACTCCTTTGCTTCAAATGTCCTAGACTGAAATGAGTCCTTTGTGACCTACTTCCTGGGTATCTCTGCAGGTTCATCTTTTGCTTTTTCTTCTTCCATCCTCTGTGCTGGAACTACGGGAGAGGATGTTTACTGTGCATTTCTCCATGCTTTTATACCTGCTAGTACTCTCTCTACTCTTCCTCACATCCTTATGCTTGATTTCTGCTTACCTTTTAAAATCCATCCAAGTTTCTTCAAGTTACCTTCAGATTAATCACCCCTTCCATGTAATACAGCAGACACAGTCTAGTACTTACATGGTATTGTAACTTCACTCTCTTTCCCCACTGGACTGAGAGCTCCTTGAAGGCTGAAACTTTTTCTTATCACTCCGTTCCTGGAGATGTTGAAAAAAGTCTGGCCTCAAAAAAAAAAAAAAAAAAAAAAAAAACTTCTATCTAATGACTAAATGAAATACTCTAAGAGTATATGTTCCTGTGGTACTTCTTGCTGGAAACAAGCTAAATTAAGGCTTCACAGAAGTAGATATTACTGAAGTCAAAAAATTTGTGCAAGGAAGGCAGAGTTAGATTTTTAAGATACTGGTTAGTTAGGCTTGATTGTTGGAATGTGTCTCTCCTAAAGACAAAGGGGAGAGTCTTGGCAGTTGCCAACTTCCAAGCAGCCGCTAGGGACAAAAGCAGTTACGCGGGAGAGAGCCTGACTCTGTGCACCTGTGGACAGATGTTAACAAAGGACCCCAGACATGTGCTTAGGGTCTGACAGTGCCCACGGAAGCAAGTTTAAAAGTCTCCACTGGGCTTGTGGCCAATAAACAAAAAAAGGTCTTTCTTCCATTGTTTCAGTTCTGTAGATTCTTAATTTGAAAAATACATAGTAAGCCCCTATAAGCCTTATCGAATTTACACTTCAATTAGATATATTAATACATTTAAAAATGTATTTATTTTTAATGGAAGGATAATTGCTTTATAATATTGGTTTGATTTCTGCCACACATCAACATGAATTAGCCATAGATGTACGTATGTTCCCTCTCTCTTGAATCTCCCTCCCTAGATATATTTTTAAAACAAACTTTGAAAAAGAATTTCATGCCTCACTTGAAAATACAGCCACATTGTAGACTACACGAATAATTTCTGTATCATTACCTCCACATTTGTCAATGCTCTGCTGAAAAGCTGCCTTTCTGGGTTCTATCTGCTATATTTTCTACCCAAACCTCTCCAACCCACATGCTTGTCTCTCCACCAGACATGTCATCTATGTTCTTTAACCATCAGCCTGTCCTGGTGGCAGAAAACCCTGAAAACAGCTTGCACTCAAAGAAGACTTGGCTTTGGCTTCACAGCCCAGTGGAAACCTCACCAACTCTCAACTTGGGAATCTGTGAGGGCATAAGATACTTACTGATTTTGTCATCAAAGGGCGAATGGAATAGAGGTTCTACCTTAACATGCTATGTGGGCTTTGTAAATAAATAGATCTACTGCTCTAGCAGAGATGGTCTGAGGTTCAAAGCTGGCCCTGGGGGGTAGGAGTTATGATATCGCCAAACCAGCCATTCGATGACTTGCTGGGCGACTCTCAGCCACACTTCCAACTTTGTCTCTAGGAAAACTGTGCTTATCGGAAAACGCAGTTTGGTTGCTTATGTTTTCCATCCTAAAGTAGAACTTAGCAACATTTTAAGGTTTCCAAAGTTGAGTGTGAATAGGTATGCTCTGATTAGAAACTGTCAATCAGAGTTTAAGAAACTCTAATGCACTAAAAAGGAAATCAGATCAAGCATGTTTCCTGTCGGGAAGCCCAGGTGGCACAGTGGGAAAGAATCTGCTGCCAGTGCAGGAGACACAAGAGATGTGGTTTGGATCCTTGGATCGGGAAGAGCCCCTGGAGTAGGAAATGGCAACCCACTCCAGTCTTCTTGCCTGGAAAATTACATGGACAGTGGAGCCTGGCTGGTCCGTGGAGTCGCAGAGAGTCGGACACAACTGCGCACTGTCCACACGCGTTTAATGTGCCACGTCTTCTTCATCCACTCACCTGCTGATGGACACAAGGTTGCTTCCGTGTCTTGGCCACTGTAAATAGTGCTGCAGTGAACTCTGAAGTTCATACCTTTTCAAACTAGTCTCTTCTCCAGAACATTATTCAGCTATAGAAACAAAGAAAATAATGCCATTTGCAACAAATGGATGGACCTAGAGATGATCACATTAAGTGAAGTCAGAAAAAGCAAAATATCATGTGATATCACTTATATATGGGCTCTTAAGAAATGATATAAATGACCTTATTTACAAATCAGAAATAAATTCACAGATATAGAAAACAAACTTACAGTTACCAGAGGGGATAGTGGGGGTGAAGGCGGAGATAAATTCAGAGTTTGGGATTAGCAGATACAAACTGCTATATATAAAACAGATAAACAATAAAGACCTACTGTATAGCACAGGGAACTATATACAGTATCTTGTAATAACCTATAATGGAAAAGAATCTTAAAAAGATACATATATATATATATAGTGAAAGTGTTACTTGCTCAGTCATGTCCGACTCTTTGTGACCCCATGGATGGTAGCCTGCCAGGTTTCTTTGCCCATGGGATTTTCCAGGCAAGAATACTGGAGTGGGTTGCCATTTCCTTCTCCAGGGGATCTTCCTGACTCAGGGATTGCACCTGGGTCTCCCGCATTGCAGGCAGATTCTTTACTGTCTGAGGAGGGAGATAAATTAGGAGTTTGGGATTAGCAGATAAACACTATATATAAAATCGATAAACAACAAGGACCAACTGTATAGTACAAATAACTATATTCAATGTCTTATAATAACCTATAGTAGAAAAGAACCTAAAGAAGAAATATATATATATGCGTGTGTGTGTGTGTGTATCTGAATCACCTTGCTGTACACCTAAAGCTAACACAACATTATAAATTAACTGTGCTTTGATTTTAAAAATTGTTTTAAACATTGATCATGTTTTATAAGCTGCCATTCCTCTTGAAGCCTTCTTTCTGTCAGGCGCAGCCCTGCTTTTTCGGTCACTAACACTCAAGAGCTTGAAGATAGCTTTCTATTTCTCCCATTCCATTGTCCACCCGTCAGTCACACAATAGTCAAGATGTACAGATGTTACTTTTACTTCACCTTTCCTCTCACCTCTTTCTCTGACTTTGTCCACCACCCTCTGAGCTCTGGCCCACTGGATGGATTAATCCTGCTTTTAGATTAGTAAAACAAGATCCTGATGTTTTCACCGCCAAGCCACCCAACACCCACTGCTCATTTTCCTGAAACATGTCTTGAAAAATGTCATTCCCCTGATCAAAAGTGCTCAAGGGAGCCCCACTCTTTGCTAAATCAGGTCTACCTCACCACCTACCTTTCCCGCTCTATACTGTGTTATTTCCACTGTGGATACACGTTCACCCTTCTTTCCACACACACTCCTATATCTGTGCTGTTGCCAATACTGATTCACCCAAGCTACCTGATTTAAGGTCTGGTTCCAGCACTTACTAGCTTTGTGCTTCTGGTCCCTCATTTATAATACAGGGATCATAACAGCACCTACTTCATAGGGTTTTGTCCTGATTGCATGAAGAAATCCACACAAAACTCTTAGAAGAGCCCCAGCCACAAAGTAAGTATCCAGTGACAGTTAGTGATCATTACTATTATCGTCATCCCTTTCAAGAACCATTTCAAATCCACCTCTTTAGCAAAGGCTTTTTTAATTGCCCAACTCAATGTTGTTGGTTTTTTTTCCCCTCTTTTTGTACTTCTCTGAATAGCATTTGACACAGAATGCCCTGCCTTAGAATAGTGTGTGCACTTATTGTCGCCTGGCCTGGACTATACAGTTACTGAGGTTGAGGAAGTTTTGTTCATCATCGTATGCACTGAAGGACCTTGCATAGCACCCGGCACATCAAAAGGACTTCATAAATACTGGCTAAATTGAAATAAATGGACTTTCCTACTTTTAAAACTCCGTTCCAAGCTGAGGAAAAATATCCCATAAAGATAAGCAAATGAAATGAACACCTTGATAACAAGGATGTTACTGGTGAAAGACACAGAGATTGATGTCATTAGGAAGCTTGCCCTGATAACATCCTTTCATCCTTGTTCTTGGTTGCAGGTCTGCTTAGTGGCCTATCTCGGTTTGTTTATGCTTTGTGTCTCCTATCAAGTTGATGAACGGACATGTATCCAGTTTGCCATGAAAGTAAGTTGTCATTTTTCTTTCTCTTTTATCGTCACAGAGAAAGAAACATGAGTACAAAATCGGAGGACTTTTTAAGGGGTTGCATATCTGATTATTCTAGAAATTGGATTTTTAGACAGGCCAAAAAATGTTTTAGGAGGGCATTCATCCAGCCCCCAGAGGTAACGCAGATTTTTTTTTTTTTTTTTTGGTAAGTCTTAATTTCCTTGAACTGGATTTGCATGGAGCATATGAAGTCTGTCCTCCAATGCCCTTAAAAGGAATATCGAAAATTTGTCAGTTCAACAAAACACTTGGCTAAGGAAAAGGTGTCTTAGATCAGTGCCCACTTTCCTATGTTGGGCTTTTTGTTTTTAGAATGCTTTAATAATAAAGCAGTCTAAGTGCATTTCCCCTTGTAGGTGGGATCACTGAGACAGAGAAAAATATATTGGGTGCACCCAAATGATCTGTGCCAAGAGTCTGGGGCAAAGGTGGGAGATTGGGATATGCTTGGTGTAGCAAGTGTGTGTGTGTCTTTCCTGTGTGTGTCTTTTTCCTGTTAGAGACGGTGCATTTGGTTGGAGCCAATTCAAGTACACAGCATTTTCACTGCACAGTAGAATCTGCTCCAAAGGGAAACACAGACACACCCTTTCAGAGTTTAGGGAGATAAACACCCCACTCAGCCATCAGAGTTAGTAGAAATTCAATTCCTACATTCTCTTTCGACTCCCGAAGCAGAGAACAAAAAGCTTTCTGTAATGTTAGTGGTGGTTTTTTTTTTTGTGGGGGGTATCCACTCACATTGTTTACTTTTCTTCTACAAGAAAACACACAAAAACTGGATACTCTTTAGTTCACTAAAATAAGAAAGCATAAGGCATAAGAATAAGTTAACTATATCATTTGGAAATTACAAAAATGAAGAAAATAAGATGTCAGTGTATTCTAGTATCGACATAAAAAACAGTGTGCTGATACATACATATATGTATATATTTAAGTCACTGTAAAAGATCAACTAGTGAAGAAATACTCAAATTATTTTGACTAGCAAAAAAACTGGCTACACAAAATATATGGTATGATCATACAAAAATAAAATAGCTCTTATGTACAGAGAAAAAAATAGTTTCTCGAGTGGTAGGATTATAGATACATTCTGATAGGTTTTTCTATTCAATTTTGAGGTGTTCTCCAATAGTTAGATGTAACTTATCTAATTTAAAAATTGAATGGATACTATTTTAAAAATTGATAGAGTTGGAATTTTGGTGGATATGCCTCACTTGGAAATTTTACTTTTTCTGTCTGAGGGTGTTCCTTAAAGAAGTCCAGACTAAGCAGACATCATCCCTGTTTACTTTTTGAGTAGAAGTCTGAATAAACTGCAAGGCTTAGTAATGTTTTTTTTCAAAGCCAGAGAGTCTAGTAAGAAATGATATGTTAAACCATGTGAACTTCGTTCATGAGGTTAAAAGGGTTCTAAGCTAGGTTCATCAATTTCTGTGAACCGCCCTCATCTCCCTCTCCCTCTCCCCCAAGATCCCAGGAGACAATAGAGGCAACAGCATCATCTTCAAAGAGGCCCTAAAGCCTAACGTCTTCACTTAAGGTGTAAGGACAAATAAATAAAATAAAAAAGGCATTGCTAATGTCAGCCAGGTTGAGAAGTCCCCACTAGGAAGATCTCATTAGCTATCTTTTTTTTTTTCCCCACCTGTGACAGACATTGAGAAATACAGAAACACTTTCTCTTCTCCTGAATGTGACCTTTCGTGATGCTAGTTTCCAGCTCTCTAAGGTGCCCGCTATATTATCTTCAGGTCGAAAATGAGCTTCAGTCAATCTCCCGGTTTTCCAAAGTCAAGACAGGTTACAGCCACTCTACCCTTGTGCTTCTTTCTCATCGTTTAAAGGAGAGGGGACGAAACACACCTTCCTGTGGTGTTTCTTACTAGCAAAACCATTTTATTACTTTGGAGAGAATTTATTTCCTTGTGTTGAATGCCCAGATGGCCAACACACACACACACACACACACACACACACACACACACACACACACACACACATTTATTACTTTGGAGAGAATTTATTTCCTTGTGTTGAACGCCCAGATGGCCAAAACACCCCCCCCCCCCCCCCCCCCCCCCCCCCCCCCCCCCCCACCACACACACACACCCTACCCCCCCACTCCCCGCCGTAAGTAAGCATCCTTCCATTCTTCTCCCTGGATTCTGCTCCTGGGCTTGGGGGGCCATCTGGCCGCGGATTGGGCCTCCTGCCTATTCTCGTGGCTCTATCTTCTCGGGGCTCACCTTGATGGTTTTCAGAATCGTGTCTGGTTCATGTGCTTGCGGAAACACTCGGGAGGCACATTCTCCTACGAGGGTATTGGAGGCGCAATGGCCCAGTCCCCACCGCCCTCCCGGAGGCCCCCTGGCTGCCGCCGCTTCCCCCTGTCCATCGAGGAGCAGAGGGGCCTTACCCTGCCTGCCATCGGGAAGATAATTAAATTGAAGCCGAACCGCCCTCCTCCCGAAGTAACTGAACGCTGAAGCGGCGGCAGGGTACCAATTAGAGGCGGCGAGCGCGGGGCCGTGGTTACATAAGTTGCAGGGGGCGCCCGCCTCCGCCCGCTGTCCTGCGCCGGCCGCCGGCGTGTTACCGGCAAGACAGATGAGGCCGGAGCCGCGCTGCTAGCAAGATATATTCGCTGGCATTCCCAAGGTCATCGTAAACACTTTCATTGATAGTTTATTTGTGCCTTGTAGGTAAAACCAGCCACTTGATTTTAAATTACAGATTCTGACTCAGAAGCTTGTTGCTGTCGGCTGAGTTGAAAGCCGCGAAGGAAAAATGCTATAACGCTGCAGAAGTGGCCCATAGGCTTTGGCCGATCAAGTCTATATTTATGTCTTGAAATGGAGAAGAAACTTGATACTGTGGCTCACTCTTGTTTACTTGGCCCGATGCTTTTCTGCAGTGGGAGAAGCAGACTCACCATGTGTGAGCTAGTGCACCAATGAAAATGTATTCGTATTTAAAGGAGCGGAGGGGCATGGCTTTCATTGGTGCTCTTGAGGGTTTTAGCATATTTAAGATACTCGGTTAAAACTGAGTAATCTCTCCGTATTTGTGTAAATATTTACATCTTTTATACAAGCCAAGTATGTGTTGTTACTCTCACATGACACAGAAGACAAAGTCAGTAGGATTGATATCCTAAAAGTCCTGAGAACAGGCAGCTCTTTCCACATCTACTAATGTGTTTATTTCACACATACTTAAATAGTGCTACTGCGTACTGGCCACTGTTCTAAGCCCTGTACATATATCAACTCTTTGGATCCTGGGAGTAATGCTGTGAAGCCAGTGTTAGATGAAGAAACAGAGGGACACATGGGATTGATTAATTTGCCCAAGGTTCATAGTTAAGGGGGGAGAACCAGGATTCTAACCCAGGCTGTCTGGCTCCCCAGCACATGCCTGTAATCCTCATCCAGCCCTGCTGTGCACTTGGTAAATGTCTTGGCAAATCTTTTGATCTTTAGGCCAAAAAGTTCTCTTTTAAAAAGAGACAAAACTCTCATTTCAGCAAATGGATTTTCATAATGGTTATGAGAAAAAAATGTTTTTGCAACAATTTGACTAATTTACAGATCAAGAATAAGGGATTATTGTCATTGTTTTAAGATAATGCATCAGTGGCTGCTCTAGAAATTCTCTAAGGATATATATGTGAGTGTGTGTGTGGGTGTGTTATGACAAAACGTCCTTAGTACCATCCATTGATGACAATAAAATGTGTAAAGAATACTCTAGTTGGGGCCTTTCTAAAGAAGCGGATGACTCTCGGGTGGGAAATTATCCCTTTAATTTAAGCCTTCTCTGCTGGTAGAGTCTCTGCTGTATCCATGTTCCCAGAGCAATTTGTTCTCAGTCCCCTGTGTCTGCGCTGGAGACGCAGCTTCTAGCGGCAGGCACGGGCCACGTGGCCAGCACAATTTAGTCTGGTCCTTGGCATCAAGGGCTTGAAGTCAGTTGTCAAGCCTGAATATTTCAAAACAACCCAAAATGTTTCATACATTCTGCCTCAATGACCCCACAAAATAAATCTATACATTTTAGCCTATTTTTCTAGAAAATATGCCCAGTGAAAATTTGGGGGATAGGCAGAACCAAGGCCATCCATTCAATATTACAAATCAAATAGTTCCTCTTAATTTTTATTAAAATAGTGCCACTGTGTGTGTTTGTGGTTCCCTTCCTCCAAGAGAGAATAAACATGTGCATAGGTTATCCTTGTTAGGTCCCTGGGATAGAGGTTTCCATAAACTGTGTCACATGTGAAGAAACATGGGTTATATGTGACAGTCCTTCTCATATGATTTGAAAATGAAAAAGGGAATGTGTGTTTAAGATGATTTTGTTGAGAAGATCCAAAGAACCCCTGCATTCTTTGCTCCTGCAGCCACGTGACGTCCAAGTGGCTTTAACCAGGGTCTATTCTCTTCTTGTGTCTGCAGCGAAGCTTCCAAGCAAACCAGATCCATGCACAGAGCCCCAGCACACACACCCACACCCATACACACACACCATACCACATACCCCATTCAAGAAGGAAAAAATAAATTTGGAAGTATTCTATATTTAAGACTTGAAATTGTCCCTGTGTGGAAAATCACTTATCTGTAGGACTTATGTACATGTATTTTATAATCTTACATGTATGTTTTTATTTTGAGTTGCATTTACTTGGAGGTAGGGGGAGGGCATAATCTTTTCAGAGCAATTTTTTAATTGGAGGATAATTGCTTTACAATGTTGTGTTGGTTTCTGCCATACAATGGAAATCAGTTATAATATATACTATATACTATATATATATATATATATACACTCTTGCCTGGACAATTCCACGGACAGAGGAACTTGGAGGGCTACAAAGAGTCCAAAGAGTCAGACATGACTGAGTGACTAACACTTTTAAAGATATATATATATATATATATATATGTGTGTGTGTGTGTGTGTGTGTGTGTGTGTGTGTGTGTGTATATAAATCCCCCTCCCTCATGAGATTCCCTCCCCCTCCCTCAGATCAACTTTAATCTGAACCTGGACTGGATGTGCCTGATCTTCCTTTGAGGAGTTCACATTCACCAGAACTGCTCTATGAGCACCTTTTGATTACAGGTGTGCAACTCTTACACTAAGAACTTAGTTCAGAACACCAGTGCCAACAGCTGGGGACTCTGTTCCTTATCTAGATCCTCAGTAGGCTGGACCATTAAGAGGAAGGATTCCAGGAGGGAAGTCCAATCACAAGATTTCTTGTTCTATAAAATGGTTTATATAGCAGTCACATCAACAAGTATTCACAATTTCATGATCAAAATATTTCAGGTTTAGGGTAAATGTCTGAGTTGTTCAAGGATCCCATGGTTCTTTAATAGCAGAGTTAGAACTTTCACCAGACTTTTCCATTCCAAGGCTAGGGCTAATGGTGTTTAGAACCTTGGTGACCAAGGGGCCAGAGGGACCACAGGTGACCAGATAATGAAGCTAACGTTGAGTAACCTACTTTCTGGAGCCATATATATATATATATGTATATATATATATATATATTTTTTTTTTTTTTTCCCCAGCTACCTCTGACTGGGAATATTGGCATTCCTGGACATAGTTTGGCAACCACTCCATTGAGCATCTTCCCATGTGATGCTAGTGGTAAAGAACCTGCTTGCCAGTGCAGGAGATGTAAAAGACCCAGGCAGATCTCCTGGAGAAGGAAATGGCAGCCCACTCCAGTATTCTTGCCTGGAGAATCCCATGGACAGAAGAGTCTGGCGGGCTACAGTCCATGGGGTCGCAGAGTCAGACATGACTGAAGTGACAGCACATACACAAGCCACTGAACATAGTTTCCTGTTTTTTCATTAACACATGTTGCTAGTTGACCAATCATTGCCAGTTTTGGCCAACACAGTGTTTGCATTGCAGAAACTTGTTCTCCGCTCCTAGGGTTGTTGCAGTCTTTATGTCAGCAATCGCTAAGGTCAAAACAAGCACAGTCTGTCCTTCAGGGATGGCTCTTGTGTTTGGGATTCATCTAAGCTGCCTGCTACACCCACACACAAACAGCCCCAGATTAAGCTCAAATTGTTGGCTTGATTCATGAAAACACCCTCCATCTGCACGGCAAATGAAAAGACCATCAGAGTTCCAGGAAGGCTCACTAATAGTCCATAAGGAGCCATTGTCACGTCTTGGGCACCACGTTTCTGAGGATAGCGGGGAAGCTTCCTAGGAGAGAAGTCTTCTGTATTAGCTTTGGCGGTAGTCATCCAGCATTCTCTGTAACTGGAAAGCCTTTCTTCTGCTTTCTTGCAGCTCTTGTACTTTGTGCTGAGTGCCCTTGGCCTGACAGTCTGTGTGCTGGCCGTGGCGTTCGCCGCTCACCACTATGCCCAGCTCGCACAGTTTACCTGCGGAACCGCGTTTGACTCCTGCCAGTGCAAACTGCCCTCCTCCGAGCCCCTCAGCAGGACCTTTGTGTACCGGGATGTGACTGACTGTACCAGCATCACTGGCACTTTCAAACTGTTCCTACTCATCCAGATGATTCTGAACTTGGTCTGTGGCTTGGTATGCTTGTTGGCCTGCTTTGTGATGTGGAAACACAGGTACCAGGTCTTTTATGTGGGTGTCAGGATGTGCTCCGGGACAGCTTCCGAAGGTCAGCAGCAAAAGGTCTAACATTCTTGCTCAAAGGTAGAAGAGCAAACAGCAGCCTGATTGAGATTTTTTTTTTTTTTTAAAGAAGAGAAAGAGAAGGAAGGAAGAAAAACTTTTGACAATAATCAGTATTCACCATTCTAAATGAATATTTTTCTATTTTTCAGGAAATGAAAGAGCATTTTTTCAGGTTTCCTTAGTATTTTTTTTAAATAAATTCTTAAGATCTAAATTGACTTTGAGATGTTAAAAAAAAAAAAACCCACAGAACACAGAGAAAGGTATAGATCTACCTTAGAGTCTGGAGTCTATTCTTAATACTCCTGTATCTATTGCTTATATAATCTTCTTTCCTGTTAGTCCAGCTTGATTAGGACAGTTTCAGGCCCACTTGCTAAATTTTCTAGACTCTTCCTCCAGCCCCTCACCCTTCCTGCCATGATTGTCACTGCACTTCAGAGGAAGGCAGGAGGCAGAACTGAACAGCCAGGGTGACTCTCTCTGTTCTATTTTCCCCGGTAGAGATGTCTCCAAGGTATACAAACAGCCTAAAAGAGCAGAGTAGAAAAGGAAGAGACTTTGTGAAAACGCTAAATAATTACAAACACCTGGGCTGGGGTGGCCTTTCTCCTCTGCTCCCTCAGTTTGGGTCTGTAAGCAGATCACTTAGTGAATGCTTTGGATGACTGTCTGCTTCTCAATAATTGAAAGTTGGTGGTAGCTATGTTCTTAATGGGGCTTCCCTGATGTAGAAGGCTTAAAAATAATTACATTATGCTTCTATTCTGTCATCTAAAACAAATCATTAAAACTAATTTCTAGCTAATTGTTAATTATAATGATGCTCAGAAGTCTATTTAATGAGCTCTGGCTGTACTTAGGTAGCACCATCGGTATTAGGAGAAATTACTCACAAGAGAGGAGGTGCAATGATTCTTCCTTGTGAAAGCTAAGCTTTACAAGGGAGAAAAAAAATTTTTTATTAATAGCTCAGGTTAAAAATACTCATTTAAATAAAAACAAGAGCATTTGTAATGGGAAATGTTTATACAAATAGCACATTTGTGATGTTTTATAAAGTTTCTCTCTTGGCAGCTAAGCACTTTTGAGGAAGATTGGGTAATGCTGATGTGTTCCATTCACGGAACTCTATTTGATATGTAATCCTAGTGTTGATTTGTATGCACAGTCAACTAGAGCCTTAAACTAATATTTTGAGGTCCTTGTTTGAACACTGGGCCATTGACTTGGAGGGTAGTTTTCGGTTTTGTTTTGTTTTGAAGTGATTGACTTTAAAAGAGTGCAAGTACACTATGGTGGGAGACTTTCCTCCCTAATTATTGTTATCATTAAATTTGGAACAATATCAGTGTTTTAAGGAAGGAGCTCAGATGCAAGTTCATGTAGCATAAATGTTCCCAAGAACTTTCTCTATTAGGCTGCTCTGTTGAAAGCAGAAACTCAAGATAATAATTGAGCTTAAATTTGCTTCCTTCTCCACATTGCCTATAGATATATTTTACTAATAATTAAATCCTACCCTTAAAAAATAATTCCTGTGTTTGCCTTATAAGGCATTTGAATAATTCCATTGATTGTGACAGAAGTGTCAATTATTACATACAATAAATATTTAAAAACAGGAAATATTTAGTTGGAGGATTATAAATAGAGTTTATGCCCTCCAGATAAAACACTTGATTAACAGATGTTAAAACCTTTTTATGTATTGACTTGCTTTAAAAATGACCTTCCTACATACTAGCTAGGCCAAAAATGCACACTTGGGGGCTTAGTGGATGACTCAAGAGCAGAGGTTTGATCATGCACAAAAATTACATCAACACAACACCAAGCGTCTTGGTGACAACCTGAAAAATACTTTGTGCCCTGTTTTTAAAAAGTTCCAATAACTGTGTCCATTTTTTATTTTGATAGTTTCCTACAAAAGAAAATGATTGATACTCTGTGGGCTCTTTTTTAAAGAATAAGAAACCAGTGCTTTAATGCTAATTACTATGAATAAAGCATCTTTGGAAGCACACTCTGAATACCTTAAAAAACTTTTATGGCAAACACTACAAATTTTTCTATCAGAAAATTAAATCCTACATAACACTAAGGTGCTCCATGCTTTACAAGCAACTCACAGGGTATTTCAAATGGTAGAATAACTCTAGGTTATGTGCTTCCTTTTTTTTTTTTTTTTAAATAACGCAACCAGTAAGAACTAACATAATGATAAATTGATACTAATCAGGAGACATATATATATATGTATATATGATGTAGGGCTTCCCAGGGGGCTCAGTGGTAAAGAATCTGCATGCCAATTCAGGAGACACAGGAGACATAGGTTCAGTCCCAGGGTTGGGAAGATTCTTTGGAGAAGGAAATGGTAACCCAGTCCAGTATTCTTGCCTGGAGAATTCCATGGATAGAGGAGCCTGGTGGGCTACAGTCCATGGGGTCACAAAGAGTCAGACAAGACTGAGCGACTAAGGACACACCACATATATGTTGTATATATAATGAGGATTTTGCTATTGTGTGACTGAATCATTCTGAAATCCCTAAAGAAAGAAAAAAAATTGCTTCAGCTCAAGAATTAAAAATAAAATGAAAAAAATTTAAAAGGAAAGAAAGGGAAGATTTCTGTGCTGCAAACTCACTCTGTATTGATACATGTGAGAATTGTGTTGCATGAATAACAAACTGCTTTGGGCTGAACTTGAAGTATTTTGAGGTTGTGTTTTGCAAATATTGAAGTTACAGTAATGGCAACAGAAAAGGAACAGATACAGAGCTTTACACTTAGCAAAATGTTACATTTAAAATCTGACAAGGAGCCAAGATGGTGACTGTCTCTTCTAAACCATGCAACAGTAAAATTTGCGCAATCCTCCTCCTCTCCCACCTCCTTCAGGGGAATTAAATGAATCAAGACTTTGAAAAGAGGGGGAACAGCCAGGACTTGGCAGCACTTGAAATAGGAGGAATACAGCAGCCTAAATGTGCAGACTTTGTAACCAAGCCCACCCGAGATCGGTCTGTGCTTTCACGTGACCACCATCTGTGCCTCCCTTGCTTCATCCAAATTTGTGTAGGCAGCTCCTTGGAGCCATTCCTAAAAATATAGCTACACCAGGCCCTGGAAACTGTAGTCAAGTAACAGGCCTAAGTTTTTTCCCTCCTTGAGTTAAACCTCCATTAGATCTCTTTTGAGGGACCTTTCAGCTGCAGGCATCAGTGTGTTCTGACAGCGAGACACGTTATGTGTGTGTTTTCTGTTTGGATCCGGGGCATCAGGATACAGTTCATCTTCTTGTACTTCCTCTCTGGCATGCAGTATATCTGGACTATGTTTATAAGTCTGTCTAGTAAAGGGTGGGATAGAGGATATCTAAGGGAGTTTCCGAGGGACAGAGATGGATCAGTTAACGATAATCAGAAATGAACTTAAAAGTTGCCTTGAAAAACCAATCACATCCTATCATGACGCATACCTTTACATTTCCTAGCTCCTGTTGCTGAACTGTTGCTGTGTAGCCGTACATTTCTATAAATCTTGCTGACTCAGTTATCACTGTACTCAAAAGAACTCGATCGTGTGTTTAGATGTATGTGTATTGAGGGTAGTGTTACAAAGTGCGGATGGCCACATATATTGACTCACAGTGGAAACATTCATTTGGAGAAAGCCTCAGTGGCTCAGCCTGTGAAATGAGCCTGTGATGGGTTCTTCTAATTGTCTAGTATTTTATTATCTCAAAGAATTAGTCCCTTTGAAAATATTGGTCTGTACTTTGGTGCTGTGGTTTTGTTCTTCTGGCGTTGAGGGTATAGTGAGTAGAAACCAAAGTGTATCTTACATGTTTGAGGTGGTTGTTTTTGAGAGGGTGTGTATAATGTAGATTTTCTTTGTTAATAAAATTTTCATTATCTCTGAAAATGCTGTGTTTGAATGTATTTTAAAGTGATGGTACGTTGCACATGAACTAGTCTACATAAAATCTTAGTGTTTACATCAAAAATCTGGGTTTAGAGCAGACAAGTACCAATATGAATTTTGACTCCTTTGTTCCAATGTTCTTTCGGTACTCTACAGCCACTGTTGAAGTCGAGGTTGTAAATTCTCTCCAGGCAAAGGGAGTTGAAAAAAATTTTTTTTGCAAAAGATACTTGGAATGCTGATCTTCATTTATACATATAAATGTTAAGTAACATGCATGCTCAGTTGTGTCCAACTCTTTCCAACCCCATGAAGTGTAACCCGCCAGGCTCCTCTGACTATGAGATTCCAGCAAGAATACTGCAATGGGTTACCTTTTCTTCCTCCAGAGGATCTTCCTGACCCAGGGATCGAACCCACATCTCCTGCTGCTTCTGCATTGGCAGGCAGATTCTTTACCACTGAGTCATCTAGGAAGCCCCAAGTTTGCCCTAAAAGAATGGGGTACATGTCGAGTATTCTATGCTCAATCATATTCAACACTGAATTATACATACAAACAGACAGCCTATTCCATTTCAAACCTGAAGACAAGGGCTCCTTCTTACCAACTCAGAGGCAATTTAAATAGTTGATTAAACTGTAAAATGCTAGTTCAGCTTGTAGAATGCTAAAGGAAAGGGGTAATAATTAGGACACACGCTCTGAGCTGGATTTACTATCCTTAGTCCTAAGACTGCAAGTCCTAGGCTTAGAAATCTGTTTGTCACTTTCTGGCTGTGTGACTTTGGACAAAGCATTTAGTTTTGTTTCTTCATCTATAAAGTGGAGAAAAACATAACTGCCTCACAGAGTCATGGGAAAGGTTAGATGAAACAGCACTTTGCAAAGTGGCTCATAGAAGGGGCTTGATGAATATTTGGTTTCCTCCTTCCTCGCATGCATGCATGCTAAGTCATTTCAGACATATCCAACTCTTTGCAACCCCATCGATTGCATCATCCCAGGTGGCACTAGTGGTAAAGAACCTGCCTGATAATGAGGAGATGTAAGAGACATGGGTTTGATCCCTGGGTTGGGAAGATTGCCTGGAAGAGGAAATAGCAACACACTCCAGTGCTCTTGCCTGGAGAATCCCATGGACAGAGGAGCCTGATGGGCTGCATTCCATGGGGTATCAAAGAGTCAGACACGACTGAAGCAACTTAGCATGCACGACTGTAGCCTGCCAGGCTTCTTTGTTCATGGAATTTTCCAGGTGTGAATACTGGAGTGGGTTGCCATTTCCTCCGTCAGGGTATCTTCCTAACTCAGGGATCAAGCCTGTATCTCTTACATCTCCTGCACTGGCAGGTGGGTTCTTTTTAATACTTCCTTTTAATAAGCCAGGAATAATATCAAATGGGCACCAAACAGAAATTTTGCTGTTAAAATAAGATAGTACCAGTTCTTACTCATGATGTGCATGGAATCATTTGCTGGTAGGATCCCTCTTTGTTGGTTTATATACCTGAATGTGTCATCTTCTCTCAACGCTTCTCTCTGGCAGAAGTAGAAACTGAGACATTTCTCCTGATTTTTATAGCCCTTGGAATTTTATGTAACAGAAGCATGTTTAACCCCAACTCTTAAAGTGTAACTTTATCAAGCATTGGTATTATACATTATCACTCTACTGCTTATTAGGTTGTAACATACAATCCCTCATTTATTTAAAAACCACCTTGATTCTGTGGATCACTGATTCTTATTCAAGGATCATAAAAGGTTTTATTTTTGTGTACAGTCAGAAAATATCAGCAAATCTCCAGGCTGGATAGGAAAACATTTGTATAAATTTTCATACTTGTGGTGAATTTAATTATTAAAACCCTACAGCCAAAAATCTACTTTTCCCTTGATACAGTCTATCTATCTTTGTACTTCAGGACAAATTATTATAAATTGTTTTTTTACTTGACAAATTCATCTTTTATAAGTTAGCGTTTATGAAGTACAGGACTAATGTCAGCTACTGCACATTGAAAATTCAGATTGTAAGCAAATGAAAATAAAACTAATGTGTGGGGATGCCAGCTTAGAGACAATATTTCATTCTTCTATTTCTTTCCAACAAATATATATATATATATATATATACACACACACACACACACACACACACACACACATGTTTATTCAGGTTTCCCTGGTAGCTCAGCTGGTAAAGAATTTGCCTGCAATGCAGGAAACCCCAGTTCAATTCCTGGGTAGGGAAGATCCCCTGGAGAAGGGATAGGCTGCCCACTCTAGTATTCTTGGGCTTCCCTGGTGGCTCAGACAGTAAAGAATCTGCCTGCAATGAGAGAGACCTGGGTTCGGAAGATCCCCTGGTAGAGGGCATGGCTACCCACTGCAGTATTCTTGCCTGGAGAGCTCCGTGGACAAAGGAGCCTGGCGGGCTATAGTCCATGGGGTTGCAAAGAGTCAGGCATGACTGAGCAACTAAGCACACAGCTGAGCATGTTTATTGATTCCTCCCAAAGCCTGGGTTCTTAGAGGAAGTCTTTTTCTGTTTGAAAAGGTCATCAGAAAGATCCTTTAATCAAAGAGATGAGGGATATACCTTCAGCTCTATTTTGGGGGAAAAGCAGATATTAGGGCAATAATTCAAATGATCGAATTATTTCAATTCAATTGAATTGATTTCAACTGAGAATGAAGCCTTTTGTTTAACAAAACCTTTTGACTGGGGCAAGGGAGGAAGATGGGATGACTTGTGGGACGTGTGCTGGTCCTTCCTCTTCCACATGAGTCCTGCTGGAGAGGGAGGCAGGGGTCCCTGAAATGCTGCTGCCAGGAATTACAGAGGAGTGAGAGGCCAGGGGCACTTTGGGGTCTCTGAACCAGGACACATTGAAGACACCTCTCTCCGGGTGGGGTGCTCTGTATACTCTGACTTTCTACTCAGCCTTCTCCCCAGAAACTTAGTGCATTATCTTCCAAACCAGGTGTGCAGGGAGAGAGCAAAAGGATTACTCTCAAGGACCAAAGAAGCAATGGCTTTTGTGACCGGAGAAGATGACTGTAATCTTACGATTCGTCTCCCAATATCTTCCTAGCTGCTGCTGCTGCTGCTGCTAAGTTGTTTCAGTCATGTCTAACTCTTTGTGACCTTGTGGACCGTAGCCTGCCAGGCTCCTCAGTCCATGGGATTCTCCAGGCAAGAATACTGGAGCGGGTTGCTATGCTCTCCTCCAAAGGATCTTCCTGACCCAGAGATTGAACCCGCATATCTTATGTCTCTTCCATTGGCAAACGGGTTCTTAACCATTAGCGTCACCTGGGAAGCCCACATCTTCCAAGGCCCGTGTTTAATAGACTGTTAGTACCCGTGAAAGTGGTGTGCCAGCAGAGTGAACCGTCGGAAGTAGAGGAACCAGAGTCTGAACATTATGGAATTAAAGTTCTCACCAGCTTCAGTGGATTATTTTTACTTCTCTTTCCCTCAGGATAGAATTCACATATTCTTACAAAGTAGGCAATGTTCCCTCAGATACTTTTATGGGCAAGAGTGGATTTCCAATTTTTTATTAAATTTTTTTCTTAGGTTGCAACAAAAGTGACCAAAGGATGGTTATACAACTGAAAAGAGAGAGCGCACTTATGTATTTTACTATAGAGAAGTTTACACTGTGGACACTGAGCTTGGCTATGTATCCAGCAGCTGGGAGCGTGTCCTTGGACAGATGTAGAGAGGAGAGACATCTTGAGTGTATCTGGGCCCTGGATGAGGGGGCTGTGAGAGGGAAACTGGGTCCCACTTGGCCCCGCTTGGCTTAGAGTAAGAGCAGCCATCCTGGTACAACCCTCACACTGCCAGATTTTGAAGATTTTGAAGTTGACCTGACAACTCTAGGTCAAATGTCCAAGAAGACCACCTCTACTTCTGAGATGTATATCTCTCTCCTGGGCTCTCTACTCTTCCAGAGAACAGACAGCTCCCCACCCGCACCCTATCCCACAGCAAAACCTGCCCCTCCTTCATGTCCTGGCCCATGCCCATGAAACTCAACTAAGGTGTTATTCACTCTGGTGCAGGGTGCAGTGTTGCAGGGTTGGGTAAAGACCTTGAATACGGTTGTTCAGTGACCTCATGGACTGCAGCTCACCAGGCTTCCCTATCCTTCACCATCTCCCAGAGTTTGCTCAAACTCATGTCCATTGAGTCAGTGATGCCATCCAACCATCTCATCCTCTGTCATCCCCTTCTCTTCCTGCCCTACATCTTTCCTAGCATCAGGGTCTTTCCCAATGAGTCGACTCTTGACATCAGGTGGCCAGATATTGGAGCTTCAGCTTCAGCAACAATCCATCCAATGAGTATTCAGGGTTGATATTCAGGTTTGATTTCCTTTAAACACAGAGATGCCTGAAAATATGGTTTTCATTTACATAGACTATTTCTAAAGATCAGAAAATGTCTCAGATCCAGAGAAAGGAGGCATGATGCCAAAGAGGGGAGACCTGCCCGGTTGTCCTTCCAACCCAACCCTGTGGGCAGCCACCTACTCTGTCTGGGCAGAGGAAGCAGAGCTTCAGAGCTTGCGAGACATGGAGAACATTTGCCCTGGGCCCTGACTCCAGCTGTGGCTTGGGAACCCGCGTAGGTTTGTGGAGGCTGCGGCCGCCGGTTACAGCTGAGCAAACGCCAGCTCAGACTCATGGAAGGGAAGCATGCAGAGTCTGTGGGAAGGACTCTCTCCTCCCACCATCTCAGAGGGCTCTTTATTGTGGAAGACAGAATGGGGAGGCAAAGGGAAGAATCCATGTGGAACCTCACTGCCCCTAGTGCCAGGCTTCCTGAGCATTGCCTGTGACAACTCACCAAGGTTGACTGCCTTCGTTCAGACCCCGGGCTCCTCTATTCATCCCACATAGAACACCCTCGGAGCCTGGCTTGGCTTCACCCTGATGCCCAGGGGAGAACGTGTCAGGCAATAAGCAGGAAAAAAATGCTCATGTCTTATTGAAAAAAGCCCAAATTGTAACTTAACAGGATGATCTTCTTTCTAAATTTTTATTTCCAAAATGTGCTTTCCCCCCAGAGTCCTTGAGCACAGACCTGTGGTTTTCTCTCTTGGGTTTTACAGTCTTTCTGCCTCAAGCCAAGAGCCTTGGCTCCACTCCCCCTGAGTCAGAGTCTCGGCTGGTAGCTGAACCCAGGAAGCTCTGGCCCCACGTCTCTCCCTGGAACCACCAGACCACACAGCCTCCTGGGCTCAATCCTTTGGCTGGGTGTCTTGCCTCCTCTTTGTTTGGAAAGAGATGTCTTACGTAACCACACAACCTACTAAATGCTCCATTGTCTTCCACTTGGGAGAGCTCAAAATAACCCATTCGTGACTTATGACTTATCACAAAGATGGAATCTATTACCCACCTAGCCACAGTCCCCAAGGAGTGAGCCTCACCTATCTTACTCAGATCAACGATCCCAATACCAGTGAGACTTAACAACTGTGGTCTTTGGGGAATTATAAGTTCAGGACAAGGTGCAGGAAATACAAAGCCTGGTTCATCTATAGGTCATGGTGTTTTGCTCAAACAGCACAAGAAAGTCATTTGTAATTCAAGACTGAGACAGGCATAAACAACTCTGTCGGATGCTTCTCTTACTAATCTGATTTTGATAAACAACTGATGAAAATGGAAGGTGTATGTGTTTCTGGTCACCGGAGGAGAGATACCTAGGCAGTGAAATCAGTTGCTCTTATCTCACTGAGCCGGATTTATTTCAAGGCTCCTGTTAATAGCCCACAATACCAAGAACTGTGATCACTGCCCCAGACTGGAGAACCGTCTGAGCAGAATGACAGAAACCGATTGGTAAGGTCTTCTCCATCTTTATTGTCTATGAATCCCTGATTAGCCCTATTGGGAATTAGTTTAAGCTGGTATCTCTAGAAAAAAAACCTCCTTGGATTCAATTAAAAATGAGAAGAGCTGCTGCAGGGTGTTGCCAAGGAGCTTTTGCTATGTAAGGCAGGGGTATAGACCAGGATGAATGAAACACTCGGCATTAGGTGACATCTGGTTCTGCTGCCAGAGCCGCCCGGGGAAGGGGTGCTGGAGAGAGAGAGAGGGGACAGCCTGCTTCAGCCTGCTTGTTCTTCCCCATGGACCTCTTCTTCTTTCAAGGATCCCTCAAGGCTCTTACTCATTTCTGCAGAAGATGTTTTCTCACCTGAGATGAATATGTAATTAGTTTCAGTTGGAGGTACATTTCTGTCCCTGCTTGGTGACATGGGAGCCCTCAGCAAAGCATTCAGAAGGGACCCCTCGCTAAACTTGGTAACGTGCAGCCAACTCCAACAGCCTCATGAAGTGTCCCCCGGCAGTCTGGAGAGAAGAGGTGAGGGGCTGCCTCCCCCTGTGCCTGCTACCCTCTGCCATTTACTCGAGGTCTTTGTACCAGATACCAGTCCAGCAAGTGCAGTGTGTGTGTGTCTCTGGACAGGAACAACCAAACTAAATGTGTAAGAAACTGTGCTGTGCCGAGTCTTGTGTGCAAATGTGCCTCCATGTGCGTGCTAAGTCATTCAGTCGTGTCCAACTCTTTGCGACCCTCTGGACTGTGGCTTACTAGGTTTCTCTGTCCGTGGGATTCTCCAAGCAAGAACAGTGGAGTGGGTTGCCCTGCCCTCCTCCAGGGGATCTTCCCGACACAAGGATCAAACCCACGTCTCTCATGTTTCCTGCATTGCCATGCAGGTTCTATACCACCAGTGCCACCTGGGAAGCCCAAATAGGCCTCCATGTCTCATCATATCAGCTCATAGAGTCAGAAAAAGCTGAGAGCAGAACAGGGTTTCCATTCTGGCTTCACAAGAGTGATTTTACAAGGATCTCTGAAACCTAACCCCCTACAAGAACCGGGAGCTACATGCCTGCATTACAGTGAAAAATTTTAGGGCACATAATTTGAAAATCACAATCAACCTTGAAATAATAAGAAAAAAAGTTTAGCTTCTTATGGTTTCCAGTTTCCAGGAGACACAGTGGAGTTCATGTCTACCTTAACCGAGAACGTCAGATTGTTTCTGTTTTATTTGAATACAACTTGCAGCCAGAAGTGGATGAGGGCCACTTGTACTGCAAGAACAACTCACAAGGCAACTCATCATAGCTAATGCAAGTGTCATTATAAATCCATTTTCTTTTCTAATGCTAACTTGCTGCCTAGGAAGGAATGAAAATACATATTCGAATGGCATTCCTAACTATCAATGTGCAAGATATGGAAGAGGTTACCAAGGGCAATTGTAGAATCCCAATCTTTCCAGAATATTAAATAATCTTATCTGAACTATAAGAAAAAAATTCTTTCAACCGTAAATCACGGGAATTTACCAAACCAACAGACTTCTAATGTTGTCACTGTCCCTTTTTATTTGTCTCTTGGTCTCTTCTATCGCTAAAAATACTTCCAGCTTGGGGTATTTTGGAGACACTCAACAGTAGGGAAGTTAAGGAACAGTATATAGGAGTGGATTTGAAATATAAAATTGTTGTTTTAAGGTAACAATAAAAATAAAACTTAATGAAAAAATTCTTAAGCTTGGACTACATATTTTAAGTATATGCATTAAAGTAATACGCAAAAATACAGTCCTGTTTGAGTAGATCTGAGAAATCCCAGAAAGCTATTTTAAGGACCCTTTGAATTCAGTGTTTATATGCATTTGGGATGCCATATGTGTGTGTCAGTTCAGTTCAGTCGCTCAGTTTTGTCCGACCCTCTGCGACCCCATGAATCACAGCATGCCAGGCCTCCCTGTCCATCACCAACTCCCGGAGTTCACCCAAACTCATGTGCATCCAGTCGGTGATGCCATCCAGCCATCTCATCCTCTGTCATCCCCTTCTCCTCCTGCCCCCAATCCCTCCCAGCATCAGAGTCTTTTCCAATGAGTCAACTCTTCTCATGAGATGGCCAAAGTACTGGAGTTTCAGCTTTAGCATCAGTCCTTCCAATGAACACCCAGGACTGATCTCCTTTAGAATGGACTGGTTGGATCTCCTTGCAATCCAAGGGACTCTCAAGAGTCTTCTCCAACACCACAGTTCCAAAGTATCAATTCTTCGGCACTCAGCTTTCTTCACAATCCAACTTTCACATCCATACATGACCACTGGAAAAACCATAGCCTTGACTAGACGGACCTTTGTTGGCAAAGTAATGTCTCTGCTTTTCAATATGCTATCTAGGTTGGGCATAACTTCTCTTCGAAGGAGTAGGCATCTTTTAATTTCATGGCTGCAATCACCATCTGCAGTGATTTTAGAGCCCAGAAAAATAAAGTCTGACACTGCTTCCATTGTTTCCCCATCTACTTCCCATGAAGTGATGGGACCAGATGCGTGATCTTCATTTTCTGAATGTTGAGCTTTAAGCCAACCTTTTCACTCTCCTCTTTCACTTCCATCAAGAGGCTCTTTAGCTCCTCTTCACTTTCTGCCAAAAGGGTGGTGTCATCTGCATATCAGAGGTTATTGATATTTTTCCCAGCAATCTTGGTTCCAGCTTGTGCCTCTTCCAACCCAGCATTTCTCATGATGTACTCTGCATAGAAGTTAAATAAGCAGGGTGACAATATACCATTTGACGTACTCCTTTCCCTATTTGGAACCAGTCTGCTGTTCCATGTCCAGTTCTAACTGCTGCTTCCTGACCTGCATACAGGTTTCTCAAGAGGCAGGTCAGGTGGTCTGGTATTCCCATCTCTTGAAGAATTTTCCACAGTTTATTGTGATCCACGCAGTCAAAGGCTTTGGCATAGTCAATAAAGCAGAAATAGATGTTTTTCTGGAACTCTCTTGGTTTTTCCATGATCCAGCGGATGTTGGCAATTTGATCTCTGGTTCCTCTGCCTTTTCTAAAACCAGCTTGAAC
Organism: Ovis aries; assembly: GCF_016772045.2. Taxonomy (NCBI): domain Eukaryota; kingdom Metazoa; phylum Chordata; class Mammalia; order Artiodactyla; family Bovidae; genus Ovis; species Ovis aries. The sequence continues at coordinate 189,284,453 of NC_056056.1, read as the reverse complement.
ATCTGGAAGTTCACAGTTCACATATTGCTGAAGCCTGGCTTGGAGAATTTTGAGCATTACTTTACTAGGGTGTGAGAGTGCAATTGTGTGGTAGTTTGAGCATTCTTTGGCATTGCCTTTCTTTGGAATTGGAATGAAAACTGACCTTTTCCAGGCCTGTGGCCACTGCTGAGTTTTCCAAACTTGCTGACATATTGAGTGCAGCACTTTCACAGCGCCATCCTTCAGGATTTAAAATAGCTCAACTGGAATTCCATCACCTCCACTAGCTTTGTTCGTAGTGATGCTTTCTAAAGCCCACTTGACTTCACATTCCAGGATGTCTGGCTCTAGGTGAGTGATCACACCATCATGATTATCTGGGTCATGAAGATCTTTTTTGTACAATTTTCCTGTGTATTCTTGCCACCTCTTCTTAATATCTTCTGCTTCTGTTAGGTCCATACCATTTCTGTCCTTTATCAAGCCCATCTTTGCATAAAATGTTCCCTTGGTATCTCTAATTTTCTTGAAGAGATCTCTAGTCTTTCCCGTCCTGTTGTTTTCCTCTATTTCTTTGCATTGATCTCTGAAGAAGGCTTTCTTATCTCCCCTTGCTATTCTTTAGAACTGTACATTCAGATGCTTATATCTTTCCTTTTCTCCTTTACTTTTCACTTCTCTTCTTTTGACAGCTATTTGTAAGGCCTCCTCAGAGAGCCATTTTGCTTTTTTGTATTTCGTTTCCATGGGGATGGTCTTGATCCCTGTCTCCTGTACAATGTCATGAACGTCCATCCATAGTTTATCAGGCACTCCATCTATCATATCTAGTCCCTTAAATCTATCTCTCACTTCCACTGTATAATCATAAGGGATTTGATTTAGGTCATACCAGAATGGTCTAGTAGTTTTCCCTACTTTCTTCAATTTAAGTCTGAATTTGGCAATAAGGAGTTCATGATCTGAGCCACAGTCAGCTCCTGGTCTTGTTTTTGCTGACTATACAGAGCTTCTCCATCTTTATATATATATATAAATATATATATATATATATATATAGTCATTAAGCGCATGGTTCTAAAATTAGGCTGCCTGGGTTTGAATTCCATTGTGTGGCCTTGGGCAAGCCAAATACCCTTGCTGTGCCTCTCTGACTCTGTTTCCTCATCTGAAGGGTAATTATAAGGTTTTTGTGAAGACTAAACCAATGAGTGAATGAACAATTGATTGTCTGTGATAGATTTAGAATGGAGCCTATGGTCAATGCTATGTAACTGATGATGATAAAGTTGGTGAGTGTGTGCATGTGTGCTAAGTTGCTTCAGTCATGTCTGACTCTTTGCAGTCCTATGGACTGTAGCCCACCAGGCTCCCCTGTCCATGGTATTTTCTAGGCAAGAATACTGGAGTGGGTTACTATGCCCTCTTCCAGGGGATCTTCCCAGTGCAGGGATCAAAACTGTCTCTTATGTCTCCTGCATTGGCAGGAGGGATCTTTATGACTAGTGCCACCTGGGAAACCCGTTGATGAGTATAAACTACAAGAAACTGAAATTTAGGAAAATATCAGGAAACAGGAAAACAGTGGTAGCACGTGTAATTCATATAACAAATCATGGTGCAGCAACACACAAATTAAGTGTCTGTTCTCTGGAGCCTAAGTACAAAACAGTAATCCCCCTGCCCCTTGCAAACATTGGAAATGAAATTTAGATGATGAGAGTCAGATCATAAAAAAGGCTGAGCACCGAAAGAATTGATACTTTTGAACTGTGGTGCTGAAGAAGACTCTTGAGAGTCCCTGGTGTTCACCAAGGAGATCAAACCAGTCAATCCTAAAGGAAATCAATGCTGAATATTCATTGGAAGGATGGATGCTAAAGCTGAAGTGCCAATACTCTGGCCACCTGGTGCAAAGAGCCTACTCATTGGAAAAGACCCTGATGCTAGGAAAGATAGAGAGCAGGAGGAGAAGGGGACAACAGAGGATGAGATGGTTGGATGACATCATGGACTCAACGGACATGAGTTTGAGCAAACGCTGGGAGATGGTGAAGGACAGGGAAGCCTGGCATGTGGCAGTTCATAGGGTCGCAAAGAGTCAGACACGACTTAGCGACTGAACAACAACAATAATACTCAGTGATCCCTCTGCCCCTTACAAACATTGAAGTGCAATTCAGATGATATTGTTGTTTTTATTTCCCAGCCACGATCTCTACTCAGGGCTTTGCAGTCCTGGCATCTGGGAAGCCTGAGACTCACTGACCTGGGAAATGATGTACCAGGGCCAGAGGAAGAGTTTTAGAGCCCAGAGCCACCCCGTGGGCCACTCTTTAGTCCCATAGATATAGAGGACTCCAGGTTATTTAAAAAAAAAAAAAGCCTCATGTAGGCTTTGAGGAAGTAAAAATGTCACAAATAACTTCCAATCATGGGCAGTACACACTGGGAAGGGAAACCACCATTTCTGCTTTGGAGATGCTGGATGGTTTATGAATTAAGTGTTTGCACAGTTATATGTGACTTCTTTCTTCTTTCAAACCCAGCTGGAAGAACTGCTTTCTTCCTCCCCATCCATCAGCTCTGAGTCCGCGCCCAGTACCAGGCTCCACATAGGGACAGGACCTTGGCAAAGCCCTAGGAGGGACCTCTGTGTAACAGTAAGATGGCTCAAAGCAAACTGGGATCTTTGAACTTTTTGGATCCATGTCTTGATAGCCAAGGTCAGCCCTAGAAGCCAAGAGATAAAATCTGCAGAGGACTTTTTCAAAGCTGTTCTTACCAGGCCATGTTGCTGGCCCCAGAGGCGCCATGGGCAGGTGCCAGAGTGGGCTTAAGATGCAAGCCTCCTCACAGGCTTATAAATGGGTTTATAAATGCAGAGTTCTATAAATTGACATCTTGGGCTCTCTGAAGAGCTGAGATAGCTGAGATTTAGATTCACAGCATGCCTGTGCATTAAAAATAGAAATTAAATACAGACAAGAAGAGAACTATTTGATTAGGGGGTGGTTCCTTCTTTTTATTTAAGAGAGATGCACTGAGATCTAATCTGACCACCAGCAGACACTCCAAGCCACACCCATGCCTCCAATAATTGTAGAAATAGGGAATAGCCAGGACTACCCCTTGGAGAAAGAATGACAACCCACTCCAGTATTCTTGCCTGGAGAATCCCATGGACAGAGGAGCCTGGCAGGCTACAGTCCATGGGGTCGCAAGAGTCCCATACGACTTAGTGACTAAACCACCACCACCCAGGACTAACCCTGACTCTAAAGTGCTTCCCCTTCTACCCCAAGTTCACTCTTTCCCAGCTTCATTTTCACGTAGAGAAAGACGTACAATGGGGCGGGGCTAAGAGTGGGGACAGGATATGTGCCCACAGAGTTTTGTACTGTGTATTTTGTATTCTTTCCTCAAAAAGCAGTTCTGGACGAAGAAGACTTGGAAGGTCAGACTGAATACACATGTGAGGGGCTCAAAGGGCAGCACCAGGGATTTTTCACACTATGTTCTATGGAAACCTAGGATTTACTGAAGGATCGTGTACCCTTTTGCGAGAGTAGATTTCAGGTGGGTTTTTTGTTGTTGTTGTTTTAATGAAATTATCAGATTTTAAAATGTTTTTCTTAGAAATAGTATTTCTGTTCTCTGACCCCCGGATCATACTCCCTTCCACACTCTACAACCTTGCATTTTTTTCCAAGTACAGTCAGGACCCTTGACATAAATCCAAAAGGAGAAATGTTTGCTCTCAGGTTTTAACTAATGAATCTTGTTATTTACAGGATCAGTTATTCAGCACACTTGTTTTACTGTAATAAGGAAAAAATATGAAAAGGGAAGAGAAAATGTTTTACAATTTCTGTAGTTCACTCCCAAACCTGTCTCCTTAGCATTTGCTTCTTTATCTTAACATCATTGCCTTTTAGCTGGAAGGAAGCCTCTTGTCCGACTTGTTTCCTTTCACAGAAAAGCAAGCTGAGGCCACATGAGGGTAAGTACCTTGCTCAAGGTTACTAAACTTCTCTGTCGTTTCTCTATTTAACTTGTCTTTGGCATAAGTTCTTTCTGTTTTATTTTGTTTCTTTACTCTTTGCCATGTTTCTCTGTTTGATTGGAATCTGCAATGACACACTTTCTGACTTCAACAAATTGGAAATCCCCACTCCATATTCTCAAGGAGAGTAAGCGTGGTTTTTTATTTTTCCGGAACAAGGTGAAAACCCCATGTTCATTTTGCTAATACATTCCAGGACATTTCTTCTACACTTTTTTTTTTTTCTGTAAAATAAAGTAATAAAATAAAAGTTGCTCATGTGCTCCCAACCTCAATGATCCTGAGTAAGCAGAGGAAAGGAAAGAGTGATTCAGGGGAACCCAAGAACCTGCTTGAAGAGGAGCAACTCTAAGTGGCTGGGGAGCACTGAGGGGCAGAATAAACAGCCCCTGGACAATGTGCATTTGGTGCTGATGAAATGATGCTGGAGACTGGAATCCTCCAAGGAGCTGCTGTTGGCCTCACTTAAAGACACAGACTCCAGAACGAGTTGGATTGCTAAGGGTCCAAGTCTAGGTTTTGCTACCATTTATCAGGACATATGGTTTAGTCGCTAAGTCATGTCTGACTCTTTTGCCACCCCTGGACTGTAGTCCACCAGGCTCCTCTATCCATGGAAATTCCTAGGCAAGACTACTGAAGTGGGTTGCCATTTCCTTCTCCAGGGGATCTTCCTTAGTGACTAAACAACAACAACCAACTACAGACTCTTAGGAAAAAGTCCTTAACTACTCTATACCTACATCCCTTCATCCATAAAATTAATAAGAGCACCTACTGCATAGAGTTGTTGTGAAGATTCTAAGAGTTTGTATCTGTAATGTGCTGGAAATGGTGCCTAGAACATTCGAAAGGATCGATCTGTGTTAATTATTATCATTACCTGTAATTACCCTTTCTCCTAACCCTACACCCAACTTTAACCATCAAGGCATACTTGTTCACAATTAACATTCAAAATAGAGAACAGTTTCCAAAGCATGCTTTCTTAGAGAATTTCCTGGTAGACTTCAAAACTTTTAGATGAAAGTCTGGCCGCTGGTTAATATAACAAGCCTCTGTGTATCTAATATACACCGGCTTTTCTCAGTGTGACATGAGAACTGTAACAGAAATGACAGTCCCACCAACCTCAAGTCTTCCTATTTGGAGTTACTGCTGCAAGTGCTGGGCTTCCTTTGTGGCTCAGATGGTAAGGAATCTGCCTGCAGAGTGGGAGACCTGGGTTTGATCCCTGGGTGGGGAAGATCCCCTGGAGAAGGGAATAGCAACCCACTGTGCCTTTCTTGCATGGGGAATTCCATGGACAGAATTCTCCTGGTGGGCTACAGTCCATGGGGTCACGAAGAGATGGGCACGACTGAATGACGAACAGTAAGCTCCAAATGCTCCTTGTCAATAAGCAGTAGTTATTTCTTCCCAGTCATCTTCCTGTCCCTTTGGTGATTCCCTTTTCAAACCTGGGCTTATCCTCTGCAGAGCTACGTCCTGATACTTCTAAAGAGAACCAGGATTTCAGAGCCAGCCCTTTTAGATGCATGAAGAGGTTTGGTATGCAAATAATGAGATATTTCTCCCCTTCATCAAGTCATCACTCTTTCTAGTATTGTGTCAGTTTTTTGCCTTTAGAAGGGTTGTTGTAGATCTCTCAGGAAGTATCACATAACACAAAAAAGTCAGGAGAGGAGCTAAAGAAAATTTCCAGTGGCAGTTAATGGGCCTGACATCAGCAGATTCTGAAGGCCATGTTATGCTAGGGAGAAAAACAGTGATCTAGGAATCTCTGTGATGCTAATGGAACCATGCTGCTGGAGAAACTTTCACTGCTTCTGCTTTCTCGTCTTTGTCTTGTGTACAACCACCAGTGCAAACAGGCGACACCCACAATGACTGGGTAAGCTGGTGAATTGCATAAACTCTTTCCAAAGCGGTCAGGATTGTGTTTCCCCACTGCATTTGACAGATAAATCAAACACGCAACTTAAAGCTAAAACACATCAGACTTTGGAGTTAGTAGGTAAAACAGAAACAAGCACCATCATCGGTCAATGCCACCAAAACAGAAACATTCTTCACCTGTTCAACATGAAAAAAGGACCGGGTTCCTCCTTATCTCCTGCTGAGCAAGTGAATAATGTGAAATCAGCCGTGGGGAAGCCTGCCACGGTCTCAGAACAGGCTCCTCTGCTCTGTGTGGTGCCCTTGGCAACACAACAGAAGGCTTGGGGGGAGCTGGGAGAGGCCTGACCGAGGACAAGGAAAGAATGGCATGAAATACGATGCAGCTGCTGAACTTTCTTTTCATTAACTTTAAATTATATCAATTTCTAGACTTTTGGATACTGAAAGGAGAAAAAAAAACACTGAAGAGACAAGCTGTCTGCTTTTAACCTAACTCAAATTGAGCGATAATGAAAGTGATTCAGCCTGGTGCAGAAAGACAGGACCACCACTATCCTGGCTACCCACCTTTCAATTTTATTTAGTTAGAAGTTTCCATTTCAGCTCTCCTCCTCCAAGACAAGAAAAACACATCTCCAGAAGGAGGCAGTCCCCACAGCGGGCTCTTCTGCCCAGCCTTGCCCCTACATGGAGTAACTCAGCCAGGCAACCCCTTCGTAGTGTGGCATCAGGACAGGGAGCTTGTAATGTGGCTGTGTGAGTGCGCACCAACATTTCAGCTTGCCTATTCACGCTGTCCCAAAGCTCATCTACCAGACGTGGCCAATAGTGCCTGGATCATTATTTTTGTACTCCATTGTCCAAGCATCTTCTAGGGAAGAGGTGACTAGCTGTTTCTTGGCTATACTAAGCCAGCCAAGATTGAAGTGGATGGATGGGAATGTGGTAGGTGGAAGGGTGGGTATTATCTCTCCTTGTCAGATCCCCAGGTGTTTAAGGTATTAGCCCTCCAAGCCCTTAACTGATCTTAGCCCCGAGGTGCCTTTATTATAACTGGATCCACAGATCTTTGAATGCTCTGAGCTTTTCGAGAATAATTGTGCCTCTTGTTTGTTGTTTAGTGGCTCCGTCGTGTCCAAGTCTTTGCAACCTCATGAGCTGTATCCCACCAGGCTCCTCTGTCCATGGGATTTTCCAGGCAAGAATACTGGAGTGGGTTGCCATTTCCTCCTTTAGGGGATCTTCTGGACCTAGGGGTCAAATCTGAGTCTCCTGCCACGTCTCCTGCATTGCAGGCAGATTCTTTACTGCTGAGCCACTGGGGTTGGGGGTGGAGGAAACAAGAGCAAGAGCAAGAGGAAAAGGAAATGTAAAAGATTTAACACTCTAATACGTGTTTATTGAATACTTACTTTGTGTTAGTCATTATTCTAGGAGCTGATTGTATAAAGAGTAACAAGACTTACATTCATGCAGGAGAAACAGACAATGAAATATAAGCAAATAAAAACATTTTAGATAGCAGTAAGTATTATGAAGAGCAGAGTCTTGGGAGAGAGTGAAGGGGCAAGGCCACATTGAGATAATGAGGGAAGACCTCTTTTGCGACATACCATTTGATCTGAGACCTTAGAAATGAGAAGAAATGAGCCATGCAATGATTTTTTGAGGGAAAGCATTCCAGGCAGGAGGAACAACAAGAGTTCATACCCAACAGTGAGGTTAGGCAATCAGAGAAAGAAGATGAAGAAATCTTGATCAGAGTGCCGTAGGGGCAGGCTGCTACCAGATAGGAGTGAGGAGGTAAGTTGAGGTCAGCTCCCAAAGGGATCTGACCAGGGAAAAGAGTTTGGGAGATACTGGAGTGCTTGTAAGCAGTGCAGTCATAGGAAGCCTGCCTCTGTTTCTCATTCCCACGTATGACATACGTACATACACACACACATAAGGAAGATACATAGAGTAGAAGCTGAGCTTGGGTTAGGACAATACTTTTTATAATTGCATGTTACTTTAGATTTGATATTTAGAAGGTTGAACTCTTTCTCAGAAAGGCAAGAAGGGCTATGTTGCAAAATAAGGCAAATGTTTCCTTGAAGCCCTTTTGTAAAATTAATACCTGAAATGGAATAGCGCCATCCATACACAAGTCATGGGGGACATTAATCTTTCAAAGCCAACTGTTAAGATATTTTGTTATGGCTAGAACAGAGACACAACAGGGAAGAGAAAGCTAGATGGCTTTCTCATAAGTCCCCAGGGCTTAGATATCCATTAAGAGAAGGCACGACTTGGTTTAAAAAACCAGTAACCAGTAATTTACAAGTGGCGTGGTTTCTCTATATTTGCAGAGAGTACCAGGTCTCCCTCTGAGATCCAGACGAGAACCTCCAGTGTTACTCACTTGTTTAACCACAATGGTTTCTCTTTGTTCCAGGACATTGGCACCAAGCTGGAAGACCCAGTCAATGAAAGGACTTGAACAAGTAAATGTTTTGGGGTTGTTGACCTATGAAACTCCTTTAAATACTCCTTTTTCTATGTCACTTTCTTTCTTTTCTTTATTTCCTTCCTCCTTTCTTTCTTTCAAAACTTTTAATGAAAGGAAAATCTGACAGAAAATGATTTTTATTATGAACTGTGATTGTGTCTAATAAAGCTAAAATTACATAATGCTATTCTTGTAAAAGGATGAAGTTTTAAACACCTAGTGGTTAGAGGCATTTTTCAGACTACAGGTAAACAGAGACTCCATATCCACAGAATTTCTTGTTGTTTAAAGCAAATATGTACAACAGTCAAACACATACCTTTTTATAAAACAAAGTTAACATTTGAAGAAAGACCGTGATGGACTTGAGCAATGTACTTATTAACAAAGAATAAATTAAAACATGAATTTCTTATAGATATATTTTATTCAGTTTATTATATTAATCCTTTGCCAACTTAAAGACATTAATGAAATACAAAATATTTTAAATGAGTAAAAAGAAGTTGAACATTATATAAGATAGGGAGAGTATAAACAGTAGGAGAAGCTACTCTAATTAAGCAAAATACTTAACTCTGAAAAATGTGGACACTTTCTGCCATCACATACTTCAATTTCACAGTGGTGCGCTGAGTAGCTCAGGCATGTCCAACTCTTCGTGACTTCATGGGCTATAGCCCGCCAGGCTCCTCTGTCCATGGTATTTTCCAAGCAAGAATAGTGAAGTGGGTTGCCATTTCTTCCTCCATTTCACAGTGATTCTGAGCCCTAAATAACTTAGATTTTTAAGTTTCATTTTCACCTCAAAGATAGTTCCTTCATTTAAACAGACATTGGAAGTTAACTCAATGACTAAAAATCTAAAGAACTGAAGTTTGGGAGATGGATCACTGACCCCCAGTAGATATCCATTTTCTAATCCCCAGATCCCATGAATGTTATTTTATGTGGCAAAAAAGGATTCTGCAAATGTGATTAAGTGAAGAGCCTTGAGTGATCATCCTGGATTATCTGGATTGGCCCTAAACATAATCACATGCATTCCTATAAGAGACAGAAGGAGGCCATTTGACACAGAAGGGGAGAAGACAGTGTGAGTACTGAGTCAGCAGTTGGTGTGGTGTGGCCACAAGCTAAGGGGTGCTGGCACGCATTGGAGCTGAAAGAGGCAAGGAGTGGGCTCTTCCTGACAGCCTCTGGAGAGGGGCAGCTCTGTCGATACCTTGGTTTTGGTTTGGTGAGACTACTCAGCAATCACAGGAAGCCAATGCAAAAACGGCATTCTGAATTGATACTCACTGGCATCTTAAAAGGAGTGAAAATAGCTGTGGGGAGCAGGAGAATGCTTTTTAATGAGGCAGCACTGAAAATTATTTTATTTCTATATCAGAGGAGTAAAGTACAGTACCTATTTCATTGTTTAGTACACATGACTTCTTCAAAGAAAAATGGATAAATATCTAGGTTATATTGACTGGTACAATTTTAGTACTAGGCATGTAGAAAGCACTGATTCTTCACTTGTTGAAAATACTATAAACTTAAACATTTTTATATCAACATAATGCATGCACATAATAAAAAATGGTGCAGAGTTTAGGCTGAAAGCTAATTTTCTTCCTTGAGAAATTGAAAGGATTAAAGGGGAATTTTATGAATAACTGTATGCCCATTATTTCAACAACTTAGGGTTAGATGGACAAATTTTGAGAAAGTTTCAAATTACCAAAACTGACTCAGGAAGAGATAGAAAATTGAAATAGATCTATAATAAATAAAGAAACTAAATTAGTAATTAAAAATCTTCCCACAAAGACAAACTCAGGTCCAGAGAGTTTCACTGGTGAATTCTATCTAATATTCTATCTAATATTTACAGAAGTAATACAATCCTCCACAAAATCTTCCAGAAAGTAGAAGTAGGAACACTACCCAACTCATTTTATGAGGCCAGTATTACTCTGATACCAAAGTCAAACAAATACCTCACAAGAGAAGAAAACTACAGACCAATGACCTTTATAATTATGGACAAAATAATAATTAAGACAATTTTAGTGTAACTGAATCCAGCGACATAAAAAATGAAGACAAGGTAAGATTTATCACAAGAATGCAAAGTTGGTTCAAGATCTGAAAACCAACTTACAATATGAAACAAGCACCACATGATCATCTCAATAGAAGCAGTAAAAGCGTTTGACAAAACATCACAGCCATTCATTAATAAAAATTTAGCACAAATAATAGAAGGGAATTTCTCTAAACTATGAATGTCATGATACTTTCTCGATACTCTAAATTTGCTGCAAGTCATTTAATTCTGTAATTATAATAGATAAATTTTATTACGTAAAAATTATATCTATGTAGCTATTATTTTTAAAAATGCTTTTAGTATTTAATTCTCATCAGTAGAAGATGCTATAAGCAAGAAGTGTACCTTATTATGTTCTCTTTGGAGCACAGCTCATTAAGATTGCTCAATCCTTAGTGGTTTACTCAATTGAGATTTTAAAAACTAACCATATTCCACGGACTATACAACCTAAAGCCTAGCATTTAAGTTATTACATGTCTTCACTATAATTCATTCTATCTTCTCAAAGCAGCTTCTTGTACCCATTTCTCATTTCTGACCCTTTTCTGATTCTGAACCCTTCATCCACTAGGTGGTACTTTTGGTACTTGTAGCTTCATTGCTAATCAAAAGACTCAGGGTAGTTTGAGAGAGGCAAATGCATTATGTAAACAGGCCATGTGTTAGTGGGATATTCACAAGCTGAAGAGAGCCTTTATCAGATGTACTTAGACAACTTTAACACACACTCATGGAATACATCTTTTTCTTTTCTTTAGCACAAGTGGAATATGAAGGATTTCATGTTTCAGAATGTTTCCAAAATATGGGTTCCTTGGGCTATATGCACATGAAAGCCAATCTTATGAGGGAGCAAGTGAGCAGCTGCCCTAGTAATAAGGCTTCACTTGTTAATTCTTCAGCCAATATGTATTGAACAACTGCTCTGTGCCAAGCACTGTTCTAGGTATTGGAGTCACAGCTGTATTCAAAAGTTCTTGCCCTCATGGGGTCTGCAGTTGCGGGAGAGATAATCACAAAACAAATAATTGTTGATGTTTGGTCTGTTAGGACTTTGGGAAAACTTGCAAAGCAGAAAAAGGAGAAATTGGAATGATAGAAGTGGAATGATAGCAGTCACCATTGTATGTGGAGTGGAGGCCCAGAGCTTTTCTAACAAGATGAGGTTTAGTACAAATGCTATATTAAAATGCAGGCATCATGTCAGGTGGACTTCCCAGGTGGCTCATTGGTAAAGAATCCACCTACCAATGCAGGAGATTCAGGTTCAGTCCCTGGCTCAGAAAGATCCTCTGGAGAAAGAAATTCCAGTTTTCTTGCCTGGAAAATCCCATAAACAGAGGAGCCTGGCGGGCTATAGTCTATGGGGTCGCAAAGAGTCGGACACGACTGAGCGACTAAACAACAGCAACATCTGTAGGAAGCAAGGGAGGGGATCATGCAGCTCCTTTGGGAAAAAGCAACCCAGGCAGAGAGAAAACACAATATACAAAGGATTGTAGGCAGGAGCACTCTCAGTATATTCATTTAAGAGGAGAAAGGGCATGTGAGTGGGTGTGGCATGGAGTGGAGAGGGTACATGGTAGAGATTAGTTCAGAGGCGTAGACTTGGTGTGGCTTGTAGAGCATGAAAGGCCTTGCAGGGCATTTTAAGACCTGTGATTTCACTCTGAGTGAAGGGTTTTGAGCAAAGAAGTGATACAATCTGACTTCTGTTTTAACACGATTACTCTGGTTGCTGTGTTGAGGCTGACTGCAGTAGGACAGAGGTGGAAGCTGGGGAACAGAAGCTGGGATTATTGCAATAATCCAGGCAAGAGGTGATGGTGGCTTAGATCAGGGTGTAAGCAATGGGAGAGACAAGAAGAGAACATGCTTTATACATTTTATTTCTAAAGAAGAGCCAACATGATTAGCTAATGATTAGATAATGGGTGTGAGAGACGGAGAAGAGCCAAAGATGACAATTTATTTTAATTATTTAGCAGAAATTTGAAAGAGCGAATCTTAGTCGCTCAGTCATATCTGATTCTTTGTGACCCCATGGACTGTAGTCTGCCAGGCTCCTCTGCCCATAGAATTCTCCAGGCAAGAATACTGGAGTGGGTTGCAGTTTCCTTCTCCAGGGGATCTTCCCTACCCAGGGATCGATCCCCAGTCTCCTCTATTGCACATGGAGTCTTTACCATCTGAGCCACTAGGGATAAATAGTGTGAGAAAAAGAGAAGAGCCAAAGATGATGATTTATTTTAATTATTTAAGCAAAGTTTATATAGTGCTGATTATATACAAGGCACTGTTCCAAGTTCTTGACAAATATTGACTCATTTAATCTACGCAATAGGCCCATGAGATAGGTACTATTTTTGTCGTCTTTTTCCTGCCTTCAAGGTTTTGGCTCTGAGAAGCTGGAAGGATAAATCTGACATCTACTGAGAGAGGGAAAGCTATATGAAGAGCAGGTTCAAGGTGATATGTTAAGGTCGAGAAGACTGAAATAACTGTGTGAAGATGCCAAGCAGGTGGTTGGTTATGCAAGACTGGAGTTCAGGAGAGTGATCTGGTTTGGAGATACACATGCAGTGAAAAGATGTGATTTAAAAACAGGAAACTAGATGACATCTCTAGGAGAGTAGAGATTCAGCAGAGGGTGAAGCACCAGTATTAATGAGGACATGAAGATGAAGATTCGAAGAAGACAAGCAATGGCCAAAGAGCTTGGCATCCTGGCAGCCAGGAGAAGAAAATGAAGGAGAAGCGGAGAGCAACTATGTGCAATGCCTCAGCTTCGTCCAGGAAGAGAGAGCTCAGAATTTACTGGTTACTTTGAAAAGAGCTATTTCATTGAATGGTAGGGATGAAACTTGGTGTGCAAATGAGGTCAAGAGAAAAGAAGAGGAGGAAATGATGAATAAAGAGAACTCTTTTGAGACATTCTCTATAAAGAGGAATATGGCAACAATCAGAGAATAGTATAGGTAAGGTCAACAGAGGGTGTCTTGTTTTTTGTGGTTGTTGTTTTCTTTTGTTTTAAAAATGGGTGAAATTGTAGCAGAGTTGTATGCAGATGGAAATGGTCCAAATTGATACAGGAGAGAGGAGGTTAAATGATGTTAGTGAGCTGATGAAAGAGGATGATAAAGTCTGGGGCTTGGACTTAGATGGAAGCAGAGACCATTCGTCTCTGATAAATGGAGGGAAGGCAGGATATACAGTGATGGATGCAGTCATGTGGGGAGTTGGGGGTTGACATTTGTGGCTGTTCTCATCTGGTTGCTTCTCTTTTTCTCAGTGAAACAGGGAAAAAGTCATAAGCCAAAAGAGATCAGAAGAAGTATTGGAGTTTTGAGGAGACCACAGCTGTGACAAGATCATCTAGGAAAATGAGGACTATTATCCAAAACATTAGCTCAACCACAGGTCAGCCCATGATTACAGTCCCATTATTGGGGTCTAGAAAAGTCTGATTTTCAAGTGGACTCTATTAAAATGCAGATACTTAGAAGCCCAAGCGCTGTTCAGCAGGCTTTCTCTTGTAACACATTCACATCAGAAAATGTCTGAGTTGTCAGACTGCTGGAAGTAAGACCCTCAGGGCATGACGCTTTTGCTCTCTTTTTCCTGGGCAATCTACATTTTACTTCATTTTGTTTTTTCAAGAGAAGTAAGTTGTTATTGTAGAACTGAGTGTAATTCATTTGAAAAGCTTTGCAAGATTTTATATAATTAAATCCACATATAAGAAAAAAAATTCCTCAACCCATTTGTCCCATTTTCTCTCCTATAAAAATGTAACATAAGTCCAGGCTCTTGGTAGGAATCAGAGTAGAGTAAGGAAAGACTTGATTTGTTTTTCAAATGGAGGAAAGTGGCTTCCTACAGGAATTAAGTATTATTATTCCAGACCAATAATAATTCTTAACAACTGTGGGGACCTTCTCTGTGTCTGTCAAACCTAAGTATATATCATTTAGGTAATGTGTGTGTGTGCGTGCGTGCGTGCGCGCTAAACCACTTCAGTTCAGTTCAGTTCTGTCGCTCAGCTAAACTACATCAATCGTATCCAACTCTGTGACTCTATGCACTAGAGCCTGCCAGGCTCCTCTGTCCATGAGATTCTTCAGGGAAGACTACTGGAGTGGGTTGCCATGCCCCGCTCCAAGGGATCCTCCTAACTCAGGGATAAAACCTGCATCTCGTATCATCCCCTGCACTGGCAGGAAGGTTCTTAACCACTAGCTTTACCGCCCAGGAAGCCCCATTTAGTTAATATCCCCTCCCACATTAATAAATACTGAGCAGGAACATAATTGTCCTTTTCTGTACAACTGTGGTCTAATAAATTTCTATAGAATTGTCTTTTTAAAAAATGCACAGATTGGTCCACAGATAAGATGACAAGAGAATGTTGTTAGTTAAGACACAGAGGCTCTGGCATATCCTTTAAGCTTGAGTTAGCATTCCAGTTCTACTACCCTGACTTCGTGATGTTGAGGAAGCCTCTGATCCTCACTGAGCCAACCTGTCTTTCCTAAATCATGGGCTACTGATAAAAGTTGCTACAAAATTAAAAGAAGCAACCTGTCCAAGTAAATGTGCAACACAGTGTCTGGCACACAAATGGCTACTACTATTGTCTGTGTTCCAGAAAAACATCGATTTCTGCTTTATTGACTATGCCAAAGCCTTTGACTGTGCAGATCACAGTAAACTGTGGAAAATTCTGAAAGAGATGGGAATGCCAGACCACCTTACCTGCCTCTTGAGAAACCTATATGCAGGTCAGGAAGCAACAGTTAGACCTGGACATGGAACAATAGACTGGTTCCAAACAGGAAAAGGAGTACATCAAGGCTGTATATTGTCATCTTGCTTATTTAACTGATATGCAGAATACATCATGAGAAACGCTGGGCTGGAAGAAGCACAAACTGGAATCAAGATTGCTGGGAGAAATATTAATAACCTCAGATATGCAGATGACACCACTCTTATGGCAGAAGGTGAAGAGGAACTAAAGAGCCTCTTGATGAAAGTGAAAGAGGAGAGTGAAAAGGTTGGCTTAAAGCTCAACATTCAGAAAACGAAGATCATGGCATCCAGTCCTATCACTTCATGGCAAATAGATGAGGAAGCAGTGGAAACAGTGGCTGACTTTATTTTTCTGGGCTCCAAAATCAGTGCAGATGGTGATTGCAGTCATGGAATCAAAAGACACTTACTCCTTGGAAGGAATGTTATGACCAACCTACACAGCATATTGAAAAGCAGAGACATTGCTTTGTCAACAAAGGTCCATCTGGTCAAGGCTATGATTTTTCCAGTAGTCATGTATGGGTGTGAGAGTTGGACCATAAAGAAAGTTGAGCACTGAAGAATTGATGCTTTTGAACTGTGGTGTTGGAGAGGACTCTTGAGAGTTCCTTGAACTGCAAGGAGATCCAACCAGTCCATCCTAAAGGAGATCAGTCCTGGGTGTTCATTGGAAGGACTGATGTTGAGGCTGAAACTCCAATACTCTGGCCGCCTGATGTGAAGAGCTGACTCATTTGAAAAGACCCTGATGCTGGGAAAGATTGAGAGCAGGAGGAGAAGGGGACAACAGAAGATGATATGATTGGATGGCATCACTGACTCAATGGACGTGGGTTTGGGTGAACTCTGGGAGTTGGTGATGGACAGGGAGGCCTGGCGTGCTGCAGTCCATGGGGTCGCAAAGAGTCGGACACGACTGAGCGACTGAACTGACTGACCGATTGATTGTGTGTTGCTAGACACTTAAGGCAGCATTTTCCCTTGTACCTGAAGGCACATCTAGAGCAGCAGTCCTCAACCTTTTCTGCACCAGAGACTGGTTTTGTGGAAGACGATTTTTCCACAGACCAGAGAGTAGGAAGTCGTTTGGGGATGATTCAAATGTAATACAATTATTGTATACTTTATTTCTAATCTAATGATGCCACCGCTCTGAAAGGAGGTACCTTCACCACAGTCCAAAGTTTGGGGAGTCTTTTCTAGAGGATTTCTGTTTACACTCAATCCAAAGATGCAGCTATCCCTAAACAGAGGTAAGTAAATGGGGAAGAGTTGGGAAAGTAGGGAATGTACTGGCTGTTTCTTTTTTCTTTTTCTTTCTTAGAAACATCTTCATTATGAGCGTTCTTCTTTTAAGGGATAGATCTGGGACTAGACCCTGCTTTTCAAAAAATTGAGATGTAATTGACACATTATATTAGTTTTATATGCATAATGTATATGTGTGTATTGCAAAATGATGATCACTGTAAGTCTAGTTAACATCCATCACCACACAAAGTTAAAAAAAACTTGTTTCTGGTGATGAGAATTTTCAGAATCTACTCTCTTAAGAACTTCCAAACATACCACACAGTATTATTGACCATAGTTACCACACTGTGCATCACATCCCGGAGCTTATTTACTTATTTATCTTACAACTGGAAGTTTGTAGCTTTTAACCACATTCATTTTACCCATTCTCCACCTCTGGCAACCACCAATCTGTTCTTTGAATCCATAAATTTATTATTTGTACTATTTTTTCTAAGATTCCGCATATAAGTGAGATCATTCAGTATTTGTCTTTGTCTGACTTGCTTCGCTTAGCGTAATGCCCTCAAGGTCCATCCATGTCATTGCAACTGGCAGGATTTCCTTCTTTTGTTATGGCTGAATGATGCTCCATTGTGTGTGCGCGCGCGCACATGTGGGTATCTCACACTACTTTATCCATTCATCCATCGATGAACACTTAATTCATTTTCCATATCTTGGCCATTGTAAATAAGGCTGCAGTGAACATGGGGGTGCACATATCTTTTTGTGCTGGAGTTTTCATTTCCTTTGGATAAGTCGAATTGTTAGATCATATGATAGCTCTTGCCTGGAGAGTCCCCATGGACAGAGATCCCGGGAGGGCTATAGTCCAGGGGTTGTGAACAGTCAGACACGATTGAGCAACTAAGCACAGCACACAGTAGCTCTGTGATTCCCAGATGGCTCAGTGGTAAAGAACCCACTGGCCAATGCAGGAGATGCAGGAGACCAGGGTTCAATCCCTGGGTTGAGAAGAGCCCCAAGGGGAAGAAATGACAACCCACTCCAGTATTCTTGCCTGGAGAATCCCATGGCCAGAGGAGCCTGGCAGACTATTGTCCGTGGGGTTGCAAAGAGTTGGACATGGCTGAGCAACTGAGCATATACTCATGGTAGCTCTATTTTTAATTTTTTGAGGAAATAGCCTATTCAGGCTATGCTTTTAATTGTCTCCTTGGTAATATAAACATGTCATGGACTGCTGTATATATTTTCATCTCTAGCTTGCTTGAGATTCTGAGAATTTTTAGCCAAACTGAAGAGGACATCTTCATTATACCAGAATATTTGAGAAATTCCAGAGGGTGGTGACCATATGTCTAACTGAACGCAGTGGGGCTGCTTAATAACTCGTTAAATAGAGAATAACAATCTAACAAAAATGTGTGAATTTCCCGAGCAGTTGAGTTTCAAAGGACTGTGGCCACAGTCTCCATCTCACACTGGCCTGGCCCTGGGAAGTGAGT
Organism: Ovis aries; assembly: GCF_016772045.2. Classification (NCBI taxonomy): domain Eukaryota; kingdom Metazoa; phylum Chordata; class Mammalia; order Artiodactyla; family Bovidae; genus Ovis; species Ovis aries. The sequence goes on along the minus strand of NC_056056.1, from coordinate 189,266,325 downwards.
GGGTGTGCTGGCTGCTGGCCGTGAACCTGGATTTAATGATATCCTCCAACACTGCATCCTTTGCTGATATAGCTGTTTGAATCTTGCAGCTGTTGTGTGTATTTTCTTGTATATTACAGTTTAAAATGAAGAGAGCAGGATAAAGTCTTTGGGGCCACACATGGAGCCCCGTGTGCAGTGTGTCCTCAAGCTGGGATGCTTAGGGAATAACAAAGCCAAGGTCCTGTGTTCCACAAAAGCCTGTCCTTCTGTGACCTCTGTGCATCCATCAGCCCAGATTACAGACAGTCTGGCCTGTGGAAAAGGCTAGGGCCCCAGGACAGTCCTACTAGACAAAATCCTGGTTGAGAGCTCAAACTGTTACCCATTAACCTGCCCAGGTGGGAAAGAGTCAGTCTGTGCCTGACACACTAGTCTACAGGTCACAGCCACATCTTTTACAACCAGCTGGAGTGTGGGGCCACTCCCATGCTTGTCACCTGGCCCTTTTTTTTTTTTTTTTTTTTTTTGCTGGAAGATATCTGTTTACTCTTTTTCCATTCCATTCCTACAACTAGGCTGTAGTACTCAGTGAAATTTACAAGATTATGCTGTTCAAAGGTTTTTAAAGCATCTTTATTTAGCTGTAGAATGTCGTCTCCCAACAAAACGTCACACAAAAGTCCAATATTTGAAAGAGTTAATGCAGGAAGTATCTGGCTTGAAGTGGAAGGAGATGGTCTCTACTTATCCCATCACACACACACACACACACACACACTCACACTCTCTCTCTCTCTCTCTTTCTCTCTCTCTCCTTGAGGCACCTCTGAAGAATTCCTAGGACTTGAAGCAGAAAAGTTTGAAAATCCCTGATGGTCTTAATTTCACATTTTTGCAGATGAGATAAGACATCTAGATCTGCCTTGTCCAGTGTGTGCTAGGGTCCACAGTGTTCCAGGGTGGTCCACCAGGAATGTGCAGTCTAGTGAAATGGCTAGTCTGAACCAAAGATACTATAAGTGCAACACACACATTCAATGTCAAACATTTGGTACCAAAACCAAATATAAAATATCTCATTAATACAGTTTAAAAACTGACGGTCCATTGGTATTATATTTTAGATAGATTAGGTCCAGTAAAATATATTAAAATCCATCTCACTTGTTTCATTTTACTTTTCTTTTTAACATGACTACTAGAAAATTCAAAATTACGTGAGTGGCTCTCCCTCATGGCTTACATTATAACTGTTGGAGAGCGCTGATTCAGATTGTTCTGCCCAGATCACTGGAGGCAGGTCGGGACTTGCTGTCCTAACCACTCTCACCTTACTCATTTGCCTGGAGACACAGCCAATAGACAAGCCCTTAACGTGACATCCCTGGGCAGTTTCATTTAATATGATGGGATAAGAGAGAACTTGCAGTGGTGGGATAGGATTAGGCCCACAGATCGCCTTCCCAGGCACATATTTTTATCTGGCATCTAATATACCCAGGGAAGGAGCATTGATTTAGAAACAAGAAGGCCTGAGTCTTAGACCCTTTGATGATGATGCTCCCTTTTTGTGTAGGTCATCAGACTTCTGGATCTCATTTTTCTTATCTATAAAGTGAGAGAGTAAGTTTCCAAGGCTCCAAGTCTTCTTCGTTCCCTGGAATTCTGTGATTTACTGTTTATCTATTCGCTTATATTCTTCACTGCCAGAAAAAGCTTTTTGATGAGGTGTTCCTGCATCTATTTCTCTCTTCCCTTTCCCTTTCACTCCTCCTAAAAGTGAACTTCAGCCAAGAGAAGTGGGTTGAGAAGGGAAGTGAGCTCTAAATCACTTACTTTTACCCTTAACCCTGAGAGCAATGAAAGAGCTGTCATGCCCTTAACCTCTGTCACAGAAAGGAGGACCTGAAGGAGGAAAGGGCAAGGAATGGATGAAGGGGAAGGGGAGGTGAAAGGATAGGGGAAATAAGAATAGGAAGAAGCAGGTGAAGCAGAAAAAGAAATCTTCACACACCTGTATGTTCATAGCAGCACTATTCACAACAGCCAAAATATGGGAACAACCTAAATGTCCATCAACAGTCCAGTGGATAAGAAGATGTGACGCCTAGATTTAAATAAAAACTACTCAGCCATAGAAAAGAATGAACTAATGCCTCTTGCAGCAACATGGATGGACCTAGAGGTTACCATACTAAGCAAAGCAAGTCAGAAAGAGAAAGACGAATACTATATGATATTACTTATATATAGAATCTAAAATATGACAGAAATGAACTTAACTACAAAACAGAAACAAACTCACAGACATAGAGAATAGATTTGTGTTTGCCAAGGTGAGGGAGAAGGAAGGGGCAGATTGGGAATTTGGGATCAGCAGATGCAAGCTATTATATAGAGAATGGATAAACAAGGTCCTAGGATAGGAACTATATTCAATATCCTGTAATAAACCGTGTGTGTACGTGTGTGTGTGCTGTGGGCATGGGTGCACACTCTCAGTTGTGTCTAGCTCTTTGCGACCCCATGGACTGTAACCCACATGTCTCCTCTGTCCATGAGGTTTCCCAGGCAAGAATACTGCAGTGGGTTGCCATTTCTTCTTCCAAGGGATCTTCCTGATCCAGAGATCAAACCTGGGTCTTCGCAGGACCTGCATTGGCAGGCGGATTCTTAACCACTGTGCCACCTGGGAAGTGTAATAAATCATAATGGAAAAAAAAATTTGTTTAAAGAAATACATATCTGAAGTATTAATTAGCCTTCTATCTGGACTCCTTGGTTTATTGACTCCAAGGAAGCAGGGACTGTGTCCAATTTTTTTTTGACAGGGGAAGTGTTTGTCTTATACAATACCTGAGCACACTGCTATTTGCTGGACGAGAACCATGAAGTAATCTCCTCTTGTGGCTCGCTGAGTGTTTTATAGCCGCTTTTTATGGCTGGCGCATCTGATGAAGGCAGATGAAGCACATAGGTACGCAGGGCAGGAGAAGTCAAATTAAGCAACACTTTTATTAAACTTTTTCCCCTCCTTCCAAGCTCCTAGGAAGCAGAAAACACCCAGACATTGTTTTAAGTCAGGGAATTTCCAGCTTTGCAACTGAACTCCCTGGCGGAGGGCCAGGCCTGCCATCAGCGCGTGGGAGAGCACGCGGCATTCTCAGGGCTGGGTTGGAAGTTCCAAGTTTATGGGACATTTATTTCAGGATTTAGCTCTTACCTATGGGTTCAGGACAGAGAAGGCAATGGCACCCCACTCCACTACTATTGCCTGGAAAATCCCATGGACGGCGGAGCCTGGTGGGCTGCACTCCATGGGGTCGCTAGGACTGGGACATGACTGACGCGACTTCACTTTCACTTTTCACTTTCCTGCATTGGAGAAGGAAATGGCAACCCACTCCAGTGTTCTTGCCTGGAGAATCCCAGGGATGGGGGAGCCTGGTGGGCTGCCTGCCGTCTATGGGGTCGCACAGAGTCAGACACGACTAAAGCGACTTAGCAGCAGCAGCAGCATGGGTCCAGGAAAAAGGATTTTTCCTCAAAAATGTACTTTGTCTCTGAATCACAGCACATGTTATGACACTGGTTTATGCCCTGTTTTCTTCTTAACACTTCTCTAAATTCTGTCTCAAAGAAAATGATGAGGCTGGAAGCTTCTCTCAGGTCCCACCCACACTTTCACGCCCTGAGGGGAGAGCGGTGTTAGGGGAAGTGGCTCTGAGGAGCTGTCCTGGACGCTGGCCTGTGGCGCCCCATTGTCCTTGTTCTCACATAGGCGTGGGCAGTGTGGATGGGGAGGGATAGGGGCAGCCTTGAAAGGCAGCTAGAACTCAACCTTTCCTGCACACTCCAGGGGCACTCACAGTGGAGCTTAGCTTTGCCAGGAGCCAGACAGCATTTAATTCAAACAGACTTTTAAAAAAAGAAATAAAGGAAAAAAGGCAAAACCAGAATATTTCATTAAAATATCAGATTTAGGGAAAGGTTAGAAAAGATTAAAACTGAAGTAATTGAGATGGTGGTGGTGGGAGGGACCCAAGCATTAATCCCTCAGCGCTTTTATACTGTTCATGTTGATGTCCAAACCCTGCCTCATAGGAGAGAGAAAACAAAACTAAGCCCTAGCAAAACTAATGCTGTGCATCATGTAGGCCTCCTTCCTAAAGTTCCCCTAGGACCCTCTCAGCCAAAACCTCGGACTAGTTTCCCTTGATATATGTGAGGCACGTGTATAAACCATTCCTTTGGCAGGTTCTTAACTGAGAAGGGACTGCTGGAGGGCCTGACTGGGCTCCAGGAAAAGGGATTGTCAAGAGGGGCTGGAGAAGAATGTCCTTGGGTTGAGCATACTGTTGAGAAAGTGCTGGTTAGAACATCCTGGAGAAGAAGGCCCATAGAACTGCATTTCCTTACTGGGTCTCTGCATCCTTCTCTGCACCAGGGCATAGGAGCCTTCAGAATTTTTCTTAAAACACTCAGGAACCCAGTCTCCAAGATCCATTTGTACTCAGGACTGTGATAGGGGGAGGAAGGCCTCTCTCTCTGTGTGCCTTAGCTTTTCTTTCGAGAACCATCCATGGAAGGGACAGGTTTTGAGTTCTAAAGAAAAGCCAGTCTGCCTGCAATGCTGGAAACCGGAGTTTGATCCCTGGACTGGGAAGATCCCCTGGAGAAGGGAGTACCCACTCCAGTATTCTTGCCTGGAGAATCCCATGGACAGAGGAGCCTGGTGGACTACAGCCCATGGACAAAGAGTTGGACACAACTGACCCTTTCACCAGATTTAGGGCAGTTTCAGGGTCACCATGTCTGCTAGGGCTGCCACAAGAAAGTTTTACAGGCTGGGTGGCTTAACCAGTAGAAATGGATGTATCATCTTGCAGTTCTAGAAGCCAAAAGTCTAAGATGAAGGTGCTGGCAGGGTAGATGTCTCTCCTTGGTTTGTGGATGGTTATCTCTCCCTGTGTCTTCACATGGCCTCCCTGCTGCCTATCTATGCTCTGATCATCTCTTCTTTTAAGGAGACTGGTGGTATTAGAGGGGCGCCCACCCATGACCTCAATTTAACTGAATTATCTCTTTCAAGCCCCTGTCTCAAGTACAGTCACATCCTGTGATACTGGGTTGGGGTGGGGGTGTAGGTTAGAACTTCAACAGATCAGTTTGGTGCTGGGAAGGAAGACACATAATTCAGCTATGATATCATGTCTATGACTTTCAGAAAGGCTGGGACTCCAGACGGCCCCCCTACTCATGGCCATACACACGTTTTGATAACCCAACAGTGCCTTTCCATTCCTTACAAAGTATTCCAGTTTTACCAGTCTTTCTGAGCTCATCAGGCCAGTCTTCTCCAGGATCTCATTTCTTCTAGTGTCGGGGATGTTTCCTGGAACATTCTTCTTGAGGATGGCTGTCTTGCTGAGATGGAGGCCACTGTGTTCCCTCACCCACCGCTCCTCCCCTGCAGACCCTTCCCAGTTCTGCTCAAGTAGACCACCAAGCCCAGTTAAGGAGAGCTGTGGTCTTGCCCCAAAAGCCAGGTATATACACCCACTCCCCCAAGCCCCTCGGGGTGGCATTTGAAAAGACAGTGTTCCCTTCATCAGCTGGTACTTCCTGTGGTGTCCATAAGCAGGCCTTCAGTGCATGAAGCAGGTTCCAGAAACGGATGTTCAGGATCTGGTTTGCTTCCCACCACTCCTCAAAAAGTGACGCCCTAGTCATGTATGCTAGTCATGCTGGGAAGGAAGACAGGATTACTGAGCCCAGCAAAGATGCATCTAATGCCTCAGTTTCTTTCCTAGAGCAATTTAAAACCACTTCTCCTCTCCCTGAACCAGAAAAAACAACTGTTTCCTATACTCTGGGCTCTGCAATTCAACTCTATTTTCTATGATCACAGTGCTGAGTTTATTACACAGAAACAGCCCTTACGAATCCTCTCCCTCAGATGGATCATTCCTGGGTGGTCCTTCTTGGGTGGGTTCCCCAAGCGCAGGAATCCCATACCACGCCTCCTCCTCTGCTCAGCGTACTGGGCAGATTGTACCTCAGGAAGCTCAGCTCCAGCTTGTCAAGAGATAAGATCAGAGACGTTGCAGAAAGGCCCTGTTTTAACAAGGCCAAAAATACCGGGTTATTCCAACCCTCAAGTCTACTGTGCAAAAACTATCCCCCCGCCCCGCCCACCCCCCCGCAACACACTCTGGCTTTGGGGGCCCTCTCCCGGAGAGTTTCCTCCTCTCGTAAAGATGGATATCACCAGGTGAGGAAAGAGTCACGTTGCTCCCAGCCAAGCTTCCAGTCAGAAGGGCTTCACTTTCAATTACCCAAGAGCAGCTGTAGACGGCTGCTTATGTAACCACCCCGTGCCTCCTTCTCAGGAGGAGGACGTGGAACCATTTGGTGTTTGCTGAATAATGAGTCATGGTCAGATTTAGGGAGTAGAAACAGTGGATTTCCCCCCTGCATGCTTCATCCGGAACTTCTAGTAAAGGATGTGAAGCTGTGAGTCAGTGGCTGGTGGGGTCAGCCCTGGGAAGGGAAAGTACCACAGAGGGCCCTGAAATGAGGCCCCCCTGCCCGACCCAGACTTTCATGCCGAGCTGCTGAAGGAACTCCAGGAGCTGGGCACTCTGTGAGGAGAGTCACCGTTTATTTAGACCTGTGGCTGACCCAACAGGGGCTTTCCTATCTTGGAAAGGCTGCAGTTGCAGCTCTCTTCCAGGCCCTAGACACGAGGCTCCAAAATGAACAGAGTTTTCTCCAAACCTCTCCTGAACCCCAAGAAATGAAACAAATATGAGAGGTGGGAATCGAGAAACTAAAAGGTTTGCTTTCATCCAGAAAGAAGAAAGAAATTAAGATATGCTATTGTTTATCACATTCTGAGGTAAAACAAACAAACCCCCAAGGAAAAGAAATTAAGCTCTGTAAGAAAATGGACCAAACATTATTTGTTCCTTTGCGTATTTCTAAGAAATTCAGTCACACTTTCAGATTTTCACATTATGAAATTATTTCTCATGACCGCCACCCCCCATTCCTTGCCCCCAGAGATGCTTTTTCAGCATGCCCAGGAAGGGTTTATTGTGCTGTCACAGGCTTTATTGTGCTTTGTTAGCAAGTCATAGGGCTTCCCTGCTGGCTCAGAAGGTAAAGAATATGTCTGCAATGCAGGAGACCAGGGTTCGATCCCTGGGTCGGGAAGATCCCATGGAGAAGGAAATGGCAACCCACTCCAGTATTCTTGACTGGAGAATCCCATGGACAGAGGAGCCTGAAGGGTCTACATTCCATGGGTTCACAAAGAGTCAGACACTACTGAGTGACTAACACTTTCACTTCAGCCAGTCACACCCTAAATCTGTGTCCTTGTACAAGGCTCTCTCTCTTAGAGTCGGTGTGTCTACCTTACTTTGCGGAGGTGCGGCAGAAGTGTCACGGAGTCTGTCTTGATGAATGACGTAGGGAAATTTGCCTCAATGCACAAAGCTTCGAGCTCTGCCCTTGAGAAGTCACACAGGCACAGAGGTTGAGGTCAAAGTGCCTCAGCTTGAATCCCAGCACTGCTACCCACCACCAGCTAAGTGACTTTGATGTGCCATTAGCTTCTCTGCTTGGTTCCCTCATCTGTAAAATGGAGTCAGTGAGAGTCTGCACCTTATAGGTTTATGAGGTCTGAGGCAATACTTCTAAGGCACTGTAAATGGTTTCTGAACATTCAGTAATGATAATGACAGTGATATTAACATTACCATTATTATCATTGTTATTTTGTTCCTGTCTAGTGACTTCTACCCCGAAACACAAATAGAACAGCAGGAGTAGGCCTTATGGTGAAGCAGATCCAGCCTTTGTACAATGAGTACAATCTTTCTCTAGTATTTTTGTCTGTAAAATGGGGGAAATGTTGCAAATTTATAGCAGAGATTCAATAGAATAAAGGATAGAAAGTTTTTTAGTTTGGAAAGTACTCAGTCCATGGTAGCTATTTTGGTTATTATTATCGAGTTCATGAACCTGAATTTCTGCTCAAATAAGTTCCAGATTGCTTTATCCCCTGTAACAAAATGAAGTTCCAAGACCAGATCACAGGCCTCCCTTTAGAGTATTTCTATGTATATTTATGATAAAAATTTTCCAAGGGGAGGCAAACTCGTAGAATTCTAATGTAACACAGAGGTCATAAGGGACCAATCTGATGTCTGGTTGAGGAAAAAAAAGGGATAAGGGACAAGGCAATTTTTTAGATTCTTTAAGAAGGGCTCTTTCAGCTGAGTTATATTGATTGCTTTCTTGGTTTGATTTACTTCATGGTATTTTGACCACAGGAAGCAGATGACACACCTCCTCTGTGGGTGTGTCATCCTGTAGCCTCTCTGAGTGCTGTAGGGTGGAGGAGGGGGAGGGCAGCCACATAACCAGCACCGCCACCACCACCATCATCACCCCCCAGCCACACAGCTCCCACATTTAGGGAGCTCTTACTATATGTCAGGCACAGCACAAAGGACTTTTATCTCAACTTTATTCTTAACATGACCCTGCTGTTTTAATATTATTATCTCTATCTAAAGGACAAGAAAACAGTGTTCCTTAGAGACTTGCAACCTGCCCATGACCCCGCAGCTGTAGGTGGTACAGCTGGGGGTGGAATCTAGGATTCTGATTCTGGAAGCATCATCTATTAATACCAGGCTATATTGCCATTACTACTGGGTGTGTGGTGTGGGGCCAGGGTAGGGTGGGGGGTGGAGTGTGGGTTGCTACCTGAAACACCCTCTGCAGCCGTGGCACATAAATCATCTGTCCTCATGTCTCTGTTGAGCAGGAAAGGTGACCTGCTGTCCAGGAAAGCTCATGGCCGGTCTGTGTTTGAGGGGGCATGGCAGCCATTGCCGACAGGCTGCAAGAGGCCATTGCCATCCTTGGTGTAACTGAGACGAACTTGACCAAAAATGATCCAGTTTCACGGGAGAATGAAATTCCCCACAGCACTTCCAAGTCATTCTGCAGAGCCAGCGGTAGAGGGAGGGGGACCAACCCCTGTCGTTTGGGGTGGTGGCCTCACATAAGAATGACTCCCACCCCCCAGTGTCTTCATGCAGCTATCAGAGCCCTTTGAGAAGGGCAGAGCTGATGGCTTGGACAAGTTTCTTTTCTTGAAACAAAGCTAATTTGTCCAGTTTTTTGTGGCTTTCTTATGTGGAACAACATTAGCTCATCCAAGCTTGTGGTTTATTTGAAAACGAAATTCCGGTAAATCTTTCGCACCATCTGGCAGTGTGGTGATTGGCCACGAGTTAGGAACAAGCCACGGAGCACACAAGAAAACAAAGCGAAGAAAACCCACCCCAAACAGAGAGGCTTTCTATAATCTCTGCACCAAAACAACCCCACCGGGCTCTCAGGACGGGGCTGCCCTATGAGCAGAGCTGTAACCTGTCACTCTCCGGGTAGGAACGGCTTCCTCTTGATCGCTGAGGCTCAGTGGAATTTCTCAGCCTCAGCTTTAGCCAAGGCCTTGCATTCTTTCTATATAGATTAGAACGGGCCCTCTGAGATCACATACAGAGGATCTAGAAACCAACATGAGTGATCAGGAGAAAAGGGAAATTCAGCCACCAGTGGCTGACCTTTGGAGTACAGAAAAATGGGTAGGCCTAGGTCCCTGAGGGATGTAAAATATTCTATTCTTATTTATGTGTCTGCCACACCCACCAGTCCTGTCCCCACCTTCATTATACATACAACAGACATTTCCTCAGCACTGACTATGTGCCTCAAACTGCCTATGTCACAGGGACCACATTGTGAACTAGACAGACATGATCCTGCCTTTAAAGAGCTTAGCGTCTAGTAGGATAGACGGATTAGAAAACACATCATTTAAAGTAATACTTTCAAATATACTAATTGCTGTGCCAGAGACAAAACAGGGGCTGAGAAGGAGAATCAGTGTAGGAGGCTGAGGGATCAGGACCATTTTTAGCTGGGTCGCTCAGGGAGGGCTCTCAGAGGAGGTGACATTTAAGCTGAGACTCTCATGATGAGATGATGCTGGTCAGGCAAGGTGTGGGAAAGCCGAGAGTGCTAGAGGAACTGAGAGACCTGAGAAGACAGGCAAGAAGAAGGGATTCATAAAACAGAAAAAGAAGCCATTTCCCCCTTTTGCACAAGTGCTAGGCGGGAAAGCATGATCTAGCTTACATGGAAGAAGAGCATTTTTGTCATTCAGGAGAATGAATCATAGGAGGACAAGAATGGAAGTAGAAAAACAAGAAGTTATTTCAGTTGTCCAGGTGAGAGGTGATGGTGGCTTGGGCCAAATAGAAGGCAATGGAAAGAGAGACAAGAAAAAGATCAGAGGTAGAACCAATACAATTTTCCAATGGATTTGACACTGGAGGGAAAAGGGGGAGATTCAGTAAGCATGCTCCCAGGTCTTTAGCTTGAGCAACTGGGTAGGTAGCGACACCAGTTAGTGAAATGTAAAAGCACAGTGGGAGCACCATTATTGGTGGGAGGGATCAAGAAATCTGTCTTAACTTTGCTAAGTTTGAGACATCTGATATATTTAACTTGGAATACCAAATAGAGATTCTAGAGTTCAGCAAAGCAAAAGTATAAATTAAGATGTCATTAGCACGAAGCTGGTATAACTCATGGGGAATGATGAACTGACTAAGTAGATGCGGAGTAGAAAATTACCCCAGAAAAGAATATTTAGGGATTTCTTCTGTCCTGGCCTGCATAGGCCCCAACACAGACAGAGGCTCTACAACCACATCAGAAGAGGCCTTGTGTACATATGTGTGGAGACCTCAGCGGCTTGTGTACAACTCACAATCTCCACCACTAGTCCACTTACTATCCACAAGTCAGGGATGAACTTGGGGAAAAGGCTCTAGGCAGGCCCTGAAAATGGGCCTTGAGTTGTTTTGAAGGAATTCCAGGGTCCTGGAGAAGTGGTCAGAAGGGAAGCATGTGTGGTGGGTGGGACCTGTGGACCCTCATTCATCTGGATAAGGGTCAGAGCAGGGACCACTAACGCACAGGATACAGGGCAAGGGCCCAGATGCCAGATCTAAGGCTGGTTCTGTGTATGTTATACTCCCAGGGTCATCAGGGCCATTTCTCCATGCAGCTGATGTAAGAGCCCTGGGAAGGGAACTTGCATAACTCACTTTGCCAACCCCTGGACTACTTCTGTGGCTTTTGCTACACAGTCCCCCACCTTGATCCATACTGACCTTGTCACAGTAGCGGTGAGCAGCCTTCTAAACTTGTCATGACTTCTACTGGTGGGAAGGAGGGAAATGATGAAGATGAAGATTCTAAGATGAAGGCATGGGTGAAAGGGAAGCAAGGCAGCTACAGAGCCTGACCTCAGCCAGGTGCATCACCGGCCCAATGCACAGGGTCCAGGACATTCAGTGGATACTGGAGCATCAAGCATGGTCCAATGAGATAGCAGGGAGAGACCATCCTTCAGGTTGTGCCCACTATGGGAGTTCTAAGCCCTGAGTGACATTCAGGAGGTGAAGAGCAGCATGGTTTCTGCTGGACTGTCCACTCCAGTGCCAGATCCAGCAAAGTGCTGACTGGCCAAAGGACAGAATTCATTCAATGCTCTTGGACCCCAAGGGCTGGGAGTTAGCAAGAGCCAGCTTTCTAACTGTGAGCCTTGGGACTGTATTCCCTTTTTAGTGGGTTATGAAGGTGCTGGGCAAGATAATTCATTCTATTCTGTGAACTGGGTCAACGTTTTGGGAGAGGTGGGGTGCCAAGGATGAGACGCATTTGCTCATTTACAGTGTGTTATCCACTCACACCTCCAATATTGGGACCACTGATATCATGAGTTAATTCCCTGCTTCATAATAGAGGGCTAAGCCACCTACCTCTGACCTAGTTGGCTCAAGTCAAGACAGGGTTGCAGGCTCAGCCCATCAGCTTTCAGTGTTCAAACACTCAAGGACTGGCAGCCCTCCCATCAACTTGAGGACTGGTGACCAGGTCTTATTTGATGTCTAAATAATGAAATCCTTAGCGTTCCTCATCTAACTGAGCAAATTCCCAAGGGGCAGATGTCACATACAATAGGGCTATAAAAATAATACAGCTGCCTGACTCTCTGTAACTCTTTTTTTTTTTTTTTTGGTCTTCATAGCAACCCTAGTCTCCCTGTAAGGCTGTCAAGGAAAGGCCCTGAGAACCAGTAACGATATGTCTCATTCCAAAGCCCAACAGTGGCACATTTTCTGGCCTTGGGCAAATCATTCAATCTATCTGCTCCTTTCCAAAATGTGAAACAACCCAAAAGGGAGCACGGAGAATTCAATAGTTGAGTAGAAAGGTTTGAGCAACTTGGTTTCATCGGTGCGATAATGACCTCTTTCTCTTTACAAGACTTTGGCTCCTCTTCTCACTTCACTTTTGATAGTCAAGTGTATTTGCAAGTAAATGCGAGCTCTTATTAGCAATCTGCAGAGCTTTCTAAAAGCCTCTGGTTTCCAGCTTCCAGAGAAAATGTCAGGGACCCTTTAGAGTGTTACTTAGAATGGCTTTCAATAAGACTCAAGTCAAGACCATTTTGGAGCAAGATTTATGTGAAAATGAGTTTGTTATATTCCTCCTTTAAATTAAGGCAACTCAAAATTTGTTTCTTTGCATTGTGGCCTTGAACTTGATATGCTCAGTTACCTCCAAAGACTGACTCACAGTCTAGTGCATGGCTTTGTGTGTGTCACATTTAAATGCTTAACTAATGCTTCTGGCCAGAGAGATGAGGCATGGATGACTAAATCTTGATTAGTCAAAAGTCACCTACCATTAAGTTTCACCCTCACTCTGGAATTCTTGAGATTCGGTGTTTAGGATCCTCAACATCAGGATCCTGATGTTAACTTCCAGCCTCTTATTTCAGCAGAGTTCAAGTTTCGCTTGGATTGAGGTGAAACCAAAAACAGATTCACTACGCTTCTTTGCAGCTGTTGGAAAACACTAAAAAGTACAGTTTGTATAGGGAAAAAAAGTGCAGTTTGTGTATGGGCTTGACTTACAGAAATAGAAACTAAGTCTCGGAGACATTGAGCATGTAGTATGGTCTTATTCCTAAGTAACCACTTGTGGTTTAAGTGCCTTGAAAATCCCCCACCCCAAACTCTTGTCGGCTATCTTGCTCACACTTCTCTAAATGCTCCTAGATTCTCTATACCAGGACAGGAATTCTATGCCATTCCCAATATCTTCACAAGATAAATTTATCAGGTTTGCTTCTGAGAGTCTGAACACAATCAGGCCCAGAGAAGAGACTAGTTCAGCCTTAGTGGTCACCAGTCTGTAGAGCAGCCCAGACCACTCACTTCCTAATAGAAGCTAGGGATGATCCAGAAGATTCCATGTGGTTCATGGGTACCATTTTCCCATTTCACCATGAGGTCTAATGAACCTCTGATGGACTAAGTACTTAATGTAAGGCAGACTGAAGAGCTTCCTAAAGAGACTGTTGAAATTTAATACCAGACTAAGTTTATTGTGTTCATTGCTTGGTCGTTTCCAACTCTTTGCAACCCCAAGGACTGCAGCCCACCAAGTTCCTCGGTCCAGTGGAATTCTCCAGGCAAGAATACTGGAATGGGTAGCTATGCCCTTCTCCAAGGGATCTTCCTGACCCAGGGATCAGACCTGGGTCTTCTACATTGCAAGCAGATTCTTTACCATCTGAGCCACTAGGGAAGGCCATAAAAATGGGCAGCACATGCCGGGAGCCAGCGTGAGGAACTCCGCCCATGGCAAAGGTCATGAGGAAGGAGGCTTCGGCATAAGCAAAGGTGGGATCGAGCCTCAGGAAACCCCTTGCTCCCGAACATCTACCCCCAAAACCAGAGTCTGCCTACTTTACTGTTTTATGCTCTCACCTACACCTCTGACTTTACGGGGGACTCTCCCCCATTACCTCTCTTGGAGAAGGAGTTAACCTACAGCTCCAGTTAATAAAAATTCCTGGGCGTGACAAGAGTGTTTCAACTTACAAACTCCTCTGAAGGTTATCTAGCCTGCCTGTACAGGTTCGTCCAGGCACATGTGATTGTTTACAGCCTCCCAACCGTGAAAGCCATGAGATGTTTTAGACTTACTAAAGGCAGATTCTTTTAGGAATTTAGAAATGATTAGTATAGTGGGTTGATTAGGAATTATATTGGTGAAGGTTTCTTCATTTGTTGAGCCAATATTTGCTGCTAAATCTCCATATTCCCTGCCCTTATAATGAATATGACTAGCATATAGAAGAAATAAGTATTAACCTTTAAGATTAATCATGTTAAACCTTAGGCTAAGTAAATTCCTTTCTTAATTGTAACCCACTACACCCTCACCCTATAAGAATGCAACTTTATCTGGTACCTTCAGAGGGTGGTGCCTGGTTTAAGAAAAATCACCCCTGGAAAATAAGTTTTTTGGTTGACTGACCATTATCAGAAAGAAAGGATCATAAAATGTTAGCGGGCCTCATGGCCAGAAGATGATGTAAAACCCCTAAGACCTTTTTGTATTTATATGAAGCACCTGATTTTGATAAAGGTCAGGACTGCTGACCCCCACGTGACTTTAAAATTTCCATTTGTCTCTGCTGCTGCTGCTGCTGCTAAGTCACTTCAGTCGTGTCTGATTCTGTGCGACCCCATAGATGGCAGCCCACCAGGCCCCCCCATCCCTGGGATTCTCCAGGCAAGAACACTGGAGTGGGTTGCCATTTCCTTCTCCAATGCATGAAAGTGAAAAGTGAAAGGGAAGTCGCTCAGTCGTGTCCGACTCTTCGTGACCCTATGGACCGCAGCCCACCAGGCTCCTCTGTCCATGGGATTTTCCAGGCAAGAGTACTGGAGTGGGGTGCCGTCACCTTCTCTGCCATTTGTCTCTATGTGTAACAAAAGGTATATAAGCAAACCTGAAAATAAAGAAAATGGATCAGTTTCTGGAAAGACTGATTCCCCTGTGTCGTTCTTTCTTGTTCTCCGTTTTTCTGGCTGAATTCCCATCTGGAGCGTGGGTGCTCACCAAGCCTGCTAATTTTGCCCTGGCTTTTAAGTTCCACGCGAGAGGGAGCACAAGGCAAGGCACCCTCCGATATTCAAGTGGGCGCCAATGGCCTATGTAGGTGGTGCAAGCTTCTTATCTTGAAGCTTTATTGGTATCCCATGTAAACCAAGTTATTCAGCCTCTTTTTCTCCACTAAATTTTCCTGCTACACTATTTCTTTCTAATCTCCCTCCATATCTTTAATTAAGCAATTAATTTCTAGGACGCTGACTCTGTCCCCGCTTCAAATTACCCTGGATCCACTGGGGCTGGACCCTGGCAAGCACGTGTGCTCAGTCACATCCGACTCTTTGTGACCCCATGGACAGAAGAGTCCACCAGCATTTGCAGGCGGATTCGGAGCCATTGGAGAAGTTTACTGTAGTGTCTAAAAGCCTCACTACTTAAAGTGTGGACCCCAAATCAACTACATCTGGCAACCCATTAGAAGTGTAGAACCCAGGACCCTCTCCAGACCTAATGAATTCTGAATTCTTCAGCAGATCCCGAGATGATTCATTCGGATGCACATAATAGTTTGAGATGCACTGGTCTAAAGTACAGAATCTTTCTCTGTCCCTTCCTCATTGTCCAGTAAGTTCAACTTAAGCAGCTATAGCACAATATGAAAACACTTTTTTCCCTACACATCTCAGTGCACCCTAAGTAAATTTGTGGCCCTACTGCAATTGAATAGAGGTAAAGAGTAAACTGCAGAGAAAAGTGGGAGCTTCTTCCAATTCTTTGAGTAAAAAGAAGCAGGTAAAGCCATGCTGGCAATTGTGTGTCAGCTCACAGGTCACTTCTGTCTGTTGACAGCTGTTGTCTTGAGTGCTGTGCTGAAAAGGATTCTGAGTCACCCCAAAGGTCAGTGGGAAGGAGAGCCATGCCAGATTAGCTATAACTGTCCTGGCTGAGGGATGGGAGGGTACCAGACCACCTACCCAAGTTTGTCAGCTCTGAGGTAGGAGATGTGCTGAGAAGGACCAACGGGGATAGAGCCTTCGATCTCATCTCGCAAAAGCTGCAGGGAAAATTAAAAGTTCTTTCTGATTTTTTTCTTTCTATGCTTGCGTGGCTTGTGGGATCTTAGCTTCTGACCTGGCCCTTGGAAGTGAAAGCTCAGAGTCCTAACCACTGGACCACCAGGGAACTCACACTTTATGCTTAAAGAAAATGTTTCAGTGAATGACATGGGCATAGAAAGTACCTCACCATAGAAGAGGCCCTGAGCATTTCGGGATCCCAGTCATTTTGACTTCATTCTCTTTAAGATGCAAATGGCCAAGAAAAAGTGTTTTGCTAAGCATAGCATCAGAAGAACAAGTCATCAGGACCAGACTTGGTCCTTGTTTGTGGAAATGTTGCTTTCTTAAGTTTTAGAAGCACTGGTTATATATGATTTAGGTTTCATGAATTTTACCAGAAAAAAAATGTTTCTGCAAACATTTTTTTTGTGTATCAACTGCATTATTTAAAAGAAATTCCATATTTAAGATGTTAAAGATCAGACATCTTATTTCCTCCCCTTCTTTATGGCATTATGGTAAGAGCACTGGACTGGGGGTTGAAAAGATGTAGGTTCCAACTCTGATCCTCTTTCATACTAGTTATGTCTGCTGCTGCTGCTGCTAAGTTGCTTCAGTCATGTCCACCTCTGTGTGACCCCATGGACAGCAGCCCACCAGGCTCCTCTGACCACAGGATTCTCCAGGCAAGAATACTGGAGTGGATTGCCGTTTCCTTCTCCAGCTATGTCTACACTTAATTTAATAAATCTCTCTAAGCCTAGTTTCACTGGTGACTGGTACATACTAAGCAATCAATAACTTTCTTTAAAGAAATCAATCCAAGCTTCCACGATAAATTTTATTTCATTTGAGTACATATTTTTGTTAATATAGAGACTCTTTGATCTCTGAAATTTTCAGGGCATCAGACAGATGCTGAGGGTGGAGGAGTATAAATCTTTGCAGCTAAAATTCATTCCTCTTTTTATTTAATGGCACAGACCTCCCTGGAAGCAAGAGATCAGGACAGAAGACCACCCCTCCTAGAGGCCCCTGATTCCCTAAATAAATGTGGTCAGGTTGAAGAATATTAATAGAAGCAAAAGCACAAGAATTTGCCATAGCCTGTCCCTCCCAAAGGGCTAAAAATAGACAGACAAAAACAGACTACTCCAGGTGGCCATGGGCTGCGCTACATCCTCCTGGGGCACGGCGCCCATGGCTCAGGGGCTAGTCCCAGAAGTCCCCACACAGACCATTTACTTCCATATTTCCAGGGACCCATTTTAAAGTCATTCACAAGCAGTTGCATTTGCTGGGGATCTTCAGCAGCAACAACGATCCCACCCAGAACAGCCAAAGAACGGTAAGCTCATTGTCCAGGCCCACCACTTCCAGTGGGCAGGTGGAGAGCAGGAGCAGGCTGAGGTCCGTGACCCTTTCCCAGCTGCCCGCTGGACTTGGAGGCTGAAAGCGGGGATGGCAAATGGGAGAGCCATGATCTCCTGCTGCTAGTGATTCATAGAGCATCCAGGTGCGGGATCCACCTCTGACACCAGTGGGAGCGTATTTCGTACAGATCCAAGAGCCTCTGCTGGCATGTGAGAACCACATGAGGCTGGGAAGTCACAGAGGTAGCTGGGGGTGGCGGGGGTGTGTGGTGGTGGTGATGTGAGTTCTCACAGTCCAGACCATCCTGGTGCCGAACTCACTGTCTTCTTGCTTTTCTTGCCATCAGAGGTCTTTGTCCATGTCTCCATTAGTCTGCTTAGGACACCTGGGCTTCCCAGATGGCTCAAGCGGCAAAGAATCCATGTGGGTTCAACCCCTGGGTCAGGAAGATCTCCTGGAGAAGAAAATGGCAACCCACTCCAGTATTGTTGCCTGGAAAATCTCATGGACAGAGGAGCCTGGCAGGCTGTAGTCCATGAGGTCTCAAAGAGTCAGACACAACTGAGCATGCGTGCACAGCTTGCCTGCAACCTGCTCCAGCTGCATTCCCCATTTTACTTTCACAGGCATCCTGAATCGCTAAGTCTTTGGGGCTTCCCCAGTGGCTCAGCAGTAAATAATCCATCTGTAACGCAGGAGACGCAGGAGATGGGGGATCGATCCCTGGGTGGAGAAGATCCCCTGGAGGAGGGTATGGCAACCCATTCCAGTGTTCTTGCTAGGAGAATCCCATGAACATTGGAGCCTGGCAGGCTGTGGTTCATGGGGTGGCAAAGAGTGAGACATGACTGAAGCGACTAAGCACTTTTGTACCTTCTCCACAGACATACCAAAAGAATCCCATACCTTCCAGAAGGATGTAGCCGCTTTCACCCCCCACAGAAAATCAACTCAGGCCAGGTCTCCTGGCATCTTATTGCCTATGAAGTTGTGTGAGGCTTGGGCCCCCTGCCTTAAGTATGAGACTCTTATTAGACTACAGGAAAATCAAGCAGCAGCTATTTGGCTTTTTCCCCTGAGACAGTCTCCAGTGGGATTTGATCTGTTTCCTCCTCTCCTTTCTCCTTGCCACAAAATGCTTTGCTCAGGATACTTGGCACCAGAAACTCATCATGTGCCAACCAGAAACTTATGTGTCCCTGTTCCTCGGGGATCAGGATGCTTTCACATCATCTGAGGCAGAGTGGCCTCCGTCTCCACATTGTCTGAGGGGTTTCCTCCCTTTAACACTTGAAAGTGTTAAATCACTGTTGTGCCCTTTCCTCTCCTGCTCCATCCTTCTCCCAGGGAAGGAAACTGCAAATTCTCTCCTCATGTGATTTCTAGTCACAGGCAAAATCCTGAACTCCACACGGGTTTACTAGAGCCTATGTCTGTGCTGCCTGGTGTCTTTTTTTCCCTATCTGCCTGGCTGGAAATCACCACAGTAGGAGTCTGGAGTTGCCTCTCAGTTCCCAGCATGGGTGCCACACATGCCCAGAAGCACGAGACACAACATTAACCTTTTAGGGGATTTTCCAGAGCAAATGAGACCAAACATGGCACGCTATTTACGCCTCTTCTTCTTCACCTCTCCTTTTTAAAGCAGCTATTTGGAATGGACAGTAGAGAACAGAAGTCAGAGAACGGTCTATGCACCCTTTCCTGAGCTATGATTAAGATGGAAGCTCATTTGTCATCCCGACCATTGGTGCAATCAAGCATAGGATAGAGCGAGATTTTGGACCATTTTTATCAGTTCTGGAACTGCAGCTCTTCCGTGGCCAAATTTCCCTTCATGTCTCAGATTTCCCAGCGTAGAATAACATTTCCCGCACAGACAGGCCGGGCCTCTGCTCTTCTGCCTCGGCTGACCACTGTTCACTGTAGCTGCATGCAAGGGGGAGGAGTGGATGCCTTCCAGCTTGCTGGGGTTTGGAAAGGCACCTCTCATCCCCAGAGAAGGGATTCTCTGTGGGGGCTGAGTTGGCAGCGCTCAAGCTTGCCTTGTGGTCGGCACGTAGGCCATCAGAAATCATCGGGGTGTCAACCTGCCAAGCTGAGGCCATCCTGGGGCAGAAGGATTTATTGCTAACAGAAGAAAGAAAAGAAGGTATCTCTCTAACACTGCTCTCCAGACCACTATCATAGCAAGGGACTCCACTGTTCCCCTGTCAGTTCAATATCTAATTCATCATGCCTATGTTTCTCCCCAGCAGCTCAGGCCTGCCTGCCGTCAGGAACAGGTGCCAAATCAGAGTGTGGAATTTTCCCAGCAGGCCCCAGGGTGTGTTGCTGCCAAGGCAACTGTGGCAGGCTTGAGGAATAGCAAGTGAACCACAAGTCCAGAAAAGGAAGAGGAGGCCGCCTTTTTGGCGTGGGCTGACTCAGGCACAGGCCGTCCCTTGAGGAAAGATGTGGGCTGTGAAGACCCCCCTAGTGCCAAGGCCAGACAAGGCCAGGGCAGGCCAGGCTGGACCCCACAGAGCAGCTTCCCAGAACTGGGTTAATCGGACCAGGTGAGGACAACATAGAGCGGCTGCCTGTGAAAGTCACAGCAGGCTCTGCCCAGGAGGAGTAGCAGGAAGCAGTGGGTTGTTGGGAAGTCCTGAGACCTGAGCAAAAGCAGCACTGAGTGAGCATCTGGAGTAAGGTCTGGAGCTAAGCGGATGTCAGGGAAGAAGCAGAGCTGCGCGCCACATAGGGGCAGGCTTGGCTTCCAGACAGGATTGGGCATGTTCAGAGTGGCATGGCCATAGCCGTAGGTTTGGCCTTCAGAAGAGGAACAAGGGCAGTGATATCCAAGGAAGGGAGGTCAAAAGTCCAAGCCAAGTGGGTAGAAACAGAGTAGCAAGCTCTTTGGGGCCAATCAGGTGCAAATATGGATTGGCATTCTCTGATAGAGCCTGGTTCTCCTCATCCTCGTGATGGCAACTCCACCTGTGACCAACATGGTATGCAGCCTACATAGACAGACAGGAGACTTGTACCCAGTACTGCTCACCTGCCTTCATTGTTCGGGCTCTGCAGCCTTGGCTGCAATTCTGAGACCACATCCAAGGTGAGTGGGAGTGACTGATGTGGTGTGATGCCTGCTGCGGAAACAGGAAGAGAGACTGAAGGTGCAGTGGTCATGGACATGGTTTTCCTTCCTGAGTTTTTGCTTCATTAACTTCATGAATGGAAACAATGACAGATTTTATTTTCTTGGGCTCCAAAATCACTGCGGAAGATGACTGCACCCATGAAATTAAAAAACATTTGCTCCTTGGAAGGAAAGCTATGACAAAGATAAGCTAGACAGCGTATTATAAAGCAGAGACATCTCTTTACCGACAAAGCCCGCTTGCTCCTTGGAAGAAAAGTTATGACCAACCTAGACAGCATATTAAAAAGCAGAGACATTACTTTGCTGGCAAAGGTCCATATGGTCAAAGATATGGCTTTTCCAGTAGTCGTGTATGGATGTGAGAGTTGGACCATAAAGAAGGCTGAGCAACAAAGAACTGATGCTTTCAACCTGTGGTGCTAGAGAAGACTCTTGAGAATCCCTTGGACAGCAAGGAGATCAAACCAGTCAATCTTAAAGGAAATCAACCCTGAATATTCATTGGAAGGACTGATGCTGAAGTTGAAGCTCCAATACTTTGGCCACCTGATGCTTCCCTGGAGTTGGTGAAGGACTGGGAAACCTGGCATGCTGCGGTCCATGGGGTTGCAAAGAGTCAGACACGACAGAGTGACTGACTGAACTAAACTGTGAAGAGCTGACTTCATCGGAAAAGACCCTGATGCTGGGAAGGATTGAGGGCAGGAAGAGAAGGGGGCAAGAGAGGACGTGATAGTTGGATGGCTTCATCGACTCAATGGACATGAGTTTGAGCAAACACTCCAGGAGACAGTGGAGTCTGATGTGCTGCAGTTCATGGGGTCGCAAAGAGTTGGACACGACTGAGCAACTGAACAACAACAACTTTATGAAGACAAACAAATCGTTTTGTTGAGAATGACTGAGCCCACAATTTGAAATGAGAACCATAGTTTTACATTATGCTTTACATTAATTCAAACAAAATTGTACATAG
Organism: Ovis aries; assembly: GCF_016772045.2. Lineage (NCBI taxonomy): Eukaryota > Metazoa > Chordata > Mammalia > Artiodactyla > Bovidae > Ovis > Ovis aries. The sequence continues at coordinate 189,244,721 of NC_056056.1, read as the reverse complement.
CAAATTAAGGATGTGGAATGAGATTTGACATGAAACTCCAGGCCTTCATCATCAAACAAATAAACAATATCAGTGTATTCGATTATTTGGTTCTTGTCAAGTTTTGATTCATCTAGTTCATTGTTCCTCTTCTATGTACACATTTATTGGATAGGATTAAGATTTTTCTGGTTTGAAGTCTGAATTGAAATTCCCACTGGACTGAATCATTGATTCCCTGACACTCCCTATATTCCAACATTGAACATCACTGGCAGACAAACTTGACATTCTCTTTTCTAAACACTATTGAGTGGGCATAGAAGGATTGTTCTACCCAATGACCTCTTAGGGAGGTGGAACAAAGCTATTTCCTCCTCCTTTTTAAACGAACAGAGCTATGAATGTCTAATATTTCTATAGGGTTTAAAATCTTAAAGTTTGTGCTGGCAGTCTGATAAGGAGAAAAGTAGACAAACATTGAGTAACAAGGTATCAAGCACTATGCTGGAGCTTTTTCCTATAGATTGTGTCATTAAATCTTTAGAATAACCCAGAAAGGAGTCTTTGCTTCCATTGTTATATATAAGTATAGGACAGTTCAGATAGATTGAATGCTACAGAATAATAACTGGTAGACCTGACATTTAAATCTGATTGTAAACCCCATGGTGCTGCTGGATTCTATTCTTTTGATGGTGATTATTTTGAACTACTTGTTTCTTCAAACACTTAATGCTATAGCTTTATAGCTTGACACATTAGCTGCATTCACAATTAGATAAATAAACTGACTAGTCAATTTGGAAAAGAGCTTGATGTTCTGTCTTCCCAGTACTGTAGTTATTATATTTTTAATATTGTATCTATAACTTAAATGGTGCAGATATTTCAACGATATTTTGATTCAGAGGCAGATTATTCAGTAAAGTTTATGGTATGTGATAAAAGGCAAAACAGTACAACCTGAGCTGACCTCATTGATTCTTCCATTTTCACTTGTATATTTTTAAAGTTTTCAGATAATCCAAGGGCATCATAATTCTTGACTAGAAACTGGGCTCATTTTCCTCTATCATTTCTTTTTTGTGTTCACCTGCTCATTCTCTCTCACCTCTCCTACAGATCTCCTGATTCTAGGATTTCAGCTCTATAAGAAACTACATTTTAAAGCATGAATCATTCTGATATGACTGATGGAAAGATGTCTGAGGTATATAAAAGTATGGGGACAAAGAAATTGTTGGCCTGTGTCAAAACTGATTGTAAAGAGATGTTCAAAGCCCAGACCTGCCCACAGGAAATCTGGCTGCTGCAGCAGAGAAAAACCAGAGAGGCAGCATTTGAGTCTGAAAACAGAGAAAATCAGAGGCTCTCAGGACAGAACCTTTAGAGAGCATAAACTCTTGAATAACAACAAAGAACTACTTGGGATACAGGTGCTGTTTTTATCGCTTAATTCTACTGAAAGTATGGATTTGAGATGAAAGAGAAAGAGCTAAGAGATCAATGATTGCCTGTCCAGAGAGTGTTGATAACCTGGATTTAGATTTGGGGCCCACTGGCTTAAGATACTGGAATACTGGGTTCTTGGCCACAAGTGGTTCACTTTTCACAGGCACAGAAATAATGTGTCTGCCCAGAGGCTAGACTGACAGACCCAAAAGGCTTTTAACTCAATATAGTGGATGAAGGAGGAAAGCAATCAGATAAACCTGGGAAAACAGTTACCTTGGAGAGGGGCAGGTAGAAACATGGAAAGAAGAAATCGAGAAGGAAAAGGCATGGTGAGTCATACCTGTGATGGAGAGCAGCCTTCAATATCAGGGCATCAGAGTGGGGAATTCACAAGGGTAGGGGCAGGTGATGATGAAGGGATCTGGTCCTCTGTAACAAAGTTCTGAGGAAACTTCAAGGGCACAGCTTAGGTGGGGAATAAGGCAAGATGCCAGGAGGCAGAGCGGCAGAAACAGTTTGAGAATTTGATCCCAGAATGGGTTGCAGTGATTAGGTGCAGGAAGTAGGCTGAATCCATGCTTTAGATAAACGTGTTTATTAAGGTGTACCTTACCCTTAAATTTTAAGAGATTTAATACCTTGCTTAGGGAACTCAACCTAGTGCTCTGCGACAATATAGAAGGGTGAAATGTGGTGGGAGGTGGGAGGGATGTTCAAGAGGGAGGGGACATATGTATACCCATGGCTGATTCATGTTGAGGTATGGCAGAAACCAACACAACATTGTAAAGCAATTATTCTTCAATTAAAAATTAAAAAAAATATACCTTGTTTAAAAAAATCAAGAAGAAGAAGGCTGGATCTTTTCCAAGTTGCCAAGGGTTATTCAGACTAATATATGTACTTAGGAGGTGACAAGTGGAAGTTGGGCTTGTTAAGAGGCCTATGGCTAGGCCAAAAGTACATCTTTGGGCTTAATTTCATCCATATTAATAAAACTGGATAGAATTTCTTACTGACATATTTATTTATTTAACAAGTATGAATTGGGTGCCTATTTTGTTGGGGTGCTGAGGATAGAGCACTGTATGAAAGAGGTGAGAGCCATCCAATGACGGAGCCTAACTAAAAAATGAGAGGGAATGAGACAAAAGATAAACAGGATAGCAATTCAGTTGATGAGCATTGTACACAGTGATTTCTCCTATGAGAAAAAAAGTGATAAGATTGAGAGACTGCCAGTAGAGATGTAGAGAGATGAGCAGTCAACATGAAAAGGGAGATGGTCAGGGTAGCATTTCTGAAGATATACTATTTGAATGAAGTCCTAAATTATGAGTTGGATTCACAATGTGAGGGAATAGAGACTGAATAATCTAAGCCAAGGGAACCGCATTCACAGTTGCCCTGAGGGAGAATCCCACCTGGAAAGTTTCAAAAAATAAGCCAGAGTAGGTGGAGGATTGTAAATGAGGGGAAAATAGGAAGAAATGAGGTTGGAAAAGTAGACAGGGCCTCAGCATGCAGATATTTGAGAGTAATGGTGAGGAATTTGGATTTTTTTCTAAGTATAATAGGAAGCCGTTGGATCTCTATAAGACTATCAGTGGATTTCTCAGCAGAAATTTTGCAGGTCAGAAGACAGTTGGGTGACATACTCAAAATATTGAAAGAAAAAAAATTGTGAACCAAGAATACTATACTTGGTTGGATGGCATCACCGACTCAATGGACGTGAGTTTGAGTAAGCTCTGGGAGTTGGTGATGGACAAGGAAGCCTGGTGGGCTTCAGTCCATGGAGTCTCAAAGAGTCAGACATGACTGAGCAACTGAACTGAACTGAGCAAATACTATACTTGGCAAAGTTGTCCTACAGAAGTGAAGAAAACATAATAATTTTCCCAAACATACAAAAAGTGAGGGAGTTCATCATCATCAGACCTGCCTTACAAAAACATGCTAAGGGCATTTTTCAAGCTGAAATTAAAGGATGCTATTTAACATCATAAAAACATATGTGTTCACAACTCACCAGTGAAAGTACATAGATTTTCAGAAATTTTCTAGTATTGTAATGGTGATAAGCAAATCACTTCAATTTTAATTTAAAAATTAAAAAGAGACATATTGAAATGAATATAACTATAATAATTTGTTAGTAGATACACAATGTAGAAATGATTTCAACTGTAACATCAGCAACCTAAAATGTGAAGGGAAAAAAAGTAGAAGTATATGGTTTCAATATGCTATCAAAGTCAGGTTGTTTTCAGCTTAAAACAGGATGTTATAACTCCAAGATATTTTATATAAGTTTCACCATACCCAAAAAGGTAAATACACAAAGGATTAAGATAAGGACATCCAAACATGTTGCCATAGAAAGTCACCAAATCATAAAGGAAGAGAGCGAAAAAGAAGAAAGTAACAAAGGAACTACAAAACAGTCAGAAAACAATGAACAAAATGGCAATAGTACGTGAGTTCCCAACCCTGAACAATGTATGGCAAAGCCAATACAGTATTGTAAAGTAAAAAAATAAAATTTAAATTAAAACAATTTTTAAAAATGGCAATAGTAAGTCCTTAACTATAAATAATTACTTTAAATGTAAATCAGTTAAATTACCTGATCATATAGTGGCTGAATGAATAAGAAGGAAGCAGAAAACTCCTAGATACAACAATATGCTGCCCACTCTTTAGCCTTAAAGACACATATGGACTGAAATTTAAGGAATGAGAAAGATATTCCAAGCAAATGATAACCAAACGAAAACAGAGGTAGCTATACTTGTATCAGTCAAAATAGATTTGAAGCTAAAAATTGTCATGAAAGACAAAGGTCATTATATTATGATTTAGAGGTCAATTCATCAATAAGATACAACAATTGTGAATCTATACTGAGTACCTAAATATATAAAGCAAATACTAACAGAACTGAAAGGAAAAGTAAATGACCATGTAATAATAGTTGGTGATTTTACTACCCTATTCTCAACAATGGACAGCTCATCCTTACTGAGAATAAATAAGGAAGCAGTGGATTTGAATCACACTAGAGACCAAAGGTACCTAATAGGCATAAACAGAATATTCCACAAAATAGCAGTAGAACACACATTCTTCTCAAGCACACATAGAACATTTTGTAGGATAGATCATATTTTGAGCCACAAAACAAGTCTCAAAACTTCAAGATAACTTGGATAGATCTATGGGAGACAGATTTTCACAGGTATAAAAATCTTTGTATCATATATTACATACATACCAGATAGCATCAGCCACAAACAAAGCATAAAATATCAAGCAGACAGAATAACTTAGCTAGCTGACATTAGCAAACCTCTGTCATCAGTCAGTCCAGTGCTGGCACAATGCGCCTATGAATGGGGTACCATCATAGCATAGTTGGAGGCTATTCATGGGCTCAGTAACATGGACTTCCAATCACCAAGGCTGATATAGCTATTCCTACCACCAAATGTCCAGTCTGCTACCAACAGAAACCAATTATAAGGCCCTGATATGATCTCATTCCTCAAGGAATCGACCAGACACTTGATGGCAAGCTGATGATATTGGATCCTTTCCACCTGAAAAGAACAGTGGCATATATTCTGGGTGTGGTTTTATTTTTCCCAGGACTTCAGCCTGCACTGCTATCAAAAAGCTTATAGAGTGTTTGATCCATTGAATTGGGATCTTGTATAACAACACACTGGATCTACAAACTCGCTTTACAGCAGTGGTTCTCAAAGTGTGGTTCCTGGACCAATAGCATCATTGGAAAAGATATTAGAAATGTAAATTTCTGGATCCCACCCAAGAAATTTCATAAGACTGTGGTAGGGCCCAGAAGTCTGTGTTTTAACAAGCCCTTCATATGATTCTAATGCACACTAATGTTTGAGAACTACATTTTTTTATAGCAAAGGATATGTGACATTGGACATTTGACTATAATATCTACTGGTTGTATCACATACTGTGCCACCAAGAAGAAATGGCCTTTTGAATGTGCTTGCTTGCAGAAACCACAGTGTAGATATGTCATCCTCTGGGATAGAGGATATACCCTCAGTCTTTCTCAATCAAAATTCCATGAGAGATTTAAGCCACACCCCAAATTATTAGAGGGACTATTTTCTCAATTTTCACAAGGCTGATCCACAGCTAATAAATACTATTCTAGACTCTAAGGAGTAAAGTTAATTCATTGTATATAATGGATATTTTATGGCATTAAGGCTTGATTATCATGGAGAATCCTTGTTAAGAATAGCTGCCATCAATCAATGACCACTATATTGTGCTGTGCCTCCAACAGATAAAATAAATGGGTCTAGAAAATAAGAGGAGAAGTGGTCTAGAAAATAAGATGGTCACTTACCATCATCAGTGACCCATTTGGGAAATGCGTGCTCCTTGTCCCTACAGCTCTGGGTTCTGTGAGTCTACAGGCCCTAGTTCCCAGAAGATGTGCTTCAATACAAAGAAGGAGTAACCTGTGAAAGGGAAAAAAAATGTTATCTGGAAAAGATCGGATTCAGCTTAGGAGAGGGTGAAGATTTAGAATAGTAACTATACAACCTACACTGAAAACAACTTGTAAAGTTTGAAACAGCAGGATTGGGTGCCTAGGAGACAGGTATCCAAACTCAATAATGTAGATACTATAGATGGTAATGTGATGGAGCACCCAAAAGAACTGAGAATATGCAGATGCAAGTTACGAAAGCAAAAATTTAAAAAATTTCAGGTAATAGTAGGAAAAAAAGAAAAAAAAATATATAGAACAACTCAGGTAGAAATAAGTACCTGAGAAATAAGTATGAAGGGAAAAGAGAGTTGCTGATAGCATGTCCTCCCTAGCTGAGTTATCTAGGGAAGACACAAATAAAGACATGAATAAAATGAAGGAATAAGTCATGAAGTTAAGAGAGTCAGGGAGAGAAGCATTCAAGGTAACAACAAATACAAGTGAACAGAAAGGGCATTAGTATGGAAAGGAGGAAAGGAGGAGGAGAGGATGTTGAGTATTTGGGGAGTAAAGAGATGTGTGGGAAAAAAGTCAATTAGGAGAGCGACAAATCTACTGCTATAAAAATGATGTGGTGTGCCAGGCAGTGTGGTGTGCCCATCTGAGGTCTGTGGTCATGAATTTAAGCAAGATTACTGGCAACCCACTCCAGTATTCCTGCCTGGAAAATCCCATGGATGGAGGAGGCTGGTAGGCTACAGTCCATGGGGTCACAAAGAGTCAGACACGACTGAAAGACTTCGCTTCACTCAGTTCAGCATGATCCTGTGATTTTTTTCCAGCAATGTTAAGACTTAAGATGTAGGCACGATACAGGATGTAATCAGAATCAGAGTTTAATTAGGTGAGTATGATACACAAAAAAAAGGAAGATATCTGAGATGTTTGTTCAGTTATTTTAATGATGGAATTTAAGTTCACTAAGGAGTGAAATGGCACTTTCCTGGCAGCTCAGTGGTAAAGAACCCATCTCCTAAAGCAGGAGATGCAGTTTTAATCCCTGGGTCGGGAAGATCCCCTGGAGAAGGAAATGACAACCTACTCCAGTATTCTTGCCTGGGAAATCCCATGGACAGAGGAACCTGGCGGGCTACAGTCCATGAGGTTGCAAAGAGTTAGACATGATTTGATGACTAAAAAACAACAATAACAAAGGAGGGATATGGGGACATGAAGGGGAGATGATGGATAGTGAAACTTTTCCAAGTTCAATAGACTTAAAAAAAAAAAGGTGTAACCCAGTAGGAGGGGATGCAGTTTAGCTGCCTGTCAAGAAGTGTACATCTCCATAAAAGTGTAGAAACATATAAATTTGAGGGTGAGAACATTAGACAGGAATATGGGTGGTTTCAGGAAGGAGAACACACATGGGGCCAGCTGGCAGAGGGGATAAATTCCTGACCCAGATCTCAACATGGCTTAGAAGCCTACTCTAACCAAGAGGGCACCCGCAGGGAGTCTCACTTGGCTAAAAGTAGAGCATCTGACAAATTCCTGTTTTACGCTACTGACAGAGGCATCAATCAGTAAGTGGAGGGAGAGACAGGAAAATCTCCTACTTTAACAAGGAAGAATGTCTTGGCAAAAGTGCAAGTGATGGGAATATAGAGAGAAAGTGGTCTGATTCCCTTAACTGCTCTAGATGAGCCCAGTTCTCCTGGTTCATGAGATCACTGAATTCAATATTGGTGACTTTTTGTGGAATTGTGAAAAAATAAAATAATGTTGGCAATAGGTAAAAGGTTCTGCTTACTTTCTCTGCAAAATAGCTGAAGGATTATTGGAGAAAAGGATAATTAGATGTAAAAATAAGCCGTTTCTGACCTTATCCAAAGGATGAAGATTAATCAGAAGATATTTTTGACGACACCTGACAGAAAGCAGGGGGGAAGAGTTAATATAAAGAAGCTTCCCAGGTGGCACTAGTGGTAAAGAACCTGCCTGCCAGTGCAGGAGACACAAGAGACGTGGGTTCGATCCCTGGGTCTGGGAGATCCTCTGGAGTAGGAAATGGTAACCCACTCCAGTATTCTTGCCTGGGAAATTCCATGGACAGAAAAGCCTGGTGGGCTATAGTTCATGGGGTCGCATAGGATCAGACATGACTTACGTGATGCAAGCAAGCAAAAGCCCAATCGTAAATGGCCCCCAATGTTGTTATAGTGAGCTAAATCTACTAATGCCAATAAATTGGTTAAAAAAAAGCTGTCTTTTAGTTCTGTACTTGTATGGACTAGCTTCACTACGGTGGAGGTGGTGGTTTAGTCACTAAGTGTGTCCCACTCTGTCTATGGAATTCTCCAGGCAAGAATTCTGGAGTGGGTTGCCATTCTCTTCTCCAGGGGATCTTCCCCATCCAGGGATCAAACCCGAGTCTACTGCATTGTAAGCAGGTTCTTTACCACTGAGCCACCAGGGAAGCCCCAGCTTCAAGCTATTTCTAATCCTAAAGCAACTCTGTAGTGGAATTCTTACTGTTGTGGTAACTGAAATTGAATAAAGTAATTGACTTTCCTGAAGTCTCTTAGGATATGATAGAGCCAAGATTAACTCAGGTCAGTCTCTCTACAAAGATCCTCCCTTGATGTCACTTGCATCTGAAAGACAACTCCATATAAAGTGTATGCGAGAGAGCTTTGTAATGATGAAGACAGTCTTTTAGTTGACAATGGCCCATTTAGAGTGATTCCTGGTAGCTAAGCTGTAAAGAATCCACCTGCAATGCAGGAGTCTTGGGTTTGATTCCTGAGTTGAGAAGATCCCTGGGAGGAGGAAATAGCAACCCACTCCAGTATTCTTGCCTGGGAAATCCCATGGACAGAGGAGCCTGGTGGGCTACAGTCCATGGGGTCACAAAGACTGGGATACGACTCAAGGACTAAACAGCAACAGCCCACTTAGAACCAACAGCGTGGTTCAGTGATCACAAAAACTAAAATGGTTTCAGTTCACAACAACAGAGTGTGAGAATATAGACTAGTAACTATGTGTCTATACTATAGTATAGTATAGACTATAGTATAGTCTATAGTCTATAGTATAGCTATAACTATACTGTTGTGTCCAACTGTGAGTATCATCCTTGAAAAAGAGATATAGACAAATAAGATTATATTTGCAAAGGAATGATCAATTTAATGGAAACTCAAAACCATGTTGACGGCTCAGTGAAGAAATTCAGCCTTTGGGAAAGAGAATACCTAGAGGCGATACGATGTTTCCTGAAACACTTGTTGTGCTCCTTTGCGGAAGAGAAATCAGGCTTATTCTATACGACATCCAAGTGATAGAACAAGAGCTAATTGATACTAAGGCCCAGAGATTCAAATAGAATAAGGGAGGGCTTCCCTGTTGGTCCAGTGGTTAAGAATCCACCTTGCAATGCAGGGAACATGGGCTCATCCCTGATCTGGAAAGATCCCACGTGCCACGGAGCAACTAAGCTCATGCAACCGCAACTACTGAGCCTGCACTTTAGAGCCCATGCTCTGCAACAAGAGAAGCCGCTGCAATGAGAAGACTCTGCAGGACAACTAGAGAGTGCCCCCCCCCCCCCACCTCGCTCACTGCAACTAGAGAAAGCCCGCATGCAGCAATGAAGACCCAGTGCAGCCAAAAATAATTAAGAATAAATAAAAATATACTTAAAAATAGGGACTATCTGAAAAATACATCAAGTTTCTCATCCTGGTAGGTTTGTCAACTACTAAGCACAGATATCGGAGAAGGCGGTGGCACCCTACTCCAGTACTCTTGCCTGGAAAATCCCATGGACAGAGAATCCTGGTAGGCTGCAGTCCATGGGGTCACTAAGAGTTGGATAAGACTGAGCGACTTCACTTTCACTTTTCACTTTCATGCATTGGGGAAGGAAATGGCAACCCACTCCAGTGTTCTTGCCTGGAGAATCCCAGGGACAGGGGAGCCTGGTATCACACAGAGTCGGACACAACGGAAGTGACGCAGCAGCAGCAGCAAGCACAGATATTATGGAAGTACTTCAAGCTTCGATTGGGTGATTGTGTTACATGATTTCTATATTCCTCTCAAACTGTAAGGTTTTATGATTCCATGAATTCTCTTTTTTTAAGTCAATTTTCTTTATACACACAACTATATGGTACTATAATACATAAATGCTATTATGTCATACCTGCTGTTTTTTATCAAAGTAAAGTCCAACATGCTTCTTTTCCTTTTTCACACTTAGATTTTCCCCTCTTATTCTCCCTATTCCACTCAGTTCAGCAGCTTTGCCCCCCTGAGGGTTCAAACCTCAGCTCTGCCATGTACTGTGTATCCTTAGACAAGTTACTCAGTTTCTCTGTAGTAATACCTGGCTCATAGCTTTATTATGAGGACTGATAAGTCAATACATGTGAAGCAGTAGAACCATGCCTAGCATTTAGGAAGCACCAGATAAACCAGGGCCACCAGATAAAGCACCAGATAAACCAGAGCCATTGTTATTCCTCATGTCATTCCATCCAGGTCAACTGGCAGAGCACTATTTGACTGTAATAGTTGCATAATAGTCTACAATTTACTCAGTTCCTCTTCTTTTGGTGAGTATTCTCTTTTTCTTCCAGTTTTCCCTCATACAAATAGCATTGCAATATGTCTGTATGTGTACTTAAGTCTTTTGCATTGCTGCTTTTACTTCTATGAGTTTAAAACAGGAACAGATTGCTGGACTGAAGGATATGGGCATTTTTAATTGCAAGAGATGCTGCCATTTTTCCCTCATGAATAAAATTTTAAGTCTTCATATTTCTTCCAGTAATGTATGAGTGCATTTGCCTCTACAATCCCAATGACAATAGGTAGTAGAGTTCTTTTTTGCTTTTGCCAAATTAATAGGTATTAGTAAAGTGATATTTCATAGTTTTGTTTAATTTGAACTCCCATGATCTTAAGGAATTCAAACACCCTTTCATGCTGGTTAGCCATCTACTCATTTTTCTATTGAGTTTCTTGTATCTTTTGTGTCAATTTCTAAGAGCTCTTTGTATAGCAAAGATATTAACTCCTGTGTGATTTCCCTTAAAACAACCTTGGTTCTAACCATGGACACAACCCTATTTGGCTCACTTATGCACTGTCCTTTCTACCTGAATCTTCTTCATTTCCTTCTCTCTTGAGTACCTGGGATGGAGATTGGTCTGTGAGGAAGTAAAGCATCCCAGAAGAACACAGTGGGTCTCCATGGGAAAAGACACACTACCCCAGAGCTCATGAGAGAAGAAACAAGGATTAAGTGATGGGACAAGCAGGATGAGAGATTAATCTGAAGAAGCTGAAGACACAGGATCAAAGTCAGAATCTCAGAGCCAAGAGTGTGAAGCCAAAGAGAAGAGACCAAAGTGTGGGAAGGTCAGGGTGAGGGGGCAGTGGGGTGGGGTGAGCCATTTGCTTAGAACACCCATTAAAGTTTGAAACTGTCTTTATGGACCAGCAGGACTATAATGTGGTGGTGGGTGGACCCAGCTTCAAATGCTCAGGCAGGCACAGACAATTTGCTTGTTCAGAAATCTTTATTGTAGCCTCGGTGCCTAAATATCAGAGTCCCTGGTACTTTAATTTGATCTTCAAGGTCTTCTAAAGTCTGATCTGACCTTTCTCTTCTCACTTTGCACCCTCTGTTCCTTTATTGCTCCTCAAATTCCTTTCATCTGCTGGTTTTTGCCTGGAATGTCATTCTCTGGCCTCTCCTGTACAAATTCTATTCATTTTTAAAGGCTCTGTTTCTCTGAATGCTGTCCTGACCACTCTGGCCTGATGTGAACTCTCCCCATGCTGAACTCTCGCAGTAATTATTATCTGCCCACGCATTTGGCAATTGATCATTGTCTCCTTGAGATCCTTTTGGAAACAAATTCCCCACCAAGCAATAAGGAAATTTATTATCTCATGTAGCAGGAAGCCTTGAGTTAGGAGAGGCTCCAAGGTTGATTCAGGGACTCAGATGCATCATTGGAGATGCAAATTTTCTCTGCAGTGCCATCCCATGTCTGGTTTCTTCTTCGTGGTCACAAGAGGGCTGTTAAATGCAACTAGGGCTATGCTCTATTTTGTTCACTTCTAGTGACAGAGAGTAGGAACCCTCTCCTCAAGCGGTAACTGTTTTCCTCCAATCAGCTTGAGCCAGCCTTAGTCACATGTCCACTGCTGGACCAATAACAGTAGTACAGGGAATGTCGTGTGTTAATTGTCTTTGCTAATCAGAATCTAAGGGCTTCCCCGCGTGGCTCAGCTGTAAGGAAGCCACCTGCAATGGAGGATGTAGGTTCGATCTCTAAGTCAGGAAGATCCCCTGGAGAAGGAAATGGCAACCCACTCCAGTATTCTTGCCTGGAAAATCCCATGGACAGAGGAGCCTGGAGGGCTACAGTCCATGGGGTCACAAAGAGTCAGACACAAGTTAGCAACTAAGCAACAACAACAACAATTAGGATCTAAACCTGCTCTGGGAGAGAGTCATCTTCCCCTCTGGCACCAGGAGGGGTGAATACTTGAATACAGTGAGCTGCAGATAGAAATCCAGAAATGGGGAGATGAATGCTACATAGTTATAGGCTGTCCTGTGACCATGCTCAAGATCTTAAATTGACTGTTTATCCTTTTTATTGTCACTTTTTCATAGTTTTGATGTCTTCTCTCCCCAAGTAGATGGCAAACACTTTGAGAGAAAGCCTCTATCTTTCACCCTATAACCCTCAAATGATATTTTTGTAGATGTCAGTAAGTATTGTTCAGATCTGGCTTCTCAGAATCACCCACGTTCTCTAACCCATGAGCACAGAAGCTTCTAAGGTTCAAATGATAAACATAAAAATAAAAAGCTTTGGCAACTCCAAACTCAGAAAGCTGGAGATCTGTTTGGGCTCCTTCTCCACCTCTGCCTCAGGACTATATGTGTATTAGCATCAAAGTCTGATCCAAAAAGTAATCCAAGGAGAGAGAAAATTCTGTAATGCAATGGATCTTTTTATCTTTGATACTTGCATCTGAGTACAATCCACTGCTGAGAATTATGGAGTTTCTCTAAGTGACAAAACATTCATTTTATTGTATTCCTTTTTTAAATATAATTTTTAAATCTATTTTTGACTGTGCTGGGTCTTTGTCGCTGCTTGGGCTTTTCTCTAGCTGCGAAGAGCAGGGGCTACTCTCTAGCTGTGATGCCAAGGCTTCCCATCGCAGTTGTTTCTCTTGTTGTGGAGCATGGGCTGTAGGGTGAGTGGGCTTCAGTAGTTACGGTGCGTGGGCTCCCAGGCTCTAGAGCACAGGCTCAGTAGTTGTGGCGCATGGGCTTAGTTGCGCTGAGGCAAGTGGGATCCTCCTGGATCCGGGATAGAAACCATGTCTCCTGCATTGGCAGGTGGATTCTTTACCACTGAACCATCAGGGAAGATCTGATTGTATTTCTTTTAGGAAAGACAGTTATCACAAGATTGATACTTAAGATATTTCATTCATTCATTTAACTTATTTTTTGAATATTTATTACCAAGCTTTGTGCTAGGCCCAGGAAATAGAAAGTTGGATAAGAAATCATTGCTGCCTTTGACTTGCTTATTCATAGATATGCTATCACTTCTTCAAATGTGGTATTCTGTGCAGCCACTGGGTTTAGACTTCACACCAACACCTGGAGTATCTACTCTAGAAGTCAGTGTTTCACTGTGGACATTTTGCTAATTTTGGTGGTAAGAAGAAGTACATTTTCAGCCTCCGTTCAATGTCTAAGGTGATTCACTTAGCTCAGCATCTGTATCACTAAAATAGGAATTAATACTACTAGCCTACTTCTGGTACAAGCTATAAAACCCATTACCCACGTGTGAGGCATAAATCTGACAGCCTGAGCTGGAGAATATCATTAGCTAAAGTGTAATGAGATGGGGTGAGGTGGTTGTTACGAGATTTCTGAATGAGTCAGGCCTCTGGTGCTAAACATATTAATGAGTCATTTTCTTGCCTAGCAGACACTGTGGCAGAAAGTGAAAGAAGAAGCCATTCAATGTCTCTTTTTTGAAAAAAGTATGTTCTGATCCTCTCTCCACCAAAGGAGTTTTTGACATATTTTCACATTTTAGACCTAATACTTGTCACCAAAACATTCTCCGGTTTCCTCTCAGTTTGGAAACAGCAATTGAGTACTTGCCTCCAGGAATGGGGAAACTGGCTTTCATCTCCTTTCAAGGGTTTTGGATGATAAATCTTAGTGGCCAGACATATCATCCATTATTGTGCCTTGTGCAGCACCTAAGATTCAAGTCTCATCAGATTCCAGCCCTTACTGAAACCTTCTTCGTGACAAGGATGATGACAACTTGTTGACTACACATTCACCTACCTTCTAGGACTTTATGGGCATTCATTTCCAGTGCATACCTGTTTCTACCTGTAGCTATATCTTGAGTCTCTTCATGAGAAATTTCCCAACCAAGATCTCAAATTAGTCCTTGATTGCAACCTCCTCATCTAGTCTCTCTTCCACTCACTAACAAGAAATAAAAGTCCTCTTTTACCGTCATGCTACCTTCAAGTACTTATTATTCTTTCTACAACACCAGCACCTTCCAACTCCTCCTGATACTTCATTCAGCTTGGGCTCATAGTCAACTATTATAACATTGTCCCTACCATACTAGACTCCTTGCCAAGTCTATCATGAGAACCCCAAACTCTGGTCTGCACTCACTATGTACTCAGGAGCTGCCCTTGTCCACCAGAGACTGTGGAATAAAGATTCAAAATCGTATGGGATTTGTCTTCAAATTTACACTAGAAATTTCACCTGACCTGCAGAGCAAAACCAATACAATATTGTAAAGTAATTAACCTCCAATTAAAATAAATAAATTTATATTTAAAAATAAATAAATAAAAATTCTATCAGAAGACTTCAAACATTCCTCCCAGTCAGTATTTCCAAATGCCCCATCTTCTTTAATCTTCAGCCATGCTGTCCTTGACCTTCACAAATTAATTTGCCTTCTTAATTTATAGAAAATACTGATGCCATTTCATAATTTTTCACCTTCTTCCTTCTTCTCTCTCTCTCCATCTGTGTGTATATCCAAATAAACATATCTATCTACCGTTCATTCTCTCTCTCCATCTATCTAAAACTCCTTACAGTATCCATCTTGGCTCAAGCCTTGTGGTAGCCTTGGAGATACATTGTCCAGATTCCCCTTGAAGCAATGACTTGCTGCCCAGCTGTGGGCAATGTGATCTGTAACAATTCTGTGTCAGCTTCTTAAGGGAATACTTCAGCTGCCAGAGTTGCCTTGCCTGATCTCGCATTCTTATAAGAGTGGTCCACATCTATGATTGAGGAAGGCAAAAACAAAGTCCAAGCTATTTCACCCCCCCTCCCCCGCCCCCCCGCCCCGCTCCATTGCAGGATGCTGCTGCTGCTGCTGGTGCTGCTAAATCACTTCAGTCGTGTCCGACTCTGTGCAACCCTACAGACAGCAGCCCACCAGGCTCCCTGTCCCTGGGATTCTCCAGGCAAGAACACTGGAGTGGGTTGCCATTTCCTTCTCTGATGCATGAAAGTGAAAGATGAAAAGTGAAGTCACCCAGTCGTGTCTGACTCTTAGCAACCCCATGGACCGCAGCCTACCAGGCTCCTCCATCCATGGGATTTTCCAGGCAAGAGTACTGGAGTGGGTTGCCATTGCCCTCTCCACACTGTAGGATGAATGATGAGCAATCTTAGCTCTTGGGCTTTCCATCACATTCAAATTTCTCTACCTAATCTTGCTTCTTCATCCATCCTTTATAGGTCTTCATCTCTAGTAAATACATTGGCTCCAAACTCTGTCTCAGTGTCTCCTTCTGGAGAAGCCCATCTTGGAGTGGTTCTATAAAATAGGCAGAAATTAGATTTTGACTCCTGGCTGATAGCGAGGAGACCATTGCTGGTGGAAGGTGAATCATAGAGAGCCCCTGGCACAAAGTGGTGGTGATACAAGCCTATGTTCTAATCCCTCTGATGACTCCACTACAACATCTACCTTGATATCACTAGATGGATATTTAAGGAGTTGATGACTGGGTTCCTTGCTACTAACCAGCTATCCCTGCAAGATGGCAGGGGTTGGGGGTCCAGGTTCTTTGTCCAACTCATGTTAAACTTAATAATTTTTAATGCATTTAGTAGACTGGTGGTCAAGAAGCTATCAACAATTGGTTGGTTTGAAAGATGGATGAGTCTCTTAAAAAATAAATCAGTCTTGGCAAGACAAGCTTATGAAATGTTGTCTAGAGGACTGGGTCAACATTATAGGAGAGAGGCAATTTTGAATTCACCAAGTCTCTGCTACAGAAATCATGTCATACCTATTTGTCCCTCCTCTATCTTATCTTCAGCCCTCCCCAAACCATTTACGATTATATCATGGCCATGGGGAAAGGCCATGGTATAAATAAATAATATTTATCTTATAATGGTGTAATATTATACTATATTTTTAGTTTAAGAATCTACATGATGTCTAGAGAGATTAGAGTGGAAGACAACAACAGATACCAAGTTTATTTCCTTTTAGAGAAAGTAACTCATTAGAGCAGAGAAGGTCTTTTTGTCTGCAGTGGGGTACTAGTCAAGGGGTAACAATAGAACTGAGACTTATTCAAGGCCTAAAGACCCAAGGAAACACTGTGCCCTTTGTATTCTCAGATGTAACTCCTTCTGCTTTACCAGCCCACACTTCTGAGACTTGAGAGGTGTTCTGTGTGGACTACCTTATCTCACTATCATATTTTAACACCTGTTTCATAGGCCTTCATTGGCAACTCTACCCTGAAATCTCACCTCCTCTTTTAGAACTCCAGACATATTCAGTCTGTCTTTGGTTTAGGTTCTTCAAAGAAACAGAACTATTAGGATGAATATATAATAGATTATATAGATTATAAGAAATTGGCTCAGACAATTATGGAGGCTGGCAAGTTCAAAGACACGTAGTTAGCAAGCTGAAGATCCAGGAGAGTATTTGGTTTCGTTCCAGTCTGGAAGCCAGTAGATTACAGACCCAGCAAGAACCCATGTTTCAGTTAGAGTCAGAAAAAAACTTGATGTTACGGTTTGCAGGCCCATAGATAGAAAGAATTCTTTCTTGTTCGGGGAAGGTCAATCTTTTTGTTCTATTCAGGCTTTCAATGAATTGAACAAGGCCTATCTACATCAGAAAGGGCAATCTACTTTATACAAACTAAAGTAGATTTTTAATTGTTAAATGTTAATGACAACAAAAACATCCCCATGAATATATCCAGAATAATGTTTGATGAAATATATTATCATTCCATGGACTAGTGAAGTTGATACATTAAAATTTACCATCACTGGCTGTGCCAATAATTTTGGCCCTGAATCACCATTATATATATATATATATATATATATATATATATATATATATATATGGCTTAGTTACTGGAGAATATGGGCACTAGGTTTGAACCATCTATATAGTATTCAGCAGAATGCTAGGTCCATTGTGATCCGAAAAAAAAAAAAATCTGTTGAAACAATAAATGATTTAAGACAAGGGTTAAATGTAAAATGAGAAAACACTGACTTGGTGATCTTACATTCTGCTTCTTTCTACTTTCTTGCTTTTCTCCCTCCCAGGGCAACCAATCAACATAACATAACCCACTCTGGTTGCCCTAGTGTGAAACCTCAGTCAAAAGGTGAAACCCCACCCGAGAGATGAAAACCACTTTGGGAAATACCTTACCTCTTTGATATTTTTTTCTTTATTCTTTGATATGACTTTCTTCCCCTGTTCAAAGTGACTGACTGTCTAGTGATGCATTCCTATAAGGTCCTTGCTAGGAAACAGGAAAATCTGAAAATCTACCTTGCAATAAGTTGCTAATGGCCCATGGTAGCTTAATAGAACCCTTTGGTTTCAATAGCAACCTTGAACATGCAACTCATTTAGATAAAATTTACTCTATTGAGTATTTTTCCTGTTAGATAATACAGGGCCTTGTCTTAGATGTTCCCATTAAACTACATCATTTAACAATTATAATAGCTATGAAAGTTAGCATCCCTACTTTAAAAAGGAAAGAAGCAGAGCCTCAGAAAAAGTAATTTATTTGCTGAAACTCGAAGAAAGCTGAATTGAAACCCTAGGGAAGTGTCCTGTCCACTCACTCACTGGGGGCTTTCAGCATCTGGGTAAGCGTGACTTTTCTAAGCAGTGGAACTTGTGGCAATCCTTACACTGTTTGTCCTTAGGCTGTCTGTGTAACAGCAACACCTAGGTGAACACAAAAGAGGTAGAAGATCGCTTTTCTATGTGTTTCTATGTTATTTGTGAAACTGCCATTCACATGTATTTTCAAATAAATGCAAACAAAACCTGTAGTTACTTTATTTTTCTATAGCTTTAGTCACAAGGGAATAGACTCTGGAAGCAGCATGGGTTCCAAATTCCCTCCTTTGAGGGAATCAGTCGGCATAAGAAGAAGAAAACTAAACAAAGCGAGTCTTTTTCACAACTGTACATGAATCACAACATGTATCCATCAGGTGGATACTATTGTGCTATCTTCTGCTTTGAAAAATGATTAATCAGCAATTGCACTCATCTTACACACTAGTAAAGTAATGCTCAAAATTCTCCAAGCCAGGCTTCAGCAGTATGTGAACCGTGAAATTCCAGATGTTCAAGCTGGTTTTAGAAAAGGCAGAGGAACCAGAGATCAAATTGCCACCATCCGCTGGATCATGGAAAAACCAAGAGAATTCCAGAAAAACATCTATTTCTGCTTTATTGACTATGCCAAAGCCTTTGACTGTGTGGATCACAATAAACTGCGGAAAATTCTGAAAGAGATGGGAATACCAGACCACCTGACCTGCCTCTTGAGAAACCTGTATGCAGGTCAGGAAGCAACAGTTAGAACTGGACATGGAACAACAGACTGGTTCCAAATTGGGAAAGGAGTACGTCAAGGCTGTATATTGTCACCCTGCTTATTTAACTTCTATGCAGAGTACATTATGAGAAACACTGGGCTGGAAGAAACACATGCTGGGATCAAGATTGCCGGAAGCAATATCAATAACCTCAGGTATGCAGATGACACCACCCTTATGGCAGAAAGTGAAGAGGAACTAAAAAGCCTCTTGATGAAAGTGAAAGAGGAGAGTGAAAAAGTTGGCTTAAAGCTCAACATTCAGAAAACGAAGATCATGGCATCTGGTCCCATCACTTCATGGAAAATAGGTGGGGAAACAGTGGAAACAGTGTCAGATCTCCTTTCTTGGGCTCCAAAATCACTGCAGATGGTGACTACAGCCATGAAATTAAAAGATGCTTACTCCTTGGAAGGAAAGTTATGACCAACCTAGACAGCATATTCAAAAGTAGAGACATTACTTTGCCAACAAACGTCTGTCTAGTCAAGGCTATGGTTTTTCCATTGGTCATGTATGGATGTGAGAGTTGGGCTGTGAAGAAGGCTGAGTGCCGAAGAATTGATGATTTTGTTTTTTTTTTTTTTTTTTAATTTTAGTTTTTTATTTTTTAAATTTTAAAATCTTTAATTCTTACATGCATTCCCAAACATGAACCTCCCTCCCCATAACATCTTTCTGGGTCATCCCCATGCACCAGCCCCAAGCATGCTGCATCCTGCGTCAGACATAGACTGGCGATTCAATTCACATGATAGTATACATGTTAGAATGTCATTCTCCCAAATCGACCCTGTATGCAAGACAGGGAAAGAGACACAGATGTGTATAACGGACTTTTGGACTCAGAGGGAGAGGGAGAGGGTGGGATGATTTGGTAGAATTGATGATTTTGAACTGTGGTGTTGGAGAAGACTCTTGAGAGTCCCTTGGACTGCAAGGAGATCCAACCAGTCCATTCTGAAGGAGATCAGCCCTGGGACTTCTTTGGAAGGAATGATGCTAAAGCTGAAACTCCAGTACTTTGGCCACCTCATGAGAAGAGTTGACTCATTGGAAAAGACTCTGATGCTGGGAGGGATTGGGGGCAGGGGGAGAAGGGGACGACCCAGGATGAGATGGCTGGATGGCATCATGGACTCGATGGACGTGAGTCTGAGTGAACTCCGGGAGACAGTGATGGAAGGGAGGACTGGCGTGCTGCAATTCATGGGGTCACAAAGAGTCGGACACAACTGAACGACTGAACTGAATTGAACTGATTCTTTTACTAAAACTCAGATTTCTTGGATTAAGATAAGTTGCTTTGTAGTTAAGTTTTTGAAAGACAGTTTGTTTGCTGGTTTACTTGCTTTGTCTATTCCTCATTAGCATATAGAACCTGATCAACTGTAAATCTTAGCCTATTTACAGTGTTAAAAATAAATGGATACTTTTCCCTAATTTCATACAAAATATCACTTTTATTAGCCATTAAAAATTGATAAAGTTAAAAGGTGCTTTCCAGAGAAAGAAAATAAAAAGTAATCTGGGAAAAATATTATCAATACATGTATCTGGAAAATAACTTGAATCCAGAATAGCAAAATTTATAACTCAAGAGTAAGGAGTGATACAAATAAATCTGGGTGAGATGGGAGCAGAAAGTTCACAGAAACACAATCTATAAGAGAGAGTTACAGATAGCCGCATAAGAAGTTCCTGAAGTCCCTCCTCCCATGGACACAACAAATCTACATATGGAATGACATGTAGAATAATTCCCTCTGAAAACTGAAAAATCGTCACAACAAAGGGTAAAGGGACAGTGCTGAGACAGAGAGGAGAAACAGAGATACAGAGATGTGGTCATGCCAAGGAAAAAGACCACACCGCAGCTGCAGTGATCCACAGTCAGAAGGATTATAAAGGTATAGATCTTTCCTCGAAGAATGAGGGATGAGATTTCCACATCCGGTGCTCCAACCCTTAAATCCTGCACAGGGATGATGAGACCTCAAGACACCTGGTTTTGAGAACCAGTGAGGAATACATCTAAGAAACACTGTAGACCCAGAGAGTGCAGAAAAATCCACTGGCAAAGTGTGCAGGCTCAGCTGACCTGAAAATAAGCACAAAAATGCCAGATTGAAAATCTCATGGACAATAGGTGAAGGAGATGCATGTGCTTATCCTGAAGCATCTGCTTTAGAGGCAGGGACCAGTTTGGATGCTCTTTGAGGACTGAGACACTAGGCAGAGTCATTTTTGTGTCCTTGCTAATACTGGTGCTGGTGGGCACCATTTTGAAATTTTCCATCTAATCTGTTAGTTTCAGTGGACATACATTAATCCTGCACGTGAGCTGGGTCTCACAGCAGGCTGGGCAATAACCCAGCCCTCCAGCACCTAGCAACCACTATGGCCAGGTCCGATAGCCATTTGAAGGTCAACCTGACACACCAGCCTAGAGCTGCTGCCACATCTAGTCTCTGTTGGCATTCTGAGGGCCAGCTCTGCCCACCAGCATGCTTTAGTAGTGGCCATGCCCCTACTAGACAATGCATGCAGTACACACAGGGGAAATCTTTTGAAGACCTGGCTCTGGTAGTCAGAGGGGATTGTGCTTCTGAGCACCGCAAGACATCTCCTAAATAAGATCACTCCATCCAGAGTGGGAGAGGTAGATGATTTACCTAATACATAGAAACAGATATAGAGAATTAGGCAAAATGAAGAGTCAGAGGAAAATATTCTAATTAAAACAAAAAGTCCAAACCTCAGAAAAAGAACTAAAGAAAATGAGATACATGGTCTACTTGATAGAGTTAAAAATAATGGTCATAAAGATGTTCATTGAACTTGGGATAAAAGTGTATGAAAGCAGTGAGAACTTCCAAAAAATGGTAGAAAATATAAGAAAATACCAAACAGAAGTTAGAACTGAAAAGTACACTAGAGGGGTTCAAGAGCTGATTAGATGACACAGAAGAAAGAATGAGTGAGCTGAAAGAAAAAGCAATGAAACTTAGAATGGCAAAATAAAAAAGGAAAAGTGAAGATACCTTAAGAGACATTTGGGGCAACATTAAGTGAAATAACACTCACAGTACAAGAGTCCCAGAAGAAGATGAGGATGAGAAAGGTCCAGAAAACTTTTTGAATACTGGCTAAATACTAGAGATGAGAGTAGAAAGGACCAGAAATTTTTGAATACTAGCTGAAAATTCCTCCTAATCTGGGGAGGCAGAAATCCAGGTCCAGGAAGTTCAAAGATTTATAAAAAGATGAAGTCAAAGAGACACATGTCAAGACACATTATAGTTAAAATGGTAAAAGTTAAGGATAAAGAAAGAATCGTAAAAGTAGCAAGAAAAATAACAGCAACTCATTATATACAAGAGAAACTGCAAAAGTCTATCAGGTTTTCCAGCAGGAACCTCATAGGCCAGAATGGAGCAGAAAAACGTATTCAAAGCAATGAAAGAAATCAAACTTCCAAAGAATTCTCTACCCAATAAACTTATCATTTAGAATGGAAGGAAAGAATGAGAGTTTCCCCGATAAGCAAAAGTTAAAGGAGTTCACCAACACTAAACCAGCCCTGTAAAAAATGTTAAAAGGACTTCTTTACAATATAAAGAAATGACATTAATTAATATTAAGAAAATGTGCAAAAGTAAAAATCTCACAGCAAATGGTAAATGTATTTTAAAAAGGTAGTGAAACAATTACTCATAAAGGAAACATGAAGGTTAAAAGATAAAACTAGTAAAAGTAACTAATCTTGCAGTAATTAGTTAAGGGATATAAAATAAAAAGATGGAGCATCTCATCAGAAGTTAAATCGTGGGGTGGGGTGTAAAAAGGTAAGAATTGCGCATGTATTCAATTTAAGTTGCTACCAACTTAAAACTAACTTATTTACATAGAATGTTGCACGTGAACCTAACAGTTCAGTTCAGTTGCTCAGCTGTGTCCACCTCCTTGCAACCCCATGGACTGCAGCACGCCAGGCCTCCCTGTCCATTACCAACTCCCTGAGCTTGCTCAAACTCATGTCCATTGAGTCTGTGATGCCATCCAACTACCTCATCTTCTGTTGTCCCCTTCTTCTCCTGCCTTCAATCTTTCTCAGCATCAGGGTCTTTTCCAATGAGTCAGTTCTTCACATCAGGTGGCCAAAGGACTGGAGTTTCAGCTTCATCAGCAGTCCTTCCAATGAATATCCAGAACTGATTTCCTTTAGGATGCACTGTTTGGATCTCCTTGCAGTCCAAGGGACTCTCAAGAGTCTTCTCCAACACCACAGTTCAAAAGCATCAATTCTTCAGTGCTCAACTTTCTTTATGATCCAATTCTCACATCCATACATGACTACTGGAAAAATCATAGCTTTTGACTAGATGGACCTTTGTCAGCAAAGTAATGTCTCTGCTTTTTAATGTGCTGTCTAGGTTAATCATAGCTTTTCTTCCAAGGAGAATGTGTCTTTTACTTTCATGGCTGCAATCACCATCTGCAGTGATTTTGGAGCCCAAGAAAAGAAAGTCTGTCACTGTTCCATTGTTTCTCCATCTATTTGCCATGAAGTGATGGGACCAGATGCCATGATCTTCGTTTTCTGAATTTTGAGTTTTAAGCCAGCTTTTTCACTCTCCTCTTTCACTTTCATCAAAAGACTCTTATAGTTCCTCTTCACTTTCTGCCATAATAGTGGTGTCATCTGCTTATCTGAGGTTATTGATATTTCTCCTGGAAATTTTGATTCCAGCTTGTGCTTCATTCAGCCCAGGATTTCGCATGAAATCTCTGCACATAAGTTAAATAAACAGGGTAAACAGGGTTTCAATATACAGCCTTGACGTACTCCTTTCCCAGTTTGGAACCAGTCTGTTGTTCCATGTCCAGTTCTAAATGTTGCTTCTTGACCTCCATACAGGTTTCTTAGTAAGCAGGTAAGGTGGTCTGGTATTCCCATCTCTTGAAGAATTTTCCAGTTTGTTGTGATCTACACAGTCAAAGGCTTTGGCGTAATCAACAAAGCAGAAGTAGATGTTTTTCTGGAACTCTTGTTTTTTTGATGATCCTACGGATGTTGCCAATTAAACCAGCTTGACTATCTGGAAGCTCATGGTTCATGTACTGTTGGAGCCTGGCTTGGAGAATTTTGAGCATTACTTTGCTAATGTGTGAGATGAGTGCAATTGTGCAGTCGTTTGAGCATTCTTAGGCATTGCCTTTCTTTGAGATTGGAATGAAAATTGACCTTTTCCGGTCCTGTGACCACTGACGAGTTTTCCAAATTTGCTGGCATATTGAGTGCAGCACTTTCACAGCATCATCTTTTAGGATTTGAAATAGCTCAACTGGAATTCTATCACCTCCACTAACTTTGTAGTGATGCTTCCCAAGGCCCACTTGACTTTGTATTCCAGGATGTCTGGTTCTAGGTGAGTGATCGCACCATCATGGTTATCTGGGTCATGATCTTTTTTGTATAGTTCTTCTGTGTATTCTTGCCACTTCTTCTTAATATCTTCTGCTTCTGTTAGGTTCATACTGTTTCTGTCCTGTATTGAGCCCATCTTCGCATGAAATATTCCTTTGGTATCTCTAATTTACTTGAAGAGATCTCTAGACTTTCCCATCGTATTGTTTTCCTCTGTTTCTTTGCACTGATCACTGAGGAAGTCTTTCTTATCTCTCCTTGCTATTCTTTGGAACTCTGCATTCAAATGGGTATATCGGCATACAACTGCTGGTAGTAGTCTCTTATGATCCTTTGTATTTCTGTGTTGTCTGTTGTGATCTCTCCATTTTCATTTCTAATTTTATTGATTTGATTTTTCTCTCTTTGCTTCTTGATGAGTCTGGCTAATGGTTTGTCAATTTTATTTATCCTTTCAAAGAACCAGCTTTTATACAATGGAGTAAAGACAATCTCTTTAACAAGTGGTGCTGGGAAAACTGGTCAACCACTTGTAAAAGAATGAAACTAGATCACTTTCTAACACCGCACACAAAAATAAACTCAAAATGGATTAAAGATCTAAATGTAAGATCAGAAACTATAAAACTCCTAGAGGAGAACATAGGCAAAACACTCTCAGACATAAATCACAGCAGGATCCTCTATGATCCACCTCCCAGAATGCTGGAAATAAAAGCAAAAATAAACAAATGGGATCTAATTAAAATTAAAAGCTTCTGCACAACAAAGGAAAATATAAGCAAGGTGAAAAGACAGCCTTCTGAATGGGAGAAAATAATAGCAAATGAAGAAACTGACAAACAACTAATCTCAAAAATATACAAGCAACTTCTGCAGCTCAACTCCAGAAAAATAAACGACCCAATCAAAAAATGGGCCAAAGAACTAAATAGACATTTCTCCAAAGAAGACATACAGATGGCTAACAAACACATGAAAAGATGCTCAACATCACTCATTATTAGAGAAATGCAAATCAAAACCACAATGAGGTACCACTTCACACCAGTCAGAATGGCTGCGATCCAAAAATCTGCAAACAATAAATGCTGGAGAGGGTGTGGAGAAAGGGAACCCTCCTACACTGTTGGTGGGAATGCAAACTAGTACAGCCACTATGGAGAACAGTGTGGAGATTCCTTAAAAAATTGCTAATAGAACTACCTTATGACCCAGCAATCCCACTTCTGGGCATACACACCGAGGAAACCAGAATTGAAAGAGACACATGTACCCCAATGTTCATCGCAGCACTGTTTATAATAGCCAGGACATGGAAACAACCTAGATGTCCATCAGCAGATGAATGGATAAGAAAGCTGTGGTACATATACACAATGGAGTATTACTCAGCCGTTAAAAAGAATTCATTTGAATCAGTTCTGATGAGATGGATGAAACTGGAGCCGATTATACAGAGTGAAGTAAGCCAGAAAGAAAAACACCAATACAGTATACTAACACATATATATGGAATTTAGGAAGATGGCAATGACGACCCTGTATGCAAGACAGGGAAAGAGACACAGATGTGTATAACGGACTTTTGGACTCAGAGGGAGAGGGAGAGGGTGGGATGATTTGGGAGAATGACATTCTAACATGTATACTATCATGTGAATTGAATCGCCAGTCTATGTCTGACGCAGGATGCAGCATGCTTGGGGCTGGTGCATGGGGATGACCCAGAAAGATGTTATGGGGAGGGAGGTGGGAGGGGGGTTCATGTTTGGGAATGCATGTAAGAATTAAAGATTTTAAAATTTAAAAAATAAAAAACTAAAAAAAAAAATAAAAAAATTAAAAAAAAAAAACAAATGGGTATATCTTTCCTTTTCTCCTTTGCCTTTCACTTCTCTTCTTTCTCAGCTATTTGTAAGGCCTCCTCAGACAACCATTTTGCCTTTTTGCATTTCTTTTTCTTGGGGATGGTCTTGATCCCTGCCTCCTGTACAATGTCATGAACCACCATCCATAGTTCTTAAGGCACTCTGTCTATCAGATTTAATCCCTTGAATCTATTTGTCACTTCCACTGTATAACTGTAAGGGATTTGTTTCAGGCCTACCTGAATGATCTACTGGTTTTCCCTACTTTCTTCATTTCTTCAATTTTCCTGTGGCTACTTCAACCTAACAATAGCCACAGGAAAAAATTTAATAAATACACAAAAGGGATGAGGAAAAAATCTAAGCATAACACTGCCAAACGTCACCAAAACACGAGGTAAAAGGTAAGAAAATAAAGGAGCAGAGGGGAACCACAAAAGCTGCCAGAAAATAATTAATATAATGGCAACTGGTGGTGGAACTGATTGGTTCAAGATGGAGAAAGGAGTAGGACAGGGCTGTCTGCTGTCACCCTGGTTGTTTAACCTATACATGGAGCACATCATGAGAAATGCTGGACTGGATGAGTTATAAGCCAGAATCAAGATAGGTGGGAGAAACATCAAAAACCTCAGATATGTGCATGATACCACTCTAAGGGCAGAAAGCAAAGAGGACCTAAAGAATCTCTTGATGAAGGTGAAAAAGGAGAGTGAAAGAACCAGCTTAAGACTAAATATTAAAAAAAGCTAAGATCATGGCATTTGGCTCCATTCAGTTCAGTTCAATTCAGTTCAGTCGCTCAGTTGTGTCTGACTTTTTGTGACCCCATGAATCGCAGCATGCCAGGCCTCCCTGTCCATTACCAACTCCCGGAATTTACCCAAACTCATATCAATCGAGTCAGTGATGCCATCCAGCCATCTCATCCTCTGTCGTCCCCTCCTCCTCCTGCCCCCAATCCCTCCCAGCATCAGGGTCTTTTCCAATTACTGTATGGCAAATAGAAGGGGGAAACGTGGAAGTGGTGACTGATTTCCTCTTCTTGGGCTCCAAAATTACTGCAGGTGGTGACTGCAGCCATTAAATCAGAAGACATTTGCTTCTTGGCAGGAAAGCGATGACAAACCCAGACTTTATTGAAAAGCAGACACATTACTCTGCTGACAAAGGTTCATATAGTCAAGGCTATGGTCTTCCCAGTGGTCACGTACGGTTGTGAGAGCTGGACCAATAAGAAGGCAGAATGCCAAAGAATTGATGCCTTCAAACTGTGGTGCTGGAAAAGACTCCTGAAAGTCCCTTGAACAACAAGGAGATCAAATGAGTCAATCTTAAGGGAGATAAACCCTGAATACTCACTGGAAGGACTGATGCTGAAGCTGAAACTTCAGTATTTTGGTCATCTGAGGCAAGCAGACGACTCATTGAAATAGTCCCTGATACTGAGAAAGACTGAGGGCAGAAGGAGAAGAGGGTGTCAGAGGATGAGATGGCTAGATGGAATCACTGATGCAATGAACATGAACTTGGGCAAACTCTGGGAGATGGTGAGGGACAGGGAGGCCTGGCGTGCTGCAGTTCATGGGGTTGCAAAGCGTCGGACATGACAGGTGACTCAACACCAAGGTGGTGCTAGTGGTAAAGAATTCACCCGTCAATGCAGGAGATGCAAGAGACATAGTTTTGATCCCTGAATTGGGAAGATCTCCTGGAGGAGGAAATGGCAACCCTCTCCAACATTCTTGCCTAGAAAATCCCATGGACAGAGGAACCTGGCGAGCTATAGTCCATAGGGTCACAGAGTCAGACACAGTTGAAATGATTTAGCATGCACGCACGCACTTGTACTTTTATGTCCATTGCGGCATTATTTACAATAGCTAAAATTTGTAGACACCCTCAGTGTCCACTGACAGATGAAAGGATATATAAGATGTAATATATCTATACATGGTGAAATGTGAGCAGCCCTAAAAGTAGAATGAAATTCTGTCATTTGGGACAACACGAAAGGACCTTGAGTGTAGCGCACTAAATGAAATAAGTCAGATGGAGAAAGACAAATACTGTATGATTTCGCTTGTATGTGGAATTAAAAAAATAAACAAAACCAATCAACACATGAAAGCAAATTCATAGATACAGAGAACAAATTAGTGGTTACCAAAAGGGAAGAGGCTTGAGGTACGGACAAAATGGGTGATGGATGGTAACTAGACTTGCATGCTGATCACACTGCAGTGTATATAGATGTTGAACTATAATGTCATACATCTGAAAGTTATAAAAAAAATTTTTAAAGCTCTATAAATGGCCAAAAAGCACATGAAAAAGTACTTACCAGTAGTCATTGGGATATGAAAATTAACACTACAATAACATCTCAAGCCATTAGAATGGCTAAAATTTAAAGAACTAAAAATTCTAAGTGTTAGTGAAAATGTAGAACAACAGGAACTCTTGGTAGCTGGAGTGAAAGAAATGGTACGGCAACTTGGAAAAAAGCTTGACAGTTTCTTATTTAAACATAAACTTAGGAAACCATCCAGAAATTTCACTCCTAGGTATCTATTCAAGAGAAACAAAGTGCATGTCTATAAAAAGATTTGGGTGGAAATAATCACAGCAGCTTCATTTGTAAAAGCTTGGAGAACCACCCAAATTTTCATCTACAATATAATGAGTAAATCTATTTGAGCATATTCACAAAGTAGAATCTTAGCAATAGAAAGGAACAGACTGATACAGACAAGCTGAGTAAATCTCAAATACGTTAAGTGACATCATCCAGGTACAAAAGATTACATACTGTCTGATTCCGTTTCTATGAAGTTGTAGGACTGGCAAGATTGATAGATGGTGGTGGAAATCACATCAGTGATTGTCAGAGAGTCATGAGGAGGGGAGAAGAGATTGTAAAGTAGCACAAGTGAATTTTCGGACTGGGCAGGTTGTTCCATGCATATATTTATGAAAAGTGATCAAAGTGTATACTTATATATGACTGCTAATATACAACTTATGATACATTTGTTTTTAAGTGGATAGGCACAATAGTAAGTATTGAGCAAGCTCTGGAAGTTGGTGATAGACAGGGAAGCCTGTCATGCTTCAGTCCAAGGGGTCACAGAGAGTCAGGCACGACTGAGCTACTGAGCTGAACTGAACTGTAGACTACTTCATCCAGTGATAGCAGAATACACCTTCTTCTCAAGTTCACATGCAACACTGACTAAGACAGACTACATTCTGGGCCATAAACCACACCTTAATTTTATGGGATTAGAAATCATACAAGTCTGTTCTCAGACCACAACAGAATTAAAACTAGAAATCAGTAACTGAAAAATAACTGAAAACCCCAAAATACTCCCAAATGATTAAACAACACATTTCTAAATAACACATGGGTCAAAGAAGAATTCTCAAGGGGATTTTTAAAATATTTTTAACTAAATGAAAGTGAAACGTCAATTTATCAAAATTGGTGGGAGGTAGTGAAAGTGGTACTTAGAATGAAATTTATAGCATTGAATGAAAAATATAGCAAAAAGAAATATTTAATTATATAATATGTAAAATAATAATATAAATATTTCTTTATGGTAAAGAAGAAATATCTAAAATCAACCATCGAGGATTCTGTCTTAAGAAGCTACGAAAAGAGCAAATTAAATCCAAAGAAATAGAAGAAAAGAAATGGTCAAGAGTGAAGCAAAAACCAATGAAATTGAAAAAAGGGAATCAATAAAGAAAAACAATGAAATCAAAAGCTGGTTCTTTGGAAAGATCACTAAAATCAATACTCTTATAGCTAGACTAACTGAGAAAAAAGAGAGAAGACACAAATTACTCATAACAGAAATGAAAAAAAGGATGTCATCATGATCTCATGGACCTTAAAGGGATTCATTAAGGAATACCATGGGGGGAAAAAAAAAGAATACCATGAACAATTCTATGACCACAAGTTTGATAACCTAGGTGAAATGGAACAATTCCTTGAACTTTACAATATGCCAAACACACAAGAAGAAACAGACAATCTGAATAGGCTTATATCTACCATAAATACTAAATCGGAATTTTTTCACTTTCTCTTGCCCTGTGTGCAGCTGGTGTCCACAACTATGGGAGCGTCTGGGCTTTGACACCCCCTGTCTATGGCTAAGTGTCAGGACAAAGTACAATGACCATGGAGAACCCTGAATTCATAGGCATCATTTCAGGGAGTAATCCGGGGATGGCGAACCAATGAAAGCAAAGAGCCGTCTTGCGTCAGATGCAGTCATTTCCCATACTGGTCTAATCACCTGTGAATTCTTAGTCTTACTGGGTTTGCTGACGACGGGTCACCTGAATTGAATTCACCTTGATGGGTGAAGGACCATGTAGACAATTGGCCTTCATCTTAGGGCCAATCTGTGTCACCAGAGTTTTTCTTTTCTTTTTTAATCTATAATGAATAAATTTATTGTCTTACAAAAATCATTGTCTAGAAATATGGGAATACAAGAAAAGATATTTGCAGTCAGGTGTCTGGTGGTCAACAGCCTGTTCTGGTGCCTCACCAGGCAGCTTGGGTTTTATGTATGAGTCATAATGAATCAGAATTTTTGTTTTGATCCAGTTCAGCAGTTACGTCTCTGAGAGGCTCAGGTGGACACTTGGAGCCACCCAGACACAGTTAGATTGCAAATTTTGTCACAGAGGGAGAACTCTACAAATCATCCTCTGACTGGTTCCCAAAAGGACGAGAAAAACAGGATGGTGCAGCGATTAGTGTCACCAATTAGCAAAGTCATGGGGCTGAACCAGTCATTCCAAAACTGAATATCCACCAACTCAAAGGCAAGCGGCCTTTTAATTATTTGGGAATAATGGGCCTCAGGGAAGCGAGTGCTCTCAACCTTGTGATCTGAGCAAGGTTCAGGAGCTGGAACGGTTTTGGCTGAGTCACCGCTGGCTGCATGACCCCACACACAGCACCTGACCTCCACATGCTTCGGCTGGCCCTGCTGCAGAGATGAGTCAATGCGGCCCAGAAGGCCCTGACGCGAGAGACGGCCTTTCACACACAGCTGCCCTGGGGCAGCTTCTAGGGGTGCAGGCTATATCTGTTAGGAGGATCCTAAGAGGGACTCCCAGGGGAGCCTCATTCTAAAAGCCATCTCTGGAACAGCGACCCTTGCCTACTCTGGGGGAGGGAGTATATGCTGGCCAAAACTTCACATACTTTGAACATATGATTTTCCTCCAATGGTATTTATTCTTAGAAAATCATCAGTATTGTATACAAACATTAATGTTCAACAGTGTTCATCACAGCATTGTCTTTAATGATGGAGAACTGGAAATTATCTAAATGTTAAACTGCAAAGCATTAATAAATAAAATATAGGACCTCTGTATTTTGGAATAGTGGATAGCTATTCAAAAAGTCACTATAGCAGAACAATTAATCATTTCCTAGCAGATGTGGGAAAATGTCCACAATAGTAAGTAGAAAAGGATTATAAAACAAGGTGAGAATAATCCAACTTATTTAAAACTATATATACTCTCATGCATATAATAAACAGCTGGAAGGATATACACTAAACTGTTAAGTGTTTAGTTTCCGGGCCTTAGAACTGTGAATCCTTTTTTTATTCATGATGTTTCCTGAAGCTCCAAATTTTCACAATGAACATGTGTTCTTTTTGCCATAAACATCAAGTTTCTGTTAACTGGGACTCTCGCGTATGAGGCCAACCTGCACACATACCTATGGAGCAAATGAATACAGTGACATGTCTGTGAACTAAGGCTTGAGCAATACCAGCCCTGGAGGCTCTCTGGCCAGGGAACAGAGTGGGATTTTTATTTGAGAAGCCTGAGCCTGGAAGAATGATGACTGTGTGGGTGGTTTCATAGATCCTCCATGCACGTGGCTTCCAGACCTGACTCTGCCCTAAAATTCTGGTTTGCTGACCAAAACTGAACAGTGAGTTTGCCTAGGCTGTTAATTACCCTGCATAAGCCTGGGGTTTACTCTGTATATATTTAATATCTATTAAGCAACACTTGATCCTGCTCACTAGGAAGTACGTTCCAAAGGAAAGCTTTCTTTTAAAGTTAAGCAAACATCCTTGGTCAGGGGCCCTAACAGCTGGGAATCATGCAGTTAACTTCTTTTTTTTTTTTTTGGTCTTGCAATCATGTTTTTATTTTATTTTTTATTTTTTTTTTATTTTAGTTTTTTATTTTTTAAATTTTAAAATCTTTAATTCTTACATGCATTCCCAAACATGTAAATGTAAGATCAGAAACTATAAAACTCCTAGAGGAGAACATAGGCAAAACACTCTCAGACATAAATCACAGCAGGATCCTCTATGATCCACCTCCCAGAATTCTGGAAATAAAAGCAAAAATAAACAAATGGGATCTAATTAAAATTAAAAGCTTCTGCACAACAAAGGAAAATATAAGCAAGGTGAAAAGACAGCCTTCTGAATGGGAGAAAATAATAGCAAATGAAGCAACTGACAAACAACTAATCTCAAAAATATACAAGCAACTTCTGAAGCTCAACTCCAGAAAAATAAACGACCCAATCAAAAAATGGGCCAAAGAACTAAATAGACATTTCTCCAAAGAAGACATACAGATGGCTAACAAACACATGAAAAGATGCTCAACATCACTCATTATTAGAGAAATGCAAATCAAAACCACAATGAGGTACCACTTCACACCAGTCAGAATGGCTGCGATCCAAAAATCTGCAAGTAATAAATGCTGGAGGGGGTGTGGAGAAAAGGGAACCCTCCTACACTGTTGGTGGGAATGCAAACTAGTACAGCCACTATGGAGAACAGTGTGGAGATTCCTTAAAAATTGCAAATAGAACTACCTTATGACCCAGCAATCCCACTGCTGGGCATACACACCGAGGAAACCAGAATTGAAAGAGACACATGTACCCCAATGTTCATCGCAGCACTGTTTATAATAGCCAGGACATGGAAACAACCTAGATGCAGTTAACTTCTTAAGCATGAAGTCTACTTGACCATCCTGAGTCACAATTCCATAGTTGACTGGATGGTAATCTCACTGTGATGCACCCTGTGTGGGAACACAACTTTTCAAACGGCACCTCTTCCTTTGAGGAGAAAGCTGTATCCATCATAATTCATACTGGGAAGAAAATAGGCAATTTATGGGAAAATAAAATTCCATCATGCATAGAGCTTTCAAGATAATATTCTGAAGCAACACAGTCATTCTTAAATCCCTTTACCAAAGCTGAGAGGCTGGGGCAGTGGATCTCAGAATTCCTGATATCTAGCTTGGGATGGCTTGCTTAGGGCCACAGCGAACATGTATCTTTCCTAAGCAAATTTTTTTAAATTTATATTTTATTTTTAATTGTAGAATAATTCAATAACCTCAGATATGCAGATGACACCACCCTTATGGCAGAAAGTGAAGAGGAACTAAAAAGCCTCTTGATGAAAGTGAAAGAGGAGAGTGAAGATGTTGGCTTAAAGCTCAACATTCAGAAAACAAAGATCATGGCATCCGGTCCCATCACTTCATGGGAAATAGATGAGGAAACAGTGGAAACAGTGTCAGACTTTATTTTTTGGGGCTCCAAAATCACTGCAGATGGTGATTGCAGCCAGGAAATTAAAAGATGCTTACTCCTTGGAAGAAAAGTTATGACCAACCTAGATAGTATATTCAAAACCAGAGACATTACTTTGCTGACTAAGGTCCATCTAGTCAAGGCTATGGTTTTTCCTGTGGTCATGTATGGATGTGAGAGTTGGACTGCGAAGAAGGCTGAGCGCCAAAGAATTGATGCGTTTGGACTGTGGCGTTGGAGAAGACTCTTGAGAGTCCCTTGGACTGCAAGGAGATCCAACCAGTCCATTCTGAAGGAGATCAGCCCTGGGACTTTTGGAAGGAATGATGCTAAAGCTGAAAGTCCAGTACTTTGGCCACCTCATGCGAAGAGTTGACTCATTGGAAAAGACTCTGATGCTGGAGGGATTGGGGGCAGGAGGAGAAGGGGACGACCCAGAATGAGATGGCTGGATGGCATCACGGACTCGATGGACGTGAGTCTGAGTGAACTCCGGGAGATGGTGATGGACAGGGAGGCCTGGCGTGCTGCGATTCATGGGGTCGCAAAGAGTCGGACACGACTGAGCGACTGAACTGAACTGAATTGGTTTATACTATTGTGATGATTTTTGCCATACATTGACATGAATCGGCCATAGGTATACATAGGTCCTCTTCCTCTTGTAGGCCCCTTCCACTTGTCCTTCCCACTCATCTAGGTTGTCGCAGAGCACTGGCTTTGGGTTTCCTGTGTCACACAGTAAACTCCCACTGGCTAGCTATTTTACGTCTGGTGATGTGTGTGTTTCAATGCTATTCTCTCAAATCATTGCACTCTCTCCTTCCCCCATTGTGTCTAAAAGTCTGTTCTTTATGTCTGTGTTTGCTTTACTGCCTTGCACATAGGATCATTTGTATTACTTTCTAGATTCCATATATATGCATTAACATATGATATTTGTCTTTATCTTTCTGACTTACTTTGCTCTGTATATTAGGCTCTAGGTTCATCTACCTCATTAGAATTGACTCAAACACGTTCCCTTTTTTAGCTGAGCAATATTCCATTGTATATGTGTACCACAGCTCCTCTATCCATTCATCTAGGTTGCTTCAGTGTCCTAGCTATCGTAAATAGTGGTGCAAGGAATATTGGGGTACATGTGTCTTTTTCAATTATGGTTTCCTCAGTAGTGGGCTTGCTGGGTCATATGGCAGTTTTATTCCTAGCTTTTTAGGAATCTCCATACTGTTCTCTGTAGTGGCTGTATAAATTTTCATTCCTACCAGCAATGTAAGAGGGTTCCCTTTTCTCCACACCCTCTCTAGCATTTATTGTTTGTAGACTTTTTGATGATGGCCCTTCTGACCTGTGTGAAATTATATCTCATTTCAGTTTTGATTTGCATATCTCTAATAACGAGTGATGTTGAGCATATTTTTATGTTTTTATTAGCCAGCTGCAAGTCTTGGCAAAATGTCTGTTTAGGTTTTCTGCCCAAGTTTTGATCGGGTTGCTTGTTTTTCTGGTGTTGAGCTGCTTGTATATTTTGGAGATTTATCCTTTGTCAGTTGCTTCATTTGCTATTTTTTTCTCCCATCCTGAGGATTGTCTTTTCACCTTGCATATAGTTTCCTTTGTTGTGAAAAAGCTTTTAAGTTCAATTAGATTCCACAAATCAAGCCTTGGTAAATTTTAAAAACTTGAAATCATTTCAAACATCTTTTCTGATCACAATGCTGTAAGATATCAACAGCAGGAAAAAAATTATGAAAAACATCAACACATGGAGGCTAAATACTACACTTCTGAATAACCAATAGATCACTGAAGAAATCAAAAAGAAAATAAAAATATGCATAGAAACAATTGACAATGAAAACACAACTCAAAGTCTAAGGGATGCAGTAAAAACAGTGCTTAGGAGGGAAGTTTGTAGCAATATAGTCTACCTTAAGAAACAAGGGAAACATCAAATAAACAACCTAACCTTACATCTAAAGCAACTAGAAAGAGAACAACACAACAACAACAAAACACACCAAAGTTAGTAGAAGGAAAGAAATCATAAAGATCAGAGCAGAAATAAACGAAAAATGAATGAAAGCAACTATAGCAAAGATCAATACAACGAAAAGCCGGTTCTTTGAGAAGATAAAATTGACAAACCATTAGCCAGACTCATCAAGGAAGAAAGAGAGAAGATGAAAATCAGTAAAATTAGAAATTAAAAAGGAGAAATTACAATAGATAACACAGAAATACCAAGGATCATAAGACACTACTATGAGCAACTATATGCCAATAAAAGGAACAACTTGGAAGAAATGGACAAATTCTTAGAAAATATAACCTTCCTAAATGGGCTATGGTTTTTCCAGTGGTCATGTATGGATGTGAGAGTTGGACTGTGAAGAAAGCTGAGCACCGAGGAATTGATGATTTTGAACTGTGGTGATGGAGAAGACTCTTGAGAGTCCCTTGGACTGCAAGGAGATCAAACCAGTCAATCCTGAAGGAGATCAGTCCTGGGTGTTCATTGGAAGGACTGATGCTGAGGCTGAAACTCCAATACTTTGGCCACCTCATGAGAAGAGTCAACTCAGTTGGAAAAGACCCTGATGCTGGGAGGGATTGGGGGCAGGAGGTAAAGGGGACGACAGAGGATGAGATGGCTGGATGGCATCACCGACTGGATGCACACGAGTTTGGGTGAACTCCGGGAGTTGGTAATGGACAGGGAGGCCTGGTTTGCTGTGATTCATGGGGTTGCAAAGAGTTGGACACGACTGAGCGACTGAACTGAACTGAACTGAAACTGAATTAGGAAGAAATAGAAAATAAGAACAGACCAATCATAAGCATGGAGATTGAAATTGTAACAAAAAATCTTCCAACAAAAGCCCAGGGCCAGATAGCTTCATAGATGAATTCTGCCTGTTTTTTTTTTTTTTTCCAGATTTTTTTGATGTGGACTACTTTAGAAGGCTTCATTGAGTTGGTTAGGGCTTCCCCAGTGGCTCAGCAGGTAAAGAATCTGCCTGCAATGCACGAGACACAGGAGATGTGGGTTCAATTCCTGGGTTGGGAAGATTCCCTGGAGAAGGAAATGGCAACCTACTCCAGTGTTCTTGCCTGGGAAATCCCCTGGAGCCTGGCAGCCTACAGTCTATGGCGTCACAAAGAGTCAGACAAGACTGAAATGACTGAACACATTGAATTTATGACCATATTGTTTCTATTTTATGTTTTGGCTTTTTCGCCTTGAGGCATGTGGTGTCTTAGCCACATGCACCCCTGCACTGGAAGCACACAGTCTTAACCACTGGTCTGCCAGGGAAGTTCTTGCAAAACAAACTTGTTGAAGATGGCCCAGGGGCATGCCCAGCAGAAAGGGGAGCAGTCGGAAGCATATTTTAATATCGTTCTGGATAAATCAGGTCTTCCCTAGTGGCTCAGTCAGTAGAGAATCAGCCTGCAATGCAGACTTGGGTTCGATTCTCGGGTCTGAAAGATCCCCTGGAGGAGAACATGGTAACCCAGTTCCGTATTCTTGCCTGGAAAATCTCTTGGACAGAGGAGCCTGGTGAGCTACAGTCCATGGGGGTCACAAAGAGTCGGACATGACTGAAGCAACTGAGCATGCACGCACACAAGGATAAATCACAGTATGAAATAAGAATAACATTATCTCCGTTTCACACAAAAGAAATCAAAGACTCACCCAGAATCCTAATTTATTTAGTATCTACTTTGTGTTAGGTACTGTTTTAGGCACTGGGGAAACAGCAGTGAACATACAAGGTAAAGTTCTTGCCCTCAAAACACTTGCATTCTATTGAGAGGAAACATTAAACAGATGGATAATATATTGAATGAAAACTGATATAAAGAAAAATAAAGCAGGGGACTTCCCTGGTGTTCCAACGGTTAAGACGGTGTCTGCCGACGCAGGGGACACAGATTCCATCCCCGGTCTGGGAAGATTCCACATGTCGCAGGGCGACTAAGCCAGTGCACCATAACTACTAAGCCTGTGCTCTAAAGCCCAACAGCCACAACTACGGAAGTCTGTGCACTCTAGAGCCTGTGCCCCTCAACAAGGGAAGCCACTGCGATGAGAAGCCCGCACACCACAACTGGAGAAAGTCCGTGCCCAGCAACAAAGCCCTAGCGCAGCCATAAATAAATAAAGAAAATTAAAAATAAAATAGGCCAGGGAAAGGGAGAGAGGTTTGGGGAGCTGCAATTCTACATAGAGTACTACCAAGGGGGGCTCTCTCTGATAAGCTGACATTTGAGGAGAGACACAAAGGCGAGAGACACATGAACCCTTGCAGGATGAATGTTTGAAGAAAAGAAAGTGAAAAGTCAAGGGGTGAGCAGTTCATGATGTTTTAGAAGATCAGCAGGGAGGACAGCGTAGCTGAAAGTCATGGTAAGACTGGGGCCTTTGCTCTGAATACTATGAGAAGTCACTGGAGAAGGTTCCCAGGGGAGGAGTGTCACACTGTCACTTACCTGAATGTGAAGGGTGGGCACGGTCATGGATAAGAGCAGGGTAACCAATTAGGATGTTATTACCATCATCATGGTGATCACGATTTGGACCAGGCTTGAAAGAATGAAGGTGTAAAAAGTGGAGCAATTTCAAAGGAATCTATAAAAGGACCGGTTGATTGCAGGTGGGAGGTGAGAGGAAAAGATGAACGAAGATTGGGCCGAGCAACTAGAGCAATAAAGTTATTTTCTGAGATTAAGAATGGGGTGGAAGGAATTCACAGTTAAGGTTTGGATATACAGTCAATTCTGCTTATTCACAATAGTTATATTCTACAAAGTCACCATGAACCCTGAATTAATGAATACTGAACCTTTGCACCTAGAGGAAATATAGGGATAACTTCCAGGGGTGCCCTGATACCAACGTTTTTGTCAGCTGCAATATAGGACTTTTTTTTATGTATGCTTCTGTTTAAAGACATATTACTTAATATGTGTTGTTTACTCACTGTCATTGAACTCATTGCCAACAGCATGATAACTCATTCCTGAGTGAAGCTTATGTAACACATGTATTTTCTCCATAAGGCACATCACAGCCTTTTTGCACTGAGGAATGCTAGACAGAGCTTCAGCACAATGCTTAGGAATCATTTTAAACAGGGAAATCACAAGGAAAGTACACAAATTTTTTTTAATGTTGTATTAAAGAGATTACTAGAGGATGCTTATTTACATTATGGGAGTTGATGCAAGAAGGCAAAGTGTTGCCATGTTTGACCTTAGTTGGAACATGCATGTTGAATGACTCAAATTTCTGCAGCTTTGCACATGTGTGCAAATGATTGAGAAGGCACCATGGGTATTGATTTGGGGGGTCGCAGATAAATGTTAGCAAATAGACAAATTCTCAAATAATGAAGACTGACTGCATTCAGATTAAGAGGCCAAGTGAAGATATGAAAAAAGAGTCAGATTCTGGGGGATTCCAGGGGAAACATTGGGGCAGGAGGTACTGTCTTGAGAGCCATTGTCATGTATTTATATCTGTAGCTTTCATGAGACTGAATGAAATCATCAAGGGAGCACAGAAAAAAAGGACAGAAACGTTCCAGAGACTAACCCCTGGGACAGTCCAGTGAGGAAGTGTCTGTAAAGGGGACGAAGGAAGAGTGGCCAGTGGAGAAAGAAAAGAAACAAGAAAGAATTGTGTTTCAGAACAAGGGAATCCAGGATGAGTCAAATGCTGCTGAAATGTTGTGTCCCACACGAGGACCTTCAAAACTGACCTTCAGACTAGGCAAGATGGAGTTCATTCATGATTCTGATGAAAAATTTCATTGGAATTGTAGAGAAAAGAAATAAGGTTTAAACTGGAGCAGGATGTAAGATCAAGGATTCTTTTTCAAGGGAGATATTACAATAGAATGTGTACACTGAGGGGAATCAACCAATGGAGAGGGAATGGTCGATCAGAAAATAAGAGAAGGGACAATCCCATGTGGTCCTCTCTGTAACTGTAGTAACTCATTTCAGTTCAGTTCAGTTCAGTCGCTCAGTCGTGTCCGACTCTTTGCAACCCCGTGAATCGCAGCACACGAGGCCTCCCTGTCTATCACCAACTCCCGGAGTTCACTCAAACCCACGTCCATCGAGTCAGTGATGCCGTCCAGCCATCTCATCCTCTGTCGTCCCCTTCTCCTCCTGCCCCCAATCCCTCCCAGCATCAGAGTCTTTCCCAATGAGTCAACTCTTCGCATGAGGTGGCCAAAGTATTGGAGTTTCAGCTTTAGCATCATTCCTTCCAAAGAACACCCAGGACTAATCTCCTTTAGAATGGACTGGTTGGATCTTCTTGCAGTCCAAGGGACTCTCAAGAGTCTTCTCCAACACCACAGTTCCAAAGCATCAATTCTTCAGCGCTCAGCTTTCTTCATAGTCCAACTCTCACATCCATACATGACTACTGGAAAAGCCATATCCTTGACTAGACAGACCTTTGTTAACAAAGTAACGTCTCTGCTTTTGAATATGCTATCTAGGTTGGTCATAACTTTCCTTCCAAGGAGTAAGCGTCTTTTAATTTCCTGGCTGCAATCACCATCTGCAGTGATTTTGAAGCCCCCCAAAATAGAGTCTGACACTGTTTCCACTGTTTCCCCATCTATTTGCCATGAAGTGATGGGGCCAGATGCCATGATCTTCGTTTTCTGAATGTTGAGCTTTAAGCCAACATCTTCACTCTCCTCTTTCACTTTCATCAAGAGGCTTTTTAGTTCCTCTTCACTTTCTGCCATAAGGGTGGTGTCATCTGCATATCTAAGGTTATTGATATTTCTCCCGGCAATCTTGATTCCAGCTTGTGCTTCTTCCAGCCAGGCATTTCTCATGATGTACTCTGCATATAAGTTAAATAAGCAGGGTGACAATATAGAGCCTTGATGTCTCCTTTTCCTATTTGGAACCAGTCTGTAACTCATTTAACGTCGCATTAATTGTATGTGGTCCATACTATTACTATCTTCAGCTACAGATGAGAAAAATGAGGTACAGGAAGGCCAGTTACTTGTGCATGGTCACACAGTGAGTAAGAGGCAGAAGGAGGATGCTAACCAGGGCCTTCTAGAATGGTGCATGTGTATCATCAGTCATGTCCAACTCTTGGTGATGCCTGCCAGGATCCTCTGTCCATGGGGTTTCCCAGGCAAGAACATTGGAGTGCGTTGCCATGCCCTCCTCTAGGGGATCTTCCCAACTCAGGGATTGAAACTGCGTCTCCTATGGTTGTTGCATTGGCAGGCGGACCCTTCTAGAATGGGGGCCCATGTTTTAGCCTCTGTGCAACTTTAGACTTCAATCAGTTCACATACACTGATTACACATTTCAAGCAGCCACCAAACAAAGCTTAGCGCAGAGAGGAAGAAGGAGTGAAATCCAAGACATGAGCTTCTCTGCTCAGCACTCTTTTGGAAACATCACACTTTGTCCTCACAGGTGAGCAAGGAAAATGCTGCTGTGGCAGTTTGGGGGAAACCCATGAAGTCTGGGTCACTGCTCATAGTTGATGCTTCTGGAATGTGTCTCACCTTGCAGCACATGGGAAATAAAATTCATTCCTTGGGGTCATTCCCAAGTCAAGAATTTAATTAGTCTTCTCATAAACTCCTCCAACTCTTACCTTGGTCCCATATGAGAGATTTCTGAGAAAATTGCTCAGCTTTCCCCAAATGTATGCAGTTTGGCATCCCTTGGACCCTGTCTACTGCCATTAAATAAATCACTTGTTGCTAAACAGAGCAATTTATTCCCCTGACAGCTACATGGCCCTCTTGGTTTATTTTAAAATATATCAACTAACTTGCCACAACTGCCATTGTTTTTAATGTGTCTGACACATCCAATTTCGATAGCTCAATGAAAATGTTCTGTAATAAAACAGAGAGAGGCAGAGAGAGAAGGCAAGGAGTTGGTGTATAGACACAACCTTGAAAAGTGAGCAATGAAAAGGCTTGTTCAGGTGGGATTCAGGAAAGGGTCTTCCTGCCAACAGCATGAGAAATTAATTTGATTACACAGAAATACCTCTTTTTATAGGCTTCCTTGATGTCTCAGATGGTAAAGAATCTGCCTGTAATTTGGGAGACCTGGGTTCAATCCCTGGGTTGCAAAAATCCTCTGGAGATGGGAACAGCAACCTACTCTGGTATTCTTGCCTGGAAAATTCCACGGACTGAGGAGCCAGGTGGGCTACAGTTCATGGGGTAGCAAAGGGTCAAGCCTGACTGAGCCAGGAACGCACATACACACTTCCTATTATATATTCTCTTTACAACATGAATTCCCCCACATGTGTTATTTCGGCTAATGGAATCTACCCTCTCTCCCAAGCTTTTTCACAAGAAGTAACACCTTTCTGACTAATATAATTTTTCTTTTAAAATAAATTTATTTACTGGCTGCACTGGGTCTTCATTGTTCTGCTCAGACATTCTCTAGCTGCAGCGAGCGGGGCCTACTCTCTAGCTGGGATGCGAGGGCTTCTCATTGGGATGGCTTCTCTTGTTCCTGAGCACAGGCTCACGGGCACACCGGCTCAGTAGTTGTGGTGCACAAGCTTAATTGATCCTGGGCATGTGGAATCTTCCCAGACCAGGAATGGAACCCGTGTCTCCTGAATCGGCAGGTGGATTTCCAACCACTGGATCACCAGGGATGTCCCTTTAATTTTTCATTTCCATGAAAATCGTTACTCAGAAATGTAATCATGTTATTTAACAAAGTAAAGACTTTAAAAATGTTATCCATACAAATGAATAAATCCAGTGACTTGATGCTGCCATACACCAGGCATTGTGATGAACATCAGAATCACAAGAACTAATAAGATTGGGTATGATCTCCATGGCTTTGCAGTCTTATGAGGATTGTCTCTCTCCAGGCAAAGGTAGAAGGATGTGGTTCAGTTGTAGCTCCACTAATAACTGTGTGATCACTAACACAACAGACTTTGATTCCTCAAAATTGGAAGGATATTAAATATTATCTTGGAAGAATATTAAGTACCTACCCTTAGGATTATTGGGGGGATTAAAAGTAATGCCATATGTTAAAGTATTATAAAACAATGTAACTTGATTCTTAACTGAATGCAAAATACACTCAATTAATT
Source organism: Ovis aries (assembly GCF_016772045.2). Taxonomy (NCBI): domain Eukaryota; kingdom Metazoa; phylum Chordata; class Mammalia; order Artiodactyla; family Bovidae; genus Ovis; species Ovis aries. Next base: position 189,201,684 of record NC_056056.1, on the reverse strand, counting down.
CCTCTCTATCTATTTATTGTTTGGTCTCTCAGTCGTATCCAACTCTTTATGACCCTATGGACTGCAGCACTCCAAGCTTCCCTGTCCTTCACTATCTCCTGGAGTTTGCTCAGACTCATGTCCATTGAGTCAATGATGCCATCCACACATCTCATCCTCTGTTGCCCTCAATCTTTCTCAGCATCAGGGTGTTTTCCAATGAGTCGTCTCTTTGAATCAGGTGGCCAAAGTATTGGGGCTTCAGCATCAGTCTTTCCAATGAATATTCAGGGTTGATTTCCCTTAGGATTGACTGGTTTGATTTCCTTGCTGTCCAAGGGACTCTCAAGAGTCTTCTCTACCATTCAATTCTTCAGTGCTCAGCCTTCTTTATGGTCCAGCTCTCACATCCGTACATGACTACTGGCAAAACCATAGCTTCGACTATCTGGACCTTTGTCATCAAAGTGATGTCTCTGCTTTTAAATATGCTGTCTAGGTTTATCTATAGCATTAAGGACAGTGATTCAGCTTCCATCTATAACCTGTTACTAATGTTTTTATAGGGAAACTATCTGGCATTGAAACTAAGGTGTTAGGTCACAATGATGGTATTACCTTGCCTCAACAATGATAGAGTCTACTATAATATTTATCTGGATGTCTGGTAGATTCCTCAAATTCCATAGATCACAAACATGCCCACTGCGAAGATTTTTCTCTCTCCACTGATGGATGTCTACCCTCGCTCCCAAATTAGAATCTTAAGATAATCCTCAACAACTAGCCTGCTATTGACCTAAGATCCTCCACCTCTACCTTGCTGGTGTCTCTGGGATCTGTCCATGCTTCTTTGTAGAACACCAGTGCCCTGGCACAGGCCTTTCCTTGGGTGATCTTCACAACAATCCAGCTGAACTGGCCTTCCTGTTGATACCTTCTTCCTGTCCAATCCAGCCCTCACTCTAATTACTTTTCTAAAACTAAACACAATCACATTCTGCTTCCTATTTAAAAGCTTACATGGACAATTTCATGGCCTGGCTCTTAGTACTCCTCCACGACACAAAAGCCATTGTGACTTTGGCCATTCTGTAAATACGGCTCCTTTTTCTTGTCTCTCTTTGTTTGCCTTCATTCTTCTTGACACTTCAAATGCCTCTTCTTCCCAAGCCTTTCTTTGGCCACTTTTAACTTCCCATTCAATTCTTCAATGTCATTTCCTCTGGGCAACCTCTCTCCCCACATTGGATGTGGCACCTTCCATACTTCAATGATAGTATTTACTACTGTGTGTTGAAGTATACATTGGCCCTTCTCACTCTGGAAATGCAAGCTCCTGAAGTATAGTGGTTATATTTTATTTGTCTCTGTATTTTCAGTGCCCAGATCAGTGCCTGGAACAGTGTGTGACTTTGACAGATGTTTGATGGATAGATAAATGTAGGAAAAGGCAGAGCTTGTCTTCATTTTCTCCCATCCCTCAGGCATTTGTCCTGCATCTCCATCTTTAGAGAGCTGCCAAGCTTTCCTCCCACCTCTGTCTCTTCTACTTTTCTTTAATTATTTAACAACACTGCCATATTCCCATCTCTTCTCCAGCATGACTTGTCCTACACCTTTTTTTCTTCAGTGCGTGGGATAGCACATGGGTTGAGAGGATGGATTTTAGAGTCAGACTGTGTTGGTTCAGGCTGTACAAGTTGTAAGACTTTGGGCAAATTGCTTAATTTTCCCATGCTTCGGTTTTCTCATTTTTAAGATAGAGGTAATTGTAATACATCACAGGGTTACAGAAGAATTAAATGAGTCAAAACATACGTGCAGCATGTATTGTTTCTTGGTGCACAGTCAGGGAATGCTGGTTGGTACTAGTGGTAGTCAGGTGTGAGTGCTCCAAACACGGACTCCTCTTTTTTCTCCTCCAAGCTCCTTCTTCTGGGCTCCACAGTCTATCCCTCTCCACCACTCCTTTTCCTCCCATGAGTTCTTTTTTACAGAGCATGTTCCACTTTATCCCTCATCTTCTATACATAGAACAATTATTTTTTAAAATTAAAATTATTTTTACAATTTTCATTTTGCTTTTATTTTTATTTATTTTTTAACAATTATTTTTAAAGATGTGACTATTGAGTAATAGTCCATATCAGATAGACAGTGACTCTGGACAAGTAGGGATGGGCCTGCATTTCACAAAATTAGCTACTGCTCCGTGCTGGATTGGCTGCCCTTATAGCTCATTCACTGAGCCAGCTCAGGGTCTTTAAAGGTGACCCTAAAGGGCTTCCCAGGTGGCTGAGATGGTAAAGAATCTGCCTGTGATGTGGGAGACCCAGGTTTGATCCCTGGGTCAGGAATATCCCCTGGAGAAGGGAATGGCAACTCACTCTAGCATTCTTGCCTGGAGAATTCCATGGCTAGTGGAGGCTGGTGGATTACATACAGTCCCTGGGATGGCAAAGTCTATAGGACATGACTGAGCGACTAACACTAGGGGAAGAAGATTGTGGGGGCACAGACAAAGTCAGTCTCAACCTTGTTGTATAGTACATCCAATATTTGTACGCTGGTCTATACGCATGTCCATGCACAGTCCTGCTAAATTATTTTAAATGAAGAGAAGGCATATACTACAAGGTACAGGTCAAACCAATAAAACAATGTTGAAACCACTGAGAAGCAGGTCAATTGTCATGTGCTGTGATTCTTCAAGCCAGAAAATTGGGCTCTGCAATTATGGAGTGAGTTTGAACTGGTGATAGTAATATGCTTATCATTTAAAATTTCCTGAGTTTATACTTGTCTGTAATGCTTTACGTAACCAAACAAAGGAAGGATTTTGGCGAATGATGGGAGTGGGAGGTTGGGGTTGGCAGAGGTAAGTTTTTATATACAGGATGGAAAAACAACAAGGTCCTACTGTACAGCACAGAGAAGTGTATTAAATGTCCTATGATAAATCATAATGAAAAAGAATATTATGAAAAGGGTATGTATATATAACTGAATCACCCTGCTGTACAGCAGAAATTAACACATTATAAATCAACTACCATTCAATAAAAAAATTCAGTTGTAGAGAAGGCTCTTCTGCCACTTCCTTTTTAGTTCAGCATTCAGTTACATCTCTACCATGTGAAGTGAAGTGAAGTCGCTCAGTCATGTCCGACTCTTTGTGACCCCATGGACTGTAGCCTACCAGGCTCCTCCATCCATGGGATTTTCCAGGCAAGAGTACTGGAGTGGGTTGCCATTTCCTTCTCCAGGGGATCTTCCCGACCCAGGGATCGAACCCAGGTCTCCTGCATTGTAGACAGGCGCTTTCCTGTCTGAGCCACCAGGGAAGTCCCTACCATGTGAAAGGTGACTTGAAGTGAAGGCTAGGAGTTGGTTCCTCAGGATGTCCTGTGCTATACTGAGCCTACTTCATGCTACCTTCCTTGTTGCTCAGCCGCTCAGTCATGTTTGACTCTTTGAGACCCCATGGACTGCAGCACACCAGGCTCCCCCGTCCTTCACCATTTCCTGGAGCTTGCTCAAACTCATGTCCATTGAGTCAGTGAGTCATTCAACCATCTTGTCTTCTGTGACAAGAAGAGAACCCGCTTCTCCTCCTGCCTTCAGTCTTTTCCAGCTTCAAGGTCTTTTCCAATGAAGGCTCATCACATCAGATGGCCAAAGTATTGCTACCTTCCTAGGATCCTTCAGTCAGCAATGCTGGAGGAAGGAGAGCATGGACTTCCCTGTGGTAGAAGACCATTTTCTTCATTCCCACTTCACTTCTCTTGCTTGAGCAGGTTGCTACACATGCTGGCAGCCCAAACTGTGGTACCTAGCTAGCACTTCTCATGGAAAACATGCTTCCCTTCTACACTGATTCTTGATTCTGGATTCTCTAGATGCGGCACATTTATTATTCATTCAATATATGTAAGCATTATTCCAGGCAACCTTCCTGTCCCAGGGTCACAACAGTTTTCCTCCACTGTGCTGTTGGTCAGTAGCTCAGTTGTGTCCAACTCTTTGCAACTCCTTGGACTCCATTGCGTAGGTATGCCAAGATGAACCTTGCTTCTCACCTGCCTCATTCTACTTTCTGTAGAGGTATACACAGGAAATTTATCTCTAGAGGTTGAATGAGATTTAATGGGAACAGAAGGGAGAAGGGGAAGTGTGACGTGGGGACTGATGGACTCAGAGCATAGTTCCCATGTAAAAGGAGATGGCCACCTTTTTTTTTTTTTTTTTTTTTGAAGAGAGGAGCCCATATCTTGGGTAAGGGATAAATTGTGGGGGTGATTCAAAGTTTTCTCCTAGTTTCTTTTTTCTTTTTTTAATTGTTTCTTTAAGGCTATGCTGGGTCTTCATTGCTGCATTCAGGCTTTCTGTGGCTGTGGTGATTAGGGGCTGTTCTTCCTTGTGGTGTGCAGCCTTCTCATTGTGGTAGCTTCTCTTTTTGTGGAGCACTGGCTCTCGGCCTGGGGCTCAGTAGTTGTGGTGCTTGGGCTTAGTTGCTCCATGCATGTAGGATCTTCCCAGACTAGGGATCAAATCCATGTCCCCTGCATTGGCAGATAGATTCTTAACCACTGGACCACCAAGGAAATCCTCCCTTAGTTTCTTACCTTAGACTGTCCACAAATTAATTCTGAGAATGGAATGTCAAGGGAATGGCCCCAGTGTAGTTAGAAAAATTCCTTTAACTCTTAAATAGACTTTGCTTTAATAATTATGTTACCTAGTTTGTGTGTGATGATGGAATTTTGCTTCTATAACATATTATTAGGTATGGTATTACCTAATATGCTTAGAATAGAAACTTAAGAGAAAGTTGAGTCTCTGACACTCTACTAGTATATTTGATAGGAAATTTCATCTTTTTGAAACTCCTCCCTTGACTTCTGAAACATTCTGTTTTGTTCTCACATTAGCTCTCTGACTTTTCTTTTTCTTTTTTTAAACTTCTCTTGCTAGTTGTTCTTTGGGGCTCTGTCCTTGATCTTCTCTTCTCAAGGTCTAATCTCTCTCAGCATTTATTTACTTCTTTAGTCTCACTGTCATGTAGGTCTCAATGACTCTTACAACTTTTATCTCTAGACCTGACTTCTTTCATAGACTTCAGACCCTTATAACCTCTATCAAACAGATATTCCTTCCCGGATATGTCTTGAAGAACTAAACTGAGTATGTCCAAGAATAAACTCATCTTTTATTTCCCCCTTGAGCCCACTTCTCCAGTATGCCCTAGCTCAATAAACAGCATCACTCTTTGCCTATTCAGCAAACTCAAAGCCCAAGAATCATCCTGGAATCCTTCTTCTTGAGCACCCAATTGAGCACCAAGTTCTGTAGATTCTCCCTTCAGAATATTTCTTGTAACCAACCCTTCTTTCTATCCCCAGTGCTTACTCTTTAAGATAAAACCCTTATCATATCTTGCCTGGACTTCTTTAATATTTCTTAAATAAAATAAAAACTAAATATACACAAGTTGAGGGGCTCCCCCAATTGCTCAAGTGGTAAAAGATCCTCCTGCAATGCAAGAGACACGAGAGACTCAGGTTCGATCCCTGGGTCGGGAAGATCTCCTGGAGGAGGAAATGGCAACTCACTCTGGTATTCTTGTCTGGAAAATTCCATGGACAGAGGAGCCTGGTGGGCTACAGTCCATGGGGTTGCAAAGAGTCAGATGCGACTGAGCATGCATAAGATGAGAAACATGTTGCAGTAAATGAATATATCAATATAGAGCTAGAGGTTACTGAAAATCTCAAGGTTTGTTTGCTTTTTACATGAGTCATTGTCTTCTATATCCTATATTTATGCAACTGAGCTCTTTGGAGCTAAACTTTACATTTGTCCCAGTTAAAGTCCATCACAATAGCTTTGTTCATCATTCTAGTTTTCTGACCATATTGTTAATTTTGTCATTCATCTTGTTAACTTCCCAACTTTATATCACCTCCACATTAAAAAAAAAATTGCTATTTCTTTATTTCAGACATTGAAATAAATGTCGATCAGGAAAAGGCAAAGGACAGAGATTTGACAATAAAGTGAAAGTGAAAGTGAAGTCGCTCAGTCGTGTCCGACTCTTTGCAACCCCGTGGATTGTAGCCCACCCAGCTCCTCCACCCATGGGATTGTCCACGCAAGAATACTGGAGTGGGTTGCCATTTCCTTCTCCAGGGGATCTTCCCGACCCAGGGACTGAACCCAGGTCTCCCACATTGCAGGCAGATGCTTTAACCTCTGAGCCACAGGGAAGCCCTAATTAATTAACAATAGGCCAAGGATATTTGGGGCCTCCCACATGGTGCCAGTGGTAAAGAACCTGTCTGCCAGTGCAAGAAATTCAAGACCAGCTTTGGTCACTGGGTTGGGAAGATCCCCTGGAGGAGGAAATGGAAACCTTCTCCAGTACTCTTGTCTGGAAAATTTCATGGACAGAGGAGCTTGGCAGGCTATAGTCTATATGAGTTCACAAAGAGCTGGGCATGACTGAGTGACTGAGCACACAAACATACACAAGGATATTTTACTCAAATCTCATGTCAAGTAAAATTCCCTCATGTTAAGTTTACTTGCATACCTATTTGTAGAACTCTATTCTCATCAAGGACACATTTTGTATCTTGTCTGTAAAAAAATCATTCAACTTTTCTTTAACGTCTTGTTGAAATCAATATAAACTGTGGCTACAGTGTTTACTTAATCCACAATTTCAATGATCGTATAAAATGTAAATGAATTTGGGAAACACTTGAAAACACTTGTTGGATTCAATACAACTTTCATTTCCTTTTAAAGATGCTTAAACCATAAAAAACTTAGAAAATGAAAAAGGAAACTAATATATAATCCCATAGTTATTTTAAAATAAATACCATTATAGTGGATTTTGTTCAAGTCCATTTGAGAAACATGCTCTTCTATAGTTAGTAGTGTACATAAAATTTGTAGGCATTTAAAAAGTTTATTCTGCTTGTTTTCCAATGTAGCCTGTTTACATCCTTTTGGTGGCTCAGATGGTAAAAAATCTGCCTGCCATGCAGGAGACCCTGGTTCGATCACTGGGTTGGGAAGATTACCTGGAGAAGGCCATGACAACTCACTCCAGTCTTCCTGCCTGGGGAGTCCCATAGATAGAGGATCCTGGCCATCTACAAGTCCATGGGGTTGCAAAGAGTTGGACATGACTGAGTGACTAACACATGCACACCCACACACACACATACGACAGTCCATTCCATGATTGAATCATAAATTTTAAAACACACCCAAATTACTGGGTCTTTGTACTGCATTCCACTTTTAAAATAATAAATAGAGTTTGTAAACATAGATTTTTCTTCTTCTTTTTCTTGGATACATCTCAGAAGCTGTACATTTGGGTCAGTTTTCTGGTCCCTAATACAAATGTCTGTATTAGTTAGGTAGACTTGTGTTATGCTATAGTAACCATTGCATATACCCTAATCTCATTTATTTAACAGGAAACAAAACTTTTAAATGTCAATGACTTATCACAGTTAAGTTTTTTACTCATATCAATTCTGCTGTGTGTATCAAGGATCTCCAGGGTATTTCTCTTCAAAGAGCCAACTCAGGGTTTCAAGATGGTTCCATCTTGGCCTCCATGATTAAAGTGGTGGGAAAAGAACTTAAGGTTGTGCAGGGACTTTTTTATTGGCTCCACTTGTCAGCTGCACTCACAATTCACTGTTCATAACTAGTTATATCAGCCACATGCACAAAAAATAAATAAATAAAACAGAACCACTGTCTCACATCATACAGAGAAATCAACTCAAAACGGATTAAAGACTTGAATGTAAGGCCTGAAACTATAAAAATCCTAGAAGAAAACATAGGCAGTATGCACTCTGACATTGGTGTTAGCAATGTCTTTCTAGATATGTCTCCTTAGGCAAGAAAAGCAAAAACAAAAACAAACAAATGTGATTATATCAATCCTGAAATTTTCTGCACAGCAAAGGAAACCATCATTAAAATGAAAAGGCAATTTATAGAATGGGAGAAAACATTATATATCCTATATCTATATCCAGATTCTATATCTGATAAGGGAGTAAGATCCAAAATATATAAAGAACACATATAACTCAACAACAAAACACAAATAATCCAATTAAAAATGTTTCCAAAGAAATACAAAGGGCCAATGGGCACATAAAGTTCAGTTCAGTTGCTTAGTCATGGCTGACTCTTTGCAACTTCATGAACCACAGCACGCCAGGCCTCCCTGTCCATCACCAACTCCCAGAGTTCACCCAAACCCATGTCCATTGAGTCAGTGATGCCATCCAGCCATCTCATCCTCTGTTGTCCCCTTCTCCTCCTGCCCTCAATCTTTCCCCAACATCAGGGTCTTTTCAAATGAGTCAGCTAAAAAGATGTTCAATATCACTAGTTAGGAAATGCAAATCAAAACCACAATGAGATATCACCTCACACCTGTTAGAATGGGTATTATAAAAATGCAAGAAGTAACAAATGTTGCAAACAATGTGGTATACTGTTGGTGGGACTGTAGGCGGTGTAGCTACCATGGAAAACAGTATGGAGATTCCTCAAAAGGTTAAGACTAAAATTACCAAATGATACAGCCATGATACTTCTGGGCATTTATCCAAAAAGTGTGAATCCACTAATTTGAAAAGATACAGGCACTTTTATGTTCATCATGGCATTATTTATGATAGCCAAGATATGCAAACCACCTACGGACCCATCAGTGGATGAATGGATAAAGAAGATGTGGTATATAGAGACGCACAATGGAATACTGATGAATCATAAAAAAGACAAAATCTTGCCATGTGAGACAACATGGATGCACCTTGACAGTTAGTACTAAGTGAAATAAGTCAGATGCAAAAAGACAAATATCATAAGATTTCACTCAGATGTGGAATATAAAAATTGAATAGATAAAATAAATGAACAAACTAAACCAAATAAAAACAAACATGTAGATACAGAGAACAGAATAGTGGTTACCAGAGGGGAGACATGGGTAAAAGGGATCAACTATATGGTGATGATGGAGACTAAATTTTCGGTGGTGGGCAAGCTGTAGGGCCTACAGAAATGGAAATATAATGTTCTACACATGAAACATGTATAATGCTATAAACAAAGTTACCCCAATGAAAAATAAATCTTGGGACAACCCTCACAGTCCAGGAGTCAAGATTCTGTGCTTCCACTGCAGGGGGCATAGGTTTGATCCCTGGTTGGATCAAGAAAACTGAGATCCCATATGCTGTGCAATGTGGCCAACAAAACAAAACAAAAACAACCCTTAAAAAACTCTGAAAACAAAAACAAAAACCCAGTAGTGTGTCTCCTCCCAGCTGCAGTGGGTGCTGGGAAATGTGTCCTTTGTGTGTCCAGGACAAGGAGAGCATCACTATTGGGGAGCATCAAGTTCTACTCCAGGCTTTGCACCACCTCAATTTAGCTTAGCTAGAACTACATTTCCTAGAATCCCCTCTCTCAGAGGATTAGAGGTTACTTTTGACCACAGGAAGTATTTTCCTGAGATATGGAAGGCGGGAATGAAACAAGAGTTATTAAGTTCAGAAGGAGTAGACAACAGCTGCCACTGAAACCTGATCTCCTGCTCATGATACTGGTGTGAACAGTGGCAAGAATGACAGTCTTCCATTTTCCAGCTCCCATCAGACCTCCTTCAGCTTCTGAGTCCTGGGTCAGATGCATTCCGTTCCATGGTGAAGGCCACCAGCTTTTTATGCCATTGAGTTCGGAGGTTGTGAGAGCCAGATGCAAATCTTAAGTTTGTCCTCCTGGGTTGTAATTTGTTCTTGCCCTTCCATGCCTCCACCCAGCTTTTTTTTCTGACCACCAGTCCCACTGACTTAGTGATTTCAGACTCAACCGCCGATGCTGTTGCAGCAGGCTTCTGCAGAATTCTTCACCAGCTCTTCACTACAACTGTGTGTGCATGCTTGAGTGCATGGTAAGTCACTTCAGTTGTGTCCGACTCTTTGGAACCCCATGGACTGTAGCCCTCCAGGATCCTGTTTCCATGGGATTGTCCAGGCAGGATTACTGGAGTGCGTTGCCATGCCCTCCTCCAGGGGATCTTCCTGCCCAGGGATCGAACCAGTGTTTCTTTAGTCTCTTGCATGGGAGGCAGGTTCTTTACCACTAGTGCCATCTAGGAAGTCCCCTTTCCTATAACTGCATGAGGTCAAATCCTTAAAATAGATCTCTCAGTCCATGTCACCCAACCTGATTTTTCTTTTCCCATAAAACCCTAAAAGATCTAAAATACATTATTATATTTAATACAACCAGGTCTAATTTTAAGGTATTGTGTTCACAAGTTTTTCTATTAGAAGATAACTGCTGAAAGATCAGGATCACACAAAAAAATCTGATCTATGTCGAAAGAGAAGGAACAGGTTATGGCAGACCAAAAGGCAGATAAAACTGTCCACGGTGAAGACAATTATAAAAACAGAACAAAAAAGCACAGTTGTTAGAACAGGCAGCAGCCTCAGTGGCAACTTTTCCCTGTGCAGATCTGAGTGGAGAAGACTTGGGGAGGAAGCACTGCGGTGGATTATAGAGGAAATTCACACCTGTATCCACATTTCCACAGCTGTGAGGACAGTTCTACCTGAAGCTGATTTTACTCCAAGGACCAAAGGGAAAAGGAAACAGGCTAATCAAGGCAGAAATCCACACTGAAGTGCAAAGACCAGGTTTTTCTGTTAGATTGAGCCAAACTATGTTCAACAATTCATTTCTGTTATCAGTTTTCTACCTTCATCAAGTTTGGTCTCTGTGTTTCTGCGTTCCATGTGGCAGTTTCCCTGAGATATGCCAATGCCTCTGCTTTCAGGGAGGGACATAGGAGCGGTTCGAGTACACAGATTTCTGGCCTGCAGATTTTTGTGCTCTGAAGACTTGGCTTCCTAAGACTTCCTCAAAGCACCGCGGTTGACAGTCAAATGCAGGGTCACTTTCCAGTGTCCATGACGCTCCCCACCACATGTATCCTCCGTTTGTGCCAATTTCTCTCACTGGAAGAGGAACTCATTGTTCAGTTTCCCTCCCAAAGCCTTTCCTCAGATCTCAAACAAAACAAAACAATTCTTGTCACCCAGCTTCAAGGACACTGCAAAATGTCCATGTGAGCAGAGAATTCTCTTCGTGGTTTGCACGTGATTCATGCAAGTCATTTTGATTTCAGCTGTGCCATGCTCTGGGGGTTAAGAACTAGGAAATTCTGGATGACCATATCATCTGTGCCCATGGAGCCCCTGCTGGGTGTCAGCACAATGTTGATATACTAGGAGGTGCTGGCCAATTGGGAGTCGGGCCAATTCCCAGTAAGCGTTGGGCACAATGGCCCACCTGAACTATCTTACCAGTGTGGTTCAAGCTGCCAAAGTTTTGTCCCCCAAGTCACCATGTAAAATAGCACTAGTAATGATTTTCATACCAATATAGTATTTAGAAACATTAAAAAATGACAAAGCACTTGAAGTATCACACACAAAAAAAGTTTTACAAATTCAACTTTATTAATAATAATTTATAAGTTATCTGGTCTTGACATATATTAGAATCATACTTTTTGAGGCAAATATGGCAATCTTCTACTGCAGGGGGAAAAAAGGCTTCTGGTGAAATGAGAAAAACTGGTATGATACTTTCATCCATTACTCAAGTCTGTGGAAACACTCAGTTCAGAGGTGAAATCTGGCTTTGTTTTCAGATTTCTTGAGTTTCACATGCATTTTAGCTCCCCTGCTCCATTTTGGTGTAGCGTACTTTCTTCTACTAAATGGTGTAGATTTACCAACAGTTCTTTCAGAGATAACAAATGAGTGACTGTGCTTAGTTGCTCAGTCGTGTCCAACTCTTTACAACCCCATGGACTACAGCCTGCCAGGCTCCTCTGTCTACGGGGATTCTCTAGGCAAGAATACTGAAGTGGGTTGCCATGCCCTCCTCCAGGGGATCTTCCGGACCCAGGAATTGAACCAGGTCTCCTGCATTGGGATTCTTTACCAGCTGAGCCACCAATGACTAGAGAGCCTCAACTGGCCTCAGGCATTTTCTTCAGAGTGGAATTAGGTATCAAATTTGTACACAGAAAGCTCCCCACATTAGCAGATGCAAACTAGTATATACAGAATGGATAAATAAGGCCTTACTGTATAGCACAGGGACCTATATTTAATATCTTGGGATAAACCATGATGAAAAGAATATGAAAAAATGTACATACATATATAACTGAAGCACTTTGCTGGACAGCAGAAATTGACATAACACTGTAAATCAACTATACTTCAATAAAATAAACTGAAAAAAAGAAAGCTCCCCATGGGTTTCCCCTTCCCTACGTACAATGCGCCCCTCACAGCTGCACTCATACTAGTCACTTTTCTGGTTCCTATGGGCACCTGCACTTGTGTTTAAGATGCCTGCTGCACGCCCTTTTTGCATTGCATTGAGTGTCAGGGCTTCCTGGAACAGGTCTGTGGGTCAGAATATGCTGATAGGCGATTCTGTAAAGATTTAAGGACTGCTGGAGGGAACACATCTCTTACGGATGCTCTCCACAAAGCCCTGTTCTTTGCATGTTTAAGGGTTATCTCTTGAGATTGCAATCTGTTAAATCATTATACCTGCGCAATATTTACTTACTTATGTCCCAGTCTACTGGGTCCCTGGAGGGTAAGCCCTGTTCATCCTACTATCTACCCTTTACTCTGTCTTTCCCCTAATCATACTACGTTATTACTAGCTCAGTTGTGTCTGACCCTTGGCGATCCCTGGGCTGTAGCCTGCCAGGCTCCTTTGTTCATGGAATTTCCCAGGCAAGAATGCTGGAGTGGGTTGCCATTTCCTCCTCCTGGAGATCTTCCATCCCCAGGGATTAAATCCGAGTCTCCTGCTTTGCGGAGGCGGGATTTTCACCACTGAGGCACCATGGAAGTCCTTCCCCTAATAACAGTGAAGTCCCAACGTGCACTTTCCCTCCCCAAGTCTCTAGATCCCCAATTGCTCTGCTTTTTCTCAGGCTTGGGGCATGGGGACAGAGGGTGGACCCTTTGGCATTACTGCTTCTAATAAAACAACTATAAACTAAAAAGAACAACCAAAACAATGAGTTGTGAGCTGAGAATATGGAAAAAAGCAAACAGTTCTGACTTGAGCAGAATATCTTCCTGATTTATCAATAATCCACCAGAAAATGCATCCTCATCACCAACAGAAAAGTTTCAGTATACAAGAAAATAAGCCCTTGTCTAAACAAACTTTTAAAAGGTAAAATATGTTAATTTTACACGTATAAAATTTATTTTTTAGTATTATAGTCTTAAAACATACCTGCATGAAACTCTTGGGCTTCAGAGTGGACTATGTAGGGGAATCAAATCCTTTTGAAATTAAAAATTATGTTCTGCAGAAACTGATACTTTTAAGCCAATATGGGTTTTAATAACAGTAAAACATTTCTCTCAACATCAAAATCAAAGATGATTGTACTTATTTTAATATCACTATATAAATATGAGAATGTTAATTGACACTTGTTTAGGTCAAATATTCCAGTTGCATTAACACACATATATAAAACAAATATAAATTTATAGTGAATGTCATGATTATCTGCTTCATCATGAATTTAATAGCCTGAAAGCTGCCTCTTTTGTTTGCTTTCGTTTATTTTACTTTAATAATCTCAAAGTATTGAGGAAGGAAAGAAGAAAAACACAACTGAGCAATATTTCAATTTTGATTAAATAAGAGTCTGGTTAGTTGCAATCCCTTCTGAATACTTCTCAGAGGAGAAAACACACTGTGATATGGTGACTTGCCACTCCACAGTGGTTGGAGAGGTTAGGCCATTTCTTGATAGCAGGTACATATCCAATGACTCATTTTCCCTAAAAAAAAAAAGTGTAAGAAAAAAGTAGGTAGTTCATCTGACAGGTTGCTCTCATCTGTACAAACCGATTTTTTTTCTTGATGCTGGGACATCTGTCAGAAACATGTTAGCTTGTGCTAAACAGAGATAGGTTCTGACACTGCAATATAGCCAGTATTTACTACTTTACCCTGCCTGTGAAACTCCCTACCTGCCTAGTTAAAATACTTTAAAAGGGTACTTTTCATCTAATACTGTTAATAACAAGAAGGGCCTTATTTTGTGGTTTTTTAAAAATGGCTGCTTTGGTCTACTTCAGTTTTGGTGAAGTCATTTAAAAATCAAACTGTGATATGGTTTAAAGTTTTAGTGAAGCATTAGGACTGAATGATGTAGAATTTCTCATATATTCACTGAATGCCCACTGGGTCCTAGGCTCTGTGTTGCATATAGCTCAGTTTCTGAGTACCCTGAGGATCGTGATCCTTCAGGGACCAGTCCAGAAAAATACTATCACATCAGAGTGAGGAATTTTTAACTTGGGGAGTTATTTGGAGAGGGGCATGTTATCAGCAGATTCAGTTCAAAGATTCACTGCTCTGGGTTTCCACAGCTTTCCTCCAAGTCTACATTTTAATGGGGTGTGGAAGAAGGATGGTTTTGGGCATCCTTTATCATCCTCCTAGACCGTGATTAGAGAATTTTAGAAGCCAATAGCTTAAACTACATTCCAATAATCCAAAAGCTTTAAAAAGGGGCATAGCGAATCCTGTCCAGACCTTAAACCTTGGTGGTAATAACACGAGAGTTTAAAAGGCAATATTTCATTCTTTTGGGGGCAGCAAACAGAAAAGGTCAGCTTGCTGAGCACCTCCCAGAGTCTGGTGTCAGTGCCTTGCTCTCTCACCATATGGCGGTTCTCCTAACACTTTCATGATGTGAATTTTGCTTTAGCATTCTAAAGACATAGTCTCTGAGACTAACACAGGCATGGCAGGTTATTTTCTCCCTCTACAAATTCTGGTTGCATAATTTAACATAAAAACAATTTGAGAAAGAGATTATTATCTTTTTACCTTTTGCAGAGCTCTTACTTATAGAGTTTAAAATATACAATTGAAATGTTGTATTTTCTGGAGTATTCAACACATTTCTTGGATTGTTTTCCTAACTGCAGGAATAGAATAAATAAAACCACTCAGTTCTTAAGCACAGCAAACATGAATCAAATAGCTTTTACTCCATATTTATAAAAGGCAATGCCACCATCATAAGTTTCTCTGTATTTCCTGTCACCTTTAAGCATTTTCATTTGTTAATCTCAATGTAGTTCAATAGCACACATACGTTCTCAAAAAATTCTTCTCTGGGGCTTACTGTCAGCTTTTTTGTTCCCAAATCTTTGATAGTCTTAGTCTCTACATGATTTGAAACATGATGTTAACAAATTATATGAAAGCCTCCTTTTGTGCTCTGTATTGACGAGAGTCCCTCTGAATCTGGGAGAAAGCAATCATATTCCAGTCGTGTTGTCAGCGGAGGGACATAAGCTCCAAAGCACTAGTTCCTAGGGCCATAAATCCATTGTGTTCCATGTTATAAATAAGGAAATTGCCTGTGATGGCTACGATTTGGAAGCATTAACATTTTTTATTTGCAGCTCTCATTTTTAATCTTTTTAGTTATTTCCCTTAGTAAAACTTAGCCACCAAAATATGACTTCCTGTATCACTGACCCAGATGCCATAATTAAAAGAAAGACATTCCAACCAATCATGACAAAGGTTGCAGTGAGCATTAAAGACAAAACAGACCCTTATCGATTCAGCCAAAGGTAGTTCTCTCTGCCCTGCATCTCTTCCCCCACTGCCTCCCTCCTCCTCTCACTGTCCACTGGAGCAAGCGGCTTCACTTTGCATTAAGAATGCGTGATGTGTGCTTTCTAGCGGCTGCATTTTAAGTTTGGTCTTCTCAACCATGAAAAACACAGTTAAAAATTGTTCTCCGAGCTAAACCACTCAACATCTTGGCACTTGGTTGTTTTTAACTTTTCAACAATAGGCACTGTTCACTCCCCTCCGTCTCAGTTCTTTATTCAGTGATCAGGCAGCACACTGATGAAAGGCTAGTCACGGCTGCCCCCATGGTATCAGTGTGGCGGCATGTGATGGTTCACATGGGGTGTGTTTGATCCGAGAAAGCCCAGTCTCTGCTTATTCTTCCTTTGTTCTGTCATCTGGGGGGAAAAGAGAGAGTGTATTAAGCTGATTTTTCTCACTCCTTCCCAGCGCTGGTGGAACACACAGTGTTGGGTAAATATTTCCCAGTGAATATTTATTGAAAAAGGGAAAATATTTTTAAAAATCAATTTCCATAGGCAGAGAAACACAGCAAACCCCTCTCTGTGGTTAAGAAAGAGGAACCATGGTTCTTTTAAAGCAGCCCCTGCTTGTCACATATCATCACTGCCATCAGCTTAGTCATTTTAAAAGCGACCACAGTTAACTTTTGATACTATTTTTACTAAGGCTAACAATCTTACGTGAGGAAGGGATTGACTGTAGCACTGAAATGATAGATACTAATGACGATCTACTTTTCTGATGAACTTAATAATTGCTGTGATGGCAGAATATACGATTTTTTATCAAAAAGTCCAAAGTGGTCCCTGTCTTTCAGTATGTGTTCCTTTTTCCCTGTTCCACAGAAGAAGTGTCACACAAGATGCGTGTGATAAGCAGAAGCAGCCTCTGCTTGCCGAGAGGTGGTTCTTACAACATAGCATGGGGTTTCTTTACTGTGATTTACAGTCCCGTGGATAACAATCTCACTGCCAGGATTCTCCAGTCTCTCTCACTCACAGTGGTGAAAGATTTCCCATCACCACCCCCACCCCCACCACCACCACCCAGCTCCATCTCCGAAGGGCACCCACCTGCTCCTTGAGTTCTGCCAGCTGACCGGACAGCTGTTTGACCAGACTCATGGTTGACTCCAGCTTCTCCTGCAGGTTCCGAATCTCGTTTTGCTCGCTGTCACCTTCATTGCTAACAAGGGACATGGCTCGCATCCGAGGAAACCAGTCCAAATTCTTCTCCTGAAAGCAAATAAATGTGCAGGAACAAGGGAATAAATATGGAAGGGAGCCTGAAGTTATGTAAAGAATGTTTAGAAGGGTTCATTATTATTAACATTTTGGAGAAGAAAATGGCAAGCATGAACAGAGGAGCCTGGTGGGCTACAGTTCATGGGGTCGCACAAAGTCGGACACAACGGAGCAACTGAACACATTATTAACATTCTTAGCACTTTCAAAGCAAAAGGTACTCTTTCTGGCCAGGGGTGGGGAGAGGTTGAAGGTGGGAATGAAGTGAAGGTTCCACATTAGTCTTCATGAGCTGAGGGAAGATTTTAAATATTGGAATGAATTTCTTATGGTTTACCCCGGAGGTCCCCAGTAAAGCATTTAGGACAGCATCCTGCAACCTGTAGGCAACTAGTGAATCTTGATGAATGATGAGCTATGCACTGGAGGCTGAGAAGAGCAGATCCAAATGTGTGTGGGGACAGTAAAGGCCTGAGCTGTTTATCCTCCCAACCCGATCCATGCCCTGGCGCAGAGGAGAAAGGGGTGGTGGAATAGGAGATGATAAAAGGCATGTTTCAGTTCCAGGTGTCCATGCCCATTTACCTCCCACTTCCCCAAGACAGGCTCTGGGGAAGAGGGAAGTGGGAGGGCATGGCCCTGGGTTAGCCTGTCTGCTCCCTTTGGAAACATTTTATTACAGTGGGGATGGGGTTTTAGAGTTAGACTTCCCCAGAGGGCAATAGCAGGTGCCACTTCTGTTTTTCCAGGCTGAGAGTGTAGGGGTGTGTGTGTGTAAGTGCACGTGTGTGTGTGTTCCCTCCATTGTGGTAAAAACAGATGGTTACCAAGATACTCACATCTCTTGAAAATTCTTCCTGATTGCCCAACATCATAGAATCCCTGTGAATTACTTGTATCCCATCTTTCAATCCTCAAGAAAGTTTCCCATTTTACAGATGAGGAATTGAGCAGTTCCAAGAGTTTAATTACCCTCACCACAAGCTAGGAATTGGCAGAGCTAGAGTTTGAAGGCAGGTTAGCCTTTTGGCTGGGTTTCCCTGGTGGCTCAGCAGTAAAGAATCCACCTGCAATACAAGGGACCCAGGTTTGATCCCTGGGTAGGGATCCAACACAGGAGGGGATGGCAACCCACTCCCATATTTTTTCCTGGAGAATCCCAAGGACAGAGGAGCCTGACAGGCTACAGCCCGTGGGGTTGCAGAGTCAGATGTGACTGAGCATACACACAAGCCTTTTAGCCACTGATCAGGAATCCCGGTCTATATTTACCTATTTCCTTAAATCACCTTCTCCCAGTATCCCTAGCAGTGACCTTCCTGCTTAAGATTCTTTCCACTCCAGAAAAGACCACTGCAGTGGCTACAAAGGCATCTGCCCAGCTGATGCCTAGAACAAGAGCAGGAAGAGTTCTTTCTTTCCCTAAGGGGAAAGGGGAAACGTCCAACCTCCGTACCTTGGCACTTCTGTCTAAATCTCATCTGGCCCTTTGGTTGGTTTCTTTGGTAGTTGTTAGTCAGAGAACAACACATTCTTTATAGTTCCTGACCCCCAATGGCAGTGGAAAGGGCTGATAAAGGATAGGATAAAATATTCAAGAGAGTTAAGCTGCATTTAAACAGCTGTAGCTAATTAGCATTTCAAAGGAGAATGGTAACTTATTCTGAAGTGCAGAGTGACAGCCAGATTTATTCGATTAGTGCTTCAACATCTATTGCCAGGTATTTAAAGATGAAAATCAGGTAAGACAAAATGTCTGCTCTCAAGGAGCTTGTGGCTTAGGACAGCCCTGCATGAAAAGTGGACTGGGTAGTCTGCCTGTCAAAATTCCCTGGGGTTGCTTGTAAAAAGAGCAGATTTCAACCCCACCACCTCTTATGAAATCAGAACCTCCTAGGGAGCCTGCATGATTTGTAGGTGCACTAAAGTTTTAAGAAGTCCGATCTATGGAGACATAGAAGATTAACAAGAACCACTAGGGCAGTGGCAGATTAGGGAGATGGAGTGAAAAAGGAAAGATGTGAAGTGGCTGGCATAAGGAATGGGAAAAGTGAGAAATGAAAGTGTTAGTTGCTCAGTTGTGTCCGACTCTTTGCAACCCCATGACCAGGCTCCTCTGTCCATGGGATTCTCTAGGCAAGAATACTGGAGTGGGTTGCCATTTCCTTTAACAGGAGATCTTCCTGACCCAGGGATCGAACCCAGGTATCCTGTCTTGCAGGCTGATTCTTTACTGTCTGAGCCACCGGGGAAGAGAAGCCAAATAGAGACCACTGAATGCTTGCAGGGCGGAGTGGGAAACCCTACCTTGGAATGACTCCATCAGAGATCAGGGCTCACCAACAGCCCAGGTGGGTGTGCAGCTGAGGCCAAGAGCTGAACTGATACAAGATGGTGTGTCCCCCAGAAAGGGCATCAGAATGACAAAGGTTATCGGGAAGCTAGGTATGTCAGCAGAGCAGTGGCTGGTGAGAGGAACACTAGTGTGTGGACTGGTAGGAGGGATGGATAATAGACAATCCAGTGAACTCCAGTTCTCTTATCTATTTAGAATCTGTATTATCTACTGTACTATCTCTTATCTGAATTTTACAAATGCAGAAACTGAGGCTAGCAAGCACAAGCTGGAATCAAGATTTCCCGGAGAAATATCAATAACCTCAGATATGCAGATGACACCACTCTTACGGCAGAAAGCAAAGAACTAAAGAGCCTCTAGATGAAAGTGAAAGAGGAGAGTGAAAAAGCTGGCTTAAAACTCAACTTGCAGAAAATTAAGATCATGGCATCTGGTCCCATCACTTCATGGCAAATAGATGGGGAAACAGTGGACACAGTGACAGACTTTATTTTTTGGGCTCCAAAATCACTGCAGATGGTGACTGCAGCCATGAAATTAAAAGACGCTTGCTCCTGGAAGAAGAGTTATAACCAACCTAGACAGCATATTAAAAAGCAGAGACATTACTTTGCCAACAAAGGTCCATATAGTCAAAGCTATGGCTTTTCCAGTAGTTATGTATGGATGGGAGAGTTGGACTATAAAGAAAGCTGAGCACCGAAGAATTGATGTTTTTGAACTGTGGTGTTGGAGAAGATTCTTATCCAACCAGTCCATCCGAAAGCAAATCAGTCCTGAATATTCATTGGAAGGACTGAAGCTGAAGGTGAAACTCCATTCCTTTGGCCACCTGATACAAAGAACTGACTCACTGGAAAAGACTCTGACGCTGGGAAAGACTGAAGGCGGGAGGAAAAGGGGACGAGAGAGGATGAGATGGTTGGATGGCATCCATGATTCAATGGACATGTGTTTGAGCAGACTCCAGGAGTTGCTGATGGACAGGGAGGCCTGGTGTGCTGCAGTCCATGGGGTTGCAAAGAGTCGGACACAACTGAGCGACTGAACTGAACTGAACTGAGGCTAGCAAATTATTTTGCTGGAAGCCCAACCCAGACCTGTCTGTATCTAGGCCTTCTGGCCAGAAAGGAGACTGTGGACAGAAAGTTGAATAATAATAAGGTAGGATAACTTCAGGAAATAAAAATACTAGAGTAAGAAAGTCTGAAATCTGATAAAATATCAGTGAATTTGAGGAGTTAGTATATCATGGGTATAGTTGGAGAACTTTAGTTGGAGAAGATGAAAAATTTCTGGAGATGGACAGTGGAGATGTTTGCATAATGATGTGAATGTACTGAACAGCACAAAACTTTACACATAAAATGGATTAAATGGGGCTTCCCTGGTGGTTCAGTGGCTAAGACTCCATGTTTACAATGCAGAGGGCCCAGGTTTGATCCCACATACTGCAGATAAAAGCTCCCAAGTGCCTTAACTAAAAAGAGTCTGTATGCCACAACGAACACTAAAGATCCTGCATGCTACAAGTAAGACCCAGTGCAGCCAAAAAAAAAAAAAATTAAAATGATATGCATATGTATACTCAGTCACTCAGCCATGTCCTACTCTTTGTGACACCAGGAACTGTAGCCCACCAGACTCCTCTGCCCATGGGATTTCCCAGGCAAGAATACTGGAGTAAGTTGCCATTTCCTTCTCCAGGGGATCTTCCGGACCCAGGGATCAAACCCGAGTCTCTTGTGTCTCCTGCATTGGCAGGTGGATTCTTTACCACTAGTGCCACTTAGGAAGCCCAGGATGGAACAGAAAGGTGTGACAGCCTCAGATGGCTGGCTGGATCTGGGCTGAGGAGGTACCAGGAGACATGATGGAGGTGGCGAAAACCTCAGCTTTTAGAACGTTTCCTAGAGAAACAGAGACAAACACTGTTCTAATACTTAGCTCATGGGAAAAGACCCCACTGGTGGGAAAGGATCGAGTGCAGGAGAAGTCGACAATAGAGGATGAGATGGATAGATGGCATCAGCAACTCAACGGACATGAGTTTGAACAAACTCCAGGACATAGTAGAAGACAGGGAAGCCTGGCATGTTGCAGTCCATGGGATTGCAACGAGTTGGACACGACTGAGCGACTGAACAATGACAACAATGCTTAGCAAAGATAACATGGGTGAGATGGAAACTGCCTCCAAAGAAGCTGCTATCATAGGTATCTCAGGGGCCAGGTCAGCTCAGTCCACAGTCTCTTGCTTTTGAGGAAACAAAAGCAGTTCTCAGGGGACCGCTGCCCCAGCCGGTTGGGCCACGGGACTCTTTTCCTTACACATTCTTTCTTCACTTGTTCCTTTGTTCATGTATTCATGGACTAATTCTTCCTTGTTGACCCTGCCTGTGCTAGGCACCGGGAGAACAATAGGGAGCCAAACCCAGTGCGATTCTTGTGCTGGTGGAATTGATAGTGATAGCCTAGGTGGAGGATAAGACTTCAGTCAAAGACGGTGAAAATAACGACAAATCCGACTTAAGTGCTGGGGAGGAGTCGCCTGGCTCCACTGTCCTTTCTTCTAAGCTCCCCAAAATCATTCTCTCTTCTAACCGTCTGGTTTCTCTCATCTGTCTTCCTTTCACTGCCTGTATCTTTCTCTGTGTATGTTTGCTTGGTTCTCAGCCTTTTCTCCACTCATTTTATACTGTTTCAGTCCTCTTTTTCTCTGTATACCAACTGACTATAACCTGAAACTAAAATATAATGTGTCATTAAGATTTTTTTCATAATTGAATGCTTTCCGGTTCCTTTTCTTAATTTTTAGGAACCTGACTTGAATGCCTTGCATCTCACTAAAATAACAAAAAATAAGCACCCTAAATTCATTATCTTTTGTCCTCTTTCTACAAAAAAGCCAGCCTTTTAAAAAGAAATGTTCACAACTGATTTCTCCTAGTACAGAAAGTGTATTCCTTTCACCAAAAAGTAACTAAAATCCAAACAAGTTCTTAGAATAAATGCTGCACGTGGCTTTTCACAGAAAGTGGTTTCCAATGAAATACCCCAAACTTCCTCTCTCTACTCCAATGTCACAAGGAGCAGCTTCCACAGGAGGCTCAGCCTGAGCAGGGTGAGAAAGGAAACCCTGGACTTTATTCTGAGCCAGAACCACAGGACAGACACCCAGAACACTGGCTGGTTAACAAGACACCACTCACTCACCGTGTTGACTTGTAACATGGCTGCCATCTAACAAAGCAGTTTGATTTGATTTGTTATTTCTTGGTTACTCACATAGGTTATATCCAGCCTGTGATCATGCTCATGATTAGTAAATTCCCATGGTGACTTTGGTTAGTCAATATGACATCATTTCTTCGATTCACCAGGAATGAATATGTTTGACCACAGGGTAGTATAAAGTTGGGAAGTTACAGATTAAGTGTTAGTTTCTGAGGTTACAACTTACGATCCTAGAAACTTGGTGAGTGGAAAGCGAAGCTTTTCAAAGGTACCAAAATGCAACTCCGAGAGATGAAGGGACAGAGAGCATGGCAGCTGTGATCCTCTTGCTATCCCTAAATTTTAATAATAATGCATCTTCTTAGAAGACCAGAAGATGGATAGATAGCGTAAAAACCTTTCAAATAGTCCTTTTAACAGTCAGATCAATTTGCTTTATTTAATTTTGTAGGTATTCAGTAAATGATTGGGTTGTCAGAGTCAGTCAGAGCTTATCTGTGCTGTCTTTATAATTTGTCCTTAAATGTGATACCCCATCTTCAGGAAAGAGGCCACACAATATCAAGGAAAAGGCACTGATCTAGGAATCAGGACACCTGGGTTCTGATTTTAGTTCAACCAAAAATGAACTATGTGACAGAAGGAGGGTGGGGAGCCTTATTCTCCAAATCCAAGTTTCCTCGTCTGTAAAACCAGAATGTTAACCCTGGGTGGTCTCTATGTCTCTTCCAACTCATCATTCCATGAGTTATGAATTCAAAACTTTAAAAATCAGATTGCTGAGACAAGCCCTAAGCTTGCCAACTGAGCAAACAGAAACATAGCATTTAGGCTAGAAGCAACCTTGAAACCACATAACCCAAGCTCAGCACATTACAGATGCCCAGTCTGGATCCTAGAAAGTTTAGGTTTCCTTGAGGTCTCACAGCTGTTCCTCTGTACTTGATTTCCACTTCTGGAAAAGTCCTTCAATTTAATGTAGTGGAACAGCTCTTACATAATGTAACCTAGCCCTGCTGATGTTTAATTGACGACAGGCTCAAAAAAACATAGAGTGTAATGATTTCTCTCCGTATCACAATGAGATTGAAAAGTAGAATAAGATTGAGTTCAGTGAGCCAAACATTGGAGAAATTGTCTTATGTCTCTTTAATGTGTACTAGGTACACATTAAATGATGCCTGGGACAAATTGGGAGTTTTGAATTAACAAATATATGCTGCTATATATAAGACAGATAAACAACAAGGACCTACTGTATAGCACAGGGAACTGTATTTGATATCTTACAATAATCTATAATAGAAAAGAATCTGAAAACAATACATACATCTCTCTCTCTCTATATATATATAACTGAATCACTTTGCTGTATACCTGAAACACTGTAAATCAGTTCAGTTCAGTTCAGTCGCTCAGTCGTGTCTGACTCTTTGCGACCCCATGAATCGCAGCACGCCAGGCCTCCCTGTCCATCACAAACTCCAGGAGTTCACTCAGACTCACGTCCATCGAGTCGGTGATGCCATCCAGCCATCTCATCAACTATACTTTAATTTCAAAAAAATGTGAAAAAAAAGTTGCCTGCATGTAAGTTAAAGAGAATGCAAGCACTGTAGTTCTGTATCATAGTAATAATCCCATTTTTAGCTGCTTGGCAAGTGTCAGCCACTTAAGTCATGCTACGGCCAATACCCACAAAAATTCCATAAGGTTGAGACTGTTGCCAGCCCCATTTTACAGAAGACAACACTGAGACAGGAAGAGGATTAGTTACTGGCCAAGGCCACCACAGAGTGGTGGTAAATGGCTGGGCCAAGCTTTGGCCTCCGCCCTAGGTGACTGGAAATCTTGTACTCTTTTCACTACCCTGGACTATTTCTCCACGTCCAATAGAGATGCCAAATGCTTAGCTTCTCACCTTGCCAGAGAAACTAGAGACTACCCAAGGGCTCAGTGGGTAAAGAATCCACCTACAGTGCAGGAGACACAGGAAACACGGGTTTGATCCCTGGTTTGGGAATATCTCCTGGAGGAAGAAAATGGCAGCCCACTCCAGTATTCTTCCCTGGAGAATCCGATGAACAGAGGAGCCTGGCAGGCTATAGTCCAAAGGGTCACAAAGAGTCAGACACGACTGACTGACTAAGCATGCACCACAGTGAGAATATATTTTATAACTTGAATTCCCCTGATATTTCTTCTGGGTAGGCTAAAGATTTATTTATTGAAAATCAGAAATAAATGCTTTAGGCATTGTATCAGAAATGTAGATGCAGATACTGTGGAAATACATTGATTGACCCTTGACATTAGCTGCGATTTTGCAGACTGCTCTGAAATATTGCTAATGAGAGGTACCACTGAACGCACCATTGTACTGTGCTGTACTGGAATACTGATAAACCACTGTACATGTATCTTTACCTCCACTTCCAGACTCTCTATGCTTAATACATGCTGTCACAAGACCATTTGCAAAGGTTTTTCTTGGTTACCATCCTCTTCTAAGCCTTAAATTTACACTGCAGTTTCTATTCTAAAACTGTATGTGAAGCCTCCTAGGCTGAGGAGCATAACCATCTGCCCAAAGCCTCATTGTGACCCACTACATTCCTCTCTTGGCACTTCTGGTTTCAAGATGTCAGCAGAAATGGCTCTCAAAAGGAACACCAGCAATGCTAATACTATCTACTCACTGGAAGGTCCCTGAGGGAAAGACACTATTCCTGCTTTCCTGGAACTTCACAGACCAAGGCCAATAATCTGGAAGAAGGATTCTTTCTGATTACTTCTGTAATCATATGATTACTTCTGAAGTCAAAGTAATCATGTGGGTTAATGGGAAATGAGTCATATAGCCCATCCCAGCCTCTGCTCCATTGAAGGAGGGGCATGGTGGGCCTCCCACCCTCCAACCAATATGGCGGCCTTGCTGGCAGGTGAGACGTTGTCTCAAACCCTTAAGGAACACCCACAACACTGGCATTTGGACTTCTAGCTTTGTTCCTAGTGAACACTCCACCTGTATGTGACCAGAGTTGCTTAATCTGGACAACAAAAAGGCTGATTCTCACAGGGCTTTGCACACAGACCCTGGGTTAAAGGGAAGGAAGGATGAGCTGGGAAACACACTCTTGTCTGACAAACACCGGGGACTGTCAGTGAAAGAAAGGGTCCAGCTGTGTCCTTTGAAGCTAAAACGCTATTCTTGGATTGATAAATAAATGAGAAACTTGTCAACTAATTCTAAAAAAAGGGAGGGAATAAGAGTAAAAATTTTGCTGTGTTAGAAAAATAGCACATTCCAGGACTGGAAGATTCATTTGCCACCCTTTATTAACTGCATCTTCCTTCTGTCTCTGTTTATTCTGTTCTGTATCTTCCCTTCTGCAACTGAGTTCCTGAAACTCTGGCAGAGTACCCGACATGGGTGGCTTGAGAAATTTAAAATATGTTAGTTATTCAAGACAAATCTGTATGAAAGTTTTTGTAAAGCAACAAACTCCTTTACGGTGTCATGTTCAAGCTTTGAAATATTTTACAAATCTAAAGGTGTGGATGTCATGTTTGCATTGTGTATGTGAAAGTGGTTTGAATCTTACAAGGTGGAGATATGGATGTGTGTTGTATCAGTCATGTCTGACTCTTTGCGACCCCATGCACTGTAGCCCGCCAGGCTCCTCTGTCCATGGGATTTTCCCAGCAAGAATACTGGAGTGGGTTGCCACTTCCTTCTCCAGAGGATCTTCCCAACCCAGGGATCGAACTCGTATCTCTTGCATCTCCTGGCATTGGCAGGAGGATTCTTTACCACTAGTACCACCTGGGAAGCCCTGAACCTTACAAAGCGAGGTACAAACGTCAAAGATCCTTGGACTGCTGAACAGATTGCACAGAGGCAGGAATCTGTCCCTTAGAGGCATTTGACAAAGGCTGAAAAGCAAGAGACCTTGACATCCCGGCAGGGCTCTTGCCTGACCCCTTTTCATGGCCCTGCCTCCAGGGGGCTGCTGGCGTGGGAGCCCTCCAGGGACAAGGCCTACTTTACCCAGTCCCTGCTCCCAAGGTCCAGCAGAAGTACCACTGAAAGAGGGATGGTGGAATGAAAATGACTTAACAGGCTACTGATCTCGGCAGGGCCCCAGGCTGGTAGTCCAAGTCTCAGCTGGGAGGGACTGGACACCAGTCCAGTTTCTGAGTCCCCTTGTTTTATATGCAGCATCACCGCGGTGGGAGCGGCTGGCCCGGGCCCAGCACAGGGGGTGCAGGAAGGCACTGCTCATGGCCTGGCAGGCTCAGTTTCTGCGGCAATGAAAGCCTGAATGCCCGCCTTCTGTGGCTTCCTCATCTTCGGAGCCAGAGCAAAGCAAGTGAGTGTGGACCTCATCGGCTGCAAAGAGGGTTAAAACAGTTCAACCAACGTTTACAGAAGAGTGTCAGAAAAAGTGCTGGACTCAAGTTTCAGACTCATGGGTTGAGATTTCTGTTCTTAAACATTTCCAGACTTTTTTTTTTTTTTTTAAAGGTATCTAGGTGCTGGTAAAAAAAGAAGAAAATGAAATCAGTTGCTTAGTCATATCCACCAGGCTCCTCTGTCCATGGAATTCTCCAGACAAGAATACTGGAGTGGGCTGCCATTTCCTCCTCCAGGGGATCCTCCTCCTTCCGGACCCAAGGACAGAACATGGGTCTCCTGCTTTACAGGCAGATTCTTTACTGTCTGAGCCACCAGGGAAGCCCCAGGTGCTGGTAAAGTCAGCCGCTCATGGGGACTTTGGCCTCCTTCAACGGGCAAGAGGCACTGCATGTACTAGGTCAACTCACAGGTCACTGCCTAAGGGTGGTCTACATGCTGGATGGTGGGCTCCAGCTGCTTGGAGGTTGAGAGAACTGTGATTGCCAAGGCCCATCTAACCCAGCAACCTGAAAATGCACTGATTTTGAAAAGCAGGGCTCTCAGTGGTGACCTGGAATAGGTTACCATCTGATGATATCACAAGGCTTGTGCCCCTGGGAGTGAGCAGTAAATGTCATCACTGACAGCAGGAAGGACCATGAGCAGAGCCCACAGCCCCGGGGCACCCACCTTGCTTCCTAGCCTGATCCTACTCCCTCTCTGCTTCCCAGGGCTCCCTCTTAGCCGCATCATGTCTGTCCACAACTGTAGGGCAGTGGCTGCGCTCAAACTGAAAGTGCCTGTGGATTCTCTTTTGGTCTCAGACTTCCCACCTCTGATGCAGCTAACCATGGCCCTCGGGTGTCTACACAACGCAACAGCTACATCCACAAATGGAGGAGTTCTGATCTGCTCCCAGACATCAGGGCACCCAAGGAAGCAGCTGCACTGAGAAGAGACAGTGGTCCATGGCTGGGAGGGCTGAGAGGGCCCCGGACCCAACACAGCTTAGGGCAGCTGGGAGCTATAGTTCTCTTGTCAGTATCTAGCCCTATTGCTAGGTCAGGAACATCGAGGGGCAGAAGGGCTCTGGTTGCGGGAGCAGCTGGGATGTAGGGTTTCTGGAGGTGATGGACCTTACCTTGAGCAGCAACCAGGTGGGCAATCACTCAGAGACAGAGGAGGGGAGTCCAGCACCCAGAGCTGCTTTAAGCACTGGCCAGCTGATCCCGAGATACACAGCAGCCCCAGAGGCAGGGACTGAAACAGTCAAAGGTCTGAGGATGCAGTGATGGGAGGCTTGTCTGCCAAATGGCTGTGAGTGATCAAGGAATCAAAGGGCCTGCCTTTCTCCTAGATTCCTCTTGCTGGTTTTCCTAGAGAAGTGTTAAGTGGGAAGCATTCTGACCACAAAGGAAAAGTAAACAAATAAGAAAAGCTTGTGTAACAGAGGAAACCGTCCTCGTCAGGGACACTGGGCAGCTCCAAAGTCCTACCTGTGGGCTTCCTCAGAGCAGGTTATTTCCCTTCTTGTTTGTGGTTTTCTTTTCCTGTCAGTTCATAACTCCACTTACTCAATATTTTTGCTCTTGGGACTTTAACCCTTTCTTTGTCTTATTATTTGTTAATTTCCATATTGATTCTCATAAGTTACTCTCTCAGCCTTTTTATCAAAGAATATATTTACTTTCTTCTGCAAATAACCTCAAGTATGAGCATTTGCAAATCTCACTAGGACAGAAGAAAACTGGAGATTTCTTCATGGTGGGATTGTACTCTGAAAGAATTCTGAGAGAAAGTATTCTGAACAGAGTATTGAATACTCCAGTGGTCATCTGTCCAACTTCTGGCTGCCTAACACCTGCTGCCTCCTGTGCCTGAGGAAACCGCTACTGGGGGTCATGATGGGAGGCTGGGTGCAGCGTCCTGCTCTGGAAGCTGAAAAGGCTGACACCCGTCTGTCCTCTCTGAGGCAGTCAGAGAGCAGTCATATGACTTATGAGTGCCCACTAGTTGCTCCTGCTTGAGATTTGGATGTGAAACAAGTGCTAGCAAGAAGAATTCTTTTTGTTCACAATGGGTGAAAGAGTGACTTCTGGTTGTGAGGACACCATTCGTGCCAAGGCCGACTTCCAGGACACTGCAACATGGCAGGGGCATCTTCCCTCCAGCCAGCCTGGCCCAACCTGGGACTTTCTGGCCAGTTCACTTGGTCTGGATTGTGCCCTGGTGGGCCTGGTTGCCACTTTCCTCTTAATTCTGTGCGTCCCTTCCACAAATCAGTTGTTACTGTTTAAAGACTCTTGATGGGTGCAAGTGTCAAGAGACCTACAGGACCAGGTGCTAATTTAACACTGGCAAATTCTGTCCAGAATAAAGATGATAAAATTTTACAGTGACTAAGGTCCTACCAAGTCACAGGTGTGTCCTTAGTCGCTCAGTCTTGTCTGACTCTTTGTGACCCCATGGACTGTAGCCCACCAGGCTCCTCTGTCCATTGGGATTCTCCAGGCAAGAATACTGGGCGCAGGGGAGGGGGGAGTTGCCATGCCCTCCTCCAAGCGGTCTTCCCAACTCAGAATTGAACCCAGGTCTCCTGCATTGCAGGAGGATTATTTACCATTTAAGCTACCAGGGAAGCCCAAGAATACTGGAGTCGGTAGCCTATCCCTTCTCTAGGGGATCTTCCCAACCCAAGAATTGAACTGAGGTCTCCTGCATTAGAGGTGAATTCTTTACCAGCTGAGCTACCAGGGAAACCCTATCTAAGTCATACAGCTAACTAGTTATTATATAATAATTGTATTCAATAATATCATAGCTATGGGAGAATTATCATCATCCCATAAATAAAATATCATAATCATATCATAATATCATGTCATACATAATTAATATTACTGATTAATTATGGGATCATCAAACAGAGAAGAAATTCATAAAGTGTTTAGCTTATAAGCCCTTTAGAGGGCAGTATTTCTTTCTGGTGTCTTCTTGCATCTTCCATTTCTATGTCCTTGGCACTAGGTATCTACTGTTGGTAAAACAGATGCATGATAAGGAGTTGCCGTATACAGTGCAAATGAACATATGTAAACACAGTAACCTGAATTTTTTAATAAGACATATTTTATTATGAATGGTTCCCTTTCCTTTTTGTTCTTTATTCATCCAAAGCAAAAAGACCTCCTTCCTCTCTTTCTTCAAATGTATTTAATGAGCACCTGCCATGTAGTCAATACCGTTCTAAGCTCTGGGTAAAGCAAATAAGCAGCTCAGAAAGGACCCACTTCCATTCTAATGAAAGATGAATAAGGGGATGAAGACAATAACAAATGAAAACAATTTCAGATAAGGGTAAGTACTATGAATAAAATCGTGGTTTGAAGCGTTATCTTTAGAGAAGAGGGGGCTACTGTGGATTGAACTGGCTGTAAAGGGTGCTCTGAACTAATGGGTCAGAGTTTCAGGCAGAAGGAACACTCATGCAAAGGCCCCAAGGTTCGAAATGAGGCTGGCATATCTGGGGAACGAAAAACAAACAAAACTAGACTGTGCTACCAAGGAAGAGATAGAGAGAAGAGAGAAGGTGCCAGAGGGGGACAGGGGCCAGTTATGGAGAGGCCTGGAGGTGGTGGGAGCCGAGGAGAATTTTGACTCCCAACAGTGGAATGGCATTTCCTGGTTTGCAGCAAACACATACACACATACACATGCATTCAACACACACATACACATTCAACACACACACACACACACACACACACACACACACAAGTTAAACAAAACATTTTGGCTGCTGCATGAAGAACAGACATGGGAGACTTCCATTTGGAGAGCACCATCTCCAGGTGGGCATTCTTGAGGGCTTCGGCAAGGGGGTGGGCAGGAGTAGGGCACAGGGAAGTGCTTCCACAATACTGTCAGCCCCCGGGGGGCTTTGAAGGCAGCCACTGAGTGTTTGGAAATGCATGCTTGACAGGCAACACCTTTCCTGGAGGATAAGACTGCATTCAAAGAGCTCAAAATATTTGGTTTGCATGGTTAATGTGATAGGTAGACTGGACAATTCAGCCCCTAAATGGATTACTGGGTTAGAACTTCACAGCTGCTCTCCCACCGGAGAGAGCTGGGTTGTGCCACTGTGCCCATCTCTGAGTCCAGTGACACCACATTGGCAGCCTGAAATCAGCCATGGCGGGAAATGGGCAATGCTACCACCATGGCATTCCTGGTACCCCCAGACTGGTCGTTAAACATTAGTGCAGTACTAGAACGTCTCCTATTAATAGAGATGGAGGGAGCCTTAAAGATAGTTTAAATTAAACCACTAATTCCAAAGTCACAAACCAGAAGATCATGGCAGAACCAAGGTGACAACTCCTGATAGCGAGTTGGCCAAAAATTTTGTTTGGATTTTTCTGTAACATCATACAAAAATCCCCAAAAAACTTTTTGGCCAACCCATATATCAACTTCAGGAGATGTCACCAACCGAATTCTTAGTTTACAGAGTTCATATAAGTGCCATTTTTTTTTATTACTGACTTTTCTTTTTTGATTTTAAAGAACTGGATGATCTTAATCTAAACATACTTCTCATTGTCATAATTGAGGAGAGTAATATTCAAAATACATATATAAATACAGAACAACAAAGATTCAGGAAGAAAGCTTAAACTATGAATGTTGTAAACTAAAAATTCAGTTGGTGACGTCTCCTTAAGTCAAGAGACTTTTAAGGTCAGGGATTTCTTTGATGTGTTGGGTTGGTTAAAAAGTCTGGGATTTTGTACAATGTTACAGAAAAATGCTGAATAACAAGTAGCAACATAAGCAGTAACATGTAGATCAAAGCACCTTTTTCTGATATTTTGACAGGACTCTCCAGAAACTTTGCTCAAATATCATCATTCATTGCTACTGTACATGATTTAATATGAAGTAAATTAAGAATAATACATTTATTTTTAAAAATAATAGTCAATTTATAGGTAGAGCTCAGGGGAAGTTTTATGGAGACACACATATAAAATGTCTATACAGAAAACTTAGAGAAAAAACATTCCCAGAAATTCTTTTACACCAGAGTCAAAGGCAACACAATAAAAAATGGAATTAA
Source organism: Ovis aries (assembly GCF_016772045.2). Classification (NCBI taxonomy): domain Eukaryota; kingdom Metazoa; phylum Chordata; class Mammalia; order Artiodactyla; family Bovidae; genus Ovis; species Ovis aries. The sequence goes on along the minus strand of NC_056056.1, from coordinate 189,169,537 downwards.
AATCTGTTTTAGTAACTCCATCTGTTACTGTTTGAACTTCACTGTCTTTCATACGTCATATACATGTATCACATATACGTATGTGTCTATGTATATATACATATGGGCTTCCCCGGCGGCTCAGTGGTAAAGAATCCGCCTGCAATGTAGAAGATGTGGGTTCGATCCCTGGGTCAGGAAGATCCCCTGAAGGAGGGTACAGCAACCCACTCTAGTATTTCTCCCTGGAGAACCCCTTGGACAGAGGAGCCTGGTGGGCTACAGTCCATAGGGTCAAAAAGAGTCAGACACGACTGAAGTGACTTAACACTGCATGTGTATATACACAGCACATACAGGTTTGTCTGAAACAAACAAAAAAATGAGTAAATCTTTGAAAAGACCACTTAAATTCCTCCTCTGGAATTAAAAAAAAAAAAAAAAAAGAATGTCCTTTTTCCCCCCATGAAAGTAAGCTATATAATGAATTGTCACCAAATCTCAAAATCACACACACAAGCAGTGAAGGGTCCAGCACATGGTTATCACTGCAGGGCTTCACCCGTCATAATCTGATTAGACTGAGTTTGCAGCTGGCCAGCTCACCAGCTGACGTTCTTATACGAGCCTGTAATATGAAGACGTTTTATCAAATTGTGCTTTTAACTTGCTTGGTTTATTGTAAAGTCTTTCTCCTTGTCTTCAAAATACTACCAAAGCAAAGGAAAAGAGTTAGTGGTCCTTAAGTGTGTCTATCTTGGGCTAGCAGCCTTAACATCAAATGGGAAGCAGAGGTGCAGATTCTCAGGCCACAACCCAGACTTGCAGAATCAGGTGCTCTAAGGTTAGGGCCCCGTAATCTATGCTTTAACAAGCCCTCTGGGTGATCCTGATGTGTACTACAGTCTGAGAATAACCACTTTAAATAATTCAAGACCTAACCAGTAATATCATCACTAAGTACTGGATGAACCTGAACAAAAATCCTTAACTGTATTCCTGTACATATTGAGTAATCAAACAATTTGTAGGCTAAATAGGGACACATTTGGGCTTGAAAGGAGTGTTAGTAAAAATTCTGCAGAGACAATGGCATAACCAGAATCGTTCCCATCAAAACTATGGTCCCTCATGTTTCCTTGAAAACCGAGACTATCATTTACAGTATCTGGACCAATCCGTTAGGAGAATGAAAGAGTTCCATATCTGGGCAGCCTGGAGATAAGAAAACTGCATTTATGAGGCTTCCCTGGCGGCTCAATGGTGAAGGATCCGCCTGCCAACAGGAGACCCGGGTTTGACCCCTGGTCGGGGAAGATTCCACATGCCCCAGAGCAACTAAGCCTGTGCACCACAACTACCGAAGCCCACGCACCTAGAGCCTGTGCTCGGCAACGAGACCACACGAGGAGCCCACACACTGCAACGAAGAGTAGCCCCTGCACACAGTAACTAGAGAAAGCCTGCGTGTAGCAACGAAGACCCAGCTCAGCTTAAACAAACAGAATTACATAAAAAAAGACAACTGCATCTATGGACATAAATTGCTGAAAGGATATTTGTGAGATATTATCTACTATGAAGTCATATTTAGGTCACTTGTAAATTGCCTATAAAAATGGGTTTTGATACATTCTCATGGCAGTTGTCCATGCCTGCCTTGCTCATTTCATTATTTCTCATTCTTTTTCTTTTTTAAAGTGGATGGATATTAATAAGCCCCTGAAATCTCTCTTTGATGCCAATGAACTTCTGCTAAGAAAATCCAAATTTGTTCCTTTAGTTTTTATCATCACTGGTCTCTCTATCAGTCCCTGAATTGTTTAAAAAATCTATCATGAACAGCTTCAGCATGGTCCCAATCAAGATCTGGAGTGGCTTTTCATAGGTCAGTCTCTAAGCACAATAGAATTCAAAACACTTTCTAACACCGCACACAAAAATAAACTCAAAATGGATTAAAGATCTACGTGTAAGACCAGAAACTATAAAACTCCTAGAGGAGAACATAGGCAAAACACTCTCCGACATAAATCACAGCAGGATCCTCTATGACCCACCTCCCAGAATACTGGAAATAAAAGCAAAAATAAACAAATGGGATCTAATTAAAATTAAAAGCTTCTGCACAACAAAGGAAACTGTAAGCAAGGTGAAAAGACAGCCTTCGGAATGGGAGAAAATAATAGCAAATGAAGCAACTGACAAACAACTAATCTCAAAAACATACAAGTGACTCATGCAGCTCAATTCCAGAAAAATAAACGACCCAATCAAACAATGGGCCAAAGAACTAAATAGACATTTCTCCAAAGAAGACATACAGATGGCTAACAAACACATGAAAAGATGCTCAATATCACTCATTATCAGAGAAATGCAAATCAAGACAACAATGAGATACCATTTCACACCAGTCAGAATGGCTGCGATCCAAAAGTCTACAAGCAATAAATGCTGGAGAGGGTGTGGAGAAAAGGGAACCCTCTTACATTGTTGGTGGGAATGCAAACTAGAACAGCCACTATGGAGAACAGTGTGGAGATTCCTTAAAAACCTGGAAATAGAACTGCCTTATGACCCAGAAATCCCCCTGCTGGGCATACACACTGAGGAAACCAGAATTGAAAGAGACACATGTACCCCAATGTTCATCACAGCACTGTTTATAATAGCCAGGACATGGAAGCAACCTAGATGTCCATCAGCAGATGAATGGATAGGAAAGCTGTGGTACATATACATAATGGAGTATTACTCAGCCATTAAAAAGAATACATTTGAATCAGTTCTAAAGAGGTAGATGAAACTGGATCCGATTATACAGAGTGAAGTAAGTCAGAAAGAAAAACACCAATACAGTATACTAACACATATACATGGAATTTAGAAAGATGGTAATGATAACCCTGTACATGAGACAGCAAAAGAGACACAGAGGTATAGAACAGACTTTTGGATTCTGTGGGAGAGGGAGAGGGTAGGATGATTTGGGAGAATGGCATTGAAACATGTATAATTACATGTAAGAAATGAATCACCAGTCTAGGTTCGATGCAGGATACAGGATGCTTGGGGCTGGTGCACTGGGATGACCCAGAGAGATGGTTTGGGGAGGGAGGTGGGAGGGGGGCTCAGGATTGGGAACTCATGTACACCTGTGGCGGATTCATGTTTATGTATGGCAAAACCAATACAGTATTGTAAAAGTAAAATAAAGTAAAATAAAATAAATAAATAATAAAATAAAAAAATAAAAACAAACAAATGGGACCTAATCAAATGTACAAGATTTTGCACAGCAAAGGAAACCATAGCAAAATGAAAAGACAACCTATGGAGTGGGAGTAAATATTCACCAATGATGCAACAGACAAGGGCTTAGTCTCCAAAATACATAAACAGCTCATACAACTCAACAACAAAAAAACAAACAACCCAACTGAAAGATGGGCAGAAGACCTTAATAGACATCTTTCCAAGGAAGACATACAGATGCCCAATAGGCACATCACAAGATGGTCAACATCACTAATTATTAGAGAGATTACAGATTAAAACTATAATGAGGTACCACTTTACACCAATCAGAATGACCATCATTAAGAAATCTACAAATAACAAACATCTGAGAAAAGGGAACCCTTCTACACTGTGGTGGAAATGTAAGTTGGTACAGCTACTATGATAAACAGTGTGAAGGTTCCTCAGAAAACTAAAAATAGAAGTAGCAAATGATCCAGCAACTCCACTTACGGGCATGAAGAAAAACCTATAATTCAAAAAGATACATGTACCCCTAATGTTCATAGCAGCACCATTTACAATAGCCAAGATATGGAAACAACTTCAACGTCCATCAACAAATAAATGGATAAAGAAGATGTGGTACCTATATAAAATGGAATCTTGTTCAACCATAAAAATAATATTAATATCATTTACAGCTAGATCCAACTGGAGATTATTATACTAAGTGAAGAAAGTCAAAAAGAGAAAGACAAATATCATATGATACCACTTTTATATGGAATCTAAAGTATGGTACAAATGAAACTATCTACAAAACAGAAACAGACTCACAGACACAGATCAGACTGTGGTTGCCAAGGAGGAGGGAGAGGGATGCACTGGGAGTTTGGGGTTGGTAGATGCAAACTGGGGAAGGCAATGGCACCCCACTCCAGTACTCTTGCCTGGAAAATCCCACGGATGGAGGAGTGTGGTAGGCTGCAGTCCACGCGGTCTTGAAGAGGCAGACACGACTGAGCAACTTCACTTTCACTTTTCACTTTCATGCATTGGAGAAGGAAATGGCAACCCACTCCAGTGTTCTTGCATGGATAATCCCAGGGACGGGGGAGCCTGGTGGGCTGCCGTCTCTGGGGTCACACAGAGTCGGACAAAACTGAAGCGACTTAGCAGCAGATGCAAACTATTACATTTAGAATGGATAAACAAGGTCCTATTGTAACAGCACAGGGAACTATATTCAATCTCCTGGGACAAACCATAATGGAAAAGAACATAAAAAAAGAATGTAGATATGTGTACAGTTGAGTCACTTTGTTGTAATACAGAAATTAGCACAAAATTGTAAATCAACTATACTTCAATAAAAAAACAGAAAATAAAAAAGATCTGGAGTGTCTATTTGGGGATAGTATGATACTGAGACCTAAAAACAAATTCGGAGTTGGGCCAACGTGATGTGCCAGGTTGTACCAAAGAAATCTTACACTCGGATCATTTTCATTAGCATCAACGAGCTAATATATTTTCACTATAGTTTTTGCAAAGGGCATTATATGGATTGAAGGAGGCTGAATAAAAAACTCTTGAGTCAGAACCAACACGTTTTTCTGGGATAGGGGCAAACAGGATGTGACGTCAACATGGGACTGAACTCTTAAGTCTGATGATAGCTTGCAGGGTATAGCACTGACCACTGTCGAGCTGGCTCAGGGACTTAGAAGAGCTGCAGGTTGGTGCATAGGCTTCCAGGTAGCACTAGTGGTCAAGAACCCACCTGCCGAATGCAAGAGATACAGGAGACCTGGGTTGGGAAGATCCCCCGCAGGAGGGCATGGCAACTCACTCCAGCATTCTTGACTGGAGAATCCCATGGACAGAGGAACCTGGCAGGCTACGGTCCACAGGGTCACAAAGAGTCGGACACGACTGGAGTGACTTAACACACATGCACGCGTGCTGGATGGCGCACAGTTTGACTTCGACTGTCAAAGCATCAACAGCTGGCCACTGGGTCCAAGGACCATGTAGCCCTGAATGTAGGGAGCCTAACGGCTACAGGTGATGACACGTAAGTCTCCCAGACAGCTGCTGTTAAGTGTGAGAAGAAAAAAGATAATCTCAAGTGCAATGAACAAGGGAAACTTCAAATGACATAGCTGAGCTATGGGCTGCCCAGGACACAAGTGAGCCTGGCAGAAGAGTAGGGTGTACTGGAATCCCAGGGGACGGCAGCTCTTTTTGAATAATGACTCCTGGCTGACTGCAATGATAAGATGCCCAGCCACAAAAGGCACAGGGTCTTGGTGAACAGGAATTGCAGCCATAAGGCCATGTGGAAACAGTCACTGATCATACAGTAGGTGTTGTATTTCTGATTTCTGTACACTTTCACAAATACACTCCCCATTTTTCCAACTGAGGCTATTCAGGTTTTATTCATCTTCATGCATCCCCCCGCCTTTCTTTTTTTTAAATTCTTGGCTGTACAATGCAGTATGCAGGATCCTAGTTCCCCAACCAGTGATCACACTTGTGACCCCTGCAGTGGAAGTGTGGAGTCTTAACCACTGAGCTGCCAGGAAAGTCCCCATGTTTCCATTTTTGAAACATTTCCCTAATTATTTGTTTTTATGGAACATCAATCTGACATAAGACTTAAACTGAAACAGATGCTGAAGCAATGCCTACATGTAAAAATCATTTCTGTCACACGATGGAGCCTGTCGATGAAGCACTGTGATGCCTGGTGGTGACCGGCTGCTGCACACAGGTGCTCTGTGTTGATGAGAACTCAGATGCTGTCCTGCTTTATACCAAATACTGGCTGACTTTTAGACTGTCGGGCTTCCCTTGTGGCTCAGCTGGTAAAGAATCCACCCGCAATGCGGGAGACCTGGGTCCAATCCCTGGGTTGGGAAGATCCCTTGGAGAAGGGAAAAGCAACCCACTCCAGTATTCTGGCCTGGAGAAGTCCATGGACTGTATAGGCCATGGGGTCTCAAAGAGTTGGACATGACTGAGCAACTTTCACTTTCTTTCACTTTAAACTGTCTCCTCATTCAGGTGGTGCACATCTTAAGGGTTGAAATCTTGGATATGGCTATATGTATGTGCCTCCCACCCCTGTCCCCAGCAGTACAGGCAATTTCTGATCTCACATTTCTCCTCTGACTTGCTTCTACCCCTATTGCCTTCCTCCTCACTGACCACTCTCAGGCCTGTCCCTCTCCTTGGCTAGGGCCAAGTTATATAACAAAGAATAAGACTGTTTCTGGTTGATTCCTAAGGGGAGATTCTATTCTCTTGTATAATCTGTGTGCATGCTCAGTTGCTCAGTCGTGTTTGACTCTTTGCTTCCCAGGTGGCACAGTGGTGAAGAACCTGCCTGCCAATGCAGGAGTGTAAGAGATGTGGGTTCGACTCCTGGGTTGGGAAGATTCCCTGGAGGAGGAAATGGCAACCTACTCCAGTATTCTTGCCTGGAGAACTCCATGGACAGAGGAGCCTGGTTGAGCTATAGTCCACAGAGTCACTAAAGAGTTGGACATGACTGAGCGACTTAGCATGCACATACTTAGGGTATAACCACACAAGGTAGAAAGATTTATCCAGGGTGTGTTTATGGATAAAGAATAAAGCGAAAAGGATGCTTTCGTATTATGACCTTAAGTTCTCTCTCCACTCCCTACGTTCTGCCTGAGTGGTTAGGAGCGGTTTGAATCTACCAGCCTGTGAATGTTCTGTGAATTGAACTCTTAACTCTAGGATGTGCTCCCCATTTCCTTGTCAGCATTGAATTTGGTGCATGAGATAACTGACAATATTGAAGCAGAAAGTGAAATCACTGATAATTTTTTTAGAATAAAATTTCCTAGTAAAAATATAAACTCCTTTCCCAGCATGATCCAATCTCTGCCCTCTCTTCTCCTATAGCCTTGACAGTCATCTGCTTTCCTCACTAGCTCTGGTCAAGTGGGCCACCCTGCTGTTCCTCCCTCATGCCCAGTCCATAGCTGTCAGGGACTTGTTCTTGCTGATTCCCAGATCTCTCCATGGCTTGCTCACTCACTCCAGTAGAATATACCTCCATCCCTCTACTCCTTCAGCTTTCTTTGCTTTTCCCCATTGGTTTAATTAAGTCTCATTTGTTTATTTTTGTATTTATTTCTTTTGCCTTAGGAGACTGGTCCAAGAAAATATTGCTACAATTTATGTCCAAGAGTGTTCTGCCTATGTTCTCTTCTAGGACTCTTGTGATTTCAGATCTTACATTTAGGTAAACCATTTTGAGTCATTTTTGTATATGGTGTAAGGGAATGTTCTAATCTCATTGTTTTACATGTAGTGGTCCAGTTTTCATGGCACCACGTGTTGAAGAGATTGATTTTTCTCCTTTATATACTCTTATCTCCTTTGTCATAGATCAGTTGACCATAGGTACATGATTTTATTTCTGGGCACTTTGTTACATTGGTCTATATGTCTGGTTTTGTACTAATACCATGCTGTTTTAATAACTGTACTTTAATTTTTAATTTTGTAGTATAGTCTGAGGACTGGGAGGGTCATACCTCTAGTTTTGGAGGTATGTGGGTTTTGTGGTCCCATATAAATTTTAGGATTATTTGTTCTAGTTCTGTGAAAAATATCCTGGGTATCTGGATATGGAATGCATTAAATCTGTAGACTGCTTTGGGTAGTATGGCCATTTTAATATTAATTCTTCCAATCCAAGAGCACAGGATATCTTTCCATAACTGTGGAATCATCTTCAGTTTCCTTCGTTGGGGTTTTATAGTTTTCAGAGTGTAGGTCTTTCAGCTCTTTGGTTAGTTTATTCCTAGGTATGGCAAAAATTTTTCTTTTTTGGACGCAATTGTAAACATGTTTTTTAAAACTTTCTTGTTCTGATATTTAATTTTTAGTGATAGAAATGTAACATATTTCTGTATACTAATCTTGTATCTTGCAACCTTGCTGAATTCATTTATTAGTTCTAATAGTTTGGGGATGGAGACTTTAGGGTTATTTATATAGAGGATCATGTCACCTGCAAATAAGGACAGTTTTACCTTTCCTTTCCAATTTGGATAGCTTTTATTTCTTTTTTTGGCCTGACCGCTGTGGCTAGGACTTCCATTACTATGTTAAATAGAAGCAGTGAGAGCGGGCATTCTTGTCATGTTCCTGAATTTAGCAGGAAAGCTTTCAGCTTTTCATTATTGAGTATATTGTTGGCTGTGGGCCTGCTGTAAGTGGCCTTTATTATGTTGAGATATGTTCCTTCTATACCCACTTTGATGTTAGTTTTTATCATGAATGTTGAATTCTGTCGAATGCTTTTTTCGCCTTTACCATGACGATCACGTGGTTTTCCTCATCATTCCCTAACACGGCTTTCCTTACATAGTTATTTGTCAGTTTTCAGTGATAAAATGCAAATTCTAGGAGAGCAAGGATTGTCTGACTTGTTCTTAGAGCCTAGAACAGTGTCTGGAACACAGCAGGCTTTCAATAGATGCTAGCTGAATAAACGTAGAGGCTACAATGGAGGATACAGAGGAAGAAAAGGTTTCTGCCATTGCTCCAATTTTTGCAAGGTCAGAGCAAAGGAATATTCAGGTAAAAGGTGAAGTGGCTTCTGCCATCCTAGACTTCATGTTAACACTTAACAAGGTGAAACCACTCAAGACATTTCCCAAATGAGAGAACACTTAGATGAGCAGCGACCCAGTAAAGCAGGCTGTGACTGAAAAGGCAGGGGTTTTGGAGGCAATCCATTTCCTTTCTGAATTCCAGCTTTTTCTCTCATTAGGTGTGTGATCAGAGAAGATTACTGCTCAAGTTTCATTCTCTGAAAATGGGGATAATACCTATCTTTTAGGACTTGTGTCAGGATTTGAAGAAATGACGTAGAAGAACTATTGCAATGATTTTGTCTTGTGGGGAACAAGAACTAATATGTATAACACGTTTCTAGTGGGAGGAGAGTGGAGTGGGAGCCAGGCAGGGCGGTGTAGGTGTAGGATGGGGCAACGAGGATGGAGAGAGTGGGAAGACTGGCCTGTGACCGGCCTCATGAGATTATGACATCACTGGAATCAACAGATTTTAAGGGACAAGAACAAGGAGTCCCCCTGACATTGAGTTTTAACATTTCCCCATGTCGAACGCTACTTGGGAGTTTCAGAAGGTTTTCCCTCCATTCTGCCCCACCCCACCATGAGTAACCTTGTGGGAATGAAGAATCTATTCGTTTCCAAATTCCCACTTACAACTTTGCCTATATCTGCCCACTTTTTAAAATGTAAATTCTTCCAGTCACCATGGATTTCAAAATCTACTGCTTGAGACTCACTGACACACAAAGAGAGGAGGAAGGCCAGCTCAGAGTGGAAGAATTCTACTTTTCGCTTCTGTTTCTTTGCAGGGGCAACCTGTGGTCAGGCTTCCGGGGTGGTGCACACACAGTCAGAGCCTGTAACACTGGTGTATCCAGACTGTTACTCGGAAAGAAAATGCTAAGACTCTGTTCCAGGGTATTTTAGCCCTTCCACATTTTACTAAACACACTATTAATTCTCTTTCACTTTCTCCTTTATTTGTTGCACCCAAGGTACAGAGAAACCCTACTGATCAAGTTTATCTCTTCCCTTTCCCATTCTGACCTCCTTGTCACCTCTCTTCAAGGCTCACTGTTTTGGAGAAAGAAGTGATGTTGACCTGTGGCTTTGCCTGGTCACAAAGCCCAGGGTCATGCTATGAATTGTGTTGAAGAAGCCTTGCCCTTGGAGCCATATTTGGCTTTGCCTTAACTTTGTGCTTGAAAATAAGATTACGTGAGATGTTGGCACTTTGGCCTGGTTTATGGCATCAATATGCTGCCAGTCAATGCATGCCTTCTTAACTTCTGAGCTGACAAGGCTTTTTAGTGCCCTAACAAACAGGATTTATTTGGATTAAAATTTATCACTAGGAATGGAAAACTGATAGTTTTGCCAGTGTTAATAGGCAAGACTTCCAAGGTCCTGCTGAACTTAAATTTATCCCTAGTTCTCCAACAGATGGTCTGCTATATCCTATACATCCCACCAGGCAGATATAAATATATATATTTTCTTTCTATGACAACTTCAATGTAATTTGATTATACATCTTTGTGTGACAATTACAAACACTTTTATAAGACATTGTAGTTGTCCAAATAATACATTTTTTGGAACTTGGAGTACTTACTTAGAATATAAAAGAATGTTACCAAATAGCCTCACATTTAATTATGTTGTGTTAGGTTGAAAATTACAGTATCTATTGGAATTATAGCAACACCTATTCAACATTATGTAAGATATTTGGTTATCATTTATATCCTTGGTCATGGTTTATGTATCTTATAAATTTGAGCATAATTCCCCCACATTTCTGTCCCTCAGGGTAATCTTTGTACCCCAAGCCCACTGTCTCTTAACTCTTTTTTTTTAATTTGCTGAAAAAATGTGGGAAACGATTTGGTAATCCAACTATATAACGCAGATAGTACTGGTTTAGATTGTACACAGTGACCAACTCCTGGAAAGAAGATAATCTGTTCTGACCCAAGACAGGTAGGTGTCATTAGATAATATATATAAGACCAGATTTATAAAACCAAACAAAATAGATTATTTGCTATTCGTTTCGTAAGTCTTCTTTCCTGAAAGAATAATCCCAGGATCTCTTTAGGTAACAACTTCCCCAGGTACACTGGAAGTATGTTTCCGTTTTCAACACAAAACATTTCACTTGTATGTGACATTCCAATGAAGTGTCTAGGGTCAAAAACGAAGGAGAGATCTTTTTGATGTGCGCCATCAGGTTAAGCAGCTAATTTAGCAAATGATTGTTTATATTGACAGCCATTGTCCTGCAAAATGGAATTTTACAGGATGAAAGCAGTCAGCGCAATGTGCAGTAGAAACTTTCTACCAGCCAAATCCCACTTTCTCTTTTTTTTTTTGAAACAAAATGTGTTATTTTACTAACCCTACTTTTGTCATACACTGGCCACCTCTTTAATATCTAGAGACTAGATACTATAAAATTGGGACCCATTTGTAAAGTACATACATATACCTATACAGTAAAGTTAAATGAAGCACATTTAACATATGGTAAGCTGAAATGTTCTAGCATGCTAGCAAAACCTCTTTTGCAATCTTCCCTCCCACTTCCCTCAACCCAAAGAAAAAGCACAGAGTACACTGTTCAGAGAGGTTTACCAATTTCATTTCCAACAACAATATTTCCCACCAGTTTTTTAAGGATATTTACAAGAAACGTTATTCTACCCCTTCTACTTTTACATGCATCAAGCACTTCTAAATACCTAGAAAGACTAGATATTTCATATAAGAGTTTACTTGTCCACTATGTACATAGGAAACTAAAGAGCCTCTTGATGAAAGTGAAAGAGGAGAGGGAGAAGCTGGCTTAAAATTCAACATTCAAAAAACAAAGATCATGGTATCTGGTTCCATCACTTCATGGCAAATAGATGGAAACAATGGAAACAGTGACAGACTTTATTTTGGGGGGCTCCAAAATCACTGCAGATGGTGACTGCAGCCATGAAATTAAAAGATACTTGCTCCTTGGAAGAAAAGCTATGACCAACCTAGACAGCCTATTTAAAAATCAGAGATATTACTTTGCCAACAAAGGTCCATACAGTCAAGGGTATGGTTTTTCCAGTAGTCATGTATGGATGTGAGAAAGTGAGAGTCGCTCAGGAGTGTCCAACTCTTTGTGACCCCATGGACTTCTCCAGGCCAGAATACTGGAGTGGGTAGCCAGTCCCTTCTCCAGAGCATCTTCTCAACCCAGGGATCAAACCCAGGTCTCCCACATTGTGGGTGGATTCTTTACCAGTTGAGCCACCAGGGAAGTGATGTGAGATCTGAGATGTGAGATATGAGGACGGATGTGAGGACTGGACCATAAAGAAAGCTGAGCACCAAAATTGATGCTTTTGAATTGTGGTGTTGAGAAGACTCTTGAGAGTCCCTTGGATTGCAAGGAGTTCAAATCAATCAATTCTAAAGGAAATCAATCCTGAATATGCATTAGAAGGACTGATGCTGAAGCTGAAACTCTAATACTTTGGCCACCTGATGCGAACAGCTGACTCATTAGAAAAGACCCTGATGCTGGGAAGGATGGAAGGCAGGAGGAGAAGGGGACGGCAGAGGATGAGATGGTTGGATGGCATCACTGACTCGATGGACGTAAGTTTGAGCAAACTCTGGAAGATGGTGAGGGACAGGGAAGCTTGGCATGCTGCAGTCCATGAGGTTACAAACACTTGAACATGACTGAGCGAATGAACAACAACACTGTACACAGCACTGTTAAATAAAATTATACAGTGTAACAATGGCTATAATCTGAGGCATCTTCTAAATACGACCATTTTGGCCTGAACCATGTCCTCCCTTGCTTCCTTGTAGCCACCACCACTCCACTTTGCTGTGTATAAAGTGTATATAATGGACAAATGAGTCCTAATTTACAACAGCTAGTCTCTCTATATGTTAAAGAGGTTGCCAGAGTATGACAAAAACAGAGTTAGTAAATAATACATCTTGTACATTTTGTGTTAAAAGTTTCTAGGAAAGATTGTCTTCTGAAAATTTGAGCATTATAGCCCTCTGGGTTGGTGGAGAGGGGGACAGAAGAGAGGAGTCTTAGGCTATGAAGACACTTTCAGATTATAATTGGTACATGTGTGCAGTTTATTCAAGATTGCTCTGTATATAGTGGACAAATTAAGTCCTTATTTGAAACATCTAGTCCATCTAGATGTTTCGAAGTGTCCGAAGTATGTCAAATGTAGAAGTAGTGAAATATCACTTTGTAAATATCTTTTTGCTCAGCTTTATAGGAAGTACTGTCTTTGGGAATGTTAAACGTTAATACACTATCTCTGTGGGCGGCACACTGCTGTCTATACTGGTGAGTGGTTTGGAGGAGGCGGGGGGCAGGGGCAGAATTGCAAAAGGTAATATGCTACTACATTTGCACCTGGACATTTTCAGATGAAACCATCTTTGTATGTGATGTGCATTTTGTTTTGTTGTGTATATAGTGTATATAAGGGACAAATTAGTCCTAATTTTGTGACATGTAGCCTCCAGATGTTAAAGAGATTGCCAGTGCATGACAAAGTAGTTAGTAAAATTAGCACATTTTTGCACACTCTGTGTTGAAATTCATAGGAATGCTTGTCTTCTGGAAATGATTTTTGGATATGAATTTGTTCAACCACCTCTAAGTGTTACAAATCCCTTTTTTAATATAGCATCTCCTGTGCTATCTGCTGCCTGAGTCATAGCATCTCCTTCTTATCACACAGAATCCCATTATAACACATAAGCTTGTGACGGGTGGAACAAGGCAGTGAGATGTTTCTAATATGCTCCACTTCCAAGTGGCCCAGGATCCTGCAGATGAAGGCAACGCATTTCCACCAAGGCTCTCGGCTGCGGTGAGAGCACTGAAGCACCATCACAGGCTGAGTCCCATGCAGCTGTGCGGGACAGTGCACGGAGCAGGGTGCCTGTCACCTGCTCCAGTTCAACAGCGCTGGACAGGCTCTCTCTCAGAGCTGGTCACTGGCTATGTATCTCCAGCCTGAGCTGGAGATCAAACCCAGAGCTCACAAGGATGTGGTCTCTCTCTCTCAAAAACAAAACAACTTATAGAGTGCTTTCGTAGTCTAAACATCAACACAACATTTTAGAGAAGAAGTTTTCTCATCCTTTCCTGATGTCACATGTACCTAATGACCCCTCAGGCATTTCTCTGGTTCGTGTCTGGCACACAAGCCCAACAAGCACTCAGATATTTGGGGCTAGATACACACATGGAAGAATGTGGGAAGATGTTTCACTATCATCACTCCCTCATCTTCACAGATCACAGTCTTGTTGTGGTGAAGGGGCTTATGTAACTCAATGAAGCTATGAGCCAGGCTGTGCAGGGCAACCCAAGACAGACGGGTCATGGTGGAGAGTTCTGACAAAACGTGGTCCACAGGAGGAGGAACTGCAAATTACTCCAGTATTCTTGCCACGAGAACCCCATGAACAGTATGAAAATGCAAGAAGATATGATACCAGAAGATGAGCCCCCCAGGTCAGAAGGTGTCCAATATGCTACTGGGGAAGAGCAGAGGGCAATTACTAATAGCTCCAGAAAGAATGAAGCAGTTAGGCCAAAGCGGAAACGATGCTCAATCATGGATGCCTCTGGTGGTGAAAGTAAAACCCGATGCTGTAAGAACAATATGGCATACATGAACCTGAGCAAACTTCGGGAGACAGAGAATGACAGAGGAGCCTGGTGTGCTGCAGTCCATGGGGTTGCAAAGTGTTGTCAGACACGACTTGGCAACTGAACAACAACAACTCTACCTGCTATTTTTACTTAGTCGCTGATTACTTATATTTTTATTTGGTGTCTCATCAGACCCTTTTTCTCTAATACAGTACTGCCAGGACTCCTTTAAACCATCATAATAAATTCTTCTCCTGTTTAAACACCATCATTTTCTAACCTATTGCGAGTGAAACTTTTTGGTTTCTTGATGTAACATTAAAGCTCAACTACTAGAGATGTCCCTGGTGGTCCAGTGGTTAAGAATCTGTCTTCCAATGCAGAGAACATGGCGGATTGGGAACTAAGATCCCACATGCCTCGGAGTAGCTAAGCCCATGTACCAAAACTAGAGCGCTTGTACTCTAGAGCCTGTAGAGAAAGCCCTGCCCTGTGATGCAAGTGAAGACCCAGTGCAGCAAAAAATAAAAGAGGCTCAACTACTAGGCAGCTATTTTTCCTAGTCCTTGTCAGTACCATACTATAGTCGAAAGAATGCATAAGTGGGAAACAAAAGGTAGGGAACATACTGGCAGCCAATCATCTTAGGTAAATACTTTTGTTCTCTGATTCTCTCTTGGAGAAGGAACTCCTGAGTTGGTGTGGAAAGTTGGACTAGTTAATGCAGCCCTTAGATTCTCTAAGCTTATGCTTTATCATCTCAACTCCTACTTAGGATTGTGGGCAAAATACTGGTACAGATCTGAAAGGAAAAGTGAAGGAGAAACTACTAAAACATCATTAAAATTGGTACTATTTCAATCACATAATACTTTACATGGTTCACTGCTCTAAACAGTTGTTTTAAATGGTTCACATGAACTCTGTGAAGGGCACCCCAAGACAAAACTAAAAGGAAACTAAGGTCCATCGTTGTCATTGCTTAATCAGTGTCACACGAACGATGAATAAGTCAGAACTAGAATACAGACGTTTGATTCTCAGGGCCCCAAGACCCTTTCGCTGGGGATCATGAGATATTAGAATCCCTTTCATGATCTTATCCTACAAATTGCTCTATGTATGCAGGTGCCTCTCAAATGCTTGAAGTTAAGACTTAAAAACTAACTTGTGATAAATGAAATTTGTACTCTGACACCTTAAGGATAGCATGTCCTCCAGAACAAAGCAAGACCCACGGTTAATGAATCAATGAAATTAACTCATCTAAAGGTAACTTTGTCTACTGCCAGGAAGAAAGTTAGCTGGGGACAAAGTGGGCAGAAAGCATCACAATTGGCTTGTGTGCCACTCACTCACCTAGGCTCCATGTGGTCCCTGGAAGTGGACACGAGAGCAGCAGGAATAATAATAACTTAGAATGAAAAATGTAATGGTCTGGGTCCTGTCATATTTACATTCATTATTTCACTGCAGTTAAAAGCAACTCCAGCACTTCCCTGGTGGTCCACTGGTTGAGAATCTGCCTGCCAATGCAGGAGACATGGGTTCGATCCCTGGTCTGGGAAGATTTCACGTGCCTTGGAGCAAGTGAGCCCATGTGGGGTAACTAACTGAAGCCCGGGCACCCTAGAGCCTGAGACGCGAAACAAAAGAAGCCACCTCAGTGAGAAGCCGGTGCACCACAACTAAGAGGAGCTCTCACTCACTGCAGCTAGAGAAAGTCCACGTGCAGCACGAAGACCCAGAGCAGACATGGACAAACAAATAAATAAAAGGAATGCCACTGCCCTCGTTCCTTCCCTTTCTCTGCTTAATTTTTCCCTGTAGCATCCATCACCACCTAGCATACTGTGATATTTACTGATGTTGTTGATGGCCTGCTGTTAGAGCATAAATTTCATGAACATAGGGATTTTCCTCTGTTTTGTTTACTGCTCCTTCCCCAGCACCTAAAATAATGCTCAGTTCATTATAAGTACTAATAAATACTTGGTAATGAATAAATGAATGAGTTTTGATAACCCTAAGGTAGGCACTAGTTCTCTCTCATTTCACAGAGAAGCAGACTCTTATACAGAGTGATTACTTCCCAAGGTCACAGAGCGAGTAGGTGGTAGAGCCAGGACTCACCCACGGGACTCAAGCTCTCATTTACAATCCAGTCTACAGCTGCATGCAGTGATGAGGCAGGATCAGTTTATCTCACTCTGACCCACTAAACATTCAAATCATGCATCCAACTAGCTCCCTTTGCTCAGAACCTCTGCTCATTAAGCAACCTTCAGATTACAATCTGACTTCTCAGGAAAAAAAAAAAATACACTGACCGGCTAGTATGTGTACCTGTTCTGTTTGGAAATTATAATTTATCTTGTTAAATCAATGCCTAGGTGTTCTGATTTCTCTACAGCTCTGTCTTTGGACTCTGATTAGTACATTCCCACCCCAATTCATTCTGTGTGTCCTGATGGCATTGAGGATCTGAGGCTGGGAAGTTGAGCACAGGATCTAGAACTTTCATCACATGGGAAAGGACCTGTGTGGAGCTCTGTCCCTGAGACACCATCTGGTGACCTGCTGTAGGTCAGCCTCTCCAGGTGGTGGCCCCACATCACTGCATTCACATTTGATCTGGGATAAAGCATTTTCAGCAAAGCAGTAGTCTAACTACAGTTAACTGATATAATTTGGGAATGACAGTGACGAACAGGAATCATGAAAGAACGCTTACTGATCTCAAGCTAAGAGTACAAAAGCAAGCCATAACTTTATTGCAGTTTCCAAGTAAGCTTAAGGCAATGGCGACCCACTCCAGTACTCTTGCCTGGAAAATCCCATGGACGGAGGAGCCTGGTAGGCTGCAGTCCATGGGGTCGCGAAGAGTTGAACATGACTGAGCGACTTCACTTTCACTTTTCACTTTCATGCACTGCAGAAGGAAATGGCAACTCACTCCAGTGTTCTTGCCTGGAGAATCCCAGGGATGGGGAAGCCTGGTGGGCTGCTGTCTATGGGGTTGCACAGAGTCAGACACGACTGAAGCGACTTAACACTAGTAACAGTTAACAGCAAGGTTAAACTGGAAACTCTAAGGAAGTCTGACAATTTTCACGCTTAAACACAAAGGACTTCAGGAAAGGAAAATGAACAATGTCACTATATATAGAATGTAAATTAAATTTAAAGCTCAGTAATTCCCGTAGCCTGAGTACCTAACAATATTTTTAATATAAGAGTAAGACATTGTGCATTCCCCAGTCATGCGAGGATTCCAGAAACGGCTCCTACAACTTTAATTATAGGAACCATTTTTAAAAATGAAACTATTTCATTTTTCTTGACACACTGTATCCCCAGACTTAAGATATGGGAATTCAGAGGTAATAGATCAGAATTTTCATTAAGCACATATGACATTCTTGAAACATAAGATTGTTCATGCCCGTTTACCATTATATACATATATGAGTTGCAGCTTTAAATCCTAAAATAAATGAGTTCATCTGTGCATTTATTCTAGAAAGCGAGAAGCAGAAAAGAAGTTCTCTAAGGAAAATTGTGAAAAATATTTATCTACTACTTAAAGGAAAAAAATGTTTTAATTAAAAGGGAAATCTATCACCTAAAGAGTTTAAATAAACTTAAAAAACACTCGTCTGATTAAGATGATGTTAAGTGATGAGGGCAGATAAAGAAAGCAGAGCACCGACGGATTGATACTTTTGAATTGTGCTGGAGAAGGCACAAGAGTTCATTGGACAGCAAGATCTGAAACCAGTCAATCTTAAAGAAAATCAACCCTGAATACTCACTGGAAGGATTGATGCTGAAGCTGAACCTTCAATACTTTGGTTACCTGATGCAAATGGCCAACTCACTGGAAAAGACCCTGATGCTGGGAAAGATTGAAGGCAAAAGGAGACGAGGGTGACAGAGTATAAGACGGTTGCATGGCATCACCAATCAACGGACATGAATTTGGGCCAACTCTGCGAGATGGTGAGGGACAGGGAGGCCTGGAGGGATAGAGTCCATGGGGTAGCAAATAGTTGGACACGACTTGGCAACTGAACAACAACAAGGAGTACAGGTACAGGAGTGAGCGGGCAAGAAGAAATCTTCCACAGACACTGGCCCCATGCTGTTGACTGCATAGAAACCATTTCGGAGTATTTTTAGGTAATATTGCATTATTCTTGCACGTTATCCAATGTACCATGAAAACTATAAATTATATTAAACTAGAAAATAAAAATAATAGAGGATTTCTTTAAAAAGACATCAGAAGAGAAATCTATTTTAAATTAATTGCCAGTTAAATATCTTCTTTCTGCCCGCTGACAAGTTTTCAGTATTTATGCAACAGTTATTCTTATTTTCCTACATTAGGTGGACTTTTATGAAATGGTTTAGTCTGCTTTCCTTGTTCTCTTTGCAAACTTTAAAGACATCGTCTGTGTGATGCAGAAAATGTAGTTTCTGCTGCTTTAATGGCTAATTACAGCAACAAGCAAGGAAACAGGAAAATCCAACTAAATTGCAAATAAGTCATGAAAGGCTTTGTGAGCTCTAACTAAAATTTCACACTCGGTTGCAAATGTTTTAACACTCTGTTTTTAAATAAAGCCTTTGTCAACAATTCTTTTTGTTAATTTTAGTTTGATATTTCTATGTTTATTAGGTACCAGGGTTTCACAGAAAGCGGCTTTGGATTGTGCTTATGCTTTTCAGTTAGCAAGGATGTCTTTATCAGGATCCACTCAACTACAGTCCTATCTCTGCTCTATCTCCAAAATAAGATGCATTCTTCTTCTGGTGTTGGACTAACTCAAATACTATCTACCGTGTTCTTCTCCACTACTGTTTCAGAATTTCTTTGGCTAAGAATACTAAAGAAAAATGCAAGTTTCTACAAGACTGTCCCTCCTCCTTTGCACACCCTATTTACATCCATGGCAGGAGGGAAGCATGCATTTATCTGGGAGGGTGTATTTTACTTGAATGTTTCCTTTTGAGAAACAGCAAAAAAAAAAAACAAACAATCTATTGAACAGTCACTGCTGGAAAGGATACCCATATTGACAGTTGCCATAACCATAAGGAAAGAAAAGTCATTTTGTAAGAATGCATTTTCTAGCTCTATAAAGTCAACACTCTATTTTCTCACAGTGAATACAAAAGAGCAATGGAAACTCATCCATATATCATTTTAAACTAGGACTGATTAAAACATTAAAAAATGGATAGTTAACTGTGGGCACTAAAGATTATTAAAAATATAACTCGAAAGACAAGCAGACTGTGTCATGTAGCCAAATTCATCCTCCCCCCGCCCCAAAAATAAAAATATTAACTTTAAAATCTCCTCCAAATCCCCAAATTATAATGCAATTCTTGATCTATTCAACTTTGTGGAGTGGCTGTACAGCCATCTATTACACATAGACAGGATGTACCTAATTTACAACACTAGATATATACTTTTATATCTGAAGGCCTTTTGAGGCAATTGTGTAAAATACTGTAACAAGGATTGTTGGAAATATTGAATAATTTCATACTGTAAAAATGACATTAATGTCACTTTAAATTTAACAAAATGGTTCCTTACTTTTCCATATATATTTTAACCATCTTCTTCACAAACTTCTTCAATAAATGCTGCACAAAAACAGCATTTCACACTTTGTGCCATAGATGCAATTTGCCAACTGATTGATTTCCTTCTGCGTAGCTCACCTGGCTTCTATATATTATATATTTTCTCCTTTATTAAAGATGATGTAATCTTAGCTTCTATGACATTTACATCCACAAAGCCTACTGAGAGAGATGCAAAGATGAAGATGGGAAAGGAGAGGATTTCACAAAGCAGGTTTGCAACCAAATATAAAAATCTGATAAAAACTCATAAGGAAGATGCAGAAGAGTGATAAAACAATATTATATAAAAAGAAGAAATCTGAACCAAACTAAGACACATACCTGGAAAAAACTATGAATGAGCAGTAGGAAACCAATTATTTATTCTGAAAAGATAATGTACTATGATTTTATCAGATCAAATACTTTATGTATTGCCTGATGGAGAAATTGCATTCACATGTGTTAGCCCATGTTTCTATCACTGTTTCTATCTAGACAGTGCCTTGTCTTTCTCTGATGATAGAAACTAATTTCTCTTTCTTCTTAGGCAGTGCTTTATCTGAGAAAGAGTAAGACAGAAAAGAGATGCTGACATGGGCACTGAGCTAAATCTGACTCCACCTTCAGCTACATTTTTGCTGCCATTTCTCTGCACAGACCAGAATTAGCCATGATAATCATAACCATGATTAGAAATAAAGCTTTTCAGTGACTGCTTACATCCTACAAAGAAAATTTAGTTGGGGCTACAGGACCACCTGGTGACTATTTGAATGAGCAGACTCTTATGAGAAAGAGAGCACCACTGCTTTTCTTCGATTTTTGGTGTATGATCTCTGATGCACCCCTGGATTCCATGTCTCTCAAGACCTGTGGCTTCGTTTATAAAACCAAAGCATATCAGGGCTTGAAGCTTTTCTGATAGTCTTAATTCAGTTCAGTTCAGTTCAGTCACTCAATTGTGTCCAACTCTTTGCGACCCCACAGACTGCAGCACGCCAGGCCTCCTCGTCCATCACCAACTCCCAGATTCACCCAACTACAAACCCATGTTCATTGTGCCAGTGATGCCATCCAACCATCTCATCCTCTGTCATCCCCTTCTCCTCCTGCCCTCAAACTTTCCCAGCATCAGGGTCTTTTCCAAGGAGTCAGCTCTTCGCATCAGGTGGCCAAAGTATTGGAGTTTCAGCTTCAACATCAATCATTCCAATGAAAACCTAGGACTGATCTCCTTTAGGATGGACTGGTTGGATCTCCTTGCAGTTCAAGGAACTCTCAAGAGTCCTCTCCAACACCACAGTTCAAAAGCATCAATTCTTCAGTGCTCAGCTTTCTTCACAGTCCAACTCTTACATCCATACATGACTACTGGAAAAACGATAGCCTTAACTAGACGGATCTTTGTTGGCAAAGTAATGTCTCTGCTTTTTAATATGCTGTCTAGGTTGGTCATAACCTTCCTTCCAAGGAGTAAGTGTCTTTTAATTTCATGACTGCAATCACCATCCACAGTGATTTTGGAGCCCAGAAAAATAAAGTAAGCCACTATTTCTACTGTTTCCCCGTCTATTTGCCATGAAGTGATGGGAGCGGATGCCATGATCTTAGTTTTCTGAATGTTGATCTGTAAGCCAACTTTTTCACTCTCCTCTTTCACTTTCATCAAGAGGCTTTTTAGTTCTTCTTCACTTTCTGCCATAATGGTGGTGTCATCTGCATATCTGAGGTTATTGATATTTCTCCCGGCAATCTTGATTTCAGCTTGTGTTTCTTCCAGTCCAGTGTTTCTCATGATGTACTCTGCATATAAGTTAAATAAGCAGGGTGACAATATACAGCCTTGACGTACTCCTTTTCCTATTTGGAACCAGTCTGTTGTTCCATGTCCAGTTCTAACTGCTGCTTCCTGACCTGCATATAGGTTTCTTAAGAGGCAGGTCAGGTGGTCTGGTATGCCCATCTCTTTCAGAATTTTCCACAGTTTATTGTGATCCACACAGTCAAAGGCTTTGGCATAGTCCATAAAGCAGAAATAGATGTTTTTCTGGAACTCTCTTGGTTTTTCCATGATCCAGCAGCTGTTGGCAATTTGATCTCTGGTTCCTCTGCCTTTTCTAAAACCAGCTTGAACATCTGGAAGTTCATGTTTCACATATTCATGAAGCCTGGCTTGGAGAATTTTGAGCATTACTTTACTAGCATGTGAGATGAGTGCAAGTGTGCGGTAGTTTGAGCATTCTTTGGCATTGTCTTTGGGATTGGAATGAAAACTGACCTTTTCCAGTCCTGTGGCCACTGCTGAGTTTTCCAAATTTGCTGACATATTGAGTGTAGCACTTTCCCAGCATCATCTTTTAGGATCTGAAATAGCTCAACTGGAATTCCATCACCTCCACTAGCTTTGTTCGTAGTGATGCTTCCTAAGGCCCACTTGACTTCATATTCCAAGATGTCTGGCTCTAGGTGAGTGTCAGTGATCACACCTTTGTGATTGTCTGGGTCATGAAGATCTTTTTGTACAGTTCTTCTGTGTATTCTTGCCACCTCTTAATATCTTCTGCTTCTGTTAGGTCCATACCATTTCTGTCCTTTATTGAGCCCCTCTTTGCATGAAATGTTCCCTTGGTATCTCTAATTTTCTTTAAGAGATCTCTGCTGCTGCTGAAGCTAAGTTGCTTCAGTCGTGTCTGATGCTGTACGATCCCATAGAGGGCAGCCCACCAGGCTCCCCCGGCCCTGGGATTCTCCAGACAAGAACACTGGAGTGGGTTGCCATTTCCTTCTCCAATGTATGAAAGTGAAAAGTAAAAGTGATGTTGCTCAGTCGTGTCCCAACTCTTAGCGATCCTATGGACTGCAGCCTACCAGGCTCCTCCGTCCACAGGATTTTCCAGGCAAGAATACTGGAGTGGCTTGCCATTGCCTTCTCCATAAGGAGATCTCTAGTCTTTCCCATTCTATTGTTTTCCTCTATTTCTTTGCATTGATCGCTGAGGAAGGCTTTCTTATCTCTCCTTGCTATTCTTTGGAACTCTGCATTCAAATGAGTATATCTTTCCTTTTCTCCTTTGCCTTTTGCCTCTCTTCTTTTCACAGCTATTTGTAAGGCCTCCTCAGACAACCATTTTGCTCTTTTGCATTTCTTTTTCTTGGGGATGGTCTTGCTCCCTGTCTCCTGTACAATGTCATGAACCTCCGTCCATAGTTCATCAGACACTCTGCCTGTCATCCCCTTGTTTTTCATACAAGGAAGCAAGAGGAGGCCAAGCAACATGGCCAAGCTCTCTCATGTCTCTTAGTCTCTAATTCCGTCTTCTGTGTCTACTCGGTCTATTTTAGACTTGTTGAACCCTCTGATCCAAGGTTCCACTTGAATGTGTGTATACTGGAATGTACTAGGAGAGAGTAGTTTCCTAATTATGAAAGTGAAAGTGCCTAGATGTCCATCAGCAGATGAATGGATAAGAAAGCTGTGGTACATATACACAATGGAGTATTACTCAGCTATTAAAAAGAATACATTTGAATCAGTTCTAATGAGATGGATGAAACTGGAGTCGATTATACAGAGCGAAGTAAGCCAGAAAGAAAAACACCAATACAGTATACTAACACATATATATGGAATTTAGAAAGATGGTAATGATGACCCTGTATGCTAGACTGCAAAAGAGACACAGATGTGTAGAGCGGACTTTTGGACTCTGAGGGAGACGGAGAGGGTGGGATGATTTGGGAGAATGGCATTGAAACATGTATACTATCATGTAAGAAACGAATCGCCAGTCTATGTTCGATGCAGGATGCAGGATGCTTGGGGCTGGTGCATGGGGATGATTCGGAGGGATGATGTGGGATGGGAGGTTGGAGGGGGGTTCATGTTTGGGAGCTCATGTACACCCGTGGCGGATTCATGTCAATGTATGCCAAAACCAATACAGTATTGTAAAGTAAAATAAAGTAAAAATAAAAATTTTTTAAAAAAGAAAGTGAAAGTGAAGTCGCTGAGTCGTGTCTGACTCTTTGCGACCCGTAGACTGTAGCCCACCAAGCTCCTCCATCCATGGGATTCTCCAGGCAAGAATACTGGAGTGGGTTGCCATTTCCTTCCCCTGGGGATCTTCCTGACCCAGGGATCAAACCTAGGTCTCCCACATTGCAGGCAGACGCTTTAACCTCTGCACCACCAGGTCTTCAAACACAGTTTTAAGTGTTAAGGTAGATAATAGTTTTTTTTTTCCCCCCTTTTCTTTTTTAACAGATGAGGACACTGAGGCAGAGGGGCTAAGCAAACTGCCCAAAGTCACACAGCTAGGAAGCAGCCAAACTGGGATGTGAACTCAATCTAATCCCTGTACATGTCTTACTAGCCCATTTTGCTCACCAACCATCATCTGCACTATTAGGACGCTAAGCTAAGCCACTAGAGACATATCATTATTTATTTCTTATTCATTTGTTTGTTCATTCAGTCATCCATTCATTCAGCAAGTACTCACTGAGCACCTACTATGTGCTAGCCATGGCTTTGAGTCCTGTTAATGTAGCAATGACCAAAAACATTGTTGCCTTACTGCAGATGATGTTATTTATGTATGTACGAGGAAGACATGCAGTTAAAAAATAAACATATGATATAATGTCAGGTTGCAATAGTGTTTGAGAGGAGTCAGTAAGAAGGGTAGAGGATTAAGAATGATATAGTCAGGAGAAGTGCCTCTTTTTGAAAAGGTGACCAGAGACAGAGTCTCTGAGATGCTGACATTTAAGCAGAAACATGCAGGATATGAAAAACAAGTGGCATGCTGTAGGCCAAGGGAAAAAACTAATACAAAAGTCCTCAGGTAGAAACAGGCTTGGTGTATTGTGGGAGGAGCAAGGTCAGACAGGCTGGAGCCAAGGAATGAGAGAGAGGCAGTGGATGGCAGGTGTCAGGGAGTATGGGCCTGAAAACAAGTTTGCATTGTATTTGTGTACTTTAGAAAGCCAGTGGATGGTTCTGAGCAGGTGACAGACATACTCTGATTTACAGTTCAAAAATCATCACCTTGTTCTCCAAGGAATAATCAATAAAAGGGCAAATGTGGAAGCAGAAGTTTAGAGGCACCTGCAATAGTCTAAGTGGCAGCTGAGGGTAAGAGTTTTGGCAACAGTAGATTCGTATCTATTTCACCAGAGAGAGTAGATGAAATATTTTGATGGAGTGTGGAGAAAGGAATGGCAACCCACTCCAGAATTCTTTTTTTTTTAGGTGGGAGGCGGTTAACAGGTATATTTTATTTTTAATTAATTTATTTATTCTAATTGGAGGCTAATTACTCTATAATATTGTGGTGGTATTTGCCATACATTCACATCAATCAGCCATGGGTGTACTTGTGTTCCCAATCCTGAACGCCCCTCCCCCTCCCTCCCCATCCCATCCCTCAGGGTCATCCCAGTGCACCAGCCCAGAGCACCGTCTTATGCATCAAACCTGGACTGGCGATCTATTTCACATATGATAATATACATGTTTCAGTGCTATTTTCTCAAATCATCCCACCCTCGCCTTCTCCCACAGAGTCCAAAAGTCTGTTCTTTACATCTCTGTCTCTTTTGCTGTCTCACATATAGGGTCATCGTTACCATCTTTCTAAATTCCATATATATGCGTTAATATACTGTATTGGTGTTTTTCTTTCTGACTTACTTTGCTCTGTATAACAGGCTCCAGTTTCATCCACCTCATTAGAACTGATTCAAATGCATTCTTTTTAATAGCTGAGTAATATTCCACCATGTATATGTACCACAGCTTTCTTATCTATTCATCTGCCGATGGACATCTAGGTTGCTTCCATGTCCTGGTTATTGTAAACAGTGCTGTGATGAATATTGGGGTACACATGTCTCTTTCAATTCTGGTTTCCTCGGTGAGTATGCCCAGCAGCGGGATTTCTGGGTCATATGGCAGTTCTATTTCCAGTTTTTTAAGGAATCTCCACACTGTTCTCCATAGTGGCTGTACTAGTTTGCATTCCCACCAACAGTGTAAGAGGGTTCCTTTTTCTCCGCATCCTCTCCAGCATCAATTCTTTGGCGCTCAGCCTTCTTCACAGTCCAACTCTCACATCCATACATGACTACTGGAAAAACCATAGCCTTGACTAGACGGATCTTTGTTGACAAAGTAATGTCTGCTTTTTAATATGCTATCTAGGTTGGTCGTAACTTTTCTTCCAAGGAGTAAGCATCTTTTAATTTCATGGCTGCAGTCACCATCTACAGTGATTTTGGAGCCCCCCAAAATAAAGTCTGACACTGTTTCCACTGTTTCCCCATCTATTTCCCATGCCTATGTAATGAAGTTCTGATAAAAACTCTGGACACCAAAGCTCAGTGAAGCTTCCTGGGCGGTGAACACATCTCTGGGCCAGGAGGAAGAAGCACCCTGGCACACCCACAGAGGGAGGCCAGTGGAGTGCTGTGTTTGAAACCCACTCAGATCTCATTTGGGCTTCCCTGGTAGCTCAGAGGTTAAAGCGTCTGCCTCCAATGCGGGAGACCTGGGTTCGATCCCTGGGTTGGGAAGATCCCCTGGAGCAGGAAATGGCAACCCACTCCAGTATTCTTGCCTGGAGAATCCCATGGACAGAGGAGCCTGGTGGACTACAGTCCATGGGGTCACAAAGAGTGGGACACGACTGAGCGACTTCACTTTCACTTTCAGATCTCATTTGGCTGTTCTCAATCTCTATACTTTAAATAAAACTGTAAGGGTAAGTATGGTGTGTCTCTGAGTTTTGTGTGTTACTCTAGTGAAAGATCAAACCAAGGGGCTCATGGGAAACTCTGAATTTATAGTCAGTTGGTCAGAAGTGCAGGTGTCCTAAGAACAACCGAAGTGCAGCTGGCATCTGAAGTCAGGGAGGTCTTGCTGCGGACCATGACCTGTAACCTTTGGGGTCTGGGCTAGCTCTGGTGGATACCATCAAAGATATAGTGCAATATAACCACTGGTTTGAGAATAGTATCCCAGATCACCACGGCTGTATAGGACAGAATGGACCTGGGGAGAATGACTCATCAACAGCCAGGTCCTAATGACAAGGGAGTCCTTTAGTTCCACCACCACTCTGCCCTAAATACTGTACAAATTCATATAGCTATTACATGTTAACATTGATTTACGGTGATAAAAGTTCTTAACATTTTCCTTTCAGTTATTTGAATGAAAATATAGGATTTTCACTCAAATATCAATAGCAACACTAATAGTTTTAAATAAATCAACCTTTACTATTACCACCAGTTAGCAAGCATGAATTTCATCTATGAGTTTCATAACATCTTCAGTTTCGTCAATCTGCTCTCCTGGACTCCAGTTTTGTTATTGCCTGGAACCATGCAATCATTAGCCTCTGGATTGATGTCCCACTGTCATCATATGTGGAGTGAGCTGGCAACCAAAATTACTGTTTCCCTGCATGTTTTGGGGAGGGGTTAATTGTTAATATTTCGGGCAAAAAGGTATTCTCTAGTCACCCAAACTGAAAACCTTAATCTTCTTTTCTCTAAACCCACGGTCAGCTAAGAGTTTGATTCTCAGGTGGAATTAGGGAGTCAAAAATCAGGTCTGGAAGGACCTCAGAGATGAGTTATTTATACACTTCTTTAATAGATACTTGTTTGAGAGGCTTTTTATTCCAGATGCTATTCTAGGGACTGGGGAAACAGTGAACAGGACATTCAAGAGTTCAGTTTCCAGGGAAACAAAGACTCAAAAGTAAGTTAGCACACTCATTCGCATATCATTTCAGACAGCGCTGAGGATTTTGTAAAAATATGACCAGATGCTCTTATCAAGGGCCGGGGGGCTTGGCCAGAGTGGGATTTTAGTTCTTGAACACTGGCATTCCCAGGGGAAGGGAAGCAGGAGACAAAGTTGGAAGAACATTCCTTTTCTGAGGAAAGAAAAGCCAGGAAAGTTGGGCACAGGGACAAAACTGCCTGGTTCCTAGGTGGGGGAAAAGGACAACAGCCTGTCCTTGCTCTTGGTCCAGTCTTCGTCTCACCACACCCTTCCATTCCATTCTAGATTCCTTCCATCACATTTTCCATCAGAGTGATGCTCACCGGATTCCCTTCCTCCAGCCTTCTGCCCTTTCACTACTGCTACCATTTAGGCCCCGTCTAATCCAGGGGTGGGTCCCCTTATGCTTTGGTATCACTCCTCAGATCTGCTTCTTTCCTTTACACACAGCCAGCTCTCCCCAACCTGTAGGACAGTTCCTTATCTGCACCTCAGCATATGTTGCTACTTGGTGTTATTAACCAATCTTTGTGACCATGTATTATGCTCTCTGTATTAGGCACAGGCTTCTTGATAGCTGGGAATTCATCTGTCCTTTATCTGCACTCTCCTACATGATCTAACCCATTCTTACAGTCATGGCAGGCACTCAATATAAAGGTTGTTGAATAAATAATAATTTCTTGAGCCTTGAAATGCTATTCTGATATATCTGAATTTGTTTTTCATCATATAAAAGTTTATTTTCCTGAGTGTGGTTTGTATAATTTTTTAAATTGGAGGATAATTGCTTTACAGTGTTTGTGTTAGTTTCTGCTGTACAACGTGGATCAGCTCTAAGTATGTGTGTGTGTTTATATATATCTATATCTATATCTATATATATATATCTCCTCTCTTGAGCTTCTCTCCCAGCCCACATCCAACTAGTCTAGATGATCAGAGAGCACCAAGCTGAGCTCCCTGTGTTATACAGCAGCTTCTGATACATATTTTAAATTTTAATGCAACATTTACTGTGTCAGATACTGTAAAAATATTAATTTGTTTAATTATCATAAAAATCATAGAGGTAGAGATGGTTACCTACTTCTCAGATGAAGAAACTGAGACACAGGAAGAATAAAGCATCTGCATGAGCCCCCCAGTCTGTGTCAACACACCATGCGAGGCTGTATCATTCTCACATACGGTATCCCTCAGTAGCTCCCTTGCAACACTCCCCGCTCTTACTTCATCCTCAGATACTTGCGCACAAGTGAGTTATGTACTAGAGGACCAAGTGAGGAAAACATGATCCTTTCAAGTAACCATACATTTTATCATTCCCAGTAAAATGAGTTATCTTTGTACATATCTGTTGGCACTAGGTCCTTGTCTCCCGGGTTGAGTGCTTCCAAACTATACTAGAACATGAGTTCAGGAAACAGGAAGTCTCTGAGGCCCCGCAGTACAGGGACCCCCACCAAAACCACAGAGGTTTCTCAGAGGTGAGGCTCCAGGTCTTAGAGGGTAATTCATGGTCTGATACTAACCAATGTGGTCTTCCAGGGGACTCCAGCAGCATGGATGTGTAATCCTGTGGATAGCAGACCATCTACCATCTAAGACTCAGGCTCCAGGAAGGGCTGGGGAAGAGGTCAGTCCTAGAAACAAATCTGGACCACTCCAAACTACTTTCTATCCCAACTGCTTTCAGTTTGTAACAGAAAACAAACATTAACATACTCAAAATCTGATGTAAAGAAAAATTTTAAATACTAGAGTTGTCAGAATTTTAGAACTAGAAACCACTTTAGAAGAGACTTTAGAAACCACTTCCATTCTCACTCTGAGTGAGAAATTGATGTGCGTGGCAGTTGAGTCTCCAGGTTACAGGTAGAACCAGGGCCAAGGGCCTTTATACCACAGCATGGTACCCAGCTGGCTAGAGAGAATTCCTGGGTAATTGTCTCTTTGTCAAGTTACAAGTACCTCTGCAAATAAATGAGGCTTCCCTGGTGGCTCAGATGGTAAAGAATCTGATTGCAACGCATGAGACTCGGCTTCAATCCCTGTTTCAGGAAGATTCCCTGGAGAAGGAAATGGAAACCCACTCCAGTATTCTTGCCTGGAGAATTCCATGGCCAGAGGAGCCTGGCGGGCTATCGTCCTTAGGGTTGCAAAGAGTTGGACATGACTGAGTGACTAACACATGAATTTGGCTATTTTTGAATTTCAGATGAACTGGTGAACTGGTGTTTCCTTTTTAAGTCAGTTGTGTTTGGAATTCTAATCAGTAATCTCACAGAATGGCATAACACTAGGAATCCTTTCTTAAGAGTTAATAATGACAGTAGAGCTCCAATGCAGAAGGGAAGTTAAATTCAGGATATTCTTTCTAAAGGGAAATGTGTGCTTTATATTAGAACTTTTATCAAATGCTGGGGAAAATTTTAAAAAGTGATTACATGACTGAAAAATGCTGTAAATTCTTCACTTGAAGAAGCCTAAAAGGTACTCTTTGGAAATGAAACAGACTTTCCTGTGCCTCCCACCACAGAGCCAAGATAAAGGGAAAGTTTTCACCCTCCCCACCCTTTCCCCCAGGGGGAACTTGAAGTAAGCCAGACAAAATCTGTTTTCCCAGTGCTTTTGTTCTGACTCAGTGGCAGCTCCTAGTTCTCTTTCCAAACAGCCCAGCCCCCGGGTCCTTCTAGTAGGACCTTTCCTATTAGCATCACACCATCGCTCTTTGGGGAAAGATCTGGCTTCCCCAGTGGCTCAGGTAGTAAAGAAACTGCAGTGAAGAAGACTCAGGATTGATCCCTGGGTCGGGAAGATCCCCTGGAGTGGGAAATGGCAACCCCCTCCAGTATTCTTGCCTGGAGATTTCCATGGACAGAGGAGCCTGGAGAGGAGCCATGGGATCACAAAGAGTTGGACACAGTTGAGCAACTAACACTAAAGTCACTTATTGGACTCAAATGAATTCAATGGTTCAAGCAATACGGAGTGAGTTCCTGACTTTCAGCTTAATAAAAAGGAACAAATGCCAGAAGGACTTGAGTTTGGGTCAGGTCACAAGATAGGAAAGTCCCTCTGCCCGGCCTGTTCTAAAGATAACATTCACTATGTAAAAACCATCCTGATTTGTTTAGGGTCTGCCTTCTGCTTTAAACAGAAAATTCCATGACAGGACACACTTGTCCTGCTCTCCTCTGTCCACCTTTCCAGGAGACATCGTAGTACCTAGGACACGGTTCAGTTCAGTTCAGTCACTCAGTTGTGTCCGACTCTTTGTGACCCCATGGACTGCAGCATGCCAGGCTTCCCTGTCAATCACCAACTCCAGAGCTTGCCTAAACTCATGTCTGTCGAGTCAGTGATGCCATCCAACCATCTCATCCTCTATCGTCTCCTTCTCCTCCTGCCTTCAATCTTCCCCAGTATCTTTTCCAATGAATCAGTTTTTCACATCAGGTGGGCAAAGCATTGGAGTTCAGCTTTCCAAAGAATATTGGAAATTGGAATACTGGAAAATTGAAAACTGGAATACTCAGTCTTTCCAATGAATAGTCAGGACTGATTTCCTTTAGGACTGACTGGTTTGGTCTCCTTGTTGTCCAAAGGACTCTCAAGAGTCGTCTTTAATACCACAGTTCAAAAGCATCAATCAGTGCTCAGCTTTCTTTATGGTCTAACTCTCACATCCATACATGACTACTAGAAAAACCATAGCTTTGACTAGATGGACCTTTGTTGGCAAAGTAATGTCTCTGCTTTTCAATATTCTGTCTAGCTTGGTCATAGCTTTTCTTCCAAGGAGCAAGTGTCTTTTAATTTCATGGTTGCAGTCACCATCTACACTGATTTTAGAGCCCAAGAAAATAAAGTCTGTTACTATTTCCACTGTTACCCCATTTTTTTGCCATAAAGTGATGGGACTGGAAGTCATGATCTTCATTTTTTGAATGTTGAGTTTTAAGCCAGCTTTTTCACTCTCTTCTTTTACTTTCATCAAGAGGACATGGTAGGTAGTAGTTATTGAACAAATAAATTGACTATTCCCTGATCTCTAAGAGGAACGTGGTGCTGAATGTGAAAAGAGTTTGAACGTTAAAACTCTTAAGAATGCTATGAATCTGTGAAACAGTATTTAAATAGCCACATTATTTGAAAAACATCTATTTCTGCTTCATTGACTACACTAAAGCCTTTGACTGTATGGTCACAACAAATTGTGGAAAATTTTTAAAAGAGATGTGATTACCAGACCATCTTACCTGTTTCCTGAGAAACCTGTATGCAGATTTAGAAGCAACAGTTAGAATTGGACATGGAACAATGAACTGGTTCCAAATTGGGAAAGGAGTATGAAAAGGCTGTATATTGTCACCCTACTTATTTAACTTACATGTAGAGTACATCATGTGAAATGCCAGGCTGGCTGAATCATAAGCTAGAATCAAGACTGCTGAGAGAAGTATCAACAACCTCATATATGCAGATGATATCACTCTAATAGCAGAGAACGAAAAGGAACTAAAGAGCCTCTTGATGAGGGTGAAAGAGAAGAATAAAAAAGCTGGTTTAAAACTCAGCATTCAAAAAATTAAGATCACAGCATCTGGTTCCATCACATCATGGCAAATAGAGGGGAACAAGTAGAAACAGTGATAGATTTTCTTTTCTTAGGCTCCAAAATCACTGCAGACAGTGACTGCAGCCATGAAATGAAATGACACTTTCTGCTTAGAAGAAAAGCTATGACAAAGCTAGACAGTATATTAAAAAGCAGAGACATCACTATGCTGACAAAGGTCCCTATAATCAAAGCTATAGTTTTTCTAGTAGTCATGTATGGATGTGAGAGTTGGACCATAAAGAAGGCTGAGTGCCAAAGAATTGATGCTTTCGAATTGTGGTGTTGGAGAAGACTCTTGACCTTGGACTGCAAGGAGGTCAAACCAGTCAATCCTAAAGGAAGTCAATCCTGAATATTCACTGGAAGAACTTATGTTGAAGCTGAAGCTCCAATACTTTGGCCACTTGATGTGACGAACAGACTCATTGGAAAAGACCCTGATGCTGGGAAAGATTTGAGGGCAAAAGGAGAAAGGGGCAGGAGATGATGAGATGGTTAGAAAGCATCACCGACTCAACGGACATGAATTTGAGCAAACTCCAGGAGACAGTGAAGGACAGGAAGCCTGGAGTATTGCAGTCCACAGGGTTGCAAAGAGTCAGACATGACTTAGTAACTGAACAATAGTATTATTTTAAGAGGCCAATGTTTTAAGTAGAAGTGGAATGATCAAATATTTGTTGACCAGTGACTAGGAGTCAGACACCATGTTAGGTACAAGGATGGATGTGATTTTGTTGAATACATACAGGAATCATGGTAAAGAGGAGTAGGATCGCCATTTACAGGTGAGGAAACAAGATTCAGAGCTGGGGCAAATTATCTCAGATGCTATTGTTTCAGAACACCTTGATCTCTAAATCCTCATAAAAGTAACTGATTGCATAGACATGACATTAAGTGACTCATCTTTGAAATCAAAGTGCTGAATCATTTTTATAAAATTCAGCCATTATTTTTCAGGAATTCCCTTAGATAAAACTAGTCCAAAATCCTATGGAAACTAGCTTGCCTGATAACCTTACCTAACATAAATGTAGTGTTTCAGCTTAATTGCTGTCTTGACTAATTACTCATATGGGGCATAGGCTATGCTGGTCTATTAAAAACCATTAGATAGAAGCTGTGTGGCTTTACGGTATATAGTTCTCATTCCCACAACTTACATTTTGATGGCATCTGTTACTCTCTGGAAGAAAGCCAGAATTTCTGAGTAAAATGTATCAGTCCTAACAATGTGGACATTATTATTCCAGAAAGCCAACTGAGAATTGAACAAGATCTTACGGTAATGACCAGAACTGGGAAACAAGAATTTTCTTCAGCACAGCGGGAAGAAGTCTTTTTATTAAGGTTAAGAGAATCAGAGATATGAACATCCCTTTATAAGGTTCAAATAAATACCTGAGGATGGGTCATAATTCAAGTAGGTTTCAAAGAGTCTTAGACTGAATGAAACCCAAATAGCTTTGCTCTAAACATTTGGGTTTGCAGCATAATTCTATCCTGAAACTTACTGATCAATGTTGGGTTATAAGACAGGCACAAACTGACCAAAACACTGCTCAGTTTGATGGCCAATGAAAAATTAAATTTGTTTTTTGGTGCCCTCCTACCAAAATTGTTTTTCTCTTTTCTTGGTTCACTTTTTGATGAGTAGAATCTGGGTGGCAGGTTCTAGACATTATTATTATTGTTAGTTGTTATTATCAGTATTATGTAGGTTACAGTTCTGTGTCTGTCTAAGAGCACGTTCCTGTCAATTACGCACTCTGCGTAGTCTCCCTTGGAAAACTTTATCCAAATCCAGCTATCGAGTATATTCCATGAGGCATAAGCTTTATGGTCATTTAACAAATCTTTATGGAGTACCTACCCTATACCAGGCATTGTTCTGTGCTCTGGAAATCTCCCTTCTGTGGTAGTTGATCTTCCCTAACTCTTTGTGGGAACTGGAGACCTCTCTATTCTGTTTCTTACTGGACAGACACATGCACTTAGAAACCCACTGTTCCTGTGCCCTTGGATACCATGAGGCAAACTGAGATGATCACACTTCCTCAGCTGGCTCCTGATGAACCGGTGGGAGTTGGGTTGGGCCCCACTGCTCAACCCACTGCCCACAACTACCCAAGACTGAAAGCTCCTTCCTCTTGCCTTCAGAAAGTCTTCTGCCTGAATCTTTTCATCCTCATCATTTCTTCTCAATCCCCAGTGGCATTTCATACCAACTCCCATCACTGCTGCTAGGTAATTTTTTTCTTGCTCCATGACGGAACCCTTGAATACATTTCCCACGCTGTCATGGAACATACTTTCTAAAATGCACACCTGACATTGTCTCTTTGGTTTAATAACTCTGAAGGGCTTCCCTTAGCTTTTAGGGTGAGGTAGAGACTTCCCTGGTGGTTCAGAAGGTAAAGCATCTGCCTACAATGCGGGAGACCCGGGTTCAATCCCTGGGTCGGGTAGATCTTGGAGAAAGGAATGGCAATCCACTCCAGTATTCTTGGAGAAGGAAATGGCAACCCACTCCAGTGTTCTTGCCTGGAGAATCCTAGGGACGGGGAAGCCTGGTGGGCTGTCGTCTCTGGGATCGCAGAGTTGGACACGACTGAAGCGACTTAGCAGTAGTAGCAGCAGCAAAGACTTCCAAGCACACAAGGACCTTGTGATCTGGCTCCTAGTTACGTTTCCTCCTGGACAGCTTCACTCTTTCCCTAGACAGGCCGACTTGCTCCCTCCACCTGCGCTCTCCTAATTTCCTGACTCACTCGAGCATCCAGGCATGACCTCATGAAGCCTCCTTGCCCAGGCCGTCTGCTCCACAGCAGGCTCCACTGCTGTCTTGCGCCATTATCACTCTTTTATTAGATTCCTCTGTCTGCTGTATTTCACCAGTGCTTCTGGAAGGAAGTTATGGTCTCTGCCTCAACCCTGAGTCCCCAGGCAGCCCACTAAGCATTCAGCCTGTGAGCCTGTTTTCATCAGATGAACAAATCTTGAAATGATGGAAAAAAGATTTATTGGTTTGCATTTTCAAGACATTTGGGATTATGCCTCAACTATTACAGCTTAAAAACTAAGGATTCTAATTCCTTAAAACAGCGGTCCCCAACCTTTTTGGCACCAGGGATCAGTTTTGCAGAAGACAATTTTTCCACGGACTGGGGTTGGGGTGGGGGTGGTTTCAGGATGATTCAAGAGCATTACATTTATTGTGTAATTTATTTCTATTACATCAGCTCCACCTAAGATGATCAAGCATTAGGTTCTGGAGGTTGAGGATCCCTGACTTGACATACATATTGGAGAAGCAGGAAGTGCTCTCTTCCTTCCAAAGGATGCCTTTGGTTGGTGTTTGGGTTTATTCCCCCACCTTTTCTCCAACACTGAATTTAATATATATTTGATCTTGGTTGTTCTACCTGATTCTTCACAAAGAGATAGCAAAGTTAAAGGAAAATCATATACACAAGTCCCAGAAAAATGAATGTTTGGATTCTGGTTCAAGTCTTACTGACTGAGTACCTTGGATAATAAGTAATGAGCTTCTCTGAGTCTCAATGTACAGAAAATGAGTATAATTAGATAACATGCAAAGCTGCTGGCACACAGCATATGTAGAATTCATCTTCTTTTTCTCTGCTTATCCTTTCCCTTTAAAGATACACACTTCACCTGGAATACATCTTCCTCCATCCCTCCTGACCACATCCTCCTCATTTTTAAGGTCCAACTCTCCTCCAAATCTTCTCTGTGCAGTTGTCCCTGGAGCCTTCAGCCAGAAAGGGCTGTCCTGTCACTGGGGCTCCAGTGCCTCAATATCTTATTCCCTTTGTTCAACAGATCTATGCCGAATGCCCACTATGTACTGGGCATTAATTTCGGGGCCGGGAATCAGCAGTGAACAAAACAGATGTGGAAAAGGCTGACTCGTAGTGGAGAGGAATAAACTTGCTAACAAGTGAAAAAAACAATATTTGGTCAGATGACTATAAGTGCTCTCACGGGTAACAGGAAAGGAAGTAACTGGAACAGGGATGTCAGAGAGGGTGTCAGGCATGGAAAGAGCTAGGGGACAACAACTGCAAGTGGAAGGCACCCACATGCCAAGGCTCTGACCCAGCAAAAGTGTGCATTCTCAAGGAAAAGTACAGGGTCAGTGTAATTGAACTGTCCTGGGCTAAGGAAAGTGGGATGGAATAGGACTGGTGAAGTAGGTATAAGGGGGGCCAGGAAGATAGCCTGCATTTTATTCTCAGTACCACTGAACAGCTTTAATAAATCAGGGGTCAGGGACTTCCCTGGTGGTCCAATGGTTAAGACTTTGTGCTTCCAATGCAGGGGACGTGGGTTTGATCCCTAGTCAGGGAACTAAGATCCTATATCCTGTGCCTTGTGGCAAAAAGATAAATAAGTAAATAAATCAGGGGGGCACTGGTATACTTTGTTCTAAGATTTCCCCAGCTACAGTGTGGCTGAACATCTACTATCTCTCTCACAGGAGTTCTGGTTTGCACTATAGTTTTCTGGTGCTTGGCTTCCCTGGTGGCTCAGATGATAAAATATCTGCCTTCAATGTGGGAGACCTGGATTCAATCCCTGGGTCGGGAAGATGCCCCGGAGTAGGAAATGGCAACCCTCTCTGGTATGCTTGCCTGGAGAATTCTGTGGACAGAGGAGCCTGGCAGGCTACAATCCACGGGATCAAAAAGAGTCAGACACTACTGAGCAACTAACACTACACTTTTCGGTGAATATAGCTGTTCTATTACCCAGGGGTTCTGTAAAGGCAGTAATGATGTTTTATTCTTGTTCCCATCAGTGCCTCATGCACAGTCTTCCCAGTAAAACGCTTGTCAAATTAAATGAAAATGTCCCATAGCTTTTCTTACCTACCACTGTAATAACTGTAGTTGCAGCCCTTCTAATCTTTGCAGGAAGCATGCCATTGCCAGCCAGCTCTGAACAAGGACAGTCCTATTTGTATTTCTCTCAGGCCTTCCTGCCATTGTAGGCTTGTCTGCTGACTTCCTGTCTTCTGGCTCAGTTACTCCTGGGCCCGGCCTACAGGGTACATTTGTGGTCCCTCTTAGGTAGAGCATGAGGTTTGTGCTGGAACCCCGCCCTCAGAGGAAGCACTGCTGGTAGCTTTACATAACGAACAGCATCACAGCACAATAGCACGCATGCTGGCCACTGCATGTCACGGACACAGCATCCCTTCCCGCTGGCCGTGCCATTTGGGAGCTAGTTACCAGTCCTCTCTAAGCCTCAGTTTAATCCTGTGGAGAGTTGGGATAATCATAACAGACTGTCACCTAGGGCTGATCCAAGGCCTTTAAGAGATCATGTGTGTCACTCACTTAGTACAGCACTGAGCACATAGCACTCATCAAATGTCAGTTTCTATGAGTCACAGTAATGCTAGTATGCAGGATTTCATTTAATCCTCATAGCATATTACTAACTATAGACAGGGTTAATATTTAGCTGGTTGGCATAGATGCGGCCTTGCTAGTTGCTAAAACTATTGCAGTATTTCCTAGTTTCCAGATTACCCACTCTCTCAAGCCCTCCAAGTCCTGCTCCCCTCCCCACGACCCTGCAGCCTTCTCTGCCCAGCTTCTTTCCTTGGGGTCTCTGTCCGCTTCTTCGCTTCATGATCCAGCAGCTAATGGAACAGGATCCCACAGAGCAGGAGGCCTCTGGAATCCAGGCACAATTCAGCTTGTTCAACTCTGAGTGTTGACTGGCTGACTATACTTTCTTCACGGATAGGTAACGTGAAGTGCAGAAGCAATCAGGAAAAATCATGGGTCTTGCATAAGGGAATCATAGCAAATCAGACTTCAGAATCTGAGGCCCAGGTTCCTTCTGTGACATTGAGCTTCTCCTTAGAAACTGATTAGAAAAACTAACAAGAGCCATTTTCGTTTCTTGAACTTTGAGGACTATTACCTGGATGCCAGGGGCTTTCCCGGTGGCTCAGCGGTAAAGAATCTGCCTGTGATGCAAGAGGTGTGGTTTCGATCCCTGGGTCTGGAAGACACCCCTGGAGGAGGGTATGGCAACCCACTCCAGTATTCTTGCCTGGAGACTCCCATCAACAGAGAAGCCTGGGGGGCTTACAGTCCATGAGGTTGCAGAAAGTCAGGCATGACTGAAGTGACTAAGCACCTGAATTCTGGCAGGTTCAATTTCTGATTAATTCAGGAAACCAGTCAATGACAACTGAGAGCCCACACCTCATGTGCCTGCCCTGGTCCTTCTTACTCATTCCACTTCCATCCCTGAATCTCATTTAAAACAATTTGGCCCAATCCTTTCACCCTCACTTCTGGTCCTTAAGATGAAGATTCTATGTACATCCACACTGTGAAATATTTACCTTTTCTATCTCTGTATTTCAAAATGAGGATTAGAAAGATGTTAAGATGTACACAAAAATGTGGTAACTCATGGATCATATGTATGAATACTAAAGAGGAAATTTTAGAGGATAGATCCCACCACAAGAATGAAATCCAGAGTTGGGAACTGAAAAAAAGATGCCTCTTAAATTGAAGACACATGTCTGGATTTAAAATGTGGACAGTAGAGGTGGCATTCCCTTCTTAATTGTGCATTCTGAAGCTATAACCTCTAGCCTCCTGCATCCCTGGAAATGTAAACATTTTAAAAGTGTCTTATTATGTTCCAATGACTTTAAAATAGGTTTTGAAGATTGAGCAGTTTCATAATTGGCTTAATTAGATCCAATTACACAATTAGCATAAATTGGAAATAATAGAATCAGAATGTGTAATTTCATAATTATAACACATGACAATAAAGCAGCAATTAAGTCAGCAAATGCTGCTGATGCAGAAGGGGTGCATATAAATCTTAGAAGACCTGATGTCTTTCATGAGCCCACCTCCCTCCTGAAATAGTTACTGTTCAAAAATACCATTGAACTAAACGAGATTGATTTTGAGTTCCAGACACAGAAAAACAACATCTGGTAAATTCTGAGTTCTTTTCCTTCCTTCTGGGTGACTAGATTGCTTTTCTATCTCATTAAAGGATAGCCTCTCTCTTTCTGAAGTCTTCATAGATCATGGAAGAATTCATTCTAATGGGTGAATCATGCAGAACAACCCACCATTGTGCATGCCTGCCCTCTGCCAGACCAGCAGCTTCAGGTGCACTCCTGAGTGCTTTGCATGTATGTGAGGAGCTGGTCTTGAGAAATACTTAAGACGACAGAGGGATTAAATCACCAGCCTCTCAAATCAGCCATCTGATTTTTAATACTGCATCCATTATACTTGGTTCGGGTGGCATACCCTTTCTGCTTTGTCTTTACCTTTTGACTTTAAAAGAGGGGAAAAGATGATATTTGCCTAATGAGAAATTCATAGTCTAAACCCGTGCAGCTATTTTGGTGTATCTTTCTGTAAATTATGTCCAACGACCAGAGAGCTAAGAAACTGCTCATTTGTTAATTCACTCATTGTTTTATGTACTCGTTCAGTAAATGTTTTAAGCTTCTTGAGGGTAGCGATTGTGTGTGCTAAGTTGCTTCAGTTGTGTCCAACTCTTTTGTGACCCCATGGACTGTAGCCCACCAGCTTATTCTGTCCATGAGATTTTCCAGGCAAGAATATTGGAGTGGGTTGCCATGCCCTCCTCCAGAGGATCTTCACGACCCAGGGATCAAACACACGTCTCTTATATCTCCTGCATTGATAGGCGGGTTCTTTACCACTAGTGCCATGTGGGAAGCCCAAGGGAAGAGATTACTTCTTGTGTAGTCTTATGTATCAAAACCACAGAATAGCTGCTAGCATAGAAGAAACACTAAATGTCTACTGAGTTACTTTTAATGTACATTACAGATATCACCTGCTCCGGTCTTACACAGAACAAAAGCTACTCTATTCCTAGTTGTGGCCTTCAAGAAACTGAAAATTGTTTTTGTGTCAAGACAACTGATATTAACAAAAACATGAGCTAATTGGTACAATTATTATGGAAAACAACATGAAGGTTCCTTAAAAAACTAAAAATACTATCGTATGGTCAAGCAATCCCACTCCTGGGCATATATCCAGAGAAAACTAATCTGAAAAGATACACGTGCCCCAATGTTCATAGCCCCACTATTTCAATAGCTAAGACACGGAAGTGACCTAAATGTCCATTGGCAGATGAATGGATAAAGAAGGTGTGTTATATATACACAGTGGAATATTATTCAGCCATAAAAAATGAAATAAAACCATTTGCAACAAAACGGATGCAACTAGAGATTATCATACTGAGTAAAGTAAGTCAGACAGAGAAAGACAAATACTGTATGATATCACTTAATACATGGAATCTAAAAATAAATGATACAAATGAACTTACCAAACAGAAATAGAGTCACATATGTAGAAAACAAATTCATGGTTACCAGAAGGGGAAAGGGGGACAGGATAAATTGGGAGACTGGGATTAGCAGATACAAACGATATAAAATGGATAACCAACAAGAACCTATGGTACAGCACAGAGAACTCTACTCAATACTCTGCAATGACTTATATAGAAAAAAAATTTTTTAAAGAGTGTATGTGTGTGTGTGTGTGTTTATGAATATAAAACCGATTCACTTTGCTATACAGCAGAAACTAACATAATATTGTAAATCAACTGTATTCCAATAAAAATTAAGAAAACAAAAACACCCCATACAACTCCAGCCCCCCAAAAAAGAACAAGTGAAACTGTCCCAGCTGACATCACCACGATGTCTACAAATAATTATTAGTCAAGAGTCAAATAAGCATAAGAGCTTAAAAGTGCCATACACTAAAATGAGGAACTGGTCCCCCCCAAAGCCAAGGTCATGGGGCATGGCCAGCCAGGGTCTGGGTTGCCACCCAGTACATCAGAACACGTGGGCAATTCTCTGAACAAGCAGGGTACCTGCCTTTCCGGTACCTCTGATTTCAATCTCACTGTTTGTCAAACTAAGTACTAAATATTCCCAAAGGTCCCTAACATACCTTGGCAAATGAGCAACTGAAAATCTGAAAATGTCTCCAAAATGTTACAGAAACCTCTAAAAGCCTTGGGCATTTTTTCTAATGATCTCTATTTTGTTTGTTCCTCTTCAATATCGTCCTTTGGGTAATGGCAGAAGCAAAGGGGCATAGTGATGCTCACAGGCCATTACTAGCACAGGCTACAGGACTTACCCTCCTAGGCCCTTTCCTCCTAGTTTATTGGGTTCTTTTTCATTATTTTTACTTTCCTGCACGGTCCTTCCTTTTCTGTCTCCCAGTTAGTGTCCCCCAATAAACACTAGCTCAAAATGTCAATCCTCTTATAAAAAATGAGAACTTGTTTGCCAGAAGAAAATATATTCCCCAAATACCTTGATCTACTCACATCTCCCATAACAATATCCCAAAAGAGTTTTGTGTTAATTCAAAGACTCAAGACAGTGGATAGTTAAACAGCTTGACGCAGGGTCTGACGGCAGGAGTGAGGAAGGTTTAAGTTCCTATGAATATTTTAGAGGTTTGACCCTGTCACTGGGTGGACGTAGAGGCACAAATGTATTTTCTAAGAATCTAACCCCCAGAAACAATATATCGATTTATTTATAATATATGCTTTAATGCATATAAGTATAAATATTCTTTATGCGTGTTGTGTGTGTGCCAAGTTGCCTCAGTCCTATCTGACTCTTTGTGACCTTTCAGACTGAAGGCTTCTCTGTCCATGGGGTTTTCTAGGCATGAATACTGGAGTGGGTTGTCATGCACTCCTCTGGGGGATCTTCCCAATCCAGGGATCGAACCTGTGTCTTTTATGTCTCCTGCATTTGTAGGTGGGTTCTTTACCACTAGTGCCACCTGGGAATGAGTGCCACTCATTTTTACTTGAGCATAAAATGGATGGATTGGAGGTGAAAAAATACACAGAGGGGAGAAACAGCCCCAAACTTGGTATATTCTTATTTTTCTCATTTCACCAGAAGACAGGAAGCATTTGCTAAGGCCCCCTAGGTCCAAACTGGGCTTACTTATAGTGTAGCAGAACTCAGTGAGTTGTTTCATGAACAAATATGAGGAACTTCCTTATTTTGTTTTGCATAAATCCTTGAGGGTAAAACCTATGTCCATCATGAAGAAATGAAAACTTCTTCTAAAGTTCTATTGATAAACAAGCATTTAAATCAAACTGGTAAATGTATCTAATTTTAAAGACCACAAATTGAAGTGGTAGGAAAATGGAAGATTTCCTACCAAGCTGTTAAGAGTGATTACCTTTGACCTGGAGGAAGAGAAAAATACAGTCTTTGAAATGAGCTACAGACACGTGTTGACTTGCCATGAGCTCCAAAATCTTCTCTCTCTTGGTGGATCAAGATTAGGAGGGCATAATCTCCATGGAGCTTGAAGTAACAATTTTCCAAACTGGGTTTGTCAGCTACAGATTTTCAGGTTTTCCAAAAGGGCTATTTCAGTAAATGAACACTCTTAAGAGTCAAATGACTTTTTGTTTCCATCCTTCCTAAGCTTAATATCAGTCTTCCTTCTCCCGACCATTAAAATTCAGGACCAGTGCCTGTTCTCTTGGATGTGGTCTGCTTGGATGAGAATGAGACATTTCATGCTTGAATAAGCTTGTGGTTCTCCTCCCTCTTGTCCTGCTTCTTGAGAGAGGAGAGAATGGATAGACACACGGAAATCTAAGTCTTAAACATTCAAGAACAAGAGCCTGGCAAAATGGTGATTTTAATATGAAGGCTAAAGATGGGTCAACAGTTTCTTGGCAGTTACCGGGGATTTCCTTACCCAAGATCCAAAGGCTTGGACCTGTCTCTTCTTTGCAACAACTGATGCTGTGAACTCTGACACTGAAAATGCTCATCTCTAGGCTTCTGACACACTCCACTTCCTGGTGTTTCTTCTACCCTTTTTATTGTCTCCTTTTTCTCCTTATTTTATTTGTCTTCTTCCTTCTTCCTCAAGATGAGATCCCCCAGGTGTTGCCTCTGGCTTTCTCTTCTCCTCTCTTTATATTTCTCCTTTCTCCTGCCACTCGCTAACCTGATGGTGCCAGCTGTCTTTCCATGTGGATGATCCCAGGGAAAACTGTCAATTACTGAGTACCCAACCATAAGCAAGACACTTTTTACACATCATCTCACTGATCTCACACCCATTTTCTGCCTCTCAGGTGAGGAGGCAGAGTCTCAGGGAGGTTCAAAGACTCACCCAAGATACC
The DNA here is from genome assembly GCF_016772045.2 of Ovis aries. NCBI lineage: Eukaryota > Metazoa > Chordata > Mammalia > Artiodactyla > Bovidae > Ovis > Ovis aries. The sequence goes on along the minus strand of NC_056056.1, from coordinate 189,125,642 downwards.
AAGACCACACAGCAGATCCGTGCTAGAGTCAGGGGGTGAGTCCAGATCCTTCTGGCTCTAAGACGCCTACTGTTGTCACTGTACCATCTCTCCCAATGACTCAGGCTCCTGTCTTGTTTCAAAATCAACAAGTCTTCTTCTCTGACTCGTTTCTCCGCCTCATAGAGACTTTCTGAAACCCATTCGCTACCTTTCTCCCAGTGACCAGGCTCACAGCGTCAGGTGTCCCTGGCTCAGCTCTCAGCCTTTCACCTGCTCCTCCACGGCCCCCTCCTAATCCTGTCCACTGCCAAGTACCACCTCTCACTTCGTCTTTCCCTTCCCCAAACCAGCCCACGCACCTCTGCCTGAACACTCTACTGGGCCATATTATTCCCTTAGGTAAAAACCTCTGTGGCTTCCCTTTGCTGAAAGAAAATAATGACCAAAACGTATACCTCTTACTCAAAAGTCCAGTTGACTTTTTGGGTCATAACTTGCAGGTCATAACTTGCAGAACTTCCTTAGAAGTAAACCATGTGCTGGTGAAACCAGGCAAGTAACTATCCCCCGAGTGTTTGAATGTCCCATTTTGAGGCTTTTCTTTAGGCTGCTCCCTCTTATGGGAACTCACTCTTAATCCAGCAGACACTCCTCATCTGTACAAACTCTACCCTGTCTCATGTATTACACATACATGTAGACACACACACATGCACACCCCTCAAATGCCGCCTTCCACCACCTTCCAGTTAGTTATCACTCTACATCGTTAAGCCTTCAGACCTTTCTCTTTTCCACTCTTAGGGAACTTGGTTTGTTGTACTTTAGGTTTATTATTCACCTCCTCTTCTTCAGTTCAGTCAGTTCAGCCGCTCATTCGTGTCTGACTCTTTGCGACCCCATGAATCACAGCACGCCAGGCCTCCCTGTCCATCACCAACTCCCGGAGTTCACCCAGACTCATGTCCATCGAGTCAGTGATGCCATCCAGCCATCTCATCCTCTGTCATCCCCTTCTCCTCCTGCCCCCAATCCCTCCCAGCATCAGAGTCTTTTCCAATGAGTCAACTCTTTGTATGAGGTGGCCAAAGTACTGGAGTTTCAGGTTTAGCATCATTCCTTCCAAAGAACACCCAGGGAAGCTCTAAATTCTTTGGCTTTAAGAAAAGGAATGTTTCAGACTTCAGTGTATTCTCCAAAATCTTTAGTCCAAAGGACATAATAGATGACTGATAAATATATATTAATTAAATGTACCTCAAACTTTGAAAAAATACAGCAGTGTGAGGTCACATTGTATTTACTTACTTTTCTAAATTAAAAAAAAAAAAAAACTGGCCACACCTCAAGGCATATGGGATCATAGTTCTCCAACCAGGGATGGAACCCACAAGCCCGGCATTAGGAGCATGCAGTTTTAACCGCTGGAGCAATAGGCAAGTCCCGAGGTCACATGTTAAATGAATGCTTACATGATTTTCCCCTGGTAAGCAGAAACAAAATGTTTCACAGAAACAGTCTCTGAGCATCTTGAGATCAAGAATAAATGATGACTGTGAGTGTCTATTCTCAAAATGATAACCTGCTTCCTAATTTAGAAGGAAGAGAGGGTAGATAAGGCTACACAGAAAAAAAAGAAACAATATTAGGTTCTGCCCACTGTCATATAAAAATGGAGAGAAAATAACTTACAGTAGGATGCATGTCCATAATAAAATAGGATGGAAAATGCTGAATTAAAAAAACTCAGTTTACACGGAGCTCTCCTGTGACACATAGATATTGTCAGGTAAGGTTAAACAGTGCAATGTTAAGATGTTGGTAACTTAGTAAGATGTTAGCCTCTGAACATGTTCTTTGGTTGTTCATTATATTGTAGCTTATGCCTTCCTAAGTGGATATAAGCTCCCAGAGGGGAAGATACAGACCAGTTGTTACCTGGCTCTCCTGACACTCTGGTGTTTAAAATGTTATCCTTGGGATGGGGCTTCCCAGGTGGCGCTAGTGGTAAGGAATCCACCTGCCAATGCAGCAGATCCAAGAGATGAGGATTCGATACTTGGCTCAGGAAGATCCCCTGGAGGAGGGCATGGCAACCCACTCCAGTATTCCTCCCTAGAGAATCCCATGGACAGAGGGGCCTGGCGGGCTACAGTCTATAGGGTCACAAGGAGTCGAACACGATTGAAGTGACTGAGCATACACACATTCTTGGGACTCAGCATTAAAGAGGGTCTTGGCTCTTTGAAGGCGTCATTCTCAAATAATTAACACAACTTTGGAGGATGGTTTTTGAGGCAAAATCCAATATATGGCCACATTTATTGTAAGAATACAAGAATTTATATCAGATGCAAAGATTTGTCATTATTCAGTTACTAAGTCATGTCTGACTCTTTGTGACCTCATGGACTTGCAGAGAAGACCAGGCTTCCCTGTCCTTCACTATCTCCCAGAGTCTGCTCAAACTCATGTCCATCAAGTCGGTGATGCCATCCAACCGTCTCATCCTCTGTCATCCCCTTCTCCTCCTGCCTTCAATCTTTCCCAGCATCAGGGGCTTTTCCAATGAGTCAGCTCTTTGCCTTAGGTGGCCAAAGTACTGGAGCTTCAGCTTCAGCATCAGATGCAATGGTACTCACTAACTCAATGGACAGTGGGTTTGAGCAAACTCTGGGAGATGGTGAAGGACAGTGAAGCCTGCTGTGCTGCAGTCTATGGTCGCAAAGAGTTGGACATGACTTGGCGACTGAACAACAAAATGCATATCATGGATACAGGAAAGTTGCAACTCTGACTTCTCTTTAAGCCAGTTCATGTTAATTTTCTATGAAACAGAAGAAACTTTGAATTGTGGACAACCATACTCTCTATGCAATGCTACTGATCATGAGGAGGAGTCACAAGCAACTGGACACAGCAGGATCAGGGCAAATCCATCACCAACACTGGTCAATCGATCCAAAATGTATACTGACAAAAAGCCAATGCTGTCCCACTGGGGTTGAACATTATCCCCTCCCCAAACACTCTTTAATTGCTTAAATGCTTGATTTCTGAAATTCAAGGCATTTCTTTAAGTATGAATCATGTGCCAGTGTGAAAGTTCCAGATTTGGGGAACTGAGACATTAGTGATGACAGGAAGCATGAGGTCAGACGATGACAGAAAGGACTGAATTCACTGCACAGAGAATTCTCCAGGAAATACCATCTGTACATCTGAAGCTTAGATATAGTTTGTATAACCAAGACGGCCACTAAGATTCAGCCAGGACAGGGGTTCTTCAGTGATTGACAGTCCTATTTAAAAGTTAACAAAACGACTGCTAGAACCTTTGCATTCTGGAAGAAAGGTAGGGTAGGGAATTGGAAGCATATAGAATGCAGTATAGTCATAGATCCAAACCCTCCCTTCACTCACCACAATCATCTGAGCCACGTAACTTTCAGGTCCGGTATATTCAGTTGGGTCTTTCACCTTCACCAGGACTAGGAAGTACAAATAATGCCACATATTGTGTTCTGACTTGATGTGTTCCTCAAAAGACACTGTTTTATTATCAAACTTGTCCCTCTCGAGTCCTGCAAAAAAACCATGAGAGACAATGTGTGTAACGTGTCATTTAATCAGCACTCACTTTTGGCATAAAAACATAATCATTATTGTGAAGAAACATTTTCTGAAAGAGCGTGACAATTTAAAATGTTACGATTAAAAACAACGCAGTACCTCCAGAAAAAATGCGAGAGTTTTTCATTTCTTCCCAACTAACATTATCCCCTGTGGATCCTGGGAAAAGTGGAGTCCTATTATAGATGCAAAATTTGCAGACAATTTAAAACGTAACCAAATAAAAATTGTCAAATTATAATAAATTGGACCTCAAGTCTAAGAAAAAGAAGTCAAAATGATTGTGCAAGAAAAAGCATGCTTGCTAATAATCGGGGCAGGAAAAAAAATGCCATTTTATCCAGGAACTTGGGTAAAAAGAGAAAAAAAGGCAGCTAACAGTCATCTCTTTTCAAAACCACTTGTAATCAGTGAAGGGCAAAAGAATGTCCACAGAGATCTGTGCTCCGAATGCAATAAGGATTCACAGGCTTGTCCCACCCTTAGACTACTGTGCTCCAGGCATTCTGGGGAGGGGAAGGTCTGATCAATTTCCAGGGAATATTTTTTTAGCTTCTGGAAGAACACTGAGGAGAGGATCTGGGTAGTAAGATGCTTTTCTCTCAAAGGTTGAAGGGGAGATGAAACGAAATGAATGGAGATGAAGAAAAACATCTATGGAAAAATGAATTAGGCTGCCAAGTAAAATGGGATGTTGGGATTCAGTCTGGTTTTGCAGTTCGGATACTGGAGAAGAAATCTGGAAATTGAATTCCAAAACTGGCTACTTTCTTCCTAAACATATTTTTTTTTTTTAAAGTCATCTGGCCCTTTAGGCATGAAGAAGACCCTTTAAACAATAAGATACAAAGTACATAAATCAAAAAAAGTCTGTCCCCAATGAAGGTGTGACCTTTTAAATTATATTACTGGATATTTTTACGGGAAATACCATAAAATTTAGCTGGCTGATGGTCATGCCTCGTCTTACTTGACCTATCGTCAGCTTAGCATGCTTCAAATAAAAATCCAATCCTCTCCCCAAAACGAGCTCCACCCACGTCCTCTTTTCATTCCAGTCTTTCAGTTTTCAAGCCAAAAGTCTGGAGTCATCCTTGAATCCTCTGTCTCACATGCCACATCCAATTCATGTTGAAATTCATTTGGTACTTTTACAATTTGCCCCACCTTCACCTTCCTCTGCTGGGTCCACAAATCTGTTCTCTACTAGGCTCATGAATACCATTTTTTCTAGATTCCATATATATGCTGTAACTATACAATACCTGTTTTTCTCTTTCTGGCTTACTTCACTCTATAAGAGGTTCTAGGTTCATCCACCTCACTACAACTGACTCAAATTCATTCCTTTTTATGGCTGAATAATATTCCATTGTATACATGTACCACAACTTCTTTATCCTTTCATCTGTTGATGGACATCTAGGTTGCTTCCATGTCCTGGTTATTGTAAATATTGCTGCAATTGCTGTACACTGGGGTACAAGTATATTTTAGAATCATGGTTTTCTCATGGTATATGCCCAGGAGTGGGATTTTTGGGTCATATGTCAGATTTCTTCCTAGCTTTTTAAGGAATCCCCATACTCTTTTCCATAATGGCTGTATCAGTTTACATCCCCACCAACAGTACAGGAGGGTTCCCTTTTCTCCACATCCTCTCCAGCAATTATTGTTTGTAGATTTTCTGGTGATGGCCATTCTGACTGGTATGAAGTGATACCTCATTGTAGTTTTGATCTGCATTTCTCTAATAATTGAGAAAGTAGCTCTGACATATATACACTGTGTGTGTGTGGGGGGGTGGGGGTGGGGGTTAGTGGCTCAGTCTTGTCTGATTCTTTGCGGCCCCATGGACTGTAGCTCACCATGGAATTCTTAAAGCAAGAATGCTGGAGTGGGCTGCCATTCCGGACCCAGGGATTGAACCCAGGTCTTCTGAATTGTGGGCAGATTCTTCACCATCTGAGCCACCAGGGAAGCCCATATATACACTATCGTATATAAAATAGATAGTGGCAAATTACTAAATAACATAGAGAGCCCAACCTGGAGCCCTGTGATGACCTAGAGGGGTGGGGTGAAGGGAGTGAGAGGGATATATATAATTTATGACTGATTCACATTGTTGAATGGCAGAAACCAACACAAAATTGTAAAGCAATTTTCTACCAATTAAAATACTTTTAAAAAATTAAAAAAAAAAGAAATTATTTTGGCTGTATCTTCAACATATACCCAGGATCTGATCACCTCTCACCACCTCCAAGGCTACCACTCTGGTTCAAGCCATTATTGTCACTCATCTGGTTTACCCAAATAACCCCCAGGCCTCCTTGCTTCCATGTTTCCTCTCTAAGGCCTGTTCTCAGCACAGCAGCCAGAGCGGCCCTTTAAAAACCTGAGTAGGATAGTGTCTCTCCTCTGTTTTAAACCGTGCAGTGGTTCCTCATCTCCTCAGAAAAAAGGTCAACATTCTTACAATAGCCCATGAGTAGGGTTGCCAGGGAAAATATAGGATCCAGTTAAGCTCAAAAATTGAAAAAATAATGAATAATTGTTGAGTTTAAATATATCCCATGCAATAGCAGCTTGCTAAACCCTATGTGATGTGGCCCTCCAGCCTTTCTAATCTTATCTCCCATCTCCTCTCCCTGGCTAACTCTCCCCAGCCACCAAGGGCTTCTCGGCTCTTCCTGGCACCCAGATCCCTGCCTCAGGGCCTTTGAACTGTTTCTTCTCCCTACAGCTCTCTTCTCTCTGATATCTCTTGGACTAACTCACTTGCCTGCTAGTTTTTCTCAAACCTCACTTTCTTAATGTGGCTTAATTTGATTGTTTTATTCAGTCTGTCCCTCCCTTTCTACTGATACTTTTGATCACGCTTTCCTTTGTCTTACAGTGTTTTTCATCTCCAAACAGACTGAAAATAGCTGTATCAAAGGTGTTCAATTAAACTGCACCACAAGTCTCAGGTATATAGGTAAAAATTATTGTGCAAGAAAAATCCAGCCTGCTAATTAGCACAAAAGAAAGGCATAATGTTTTATCTGGGAACTTAGATATGAGCTTATTATGTTGATTATTTACTGCATGTCCATGGGTAGATATATGTGTCTCTTTTCTTCAACAATGGTCCCTGTAGTTTAGAACATTGCCTGGCACGTAGTCAGCACTGAATAAAATATTAATTGAGTGAATTAAGAGTATATCACTAAGAACAAAACAGAATTGAAGAGATGCAGGAAAGAGTGGAATATAAGCAGAAAGCAATGAAGCAGGAGAAGTTGTAAACTGGCAGAAATCAGGAGGCAGAGCCGCAGGTAGAGAGAGGGAATTAGAATGGCCCTAGAAAAGAGAGAAAGGGGGAAGCCGAGAAAAGAGTTGGGTAATAGCGTACGGTGGGGCTGCGGGTCTTGCTAAATTAAAGCACCTGGCTCTCCATGATGGCTCTTTTGCTTACTGCATTTGTTATCTTAAATTGCTCATGTAGTCTTTCAATAAATGCTCATTATTTTAAGAAAAAAAAAAGGAATATGTCACTAGGATTCATATAATCCTAGGATGTTTCACTAGGATGCATATAATCAAAAACAAATAATAGCAGTATTGATGACATGGATAAATTGGAACCCTCCTATACTTCAAAAATAGTTTAGCAGTTTCTCAAAACTTGAACACAGAGTTACCATGTTACCAGCAATTCCACTCTTAGAAAAAAATGTATGTCCACACAAAAGCATATACATGAGTGTCTGTAGCAGCATTATTCATAATAGCTAAAAAGTAGAAACCCAAATGTTCATCAACCAATAAAAAGATAAACAAAGTATGGTGTATCCGTACAACGGATATTTTTCTGCAATAAGAAAGTACTGGTGCATGCTAATATGAACCTTGAAAACATACTAAGTGAAAGAAGCAAGTCACAGATGACCACATATGATACAATTCCATTTATACGAAATGCTTAGGACAGGCAAATCTATAGTGACAGAACGTAGATCAGTGGTGGCCTTGGGCTGAGGAGGATGGTCAGTTTGATGGGAAGGAAGGGAGCAGTGATGGCCAAAGGGTAGGAGGTTTCTTTAGAGGGCAATGAAGATGTTCTAAAATTATGATGATACATGTACACCCGTGGCTGATTCATGTCAATGTATGGCAAAAACTACCACAATACTGTAAAGTAATAAATAATTAACAAATAAAATTATGATGCTAGATATACAACTCTGAACATACTAAACCCACTGAAAATATATACTTTAAATCAGTCTATCATAAGGTTATGTAAATTATATCTCAACAGAGCCATTACAGAAAAATGGAGAAAATTTTAAAGTAGCTTTCTCCTAGAATCCAATTCAAACAATTACCTACCTACGTACCTGTTGCAAGGTACATAGATCTATAAAGATAAAAAGATAATGTCTACCATCAATCAATCCATAATAGGGTAAAGGAAACAGACAAATTGTATTATATTCTAAGTGGTATAAACTATCAAAGAAATATAAAGGAGGGCAAAACAAGTTCTGACCAGATACATTTTAAAAGGTTTCAACAAGGCATAAACTTTTAAACGTCTGACCTATGAAACATGACCTTGGCAAGTAGAGAAGAGATGATCAGTAAGAAAGGGTACTTAATTTTTACTGAGCACCTATTTATGCTGAGAACTATAAAGATGTTTAAATATGCTATAATAACAACAATAATCAATCTGACCTTTCAGCATGTGAAGAAAGAGATTCAGAGGGATTTCATTGATTGCTCATGTTAATATCTCTACTTAGTGGAAAAGTCAGCCAATATTTAAATAAAAATATTCCTGACTCCAAATCTCTGTTCTTTTGCCTCTGGGCAGAGGAAATAGCACAGCAAAAATTGAGATGAAAGCAAATGCCCTATTTGGGGAACTGTCAATTCTTCTGGTATGGTCAGGAGGGAACGCTCGGACATGAAGATGAAACGGTACATTTGGCACAAACCCTGAAAAGTTTTACACACAAAGCTAAGGAGTCTGCACTTTATTCTGAAGGCTTCTGAGTGGAGCCTAGCATACTGGGTGCTGCGCTTTAAGTAATTTCTGCTGACAGGATTTAGAGGAAGACTGTGAGAGAAAAGGAGAGGGTGGGAGTCCAGGGGGCCGGGGCACGGGAGGAGGCTTGTAACGGAGGGACACTGGTTGTCTTTCATCATCATTAGACCTTACTCTCTAAGCAGCATAGTCCACTCGTGTGGTTTCAACCAGCATCACGCTGATGATTTCTCAATCTTTCTTCCCAGTACCGACCTTTCTTCTCAACTTTAGATTTTATTTCCCGCTGCCTCCTGAATAACTTTACAGGCATGTCAAACTCAACTAATCAAAGATTTATGTTTCTAGCCCTTCTTCTCTTCTGCTAACAAAGTCCCTGTCCACCAAACCTGATGCTGCCCTCAGACTCAGGGACTAACTATCCACTCTGCACACGTCCTGTGGCCGCCCTGACTTTCTCACTCTTCTCCAAACACACCAAATCCTTTGAAAACCCTATGCCTCTATCTAGTCTCTTTCCCACTTTATAGGCATTCCTTCTCCAAGAGCCAGCTCAACCCCTGGCACCATTCTCACTCCCTTGGTTGATCCTTTCAGTGTCTTTCTGCAAAAACTTGTCTGTTTCTATTGATTCCTTAGGCTCTACTACTTTATTGTCTGATTTATTTTTTGTATTACCGGCAGCTGGCATAGCAACTGGAAAACATTCAACTAAAGTTGACAGAATAATTGAATATATGAATAAGAGATTGAAGAGGACTCACAAATGAAAACTGAAGAGGGCTTGATGTCCAATTAGAGGTATAGATTTAGTAGGAATGAAGGATGACTGACTTTTCTGACTTGGTGAGCGAGTTTAAGGTAATACCAACAAATCAAGAGGAAAACAATAGAAGGAAGAGATTTTAAAGGGAGGATATGTTTGATATGGGATGGGTTCCACTTAAGATGCCTATAGAAAAATTAATGCTGGGATACCAGGTAGGAAGCTGGGAACTCCAAAAAAGCATTCAAGACGTAACTCTACTAGTTCAAGGATAAATGACATAAAACAACAATGAAAGCCAGAGCACTGGATGAGATGACTAAAAAAGAAAGAAAGGATGGGTAAGCAGAGTTCTATGTGCCCAATACAAACTTTTCCGGAACAATGAGAAGACTACACTTATGCTGTGTTTCACACCCAGGACGACTAAGGTAAGGGCACATATCCACTCAGCAGCCAGGCATTCCTATTCCTCTTCTCTGCTCTATTTTTCTCCTAGTCCTTGTCATCATTTGACACTGTATGTGTGTTAGAAAATAAGCTCCATGATGACAGTGCTTTTTGTCTGGTTTTGTTCACTGCAAGATCCTACTATACTGTGGATATAAGTATTGAACAAATAGGTGAATGAATGACTTTCATGCATAAGTTTAGAGAAAAGAGAATAAAACAGTGCATAACATATAAGAGAATAAAATCACGCATAAGGTATAGAGGAGGAATTAACATACCAAGAGAAGAACACAGATGCTTTCCTCACCAAATAACTTTATTTCCTATTTAAGCATCTAGAAAGATCTTTAATTCCAGGAATCTGACTCTTCTTATGATAGGAATTCTGACCTTTCTCCGTTTTGTTATTCTGTTGCACTTCAGCCTCTAGTAATTCAAAATTAATAGTTAATGTGGACAACAGAGCCAAACTGTTTCCATGCTTACTGCTTCAGCTCTGTCATGTGTTCATCACCACCCTATCATGACTGCCTTCTGGATCCCTAGCAATTGTTTTCTGAATCATAACTGATACGCCTGGTCATGTCTTTAACGCTTAGAAGTCCCATCTGCTCTCATTGCCTGTCACAGTACCTACCTCTTCTGCAAACGCTACTATGAGTATCCTTGGAATACTCCTAGAGCCAATTCCTACTGGGGAGAATCCCTTATTTGATACCATATTCCCCTCTGGATCACAATTTAATACCAGACTGTTCCAAGAACCATTTCTAGATTAAACACAACTATTTTATAGCCTGCTAATACAACTCCCAAATATCTCATGTTTAAATCACTCTTGAAGATATGTTATTATAATATATATGGTATATATTTGGGCTTCCCTGATAGCTCAGTTGGTAAAGAATCTGCCTGCAATGCAGGAGACCTCGGTTTGATTCCTGGGTTGGGAAGATCCCCTGGAGAAGGGAACGGCTGCCCACCCCAGTATTCTGGCCTGGAGAATGCCATGGACTGTATAGTTCATGGGGTCACAAAGAGTCGGACATGACTGAGCCACTTTCACTTTCAGTGGTATATATTAGATCTTATATGTAATAAGCGATCCCAGGAATGAATGCATATCTACATATACGTGATCACAGCACTTTATACATATTTCTGCCTTTTGAGGGCAGAGGATAAAGAACCCTTAAGTTACTGAGGTCACAGGGATTAGGAGCTATAGGAACTTGGAAACGCTTTTCAATATTTAAGTCTCTAATTTATTTTAAATGTTCATATTAAATTTGTTCTACTTTACAAAACAGTTGTTCCAGTATAAAAAAAATACTATTTAAATTTGCTGTTTGGTTAACTTACCTAAATGGCCTCTCAAATATTTGAATAAATATGAAGTTTCTGAAAAATACACTACATTGATCTAATACTTCTTGATCTGTGTGTGTGTTAGTTGCTCAGTTGTGCTCGACTCTGCGACCCCATGGACAGCAGCCGGCCAGGCTCCTCTGTCCATGGAATTCTCTAGGCAAGAATACTGGAGTGGGTTGCCAGTTCCTTTCTCCAGGGGATCTTCCCAATCCAAGGATTGAACCTGGGTCTCCCACACTGCAGGAGGATTCTTTACCATTTGAGCCAGGGAAGCCAATACTTTTTGATATCTCACACTATATATCCCTGTGAATATGTGTATGCCACAGAAACTATAACCTATATGTAACAAAATTTGGAATAACGTGGAATTAGTGAAATTAAGGTTTTTGTCTACAGTATAGAGTAATTTAGGATTTACTTGCTTTATTTTCCTTTATAAACAATAAGCCACATAAGTATAGAGACAACGTTAATTTGGAGGTGACTAATTGGATAGTCATTCATTAAGCAAATATTTATGAATAATCTCCAATACATACTGAATTGGCCAAAAAGGTCATTTGGAGTTTTCCATTACATCTTACAGAAAAACTCGAAAGACCTTTTTAGCCAACCCAATAACTGGAAGCATAAAAATGGGTAAGATGTAGATGTTGATCTCCTAAAGAAGAGAAGTTACCATGTATTGAAAGCCTACTTTCAGCTAAGCACTGAGTTAGGGATTTTTATATACAAGATTTCATTTATAGCCACCACAACCCCAAAACATGGCAGCATATTCTTCACTTTCAAGGTGAAAGAAGGCTTGGCTAAGATCACAAAGCCAGGATGGGGAACCAGTGTAGACCCACATATATCTGACTGTAAAGTTCATTTACTTTCTATAATATGGCAATGTATAGTATCCAACAGAGGAGATAAGACTACGGAAAATGTGTACAGTACCCTAGAGCTAATCATGATTGAAAAATTTAGGAGCAAATGTGTCTGCTTCAGATTAGTAAGACCAGAGAATGCTGAACTCATGCAATAACGATTTTAGATCTAGGTCTCAGAGAGAGGGCGGTCGTTCAACAGCCTAGGAGTTTGGGCATTCTAAACAGAAACACCATAACTGAGAACAGAAGAAAGAGTTAAAGATGAGTAACACGTTGAACCAGACCTTGAGCTATAAATGGGAGAACAGTGGAAGGAAAGACAGGCAAAAAAAAGAAGAGGCCCAATTGCAGGGCATCCTACATGCCAGGAAAATCAGCGTTTTTGAGTTACAGTCTGTACAATGCTATTGATGGTCTTTTGAATAAGGAAATGATGAGCTCAATGTGGAAAATTTTGTCTGGCAGCACTGAATAGGTCATTTGGGGGTATGAGCCAGGGTAAGCCTGAAAAACCAAGGTGTGGCTGTGGGAATATGTGGAAGGAAGTGAGTGAGATTGTGAAAACAGATTCATTAGCACGTGGTAAGTAGTGCATCTGGAAGAGGAAAAAGGAGATGCTTAGAATGATGCAGAAGCTGCCAGCCCAGTAGGTTGTCATCAATTGCAATATGGAAGTCAGGATAAGCTGCTGGGTTAGAGGAGGGAGATAGAGAGGCATGATGTACGGGTTCACAGACATGGTAAAATTGGCTGCCAGGAAGTCATACCTTTTAAAATGTCAATCAACTGTGGAAAACAAAGGATGAAAGTTTGGAGAGAGTCTGGAGCCTTGGCTACATATTTGGCAATAAACTGCATAGAGCTGTGTTAAAGAGGTCGGCAGAGGGAAGACACAAGGAGTCAATGATAAAATCATGGGCTCTGAGAAAGTCTGAGCCCTTGTGATGGACCCAGAGAATGTGCAACCTGAGCTAGAAGAAAAGGTCAGCAGGAAATTCATGTTGAGGTTTGAGACAAACATTTCCATTTGGGGAAGAAGCTTAATGTGATATTTTAAGGAATTTATAGGTTACAAGCTTTTTGATAACTTTGAAAAGCCAGAGAGGAGTTTGATATTGAAGGGAAAGCTCAGAGGAGCAGGAACGGGGGTGAAGTGATGTACTTATTTGCTGTTCATGCTTTTTCTTGTTAGAATAGGGGAGACAGGATCATGCCTTAGGATGAGGTTCACATTGTACTGACAGCCCATGTTTCAGAGGCAGGGTTCTGACACAACAGTCATTGTGATTGTGAAGAAAAAGGCTTTGAGGAAGCAGGGTAAAGGCAAGACCATGAGACACAGGAAACTCTTCAAAGGCAGTTGTCTTTCTTCCTCTGTGAGGCTCACCCTTCTGTTAATATATAATAACTCTCTTCTCAAATCCCCCAATTATTGTACGACATCTTCCTGACGCCATGTCAATCTTGCGTTCCTCCACCTAATCTAGACATATAAACAGAAGACTTTTCTGTGTCATTTCCTTCCAGCAAGTCCCTCCCCAGCACTGTGCAATCTGGTCCCTGCCCTTATCCACATGGCAACTCCTAAGACTCCAAAACCTCCTCAACAAGAAATTCAAAGGCTGTGTTTCAATTCATGTTACTGGCCTTCTCTGCTTGGGCACAGTTGATAATCTATTATATTCTTCCCAAGGCTATTTTCTCCTTTCACTTTCACGTGCCACCTGTGCCTGGCTGTCCTCACACCATTCATACTGGATAGTTCTTGTGTGTGCGTGATCCCCTTTCTCTGCTGATGTTTTCCACTTGAATCCCACTGTCTCCTCTTCTTACTTGGAAGCCTTCCTCCACACTCTAGCTTTTGCTATCCCATTCAGGCTGAGGACTCCCCAGTACTGTCTCCTTCTCTGAGCCTCAGACATATATGTTCATCTCTGTGCTGGGTGTATCCCACTGGGGTGTTCAGTTGTTGCTCAGTCGTTCAGTCATGTCCAACTTTTTGCGACCCTGTGGACTGCAGCATGCCAGGCTTCCTTGTCCTTCACCATTTCCCGGGGCTTGCTCAAACTCATGTCCCTTGAGTTGGTGACATCATCCAACCATCTCATCCTCTGTCATCCCCTTCTCCTCCTGCCTTCAATCTTTCCCAGCATCAGGGTCTTTTCCAATGAGTCGGCTCTTCCCATCAGGTGGCCAAAGTATTAGAGCTTTAGCATCAGTCCTTCCAATGGATATTCAGGGTTGATTTCCTTTAGGATTGACTGGTTGAATCTCCTTGCAGTCCAAGGGACTCTCAAGAGTCTTCTCCAACACCACAGTTCGAAAGCGTCAATTCTTCAGCGCTTAGCCTTTTTTATGGTCCAACTTAGTACACACCTCATTTTCAGTACTTTCAAAGCCAAATTCAGCCTATGCCTAAAATTGTTTTTCTTCTTCCATTCTCAGACTCAACTTTTGTTACTATCATCCACCCAGGCACTCACATTCTTTCATATCCATTACAAACCACTGAGATTTAAGGATTCTGTGTGTGCTTATGCAAGCTCAATCATGTTCTACTCTTTGCGACCCCATGGACTGTAGCCCACCAGGCTCCTCTGTCCATGGGATTTTCCAGGCAAGAATACTGAAGTGGGTTGTCATTTCCTCCTCCAGGGCATATTCCGACCCAAGGGCTGAACTTGTATCTCTTGCATCTCCTGCACTGGCAGGCAGATTCTACCTCTCCAATATTTAACTCTGTCCATTACCCTGAATATTGCCATCACTACCTGTCCTGGATCAAGGTTTTTTTACCTCTTATGGACAATGGCAATAAACCTCTACCTGGTTCCTCTGCCTCCAGTATTGTTCCCCGATGAACAACTTCCCATAGCTGCCACAGTGATTGAAAATAATAATTACACCCTGTATCTTCTATTTAAATCTCTATAATGATTCACCATCTTCACCATCTATAATAAAACCATAAGGATAAAGTCCAAACTTTTTAATATAAGAGGTCACGCATAGCCTGGCCAGTCTCTTTTGCGGGCATACCCTGCTCTGAAACTTTCACTTTAGCAACACCAAACTGTGAGATGAAGATTCTTTTCATCTGTTTATAGGAAATGAACATTCTTTTCATCTGTTCTCCTCTCCATGCCTTTCCTTATGCTAGCCACTGTGCTTCTGCCCACTTTCATATGGCTCTCTCCTTTCCATCTTTTACCATCAGCTCCATCACCATCTATTCCAGGAAACTTTTCCTAACTTTCTATGCCCTCTACTACAGACCCATGAAATGTTAACAACCTTTAAACTTCTCTATCATTCCCCTAATGCATTAGACAGCAATGATATTTTTTTTTCTATATTTCACAATAGACTGTGGATACCCTGGAGACGGGCATGTTGAATCTGTGCTTGTTTCCTTGGAAAACAGCTCAACTATTACAGGTTAACATCTGGCACACTTTCACCTGTTGGAGTGACATTGGGAAGGCTTGGATGAGCCATTCAGGGAAAAGAGACAGGTGACAAAAGGTGAACTGAGGAAGGAAGGGGATTATTGAGGGTGCAGTTTAAATTACATAGAATAAATGTTATCTACTATATAATGAATGTTGAAGCCCTTATGCTTATTTTGTGACTTCAGCTCAATATGGAAAAATAGATGTTGAGTATCACCAGGAGTTGGTGATTATTCAAGGAGGGGAAAGGGGGACTTCTCTGGCAGTCCAGTGGTTAAGACTCTGTTTCCACGTCAGGGGGCTTGGATTCAACCCTTGGTTGGGGAATAATATTCCGCATGTCACATGGCGCAGCAGGCAAAAAAGAAAGCAAGCAAGCAAAACTACATCCATGTTATAGCTTCTATAAAAGAAAAGGAAGGGAAAGGATCCTAGGGTGACTAAGCCAGCTAAAGAGACAACTAAAGCCAGAAAAGGCTGAGGTCTATGAAGCAGACGGTGGAGCCAAAGGACATAATGAGGACGAAAGGAAAGTTGGGTGGGTCTGAGAGAGGAAGAGGAAAAGGACAGGGTGTGAGAGATGGGGAGAGAAAGAAACTGGGAGAAAGCAGAACTCAGAATGGAAGACAAAGTGCTGCCAGGGAGTAAGGAGGTCAAGCTGCTGGAACACTCATCTGCGGATTCATAGTCTAACCAAATAAAATAAAAATCACTCTATTGTTTAATCAATATGTTATTGTGATGAAAAATCTGTTTGCCAGTTGGTGGAACCTTCTGGCATTTTGCAACACATGCTATAGTTAGAGAATCATACAAATGGCAGAAATAATGACAAGAGAGCTTTGGGATGTGATTCTTCTATTTCTGGAAGCAGAGTATCCCGGTCCAATGCTCAGTTACATAATCTGAATTTTGTCCAGCTTTCATTTTGAAATAATTTTTCCCAAGGCATGACAAACAAAAAATCCTTCCATCCCCTCCTTTCTAGTGGGTAGTTTCTTTTTCTCTTATTTTAGTATCTTGAGAACACTCACCACAGATGAAGCACGTGGTCTTTAGAATTTCTTCTTTTTTCTGTTTTTCACTTCTGAGGTCAGCAAAAGTATCAATGATAACCCCAAAAATCAAGTTCAGAACGATAATGATGACAATGAAATAAAAAAGAAGGTCATATATCACACGGGCGGCAAACAAGGGCTCCTGAAATAAAACATTTTAAAAACATTAAAAAAAAAAACCCGTCTATCATGTATGTATACAAACTCACATTTTCAAGGCATGTTGATTTAGCATATTGTCTAGCAGAAAGTACATATTCAATAACTGTTTGCTCAATGACTATAAGCAGTATTCCAAGTTGGAAAAAATAAGACCCATTTTCTATCTTCATTTACTTTATAAGTTTTGTGAGGAAAACTTTCCAGTCTGTCCCCAGACTCCTTCCATGCACTTGTACTTTTCTTCTCCAAAGGAGGGATTTATCATGTGTTAAAAATCACTTTACATGTAATTATGCTAAATGCATTTTGGTGCAGTGGGCTCCTATCCCAGGAGCTACCCAGAAGGTAAACAAATGCCATTTCCAAAGGTCAGAGAGACTGGAAATTTGAGTATCATCTAATGGTCTGTCCATTTCTGAAGGAGATTTTGCTCTTGGCCTTATAGGGTCAAGTACATTAACAACTCGAGCATATTTCTACTTGATAAATGTTATTAAAATACACTTTAGAGGTCAGATAATCTAGGTGTTTCATAGATGAAGAAACGTGAGATGGATGGACAATGTGATATGGCTGGCCAGTTAGAGGACTGAACTTGTTCAAGCTCCCAGTGGGGGACTTGAGATGCTGCCACCAATGAGAAGTTTTTCAGCCTTGCCACTTTGATATATGAAATCCTGTTAGAATCCGTTCAGATCAGATATTCCTTGTGGACAAATAATGGAGGCTGTCCCTATTCAGAGGCAAAGAGTAAATCTCCACGCCTGCAAAAACCGAGAGACAAGAGACAGCCTGGTTTCTGTTATTTATGTAACAATCAAACTCCTCCATAAAGTCAGAAGTCATGATTTTGTTGCTGTCATACAATATACAGTTCAAAGTTGCTAAGATGTCATGACCTACTAACATATATAGATTTTTAGGACATTTGCTATTTCTATGGAATTCTATTATACAATGGGTTGCTTTCAATAGCTACCATTATATTTTTATAGCAAACAACATAAAATGGAGTACCCTATAAACAAAAACTGGGTTGTAAATGCTGTTAAGAAAGGTTAAAAAAAAGACTGTGTGCTCCGTGAAAAACTATTTTTCTGCAGCTTACATCTTTCGATGGTCTTCTCAGCACGTCGCCCACGCCTCCACCATTCCTGAGGCCCTGGTTCAGGACAGTCACAATGCACATAAGAAGAGTGTCACACGTCCTTTCAATCCCATCTTCATATTCCTCATCAGCTATAAAAACACAAAGTCACACTGTACAGCAAACTCACGTTTTTAAAACACTCTTTTCTACATCTAAAGATCTGTTTCTTCATAACTGTGCCAGGACACACTTTTTTGAAGGCATATATTAATAACACATTTTCTGTGTGGCATCCCAAAACTGACATAGACTGATAAAGCCACATGTATAATATCCCCAAATCACTTTTTCTCCCATCAGTGGAAAATGACAGAATGAAAAGGATGAAATATAAGAAAGTTACTATTCATTGTGCGTTGTCGTGGTATGGGGGGAGTTCCATAAAACCTTCTGAAAACAATCAATTCACCCAGGGGAAAGAATGTGTACAAGAAAGCTAGGCGAGCCCAGCTTCAAACTCTACTCTGTTCCAGAACTGGGACTTGGGCAAGTTATTAACCTCAATGTACTCATCTGTAAAATGGGGAAATCTGTTTAAGGATTAAACCTTTTGGAGGGTTGTTTAAGGATTTTATTTAAGGTATGTAAAAGACTTTGCACAGAGATTGGCATACCCATAGTAAATGCTTACAAGTTGAGGGCAGATATTATTTCATTTCTTTGGTAAGTGACTACACTTTCTGAATGACTAGCACAGTGCTACAATGCATTTATGTGAACAATCTGTTTCATGTGAATAATTTATTTTATGTGAATGTGTTTATGCGAACATGTGCATGCTAAGTCACTTCAGACGTGTCTGACTCTTTGTGACTCTATGGAGACCAAAGCCTGCCAAACTCCTCTGTCCATGGTATTCTTCAGGTATGAATATGGGAGTGGGTTGCCAAGTCCACCTCCATATGTGAAAATATTTAGGGACAAATAGAGAGAGGAAAAAAATTACTATGCGACAGAAAAATTTATAGTTTTTTTTTTCAAGATAAAATTACTAAAATTGGTAGTAATCTCTCAGTCACTTAAAATAATAAAAAGTTCACACCAAGCTGGAAATTAGAATCAAGATATCCTAAATTGAGAAGTGAGAAGAAATGTATTTTTCTCGTTAGATTAAAAAACCATATGGTGCTGAATTTTGGAATTGTGTAGCCAGTCTGCATGTTATGGTGTGAGTATAAAAATCACCACTACCAAAGGGAAAAGAAGTACTTTCTTATGAAAAGGCTGGTTTTCTTCCTGTAAGCTGACTTTAATATCACATGGATGGGGGGTCTGGTATTTTCCGTTTACTCAGAGTTGTTTCTTTCTAAAACATACACCTCAGGGTATATGCCCAGTAGCAGGATTGCTGGGTCATATGATAGTTTCATTCCTAGTTTTTTAAGGAACCTCCATACTGTTCTCCATAGTGGAATACCAGTTCATTTGTTTTTTAAAATCAGTTACCCAGTGAAATTCAAAATCAGAAAGATGAGGGGAAAAATACACAGTAAAATATTGTGAAGTGGAACTGATGGAAAAATATGACTCCCTTGAAAATCAAATGTTTTCATACCCCACTGCTCACCATTTATTCTAATTCTGACCTATCTAGTGGTTAAGAAAAATCCATAACATACAGAATCCCAGATTTATTAATAGTGTTGATTAGGAACAATAAATAAATTTGCTTTGAACAGCAAAAAAATAAATCAAAATTTAAAAAGCAGAACATACAACCTTGAGAGAAGGGCGGAAGTCAGAGATGGGCAAGCACCAAATGCAGCTTGAAGATACTGGCAGAGCCTGCACTGGACCGTGGACCTCAGAGGTGAGCATCAAGGCACATTCTGACTTAGAAAGTAGCAGAAATGATACTGCTTTTGGAGATGTGGAGGAGGGGAAGCTTGTGGTGACAGCCATCAGGGCAGCAGAAGAGACAAGCAAGGCAGAGAAGACAGAGAGCAAGCTCAGCGTGCAAAGTGCTTGGTTAGGTCCCAGTGCCTGGTGCTGGTGATGGCAAGAAGCATGTGAAGAAAACAGAAACATGTAAAAGAGGTAAAGGAAATTTTGAAGAGTAATATAGCTTTCCAGCAATGCCATCATGGGAAGTATGTCTTATGCTACTTTGCCATGGTTAGACTTTCAAATAATCTTCTATCTAGTGGCATTTATTTATCTAATCAGCGACTGCCTGATCATATGACACCAGTGTTTACTAAAGACTTATTACATGTGGGTTAATCAGTTCACAGAAGCTACAGGAAAGTACGCCCATTTCTCCCCAATAATTGAGAAGTGAGGTTGTTTGTTCTTTAGGAGGCCAATACAATCCACATGCAGCTCACGTGATTAGCCACTGTGAAGTAAAATAGATTGGCCGCCAACATATGAGGAGAACTGGCTTCCTGTGTGACATGCAAACAAAGGCAGAGTGCCCAGGTCAGGGTCAATGCCAGCAAAAGCCCAGTCCACTCACTCCATAACTAGTGCTTAAGCATGCTGGAATCACATAGCAGCCTCTGTGAGTGTGGATAATAAGCTTCTACCTTTATGAGATGGATCTAGTCACGATTTGTTAAGCTACGATCCCAGGCATTGAGACTGAGAGCCAGGCCCTCAGTCATGGTGAATCAGTTCAGTTCAGTTCAGTCACTCAGTCGTGTCCGACTCTTTGCGACCCCATGAACTGCAGCACACCAGGCCTCCCTGTCCATCACCAACTCCCGGTGTCCACTCAGACTCACATCCATTGATTCCGTGATGCCATCCAGCCATCTCATCCTCTGTCGTCCCTTTTCTCCTCCTGCCCCCAATCTCTCCCAGCATCAGAGTCTTTTCCAATGAGTCAACTCTGCATGAGATGGCCAAAGTACTGGAGCTTCAGCTTCAGCAACATTCCTTCCAAAGAAATCCCAGGGTTGATCTCCTTCAGAATGGACTGGTTGGATCTCCTTGCAGTCCAAGGGACCCTCAAGAGTCTTCTCCAACACCACAGTTCAAACGCATCAATTCTTCAGCACTCAGCCTTCTTCACAGTCCAACTCTCACATCCATACATGACCACAGGAAAAACCATAGCCTTGACTAGATGAACCTTAGTCGGCAAAGTAATGTCTCTGCTTTTGAATATACTATCTGGGTTGGTCATAACTTTTCTTCCAAGGAATAAGCATCTTTTAATTTCATGGCTGCAGTCACCATCTGCAGTGATTTTGGAGCCCCAAAAAATAAAGTCTGACACTGTTTCCACTGTTTCCCCATCTATTTCCCATGAAGTGATGGGACCAGATGCCATGATCTTCGTTTTCTGAATGTTGAGCTTTAAGACAACTTTTTCACTCTCCACTTTCACTTTCATCAAGAGGCTTTTTAGTTCCTCTTCCCTTTCTGCCATAAGGGTGGTGTCATCTGCATATCTGAGGTGATTGATATTTCTCCCGGCAATCTTGATTCCAGCTTGTGTTTCTTCCAGCCCAGCGTTTCTCATGATGTACTCTGCATAGAAGTTAAATAAGCAGGGTGACAATATACAGCCTTGACGGTCTCCTTTTCCTATTTGGAACCATTCTGTTCCATGTCCAGTTCTAACTGTTGCTTCCTGACTTGCATACAGATTTCTCAAGAGGCAGGTCAGGTGGTCTGGTATTCCCATCTCTTGAAGAATTTTCCACAGTTTATTGTGATCCACACAGTCAAAGGCTTTGGCATAGTCCATAAAGCAGAAATAGATGTTTTTCTGGAACTCTCTTGCTTTTTTCATGATCCAGCGGATGTTGGCAATTTGATCTCTGGTTCCTCTGCCTTTTCTAAAACCAGCTTGAACATCAGGGAGTTCATGGTTCACATATTGCTGAAGCCTGGCTTGGAGAATTTTGAGCATTACTTTACTAGCGTGTGAGATGAGTCTAATTGTGCGATAGTTTGAGCATTCTTTTGCATTGCCTTTCTTTGGAACTGGAATGAAAACTGACCTTTTCCAGGCCTGTGGCCACTGCTGAGTTTTCCAAACTTGCTGGCATATTGAGTGTAGCACTTTCACAGCATCATCTTTCAGGATTTGAAACAGCTCAACTGGAATTCCATCACCTCCACTAGCTTTGTTTGTAGTGATGCTTTCTAAGGCCCACCTGACTTCACATTCCAAGATGTCTGGCTCTAGATTAGTGATCACATCATCATGATTATCTGGGTCATGAAGATCTTTTTTGTACAGTTCTTCTGTGTATTCTTGCCTTGTCTAACTCAATGAAACCAGGCCATGCCTGCGGGGCAACCCAAGACGGGCGGGTCATGGTGGAGAGGCCTGACAGAATGTGGTCCACTGGAGAAGGGAATGGCAAGCCACTTCAGTATTTTTGCCTTGAGAACCCCATGAACAGTATGAAAAGGCAAAATGACAGGATACCGAAAGAGGAACTCCCCAGGTCAGTAGGTGCCCAATATGCTACTGGAGATCAGTGGAGAAATATCTCCAGAAAGAATGAAGGGATGGAGCCAAAGCAAACACAATACCCAGCTGTGCATGTGACTGGTGATGGAAGCAAGATCCGATGCTGTAAAGAGCAATATTGCATAGGAACCTGGAATGTCAGGTCCATGAATCAAGGCAAATTGGAGTAAACGTCGACATTCTAGGAATCAGCGAACTAAAATGGACTGGAATGGGTGAATTTAACTCAGATGACCGTTATATCTACTACTGCGGGCAGGAATCCCTCAGAAGAAATGGAGTAGCCATCATGGTCAACGAAAGATTCCGAAATGCAGTACTTGGATGCAATCTCAAAAACGACAGAATGATCTTTGTTCATCTCCAAGGCAAACCATTCAATATCACAGTTATCCAAGTCTATGCCCCAACCAGTAACGCTGAAGAAGCTGAAGTTGAACGGTTTTATGAAGACCTACAAGATCTTTTAGAACTAACACCCAAAAAGATGTCCTTTTCACTATAGGGGACTGGAATGCAAAAGTAGGAAGTCAAGAAACATCTGGAGTAACAGGCAAATTTGGCCTTGGAATGTGGAATGAAGCAGGGCAAAGACTAATAAGAAAATGCACTGGTCATAGCAAACACCCTCTTTCAACAACACAAGAGAAGACTCTATACATGGACATCACCAGATGGTCAACACCAAAATCAGACTGATTATATTCTTTGCAGCCAAAGATGGAGAAGCTCTATACAGTCAACAAAAACAAGACCGGGAGCTGACTGTGGCTCAGATCATGAACTCCTTATTGTCAAATTCAGACTTAAATGTAAGAAAGTAGGGAAAACCGCTAGACCATTCAGGTATGACCTAAATCAAATCCCTTATGATTATACAGTGGAAGTGAGAAATAGATTTAAGGGTCTAGATCTGAGATAGAGTGCCTGATGAACTATGGAATGAGGTTTGTGGCATTGTACAGGAGACAGGGATCAAGACCATCCCCATGGAAAAGAAATGCAAAAAAGCAAAATGGCTGTCTGCGGAGGCCTTACAAATAGCTGTGAAAAGAAGAGAGGTGAAAAGCAAAGGAGAAAAGGAAAGATATAAGCATCTGAATGCAGAGTTCCAAAGAATAGCAAGAAGAGACAAGAAAGCCTTCTTCAGTGATCAATGCAAAGAAATAGAGGAAAACAACAGAATGGGAAAGACTAGAGATCTCTTCAAGAAAATTAGAGATACCAAGGGAACATTTCATGCAAAGATGGGCTCGACAAAGGACAGAAGTGGTCTGGACCTAACAGAAGCAGAAGATATTAAGAAGAGGTGGCAAGAGTCATGGTGAATTCACCTAAGTAAATGCCACCTGGTGGAGACTTACCTATATAACCAGCTGGCTTCCCCCATGCCAAGCCTGCCTCATTTCACTTCATCAAGAGCCCCTGGGCTAGGTACTGGAAATATAGGTGAAAAGATGAAAGTGCTGCAACCCCCAGGAAACTCATGGTCCTCTAGGAAACACAGGTCAGCATATGAACAAAGGCAAGGCACGAGTACCAAGGAAACAGGATAGATATGCATCTCATGGGCTGTGGCGTCAGGGACAGCATCCTAAAGAAGGTGGCACCTGGGTTGACTACTGAAAGAGGGGCATCCTTTGCCAATAAGATGAGTAAAGACATACGAGGCACATAAAATGGGATGAGCAAAGGCAAACAGGCATAAAAGTATCTGGAGTGTTTGCAGAATGACACATGGATGGCTAGGCTTTGGGACTTCCCTAGTGGTTCAGTGGTTAAGACTCCGTACGGTCAATGCAAGGGTGGTGGTTTCTATTCCTGACTGAACATGCTGCTAGTGCGGCCCACCCCCCAAAAAACACAGTAGACCAGGAATGGCTGGGCCTTTGGGATATACAGACGAATATGGGAGCTGTAAGAAGAGAAGGAGATAGGGGCCCGATTATTGCAAGAATCATACACCCAGGTGAAGAGTCTAAACTTTATCCAGGAAGCTATGAGGAGGCACTGGAGAATTTCATACAGAAGGAAGGTGATTTACCATCTAGTTGGCAAAACAGTATGAGATAAAACATGAACTTAATTAACCACACAAATTAACACATGATAAAAGCCATAAGAGTGGCTCAAAGAGATCAAAACAGAGAGAGAACTTTTAATAATAAGGATAATGAGAGGGGAGCCCTTCTAATTAATGCAGATACTGAGTTTGCCTTGACTATTCAACAGATTCAGACAGCAGGAGATTGGCATTTCACAAGGCATGGACAGAGTTAAAAAAAATGGCTTAAAGATGAATAGCAGTATGTAGAGGAGTGTAAGATATGGCTGGCGATAAACTGGGAGCTCTCCAAAAAGCTCTAAGGAGTTTGGATTTTAGCTGGCAGGCAATGGAGGATTGTGGAGATCTTAAGCTGGGGTAGGGGAGAAAATATTCAACGCAGTGATTTCTGACAAGTGGTCTTAGCAGTGATACAGTGAGTGAACTGAAGAGGAGAGAATGACTAGATGTAGGAAGACCACTTAGGAGGCAGTTGCAATAATTCAGGCATGAAGTGCTATGAGTCTGAATTAAGAGTAACGGTTGTGGGAATAAAAAGAATGAAAGAATAGGAACTAGAAGGACTAGATAGGAAGGAGATGGCAACGTTAAGTATCAGACTGAAGCTTCCAGCCAGTGGTCACTTGGGAAAGGTTGGTCTCATTAAACACAGAAACAGAAGCTTTAGAAGGAGGAATTGGATGCTTGTGTTTTAATGAAGACAAGGGAAGAATCTAAGATGCTCTTTGTTTATGGGATACAAAAATTAGAAAACATTTTAAAAGGCTAGAGAGGACAAGAGAGCTAGGAGTGCACTGTGATTCAAAATTAAGGAAGACAATAATTTAAAGATGAAGAGAGTAACAAAAAACGTCAAAATTACACAAGGATCAGAGGCAATGAGAAAGAAGAAAAGGTCACTGGGTTTAAAATTAGGTCATCAGGAAATGATAGGAAGATGGCAAATAGTGGAAGAGAAGACAGCTGATTCAGAAATTGAAGGAGAGAGTATACATCAATTGTTTTTAGAGAAAAAGTTGGTACTGAAAGGAAAGAGTTAATAGGATATTAGTTCTGGGGGGGATAAGCAAATGCTAAAGAAGGTTCAATTAAGACCCAAAAGTGTTTATAAGAAAAAAGAGAATAGATGGTAATAAAGAAAAGATTTCAGTTATAGGAACAATGATTGAACTAATGATGGCAAAGGGGGAATGATGAAAAACAGAGATGGTTCTAAAAGAAGTGAGAGGACACAGTTGTTTACATGCAAAAAGGAAAACTTAATGGAAATAGACTTTCATGTGGATACGTTTTAAGAACTAAGTATATTCATGTAAGTAACTTAGAATACTGCTTGGCATGTATTTAGGGTGTAATAAATTCTAGGTATCACAATAGCATTCTTATTGATAGATGGCTGTCAAATCTCATACAAAGCTATAGTTTTAATACAATCAACAAATTCTGTACTTGAACAATATGAGGTAAAATTATACTCATTTTCAGTTTAGTAGTATTAGGAAGGATTTCTTAAAATTCCTAATAGGAATGTTTCATATGAGAAAAGAAATAAAAACATATCCTATTGACTCTGAAATAATTCCCCTAATCTGAGGTGTTAGTCTGTAAATTTTTTTTAATATTGGACATGCATGAATAAGAGTGTTTACTAATGCCATTTTTCTGCTGTAACAATTAAGTTATTTCTTTTTTATGGTTTCTTAGAAAGCAACTGATTGTCATTGAGATACATTTGAAACAATGAGTACAATTGAGAACTTCTTGTGTGTTGGCCTTGAACTTTAATCACAATCAACTCAATATGGAATTGCTGATTTAAAAAAACTATTAGGGAAAAAAGACTGAAAACATTGGACACCCCAGTGAAGTGGCTCAGTGGTGTCTGACTCTTTGCGACCCCATGGATTGTAGCCTACCAGGCTTCTCTGTCCATGGGATTCTCCAGGCAAGAGTACTGGAGTGGGTTACCATTTCCTTCTCCAGGGGATCTTCCTGACCTAAGAATCGAACCTGGGTCTCCTGCATTGGAGGCAGGCGCTTTAACCTCTGAGCCACCAGGGACACCCAGTAGGAAGACAAAATGTAGAGCAATATAAAGACTGACTGGTTTCTGCTATTCATCAATCTTTTTTATTACAGTAAAATACCAGAATATATTCAATGTGAATAACTCATAGATGTTGGACATCTGTTAACTTCCTCTTTTTCCTGTCTATTCAAGTGATTTGAACTGAGAAAATAATTGCAATATGTATCATATTATAGGGCTTCCTCGGTGGCTCAGGAGTAAGGAATCTGCTTGCAATGCGGGAGCTGCAGGAGACGTGAGTTCGTTTCCTAGGTCAGGAAGATTCCCTGGAGGAGAGGATGGCAGGCCACTACAGTATTCTTGCCTGGAAAATTTCATGGACAGAGTGGACTGGTAGGCTACAGTCCATAGGTTGCACAGAGTTGGACATTACTGAAGAGGCTTTAACACCCACAAACACATATTATATATATAATATGCATATGTACATGTCCAGTCATATCCGGCTCTTGCCTCAAAAAAGTCTTCCTTTTTTTGAAAATCAGTTTGTTTTAAAGAGAATATTTTTTGTCCAGGAAGTCAGGGAGGTCTGCAGCAAATAAAAGGTTTTTTGTTTCTTTATTCAACCACAGTTGGTTGCCAGCTGCCATGAGAATTTGCTGCCTCTGGGACAATGACCCTACCCACATTCGTGGAGCTTCCTCAGGAGTTGGCAGCTCAGCCTCCCACTCCCCGCAATGCTTGTTATCATGCTACTGTGTGTGTCTGGGTCTTTTGTAATGTGGACCTGCTGTCCAGTAGGTGACAAACCAAAACCTTCACAAATGCACACTAGGGCTTGCAAATTAAAATTTATCCTGGTCTTACACACAGCAAAGTTATTTTTAAATCTAAGTGACACATGCTGCACAACAAACCCCAGGTTCTAGGTTTCATTCTACTTTCGCAGTTAAACACATGTGGCGAAAATTTCAAGGTGGCCAGGGCTCCAAGATCAAATCCATTTTCAATCAAACGTAAAAAGGGCACAGAAGGAAAAGGAGATTAATACCGGCTTTCCGGTAGCTTTTAATACTCATTTAGGAATGATCCCTAATGATGAACAGCTATGGCCACCAACTCTATCTCCCACCAGCCTCTCTATCACACCTCCAGTGCTGAAATCCCTGCAGGATTCTTTCCTCCCTACTCTGGGAGCTTCCCTTGCAAAATCATACCCAGCTTTCCCCACAACTTCTAGCTCAGGTCCAGCCTAAAAAATATGGAGACTCTGCCCCTGGGATGCTATGCCTGGAGGAACTGTCCCCATTCGTCCATAGGGAAAAAGGAAGTTCTGTTCTCTGTATAATGTAGTAGGTAAAAGTGATGGGTTATAGAGGTATTGTGGGAAATCTTTTATTCATGTGCATTCAGGGCTATAATATAAACCAGTATCCAAACAGGCTTTATGACAGAACAGGGTTTCTCAGTCTTCATACTATTGACATTTGTGCTGTGTTCAGGTTGTGCCCAACTCTTTGCAACCCCATGGATTGGAGCCATCAGGCTCCTCTGTCCATGGAATTTTCCAGGCGAGAAAGAATACTGGATTGGGTTGCCATTTCCTCTTCTAGAGGATCTTCCTGACCCAGGGATCGAACCCACTTCTCCGGCATCTTCTGCACTGGCAGATGGCTTGTTTACCACTGTGCATGGGCGTGTGGGGCTGGGAAAGTCTTTGCTGTGGGGACTGTCTTGTGTATTGCAGGATATTTAGTAGCATCCCTGGGCCCTACCCTCTAAATGCCAGTAGGACTCTTCCCAGAGTCACGGCCACCAGAAAAGTCTCCAGACATTGCCAAGCATCCTCAGGCCAGGGGCACAGGCGAGAGCATTAACTCCAGTTGATAAACACATAAGAGAGAAGATTTATTTTTTAAGAAATTGCCTCAGAAGACTATATGCATAAAGAAAATCTATCTAAGCACTCTTGGGGGAAAGGCAATATGGCAGGCAGAATTATAACAATCTCTAAATTTTGGCTAGGAAATAAACCATTTGTAGAGATTAGTCCGTTACTTAGGAGGTGATAAAATTTAGAAGGTTGGAACATAGGCCTTGAATCAGAGATCTAAATTGATTTACTAGCTGTGATCTTACTGAACGGCTCTGTCCTTCAGCGTTTCTACCTATAATATGAGGATAGTTAGTAGCATTTTTCTATCCCTGAACATGCCTCAAGGCCTTCATTTATGCAGTTCTCTGCGCCTAGATGGCTTTTTCTTCCTCTTGGCCTGACTGGCCCCCTTTTATTCTCCAAATCTCGGTGTAAATAATCCCTCCTCAGAAGGGCTTCTCTAATTGCCGCAGCCAGGCTCTCTTGTGATTACCTATCATAGCACCATATCATAGTTCCATACTTTGTAACTTTGCTTCCCTCACTATTTTATAACTTCCATAATGTCCAGGACTATCTTTTATTCAACACTGTCCCGAATAACCAACATGATGGCTGGCCCATAACAGAGGCTCAACAAATATTGTTGAATGAAGAAATGAATGAATATACAAGTTTTTCATAATTATTAATATATCACTGTCATCCCTGAGGATCTGTACTGATTTGGCTTAATTTCTAATTTACAAAAACACTTCATTGTGTTAAATGTTTAGGTCAAAATAACACAATTCGTGAGAATATGTGAAATAATGCCACCAGAATACCTGGCTGAGCATCTACAACAAGGCCTGGGGAACTGTACAAAGCCTAAAATCCGCAGACTTGCATAGAGCTGGACAGCCACATCCTGGGATGTGTGCACACATGTGTGACCTGGAGGACCTCATTCTTGGAAAGTGGGTTCCCACGGCTCTCACACTGCACCTTAGAGCTTCTGGACGCTGAGTGGTGGACAAGCACCACTGACGCTCAGCTGCTGTGCTGGGTCAGCCCCCTTTACAAACTCTGGCAGGAGGAACACCAGTTTCTTTGGTGGTTTACTGACAAACCAATATTTTCCTCTTAAAATCAAACCACTGTTTCAGTATATTTGTTTTTTTAAAAAAGGAAATAATTTCTTTTTCCTTTTCATAAAGGGAATTAACCTTGAATACTCACTGGAGGGACTGATACTGAAGCTGAAGCTCTAATAATTAGGCTATCTGATGCAAACAGCCCAATCGTTGGGAAAGACCCTGATGCTGGGAAAGATTGAAGGCAGAAGGAGAAGAGGGCAACAGAGGATGAGATGGTTGGATGGCATCACTGAGTCTATGGACATGAACTTGGGCAAACTCTGAGAAATGGTGAGGGATGGAGAGACGTGGCGTGCTGCAGTCCATGAGGTCACAGAGAGCTGGACATGACTTGGCAACTGAACAACAGTAACGAGGCAGGAATAGGGTTACTCTACTTGAGATCATGTTGTTAAAATATTTTTGCTAACAAGAAAGTAAATTTTTTAACATACTTGTTTTCATATTTGGTCTCAGAGAAAGAATGATAAATTGAAGAAGTAACAAGTATTTAAGACAATAAATTGATGTTCAAGGTGGCTGAAAGATCCCAAGAGCGATTTAAATTTAGCCAGCTACTTAAACTGGGTCTACATCTTTGAAATAGCTGTCTGTGATTTTTTGAATCACGGATAATGGCAAGAGAAGAGAAACATCTATAGACCTGAACTTGATATTATGATAAACTCTGCAAACTATGACAAATAAGATTAATGCTGATTTCCCCAGATAAGAGAGGTCATTTAAAGGCTAGTGTGGGAAGGAGTCAGGATCAAGAGAAGACAGTATGGGTTCTGACTAACCTCAAATTGAGAATACTGGCAGATTTTATGTATCCTGGCTTTGGCAAGGAGGAATTAAGTAGTAGCCTCATGTCATACTTTTTTTAAAAAAGATAGAGGAACATGGGCTAATTGGTAGTTTATTTAAGACAGATTTCTTTGTGGGTAAATAATGCACAAAACATGCCTACAGCAATCTGAAAGTATGTTTTCAGTGGCTGCATGCCAAGGACTCTGTTCTTAGCATTGTCTCCATGTAACATTTCTAGCACCTTTTGTGAAAATCTTCTAGAGGTTGGCAAAATTTATTCTGTTAAGGGCCACAAGACAAATATTTTAGGCCTTGTGGGTTACATATAGTCTCTAATGCATCTTTTTCTTTAAAGGAAGAAAAAAAAAACTTTAATGTAAATAAGTTTAACAAAAGCTACACATTAAATATATGAAGATCATGGCATCTGGTCCCATCACTCCATGGGAAATAGATGGAGAAACAGTGGAAACAGTGTCAGACTTTATTTTTTTGGGCTCCAAAATCACTGCAGATGGTGACTGCAGCCATGAAATTAAAAGACGCTTACTCCTTGGAAGGAAAGTTATGACCAACCTAGACAGTATATTCAAAAGCAGAGACATTACTTTGCTGACTAAGGTTCGTCTAGGCAAGGCTACGGTTTTTCCAGTAGTCATGTATGGATGTGAGAGTTGGACTGTGAAGAAGGCTGAGCGCTGAAGAATTGATGCTTTTGAACTGTGGTGTTGGAGAAGACTCTTGAGAGTCCCTTGGACTGCAAGAAGATCCAACCAGTCCATTCTGAAGGAGATTAGTCCTGGGATGTCTCTGGAAGGAATGATGCTAAAGCTGAAACTCCAGTACTTTGGCCACCTCATGCGAAGAGGTGACTCATTGGAAAAGACTCTGATGCTGGGAGGGATTAGGGGCAGGAGGAGAAGGGGACAACTGAGGATGAGATGGCTGGATGGCATCACTGACTCGATGAACGCGAGTCTGAGTGAACTCTGGGAGTTGGTGATGGACAGGGAGGCCTGCCGTGCTGCGATTCATGGGGTCGGAAAGAGTAGGACACGACTGAGCAACTGAACTGAACTGAACACATTAAATATGAAACTTTAAGACTGTCCTTAAAAAAGCTCATTCTCTTTTTGCTGAGTTGACTTTCCCTCTTATTTTATTTATATGCCATTCTAAAGACACATAACAATATTTGGGACTATAAATAAAGTCAATGAATTCAGTTGCAAACATTCTTAGCCTGAGAGCTGTACAGAAACAAGTGACATTTGACATGTTTTCTTCTCAGATTTCCCCATGGGCCAAGTTTGCTAACCCCTGTTCTAGAGCTTATCAGACTTGATGATGACATGAGACAGAGAGAATATGCTGCTTAACAGAATCAGGATTCATTAGGATACCATGAGCTCATGGCATGTGAGCACTGGAAGCGACCTGAAACCTAGAGACCATCTGGTCAAGACGCCCCTCCTCTATTCACAGGAAAAACTGGGACAGCCTGGGGCTATGGGTTGGCAGAAATATATAAATATAAATGCATGGTTTTATACTTGAAATCCCAAACTCCCAATTACGTGACTACAGAATAGGCATTTATGGCTTGATAGCTGAACCACTGAAGAATGGCATTTTAACTGAGAGTCAGTCAAATATGGGTCAAGAGTGCGGTGTGACTGCAAATTGCACTATTCTGAAAATGATCACTCCATTCAACCTCGTGCCTTGGAGTGTTACATGAAGAGTCATGGTCATAATACATAGGCAAGAATGAAGAAACTGGAGGTGTACAGGCTTGAGGAGGCATGTAATGGGATTTCAGAAACTTCAGAGCACAGTAAAGCTACACAAAGACAGAACAAACTGGTTTGTGGTTTATAGGCCTGAACTGGGTACCCAGGAGGTCAGGGAGAAAAGAAGTCTGAGTGGTCACCGCTCACAGTGCCTAGAGCTGCTGGCACATGGGAACAGAACATATGCGTGCGTGCTTGCTCAGCCGTGTCTGACTTTATGACACCGTGGACTGTAGCCCACCAGGCTTCTGTGTTCATGGGATTTTCCAGGCACGAATACTAGAGTGAGTTGCCATGCTTTCCTCCAGGCGATCTTCTCAACCCAGGGACCTGCCCTCCTTCAGGGGATCTTCCCATCCCAGGGATCAAACCTGCATCTCCTGTATCTCCTGCACTGGCAGGCGGATTCTTTACGACTGAGCCACCTTCAAAGCACAGTGGAACATATGAATGTGTTTAACTCGCTCTTTAGGTCATAGAGAATGAAACATTTAGTCGGTAGAAGGGATTGTTCCTTTTTGCTGGGCTTCAAGCAATACTCTGACATCATATGGTAAGAAGCAACATGGGGAAAAATCCTCTATTGTTATGACTAAACAGTGTCCTTCTGGATGGAAGTGAGGAAATCCATCCTTACGCTGTGCTTAACTCTTGCTTCCCTCACTTTCTCTGAGTCCAGTTTTGCCTTTTGTAGATATCACAGAGATTAAATCCATTCCTTTTTTATATATAGAACTCTTGAAATAGCTAAACACTTCCTAAATCTCTGCTGCTTCTGGAAATAGATCACTAATTCCTTCTACAATTCATTAAATTTCACGTATGCCCTAGTTTCCAAATTCCTGCCACATCCTAAGAGGACAATGTAGAGTTTTAAACATTTTTTGTATGTATGGTTACATTTGTTCCTTTGCAGGTAAGAAAATATCATAAGCCCTACCTACCTACCTACCTATCTATCTATCTATCTATCTATTACCTCCTTATCTCCCTGCCTGCCTCCCTTTCTTCCTTCCTCTCTTTTCGGACAAGCCATCTGAACAAAGTCTAGGAAATTTACATAACATATCCAAGACCTAAATCTAGAAAGCAACAGGTCAAGAATTATAACCAAGCCTTTTGAGTTCTAAACCCATGCTTTTCCATTCTTTGTTAATGGATGGATTCTTTTGTTAAAGGTAAGACACTCAGTGAAAGGCTATACAGTGGAAAGGGTCTTGCTTAGTGCAGTATGGTTTTGCAATCTAGTAACAGCATTTTTAGCAGTATGTACCACAGAGTAAATCTGAAAAATTCTCATGATTAGTAATGATATAAAGAACAGGGTGAGAATACAAAATGTTGGATATGAGAATCCTTTCTCTAGTTTGAAACTTTTAGGTTCTTCCACCCTCCATTCTATTTCAACTCACCATGAGATTTTCAGAGCAACTTTCTAACTCCAGGAGATCTTCCCAACCCTGGGATTGAACCCTGGTCTCCTGCATTGCAGGTGGATTCTTTACCAACTGAGCCATCAGGGAAGCGTCAAGGTGTAATAACTTTAATCAACTAAACATAACTTCAGAATCATTGAGTTCATACTGTCCTGGAGCCCCTTTTACAAACCTGTATTTGAAGCTGGTATTGTAGGTGAGCAATTGTCCTTTTCGCACGTGCTCAGGATTGAAGTTAAAGTCATCGTAGGAACTGCATTGCTACCTGAGAACACACAACAGAGACACGGTAAAGAGATGAACATACAAGTGATAGGAAGTGAGCAGATAATTACAAAGGCACACACATAAAAGGCACTATTACTCCAGTTAGCTGCCTTCCTAAAGTTTTAGGTTAAGTTAGTGTGGAACTCTGAATACAGTTTTGCCTACTGAAGCAATTTTATAAATAGAGAATAGGTTCATGGGCCAACCCACTAAAAGCCTTTTCTATCTTTTTAAAGTGGCTGAGATAAAGTATTAATAATTCTGCAGGCGCTAACCACCCTGTATGACAAGTTTCCCATGGCCAAATGCGTTCAGGGCTGTGGCTTGGAAATGCCAACAACACGGTCCCCCAGGATTGTTGGCACCCCATGAGCCCTCAGCCACTGATGCCCATGGCTGGAGGTGGCGGCTCTAACAGTAACATGTGGGCTCTTGGGCCCAGGGCATAAAGCATCTCAAGGAAGCGAGAATCATCTGCCAGATCCCTTTCAGGATCTTGCTTTTCTTCCTTAGTCCCCAAGGATCCATCTGCTTGCTGGCTTACCACCTAGGTCCCTGGCCCAGATGTAACAGAAAGTAGCAACCTTCTTTTCCACATAAAAAAGTTTCACATAGTTTGTTGTTAGTAACAAAGTGAATAGGTTCATTCCTCTCAAACCCATTTATTACATGAAGCCATCAAGGAAAGCCCAGAAGATACAGGGAGAGGATTTGGTTCGCTTCTTCCCCCCCACCGCCCCCCGCCCCCCTTAAGCACATTTCGTTTATCGTCTTCTTGGTTGTTTAACCACTGAGTTGTGTCTGACTCTTTGTGACCCCATGGACTGTAGCCTGCCAGGCTCCTCTGTCCAGGGGATTTCCCAGGCGAGAATACTGGATTGGGCTGCCATTTCCTCTTCCATCTGTTCATTTTTATACACTGAAAAAATATTCAAGTGCATGTCAGGGCAGCAACCCCCTCAAGGTTAGCCTGGTTGTTTAATGAGGAGAGGGTGCAAACGGAGAATGGTGGCTGGAGTTCGGACATGTGATGAGGAGAGGGACTAGGCCTGGGTTTGCCACTGACACAGCCCTGGAGACGAGAGAGTTGGGGTCCACGAGGAAGGAGGTCACCGATTTCACCTCCGTCTCTCCCCGCACCCTGACTGGGGCAGCTTGGCGGGTATATCATGGGTGTAGCGTGAGTCAGGTGGTCAGAGAAAGAGAAGTGAGGTTCCTGAGTGTCCCCTATAGCCATTCTCTTAAATTAGTAAATATTTACTCACTTTGTGCTAGGCTCTGAGGGCTCAGAGTTGGGGCCTTGAAGAACCCACAATCCATTAGGGACACAGAGGCATACAGACATAGTTACAGCTGAATAAAGGAAGTGCAGTACAGGTGAAGTGAAGGAGTACCTCAGGAGAGGGAGAAGGGAATTCTAGAAAGGAAAATACAAAGCTTTTCAGAAAAAGATCCATCTCGAGGAGACAGGATTTACCCAGGTAGAGAGAAAAGGCTGCAGTTCCAGGAACAAGCAGTATAAAAAAAGGGCACAGCAAAGGCACAGACGAGGCAGAGCTTCCAGGCTAAGGATTTTAAACAAAGCATTCCGCAGCCAGCCCAGGATCCAGCAAGGCTCTGAACCCATGAGACACAGAACCAGAGCCATGGGTGGAATGAACGACATGGACTGGCAGAAGACAGGATGCCACCTGAAGCCATCTGGGACGTTTCTACAGTTTCCTGGGAAGAGGAAAAGAGGGTGAGAAATAGGAGGCCAGCGCTGAGGAGGGGCAAGAGGGACAGCAGGGGAGACTCTGGACCCTCCACTTGGCAACACCACCTTCTCTCCAACTCCTTGGGCTCATCTAACACATGGATTCCCCTGACCACTGTCAGATGGAGCTTCCTGCATCTACTCAGATTCTCCTGGTGCCAAAGCTGGGATGTGCACTGTGCTGAATTCCCAAGGCCACTGGCAAATTGCCAGCCCCCTGTTCTCCCACGTGCCTGTGACGCTCCTGTCATTCACTCTAGAATCTCAACCTCCTCTTTGCTCCCTGACTCTTCACATTCGCTGAAGGGTTGCATATTTATACACTCCCAATTTCCATGCTCTCCCATGCTCTCCAGATGTGTATCTTTGATAATTTCACTCAACTCTGGGAGAAAATAGTGTTCAATAACTGAAAGGATAAACTTTATGCTATGTGTCAACAGCCATAATATATAAAATTAGAAATTAAGCCAAAGCTCCAATACTTTGGCCACCTGATGCGAAGAACTGACTCACTGGAAAAGACCCTGGTGCTGGGAAAGATTGCGGGCAGGAGGAGAAGGGGGAGACAGAGGAGAAGATGGTTGGATGTCATCACCAACTCAATGGACATGATTTTGAGCAAACTTTGGGACTTAGTGAAGGACAGGGAAGCCTGGCATGCTGCAGTCTATGGAGTCACAGAGTTGGACATGACAGAGCGACTGAACAATGAACAACAACGTAAATACGAGTGATTTTCCAAGGAAATGGTATCACATACGTACGCTCTATGAAATAAAAAGCTCTCAGTCTTTGAGGAATCAAAAGTTTAACTTTGTTAGCTGGTTTTGAGCGCTAGATTTACAGAGCATTTATAAATGCTTTATTTAACAGTTTTCATATAAACGCATAAGTATTTTTAGTGATGATCTTGACATTTTAGTTTCAGTGCTACTTATTTTGTAAAAAAAAAAGACTTTTAAAATAAAATATTTCTAAGGAAAATATATCCATAATATAATGACACTAACCTACTTTTAAAACAACACAATTAAAATTATTTACTACAAGATTCATAAAACAATAATGACCATATACATTTGAATTCAGAAATTATGATGCCCAAGGGTCAGGCTTCCTGGACTTCCCTAGTAGCTCAGAGGTTAAAGCATCTGCCTGCAATGCGGGAGACCTGGGTTCGATCCCTGGGTTGGGAAGATCCCCTGGAGAAGGAAATGGCAACCCTCTCCAGTATTCTTGCCTGGAAAATCCCATGGACAGAGGAGCCTGGTGGGCTACAGTCCACGGGGTCACAAAGAGTCAGACATGACTGAATGACTTCACTCAAGGGTCAGACTTACTCTGTATTGAATAAATCAATATGATTAAGCCCAGTAAATGCTTAGACAAAGATTTTTGAGAATAGGAATTCACAGTTTAGTACAAGTGGAGTTTTGGGTGTATTTGTATAGATGAGCTTTTCCTATAAATATTTATACCTGTAAATCTCTGGATAAAGAAACATTTAAGGAAGAACAAGAAAGGTCATAACAGAAAATGTACGACGTGGCTGTGAACAAAGACTACTACCTAGGTCTGAAATTCAGTCTCAAGTTTAATAACTTTCAACTTATGTATATGATGTTTCTATTCTATGCTTTGATCACTTAGACTCTAACAGATTTAAATGCCATTTAATTATGCTATATTTTAAAAGCACCACTATTTAAATCCTGCTTTTAAATTTGATGGTTTGAAGAAAGAAAGTGTCGTTTTGTGGCTTCCTTTCCCTGTAATCCACAGGCAGTGGAATCACCCAGAGAAACTGTTAGGAAAGTGCAGGAACTATGACATCCATCTAGCAAAACAGGAGAGTGAAATGAGAGTAAGAATAAAATTTAACCAAAACAACAAATGTAGGCAAAAGGGAAAAAAACAAATCATTAGGGAGCATAATAAATAAAAAATCCAAAGTAAGATGGAAAGAATCAACCCTCACATCTCAAGAATCACAGTGAGTATAAATGGGGCATGGCTAACCAGTCAGACAACAAAAATAAATATCACACAGAAATTCTGACAGCCACAGACTCATGGACAGTCTTAATTCTGCCAGTATTAATGACAATACTTTGAGCACTTATACTTTCCAGTTATTCAAGTATAATATAATGTACTGTGAGAAAAATGTATGAAGTAATGGTTGTAAATGATGCTGGATATTCTTGGGAGAGATAGCCCACAATGGGAAAAAGAGGAGGAAAGAAGGATAAGAATCTCAAAGCAGTTACCCTGAATTGAAATTGTCAACTGTCTCTTGGAGTACGGTCAACAACTATTGAAACTTCTGTACTAAGACTGAGCTTATGTGATGTTTCTTGTACAAAGATTTTCCTAAATAGTACACACTGTCAGCTAACATACAGCCTATGGGTATTTCACACTCATGAGCTCTTAGTGAATAAGAAAATGTTTTCAAAGTAATGAAAGAAAACATTGCCTCCATTAGTGTTTATCTGTGATCCTCTTAACAAGCTATGTACAAGCTGTGTGTGATCAGTCACTATGTCCAACTCTTTGCCATCCCATGGATTGCAGCCCACCAGGATCCTCTGTCCATGGGGTTTCCTAGGCAAGAAGGCTGGAGTTGGTTGCCATTTCCTTCTCCAGGGATCATCACAACCCAGGGATCAAACCTGCGAGTTTTGTAAGGATATTAACTGCATTACCTGTGATGGGAGTTCTGTTTTTCAGCCTATCCACCTCCATAGTGAAGTCATCCTTCAGAAAAAGGAACCCAATAATGGAAAACAGGTAGACAAGGATGAGGGCAAGAACCGCAG
Source organism: Ovis aries (assembly GCF_016772045.2). Taxonomy (NCBI): domain Eukaryota; kingdom Metazoa; phylum Chordata; class Mammalia; order Artiodactyla; family Bovidae; genus Ovis; species Ovis aries. The sequence continues at coordinate 189,087,283 of NC_056056.1, read as the reverse complement.
TTAGAATAATGGATCGGCCGTTCCGTGTGACACTTTTTATAACATTGAGCAGAGTCTCTTCTCTATAAACCAAATCAAAAAGCTACAGGAAAAAAGAAAAGCAAAGAAAACAAAGGCAGGGGAAAAAATGCAATGAAGCAACAAGTGAATAAATACAAGGGTAATCACAAATACAAATGCAGCCATTTTAGTTTATCCATGAGAGAATAACAATATAAATAAGGCCTTAAAAATGAACCAAGATAGGTATTTCTTCCCTAGTTGGAATGTATTAATAAACTGCTTTTCACTAAAGATAACTCTAATACAATACATAATGTGCATCTATTGATTTCCCAACCAACAAAATATCAACTTTTTTAAGACATGGAAATAGCACAGAAAATTCAAATTTGAATTTAGAATTACAATATTATATGTAATCAACTTAGCTGCTTATTCCCTATTTTTAATCTTTCTAATATTCTGCAGTTGCCTCTGGAATAAGTAAAATAGCTAATGTGAAAATGCTGAATTATGTTCACCTAAGTGATGAATAATTGACAGATTCATTCAATGTATTGTTTAATTAAGGGATTAGAGGTGAGATGATAAGAATTCAATTTTATGAGCCCACTATAATATTAATAGAAAAAGTATGCAATTTAAAAATATTTGAGAAATGTAAACATCTTTCTTAGTTAAACAGGTAGAATGAGGGCAAAATCTATTACTTTAGTATGTACTTGTGGAAACAAAAGTATAATACACAGTGCTAATTCATTTCTTCTCATAGGTTACTATCAATGTTGTATTTAGTAGTAGAAAATCTATGCTCTAATTAAGAACCTAGGTATGTGTTTGCTATCTGTTGTCAACATTAAGGAAAATTTTATTTATTGTTATATTATAATGTTGAAATTAAACATTAGAAAGTACCTGTCTTATTATCAAAAGCTGGTTAAAGGCAATAAAGTAACAGTTACTTTAAAGAAGGCATTAATAGCAGTATGGAAATGAATAGCATTTTTAACACTGGAATAATTGGGTTTGTCTTCTACTATCTGTGGGCAGTGATTAGAATTTCTGAACTGGTTTAAATTATCAGTGTCACTCATCCTTTCAGAAACACCAGGGCTTTGTACACTGTTTTTCTAAGTACTGAGGCTTATATGGTTACTTACCAATTTAATTGCAGCTGTGCAAATAATTGCCCTAAAGATATTAACTTGTTTGCTCACCTTAAGACACGGATATTTTATGATGGTCAAATATAAAAACATATGCTTAACTATTTTGCTATCTATTTATCTCAGGAGGGAGCTACAACATTTAGAAATAAAGTCCATATTCTTCCATAAAGACAAATTAAGCAATGCTGATTCAGCTTCCAAATTATTGACCTGGCTTATTTAACTTATTTAAACATTTAGTTGACAGAAAGGAGATTTTTCCTCAGTTGAACAGTGGTTGGAAGAAAAGGTCTGGCAAAATATCTAGTTCATTTCTGGATAGTTTCTGAAAGTTTTTAGTTTTCAGAAGCCGATGGGATGCTTGCTAAAAAATACATATTTTGGGGCCCCATTCCATATGTATGGAATCAGAAGTTTGAGAAGGCAAAGGTATTGACATTAGACAGATGAATGGTTCCTTCTGTTTATTGCTGTAAGAAAAATCTACAGTGTGGTTTTTATTACTGGTTAAAGGATGCCCGGGCATAACTGAGAGTGCATATTCATATATTTTTAAATATAAAAATATTTTAAAATACACTGAAATACTATTTTAGCACTATATTCAATAAAATATCCTCCTAGTACTCTAAACATGAAAATGAAATATATCCTTTTATAATCAACCCAATGAGGACAAACTAGCATCAGTGTTGTATAATTTGAAAGATTAAAGATGAGGAAAATGCAAATAGAAAATAAGACTAACACAAATTAACAGTAACATTACTATTAATAACTCATATAATAATTCAAATATACCTTTATTTTGTCAAAAACCTTTCCTTCAATAATGCAGAGTTACATACATCATTTCACATGGTTTTCATATTTCTTTAATGGGTCTTGATATTATTAGTCTCTCATACTAAACCTATCCATTTTATAAATAGGGAGGTGTTTTTTAATAAAAACACTGTCATAAATTTTATATATTACAGTCAGGGAAAGGGTCTGGGTATAACCTATTATATCATATATAATACATGATATAACTTGTCTATTAAATATCATAGGCAGATTTTTTTTAATGGAAGTTTTATGGTGAATCAGAGCAAAGAAGATATTCATTTGCATCCCTGGATCAGAAAAAAAAAAATCTACTTTTGACTGCTGAATACTAATCTAACTAAACTGCCTAGAATATAATTTTGTATCCTTTGTTGATAAGAGACAAATCCATTCTTCACTGGGGCTCTTTCCATTGCTTTAGGGTAAATGAAAATGCAGCCTCTTATCCAGAATGTGGCTGTTCTGGATAACAGGGCAGCAGAAGACTATGAATTTGCCTCTCATGATCTAAGCAAACCAGTCGAGATAATGTTTTTAGATCTTCAGCTTGTTCTTTAGGAATTATTTTACTGGGTAGTACTCTCCTCTGCACATCAGTTGTGAGGTAAAGATATAAAGAAATTGTGCTTATGGCATCATGATGCTAACCTGGTAATGCTCTACGGTTCAAAACATTATATACTTGTATCGACTCTGCTCCTGGCTTATGGCTAGAGAGCATACACATAGGAAGGAAAACTGATAATCAACCAAAACCAAAATACAACTTTAGAAGAAATCTGCAAGTCTATCCAATGAATAGATATATGTAAATAAGTTTAACAACAACGCCATGTTAAATCTGAAACTATAAGACTGTCCTTAAAACAACTCATTGTCTTTTTGCTGACTGTTGGCTTTCCCTCTCAAGTTTATTTATATGCCATTCTAAAGATATACAAGATACCTGGGATTATAAATAAATACAACGAATTCAGTATCAAGAAAATAAATCCCTTTTCTTGCTCAAGAATCTCTAAGCTAATATGATGTGGCTAAAACCCAAAGCAGCCCACTACACAAAGCCTGGGTCAAGAGCTGGGTCTCAGAGAGTACATAAAGAATTGCACCACCTATGTAGTAGCTCAGAGAAAAAGACTAAAAATAATAATAATGCATGATTTTCCCAGGCAAGTCTAAAAATAACATAATTTGTCCTCAATGCCAGACTCTGCTTAAAAAAATCAGAGAGAAAAGCATAAGAAGCAGCAGCATTGTGTATGTTTTTCAGCAGAGACTGTCCACATAGAGATGTACTCACCAGGAAGCTATAGAAGAATTCATGGACAAAGAGGCCCAGCATGCAAACCAGGACATACGCCACGTGGTAGAGAAAGGCCATATCCAGGATGACCGCTCGGTAGCCTCGGGTGAACGTACCACGATTTCCAACAAAGCTCACCAGAAACACTATTTTATTACAAAGCTAAAGGGAGGAAAAGATTCGATTTTATTGTCTTATTCATACTGGTGAAGCTCACAGAAACAGCAGGTCATTGACAAAACCTATTATTTGCAAAGTCTGTGGTTTTCTTTGATGATTTCTCATTTTGCAATTTTTCAACACTGCTTACAAATCTACATGTAAACACAAGACAGACAAACCCTGTATTCTCTGAAATTCCAGGAAAAGCGAGCAAGAGGGACTAAGAGACCCAGCTCTGCAATCAAGACAGACCTGAATTTAAATCCTAGCTATCCCACTACTTTTATATGATCCAGGCCATGCAACCGTGGGCCTTGGTTGTTTCTTCTCAAAAATTAGAATAAAGGAGTTCCCACCTCAGAGAACTCTTCAAAGAATTAAGTAATTCATAACGTATATGAAGTCCTTAGTAAAATGACTCTTGAAATATTACTTATTATATCTTCCATATTAAAAGTAATACATGCAATGTTTTAATCATACTGTAAATGAAACAGAAAAATACATTTTCAGAAAGCAACCAGAGATTTGTCCTGGATTTTTTTTATCCTGGACTTTCTCCACTGAATATTATTTTAAACAAGCAAGCAATGAAAAATTATTTTTTAAAATTTACTCTGCATTCACAAAAAATATTCATCTACTTATATTAAAATAAATATAATACTTGCATGTATCTTCTAAGCTGTATGTATGGTAATTATTCAGTAAGCATTTTAGAGTATTTATTATGCTTTGTATCATGTAGAATATTTAATATTTAAGTTAAAACTACATTTAAAATTGCCTTCTGTGGCATAATTTTAGAATACAGAAATTTATACTGAGGTTTGGGGCAATAACAATGACCCATGCAATGATTTCCAAAGAACACGGCTATCATAAACTTAGTGCCATCTCTTTGGTTCTAGAATCACTGCATTATTTATCAATGGAAAGACTAATTTTTCCATTTAGTTATCAAGGAAAGAATTACAGGTTTCAAAATTTCAGTTAGTTCTTTCAGATCATTTCCTGAGTCCTTAAAAATTTTCTAACGGCACCATATTTGTCTTTATGTGTCCAGACCTAACTTTAGGGAAGACAGCTTGCTCTCGGCAACATCATACATTTCTCAATGTATATGAAAGAAATTGTCTTATGGAATGACTTTTTAATAACATAAGAAGGAGAATAAATAACATTTTGGACAGAAGTAAAATTTGAGAAGTTGAAAAACCTTCCCTTCAACTTTCTGAAGTCCAAATCAATACAGATAAAATGAGAAAAGGCTTATCATTGCACCTTGTGAAGTTAACCAAACCAAATCAACAGCATGGCAAGTAAAAGTTTCAAACCTTTTCTAAGTTTGCTCCATGTTAATTAAATATCCTCTCAACAATCAACTTTATAAATTTCATCATCTTGGTAACAACCTGAATAGTGTCAAATGAAGTTTTACTTTACTGGTGTTACATCATCATATCTTGACATTACTATTAAACATAGCTACAGTATTAATGGATGTCTTTATGCTTACTATCCTAGAGCAAGTTTAATTCATTCACCCAAATTGTTAATATGAAACAGAAATAAGAAGTTCAATAAAAATGAAATTAAAGATTTAAATAATGACTTTTCAGAAGGATGAATGATATGCTGCAGACAAATTATTTATATATTGTGTCTTTAAACTGAGTCATAAAAAGTCAGGCATGAAAACTATGTACACATCCTTTATACTAAGTAAAAGGGATATACTGATTTCAAGTTCTCAAAAAAAGCAATATATTTCACTTCTCAAATGATGCAAAAGCAAGGAAACACTTCTGCCTGAAAGGGCCTCTGGCCATTATTGCATGAAAAATGAAGATTAGCCTTATTGGTTTCAAGTTAATTCTTCTGAACTTTGACCTAAAGTTTGATGTTGATGGACAATGCTCCTGTTCTCTTGATGGAACTGATACTGGTAGTGACAGCCACCTATTTCTGCACAGAATATAAACAAGGAATTTGAGGTCTTTTTAAGAGTTCATACCATGAAGAAATAAGTGCAAGTATAAATGATTTGGGTAGGAAAGAACTTGAACACTGGTTTTTCTTGCCCATGACCTCGAAATTTGTGAACTAATCTTATTGAGCATTTTTCATGAAAGCTGGGAATATTCACGAAAATAAAGAAGTTACGGAAACATTCTCCTTCTTCATGTCATGACTTATTGGACACTGTCTAACCAGTCCTTCATTTGTGAATACCATCATGTAGGCAATCATTGCTTCTATGGCAGGGGTCCATGTGGGCAACAATAAATGGGGAGTGTGGGAACTGGGCAAGGTGGTTAAAAGGCCATCCTCAGAAAAACAAACATTGTATATTAACATAGATACATGGAATCTAGAAGAATGGTATAGATGATCTTATTTGCAAAACAGAAACACAGATATAGAGAACAAACATATGAACACCAAGGAGGGAAAGGGGGAGTGGGATGAATTGGGAGACTGGGATTGACCCGTATACACTATTGACACTATGCATAAAACAGATAACTAACGAGGACCTACTGTAGAGCTCAATCTTCAGTGAACTAAATGGGAAGGAAATACAAAAAAGAGGGCATATATGTCAACACATAGCTGATTCACTTTGCGTGCAGCAGAAACTAATACAACTCTGCAAAGCAACTACACGCCAATAAAAACTAATTTTAAAAAGGTCATCCTCTTCTGAACTGCTGTTGAAAGGACCTTTCAGTCAGCACACAAATACCAATATAAACGATCATAACTATCCCATGTATTTTTTTGTTCTCTATTCTCCAAAGCTGCCCTTGATATATTGGGCTGACTAAAAAGTTTTGTTTGGGTTTTCCAAACAAACTTTTTAGCTAACCCAACATTTTTCATTGGAAGGAATGATGCTGAAGCTGAAGCTCCAGTAATTTGGCCACCTGATGTGAAGAGCTGATTCACTGGAAAAGACCCTGATGCTGGGGAAGATTGAGGGCAGGAGAAGGGGGTGACAGAGGATGAGACGGTTGGATGTCATCATCAACTCAATGGACATGAGTTTGAATAAACTCCAGGAGATAGTGAATGATAGGGAAGCCTAGGGTGCTGCAGTCTTTGGGGTCACAAAGAGTCAGACACAACTTAGTGACTGAATAACAACAACAATATTTTTAATTAAGAATATGGTAAATTATGTGAAGATTGGGAGGAAAAAGTGGTGGGTGAGGGAAAGAAAGAGTAGAAAGATAAGTTCTCTGTACAGCCTTTTTAAAAGTGGCATACCATCCAAATGATTTATGAATGTCTTCTACAATAGCAAAATTAATGCTCATTTGTTAATTAAGGTACACTAAAATAAGTTCATTAATTTTAACTAAGTAAATTAATTATACAGTATAGCAATAGCTTCACAGATACATTACATTTAATTGATATGTCTTTGCAAAACTTTTAACAGCACAGTATAGTGGAAAGACCCTGGCTTAGAAATTGGGCCATCTGGGTTCTAGCCTCTGTCATTAATTACTTTGGTAAATCCTCCTGGTCTCTATAGGATGTGTATATACTCATTTCTAAAATGAAATGACTAGCAGGGAATAAGCCTGAAGGTGCCTCACAGCTCTAGAATTCAAAGTGGTGTTCTTTAAATTTTGCTATTTTATGTGATCCCAGAAATTTCCAGCTGCCTTTATATTACCCTATTTGTTATTTGACTGTGTATTCCTGATCGGTAATTCCACCCCTATCTTACATTGTTCCTATTTATATCCTAGGAATAAATTAAATTAAAAGAAGATTGGTTTATTGAAAAGCAAAACTAAACTTATTGTCTTGAACTATAGTTTAACTATATTACCATATATTCATCAACCATCAATTTTCTAACTAAAAATGAGATTATTTGATTCAAAAATTTCCATTTCAGTGATGTTACATGGGCAGGATAAGGTTCCCCAGTTGTCAAAGCCTAAGGCAAAATTGTTATGTAGTCAAAATCACCCAAGAAAACTTTTAAATTGTCAACAAAACAGTACAGTAAACAAGGGTATAAACAGTAGTGTCTCTTACTAAATTCAACACATGCTATTTCTCAAAGCACTGGAGCAGTTTTCTGTCTCTGCAACTGAATATCAGAAGTAGGTGCTACAGTGAGTATATTACAAGAAAAACACACAGAGAGTGTGAGTGTGTGTGTGTGTGTGTGTGTGTGTGTGTGTGAGAGAGAGAGAGAGAAATGAAGAGAATAGGAAAGTTTTGACTCAGAAAACATCTTTCACAGATATATACTGTATTATTATTTACGATAAAAATAATCTAAAAAATATGAATAGTAAGAATTAATGGGATGGTTAAATAAATTATATGATATCCATACAACTGGAAATATTATCATTACTAAAATGAGATTTACAAATAGGTTTAATGGTATGAAAAAATATTAAGTGATCCCAAATTGTTAAAAAGTGTTTATATGTGCCAAACTAATGTTAATTTCCAGTACCCATAGCTAAAATTGTAACGCAGAGGGTGGGAAGGAAACTGTATTGGGTTATAAGATAGGCTTTTATAACAGAGAAAAACATTTGAATTTTTTAAGCATCTCAACGATTGAGATAACTAACCCCTGTGACAAGACAAGAGAAGCTATCTGCAAACTGAATAAAACTTCAATTTTTAGAACCTAGTAAAGATGAAGCATCATAATAAGCAGAAACTGATAATATGAAGTACTCAGAACACAGATTGAGGCTTTTCCTCCCACTTGATTCCTTTTCCAAAAAAGGAACTTTCTGTATTTGCTTCAAACTGTGAAAGACACTGAGTCAGAAACAAACAAGTTCCTGCGAACCAAAACACAAACACTTTAAGGATGATGACAGCAACGTTCTACAATTAAATCCTACTTCACATATTAGGTACCTAGTAAACACGAGCCTTCATTGCTGTTTTATCATTATTACTGCTGCTCTTCTTTTTTAAATCTTCACACTAATCTCCCGAACTGATCTTCTCAACAACCCATTTTACTGATGGAAAGAATGAAATTCTGAGGCATGCTATTTGCCTAAGGTCTGAAATTCTGATTCTCACTAAGTCTTAACTCTCAGGTAGACATTTTTTTCCTGTTTCTGATACCTATAACTTTTAGTAATTATAGTTCCACCTGTTATACAATGTAATGTTTTAAGTGCAAATTAAGTTACTAAATATGTTAAAATCTAAGGTACAAACACAACTGGTTTGTTTTCTTTTTCCCCCTACCTCCTAGGAAATGGTAAACCATAGATAGTTCTATAACGATCCTGTACGTTAAATGTTAAGATAAATGACACTCACTAAAACATTTCTATTTAACTGTATAATATTAAAACTATAGACAAAAACTCTATCAATATTTATCATATCAGAATTACAATTATTCCATTTAATTTGTCCCAAATGAAAGCTGATTACTTCTTTTTCAGTCAACATGCTCTAGATAAGCAGATAATAATGCATTATTCAGGGGTTGTGCAAATAAGTGTTTTATGCTCTGAACATTTTAGAGTACCAACAGATTGACAAAGTTAATAAGAAAGTTTTATCTCCAGGTAGATTTCTTCTCATGAAGAAATTAAAGCATAAAACTTGTCAGTCAAACAAATACTCATTTCTTATGGTGGAGCTATTTTCACCAAACTAGGCAGAAGTTATCTTTTTATCCTGTCTCCCGAGGGGGAAAATACTCCCAATGTTTTCAGTTTTCCCAATAGACTTTAAAATGTTATTCCTTATTTCTTTATATATTCTTGAAGCTTCTGGATGACAAGAACATAACTCCTCTATTGGAGACCCAATATATGCTGTTATTTTGGGTCTCACTCTGTCTAGCTATTATTTCACTGATCAAGTTTGAATTTTCTCACTTGGATTAATGTCTTATTGAGAATCAGCTATTAGTTTATGTATATTATTTGCTTCTTCAAATAACAGGGTTCAATAGTCACTGTATTTTTTAAAGAAAAGATAATAAGCTGGAAGTAGTAATAGGCTTAGAAAAATCAGACAAAGCCATGAAGATTCCTTAACTCACCTGCTGGAAATATTGCAAACTTAGCTTATTTCCAAAGCACAAAAAGTACAAGTTCAGTTCATGTAAACCAGTTTTGAATATTTAAGTGCTAGGTATTAAAGTAAAATGGGGCAAGGACTGAGGTGGACAGGATTATATCTATGAATGTGACAAACTCTGCCCTCAAGAAACTTATAGAAAAATATATTTGGTACTTTATAGAATTTTTACTGATAAACTATTTGTATATATAGTATACTTCACTTTATTCACAATAATTGTGGAATAATTGGTAACATGGTGACCTGAATGTTCTAGTTTAACATATATAAACCTATAAAGGTATCTGTCATATCAGTTCAGTTCAGTTCAGTCACTCTGTCCTGTCTGACTCTTTGAGACCCCATGGAATGTAGCATGCCAGGTTAGACAGATAAGTACATCTGTCATATATGTGTATATATATATGTATCCACCACATATATATGTACATATCTGTCATATATATCATGTTCAATTTTTGAATAATTATAATAGAGATCGGAAACATAGATTTGGCCATACTAGCTCAGCTTTATAATTCTCAAAACTTCAGTTGATTATTTCATTTATTCATTTTCAATATATATTTGCCACATTTTTATGGTGAGGCACTATAAATGTGTAAGAATACAAAGATAATCTTTCACTCATTCATCTACTCGCTCATTACTTAAATTACCTAAGAAACATTTGTTGAGTATGAATCATGTTCCAGACTTTGAATGATTACTCATTCTTCTTAAGAACTTATGTAGAAAGGGAGATTCCAGATACAGATACACAGATACCAGAATATAGGACATTATGTTAGAAACCCAGCGAAAAGAAAAGAAAGTACTTAGGTATTCAGTGGACATATTAGCAAGATTTATTTGCCTACATGCAACTTGTTCTTTCATCAACTTGGTGATTTATTGTTTTTTAATATCCCTTTTCATCTGTACCATACAGAAAGTTGTTTAGTCCCTTTAAAATTTTATCACTTGGGCAAAATTACTGCTATCTGCAATAGTAGTCTGGCTTACTTATCTTAAACTTACCTAGTTAAGGTTGTGAAATGTGCTCCCTTGTTCTAATATTTTAAAATTCAGTGAAAAAAAACCTTAATCTCATCTATGCCTTTCACAAGTTAATAGGTGTTGTTCACATTTTAAAAAGCCCAATTTCATATTTTCTGTTATAGCAATCCTTTTCCTTTGGTCATTTTATAAAAGATACTCACTTCTAAAATTCTGTTGAATATAATTTAATCTTTCTTGGATGATTTAGAAGTTACTTTAGAATGTTAACAGTGGCTCAGAGTCATTTTTGTCTATAGCTGCCCATATAGGATGCCAAAGGCATTAAAATTGGATTGGGTTAAATTGAGTACAGAACTGGGTCATGCCCCAGATGCTACCATCCTAAATATATAAAATTTTCACTTGTCATTTTTTCTTTCTCTAAAAAAGTCAATGAAGAAGGTACACATTAAACTCAATTTAATTTAGATTTACAATAAATTAGAATTTATTTACAGAGTTAAAGCATAAAGCTACATTTTTATATTTAGTACACTTTTAATTAATCTAAAACAGTACAAAACTAAATAAAGTACTTACATTTGCTGCACCAAGAAGTATTAACGTAGGCCCAAGACCTATTGTATATATTGATCTCAGCATTATTGACACAAGAAATGGCCGAATACCCACAGGCTTGGAGAAGAAAAACAGCATAGATGTGCAGATTGCCACTGCTATCCAAAGTAGAATTGAGAACAATGGTGAAAGAGTACCTGTAAAATGTGGAAGGAGTTTATTTTTACTAAGAACAAAACTGGAAAATGTTAAATCATTTGCCACTCTATTTTATATATATGAAACTCCAATACTTTGGCCACCTGATGTGAAGAACTGACTCATTGGAAAAGACCCTGATGCTGGGAAAGATTGAAGGCAGGAGGAGAAGGGGACAACAGAGGATAAGATGGTTGGATGGCATCACCAACTCAATGGACACGAGTTTGAGCAAGCTCCAAGAGTTGGTGATGGACAGGGAAGCTTGGTGTGCTTCAGTCCACAGGGTCACAAAGAGTCAGACATGATTGAGAGACAGAACTGAACTAATTTCATATAATAGAGCAAGACAAGTTGTAAGATACTGAATTTCAAAGTAACCCACTCTACATTCAGAAAAGTAAGATTATGGCATCCGGTCCCATCACTTCATGGCAAATAGATGGGGAAACAGTGGAAACAGTGACAGACTATATTTTTGGGCTCCAAAATCACTGCAGCTGGTGATTGCAGTCATGAAATTAAAAGACGCTTGCTCCTTGGAAGAAAAGCTATGACCAACCTAGAAAGCATATTAAAGAGAAGAGACATTACTTCACCAACAAAGGTCCGTCTAGTCAAAGCTATGGTTTTTCCAGTAGTCATGTATGGGTGTGAGAGTTGGACTATAAAGAAAGCTGAGCACTGAAGAATTGATGCTTTTAAACTGTGGTTTTGAAGAACACTCTTCAGAGTCCCTTGGACTACAAGGAGATTCAACCAGTCCATCCTAAAGGAAATCAGTCCTGAATATTCACTGGAAGGACTGATGCTGAAGCTGAAACTCCAATACTTTGGCTACCTGATGAGAAGAACTGACTCATTGGAAAAGACCCTGATGGTGGGAAGGATTGAAGGAGGGAAGAGAAGGGGACAACAGAGGATGAGATGGTTGGATAGCATCACCAACGTGATGGGCATGAGTTTGAGTAGGCTCTGGGAGTTGGTGATGGACAGGGAAGCCTGGCATGCTGCAGTCCATGGGTTGCAAAGAGTTGGACACAACTGAGTGACTGAACTGAACACACTGTATATTTAGAGATGTCTTTGTATACATTATTCGTTATTTCTTGTACTCAGACACTCAGTGGTGTCCGACTCTTCATGATCTTATGGAATGTAGCCCCCTCATCCCCAGCTCCTCTGTTCATGGGATTTTCCAGGCAAGAATACTGGAGCAGATTGCCATTTCCTCCTCCAGGGGATCTTCTGGACCTAGGGATCAAACCACTGTCTCTTAAGTCGCCTGAGTTGGCAGCTGGATTCTTTACCACTAGCACCACCTACATTTCCAGAAAGCTTGTGATGAATCCCAGGCTGCTTAAATACTTGCTCGTCAATGCTCCTTACATTAGTCCTGGAACTTGGGTGTCTTTCTTTCCAATGGGAGTCATGCTAGATGCTTTGGATAGGGGTTTCTCATTTAATGACTCTTAATTCAAAATGAATGACTAATGGCCATCAACTATTCAGCTAAACCAAATGGAACCCGGCACTGAACGCATACCTTGTCCTGTTTTATTATAATCAAGGTTTTACATTATATTAAAGAATTCAGAATGCACACTCTACTTTTTAATGAAACAGACCTAAGCTTTAACTGTTAAAACAAGTGCGTTTATGTGTATGGATACATAGGTATACGTGTGTGTTTCTCAACTTCTAAAAATAATGTTCAGCTATTTACTTCATCAGAAAACAAAAGCTCCAAATGTTTCAAAACTAAACTCCATTGCAACAACAGTTTCTTTAAAAATGGCGCCAGAAGGGGTTTATAAATACATTTCTTTTTTTATAAAGGACAGTTTATTGATATTTGCACCGACATGTGTATTCAAGGAATCCCCCTCTGAAGGTCAAGTGATGCTATATTTGCAGAAGTAAATTAAGGGGGAACACTCTTGGGCTGATTAGACCTCAAACGTGTATTCAGGCTGTTGAAGTCAGAGGGGAGACAACAAAACAGGGATTTTCCACTAGTTTTCCACTAGGAAGATTTTCTTACTAGTTCAGATAAGTCAGGAATCAGGCACTGAACGCATATCTTGTCCTGTTAAATTATTATCAAGTTCTTATGGTGGCTTAGGGGTAAAGAATCTGCCTGCCAATGCAGGAGACATGGGTTCAAGTCCTGATCCAGGAAGATCCCACGTGCCTCTGAGCTACTAAGCCCTTGTGCCACAACTGTTGAGTCTGTGCTCTAGAGTCTGGGGGTCCAAGTGCTGCAACTACTGCAGGCCTCTTTGCAACCTGTGTGCTCTGCAACAACAGGAGCTACCACAACGAGAAGCTCTCTCACTGCAATGAAGAGCAGCCCCTGCTCACCACAACTGGAGAAAGCCTGCGAGCAGCAATGGAGGCCCAGCACAGACAAAACTAAAGCTTAAAAAGTGTTTTTAAGTTATAGATTCAGAATGTAAAATATCCATTCTTTAAGGAAACACACCTAAACTTTCACTGTTAAAACACACAAGTGTATTTATATATATGTGTGTGTGAAAGTAAAAGTGTTAGTTGCTTAGTCGTGTCCAACTCTTTGCAACCCCATGGACCCGCCACGTTCCTCTGTCCATGGAATTCTCCAGACAAGAGTACTGAAGTGGGTAGCCATTCCCTCCTCTGGGGGATCTTCCTGACCCAGGGATCGAACCCAAGTCTCTTACATCTCCTGCGTTGGCAGGCAGGTTCTTACCACTAGTGCCACCTGGGAAGCACCACTTATTTGTTGACTATAAATAGAAACATAACCTGTGAGCTCGTTTTGAGTAAGTCCATCTCTAGTTATAAATTTCCCAAGTTGTGGAGCTTCACTCTTAGGTTTAGTAAAACTGCCAACATCTTTGCACACTTAACTCTCATCCAATCACTAGATTCTTCAGTATAATTCATAAGCAATGTCTTGGTGTGACATTCTTATTTTAAAAGTCTCAACTTTGGCACTGCTAGTCACACTGTACATTGTCACTAATGCCTGATAAGCTAACCACAACTTGACCATCCTTTCTCAGACAATATCTGGCTTACTGAGATTTCCTCTTGATCCAATGAGAAATTATAACCATGAACTTAAAACTGGACATTTGATCCCTTTGTAGAGAGAACTCAAACAGTGTCTAGCTTAGTACCTTGCACATAGTTTAATGTTAAATATGTGTTTGCGAAGAGTAAATAAATTTAAAAGTTACTTAAATGGCTATTTACACTATTGTCAATTGACAACAATTTGTAATTATATTTTGTAAGAATGATCATATTGGTTTTTAGCTGAAGATTTGATCTTCAGCTAGAAAAATAAACTGAAATCCTCTGACAAACTTTAGAAGACAGTAGACTGTCAAAGCCGTTTTTTAGCCATTAACGGTGGAAAGAGGGGACTGTCTTCTTGATATTTGTATTAATTTTCTATAATGACCATGTATTCTTTTATAATAGAAAAAAATTTAAGAATTCATTCTATACATTTTAAAATATTACAGTATAACACTTGTCCGTAATAAAAGAAAATTCAAATAGAAACACTGGAGACTTCAATTCTACTCTCCTATGTACTTCACACTGACTTGTTTTATTTATTTATTTTATTTTTTGAAGTTTACTTATAGCAGGGGTTCCCAACCCCTGGGCCACAAACCAGTACTGAGCGAGTGAAGCTTCATCTGTATTTACAGCCACTCTCCATAGCTCACATGCGATGGTCTAGGGAAAAACTGTCTTCTATGAAACTGGTCCCTGGTGCCAAAAAGGTTGTGTGTGCATGCTAAGTTGCTTCAGTCATGTCCAACTCTTTGCAACCCCAAGGTCTGTAGCCCACTAGGTTCCTCTGTCCATGGGATTCTCCAGGCAGGAATACTGGAGTAGGTTGCCATGCCTTCCTCCAGGGAATCTTCCCAACGTAGGAATCAAGCTATTTCTCCTGAATTACAGGAAGATTCCTTACCCATGAGGCACCAGGGAAGCCAAATGGTCGGGTACCGCTAACTTATAAAACATGCTGCATCTTACTCCCCTCTCCACTCCTCTGCCTCCAGCAGAGACTTATAAGGACTTCTTATTTCCCCCTTCTCAATCTGGCTAAGGAAAATTAGATAAATCTATGGGTGTTCTTTACTATTGTGTCTCACTCCTTTCTTCATCCTTTAACTAGACTATAAGCTCCTTGAGGACAAGGTCAGTTTTCCCAGTGTTTGTATCTCTAGGGTTGAGCACAGTGTCTGGCATCCAGCCACACTCTATCAGTGGTTGTTATTAAGGTAAATGAATTAAAATCACCTTGAAGATTTATTTCCTTTAACACAAAGCACTTGAGGGAAAAAGAATGACATCCCAAATTTGAACACAGTATTTTAAAAAAATCACATGCTAAATGGATATGCTGCTGCTAAGTCTCTTCAGTCGTGTCCAACTCTGTGTAACCCCATAGACGGCAACCCACAAGCCTCCCTGTCCCTGGCATTCTCCAGGCAAGAACACAGGAGTGGGTTGCCATTTCCTTCTCCAAGGCATGAAAATGAAAAGTCAAAGTGAAGTCACTAAGTCATGTCCGACTCCTAGCGCCCCCATGGACTGCAGCCTACCAGGCTCCTCCGTCCATGGGATTTGCCAGGCAAGAGTACTGGAGTGAGTTGCCATTGCCTTCTCCAGCTAAATGAATATAAGAAGGCACAATTCTCTGCTAACCCCTCTGCCTTTGCCAAACTGGGCAGGGATCGTTGGCATGACAATGCTCAACTTCTGAGTGGACATCTCGGAGATTCCTTAGCATCAATAGCTGTGGCTTCAGCCACAACCAGCATGACCTCATTACCTAACTTTGGCACAAGTTTCATTTTTAGAGAAGCATATGTTAAGCATATACATTAATCAACCAAACAAGGAAACCCACACCAAAATCTACAGCCACACCAACAGGCCCTGGATTCTTGAAGAAATTCAAAGAAAGCTCTGCAAAGCCTGACTATGGAAAGAGATTATTTGCAGTAGGCATTGGGAGGGTGGACATCTGACAAGCTGGAACTCTGAGAATCACCTTCCATTAAGTATCTCCCTTTTATTATCATATGCTACTACCCTGGTTGAAGGCAGACACTGTTCTCTCAGTTAATATTATAACGTAAGCATGAACCAGATATCTGGACACAAGTGACTTCCACAAGCTCACTGTGTGTTCAGGCTAGAAAATACCCTTGGAGACAGCATACACAGCCCATTCCCCTCGCTGCCAGCCTCTCTGTCCTCACCTGACACATTAGCCAAAGTGACTCCCGAGCAGCTTGTATTAGGATCTGGGGTTGAAAAAGGTGGCCTGTTTGGACCACAGGTCTTTTTTTCTGGCTGAAGATTCACCAGGTGATTTTGTGATCAACTTCTGCCCAGAATCTAGCAACCTCAGAGCTGAATGGAATCCTCATATTTACTTATTTTTTCTTTTTTAACTTTTAATTGTAGAACTCTTTCTGACTAATGTTACAGTTGCAAATATAATACAAAATTCTCATTGACTCTTTACTTGGCTTCTCCAAATATCGACACCTTACATAATCACACAACAATGATCAATGTCCAGAAACTAATACATTAATAGAGTTGGACCATAAAGAAGGCTGAGCACCACAGAACTGATGCTTTCAAATTGTGGTGCTGGAGAAGACTGTTGAGAGTCCCTGGACCGCAAGGAGAATCAAATCTGTCAATCCAAAGGAAATCAACCCTGAATATTCATTGGAAGGACTGATGCTGAAGCTGAAGCTCTAACACTTTGGCTACTTGATGTGAAGAGCTGACTCATGGAAAAGACTCTGATGTTGGAAAAGATTGAAAACAACAGGAGAAGGGGACAGCAGAGGATGGGATGGTTAGATACCATTACTGACTCTATAGACATGAATTTGAATAAACTCCAGGAGATAGTGGAGGACAGAGGAGCCTGGCGTGCTGCAGCCCATGGAGTCGCAAAGAGCTGGACACTTAGTGACTGAACAACAATCACTTTAATCTACAGACCTTTATTCAAAGTTCATGAACTGCACAAATAACGTCTTCTTTTCTGAACCAGGATCACACATCACATTTAGCTGTCATGTCTCTTAGTCTCTTTTAATTCCTCAGCACTCCTCGGACTTCACAAGCTTCAAGAGTACTGGCCAATTAATTTGCAGAATATTTCTCATTCTGCATTTGTCTGAAATTTCCTCCCTTTATGCATTTTTGTCAAAAGATGCCATATCCTTGTCAGCACATCATGTCAAGAGGCACCTGATGTTGCTGTGTCTCTTCACTGGTGACATTAACATTGATCACATAATTAAAGTGATTTCTGCACTTTAAAGTCACTCTCTTTCATAATAAAGTATATTATGGGGAAATACTTTGACTACATCAATATCCTGTTTCTCATTTTACTTTCTGATCTAACACTTCTCTGTTAATTTTAGCATCCACTGATGATTATTACTATTATATGGTATTTGCCAAACAGCAACATTCTATTTCTATTACTCTTTCTACACTGATTAACAGGAATACTATTGTAAGGAAGAGCTTTCTCCTCTACCAGTATGGATTCCCGGATTCTTATTTTATTCTGTGGGTTATTATGTATTACTGTAACTATTTTTATCTCAAAATTTCCACAGGCTTGGCCACTGGGAGACCTTTCAAGTTGAATCTTGTGTTCTCTGACACATTCCCATCATTTTTTGTAGCACATTTTGGAAGGAATCTTAATGATCAACTAATTCATCTTTAAATCATCTCAAAGCGTCCCAGTCAAGGAGTCATCCAGTCTATGCTTGACAAAATCCAGTGTTAGAAACTTGCATGTCCACCACAGAATTTACCTTCTCCAGCCAGTTCTGAGGGCCAAGTACAGTAATCAGTCTTAACTTTGCTTTTTCAGCCTTCTCAGCTATGCATAGCATGTAACTGAAGGTTAGAGGCTCAGCTAATCCTGATCAAAACTGCAACCTTATTCATGGAGCTAGAATAAAATAACTCATCTAGAACTGTAATCAGATTATCCACATATAACCTTGGGGTTCCATACTGCCAAAATGGCAGCTCATGCTCTCCCTTCCCCCTTAGCGCCATATCCACACCCAGATACTTGAGAGGGAGCCTCCACCCTGATCACTGCTGTTCACCTCTACTCAGTCCTATTCAAAGAGTAAAGTGCACACCTGCACCCGATGAGGACACACCTTGTCTTCCTGCCTGGTCTCTTTTCTTTCTGAGGCTGGGGCCTCATTCCCAGTTTTACCATATATGTGGTTTCAAGTTCTTGTTCAAGGACCAGTTGTATTAGGAATTCCTCGGGAAACTTGTTAAAAAGTATGTATTTTCAGACTCCTGAATTACTGGTCAAATCTTCCAAAGCCTCAAGTTCTTCATCCAGAAGGATGAAGTACTTACTTTATAGAATGGTCAGGAAGAGTACATGGAATTATGTACGCGACGTGCTTAGCCCTTTGCCTGATCCAATCTAAACGGTAAACAATAACAGTTGCTATTATCATCATTAGCCATACTATTACAACTGTTATTAGTCAGGCAAATATGAAAAAAATGTATCAGACGCTTTACTTTCTCCTCAACGAGTAAAGAGTAGATGTTCAGAGGGGTACCCGTGCCCGTCACCATTATATTTAACGTATAATAGGTGGCAGCACAGGCTATATACTTTGGCTCTGGTGGTCTTGTAAGGTATATCATGGCATAGAACTTAGGGACGATGATGCCCCTGTATAAAGGGGCACCTGTTATTGACACGCTTCTAACCTAATCATCCTGCAGGAAAGTCTGAGAGCACAAACAAATGCTTTAACCGTCTAGTCTTAGATCTGCCGTTCTCTGGGCTTCCATCTCTTTATGTGTCGATGATGATTTGGTATTAGATGATTTCCAGAACTGCTTCTATATCTAAGACTTTATGCTCTACTTACCAGGATGCTACAATCTAGTTAGCATTCCGTGTGCAGATGATACTAATTTATCATTTCAGGCTGGACTGCTCTCCTTACGAAAGTCATGTTCTTTTGTGCCAAGAGGGCTATCATCACTAAATGAGACTAAACACAGTGAAGAGAGCTGTTCCCACTTCCTGCTGTATTTGTAACTTCCCCACAATGGACGGCCACATATTTGCTATGTTTTCATTGCTATTTAACTCACACATCTACTCCCTTGTCAAATATGCTTTTATTAGCACTGGCGTACCTTCTAAAAAAAATAAACCTTTCTATAACTACTCAGATTATACCCAAAGGCTAGAACTTTGCTATCTGCCATCTGCAACAGACCTTAGAAATAGCAAATTACTTCTGCACTCCCATTTCCCTTCCTGCTCACGCCCCTTCCTACTCAGATCTGAAATAGGTTTAAACAGCTCTTGCTCGTCTCGTACTCTCATTTCCACTGAGCTTCCCTTTGTAGTACTAATATTCACCTTGTAACAACAACAGCTAAGCTTTATCAAATGATTAGTAGTAGTAGTGTTAATCGCTCAGTCGTGTCTGACTCTTTGTGACCCCATGGACTACAGGCCACCAGGATCCTCTGTCCATGAAATTCTCCAGGGTTGCCATTTCCTTCTCCAGGGGATCTCCCAAACCCAACTGAACCTGTGTTTCCTGCATTACAGGCAGATTCTTTACTGTCTGAGCCACTAGGGAAGCCCAGATAAAATATAAGTGCTATGTAAATAGCTGAAGATGAGTGGCAAATTCAAGTTTTATTTTTTTGGTATCATATGATTACTAGTTGCTATTTTTAATTCTTTACCTACAACATCTCATTAAATTCTCACATAATCCTATAAACTGATGAGATACAAAAGCATCTTGTGGTTATTATTTGCTGGTATCTCTCATCCTGTCCTCTGAGCCATTCTTTCAATACCCATTCCAAAGTTATCTACCTGATTGTATCCCAATCAGGATACAGATTGTGACATATTCTCCCACGTTCTTTTGCCAGATTTAAAGAAAACTTAATTTCCACAGTCTTTAGTGTATCTCTCCTACTATTTCCCGTTTCACTTAACATGGGATCATTTTTCTTGTCTTTGCTTTTGCAAAACCTCATGTATCAGCAGTTTGATAATATTAACTTCATGGTCAATATCCTTTGTGCTCTATTATTATAATCCGCCTTATCCTGTACATTTAAAATTATTTTTCAAATTATCTGCATGCTCACTGTAGAATCCTTAGACAATACCGAAAGCAAAGAAAAGAGAGTAAAATAGAGATTCTACTGCTTAAGATTATCACAATCAACATTTTGGCATACATCTCTCACTTTCCCATGTATTTATAAGATTGAGATGATACATAAAATGCTTTTGCTCACAAAGTAAGGTAGAAATATTTTTCTTGCCTTATTTATCAATATAGCTCTTCTGTATATGAATTTCTTGAAAAATATTTATATTGACCATCATTTTCTGCCTATTCTACTTATGATCATTCTGTTTCCAGTGAATAAAGAAAAGCTATTTAACAAGAATGAAATTGTTGTAACTGGGGAGATCTAAATAGTTAAGGCGTGCATCAAAAGTATTGTTTTTAGACTCTAACATACTTATCATTTAAAGACAGACAAGCACTTACCTTCATCTCCATCATCCCCAAATGGGTAGAAGAGAGCCACAGCTAAGTTGATGAACACAGCCAGGTTGAAGGAGATGCTCCCCCAAAGAGAAATATGCCTTGAGAACCAGAACAGGGCAGGATTACCTGGTGAGAAAGAGGCATGGTGGGACAGAAAAGAAAATGAATTTTGATTTCAATACCAGAGCCCTACTGAAATAACATCTTCCTAAATGCATTTTTGCAAACTACTATAAAAGCATACATAAACAAACATTTAATGCAACTTAGTTTAGAATATTTATCATCAATACCATAAAGGAGTTTTCCATTTGATTCCTTCTTTTCTTTAGCCAGTTTACACCTAAGCTATTGTAGAAGGGTGAGTAATTCTGCAACTGCTAATTCTGGTCAGAAAAGATGACTCTGGGTTAATTCTCTTTAATATATCCCTAGAGCAGGTTGGGCGAAGGCAGTTTAGCAGTCACCTGGGGCCCCTTTTAATGGAATGGTATACACTGCTGTGTAATTTAGTAATATCAATTAATTGGTCTCACTTCCCTGTCTTAAAGTAAAATAAAACCCTCACCCTTTGCACAGATGTATCTCTGGTGAGAGTTTCAAATCACAGTCCCAGTTACCTGAAACTCTGAAACTTAATAGCATGGCATAGCACTGCTTACTGAGAACTAGTGATTTATAATATTACCTAGGTTTTAAACCTTTATGCTTCCCAAGAAGTTGTTGGGTTTGCAACAGCAAAAGTGAAAGATACAACAAAAACTACCAATAAGTGGGAGAGGTTTTGCTGAATATTTTCAGAAGTGGGATTCTGTATCTGTCACCAGAAATGAACTGATAGATGCATCTACTGAATAAAATTTACATAAGCCAAAACTCAGTTTCTTTCACCTCTCCTAAAAAACCGAACAGACAGGTCATGCATACAAGTTTGTCACACAACATATTCAGGTCTTGTCCACTGTCTAACTCTTAATAGTTTAACATTAGGTTTAAAACATTAAGAGTCAACTGAGGGGAAAAGCCATCTAAATTTTCAAATAGAAATTTTAAGCTTTTCAAAGTATGTTCTGAGAATTCCAATCTCAAATCTGCTGCTTACTTATAAACTACACTTCCCTTCAGTACATCTTGTTTTCTTTCTCTTGGAATAGAGCATTCCAGCACCGGAGTAGGCTATGATTAGCTACGGCATTTAGTTGACTAATGTGTCATAAATTGTAAGCATTTGCATTTTCATCATTCCTGAATTAGGAGTCCTCATTTAAAAAGCAGAATATTAAGACAAAATTAGAAGATGTTGATACATACATTTGTAACAACAAATCCATCAAATGAATTAGATTCTGTCTAAAACCTCATCATAAGCTACTTCCAAATTTTAAAAGTAAACTGTACACTGGAAATTATTTTAAGGATTTTTTTGACAAATGACAAAATATTTATCTCAAAAACACAGACCCCACAAGCACTAGCTCATTATCCAATTTACTTTTTGTCAGGAATAAAACGAATGATTTTCAAATTGAGTTTCTGTTATGTACTCTGAATACCTAAGTTTCTCTGAATTCCATAAGGTTCTTCATGGGAAAGTCTATGGGAGAGTAATTTTTTTTTCTCCAAGTATCCTGCTAAGAAAGTCTGACAATGCATGCTACAATCTTTATTCAAGGATGTTATGTCTCAAGCTCAACCAAATTCATAAACCATAATCACTGACGTTCCCAGGAAACTAAAATGATGCAACACTGTTGAACAGAAGTATTGAGAACATATGCCTGTTGTCTGGAAAATCTCTCCAACAGTCAGAAAAGACCTAATCAAAAGTTTTACCCCAACGATTTTTATTAAAAACTCATGATATTTCTCATCTGGGAAAGTAAAGTTTATTTTAGAATTGAAAAAATTTTAAATCCTTTTGTGGTCTTATTAAAAAACTTTTTAAAACGTATTGGAGTGTAGTTAATTAACAAGGTTGTGTTGATTTCAGGTGTACAGCAAAGTGATTCAGTTATCCATATACATGTATCTATTCTTTTTCAGATTATTTTCCCATTTTGGTTGTTACATATTTCCAAATAGACTTAAACCTGAGAAATAAGTAAGGGGAACTATAAGATGGTAACTTTTAAGAGTTACATTATAAGCTTGCCTGGTTTGAATACAAGTGTCACACAATTTTTACTTCGACTTGGCAAGATTCAGATATGTTGAAAAAAGGAATGAGTTCCAGAGAAAACACTCAACAGTCTACCTGATCGTAAGATCACAGATACAAGAGGACAGGCATGTCTATGCCAGGATCTCTCCACTCCATTCACTGATTGTTAAGGCCGATCAAGGCCTATTCATGGACTTCAAACCTGCAGCTGCTCCACAGCTGAAACCCACAGCTGCAATCTTGGATGTCATAATATTTGTAAAACTATAGGATCAGCACTAAAAGATGATCTAATTAGTCAGAACCTTCTATGTTTCTTAAGCCACAGGTGTCTTGGCTCCAACTGCAGACAGAGCTTACATGCTTAAGCTTATAAGTGATTTCAGTAACATCAGATGGCAAGAATTTAAGAGCCAATTGAAACGAACCCTGTCATGTATCCCAAAGTACTGGTGTATCTATCGTTATGCTCAAAACATTTTCATTATGCTCAGATCATTTTGGTTCAATGAACTTACTCCTGATTTTCTTCTGCCACTTCATCTCATTGTAGAGATCTTCAGTTTGCTGGAAAAAGTCATTCACTTTACTTCCCTGCTCATCCCTCTCTGTGGTGTTGAATACGCGACACTTGGATTCTCGCGTGAGGTATTCACATATATTGGGGACAGGAAACACTATTTGCTCCATTGTCCTGTCATGCCGAACGATCTGAAAAACATTAATTTGCATTTGTTTTAAGCTTTGGAGAATCTTAGACGACTTTCTGCTTTTAGCATGGCTTCAATAACGATACTTTATGAATTCAGCTATGAAAAAACATGCCAACTTGAAATATCTGAAATAGTCCTGTATATTATTCTCTTTAAATGAGAGAAATTAATCAGACTAATCTATCATCAGTATTATACTATACTGTAAATAACAAAAACCAAAATCTTTCTCAATTAACATTAAACTCTGGCCACCCATTTTTATCTTCATGAAGTACATCAGACAGCTAAGAGGGTCTTCACTGGGAAGTGTCTGGCTATGTAACCTTAAGCACAGCACTTGTTATATTTTTATCCTGCTCTTAGCCTATTCTTCCTAAAAATGGCTACTGGGGAACAAATGACATATATAACATAATGTGCCCTGCATTCTACAGAGAAAAATGTTTTATGTCATTAAAATGTTTTCCTGATAATGGCAAACATATTTTTATGTGTAACTCATTCAAGCATACACTCAGATGTGAATATTTGTTGTTTTGAACTTCTCTAATTTGGTATTGGTAACAGTTTGTTGTTTAGTTGCTGAGTCATATCTGACTCTTTGTGACCCCCTGGACTCTGTCCATGGCGTTCTCAAGCAAGAATTCAGGAGTGGGTTGCCATTTCCTTCTCTAGGGGATCTTCCTAGACCAGGGAGCAGACCTGCATCTCCTGCACCGGCAGGTGCACTAGGCCACCTGGGAAGCCCTGATCACAGTTTAGCTTTAGACAGAAAAACAAGTTAAATGATTTCATACGGAGTCCCTATGTCACAAGGGTTCATGCAGACTGCCTGTCAAGGTTCACACTGATGTGCTCTGCCTAGCCCTCAAGAATTAATCAGAAATTAGTCTAAGCTAAAAGAGTCATTCTCTCTCCCTGTGCTACTGACTGGTATGGTCATGAGCACTTGGCCTATTTCTGGAAAATGAGGGATAAGGAGAAATATCCTGGGGCTAGAGGTGCTCTCAAGGGAGATTTTCCTTCTAGAAAAGACAGAAGCCACATGAGACAAACAAAAGATCAAATATACAACACACCAGCTCTTTTTCATCAGTACCCTCTTTCTCCCTGCTTAGAAAACAAGGGTGATAATGCTACTTGAAATTCGGGCAGCCATTTTGCAACCATGAGGTGAGACAGCACCCACACAATAAGAAAGACTTAGCTGAAAATATGGAAAAGGTCTGAGTGTTTGATGAGATCACTGCATCATTGAATCAATTATAGAACTACTGGTACCTCCAGACTTCCCATTATGAGGGAAAATCAAATATTTTTATTGTTTAAAAACTATTAGCCTGGTATTTTGTTACTTGTAATTGAAACTATCCTAAATGATATGTTATATATACAAACCACATACTAGAATACTATCATAAAACAAAGAAGAAATCTGTAGTGGTAGATAAAAATTCTTGGAACATAGGTTAAAAAAATCAGTCATACAAAATAAAAATTGGAAGTATTTGGTATGGTAAGCAACTACATGGGAAAAAATGGTTTACTGGTTCAAATAGTGCCAAACATTAAAAAAAAAAATTCTCCAGATGCATTTAAGAAATAATGTCCTGATGACTATAAGCCAAGCTTTTCAGCCCCTTTGTGACATGTTATGTTTGATCCTGGTTGTTACATTTCACAAGGGACACTGACAGACTGGAGGGAGTACTGAAAGAGATGGGGATGTGTTAACAGCAAAAAGCCAAAAAAGGGATGCTTTTTTCAATACACTTATACCACACATGCTTATTCAGGCCTTAGGTGAGGAGTCCTGGGAAATTCAAAGTGAAAAAGCATGAACCCCAATCTATAAAGGCTTGCAATTTTGTAATTACGATGGCACCTCAAATGTCTGAACCAAGCTATCATGGTGACAGGGGAGCAAACAGTCTGAACAGCAGGCAAACATGAAAGTGGGCTGGATTGTGTGTGTTATCAAAAAATAATTTTCTAATTATTAGCTATTCCAAATCAGATGTTTCCTCCTGAAGTAGTGAGATGGCTGTCACAGGAAGAATTTAAAGCCGAAACAGGATCTTTGCAAAGAAATTCCTCCTTGGACTGGTGAACAGACTAGGTAACCCGTAAGGTCCTTGCTATTTCCCAGGGTCTTTAAGCCTATAATATACAGACAAACTATTATTTGCAACAATATTTATTATTCTGAGGCTATGCTTCAAGATTTGGACTGTGAAAAAGGCTAAGCGCCAAAGACTTGATGCTTTTGAACTGCGGTGTTGGAGAAGACTCTTGAGAGTCCCTTGGACTGCAAGGAGATCCAACCAGTCCATTCTGAAGGAGATCAGTCCTGGGATTTCTTTGGAAGGAATGATGCTAAAGCTGAAGCTCCAGTACTTTGGCCACCTCATGCGAAGAGGTGACTCATTGGAAAAGACTCTGATGCTGGGAGGGATTGGGGGCAGGAGGAGAAGGGGACGACCGAGGATGAGATGGCTGGATGGCATCACGGACTCGATGAACGTGAGTCTGAGTGAACTCTGGGAGTTGGTGATGGACAGGGAGGCCTGGTGTGCTGCGATTCATGGGGTCGCAAAGAGTTGGACACGACTGAGCGACTGAACTGAACTGAACTGATGCTTCAAGAACAGTGTTCAGTACTGAAATAAAAGGGTGATTAAGAGCAGTCCCTGCCTCAAGTAGGGGGCCAGTGACCCAGAAGAACCTAACAGTATTCCAACATGATACCTTAAAAAAACAGAATGATCAAAATGCCTGTGGGAGTATAGTGGGATAAAATAAATGAATGCAGAGGTGATATAAGCTGGTCTTTGAATAAGCACGAGGTTGGTCAACATGAAGAGTTTAGATCATCAGTCCAGATTATTCCTTTGAACCCCTAACTTCTATATCCAGCTTCATGCATTCCTCAAGTCACCTCAAATTCAATTTATCCAAGAATCAACAAATGACCTTCCAGAACATTTTAACTGCCAAAGTTAGGATCCTTGTGCATAACACCAATTTCTGTCCATTTATTCAAACCAGAAGCCCAGGGGGCATCCTTTCCCCAGTGTTTCCCTCACCTTACATGCAGAATCCAACACCAAGCATCAAGCCCTGTGTATATGTATATGTGTGTGATGTAACATACAGTGTCTCTATTTCCTCCAATCTGTCATCTTCAATACCACCATCTCTCTCTTTTCTATCTTCCTATCTCATCTACTTGCTTCCCTTGCCTCATTCCCTTTTCCAGTGCTTTCTCCAAACAGCAATTTGAATAATCTTTGAAAAGAATCTTTTCCTTTCCTATGTTCTTTCTCTTTCCCTTCATTCAATTCTACCTGGAATTCCATGCCCAAATTTTAGTAGAAAGAAACCTCTACTCGATCCTTTAATATATATTTTATGACAACCTTCTTTGTGAAATCTACCCTGAAATACCCCAGGCACAGTTAAACACTATTTTCTCTAAATATCCTTTGTTTATACAATTACTATACAGAATGATATTCTCTATGTATATGTAACTGGTAGAGAGTAAAGGCTCAGTAAACATTTATAGAATGTATGTATTCACAGCTAAATCTCTTCTCACCACTGAGACCCCACAGAAGTCTAACTCCAACCGCAGTCCCCAGTTCTTACAGAGAGGTATTAATTCAACCCCTACCTCTGGCCCACCGGCTATTTCATCTATTCCTCATATTCTCTTCTAATTACTAACCTTGTTCTTTGGCCTCTGGGACCTTAAATAGAAACTTGGTGGTTTGATGATCTATTTGCATCAATTTATCTGGCTTCTCAGACCCTAAGCACTTGAGATAGTAAGCAATGTTTTTGCTGTGGGTGCAAAAACCCCAGCTCGTGGGTTGCACTAGGTCAAGTCTCCCACCAAAGCTATTAATGTTCATAAATGTGAGCAAGGGATCCACTTTGCAACACAAGGTAATAATGATCATTATTGCAAAGGTTTGGCAACAGTAAACAAGAAGGTACAGTGATTATGTACCCTGAGAGTTAACAGCAGTAATGCCATTGTGCACTCTTCTAAAAACTAAAAAATATCTGCCGAAGTGGATGAATGCATGAATGTAAATTACCTTGACAGGCATCAACTATTCTATTCACTTCTGCCTGATCATCTCTGCCAACCAGTGTCAAAATGATACCATAGCTAGTAAATGACAGCCAGATGGTTCTCACAACACATAATGATTACGGCCATGTTGATCCACACCTCCAAAACTGCCACCAGCCCTTAAGTAAGGGCTCATTTATGGGGGCGGGGTCAACTGCTGCAGACTGAAATGGAAACTGTTAAGCCATTTCAAGTCCATGCTATCAATATGAAAACTTTACTAGTGCCTTCCGTTTTTCCCACCCTTCTGTACACTTTCTTACACAGAGAGCTCTTCTTTAATAAGCCTTCCACAGTTTTTTAAAAGAAACAATTTCTTGAATGATAGAATCTATTATAATAATCCTGTCTCTAAAATATCTTCCAGGACCAAAAGAAAATAAAAACAACTTTATTATTTACAAAAGAGAATTTACATGGAGTTCAGGTCAAAAAAGAAAGACAATTTTGAAAGATGTGCACATTGATTTCTTATAGGCCACCCCTCACATCTCCTCTTTTGGTATATATGTTGACACTTTGGCAGTTTACATCACTCAATTCTACGTCATTGTTCAAGGAAACAATTATAAAAATGGTCTGAAAGAGAAAGCAAACATATCTTTTCACAGTTGGGCCCACTGATGGTTACCTCAATCTGTGCGGTATGGTTTGCATAATACTTCAAGGCTTCATCACCATCATCTGGATCGGATCCTGGTTTGAGCATCTGCTGTAAAAGTTTGTTGTGGCGGGCCAACTAAGGGAAAAAGTGAGAAAAATGTTTTAGTTCTTTTTTCCCCTCTTTACTGAGGACAGATTTTGAAAACACTTTACTACTTTAATACAGAACTTCACAGTTCTGGGACTAATGGCAATTAATTCCATTTCAGGAGAGGATGTCTATCTGAAAGGCATAAACAGTGACATCACTATAGCAATCTTGCATTTTTATTTGGTGATATAGGTTCTTAGCAAGGGCTTCCGACGTGCCACAGTGGTAAATGCAGGAGACACAGGTTTCATCCCTGGGTGGGAAAATCTCCTGGAGTAGGAATGGCAACCCACTCCAGTGTTCTTGCCTGGAAAATTCCATGGACAGAGGAGCCTGGTGGGCTACAATCCATGGGGTTGCAAGGAGTCAGACATGACTGACAGTGCATGAATTCATGCATGTTTTTAGCAGATGACCATGTCTTGCTCAGAGTAGGTATTCAGTTGCTATTGTTGATTAACTATACATCTTCAATAAATGTATAATCGTGCCAAGAAGAAGAAAAGCCCACAATGATATATAATTGACATTCCTTATAATAAATTTCGGAGAAGGCAATGGCACCCCACTCCAGTACTCTTGCTGGGAAAATCCCGTGGAAGGAGGAGCCTGGTAGGCTGCAGTCCATGGGGTCGCCAAGAGTCGGACACGACTGAGCGACTTCACTTTCACTTTTCACGCATTGGAGAAGGAAATGGCAACCCACTCCAGTGTTCTTGCCTGGAGAATCCCAGGGACGGGGGAGCCTGGTGGGCTGCCGTCTATGGGGTCGCACAGAGTCGGACACAACTGAAGTGACTTAGGAGCATAATAAATTTAGACTACATGTACACATAAAATAACTTGATGAATACTGTGATAGTTCAGTGGGTAGTGGTACCAATATAAATGGCAGCTTCTTAATGCACATAAATAGGTATCTATATTTCCTATAGCATCTAATCAAAGCTCTATAATTAGCAGTTTGTACTAAAATCCTATGCTTCTGCATAGTCAGATGTCAAAATTGCAGTTTTATGAGTACAGAGCTCAGTTTTATTAAAATTGAAACCAAAGATTTAAAACACAAAAATTTCATTATAAATTATCTTAGATGGTTGTCAATAGAACAAATGTTTTTCTCTCATTTGAATGTCAGTGGCATTTGTTAGCCAGTTCTCTCACTTTGTGGATAACTAATACATATTGCCTTCAAATAGCTCTTTTATGGTTGTCTTGAACAATCTCTAAAAACCTCACAATGTCTTTAACCTTTCAGATTTTCTATTAAGCCCTAAGTTCCCTGAGGGCTTCTGGTAACAAAAACTGTGACATATAATTATTTTATTCCTAGCACCATTCCTACCTCTTACTCTGTGCCAGACACTATCCTAAACATTTAGGTACATGAATGCATGTGAACCTAGTAAGAAATCCTGGGGTAAGCACTATTACCCCATTTTACAGACAGGAAAACTGAGGCACAGAATATTTAAGGAACTTGTCTATGAGAACATAGCTCTCGAGCTAATGATAGCTCCAGTATTGAACTCAGGCAGCGTGGTTCCAGAATCAATACTCTCATCAACATGAAAGAGCAATAGATAAGTGTTTGTATTATTCATTAAATGTTATTATAAATTATGGGTGTGAAGAATAGTAATAAATTTTAAACAACAATCCTGAATCTATGAAACTAAATAAATATCATCCTTGTTAGTGATAATTTGGTAAGTTATATATTTATTACATTGATGCTCCTCATTTTATTAAACTATTATTTTAGAATTGGCTTTCGGGGATATTTATAAATCACTCAAGAAAGCCATTCCTATTTTATATTTATATTTAATTTTTGACTGAAATGTGAATTATACAGATTTTATTACAAACCATAGTCATAAAACTTGTTGTGACTTGCAGGTGTTTCTAAACTCTAAATGAATTTCAAAGGATAAAATTATGGTAATCATTTAGGCACATTAGCATATGTTCTAGGAAATGGCCAGTTCTCGAAGGCATGAACTGGCATGATTTGTTTATCGACTGGATCTGAGGCATGATAGAAAGAGCGGAGTTAAGGATGGACTCCAAAATTATTGACCTGAGCAAGTGAAAGTCTAGAAATGCCCTTTACTAAGGAAAAATGGAGAAGCATAATTTAGGGGGTCAGTATTTGGACTTTGGTTTTGGACACAGAAAGCTTCAGATATCATTCAAAAGGAAAGAGTGAGCAGGCTCTTTGCTCTGTGTCGGGAATTCTAGGCAGGGGTTGGGGATGGAGCTATATGGTAGGCATCATCAATATATGGCTGATATTTAAAACCATGACCCTTGAAGAGATTAGCTGCCGTAAGCTTAGCCAGAGAAAGGAGACCTAAGGAACTCTGGCAGAGGTTAGAAAGATGAGAGGCACCAGCAAAGGAGGCTGGGAAAGTTGAGCCAGTGAAGTAGGAACAAAGCCAGTGAAATCGGGTCTCCTGGCAGCCAAAAGAAGAAAGAACTTCAAAAACAGAGGGCATGATCATCTGTATCACATCAGATGAGGACAGGGAAGTGGTCACTGGGGTTACCAACTTGGAAGTCGTGGTAACCTTCACAGTGGCAGTTCAGGCAGTAGTGGACACCAATGTCTAGTCGTAGTGAGTTTAAATAAGAATGAGAGGAGAGGAAGTACAAACGACAAGTGTAGGCAGATCCTGAAGACTGCAGCTGTTAGGGGAGCCAAGAAATAGGGTGGTAGCTAGAGAAAGGGAATTACAATGAGAGTTGCCATTAATGAGACTGTGGTTTTGCTGGGTTAACAACATGCAAAAAAAAAAAAAAAAGAGAGAGAGAGAGGGGGGGGTGGAATTTAAGAGTCTGTGCAAGGAATGTATATGGGACCATGGAATCTCAGCTGAATAAGGAAGGAAATGAAGCCAGGAGGAGTGATGAAAAAGTGACAGGATCAACAAATTGTAGCTTCTAATGTGGTTTTTAAAATGTGTTGGGAGTTTGGTGCAAGGTAGGAAGCGCTAGTCAGAGTGAGATACTTGAAATGGAGCTGACTGACAGAGAGCAGGGAGCAGTGATCAGTCAGGACCAGGTCTCAGGCGTGTCTATAGTCCAATCTCTATCTCCTACCTCCCACACCTCCACATCACCCTGGTCCCAGTCTCCATCTCCTCTCGCCTGGAATTCTGCAATAGCCTCATAACTGTCTCCTGGCTCCACCTTTGTCTTCTAGATATCACCTTACTCCAAGACCAGAGTCCTTTCAATCAGATCATGCCTCTTTTCTGTCCCAAATCCTCTGATGGCTGTCGTCTCATCTCGAGTCAGAGCCCAGTCCTTAC
Organism: Ovis aries; assembly: GCF_016772045.2. Taxonomy (NCBI): domain Eukaryota; kingdom Metazoa; phylum Chordata; class Mammalia; order Artiodactyla; family Bovidae; genus Ovis; species Ovis aries. Next base: position 189,055,216 of record NC_056056.1, on the reverse strand, counting down.
TGTGGCCATGAAGGATGACGGAACGTGACCCTGCTCCCTCTATGGACTCCTCTCTGCCACCCTCCCCAAGTCCAGCCACACTGGGCTCCTGGCTGTTCCTTCAGCCTGAGAAGCGTGTTCCTGTCTCAGGGTTTTGGCAGATGTGGCTCCCTTCGCCTAGATTCTCCTCCTCTGGATTCCTACATGGCTTGCTCCCTCAGCTACTTCGGGACTCCTTTCAAATACTATCTTATCAATGACTATGCTTTCAGAGGCCACCTTATTCACCTCTCCCAACACATCTAATCCCTTTTCTGCTTTGTTTTTCTTCATAGCACGCACTATGACATACCATATTTTATCACTGATCTATTAGCTATCTCCCCCCAGAGAATGTAAGCACATGCTCTCAGAGGAAATGGGTTTACCTCTGTTTTGTTCATCGCTGTATTTTCAAGGCTTAGAACAGTATCTGGTACATAGCAGATGCTCAGTACATACCTTTTAAAAATCAACTGAATGTCAGTCTTTAAATCTTAAATTATGGATAGCTTCCCAAGGTGAGACACTAACATGAATGATTTCTTTTCAATTTATTAAAACGCTTCATTTTTTTTTCTTCTCCAGTCTTTCTATTTTTAAATTGCCATAGAGTTAATTTACAATGTTGTGTTACTTTCAAGTGTACAGGAAAGTGATTCAATTATGTGTATACATATAAATGTATATTCTTTTAAGAGTTTTTTCCATTATAGGTTATTACAAGATACTGAGTTATTTTGACCTGTGCTTTTTTTAAAAAAATCTATCTTTTTTTAAAAAAAAATCTATTTTATATATAGTACTGTGCAGCTCTTAATCCCCAATTCCTCATTTGTCTTTCCCCCCAACCCTTGCTATCCCCTTTGATAACCATAAATTTATTTTTTCTGTCTGAAAGTCTATTTCTTTTTTGTAAATAAGCTCATTTGTAAAAGAAATGAAAAGATTTTATGTCTTTATAGGCACTCTATAGTGTCAAAATTGCTATAATTATTTTAAGAAACCACTAATGCTATTTTATATGATATAATCAATAGTACAAATCTATACAAATAATTTTTATTTCATCCAGAGCAACAGAAATATGGTAGGACCTCTCTCTCCTTCAGTCTTAATGAAATGCTTTGTTTCATTTGTCTTGTTTGATTGCAGATAAGAGGCACCCTAAAAGGCACGTCAGAGGCTTCCCTGATGGTCTAGTGGTTAAGACGCCAGTGCTTCCAATGCAGGGAGCCTAGGTTTGATCCCTGGTCAGGGAACCAGATCTTGCATGTCGCAACTAAGAGTTTGCATGCTACAGCTAAAGATCCTGCATGCCTCAATGCAGACTGAAAATCCCACGTGCTGCAACTAGGACCCAGCACAGTCAAATAAGTAAAAACATTAAAAAGACACTTTAAGAAAATGCCTAGGCCTCCTTTCACATGTTCAAACATTTATTTTACCTTTATTCACAATATGTAAGTAATCTATATAACTCCTGGAAAATTTGAAATATATATATATGCTGCTGCTGCTGCTAAGTCACTTCAGTCGTGTCCGACTCTACATATATATACTAAAAGACTGATTTATTTATATCTGTGGCTGAGCTGGGTCTTTGTTGCCGCACGGACTTTTCTCTAGCTGTAGCAAGCAGGTGCTACCCTAGTTGCAGTGCACGGGCTTCTCACTGCAGTGGCTTCTCTGTGGAGCGCGGGCTCCAGGGTGCTTGGGCTGCAGCATTCAGGGTTGCAGCACGTGAGCTCAGGAGCTGTGGCCCGACAGCTTAGCTGCTCCATGGGCTTATGCACCATGGCACGTGGGATCCTCTCTGACTAGGGACTGAACCTGTGTCTCTAGCATTGGCAGGCAGATTCTTTACCACTGAGCCTACCAGGGAGCCCTGAAATATATAATTCTTTAAAATAAAAACAAATTAGAAGTAATTGCCATTTTTTAAAACCTGGACATCTTTTACATTCTTTATAACTGATGGCCTTTCCTGACTAAAGTCACCTAGTTTCTTCTTCATTGTTCTGTGTTCAGATATTGCCCTTTACATTTCTAGAGAGTATAATTTTCCATATTGCCTCTTAGTAACTATCATTTTTCTTCAATGGGCTGCAAACAACCTTGAGAAAAAGTGTTTGGGCTTATTCACTTCTACATTCTCAGAGCCAGAAGCAGAACTTGGTACACCAAATAGACGAAAACAAATATTTGTTGGATAAATAAAGAAATGGGTTAATTAGTGACAGTCATTATGCATTTAAATGAGCAAGGACACGTATAAGTTTCCGTAAATTATCTCTATTTTCTCCTCAATAAATGAGAAAGGCCAAAGACAAAGAAATATGATTAGATATCAGATGATGACAGAATTCCCAGCATTGGTAGAAATAAAATCTTTTAATATTTTTTCATATCTCATAGCTGTTCACGTACTTCTATTTCTTCCACTAGATGGTAAACTATTTGGAGAGGAAGGAACTGGGTACTCAAAAACTGTTGAACTGAATCCTTTACGAAGCAAGGATAGCATTCCTATCACATAGGCAAAATACAAAAAAGTAGACTCTCTCCATGATTCTGAAATGTGTGAAAATGTGTCAGTTTAGAGCTCTCTCTTGGTCCAAATTTATAGTTTACTAAGAGCACAGTACAAATTCTCAGAGACCAATGAACACACATCTAATTTTTAAAAATAAAGATTTAGTCCCCTATTTATGCAATTCTATCAAAAATATGAAATGTTCCCTTGGTATCTCTAATTTTCTTGAAGAGATCTCTAGTCTTTCCCATTCTGTTCTTTTCCTCTATTTCTTTGCACCGATCGTTGAAGAAGGCTTTCTTATCTCTTCTTACTATTCTCTGGAACTCTGCATTCAGATGCTTATATCTTTCCTTTTCTCCTTTGCTTTTCGCCTCTCTTCTTTTCACAGCTATTTGTAAGGCCTCCCCAGACAGCCATTTTGCTTTTTTGCATTTCTTTTCCATGGGGATGGTCTTGATCCCTGTCTCCTGTACAATGTCACAAACCTCATTCCATAGTTCATCAGGCACTCTGTCTATCAGATCTACGCCCTTAAATCTATTTCTCACTTTCACTGTATAATCATAAGGGATTTGATTTAGGTCATACGTGAATGGTCTAGTGGTTTTCCTACTTTCTTCAATTTGAGTCTGAATTTGGCAATAAGTAATTCATGATCTGAGCCACAGTCAGCTCCTGGTCTTGTTTTTGTTGACTGTGTAGAGCTTCTCCATCTTTGGCTGCAAAGAATATAATCAATCTGGTTTCGGTGTTGACCACTGGGTAATGTCCATGTGTAGAGTGTTCTCTTATGTTGGTTGGAAGAGGGTGTTTGCTATGACTAGTGCATTTTCTTGGCAAAACTCTATTAGTCTTTGCCCTGCTTCATTCCACATTCCAAGGCCAAATTTGCCTGTTACTCCAGGTGTTTCTTGACTTCCTACTTTTGCATTCCAGTCCCCTATAATGAAAAGGACATCTTTTTTGGGTGTTAGTTCTAAAAGGTCTTGTAGGTCTTCATAAAATGTTCAACTTCAGCTTCTTCAGCGTTACTGGTTGGGGCATAGACTTGGATAACTGTGATATTGAATGGTTTGCCTTGGAGACGAACAGAGATCACTCTGTCGTTTTTGAGTTTGCATCCAAGTACTGCATTTCAGACTCTTCTGTTGACCATGATGGCTACTCCATTTCTTCTGAGGGATTCCTGCCCGCAGTAGTAGATGTAATGGTCATCTGAGTTAAATTCACCCATTCCAGTCCATTTTAGTTCGCTGATTCCTAGAATGTCGACTTTCACTCTTGCCGTCTCTTGTTTGACTACTTCCAATTGGCCTTGATTCATGGACCTGACATTCCAGGTTCCTATGCAATACTGCTCTATACGGCATTGGACCTTGCTTCTATCACCAGTCACATGCACAGCTGGGTACTGTTTTTGCTTTGGCTCCATCCCTTCATTCTTTCTGGAGTTATTTCTCCACTGATCTCCAGTAGCATATTGGGCACCTACCGATCTGGGGAGTTCCTCTTTCAGTATCCTATCATTTTGCCTTTTCATACTGTTCATGGGGTTCTCAAGGCAAGAATACTGAAGTAGTTTGCCGTTCCCTTCTCCAGTGGACCACATTCATTTCATGCAAAGATGGGCTCAATAAAGGACAGAAGTGGTCTGGACCTAACAGAAGCAGAAGATATTAAAAAGAGGTGGCAAGAATACACAGAAGAACTGTACAAAAAAAGATTTTCATGATCCAGATAATCATGATGGTATGATCATTAGTCTAGAGCCAGACATCCTGGAATGTGAAGTCAAGTGGGTCTTGGAAAACATCACTATGAACAAAGCTAGTGGAGGTGATGGAATTCCAGTTGAGCTCTTTCAAATCCTGAAAGATGATGCTGTGAAAGTGCTGCACTCAATATGCCAGCAAATTTGGAAAACTCAGCAGTGGCCACAGGACTGGAAAAGGTCAGTTCTCATGCAAATCCCAAAGAAAGTCAATGCCAAAGAATGCTCAAACTACCACACAATTGCACTCATCTCACATGCTAGCAAAGTAATGCTCAAAATTCTCCAAGCCAGGCTTCAGCAATACGTGAACTGTGAACTCCCTGATGTTCAAGCTTGTTTTAGAAAAGGCAGAGGAACCAGAGATCAAATTGCCAACATCCACTGGATCATGGAAAAAGCAAGAGAGTTCCAGAAAAACATCTGTTTCTGCTTTATTGACTATGACAAAGCCTTCGACTGTGTGGATCACAGTAAACTGTGGAAAATTCTGAAAGAGATGGGAATACCAGACCACCTGACCTGCCTCTTGAGAAATCTGTATGCAGGTCAGGAAGCAACAGTTAGAACTGGACATGGAACAACAGACTGGTTCCAAATAGGAAAAGGAGTACGTCAAGGCTGTATATTGTCACCCTGCTTATTTAACTTCTATGCAGAGTACATCATGAGAAATGCTGGGCTGGAAGAAGCACAAGCTGGACTCAAGATTGCCGGGAGAAATATCAATAACGTCAGTTATGCAGATGACACCACCCTTATGGCAGAAAGTGAAGAGGAACTAAAGAACCTCTTGATGAAACTGAAAGTGGAGAGTGAAAAAGTTGGCCTAAAGCTCAACATTCAGAAAATGAAGATCATGGCATCCGGTCCCATCACTTCATGGGAAATAGATGGCGAAACAGTGTCAGACTTTATATTTTTGGGGCTCCAAAATCACTGCAGATGGTGACTGCAGCCATGAAATTAAAAGACGCTTACTCCTTGGAAGAAAAGTTATGACCAACCTAGATAGTATATTCAAAAGCAGAGACATTACTTTGCAGACTAAGGTCCGTCTAGTCAAGGCTATGGTTTTTCCTGTGGTCATGTATGGATGTGAGAGTTGGACTGTGAAGAAGGCTGAGCACTGAAGAATTGATGCTTTTGAACTGCGGTGTTGGAGAAGACTCTTGAGAGTCCCTTGGACTGCAAGGAGATCCAATCCATCCATTCTGAAGGAGATCAGCCCTGGGATTTCTTTGAAAGGAATGATGCTAAAGCTGAAGCTCCAGTACTTTGGTCACCTCATGCAAAGAGTTGACTCACTGGAAAAGACTTTGATGCTGGGAGGGATTGGGGGCAGGAGGAGAAGGGGACGACAGAGGATGAGATGGATGGATGGCATCACGGACTCGATGAACGTGAGTCTGAGTGAACTCCGGGAGTTGGTGATGGACAGGGAGGCCTGGTGTGCTGTGATTCACAGGGTCGCAAAGAGTCGGACACAACTGAGAGACTGAACTGAACTGAATTGATCAAAAATATTTTGCAGAATGGCCACATTGACAACCAGAGACATCAGGGTTTCCTCAGAGATGGGCTCTTACTCTGGCCACATCTTGTCCATTCTACCAGCCATGTACCTTTTCCTATGATGCAAATAAAGAAAAACAACCCCAGCATCCAAAGATGCAGTGGCATCATTTAGTATTATGTGCTTTGGAAACCAAAGGTGCAAACACTCGCTAAATTTCTGGACAAGTATGGTACAAGAGCCATCACAGTAAGAAATATAATTTAAATTCTAATGAAAAACTGGAAAACAGCTAATTTAAATAATCAAGGACAGCCATCTTACAATATCCAACTTGACTTGACGAGACCCTCACCACAGCACTCAAAATCATATGATGTCACGACACACCACAGTCTGGAAAACCAGCCAACAATCAATAGTTCAGCACTATTGAACAAGGGCAATAACACTGAATGCTAAAAGGGATAACGTCATAGGTGGGAAACCTCTGAGAACAGAAGCACTTGTAATCCACAGCAATACTTGTAAGGCAAAATAGTAGCAATTGTTTTACATATGATATGGACACGGGATTTACACTTGTCGTATCTGCTTAGTACGTGATGGCCAAATAATTTTACCAATAAACAACTCCTATTAGCTCATTAATACAAACAGAAAAATTATTCCTGAGATAATCTGTTGTTTATAAAAATAATAAAGCTTTAAAACAAATTGCAATGCAATCATGGGGAGATATATTAGTGAGGAAAGGATCAAAAGCTTTGGTGGATAGTTAGCCTTATAAAAGGACTTCCCAGTGGCTCACAGTAAAGAATTTGCCTGCATGCAGGTGACCTGGGTTTGATCCCTGGGTTGGGAAGATACCCTGGAGGGAGGGCATGGCAACCCACTCCTGTACTGTTGCCTAGAGAATCCCATTGACAGACAGAGAAGCCTGGCAGGCAGTGGTCCATAGGGTTGCGCAGAGTTGGACATGACTGCAGTGACTGAGCCACAGCAGCAGCCTTATAAAAAAATCAAGACATCCCTAATAGCAAAAGACTGCCAAGAAGGGCTAGGGTTCTTTCACTATATATTGAAAAGAAAAAATGAAAGTCATGTACCTTATTATTAATTATGGCATTTTTAATTTAGTTAAATACATATGCAACACTGAATGGAATTTAAAATATGTATATGTATGTACACACACTTTAAATACAAACCTTATATATCAACCTATAGTAGGGTCTTTGACTAACACTGGGCAGTTTTAAAGTCCAAAATTGGGAAATAAAGATGATGGACCTGGGCTTTTCACTTTTAGCAGCAAGTCTCGGGGAAACAGTGGAAACAGTGTCAGACTTTATTTTTTGGGGCTCCAAAATCACTGCAGATGGTGATTGCAGCCATAAAATTAAAAGACGCTTACTGCTTGGAAGAAAATTTATGACCAGCCTAGATAGGATATTGACAAGCAGAGACATTACTTTGTCAACAAAGGTCCATCTAGTCAAGGCTATGGTTTTTCCAGTGGTCATATATGGATGTGAGTTGGACTATGAAGAAAGCTGAGCACTGAAGAATTGATGCTTTTGAACTGTGGTGCTGGAGAAGACTCTTGAGAGTCCCTTGAACTGCAAGGAGATCCAATCAGTCCATCCTAAATGCCATCAGTCCTGGGTGTTCATTGGAAGGACTGATGCTGCAGCTGAAACTTCAATACTTTGGCCACTTCATGCGAAGAGTTGACTCATTGAAAAAGATTCTGATGTTGGGAGGGATTGGGGGCAGGAGGAGAAGGGGACGACAGAGTGTGAGATGGTTGGATGGCATCACCGACTCAATGAACATGACTTTGAGTGAACTCCGGGAGCTGGTGACGGACAGGGAGGCCTGGCATGCTGTGATTCATGGGGTTGCAGAGTCGGACACGACTGAGCGACTGAACTGAACTGAACTGAATTTGTTAAACCATTTCACATTTGCATTCTTATCATTAAGATTTTAGTGTTTATTTTAGTTTGGAGCCAAGTAAGGATGAGGTAAAAAAAAAAAAAATCAAGCAATTGCATTTGAATGTTATTCAACAATAATTATTCTTTGGCACCTCTCATCTGTGAACTTTTTCATGTAGTCTCCATTTTTATTAATTGGTAAAACTGACACAGCTATCCAAAGATCACAAAGTGAGCTGGAGCCTGAAGTCAGAATAATTGCCTTATCTGCTCAGGTTTGGTACACTGCTTTTATACCAAACACTCTTCTTATTTGAGCTAAAAATCAGCAGAAGAGGGTATAAACTAAAGTTTTACCTATTCTAACATGCTTAAAATATACAAGGCCTATATTTTCAAATTATCTGTTTTCCTCTAATTTTGTGATTATACTATATGTAAAGCACAGAACTAGTGTGGGATTACAGAGATAAGTGAGATACTTTATTCTTTTAAACAACTTACTTTTTAGTTGGAGGAATTAAAATGATTCCAGGAATGTAATTCAAAGAGGGAACACAAGGGCAGAAATACAAGGAGTCACATTTGGGTGGTGATTGTAGGAAAGGAATCACACATGAAATGCATCTGATAAAGGTTTTTAAAGAACAGAGAAAATGAAGAAGCGGCTGGAGAGGATAGCACAAAGAAGTTATCCTGTGTAGAGACGGATCCCCATGAACAGAGTCACAAAGAATGGGTAGCAGGAGACAAGACTAGAATTTGGAGCCAGATTAAACGCCCACATGAGGAGTGTGAATAGAGAATATGGCTGTGCTGCTGCTGCTGCTAAGTCACTTCAGTCGTGTCCGACTCTGTGCAACCCCATAGACGTCAGCCCACCAGGCTCCCCCGTCCCTGGGATTCTCTAGGCAAGAACACTGGAGTGGGTTGCCATTTCCCTCTCCAATGCATGAAAGTGAAAAGTGAAAGTGAACTCACTCAGTCGTGTCCAACTCTTAGCGCCCCATGGACTATAGCCTACCAGGCTCCACCGTCCATGGGATTTTTCAGGCAAGAGTACTGGAGCGGGGTGCCATTGCCTTCTCCAGAATATGGCTGTAGATTGGATTATATCCACCAGAATGATACATTCAAGTTCTAACCCCCAGGACCTGTGAAATTGACCTATTTGGAAATACAGCAAGTTCTGTTCAATTTCCAGAGCATGTCCAATTGTTCATAAGCCCAACAAAGTTAGCCTAGGCACCCAACTAACACAATCAGCTATATAGTACCATAGTATAGTAGGTTTATAATATTTTTCACACAAATAATACATTAAAAACAAATACACAGAAATAAAGAAAACATTTTAAATTTTACAGTACAGTACAGTAGTATCAGCTACATCACTGATGCTTTTATGCTTGCTCCTGGACATCTCAGGCTTAAAATAAAGACACTGTACTACTGTACTAGAGTACCATACAGTAAAGTACACAAATCCCCTACACACACTTGTAGGGGATGCATGCATGTGACAATGTACGCCAGACACATGAATTATTAAGAATTTAAGTGACTGGACATGCGAATGCATATTGGCATCTTTGAAAGTTCACAACTTGAAGATCTGTATGTAGTGGACTTACTATAAGGTCTTTGCAGACATAAAGATATTAAGATAAGTCATACTGGATATTGGTGGGCCCTAATCCACTGAGTAGTGTCCTTATAAGAAGAAGGAAATTTGGACACACACACACACACACACACACACACACACACACACACAGAATGCCATCTGATGACACGAGAGATGGGAGTGAGACAAGCCAAGGAACACCAAGGACTGCCAACAACCACCAGAAACTAATAACAGCAGGAGGGCAGGGTCTTCCGCTAGAGCCTAGAGAAAGAGCCAGGCCTGCCAGCACTTTGATTTAGGACCTCCAGCCCCCAGAACTGTGAGATAGTAAAAACCTGCTGTTTTAAGCCATCAAGTTTGTGGTAACTTCTTACCACAGCCCAAGGAAGCTGTCTTAGTCTGTTCAGGCTGCTATAACAAAAATATCATAAACTGGTGGCTTATGAACAGAAACTGATTTCTTACATTCCTGGCTGCTGGGGAGCTAAGAACAAGGACCAGCAGGTTCAATGTCTAAGGAGAGCTCACTTTCTCATAGTCAGATGTCTTCTCATTATAACTCTACTGGTAGACAGGGCAAAAGCTCTCTCTCAGGCCTCTTTTCTATATAAGGGCACTAATCCCATTCATAAGGGCTCCACCATCATGACCTAATTACCTCCCAAAGGCCCTGCCTTCTAATACCATCACATTAGGCATTGAAAGTAGTTGCTCAGTTGACTCTTTGCAGTCCTATGGACTGTAGCCTGCCAGGTGCCTCTGTCCATGAGCTATCCCAGGCATGAATCCTGGAGTGGGTTGCTATGCCCTCCTCCAGAGGATCTTCCTGACCCAGGGATCAAACCTGCATCTCCTGCATTGCAGGCAGTTTCTTTACCATCTGAGCCACCAGGGAAGTCCCCACATTAGGCATTAGGATTCAACATAAGAATTTGGGGGGAAGGTACGTAAATATACACTAAAAGAACAGAAACAAACTAGACTTTAGAAAGCAAGACAAAGGGTGCATCTGGGGACTGGGCATGGGATCATAAGAAACTTTAACTTTATCATTATTTTTTTAATACCATTTAAGCTTGGAAGCAATTATAACAAAATTTTTAGCAACAGATATTAGCTTAGTACAAACAATTTCAGTTTAGGACCATGAATTTTAAATCATTATAACTAAGTTGAGGCATAATGATTTAAAATTCATGGTCTTAACTGAAATTGTTTGTACCAAGCTAATGTCTGTTGCTAAAAATTTTGTTATAATTGCTTCCAAGTTTAAATGGTATTAAAAAAATGATGATAAAGTTAAAGTTTCTTATGATCCCATGCCCAGCCCCCGGATGCACCTTTTGTCTTGCTTTTTGAAGTCTAGTTTGTTTCTGTTCTTTTATCAATCAAAATAGGAACCATTACAATCAACACATTTTTGCCAATGAGAAATAAGTTTCACACTCATTCAATCTATAGCAGAAGCTAATACAAATACAAACCATAAAGGAATTTTTCTCTTAATGTGGCAAGATAAATTGAGATCCTTATCTATTCTTTTTGCTTCTGTTAGAAAAGGAGTCAGGGATTAGAGAGAAGCCATTTGGGATTGGTGTCATCTGCCCAGAGCCACTCCCAGGACTGTGAGATCCTTTATAAAGACAGTAGACCAAAGAAGAAATAACTCTTCTTCCAGGATATGGATGCCAGAATTATTATTCTGTTAGAACAGGGTCAAAGCCACGACAAGAAGAAGGAAAGGTTTTCTCACATGAGGTAGTTCAGCTGTGTGGTCTTGGCAAGAGAACAATCACGTCACCATGGCAGGAACTGTTTGTACTACGATACGTCAAAGGAGAACTGGCTTTAGGCCCTCCAGGTAGACAGGAGAACACCCCTCCCACCTCAGGCAGTACAGCCCAGGCCACAGGAAATCCCCATTAATATTCAGCTCATGTCTGAGGTTAAGGAGTGAAGGGCTCCTTTCACGAGGGGAACATGATGGCTTTTTCCCAAAGGGAGGAGCTGACAACATTAGAGACTGGGGAGAAGTCAGGTAAGAATGAGACAAAGCGGGAAGAGTACTATAGATGGGCCATGGGAAGCAAAGGCAAGTAGGGATTTACCACCAAACAGTATAATGGAATCGATCAGCTGGGAAAAGTAACAAATCTCAGTCTTAAAAAGTTAATTCACAAGTCCCCTTTTCTCCTTCTCAGGTTTCCGTTACTCAAACACAGTTGTCCATATGACCTTGAGCAGTATTTGGACTATAACCAGAATGAAAGAGGAAAAAGGCAATATTTGTTTTTCTGGATTTCCAAACAGGTTCCTGAGAATCCAAAGAGAAAGCCCTTAAGACAGTGTAACCAAGAGGAAAGCTGGCAATGAACAGGAGAAAGAATAGACTGGGCGTTCATTCTGAGAAATACAGTTTGGCACCCCGGGAAAGAGATGGGGCAAATTCCTTAATACCTTGCCAGGCAGCTGTGAAGGATTCATGGACCACCAGCCCAAAGAATCCCAGACCCAGGAAAGCATGAGGTCTCACGACTGCTTTTTCTTTTCATTGCCATGTATACACAACCACTGGTCCTTTCCCTCCAGTGCAGGACTGAAGGAGGGACCCTGCAAAGCCAGTATTACTCTGTTACAGCATTGTTATCTAAGGTGCTAAAGAAACACAGCTCCTACCTATCTAATATCTAAAATAAATCCTTTATATTTCTTAGAGATCAGTTTATTATTTCCATTTTACAATGGTAGCCAATCTAAAGATAATGGGAAATAACAAAAAATTTGCCAAATTTTTAAAAACTCCTAATTTCCAAATGATCTAGACTCCTATTCATGAGGGTCTGTCTAAAATTATAGTAAAACCAATAAAAGACCTTCAGTGATCATAGTAAATAAATATTTGACAGCTAAACCCTTGAAGCAAGGCAAAAAAGGAGGGGCGGTGGGGAAAGGGCAAGAAACAATGCATTTTAAAATGACTGAAGGTAGTAAGTTGTCTTTGAACTAAAGTTTTGCCATAAAGCATTACAAATTGTTGTGAGGAAGAATCTAGCTTTCCTGCTGATTGCTAATACTTAATGGCAACCCACTCCAGTATCCTTGCCTGGAAAATCTCATGGACAGAGGAGCCTGGAGGGCTGCGGTTCATGGGGTCACAAAGAGTCGGGCACGACTGAGCAGTTAACACTATGCTAATATAAAGGTTCTCAGAATATGGTCCACTACCGGTGACATCAGCATCACCCGATAACTTGTTAGAAAGGCAAATTCTAGGGGCCCACTTCACCTTCAGAATCAGAAACCCTACAGTTTGCAGTTGGCGTCCAGCAACCTGGTTTAACCAGCCCTCCAGGTGATTTCAATGCTGGTAAGAGTTGAGAATCCTTGTCCTTTATAAATTTTTATCACCAGTACCAACTTATATTCTTAACAGGAAATCCCCTTTTGTAATCTAAAATTAAACTTAAAATTTAGAAGCAATTCTGTTTTTAAAGGAGGTGACTCAGTGGGTAAATAATCCACCTGCAATGCAGGAGATGCAGGTTTGATCCCTGGGTCAGGAAGATCCCATGGAAGAGGGCCTGACAACCCACTCCAGTATTCTTGCCAGGAGAATCCCACAGGCAGAGGAGCCTGGAGGGATACAGTCCATAGGGTCACAAAGACTCAGACAAGACTGAAGTGATTGAGCACGCAAGATTTAAAAACTCTTAAAAACAGTAGTTACTGAATCCATTTTTCAAAAAAAAAACTGAAATTGGGATCAGACATATAAAAAGTATTCCATTTAATTAAAAAAAAATTGGTCACTTATCATTCACACATTCCAATTTCTGAGTTCACTTTGCTCTTTTAAAAAGATTTCTGTACTCACTATTTACAATAGCCAGGGCATGGAAGCAACCTCAATGTCTATTCACAGAGGAATGGATTAAGAAGATGTGGTACCTATATACAATAGAATATTACTCAGCCATAAAAAGAACGACATAACGCCATTCGTAGCAACACGGACCTAGAGACTGTCATACTGAGTGAAGTAAGTCAGACACACAAACACAAGTATCAGATGATATCACTTATATGGGCAATCTAAAAAAATGGTATCAATGAACTTATTTACAAAATAGAAAGACTTACAGGTGTAGAAAACAGAATAGAGTTACCAGGTATGAAAGAAGGCAGGAATAAATAGGGAGAATGGGATTGACACATATCCACTACTGTATATAAAACAGATAACTGATAAGAACCTACTGTCCAGCATGGTGAGCTCTACTCACTACTCTGTAATGACCTATAAGGGACAAGAATCTAAAAAAGAGTGGCTATATGTATATATAAAGCTGATTCTCTGTACACCAGAAAGTAACACAACATTGTAAATCAACTATACCCCAATAAAAATAAAATAAATAAAAAAAAGATTTCTGTACCAAAATCCCATTCAAGTAAAAAATGTTTATTAGGTTTACATAATTATATAAGCATATTAGTTTATCAAATTAGTTTACAGATGTAGTTTCATGAATAGATGAACAAAATTACCTTCTAAAAGCTAGCTTTTTCCCTAGAATTGCTTGTCATATTTATTCTTTAGTTTCATTTCTTCAATTAAAACAGGTCACACTTTCTCATATTTCATACTGTAGAAGTTATATATGTTAGTATTTTATTAAAATTTTATAATTTTGAAGGAAAATATCTGTCATTTTGTATTTTTCATGGAAAAATTTAAAAAGTACAATATAATGCTGCACTGCTTCTGATATTAATATAAGAATATTTTCTGAGTGACTAAAACTACTGTCCATGAAAATAAATTGTATGTAAGTAGATTATATTCTCCAAAATCAGCATTTCACAAAAAATATTCTATATTAATCATTGTTGGCAGCATTCTACTCAAAACAAATAAAATATTTTCATGGCTAGAAGTACACAAAAAATTAATCTACTTGTTTAGTGGAGTTGTTCAAAATACAGATTAACATTAGCAAGTGATCTCCAGGAAACACCCAAATGATATACCCTAGGAATTTTTCTTTTGCTTTGTAGAATTGATGAAAGATAGACATTTCTTCAGACTCTATTTCTTTCTGATGTAAATAAAGACAAGTCTTGGAAATTTCCAGGTTTTACTAATCCCATAGGGCTTCTCTGGCAGCTCAGTTGGTGAGGAACCTGCCTGCAATACAAGAGACCTGGGTTCGACCCTCGGGTCAGGAAGACCCCCTGAAGGAGGTAATACCAATCCACTCCAGTATTCTTGCTTGGAGAATCCCATGGACAGAGGAGTCTGGCAGGTTACAGTCCATGGGATCACAAGAGTTGGACATGACTTAGCGGCTTAACCACCACCACCACGACTATTCCCATAAAGGAAGTAATGCATTTCTTCAGACCCAGAGATAAGAGGATAATAATACTTTAGTAGCTTCTTCAATCATCTAGAAATAAATTAGCTGGAAATTTACAATCATGTCCCCTCCCTAATGATCTTTCAAATGTAGTTTGGGAAACACTAGCAGAACAGAAGGATCTTTCTCAACAGAAAGATTAATTAAAATAATGAAACATGGCTGTGAATTATCATTTATCTGATGTTAGAGTATCTCCCTCACCTAGAGTAAAGTCCTGGGAGGACAGGAATTTTGTTTTGTTCATGATTGTGTCCCATGTATCAACAGAGTCCAGCATACAAAGACTCCTTAATAAATATTAATTGGATGGATGGATGGATGGGTGGGTGGATGGCAGGCATAAAGAGTTTTTGTTTGTTCGATTTTTAATGGTAAATGTGTTTAATTTTCCAAAAGAGATTGATTTTTAGAAAATATTGAATCATAATTTGTAAATGTGAAAGATGGTTTAATTCATTTTTATGGAGGAAAGCAATTGCTTACTTACAAAATAAAGAATTGATGAATTAGAGTATTGCTTATCTGTTCAAAAGTAATCTGATTCTTTCACAGTTTCTAGTGATTCTTTTTTTCCCCCTAAAGGAGAACATTAAGAGATGAAGACAGTCATCTTTCTGAAGTCTTTGAACATATTAAAATGGGTCTTACGGTTGTCTGGGAAAACTCAGAGAACATTTGCTCTCAAAATAATTGTTGGAGTGAGGGGGTGGTTATTATCCACATTGAGGGATTATCTCTGGTTCTGCCTCTGACCTTTCACAGGAACATTTACAATTACTTGACTTTTTTATGTATAATTTACCTGGCTGTGAAATAATACCTACAATACCCTATCTAAGAGAATTACTGGAGAACCTGTGCTTCTAATACTCCTGACATTCCTCAACCAATCAGGCTTAGCGAAGAGCACAGTATTACTGTTCTACTCTCCATTATGATAAACCTCGTCTAAGAATGAGTCAATTGCTTTTCTCTTGCTCATAGCCTTGACAAAGCCACTTCAAAATGGCCTAATTAAAGGCTTGGAATCTTAATGATGAGTTCCACAACAGTCCTGCCACTGCCAGTGTGCTCAGGAATCTAATCTGAAGTGCACAAATGAGTCAGATGTAAAACTGGGGGAGGAATGTGGGGAATTGAGCAGAAGCACCATGAGATAATTTTCAGGAACTTTAAGATCAATTGCTTGAAAGCATTTCAACTTCAGGTTTCTGCAGCTTTCTATTTCTGAGTTACATCAGACTGAGAAATTTACCGTGGTAGTGCCTCTCTATGTTTAACTGTCTAATCAACAGCTGCTTTAAACAAAAAAAAAGGTCAGCCTTTGTTAGACAGACTGGTTCTCAAAAGTGAGAGAATTATTGCTCAAGTGAACTTCTGCATTCAAAGGCAAACCTAATAAAGGAGGAAATGAGGTGGCAAGGTGAATTTCAACTCTAAGTTAGGATTCAGATAAGTTGAATCAAACTGAAAAGAAACAAAGAGTTTCAGACAGATTTTGTTGCTTGTTCATTCTGTGACACCCAACACCTTTTAAAAGTTATACAGTAATTCAGAAGTTAAATTACCCAGGTTGCAACTGAAGAGACGAAGAGAAGGCATGCCGTGAAAAGAGAAAAGGAGGAAAGAAAATTCAGAGACATACTCAATTAGAAAGACTTGTTCTCCTTTCTTAAAAAATACATTGCTAACTGGTCGATATCTAAGGATATAGGCATCAAACACAAACATATAGATACTACAGAGAATGCTATATTCTGCAATTTATGCTTCTTTGGTATTACATGATAAGGTCATGAGTTATCCATAAAAGAAACAATACTGTTCGATCCATAAAGCACTGCTGCTACTGCTGCTAAGTCGCGTCAGTCGTGTCTGACCCTATGCGACCCCACAGATGGCAGCCCACCAGGCTCCTCTGTCCCTGGGATTCTCCAGGCAAGAACATTGGAGTGGGTTGCCATTTCCTTCTCCAATGCATGAAAGTGAAAAGTGAAAGTGAAGTCGCTCAGTAGTAGTAGCAGCAGCAGCAGCATACGCAATTTTAGCATAACAAAAATGCCACTTATCCCAATCCAGGACAACAACAACAAAATTCTCTTCATAGTGTAAGCAATCATGAGCTAAATACTATGACTGGCAAATACCTTCTGTGTTATTCTAAAATGCTTCATGAAACTGTGATACGTGTCCAGTAATTCTCTAAACATAGGGAGCATGCATAATAGTGAACGCAACAGACAAAATTCCTGCCCTTATGGACTTTCCAGTCATGGGAGAAACATATACAAACAAATCTATGGCCAATCAAAAGGGGAACGTGCTAAGACAGGAAGCAGAGGATGGGAGTAATGAACACTGGGAGGGGCTGGAGGTTGCTATTTCAAATGAAATAGAACATTGTAACAGAAACTTAATAACAAAAGAAACAGTAAATTCAATGATAGAAAGCAGGAGTATGTTTGCTGGTTTCAAAACACAGCCTTAAGACCAGGGTCACTTAAGTAGGGGAGGAAGAGGGTGGCCACAGAGGCAGGTAGAGGGGGTGCAGGGGTCAGGTCATATTGGGGAGCTTTTGAAGCCAATGATTTGATGCTGTTTACAAACTAGAATTATCAGAAGGTTGTGAGCAGAAAGATGACATAATCTGCATTGCATTCTTAAGGGTTCAGGGCAGTGCTGTTAGAGAAGCTGCTAGGCTTCCCAGGTGGCCCTAGCAGGTAAAGAACCCACCTGCCAATGCAGGAGATGAAGAGACGTGAGTTTGATCCCTGGGTTGGGAAGATCCCCTGGAGGAGGAAATGGCAACCCACTCCAGTATTCTTGTTTGGAGAATTCCATGGACAGAGGAGCCTGGCGGGCTACAGAGCACGGGGTCGCAAGGAGCTGGACATGACTGACACAACACACCAGCTTCCCTGCTTCCATTCACCCCAGTGTCTAACAGTGCGCCGTGTATGTTAAGTCGCTTCAGTCATGTTCGACTCTGTGCCAATCATGGACTGTAGCCTGCCAGGCTCCTCTGTTCATGGGATTCCCCAGGCAAGAATACTGGAGTAAGTTGCCATTTCCTTCTCTAGAGGATCTTCCTGACCCAGGGACTGAACCCACATCTCCTGTGTCTCTTCCAGGCAGATTTTTTACCACTGAGCCACCAGGGAAGCCCTCCAGTAGCAGTACTTTATTCCTATTTATCTCAGAGTGGTAATGATTTCATGAGATACAGCACTCAGTACTTGATAACTATGAGTCTTTTTTTTTTTTTTTTTTTTAAGTAATCAGGCACGTGAGCATCAAAGGTTTCCCAAGCCTGTTTGTGACTGCCTGCTCTGTTCTATTGAAAATGACTGAAAAGTCTGGTGAGGAGACAGACACAAGTAGTGGGTATTTTAGAACAATCCCTCTGACCTTCTGGTGGAAAGTGGATTAAAAAGGGACTTCACTGGAGGCAAAGGAAGGAGGCTGTTACAGCTGCCCAGGCAGAAGGAGGAAACAGGCAAGAAGAGGAAGAAGCCTGGGCAGGTCTGAGAGATGTCAGAGGGAGGAAATGGTGAGCTATGCTGTCTGGGTTGGGGGGTGGGGAGGGTGGAGATGAACGCCAGCTTTCCAGCTGGGGAACTGGTTAGAGAACCGTGCCATCACTGAGAAACGGGGCTCAGTGTAGTTCTGGGTAGAGGCTGGTAATGACCTTAAGGTGGCTGCTTCTCTGTGCCACCAACTGCAATGCAGACTGTGACGCACAAGAAAAAAAAAGTCTGAGCCCCCAGGAGAAGCAGGATAGAGCCTGGCTGACTGTCACCACCTGCGGCCTGAGCACTCATCTTTCCTGGATACGCTGAGTGTTTACTCCTTCGGAAGACTTCTCCCTTCCTCTGCATCAATGCTGAACATGTGGAAGTGGTCAACTTTCCATTCATCTCCCAGAATAATGGAAATAAAAGCAAAAATATACAAATTGGATCAACTTAAAAGTTTTTGCATAGGAAAGGAAACAATAAACAAAATGAAAAGACAACCCACAGACCAGAAAAAATATTTGCAAATGATGTGACCGATAAGGGATTACTCTCCAAAATTTACAAACAGTTCATGACGCTTAACAGCATCAAAACAAACAAATCACTCAAAATGGGCAGAAGACCTGAACAGACATTTCTCCAAAGAGGACACAGAGATGGGCAATGGGCACATGAAAAGATGTTTAACATCGCAAGTTAGTACATAAATGCAAATCAAAACTACAATGAGACATCATCTCACCCTGGTCAGAATGGCTATCATCAAAACATGCACAACAATAAATGATGGAGAGGGTGTGAAAAGAAGGGGTCCCTCCTGCACTGTTGGCGAGAATGAACACTGGTACCGTTGCTATGGAGAATAGTATGGAGGTTCCTTAAAAACTGAAAGTAGAGCTACCATGTTGTTGTTCAGTCGCTCAGGTGTGTCCAACTTTTTGCGACCTCATGGACTGCAGCACGCCAGGCTTCCCTGTCCTTCCCTATCTCCTGGAGTTTGCTCAAACTCATGCCCATTGAGTTGATGATGCTATCCAACCATCTCATCCTCTGTTGCCCTTCTCCTGCCCTCAATATAACCCTGCAATCTCACTCCTGGGCATATATCCAGAGAAAAACATGATCCAGAAGGATGCATGCACCCCAGTGTTCATTGCAGCATTGTTTACAATAGCCAAGACATGGGAGCACCTAGATGTCCACTGAGAGAGGACTAGATAAAGATATAGCACATACATACAGTGGAATCTGACTCAGCCATTCACAAGAATGAAGGGCCATTCGCAGCAACATGGACGGACCTTCACTCAGCGTCATACTGAGTGAAGTAACTCAGACAGAAGGAGAAACACATGACATCCCTTTTATATGGAATCTAAAAAGAAATGATATAAACGAACTTACTTACAAAAGAGAGACTCACAGAAAACGAACTTATGGTTGTTGGGGGGTTGGGATAGTTAGGGGACTTTAGGAAGATCATGTACACACTGCTATATTTAAAATGGATAACCAACAAAGACCTATTAAATGAAGCATAGCCTTTTACAATAAAACAATGTTTTGTTTTATTTTAAAAAGAACAAGCTAAATTCAATTCACAGTCAATCAAATGGGGGTGATGGATGATGTCAAGGAAAACCTGCCAAAGAATGTGTTTTCTGTTAAAACGATGTAGACTAATGTTTGTTTATTCCTTTTGGAGTTCATTGTGGGCCCTCTTGCAGTGTCCGTTTAGGATCTGAATCCAGCTGTCTGAATTTGAGCCCTCCCCAACTCTAATGAGCCTCAGGAAGGCTGATGCACTTCTCCTTCCTACTTCTTTCTCAGCAATCTGAGCATGAAGGCCTTGGTGCAGCTCCCGAGCTCACTGACATTTAATTAGCACTGTTGCTGCTATCTCATCACGTGAGTTACCATCTGGGAACTGCAGAGCACCACGCAGGGTGGGTACCAGTTGAAATAAATGCCTTGTCTGGCAGCTAAAGATCTGCTTTTGCAAACAGGAATGCGTATTTCCTCTTAGCCCTTTCCTGGCAGTGCTTCTGGATAATGCCACTGTGCTAAGAGCAGAGACAAACCTATATGAGGAGGCTTCGGAAATCTGGGATGGGCATGTTAAACAAAACACACACACACATACACACCCATTTCATCTGAAGAGCAACTGCCATGTGTTGAGGGTATAAAAGCTGCTCAGTGACAAAGAGAAAATTTGATCTGTAATGCCACCAGTGTTTATCTCATCCTCCCTTCCCTCAAAGATTTGGAACTGATATTTCACTTTAATTATGCTTAAGACAGGGATGAGAAGAGGATACACTGGCTAAGCGGCTCGGAACCACTGCTTCTCTAATATGCACCCAGAGCGAATCCACTTTTTAGTATTAACCTTACAGCCCTCTCTGCTCACTGATGTCTGTTGGGGGCCCCCACCACTCAGTATGGATTGCCCTTAGTGAGGCTGTTGGTGATCCAAGTGCCAAACCCTGTTGGGATTTAGGGCTGCACTTGAGGTATTGCCTGATGGTTCAGATGGTAAAGACTCTGCCTGCAATGCGGGAGACCTGGGTTTGATCCCTTAGTTGGGAAGATCTCCTGGAGAAGGGAATGCCTACCCAATCCAGTATTCTTGCCTGGAGAATTTCATGGACAGAGAAGCCTGGCGGGCAACAGTCCATGGGGTTGAAGAGTCAGACATGATTAACACTTATATATTGAGTTCGTTGGAGTCCCTGGTCCCCTGCTCCTTTGTGAGTCTGTCTATTTTGCTTTCATGCCCCATTTGCTCAGACCTCTCATTCTTAACCTACATGTTTCTCTTTCTCCTCCTTTCCTGTAAACTGTTCCATTCTTGAGGCTTCCCTCGTGATCCAGTGGTTAAGAATTCGCCTTCCAGTGCAGAGATGCAGGTTTGATCCCTGGTCCAGGAACTAAGAGCCCACATGCCTTGAGGCAACTAGCCTGCGTGCTGTAACTACTGAGCCTGCACACATCATAGAGAGCTTGCACACTGCAAAAGAAGATCCACTGTGCCACAACTAAGAGCTGCCACAGCCAAATTAATTCGTAATTTTTTTTAAATAAAGCATTTCATTCCTGATCTTTTCCTCCTCTCATTCCAACTGTTTGTCCTGAGAAATCTCATCTATGCCCACCAATTCAAATAGCATCTATATACTACTATCTCTGTCCATCCATGTTCCAAGCCCAGGTCTCTTTCCTGAGAATCAGGTACATATAATAAACTGCAGGTTATATACCTGTGACCCAGTGTCTCACAAATTCCCCAAATACCAGAGGTCCAGAACCAAGCTTCTTTCCCCCGCATCCTACCCCCTATGTAACGTAAGTTGCTCAGTCGTGTCCGACTCTCTGCAACCCCATGGACTGCAGCCTGCCAGGCTCCTTTGTCCATGGGATTTTCCAGGCAAGAATACTGGAGTGGGCTGCCATTTCCTTCTCCAGAGGATCTTCCCAACCCAGGGATCGAACCCGGGTCTCCCTCGTTGTAGGCAGATGCTTTTACCGTCTGAGCCACCAGGGAAGTCCTACCCCCTGGCCGTCTCTATATCCCATCTTACCCAGCCACCAACTCTACACCTGGCAGTTATCTCCCATCATCCCGTTCTCCTCACGCCATTCCCAGAAACAGAGTGGAGTCTGCATTTAGACGAAGCTAAAGGTCAACCCCCTGAGGAAGCTCTCCAAGTGTCCTGGACTGACCCTGCCAATGTCCCCTGCCTCATCCCTGGCCCTCTCCCATGCTGTGCCCCAGCTGTCTGGCCTTCTCTTCTTGTTTGGTCCTTAGGAATTTTACAAGCAAAGCATGGTGAGGCTTAGGATTCTCACACAGCTATGGGGGATCTAAGAATCCATGCCCAGGAGGAGAAAGTTATGGTTTTTGTTTTGATGTAAAGTTTTTTAAAAAGATTCTTTCGGTGGACAAATCACCCAGGTTAATTCTTTTAATTTCATGTAAAAGAAAATTAGGTGATAATCAGATTAGTTTGATAGCACAAAGGTAGAAATTTCAAAAGGAGAGGGACAGGAAACAGATTAGAAGAGGCTGGATCTGGGTCAGGTGACCAGGCTCTGGGACAATTAGGGAAGGAAGCCGGCGAGGGCGAACGTCTAGCCTGCGGACAACTTGAATAAAAATACCCAGGATGGATGGTAAGAGGCAGTTGCGGGCTCCACCCCAGACTTAGTCAATCAGAGTTTCTGGGGACAGGGTCCAAGAGCTGATGCACACTACAGAGGGATAACTGCTGCTCTGACCTCAACTTTTTAAATTTAATTAGAATATAATGGCTTCACAGTGTTGTGTGAAGTTTCTGTTGTACAACAAAATGAAGCTGCTATCTGTATGTGTATTGCCCCTCCCTCTTAGACCTCCCTCCAGCCCAGTCCCATCGCACACCTCTAGATCATCACAGAGCACTGAGCTTAACCTCCCTATGCTACACAGCAACTTCCCACTAGCTATCTGTTTTAGACATGTCAATGCTACTCTCTCAATTTGTCCCACCCTGCCCTTCCCCTCCGTGTGTCCACGAGATCATTTTCTCTGTCTGTCTCTATTCCTACCCTGCAGATAGGTTCATCACAGTGTTTCCCCAGTTTGGAGATGGAAATATTACCTTTCCCCCAGTTGGCAGTTTCTTTAGTTTGCCCTCTCACCTCTACCCCAAGGTCTGTGTCATTCCAAGTACTGTGCCCCTGTGCTCCCCCTTCTGCTTCTGTTCTACGTGATTCATCCACACCCCTGTTTCACACTTGATCATTCATACTCTCAATCTAACGATTCAGCATACACTGCCCAGTCAATGGGTTAGTTAGCATCAGGCTTCCACTCTTCATAGGAGGCTGAAATCAGGATCTCAGCAATGCAGAGTGACTCCACTTTTATCCAGGCAGATTCTAAGTGTATTTCTCTCTGTGGTATGTGTGTGTCTGTGTGTTATCATCATAAACAAAGTGAATTAAATGTTATAAATATAGAGATGAAAAATATATGACCTATCACTTCTGACTCACAGAGATTTTTCAAACGTGAGAAACTTCAGACTGTGAAGATTCTACAGAGCCTCTAAAGCAGAGTTTGGCAAACTCTGGTTTGTGGGTCAAATCTGGCCTAACATCTGTTTTCATCAGTGAAGTTTCATTTTAACACAGGCTGCTTTGGCACTAGACTGGTAAGTTAATGTTTCCAGCAGAAACTGTATAACTGAAAACTAGCCTAAACTATTTACTAGGTGGCCCTTTGCCGAAAGTTACCTGTAAAAGTAAAAAAACAAAACCAAAAAACTTGCAAATACTTTGCAGGTCTCATAGAGCAGACAAAATCAAAGAGAGAGAGAGAGAGAGATACATAGTGAGGTGAGAGTCGCTCAGTTGTGTCTGACTCTTTGGGACCCCATGGACTATACAGTCCATGGAATTCTCCAGGCCAGAATACTGGAGTGGGTAGCCGTTCCCTTCTCCAGGGGATCTTCCCAACCCAGGGATCGAACCCAGGTCTCCCGCATTGCAAAGCTGAAAAGGTATCTTTTGAACTAAAGAGCTTTATACCTCTAGACTTGATATTACTTCACTGATTACATAAATCCCAACATGGGACTTTCCAGAACTTTCCCCTTATAATTTCAAACAACTACTTGATTGTGATGTAGAAGAGGGACTTTTTCAGTCTGGCTGAGGGTATCTACTTTCCTTTCTGAAACTTGACCTTTTAGTTCAACATTTAATCGTCTAGCATTATTTTGTCACTGTGGTCTTTCACTTTTCTGTGCCTCTGTAAGTAATTCTAAAACTCCAAATGCACCAACAGCCACAAAATACAAAGGCTGGGCCAGCTCATCACGTTACTAGTACGATTCAACATGCCTACAGAAGTTTCTCGGCTACTAAATCAGAAAAGAACTATTCTCATATTCCACCTTAATACTCTACCACTGGATCTATTGATTAAAAGCGTAAAGTAGATCCTTCTGTCCTGACAGCCCATCCCATCTCATACTTCTACAATGTGTCCTTGGAATAAAGTGTCAGCTATCTGTTAAGCTCTCTTCATTTATGCTGGAGCTGGAAAAACAAGTTAACCCATAAACACAGGCAGATACATGAAAGCTCATACACACCAACACATACATCCAGGATACTCCTTGTGCCAGGACATTAGTGTTTTTATATTGGCGTACGTGTTTACTAATTACATTTTTTCATGGGTTTGTGTCTAATTGATCTGTCTTTAAATACTTGCTTAATACTGTCAGGGTATAACTTAGCACATGGAATAAAAGTACAGTCATTAAAATATCTTTTGGATTTAAAGCCAAGTTCTGTGCCATGTGTCTCTGCGTTAGTATGTTTAGCATTCATATATCAACTGAATTATTTTTTGGCACTTAAAACCCTCCAGAGTTTCATAAGGTATGTCCCTTCACTGCTACCTCCACATCTGAACAATGCTGCTCTATCTCCTGATGTCCCAGAGCTCCTCACTTCCATACACATATCATGATGACTACTTCTGGTTCCTCTGCTCATTTTTTCCCTGTGATGGAAATGCCTTCCTCTCTTTTCTCTGCTTATCTTAATCTTATCAGAGCCTCTTGATGACGGTTAAAGATGAGCGTGGAAAGCTGGCTTAAAACTCAACATTCAAAACACTAAGATCATGGCATCCTGTCCCATCACTTGGCAAACAGATGGGGAAAAAATGCAAACAGTGACAGACTTTATTTTCTTGGGCTCCAAAATCACTGGGGACAGTGACTGAAGCCACGAAATTAAAAGACACTTGCTCCTTGTAAGAAAAGCTATGACAAATCTAGACAGTATTAAAACACAGAGATATCACTTTGCCTATAAAGGTCCATATAGTCAAAGCTATGGTTTTTCCAGTAGTCATGTATGGATGTGAGAGTTGGACCATAAGGGAGGCTGAGCACTGAAGAATTGATGCTTTTCAACCATGGTTCTGGAGAACACTCTTGAAAGTCCCTTGGAAAACAAGATCAAACCAGACAATCCTAAAGGAAATTAACCCTGAATATTCATTGCAAGGACTGAGGCTGAAGTTGAAGT
The DNA here is from genome assembly GCF_016772045.2 of Ovis aries. Taxonomy (NCBI): domain Eukaryota; kingdom Metazoa; phylum Chordata; class Mammalia; order Artiodactyla; family Bovidae; genus Ovis; species Ovis aries. The sequence continues at coordinate 189,029,766 of NC_056056.1, read as the reverse complement.
TCCAGTACTTTGGCCATCTGATGTGAAGAGCCAATTCAATAGAAAAGATTCTGATTCTGGGAAAGATTGAAGGCAGGAGGAGAAGGGGGAAACAGAGGAAGAGATGGTTGGATGGCATCATCAACTCAATGGACATGAGTCTGACCAACTCTGGGAAATGGTGAAGGACAGGGAAGACTGGCGTGCTGCAGTCTATGGAGTCTCAAAGAGTCAGACATAACTCAGCAACTGAAGAAAACAAACCTTATCAATATACAAGGTTTATCTAATATGTTATCCTCCTTGGTAATTCCTGATGGTCCATTGGCTAAGACTCTGAGCTCCCAATGGAGGGGCCTTAGGTTCAACCCCTGGTCAGGGAACTAGATCCCACATGCCACATCTAAGAGTTTGCATGACACAATTGAAGATCCCACATGCAGCAAATAAGACCTGATACAGCTAAATAAATAATTATTCTAAAAAGTACAATAAAATGTTAGCCCCCCCACAAAGCCCTCTACAGTAACACCAATGCTAAGCTCTTCCCTTTCTAGTCATCTGTGGCACTTATTAACTGTAATAGTCACTCATTTAATCACTCAAAGTATTTACTGTATCAAACACAGTCCTGTACACTGGGCAACACATTCATGAATAAAATAAAACTAATGTTTTTACAGTCTGGGTCTGTATCTAAGTTAAAAAGACTATGGCAGAATCAAGAATTTCATTACAAATATGTTAAGTGTGAGATGCCTAAAAAGGCATTAAAATGCAGACTTCCTGGGTGGCACAGTGGTAAAGAACCTATCTGTCAATGCAGGACATGTAAAAGGCAAGGTTTTGATATCTGGGTCAGGAAGATCCCCTGGAGAAGGAAATTGCAACCCACTCCAGTATTCTTAGTGGAAAACTACATGGACAGAGGAGCCTGGTGGGCTACAGTCCATGGGGTGGCTAACAGCTGGAGACAACTGAGTGACTCAGTACACACGAACAAGATGCCTAAAAAGACATTCAAGTGAAGATCTTAAGCAGTTGGATGTACATATCTGGTGTTCAGAGGAGAGACTCAGGTTCAAGATATAAACTGGGAGTTGATTATGGTACATCCGCTGTTTAAAGTCACGTGACAAAGTGAGACCATCTGAGCGTCCGCTGAGAAAATCAGAGCTGTGGAATGGGTCCTGGCACTCTCCTTCTGATAGACATAGGAGAGGAATAGGAACCAGTGCTGGGAAGAAGGCAGAAAGGGTGGAAAACTGTGCAACAAGAAAGCTAGGCATTTCAAGAAGACAGCATCCCAGTGTGTGAAATGTTAGTGACAGAGAAATATGATGGAGACTGAGGACAAACCATTCAATTATTCAGGTGGCAGTCACTGGTGACCTCATTAGGAGCTGTCCTGGTGGCATGGTCAGGAGGAAAGCCTGGCAGGGAGGGATTTCAGAGAGAATAGAAAGAGGAAACGGAGGTAGCAATTGTATACAACTTTTGATCGTTTTGCTAAAAAAGGGAGCAGAGCTACGGGTCAGTGGGCTAGGGGTTTTTTTTAGAGAAGCTGATTTGCCTGCTTGAGTGCTGAGCAAATGATCGAGTAGGGGGAAAGCGATGTCTCTGTTCCTCTGACTCTCTCTCTCTCTCTGTCTCAGCCACACACTCACTTTCCTGTGCACACTCCTAACCTGAGATCCCAGAGCATCCCAGGGACACACTGTCCACAGGGTTGCTATGCTGTGATTGTCTTTATGTGGCTGTCGTTTAGTCACTCAGTCACGTCTGACTCTTTTGTGATACCATGGACTGTAGCCCGCCAGGATCCTCTGTCTGTGGGATCTCCCAGGCAGGAATACTCTTGTGGATTGCCATTTCCTTCTCTGGAGGATCTTCCCAACCCAGGGATTGAACCTGCATCTCCTGCATTGACAGATGTATTCTTTGCTGCCACCAGGGAAGCCCTTGATTGTCTTTATGTCTCCCAGTAATAAAGGGTAAATTCCATGAGAGCAGAGACTGTATCTCACTGTCATGCCCTCAGATTTCTCCATCTGTGGCACAGTTGGTGTCTCTAGAATGGCTTCCCCAAAAGGAACTGGTGATGTGATGTCAGGGATCAGGCTCATTGAGCATGGAATTTGCATCTGTTTGCTGAGAATATAACCAGGTGATAATATGTGATCAATAAATTCACATTGACTTAAGAATGAACTGAGAATGAATTTAAAGTCGTGAAAATAAATCTGATAAGCCTTAAAGTTCATGGAGCACTTCTGAAGCATCAGGATCTGTCCAGGTGCTGGATGTGTATGTAGGAATATTTGTGGAGACAATTGTCAGTCTTTATATCATGTTAAAGTTGTTACTAAAAATACAATTGCCTTCTATCACTTTGCTGTATGGTGACAGGATACAGCTAAGTACTTTTTAAAATTTAGAATCTGACAGGCCTTTTTAAATTGCAAAGTTGTATTAATCTAAACTTCTATCATATGACCAGTAATTAACACTACTAGTGAAGGTTCCCTCAATCAATTCCTATATTCCTCAGGTACAATGAAGTGTTGTACTTCACTAATCATCAATATGGATTTGTTTTTTTTTTGGGGGGGGGGGGCTGGGTCTGGGCGGGGTGTTATTTTACATTATATATTATCATATAACTTAAATATTTCTTTCTATGCCTTGGTTGCCAAGACACATAGAAAAATTAATGCTCAAAATAATATTAGTTAGTAATATTTTTTCCTGATGCTAGGAAAGATTGAAGGCAAAAGGAAAGGGGGGTAGCAGAGGATGAGATGGTAAGATAGCTTCACCAACTCAACAGGCATGAATCTGAGCAAACGCAGGGATAAAGTGGAGGACAGAGGAGCCTCAAGGACTATGGTCCATGACGTTGCAAAGAGTCAGACATGACAGCAACTGAACAACAACACACAATATATTCTCTTATGTCAAACTGCCATATGATAGCAACATAGAAAAATATCTTTCTTGTAGTGAGAAAATAGCTGATCCTGGTTTTCCTATTCCTTTGAGACAAGAAAACTTGCAATTATGTTCAGTTTTCAGGCAAAGTTCTTTTAATTGCTTACATTTCTACATATCTATCTGCCAAGTCTAACAGCAGGTTTTTTACCTAGCTGGGCAATTAGGATACACGTATTTTCTGTTATTAGATAAAATAATCTCTTGATATTTAAATTATTAGAATTCACATATTAGAAAGTTTCTACAATATGAAAGTCTCTCTATGAAGTGACCTTACATACCTATTTTCAGAATGACTGTTGTACACACTTCATATTTATTTATATTCAACTCTTGATTATAACTCAAAAATACAGATCATTATTTATCCCTGAAGACTAAAAACAGTTATGTTCTTTTTTTTTTTTTCTGGTGTGTTCTGCAGAACAGTTTAGAAAACATTGTTTACCATGCTGTCTTCTGCCCTTGTATATGTTTCTTTTAGAATTAAATAACAGTAATACGTTGGTCATAAATGAATAGTATAGATATGACTTGTATTGCCCATTATTTTTCACTCTTGCTTATTACCAAGAAGCTCAGCACTACTACCGATAAACAAGAAGGATATTGGGTAAGATACTTCGCATACTTCGATTCTTTTCCTTCTCAAGCCTTTTGATCTTGTATTCTAACAGTCTAATTATACAAGTGCATTTCTTATTCAACCTCAAATTCCTTTTAAAAGTAGGTAAGGTAAAAATAAATACATAAATATCTAGTAGCTGGTTAGTTTTGTTGTACTTGTTCAGACGCTAAGTCACATCCAACTCTGTGACCCCATGGACTGCAGCACGCCTGGTTTCCCTGTCCTTCACCGTCTCCCAGAGTTTCCTCAAACTCATGTCCATTGAGTTGATGATGCCAGGCAATCATCTCATCCTCTGTCGTCCCCTTCTCCTCCTGCCCTCAATCTTTCACAGCATCAGGGTCTTTTCTAATGAGTAGGCCCTTCGTATCAGGTGGCCAAATCACTGGAGTTTCAGCTTCAGCATCAGTCCTTCCAAGGAATATTAGGGGTTGATTTCCTTTAGGATTGACTGGTTTGATCTCCTTGCTGTCCAGTTAGTTACTTTGTTACATTACTTAAAACATAATCTAACTCAGTAAAAGAATCTTTACCGTCCAACTACTTCTAGTTCAGTTCAGGTCAGTTCAGTCACTCAGTCGTGTCTGACTCTTTGTGACCTCATGAACTGTAGCATGCCAGGCCTCCCTGTCCATCACCAACTCCTGGAGTTTACCCAAACTCATGTCCATCAAGTCAGTGATACCATCCAGCTATTTCATCTTCTGTCGCCCCCTTCTCCTCCTGCCCCCAATCCCTCCCAGCATCAGGGTCTTTTCCAATGAGTCAACTCTTCGTATGAGGTGGCCAAAGTACTGGAGTTTCAGCTTCAGCATCAGTCCTTCCAATGAACACCGAGGACTGATCTCCTTTAGGATGGACTGGTTGGATCTCCTTGCAGTCCAAGGGACTCTCAAGAGTCTTCTCCAACACCACAGTTCAAAAGCATCAATTCTTCGGCACTCAGCTTTCTTCACAGTCCAATTCTCACATCCATACATGACCACTGGAAAAACCATAGCCTTGACTAGATGGACCTTTGTTGGCAAAGAAATGTCTCTGCTTTTGAATATGCTGTCTAGGTTGGTCATAATTTTCCTTCCAAGGAGTAAGCGTCTTTTAATTTCATGGCTGAAATCACCATCTGCAGTGATTTTGGAGCCCGCAAAGATAAAGTCTGACACTATTTCCATTGTTTCCCCATCTATTTTCCATGATGTGATGGGACCAGATGCCAGGATCTTAGTTTTCTGAATGTTGAGCTTTAAGCCAACTTTTTCACTCTCCACTTTCACTTTCATCAAGAGGCTTTTTAGTTCCTCTTCCCTTTCTGCCATAAGGGTGGTGTCATCTGCATATCTGACGTTATTGATATTTCTCCCAGCAATCTGGATTCCAGCTTGTGCCTCTTCCAGCCCAGCGCTTCTCATGATGTACTCTGCATAGAAGTTAAATAAGCAGGGTGACAATATACAGCCTTGATGTACTCCTTTTCATATATGGAACCAGTCTATTGTTCCATGTCCAGTTCTAACTGTTGCTTCCTGACCTGCATACAGGTTTCTCAAGAGGCAGGTCAGGTGGTCTGGTATTCCCATCTCTTGAAGAATTTTCCACAGTTTATTGTGATCCACACAGTCAAAGGCTTTGGTATAGTCAATAAAGCAGAAATAGATGTTTTTCTGGAACTCTCTCGCTTTTTCCATGATCCAGCAGATGTTGGCTATTTGATCTCTGGTTTCTCTGCCTTTACTAAAACAAGCTTGAACATCTGGAAGTTCACAGTTCACGTATTGCTGAAGCCTGGCTTGGAGAATTTTGAGCATTACTTTACTAGCATGTGAGATGAGTCTAATCGTGCAGTAGTTTGAGCATTCTTTTGCATTGCCTTTCTTTGGGATTGGAATGAAAACTGACCTTTTCCAGTCCTGTGGCCACTGATGAGTTTTCCAAATTTGCTGGCATATTGAGTGTAGCACTTTCACAACATCATCTTTCAGGATTTGAAATAGCTCAACTGGAATCCCATCACCTCCACTAGCTTTGTTTGTAGTGATGCTTTCTAAGGCCCACTTGACTTCACATTCTAGGATTTCTGGCTCTAGGTGAGTGATCACACCATAGTGATTATCTGAGTTGTGAAGATCTTTTTTGTACAGTTCTTCTGTGTATTCTTGCCACCTCTTCTTAATATCTTCCGCTTCTGTTAGGTCCATACCATTTCTGTCCTTTATCGAGCCCAACTTTGCATGAAATGTTCCCTTGGTATTTCTAATTTTCTTGAAGAGATCTCTAGTCTTTCCCATTCTGTTGTACTAGTTAGTGTCCAATAGATCTCTGGAAGTTCGCTTTGCAAACATAGCTCATGGATACTCATGTTGTTATTCCCCCCCCCCCCCCCCCCCCCCCCCCAGAGAAAGCTGAAGTCAGAGAAGTTGAGTGACATAATCAGCCAATGGAGAGAACACAGAGTTCAGGGTGAATATGAGTTAAGCAGTTTGTACCATATTCTGGACAACATATGACTGTGAGTTGAAAACGCAGCCATGTTTTCTACTCTCTGCACTACAGGCAATAATAAAGATGAAGTAATTGTTAAGCTAGTTAAAATCCTTCAAAGATATTAAGGATGGAAGTCATGTATCCAATTACAGGCCCATCCTTCTATTTCTAGGAATAAAATGAAACAAGGTTGATGAATACGTATTAGCATAAGAAAATAGAAGTGGCAGAGAGGTGAAGCAGCCTAGGTCTCTAGGGAAAACATTTTAAGTAATCTGAGCAATATATACATTTCATATGATTTTCGTATAAAGTAAAATTTAGCTGCTTAAGGGTTATGTATATGCATATCCCTTAAAATGAATATAGCTCAAGCTGTGAGATTAGAATTTTAAGGGGAAAAAACAGATTAATGAGCAATAACAACTCACTAATAACAAATTCCATCAGCATGACAGAAAGTAGCCTAGTCCTTGAAATAGGATGGCAGTTCCTACCATCCTCTAACCCCTAAAGGAGAAAAAAAAAAAGACATACTGGCTTTGGTTTGGGACAAGGTAACAACTCAAAGGTTAAAATATGCTAGTCATGCATTGGAGAAGGAAATGGCAACCCACTCCAGTGTTCTTGCCTGGAGAATCCCAGGGACGGGGGAGCCTCGTGGGCTGCCGTCTCTGGGGTCACACAGAGTCGGACACGACTGTAGTGACTTAGCAGCAGCAGCAGGGGATGTATGTATTTCCCTGCATGGAGAACAAATATATAGAAACAGCCCGCCTGGTATCTCTAGCTCTACTAATAGACTTTGAATTCAAGAATATAGTTGAAATCAGAGCAGACCTAAAGAGGAGCCAAAGAGGGCTTCCCTGGTGGCTCAAGAGGAAAAGAATCTGCCTACCAGTGCAGGAGATGCAGGTTTGATTCCTGATCCAGGAGGATCCCATGCACTGCAGAGCAGCTATGCCCGTGTGCCACAGCATTTGAATTTGTGCTTGAGAGCCCGGGAGCCACAAATACTGAGCCCATGTGCCACAACTACTGAAGTCCATGTGCCCTAGAGCCCGTGCTCCAAAATAAGAGAAGCCACTGCAGGGAGAAGGCCACACAGCACAATTAGAGTGGCCCCTGCTGCTACAACTAGAGAAACGCTTGCCACCCCATGGACTGTAGCCCACCGGACTCCTCTGTCCACCTAATTCTCTAGGCAAGGATACTGAAGTGGGTTGCCATTCCCTTCTCCAGGAGATCTTCCTGTCCCGGGGTTGAACCCAGGTCTCCTGCGTTGCAGGCAGACACTTTACTGTCTGAGCCACCAAGGAAGCCCAATGAAAACAGCACAGCCAAAAAACAGGTATATCATAATAATAAAAAAAATTTTAAGAGGGGCCAAAGACACAACAAAGGGCTTCTATATTCCTAGAATTCAGATTGATGCTCTAATAATGTCACTCAGAAATAAATATAAGTCTACCAACCATGAAATGTTAAGCAGAGAAATAATTGCTTCAGCTGAACTTGACCTGATGATCCTCACACCAAACTAACAATTAGAAGTCCAATTACAATCCACTTCCTGGACTACACTTTTTTTTTTTTCACTGTTTCCACTAACCATGACTTGGAGAGGTCATATGAAAGGCAGTAATCCAAAGATTCTTTGGTGCTTGTTGAAAGATATGCAGGAGCCTATTTGAGGGATTAAATACCTAAGCATTTTTCCCTGAGATAGTTTTCTTCATGAAAAAAAAGTTTTTAAATGAGGCTTCATGGGTGCCCAGATTTTGTGAATCTACTACTAATAATGTAGCCAAGACTTACATACATGAAATAAGGAACAATTCTAGAATTATACACAGCATAAGCTAGTGAGAAAGAATGCAAGCAGTTTTGGGGGGGGGTGGTTATGGACATAACAGAACTCAAAACAAAGACCACTGTTCACTGGAAATGGGGTAACTAGGTTTCAATTTGAGGTTTAGAGGAACTAAGGTAATAATAAATGAATTTTAAAAACAAGGAGAGATATTTTGCTAGTTCAAAGGAAAGATGGTATCCTGAATGAAAGTAAGAAAAGTTCCTGATATGAGGGAAGATATTATAGGTTCCTGTCTATGTAGAGTTTGCTGATATGACTGGTAAAGAATAAACTACAAAATTAAAAAGAAAGTCCACAGCAGCTGAGTAATATCCGTGACTGTGAGAATGCTAATGTCAATTTTGCAGGATTCTATAAATCTTAGAGTACCTGTATTATATAAAAACACTATCAGCATGCATGAATTTTTGCAAAACATTATTCTCCCAAACCCTTGTTGAGTATCTACTATAGCTAGGTACGAAACTTAGCATAGGAACAGAAACAATAATTGTTTGTGCACAGGATTTATTCTCCAGTGGAGGGAAATGCCATTAATTTTGATTGTGGTAATGAGAACAGGAAAATATCTTTGTTTTTAAATTACAATACTTATGTTAAAAATATTAAAGTTTTAGAGTATATCATGTCCTATTCATTCACTCACTCAATCATGCAACATTTGTTAAATGCTTACAATCAGGGTCATTACAGTTATGAAAGATGTTGACTCAATTCAAATTATTTTATTTCATTTCAAATAAAGACATAAGTAGATACCATACCAAATCCTTACCAATATTCCCCAAAGGAGTTCCTTTCTCTAAAATGTCTGTGGTGTATTTTTGCAGAAGTTGTTGCCTCTGCCTGGAATGTTCTCCCCAATTTCCCTATTTGTCAAGATTCAGTTCAAGTGTCACTTCCACGAATTCTCTCCTGACTTAAGAGAAGTGTGTCTTGTACATACCTCCATTTTAACAAACGTATGTTAGATTATCATAATTTATCTGTCTCCCTCTCTCCACTCCAGGGTTTCCCGGGTGGCGCTAGTGGTAAAGAACCTGCCTGCCAATGTAGACAGACGTAAGAGACACAGGTTTGATCCCTGGGTTGGGAAGATCCCCTGGAGGAGGGCATGGCAACCCACTCCAATATTCTTGCCTGCAGAATCCCATGGACAGAGGAGCTTGGCAGTCTGCAATTCATAGGGTCACACAGAGTCGGAGACGACTGAAGCAACTTAGCTCTCCCCACTCCAACACACACTTAACTGTGAGCTTTTCAATGGCAACTTTATTCATGCTCCACCTTAGCAACTAAAACGATGCCTGATATAAGAGATGTTCAGAAGGAGGGGAAGCAACGTAAAGGGATGCCCGTGGTGGTCCAGTAGTTAAGAATCTGCCTGCCAGTGCAGGGGACACAGGTTTGATCTCTGGTCCATGAAGATCCCACATGCCGCAGGGCATCGAAGCCCATGTGCCGCAACTACTGCAGCCCGTGCAACCTAGAGCCTGTGCTCTGCAACGAGAGAAGCCACCACCATGAGAAGTCCATGCACCACAAACCAAGAGTAGCCCCTGCTCACTGCCAATAAAGCAAAGTCCACACAGCGATGAAGATCCAGCAAAGCCAAAAAAAAAAAAAAAGAGGTGCTTAATCAGTAAATGTTCCTGAATGATAATCTTATAATAAATGAGCCTCGGGTGCAGTGTTTGTAATCAGTATAGTGTTTAAGTGCTGGGAGCTGGGTGAGGGTCCAGCTACACAGGTCTTCTTCTCCTGGAAACATGCCAAGCTTACTGTCACTTTCCAGATATCTCTGGGATGCACCCCAACACTACTCCACTACATATTGCTGACTTCTGCTTTTTTCACCTAGATCTAGCTTCAATTTCACCTCCCTAGAGAGAACTCTCCTCACCAGTCATTCTGCAATAGGCCTCCTGAGTGCCTGTCATCCCACCCTCTTCTCATTCACTGCATAGCTTGTATGACTACCTGCTCTCTCTGGTTTGTCTACTCATCACTGCTACCAGTCAGAATCTAAGTCCCCTGAGAGCTGATTTCTTCCTGCTTTCCCTCACTGCTGTATTCCTAGTATCTAGTTCAGTGCCTGACATCTGGTATAGCACTCAAAAAGACCGTATAATTGAATTAAAAACTGAATGAGAAATTCAGATCCCTTAGTCCACAAGTGGGCTTCCTTGGTGGCTCAGTGGTAAAGAATCTACCTGCTAATGCACGAGATGTGGCTTTGATCCTTGGGCCAGGAAGATCCCCTGGAGAAGGAAGCGGCAACCCATTTTAGTATTCTCACATGGAAAATCCCATGGACAGAGGAGCCTGGCAGGCTACAGTCCATGGGGTCAAAGAGTTGGACACGACTTAGTGACTAAACAAATCCACAAGCGGCAAACTATGGTTCGTAAGTTGCATTCTGCCTGCTGGTAAATTTTGGTTGGCATGCTTGATGGTTTTAAAATTTTTGAATGAGTTGTCAATTTTTTTAAATTAGATTTCACAATGCTTTAAATTTAAAAATTCAGACATTTTGAAGTAGTGGAGGAACAGGAAATTTAGTGCCTGCAATCCCAATTGGAAAGTCAACAGAAGTAAGTAAGAGCTTACCAGATCACCAGATAGTCCTAGCCTCATCTGCCCCCACATCACCTGTTTTTGCTTGATCCTGAAGGTGGTTTGGGTTTTGGCCCTGGTATCTAATGTCCTACATACATCATGGTCATGTAATTACTAGAAACCCTGCCCTCCTGGACTGCTGTTACTAGTAAATCTTGGACTATGTCTTTACAGATAAATTAGAACAAGAACATACCTTTATATTATTCTTCCATTATGACATGGAAAAATTAAACAATTAAGAGCAAAAACTGAATTTCCTAGATACCAGAAAAAAAATTTAGGTGAGTGTTTAAAGATATCAAGGTAATGGAAAAAATTATCATTAAAACATTAGAAAGCAAATGAACCAGGATGAAATAGATATAACTACTATGACTAAGATTTGTTGACCTTAATTAAAATTCACCAAGAAAAAAATGAAACCCAACTGAAGAATGGACAGATACATTTTCAAGCAATTCAGACAGTAAGTAGAAATGACCAAATAACATATTAAAAGACAATTTATTTTATTAGGAATCCAAAAGATTTGGATTAAAATGAAATTCCTTTTCATCTACCTCATTAATTTATTCAACAAACATGTGTTGAGTGGTCACTGTGTTCCTGACACTATCCAACTTGGTGAATCTTTATTTAAATGGTAATAATTTTAGGATTCAGTAAGATGATTACCATCACATGGTAAAAAACAATTTTATAATGTGCATCAAGAACCATAAAATAGTTACTACCATGAAACCTAGTAATTAAACTTCTTGGAATTTATCCTAGGGAAATAGTGAGTGCAGCAGACAAACATTAATGTATGAGGATGTTAATCATAGCATAATTTATAATATCAAAAACATGAGAAGCCTAAATGTCTAAAAAATAAAAAGTGATTAAATAAATTATGGTGCAATAAAATCGTGAACAATTATGCAGACATTAAAACTGAGTTTTCAAAGACTATTTAATGACATGGGGAAATGATGAAAAAATTTAAAGCCTATATTTAAAAATAATTTCATATATACAATTAAAGTGATCCATTCTTTCTTGCCTTAAGAGCCAGGAGTTATTTTTGCTTTCCACAGGCAAGCTATCTAATACTTCTCTGAATACTGCAAGGCACATAACATTTCCCATTTCTCCATATGCTTCTCAATTCTAGTAGGTACTGAAATAAACGGTCTCACATGTTCACTGCAGCGTTATTCACAATAGCCAAGACATGAAAGCAGCGTAGTTGTCTTTCAATCAATGAATGGATAAAGAAGATCCAATATAGGTATACAATGGAATCTTATTCAACCATGAGGAAGAAGGAGATATTTGCAACAACCTGGATGAACCCTGAGAGCACTGTGTTCAATGAAATAAGTAAGACAGGAAAGGACAAATGCTGCATGAGATCACTTATATGTGGAATCTAACATGACAAACTCAGAGAAGCAGAGATAGAGTGGTGTTTACCAGGGTTTGGGAGGTGAGGGAAAAGGGAAGTATGGGAGTCAAACTCCCAGTTGAAAGATTAACAATTCTGAGGATCTAATGCATAGCCCAGTCATTAGAGTTAGTGATATTGTATCATAAACCTGAAAGTTGCAAAAAGAGTTGATTTTAAATGTTCTCAACACAAAAGAAAAATCGCAATCATGTGACTAAACTGGGTATTAACTAATGTATCAAATCAACATAGACCTTAAACTTACACAATATTATGTGTCAATTATATCTTAAGAAAACTGGGTAAGAAAATAAAATTAACACAAAATAAAGTCTCATAAAAACAGAACTGCCACATGGAGTCAAAGAAACAATGTGTGTGTGTGTTAGTCGCTCAGTCGTGTCTGACTCTGTGTGACCCCATGGACTGTAGCCCTCCAGGCTTCTCTGTCCATGGGATTTTTTTTAGGCAAGAATACTGGGGTGGGTAGCCATTCCCTTCTCCAGGGGATCTTCCCAACCCAGGAATCGGAACCCAGATCTCTTGCACTGCAGGTGGACTCTTTACCATCTGAGCCACCAGGGAAGCCCTACAAAAACAATAGGGGTGCATATCTGTTAAACTTATCTAAAGTACTGAACATTGTTCTAGATTTCACGCAATGCCTGCTTTATAGAAAGACAGGAAGACAGAGAAGGAATAGGAAGAAAGTAGAATATAAAAGACCAAAGCTAGAGCAGAGAGAGGAGGCAGAGATGCATGAGAAGAGCATGTGAAGGACAGAAAATGTAAAAGGACACACAGCTGAATTTTAAGGAAATTACTCTGCATGACACTATGGTATTAGAACCTGAGAAATTCCCCTTTTCAGGTATTGATAGTTCTATGTAGATCAGACAAGACGCTTACAAGAAGCATTATTTGTTTCTGGTAACACCAACCACAGGAAGGGCCGAAAAGGATGTCATGGTAGAAAAAGCAGAACTACCCAACTACCATGAAAAGAATAACAACAAAAATTGAAAGTCTGAGGGCACCAAAATAGACTGTCTGTGCAAAAGATGATTATAGTAAAACAAGGAGGAAGCTGAACCTCAGTTTTGGAATTACTGAACTGTGCAAAGGCAGAAACCAATCTGCATGGTCATCAGCACGACAGAGCCAAACAACTCCACATTCACAATGGATACAGCCAAACCTGGACCCTAGAAAACTCTTGGAGCACAGCTATATGGCTACTTCTGAAGCAAGGCTTACAACCACTGTCTTTGGCATTTGTGCCTCAGTGTGGAGGCTATCTGGACAACAGATTCATAAGGAAGGAATTCAGCAACCATCTCTGCTTCCTAAAGAAACCAGTACAATATCCTGGCCTAGACAAAGCCAAGGAAGTCACTTCAGGAAAGATCAAAAGAGCATGGGTTGGCTCTCTTCTGAGTGAAAACTGAATTTTTCATTAAAGCTGGTGGGAGGAGCCACCCCATAGAGGATGCATGCATAAAGCGGCGAGGGAGCAACTTCCTGGGTCTTCGTAAGAAAGTGAGCAGGCCGTTCGTTGCTTAACCACCCTGTAGGTTATATACACTGTTCCACACATCTTGCATTCCTGTCCTAGACTCCTGTGGACTCCTGTTTCATGTTTACACTCTTACAATTTAATCACAAGGCCTTAAGGATTCCAGATCTCCTTCCCTCACTCAGTCTGACATTCTCCCTCTTTCTGAAGTCCGATTTTATTTATGTGCCTATATATTGTACCATCGCAGCTCTGCATACTACTGCTTTTCTAACATTTTGGTTTGGGGGAGATTCAGAAACCTTCATTCAGGCCATTTTCACATCCATTATCTCTTTGTTTCAGTAAGTAGTTTTTAGCTCTTCGTTACTTTTTTTTAACAGGTAGTTCTGAATTCCCACTCGTTGGACAACTCCACCATCATCGTTGAATCTGTTTCTCTCTAAGCACTTTCATAAACTCAAATCCATCAAAATCATTGACATTATGCTGTCTTCATTTTTAACCTCTTTCATAATTTAAATCATTATCTTTCAATCTAAGAGTAGCTTTTGTATTCTTTATTCTTATTCTCCACTCTTTTCAACATTCACCTTAACTTGTCTTAAAAATCTGTATTCTTGGGACTGTCCTGGCTGTCCAGTGGTTAAAACTCTGAGCTCCAATGCAGGGGACACAGGTTTGATTCCTGGGTTAGGGAACTGAGATCCCACACCCCATATGTCATGTGGCATGGCCAAACAAAAAACACAAAACCCTAATCTCTACTCTTGTATTTAATCTACTTAAAACTGAACTGACCGAATATGGGTCTTTCCTGACTATTTTTATTGTTATTCATAACTGGTAACATGAGATTACATTTTTAAACGTCTTCTCCACGGGTTCGAGGTAATTTGTCTCAAACATCTACTCTTCTATTTGTCTCAGGGGTGACTTGGCTGGTCGGGTTGTTCACTTCCAACTTGAAAGACACATGGTTAGATCTTGCTCGTGTAGCTGCTTGCTCAGGCAGCGGAATAACCTTTCCAGGCAGAGCGAGACTAGCTTTCAGCCAAAAGAACACAATGGGTGACTGTACTCCCTGACTTCCTTCTAAAACTTATTACTGCTCACTCTGCTCTTCTCTTTTTCAGTCGAGTTCCTTCCACAATGCTGCCGCTTCTGAAATAACTTCTTGCTCATGTACACGTGCTGTGTCACTCTATTTCTATCCTTGTTGTAGAAGCCAATATGAGTTTAATTCTCAGTTTGTGATTTTTTTCCCTCTCTACTCTCATTCACTCTCTGGACAGTCCTTTTCTGGCTTGACTCGATTGCTGTCACCCAATTTCTTTCTCCCTAAAAGCATACCTCTTCCACATCTTAAATCTCTGTGTTCTACTTTCTTCAGTGTGTCTCTTCATCTTAGCTTTCAGTTCCTCAATACTTAAAATTCTCTCGTCTTGCTAGCTATAACCCATTTGCCCTGACCTTTTCTGTTCTATATATGGATTTTGCTATACTGTGAGAAGGTTCCCTGATGGCTCAGCAGGTAAAGAACCCACAAACAATGCAGGAGATGTGCAGAAGATGTGATGCTGGTTTGATCCCTGGGTTGGAAAGATGCCCTGGAGAAGGGAAGCAACCCACTACAGTATTCTTGCTTGAAAAATCCCACCGACAGAGAAGCCTGATGGACTACAGTCCTCAGGGTTCCAAGAGTTGGACGTGGCTGAGAACATACTGTGACAGACCTAAAAATCTTCTCAATGGTGCAAACTATACTATAAAATTATTGCAGCTTCTTGTATTAATATCTTTTAGAATTTGACTCCTTTTTGAATTTTTTATAAAAATTATACTCAAGGTTACATACCTTAGGCAGTTATGTATGAGGAGAGAGATGGGTAAGAATCATCTAAAGAGGAAATTTTTAATACCTTAAACTTACACAGTGCTATATGTCTATTACATCTCAATAAAACTGGAAAAATATTAAAAATAGAAAGTTAATCTATTCAGAGTCTTATTTATATCTACCAACGTTTGTTCAATTACCTGATAAGATATACAGGGAAGCAGGAAAAGGTAGAGATTGTCAATGGGGGAAAATGACTAGCAAGACAGTCTAGAAATTTAGACTTGATTCTGTAAAAAAGTGAGAGCTATATAGATAATCACTATATGATGTGAAGAACTGACTCCTTGGAAAAGACCCTGATGCTGGGAAAGATTGAAGGCAGGAGGAGAAGGGGATGACAGAGGATGAGATGGTTGGATGGCATCACCAACTCGATGGACATGAGTTTGAGCAAGCTCCAGGAGCTGGTGATGGACAGGGAAGCCTGGCATGCTGCAGTCCATGGAGTTGCAGACAGTTGAACATGACTGAACAACTGAACCGAACTGATACAGATAGTCAAATGGACATACGTACATCTCAATTTTTTAACTTCTAAAACAACTCTGCATTAGAAGATGCAAGTTTAAAGTGGATCTTCAGGTTAAAAGAACTAAATGTGTCAAATAACACTAACCAAGCACCTGTTTTCATACTAACACAAAATAGAAATGGTTTTCCTTTGAAAGAATGTGAATTTAGCTTCATATTTTTTAGAAGTCCGGTAAAAACAGTTAGAGGCTGTCACTTTACAGGTTCTGCAGGAAATACGCTAGCCTATAATTCAAAGAGGCCAGAAGTCTGTTTAGACCTGAATGCATCCCTTCCTTTACACCCTCTGTCTTCTCAGGAGCCTCTGTCCTCTCTGCTTCCAGACTTCCATCTGTTGCCATGGATACCTATTCCTCAGGCTCTGACATGGGATTCTCTCCTCCTTGCTGGCCCAGTTTTTGGTACCAAGTACTGTTTTCTTGGGGAACAGCTCTGACCACAGCCCTAGGGGCACTCTGGGAGCTTTTTCTTCTCTTGACTCAGAGCAAGGGACACAAGCACTGAATAAATGGAAGGACCAGATCTTGAAAGTATTGACAGCAAGCCATGAATGACATAAGATGAGACTGATAAGATTAGCAAAACAATACAAAGATAAAAAAAAATGTGATACCTGATGGGCCAGGATATAGATATTGTGTCCAACATCCTTTGGGGAAACAGCATCATCTCCGCCCTCATCATCCCCATGATCGCATTCCAATCCTTGGTTATAGGCATTCTTCATCACATCCACCTATCAAAAAACCAATAGGAACATCAAGACTTGAAATGCCACAAACAACGTGCATTTGCCTCATTTATGGGGTCTAATAAAAAACTGGAATGCCTCCTAAGACTTGAAAAATATGCAAGAATTCTAAATGAAAATGGCATTGGAAACCATCTTCATTTAAATGATTATGGAATTATTTTCCTACAAAATTCTCTGTTTTCCTTGGAAATTTTGGCTTTGATTTTGAAAGTTGACAGTGCTTAAGTTCCCATGAGTTAGGAGACTTTGGAACCCTGATAAGCATCCATTATTTATCAAGGGTCCACTAATAACAAGAACACATGGTGCTGGACAGACACCATCCTCTGCCTGAGGACCCAATGGTGGATATGACAGAGTTTCTGCCCACAGGGAGCTTACCATCCAGTGGAAGGGTCAGCAAGAGGCCAGCATATATGAGGATGAGGAAGTGTCTTGCTCTTCCTAGCCCACTGCCTTGCAGATACTATGCTGTCATTAAATATATGTTAAATCAAACTGCACCTTATCTTCCTCTTTATCTACATTCTTCCACTCTGTTCCTTACTATTAAAGAGAGCAAAAGAGGTCCTTCATACGTCATATTTCTCTACCCTCCCTGCCTCTCTGCTCTTCTCCCAACCTTCCATGTTTCCTGTGAACATTACACATTGCTTCCCTATCCCTTCCGTGTACCTCCTGGGCCCACAGTTTGTTCTAATATTTAGCAAATGCTCTTTCACATCAATGAACTTATCCTGCTTACACATTAAAAGTGTCTTCATAGAGTTGCCCATAGCACCAACAGGGGTACTCAAACAACCAGGACTTAGTTATTAGGGGACTGGCTATACAGTTTGAGAATGTTCTCAATGCTTTTGAAACTCAGTGCTGTTAAAGCATGCTGATATTTCTTCATAATTCCCATGTCACAGTGAGGAGGAAAATATAACCTCTCCAATAGGAAGACAACACTAATGATCTCTGGGGATTTCCCATCAGGTCTCCATGCAATTTTGTCCAGACTGAACACTGTCCTCAGTTGAACATGAGGAGAACTGCAAAGGATATTTATTCTGCTTTTATTTTCAGAAAGAGGTGTAAATATAATTTTTGAGGGGTGCAAACATTTTTATTTATCTTCCTCACATGTATCCTAATACACAAACTAAAGCAAATGTTTTTTGAGGGCAAAAATAAGTTGCAGACAGTTCAGTCAAGTGTAACAAGCCAGTTAAGAAAAGTATTTAGAGTGGACAAACCAATGAAGTCATAAGGACCCAAATCACACAGGCCTTTGCATTCATAAGCCTTCTGAGGTATCAGTAATGGCAAGTCGTGATGTGCCATCAATGTCTGGGCAGAGCAGGGAAAGCCTTAGACTTTTCCCCTGACATGTATACTACCCACTGTCCCTTTTAGGTTACACATTATTGACATGACTTTCAAAAGTGCTCTTACCAGTTCTCTGGGTCTCATGTTGAAAAGAATCCTTTCTGCATTCTCGCTGTCATGCCTGCTTTCCATGATGGCCAGCAAAAGCTTGGAGGCATTGTTCTAAAGATACACATTGAGTTGATGCACATGAAAAGTCTATTTCATGGATTAAGGATCCCCTGCATATGTTTCAATTGAGATTATCAGGACTATTTTTTAAATCAAGCACAATTGTAAACTACTTTTCAGTTAGCTTATTAACGTTTTAAAAGAGAATGTTTTATTTTATTGTCAACACAAAGATAAAAGCAATGAATCATTCAAAATATGTTACAAAGGAAATTTTAAATATTGCTATAAAGGCATTTAAAACACAAAATTGACTTTATATATGATACATTAAAATATAATCATATCTTCCTTCACTATTTCCTAAGTAGGCCTTTATATGAAGACAATCTAACAAGACAGTAAGGTGAACCAGTATCAATGACATATCTTACAAAAAATGGCATATAGTTCATTAGAATTTAGCATAATTGTTTTTAACATGAAACATCAACTCATAGCAAATCAAAATCTTAAATAAATTTGATCAATAATTAGTGAGAATTAATTTACAAAATTCTAAATTCATGAGTTAGAAACAAAATATAAATTTATTGATAACAGTTTAGACTCCCTACATGGTAATATATGTATGCAACATTTTAACAAGTTGGGTTGTAGAATATTTTCTATTTTTTGTTTAATAGAAAATAAAAACAGTTCATGTTGTCTTTGGTGCTTCCTAATTTGGTTTTAAAAATATATTCTCTCAAACATGTTTACCTATAGAAGAAATCTTAAATGTTTCTGATTCAGCCAATTTATTACACAAAATGGGTACCACACAGTTACAGAAAGTCTTATAGCACAAAGCAAAATATCCTCAACGTTTGGAATGATGCTCCATTTTTAATTTCTACAGATTTGCACAAATCCTAAAATTCCCTTTTTATAATCCAGCATCCCACACAAACAACATATCTTTTAAAAAGTAAGGTTCTAGAGTTAGTGAAGACCTTACATCTTTAGAGCAATCTGAACTGACCCAATATAATCAAAAGCTAAAACCCGGGCAACACTAACAGTACTCTCTCTAATGAACTTCATTCAGCAAGCAGCCCCAATACAAACTAGCTTAAAAATACATCCAATTTCAGAATATTGGCAATATGGTGTTTTTCCTAACCAATCTTTTTCATACTATCTTGGGGGAACAGAAATCTTGTAAATGACCTACTGAAATCTAAATCACTTTGAAAGTTCAAGAGATTATATATGCTAAGAAATCTAATTTTTCTGTGTTAATAAAGGATTCTCTTCCAAAAGAAGTTAGAGTCCTTAGACCAAAAAAAAAAAAACAAAAAAACAAAAAAAAACACACCCAACAACAACAGTAACAATAACAACAAAAAAACCTACTTATTTTACAAATTCAGCAATTTATAGTCCAGGTCAGTTATGAAATGTAAATTAAAAGGGACAAGATATATATATATATATATATGAAAAAATTCATGAAATTGTATAGTAAATGAGTACAGTTAAATATACTTAAAATTATACTTGTTTAAGTAATTAATTTTAAGAGTAAACGATATATAATAAAACCTTAACATTTTTTTCATATGACATCTCTATAATGTTCCAGGGAATTTACAATTAAAAGCATCCTACATACACCTTCTAAAATTTGCCAGTATACTATATCATTCTGTCTTACAAACATTGTTCTCATACTGGCCATTATGTACAAAGCCTCATGCATTATTTAGAAACATACACTCATCTCTTAGTAAAATATTATAAATATTTCAATTCAAATTCATTCATTTTCTATTTTACATATACCTTGACCTATCCAACTGTCATATTTTGAAAAGGTAACATAAATGAAATTTTAAATGACCCTTTTTTCAAAACAGATTTTCATTTGAGTAGCTAAGAATATCTTCATACAAGTAAGTCATACCTTATCATTTAGGGTTCCTCCCCATAGGTTTGAATTTGTAAATAATCTATATGTCTATACTTTGTTTTAGTTTATTTTTTAGATTTTTTTTGATGTGGGCCATTTTTAAAGTCCTTACTGCATTTGTCACAATATGGCTTCTGTTTTATGGTTTTTTTTTTTGGCCATGACATGTGGGATCTTAGCTCCCCAACTAGCGATTCAACCCACAACCCCTGCATTGGAAGGTGAAGTCTTAACCACTAGAGTGCCAGGGAAGTCCCCTACACTTTGTTTTAAGTTGATGAATCCTTCAGTATTTCTCCCAGTTAAGTTGTATCTATTAAACATGAGATTTAAAGGTGTAAATCTTTAGATAAATGAAAGATTAAAAAAACCCCAAAATCTAAGGCTTCAAAATGCTGTTTCTTTCTGAAATATGGTTAAAGATGAATTCAAGATGAAATAATTTTTTGTCTAGTAACTGCAATTAAGCTATCATATAGGCCAGGCTGACTTTGCTAACTGAAGAATGAAGTTAATGAGGAAAACGACACAAGTGCAATCTACCTGAGAATCACCTTCTTTCTCATTTATGAAGAGAAAGATCCAAAGCTGATACCTATTGCAAATAAAAATAGTGAAAACACACAAACATAACTCTGTTTGCTTATTAAGAGCCATCAGCATAATCTCCACATAGGTAGGACATATATGCATTCCATTATGTAATCTAAATCTATATTTAGAAACAACTATAAAAATACCATTTCTATCCTTCTCGGCCATCAATTTACCTATAAAAGGTAAACTTTATCCTCTATGATATTGGATCGACCCTATGTTTATGGAAAAATTTTAAATAAGCAATGTTTTTAGTTCTAACACCTAACACATGCAGTCTTTAATAATTCATCTCAATTGAATATAATGTCTTTTTATTTGGAACTATATAGTTTCTTGTGTATATTCACTTATTTATTTCCATTTGAACAAAAAGTTGAAGAAATTTTTTTCAAAACGCCATTGTGCTCCTGACTTCTGATAAATGGAACTGCTATGAAGTACACACATGATTTAAGCTAAAGCAACTTCTCAAAGGGGGCTTCCCTGGTGGCTCAGTAGTAAAGAATCTGCCTGCAATGCAGGAGATACTGGTTCGGACCCTGGGTCAGGAAGACCCCAGGGAGAAAGAAATGGCAACCCATTCCAGTATTCTTGTCTGGAAAATCCCATGGACAGAGAACATGGGGCTGCAAAAGAGCAGGACACGACTTAGCAACTAAACAAAAACTTCTCAAAGGGAGCTTGAAAATGCCTTACTATATTAGGGAAAAAATTAAAATTCTAATATAAAGGAAAACAACTTTTAGAAAATAGACATAAAACGAAAACAGAGCCCTCTTCTACCGTAGTTTCATTAATTGTGACTTGTGAGATAGAATTCTATAGTCAAGATGAGTTAAAAACATATGGCAAGTGAATGTTCAGCATCTTATGTTCCTCTATATAATGAAAACTAGAAAAGAAAAGCAGTAAAACAAAGTGGCTGCTTAAAAACACTTACAGTAAGGTATTCTCAAGTCTTATTCGACACTTTCTCAGGAAGTCAGTGCTCATGCTTTTACTTTCCCTTTCTGTCAATTCATTACTTGAAAATATGATAGGACCTTGCTTTTCAGAAGACCTACTTGAACATTTAGAGTTAACTCTGAAAGTGAGTTTTATATAGAGAATGTCACTTTCCCCTTCTCCCCAGTGGGTTTATTTTACCTTTAGCTGGAGCACCAGGTCCATTCGATATTTACCAAGAGGGTTTATGTCATTTAGAATCAAAGCAATGATGATATCAATTCCATTAGATTCATGAGTAGCAATACACGTCTAGAAAACAAAATATTTTAAAAATAACAGTCTATTTACAACATAAGAGCACTAGAGGCCATGACATAAAATAACAGAATCACCTTAGCCTTTTAACCTTTAAAATACAATTAAGATTTAACTTTGAGATTAAGTCTAATATAAGTCAAAGATTTAACTTTACATATTCTTTTACATAGTCTATTATTTGATTAGTGTTAATTAAATGACTCGTATGAAGAACACGGGGAAAGATATTGTATGAAACAGGTATCTTTTCAGGTGAACCATTTTTGTAGAATTTCAAAAAACAATGGTTAAGTAAAACACTCGGTCTATAAATTTTTATATGTCCTTCGTTAGAGAAATTCTTTAAATTTAGAATTTTAAGATCTGATCAATTTTAAGAGAATATTCCTATTTATAAAAACCTTATGCCCAAGGTTTGTAAGTCAACTTTATCTGTAATGATGTGGCATCTTCATTTCTCTGCTATTTAATGCTAAATGAGTAACAATCTATGCTGTTGACTGTGCTGGGAATACAGTCACTCCTGATATTTCAGACATCGTGTCAATTATGCTGGTTGAGGGAAAAGGTTAGCAGATTCCTTAAACTTAAGCAATTTATAGAGGAATCTGATTTGGGAAAAGTTTATAAAGTACCCTGAGAGATAAATGTCAGTATTTTGAAGGTTAGGGCCTACCATGCTAGGACTCTGAATTTAATTCATTCTATACAACTTGAAAATCGGAAACTCATGGGTTGGAATTTGTGGAACTACATCTTACCATGCAGCACCCAGAATCAAAGGGATTTGAAAAATTGAAACCCAGGTAAAATAAATGAGAAAGAGTAAAATCAAGGTAATTCTGAAAGGATTGTTATTTTTCAGGATGGGCTTCATTTCTCTCTTCACAAGGAAATCTTTATTACCCTGACACCAAGGAGAGGTATCTTCCATTCATCTACATTTCCTGAGGTTCTTCTGATCATGACAGTGGTTGCTAAACTTAGAGGAAATCAATTTGCAGATCATTTCTGAAATTTGCTAGCAATTTTCCTTCCTTCCACATATTTCCAGAGCACGGGGTTCATAGTAAACTTATTTTTAGGGTATATGGGATTTATGCTATATTATTATTAATTTCTGTTTTTAGCTAACTTGATTTAGTAACTTTCAAAACTCAGTTTCATTTTCTTAAAAAACCCAGAGTGGAGAATACATGCTTTCTATTATAGATTTACTTGATTTTAACCAACAACAAAATGAAATCTTTGAATCTGCATATATTTCCTTAACTTAAAATCAATAGATTTTCTTATATTATTTCCCTGGAAGAGTGAAATATAATACAGAGCAAAATCCACAAACTCTTTCACCATGTCACATGCACATTACAGGGGATAAAGATCCCCGTAACAAATTATTTATGCCAATAACTGTCATGTTTTTGTTCTACATACCTATGTATGTACATGTATGTGTGTGTACTTTGTACATATATGTCATATAATTTGCAATAGAAAAGCAATTACTTTTCAACATTTCTTTCCTGTATCAAGCACTGACATTTGGTCTCAGTGGTTTCTTTAAAATTTATAACCAGAATGTGTGTGATTTGAAAATTCTTCCTTCCATGGTGGATCCATGCTTGTGATGGTAGCTCTATAACATCTGTGCGGATGTGGAGTCAATAAACTCCAGGCTGCCCCCCGCCCTTTACCAACCCAAGTATTTCATCTCTTACTTCCTCTCTGTGTCTGTGATATCCAAGAAAATGGAATCAGAGACAAACACTCTGAAAGAGGGAGTCGAAACTTTGCCCTGGAAAATGTTATACAGTCGAAAGCACACTCTGTTTAGACTCAACCACAAGTCCTGAGTTTTAAGAATGACCCTACAACTTAAAGAGATTCCATTACTCTGGGACCCTGGACATCACTTAATTTCTGAGTCACAATCTAGCTATCAGCAAAATGGGAACAATATAACCTATTTGCTACATTTACTGTCAATATAAAGATGGTAATATACACAACCCACTGCAGTGGAGCTGAAGAAACCAAAGGGAGCCGATGCCACAAATCCTGGAGAGAATGACTAAAGGTGAAAACTGATCAATGACGAAAAAATATATTGTACTCTGACTTTTACCTCGGATATTTTCATGGGAATTTCCTTTTACAGTGAAATTAAATTAAAATATGGCATAGTATTTGCTAGTCTATAATTCAGTCTTTGTATGCATTGTTAGGAAAGTAAAAATATCTGGCAAAGTAAAAGAAAAATCTTTCAAATGCACACAAAGCTTGGCTCTTTCACCAAGTTGATCCTTTGGCTAACTGGTCGGAATAATTTTCGTGAAGGACTGCTTTCAGTTACCTGATTTTCATGGCATGGACCTTGGCAATACTCAGTCAAGCTCTCCAGAGTCTGGTTGACCAGCACTACATTCTTCTCGTTGATGTAGAGACCCAAGAGTCCCAGGCCCCCTGTTGTACTTCCACAAATGCAATCCAAAAACTGAAGGGTCTCACAGACAAGGTTGTAATTTGTTTTGTTGTTTTGATTCCTCAGGAAGTGCTAAACAACAACAACAAAATATACCCATTAAAAAAAATCACTATGCTAAATGTTTTCAATTTTCTTTCTAAGGGTGTTTTATCAACTCAAGAGGAACCCCATGGCAATGTGGAACAGACTTGCTCTTTATTTTTTATTTGTTTTTTTAGATTTTATTTTATTTATTTATTTATTTTTTTACTTTACAATATTGTATTGGTTTTGCCATACATCAACATGAATCTGCCACGGGTGTACATGTGTTCCCAATCCTGAACCCCCTCCCACCTCCCTCCCCGTACCATCTCTCTGGGTCATCCCACTGCACCAGCCCCAAGCATCCTGTTTCCTGCATCAAACCTAGACTGGCGATTCATCTCTTATATTAGTTCATGGGGTGGCTAAGAGTCGGACACAACTGAGTGACTTCACTTTCACTTTTCACTTTCATGCATTGGAGAAGGAAATGGCAACCCACTCCAGTGTTCTTGCCTGGAGAATCCCAGGGACGAGGGAGCCTGGTGAGCTGCCGTCTGTGGGGTCGCACAGAGTCGGACACGACTGAAGCGACTTGGCAGCAGCAGCAGCTACGTGTTTCAATGCCATTCTCCCAAATCATCCCTGCTCTTTATAAGGAAGTATTCACATTTATTACATTTCTCTTGGGATTAAGAAAAGAGAGAGCTATTTTTCAAGCATCTATATTTATCAATATAGTTCAAAAAATCTTTCTCAATGTCATTATCTTAAAACTATATACAAAGGGCAAAAATAATTAAGTAGCAGGTAAGGAGAAAAGAAAAAGGAAACCAGAAGAAGTTAATCAGGGAAAGAAGCAATTGAACACTCAACTAAGCAATTCCTTATACATAGTGCAGCTTCAAATGATTCACCCAATATGAAGGGTAACTTGGAGGACCTGTCAATATTTTGAGTAACAGACAACTACAAAGAGATCCAGAGCACACTGCTTGTAACAGCCCCAACTGAAAATCACACCATACCAATCACAATGTGACTGATTTAATAAAAAATTGTATACCCAAACACTGGAATACTTAGAAGCTATAAGAATGAGGTACTTCAGGGGGCTTTCCTGGTGATTCAATCATTGGGAATCTTCCCTACAGTGCAAGAGATGCAGGTTTGATCCCCAGTCAGGGAAGTTAGATCCCACATGCAGTGGAGTAATGAAGCCCGCATAGCCTGTATGCTCCAGAGCCTGCCCACCACAACTAAAAGATCTCCTATGATAGAGTGAAGATCCTGAGTGGGCAACTAAGACTCAATGCAGCCAAATAAATACATAACTACTTAAAGAAAAAGAAGGAACTACTTCAATATGTACTGACATAAACACAACTTAGTAATAACTTAGACCTTTTAGAACTAACACCCAAAAAAGATGTCCTTTTCATTATAGGGGACTGGAATGCAAAAGTAGGAAGTCAAGAAACACCTGGAGTAACAGGCAAATTTGGCCTTGGAATGCGCAATGAAGCAGGGCAAAGACTAATAGAGTTTTGCCAAGAAAATGTACTGGTCATAGCAAACATCCTCTTACAACAACACAAGAGAACACTCTACACATGGACATCACCAGATGGTCAACACCAAAATCAGATTGATTATATTCTTTGCAGCCAAAGATGGAGAAGCTCTATACAATCAATAAAAATAAGACCAGGAGCTGACTGTGGCTCAGATCATGAACTCCTTATTACCAAATTCAGACTCAAATTGAAGAAAGTAGGGAAAACCGCTAGACCATTCAGGTATGACCTAAATCAAATCCCTTATGATTATACAGTGGAAGTGGGAAATAGATTTAAGGGCCTAGATCTGATAGATAGAGTGCCTGATGAACTATGGAATGAGGTTCATGACATTGTACAGGAGACAGGGATCAAAACCATCCCCATGGAAAAAAAAGGCAAAAAAGCAAAATGGCTGTCTGGGGAGGCCTTACAAATAGCTGTGAAAAGAAGAGAAGTGAAAAGCAAAGGAGAAAAGGAAAGATATAAGCATCTGAATGCAGAGTTCCAAAGAATAGCAAGAAGAGATAAAAAAGCCTTCTTCAGCGATCAATGCAAAGAAATAGAGGAAAACAACAGAATGGGAAAGACTAGAGATCTCTTCAAGAAAATTAGAGATACCAAGGGAACATTTCATGCAAAGATGGGCTCAATAAAGGATAGAAGTGGTCTGGACCTAACAGAAGCAGAAGATATTAAGAAGAGGTGGCAAGAATACACAGAAGAACTGTACAAAAAAGATCTTCACGACCCAGATAATCATGATGGTGTGATCACTCATCTAGAGCCAGACATCCTGGAATGCGAAGCCAAGTGGGCCTTAGAAAGCATCACTATGAACAAAGCTAGTGGAGGTGATGGAATTCCAGTTGAGCTAGTTCAAATCCTGAAAGATGATGCTGTGAAAGTGCTACACTCAATATGCCAGCAAATTTGGAAAACTCAGCAGTGGCCACAGGACTGGAAAAGGTCAGTTTTCATTCCAATTCCAAAGAAAGGCAATGCCAAAGTATGCTCAAACTACCACACAATTGCACTCATCTCACACGCTAGTAAAGTAATACTCAAAATTCTCCAAGCCAGGCTTCAGCAATTCGTGAACCGTGAACTTCCTGATGTTCAAGCTAGTTTGAAAAAAGGCAGAGGAACCAGAGATCAAAATGCCAACATCCGCTGGATCATGGAAAAAGCAAGAGAGTTCCAGAAAACATCTATTTCTGCTTTATTGACTATGCCAAAGCCTTTGACTGTGTAGATCACAATCAACTGTGGAAAATTCTGAAAGAGATGGGCATACCAGACCACCTGACCTGCCTCTTGAGAAATCTGTATGCAGGTCAGGAAGCAACAGTTAGAACTGGACATGGAACAATAGACTGGTTCCAAATAGGAAAAGGAGACCGTCAAGGCTGTATATTGTCACCCTGCTTATTTAACTTCTATGCAGAGTACATCATGAGAAATGCTGGGCTGGAAGAAACACAAGCTGGAATCAAGATTGTTGGGAAAAATATCAATAACGTCAGATATGCAGATGACACCACCCTTATGGCAGAAAGTGAAGAGGAGCTAAAAGCTTCTTGATGAAAGTGAAAGAGGAGAGCGAAAAGTTGGCTTAAAGCTCAACATTCAGAAAACTAAGATCCTGGCATCCAGTCCCATCACTTCATGGGAAATAGATGGGGAAACAGTGGAAATAGTGTCAGACTTTATATTTTTGGGCTCCAAAATCACTGCAGATGGTGATTGCAGCCATGCAACTAAAAGACACTTACTCCTTGGAAGAAAAGTTATGTCCAACCTAGATAGCATATTGAAAAGCAGAGACATTACTTTGCCGACTAAGGTCCATCTAGTCAAGGCTATGGTTTTTCCTGTGGTCACGTATGAATGTGATAATTGGACTGTGAAGAAGGCCGAGCGCCGAAGAATTGATGCTTTTGAACTGTGGTGTTGGAGAGGATTCTTGAGAGTCCCTTGGACTGCAAGGAGATCCAACCAGTCCATTCTAAAGGAGATCAGCCCTGGGATTTCTTTGGAGGGAATGATGCTAAAGCTGAAACTCCAGCACTTTGGCCACCTCATGCCAAGAGTTGACTCATTGGAAAAGACTCTGATGCTGGAGGGATTGGGGGCAGGAGAGAAGGGGACGGCAGAAGATGAAATATCTGGATGGCATCACTGACTCGATGGACGTGAGTCTGAGTGAACTCCGGGAGTTGGTGATGGACAGGGAGGCCTGGTGTGCTGCGATTCATGGGGTCGCAAAGAGTCAGACACAGCTGAGTGACTGAACTAAACAACTTAGTAATTAACTTAGTAATAATTAATCTAGTAACTGTTGTTATTCAGTCACTAGGTCATGTCCAACTCTTTGAGACACCATGGACTACAGCGCAACAGGCTTCACTGCCTTCACCATCTTCCAGAGCTTGCTCAAACTCATATTCATTGAGTTGGTAATGCCATCCAACCATCTCATCCTCTGTCATCCCTTTCTCCAGCCTTCAATCTTTCCCAGCATTGGGGTCTTTTCCAACGAGTTGGCTCTTCCCATCAGGTGGTCAAAGAACTAGCATTTCAGCACCAGTTCTTCCCATGAGTATTCAGGGTTGATTTTCTTTAGGATTGATTGTTTTGATTTCCTTGCTGCCCAAGGGTTCTCAAGAGTGTTCTCCAACACCACAGTGCAAAAGCATCAATTCTTTGGCACTCAGCCTTCTTTATGGTCCAACTCTCACATCCATACATGACTACTGGAAAAACCATAGCTTTGACTAGATCGACCTTTGTTGGCAAAGGGATGTCTCTGCTTTTTAAGATACTTTTTAGGTTTGTCATAGCTTTTCTTCCAAGGAGAAAGCATCTTTTAATTTCATGGATGCAGTCACTGTTCAGTGATTTTGGAGTCCAAGAAAATAAAGTATGTCACTGTTTCTTTTTTGCCCTCATCTATTTGCCACGAAATGATGAGACCAGATGCCATGATCTTAATTTTTGAATGTTGAGTTTTAAGCCAGCTTTTTCACTCTCTTCTATCACTCTCATCAAGACACTCTTTAGTTCCTCTTTGCTTTCTGCCATTAGTGTGCATATCATTTGCATATCTGAGGTAGCTGATATTTCTCTTGGCAATCTTGATTTCAGCTTGTGAGTCATCCAGCCCAGCATATCCCATGATGTTCTCTCATGTAAGTTAAATAATGAGGGTGACAATATACAGCCTTGACATATTCCTTTCCCAATTCTGAACCAATCTGTTGTTCCATGTAAGGTTCTAACTGTTGCTTCTTGATGTGCGTGAAGGTTTCTCAGGAGGCAGGTAAAATGGTCTCATATTCCCACCTTTTAAACAATGTTCCACAGTTTGCTGTGATCCATAGAGTCAAAGGCTTTAGTGCAGTCAAGAAGCAGAAGTAGATGTTGTTTTTTTGGGAATTCCCCTGCCTTTTCTATGATCTAATAGATGTTTGCAATTTGATACGATAACTACTACAGGGCTTCCCAGGTAACGCTAGCAGTAAAGAATCCACCTGCCAATGCAGGAGACGCAAGAGACATGGGTTTAGTCCTTGGGTCAGGAAGATTCCCTGGAGGAGGAAATGTCACCCCACTCCAGCATTCTTGTTTGGAAAATTGTATGGGCAGAGGATACTGCGCTACAGTCCATCAGGCCACAAAGAGTCAGATAGAAGTTGGCAACTGAGCACATACACACACAGGATTAACAAACACACACTACCACATATAAAATAGGTCTTCCCTGGTGGTTCAGATGGTAAAGAATCTGCCTGCAGTGTGGAAGACCCAGGTATGATCCTTGGGTCAGGAAGATGGTCTGGAGAAGGGAGTGGGTACCCTCTCCAGGGTACCCACTCTTGCCTGGAGAATTCCATGGAAGATGAGCCTGCTGGGCAACAGTCCAAGGAGTCACAAAGTGCCGGGAGCCAGTGTGGGGAATCCCGCCCATGGCAAAGGTCATGAGGAAGGAGGCCTGACATACGCAAAGGTGGGATCAGGCCTTAGGGGTCCCCCTGGACATTCTCGAGCATCTACCCCCAAAACCAGAGTCTGCCTACCTTACTGCATTATGCTTTCACCTACACTTCTGACATTATGGGGGGCTATCCCCCACTACCTCTCTCTGAAAAGGAGTTAACTTAGAACTCCAGTTAATAAATCTCCTGGGTGTAACAAGAGTGTTTCAGTCCAAAAATTCCTCTGATGGCTCTCTAACCTGCCTGATAGGTTTGTCTAGCCACATGTGATTGTTCACAGCCTCCCAACCGTGAGAGGCACGAGATACCATAACCTTTCTAAATACAGATTCTTTTGAGAAGTTAGAAAATTATTAGTATAGTATTAGTGAGTGAGTTAGAATTTATACCGGTGGAGGGTTTCATTGTTGAGCCAATATATGCTGTTAAGCCTCCATATCCCTTGCCCCTTATACACACTAATTGATATAACTAGCATATAGGAGAAATAAGTATTAACCTTGATATTAATCACGTTAGACTCTAGGCTAAGTAAATTCTTTTCTTGATTATAGCCCACTGCACCTTTGCCCCGCAGGAATGCAACTTTATCTGGTGCCTTCAGAGGGTGGTGCCTGACTTAAGAAATATCATTTTTGGAGAAAATAAGTTTTCTGGTCGACTAATCATCATCAGAAAGGGTCATAAAATGTTAGCGGGCCTCTTGGTCAGAAGATGATGTAAATCACCTGAGAACTTTGTATATCAGAAAGAATGCAGAAAGAAAGCGTGGTTTCAATAAGGGTCAGGACTGCTCACCCCACGTGACTGTATTTTCCATTTATCTCTATGT
The DNA here is from genome assembly GCF_016772045.2 of Ovis aries. NCBI lineage: Eukaryota > Metazoa > Chordata > Mammalia > Artiodactyla > Bovidae > Ovis > Ovis aries. The sequence continues at coordinate 188,998,844 of NC_056056.1, read as the reverse complement.
ATGGCTTAAAGTATAAAAGCGGCCCTGGAAAATAAAGAAACAGACCAGTTCCTGGAAAGACTGGTTTCCCTCGGGTCGTCCTTTTTCGTTCTCTTCTTTTCTGGCTGAATTCCCATCTGGAGCGTGGAGGCTTTCCGGGCCTACTACTTTTGCCTGGGCTTCTGAGATCTGAACGGGGAGGCACTTTGTGTCTCTGCTCCTCCGGGAGACCGGGAAGACACCTGTGGCCTATGTAGGTGGTGTAAACCCCTTGTCTTGGGGTTTTATTTGTTTTCCACGTAAACCAAGTTATTCAGCCTCTTTTCTCCACTAATTTTCCTACTACACTATTCTTCCCTAATCTCTCTTTATATCTCTAATTAAATAATTCTTTCCTAATTGCCGACTCCGTCCTGGCTTTGAATTACCCTGGACCCACCAGGGTTGGACCCCGGCAACAAAGAGTCGGACATGACTGGGTAACTAACACTTTCACTTTCACATATAAAATAGATAAACGTTAAGCATTTACTGTATAGCACTGGAAACTATTCAATATCTTGTAATAATCTTTAATAGAAAATAATTTAAAAAGATATGTGTATGTGTGTGTATATATATATATATATATATATATAACAGAATCATTTTGCTGTAGTCCTGACACTAACACAATATTGTAAATCAACTAAACTTCAAAAGCAAGAAAACCCTCTTCTATATTAATCTGTCTATAATAAAAACATATATTAACTCTGTTTATAATGCTGCTGCTAAGTTGCTTCAATCGTGTCCAACTCTGTGTGACCCCATAGATGGCAGCCCCCCGTCCCTGGGATTCTCCAGGCAAGAACACTGGAGTGGGTCGCCACCTCCTTCAATGCATGAAAGTGAAAAGTGAAAGTGAAGTCGCTCAGTCATATCCGACTCTTAGCAACCCCATGGACTGCAGCCCACCAGGCTCCTCCATCCATGGGATTTTCCAGGCAAGAGTACTAGAGTGGTGTGCCATTGCCTTCTCCACTGTTTCTAATAGACATATATTAACTCTGTTTATAATAAAATATAAAGATACTCTGTATCCTCAGTCAAGAAATATGAACTGAGTTGGCAATGATGAAGGCCCTCCAAGTCTTACAAAACCCAGAAAGGTACAGATGAGGCAAAACTGACCTTATTCAACAAATCTCAGAGTCCTAAGGTTAGAGGATACCCACTGAGACTGGAGAGATGTGAGTTGAGGATGCAAAGAATGATACCGTAGGAATGCATAAAGGAATTTTCTTCTCGTTTTTCTTCACCCAGATACCAAAATTTCTTCCCATTTCAGAAGAGCACTATTGTTCTTATTATCTCTCCAAAACGTTAGTTTTATCTGAATTTAATCACTATCATCATAGGCTGGATGCTCAGCTCTCACACAAAACAGAACAAGTACCTGCAGCTCCCGGTTGTGATTCTCACAGAGTAACTGCAGAAACCTCAAAATCGGCTGCATGATGGCGATGGCAGGGCTCATTGTTACTTCCTCGGTGGACTTGTCCTCGGCATTTCCTGCTTCAGGTCCTGCACACATGATGTCTATTTCTGGATCCATTTCTCTTCTGTATACACAGTATGCTTTGGATGTGGCTGAAGAAGCTTCTGTTAACTGCCCTTTCATCCCCTCTTTTAAATGTAATGATGAATCTCTTACTGAAAATAAAGCAGTACTCATATTTATGAATTAATTTCCATTTGCTAATTTAAAAAAGACAGTTACCCAAATTCTCTAACAACTGGATTTCAAATCACCTGACAAGAGGAGCAACAACTTTCCCCAAAAGAATCTGAAGGAGCAACCAAAAAATTAAATATGCACTGGGATTTTTTTTTTAAAATATCTTAACGCTTAGCCCATTTTAGAAGGGCTCCTGTCTTTCTGATATATATAAAATTAAGAGCTCCTAAATACAAGAAAGTGAGAAAATAGTACAAAGTTCAAAATATTTATACAATTTGTTTTTACTATCCTGATGACTTTGTTATTCCAAATTCCAAGAATCTTTCATAGAGTTTAGTGCTATAATTCTGGTTCTTACAGTTTACATTTCATGAGCATTCAGAAGGGATGGGTAGTTGTTCTTTACCATGAATTTCATGATGAAATCAAATATTTTCATGTCACTAGCTGCTTTGCACTGATAATTCCCTGTTTGAGGCTGACCCCACAAAGCTGTCTGAAGGTCAATACCGTGACCACAATAATTCAAGGACAGTGTTCCATACACAGAGGCACAAGTGGCATAATTAGACTAAGGTAAGTGAGATGACAACGATAAACGAGCTCTAAAAATTGCGTTACCCGCTTTTCTCCTACTCATTCTCCCAAATACTCAGCTAGTCCTTCACCTCTCATCCGTGGGCCAGATGTCATCAGCTCTGTGTCTTCATCCCTTTTTTTGTTACCTAAGTCGATGGTGTTAACTGTCACTGTTGATCTTATCTCTTTCTGAGCAGCCTTCATTCGGTCGTAGAGAACTTTGAAGAATTTTTCTGATTTTTTTTGTTCATGTAACTGCTGGTAGAAGGAATACTGCAAGAAAATGTATTTTAAGACATCGACCCTCAAGGATGTTTGAAATAAACACAAGTATTACGGATAAAAGCCCATATTTAATGTGCTGCTCATGATTATTTCATAAACTGACAGCTTTATCAGTCTCCTATACTACTTACTGTGTCCTAATAATAGCTTATATTTGCTTAGTACTTTCCACTAAAATTCAACATAATTTTATGTTATTGAAGTCACCTTTAGTGATTATTTGTTTTAAAATTTCATAAGAACACTGTAAGAGTGGTATGCAAAGAGCTCTTTGATTTTTATATTATTATGAAGTCATGTTTTGTGCAGTACTGTGTATTGAGGTCCTACTGTGTTCCAGGCCCCATGCTGCGAAGTGACAGAACACTCAGGAAAAATAGCTACAATTCCTGCCTTCATGACTCTGTAATCTAGACTGGAAAACAGCCACTAATTCTGTGATCATCCTGGTAAATGTGAGCCTACAAAGTTATTTTTCTCTTTCCCTAAATTATTGTATATTTAATTTAGACTGTGTTACCATGGCAGCCTCACTCATAGGAACCCACTGATAAGTAGGCACTAAGTCCCTGGGGTATTTTATTAGCTAGATTGTTTGCATAGGATCTAGGACAAGCCCACCATAAAATGCAAGATGTGAACTCTGCTTCACAATCAATAACGATATGGAAAGGATTCAACAGTCAAAGTATGATAAAACACATCTCTGGAAATAACGGACCTTGAGATCATCTGCCCTAAGCATTGTCTGCTTGGAGAAGTATCCAGAAGAGGTATGAGTTAGGAAACGTGATGTCCTCTGAACAAGAAATTTTAAGTTATTAAGACTGAAACCACGGGACAGACACAACACAAGAGAAATACAGTAAAAATAATTAATAAAGATAGTAATTCCAGTCACTGTCCTGATATGAGAAGAGTTATATAAACTTGATGAGCGACAATGGGAAGAAAACATCTGAAGAAATAATGAATTCCAGATCAAGTAGAATTGACTGTAATCCAACCGAGTAGACAATTTTGGGGAGTTTGGTTCCTGCAGATACCCTTTCTGAAAGAGTGCCTGAAACCATGACTCACAGGTCCTGGGACTTGCAGGTGAGAGTCTGTCTAATGACATCAGGCCTGGAAATGGATACCTGTCTTTAAATTTCTGCTGTGGGTGATGCACATTCTCAAAGCATTTTCATAAAGTCTTACAAGTCGGTTTCATACCTACAAGCAGGAAGCACTAGGCAGAGGGCTAGCAACAATTCAAGAAAGCAGGCCAAAAAGCCACAGTAACCATAGCAACCACAGTGAAACCATCAAGCTGGTTATTAATTCAGAGGATAAAGGCAGATTTCAGAGACCTTTGTGGTCCCATAAATTACACTTATGCTTGAACCCTAATATTTTTAATATAATGGCATTAGAAGGCAGAAAGGGATTCCTATATATTAAATGAGGAAGTTATAGAACTTTGTAGTTCTATTAACACAAAGTTTTATAATTTTTGTTGTTCCTTGACATGTATTATCTCATTGATTCTTTCAGGACAACTGTATGATGAACACAGCGTGCTTATTTCATTTTATATATTAACAAAATAAAATTTGGTGAATGTAAACGACTTTCCCAATATTATATAATAGTAATAGAGATGGGATTTAAATCTAGATTCTCTGACTCTAAATCACTATATAAAATGACCCTTTAAGCTCAAAATAACAAATGATTTACATGGACTTTTAAAAACTAGAAAGGAAATCAATCCTGAATATTCACTGGAGGGACTGATGGTGAGGCTGAGGCTGCAATACTTTGGCCACCTTATGCGAAGAACTGACTCGTTAGAAAAGACCCTGATGCTGGGAAAGATTGAGGGTAGGATGAGAAGCGGGTAACAGAGGATGAGATAGTTGAATGGTATCATTCAACTATCAGTTGAAACTTTCCAGGAGTGAGTAGACAGAAGGATATTTTAGAAGGACATTTTAAATATTTATTATTTATTAGCTGCATCATATGGGGTTTTCTGTTGTGGTGTGCAGGCTTTAGTTGCTTTGCAGCATGTAGGATCTTAGTTCAACCACCAGAAATTGAACCCATGACCTCTGCATTGCAAGTTGGATTCTTAACCAGAGGACCACCAAGATAGTCCTGAAAGGAGATGTTTATAGCAGTTAAGAGCACAGACTCACTGACTCATGAGTTTGAGCAAGCTTTGTGAGATGGTAAAGGACAGGGAAGCCTGGCATGCTGCAGTCCCTGGGGTCACAAAGAATTAGACACAACTGAGTGACTGAACAAAAACAACAACAAACCTGAACAGTATGATTTTAATAAAGATAAATAGTATGCTTTTATAATATATATATAATCTCAAGAGGTAGCATAACAATTTAATCCCTCACAAAGGGAAACCACCTCCATAAGCTTCAGAGTATAAAGGAAAACTCCTCATTTTTTTTCAGCAGCCAAGGTGATAGATAAACAGTTCCATGTAATAGAGGAAGGACTTTCCCCCAAGAAGGATGGAGAGCAACTAGAAATGAGAGGGCAGAGAAGAGAAATGAAGTGAGGACTCAGAGAGATGAAGTAATACTAGGGTGTAATGCAGGGTGATTAGTCAGTGAAATTTCCCAGGAGTGAGTAGACAGAAGGATATTTTAGAAGGACATTTTAAATATTTATTATTTATTAGCTGCATCATATGGGGTCTTCTGTTGTGGCGTGCAGGCTTAGCTGCTTTGCAGCATGTTGGATCTTAGTTCAACCACCAGAAATTGAACCCATGACCTCTGCATTGCAAGTTGGATTCTTAGCCAGAGGACCACCAAGACAGTCCTGAAAGGAGATGTTTATAGCAGTTAAGAGCACAGACACTGGAGCCTGTCTACATGGGCTCCAATCCTAGCTTGATTTCTAGCCAGCTACATGAGCTTACGTGTATCTCAGATTCTTCTTTGGTAAGATGAGATAGGATTCAAGTTCCTGCACAGGTTGTTGTGAGGATTAATCAAGCTAATACACAGAAAGCACTAAGAAGAGGGCCTAGTATTTAGAAGGCATTATTCACATTGTTGGAGAAGGCAATGGCACCCCACTCCAGTACTCTTGCTGGGAAAATCCCATGGATGGAGGAGCCTGGTAGGCTGCAGTCCATGGGGTCGCTAAGAGTTGGACATGACTGAGCGACTTCACTTTCACTTTTCACTTTCATGCACTGGAGAAGGAAATGGCAACCCACTCCAGTGTTCTTGCCTGGAGAATCCCAGGGACGGTGGAGCCTGGTGGGCTGCCATCTATGGGGTCGCACAGAGTCGGACAGGACTGAAGTGACTTAGCAGTAGCATTCTCATTGTTGCTATTATTAGTGTACAATTTGAAATTGTAATTTAACCATCTTCTTTATCCTCCCCTCAACCAATTTTTAATTAAGTACATTTAAACATATAAATTGATTTATGTAGCTAGGAGGGTAAAACTTAAGAAAGGACATCAGATCCCTAATTCAGGACTACAGAAGCTGAGTGTCAAGACAATCCCTGAACTAAGTAAGCAAGACAACAGTGGTCAATGAGACAATTAGAATATAAATCCCCCTGGATTTTGACAGAAGTCTTGGGGAGGGTAAGCATTCCAGCTGACCTCAATTAGACATCTTAGGGCCAGGAGCACACAGTTGACATCTGGGTTACACAATGATGTAGATAAGTGAGAAATCTGGATAGTGTAAGGCTGGTAAACAAGACTGTCATAACCCTTTTAAAAGATTTTCATAAACAAAAATCATTGAATTCTATTTCATCAAGTATTTGTCAAATGGCTATAAAGCTGTAGATATGACGAACAAGACATGATCCCCCTACTTTAAAGAAGATGACATTTAACTGGAGAAGCAGAATATTATACAGATAACAACGAAGCAAAGCAGCACAGGAAAAATGCCAAGTGAGCATCCAAGAAGCAAATGTTATGGGAGCTCAGATAGAGAAGTGGTCCCAAAGGCCACAGCGAAATAGTGAAGACTTTGTAAATAGAAATGGACCACTCATTCATAGGGATGTTCACTTCCAATTATTTACTGAATCCCTAGGCTGGGCCAGACATGGTGCCAGAAACAAAGGGATGTGAAGATGGAAAACATGTGGTCTCAACCTCTAAGGATTCATAATTCACTAGACAGAGCCTGCTGTACTCATGAAGAGGTGCACACACACACATGCAGAAATGCTACTGCAGATATCTGCAGGATATGGCAGAAGCGTAGAGTCACTAGTGGACAATTCTGCCCAGTGGGATGTGGGGTAAGAAAAGGCTTCCAAGAGAAGTTCATGAGTTGAGTCCTCAGAGAGGAGAAAGTGACATGAGAAATGGCATAGCACAGCCGAGGAGCTATAAAGAGCTTAGTACATCTGGTGAACAAGAGAAAGGATGGAGGCGGGGAGAGATGGAGTAAGAACAGAAAGTTAGAAAACTTGAAGAGACTAGATCATGAAGGAGCACTTGCCTTTTTAGGGGAAAGTGACTGACTTTAAGCAGGAGAATAATACGTGTTTTGGAAAGGTGTCTTTAGAAGCAACATGATTTTTTTTTCGTGCTTAATAAGATGTGATGTCTACTTGCCATGAATAGGGAAAACAGATTCTGGAATTTCCAATTAGTTGTTTGAAACCTGGAAATACCTTGTTAGTGAGTGGCAGGGCTGGGAGGAGGAAGGCTGTTCCCTGGGAACATGTCCCAGCTCTCAGGATCACACAGTGAGCTCTGCCTTTAGGTATGGGGAAGTTCAGGGGCAACTTGGCAGGAGTTTCTAAGTCACGTGTGTGCCTTCGGGAAATGGTATGATCCTACGTGCAGGTGAGCGCACTGCTCACTGGACTGGAGCACTGAGTAGATGAACGATGACTCTCAAGTCACCCCTCCTGAGGTGAATGAGTAAACAGAACAAAAAAAGAAGGAATGGTTCTGATCTGCCCACAACAGGGAAAGCTTCAGCTACTCAGAGGCAGCAGGGTAACAAGCACCGGCAGATTTGGGGAACAGGGAACAGAAGAGTTCTCAGTTTCTAAAAAAGTAACTGAGATGCATGGTGAATGTTATCAGAACTTGTTTCAACGTCAAGTACTGTATGAGGAATTTATATATATATATATATATAACCTCATTTAATAAATGCACTTAATTCCTTTTTTTACATATAATTCTTGGATAAGTCAAAATGTCCTAATCTGCTTAGTCAGCCTAAAATTTCCCTAAGCAAATGAGAATTTCTGGAATGTTCTGCTTCACTGAGTAATTTGCAAAGTTCTGCCTCCCAGGTGGTTCAGTGGTAAAGAACCTGTCTGCCAATGCAAGAGACTTGGGTTCAGTCTCTCGATCAGGAAGATCCCCTGGAGAAGAAAAAGGCAACTCATGCCAGTATTCTTGCCTGACAAATCCCATGGACAGAGGAGGCTGGCAGGCTACAGTCCATGGTTGCAAAAGAGTCTAACATGACTTTGTGACTAAACAACAACAATGTAGTTACTACAGCAAACCAAAAAATTTATAAGGATAATGTGATACAAAGTTGTTGTGGGTTTTTTTTTTCTTTTTGAGATAGTCATGAGAAACTTAAAGAAAAATCATTACTTGGGTTTCCAAGACAAAGAAGTAAGAAATACAAAATAACCAAATGTAACCAACGACAATGACAGTAAGCAGGTACCTGAGTTTGTGTGTTTCCTCCTTCCAGCAAGGCAATGCCAAGTAAGATGCCTTCGGAAAAAATTCTGTCATTTTTGGTATTCACTATGACATCGATGACAAGTTCAGATGCACCTTCTTTATCCAGGAGACACTGAATATCTGACATGGATATCCCCATCTTATCTGAATCTTGCCCAGAAAAGCTTCCTGTGATTAGGAAAAATCAATGAGTAAACCTTTGTTAAAAGGCAAAATTAATTCTAAAGCTCAAATTTGTTTCATGAACCCAAAATCATACAAAGGTTTTTAATGGGCTTTATACTTATTTTTCTAGTTTTATTGAGGTATAATTGATATATAACATTGTATAAGTTTAAGGTATACAACATTAATAATTTGATATGTGTATATACTGCAAAATGATGACTACAATAAGATTAAATTCATCATCTCATAAAGTTAATTTGTATTCCTTGTGATGAGAACTTTTAGGACCTATTTTCTTAGCAACTTTCAAATATGCAATACAGTATTGTTACCAATGGTCATCATGTTGTATATTCAGTTCAGTTCAGTCCAGTGGCTCAGTTGTGTCCGACTCTTTACGATCCCATGAATCGCAGCACACCAGGCCTGCCTATCCATCACCATCTCCCGGAGTTCACTCAGACTCACATCCATTGAGTCCGTGATGCCATCCATCCATCTCATCCTCGGTCGTCCCCTTCTCCTCCTGCCCCCAATCCCTCCCAGCATCAGAGTCTTTTAATGAGTCAACTCTTCGCATGAGGTGGCCAAAGTACTGGAGCTTCAGCTTTAGCATCATTCCTTCATGTTGTATATTACAGTCCCAAAATTTCTGTATTTAACTGAAAGTTTGTTCCTTTTGACCACTTTCACTTAATTTCTCTACTCCCCACTCTCTGCATGTGGCAACCACAAATCTGATCTCTGTTTCTCTGAGTTTGGAATTTTTAGATTACATATATAACTGACTATTTCACTTAGCATAATGCCCTTGAGGTCCACCCTAGATGACACAAATGGCAGGATTTTCTTTTTGCTATGGCTGATGATGGTACTTTTTAAATGAATCTTTTCATATTTGTGCTATTTTTAAGTAAAACACTAGAATAACACTGGCACACAGAGATGTCATTAGAATTTGAAAATAAAGGGAAAAATGATATCTTGCCTCCTCCTTGTGCAGTTTTGCAGTAGGTTCCAGAGAGGTGTCCATTTATAGAGACTCCATAATCACCTTTAAAGTATCGATTCAGGAGGATTTTTCTTAATGTATTACCCTAATAATAAAAAGGATAAGAAAAATTTTATTGTTCCTTTTTCTAGTAAAAGAGAAAGTTATCAACACATTAAAATGCCACTTAAAATGCATTTTATCAATGATGTTGAACATGGAAAAACTAACATTGTATAATATTTTCTAAGGCAAAAATCTGCCAATATTTCCCATGAAAATAACAAAAATGTTGCCTCTTCCAGAGATAAAGAATAAATATACAGTATTTTCAATAGAACAATACAGTCACAAACTCTATAAATTTAAAATTGCTTCAAAAGCTGAGGGTCCCAGTGTCAGTAAGAATATTCATGGCATCTAAAGAAAACACGGATTAATAAATAACCTAAGAATTGGAAAGGAAAATCCTTCACTTAGATAGGCCCAGTAAAAAGAGCTAGAAAAGTCCTAGGTATACAGAAGGTGCTCAAAAAATTACGCTTGATAAGACAGAATGAATTATATTTAAATTCCAAGAGCTTTATTCAGAAGACAGTGGGCAAAAGATAGTCTATCAAACACACAATTCAAAAATTCCTGTTTTCTACTGTTGATTGCTAATAAAGGTTGACAGAGAGTCATATACTAGTTGGTTGTTTGGACTTCCTCTTTTAGAAAGACTTTGTTTACCTGATTTTTTTCAATTAGATTATTTCTTTCGCTATTGACAAAAAGGAGTTCCTTATATATACTAATTTCTAGTCCTTTGTCAGTTATATATGTTGCAAAGTCTCCTTGTTTATTACTCCTCTTCTACACACTTTTCTTTAACAAAAAGAGCTGTTTAATTTTAATGTAGCCACGTTTATCAGTGTTTTCCACTAGTCTTGTGTTTTTGCATTTTTGTTAGAAATTCTTTCCAACTTTGGTTCAGAAAGACATTTTCAAATACACTCTTTCTAAAGTTGAAAATTTTGCCTTTCACATTTAGATCTATACTCCAATTTGAATTGAATTTTGTGCCAGGTGAAAGGTTAAGATCTTAATTTTTCCATATTGACATCAATTGTTCCCACATAATTTATTGCAAAAATCATTTTTATCACTTACCATCAATAAACTTCTATCATATACCAAAATTTTTTTGTCTTCAATTTTGTATAGATTACAAGACATTTTTAAAATAGTATATTTTGCAATATAGTTGCTTGCATGAACAGAAGAAATATAGATAACTCCAAATCTTTTATCTTAGTGGCTATGATTTGAATAGGCAAGAGTACTTTTTAAAGTATTATATAAGGACTGTAGATTTAAACTATTTACATTAACACCACAACTGCAATGGTAAGGACATTGTGGTCCAAAAGCTTATGCACTGGCTGCAGATCATGCAGCTAACAGGTGACAGACAAAGACCTGAACTCAGCTCCTGATGGCACACACCCCCTTTGCATGCCCCCCTTTCCTGCTGTGACACGTGACTCCATTGCACCTTCTCTCTCCCATGCTTTAGGTGTCCCTGTTTCTCCAGCCCTTCAGGCTTTGTCCTCAGTTCTCCAACTCTTGGCTCCCCACTCCCCATCAGCAACTTCTTCCAGCCCTTGCTTGTACAATCCCTTGGGCAGGTCTCACGGTCAAATGTGTCTCCTCTATCCTTGACCTGGTTCTCCGGAATCTCTCCTTCTCTTTCCATTCACATTTCCTTATCTACATCTGGAGGTTCTACTGGCAACTAAATTCAGCTTTTCACAATGCATTAATTCTTCTCTCTTCAACGTGTTTCTCTCTTAAGTGGAAGAAATTCAACTGGTTTCAAGGCGATCACATCATTCTGGTCTTTTAGGCTCCAATATCCCCCCAACTTGAAAATGATTTGTGAAAACCTACCCATTCTACTTTTTCAACTGTTGGTTCCAATAGTGTCTTCACACATTATACTGTAAAACCCAACTGAACAATGTGATGACTCCTCAACCACAGTTTTCTAGTCTTTCTCTTTGTTCATATCATATTCTCAGTTTGAAAGCTCCTCTTTTGTCTTATGGACATATCCTTGGAGGAGGACATGGCAACCCACTCCAGTATTCTTGCCTGGAGAACCTCGCGGATAGAGGAGCCTGGCGGGCTACAGTCCATGGAATCGCAAAGAGTCGGACACAACTGAAGTGACTTATCACACAGGCACGGACATATCCTATCTTCCCTCTTCACTCTACAAATATTCATTAAGAATCAACTGTATTTTAGGCACTATCTTAACTTTATAAGAGATAACCCTTCTCTCAGACACAGGTGTAAAAAACAGACTTTTAGACTCAGTGGGAGAAGGAGAGTGTGGGATGATTTGAGAGAATAAGATTGAAACATATGTATTACCATATGTAAAACAGATAACTAGTGACAGTTTGATGTATGATGCAGGGCACCCAAAGTCGGTGCTCACTCTGTGACAACCCTGAGAGACAGAGTGGGGAGGACGGTGGGAGGGGGATTCAGGATGGAGGGACACATGTATACCTACAGCCAATTCATACTGATGTATGGCAAAAACCATCAAAATACTGTAAAGTAATAATCCTCCAATTGAAATAAATGAAAGAATACAAATAATTAAAAAAATATATAACCGTCCTCTCAAAGAATTTACAATAAGATCAGTTCCATAAGAGAGGTCCATACTAAGACCTATGGAAGTAAGAGGGAATGGGTGACTCAGAAGTGGTTTCACATGGCAAACCTCCCCTGCTAACCCAGAGGATCATCCCAGCAAAGCTGTCTCATGCAGCCAGTGTGGAGCAAATGACCTAAACGTCACACTGCCAAGAATTCCAACAGACACTCAGAGCCTTACATGGACTTCTATTTACTGACACTTAAAATTTCTAGAACACATCTATTATTCCTCCCTATTTCATGCTTTCTTCGTCTAAGATTTTTTCATATAGGGGTGCTATGAGTAAAGGTGATGACTAGTCTTAGAAGAGAAAGTGACTAAGGTAGAGTTTATTCTACCCGTGAAGAGAACTCAACTCTCCCCTGTCAAACCAAAGCGGGGCACTTATAAAAGACACAAGAAACTAAAAGTTCTCTTTTTACTTTGAAAAGAAAGCCTTTTGAGTTGAAATAACTTCATCTGGCCAAAGAATGATGCTTCCAAAAGGGTAGGAAAAACAAAATAGTACATTTCTTTGGAGTCAAATGGACTTTTTCTCATGTATCTCATTATAGCAGAAGGAGATGCTGCAAAAGACCTTTTTAGACCCATAAATTATAAGGCTCAAGTTGTGACCTGGGGAGAAAGATGTGAGGACACATTAACTGAAGTAATTTCTTTAAAGGGCAGCTCAGTCTGTCTTACTAAGCATCGTTCTCACCTCTACACATGAATGGATTGCTTCTTACTCAAACCCTATAACATATAGTTGGCCTAGCTGAAATAAATAAAATTGACAAATGTGAAAACACAGGACTGTTTTTCTTTTTTTAAGGTATGCTGCTGCTGCTGCTGCTGCTAAGTCGCTTCAGTTGTGTCCGACTCTGTGCGATCTCATAGATGGCAGCCCACCAGGCTCCCCTGTCCCTGGGATTCTCCAGGCAAGAACACTGGAGTGGGTTGCCATTTCCTTCTCCAATGAAGGTATGGGTATTAATTAATTAATTAATTTTTTGGCCGTGGAAGGCAGGATCTTAGTTCCCCAACCAGGGATCAAAGGTGCTCCCTGGCAGATGAAGTGCAGAGTCTTAACCACTGATTGCCAGGGAAGCCCTAGGACTGTTATTCATGATATGGCACAAGTCACAGTCACCTCCTGAAGAGAACTTGTTGTGAATGAAGTCCCAGGTCTATGTGAACAAGCTCCCATTTTATTCTCTGTAAGAGCCTTTTAACCCCCTTACTCCAAGAACTCAACCAAGAGATAGAGAAACAGTAGTTTCTTAAAGGGTAACTAGAGTAATCTTGATGGTCTGATTACTCACCTAGAGCCAGACATCCTGGAAGTGAAGTCAAGTGGGCCTTAGGAAGCATCACTATGAACAAAGCTAGCGGAGGTGATGGAATTCCAGTTGAGCTATTTCAAATTGTAAAAGATGATGCTGTGAAAGTGCTGCACTCAATATGTCAGCAAATTTGGAAAACTCAGCAGTGGCCACAGGACTGGAAAAGGTTAGTTTTCATTCCAATCCCAAAGATAGGCAATGCCAAAGAATGCTCAAACTAACACACAATTGCACTCATCTCACATGCTAGTAAAGTAATGCTCAAAATACTCCAAGCCAGGCTTCAGCAATAAGTGAACTGTGAAATTCCAGATGTTCAAGCTGGTTTTAGAAAAGGCAGAGGAACCAGATATCAAATTGCCAACATCTGCTGGATCATGGAAAAAGCAAGAGAGTTCTAGAAAAACATCTATTTCTGCTTTATTGACTACGCCAAAGCCTTTGACTGTGTGGATCACAGAAAATTCTGAAAGAGATGGGAATACAGACCACCTGACCTGCCTCTTGAGAAATCTGTATGCAGGTCAGGAAGCAACAGTTAGAACTGGACATGGAACAACAGACTGGTTCCAAATTGGGAAAGGAATACAGCAAGGTTGTATATTATCACCCTGTTTATTTAACGTATATGCAGAGTACATCATGAGAAGTGCTGGGCTGGAGGAATCACAAGCTGGAATCAAGATGGCCAGGAGAAATATCAATAACCTCAGATATGCAGGTGACACCACCTTTATGGCAGAAAGTGAAGAGGAACTAAAAAGCCTCTGATGAAAGTGAAAGAGGAGAGTAAAAAAGTTGGCTTAAAGCTCAACATTCAGAAAACGAAGATCATGGCATCCGGTTCCATCACTTCATGGGAAATAGATGGGGAAACAGTGGAAACAGTGGCTGACTATTTTGAGGGGCTCCAAAATCACTGCAGATGGTTACTGCAGCCATGAAATTAAAAGATGCTTACTCCTTGGAAGGAAAGTTATGACCAACCTAGACAGCATATTAAAAAGCAAAGATATTACTTTGTTAACAAAGGTCCATCTAGTCAAGGCTATGGCTTTTCCAGTGGTCATGTATAATATGAGAGTTGGACTGTGAAGAAAGCTGAACGCCAAAGAACTGATGCTTTTGAACTGTGGTGTTGGAGAAGACTCTTGAGAGTTCCTTGGACTGCAAGGAGATCCAACCAGTCCATCTTAAGCAAAACGGGTCCTGGGTATTCATTGGAAGGACTGATGTTGAAGCTGAAACTCCATTATTTTGGCCAACTGATGAGAAGAGCTGACTCATTTGAAAAGACCCTTATGCTGGGAAAGAGTGAAGGGAGGAGGAGAAGGGGATGACAGAGGATGAGACGATTAGAGACCATCACCGACTCAATGGACTTGAGTTTGGGTAAACTCCGGGAGTTGGTGAATGACAGGAAGGCCTGGCGTGCTGCGGTTCATGTGGTTGCAAGAGTCGGACACAACTGAGTGACTTAACTGAACTGAACTGAGAAAGCTACATTTTACCCTCTGTTTTAAAAAATGCCCTTTATGTTGCTAAAGAAGAAAGCTATTCAAAACCAATCAGAGAGCGGAAGTGTTTCATGGCAGATTAAAATATGCACCATATCTGTCATTATTTCTAAATTATTTTCAGGCAGAGAAAATGAAATTGCAGGTGCTTACCAGATTCATAAACATCAAAATCAAATGTGCCACATTTTTGTTATCTAATTCCAGCCAAGTTAGAAGCATCTGTTTTCTAACTATATGAATTCAAAATGCCACAGAAAGGGGACAAGGGCTCCCTATATTCTGCTTTCAACTCGAGCCACACTGTCCATACTTCAGTCCCCTCTATGCCACATACTAACGGTATGTTTTAAGCAAGTCACTTCACTATACTATCCAGCACTCAGTCCTACAACTGTCAAATGAAATGATCAGAACACCCTTCAGGGGGCTTCTGTGATGTGGAAAATATGTAAAGTACTTAGAACAACTTCTAGAACATAGTAAGTACTCTGTAAGTTGTGTATATTTGATGCTGTTGCTAGTATTAATACCAGATCACAGAACAGTTTACAACTGACACAGTGATTTTGTACACAGTTTCTCACTGTATACCAAACCGTCCCATATACTAAGAAAATGGCAAAAATAATAAATGCTAAACTAAGTGAAAATCCTCATTCATCCACTATTAGTCAGTCCTTGAAATTACATACTTGTGAGCTAATCTGCACATACTTTGCCATTTAAAATGGATGTTCCAACTTCAACTAAGTGGAAAAAATTCTATTCTGGTTCCAATTCCACAGTTTTCAAAAAAAAAAAAAAAAAAACCTTGGAGCTAAACAGGGCTTTCCCGGTGATGCTTGTGGTAAAGAACCCGCCTGCCAATGCAGGTAGACGTAACAGACATGGATTCGACCCCTGAGTGGGGATGATCCCCTGAAAGAGGGAACAGCAACCCACTCCATTATTCTGCCTGGAGAATCACATGGACAGAGGAACCGCACAAGCTAAAGTCTGTAAGGTCGCAGAGAGTCAGACATGACTGAAGTGATTTAGCACCCACGCATGGGGCTAAACAGGAATGAAGAATAGGCAGAGATGGAATAGGATTCTGTTGTCTTAACTACCCTCATTTAAGACTGGAAAACTTTAGATATTGCTACATCACAAGTTTAGCAGACAACAGACATTTCTGTTGTCCAGTACTAAGTTCTGACTTAAAGGATGGGAGGCAAGTATTTTGCCTCAACTTGTCTTGGGGCATTCTTGGTGGCCTTACAGTGTTGACAGCTTGGAGGCAAGTCATTTCCACAAATTCCTTTAACTCAAAGTAACTGTAGAACCAAGGTCAGAAATTATGGTGCCAGGATTATATTTATAATAGTCTCAGAGCTATAATTGCCACAGCAGAAATTCGGGAAAGAACTAAAAACATATTTTGAAAAGAATCCTAAAACTGAGAAGCTCAACTTCTGTACTTGCTCTTCAGCTTCCAAAATGAATTCCTGACTGGGCTCGCCATGGAAGGTGTCTTTATTGGGTTAGGCCAAGTAGCAAGGAATGTCCTTTCCTGTCTTTTCAATATCAGAGTCAATTCCAGGCCACAAGACACAGTTTTTAGCCAATGCCTTCATGTGAACACATCCCAGATGTGCTAAAGATAATGTAGCCAACATAACTAACAACCACCTTCTGAAATTGCAACAAAACATCTCCATAAAAAGAGAAGCCACAAGTTTGTGAAAATCTGAGAAGATGGGTTTTGCCCGGCCACTTCCTGTTGCATCAACTCTAATGGATCAAAAATTGAGAAGCTTAGAAATGACTGCCTTTCACAGATAGAAATGATACCAAGTATGTATTAGTCTTAAAAAAGGACTAAAGATTTTCTTTGATTTTCAAGGAAGCCCAGGACAGTCACATTAGGAGTTAGCAGCATTCGGAGTGAAGGGTTCAAGGATGTGATATTTGAGGGACCAAATCCACATTTGTTCCCATTTCCTTGGAAAAATCAGACACTAAAGTAACATTTTTCTACTGTGTGCAGTATCCTTAACACACCATCAAAATACGTCCCACAACCAGAATCCTAGAAAACTAAGTCCTCAAGTAGAAATTTAAAATGCAATGAAAATTGCCAACTAAAGATGCTTAATTTACGGTTTCTCCTCCAGGACTAACAATTAGCTGCTAATCAGCTTGGATAAGATCTACAAGAAAGTGATTGTATGTTTCTGTACCCTCTGTGTAGTTTTATTTTAACATTAAACTTGGTATTAGTCTAACCGGTGCTCTTCTAACCTTTCTGTTTAATGATAGTCTCTCTGATTAGATAGTTTTCCTCATTTGAATTCCAAGAGGTTAAAAGGCATATTTCTAATTTCAAATAAATTATTGCAACAGCTGTATCCTAATGGAATTACATTAAATGTGGCATTATAATCAACTACATCTTCAAGGAACTCCTTTGGGAAAATGTGGCCAAACTCCTATAATCTAGTTGTCTGATGGTTTAAATTTCTGGGTCACTGACTCCAAGGAATGTAAACCAGTTCTTTCCCCTGAGAATTCCCCCACCCCCCACTTCTTAAGATAAGAAATACAAACTTCAACAGGAATAGTTATTATATACATTCACAGATACTCTTTATCAACACGATGACACCATCATGATAACCTTGAAAACATACTGATGTTTCAATAAATCTAGTAAAGGAGGTTATGAAAAATAAAAGAATGTAGAAAAATTTTTTTAATTTTAAAACCAATTCATACACTAGAATGACAGTCTACTTCTATCTCCTTTCTTCCCCCTTTTTTTTTTTACTCCTTGTTAAGACATATTATTATTTCTACCATGTGTCAGACACTAGGAAAGGGGCAGTGAAGAGCAACTCGGCAGCATATGCTAAAATAATTTTCAAATATGTACAGCTGAAACATATGGCACTGTTTTTCAAAATAAATAATTGTCACCAGACCATTTGATTCCATTTGTGAAATCTGAACATTTACACAGTAAAGGATGATATTTAAACGTTTAATGATGATACTGGAGGTAAGAGTGACAAGTCATCATTCTGGGTTTATCAACTATCAACTACCTGTAGAAAAAGCAAGGTTGCGAACACTGTTTTAGAGGATGAGTTTGTGCCCCATAACTAGTGAGAAGTAAAGGAAACTATTTATCTTCTTTGGGGTTTAATAAAAGCCTCTCAGTATTTGGTTTCCAGGAAGTACACAGACTGACATGAAATTCAACAGCATCGTATACCTCCTCACCCATTTTAATACAGGGTCTGCTTAAATTCTAAGGGTTGAGAACTTATTCAACCCTTCACCCACAGTACTGAAAATGGATCTTTTTGCTTATAATTGCTCACTTTTCTGGGTAAACAGTCTTTCTCTCATCTCTAGAACATAAAGAGCTGAGAAGCAAGTGATAAGCAGAGGAGCCTTATATACTATTTCCCTATTGAAGCAAAACTCCTAGACCCACACATCATAAATCACTACCTCATAAAATTACACTCAAATGGCAGTGCATACAACCACTGAAGTTAAGCCCACCATCCCCTGGTAAAGAATGCAGAAACTACCTGTTACTGAGAAGATGGAATCAATATGCTGCCGATGCAAGCATGAGCACTCACACTGAAGACCAGGAAAAATGGAATTTCTTATGATTAATTTCAAAGCTCCTGTAAAAGCTTTGTATACCTGAAGGATGACATGCCCGAGTACAGATCAATAAAGATCCAGCCTATGGAGGTCTCAGAGAACACAAGAGAACAAAGCAAGATGGGAGAGGAGATGGAAATAATTGAGAGACTTGAACTTGATCTGAACGTGAAGTACAGGTGAACAGCTTCCCTCTTGGACGATGGGAAGAATGATATCCGTTTTAGATCCTCCAGTGCTGTGCTTCCTCTCATATTTCCACAATCACTTGGTAAAGATTGTTACATAGGTACAACTTTGTAAGATGGAGTACCAAGTGGTAAGGAACAATATATAAGTTATTGAAAATCAACCTCTATCTCACACAATCCACAAAAAATCAATTTCAGGTGGATACAAGATTTAAATGTGAATGAAAAAACTATAACACTTTCAGAGGTCTATGTAGGGGAAAGTGTATTTATGACAAAGGGGTAGGAGAGGACTTCTTAAACAAGAAACAAAATCTGCAAACTATAAAAGACTACAGTAAACTTAAGAGCTTCCATTTATTAAAAGACATCAATAAAAGCACTCAGAAAAGATAATTTATATATATATATATAATATTTAAAGAATTCCTGCACACTAGGAAAAAAGCATAAACCATCCAAAAGAAAATAAAAAACTCAAACAGGCAAGTTATATAAGAGAGAAACCAAATAGCACCCCCCAAAACATACAAAAATAAACAACCAACCTCACAAGGAATTAGAGAAGTAAAAATTTAAACTGCAATAAGAGACTTCTCATTCACAAGACTGGCAAAATTTTAAAATTCTTTCAACATCAACTTTCTACAAGGATGTGAGCAAAAAGAACATCGGGAGTTGAGCAATTGGTGTAGCTACTTTGAAAAATAATTTTATATTCTCAGTGAAGCTAATGATGTACAGATGAAAAACAACAACAAAAAAAAAAACAAAGCAAAACAAGAAGAGAAGAGAGAGAGAGGAAAGACCAGCATGTTCCAGCCCTATATCACCTTCCTATTTCTATGGATATTATGTTGTCAATGCAGTTGATGAGTTGCAAGCTGTGTTCTACCTGTCTACAACCAAGTGGGTTTGGCTCCCTGGGCAGTGAGAGGGGTACAGAACTTGGCAGAGTTGTTGAGGGAACAAGATGGTAGAAGAACCAACCCCTTCAGAGAAAAAGAGGGAGAGAATCCTCACCCCCTTTCCCCAAAAATACTGGAATGGAATTAGCCTTAAAAGGGAAGGAGAAAACTACCACTTGTATTACTTATCAATCAGTGCAAATATTTTGACAAAAGAAGTATGAAGGCAACTTTTAATAAGTTCAGAATATATTTAGAAGTTCTTAGATTTATGGAGCCAGTGGAATGAAGAGGAGCTCTACAAAGCCACAACATCAAGGAAAGCTCTTGAAAATTAAATGAGATATCTATCAACATACAGTCTAACACATAACGAAATTTAGAAAGTGCTCAGCATTGGAAAGCTGTACACTTACTGAAAATGATAATGTTCTCAAAACCAACCTAATTAGCTAGGATCCGGGTTCTGCCACTGGCTTCGTGATCTCAAGAATTTTATTTACCTGCCCCTGGACTCAGTTTCTCCATCTTTGAATAATAATATCTATGCTGCAGGGCTATTTTAAGAATTAGAGATTGTATATGGAAAGCTTATGTTCTTAGCCCATAATAAGTGCTAAACAGACAGTTATTATAATATTGTGTTTAACATTAAAAAATAAGCTTCAATTGAGAAAGATTTGCACAAATAGCATATACAGGATATGACAATGCCTAGCTCCACAAAGATACCCACAGTTTTAACTGCTGACCTAAGTATCCAGCTCCAACTTGCTATAAATGTTTAAGAGAAGGCAAATGAAAAACAGCATTCATTTTGTAGAAGATCACTTCGAAGCCAACTTGATCAGTGTGTTATGGTTTCATAAAAATAATACATTAACATGCATAAGTTTCAAGTGTCCCTAGTGCCTGTACAAAGCAGAACTCTTCCAAAAGCCAATGGTCTAATTTTCCATTAGGGAAAGGAAAAGAACAGTATTTCATCCTAGTATTTGTTTTTAACATAAGAAATGTAACAAAAATATTTTAAACATTTATACACAGTGTCCGCTAGGAAAGACTGCTTGCTAACTAGTGTCCCCACACGTACTTGGTGCCCCTGTAATTCATTCTCTGATATTCCGAGGGCTGTGAAACAACAGAGGACTATAATGAATATAAAAGAACACATAAAAATGCCTACAAATTGATGAGAAAAGATCTCGTGAAAAGTGGACAAAGAAATGAACTGGCATTTCATATAAGAAAATACATATGGCCAATAAGCATGAAAAAATGCTCACCTTTATTAGTAATTAGGGAATATAAATTAAGTCTGCGTTGAAAAAGAATACATATATAAATATATATGTGTGTATATATATCTGAATCACTGTTGGGTACACCTGAAACTAACACAGCGCTTTAAATCAGTTATACTTTATTTAAAAAGAGAAATACCAAAAAGACTATCATAAGCCACCATTTTACAAGCACTAAATTGGCAAAAATTAGGAAGTTTGACAAAATGAGTGCTGAAGAGGACATGAATCAGTTATGGAAATGAACACTGGTACAACCAGTTTAGAAAATGTGTTCTCACCTGGCAGTTACATTCCCAAGGAAATGTGCTCCAGAAGATACATAGTACCACATCCTAGCCATTTATATTAGCACTGACAGCAAAACAAAAAGGCAAAAATTAAACAAAAAAGCTGCAATCAATCCAAATATCCACTGACAAGAAAATGGATCAGTAAATTGTGGTACATTCCCAGAATGGAATAAACAGTGGTAAATATGAAAGAACTAGAGCCTCACAGCAACACCCAACAGCCTTGAAGAATTTCAGAAACATGATGTTGAGAGGGAAAAAAATGTCCTGGAAGACATGAAATGCAGTATTAAAAATGAGAGGTACCAGTTTACCAGTTGCCTCTGGAAGATGAAGCCAGAACACATATGTAGATGCATGCTCTTATTCAGTTTGCTGGGGGATTCACACATCTTCATTACATTATTGTGTTTTATAATTTAAAGTGATGGTGTACATATTATCTCATACAAAGTCAATATTATATTTAAAGAAGATATTCAATAAATATTAAACATCATGATAGTTTGCATGTCATGTATATTCTGTGGCTTTTGAATACCAACCAAAACCCACAGCATAGCTTACATAAGGACGCATGACCCAACATCTACAAATCTTGTCATTATTGTTCTGTGAATCAGTCTCTATCTTCCTCCTACCACACAAGTCTTTCAGTGTCTCATCATGTCTCTTCTTCCTCAAGGCTTTAGAAAAGATGGTTCCTTTTGCCATCCATGCTTTCTTTGCCCCTCTCCCTCTCCATCCCCCAGCTTTGCTTAATTGACTCTGACTTGAGAGATTAAAAGCATCTGCTTGCAATGTGGGTAGACCTGGGTTCAATCCCTGGGTCAGGAAGATCCCCTGGAGGAGGAAATGGCAACCCACTACAATATTCTTGCCTGGAGAATCCCATGGATGGAGGAGCTTGGTGGGCTATAGTCCACGGGTGGCAAAGAGTCGGACACGACTGAGCGACTTCACTTTCACTTTCACTTGACCTTTAGGTCTGAGCTCAACCATAACTCAAAGTCATCTTCTGGAATCTTACCAAACTAGTTTTCTTTCAGTCCCTTCATAATACCATGTGCTTCATTCACCATAGTCTTAGTTTTATAGTTATTTATATCAATCTATGAATGATTTCGATCTCTTTTTTTTTTTTCTAGTGTTTTTAACTTTATTTAGAAAAGAATCATCAAATGCATTTAGAAATTTGTATTGTCATTCCTACAAGAAATGAAAGCTACTAATTTACATTGAACATTATCAAAAAAAGGTTAAATTTTCATACTTTGTTTATATACTAACACATTTCTCTAAGATTTTCTTTTTTAAGGTAATGTATTTTCTGGAATATCCTTGCTTTGAGAAATGCAGTGATTTTATTTCAGTAACAATGGCGTTAAATTTTATTTACTAGAATTGTAATCTGAACAAGGGTGGCCAAGAGTCTAAAAGAGCTAACATAACTCTCCTACAATGATCTACTTACTCATATAGTTTGACCTAGATTATCTTCTTAATCACATCATCTGGCCAATTATGTTGAAACATTTTTTAATTTCATTTCAGGGGCTTACCTGAAAAACATACCTCCCCAAACCAGTCCCAGCAACTAAGAAACTGGAGAGCTAGAGTTTACACACACACATTTTCAATAAATTTCCTAAATAACAGCATCATGAATAATTTATCATGGGAAACAAAGAAATCCTATGGTTCAGTCATTTATATGTGCTGGGGTAAAGGTGCACAAAAGCTCTATGTTTCACAACAAAGCAAAGTTAAAGGAGCCATCACTGAGTGCGTTTAGTGAAAATTTGATATGTATCTCTATAGTCAAGGTGAAGTCGCTCAGTCATGTCCGACTCTTTGCAACCATGTGGACTGTAGCCTACCAGGCTCCTCTGTCCATGGGATTCTCCAGGCAAGAATACTGGAGTGGGTTGCCATTTCCTTCTCCAGGTCGATCTCTTTCTACTAGATTATAAAAACCACAAGGACAAGGACTTGCTTTTTTTTTCCCTTTTGCCATTTTTTTTTTCCTTTTGGCTGATCATCAACTCCAACATCTAGTGCAAAAGCTGGCACATTAAATACTCAATAAAAACTTTTGAATGCATGTATAAACCAATGATTCTGAAGGAGAGGGCACTATTTACCAAAAAATAGTCACACTGAGTGGAGTCTTTTTAAGGACTGCAATATTTGACATCTGTCATGCCTTACAACTTTGGAAGATATTTGAATTATACTTAAAGTTACTTACATATTCAATATTTTCAATACACAAACTAATAAACTGTGCTTCCAGGTCAGAAAGAAGTTAGTTATGTTGGAATTCAAGAAGCAAAATATTAGACTACCAAAAAGAAAAGGTGAACAATTCTAACAGTCAGTCTGAAAAATTTGAAGGTAAAATGTTGATCAATGATTGTGATATGGTCTAATGCAAGAAAATACACCAATATGCTAAAAGTCTAGTCCAAGTTATTCCCTTGTCACCATACGTCTAATGAAATAGGATTTTTGTATTTTACTGAAAAACATTCGTATTTACTGAAAAGCCTTGATGCTATATCTAGTCAAGGCTATGGTTTTTCCAGTAGTCATGTATGGATGTAAGAGTTGGACTATAAAAGAAAGCTGAGGGCCGAAGAATTGATGCTTTTGAAATATGGTGTTTGAGAAGACTCTTGAGAGCCCCTTGGACTGCCAAGGAGATCCAACCAGTCTAACTTAAAAGGGATCAGTCCTGACTATTCACTGGAAGGACTGATGTTGAAGCTGAAACTCCAATACTTTGGCCACCTGATGCGAAGAGCCGACTCATTTGAAAAGACCCTGATGCTGGGAAAGATTGACAGCAGGAGGAGAAGGGGACGACAGAGGATGAGATGGTTGGATGGCATCACCAACTCAATCAACATGAGTTTGGGTAAACTCCGGGAGCTGGTAATGGACAGGGAGGCCTGAAGTGCTGTGGTCCATGGAGTCACAAAGAGTCAGACATTACTGAGTGACTGAACTGAACTGAATACATCATTGCAAGGATCTGACTGAGCAACATAATTCTTAATATTATGTAAGCATGTCTCTTAAAAAGGTATTATTTTCTCTTAAAAATATTATGTTTGGTGTGCCATAATTTATAAAAGATAAAATCAAAAATAATTTTTTTCTAACTCATTTTCCCCTTATCAAATTAAAATAATTTTTTCTTAGTGTTTGCTGTTATGACAATAAAAATTATGTAGGTCTGACTTTGATGGTTTCCTGCATCTAAGTGTCCATGAGACCATATATCTTGCCTATTTTAATATAAGTAAGCATCTGCTTATATGTCTCAACTATGTTCTAGAAGTTAACCATAATTTTCAAAGAATTCCACAGTGAAACACTATGAGACAATGATTTAGAACGGGTAGAAACTAGGAATTCCATAAATATTCAACAACATTTTAAAGTACCAATACAATTATTACCAAAAGAAAACAGATTTCAATTCAAACAAACCTAAAGATGCCTGAGCTGATTAAAAGACAAAGTGTCAAATGCCTACTTTAGGAAGATACTTTTTCAGTCTTTGACTCAGCTTATTCCAGTCTTTTGAACACTATTTTGAAAGTCATTTATTCCCTCTGGCATATACTATGGCAGAAAATTCACTATCTTATACGTCCTGAACTGTAACTGAAATTCAAGCCACTAAGAAAGTAACACTTAATGTCTGAAGTGAAGTGTTAGTCACTCAGTTGTGTCCCCACTCTTTGCAACCCCACGGTCTGTAGGCCACCAGGCTCCTCTGTCCATCCCATGGACTTCAGCCTGCCAGGCTCCTCTGTCCATGGAATTTTCCAGGCAAGAATACTGGAGTATATAGCCATTCTCTTTTCCAGGGGATCTTTCCAACCCAGGGATTGAACCCTGATCTCCTGAATTGAAGGCAGATTATTTACCAGCTGAGCCCCCAGGGTGTCTAGTAACATGCAAAGTACTTCTGCTGCTATGGAAGCTGAGCTGCTTGGCAGGGCTGGGGTGTAAGGGATCTGCATTATAAACACTCACACAGCCTCGTGAATCACCTGTCCAGTTAGCTTTGAAAAGGAACAAAGCAAAATATTTTCATGGTGAAAACACAATCTTCAAAATTTTGACTTGAGGTACATCAGCTACTTTCAATTAGTAACTTAAATAGGACATGGAAAAGAAAAATTTCAGTAAACTATAGGTTGCTAGACAGTATATTGAAAAGCAGAGAGAGACATCACTTTGCCAACAAAGGTCCATATAGTCAAAGCTATGGTTTCGCCAGTAGTCATGTATGGATGTGAGAGTTGGACCATAAAGAAGGCTGAGCACTGAAGAATTGATGCTCTCGAGCTGTGGTGTTGGAGAAGACTCTTGAGAGTCCCCTGGACTGCAAGGAGATCAAACCAGTCAATTCTAAAGGAAATCAATCCTGAATATTCACTGGAAGAACTGATGCTAAAGTTGAGGCTCCAGTATTTTGGCAACCTGATGCAAAGATCCAACTCACTGGAAAAGACCCTGATGCTGGGAAAGACTGAAGGTAAGAGGAGAAGGGGATGACAGAGAAGGAGATGGTTGAATGGCATCACCAACTAATGGATTTGAGTTTGAGAAAGCTCTGGGAGTTGGTGAAGGACAGGGAAGCCTGGCGTGCTGCAGTCCATGGGGTTGCAAAGAGTTGCACATGACTGAGTGACTGATCAACAACAATAGGCTGCTAATCTCATACTCCCAAATTCGGAAACAGTAAGTTGATGACTCTTTCTCTCTTCTTAATCTGTGTGTGTGTCCATGAGTGTGTGTAAAATATAATTTTTATACTCATGGATATTAACATGATATTAGCATGATCAGTCACTTCAGTCATGTCCAACTCTTTGAGACTCTATGGACTACAGCCCACCAGGCACTTCTGTCCATGGGATTTTCCAGGCAAGAATACTGGAGTGAGTTGCCATGCCATGCTCCAGAGGATCTTCCCAACCCAAGGACTGAACCCACATCTCCTGCATCACCTACATTGCAGGAGGATTTTTTACCTCTGAGACTGGAGAAGCCCATTATATTATAAAAGGTATTGATCAAGTCTTTGAGGTATTAAAAGTCTTGTTTCTCCTGTGGGTATTGGCAGCATAGATGATTGAGTTGCCTTCAAAAAATAAAAAGGGCACAAACACATCTTCTACTACATTTCTTATACACACACACACACACACACACACACACACACATATATACATTTACTTGGCTGCACCAGGTCTTAGTTGCAGCATGTGGAATCTAGCTCCCCACCCAGGGATCAAACCCAGGCCCCCTGCATTGGGAGCTCAGTCTTAGCCACTGCATCACCAGTGAAGTCCCTCATATTACACTGGAATGATTTTTTTTTCCACAAGGATATATTTATTGGAAAGATATATTTATTTTAATAGGAAGAAATGAAAAACACTTCAATGATTCTAACACACACATTTTCACCCAAACTTTAGGATTCCTGAATTACAGGTCAATCTAAAATTAATGGTATACCATACCTCAATTGGCAACATTTCTTTTCTCCCCAAGAGATACAACTCATGGCACATTAAAATTGACAAGAAAGAAAAAATATCTTTTAATTTAGTTTTGGAATTCAACAAAGCCTCGTGGTATCTGGTATCACTCACTATTATACCTACTTTCCAGTTCATATAAAGCAAGATAAAAATATACCAGAGATTTAGGGATTTAACCTTATAATCAAGCTAGTTGTCTTTAGCGTTTTCCCTTTTTAACTGCTACCTGTTCCATGCAATACTTCAGTTCACCATCATCTTATGTTTTTATGTCATATGCTCTGAATTGTCTTTAGTGTTTTCCCTTTTTTTACTGCTACCTGTTCCATGCAATACTTCAGTTCATCATCACCTTATGTTTTCATGTCATATGCTCCGAATTGGGCCTACATTAAGATCAGTATACAAAATGAAAATATTGATGGAGATGAGGTATGCTTTACTTACAAACTAAGAGCAACAGAAAAATAAGGGAGATGCATTTAAAATAATATTAAGTAATTTATTTAATATATTTATATATAAATATATAATATTTAATATAATATAAAATTAAATTAAATTAAAGCATGGACAATATTAAATTGCTCTCCTTTACAATATTCACCCTTAGACACCACTTTACCTCCACTAGGATGGCTAAAATAAAAAAATAGAGGCAATAACAAGTCTGTGAATGCAGAAAAATTGGGACTCTTAACTGAACTGAATACATTGTTGACCATAATAAAATGGTACAACCACTCTGGAAAACTGTTTTTCAGTTCCTAGAAATTAAACATATAGTTTCATATGACCCCAAATTCCACTCGTAGTTATGTGTGAAAGAAAAATAAACACATATGTCCACACAAACAGCTGTACCTGAATGTTGACAGCAGCGGTACGCAGGTCAGGAAGCAACAGTTAGAACTGGACATGGAACAACAGACTGGTTCCAAATAGGAAAAGGAGTATGTCAAGGCTGTATATTGTCACCCTGCTTATTTAACTTCTATGCAGAGTACATCATGAGAAACGCTGGACTGGAAGAAACGCAAGCTGGAATCAAGATTGCCGGGAGAAATATCAATAACCTCAGATATGCAGATGACACCACCCTTATGGCAGAAAGTGAAGAGGAGCTAAAAGCCTCTTGATGAAAGTGAAAGAGGAGAGTGAAAAAGTTGGCTTAAAGCTCAACATTCAGAAAACGAAGATCATGGCATCTGGTCCCATCACTTCATGGGAAATAGATGGGGAAACAGTGGAGACAGTGTCAGACTTTATTTTTTGGGGCTCCAAAATCACTGCAGATGGTGATTGCAGCCAGGAAACTAAAAGATGCTTACTCCTTGGAAGAAAAGTTATGACCAACCTAGATAGTATATTCAAAAGCAGAGACATTACTTTGCTGACTGAGGTCTGTCTAGTCAAGGCTATGGTTTTTCCTGTGGTCATGTATGGATGTGAGAGTTGGACTGTGAAGAAAGCTGAGCGCCGAAGAATTGATGCTTTTGAACTGTGGTGTTGGAGAAGACTCTTGAGAGTCCCTTGGACTGCAGGGAGATCCAACCAGTCCATTCTGAAGGAGATCAACCCTGGGATTTCTTTGGAAGGAATGATGCTAAAGCTGAAACTCCAGTACTTTGGCCACCTCATGCGAAGAGTTGACTCATTGGAAAAGACTCTGATGCTGGGAGGGATTGGGGGCAGGAGGAGAAGGGGACGACCGAGGATGAGATGGCTGGATGGCATCATGGACTCGATGGACATGAGTCTGAGTGAACTCTGGGAGATGGTGATGGACAGGGAGGCCTGGCGTGCTGTGATTCATGGGGTCGCAAAGAGTCGGACATGACTGAGCGACTGAGCTGAACTGAACTGAACTGAAGAAGAAAAACCCAAATGTCCCTCCATGATAAGTGGATAGACAAAATACATGCAATAGAGTATTATTTGGCCATAAAAAGGGAATGAAGTACTGATACAGGTAAACATGGATTAGCCTTGACAGCATTATGCTAAGTGAAAGAAAGCATAAGACCACATAGTTTAAGATGCATTGATATGAAAGTCTAGAAGACGCAAATCCACTGAGAGAGAAAGCAGATTAGGGGTTGACAGGGGGTGGGGTGGGGCATGGAGAGAAACTGCTAAGGGTATGGGGTTTCTTTTGGGGGTAATGAAAATGTTCTAAAAGTAGACAGTGAGTGTTATTTGCAAATCTGTGAATATGCTAAAAAACCACTGAATTATATACTTCAGCAGGGTGAATTTTACAATGTATGAAAATTTTAGTAAGGCCATTAAAACTATAAAATATATACATTATATTAAAGAACTTCACTCTATCAATTATTTTTAAATGCTTATCTTAAAGAAAATAATGTCAATTCTGTCCAAATTTTTGCTAATAAGCAGCTGAGCCATCACTGCTATTTGCCACAAAGTTCTTGCATTTAAGTACATTTGTACAACAGATGTATCAAAAACAGCACATGTTTTGAATGTTACATCTGTTAGTAAAATACAGAGCAGCTCAAACTGCTAATTAAATATAAAATTGCATGTGTCAATTAGGAGCCAATTTCTTGTTAAAACTATCTAATGTTTAAGGCACAGTAAATTGAACTATCATCTAAGACTGCTTGTCTTGACCTGTGTGGGAAGGCGCCCAGCGCACTGAATATAGGCTGGACAGTTTCCATGGATACCTCACACCATTTGAGGTGTAAGAAACCAAAATTTATAAACAACCTCAGGAAAAGCATGCTTCACAAAATATATTAGTTTAAAAATAATGATCTTCTTAAAGATGCTAGAATTAATTTTGTTGATAAGTGGATAAAGTTTTGGGGAGGGCATGAGGGAGGGTTTTAAAAGGACAGCTTTTGAGTTAAAATTCACAGTAGAGGGAAGACATATTCAAAAAGCTTTACATCATAAGGTTTACAGCAAACCTCAAGAGTTTTAAAGATATTTAGCTTTTATAGAAACCAACTCTATTGAATTATTCCAGCTGACTTTAATTAATCTGGCCACTGCATACTAATATGCTGATCTTTCCCAATAACTGTAATTACAACCAGGGTACTCCACCCACCATCCTTTTGCTCCTTCCCATGGAGTAAGACTACACATTTTCCAGATGTAACATGAAAGCCACATGTTATTCAACAATCATTTCAGAATTAAACAAAATAAAGCATGAGAAGAACACATGTATCTGTGTATGTATGGCTGAGTCCCTTTGGTGTCCACCTGAAACTATCACAACATTGTTAATGGGCTCTACTCCAATACAAAAGAAAAAGCTCAAAAGAGAGAAAAATTAAAAATTAATAATGCTTTTATTTTATTATAATTTATTATTTTAAAATATGTATTATTGGTTATTATCTTAATATGTATCATTATTTTAAAATTATTTTTATTTTTCTAAATAATTATTTTTAAAAAAATTATGCATTTTTTAAAAAGAAGAAAAAAACAACACATTCAGCTTGCAAAAGAGCTATTTCCCAGTCCACTTTGCTGAGAAGACCTGACTCTACACCTGTTTGTTCACACCTTTAAAGTTTAGAGAAGAAGAATGATGAAGTCATTGAATCAGTTTTTCCCATGTCCCCAAATCACTTCCTTTATTAAGCAATCAAATCAGGATTCAGTCCCGGAACTCAAGAGAGAACCAGCATGAAAACATGAATGTTTTCTTTGGACCATTTAGTCCTGTTATTACACGAGATACAGCATGAGTGTTTTAATAAAGGAGACAAGTGAATCAGTACATTTTAATCAAAGTACTACAAATATTTAATTTCTATAAAGGACAGTTTCGCAAATACCTCATTCAATGCTGATAACAAACTGACACAACACCTCATTTAGCAGCAAGAATCAACTCAGATGCATAAGCTCTTCCCCAATATTTCTGGAAAGCATGGATCTCACTTATTTTAAAATAAAGACAATGTTGTGAAAAATTAGAAAATATTCAATAAAAGTGTTGGGGCAGAACTGATGGTCAAAGAAAACAAAAAAGAACTCTACCCAGAAAAACACTCATATTAAATAGAATTCAGCTCGAATCAAGTTTTCTTGATTGTTGCCAACTCTGTTCCCCTATTTCTTGTTTACTAGGGGGCTTCCCTGGTGACTCAGTGGTGAAGAACCCACTTGCCAATGCAGAAGACGTGGGGTTGATCCTTGGGACAGAAAGATCCCCTGGAGAAGGGACTGGCAACCCACTCCAGTATCCTTGCTAGGAAATCTTACGGACAGAGGAGACTGGCAGGCTACAGTCCATGGGGTCGTAAAGGACTCCCACGCAACTTAGCAAGCAAACAGCAGCAACAATCATCTTGATTCCCCTCAATTCTTCCTGCTTTCTCACTTTGCTTTCACCTGAGCTGTAACCAGTTCCTTCCTTGCAGTCCCCTTTGCTTCTGGGTATCTAAGCTTTCATCAGGAGACAAGATCTGTATAGTATTATCACCCCATCTGTGGTGCAGGAGCAGGAGCCTTTGAACCTACTGCTCCTCCCAGCCTGCAGCATTCCACTGCTCTCTGCCTTCACCAGCACCTGTCACCCTTCAAATTTCAGCTTAAATGTCACTTTCTTGGAAAAACCATCTTCTGGATGCTCCTCTCCTCACCTAACCTGCATCCTCCAGTTACACACTCTTCAACAGCATTCAGATCTTCCTCAGAGTCATTAAGTAAAGAAAGGAATTAATCCCCACCCAACCTGATGGTTGGTGTCTGTCTTTCACTAAACTTTAAATTCTATGAGAGTGTAACAGATCGTTCAAGGCATTCTCAGGGCTTAGCAGACATTCAGTAAATTTCTGTAAATATATACTGTGTCATCCATTGTTTTCTATTTCCAAATACCTCTGCATTCTGACATTTTCCTGATTTCCTAATAAAAAATTGTCCTTAGAATCAGATTGTTTTTCAAAATCACCTAAACGGTCATACTGTGAAATAAATATTCTTCATCCTAGGGTGAACAGAAAACAATCACTCTCAAGCACATGGGACCAATGCATAAACACCTGTGTGACCATATCTGGGACATGTGCAGGACTACTGCACACAGCTGGAGAATGGTAAGGCAGCAGGGAATTTCCATACACCCACTTTAGCTGAAAATTAAGACTTGAAACTGAAGCCATTTCTGTCTTCCACTTTCACCCTTCAGCCCGCATTAGTTTCTTTAGCTCTGACCCCTCGACACCTTGCCACACGATCTTACCATTCATGGCACTAAAATCTTGTGCTCTGCAGCTTCTGTCACCTGGAACGACCTCCTGGTGCCTCTCTACCTCATTTACTCTTCACCTCATTTCAAAGTTCAGCCGCAGACATCCCTCTGCCCATATTTCACCTCTCAATGAACATAGAAGGGCACCAGTTTTTAACTCTAAAGCACTCGAGCACACACTTTATAGGAAGACACTCTGCAGTATCATCATGAAGCAGAGTATACTGCATTTTCACCCAGGGGATCTCTCAGGTCTGTGAAAGGCATTTTCACCCCGCGTTTTGTTTATTTATTTATTTATTTATTTATTTATTTATTTATTGGTCAGCAAAGTAATGTCTGCTTTTATTTTTTTTTAGCTTTTTATTTTTTAAATTTTAATATCTTTAATTCTTACATGCGTTCCCAAACATGAACCCCCCTCCCACCTCCCTCCCCATAACATCTCTCTGGGTCATCCCCATGCACCAGCCCCAAGCATGCTGCATCCTGCGTCAGACATAGACTGGCGATTCAATTCTTACATGATAGTATACATGTTAGAATGTCATTCTCCCAAATCATCCCACCCTCTCCCTCTGAGTCCAAAGGTCCGTTATACACATCTGTGTCTCTTTCCCTGTCTTGCATACAGGGTCGTCATTGCCCTCTTCCTAAATTCCATATATATGTGTTAGCATACTGTATTGGTGTTTTTCTTTCTGGCTTACTTCACTCTGTACAATCGGCTCCAGTTTCATCCATCTCATCAGAACTGATTCAAATGAATTCTTTTTTACGGCTGAGTAATACTCCATTGTGTATATGTACCACAGCTTTCCTATCCATTCATCTGCTGATGGACATCTAGGTTGTTTCCATGTCCTGGCTATTATAAACAGTGCTGCAATGAACATTGGGGTACATGTGTCTCTTTCAATTCTGGTTTCCTTGGTTTGTATGCCCAGCGGTGGGATTGCTGGGTCATAAGGTAGTTCTATTTGCAATTTTTTAAGGAATCTCCACACTGTTCTCCATAGTGGCTGTACTAGTTTGCATTCCCACCAGCAGTGTAGGAGGGTTCCCTTTTCTCCACACCCTCTCCAGCATTTATTGCTTGCAGATCCTTGGATCGCAGCCATTCTGACTGGTGTGAAGTGGTACCTCACTGTGGTTCTGATTTGCATTTCTCTAATAATGAGTGATGTTGAGCATCTTTTCATGTGTTTGTTAGCCATCCGTATGTCTTCTTTGGAGAAATGTCTATTTAGTTCTTTGGCCCATTTTTTGATTGGGTCGTTTATTTTTCTGGAGTTGAGCTGCAGAAGTTGCTTGTATATTTTTGAGATTAGTTGTTTGTCAGTTGCTTCATTTGCTATTATTTTCTCCCATTCTGAAGGCTGTCTTTTCACCTTGCTTATATTTTCCTTTGTTGTGCAGAAGCTTTTAATTTTAATTAGATCCCATTTGTTTATTTTTGCTTCTATTTCCAGAATTCTGGGAGGTGGATCATAGAGGATCCTGCTGTGATTTATGTCTGAGAGTGTTTTGCCTATGTTCTCCTCTAGGAGTTTTATAGTTTCTGATCTTACATTTAGATCTTTAATCCATTTTGAGTTTATTTTTGTGTGCGGTGTTAGAAAGTGATCTAGTTTCATTCTTTTACAAGTGGTTGACCAGTTTTCCCAGCACCACTTGTTAAAGAGATTGTCTTTACTCCATTGTATATTCTTGCCTCCTTTGTCAAAGATAAGGTGTCCATATGTTTCACCCCGCATTTTAAAAGCCCAAGCTTAGGTCAGAATTAAGAGTCACTATGGTATTGTCATGATGTTAATATTTTTGTCCTTTGAAAATAAATTAATATTGTTCCTTCTGGAAAACATAAAACATTTTATAAAAATCCATTGGTAAAGACAGCAGCACCAGAGGGTGGGGCAAATTGAGAGAGTAGCATTGAAATATATACATTATCAAGTGTAAAATAGAGTGGGAAGTTGCTGTATAACACAGGGAGCTCAGTCTGGTGCCCTGTGATGACCTGGGAGGGGCGGATATGTGGAAAGGAGGGTCAAGAGGGAGAGGACATATGTATACCTATGGCCGGTTCATGTTGTTACATGGTGGACATCACCACAACATTGTTAAGCAATTATCTTCCAATGAAAAATAGAGTAAAGGCCTTCCCTGGTGGCTCAGTGGTAAAGAATCTGCCTGCCAATGCAGGAGACACTGCTTCAATCCCTGATCTGGGAAGATCTCACATGCTCCGGAGCAACTAAGTCCGTGTGCCAGAACTATTAAGCCTGTGCTCCAGAGCCCAGAAGCCACAGCTACTAAAGCCGGCATGTCCTAGAGCCCAGGCTCCACAAGAGAAGTCACTGCAACAAGAAGCCTGCGCACAGCAACTGGAAAGCAGCCCCCATTTGCCACAACTAGAGAATAGCTGGCACAGCACAACAAAGACCCAGGACAGGCAAAACAAAAATAAATAAATAAATAAAAGTTTTTAAAAGATAGCAGCAGCCATCCCTGCCCTGATCAGAAAACTGAGATCATGTCATCCGGTCCCATCACTTCATGGCAAATAGATGGGGAAACAAAAGAAACAGTGAGAAACTTTATTTTGGGGGGCTCCAAAATCACTGCAGATGGAGACCGCAGCCATGAAATTAAAAGATGCTTGCTCCTTGGAAGAAAAACTATGACCAACCTAGATAGCATATTAAAAAGCAGAGAGAGACATTACTTTGCCAACAAAGGTCCGTCTAGTCAAAGCTATGGTTTTTCCAGTAGTCATGTATGGATCTGACAGTTGGACTATAAAGAAAGCTGAGCGCCGAAGAATTGATGCTTTTGAACTGTGGCGTTGGAGAAGACTCTTGAGGGTCCCTTGGACTGCAAGGAGATCCAACAAGTCCATCTTAAAGGAAATCACTCCTAAATATTCACTGGAAGGACTGATGCTGAAGCTGAAACTTCAATCCTTTGGCCACCTGATGCAGAGAACTGACTCACTGGAAAAGACCTTGATGGTGGGAAGGGTTGAAGACAGGAGAAGGGGACAACAGTGGATGAGACGGTTGGATGGAATCATCGACTCAAAGGACATGAGTTTGAGCCAGCTCCAGGAGTTGGTGAAGGACAGGGAAGCCTGGTGTGCTGCAGTCCATGGGGTTGCAAAGAGTTGGAAACAATTGTGCGACTGAACTGAACTGATCCCTGCCCTGTAAGTGTGACCTTACGAGCTCAAGAGGAAAAGAGAGACACTCTGGTTTACTGGTAGGAGAGGCAGAGATTGGCCGGCTTTCACCAATCCTCTTCCTCTTCTTCTCGACTATGTTGCCCAGCCTTCTGTGCAGTCAGGTCGGGCCACGTGACTGAGCCTGAGCTGAATGAAAGGGAACAGAAGGAACAGGTGCTGGGCCCACGTTGGAATCTTGCATCTTTCCTCTACAGTGTGCTCAGTTTCTTAAGTCGTGTTGGACTCTTTGCAACGCTATGGACTGTAGCCCGCCAGCGTTGTCTGTCCACGGCATTCTCCAGGCAGAAATACTGGACTGGGTTGCCATACCCTCTTCCAGGGAATCTTCCCACCCCAGGGATCGAACCCATATCTGTAGCCTGAAGCAAAAAGTCACAGCAGCCAACGAAGATGCAGAGTCAGGAGAAGGATGGAATCTGAGGCTCCATATTGCTCAGGAGCCGCCCCGCCAGAACACCACACTGGGATTTTACCTTTCATTATGCAAAAGCACAAGCAGTTACGATACTAAGCCAGGGAAGCTTTGGGCTTATCTGTTTCAACAGCTAGGGCTACCTTAACCAATACAGGCCAGCCTGGAGAATGGGTTAGCCTGCATGGAGAATAACTGGTCTTGTCCCTGGCAGCTCCAGCTGTGACTCTTCCTAAGGTATTCTGTCCAGACTCACCTCTGTCTGGAGAAACTGACTCCGGGCACAAGCTAGTCGTGAAGCTGCCATGAAAAGTCATCTGGGAATAAAATTTCACCCTCATCAGATGATTCCCGGTTTCCCTTAACTTGTCGCAGCTTTCCCTCTTCCCACCATCTCTGCCTTCTCTCTCTCATCCAACTTTTCCATTGTCTCCAATAACCATTACTACAATTCTCTCCCTCTAACACACACACCCTTTTTTCCCATGTGGTTGATCCTGACAAAAAGGGAAATACAAAAGGAAAGTCAACTAACTTCAGGCCGCACACACATCAACTATTTCAAACTCTCTAGTATTCAGCTATGTCTCCACCAACCTTGTTACCTGTCTGCTTCCATTTGTCCTGTCTTTGAACCTCTGAAAACATTTCCCCTTTCACAGTGATAACTGAAGGCTTAATAAGACTCGGAAAGTATTAGAAATTCCTCAATTAAATATGTATTCCAAGAACAATATGATGCTTCCAAACAACATAAACCAAGATCTGTCTTCATTTTTTCATTATTTTACCAACTATGGGAAAAGTATGAGCTAAATTTCTGAGAACAATCAGTTTTCACGTGAAAAGCTTCCAATTAACTTCACTTTTAAAAAGAGTTAGGAAAAAAGCAAGAGTGAGGGAATGGAAATAGGGACAGATGAATTGAGGAATTGTACCGGCTGGAATTTGTATCAATTTAATTCAATAGCAAAGAATGAAGTGATTATTGCTATGTCTTCTAATGAAGTCCCAAAAAATGATTTACAAGAATATTTACTACAGTTACGATGTTTCTGGTCTTGAAATAAATCCACACAAAAGATATTCTTTTGTACTAGATCAATCAAGTTCCAGCCTGGCTAGAGGTGATGATAATTATTGGAAAGTAAATTGTTATGTTTTCGTCTGACTGCCTGCTACCTTGGCACATGGCATTTCTCATTTCGTCTGGAAATAACAGTACATCAAGCCATCTTGGGTGACTTACATAACCAGCTACTATCATCTGAAAATTGTCAGCTCTAGTATCTTGCTACTGCATGCACAGTTACAGTGTTGGAACACTGATTCAGTTCATTTATTTTCTGTCATGGAGAACTGTTATTTTACAAGGCAAATTAATTCTAAAGCTTAACCTTTCATCTTTTTTTTTTTTAAACTTTAAGCTTTTTTTCACTGGGGTATAGTTGATTAACAATGTTGTGGTAGTTTCAGGTGAACAGCGAAGGGACTCAGCATATATACATATGTATGCGTATACATATGTATGCGTTCTCCCCCTTACCTCCCCCCCGCCCCCGATCCAGGCTGACACATAACACTGGTTCACCTTTAATCTTAGTTCAAACCATCTAAGTTTGGTAACCAACGATAATCAAAGAGGAATAAGATTCAATGAACAGCTGATCTCAACTTTTCTTAGTTTATCAATTAAAATTTGCACTTAATGTATGACTAACTCTTCACACAAAACATAATTATCTACTGCTGTCTGTATTTATAATCACTGACTAAAACTGTATCCTTAAGTTAGACAATTATCCTTAAGTTAGAAAATTATTCTCCTAAACTCTGGACAGTTTAACAAATACAAAAGGTAATTTCTACCTCAGTACTCACTAACATATTTTGCACTATCAAAAAAAAACAAACCAAAAAAGAAAAAAGAACAAGAGACCCCCAAAAACAGTGAAAAAACAAGGTCCATAAAATCTTACTCAGATTAAGCCAATTTGGTCTGATACCAGCAAGAGAAGAAGAGAAATAGAAAAAAGAACCTACAAGTGAAAAAAAGGGAACACTCTAGAGGAAAACACACACACAAAAAAACAGAAGCTTCATATCATTTATTAAAGAATATAATTTTCCTGGACTATAAAAATACTAGCACCCACCAAGTTCCAATACTAAAACCGATTTTTTAAAGAAGTGAAAGTCAAGAAACTGAAAAGCAACATCTCTCTCATTGTTTACAGTGACTTTTGGGGGGCAATCTGAACATTATTTTACTTTCAAATATGAACAGCACCTGCTATAACTACTGTATTACCTGGGTAAACCATCAAAGCCCAATATTAAAATGCTAGTCTTTAAAAGCACATACTGACTTCCAGTATGATGTGAAAGTGTTAGTTGCTCAGTTGTGTCTGACTCTTTGAGACCCTACGGACTGTAGCCCTCCAGGTTCCCCTGTCTATGGGATTTCCCAAGCAAGAATACTTGAGTAGGTAGCCATTCCCTTCTCCAGGGGATCTTCCTGACCCATGGATCAAATCTGGGTCTCCTACATTGCAGGCAGATTCTTCACCATTTGAGCCATCAGAGAAGCCTGTCTTTCAGTATATGTCTGACTAATTAATCTAACATCATTATACTTCTGCGGAAATCAACGAACATAACAATGAAAGAAACAAAACCCTGAAAACTCCATTTTCAGCAGAAGGAGGAGACAGATAACAATCTGAAGGCTACAAAGGACTGCTGTCTGGCATAAGCCATGAAGGATAAAGTGTCACGAAGAAGCATTAAAAGTGCTAAGGCCAAAAAGGAAAGGCAAAAATATACCCCCTAAAGTGATGGACCAAACCCTCCCTCCAATCTACAAAAGCTACATTCTACATTATATCAGATTTCAGGATGAGAGTGAGGAAAAGCAACGTGAGCTGTGCCAAAGAACTAGAGTTGCCATATTTATAAGATGGTTCTGTCTTTGTGATGGCAGGAACGTGCTTTTGGACCTCTAAGACCTCCTGTAAAGTATTTGGTTGTATCAACAGAAAGAACATATAAAAAGGGACATGAAAGGATGGAAAAGGTGAAATGAAACAGCAAAACAAATCAATATGTCACCCATATGAATTATACATACGGAATAAAACTGCTAACAAAATATTTCAACACACATTCTTTTAAGTTATAATGACATCACATCTATAAATGAACACAGCAGAGCAAAAAGAAATAATTCACAACGAGACTATGGACAATACAATAGGAGATGAAACTAAGAAAATATTTCTTCAGAAATGAGTAAATAATTTGAAGGGACACTACAGAAATCAGACACAGAAGACAGACAAGAAAAAGAAAACAAAATGGACATTAAGGAATTTCTTCAAAATTAAAAGCAAAAGTGAAAAAAACAGAAGATAGGGAATGAAAACAACACACACATAATCTAGAAATATAAGGAAGCAAACCATAGAAAAAAAGAGAGTAAATACTTAAAGACATAATGGAATTTTCCTAAATGTAAAGAAAACTTTAAGACTATAACAACAGCAAAAAAGAAACTAGAGATTAGTTTTTAAAACCTGCATCTGGTAAATAATATGCTCTCCTTAAACATTTGGGCCAGAGAGAGAATTCAAACAAAATTGAAGAATTTCTAGAAAACAACAAGTAAATTCCTATACTGAGAGAGATGCTATAGGATACAAGTAAAGCAGTGCTAGGAGAAAAATTCATAGTCCTAAACCAGTCAATCCTAAAGGACTGATGCTGAAGCTGAAACTCCAATACTTTGGCCACCTGATGCAAAGAACCGACTCATTGGACAAGACCCTGTTGCTGGGAAAGATTGAAGGCGGGAGGAGAAGGGGACAACAGAGGATAAGATGGTTGGATGGCATCACCAACTCAATGGACATGAGTTTGAGTAAGCTCTGGGAGTTGGTTGGTGGACAGGGAAGCCTGGCGTGCTGCGGTCCATGGGGTCACAAAGAGTCGGACACAACTGAGTGACTGAACTGAACTGAAACCTTTGTACCAATAAAGGTAACTTAAATGTCATATCCCAAAATAAAAACTAGCAAAAATTTAAGCCAGATAAAAATTTAAATACAGAAGTATAATGTAATGCATTAGAAATATAAACAGCACTGATAAACTTTTAAAAATTGCTTTGGGAAAAACGAAAAGATTAATCATCTGACATAGTAAAGAAATAATATAAAACACTAAGTAATAAATTGCAAAGGGGAAATAATCAAAGAAACAAAAAATTAAATGATCATAAGATTTTCTATGATCAACATAATTTTCCATCTCCAACATTTTTCTTCAAAACCTGAATAAGATAATATTCTAGTAAAATATAATTCAACAGAGTTGAGCCAAAATGAAAGAAAAAAAAATCTTAAAGGTCCATTTCCATAAAAGAAAT
The DNA here is from genome assembly GCF_016772045.2 of Ovis aries. Lineage (NCBI taxonomy): Eukaryota > Metazoa > Chordata > Mammalia > Artiodactyla > Bovidae > Ovis > Ovis aries. The sequence continues at coordinate 188,958,581 of NC_056056.1, read as the reverse complement.
AGAGAAAAGCATCAAAGGAGCTAAATACCCAAAAAGTACCAACTCCAGAGAGTTTCACAGGAAAATTCTACCAAACTTTTTTTTTGAACTTTTTATTTTGTATACTGAGGTATAGCTGATTAACAATGTTGTGATGCTTTCAGGTAAAGAGTGAAGGGACTCTTCAGCCATATGTATACCTGTACCCGTTCTGCCCCAAGCCTCTCCCCCGTCCAGGCTGGCACATAATATTGAGCAGAAAACTCTACCAAACTTTAAAGAAGAGATTATTCCAGTGCTATCTGTTTCAGGAGAGGAAAACAAGAACAACTTTTAAATTCTTCTTATGAAACAGTAAAAGTGATACAAAAACCTGAAGAATAGTGATCAACAATAATAAATGCCTACAATTTTTTAGAAGTATCAATTTTTGTGTGTGTGTATGTGGGTATGTTATCAATTCTATGACTCAGAGGACTCTGTTCCAGGAATACCAAGATGGCTCAATATTAAGAATACTAAGAAAACTATTAACAACATAGGAAATTAAAGGAAATATATTTACTATATTAAGTTTAAAAAGAAAAGTCGTATGGTTGGTAACACCCTATAGATGGTAAAAACCCACTTAGTAAAATTTAACCTCGTTTCTGATCTTAAAAAAATAAGCTCAATAAATGGTTAATTCCTTTAACAAAGTAATATACTTATCCCCAAATTCGACATCATGCTAAACAGGAAATATTAGAAACACTGCTGTTAAAGCCAGAAGCAGATGAAGATGCTCACTGCTACCATTAATATTTAACACTGTGCTGAATGTACAGGCCAAAACAATTATCAGAGAGAAATGATTTTAGAGATAGAGAATCTGGAAACTAGCAGTATTTGCAGATGATGTCATTCTATCCTGAGGACGCCAAAGAGAATAACATTTAAAACTACTGAAAACAGTGAGAGAAGCCATTAAGGTAATGAGGTTCTAAAACATGATGAAGCTTTTTATGTACGAATACAGCAAGATCAACAAGATATACCGTTAAGTAAAAATACCAAGGTGCCAAAAAGTGGTATGAGAAGTAATACGATAACAAAGATAAGTATTTGCACACCATATGATATCACTTATATGGAGAGTGTAAAACATGACAAAATGAACCTATCTCTGGAATAGAACCTATCTCTGGAATAGAATCAGGGACATAGAGATCAGACAGGTGGTTGCCAAGGGGGAGGGGTTAGGGGAGGGATGAAGTGGGAGGGCGGGGTTGGCTGATGTAAGCTTCTACATGTAGGATGGATAAACAACAAGGTTCTACTATACACTGAAGTCGCTCAGTCGTGTCCGACTCTTTGCGACCCCGTGGACTGTAGCCCACCAGGCTCCTCCATCCATGGGATTCTCCAGGCAAAATACTGGAATGGGTTGCTATTTCCTTCTCCAGGGCAGCTTCCTGACCCAGGGATTGAATCCGGGTCTCCCGCACTGCAGACAGACGCTTTAACCTCCAAGACACCAGGGAAGCCCCACTATATAGCATAGAGAACTATATTCAATACCCTATGATAAGCCATGATGGAAAAGAATATTTAAAAAACAATATGTATAGATATAGATATACACACACATGTATGCATAACTGAATCACTTTTCTGTACAGCAGTAATTAACACAACAATGTAAATCAATTACACTTCAATAAAAAAGCATGAATATGTATTTGCATTCGCTTGTGAATGAATAAAGACTGACTGTGTATATGCCTGCTCAACTGCTCATTCGTGTCCCACTCTTTGGGACCCTAATGGACTGTAGTCCACCAGGTTTTTTTTTCTGTCCATGGGATTTCCCAGGCAAGAATACTGGAGTGGGTTGCCATTTCCTTCTCCAGGGGATCTTCCCGACCCAGGGATCAAACCTGGGTCTCCTGCATTATGGGCAGAGTCTTTACCTCTGAGCCACCAAGGAAGCCCTGAATAAGAAACAAATAACAGTGATTATCTGGTTGGAAGTAGATGGGAGGGTTTGAAGGCGAGAGGAATATCATTCTGTTTATATTTTTGTACCACATGGTTTATTAACTGTTCAGAAAACTGAACTTAAAATAATTTTTAATTGAGAGAATTTTCTTAAGTTACTTAAAAGTCGAGCATGCCAGTTATTGAGCTTCCCTGGTGGCTCAGTGGTAAAGAACCCACCTGCCAATGAAGGAGACACAAGGGACACAGGTTTCCTCCCTGGATCAGGAAGATCCCCTGGAGAAGGAAATAGCAACCCACTCCAGTATTCTTGCCTGGAGGAGCTCACGGACAGAGGAGCCTGGCGGGCTACAGTCCATGGGGTTGCAAACAGTCAGACACAACTGAGCGACTGAACAACAATAACAATGTCAGTTATTAAGCTACTGATTCTCAGCTCCAGATCAGCTCTTGTGATGCAGGGGCTGGGACTTAATAAACCTCATTTCTACTTTGCTGGCTGAAGTCAAATAAGGCTCTGCCAATAAGAGGCTGGAGAGAGTGTACAGGGCTGAAAGAAGAGGCTCCTTCTTTCCTGTCGGCTTCTGGCAGGCTTCCTGCTTTTGCTTCCTGTTCTTGTATGTGGCTTTCCAGTCACACATTAATCTGACAGGGGTGATTCCTGCCCACAGCTATACCTAATCTGGGCTTCCCAGCTAGCACTAGTGGTAAAGAACCCACCTGCCAATGCAAGTAGATGTAAGAGACCTGGGTTTGACCCCTGGGTCAAGAAGATCCCCTGGAATTGGGTATGGCAATCCATAGTATTTTCGCCTGGAGAATCCCATGGACAGAGGAGCCTGGCAGGCGTCAGTCCATAGGGTTGCTAAGAATTGGACATGACTGAAATGACTTAGCACTCACACACACCTAACCCAGTCTGTAGTTTTTTCATCATGCCTTTCCCCCAAAAAATCTGCTCCTAGTCTTTTCTACAGGACTCACAAATCTGATCCAGCCACATCAGTCCCCTCTGCTAAGTTTTTAAGTTTTAGTGATTCCCAATCACTTCCCCTTGCTCCTGCCCTAGGGGTGATAGCTGCTTCTAGAAGTTACTTTCCATACCATACTTCAAGTCTGTTTTTATTTTAGCCTTTTACTTCTTCAATTCTTAATTAACAATTCTTCATATTAATCTATTAAAAGAACCTGTGCCTTTTTCCTGACTCAAACCCAATTAATACACCAAGCAAATTTTTAAAACAAATTTTAAAGCACATACTACTTATGAACTTGATTAGATATTTGTGGAAATGGATCTTCTATAGGTTGACACAACTTTGGAAAACTATACAAGACAAGTCAGGCACTGGGGAAAATTCATTTAGGTAAGAAGTACAATTTCCTTTTAGAAAACCTGAATAAATTATTTCCTGGACCAAACACCATCACGTTAATATAACAATATGAGTCACTGTGAAAGAATGGACATTAGAGACCCAGATTCTGCCCTTAAGTAGTTTCCTTGCTGCTGCTGCTGCTAAGTCACTTCTTTCCATGGTATAAATCCTCAAAAAGAAACTCCAGCTAACCAGCTTTCATAATGCTGATTTCATTTCTTACCTGAAGACATTTTTGTGAGATGGTGCATTTTCAACGGCGAAAAACTGACAATACGTGGTTCATTTGCCAAGAAAAGTTTATTTGCACATGACTGAAGTTCAGAAAACAATATCATACTTTATTATTATTTACTTTTTAAGTATAACACATGGAAAATTATTTCTATTAATTATGTAATACTAGTATTCTGTAAAATTTAATTAAAAATACCTAATATATCTGCCACTCATATACTTGGTAAGCCCATTGTGACAGCTGAATCATTAAAAATATGTTTCTAGAAAGTACATATTCTGCAAAGTTGTCTGTATGCTGGCTATTAACTTAGAACTGTCAAAATTTTTCAGATTCATTGCAGGCATTCAGAGTCCCATCCTGCATCTATCCAAAGCCCAAACCATGATGTTTGGTTATGAAGCAAGTTAGGTTCACATACTTAATTTGACTTTTGCAAACATCTGCCTTTAAGACAAATATTTGTGGTACAAAACCAGATGATCTTTGCAAAAAGACAAGGTGGGGGATGGAGGTGGGGAATGAGATGAAGAAAGGAAAGACGTTCATGGAGCCCCAGCCCCTGCAATGATGCACATCATCTTTTAAAGATGTCAACAGGGAAAGGAAAAAAAGGACAATTATGGTAGGGCCAGGGGATGTGTTAGCCCCTTTTTATTATTTTGCAAAGATGCAGCAGCAAGTTATATCCACTGGTGAAAATGAGCCATCCTTCCAACAGCAACTCATTAAACCAACTCTGAATTCACTCATTAACGAAGTTACACCCTAGCATCAATTTAAGACCTGGAGGCTAGCTAGCCTTTTAATAACAGATGCCATTTATTGAATTATATTTCCCACTATTTTCTTTTGATTATTATAAAATACTACTCTGTTACCCACAAAATATTTTGTGTCCATGTTGAAAAGATATATTTTCTATTAAAATTTTACCAACAAACAACAACAACAAAAAAGGACTATGTTTTTACAATTTGGTTTGAATACACACACACACACGCACACACACACACACACACGCACATATATAATGGCAACCCACTCCAGTGTTCTTGCCTGGAGAATCCCAGGGACAGAGGAGCCTGGTAGGCTGCCGTCTATGGGGTCGCACAGAGTTGGACACGACTGAAGAGACATAGCAGCAGCAGCATATTCATATATGTGGGCTTCCCTGGTGGCTCAGTGGTAAGAATCCACCTGCAACTCAGGAGCCTTGGGTTAGGTCCCTGGGTCGGGAAGATCCTCTGGAGTAGGCAATGGCAACCCACTCCAGTATTCCTGCCTGGGAAATCCCATGGACAGAGGAGCCTGGTGGACTACAGTCCATTGGGTAGAAAAAGAGTTGGACATGACTTATTGACTAATAAGTACATATATACACAAGTACATATATACACATACACACACATATCAGAAAGATAAACACAGAAAAAAATATATTTGAAGTAGAGCATAGAGACGTTCTAATGCTATCTCTATAGTTCAGAATATTAAATAAGAAGCAGCTACCAACTCTTATCTTACATCAGAAGCACCTGGGAAGCTATTTTAAAATGAAAAAATCTGAGACCTTCACTCTAGGCATAATAAAATAGGATTTCTTTGAAATATGGCCCAGTCTAGCCCTAGTCCATGGCACGGCATTTGAGGACCATTAATACATAGTGGGATGAGAAGGCTTACGATCTGTTTTGGAACCTCTATCCATTCACCTCCTTGTAGTGTCACCCTGGGCAGCTCATTGTACTCCTCTACTCATCAATTTTCCCTTTGCTTAATAAAAATAACAGTAATAATACCTACTGCCAATGGTTAGAAAAATTAAACCAGTAAAAATACCTATGCTTGTTAAATCTCACAAAATTTAGATAATCTATCAAAAAGAAAAATTGTTAAAATCTGGGTTTTACTATGACATGTTAGAAAACAACTCACTTACAAATATCAACTCACACTAAAAGGCAGGATATTAAGTTGCAGTGAGCAAATTCATGTCCTAAGGATTTCAAAGGTTAGGAGAGAAATAAAAGCTTTTTCCAACAGGGGGAAATCTACAACAATGGTGGTTTTGCTGCCATCAGTTCAAGACCACCTTGCCTAAACCCACAAAGGAATTGTACTCTTTAATCCCCATTGGTAGAACAAAATGGAAGCTCTCTGCATAGAATTTTGGCACCTTTTGTTTCAATTCAGTTCCCAAACAATTCTTTTTTTTTTTTTTTTCCAAACAATTCTAAAGAACTTTAAGTTCTTACCAAAGCTTTTGGTTGAAACCTTAAATTAAATCTCATTTGGAGGAAAATATGGGTAAAAGAAAGCAGGAAAGTCAAGTTCACATCACTGATTTTGGTGGTTTCCCAGTGGCCCTTTAAGCCTTTAGTATGATGATAATCCTGACCTTCCAAGTTTTAATTTCTCAATATCTACTCCGACCTTCCCTCCTCCATCCCAGATCTTCTTTCGTGAAAAGATATCAGAAGTTTCCAGCCAAACAATATGGGGTTAATTTCAGATAGATCCCAACTCCTTAAATTGATCATCTACAATTCACAAAGAAAGTAAACTCACTCAGTATAAAAAGGCCACTGAACTTATAATTCAAAATTCTTCCTAATCAAAGTTCTTTTGCCCACCCCCACCAAATTATCACTCTATCCATTTTTTTATTCTCACTCACAGATCATAGTGTAAGCAAACATACAAAACATAAAGAAAAAAAATAAACACCACACAAGCAGCCTTTAAACTGATTCCTCAAAATAATAGCAAAATATATTTTAAAGAAAATCTATTCTTAAGTGTCTGTAAGAAAATCTGTTTTTTTCAGTCGTGAGGGTTGGGTGTTTTCTCCCCATTATTTATCCAGGTTACATAATGCTTACACTCTGCTCTTCTGTGGCACAATGATATATATATAATGCAAATATCCTTGCTGGGATTATGATGGCAATTTCTCAATTTATGTGGGGCTAATCAACCCATTTGCTTTCTAGTGGAGAGCAGTAAAAGCTTATCTCATGCAGACTCACGGATCATTCAAAGCAATCTAATTGAATTTCAGGGCCAAGAGCATTGTACAACACGTGATGTGTCTCCAGTGGAGCACGGTGCCAGACACTGCAGGCGTTACATAATCCCATGCCGTCGTTGGCAGAGGACGCCTCCTTAGCTGCCTCGTGGCTTGGCAGTCCATGCGTCCTCCAATCATGCCCTGCAGCTTTAATCTGCACAGGCTGTTCACATGGACAGTCACATGTTTTGAAACTTTCATAGCAGTGAATAATAACACAGGGACTATTTCCCTACTGGTAAGTAAGAATAGTTCATTAAAATCAGTAGCACAGCACACAAGATTATATCAGGACAGAAGATACAACACTGCAGTTTCTCAGCAAGCAACAGAGAAAGCAAATGTGAAATATTCTACTTTTTGTATAATTAAGTGTGAATAGCAAGTGTGAAATAATAATAGTCTCCACCCATGGTTTCTGCTATGTTTGTTCTTTGACCCTGGTTTCCAACAAAAAGCCCCTAAAACCTTTGTAATTTCCCAAGTAATAGGTGGATCTAACACAGAGTATTTAAATCTCCTAGAACTGCCTGGGGAATAGGAGCATCTTTTGTTCCAATGAGGTAACTCCCAGCGGACTCCTGCTTGGGGCCTGGTCACCAGAAAGACCAAGTCACGATTAGAAGTCTGCAATTTTCAGTCCCCACCTCCACTCCCTGGAGAGGGAGAGGGGCTGGAAATGGCACTAGCTATCTATCATGCCTGCACGATGAAGGGTCCATAGAAAACCCTGAAGGGCAGTGCTGGGGCTTCCGGGTTGCTGAATGCATGGAGGCGCTGGGAGAGGGCAAGGAAGCACCATTCCCCCTTCTCACATACTTGCCCTTCACACGCTTCCATCCCACTGCTCCTGAGTTCTATCCTTTTACAACAAATTAATAATTTAGTAAGCAAATTGTCTTTCCTAAATTATGTAAGCCACTCTAGCAAATTATCACACCTGAGGAGGGAATCCTGGGAATCTCAAATTTATAGCTGGTCAGGGCTTCCCAGGTGGCTCAAGTGGTAAAGAATTCACCTGCCAGTGCAGGAGAGGCAAGAGACATGGGCTCAATCCCTAGGGTAGTAAGATCCCCTAGAGGAGGAAATGGCAACCCACTCCAGTATTCTTGCCAGGAAAATCCCCTGGACAGAGGAGCCCAGTGGGCTACAGTCCATGGGATCACAAAGAGTCAGACATGACTGAGCACACACATGTACACACGCACACTCAGAAAGTGAAAGTCGCTCAGTCGTGTCTGACTCTTTGCAATCCCATGGACTGTAGCCGGCCACGCTCCTCTGTCCATGGGATTCTCCAGGCAAGAATACTGGAGTGGGTTGCCATTTCCTTCTCCAGGGGATCTTCCCGAGCCAGGGATCAAAGCCAGAACTTCTGCATTGTAGGCAGAGCCACCAGGGAAGTCGTGCACACGCAGAAGCACAGGTCAAAACCTGGACTTGCTTTGGCAGGTGAAGGACGGAGCAAGCTTGTGGGACTGAGCCCTGAACCTTCAGAATCTGATGCTGTCTCTAGGCAGACAGTGCCAGGATTAGGTTAAATCATGCCCAGCTGGTGATGGAAAATGAGTCAAGGGCAGGGGGCAGGGAGACTTCTACATTTGGTGGTGGAAATGAAGAATGAGAGTAATAGACAGCCCTTATCTGCAGGTTCTGCATCTGCCAATTCAACCAACCAAAGATTAAAAATATCTGGAAAAAGCTTGAGAAAGTCCCAAAAAGCAAAGCTTAAATCTTCTGCATGCTGGCAACTGATTACATGGTATTTACATTATATTTACAGCTAGCTACATGGAGTACAACCAAGTGTCAGACATGAGATGGTTATTCCTGCAAATGAGCTACAGGGGCTCCAATAAATCCCCACCCTCATATACTCTATACTCATTAGTTGATTTCCAAGGATTGATTAGAATATGCACAATTTAAACATATTAAATATATCTAGTTTTAAAGTAATGTTGTTAGATTTGAAAATACTGAACTATCATATAAGCCTAGACATTTAACCTTTGCCTTCTTTCCATTTTACTAGCATTATGTCCTAATGTTAAAAAATTCTAAAACTGAGAGTGAAATATAATACACACTAAACAAACAAAACCTTCAAACAAAGAATAAAATTCCATACCTAAAACATATCTACATTCAAGATCCTGAAACCAGGCTCCTGGTGATATCTTCAGACTTTTTTCTTTAACAAAAGAAAGCAGTTTAGTTTGTACCAGGGGTGTCTAATTGAACTTTCTGTGATGGTGGAAGTATTAGATGGAAAAGGTAAAAAAAAGGAAACAGGAAAATGAAAACCAAGTACACAAACCATATTTTTTTCTTGCTCCAAGATGTCTATAGGTCCATCAAACATTAAAATATTATCAAAATAATATACAGTATTACTACTGTATACTACAGTAGCTAAAACGAAACGGACTATCAGTTGTTAAAAAGAATCACAAAACAGCAAAACTGTCAACAAAATGTGATCATGGTATTAAATATGTAACTAAATTTAGACAAAATTTGTTGATTTCATGTGACCTGAATAAACATTTATAATTATGAACTGATAACTCAAAAGACATGAGATTAAAAAAAACAGTAATTTATTTTACATACAATACGCTAGCTTTAAGTTCGGAGAAGGCAATGGCAACCCACTGCAGTACTCTTGCCTGGAGAAACCCATGGACGGAGGAGCCTGGTGGGCTACAGTCCATGGGGTGCGAAGAGTCGGACACGATTGAGTGACTTCACTTTCTCTTTTCACTTTCATGCACTGGAGAAGGACACAGCAACCCACTCCAGTGTTCTCGCCTGGAGAATCCCAGGGACAGAGGAGCCTGGGGGGCTGCCGTCTATTGGATCGCACAGAGTCAGACATGACTGACACGACTTAGCAGCAGCAGCAGCAGCAGCTTTAAGTTAGACTTGACAAATGCTCAAAGTGGAATAAATCACTTGTGAGATGGTGACACCTACTGATGAGTTGTGACACTGCAGCCCAGCTCTATAGGTCCGTTTATCACGGTGAAGAGACAGAAAGGAAATTTCAAAAGATCTCAATGCAAAACGTGAGTATCACTACCATGCGGACAAGGGAGTCAAGGAATGGAAAAGAAGTGATACATATGTCCCTGTCAACCTTTCCAGTTTTAAAGCTTTCTAGGGTCCAAGTTTTGAAGCCCTTGATTGCATGATAACTCCCTTTTAATAGCTTTTAGTTTGGGATTTCTGACAGACATATAAAGTCTACCCTTTTCAACTGAAAGAGCCACAGAAACATATTTCATAAAATCTCAGATGGACAATTACAGTACTCTCCTACATGACTTCTCTGCCTACAGCATTTCTCACCAACACTACCACAAGATTAATCTTACAGTCATTCCTTGATCAACAACCTTCATTCAGTAGCTTCAAGTTGATGCACTGCAATGTGAATTCTATTCCTACAGCTTTAAGATCTTCTATAAATTAGTTTTACTTTCCAATTTATATCCAAGTACAATTAAAAGAAAACTTAGCACGCTGCAGCCTGCCAGTGTCCTCCGTCCATGGAATTCTCCAGGCCAGAATACTGGAGTAGGTAGCCATTTCCTTCTCCAGGGGAATCTTCTCAACCCAGGAATTGAACTGGAGTCTCCTGCATTGCAGGTGGATTCTTTACCAGCTTTGATTCCTCGGTCGGGAAGATCCCCTGGAGAAGGAATAGGGTATTCACTCCAGTATTCTCAGCTGGTGGCTCATCTGGTAAAGAATCCACCTGCAATGCGGGAGACCTGGATTCGATCCCTGAATTAGGAAGATCCTCTGGAGAAGGGAAAAGATACCCACTCCAGTATTGCAGCCTGGAGAATTCCACAGACTGTATGGGGTCGCAAAGGTTCGAACATGGCAGAGCAACTTTCACTTTCACTTTTCTTTACCAGCTGAGCTATACAGAAGCTATAACAGGAACAGTGCTCTGGGTGATCTGTTCATAAACCACATTCTGAACCATCTGGCACTTTGCTCGTACTCTCACCCAGACTGCAAGATCACTGTCTTTCTGCTCTGCTTGTATAAGCTACATTCTCTATTCATTTTACAAATGTTTACTGGATAATCCAAAACACAGCGATGTGTACTGCAGATACAGTAATAAACACAAAAGACGAGAGTTTTATTCTCATGGAGTTATAGGACTATAAAGGGAGACACAATTAATAGGATAATATAATAGGAGACAATTGAGGGGAATTATTTTAGATGGGGGTCATCAAAAACAAACAAACAAAAAAAAAAACAAAGGTATTTGAGCTAAGAATGTGACATCTGAGCTGAGACCTAAAGGATGAAAGGAAACAGGTGTGGTAAGAGCCAGAGGATCAGCATTCTGGGCAGAAGGAATAGCAAATGCAAAACCTCTAAATAGAAAGAGATCCTTTTGTTTGAGGAACATAAAGGACAGCATGTGGCTATCTCTATAGTAAAGTAAAAGAAAGATGAAAAAGATGGCACAAGCTAGGTCATGTAGAGTCTTATTTATTCTGGTAAGAAATGTAACTTTTCTTTTAAAGAGCAACAGAAAAACATCAAAGGATTTTAACAGAAGAATGGCATCATCTGATTACAACTATTATTCTATAGAAAAAAATGCACTGGGGGTTACAAACAAGGGAAGCACAGAGACGAATTAGGTGGTCACCAGGTAGTCCAGGCAGGAGATGATAATGTCGTCAGGAAATGGGTCCAAACCAGGGAACTGCAGGGCAAACAGAGAGCTGGGTGTGTTGAACATTATAGGTAGAATCAACTTGTTGATGCATGGCTGTGTGGATGAGAGGAAAGAGGATCAAGAATGACACTTGAGGTTTTGGTTGAAGAGCTTGGTAGATGGTGATACTGCCTACTAATAAGCGGAATGCGGTGGAACGCAGTGTGAGAATGGGGCTTCCCTGGTGGCTCAGATGGTAAAGAGTCCGCCTGCAATGCTGGAGACCTGGGTTCGATCCCTGGGTCTCGAAGATCCCCTGAAGAAGGAAATGGCAACCTACTCCAGGCTTCTTGCCTAGAGAATCCCCACCGACAGAAGAGCCTGGTGGGCTACATTCCACAGGGTTGCAGAGTCAGACACGACTGAGAGACTACGCACAGCACAGTGTGAGAATGACCTGGTCCTTGGGATATCGAAGGACCAGCTAAAATTCTACCTCCCTCCTGAAATTTCCTAAGACCAAAAAAATCGTATTATAATCTATTCCTGCAAAGTTTGCAGTAACACTCATTTTTAGTGTCTCGAACTTTATGAATAATTCCTAGGAAATGGCTTGTAGCCATCCCAAACCTGTCAAAGGTGACTTTGGTTCATGACTTCACATTCTGCCTCTAACGTCTATATAATTCACTTAGCAGGTAGCACAGACTTAATTCATGTTATTTACTTTTCACGTGGACTTGCCTGGCATGCATTCTACCCTAGGGCACAAACTTCCTGTGAGCAGATAATTGATATTTCCTGGTGCCTCAGAACTTGGTAGTGTTGTACTTTGTAGGGAGCAGGCTTTTGATAAGTGTGTGTCATCAATGATAAGTGGCTAACAGTGGCGTCACATCCTGAAAATTCTATTAAACAGTGTCCACCCAATCAGAATGGTTCTGATATGGCGGAATGCTCAGCATTTTAAGCAATGGTAATGAAACCAGTATCTTTCAATTCAGGTTTATGGGTAAAATTCCATAGAAAATCAGTTCCAAATATTCATTTTAGAGAAATTTTCTTTAGTCAGTCTAGACTAACACAGACCTATACTAGGGGTTCTCAAGTTCACAAAGAAAGGATTTAACATCAAAATTGGCAATTATGTACAGCTTAGCAGTAGCACAGATCAAGGTACCCGTACTGATGGCATGTTATTAATCAATATGTTTCTATGAAAAAAGTTAAAACCTAGTATTCCCAATCTATACAGCAAGGATACATATACCCTTGGAAAAGGAAATGGCAACCCACTCCAGTATTCTTTTCTGGAGAATCCCATGGACAGAGGAGCCTGGCGGGCTACAGTCCATTGGGTCACAAAGAGCAGGACATGACTGGGTGACTGAGCACAGAAGTATACAGTATTTCTTATGAGAACATGAGCTTAGCATGGATAAAGGTAATTAAAATTCATTATGTAATGAAATAAGACTCCCAATGGAGAAACAACAACAAATGGAGAAAGGTCAGTGGAGAAGCTCCTTTTTCCTCACCTCGTGTGCCCGGGGTGGAAGAATTCCTATTAGTGCCGCTTTTGACCCGTCTTTGCCAGCTCACTTCCCCTGTAAAAATGGGAGCGCCTTATCTGATTGGTGAGTTGTAAAGAAGGACTAGGAAGATGCTTAGCAGAGCTTCTCCTGAGTTCTTCTTGACCTCGAGAGCAGGTGAATTCTGGGCTGCTCTCTGCCACATTCTAAGAGGCCTGCCCTTTGGGGGAATCTGGGGTTGTTATTAGGTTGGGGCAAAATATTAGCAAACATATCCACAAATTGGAAGCACATTTTTCAGTTGGATATTCCGGTCAGTAAGCTGGCATTTTGACCTCAATCTGAGTGACTTCTACGTCTCTCAACACTTCCAAATCCTGGGAGAAGGACGCTGTCTAAGTGGTTTATCTCAAACCCTTACAGTAACAGAAAGTTTGAATTAGAACCTATTTCTAAGATCACTGAAATTTAGAAATACATGGTGCTGAATTTTCCTGTGGGGCTACAGAGCTGAACATGAAATCCAACACACTTATATCATCTGGGAACACTGCATCTATCCCCCAGGAAAATATCATCTATCTTACTATCCTCTCTGATATTCTTCCTTAGTCACTTATAGCAATACCCATCCTTATGAAAACCTGCAGGGATAAGCCAACTGGAATAGCACTTCTTCTTGGGTCACTGAACTCTATCTAGTCTATCTAGTATCTTTGGTGCTGTGCTGTGCAGTGCTTAGTTGCTCAGTCGTGTCCAACTCTTGGTGACCCCGTGGATTGTAGCCTGCCATGCTCCTCTGTCCTTGGGGATTCTCCAGGCAGGAATACTGGAGTGGGTTGCCCTTTCCTTCTCCAGGGGACCTTTCCAACCCAGGGATCGAACCCGGGTCTCCTGCATTCCAGGCAGATTCTCTACCAACTGAGCCACCAGGGAAGAAAATCAATCAATTACAGCAAATGGTTTTTTTTTTTTTTCCTAATCACAAATATCCTTAAAAGTAAGAGAGAAGATAAATGGCTGGGAGCTGAGCAAGTTCACTTCTGTATGTGGTTCCCTCAGAGCACTAACAATATTCACTGCACTTTCCTGACGCAGCTGATTGTATTCTGCCAACTGAAATATCTCAGGCAAATGTCAAGTACAGACCAGCATAACACACTTCAGCATTACGTGTGGAAGACACGTCAATAAATGCACTGAAAATATCAGCACTGAACAAACAAATCAGACAAAAAAAAAAAAGATTTTCACATTAAAGTCTATAACCTACTTCTAATTGTTCATTGACTATACAATGGTCATGTATATTAAATTGGAGTAAAAAAACTAAGCTTAGAGAAATTCTGCAGTGGACAGGTATAAACAGCGGTTTTAAAAAATGCTTCTGGGGTTTGTGTTTGGGTTTGTTTTTTTTTTCCATAAAAAGGATACATCCATTAAAAAATACTCTGATGATGCCTGTTCCTATATAGCTCAGACTGGCTCTCCACTTCCAGAATCCTGTACTTTAGTCTCGTTTTTATTTATAGGTGATATTTTCTCACATACGCCTATGATTTTCAAATACCATATTCTATATCTCATGTTTACTGCTTTACATATGTATATAAATGTTTACCTGAATCATCCACGAAAATTCTTTTCTTGTGCAGTTATCGAAGTGACCATTTAGAATCCCGCAGGAAAGATTATACCAAAATCAAAACAAAAACTGTATAGCTAATCTTAATTTAGTTATATAGCTACCTTTGTAAGAGCAGAAGGAATTACTGTGTGAATGGATATTAAAATATTTTTCTGTTACTACTTATTTACATTTGTTAGTAGGAGAGACTTGATTTTAAATACTCAAAAAGTAGAACTTCACTCCTAAGAAAATAAAGTAACATTGCTTTAAAATATCAGAAAAATGTTCTATAAGCCAGGATATTTACAAAAGCAATACAATGACATGAGCCATTTTCTTCCTTAAAATAAGGAAAATTTGCCACTTCATCCCACAGACAGACATAAGGAACAAGGTACAGAGGCTAGGATACAAGTAGCATTCCTGGCTGTGTTTCATTTTTTTAAATTTTACGTTATGTGAGTATTAGAAATAACCATCTTTTTTAAAAAAGGTACCTAACAAAATTAAAATGTGTATGTGAATTTTACAAATAATAGGAAGCCCTCCTCTAGAAAAAGCATACTTTTCTTAAAACAAAAAAACCAATTACTTATTTATTTTTGGCTGCACTGTCTTCATTGCTGCCTGGGCTCTTCCCTAGCTGTGGTCTGCCACCCTTTCATCACGGTGGCCTCTTGTGTAATGGAGACTGGCTCTAAGGCCCGAGGGCTTCAGCAGTTGTGACATTTGGGCTCAGTAGTTTCAACTCCCAAGCTCTACAGCTCAGGCTCAATAGTGTGGCGCACCGGCTTAGCTGCCCTCCAGCATGTGGGATCTTCCTGGACCAGGGATTGAACTCGTGTCCCTGCACTGGCGGGCGAGTTCTTAACCACTGTAGGACTAGGGTAGCCCCCAAAGAATACTTTCCAATGAAGGATTTTAAGTGTTTAATTTTTATGAGAAGACTAGACTGATAAACTGCTAAAATGATATTCCAGAATCTTTAATTTGGACTAAATAAACTCCAAAGATCATATCTGAAACTTCCAACTCTTTGAGATTCTGCTGAAACACTGTCAAAGTACCCAAGAAAAAAACTGGACTATGTCAGGCTAAGGCTAAATAATAATATCACAAATATTAAATTCTATCAAATTTTCAAATTTTCCCATTTTCTGTTTTCAGAACGTCAGATCTATATAGTGTTCCAATTTTATGCTCAAACATTTATCCATATAATTCCCAGCATCACTGGAATTTTTATGCCAATCAACACTTTTCTTTCAACATTAATCCAAGATATGAAGCAAGAGGAAAGTAAACCCTGTTTTCTGTTTCTTTGTTGGTGTAGATCGACTTTAATAATGATGTTTAGAAATAACTTCCTAAATCTCTGCTTGTAGATAGCAGCAATCTGCTCAGTGCATTTTGGCTGCCCTCAACCAAATGGGCAAATGAGAATCAAACATAGAAATCATGTGAAAACATCTTATCTATGTGTAGATTAAAGACCTAGGTGGTTGTTGTTGTTCATTCGCTAAGTTGAGTCAGACTCGTTGCCACCCCATGAACTACAGCATGCCAGGCTTCCTTGTCCATCACGAACTCCCTGAATTTGCTCAAATTCATGTCCACTGAGTCAGTGATGCCATTCAACAATCTCATCCTCGGGGTCTTTTCCAAGGAGTCGGTTCTTCGCATCAGGTGGCCAAAGTATTGGAGCTCCAGCTTCAGCACCAGTCCTTCCAGTGAATATTGAGTTGACTTCCTTTAGGATTGACTGGTTTGATCTCCTTGCTATCCAAGGGACTCTCAACAGTCTTCTCCAGCACCACAGTTTGAAAATATCGATTCTTTGAAACTCAGCCTTCTTTATGGTCCAACTCTCACATCCATACATGATAACTGGAAAAAACACACTTTAACTATACAGACCTTTGTTGGCAAAATGATGTCTCTGCTTTTTAATACACTGTCTAGGTTTGTCACAGCTTTTCTTCTAAGGAGCGTCTTTTAATTTCATGGCTACAGTCACCATCCACAGTGATTTCTGAGCCCAAGAAAATGAAATGTGACATTGTTTCTACTTTCTCCCCAGCTACTTGCCATGAAGTGATGGAATCCAATGCCATGTTCTTTGTTTTTTGTATGTTGAGTTTTAAGCTGGCTTTATCACTCTCCTCTTTCATCTTCATTAAGATGCTCTTTAGTTCTTCACTCTCTGCCACTAAAGTGGTATCATCTGCATATCTGAGGTTGTTGATATTTCTCCCATCAATATTGATTCCAGCTTGTGAGTCATCCAGCCCAGAATTTCAAATTATGTATGAAATACATACATACATACAAAGCATGATGTACTCTGCATATAAGTTAAATAAGCAAAGTGACAATATACAGCCTTGACGTACTCCTTTCCCAATTTGGGACCAGTCCGTTGTTCCATGTCCAGTTCTAACTGTTGCTTCCTGCCCTGCATACAGGTTTCTCAGGAGTCAGGTAAGTTGGTCTGGTACTCCCATTTCTTCAAGAATATTCCACAATTTGTTGTGATCCACACAGTCAAAGGTTTTAGAATAGTCAATGAAGCAGAGGTAGATTTTTTTGGAATTTCCTTGCTTTTTCTGTGATCCAACAGATGCTGGCAATTTGATCTCTGGTGCCTCTGCCTTTTCTAAATCCAGCTTGAACATCTGGAAGTTTCTGCTTACGTACTGCTGAAGCCTAGCCTGAAGGATCTTGAGCATAAGCTTGCTAGCATGTGAAATGAGTGCAATTGTATGGTAATTTGAACATTCTCTGTCATTGTCTTTCTTTGGGATTAGAATGAAAACTGACATTTTCTAGTCCTGTGGCCACTGCTGAGTTTTCCAAATTTGCTGGCATATTGAGTAAAGCCACTTCCATAGTATCATCTTTTAGGATTTGAAATAGCTCAACTGGAATTCCATCACCTCCACTAGCTTTGTTCATAGTGATGCTTTCTAAGGCCCACTTGACTTCACACTCCAGGATATCTGGCTCTAGGTGAGTGATCACATCATCATGGTTATCTGGGTCATTAAGAGCTTCTTAGTACAGTTCTTCTGTGTATTCATGCCACCTCATCTTAATCTCTTCCACTTCTGTTAGGCCTTTGCTATTTTCGTCCTTTATTGCGCCTATCTTTGCAGGATATGTTCCCATGGTATCTCAATTTTCTTAAAGAGATCTCTAGTCTTTCTTGTTTCACTGTTTTACTGTTTTCCTCTATTTCTCTGCATTGCTCACTTCACCTTGTAACCCCCAAAATTTACAATTAAAGTCCTATTACCTTAGAACAGGGCCATACTTGGATGTATGGGTTTAAAAAAAGTAAGTGAATTGAAACAAGGTCATGGACTTCCCTATTGGTCCAGTGATTGAGAATCTGCTTACTAATGCAGGGGACACAGGTTTGATCCCTGGTCCATAAAGACTCCATATGCCACAGAGCATCCAAATCCATGTGCCAAAACTACTGAGCCCAAGATCTAGAGCCCCTGCTCCACAAGAGAAGCCACTGCAATGAGAAGCCTGCACACACACACTGCAACTACAGAGTGGGGCCCACTTGCCACAACTAGAGAAACCCTGTGTACAGCAATGAAGACCAAGTGCAGCTGAAAATAAATAAACAGATACGTGAGGTCCTAAGATGGCGGAGGAATAGGACAGGGAGACCACTTTCTCCCGTACAAATTCATCAAAAGAACATATAAACGCTGAGTAAATTCCACAAAACAACCTCTGAATGCCGGCAGAGGACATCAGGCACCCAGAAAAGCAGCCCATTGTCTTCAAAAGGAGGTAGGAAAAAATATAAAAGACAAAAAAAGAGACAAAAACGGTAGGGATGCAGCTCCGTCCGGGGAAGGGAGTCTTGAAAACAGAGAAGTTTCCAAACACCAGGAAACACTCTCACTGCCGAGTCTTTGGCGAGCCTTGGAAGCACAGAGGGCAACATAACAGGGAGGAAAAATAAATAAATAAATAAAACCTTCAGATTAGGAGCCCAACAGTAACTCCCCGAGCAGAGAAGCAGCGCAGACGCCTGCAACCATCACTAGCAAGCGGGGGCTGGGCAGGGAGGCGTGGGCTGCATTGCTTAGAGTAAGGACCTGGCCTGAATTCCCCGAGGGCAATCTGAGAGAACTAACTTGGGCTAGCAAACCAGACTGTGGGATAGCTACCATGTGAAAAGTCCTAACCTAAGACAGTGCCAGGCCGGCGCACAGAACAAAGGACTGAACAGAACTAGCCAGCTGCAGACCATCCCCCTCCGGTGACAGGCAGCCAGAGCCAGAAGGGGGCAATCACAGCCCCAGATAGACATTATCTACCGCTGCAAGCAGGCTTCTTTGCTAACTAAGACTTCTTGGGGTTCTGGATGGTCAACATCTGCCTGAGAAGGTGCGCCGGTTGTACATCCAGAAAACCAAGCAGCAGGGACAGTGGAGGCGATAAGTTGCAGCAACTGTGCTCGCCAAACACCTCATCACCTGAGCTGCTCCGACCTGGGAAAGGCATATAACACAGGCCCAACTGAGTCTGCGCCTCTGAGGACTACCAGAGTGCCTGGACCTGAGCGGCTTAGACCTGGGAGGTACATGTAGCCCAGGGCTGGCCTCGGAGGGTTCCCGGCAGGTTCCCAGCAGAGCAACCTAGAGCCTGAGCAGTGAGGGCACGTGCGCCATAAGCAGGGGCAGACCCATTGTGGCTGAGATACTGCGAGCACACGCAAATGTTATTTGTTTGCAGCGTCCCTCCCTCCCCATAGCACAACTGAACAAGTCAGCCTTAAAAAAGTGTCCACCACCGCCCCCCTTGCGTTAGGGCGGAAATCAGACATTGAAGAGACCAGCAAACAGAAGAAGCTAAAACAGAGGAAACCGCCTTGGAAGTGACAGATGCAATAGATTAAAACCCTGTAGTTAGTACTGACTACATAGGAAGGGGCCTATAGATCTTGAGAAATATAAGTTGGACCAAGGAACTATCCAAAAATGAACTGACCCCACACTGCCCACAACACCACCAGAGAAAGTCCTAGATATATTTTTACTATTTTTATGATCATTCTTTTTTTTAATGTTTTTAAATCCTCTATTACTCCTTTAATTTTCATTTTTATAACCCATTACTTTGCAAAAAAAAAGACCCTATTTTTTAAAGCAAACTTCATAAATATATATATTTTAATAATTTTTGTGACTTTGTCTTTTTTTTCTTTTCTTTAATATTGTATTTTTGAAAACCCAACCTCTACTCTAGATTTTTAATCTTTGCTTTTTGGTATTTGTTATCAATTTTGTACCTTTAAGAACCCAATCTTCAGTACCCATTTTCACTTGGGAGTGAGATTACTGGCTTGACTGCTCTCTCCCCCTTTGGACTCTCCTTTTTGTCCACCAGGTCACCTCTGTCTTCTCCCTCCCCCTTCTCTTCTCTACCCAACTGTGTGAATCACCAGTGTGTTCGAGACGGTGGAGAATACTTAGGGAACTGATTACTGGCTGGATCTCTCTCTCTCCTTTTGATTCCCTCCTTTTTATCCTCCTGGCAACCTCTGTCTCCTTCCTCTCTCTTCTCTTCTCTGTATAACTCCATGAACATCTCTGAGCGGTCCAGACTGTGGAGCACACATAAGGAAGTGATTACTGGCTAACTTGCTCTCTCCTCTTTTGATTCCACCTCATCTCATTCGGGTCACCCCTAACTCCCTCCTCCCTCTTCTCCATGTAACTCTGTGAACCTCTCTGGGTGTCTCTCACTGTGGAGAAACTTTTCATCTTTAACCTAGATGTTTTATCAATGGTGCTGTATAGAAGGAGAAGTCTTGAGACTACTGTAAAAATAAGACTGAAAACCAGAAGCAGGAGGCTTAAGTCCAAATCCTGAGAACACCAGAGAACTCCTGACTCCAGGGAACATTAATCGACAGGAGCTCATCAAACGCCTCCATATCTACACTGAAACCAAGCCCCACCCAAGGGCCAACAAGTTCCAGAGCAAGACATACCACGCAAATTCTCCAGCAACACAGGAACACAGCCCTCAGCTTCAATATACAGGCTGCCCAAAGTTACTCCAAAACCACTGACATCTCATAACTCATTACTGGACACTTCACTGCACTCCAGAGAGAAGAAATCCAGCTCCACCCACCAGAACACCGACACAAGCTTCCCTGACCAAGAGACCTTGACAAGCCACCCGTACAACCCCACCCACAGTGAGGAAACTCCACAATAAAGAGAACTCCACAAACTGCCAGAATACAGAAAGGCCACCTCAAACTCAGCAATATAACCAAGATGAAGAGACAGAGGAATACCCAGCAGGTAAAGGAAGAGGATAAATGCCCACCAAACCAAACAAAAGAGGAAGAGACAGGGAATCTACCTGATAAAGAATTCTGAATAATGATAGTGAAAATGATCCAAAATCTAGAAATCAAAATGGAATCAAAGATAAATAACCTGGAGACAAGGAATGAGAAGATGCAAGAAAGGTTTAACAAGGACCTAGAAAAAATAAGAGTCAATATATAATGAATAATGCAATAAATGAGATCAAAAACACTCTGGAGGCAACAAATAGTAGAATAATGGAGGCAGAAGATGGGATTAGTGAAGTAGAAATAAACAAATAATATTCATTTAAAAAAACAAGGTCACAAGGGCTGGCCTTAATACAACATGACTGGTATCTTTATACAAAGAGGAAATCTGGAGACAGACATGTATACAGAGGGAAGACCATATAAAGACAGGGGAAGACAGCAATCTAAAGCAAAGACACAGACCTGGATAGCTCTTCCCTCATGGTCTCAGAGAGAAACAAATTCCCCAACACCCTGATGTCAGACATTTCATCTCCAAAACTCTGGAAAAATAAATTCCTGCTATTCACCAGTCTGTGGTACTTTGTGCCATGATGGCAGCCCACAGAAACCAATGCTGGTAGTATCACATCAATTCTTAGTTTCTTAAAACCACAGAGAATGATAACTCATGACAAGTTCTCAGGAGGTGTGGTGCTCTGACTCAAACAGTGTAAGTGAGGACAGGCTTTTCTCCAAACTATCTTCTCTCTGGTGCCTAATCCATGACCCAGGGGAATAACGATAAACACAGCCATTCCTCGATAGCATGGAATCACTGGCAGCCACGGCAGAGGCCTCCCTGGGGCAGATCCTTCATCTACCCTTAATTTCTGGCCCAACCCTAGAATGGTTCCCAAGCTTTGTGAGATTCTCTTTTCTCCCTAAAATAGAGGCACAGCAGAGATATTTAGTATGCTCTTTCCAGAGATTATCCCTGGCAAGAATCAGCAGGATGGTAGGTGAACATGTGAATCTCTTTTTACTTTCAGGAAATGGGTGATGTTGAGGAGAGCTGACTTGTTTTATTTCTGTTTTTCCTTAGCCCCACCATGAAGCCTTTGAGATCCTAGCCGCTTGACCAGGGATCAAACTCATGCCCTGAACAGTGAAAGCACAGGGTCCTAACCACTGGACCACCAGGGAATTCCCCAGCTGTATGTCTTTAAACACAGCTGAGGACAGTTGACTCTTGCCAACAGACTTTAGAGGGAACCATGCTTGATCTCAACTGTGAAATATATTCCCAGACCCTGACACACCCTTTAGAACAGCAACATCTAAAAATCTCTTCTACTCTAATTTTTACATGACTGTAGATAGAGCTGAAGAAATAACAATTCCATCACACATCAGTAAGTTATGGTATATTCCAATTTATTAACTCTGCTCTAATAATAGACCATTCTGGCTTAAACAATAAGAAGGAAATCTCGCATGAAAATCTGAGGAAGCAGTATCCCTCTCAAGATCTTATAATGAGATCTTTGCAAGCCATTTTATAAAACAAATTAAATTCAATGTTACACAGGCAGTTCGCTAAGGAAGAGATGATCCCATGGCATTGCAAACAAATAAGTTCCCTTCCAAATGAGGCTCACGCTGTGTTTGGCATACTGGCTTAACACACAGCTAACTCTTTGCTAACAGACCTTAAGATCAGGTTATCTATATGAAGCAATTTCTATTCTTATGATTAAAAAACATTTTATTCAGTATGGAGGTTCCTCAAAGAACTAAAATAGAGTTGCCATATGATCTAGCAACCCCACTCCTGGGCATATATCTGGAGAAAACTATAATTTGAAAAGATATATGCAGCCCAGTGTGCATAGCAGCACTATTCACAATAGCCAAGACATGGAAACAACCTAAATATCCATTGACAGATAAACAAATAAAGATGTGGTATATATCTACGATGGAATACTACTCAGCCATTAAAAAGGATGAAATAATGCCATTTGCAGCAATGTGCATGGACTCAGAGAAAGTGAAGTCAGAAAGAGAAAGACAAATATCATATGATATCACTTATATGTGGAATCTAAAATATGACACAAATGAACTTATCTACTAAACAGAAACAAACTCATAGAGAATAGGCTTATGGTTGCCAAGGGGGAGGGTCAGTGGGGAGGGATGAATTGGAGTTTGAGATTAGCAGATACAAACTATTAAATATAGAACAGAAAAACAAGGTCCTATTGTATAACACAGGGAACTATATTGAGTATCCTGTGATAGGCCATAATGGAAAAGTATATATATATATATATATGAAAAAGAATATATATATGTATGAATCATATATACATACGATACATATATGTATTCAAAAGAGAATACATATATATGAATCACTTTGTATATAGCAGAACATAACATTGTAAATAACTATACTTTAATCCAACTTTTAAAAATGTTTTATTGATTGACTAACAGAATCAACTTAAAGTGGACTAAATTAATGATCTCCAGAGATGTCATGAATATCATGCATAGTAAAAATGAGCCAAAAAGCTATGTGGAACCTGTACACTGCTTTCCATATACTAACAGAGCACGGAAGAGACCACCCAAGTCCAGGAAAATTGTACCGACAATCAATAGATAAGACTCTGGGCTGAAATGTGTGCTCATTGTATCTTCCATCACAGCCTGGTCAGTGATCTTCTCATGCAAAGGTGTGAACAGAAATTAAAACTATTAGTGAACATCTTGAATAGGCTATTCAAAGTCCAGTTCAAGAATGTGATCTGGTTCTCAAGTTCATAGTTTCAGACAAAGAGAGTGTAGTTATCAACCCTGGGACTCAGCCAAACACAGTGGGGCGGGAAGGTGGGTGGATCTGAGCTTCAGAGTCTCCCTGAGGGGTGTTCAAGGGCTGACACGAAAGATGGCTTTTCACGAAACTAGAGCAGAAGCATTATTTCAATGGTCTTACATTTAGTTAAGTACAGGAAAAGGAGGGAGAGTTCAAATGGAAGAAAAAGCATGTATGTTACTAAATTAGAAATTTTAGCCCTTGATTCGAACATAGGAATTTTTCTTATTCCTATTCCTGAGAAAAATCCTTATTCCTTATTCCTGAGAAAAATCTTTTTTTTTATTATAATGTAACAATTATTTAAAGATGGTGCATATAAAGAAGGAAAGAATCCAAAAAGAACAACTCAGATGTCAGTCAAGATTTCAAAGATTAATATTTACAAAAACAATTGGCAAACAACAGTGTGTGATCCAAGAGCAAAAAATGTTGCAGCAGATGTCTTGTCAAAAGGCTACAGATGACGAGACGTAGCATACTCTCATCCATATGTTTTCTCAGTCTGAGAAAAGAGATCCTCAGCCATTTTTCAATTCTAGAGAACACACAGTGCCTGTGTACACAGTGAAGTAGACGTTTTTCTGTCAGGGAACTTAGAGCCAAGAATTCCCGTTTCATTTGGAAAAACATAGCATACACAGTTCAGTGGAACGTGAATAGAAAATCAGGCAAATAACTTAAATAATCTAAACTACTCAATCTGTCAAGAAACAAATTGCAGAAGAAACTGGAATGCGCTTTGGTTGTTTTGGTTTTCCTGGATATTCTTCTCCCTAACCTTTTAGCAACAATATTTCAATTCTCTAGTGGGGAACCACCCTCTCATCTTCCATGTTAGTGGCCGGTCTTCAACAGCTGCTCAGCAGTTGGGCTTATGACCGTGAAATAATAAGCAGACAAAGAGACCAAGCTGGGCAACTGGGAAATTGGAGGGGTCAGTGGTTTTGATTAGGTCAAAGAACAGTCATAATGGTTGTAGTTAAATAAACAAGCTGAACGGGAAAGAGGACAAGGCAGCCAGCGAGACATCTGAATTTGCTATCATGGGGAAGAAGCAGCTCCTGGTGATGAAAATGTCCAAAATGTTGCTAAAGAAGTGGGTGATGGACGTGGACAGGAGAAGGTCAGTGTGGATGCAGGGCTCAAAGGCCTCAGAGGCCGAAGTGCTGAATGTGCTGCCATGTAGACTGGTCACCCCAATTGTTAGGAGAAACACACTGTCTGAAGCCGCCCACCCTTTCAGGCACTAGAGTAACCATGCGTGTGAGTTATTTTATGACAGGAGGTCCTAGTAAGAAACACAGAGCTAACAAACCACCACTAATCAGAAGAGTTCCGGAAAAGTCAAAAGGAGACGTCATGCATCCTATCAAGCTCCCAGAATCCTCGCTGGAATCCATCTTGGCTGAGCAATGTCAATGGACCCTGATTCAGGGTCCTCCACCAGGAAGGACCCTGAATCAGAATGACTGGCCAGAGACAACTGGGAAACTAATCCCATCACCATAAAACCTGAGACTGCAAGTCACATGGCAGAGCAGTACACCTGGGTTCCCTTTACCCTCTTGCTCTCTTCTGGGGCACCAATAAAGTCTCTTCCTTTGTTAGCACATGTGTCTTCTCGGACAATTCATTTTCTAGTGTTAGATAAGAGGCCACTTTCGGGCCCAAGAAGGGGTCTCCCTTCCTGCAACACAATGACAGCAGGTCTGGGGCTAGAGACATGGAATGAGAGCTAGGTTCCAAAATATTGGAGAGATGAAAGGCAGGGAAGGTGGGGGGGTTGGGGACTGGAAAGCTGGCAAAGACAGGGTGACTAAGTCAGAGGGTCTGAATCTCAAAGAGCTATAGATTTTAAAAGATGGCAGAAGAATCAGTCTAGAAATAACCAAGAGATATAGCAAGACCACAGAGCCTCTTCACATACTGGGTATGAGAGAAAAGCTCTAATCCACAGAGCTACTGAGAAAGAGAGGTGGCCTCAGGGAAAGAGACTTGATTAAAGCAAGAAGGCAGGGGGCTCCTCTGGTGGTCCAGTGGTTAGGATTCTGGGCTCTCAATGCAGGGTGCCTGGAGTCAATCCCTGGTCAAGAAACAAGATACTGTGTGCTGCCGCAAAGACCCAGTACAGTCAAGTAAATAAAATGAAAAATAAACAAAGCAAGAAGGTGGGAGATGGATTTGGAATTTGGGGCTATCAGATGAAAACTATTCTATATAGGATGGATAAACAACAAGAGCCTACTGTATTGCACAGGGAACTACATTTAGTATCCTGGGATAAACCATGATGGAAAAGAATATGAAAAAAAGTATGTATATGTATAACTTTATCACTGTGCCATATAGAGGAAATTAACATGACATTGTCAATCAACTAAACTTCCATAATGAAATAAGTGAACAAATAAATCAATAAAATTTTTTTTAAAAGGAGGTGGAGGGAACATTTATATGAGAAGATGAGGACACAGGAGCTTGCTGAGGAAGACAAAAGAGAGGAAGAGCCTGGGAGCCTGAGGAGGAGAGGAATAGCAGGTTCGGGGCGAGGAGACAGGCAATACCGCGCAGACAGCAGTGGGAACAGGACTGGGAGAAGGGCTTAGTGTTTACACTTTGTGCCCTGAATGGCAAAAGCATGTGGAATTGATATCAAAGATCTCTTTCAAGAGAGTGGGCAATCGGCCAATAGCCAGAAGTCATATCTAACTCTGCCAAGGGGACGGGGAATCTCAGCTGACTCTACATACAGTAAATGAATAAATAAGTGCATGCTCCGTGGTGGAAGATGGTGAGAAGCCTAAAGAAAGCATGCTTCTCAAAGGTATGCTCAAGTATGAGATTACTTCTGGTTACCACATACCTGCTGGTATGTACATCTCTGGTTACTATATGAATGTACTCTAGCATTTTGAGAGAACGGGAAACAGACTAAATTCCTGGGATGGGAATTTACAAGTACATCAATATTATTCCTTGTATCTGATATTAACTGTAAGCACTCGATTTGACTTTAACTGTCACGTGCCCTCATTTAGATTATTTTTTTGTGTGCCACCAACTCATTAAACCAAGCTGCCAGGTTGAGTTCATTAACACATCATGTCTGTTTTCCCTATTCCATGACTATAGAACTAGTATAGTCTGTAATTTGAGTTTTAATTAAAAACTCAGCCAAAGGCTACGAGCAACTGAGAAAAGATAAACCTGACATCACACTGAGCAATCTGCAAATATTGTAAATGTTGTATGCTGCTCTGTTTTAAGTAACCAAGACGTATCCAAAAATGCTTAAGATTTTCAAGCACCAGATGGAATGTGCAGAAACAGAGCCTACCCTGAAGAAATCAGCAAATGGTAGCTGTTCAGAATCATTAAACTCGAGAAGAAATATCTTACGGTAGTTTGTGTTACTTGAAACAAGAAAACAGTTTTCCTCTGACAGCCATGAGTGACATTCTTAGGGCTTTGTAAGTTGATGCCAGACTAGAATGAAAGGCAGCTTCCCACAACGATTGCAAACCTGGGCTCTGGAGCCAGAAGACCTGAGTTTTCATCCTGGCTCCACCATTTTTTCACTTGTGACCTTGGGCAAGCTCTGTAACCTTTCTGGGCTACAGTTTCCTCAATGTGTTGTTATGAGGGTTAAACGAATTAACATTGTGGGGCATTTATACAAGCACCTGACTTTTATTATACAGTAAACACCATAGAGGGCTTCCCTGGCAACTGAGTGATAAAAATTCCACCTGCCAGTGCTGGAGATGGGGGTTTGATCCCTGGATTGGGAAGATGCCCTAGAGAAGGAAATGGCAATCTGTTCCAGTACTCTTGCCTGGGAAATTCCATGGACAGAGGACCCTGGAAGGCTACTTCTGTCCATGGGGTCACAAAAGAGTAGAACATGACTTAGTGACTAAACAACAACAAAAACAACAGACATCACAGAAGTTATTTATATTGCTATCATTTAGAGCATGTACCTAAAAAAGAATGAAAATACATTTTCCCTTTTTTTTTAAGATTGCTTGAACTCCCCAGGTTTCTAGAGGCAGTAAAAGAAGTGAAAGCCTGAAAGAGGGTTTCAAAAAGTAAAATCACATTTAAATGGTCATTTATTTTCTCCATCATTTTCTGATTTCTTACCATGTGGAGAAGCATCACATACAGACTAGAATCAGAACTCCTTGATTCATATCCCTAGCTCTGTCACTGACAAATCTATGATTATGACCAGATCATTTCCCCACGGGGGCCTCAGTCTTATCTATAACAATGGAAATTAAAAAATATTTGCCTACCTCAGAGAGTTACTGTAAGGCTCCAAATGCCCACAGACACATTGTTATTTTGCAAATAGTTTCTCTAGAGATGCACAATCAATGATAGTTAAATAACAGCAACAGCAATAATGTGGT
This sequence comes from Ovis aries, assembly GCF_016772045.2. Lineage (NCBI taxonomy): Eukaryota > Metazoa > Chordata > Mammalia > Artiodactyla > Bovidae > Ovis > Ovis aries. The sequence continues at coordinate 188,930,441 of NC_056056.1, read as the reverse complement.
TTTAGTGTCTCATATACTAAGTCAGATATTTCCTCTTTGAGTACCTGTCCGCAGATGAAAGCATCAGACAGAAAAAGTAAAATATCTCAGGCCCAATCTGCTTCAAGCCTTTATATCCCACTTTTTCGTTACTGTGGTAACAGCAGAACAGTTTCAAACACCAATTTTGTCCCATGGCAGGAGATCCTGATGCTACTTGAGAGCAATTGGTTAGTGGGCCGTAAAGCTAGTTACAAGCTTCCCAGGTGGCTCAGTGGTAAAGAATCCACCTTCCAATGCAGGACACACAGGTTTGATCCCTAGGTTGGGAAGATGCCCTGGAGAAGGAAGTAGCAACCCACTCCAGTATTCTTGCCTGAGAAATCCCATGGACAGAGGTCCCTGATGGGCTACAGTTCAGGGGGTCACAAAACAGTCAGACACAACTTAGCAACTAAACAACAACGGCAGCTAGTAACACTAGTTAACTGGACAAGTGCAGTGATCAGTTCAGCTGACTGGGTCTCAGCCTCTCTCCAGAGCCCGAATTGTTCTCAGGTTCTTGGTTCTGCAGTGGGCTCTTCCCACTTCTTGTGTGGCCTGAGTTCCCTACTTGTTCTCGAATTCCTTCTCAGGGGAAGGGGGCCCTTCCTGAGAGCAAAGCCCAGGGGCTGGATCCTTCCTCCCACCTGCATGCCTTCAGATCCCGTCATCCCTCTGCAGCAGCTTCCCTGAGCTGAGCACCCATGTTACCATGTCCGCGGATCCCCCACTTCTTCCCCTTCCAAGGCAGACCACAAGCAAACACCACAGGGCACATCAGACAAAGCCTTTGCTACAAGTTAATCTGCTTCACCAGCCCTCAAGAATGTATGGAGATCTCCTTGCAGCTGGCCCAACTCTGCAGGTGTGTCAAGTACCAAGAAACCTTCCTGGGTGACAAAGAGATGCAAATTAGAGTGTGAAGTGATACTTCTAGAACCCACTTCTTGGATATGACTAGTGAAGGGCAATGTGTTGTACAAGCAGACAGTCACTAACATTTATTTCTACTGTGTATAAATGTCAGTTCACAAACACTGAGCAATGATTGTGCACCACAGGGAACACTGCAGGGAATAAGATCACCCATCTCTGTACTCAGTAGCACAATGCTTAGGACATGTGGAGTGGGACTGGGGATAAATACAGAACTAGACCCTTAGAGAACCTCTGAAAGGTCTTCAGGGCATTTCTTCACATCTATCAGACCTGCCCTCAAGGAGTTCCTAATTTATTTAAAAGTAACAACACACATCCTTCAAATGGCAAGATAATAAAAGGTCTACACTGAAGAACCTGCCTACCAGTGCAGGAGACATAGCAGATGCAGATTCAATCCCTGGGTCGGGAAGATCCCCTGGAGGAGGGCATAGCAACCCACTCCAGCGTTCTTGCCTGGAGAATCCCAAGGACAGAGGAGCCTGGTGGGCTACAGCCCATAGGGTCACAAAGAGGCAGACACAACTGAAATGATTTAGGAAGGATGTAATAAGACCAAGATGATTTTATAAGTAATTAAATGATTATAAACTAGAATAATATGGAGTTAAAAGAAACTAATCATGGAATGCATCCTGAAAAAGGGTTTAGGTTAGATGTAATTGGAAATAACACAATAATTTAGTAATACATTAATTTTAGCTTTTTCTTTTGTTCTTTTTGTTTTTTTAAAAACTTTTTATGTAACCCATGTTTATTTTTTAATCACAATATCATTTTTCACATACATCCATTAACTACAAATAACTGGAGTACTGATAATATTTTCAACATGATCTTACAGTCACTGATCTCTACAGAATCAAAGCTTAACTCAAAAATCATTGAGGCAGTGACGTTATTGTCAGATTTTTAGGTGGGAGAGTAAAGTCAAGATGTATTTCAGAACTTTCTAATTTTTGTAATAAGGGTACAGTGATGAATAAATCTGATAAACATGTCACTTTGATGGCCTAAAACAAGTGGCCAAGCCAGCCCAGCAACTGACGAGTAAATTTCTAAAAGTAACTGCTTCCTTTGTGCCCACCTTAATGCTAAAAGTCTTTCTGCCCCTATAAAAATATAAAACAAAAACTCCAAAGGGTTAGAGTATACTAATTATATTTCTAAAACAGATCTCTTACTGTAAGGAGACATCAACATAGTTTCATATTCCAACCATTTAGTTACCTAGTTAAAACACAATACACACACCTTCACAAAACAGGAATGGTGGTACAAAAGGTTTATAACATTTACTGCTTTAAAAAATATTAGAATATAGGGGGGAAACTTCACTCACCTCTAAAATGTATGTTTTTAAAGTTCTACAAAATGCATCTGATGCTAAAACTGAAACTTATTTTTCTTTAGCAAAGCAATTATTAAGCTACACTGCACTTTAGGTAACAATTCTACATAATTTGTTTATCTGCCTCCTAAAAAAGTGAAATAAGCATATGCATAGAAGGTGAATAATTCTGCAGACTCTTACAATAAGAGGAGTTTGATACAATTTATAAGTTTGCAACAATGTAATTACTGCTGGGACTGACAAGTCTGCATATTTGATGTAGGAGTGAAGTTTCTTGGTATTTTTCTGACATTCTTTTTGCTGCTTTTCAAAATCAGAAACAAAAGATTAATTACAATGAATTTTTTTTCCTGCTGAAGAAGAAAATAAAACCTAGTTAACTCAGTAAATTTTTGAGTTAAAGGTATCTGTAGAAGGTATCTTAAAAATAACTCGAAGCATCCTTTCTTGAAGATCTTTATTCCATATCAATCCAGATACCAACTTTCAAACCAAGAAGCTCTGTCTGTCATCATTGTACAGTGTGTAAATATCACCTATCCCACCTGGGCATTCGTAAAGATCACAGCTCTCAATTAGATGCTATGTTGTTTGTTGAATGCCACATTTCCACAAGAGGCTATCTACCATGTCATCTTATAAGCATTGCTTGGGACTTTTATATATAATACTCAGGCTACTAGCAACTCAGACATGATCACAGGGTGGGACTTGGGAAGCTCTGATATTGATCTGTAGGTCTGTAAAAAATAATCTTAAAAATCTGCACAGCTCTTGCATCACATTGTTCCCAAACAGCTCCATCTAAAATCTTCAAGCCTTTCCTCAGCAGCTCACTGAATCAAGGCTTTATGCTTTCCAGCACACATGCATACAAATTTTTATCAAAAACAAAACTAAAAAGCTTTTCATTTTATTTAGGTGAATATCTGAGAAAATAGAAGAGCTGTGATTGTAAACTGTATCATCTGTTTGGTTCTAACATCTTGTTAAGACCTCAGAAGCCAAAATGTTTGGGCGGAATACAAGCTCTCTTCACCTACTCACACTATATACTTTGGTTTCCGCATCAGTAAGAGGGGTGTAATACTACCGATGACAAGGTAAGTGAAAGTATTAGTTGCTCAGTCATGTCCAGCTCTTTGTGACCCCATCGACTGTAGCTCACCAGGCTCCTCTCTCCACAGAGCTCTCCAGGCAAGAATACTGGAATGAGTTGCCATGCCCTTCTCCAGGGGACCTTCCTGACCCAGGGATCAAACCTGGGTCTCCGACATTGCAGGCAGATCTTTAACCAACTGAGCCACCAGGGAAGTCCGATGACAAAGAGTTAAAGATTAAATAAGATAATACATATGAAGGGTCAGGAATAATATCTGATTTTTTAATAAGGTTTCCCTAGTGGCTCAGATGATAAAGAGTCTGCCTGCAAGGCAGGAGACCTGGGTTCGATCCCTGGGTTGGGAAGATCCCCTGGAGAAGGGAATGACTACCACTCTAGTATTCTTGCCTGGAGAATTCTATGGACAGAGGAACCTGGGGGGTTATAGTCCATGGGTTCACTATTTTTTATTTATTAAAGAGAGATAAAATACTGAATACTATGGATGACAAAGAGTTAAAGATTAAATGAGATAATACACACAAAGGATCAGGAACAGTATCTGATTTTTAGTGAGCTCCCAAATAAATGCTAGCAATCATCACTTTATAAAAACAAGCATATAAAACCACACCAGAGTAGAAGTGGTTTCTAGATCCCTTTGCAAAAATATTCCAAGAATATATAGCATTTCAAACCTGAAAAATTGAAGTCTATTGAACTTGACTAAACATCTTTGTTGTCCTGTAGATTTTTTGTACTGTCAGTAAAACTTACAAGTGGATATGAATATACTCACAGAGGAAATTATGATTGGCATTCTAAATAGGTCAATTTCTTTGACTACAAGGAAACAGACTGTAAATCACCAGATCCACAGGCTATCAGGGGATATTTTCAGGGCTCCTTATCTTTTCCAATTCTACAGGACAGAAGCTATGAATTTTAGACATTCAGGATCAGATCTTATAAACATCTTTACTATTTATTATTTATATATTTCTCCCTTTTATGAGAGAAATAATTTCTAATGGTCTATAAACCTTAATGAAAATATATACTGAAGAGCATAAGATGAAGAAAACTGACCAAAAAAAAAAAAACAAGTCCTTCAAGCCAAACCAATCCTCTGAACACAGTTTTTACTATTTCCTGCTCAGCATCCCGACCATCCACCTCCATCCAACCCGTACAGCTCTATCTCCTGACCACCTCAGGTAAACCTTACTCAGACCTGGACCTAAAACACCTTGAAGTACACAAAACTCAGGTGCGGTGCTAAATTAAACTTTGCTGTTCAAAAGCACACACATCCTAATAGGTATTTCTATTTTGTGGTGGAGTCACAGAAATAAAAGGGCTTCTCTGGTGGCTCAGATGGTAAAAAAATCTGCCTGCGATGAAAGAGACCCAGGTTTGATCCCTGGGTTGGGAAGATCCCCTAGAGAAAAAAATGGCTACCCACTCCAGTATTCCTGCTTGGACAATTCCACAGACAGAGGAGCCTGGTGGGACACAGTCTACGGGGTCGCAAAGAGCTAAACATGACTCAGTGACTAACACTTCCACTTCCACAGAAATAAGAGTAGAAAAACATGGCACTGAGGATGGGGAATATTAGAAATCACACTGCCTTCAAGACATTTTAAAAAACATTTCTTCTCTTCTCTTTCCCTACACACATTTTCCAACACACATATTTTTTGAAGTGCAAAGAAACATGCCTGCTGTTGTTACCTAAAAGGATCCTTTCAAATGGAACCCATCGCAAAGGAACCCTGAGCTTTCAGGGTACTTATATATATCCTTTGTAACTTTTTGCTTTTCTACCAGAATCGCCTAAACAAATAAAACTTTATAAAATTTTTATAAAACTCAGCTAACTCCCTACTTCAGGGATTTTAATATACAACTTTCATGTTTTAACCTTCAATAAAAATAAGCATTGTCACTTGTAACAAATGGTACACAGATGATCAGTGGGTTTCACAGAGGCTTGCCTAATAGAAAATTAAATTTTCATTTACTTGTATTATTCTATTTGAAATCTTCAGGATATTACCACCCACATCTTCTCTCTCAGCCTTTGGCACAAAGGAACATAAAGCAAGGAAAAATATTAAGTAAAATTAATTTAGGAGCTATGATCAAAGGGATTATAAATTGAATACATTTAAAAAATCAATGGTCTTCCTTAATATTTCATACATTAGGACATAGCATGAGAGAACTATGGTCTCGAAGTCCAAAATTGCTTTAAGGACATCTGTTTCAACCATGAACTATTTTATTTCACCAGACCTGAATGACACACATCAAAAGAGAGATGAGCCAGATGACAGAAGAAAAATCAGAAAATGGGAAGATTTCTGTTTCATGAAGGTATTAAATTTAAATTAATGAAGTCTCAAATGTAACATTATGATGTTACTGTTGTTTAGTTGTAAAATTGTTTCTGACTCTTTTGCAACCCCACAGACCAGAGCCCACCAGACTCCTCTGTCCATGGGATTTCCCAGGTAAGAATACTGGAGTGGGTTGCCATTTCCTTCTCCAGGGCATCTTCCCAACCCAGGGATCGAACTCCAGTCTCCTGCATTGGCAGACGGGTTCTTTACTACTGAGCGACCAGGGATGTGGAGCAACATTAAGATGGCTAGTGTGAAAAACCCTGGTGTGAGTTTTCTGTTTTGATTTAATTCTGGGAGATCTCTCGGGAGGGCTTCAATATACAGACAGTAGACACCCAGCTGCTGTCAGGAAGCCAGGTACTAGGTAAACTATGTGACAATGCAAGTCAGTTCTCTGAGTCTCTCCACATTACAAACCTGGACGTACTGCTTCCTGTTCTATATACTTCCTAGAACTGCTGCAAGGTAGCAAAATATTTTACAGTACTTTGAAACCAGCAAAATGCTAGAAATTCAAAGCAATTTTTGTCATATTCATCCACACTTAAACTGTCCTACATTTTAATCAGCCATAGGTAAGCTCTCCAGTAAAAAGATCATTGTGATAGATTGGGTAATGGCCCTCCCAAAGATGTCTATGCCCTAGCAACAAAAACCTGGGACTGTCACCTTACTTGGTAAAGGAATTTTGCAGGTGTGATTAAGTTAAGGATCTTGCGATGGGACGATTACACAAGATTATCTAGCTGGTTCCAATGTAATCACAATGTCCTTATAAGAGGAAGGCAGGAGGGCAAGAATAAGAGTGGGGGGTATAACAATGGAGTCTTTCTCTGTGTGTATGTCTGTGTGTGTGTGTGTGTGTGTGTGTGTGTGTGAGAGAGAGAGAGAGAGAGAGAGAGAGAGAGAGAGAGAGAGAGAGAGAGAAAGAAATAAGGCCAGGGGTGAGGGTGTTGAAGACACTACAGCTGCTGGCTTTGAAGACAGAAGGAGAAGCCATGAGACAAGGAGTGCAGGAGGCCCCTAGAAGCTAAAAAATGGCAAATAAAATGAATTGTCTCCTGGAACCTCCAGAAAGAATTCAATTGACATTTTGATTTTAAACTTCAACCTCCAAAACTGTAAAATAATAAACATGTGGGCTGTAAACTAATGAGCCACTTGATGAGGATGAAAGAGAAGAGTGAAAAGCTGGCTTAAAACTCAACATTCAAAAAACAAAGATCACGGCATCTGGTCCTATCACTTCATGTCAAATAGAAGGGGAAAAAGTGGAAACAGTGACAGATTTTATTTTCTTGGGCCATAAGCCACTGCGGACAGCGACTGCAGCCATGAAATTAAAAGATGTTTGCTCCTTGGAAAAAAGCTATGACAAACCTAGACAGTATATTAAAAAGCAGAGACATCACCTTGCCAACAAAAGTCCATATAGTCAAAACTATGGCTTTTGTAGTAGTCATATATGGATGTGAGAGTTGGACCATAAACAAGATTGAGCACCGAATTGATGCTTTCGAACTGTGGTGATTGAGAAGATTCTTGAGAGTCCCTTGGACAGCAAAAAGATCAAACCAGCCAATGCTAAAGGAAATCAACTCTGAATATTCATCAGAAGGACTGATGCTGAAGCTCCAAAACTTCAGCCATCTGATGTGAAGAGCTGACTCACTGGAAAAGACCCTGATACTGGGAAAGACTGAGGGAAAGAGGAGAAGGGGACAACAGAGGATGAGATGGTTGATGGAATCACTGACTCAGTGAACATGAATTTGAGAAAACTCCAGGAGATAGTGATGGACAGGGAAGCCTGGCATGTTGCAGTTCATGGGGTTGCAGAGTCAGACATAACTTTGACTGAACAGCAATAACAAGTAGGAAACTAACATAGTAACAAAAACACAACCACCTGTTATCCAGGACAGATAATCAGGATTTTTCCTGAAAATACATAGTAAGTTGTAAACTAATGGATCTGACCAGCTTCTGAATCTGTTACCCAAGGCCATTTCATCCAGACTGGTGGGTCCTTTAGGTCCCCTCCACTGGCACAGAAAAGGGAGCACCAGCCATGTAACATGGGCCAACTGACAACATGCAGAGATCATCCACTGCTGTCTCTTTCCCAGCAGAGGTATCTGAATCATTCTAGATCTAATATGCTTTCTAAAAATTTCATATAGGGAGAAAAGTCTTCTCCTTCCACTAGTAGAAGTGCTTCTCACTCTACAACATTTAGAATTAAAACGTTGACTAGGATCTAGAATTCTTTCAGCTATAGTTTTCTTATTCCATCTTTAATAGACACAGAAATTAAGAAATGATATTTATGTAAGTCTCTTTTAGGTTTTTCTAAGTTAATGACTACATTTCCATATTCCTTAATGTTTAATTCTAGGTTGCTAAACTTTTATCTATTTTGGATATTACATTCTACTATATTCTGTCTGCTTATGACTTAAAATCCAGGCCCCCCCTCAAACATGTTGGACAAAATATACTAATCTTTCTTACTAATGATATACATCATTTGTAAAAGTTGTCTGTGATCTGATAAATAAGATTAAGCAGAGAGGAAGGAGCCCTGGTTTTGGCTGTTTCTGGTTCTGGCCCTGCTGTGTGACCTTGGGTAAATCACACTACCCCTCTGGGTCTCAGTGACATCATCTATAAACCAGCTTGGACTACATACCCAGATACAATGTCTTAAAAAGAGAGGCACCATGGAAGCAACCTGGATGTCCGTCGACAGATGAATGGATAAAGAAGTTGCGGTACATATACATAACGGAATATTACTCAGCCATAAAGAGGAAAGAATCTGAGTCAGTTCTAATGAGGTGGATGAACCTAGAACCTATTATACAGAGTGAAGTAAGTCAGAAAGAGAAAGGCAAATATCATATTCTAACGCATATATACAGAATCTAGAAAATGGCACTGAAGACTTTGTAATTTACAGAGCAACAATGGAGAAACAGACATAGAGAACAGACTTATGGACATGGGGAGAGGGTGAGATGTATGGGCAGAGTAACATGGAAACTTACATTACCATAGGTAAAATAGATAGCCAACGGGAATTTGCTATCTGGCTCAGGAAACTCAAACAGGGGCTCTGTATCAACCTAGAGGGGTGAGGTGGGGAGGGAGATTGGAGGGAGTTTCAAAAAGGAGGGGATACATGTGTATCTATGGCTGTTTCATGTTGAGGTTTGACAGAAAACAACAAAGTTCTGTAAAGCAATTACCCTTCAATAAAAAATAAATTAATTAAAAAAAACAGAGAGAGGCACATAGTATTTTGTTAATTCTATTAAGAAAGTATCACTTTTGGCAAAAACAGTTGATAAGTATTCCTCATTAGCTCCTTCACAAAGATAGCACTGGGGGTATTGAGGCTTATTTGTATTTTAACAATCCCAATTCCAGATTGGGAAGGCTCAGTGCTGAAAAAGCCTGAAGGACACTGAAGGCACCTTAAGGACAGGTTTCTAGAGGCTAACGGATGCGGCAGGTTGAGGCAGGGAGGTCAGAGGGGGTCCTGTAATACCCAGGCAGTGCAGAACCCCTGAAGGTTCCTGAAAGGCTCTCGTGATCTCTGCAGACACTGACAGGACCCCAGAAGCATGTGAAATGCACTCTGTGGTGGCCCTGAGTAAGCTGTGCCATTGGTCTCCATCTCCCCAGTGCCCAGACACTAGGGCCACCATTTAACAGTTGCTCAGGCAGTGTGAGCTGCCCGAGTGAATGAGCCTAAAGAGCCTCAGCTGACCCCTTCCCTGAGGATCGTGTCCTGGGGGTGCCATTCACATCATACTTGATGGGAATAGTGTCTTTGGAGCTCTGAAAACAGCAGCCCTGCCTCCCTTCAAGGAGGTCTCAGGGAACTGGGCACTGGTGTTTTCTAGACAAGAGAAGAGGAAAGCCTGAACTAGTTAGTGATGACCCCAGGAGTGTAAAGGAGACCCAGATAGCAGCATGAATCATTTTACGGTGGTTTGGGAGATGTGCTGAAACTCTCCTGACTAGTCACAGTAAAATTTTGCCTGATTTCTTTCCTAGTTTCCTTTATAGTAATTCAATAATCATCTATTATATAAAATTGAAAGGCTTATCACATTATCTTCTGTTAAGCACAAATAACTGTTATCATAAACTTCACGCATCTGTAAATAATTCATATGACCTCAGTTTTTTCTACTTTAGGATCTGATATTTCAGCCAATATCAAACAATCTACAGCAATAGTTTGAAGAACCAAAGGAGAAAGAAACAAAAAGTCCCAAGGAACTCTATGTACTGTTTTTAAGAACATACCATATAGTCAAACTTATAAGCATGTTTCTTGAGTTCTATGGTACAGCAATATTTATTAAAACTGTATTAACCACCTGTATTTATCAATGTTTCCCAAATACAGTTTTAAGGATGATGAGAACTAATGCAGTGCAGAAGTCATTTTGATAACTGAAGCAAACAACTGATTCAAATGCTGTATTTTGAAGCTATCCCCCCTTCTATTAATATCCAAGACTCCACTGCAATTCTTTTCTACCAAAATATGTTAAGAAAAAAAATCTACCACTACAATCTTTTTGGAATTAGATAGCATATACATAAATAAAAATAAAATCTTTCAAATTTTAAAGATACCAGATAATTAATATTTACAGAAACAGAACAAAAATTATTAAGGAGCATGTTATAAATTATGTTTGATACCTAACATAAAAGTAAACAGTAAAGGTAGCTAGCTAAAAAAAAACCTACATTAGATTTATATTTTATATTTAAGTGTATCACCTTGGGTATTAAACATGCTGCCAGCTATCTCTTAATGAGCATCTGAGCTGTCATTTTTAATAACAGGCTGACAATTATTATCTATAAGTTGATATTCCCTGAAAATCATCTGTGCAATATTTAGTATCGTTAAGAATAGAAACTTACAGTTCCATTTATTTAAAAAAGTACTATTTTATAATACTGGGTATAATATTCTAGAAAATGACATGAACATATATGTACAATGAAAAACCAACATATTCCAAAATGCACAGACCACTTAAATTCACAGCAAAACTTTGTACAAAATCTTAATAATGCTTAAGAAAGATCATTTGGTACATTGATACTATATGAGAAAAATATATATATTCATGACAAAAGATAATAATAACAAATAAACCAAATACTTGGGCCATTCTAATCTTAGTTACTTCTCAAATCAAAAGTAAACATTAAGAGATGAATAACATAAAAACTCAAATCACCTAATTCACCTAAGTACACACACTATTAATATGTAATACAAATAATCATATAATAGCCTATTGTAACTTATTCATTACAGTATTCTAGAAATTCTATTTTATTTTCAAACAGCAAGAAAAAATTTTAAATACCTCTTCCACAAAGCTGTCTTTCTTCTCTAGCATTTCTCGTAAAGTCTGAAGAATTTTAATGCACAATTTTTCTTCTTTTTCCATCAGTTTCTTTGTATGATTAATCAACCTTAAAACAAAACATTAAGCCTTAATAGGATAGTAATTTCTCTTTAAGTCAATATAATAGCATCATATACCAGAGGGAAAGAAATAATCACACCATTATTTTAGAGTATAAAGCAAACTAGATACATATCATCAAAATTTTAAAATTATACTCAACCTTATAAACTTTGTATTATAAAACTTTTGCTTTATAGTCAGTATACCCCAGGGCTTCTCAAGTTTATTCAGTTAACATACTTCTAGTGGGACACAATACTCTAAAAAGACTAATGAAATGCTGATTATCTGTAAGTCTATCACGTGAACTAAAACAAGTTTATTAGGAAAGAAATATGAATATCTGCAGCATAGTACACTTTATTATATTATGCCATTCTATATTATTTTCCCTGTAGTATATCACATTAACTATATAATAGCAGCATACAACACTGGAGCCTTAGCATTAATGGGATGCTTTCCAGTTTCCACTAATAATAACTGCTATTTTTCACTGCTAGGGCTTGGTAGAAATTGGCAGTTTTCGTGATTAGAAGCAAAAAAAAAAAAAAGTAAATTCAAGGTAGTCTATCCATTTACTATTTTTGCTATAATTTTGGCAAAGATTCTAATTAATTTTACAGTGGTGACCTCTGCAGTGGAGTTCTGTCAAGAGAAATATTTGAGGTCACAGTTATATAACATCTCCAAGAACTCAGAATCAAATAAGATGCTGAGAATCGGAATTTATAGCTTAGCACATACAACTCATGTTGTTAAAAAGCTGGTTCTCAAAACAACCCCGTGAGATATATCCTCCTAGAAAAAAACAAAACCATGTGAAATATAATGGAATGATTTGATTTCAGTGACATAACGGGAATCCTATGGGACAGTGCCCCGAGGAAAAGTGAGCTTTCACTAGATAGCGGCTAGTCAGTGCTTATCAAGTGTCAGAGTGAAATATGAGCACTTTCCATGCATTTTCTCCACTTATCCTCACAGCAAGCCAAAGTCATATGTTAGGTTCTATTAACAGGCTAATTTTGCTAATGAGAAAACAGAGACCCAAAGAGGTAAAGCAACTTTCCTCTGGTTACACAATTGTTAAGTTGTGGGATCTGGAAATAGACCAGGTCCATCTGACTTCCAGTAGTCATGGATGGATGTGAGAGCTGGACTATAAAGAAAGCTGAGCACCAAAGAATTGATGCTTTTGAACTGTGGTATTGGAGAAGACTTTTGAGAATCCCTTGGATGGCAAGGAGATCAAACCAGTCCATCCTAAAGGAAATCAGTCCTGAATACTCATTGGAAGGACTGATGCTGAAGGTGAAACACCAATACTTTGGCCACCATGCAAAGAACTGACTCATTGGATAAGACCCTGATGCTGGGAAAGATCGAAGACAGGAGGAGAAGGGGACAACAGAGGATGAGATGGTTGGATGGCATCACTGACTCGATGGACATGAGTTTGTGCAAGCTCTGGAGCTGGTGATGGACAGGGAAGCCTGACGTGCTGCAGTCCATGGGGTCGCAAAGAGTAGGACATGACTGAGTGACTGAACTGAACTGAACTGAACCTGACTTCAGAGCCAAAATTCTGAAGCACCACTCTGTGGAGACAGGACATCCCTCCACTGATGAAGGGAGTCCTAGGTTACACACAGCTGTGTCTTGTAAGAAATTAGAGCAGAGAGAAAGGCAAAAGTCATAAACTGGACAAAGAAGCCATTACATTTTGTTGGGGAGCTGCCTAGGGCTGACCAGAGAAGGTTTCAGAAACAATGTAACATTTAGCTATGAAGATTTCACCTGGCAGGAAACAGTGGAGAGAAGTGATTTCAAAGGGAATGGAAAAAAGAGCAGAGGCAGAAAAGCTGATGTCCTGTCCAGGAAATAAGTATACTCTAACAGCTAAAGACATGGAGAAGGAGAGTGTAAGAAGTGCAGTCTGAAAAGAAAGAACTGGGAATATTATGCTAAAGAGTCTGGAATTTATAGAAAATAGAGCACCACTGTGTTAAAGGAGCTGTATGATCCTGCCTACCTGTTAAAAAGACGGCAGTGGGAACAAGGGCATGGAAGCGTGAGAACAAGTAAGAGATGAACAGGGCACACGATGGGGAAAGGGCATAAGAAGCAATACAGAAATAAAATAGCCATGGCCTGGCAAACAATGGCATACAGGAAGTAGAAAAACAGAAGGAAGGGGGATCACAGATGCCTAAAATGCATGAGCTGGGTTAGTAGGTGGGCAATGGTGATGGACAGGGAGGCCTGGCGTGCTGCGATTCATGGGGTCGCAAAGAGGACACGACTGAGCGACTGAACTGAACTGAACTAATGATAGTTTTAAATGACACCTATTTCATGTTGGGAAGGAACAGTGATTTCCTCTTAGACTTGTTATATCTGGGCAGGGCACTGTATGTCCATGTGGTCAGGCACATTTATTGGTAGAAAGTTCTCCTGGCAAGAAACAAAAACCTGCCTCTCTGAAAGAGAGTTATTCAGTTTTTTTCTTACAGACTGCGCTGTCCTTAGCTGCTCAATCATGTCTGACTCTTTATGACCCCATGGACTGTAGCCCGCCAGGATCCTCTGTCCACGAGGATTCTCCAGGCTAGAATACTGGAGTGGGTTGCCATGTCTTCCTCTGGGGGATCTTCCTGACCCAGGGATCGAACCCAGGTATCCTGCATTGTGGGCAAATTCTTTACCATCTGAGCCACCAGGGAAGCCCAAGAATATTGGAGTGGGTAGCCTATCTGTTTTCCAGGGGATCTTCCTGACCCAGGAATCAAACCAGGGTCTCCTGCATTGTAGGCAGATTCTTTACCAGCTGAGCTACCAAGGAAGCTCATGAAAATCATTTGGTAGACACTAAATTTCTTTTGACATTTTTCTCTCTTAGGCTATTTCTATTTTCCTTAATTCTTCTTTAGATAAAATATTCAATTCACTAACCATTTGAAAATATTGGTAGGAATAAATGAATACTTTCTTGGGATTTATATAAAGTATTCATCTATCAAATAATGTTTGGTTGAATTAGATCATTTGGCTTTCAAATTTTCTGTATCTAAGTAAAGAGTAAGCTTCACAAAACAAATCGCCATACAAATACATGAATGTGAGTGTATTTATACAATGATCACAAAAAGTTACCTTTACTATATGAGATGCATGCTGATATTTTATATTCTTTCCCAATTCTTTTTTACAAATCACTGGTTTCCTCTTCATAAGTCACATCCCATAATTTGGGAAACATTAAGCTTCTCCTTCATAAGGGAGGAGTAAGTGTGGATATTAATGAACTACATGCAGCCACCATAAAAGCCAATTCTTACAATGACCTATTCTCTTCTCTCTCACTACATGTGACTAATGTGTAATCTGGTCCTTTCCTGGGGGTTAGCCCTGACATTCTCCAGCAGACCCATCTGACTCAAAAAGTTCCAATAATTAAATTCATCTGAGAAGTCAGAGGGCCCACTTAAGACCTACAGCAATTAACGATGTTGAATTCTAATTTTATTATAATAGATATCCTTGCAAATAAAACTCTTGGCTCTTCCCAGAATTATGCAAAAGTAAACAGATATCCCTGGGCCTCAAGCCATGCTACAATCACTCACATACAGCTGCATAAAAAATCCTTTCTCTAACCACTAAACTACGTGTGAGTTTCTCTTCCTCCATCCGAATGAAGGACCTGTGATACATCCTCAGTTTCATGTCATTCTGCTTCTCTCCTTTGAATTTACCTAATATTGCAACAGACTTGCTTCATCTTTAGCACAGGTCAATATTTTCTTGACATTTTGAGTTACTTTACATCACCTTCTCACACACCTATATCCTTAAGTTCTAGAGCAGAATTTTATTTGAGATCGTTGAAATATTCTATAACTGTGCTGTCTTAGTTGTTGGCCAGTAGCTACCTAGGGCTACTTAACATGTGGCAAATGTCGACTGAGGGACTAAATATTTTATCTGTGTTGTAATGAATTTAAACTTTCATATTAATAGCCATGTATAGTTATCGTATTGACACTAATTCTTGACACTAAATCAGCAAACTCTTTCTCTCAAGGGCAAAACAAGAAATAGCTTAGGCTCTGGAGGCCATGCAGACTAGGCTACTAGTCAGTTCTGCTGTATGAAAGTAGCCACTGATGACAATACTTAAATGAGTATGTGTGGCTGTGTTTCAATAAAACTTTAGTTGCAAAAATTATCAATGGCTTGTGGGCCAGAATTTGCCAATCACTTGTCTAGACCATCAAGCCTCTGGGATATAGCTATAGCATCATATGAATATCCTGGAGTTAAAAATCTCACGTTTATTGCCTACTTTTTAACCTATGTTATATATACGTTGATATATATTCATGGGAGAAAAAGTATATTTGTCAAAGACCCTATTTTTATACTAGACAACACTCTACTTTTTTTTCCAGTGGTTTCCACAGTCAGCAGTTTGCAGACACTCTAGACCTCTTCATTTAAAAATGCTTATTAGAAGGCTGGTTAGTACCCAGACAAGCCCACTCTTCCCAGGCTTCTTAAGATACAGTGATCAAGAGTAAAGAATTCCTGATTTTGGCCATAATGGAGAAATTCCACCTGCTCTTCAACATGATCCCTACAGTCAGTTCTTCTCATCCCATACCTCTTTTTCTCTCCCCAAATCCCAACTTTAACTGGTAAAAGAAAGAAACACACTTCCTGTGTCCACTCATCCTTCAATTTCTGCCTCACTATGTCACAGTCAATAGAGGAGGCTTTGAGACTGTTTTAGCCATATTCTCAACCATACAGAAGAGGCTGTGACAACAGTCAAGGGGGTTGCAGCTTCTTCTGACCCTTCATCCAGATTCTCTCCCCAAGGAGCCCACGTACCTCTGCCTGGCCATCTTGAGCCAACATGCGATTACTTGCACAAATCATTCAGTGAAGGGTCCTCCGCATTAGGATGCATCTTTCTGGAGCTGCCTAAAACTTTCTCTCACAACTGCTTACATTTCCTTGAGAACTGCTCCTTTATCATTAAAATGAAAATATTCTAGGATAACACACCCACTGCAACAGACCTGACAATACCACAAAAATGCTAAGAGAAATACATAAATGAAAGAGCTTTAGATGAGCATCATCAAAGCAGCGTGGCTGAGTGCCGGGTCGAGACTTAACAGCTGGTTACCGAAGCACACCTGGGCCTCAGTTTTCTCATCTCTAAAATGAGGCCCAATCTCTCAGCGCATTTGTACAGATTAGATACATGGGTAAGCATACACAGGACAATAGCCCACATAGTAAGACCTCAATAAATGCTAGTTCCCTTTCCCTCCTCTTTCTCTTAAGGAAAACCAGTGACCTTAAACTGGAATCTTTTAAAAGTTCACACCATATAGCTACAGAAAGGACTCAGAACAAAGATATTCTTTCATGATATTTTGCGCCCAATGATACATTTCATTTTCAGTAAATGTTAATAAATATGATAACCTGAAAATCACCAAAACAAAATTTCCACTGAATCACACGAATGATTTTGGAAGTACATTTGCAGGGATTTTAGACGCTTCACATGCTCTGTGGACTGTCATGAGGCACCAGCAGTGTTAGGAAACAGGGATGTCAGAGGCAGGCTCGGTGCGGCAGCACCTGCAGCATCTCGCTGAACCCACTTACTTCGACATGAAAGCGCCACATCTTATTCTCGCATCGCTTCCCTCAGGAAACAGCAGTTCTGGGCTATACAAGACATCAACCAACACTGAGAATTCAGCCTGCATCATCGGGCTGAACTGTTGCTCCAAGGAGGCCACTACATCCTAAGGAGTAAAGCACAAGAGAAGACATGTGAAGACCTGACTCAGATTTCATCCTTTAAAAATAGGACAAGCTTATGAATACTAACCAAAAATGAGATGTGGGACTTTCAGAGAAGAGGTACCCTACTTCCCAAAGCACTGGATACATGTGCTTTAAGCAGAGGCTGGCCTTCTGTCTAAATACTTCCTGGATCTCCTTTTTCATTTATATGATAAAGGAGGAGTGGGTAGCTATAGATTTCTAAGAATATACAGGAAAGATAAAAAGTCAGTAAAGCCACTGCTACAAGTACGGCAGTGTCTGGGACTGCAATACAGATAGTGCAAAAGTGAAAGTGAAAGTCTCTGTCATGTCCAGCTCTTTGCGACCCCATGGAATAAACAGTCCACGGAATTCTCCAGGCCAGAATACTGGAATAGGTAGCTGTTCCCGTCTCCAGCGAATCTTCCAGATCCAGGAATCGAACCTGGGTCCCGTGCACTGCAGGCGGGTTCTTTACCAACTGAGCAACCACAGACAGTACAGGTATTCATCAAACTGGAGTTAGAGTATGCTCAGGGAACAGCTAAGAAAGACTTCATGTGTGTCACTGGTCACCTGAAACTGACCAGTTTTTTCCAGTGGGGGAAATTCCCTGATATATTACCTGAAGCAGTATTAGTACTATACAAGGGTTTGATGACATTCAGTAGTATTTTTAAATTATACTTTTTGAGACACTATTGATCATCTACCAGTAGTCTTTCCTCATCCCTTTCCTTGCTAACAGAATCTCCATGTTTGTTCTCAGTCAGGCAACAACATTGTCAGGGAGAGGAGCCCCTGCCCGCCTCCCCTAGAGTCAAGGTTGATTAAGCCAGTCATGGTCATTCCATATTCCCTGCCAACAACTGGTTAGGTGTGATTCTGTGACACAGTCTTGACCAATGAGACATCAAGTGAAGTCTGCTGAGTGTGAGGGTGTGTATGGAGCTGGGGAGTGGGCAGGGCAGATTCTTTAGAAACTATCTATGGCTTCTCAGATAGCCTCAGAGTGTGAAAATTCAAAGTACAAGGCAGCCCTCAAAGGACCTTTGAAGACCAGCCTTACGCTGAAAGTCCACAGACTAATGGTGGTTGAGACCCCAACCAATAAAGCTACTGAATTAAACACCTCAGGAAGAGCCCTAGTTTCAGACTTCTTGCGTGTGAAAAGATATATTTTTTATTATTTAAGCCACTTTTCTCTGTTAATTATAGCTGAAAGCAGTCAACTGACATGTTGCTTAAATTAACTATAAGCAATGATAATTTATTGAACATTATTTAATGATGAAAGCCTCCCCTTTTTGTTTTAAAATTAACTAAGAAAACAAACTGAAAAAAAAAACCCAACACTCACATAAAGCAATACTTTATTTGCTCATAACTGTGGCTTTATTCTCTTAAGCAGAAAACTGACTGCCAATTGCTTATTGTTACTCTCAACATATATTTCTAAGTTATTTTCTTCCTGGTAGTCTCTGGATTCCTTATGACTAGATTTCAGGAGTTAACTTTTGTTTAACTCTTTCCTTCCCTTTTAGAAAAAGTGATAATTTCTCCTTCAATTACTAAATAAGTTTTCTGAGAAATTCCTCATAATAGTTGAGAGAGACTACCAGGGAGGAAAAAAAAAATCACATACACAGAAACTAGATATTATACAAAGGCGAGAAGAGAATATGGTTATCAAATGTGACCACAGTTATCGTAGTTAAGAAAACATCACTATAACATACCTCTCTTTCAGATTACCTCTCAACTTCATTTCATTCTCTAAATAAACTGTGTCCAGGCATCTATGATGTCAGTCTTTATCTCCTATTTCAATCATGGGTCAACTATGTAATCTCTTTAATTCATTTTTTTCCCCAATGTGAAAACCCAGGATAATGATACTAGCAATTACATAGGCTTCCTGTGAGGATTAAAAGTAAATACATACAATAGCCTCTACAATGTTTTGTAATAATCTATAATGGAAAATAATCTGAAAAATGATCATTGATATATACCTGAAGCTAATACAACACTGCAAATTAACTATGTGAAATAGTTGCTTAATCATGTCCAGCTAGCTCTTTGGGACCCCATGGACTGCAGCCCAACAGACCCCTCTGTCCATGGAACTCTCCAGGCAAGAATACCCAGGTGGGTTGCCATTCCCTTCTCCAGGGGATCTTCCGGACCCAGGGATGGAAACCGGTTCTCCTGCATTGCAGGCAGATTCTTTACTGTCTGAGCCACCAGGGAATCTCTCATTACCCCCCAAATTAACTATGCTTCATTTTAAAAATGGCTTAAAAAGCTAAAAAAGAAAAAACAGCCTCTAACATGTACTGGCCACTCCTTAATGTAGTAATCACTGAATACCAGTTAGCTGCAATCATCACCTGGAGAATCCCAGGGACGGGGGAGCCTGGTGGGCTGTTGTCTCTGGGGTCTCACAGAGTCGGACACGACTGAAGTGACTTAGCAGCAGCAGCAATCATCACCATGTTGCCAAATTCAGTGGTTACTTTTCTGTCCTCATCTTACCTAAGCATTTTACACACTGTTTCTGATTCGTCAAACACTTTCTACTCTTGGTTCTGTAACATCACTTTTTTCCTTGTTTTCCATCTATGTCCTGACTAGTCCTTTACCAAATTCCTGGTCCTTTCTCTTCTATATCTACAGTGTCTGTGAGGAACCTCATGAAATTGCATGGTTTTGACATCATATGTATGCTGAAAATTCCCACAATTATATTTCCTGCATTGATATCTTTCCAAACCACCGCAGACCCATACATCCATCTGTCTGTTTGACACATCCATATAGATACTGACATAGGCATCTCACACTTAAGATTCTCCATACAGAATCTTTGGATTCCAACTCTCCCATCCTTCCTTACCTTAGCAAATGATCTAATCATGTTATACCAAGGCTCATCCTTGATTTCTCTTTCCAACAATCCGCAACTCTCCCATCCATCCACCAAGCCCCAGTGGCTCTAGGACCAACTATATCCAAAATTTATTGTCTTCATCGCTATCACTACTCCCTTAAGCCAAGCCACCATTACCTTTTACCTGAATTAATGCAATAACTGGTGAACTAGACTCACTGCTTCTGTCTGGACCCAATAGTCAATTCACCACTCGAAATCCACAGTGTTTTTTTAAAGGTAAACCGAATCATGCCTATTTTCTGCTAAAAATCCCCAGTGATTTTCCATCACATTTAGAATAAAGCCAAACACTTTATCATGCACGGCAGTCTCTACGTGATTTGGCTCCTTATTTCGTAATACTCTCTTCCTTTGCTCACATCTGCCCCAATGGGATTCTCTTGGTTTCTCAAATCCCCAACCTCATTCCTGCCAAAGCATCACTGCATTTACTTTTCCTTTCCCATAAAGCTCTCTTTGAACAGACTCTTCCTCCTCATTTGGGTGTCAACGTCTTCTCGATGGAGAAGCACTCCGTCACTACAGGATCACTCTCCCAGTGATGCTCCATCAAACTGTTATCATGATTTACTCACAGAAGTTTTAATTATCTAACATTATATCATTTACTTAATGGGTTACAATGCATTTTCCATGAGGATACAGACCTCATGGTTCTATCTCCAGTACTTAATACAGTGGCTGGTACAGAGTACTCATCAAATATATATTTATCCAATGATTGCCACTGACTATGCTAAAATAAGTTGAAAGTATGCCCTCTCTATGCTGGTTGACATGACAATCTCTCCCCTGAAATGTCTGCTCCCCTGTCTCTCATAAACCTGCTTGCCTCCTTTCTGACTGTGCCTTTTTTTCCTCATTTTATTTGGCCATTCTGCAACTTTTAGGCTAATATATTTAGCCTAAAAAAATGTTCTTTGTTTTTCCTATCACTATACTCTTTCTTTTAGCGACATCAACCAACTATTACCTCAAATATAGACCTACCTTCCAATACATTCAGTAGCCAATAAATCTATTCACTGTGTGTTCAATGAGCACAGCCAAGATCCTTTTACTGTATTCTCTCCTTCCTTCTGACAGTCTAGGGACTACAATGTCACCTAGTCTCCAGTCATCATGCCTCTTCAATGTCCCTCATGCTCCCTCTCTATCTCCATCTAAGAACCACCAGGTCTGTTGACCCTACCTTCATTTTTTTAATAATTTTATTTAGTTAGTTATTTTTGGCTGTGCTGGGTCTTCATTGCTGTGCACGGGCTTTCTCTAGTTGTGTCAAATGGGGGCGACTACATTCATCTATTAAAACTGAATCTTCACCAAGTAATCTACTCATTACCTCTTATAACATTTATTCCAGTTCATGTTGTGACCATTCTCCATGCCAAAAACTTTCCTCAAGCCATACTCCAGTTTGTGCCATGAAATCTTTCACTGGTTATGTGAGTGGGAAGGTATCTTCTATGGGCCGAATTGTGTCCCTCTCAAAATTCATACGATAAAGCCCTAATCCTGGTGCTTTGAAGCTTCCCAGATGGTGTTAGCAGTAAAAAAAAAAAAAAAAAATCCACCTGACAATACAGGAGATGCAAGAGATGGGGGTTCAATCCCTGCGCCAGGAAGATCCCCTGAAGAAGGGAATGGCAACCCACTCCAGTATTCTTGCCTAGGGAATTCCATGGGCAGAGGAGCCTGGCAGGGCTACAGCCCATGGGGCCGCAAAGATGGACACGACTGAGTGGCTGAGCACACGGCACTTACACAGCGATGCTTCAGGATGTGACTGTATTTGGAGTCAGGGCCTTTAAAGAGGTAATTCAAGTAAAATGAATTCATATGGATGGGCTCTACTTCGAAATGACCAGGGGCCTTACAAGAAGCAATTAGGACAAAGAAGTGTATGTGCACAGAGGGAAGACCATATGAGGACACAGAGACAAGCATGCCACCTGTGAGCCAAGGAGAAAGACCTCAGAAGAAAACCTGCCAGCGCCTCGATCTTGAATTTCTAGCTCCAGAGCTGTGAGAAAGACATTTCTGTCGGTTAAACCACCCAGGCTGTGGTATTTCATGATGGCAGTCCGGGTAGATTAATATAATGCCTCTCTTTACTCAGTGTCCCAGAATGTCCAGGCCAAACACAGAAGTGGGATACTATGCAAATAATTTGGGAGTAAAGGTGCTCACACCATTCTCATCAAAGAAATATAAAAAGATATTGAGACATGAACTGAAGCAAGGTTGTAAAATATTTATTACATGGGTCTTTAGAGTAAATTATTCTACCAAATGTGTTACAGTTATTATTTTGATATTAAGACCCATTACCTCACTGCCAGAACACATTAAATAATACCTACTCAAAAAGAAAAAAAGAAAGACTCCCAACAACTTCTATCTGGAAGCAATGTTTTAAAAAGGATAGTGTTGGTTGGACACTGGAAAGCAAAGCCTGGTACCCAACTAGAATTTGATAGTTTTAACCATAGTTTATGTGGCCACATATATTAAAATATTAATTTAGAAACTATTAATGTCATTTCATGCTCTTATTGTACCTGTAACTTTTCAATAATATTTCTGTAATCCCAAGAAGGCCCTCCAAGAGCTTCCTTAAAGCGTGGTCCAGAGCGAGCTGATAGTCTCCAGCCCATGGCCGCTCTCTGCACCATGTTTGAATGACTCTTCATGAAAAGAGTATTCACTTGGCTGTCCAAATCCACTGGAATGGCAATTCCACGATTCTTTGCTGAAAAAGAAAGATTTAAACAGTTTCCTCTTAATTTGACTAAAGTTACTTGCCTGGTATCAAAACAATTCAGATAGAACAAATACAAAAGAAAAAAATAGACAAATTCTGACATGTAATGTAAATATGGTGATTATAGTTAGCCATACTATAGCGTATATTTGAAAGTTCCTAAGAGAGTAGATCTTAAATGTTCCCATTATAAGAAAAAAAAATTATGACTGTCAGATTGTTAACTAAATTTATTGTAGTAATCATTTCACAATATATACATGTATCAATGACAATATTATATGCCAATTATATCTCAATGAAATGGGGAAAGAAAAGAAAACTACCAAACCTTCAAGTTCTGCCATTAAATTATTTTACACAACTACAAAAGTGTTTAACTTGAAAGTGTCTCAGTTCTTAGGACCAATGATTAAAACAGACTCATTAAACATTCAAGAGCTTATTCAATTTCTTGATGGTTTAATGTTTAAAGTATACTTTATACAGCATCAATATGGGAAAACACTGTGTAACAGTCATATATATTTGTACCTTCCTAGATGCAGAAGACAATTAAAAAGCAGACAGAAAATATATGATGAAATCCTGCCAGTCCATTTTATAAATATAATTCTTGTGTATATGTGTATGCACACACATGTAAAATGGACAAAACTGCATATGGTAAAACAACTGAGACAAGAAATAAAAAAATTGAGAAGTATGAGAAAATATGCATTGGAAAATAGTACACAGTACATGTTATTCTTTCCAAGATCCACCAAAATTTATATTTTAATAGACATAGTTTTTCCTGGGTGGCTCAGATGGTAAAGAATCTCCCTGCAACGGAGGACACCCAGGTTGAATCCCTGGGTTGGGAAGATCCCCTGGAGAAGGTAATGGCTACCCACTCCAGTATTCTTGCTTGGAGAATTCCATGGACAGAGGAATCTGGTGGGCTACAGTCCATGGGGTCGCAAAGAGTCAGACATGACTGACACTTTCACTTTCATTTCATACCACAATATTGAAAAACAAGATTGCTTGCCAAAAAAAAATACAGAAACGTTGAGGTATTTTTGCAAGCAGAATGAAGATGAGATTGGTCCATCAGAGAAAGAAGAGAAGAAATTGCTCTGCAAGAGATTAGAGTTAGAACAGGCCTTCCTAGGTTCCCAGCCAAACAATACATAGAGTGGACATGGGAGGTGGGATAGTCAGCTGGCAACTCCAGAAAGAACAACATGTGAATAGCTGAAGTTCAAGCCCTCCTCTCTCTGAGGAGCATAAACAGAGTGACAAGCAGCAGAGGCTTTTGCCCAGAGGATAAAGTTAGAGAAATGCAGAAATGTTCTCTCAAGAAACAAGAATACGTGCCTGAAAGGATGCCAAATGAAGGCGTTAGGGATTGACAGAGAAGCTGAATAGGGCTGGAAGTAACTCCAAAGATCCTGATCAAATAAGAAGAATGCAGGGGAGAGGGAGGTTTTTAACACCAGTAAAAAGAGAAAATATATCAAAGATTTCAACCCATGGGGAAAAACCTTCTGATCTTAACACTTGATAGTACTTCCAGGTTGTTCTCTCTCTCTCTCTCTCTCTCTCTCTCTCTCTCTCTCTCTCTCTCTCACACACACACACACACACACACACACACACACACACACATACACTACAAGAAAGCCTGTGTATCATTTTGGGGGGGCTTCCCTGGTGGGTGAGATGGTAAAGAATCTGCCTATAATGCAGGATACCCAGGTTCATTTCCTGAGTGAGGAAGTTATCTTGGAGAAGGGAATGGCTACCCACTTCTGTATTCTTCCCTCACCCAGAATTCAGGGTAAGCCTCGTCATTTACATGAGAAAGCTAGTAGAGAAACAGACTCTCAAAACTGCAGTGGAAGCCCGTGCAGGTCATTTATAGATCTTTGTAAATATGACATACCACCAAGAATCACAGGGAAAAGCAAGAACATTAGAATAGCCCTGGGACTTCCCTGACTGTCCATTGGTTAAGGGTCTGCCTTGCAGTGTGGGGGACACCAGTTTGATCCCTGGTCCAGGAAGATTCCACATGACTTGGAGCAATTAAGCCCATGGCCACAACTACTGAGCCTGCTCGCCTAGAGCCTGTGCACTAGAGAAAACTGGTGAGAAGAGAAAAACAAATATCACATATTAATGTGTATATGTGGAATCTAGAAAATGGTACAGATGATCTTGTTTGTAAAGCAGAAATAGAGGCACAGATGTAGAGAACAAACGTACGGACACCAAATGGGAAAGGGAGTAAGATGAACTGGGAGACTGGGATTGACACGTATGTACTTCTAGGAATAAAACAGACTATCTAATGAGAACTGACTGTACAGCTCAGGGAACTCTACTCAGGGCTCTCTGGTGACCTAAATGGAAAGGAAATTCAAAAAAGAGAGGGCATTTATATACGTACAGCTGATTCACTCTGCTGTACAGTAGAAACTTACACGACACTGTAAAGCAATAATACTCCAATAAAAACTAATTAAAATAAACACAGGGAAGCACACAAAAAAAATTCAAATAATTCTAATTATTGTCCTCAGAAACTGTGAGCACACATCACCTTCAAAAAAATAGAAAATAAAAATAAGAAAGCAATCTTGGAAATTAAAATGATTGCACAGATTGTACAAAAGAAATTTCAAAATTGGCTGAAAAAGATAGGAATAAGGACCCCCTGGTGACTCAGGTGGTAAAGAATCTGCCTGCAGTGCAGGAGACCCAGGTTTGATCCCTGAGTTGGAAAGATCCCCTAGAGAATAAAATGGCTATCCACTGCAATATTCTTGCCTGGAAAATTCCATGGACACAGTAGCCTGGCATGCTACAGTCCACGGGGTTGCAAAAAGTCAGACACGACGGAGCAACTAACTAATACTTTAATAACTGGGAAAGTCAAGGAAACTTCCACAACACAAAGCATAAAAGAGTCAAAGGGACAATATAAAGAAGATGAAAAAGATGGAAACACTTTGTTAAAAAAAATAGTACATCTAGAATTACTGTGGTGCTAAATGGAATAAGCATTTGTTATCTAGAAAATTCACTCATGTGAAAAGACTTGAAGACTCATAATAATAGATGAAGTATTATAATAGACCATATTTTAAATAAAATGTGTGAGTGTTAGTCATTCAGTCATGTCCAACTCCCCTGGACTGTGGCCCACCATGCTCCTCAGTCCATGGGATTCTCCAGACAAGAATACTGGAGGGGGTTGCCTTTCCTTCTCCATTAAATAAAATAACTATGCATAAAAATGAGTCCAGGGGAAACCAAAACAGAGAGAAAATGAAATAGGGAGGGTCACCCAGGAAGTCAAATATCTAATAAACGTAAGCTCCGGAAAGAAACATCCGAGACAATGGAAGAGAAGAAATGATTAAGAAAACATAGAAGACAATTAATTACTTTGAGTTGAAAAAAAAAGCAAGTCTTAACTGAAACAGTCTACTGTGTGTGTTAAATAGGATTAAATAACCGTATTGTTCATATTCTAACTGGACTTTCCTGGTGGCTCAGACAGTAAAGTGCCTGCAATGTGGGAGACCTGGGTTTGATCCCTGGGTCAGGAAGATCCCGTGGAGAAGGAAATGGCAATCCACTCCAGTACTCTTGCCTGGAAAATTCCATGAACTGAGGAGCATGATAGGCTACAGTCCATGGGGTCCCAAAGAGTCAGACACAACTAAGCGACTTCACTTTCACTTTCACAGTGTCAGACTTCATTTTTTGGGGCTCCAAAATCACTGCAGATGGTGATTGCAGCCATGAAATTAAAGGACACTTACTTCTTGGAAGGGAAGTTATGACCAACCTAGATAGCATATTCAACAGCAGAGACATTACTTTGCCGACTAAGGTCTATCTAGTCAAGGCTATGGTTTTTCCAATGGTCATGTATGGATGTGAGAGTTGGACTGGGAAGAAGGCTAAGCACCGAAGTTAATGCTTTTGAACTGTGGTGCTGGAGAAGACTCTTGAGAGTCCCTTGGACTACAAGGAGATCCAACCAGTCCATTCTAAAGGAGATCAGTCCTGGGTATTCTTTGGAAGGAATGATGCTAAAGCTGAAACTCCAGTACTTTGGCTACCTCGTGTGAAGAGTTGACTCACTGGAAAAGACTCTGATGCTGGGAGGGATTGGGGGCAAGAGGAGAAGGGGACGACAGAGGATGAGATGGCTGGATGGCATCACCAACTCGATGGACGTGAGTTTGAGTGAACTCCGGGAGTTGGTGATGGACAGGGAGGCCTGGTGTGCTGCAATTCATGGGGTCACAAAGAGTTGGACATGACTGAGCAACTGAACTGAACTGAACTGAAGATATTTCATTGTATTTCAGAAAAGAATACAAACATCACAAGTCATAATAATGCAGACCAGTAATCTATAAAGCAATCACTGGAACACAAAGTGGGAAAAAAAAAAAGGTAAAAAATGAAGAAGTATTAATTTCCTGATTTTCCACAGTGTGAAGATAAAAACATTATTTAGACCTGTTATTCAAGGGATAGGGATAAAAAGATATTCTTTAAAGTTAAAATAATAATCACTAGAAGATTTCTTTAATGGAAAAAGGAGGGAAGGAATAAAAAGAAATGAGAGTGAGTGAGAATGAGAGGATCTGGCTTGCTTTATATAATAGAAGGAAAGTAACAGCAGTGGCAATACTATTCCTCTTGGTGAAAATTTTGTGATGCTCAGAGATACTTAAAAACTTCTTTGAACATATATAATTTTAGCTGCCAAGACAAAAAGTTCCCAATTTAGACAGGAGCTCGAGCTAAAGTTTTAAGGAAACAATAACAGCTCTAACCCAACCCTAAACGATCAACTGTACTACTGTCCAAATTTCCCAAGTGAATACTTTCCTAATATTCCTTATAAATTTCCCTTTTCCACAGCATACAATGTCTCTGCTTCTGTCCATCACATACAGCAAAGCAAATGCACTCCAGTCCCATCTGAAGGACCAACAGCCTCAAAATGGCCAAGCTGCACATCTGTTTTAAATACTTAATTCTTACTTGACTGATTCACCCATAATGACTGCTTCACACATATGCTGGGTTTGCTCTAAACATTCAAAAGTCTAACAGAAGACAGTATTCCTTATATGTTATTTTCTAAGCAACAGAAAATAAGAAAAATTATAGAACTTAAAGTGTTAGTTACTCAGTCGTGTCTTGACTCTTTGCAAGCCCATGGACTGCAGCCTGCCAGGCTCCTCTGTCCATGGTTAATACATGCTTCTGAACTGCTGTGCTGGAGAAGACTCTTGAGAGCCCCTCGGGCAGCAAGGAGATCAAACCAGTTAATCCTAAAGGAAATCAACCCTGAATGAATATTCATTGGAAGGACTGATGCTGAAGCCTTAACACTTTTGCCACCTGATGTGAAGAGTCAACTCATTGGAAAAAGACTCTGATGCTGGAAAAAATTGAGGGCAGGAGGAAAAGCAGGCGACAGAGGATGAGATGGTTGGATGGCATCACTGACTCAATGGGCATTAGCCCGAGCAAACTCTGGGAGATGGTGAAGGACAGGGAAGCCTGGCATGCTGCAGTTGGGGACACAAAAGAGTCAGACACAACTTAGCAGCTGAACAAAAACAACATAAAACTGCTGAAAACATACTGCAACCCAGTTTTCACAAATGTTTAAACAAAGGGGATAGATTTACCTCCCCTTTAGTAACCAGATATGTTAGATACAACTAACCATCAAATGAGTGTGTGCTGCTATGAATACAACTTACACAAAGATGTACCTAAAAAGTATTTTTCTAATGACACCAGCGAAGATGTAATCCAATGGTGTGTGAGTGCATGCTACACTGCTCCAGTCATGTCTGACTCTTTGCAATCTTATGGACTGTAGCCCGCCAGGCTCCTCTGTCCATGGGATTCTCCAGGTAAGAATACTGGAGTGGGTTGCTGTGCCCTCCTTCAGGATATCTTCCTAATCCAGGGATCGAACCCACATCTCTTACATCTCCTGCACTGGCAGGCAGGTTATTTACCACTAGTGCCACCCCAGGATGTGAAGCCCCCCTATCAGTGTGGTCAAGAAAATCTCATCCCCTACCCCCTCCTCATACATCCCATGAGCTGCTACCACTATTACACTATAGCCAGCAGCAAGGAGACACCACTATCCCAAACTTTGTTGAAAGGGTGTTTCTGTCCCCCAAACTGAACCACTCTAGCTGGTTTTTTCTAGCCTTCTGTCTTGGCACAAATTGCAAGATATACATTAACTGGCTAAAATAAACCCTACTTTCTCATGCCCAAAGGT
The DNA here is from genome assembly GCF_016772045.2 of Ovis aries. NCBI lineage: Eukaryota > Metazoa > Chordata > Mammalia > Artiodactyla > Bovidae > Ovis > Ovis aries. The sequence goes on along the minus strand of NC_056056.1, from coordinate 188,901,200 downwards.
AAACTCTAGTCAAATGATAAATCACAATTTCTAGGCAATAAAAGAAAATCAATTAACCAACTGGAAAAAGGAGAATCTGAGTTAAAATAAGTCAGCTGTGTAGATAATTATAAAACTTTTTCAAGCAATTGTAAAAAGATCATTACCTTTAAGACATGGCCTGAAATAGATTCTCAGCACTGTCAAAATATTATAAAGATAAAGTTGAAAGCAAAGCTGACAATGCTAATTTAGTTTTCTATATATAGTTTAACAATTAAAGCAGAAATTAAAGCAGGAAAAGAAAGGAATTAATTCATGATCTCGCTTTACAAGAACATTAATAACTAGAATAATATTTTTCTAATGTAACCAAAAATATGATCCACATTTAGCTTCCATTTATTGAGGTAGAAAACATTCTGATATAAATATCAGAATGTGAATTGAAATGTGAACTAGGATGTATTTTGGGGGTTAATGGTTTCCATACCTCCTATCTCCAATCAAAAAAAAACTAATGAATTACCAACAGTCAATCATTCTTCCAGCATGTGGCATTAACTCCAACTGTGCTTTAGTGGTCATACAAAAGTTTAAAATATTTTAAAAATAAATATTCCTATTTCACCCCTAAGCTAGAATGTAACTAAGATACTATCTCATTAAGGGTATTTTGTCAGAGAATAAGTATATGGATTTCTTTAAAATCAAATAAGAGAAAAGATGGGTCATTATTAACAATTTATCTTTTACAGTGTTCTGCCCAGAGATGTCTAGTTCTCTACAATGCATTATCTTTATTCATAGGTACTGTGATTACTGGGCTAACTGACCAATTAGGCTTACAAATCCTGAAAATTCTCTAGGTATGACAAAATTACTTTAAGATACAATTAAAATCTATTTTTAATTATTATTCATTAAATATTGCATATTCTGTGATATTTTTAAATTAGACCAAATCAGTGGTGGCAAGTGGCAAATGAAAATCTCTGAGAACACACGAATTACAGTGGTAAGTGCAACAGGAAAAAAATGTTTAGACAGATAAATTGACAGGTTGGGGAAAAACGCAACAGAAAGTGTAAGCATTTATTAATAACACTTGGTTTGTTGTCAAGCACCCCTGTACAGGCTCAGAAGAATAAGAATGGCTAGTGCCCAAGAATAATAAGTGAGCAGAGTAGTACCTTTTCTGAATCAGATAAAAATATCCAGGATAAATCACAACTGAAACACTAGCATTCTTAAATATGAAGAACACTAAGTACACAGATTGTATCTTTCCTGTTTGGTACTCAATCTACACTTAAATGACCCCTCAATTAAATAAAGAAAATTTTATTACAAGTATTGGAGAGGATGTGGAGAAAAAGGAACCCTTGTGCACTGTTGCTGCTGCTGCTGCTAAGCTGCTTCAGTCGTGTCCGACTCTGTGAGACCCCATAGACGGCAGCCCATCAGGCTCCCCTGTCCCTGGGATTCTCCAGGCAAGAACACTGGAGTGAGTTGCCATTTCCTTCTCCAATGCAGGAAAGTGAAAAGTGAAAGTGAAGCTGCTCGGTCATGTCCGACTCTGTGCGACCCCATGGACTGCAGCCCACCAGGCTCCTCCGCCCATGGGATATTCCAGGCAAGAGCACTGGAGTGGGCTGCTGTTGCTGTTGGTGGGCATACAAATTTGATGAAGGGGTAAACAGTGTGGAGGTTCCTCCAAAAATTAAAAATAGAACTGCCATGATCCACATATTCTACTTCCAGGTATTTATCCACAGAAAATGAAAACACTAACCCCAAAGGTATATACACCCCTATGTTCACCACAGCATTACTTACAACAGCCAAGAAATGGGAGCAACCAAAGTGTCTGTCAATGTATGATGCACGGATAAAGAAGACAGCACACACACACACAAACTGGAAACTATTCAACCATAAAAAAAGAAGGAACTCTTGCCATTTGGGGCAGCATGGACGCATCTCGAGGTTACTGTGCTAAGTGAAATAAACCAGAGAGAAACACAAATACCACACGATTTCACTTACATGTGGAAGCTAAAAAACAAAGCAAATGAACACACAAATCAAAACAAAACTCAAAGATCTAGAGAACAGCTCAGAGGAGAAGGGGTTTAGGAAGTGCACGTAAAGAGTCAAGGCAGTCCAAACACATGGTGAAGGATGGAAACTATACTTATTGTGGTGATCACTTCATAGTGTGTAAAAATATCAAATTATTATGTTCTAAGCCTGAAACTCGTGAAGTTGTGAAGTTGCTCAGTCATGTCCAACTTTGTGACCCCATGGACCGCAGCCCACCAGGCTCCTCCATCCATGGAATTTTCTACGCAAGAGTACTGGAGTGGGTTGCCATTTAGTGTACTGTTATATACCAATTTTACCTAAATTAAAAAAGAATATATAATTTTATGGGTTATGTAAGAACTAGTATTGGCACACCTGACTATTCATCTGGAAAAAATTAAGTTGATTTCACATCCTCTATCTTACAACTAAATATATTCCAGATAACTCAAAATTGTAAACAGCTACACCAAAAAACAAACAGACCAGGCAAACTAAAACCATGAAAATTCTCAACGGGAATTAAAAAACAACATCTTAGGCTTATCAAGGCTATTCCGGAAGATGAAACAAAACCTAAAAAGCCTACAAGTTCAGGATGGGGAAAACGTGTACACCCGTGGCAGATTCATGTTGATATATGTCAAAATCAATACAATATTGTAAAGTAATTAGCCTCCAATTAAAATAAATAAATTTAAATTAAAAAAAGAAAAATGAATGGAAAAAACATTAATGAAAGAAATCAAAGATAACACAAATAGATGGAGAAATATACCATGTTCATGGCTCAGAAGAGTCAATATAGTGAAAATGAGTATACTACCCAAAGCAATCTATAGATTCAATGCAATCCCTATCAAGCTACCAGTGGTATTTTTCACAGAACTAGAATAAATAATTTCACAATTTGCATGGAAATACAAAAAACCTTGAATAGCCACAGCAATCTTGAGAAAGAAGAATGGAACTGGAGGAATCAGCCTGACTTCAGACTATACTACAAAGCTACAGTCAATCAAGACAGTATGGTACTGGCACAAAGACAGAAATATAGATAAATGGAACAAAACAGAAAGCCAGAGTTAAATCCATGTACCTATGGACACCTTATCTTTGACAAAGGAGGCAAGAATATACAATGGAGAAAAGACAATCTCCTTAACAAGTGGTGCTGGGGAAACTGGTCAACCACTTGTAAAAGAATGAAACTAGAACACTTTCTAACACCATACACAAAAATAAACTCAAAATGGATTAAAGATCTAAACATAAGACCAGAAACTATGAAAGTCCTAGAGGAACACATAGATAAAACACTCTCATCCTGCACAGCAGGATCCTCTATGACCCATGTCCCAGAGTAACGGAAATAAAAGCAAAAATAAACAAATGGGACCTAATTCAACTTAAAAGCTTTTGCACAACAAAGGAAACTCTAAGCAAGGTGAAGAGACAGCCTTCTGAATGGGAGAAAATAATAGCAAATGAAGCAACTGATAAAGAATTAATCTCAAAAATATACAAGCAGCTCATGCAACTCAATTCCAGAAAAATAAATGACCCAATCAAAAAATGGCCCAAACAACTAAACAGAGATTTCTTCAAAGAAGACATACAGATGGCTAACAAACACATGAAAATATGTTAAACATCACTCATTATCAGAGAAATGCAAATCAAAACCACAATGAGGTGCCATCTCACACTGGTCAGGAAGGCTGCTATCAAAAAGTCTATAAACAATAAATGCTGGAGAAGGTATGGAGAAAAGGGAACCCTCTTACACTGTTGGAGAAGGAAAAGGCAACCCACTCCAGTATTCTTGCCTGGAGAATCCCACGGATGGAGGAACTTGGTGGGCTACAGTCCATGGGTCGCAAAGAGTCAGACACGACTTCACTTTCACTTTCACTTTCACTTACACTGTTGGTGGGAATGCAAACTAGTACAGCCACTATGGAGAACGGTGTGGAGATTCCTTAAAAAACTGGAAATAGAACTGCCATATGACCCAGCAATCCCACTGCTGGGCATACACACTGAAGAAACTGGAATTGAAAGAGACACGTGTACCCTAACATTCATCGCAGCACTGTTTACAACAGCCAGGACATGGAAGCAGCCTAGATGTACATGAGCAGACAAATGGATAAGAAAGCTGTGGTACCTATATATAATGGAATATTACTCAGCTATTAAAAAGAATGTTTTAGAATCAGTTCTAATGAGGTGGATGAAACTGGAGCCTATTATACAGAGTGAAGTAAGTCAGAAAAAAAACACCAGTACAGTATAGTACCACATATATATGGAATTTAGAAAGATGGTAATGATGACCCTATATGCAAGACTGCAAAAGAGACATGGATATAAAGAACAGACTTTTGGACTCTGTGGGAGAAGGCGAGAGGGGGATGATTTGAGAGAATAGCATTGAAACATGTATATTACCATATGTGAAATAGATCACCAGTCCTGATTTGATGCATGAGACAGGGTGCTCAGGGCTGGAGCACTGGGATGACCCTGAGGGATGGGATGGGGAGCGAGGTGGTAGGGGGGTTCAGGATGGGGAACACATGTACACCCATGGCTGATTCATGTGAATGTATGGCAAAAACCACCACAATATTATAAAGTAATTAGCCTCCAATTAAAATTTTTTAAAAAAAGGAAATAATTTCTACATGCCAAAAAAAAAAATTCAAATGACAAATGAAAAACTGAGAAAAAAATATTGGCTACTTACAGGCAAAGAGCTCATTTTATTAATAGATAAAGGGCTATGCAGACTATCAGGGGAAAAAAAAACTTTACAAAAAGTAAATAAAAAAGTGACAGTTCACAGAAAAGGAAATACCAATGACTCAATCATATGGAAAGGGTTTTTTTTTTTTTTCCCCTTATTTGTAAGAAGAGAGACACAAATTAAATCTATATGGATACTTTTACTTAAAAGATTTGCAAAGATCTAAGAATCCAATAACATACCATATTATCAAGGAGATAAATTATCTCCTGCATTGTTTGTGGCATATAAATTGAGTAATCCTGACAGACTACTGTATCTGTCAAAAGTATAATATCCAAAAATTCTACCCCTAGGTATTTCTTTTATTCTTCCTCATGAGCAAAATGATTAGAAACAATATAAATAATAATGGGGTTAAATAAATTAGAATGTAAGCACACAATAGGATATTATGCAGCCAATGACAAGAGTAGAATATTCATTCATTTGTATTCACTCAGGTATTTTATTCATATAATAAATATTCATCGATCTACCATGCTCTAGCCACAGTGTCAGATTCTCGAACGTTGTAACAGATAAAGCACTTAGCTTTGTTTTTTACTGAAGTATGATTGCTTTACAATGTTGCATTAGTTTCTGCTGTACAAGGAAATAAATCAGCTATATGTAGACAGGTGAAAGTGAAAGTGAAAGTGAAGTCACTCAGTCGTGTCCAACTCTTTGCGACCCCATGGACTGTAGCCCACCAGGCTCCTCTGTCCATGGGATTCTCCAGGCAAGAATACTGGAGTGGGTTGCCATTTCCTTCTCCAGGGGATCTTCCTGACCCAGGGATCGAGCCCAGGTCTCCCACATTGCAGGCAGATGCTTTAACCTCTGAGCCACCAGGGAAGCCCTATGTAGACAGGTATCATCTCCCTTTTGTGCCTCCCTCCTACTCTACCCCATGCCACTTATCTAGTTTCATTCTGCTTTGTGATTTCGGTACATGTTACATTTACCCTCAATGTACTAGATATTCACTGAGGGCAAGAAATATGGTTTCCCAGACTGTATATCCCTAAAACTAGAGTAATGTTTTTCAGATAATGAGGGCTCATTATCAATAGCTGAATTAATAAATACATGAAAAAGTTTATAAAATTTGTCCTAGCTTCTCCTTCAGATTTAATTTTTTAAGTAATAATGGAGTTTTAAAATTTCCATTATTACTTTAAAACCATAATTATAGAGATACAATATGTAAAATGCTTTATACAATCAGTCATAACATCTAGAGAGATGAAAATAGACACACTGATTTAAGAGAGATTGAATTTCTCTTCTCAAAGGGTTAATGTTTTACACACATTCAAATTTGGGGGCACGACTGGCTTGAAGATTGATGTTCATTATTCAAACCATTTGTAACATATAGTTTGCAAAATTTCTATTTGGAAAAATGATTATGTTTTTAACAAAGTACCCAATATTAATCCCCTCAAATCATTTGAAGGTTATGGAACAAAATTCTTTTTTTACATGAAATAAAATGGGAGTAATCCTTGGATGCTTTTTCTCAAAGTACTTCTAACATGTGCTACTGTATTTTATACAAATGAATAAATTGAAGAACAGTAACTGACTAATGAACTTAACATCCTGATCAATATTTTGTACTTTAAAGGTATAATACAATGTTATTTAAACTGATTTCTGATAGCAGAGCATCACAAATGCCTACTAGTATGTCAGTTTAGAAGGGGTTCACACCTGCCTGTGTGACCAAACTAGCTACCTAACCTTGCAAACCTCATGACCCCATCTTTAAAATGGGCCTACGGATTATGTCCACATCACAGGGTTTACCACACTGTTTAACACTAATAACAAGGCTTCCCAGGTGGCTCAGTGGTAAAGAATCTGCCTGCCAATGCAGGAGCTGCAGGAGACGCAGGTTTGATCCCTGGATCAGGAAGATCCCCTGGGGAAAGAAATGGCAACCCACTCCAGTATTCTTGCTTGGGAAATCTCATAGACAGAGGAACCTGGTGGGTTACAGTTCATGGGGTCACAAAGAGTCAGACACAACTGAGTTACTGATCATATGGTGGCTCAGAGGTTAAAGCGTCTGCCTCCAATGCGGGAGACCCGGGTTCGATCCCTGGGTCAGGAAGTTCCCCTGGAGAAGGAAATGGCAACCCACTCCAGTATTCTTGCCTGGAGAATCCCATGGAGAGAGGAGCCCGGTATGCTACAGTCCAAGGGGTCGCAAAGAGTAGGACACGACTGAGCGACTTCACTTCACTTCATACATGCAATAACACTAATCAATGCTCCCCATTCCCAGTAAGGTAAGTTCTGACCTAGTAAATGCTTTTGCTGTTTTTACTACCTTTTGTATCTAATGTATAAATATGAAAGAGAATGAAATATTTTTGATGATAGATGAGTTCAGCCAATATACTTGAGAGCACTTTACAAATGACAAAATGTTATATAAATATAACTAGAATAGACAATATAAAAATTATCTGCCTTTATAAGAATGTGTCTACCAGTTTGTAAATGCACTGAAATTTTGCTTTATAAAAATTAAGTATTCTCTTTGACTTCGTAACATTTTTCTTAAATACATATATTCACTGTTTTCTTTAATATAAATTCATACATATTTCAATTGCAATAAATGCCTCTTTGTATTCTTAAAAAGGAGTTGAAACACAAAAATGACTTTGCACCTGAGTTGTAACACGTCAGATAGATCCCTACCTGGTGAGCCAAACTGCCATAGTCCTAGTTTATATGTTGGGGCTTTCTAAGAAAGGGCTCTGGAGCAACATGGTACAGCATCAACTTCATACTCAGAGAAACTTGGATTTCAAATCCAGCTCAACTTATTAATCAGGTAAGTTATTTAACCTTTCTATGCCTAAAGTTCACCCTCTGCAAAAATATCTAGCTCAGGGATTATTGTCAGTCAACAACATTCAAAAACCAGCTATGTCAGAACCAGACACTTTAAAGCAGAAGTAATCAGTGAATAAAGCAAAATCCCTGATTTTGTAGTTTATATTCTAAAGGGAGAAGCAGACAACAAAGAGGTAAACAAACAAGGTGCTTTCAAACAGTGGTAAGGGCTAAGACAAAAATAAAACAGACAGGACAATGGGTAGGAAGAAGCTGGAAAACTACATATGGAAAACTATATCTGGGGCACTTCACTGAGCATTTAACATTTGAACATGTCATCATATGGGAGAGAAGGATTCAAATAACAGGAATAGTACATGCAAAAGCCCTGGGATGAGAAAAAGGTTTACAGATGAGAAACGGAATGTAGGCCAAGGTGGGTGGATCAGAGATGGGGATAGGGAAATGAGAGAAAGTAGTAGCAGATGAAACTCAGATGATGAAGGTCTTTCTAGGTCATGACAAGGAATAGGAATTTTTAGTGCAATGGAAAGTTTTACATAAATGACTGATATGATTTGATTTACATTTTAAGATCACTATAACTACTATATAGAAAATGGATTGTAGCGAGACTGGGGTAGAGGTAGGGTATTCAGTAATGAGATTCTTCTATAATCCATGTCATATCATAGTGCATTTGAAAAGACTGTCTGACAAGAGAACAAAAAAACTGATGGATTTTGGAAGTGGAACCAGTGGAACTTGCTATTGTATTTAACAGAAGTGAACAAAAGGGAAGAGTCACATGTGACGCCTAAGGTTTTAAAAAATGCACTAACTGGAAAAAAAAATGCACTAACTGTAAATAGTTACTCTTTGAAGTGGGACAAAAATCTGCCTCCTGGGGAGTTTCCTGGCAGTCTAATGGTTAGGACTCGGTGCTTCCACTGCCAAGGTTCAATCCCTGGTCAGGGAACTGAGATCCCATAAGTTGTGTGGCATGGTAAAAAAAAAAAATTTTTTTTTAATCTGCCTCTTTCAGTTGCCATATATTAACTACAATCCTATTCCTGGGAACCTGTAAAGGAAATCCATTCACACCTTCAAATGTTGGAAGATAAGACTTCTTTTTTATTTGTCTAAATTTTTTCAAATGTTTTCAAATACTGTTAGAGGAAGCACACTGACTGAAACCACCCATCCTGGCCAGGCACCATAGTAACTATTTGCATGAGTTGTTTTATAACAGGAGGTCCTGGAACATCGAACTAATAAGCCACCACCAACCGGAAGAGTTTGGGAAAGGTCAAAAAGAGACGCTGCATGTCCAACCACCTCCCAGCATCCTTCTCACTGGCATCCATCTTGGCTGAACAAGGCGTGCACCACCAGCAAGGACTCTGAGTCAGAATGATTGGCTAAAGACAACGTGGAAACTAATCCCATCACCATAAAACTGCAAGCCAGGAGCCACATGGCAGAGCAGGTCTTCTGGTTTCCCTTGCCCTACTGCTCTCCACCTGGGTGCCCTTTCCCAATAAAATCTCTTGCTTTGTCAGCACATGTGTCTCCTTGGACAATTCATTTTCAAGTGTTAGGCAAGAGCCCAGTTTCAGGCCCTGGAAGGGGTCCCCCTTCATGAAACATCACTACATAAGTAAGGGAGGTTTAGATCCCTTTACAACCACAGATGCTCACTTCTGAATGCTTTCATTTTGATGATGTGTTTTTCCATGAAGCATATCCACCAATAAACAAACAAAAAAAAGATGTGGTCGATCCATTACTCATTGGAAAAGACCCTGATGCTGGGAAAGAGCATCAGGAAGGCAGAAGGAGAAGAGGATGAAAGAGGATGAGATGGTTGGATGGCATCACCAACTCAATGGACGTGAGTTTGTGGAAACTCCAGGAAACAATGAAGGACAGGGAAGCCTGGCATGCTTCCCTGTAGTCCGTGGGGTTGCACTGAGTTGGACATGACTTGGTAACTGAACAACAAAAACCCATCACAAAGCAGAATTTGCTTTTCACTTTTTCATCTTAGACAATACCTTTTATTAATGTATTTTTCACAGACATTTCATAGTCGTTGTCCCTCAAAAGCTAGTAGATTAATACTTAGCGATGGTGTAAGATAGGATAAAGTTAAGATGTAAGAAAAGTATAAATGGTCAAATGGGGATGAGTTCAGATCTGGACCTGTAAGTCAGAAATGGCTTTAATGGAGAAATTTGAACAATAAAAATTTTCTAGTAATGGAAAAGATACTGACAAATGGCAATGGTGGAAACTGGAGAGAAAAAGAGACTTATTATGTGAGCAATATCTGGGGCAGAATATCCAGTTCTCTGTGAGGGGGTGAGAAGCAGTGAGCAACTAGTCAAAAGAGGAGGCAGGGCTGTGCTGGCAAGGCCACAAATGTGCAATGAGGAATCCATCCTAGCTTATTGGACCAAGGGATGCTGCTGAAGGCTGAGGGCTTTGTTGTTGATGTTTTTAAAACAATATAATTTCACATCAAGATTATTCTGGTAGCTTTTTTTTTTAATTTTAAGTGAGGAAAGAACACAGTGTGCCTATGTGGTCCAGAAAGGAAGTCAAGAGGGGTCAAACTAGGCCGTTATGCAGTAGGAGAGGGGGACAAATGCAGACGGATAGTTTCCTAACTGTTCAGTTGGAAACAACAAATGAGGAACTGGAAGGAAATATGCTTGCCATTTGCAGCACCATGGATGGATGGACCTAGAGATTATCATACTAAGTGAAGTGAGTCAGACAGGGAAAAACAAATATCATATGATATCACTTATATGCGAAATTCTAGAAAATGATGTAAATGAACTTCTTAACAAAACAGAAACACACTCACAGACACAGAAAAATAATTACTGGTTCTCCCAACAGATCACAGAAGAAATCAAAAAGGAAATCAAAGTATGCATAGAAACAAATGAAAATGAAAACACAACCCAAAACCTATGGATTCAATTCAGCAAGAGCAGTGGTAAGAGGAAGGATCACAGCAATACAAGCTTACCTCAAGAAATGAGAAAAACATCAAATAAATAACCTAACCTTACACCTAAAGCAATTAGAAAAAGAAGAAATTAAGAATCCCAAAGTTAGCAGAAGGAAAGAAATCATAAAAATCAGAGCAGAAATAAATGAAAAAGAAACAAAGGAGACTATAGCAAAATCAACTAAACTAAAAGCTGGTTCTTTGAGAAGATTATAAAATAGGCAAACCACTAGCCAGATTCATCAAGAAAAAAGGGAGAAGAATCAAATCAATAAAATTAGAAATGAAAATGGAGAAATAACAACACAGAAATACAAAGGATTATATGAGACTACTATCAGCAACTATATGCCAATAAAATGGACAACTTGGAAGAAATGGATGAATTCTTAGGAAAGTATAACCTTCCAAAACTGAACCAGGAAGAAACAGAAAATCTTAACAGACCCATCATAAGCATGGAAATCGAAACTGTAATCAAATATCTTCCAACAAACAAAAATCTAGGACCAGATGGCTTCACAAGTGAATTCTACCAAAAATTTAGAGAAGAGCTAACACCTATCCTGGAGAAGGCAATGGCACCCCACTCCAGTACCCTTGCCTGGAAAATCCCATGGATGGAGGAGCCTGGTGGGCTGCAGTCCATGGGGTTGCTATGAGTCGGACATGACTAAGTGACTTCACTTTCACTTTTCACTTTCATGCATTGGAGAAGGAAATGACAACCCACTCCAATGTTCTTGCCTGGAGAATCCCAGGGACAGAGGAGCCTGGTGGGCTGCCATCTATGGGGTTGCACAGAGTCAGACACGACTGAAACGACTTAGCAGCAGCAGCAACACCTATCCTATTCAAACTCTTCCAAAAAACTGCAAAGGAAAGTAAACTCCCAAACTCATTCTATGAGGCCACCATCACCCTAATACCAAAACCAGACAAACGTGCAACAAAAAAGAAAACTGCAGGCCAATTATCACTGATGAACATAGATGTATGTTCATCCTCAACAAAATTCTAGCAAACAGAATCCAACAACATGTTAAAAAGATTATACATCATGACCAAGTGGGCTTTATCCCAGGGATGCAAGAAGAACAGACTTCTGGACTCTGTGGGAGAAGCTGAGGGTCGGATGATTTGAGAGAATAACCCTGAAACATGTATGTTACTATATATGAAACAGATGACCAGTCTAACTTCAAAGTGGTGCACTGGGACAACCCAGAGGATGTGGGGTGGTTGGGGGGAAGGTTTGGGACAAGGGTACACATGTACACTCATGGCTGATTCATGTCAATGTATGGCAAAAGCCACTACAATACTGTAAAGTAATCAGCCTCCAATTAAATAAATTTTAAAAAATAAATAAAGATAATATATTTTAAAAAGAAAACAAATTAATGGGTTATAAAGGGGAAAAGTGGCAGGGGGCAGGGGGAGTGATAAACTAGGAGTTTGGGATTAACATATACACACTACTGCACATAAAACCTTAATAGGTAGCCAACAAGATGCTACTATATAGCACAAGGAACTATATTCAATAAATTGCAATAACCTATAATGGAAAAGAACCTGGAAAAATGTGTCTGTGTGTGCACGCGCACGCACAAATGCATGCACAAGTGAACCACTTGGCTGGGCACCTGAAACACTGCAAATCAAGTATATTTCCATTCAAAAAACATGCTTTCACACAAAGATAAAACTGAGACTTTATACCAAAGCATTCTTCCAAACCTACTTTGATTACTGACTTAAGATATTTTTTGGACTTCCTTTCACATGTGTCTCTATAGCATACAAAAAGAGACTAAAATTTCCTGTTAAATCATAAAGAGTAAAGGAAATGGTAGAAAATGAAGTCCTGTAACATAAAAATAAATTCTATTCTTAGACTGTAGAGTTTCAGTGACTGTTTTAAATTTCCAAAGTTGTGCCACCCTGCTCTGCAAGAACTGGCCTGACTGCAACACTGGAATTGCAACTCAGACGGAAAATACAGCATGGCATCTCACTTGTGGCTCAGAGCTCTTCATCTCTCAATTTGTAAGTGGTATGAACAGCATACCCTCCATGCCCCATGTTTCCCCCCACTGTATTTGCTGAATATCAACGCTTAGGGAAGAAGAGGAGGAGACAAAAAGGAAGTGAAAAAAAAGGGGGGGAGGAGAAAGAGGAAAGGGGAGAGAAGAAGCAGGAAGATGAGGAGGAAGAAGGGAGACTGCCTTAAAATGTAAAATACAGAAACATACTTGACAGCAAAGACAATGCAAAAAAATTTCCTTTGTAAAAACAAATCATCATACTTTTTTGCTTTTCCTTTAGATTATCTTTTGATAGTATATTTCCCAGCTGACTGGGTCAAAATGAAAATGCTTTTAATATTGTTTTATTACAATTTGAGATCTATTATTAAAAACTCACAAGTTACAGAAAAGTATGGACAATAGCACCATTCTACCCCCAAGCAATAACCTGTGTTAATACTTTATTTATATCTTTTTAAAATTTTATTAATAATTTATTGTCAGTAAGAAAGACTGGTTAATGGTGTCTATATATTTGTGACGCAAGGTCTTGTAAAGGTTTTTACTTTATTTATATCTTGCTGGACACTTTGCTATGTGCCTCTTTTCAAAACAAAATTTAGGTTCTCTTTTGTGTTCTTTATTTTTGACAGTATGTAGGATAGCCTGGCTCAGATGGTAAAGGATCGCCTACAATGCAAGAGACTTGGGTTTGATCCCTGAATCAGGAAGATCCCCTGGAGAAGGGAATGACAACCTACTCCAGTATTCTTGCCTGGAGAATTCCAGGGACAGAGGAGCCTGGCGAGCTATAGTCCATGGGGTCACAAAGAGTCGGACATGACTGATAGACTAACCCTTTCACTTTCATGATGGCCTCTTCCTTCTCTTCTTGAACAATTCTGTCCTAGGGGTTCCCTTGCGGCTCAGCTGGTAAAGAACCTGCCTGCAATGTGGGAGACCTGGGTTCGATCCCTGGGTTGGGAAGATCCCCTAGAGAGGGGAAAGGCTATCCACTCCAGTATTCGGGCCTGGAAAATTCCTTGGACTGTATAGTCCATGGGGCTGCAAAGAGTCAGACACAACTGAGCTACTTTCACACACATTCTATCTTAAAACCCGGAGGCAGAGCAGAGGAAAGTCAAGCGCCAACACTGGGTAAGGATGCATTAGGGGCTGAGGTGGTCCAGAGTTGTCACGCCCAGAAAGGAGTGGAAGGCATGTGCCTAGGAGGCGCCCTGGAATGGAGAATCAGACTTTGGTAAGGAAGCTGTCCACACTGGTGGACAGCCTGGCACGGTCACAAAGATGATAAGGGTATCCATGCTAACGAACGACCCAGCAGAGTCAGAGGCCACCGGGCAAGAGAGCAATAGCCTGATGGGGGCTGTGTGCAACCAGTGGGATGTGAGGAGGAAGCTTCCACAAGAAGGAGGCAGAGGCCAGGCTGTCAGAGGACACAGCCTTGTGGGTGTGGCCCTGCATGGGGGGTCTAGGCCCAAGTGGAGGGGGTAGAGAGTGTATGCAAAGAAGGAGTCCTGTTTGAAAGCAGTAAAATTACTAACTGTGGAGAACTGACATCCTTACAAGTTGAATTTTATAATCCCAAAACAGTATTTATTTATTGGAAAAAAAAAATGAAGTCGCTCAGTCGTGTCCGACTCTTTGTGACCCCATGGACTGTAGCCTACCAGGCTCCTTCGTACATGGGATTTTCCAGGCAATAGTACTGGAGTGGGTTGCCATTTCCTTCTCCAATTTATTTATTAAATCTTATAAATTTAACATAATTTAAATAAATCCATTGATTAAATTTAAATAAAATCCATTTGCTAAATAAAAAATAAGTTAAAATCATTTATTAAAAATTCAAACAAATCATTTATTAAAATCTTTTATATCCTTCAAAATAGCAATATAATTTTACTCTTATGTTTCTTATTTTGCCTAAAATATTTTTATTGTTGTGACACAGTTTTTCAAATGTATTCTCTCTTTGGGATATATAGAAGATCTGCCAAGTTTAATACTTATTTACAATTTACAATCACCTAGTTCTCTGCTGCTCCTGCTACTAAGTCACCTCAGTCGTGTCCAACTCCGTGAGACCCCATAGACGGCAGCCTACCAGGCTCCGCCGTCCCTGGGATTCTCCAGGCAAGAATACTGGAGTGGGTTGCCATTTCCTTCTCCAATACATGAAAATGAAAAGTGAAAGTGAAGTCGCTCAGCCGTGTCCAACTCTTCACTCACGACCCCATGGACTGCAGCCCACCAGGCTCCTCCGCCCATGGGATTTTCCAGGCAAGAGTACTGGAGTAGGATGCCATTGCCTTCTCCATTCATCTCTTATTTCTAATAATTTTCAATTGATCCTTTTAGCTTATAACTCCTTTTGAATGTATTCAAATTAAAATTGGGTGGGCCATCATTACATTTTGTCAATATTAAATTACTTAAACCAAATTGCACAAGAGGAGAAGAGACTGAAATATTTCAAGTGATCATTAATTAGTTAAACCATTTATTCATTTATCAAATATTTACTAAGCACATACTGTAACCCTGGCCAAGTTAACTGATCTAGATAATTCTGTTTCCCCTGCTGTAAAATGTAAATAAGTGATGAGCCTATCTAAGGATTAAATGAGATAATACACGTAAATTGCTTAGCATGGCAAACGGTATATGCTGACAAATGTCAGCAGTGATGATGATCACAATAATGAAACACACGATAAGCTGCCCTTTCCAATGCCTGCAATGCCTGCAGAACCACCATTAGCTGAAACGAATGATTCCGCTCCTGTTTGTTTTCTGAAGTCCAGTCCAGTCTGTATTTCTTTTCCCTCCTCCTTTCTGCCATATAGAACAGTCCAAATTTACTTCAAAAAAAAAAAGGAGAGAACTCTGAAAAATACTTTCTAGAATACACTAACCTTCCCTTAAGTGTTATTCTCTGGCATTCCATTTTATCTGTAATTTCTGAAGCCTCCTATGGATAACAGAGGCTCAAATAAATATGAACAGATTTCACACAAAATTAGAAAACTAAAAACCCCTCAAGAAGTTCTCCTGCAGGTATTAATATAATAGGCTACTTAATAGGCAATTCCATAATAAAATCTCAGATAACAAAACAGACTCATTTGTGTAATACTCTACTAAGCTATATTAAAGCACAAAATATTAATTGAAGGTTAGAAATATAATAATTTAAAAATAAGTATTTTAAAAATATTTAAAATGAAGAAATTTAATAATTATACTCTCCTCCCTAAAAAGATGCGATGTTCAGAATCGTTTGCTCATCTCTGCTCTTCACCTTTATAGAAGTCACACAAGCTGCTTTATACTGCCTATTAGATAAAAGCCTGATTTCTTTTACATAATGTGAAGTAAGTAAAATCTGACACTCAAACTTACCTACTTCAGCCAAAGTTCTGATACAGGACTCCACTGAGGCTTTCTGGGAGGGATTTGGCCAGGTGCAATTATAAATTCTGAAGGCAGACTGGAGCAGCTGAATAAAAACTGGCTGATGTGTCTGAAAACAGAAAGAGGCAAACAGGTCATCAAACCATTAACCCTTCTGATGTGATAGCTATTCATTATCAAAACAGGCCCATCAAAATAAAATACAATCTTGTCTTTTAAGTTTCAGTGCTATTTAATGAACATCTCATTCAACAGATATTTATTATGTACTCATTTCATGACAAGAACCACATTAGACACTATAGAAAATTCATTATTTTACCTATATTCTTAATCTGGCAAATATGACATTTCTTGAAGCCAATGATATAAATTTAAGTATGCTTTTATAATTCCTGGTTTATTTCTAAGTATAAACAGAACATGGATTAGAAAACGGCACTCCAGGAGTTGGTGATGGATAGGGAGGCCTGGCGTGCTGCAATTCATGGGGTCACAAAGAGTCAGACACGACTGAGGGACTGAACTGAATTGAAGCCAGTATTCTTGCCTGGAAAATTATATCGACAGAGTAGCCTATTGGGCACAGTTCATGGGGTCACAGAGAGTCAGACACAACTGAGCAATCAAGCACACATAAATAGAACAGGTGCTTTGGGTTTGTTTGTTTCATTGATTGTATGTTTAGGTTTCATTGATGAGCAAGTAGAGGAGACAGCAATTTTGACCTACAAAAACAATTTTACATGATTTTAACAGTCCAAAAGTTTTCTCTAAAAAGGTAAAACTGAAATACCATTTTTATAAGAGCAATATATAATCACTGTAGAATATTTGGCAACCAAACAAATGAAAATCACCAATAATCCTAACAAGTAAAGATAATTAGTATCAACATTTTTAAGGTAATTACTGAGTTTTTCTATGTATATATGCACATATATTCTTTATACACACAAACTTGGAGACACTATAATGTAATTTTGTGGCCTATTTCACTTTATATTGCTTTGTGATTATTTTCCTTAGTCATCAATTTTTCTTTTAAACCATGACTTTTAATTGAGATATAATAAGCCACCTATAGATAAACCACAATATATTTAGTTAATCTCCTGCCTGAGGACATTTGAGGTTGACATCAAATTTTAAGTATTTATAAATGAAAGTGAAAGTGTTAGTCACTCAGTCGTGTCTGACTCTCTGCGACCCCATGGACTGTACGCCACCAGGCTCCTCTGTCTATGAAATTCTCCAGACAAGAATAATGGAGTGGGTTGCTATTTCCTTTTCCAGGGAATTTTCCCAAACCATAGATGGCACCCAGGTCTCCCACACTGCAGGAATTTTCTTTTCCATCTGAGCCACCAAAGTAGTTAATTTCCTGCTTGTGAACATTTAAAGTTGACATCAATTTTTAAGTATTATAAATACTTCAGTGAAAATCTTAGTATATAAATCCATGCTAATTCTTTCAGGATTTACTAAATTGGAATTACTGAGTTAAAATGTCTATCCATTTAAGGAATCATGCCAGTTTATTTTGACACATGGGAAACAGTCAATCTACAGTTGTGAAAGTTCCTATTTTGCTTAGAGAGAGCAAAAAGAACTCAGCTTGAAGTTTCATTTATTGAAAATAAAGACTGGGAAACTCAGAAAGGGGTATAACAGTGAATACTATGAAAGAAGACTGATCTTTAGAAGGGCGAAAAAGGACTTTCTGGCCATATTACATTTTTTTCCACTCAAATAAGGTACAGAAATTCTGTGTGACAGGATGCTTTTTACTTTTTGGTAATGTTACCTGGAGGCTGGTACTGTTGTCTGAAAAGGGTGAATTAAAGAAGCCGCTCACAATGTTCATTATTGACTCAGTAACACACTTCTCCAAAAAGGTGTCTGCATGCTTCCTGTCTGTGGTTGTGTTGCAAACCTGGAAAGAGACGCCAAACAACTCAGTGTGTTCTTTATAACTCAATATCGGAACCTTCAAAAAATTGTCCTGAAATGGTTATTGATAACATTTCTTCTGCTTTTGAAAGTTGCTTTGAATAAAAATATTCCTGCCTAAAATCCACTCCAAGTTTATCATTCAGCAGTAGCTTCGCCTTTAAGTATGGTTGTCATTTCATCTTTGAGCCAGAATTCTTTCACAGACCACCGCCCCTTCTCCCTGATCTGCTTCTCTTTCCTCCTGCACACAGCCTTCTCCCTCCATCCTCAAGCCTGACTTTGCTGGAAAATACTTTTCCACTTGATGTGAGGAAAATAAAGAGGAAACAGCCATTGTAGGTACAAAAACTGGTGAAGGGGATTACAGATGGCTCACATCTCTATACACTTTCACCTCAAATAACTGACCCAAATGGGAGGACGCGAACATGGACAATACCTGGAGAGGAAAACAGAAACATAAGAAAAAGCCAAACCCTTGCCAGTCATTTTGACTTGTTCATCCAAAGACTATCTGGTAAGCTTAGAGGATCTATGCTCCTGTCTTCTTCTCCAAGTCGGCTAAGCGAGAAGAGACGACTCTGGAGCAAAGGGAACATCAACAAAGATCGCGGGCTCTGACCCTCATGTGGGAGTAAATGAGGCCAAAGGTGGTTATCCTGCTAAACAAACTGCAAATTTCCAAGCATGTCAGAGTAGACAAATTGCAAAAGCTAAGATACACAATTGAAACTAAATGAAAGAGTTGGGTGGTAGGAAAAAAACAAATGGAGTTAAAAAAATAAAAAGAAGTGAGCAAGGGAACATAGGATGTGAGAAAAGACTCAAGGACTGGGCAGAGAGAACATTTAAATAGTCACAAGATTACAATGGGTCAGTATGGTGGCCAGATGTTCCAGATGTTCTTAGACAGTTCCCAATTTTTACATAATTTATTCTTTTCAATAAGGTGATTAATCAAAAGAGTAAGGAAATATAATTTAATCAGATATTCCTTTAATACCCTACACACAAGTAAAATCACCAAAGAGAAAAACTCCCTTCTCAAACTGTGTGTCCCAGTGTTTTGGTTTGGAAAATAAGTCTTCACTAAAAGGAAGAAAGGGTACAGGGTTTGTTTTGCTAAGTCACTTTCCCTCCAAGCGGGGGATCTCACTTTTTTCCCATCTATTAAATGACACCTGCCTGACAGGGGTGTTATCAGAACTAAAAGGTTTTCAATGTGTTCCCAGGTAGCTTAGTGGTAAAGAAATCGCCTGCCAAAGCAGGAGACACAAGAGACACGGGTTTGATCCCTAGGTTGGGAAGATCCCCTGGAGGAGGAAATGGCAACCTACTCCAGTATTCTTGCCTGAAGAATCCCATAGACAGAGAAGCCTGGTTGGCCACAGTCCATGGGGTCACAGAGTTGAACACAACTGAGCTCACACACACAATCTCATAGCTATGTAGGGAATGATGCAATTAATGGCAATAAATTATGCTGTTGTATCATCTTTTAGTTATTGTTTTAGCAGATAATGCAATGCCTGATAAATACAAAATGATCGATAAATGTTTATGAAATGAATGGCCAATTAATTTTTAAATGAAAGAATAATAGAGAATACGAAAGGATTCATTTATCTTAGGTTAACTAAGGGTTAGATTTTATTTGTGGAACACCTAACCTTGGATTAAAATTTAATGTGATCACTGAACTAATATAAAATTGATTTTCCCATGATGGATATAAAGTAGGATTTATTTCATTTAATATCTTTACAGCACTGGCTCTTATGGTGATTTTTTTCTGATACACAGGATAAAAATACATTAAATTTGGGTAGGTGGTTAAAAATTCCACCATAACCAACCTACAGATGCTTCTTCCTCATCAAGGAAGAACAGCTGACATTTCACCAATTGAATGGGGGTATTTGGAGCTACCATAGAATCACATTTGCATTATCTGCAGCTGAACATCTGCTAAAGAACCCCCCAGATTTGCTTTAGTCTGTGGACAAATTAAAGGAATCTACTTCTAGATGAAGGCTTTCCTCAAAATCCTGGTTGTGGAAATTCTAGGTTCACAACTGTGTGAAACCTATTTCTCAATTTATTTGGACAAGAAATTCACATAAATCATTCAAGATATTTTTTCTGCCACAGATGAATGACAACTTTTTTACCTCTAGAGCCTGCATCTTACACTGTGACATTAAGGGCAGGCAGTCTCTTTCCCACAAAGATTAGAAATAACTAAAAAAAAAAAAAAAAACCACATCACATTAAATTAATTTTATATATAATACATGTGTTTTTAAAGTTTCTGTTTGCAGACACTATTATTTCCTATCAAATATTCCTATGTACCATCAATATCTAAACACTTATTTCAAAAGGTTATTCCATAGATTCCATTCTAATGAACCATTACGCTTTAATCTGTTTTTGGAGGGAGCTGAAGTGTGTTAATTGCTCAGTCGTGTCTGACTCTTTGCGACCCCATGTACTATTGCCTGCTAGGTTCCTGTGTCCAGAGAATTTTCCAGGCAAGAATACTAGAGTGGGTAGACATTCCCTTCTCCAGGAGATCTTCCCAACCCAAGGATCAAACCCAGGCATCTTGCATTACAGGCATATTCTTTACTGTCTGAGCCACCAGGGAAGCCCAATTGCAGTTTAAATCTCTCCCCAAATCTCTGGTATATATCATTATTTTTTTTAATATTTTAATTTAATTCTGTAAGATTGATTCTCGATTTGTAATGTGCTTTACACTGGGGAAAAAAATCCACCTTTGTTATCCTTTCCAAGAAAAAAATCCATCTTTTGAAATATCTGTCCTCATCTACTTTCAGATGAATTTTATCTCATATCAGTCAAATTTCACGGACATGAACTTCAAATTTCACTTAGGGACATGAACTATTAAATCAGAACTAAGTATTAGACTAGGAATTAGAACAGTGAACCAAAAAAAGAAAAGAAAAGTCTATACTCTATTAGAACTCTAATTCTAATCAAGAGATACACCATAAATAAATTAACAAACATATAAGTGATAAAAATAGAGAAGAAAAACAGGCTCCTGAGAAAAATAAAGAGCAAGCGGTACAGGCAATGCAGCAGGAGGAGGAGGCATAGGGAAGGGTTACTACTTTATCTATTAATAAACTGCTTGGAGAACTTCTCTGTATAAGGCCACATTTTAACAAAGAACTGAGGAAACAGCCATGGAAGTTTCTGGAGGAAGAGCAAGTAAAAATCTGTCTCCACAGACAGACACACAGTAGGTACTTAAAACTGTTGGTTAAACAAATGAAGTGTAATTTCTAGATATAACTATTTCTCAAACTTCTCCTCTTTTATATATGATGTCCCTTCTCTCTTGCGCTCTAAAAGTGGTTGATATCTTTCAAAGATGACAGACTGAGCTAAATAAGTTATCATATATATGCTGGAGCAGCCCTGTCCACAGGATTGTCTGCAATGATAGAAAACTATATCTGGCGTGTTCAAGACAGTAACTAGGCATGTGCTTGCTGAGCACTTGAAATGGATTTTTCATTCTATTTTTTTAAGTTTTTATTGAATTTGTTACAATATTGCTCCTGTTTTATGTTTTTTGGCTTTTGGGCCACAAGGCATGTGGGATCTTAACTCCCTAACCAGGAATCAAACCTGCACCCCCTGTTCTGGAAGGCTCAGTCCTGACCACTAGACTGCCAGAAAAATTTCTTTTACTCTACTTTATCTAGCTAAAATTAAAATTTTAATGTGGCAAATTATTAACCTATCAGATAGGGCAGCTCACACCAGTAACATACCTTTGATCATACAGACCAAGGAATACAAATCTTAAAGTCATTTTTTATTCCTCATAGGCAGTAAAAATGTTTTTATAAATATCTAAGGTAATTATCTCATATTTATTTTAACTTGCATTCTTTTATTTATGAGGCCAAAATTTTTTCAAACATTTGCTTTTTATACTTCCTTTTTATGTGAGTCATCTGTGCCTACACTCAGTTGGCTTTCTTAGAATTTTAAGTTCATTTATAAAAAAGACAATATATATTGATGTTAAGATAGCAAATGTGGGAGCCTCGTAACAAAATAGAAAAATACAAAATGGAAAACAAAAACTATCCACAATCCTAAAATCTAGACAAAACCATGGTTAACATCTTGGAATCTTTTCTTCTAATCTTCTTGCTCTGCCTGATATATTTTACATAATTGAAATAATCCTGGATAATCAGCTTTTTATTCTCCTTCTTATACTCATTACTCAATCATTAGCACTCTCATATCATTAAAAATCTTCAAAAAATAGTCACAGTGACACTATATCTTCAATCTTGCAGATATATCATAATTTGTTGAACCATTTCTCTATTAATTAAATATGTAAACTATTTCCTACTGTATTTTATTATGAAAGTATGTTGAACTTTCTTGACCATAAATCCTTGATATCATTGTTAATTATTTCCTGAGGACAGATTCTTGGAAGGTAAATTACTTGACGCATTAAAAAGATATAAAGGGTTTTTTTAAATGTACTACAAAAATGTGTTTCTAAAAGATGGCGTAAATTTACTTTCATCAGCAAGGTATGTGAACCAATATTTAGTATTATCCTTTTATCTTTTTATTTTTATATGTTGATAGTTATAAATTAGATCTTATTTTCCTTTGTATTTTTTAAAAGTTATTAACAGTTGACTATTTTTTCAGGGATTTACTTGTATGTAACCCAGGAAATGCCTGGATTTGGCCCATTTTATCATTAGATTATTCATATTTTTCTTATCAATACATATATATGTTTTCTGCATAAAGGCTATGAGCCTTTTTTAATGTATGGTAACTTTTTCTATTTTTTATGTTCCTTTATTTTTATGGTGTGTGTGTGTATGTATGTATATATATATATATATATATATATATACATATATATATATATATATGAGAAGGAAATGGCAACCCACTCCAGTATTCTTGCCTAGAAAATCCCATGGACAGAGGAGCCTGGTGCAGGCTCCATGGGGTCGCAGTGTTTTACATTTTCAAATAAGGAAATGCTTTTTTCACAGCTAATTTCGTCTACTGCATTTATGCTTAGAAATAACACTCTCATCCAAAGAGAGATAAATATATACCTGCACATCCAACAATTTTCATCATTTCACATTTATCTATTGCAATTTATACAATTATATGATGTAAGGACAGGAACTAAGTTCATTTCATCCCAAAGAGCCAGGTCTTCAAATGTCATTTTGATTTAGTTCAAATCAACAATTTTTATTGAATGCCCTTATTCTATGCCAAGGATGTTCTGTGTACCTGGGATCTATCAGTGAACAATAAAATATATAAAAATCACTAACCTGATGAAGTTTATTATTACTAATTTAGTAATCCAGGGGTAGGCAAACTACCATGGGTCAAATCTAGCCATATCTATTCATTTATATTTGTCTACGGCTCCTTTCCCTTCCGTAATTGTTATAAGAGTTGTGATAGGAGCCTGAAAAGCTAAAATATTAACTATCCCTCTCTTGACCAAAAAAAGTTTGCTAATCACTGAAAATTACCCATCACTTCTGAACTAATAGGTGATTAGTTATTATATCATAATATCTTAGATAAATACAAATCATTTTCTGACTATTTATTTCATTCCATTGATATGCCCATTTAATTCTGTGCTAAAACCACACTTTTTTCAGATTTACTTTTTAAATATTTTCAACTTCATATGAGATTTATTTATTCATCCCACAAATATTGGGAGGTCCTCGGCAGTCTAGTGGTCAGCACTTGATGCTTTCATTGCCCTGGTCCGGGTTCAGTCCCTGGTTGAGGAACTGGGATTTCACAAGATATTCAGTGCAGTCTAAATAAATAATAACACAAATACTGAATATCTATTATGTGTAAGACACTGTTCCATGTCAGATATGCAGCAGTGAACCAAACAAAATCTCTATCCTTCTTTTATTGCAGCAGAAAGAAATACAAATACATTTTTAAAAAAATCAGGTAAGGATAAGTTGTATAAAGAAAAATGAAGCAGTATTTCCCTGATGGACCAGTGGTTCAGACTGTGCCTGCCAATACAAGAGGACATGGGTCGATCCCTGGTCCAGAAAGATCCCACGTGCCATGGAGCAACTAAACCCGAGAGAGGCAACTACTGAAGCCCCAGCATGTAGAGCAAATGCTCGGCAACAAGAGAAGCCACCACAATGAGAAGCCTGCGCACCAAAAGTAAGAGTAACCTGCACTCGCTGCAACTAGAGAAAGCCCATTTGCAGCAACAAAGCTCCAGTGTACCCAAAAATACATAGATAAAATCTTTAAAAAGAAAAATTAAGCTCAAGAAGAGGGTACAGAAGGAAGAGAGTGTTCCTTAACATCGGGAAGTCAACCAAAGCCTCTCTGAAGACTTTAAGGGGACTTTAAGTAGGGGAGGGACCTCAAAGAAGTCATGAGGATGGAGGGTACCTGGAGATGAGTACATCCCAGGCAGATGCAGAGATGCTGAGAAGGGAGTGAGTTTGCCATATGTGAGGAGCAGCAAGGAGGCCACCAGAAGCAAAAGAGAGCTAGGCAAGGAGACAACAAGAGGACAGTAGGAAGCCAGGGTGGGGTTGGGTGGTCATTGAACAGAGGAGAGTCCAATCATATACTGATTTTACTCTGTGAGGAGTTTGAGCAGAGGAGGAACCTGAACCAATGTTCTTCCTCTTTTTTAATTATTATGGCTGCTGTATAGAGAAAAGATGAAGGCAGGGGTCAAGAGCAGAAGCCGTAAAAACAGCTACAGCAATTATCCAGATGAAACTTAATGGTACTTTGGTGCAGGGTGGCAATGATCAAAGTATTCAGAGGTAGTCAGATTTTGAATATTTTAAGGTTCGAGCTTGCAGAGTTTGCTAAAGGATTAAGTTTAAGAGCAAGAAAGTAAGATTTACAGATGACATCACGATGTTTATGCCTGAATGTCTAGAATGACTGATGGCATTGCCATTTACTGAGATGCAAAAGACTTGAAAAGGAATTAATTCTTAGTGGGACATGAAAGCGAGTGAAGAATTTGAGGTTCAGTTGCCAACTGGAGATGTCACGTGGGCAGTGAGACATGTGAGACTATAAGAGGAACAACCCAAGCTTCGACCAGCCTGGGATTAACGTTAGGAGAGCAGATGAAACCACAAGCGACTGTGGAGAGAGGAGGGAGCTAGTTTAAAGTCTGCGCCTGGCACACTTCAATATTTAGAAGCTAGGAAGATCCAAAGGAAATAGCAAAGGAGACTGAGAAGGAGTGGCCTGGTGAAGTGGAAGGCTGGGAGTAGGACTGATATCCTGCGGGCCAAGTGAGGTCATGTTTCAAGGAGATTATCAACTATGATAAATGCTAATAATGACTTGAAGAGCAGAAAGTGCTATGCAGGACTGGGGCCAACCAGTCATCAGTGAAGAAGAGTCAAACAAGTGTTTGCTCTACACGGGCACCACCATTATAAATTCATCATGAAAGCTGAAAAGAAAAGCAGAATTACAACTGAGGGACTGGTGCTACATACAAAATAACACTTTTAGAATACTTACATTCTTCACTTGCCTGCCGTGCTAGCTATTGTTGTTCAATTGCTAATTCATGTTTGACACCCTGTAACCCCATGAACTGTAGCATGCCAGGCTTCCCTGTTCTCACTATCTCTTGGATTTTGCTCAGACTCATATCCATTGAGTCAGTGATGCTACCCAACAGGCTTTTTAGAAGGGACTTCCCTGGTGGTCCAGTGGTTAAGAATCTGCCTGCTAATACAGGGCACTTGTGTTTGATCCCTGATCAGGGAAGATCCTACATGCCACGGGGTAACTAAGCCCATGTGTCACAACTACTGAGCCCATACACCTAGAGCGTGAGAGTCACAGCTCCTGAAGTCCTCATGACCTGTGTGCCCACGCCCTGCAACCAGAGAAGCCACAGTGATGAGAGAAGCCCCCACACTACAACTAGAGAGTAGCCCACAGCCAAAACCAAAAATAAATGCATTTTAAAAAGAAGGCCTTAGAATGAGACTTCTCAGTGGCTCGTTCAACTTAAAAACCAATGAAGAAAATTATGGAATCAATTCATCAAGCAAAGCAAACCTATTCAATTCTATCAAATTAGAGAACCTGGAAAGTGTGTTTAAAAGTACATATACATTGTATCTTTTCTGTTATTTCCTACCTGTTTTGTAAGCCAAAGGCGCTCAAGTGATCTACTTGGAAATGAAATACTCTGATTTGTCCTGTTAAGCAGTGTTTGATGAGACAGGGACATGACACTGTGGCAGGTGTGTCTCTAAGTTATTCCTCAGCCTAATTTCATCTGCCAGTACATCACTTAGAGTATTGTTGACCATTAGAGAACCTAGGAATTGGTAGCAAAATTAGGAACATCTTCAAAAGGAAAAAAAGTCTGAGGCTAACACTGACCACAGCTCACCCCTCTCCATGTGCCTTCTAATAGGACTCAAATCTCCTGACTCTGCAACAACAATCAGTTATGGAGCAAAGAAAAGCATTTCTGTCTTACAAACACCGATTTTAGCTGCACTGACACAGAGATCAAAGTGGGCTGTTGTTAAATGCTCTCTCTAAAAGACAGTTAAAACAACTTTTCATAGGCCTGACAGCTTTGCTGTCTGTCTAAATCTGGTGTATTTATAGGCTATGGATGCTGGTTCTGTCAGAAAATCAGAATAGAATAAGTATATGAAACAAGCCAGTGCAAATAAACAAATATTTAAGAATAATAAAAATTAAAACTAAACAAATTTGGTTTAGTAAAAACTGTCTTTAGGAAAACTTTTCTTACATGGGTCTTAACAAGATAAAAGACAAGGGAGTACAAACAGGAACATGAAAGATACTAATTAAGGGACTCTTTAGAGGACTTTACCAAGAGCAAACAAAAGGAACTTGGTGGTGCTGACTTCGGAGAAACATGAAGGCAAAGGTGGAAGGTGGTCTGAGGGCCACCACACATCAATATTTCATTTGCCTTTCAAACAGGATTGCTCTCCAAAGTTTTAATCATCAGCCTTGTGCTGGCTTGCACTTCCCAGGTGGCACTAATTGTAAAGAATCTGCCTGCTAATGCAAGAGATACAGAGACACAGACAGGTTTGATCCCTGGGTCAGGAAGATCCCCTAGAGGAGGAAATGGCAACCCACTCCAATATTGCTGCCTGAAGAAATTCCGTGGAGAGAGGAGTCTGGCAGGCTATACAGTCTATGGGGTTGCAAACAGTCAGACACAACTGAGCAACTGAGCCTATGCGCACGTGCACACACATACATACTTGCGCTAGTTGAACCTTGCCTGAAGCACTGGGTTCCATCCTGAATACCATGTTTAAAACACTAAAATATTAGAGAGAATTCAAAAGCATACTGCAAACAAGCCAAGAAATCTTAACGGAATAAGAACCACCGAAAGTCATGGAGAAAACAACAGGAGACGTGAGGGCTATCACAACATACTTGAGAAGTTACTGCGTGAAGAACCCTGGATTCAGCACCCGCAGGCCTTCCAGTTCTGTTACCAGCCAGGCAAAATATCCTATGCTAGCAAATTAATCTCTCTGGAACTTGGGAGCAAAATTATCAGGTCAACCTAGATGATCTTAAGTTCCTTTAAGTTGTATACCTTTATCATTTCAAACTAGATCACTAACAAGGAGACTAGCAAACACCCACATCTTTTCTGAAATGAATCATTCTATGTTGCTACAAAAGGAAAAATAGGTAAAAAATTATAACATAAAAATCTGGATCAATATAAGACCTTTTAACAAGTTTTCTAGTAATGGAACCAGTTGTCTCCCCCAAAAAAGAAGACTGAAGCCACTGTTAATGGAAATATACAGGCAGGTACTGAACACTGAAGGAGATCAGCCCTGGGATTTCTTTGGAAGGAATATGCTAAAGCTGAAACTCCAGTACTTTGGCCACCTCATGCGAAGAGTTGACTCATTGGAAAAGACTCTGATGCTGGGAGGGATTGGGGGCAGGAGGAGAAAGGGACAACCGAGGATGAGATGGCTGGATGGCATCACGGACTCGATGGACGTGAGTCTGAGTGAACTCCGGGAGTTGGTGATGGACAGGGAGGCCTGGCATGCTGCGATTCATGGGGTTGCAAAGAGTCAAACACGACTGAGCGACTGAACTGAAATGAACTGAACTGAACACTGAACTGCAGGATTGCCACTTTCTTTCAACCCTGAGATCCTATGGTTCTTCAGGTCCAATTTACCAAATGCCTTTCCTCCAGATTACCTTCACCTGTCTCAGTGATGGAAATCAGTTGCCCCAGGATTTCATAACTTTGTTATAACATCTGAATTTAGTCCATCTCTATGTCAGGTTGCTGTTGCCTGTGTCCAGCTTCACCAACATGGCTTCTGGGTCTCGCCTGTGTTGGATGGTCCTCATTCAGGTCATCCTCCATATTATTATTGGGTCTTGGGGAAACTACTTGAAATTGCTTTAAAGGCTACATATAACCTTTTAATAATACCAGTGAAGTTACCATGATATGGATAAAACGGATGATAGTACCAACTCTCTTCCTAAGTGCCATGCCTGTGTTAAGACCTATATACCCATTATCTCATTGAATCCTCCCAGTAACACTATAAAGAATGCATTGTTATTGTATCGATTTTACAAAATAGGAAATTCAGCGTCAGAGGGGTAGGTGTCTTGCCCAACAAGATAACTGAGCTATTAAGATGCAGAATCTAAATTAATTAGCCTCCAATTAAAATAAATAAAGAAAGAAAGAAAAAGAAAAAAAAAGAGGCAGAATCTAAATTTTAACGCTGGTCTGGCTAATGCCTCTAAAATGCCTAGTCTTAACAATCCTGCCCTACTTCAGTGATTATCAAAGTGTGGTCCCTAAACCAGCATCTTCAGGACCATGTGAAAACTTCTTAAAAATGCAAAGACTTTCTTTTACTGAATCAGAAACTATGGGGGTGGGGTCCAGCAATCTGTGTTCTATCAAACCCTGCACATAATTCTACTGCTTACTAAAAGTTTGAGAATTACTGCTCTACTGAACTGAAAATTTACCTAAAAGGCCACATTATACTTACTTACCTATATATATACATATATATATATATATATATATATATATTTGAATTTGAATTTGAATTTGAAAGTGTGTGGTAGCTCCTTAAACTTTCTTCAAGGCAGAAAGACAAATCCTAGATATGCAAAGTCAGGTTTCCTGTCCCTTCCCTGACATAAGAAGGGTGATTCCTTATCTTTCTCAATGAGGGGATAAAAGAGTTCCTGCTTGACATAAACAAGAGGGAGGGAAACAAGAAGGAAAGAAAAAATGCTTTCTGCAGTATAGTTAAGCTATTGTGGTTAGACATAAGGACTGAATAGACCAAGAAGACCATGAAATTCCCTTAGAGCCTTTAATACTAATAACACTATGTCTACTTAATCAAAATAAAATAAAAATCCTGGCTACACACACACTTTAAAACAAAAATGTACCCCTTAGCCTTATGAATAAACACATCAATGGAAAGACCGTTTCCAAGGTAGCATGATCAATGACAGTTATCATTAGCTTTCTTTAGTTTAAACATAAAAATCCTGTTAGCTTTGCAGCACATGCTGTCTAGAGTGTGACTCTGGTCTTTTCAACCTTATCTTTAGTCCAAAGCACTGTGCAAATCTGCAAATCAGTCTGCAATATTTTTACTATCTTCCCGCACATGCAGTTTTAAACCTCAGCCATCAGCATGTAAACCGTTGTTCACTCCAAGGCGTCCAGAGATACTTGTGGCTAGTCATTTAGAAGCACTTTCACAAGGTCACAAGGGTAAATACGAGTGGTATGTAGTGCTGTGTAAGACAGGATGACTCCTCCACAGGTGCAGGTCCACCTGAGGAAGGTAACGAGTGGCTTTGAAGGTCTACAGAAATACAGTAAAACAGGAACTGCTTTACTTCACGCACATGTGAACACAGCGAAGCTCAAGCATACTCCCCCACATCAAAGACAAAATAAATACATTCCACCTGCTAATCCTGACTAAATATAAGTGCCTGGACTAGAATATGTGATTTATTGTTATCTAACATTGGTCCTGGATGTCTGGGTCTGCAGTTGTTTCCTTATATCCCCTTTGTCCTTCCTCCTTCCAGAAAGAACTGTAAGGAGGCAGTGAGATAATGGATAAAATCAGCATCCATTCATGTGGATTTCATCAACTCCCCTCCTTCAGTACATCTTAGTAAGACCCATGTAAACCACAGCACTCAGGAATGCAGGAGGCCAAAGGACTGGGACAGGCCACCATAAGTCATAACACGTCTAAGGAGTTAGCTATACATTATCTTCTATTAGTGAAACCCTTAATTGAACAGTATGTCCCATAATTTTAAAGAAGAAGATCCCCAGCCCCCTGTAAAAAAAAAAAAAAAAACAAACCTGAAATAATAGAGTTTGGACATTTTGATAATTCAGTATGCTTAGAAGGGGCATAAAATATACTAACTAAAATTAAGTGCTATCAAAGGGTCCTTCCTTCCTTCCTTCCTTCATTCAGTCAATATTAACAGAACAAAAACATAAGCTAGACAATATCCAGAAAATGCCAACCAATCTACATGTGTCCTTCCCAACCCTCAAATAAAGCAAAACACGAGAAAATGGACTCAAAGTAAAAAGCAGACTGCATTTTGGCTGCCATGAGTAAAAACAGCAGATGATTAAATTACTGGAACACACTCTCATAGGCAACAGTGGGCAGTGTTAGGTCCCAACTAGTATGGTCAAGTACCTACCTGACTGAAAGCCATAGTCAAGATATCGTGAGACTTCTTCCACCTACAGTTTGTAATTGACATGAGGCTGAATAAATTGATCTCTGCCAAATAGCTTCTCTAACCAATGTAAGATGGCTACTAAAATTCTGCTTACTAATAGACCAATATAATCAGTGGTAAAAATGAAAATGAATACCTTGTTGCCATATACACTGTACTGGCATTTTGTGTACCTTAACTCATTAAATCTCACTCACAGTCCTGTGAAACACAGTCACAACTTCATGAATGTAACAGATGACATCCAAACATAGCGGGTTTAAGTTTTCATCTATCAATAGCTGCTTGACGCTATTTAGTCAAAAGCTACATCAGCAACCTTACTAAACATGAAGCAGCATTGAATGGTCAAAACATAACTTACCCTTGCCATATCCACCAAGAAGTTCTCAAATAATTTCCAAATGTGGTTACTTGTGTAGATTTCTTTCATTTCCACTTCAGTGTCAACGTAACAGTGATTAACAAAATTCACATAAGCAATTTTAACCTGTGCCAAGTTTCAAATATAAAAGAAAGTAAGTTTTTTCTTTTACTTTTTTCTACATTCTTCATTTTCAAATATCTATTAGGAACGGTTAAATAAAACTCTTATTTCCTATAGTAAATTATAGTATGATCTGTGTCTACCCAGAGAGCACGCCTATCTCCTTTCTTTTACTAAGATATTTCATCCCCTGACCCAGGGTAAACACATGGCCTAGTATTCTGTTCCCCTGGGCCCAGTGATTGGTGTGAGAATGTGAACTTCATGTAGACCAAGTCTGACATATCTGAGACCAGTGTCCCTTTCTCTCTCCCTCCCTCTACTCTCTCACATCTCCCCACCTCCTTTCCCTTTGTGTCTGTCATTCATTCATTCATATTCATCCTCTCTCTCTCTCTTTCTCTCTCTCATTGTCAGATGGAACAAGGTAAACCTGAACTCCAAGAAGCCTCTTCTCCGGGTGTTTAGAGGAAAATCATGCTCAGAAAAAAGGGCATGAGGCAAAACCACAAAGGAAAAGGGAACAAGAGATAGATGGAACTCTGACACTGCTTGAACCTCTTGACTCATCTGAATAACCATCTTTCAAATTTCCAAATCCTGAAGCCAATATATAAAATTCCCTTTTAAAATTTAAACGAGTCTAAATTAGGTTTCTGTCCATTGCAACCAAGAGAGATCTAACACAACACTTAAATATGTTGAGTAAATAATACTGTATTGCCATTCAAAAACAATTAAATTGCTATTTCTGAGAAGAATCAGGCTCACAGTTTACAAAAAAAAATGGTATTATTTTAAGATGTATTAAAGTATTTTTCCAGATTTAGCAAACCTTCTCATAAGAGACTGGGATGAGTCTCACCAGCATATACCATTACTAAAGTGCACAGGCCAATAGTTTTTGTTTTTCTTTTCTTTCCTCTTTTTTTCCTCTCTCCTTGTCTTTCCTCTTTCTCTTTATGAAAATGTGATGAAGGCTATAAATTTCCCCAGTAAAAATCACATATATAAAAAAATCAGGTAAAAAAAATCAGCATGTAAGAATTAAAGATTTTAAAATTTAGAAAATAAAAAACTAAAAAAAAAAAAAGAAATGGGGAAAAAAGCTGAAAAAAATAAAATAAAATAAAAGTAACAAAAAAAATAAATAAACAAGTATCACTCTTAAAAAAAAAAAAAAAAAGATTCATAGAATCCAAGTTAGAATCAACAGGAATACAAGGCCAGCTTTTATGGCCTTAGACGTTATCACTACTTGACTGAGGTCTAAAACCTTCAACCACGGGGTGCCTGTGTCAAGGCTGCATTACAGGGTTAGGAGGCGTCAGGCTCTCCAGCATTCTGGAGATTCTGCAATATCTTAATTTAATTCCCCAGCAATTCTACCAGATATGGACTATAGTTATTATACTCAAAATTGTGTAAACTGACAATGAGAAAGGTTAAGTCACCTGCTGGAGTCAGTCACACAGGTAGGAAGTAACCGATCCAAGATTCTGACTCATTCTTCAACCCATTCACTCATTCACTCAAAACATATTTATTAAATGTAGGTCCAGGCTTAGAGAATATAATGGTAACTATAAATAGACCCAGCTGTTACTCTCACTGAGCTCATAATCTTGGTAAAGAATGAAAAGACTACAGACATTTGTTAATCAATAAAATTCAAATGTCAAATTTCAAATTATAGACTTTTATAGGCTCTAAAACTAGAAGCCAGGAGGGTCTTCTTTGAAGAAGTAATACTTGAATCAGGATCTAAAGGATGAAGAGGGGTGAAGCAGGTGAATATAAGAGGTTAGAGTGCTATGTCAGAGAGAACTGACTGGCTAGAATCAGGACTTCAAATAAAGACAGAACCCACAATTTAATCACAACACTATGCTTCCTTTCTTTGCTACCTTACTTCAAAACAATCAAGGCATAAAGTACTCTTGGTTTGAGGTGTGAGCAATCCTAAAAAATTTCATAAAAAATATACTTTCAAGTCCATCACTATGCAGGACTATTTGGAAATAGGAAAATTAACCTAACCTGGTGTCTTTTAAAGTTACTGTGATTTAAAATGTTTGGATTTAGCATATCACATATTTATAAACTTTGCAACAATACACTAGAACAGTATAAAAAAAGAAATTATTGTCATATACATTCCTGGAAGCTTCATTAATGCACCTGGCAGACAACCAGTCTCTAATGAGTTTTTTCCCTGCCTGTCATGCCAAACTAGGATGGAGGGTAGGCGATGTATGAATAAAGGAAAAGATGTGTCCATGTTTCCAAGAAAGCTGCTATTCCATAAAGCAAAGGTAAACCTAGAGAATCTAATAGTGGTCCTGCAGCACCAATCTAGCCTCTATTGATGACTGTGAATTATTCATGAAGCACCTGTTTTATGCTCAAAACATACTAGAAGTTACAAGTAAATGTTTAAGTCTGATCACAATACCATACCTAGAAATTTCTATAGTGGAATTTCTAGAAAACTAACAGTGGCTATACTCTTAAAAAGGCTTATCAACTTTCATAGTCCCTTGTAGAACAAAAAAGTAAGTTTTAATGATTTTTAAATTTGCCTAATTATATACCTAGGTACTATTCTGTGACTAAGTGTGTTATCTCATTATAAATAACCATAGGAGGACTTCTGGCACTTACTAGAAATTGAAAACAATTCTATAGCTGCTAAGCTTTTGCCAGGCTTACCTCAGGGATGCAGTCATCATGGGTCACCACCCTCACTATGTCGTCCAGGGGCAGAAGGGAATTGCACTTGATTTCAGTGTAGACATTTTTCCCCTCTGTGCATGCTGCCAGCAACTCCACGAGGGTGATGTGGTAGGCTAAGGGGCCACTCTCATCCCCTCGGTCTCTCTCTGAACACATCATATGAAGAAGGATGGGAAATGATGCTCTATCATTGTAAAATATCAGCACATCTTCACCCCCATTTATCAACTGAAATGATAATAAGAGAGTCTATATAGCAGTCCAAATGTTCATCCTTGCAGTTATTTCCAAAGGCTTGGTCTATGTGGAAACATGTGTAAATCTTTGTAAAAACATAGATAACATTGCAAAAGCAGAACTATACCAAAGCAGGATGGCAAAAAGATTGTATTCATGTGTGAAGTGATTAATTATGAAAGTCATCAAAACCAGTTGAGGAGATATGGGAGAGGTACATGGCATTGAGAATAAATGACACAGATGACTAGAAGCTGTTCAATGAGTTAGCCACTGAAATTAAACCTCCAAGATATTCCAATAAAGTTACTTTCTTGAATTTCAAACGGTAGATGCCATCGCCAAGTATGAGAAATCTCATAAGTCTCATTTTACTATGAATTAAAATATCCCCATCCCCTTCAATAGTGATGGAATAAGTAAGCAAGTACACATAGCCAAATGTAACTCTACAAGAATTTGCAGATACCATTTGTTGTAGATATCAGTAGAGGATGGAGGTAAAAGCAGAAAAATAAAAAGAGAAATACAAGCTTAAAAAAAGAGAGAGACAAAGAATGAATAAGTAGGGGCCTCTAGGAAATAAATTTTCCTTCCTGTTTTGTTTGTGTAACAAACTAACTAAAGTGGAGTTTCCAGCAGGATTTAATTTTATTGCTAAATCACCACAACGTCTTATTGTCTATTTGAGGGGAAAACAGTATTATTTTATTAAGGAATCTACTTTGCCGTGAAGCCCTGGCTGAGTTAACAGTGATGAGTTCTGGAGGTAATAACACTCCACTCCAGACTATCACTGCTATCTTCTCTCTCTCCCTCAACTGAAAACCCAGCTTCATGAAGTCTCAATTCTCGCCCTCCTATTCCTGGAAGATGCCCAGGCTAGTTATGTAAGAGGCTTCTGCAGAGAAGACAACTTTTGTCTTCCCAGGAGACAAACCCTCTACTTTGCTTTATGAGGCAGATAGCAACCCCAAACCACAGACAGGTCAGGACCTGCGCTGGCCTCAATTCTTTTTGTCTATTCTAGTACCAATTTTCTACCCCCAGTGGGAAATATTTTGGTAGGTAACACAGATTACATAATTTTTTCTCTATTTTATTTGAATTGATAATATACTTAAATTGATAAGACAATTAACTGGCTTACACGGAAAGTTCTATTGAAAGAGAATGTATTTGTGTCAAAAATGTATATATTAACATAAAATTATAAATATTGCTTTACATATAGAAACACGTCACCTAATAAATGCCCTTGGACTTGCTTAACTATTTGCTGCTTTCCCATTTTAATTCTTTCCATGATGATTTTCCAAAATCGAATTAATTGCCACATTTCTAGGCAAAGGAGAACTATTATGAATGCAAATACAGATAGGTAAATTTCACAAATTTAAAATGCTCCTTAAATGTTTAATAACAATAATTTACATTAAAAATTCAGGACTTTACACTGAATTAACTTTGAAATTTTTATGGGGCAAGAGGGACTCACATTGTAACAATACAGAAATTATTCCCATCCCAAATTTAAAGTGTATAATTATGAAAATTCCCCCAAATCAATATAATCCACTAAGTAACTGTTTGTAGATGGTTGAAAGCTGCTTTGCTTTAATCCATCCAGGCCTTTAGAGAACATTAGGTCACAGGGCAATGATCTACCCACCACATAGGCTCAAAGTGTTCTCCAAAGTAGGCTTCCGAGGTGGCGCTAGTGGTAAAGAACCCGCCTGCCAATGCAGGAGACATAAGAGATATGGGTTCAATCCCTGAGTCAGGAAGATGCCCTGGAGGAGGGCATGGCAAGCCACTCCAGCATTCTTGCCTTGAGAATAGCATGGATAGAGGAACCTGGCAGGCTACAGTCCATAGGGTTGCAAAGAGTCGGACACAACTGAAGTGACTTAAGAGCACACACACATCCATTCTCCAAAGTATCACTTGGTTCCTAGTAAGTAACTCATTCACTGTATAAATCTGGCTCAGTGAGAAATATCATAATGAAGAGGGCAAAATAAATGGAGTACATCATCCATTTGCTTTTCTTAAATTTTTAACTGACTCTGAAGAGCTAAGCTTCCAAATGTAAAAAATGACTGACAGATAATTTCTATTAATTTCATTTCCTTCAAAGCCCTCTGTAAATAGTAGCAAAGAACATCCATTTTAGGATTACAGGAACACAGTAATAAAGGCACTCGAAAAGCAGAGTTTAATCCATTTTTGTTATATTTTGAAACTTAAAAATATAAATTTTAATCACTTTCATTTTAAATAATCTATAACATTTCATAGGATTTTACCCATTATTTAAAATACACAAATTCATTAAGGCTCAAAAAGAAAAATACACTCCTAGAAAATTATAACATCACCTTATGATATGTCACTTCCCTACACCTAAGCAAAATACATTTATGCTTAAGAGTTGTACTCAAATTATTTTCCAAACCTATGTTGTTGGGGGATTTTTTTCACTCAAAATTAACAGAAAACATGTATTTGAGCATATCATTTATGCGAAGCTGGTAAAATGCAAACTGAGAACATACCTCGGTCATTACCATATCCTGGCATTTCTTCACGTATTTCCCATCTGCTTTGACAATCGTCTGCAGAAACCTTAGGTACTCCACGTGGCGGCCATGTGTCTCAATGCAGTGCACAAAGTGCTGGACAACCCTCTCGCTAATTTCATTGCACAGATGGTAATTGTTCATGAAGATGTGCCGCACGGTTTCTGCTTCAAGGAGCTACACACAAAGGAATGTGCCCTTGTAATTCTGACAAGATCAGTTTTCTATTTTACAGTAACATTTAGACCATATTACCCGGCTTGTGATCAGTTTTCTATTTTATGCAAAATTGCAGTGAGTTTTCTCTTCCACAAAATGCAATGAGATTATTCAGCATTTAAAAAATAAAAATAAAAAAACTGAGCTCACAAAGGAATTTAGTTGGAAAAGGGAGCTTATTATAAAGGTCAACAGGTTGGCAACAGTATTCTTGAGATTAATGTAATCATGTACTATTCAAACATGGCTCTTCCTTAGTATTCGCTGACACATGTTTTACAGAGCAGAGGAAACTCCACCCTCGAGTTTTTCATATTTACTTACTCGTGGCATCACACTTAGTCTTTGCTGTACCTTATCTTTTTCCTAACTATGTACATAAAAATGAAGTTGCCATCTGCAGGTAAGATTTGTGTAATTTTTCAAGTTTCTTTAAATGTTCCCTTAAAGGAAAGATAGTCACTTTCAGGGGAAGAAGCCCCTACAAGGAATAAAATGAGGTGATGAAGATGAATATGGGGCCTCCCAGGTGGCACTAGTGGCAACAAACCTGTCCGCCAATGCAGGAAACTTAAGAGATTCGGGTTGAAGCCCTGGATAGGGAAAATCCCCTAGAGGAGGGCATCGCAACCCGCTATAGCATTCTTGTCTCAAGAATTCCACAGACAGAGGACGCTGGTGGACTACAGCCCATGGGGTTGCAAAGAGTTGGACACAACTGAAGTGACTTAGCACGCACACATGCACAAAGATGAATAAAATTCTATTCATTAATGTTGCTAAAAGAAATGACATGGACACTTTACTATAAATACTATAAATATTAGAAGTCACTCAAATACTTACACCAGGGGTTAAGAACAAATTCAGATGTTTATGGAGGAGAACTTGATTCTGTGGATTTCCCCGACAGAAATTCTGCAAGAATGTGTGAGCCAGATTCATTACTTCATTCATCTTCTCATCGTTCTGGAAGTTAAAAAGTAGAACATGATACAGAGAAACACACAGAGCGAAAATACTATCAAAGAATATTTTTTTTTACACAAGCATTTTTTCCTGTTTTCTTCACTGTTTTATAGTCTCCTTTCTGCGTCAACACTTCTTCCCATTTTGCAGATGTCTCTCCCCTCATCTTCATTCTATTAGCTGTTCTGCTCCCCTTTTTGTTTCACAGTCCATTTCTCGTTCTCCTCAATCTTCCCACTTGTCCACTATAATTTCCCATCGCTGTACAAAGCTGCCCCTTCTCCCCTGCATCTGTCCCCACACCTCCTCTGTCCCCGGTTCCTCTTTCTCTGGCCTCCTCACTCTCCCCAGTTCTGTTCCCTTCTGCCCTGCATCCTCCAATCCCTCTCTTTCCTTCCCTCTCTTTGATTTACCTTCTTCCAGTGTTTCAGTGTACCTGGAGCCTCCTGATCCTTCTGCTTTCTGTTTCTCCTCATTCTTGTATCATCTCTATCCCCCGTTTCTCCAGCTCCTCCCTTTCTTCTCCAGGCATTTATCCCTCCTCCTCTGGCTCCTTCTGCTCCTTCTCTCCTGCTCTCATTCCCTCTTCTCTCCACTCACCTGCCCTCTCTTCCCCACTCTGTAAATTATACATATTGAAGTTGGTCAAAAAGTTCATTCAGGTTGTTGCATAGCGGCTTATAAAAATCTTGAACAAACTCTAGCCAACCCAGTATTTATGACCTTCCCTCTATTCTCTGCTCTCCTTTCTCTGTGCCTGCTTCTTTTGCTACTTACTTTGCCTCTTTTTTCCATCTCATTCTTTTCCTTTATCTCTTCACTTTTCGCCTTCCTCTTCCCCTTTGTCCCCTCTTTCTTAGCACACATACTCTTAAGTTGTTTCCTTATTCACTGTCCTTTCCCAAAGTCCTATGATAAAGTACTTTGTTGCTAATAAAAATTTCAATAAGAAACTTGAGTTTCAAAACTCACAAAGAATGCAAAGTTTTCTTCTTAAAAGTTATCTTTTCAAATATCACTGAAACCAACTAAAATTTTTTTAGGCTAGGTCATGTGGCAGTGTCAGATACACAAAATGGATTTATGTTTTGAGTCACAGTTTATATTAAAATAATTCAACATTTTATTGTTTTCTTTTTTCCTAATCTGAGAGTCTAAATTTTATGCCATATATAACTAAACCAACAGCCTAAGATCATTAATAGACTCATTTCCTCATATTTAAAATAGGGATGAACTAACTAGACTAATAATTATGTCCAAAAACTCCATTCCCATCTTGAAAATAGGAAGTTTTTATTTCAAAATATACTAGTATTTTCTTTTACATTTGTAGTCTAGGCATAGCGAAAAAACATCAAGGCAACTTCAGCTACAGGAACACTCAATTCACACAGAAAAGCCAGCCAGTACAGAAGAATGGCAGGGGCAATTCTACTAGAATTGGTATTTCTTTGAAGCTGTCATCTTATGCTTTTTTTTGCTTGTTTATGAACAATCTAGTTATTAAAGCTGAGAAAACCCCAGTGGCATTTTTCACAGAAATAATTCTAAGATTTATACGGAACCACAAAAGACCCTTAATATCCAAAACAATCTTGAGAAAAAAGAGC
Organism: Ovis aries; assembly: GCF_016772045.2. NCBI lineage: Eukaryota > Metazoa > Chordata > Mammalia > Artiodactyla > Bovidae > Ovis > Ovis aries. The sequence continues at coordinate 188,861,276 of NC_056056.1, read as the reverse complement.
AAAGCTGGACATCCATGCTTCCTGATTTTAAACTATATTACAATGCTACAGTGATTCAAACAGTATGATGGTGGCACAAAAACAGACACATAAATCAGTGGAACGAAACAGAGAGCCCAGAGATAAACCCAAAAACATGTGGTCAATTAACCTAGGAATGAGCTCTGAGACAGATGATACCACATTGTATGTGCTTTTCAGTGATGTGTAGGAAAATTCTTCAACCTTTTATTCAAAATTTAGGTGATGCAAGTTAAAAATCACTTGGTTTAGATATTCTAGGCTGATGAAGAGACTGGAGAAAATGTATCAGGAAAGAATGAAAAAGAAGACAAGCACACACCTTGGGGAAAACAGAACTTCTTAGTATTGGTGAAATTGGACAGCTACATGCGAAAGAATCTACTATCTTATACCATATACAAAAACAGACTCAAAATGGATTCAAGACTTAAATCTAAGACCTGAAATCATAAAAATCCTAGAAGAAAATACAGGCTGTATACTTTTGACATTGGTCTCAGCAACACTTTTTGGATGTCTCCTCAAGCAAGGGAAACAAAAGCAAAAGTAAACAAATGGGACCTGATTTGATTAAATTAAAATTTGATTAAATTAAAAAGTTTTGGCACAGCAAAGGAAACTATCAACAAAACAAAAAAGCAAAATACTGAATGGGACAAGATATTTGCAAATGATGTATCTAATAAGGGGCTAACACACAAAAACTCATGAATCTCAACATCAAAAAAAAAAAAAAGAAAGAAAGAAAGAAAGAAATAGGCGAAGGCACTGAACAGACATTTTTTTTCCAAAGAAGACACACAGATGGCTATCAAACACATGAAAAGATGCTCAACATCACTATCAAGGAAGTGAAAGTGAAAGTCGCTCAGTTGTGTCTGACTCTCTGCAACTCTGCAAGTCCATGAAATTCTCTAGGCCAGAATACTGGAGTGGGTAGTCATTCCCTTCTCCAGGGAATCTTCCCAACCCAGAGATCAAACCCAGGTCTCCTGCACTGAAGGGGGATTCTTTACCAGCTGAACCACCAGGGAAGCCCAATTATCAAGGAAGTGCAAATCAAAACCACAGTGAGATATCAACTCACGCCTGCTAGAAAGACTATTGTCAAAAACAGTAACAAGTGTTGGTGAAAATTTAGAGAAAGGAGAACCCTTGTGCACTGTTGGTGGAGACATAAATTGGTATAGCCACTATAGAAACAGTATAAAGTTTCCTCAAAAATTAAAAACAGAACTATCATATGATCCAGAGGTTCCACATTGAGTATTTTTCTGAAGAAAACAAAAACACTAATTCAAAAAGATATATGCACCCACGTGTTCACTGGAGCATTGTTTACAATAGTCAAGATACAAAAGCAAACTAAGTCTCCATGAATGGGTCAAGAAGATGTGAGATATATATATATGTATACACACACACATATAGATAGATAGATACACACACAATGGAATAAAACTTAGCCAAAAAGAACAGAATCTTATCATGTGTGACAACACTGATGAACCTTGAGGGTATTATGTAACTGAAATAAATCAGAAAAAGACAAACACTACATGAGTTCACCTATATGTAGAGTCTAAAAGAGAAAACAAGCAAGCAAACAAAACAGAAACAGATTTATAGATACAGAGAACAAACTGAGGGTTACCAGAGTGGAGTGGGATGAGGGGATGAATAGGTGGAGAAGATTAAGAGTTACAGACTTTCACTTATAAAATAAACTAGTTATAAAATAAACAAAGGATGTAATGTACAGCATAGGGAATATAGCCAATAATATTGTAATAACTTTGTATGCTGACATCATTTTGTGATTATAAAAATATTTTAAATCACTTTGCTGGACACCTGAAACTAATATCATAAATGAGTAATATTTCAATAAAAATATAATAATAAAATAGAAAACCCACAAACATAAAGTAGTAGTAAAACACTCAACAGTATAGTTATATTTTTAGAAAAAGGGACTTCATTACATGTCATATGCCTGTGTTACAATATCAAAGACATAATAATTTGAATTATAAATACTAAGGAGTTAATACGTGCGGCTGCTTTTCAATAATTCTTTTACCGTATTCTCTAACATAGTTTGAATTATACCACCTTATAAATATACATATTAAAATGCAACTAAGTCAGACAGGGGGCAATTCAATAAGAGAAGTGAAAAGTCCAAGTGGGAATGGTATATGGCCTGGCATGGTTGGATTCCAAGAGATAAACACGGCATCTATTCGCAGATGGAGGTCAGAGCCTAAAGGAGGAAGGGAGAGCAGTGATGGTGGAAGATGAGTTATAAACAGTATATTAATAAGTGAGTAATTATACTCACACACACATATATCCTCTAGATCTGTCTACTTAGAGGACCTAAAGAAGCAAAACCCCTACAGAAATAAGTACATTACGTTCTCAGAATTTTTCTCCCAAATACCATTCTCCCCCAAACAGATCTGGAGCTTCCTGAAGAAACAGCTAATTCCAGGTGAAACAAGAAAAATGCAAGGTGAGCTTAGAACATTTTAATGTGCAATTAAGTGATGAATCACTCGAAGACTGATGAGGCCATGTTAGAGGACAGGCAACTAACCCAAAGAGGCTCCACTGGCCCAATTTGGGACAGTCAAAATAAATAATGATAGAAACCTAATGTAACCTATTATGTGAAATGAGCATCCATGAGTCCATACTAAAATAAATAAATAAATGAATGAATAAATCAAAGGTTTAATAAAAATAGCCAGCTAATGGAAGCTGCGATATATGGCACAGGGAGCTCAGTTCAGTGTTCTGTGATGACCTACGGGGTGGGATACATGGGGAAGGAAGCTCAAACAGGAGGGGATATGTGTATACTTATAGCTGATTCACGTTGTTGTACAGCAGAAATCAACACAACATTGTGAAGCCACTGTTTTCCAGTTTAAAAAAATTTCTTAAAAGGTTAAAAAAAAGAAATTTTAATCAAAAATGGAATATTTACTTAGTTTCAAAGAATTGTGCCACAAAATATTTATAACAGAGGAAAACTGAGTGGCTCACAGTGAGAATTCTGGCAGACACCATCTTTATCAAGTGACCCAAGTAAACATCACCGGTCATGAGGCAAATCAAAATTGCACGCTGTCTGATAGGAAGCGGTGGGAAAAACTTAAGTGTCACTCCTGTAACGTTCCTGCCAAAGATGCATAACTGAATTCAATCATGAGGCAAAGTCAGATGATCCAAATGAAGAGCCAGTCTTCAGAATAGCTGGTCTGTCTTCAAAAGTGTCCAGGTCATGAGAGGTCCAGCATGAGGAGGTTTAAATGGACATGACACCAAACAGCACCTGTTTCTGAAGTGGATCTTTTTGTCAAACAGTACGTGATTAGGATGATGGGAGCACGTGAATGGCTTGTGAGGATGAGATGGCAGCAGAGGGCCATGTTCTTTCTCAATCTGGAAGGGTGTTATGGGGCGATGTTCACAGGGAAAACACACTAAAGGGCCCAGGGGAGGTAGGGCATCAGGTTGGCAACTTACTTGCAAAGGGTTTGGGGAAAATATTAATTGCAACTTTGCTATACTGAAATTGCCTCAAAATTAAAAAAGGAAAACAGAACCTAAAAACTCACCTTTTCATAAGGTATCTGCAGCAGATCCAACACCACTGAATGGGCTCCCATATTTTTCAGTAATCGTTGATGTTGATTGCGACACTTTTTGTTCTGGACGCAGAGTTTACTGAGCCTAATCAAAATCTTTCCAAACAAGAAGAAAATCATTAACCATAGAAAGTACAATATTAAATATAATCAACAGACATAAAACTAGCTGCTGACCTCCTTTACAATCCGATAGTTGTTGCTCTTATTGCTGTCAATCTGAGGTTTCTTTGTTCCATCTTGCACTGGACTTAAAATGTTTGAGTCCTAAAATAAACACAAAGATGCATTTTATGCTCTGTATAGCTTCATAATACATTTGGTTCTTCTGTAAAAATAAGAAATACATTTTGAAATTATTTTGTGATAAATTTATTAGTCAACTTAAATGTTTCTTTGGTACCTTTTTACCTCATAAAAAGCTCCTTGGCTTCAAGGAGTCATGCAAATAACCACTTCCAAATAACAACCAAATTACAAGATCTGGGACTTCCCTGGTTGTCCAGTGGAATCTGCCTTCCAATGCAGGGGATGTGGGTTCAATCCCTGGTTGGGGAACTAAGATTTCATATGCCATGGGGCAACTAAGTCCATGTGCCTCAACTAGCAAAGCCCCCACATGCCTCAGGGGAGTCCCAATGCAGCCAAAAGAGAGAAAAAATATTACAAGATCTATGGCATTACTAATAATTAATGAGTAAGTTAGAAAGGAAAAGGAATAACAGGTAACATTCTCAGTGCATTTCCTTATGCTAAATGTATCAGACCTTATATGGCCCATAGAAAAAGGAATGGTAAAATTTCAGAGCACAGCAGGCAAAGTTTTATTATCAGGGATAAACTGCTGGAAAAAAAAAAAAGACTGAAGGAGCATATCATAATGAAGCATAATTTCAGAGATGAGAGGCAAAAACACCTTAACCCAAGAATTCTCTGACAGGTTATCATGACATTCTTAGGAGTCATGACTAGGGGCCGAACAATCACATATAGACCATGAAAATGAAAAAAAAAGAAAGAAAGAAAATGTAAATTAAAAATAATATTTTAAATTAACAAAGTATATTAATAGGACCCAGAACACCAGAAACATTTTATTATAACAACCATTATCTGCAGTAGCACAATAAAAGACAAATATTAAGTGGTGTACATATTTTAAATACCAATTATTGGAGTCATCATATGAAAATAAAACACCAGTTATAATACAATCGCCAAACATTTACTAATCCTTAACGCATGCCTGGTACTAGACAATGGTGAGTGGATATAAGAAATAGAAGATATGGTTCTTCCCACAAGAAATTGCAGTCTACCTAAGAAAGCAGGGAGAAATATGAAAATAAAGATCTGAACTGAGCAGAATTTATTATTCACAGAGACAGAGAGAAGGAGACTAGATATAATTTTAGACAGCTTTATGAAGCAGGCAAGTTTAAGCCAAGGTCTTGAAAGATGAAAACAATTCAGTTAAGTACAAGAGACATGCGAACGGGCAGGAGACATTAGTTAGGTGAAGGCACCTTGCTCAAAGGTGCTGTAGAAAGGAAGGCACAATGGTGTACAGAAAATGACGAGAACTGACAAAGCACGCTGCAAAAGTAGGCAGTTAGGTGGAGTGGGGCCTGACCACCTCCCTGATCTACAACTAGTACAAAATTGCATTTGGGATGAATATCAAGGGTGGTTTAAAAAACACCCTGTATTCCTGACTACATTGAAGGTGCTGAGCTCTCACAGTTAAATGGGACGCCAATCTAAGCTTGCTGCTGCTGCTTCAGTCGTGTCCGACCCTGTGCGACCCCATAGACAGCAGCCCACCAGGCCCTTCTGTCCCTGAGATTCTCCAGGCAAGAACACTGGAGTGGGTTGCCATTCCCTTCTCCAGGTAATTTAAGCCTAGGAGAAAGTTAAAAATATATGTATATATGAAGTTAATTGATATAATTTTATTTGTCCCTATTTTTCCTATTGCATTCCATGATAAATCACAAAATAAATTCAAACCAAGAAAGAAAAATCATTGTGTTTTCCTAGCTAGTCAAAGATTTCTGATCCAAGGTTTCAAGCAAGAGAGTGACTTGGTCAGGTGTGGAGTTACCACCACTGCTCAGGAAGCTCCATGTTTCTCTTTGACTTTTCTCCAGGCAAACATCATCCAAGAGGGAGGCTCTCAATCTGAACTCCACTTTAGCAAGTAACTCTTCTCTCATTTTACTGAGCATAAGAAAATTCCCCTACATGATGCTGTCTCTTCTGCATTGGAAACATCCAGTATCATCCACAAAACTGTCTGCATTCCCTGCTGTGTCTCAGAGAAAAAGAACTTTTGAAACTCAGATTTTTAAATTCCATCTCCCCCACCTTTTCTCTCTGATTCATCCCTGTTTCTGCAGGTGAAAAGTTTCTATCCTCTACGGATTCTTTCTGAACTCCAAAGCCACAGCCCAAGTTGAGGCTGACTGAGCACTTTCCATGAAGGAAAGGAAGTCATCTTGCACCTTGGATTATTACCCCCACTAAGTTTCTCGAAAGAATAATCTACTGTACTAAAATTGTTTTATGTGTCAATGACTGAATGACTAAAATTGTCTTTAGCATCTGATTCTCTGGTTGACTACCATTGTCTTTAAATTCCACTTTGTTTTATTACGACAGGATATTCTCCAAGACTTTCTGACCACTTTGTTTCTTTCACTGAATGGACCTGGAACCACAAAAAGTCACGAATAAAAACACTGAAAGCATTAACACTGTTCCTGTTACCTTCCAGGGTTGTGTCATCTATGCTAATAAATCCTAGGAAGGAAATGAAAGCAATCCAATTTCCACCCTAGGTAAACAAAAAAGAAAAAAGAATGGGAGATAGTATCTGCAAGACAATAAACACTAAGTAAATCCAAAAAAGTTACAGAAGAAAATGTAAAATATATACGTAAGTGAGGCCAATGTATGAACAGAAGCGGTAAAGGGCCCCAGTGCCTCATATGAATGGAAGCTATTTGGATGGAAGAGGTTGGAGGTCACAGCATATGAGAAACAGGGTTTCTACTTGACAGAAAAATAATTTATTGATGAGAAGTAGACATTGCAAAGGTAGAAATATAATTAAATTTCCTTTTTCTGATCACAAAGGTGAAGGCTGAATTTTAAAAGGCCATATTCATTTTTTTCTGGAAAAGAAAAAATATTAAAGAAACCTAAGTTTGTATTCCAATCCAAGATTAAGATGTTACCAAGTCTAAAGACTGACAAAGTTCCTAAGGTAGAAAGGAGATCCTTCTGATATATTTCAACTTTTTAAAAAATCAGTCAAATATAGAGGCAAAGCTTTGGCAGATATATTTAAGTCTATTTTTCAAGCAACGGCCTGCAGAAAAAGCAACTGTCTTGTTTTAAGAAAAGTAATCTCAGGGAAGATGTTCTACATTACAAAAGTTATGCTCTTTAGTTCTGCCCAAGGGAGGATGTAGACAATGCTAAACTTCCTAAGTATGGAAATTATAAAGAAAAATTATTTTAATTTAAAATTGCCAGCAGTCAACAAAGGAGGGAATGCTGGAGAATTCAGTGAACGGCCCCTTTTAATTTCAGAAAATAATTCAATGTAATTAAACTGAACAAAAATATTAACTCATAGAACATGTGGATGATCCCAAAGCAGTGATCAGGGGAATTTAAGAAATATGTAAACTATATAACTACAGTTAGGTTTTATTTTCTTATTTAATGCCAAGCTGCTCCAAGTAAAGTTGCCCTTTCTTCCTCCAGAAAGGAAAGAAATTGATTATATATTTTTTAGATCCTATACCTCTTTGTCCCTAGGTTAGTGGCCAAATCTACAAAGTCCTGGCTTTATTCTAATGATAACATATTAGTAAAGTGTACAATGTAGAAGTGTAATTTATGCAGTTATGTAATTTATCCCAGAGTTGAGGAGGCTCAGGAAAAAAGTGTGTAACACGGAGAGCAGTGCCATGCTTATAGTAAATACCTAAATTATGCTTTTGACAACAGTGATGAAGAAAGGCAATGCAAAAATACTTATACTTTACTGTAACTGTTTCCTATCATCTGGAAGAATTTGAATTTATTTCCTCTAATGGAATATGGGAACCACTTAGTCAAGTGATTTTACTGAGGCAGCCAGATTTTTAATGGCATAGTATATACTGTAACATACTTTGGCCACCTGATGTGAAGAGTCAACTCATTGGGAAAGACCCTGATGCTAGGAAAGATCAAGGGCAGGAAGAGAAGGGTACGACAGAGGATGAGCTGGTTGGATAGTGTCACCAACTCAATGGACATAAGTTTGAGCAAACTCAGGGAGATAGTGAAGGGCAGGGAAGCCTCGTGTGCGGCAGTCCATGGGACTGCAAAGAATCAGACATGACTTAGTGACTGAACAACAGTAACATAAAGCAGTATATTCTGAAACATCATAGCAAGGATAGTTTAGAAGGGTCTAGAAATTTCTGGAAGAGTCTAGAAATTAGATGGTCAGCATGGATCTAGACATGCTCAGAGTAAATAACTAAGTAAATACTGGCTGTGAACATTACGTTGACCCCACACTTATTTTGCATCAGGCAAGGAAACTCTTTTTAGATAAATAGCAAAAATGATATAAGAAAATAATACTGTATGAATCATATGGTGAACTAAACATGGGCACAAGTTAATGAGGATCTGGCTCCTTAATTTAAACAAGGTCGATCATGCTTTTAAAAAAGAACTTTCCAAATCCTACAATGTAGAAACGCCTACGTCTACCACAGCTGTGATTAAAATAGCTCAGTGCATTTCTTTGCTTTGTCCCAACCCCAGTGAAGTGAAAGGATGTCCTTCTTCAGCAATGCTATCAAGTCAGCAAGACTGGAAAGCATTCTACTCACCATCTGGACCCCTAGCCTTCTCTTGTATCTACCTGTCAACCAAATCAGTGGCATCATTTACTAGTCACCCTCCTCTCAAGTTCAGATGTCAAATGCCACCCTTTCTCCTTCTTACCTCCCTCCAAAACACACTAAAAAAATCTAATAATCAGACTTTGATGCTTGACTGACCAACCAGATTATAATTTAATTGAAGCTCTTCATATTAAATATCACCTCCTTCAGACAACTGAATGATAGCCCTGCCGTGGGAGGATGAGGTATGTTTTTCTCCCATACATCTAAAAGTTACATCACATACTAGCCATTTATGATGATATTCAAGGGGTTACAGAAACTCTTACATCATCCTGAATCTAATTATCTGACCTTGGCAGTAAAGCTAACACAGACCATCATGGGGTCATGACTGACAGTTTCGGCTTCCCTGGTTGACGCCTAAGGCTGCTCTAAGACTTGGTGAAGACATTAATACTGGCAGATAACCCTCCTCCAGATTTCCCTCAAGCTGGGCACAAATTTCTACTCTTCTAGAGGGTAAACCATACTCTCAGTCTTACTCCAAACCTGTTTGCTTTCCCTTTGTCCCAAGACAATACAAATATTGACATTTTTTAATTCATTTGATGTCATTTTAATTAGTATTTGATGATGTTTGATCAGATGTCCTAGAAAATACCGCAAATCTCTTTGACTATCAGTATCTCTGATAAAGTAACAAAAAAGTGTGTGCTACTGGAGTGCTTTCTCGTTGCTTAAACTGATACTCCAGAAAAATAGGGAATGTACTGATGATAGGTATGCTCAAAGTAAACTAAGAGCTGTTTCCATAGGCGTGCAATAAGAACCCACTATAGCACAGTCATGTACAATACTTTTTACATAATACCTTCTATAATACTTTGGTGGTTTAGTCGCTCAGTCGTGGCTCCTCTGTCCATGGAATTTTCCAGGCAAGTATACTGGAGTGGGTTGGCATTTCCTTCTCCAGGAGATCTTCCTGACCCAGGGACTGAACCCAGGTCTCCTGCATTGCAGGCAGATTCTTTACCAACTGAGCCAGCAGGGAAGCTATAATACTTTTTAATATGATCCTCAGCAGTATTATATAAAATGTAGAAAGGAAAGGCAATCCTTTAGTTAGCACGGTGACCAAGAATAACATAGCACTGTTCAGGAAGTGAAAACAGCAACGCAACAGAACCTGACATATGTGAGGGAAGCAACCCTAGTCACAGTCATCTCAGAGCAAACCCCAATGCGGCTGGGAGAAGAGGGCTGCATGGACAGAAGCGGGGGAAGAAACCAGCACCTTCTCTTCAACTCCCTCTTTAGCAAGCAGTCATTACAGAAACGTTGTTTTCTGGCCCAGTGTCATAGGTGTGCTCTGATTTGAATGAATCAACTTCTATGATTTCCTTGTAAGTCACTTGCTAAGGGAAAAAAACACAAAGGAAGTTAGACTCCTCACTACCAATGAGGCAGGAGCTAGATGGGCCTCAGGGTGAACAACTGGTTTCTCCCCTATGGACAGATACTCTAAAATAGCAGGAGCAAGAGAGGAGATGAGCCCTGTCCAGGTAAGAGATAGGGACCACATATTTCTAATTCTCGAAGTCAAGGAGATCTCCCTGACTACATATGCACAGAAAGGCCCCTTGGAGATCAAAAGAGAGGGGACATCACATTTTAGTAAGTGATATCAACCTACCCACAGGCCCCTTTACTAGAATCCTTCTTGGCTGAGAGCTGTGTGCACACATATGGGAGGACCCTGAGACACACCAAATATGGACTCAGAACCAGACAAAGCAAGATGACTGGCCAAAGGAAACCCAGAATAAATGCACCATAAAAGGGATTCAAACCTCCACGAGGCAGGACTTTCTCTCTGAGACCACCCATGTGTCTATCCACACGTATTCTTTCTCCTCCATTAGGAGGGCTGTTTATTAAAACACTTTACTTCTTTCACTACTTTCCATCTCTATGCGGAAATCCATTTCTACACAGCTGACGGGCCAGGGCCTTGTCACCGGCCACTGGTCCCTTGAGGTCTAGTCGCGCGGCTTCAGTGCTCTCACTGCCGAGGACTGACCTCAATCTCTAGGCAGCAACCGAAACCCTGCTTCGAGCTGTTGCAGGCCAAAGCCACGTGAAATCACCAAATTCAAATGAAATTGAGAACAAACAGCAAAGTGGAAAAAACTAATAAAATAGTAACTTTCTCTATAACACGAAGGGAATAATAAAACAGCATTAATTTTAAATGCAGGCCAGAAGACAAGACAGAGAAAAAGATTCTTATCCTGGAAATAATTCAAAGAAACCAATTCAGGAGATAAAAGCACTACATTTAAGAATCTGCATTACAACCAAATAGAATGAGGATGTGTATAAGCAGCATTTGGCTCAAGCCTAAAAATTAGTTTTCAGCTGAATGTCTTGTGAAAGGACTTATTAAAGTGATACTCATGTACAGAAATCACCTTCAGTAACATCAGCTCAGACATAAAGGACAGAAATATGTAATCTGATATAAACAAGTAAAATAAACATACAAAGAGGTCAAAGGCAAACGGAGAAAATGAAGAAAACAAACTCCATAAAAAGAAAATTCACACAAGCACTCTCCCAAATAAATGGATAAAAGGTCTCTATCCAATTACCATAGAGTTCCACATAAGTCAGATCATCTAGGAAGATTCTGCCTGAAACTCATGGACACTTTCTGTACCCAGCCATGAAGGTTAGACATTCAATCAGTTACTTTTGCCAAGAGTCAGCTGGTCAATCACAAGTTTTGCCAGAGAAACCAAGTTTATATAAAACTATTTCCCTGCTGTGGAGAATCAAAGTCCTAACACTTGGGAAAGCATAGCTTTTCTTTCAAGATATCTTTCTAGAGGGAACAGCCTCCTTGCCTGTTTGCCTCATCAAAGAAAAAAGATCAGAAGTGGTTGGCAAAGAATGTAAACCGGGCTTCACTTTTAAAGAGTACCGAGATGTGGGGGTAAGACAGAAACCATCAGACAAGGAAGGGCTGTCGACAGAAAAGCAGAGGGAAAGCAAAGGAAGGAAGGAAAGGGGGCGGGAGGGAGGGTAGGAAGGAACTCAGCTCATTCTCTCAGAAAGGTAAACCTGCAAACTAAAATTTAAATACCTGTGAGGAAAGCGAATGCTAAGGTAGATAACAAAAAAACTCAGTAATGAGACTCTGCCATTCCCAGGCAAATAAAACAATTAAGAAACCTTCTGAAAGGACCTTTATGTATGTTTAAAATGGGCTTCCCAGGTGATGCCAGTGGTAAAGAACCTGCCTTCCAATGCAGGAGACCTAAGAGACTGGGGTTTGATCCCTGGGGGTCGGGGAGATCCCCTGGAGGAGAAAATGGTAACCCACTCCACTGTTCTTGCCTGGGGTATCCTATGGACAGAGAACCCTGGTGGCTACAGTCCATGGGGTTGCAAAGAGTCAGAAACGACTGTAGCAACTTAGCATATACAAGCACGTGTTTAAAATAATCATAGAAATAAAGTGAGGAATAACCTCTCTCACCCTAGGTGGACCCCTGTGTGGCTGCCACATGGTCAGGAGAACCCACGGCATCACTTGGGAGGGATTAGGGAGAGTCTTACTGGGAAAGGGAGGTGGAGCGGAGGAGAGTGGGGGAGATGCAAGCCAAGGGTCAGCAGAGAAGGGAAGACATGAGTCCCCCAGCCTTCAATCACCCTAGAGAGGTGTGACTGTCCTGCTGGACGCCATCCTGGGTCTACATTTCTGACAAACAACCTCCACCCCTTCTCAGCACAACTTCTCACAGGACAAGTTGGAGAGTAAGGGGTATCTGAAGGTGTACAAAACATCCTCGGCACCAAGCAGTCTGGATTTAGGTGTCTGCTGATCAGGACTACCAGCTATGAGGCCCATACAAATAAGACTCCTCCTGCTGAGAGGCAAGAGCCAGGGGTCCACATGAGAAGTCAGATCAGTGCAGGGCCTCTTGGGAGAGCAGCTCCTTCCCCACCCCCCGACCCGCACTCCAGCAAACAACCAGTCAGCTTGCTGCCTAGGCAACCCAGAGTAAGCCCCCAGGGACACTTTCTAGTTAATTGTGTCCCTTACATCACACACCTATTAAAAGGACAAAAAAAATTATGAAGTGAAAACACACAGATAGGAATCTTGAATGCAGAGATATGAAAAAAATCAATTAGAAACTCCCAAAGAAAAAATTATCCTTGACGGAAAAACTAGACAGTTTAAACATCAGACTTTAGATTGTGAAGACTGTAAGTTTTTTGTTTTTTTTAATGTTAGTCACTCAGTTGTATCCAACTCTTTGAGACCCCATGGACTACAGCCCACTAGGATCCTCTATCCATGGGATTTTCCAGGTAAGAATACTGGAGCAGGTTGCCATTTCCTTCTCCAGGTGATCTTCTGGACCCAGGGATTGAACCTGGGTCTCCTGCACTGCAGGCAGATTCTTTACCATCTGAGCCAGGAGAGAAGCTCCCCCCAACACCCTTTTCTTTTTTTTTTTTAAAAGGAGCAGGCAACCATTTGTAGAGATACATGTATATACAGACACAGACACAGAAGCACAATCATTGTGAAGGAAAATTAACCACCAAAATATTTAACACAAGTGGGAACTTCTGTTAGAAGTCTTGTGATGCCTCCTTGGCTTGCTTTTTAACTCTTTATAAAGAGATGGGTGAGCATAAAGGGCAATCCTGATTTAACCCACTCAGATCTGACTTCCTGAGTTAATCCCTCCTTCTTATATTTAGAAGTCAACATGCATTTGAATGTGATGAACTAGTAATGCTACAGAGACTGTCAACTTGTTATACCCTAGCTTTTAAGTGTTCAGCAACAATGCCCTTTTTAATGCCCTTGAAAGTAAGTTAATAGGGAAACCCTGTAAGATATAATAGGTAATAAAGCTCATATGTACTAGGGATGCAGTGAGCTTAGAAGACCCAATCTACCCCATCCTCCAACGTGTTTACACGAGATCAACTACAATACTAGGATAATTTTGGTTACACTGAGATTTGGTAGTGTTAGTAGGTGGATTATCAGAGCTTCCCAGGTGGCTCAATGGTAAAGAATTCACCTACCAGTGCAAGAGATGTGGGTTCCATCCCTGGATCAGGAAGATCCCCTGGAGGAGGAAATGGCAACCCACTCCAGTATTCTTGCCTGGAGAATTCCATGGACAGAGGAGCCTGGCAGGCTGCAGTCCATGGGGTCACAAAGAGTCGGACATGACTGAAGCGACTAAGAAAGGCACAGCAGTTCAGTTCAGTTATTGACCCAAATAAACAAAATTTACCACTGAGGGAAAAAAAATACTTTTATGCTATTGGAAATATTTCTTATTACCAAAATGAAGACTCGCTGTACTGTTATCTGGCTTTCTGATGTCTAAGCAGGCACAAAGTTAGAACATTATGAGCTGTTTTAAAACAATGGCAATCATCCTGTGTTTAGAGCCTTTGTAAAGATTTACTACACAACAAAGGATTATTATCTGTACTGGCTTGCCAGAGTGCGTGCCGCCTGCTACTGGCTGTTTCCATTGATATTGTGATGTATTTCATCCTGTTTACAATAAATTGTCACTATCTCTGGCAGTTGGTTCATTGCATAACATAGATTATTTGGCTGTGTACAAGTTAGTAACTCTGTAGTCTCTCACTTTTTCTCTGTATATTAATCCATTAGAAATGTACCTTTCTCCTGGCTTCTCAACTCTTCTTATGTCCATTTCTACTTTTGCCTCCCGAACTCATGCTCCCCTAACCTCACACGTGAGTTTAAACAGGAGGCTCCTAACTGGTCCCCACATTTAGGCTCTTTTTGCTGAGTCATCCTTCCCCCAAATCTTCAAGGGTTCCCAATCTCCAGCCACTTCAAATACAAACCACTTATTCCTGTTGAATTCTGCTTCTCTTGTGATTATTCCTGAATTACTAGCTAACAAAATCCTCCCAACCTTTTAAAACAGTGAAGCCAGGCTTCCCTGGCACCTCACTGGTAAAGAATTCACCTGCCAACACAGCAGAGGCGGGTTTGATCCCTGCGTGCGCCATAGCTCTCTGAGCCCGTGCTTTAGAGCCTGGGAGCTGCAACTACTGAGCCCTCGAGCCACAACTATGGAATCCCATCTCCCCTAGAGCCCATACTCAGCAACAGCAGAGGCCATGCAATGAGAAGCCGCTGCACCACACTGGAGAGTGGCCCCTGCTTGCCACAACTACAGAAAAGTCCGCGCAGCAGCAAAGACCCAGCTCAGCCATCAATAAATGAAACAGTGACGTCTTCTCCACACAGTCACGCCCACACTGCTCTCTCCCTTTCCTGTGATGCAACAGTTCAACATTTAATCATACATTTGTCATACTGTTTTCTGGGTGTTATTCTGTGTGTGTTATCTTTGAGAGCAAGCATCATATCTCAAATATTTGTTTTGATTCTATATATCAAATGTTAAGAAAGGAAACAAGAAATTCAGGTGTGTACAAAGGTATGGAAGCGTGATGGTGAAGCTATAAAGTTGTACCTTTAGGAGAATGTTCAAAAGAAGAGTGATGCTCTGGAGAAATATGAAAGCAATCAAGGAGAGCAGGTTCAGATATGGTCTGATCATGCCTGTGTGTTCGGTCACTTAAGTCGTGTCCAGCTTGCTGTGACCCAATGGACTGCAGCCCACCGGGCTCCTCTGTCCATGGGATGCTCCAGGCAAGAATACTGGAGTGGGTTGCCATGCGCTCCTCCAGGGGATCTTCCCAACCCAGGGATCGGATGGAACCTGCGTCCTCTATGTCACCTGCACTGCAGGCGGGTTCTTTACCACCGAGCCACAGGGAAAGCCCCAGATATGGTTCACACTGACTCAAATCTAGCATCAGCAAAAAGATCTTACAAGGATAAATATATGGGTTCAAAATACAGACGAGTTTTCTACTTTTAAGAACTGTCTAAAGTAGAAATAAAGAGAAATCCCTCTGATCACACAACATCCAGAAGTGATAGATAAAAACAACATTTAAACTCTCTCTCTCTGTCTCTTTGTTTTTGACTCCACGGTGTCCTCACTGCTGCGAGCAATGCAGCAAGTGGTGGCCACTCTTCCTCGCAGTGCGGGGGCGTCTCACTATGGCGGCTTCTCCTGTTGCGGAGCTCGGGCTCTAGAGCACCTGTGCTTCGGTACTTGCAGTGTGTGCGCTCAGTAGCTGTGGCACACAGGCTTAGTTGCCCCACAGCATGTGGAAGCTTTCAAGGCCAAGGATCGAACCCATGTCCCCTGTACTGGCTGGGGAATTCCTAACCACCGGATCACCAGGGAAGTCCTAAACTATCTCCTACTAGTAAAGAGAAAGAAACAAATGGAGGCCAGAAACCAGAAAAAGACACGACATTTCCAAGTAATAATCAAGCACTGACCCATTTGTTGGCCTCTAAGGGCATCAGCCAGAGTCAATAACCAACAACTGAGTTTTAACTTGTCACACACACACACAGCTCAAAGAGCTGGGCACGACTGAGTGACTTTCAGTTTCACTTTGTGTGTTGTTAGACTCTATGGGTTTTGTAATGCTATGTATAGTATCATACAGAAGAGTTTCATCACCCTAAAATTCCTCTCTGCTCTACCTGTTTGTTCCTCTCTTTCTAATCTCTACACCCCAGAACCTCTGAGGAACCCATGATCATTTTACTGGGTCATGCATAGTTTTTCCTTCTCCAGAATACAGCTGGAGTCACAGAGTATGTAGCTTTTTCAGACTTCATTGTTGTTCAGTTGTTCACTCGTGTCTGACTCTTTGCAACCCCATGAACTGCAGCACGCCAGCCTTCCCTGTCTTTCACCATCTCCTGGAGCTTGCTCAAACTCAAGTCCATTGAGTCAGTGATGCCATCCAACCATCTCATCCTCTGGTGACCCCTTTTCCTTCTGCCTTCAGTCTTTCCTAGCATCAGTATCTTTTCCAATGAGTCAGCTCTTCGCATCAGGTGGCCAAAGTACTGGAGCTTCAGCATCAGTCCTTATGAATATTCAGGGTTGATTTCTTTCAGGATTGACTGATTTGATCTCCTTGCTGTCCAAAGGACTCTCAAGAGTCTTCTCCAGCACCACAATTCTAAACCATCAGTTCTGTGGCACTCAGCCTTCTTTTTCAGACTGGCTTCTTTCATTTAGCAATATACATTTGAGGTTCTTTCACATCCTTTTTGTAACCTGTAAGCACTTTCTTTCTATCGCTGAATACTACTCCGTTATCTGGATATACTAAAGTTTATTTATCCTAATTCATCTATTAAAAGACCCCTGATTGCTTCCAATTTGGGGCCATTTTGTGTAAAGCTGCTGTAAACATTTGGGTGTAGGTTTTCAGTTGGTATCTTGGGGGCTGAAAGATGGCATGTTTTGCTCCTTACAGTATGTGGGATTACCTCAACCTGTGGCCAGAGGGCGCTGTGAGCCTGAGACGTCTGAAGGCAGGCGTCTGATTTAGCGCCCCAATCTTGGTATTTGCTTAGAGTTAACTTGTCTTTCTGAGTTGCACAGTTACTGGCATTTGTCTTCAGGGAAACTTACCATGTTGCCCAGAAGCTTAGAACTCTCTGATCAGGTTTGAGGTTCCTTCTCTTACTTGGTAGATGGAGGGTGAGACAGAGGGAGACCTGGTTGGATGGCATCACTGACTCAATGGACATGAGTTTGAGCAAGCTCTGGGAGATAGTGAAGGACAGGGAAAACTGAAATGCTGTGGTTCATGGGGTCACAAAGAATCAGACCTGACTGAGCGACGAAACAACAACAGCAATGACAGATGGAGGGTGGGGTCTTTTAGAGTTGTCCTCCATTTCCAGTGAGCCCAGAAATATACTTAAAATAGGCTTTGTATCTAGGATCTAGTGGTTTTGTAATGGGAGGGCCATTTGAGTTTTAACTTGGCTACTTTTGAAGAAGCCCTTGGGAATGTGTTTGTTTAGATATTTCGTAATTTTAAAAGTGTATTATGAACTTAGATTCCTTGGAATATGTGAATTCCTCTGGGGTTTGTTTAACCCAGAGAAGATTTCATTTGCCTTACAGAGCTACTTCGGTATATGACATTTTGTGAATATGTTAATCAGAGTTTTTGACTTGGAACTTTTGGGGCCTTTTACTAGTGGGAATTCTAGTCCCAGATCTTGAGTGCAAGTGTACTTGTCTTCAGCTCAAGAGAGTTTTTCTCCCCATTTTGGCTTTGACCAAGACAAAACAGGTACCCCTTTGTTCTTCTATAGGCCATGCATTTCCCTGGTTTATACCTGTGGGTGTTCCTTTAGGTACTCCTGGTTCTAACACAGGTTTCTGGTCAGACCTTCCATCTTCCCTGGGATCCAGGCTTTGTTTCCTTTCTGTTCTGTGTGTGTGAAGTGAAAGTGAAAGTCGTTCAGTCCTGTCCAGCTCTTTGCGACGCCACGGACTATATAGTCCATGGAATTCTCCAGGCCAGAATACTGGAGTGGGTGGGTAGCCTTTCCAACAAAAGGCAAAACCTGAAATAAACTATGAACTTCAGTTAATAATAATATATCAGTATTGGCTTATCAATTGCACCAAATGCACCATATTAATTAATTTACTACTGATGGCACCAGTGGTAAAGAACCTGCCTGCCAACGAAAGAGACATAGGAGACTCAGTGTTGATCCCTGGGTCAGGAAGATCCCCTGGAGGAGGGCATGGCAATACACTCCAGTATTCTTGCCTAGAGAATCCCAAGGACAGAGGAGCCTGGCAGGTTACAGTTCATAGGGTCTCAAAGAGTGGGACACGACTGAAGCAACTGTTCTTGCACGCACGCTAATAATAGAAAAATGAAAGGAAGGAAGGAGGGGATGTATAGGCATTCACTATACTTTCTGTGCAATGTTTCTGTAAACCTAAAACTGCTCTAAAAACAAAGTCTATTAAATGAAGATATGAGCTCATAATCAAAGATGACCAAATAGATAATGAAACAAGTGTAAAAAGCATAAGAAACTCACAAGTACTTCAGATCCTGGAATTAGTACTACATACAAGGCCATAAAGTAGCCACATGGAATCACAAAAATTAGCGACAACAGATAATAAAATGACCAAAAAGATTTTTTAATCAAATCGCAGGTGTGATAAAGTATAATGGCTGAAATTTTTAAAAGTTAAGAAGTGAAGTTAACTACAAATAAGACATACCTGAAAAGCGACTCAGACAAGTCTAAAGAAATTATTCAAATTCAGCACAAAGTCTCAGGTATGGGAAATATAAAAAAGAAACTAATTGATATGAAAAAAATAAGGTTTAAGTAACATGCAAAGAGTCAGATACGAATGAAAAGACTGAGCAGTTGCAAGATCAGAATCAAAGCACCACTATTCAATACGAGGTTTCCCTCATGTCTAAGTTGGAAAAGAATCTGCCTGCAATGCAGGAGACCTGGGTTCTATCTCTGGGTTGGGAAGATCCTCTAGAGAACGAAATGGCAACCCATTCCAGTGTTCTTGCCTGGAGAATCCCATGGAGCCTGCCTGGCAGGCTATAGTCCATGGGGTCACAAGAGTCAGACACGACTTAGTGACTAAACCACCACGTTCAATACACAATAAACTTCTCAACAGCAGTAATGCTGCCAGAAGACATGGAACAATATCAACACAAGTGGAAGAAAATAACTCGCAAATGATAAGATGTTTTTGTTTCTAGTTAAGAACAGTTTAAAACTTATATGTCTCTAATAAAATAGACTTAAAACATATAAATGTTAATAGAACTACAGGGAAAACTGATAAGTTTACCACTATAGTGAGAAATGTAAGCAAATCTCTCTCGATTATGGCTACATCAAGAAAACAAAGATATTGTGAACAAATGTATGGATACCTAGTTGGCGGGAATATGGGAGGAACTGGGAGACTGGGATTGACACATATGCACTATTGATGCTATGCATAAAATAGATAACTAATGTGCAGTCGCCCAGTCTTGTCCGACTCTGTGACCCCATGGACTGCAGCAGGCCAGGCCTCTCTGTCCTTCATCATCTCCTGAAGTCTGCCCAAGTTCATGTCTATTGCATCGGTGATGCCATCCAGCCATCTCACCCTCTGATGCCCTCTTCTCCTTCTGCCCTCAACCTTCCCCAGCAACAGGGACTTTTCCAATGAGTCAGCCATTCTTATCAGATGACCAAAATACTGAGTTTCAACTTCAGCATCAGTCCCTCCAATGAGTATTCAGGGTTGATTTCCCTTCAGATTGACTGGTCTTATCTCCTTGCTGTCCAATGGACCCTCAGGAGTCCCCTCCAGCACCACAGTTCAAAGGCATCAATTCTTCAGTGAGCCATCTTCTCTACGGTACAACTCTCACAACTGCATATGACCACTGGGAAGACCATAGCCTTGACCATACAGACCTTTGTCAGCAGAGCATAACTAATGAGAACAAACTATATAGCAGGGAACTCTACTTAATGTACTCTGGTGACCTGAACGGGAAAGAAGTCCAAAAGGGAGGGGATATATGTATATGTAAGGCTGATTCATTTTGTTGCACAGTAGAAACTAATTGAACATTGTAAAGCAACTATACTCCAATAAAAATTAATTTTTAAAAACTCTGAAGAGCATGAAGTTCGGAAGCATCAAATCCGATTGGCTGGGCTGCTGAGCTGGCTCCGCCTCCCCCAGGGGCCTGCCCCTCCATCACCTGCTGCACACCTGGCCCTGAGCACCAGGGAAGGACTTGGCTGAGCGTGGCAGCCCTCAGTTCTGTAATTAATCAGCATTCTCACGCCCACCTGGTAATTTAAGAAACCCTATGGCACCCCACTCCAGTACTCTTGCCTGCAAAATCCCATGGACAGAGGAGCCTGGTCGGCTGCAGTCCATGGGGTTGCGAAGAGTCAGACACGACTGAGCGACTTCCCTTTTACTTTTCACTTTCATGCATTGGAGAAGGAAATGGCAATCCACTCCAGTGTTCTTGCCTGGAGAATCCCAGGGACAGGGGAGCCTGGTGGGCTGCCGTCTGTGGGGTCACACAGAGTCGGACA
Source organism: Ovis aries (assembly GCF_016772045.2). Taxonomy (NCBI): domain Eukaryota; kingdom Metazoa; phylum Chordata; class Mammalia; order Artiodactyla; family Bovidae; genus Ovis; species Ovis aries. Next base: position 188,840,586 of record NC_056056.1, on the reverse strand, counting down.
CAACTGAAGTGACTTAGCAGCAGCAGCAGCAGCAGAGTGGCTCTGTCCTGTGGTCAAGTAAAGATGCTGACTGTATCCCTCCTGGGTGTCCCTCCCCCTCCATATCTCACCAGCCCTCCAGAGCCATCCCCAAGAGATGCCTTGAGATTCTCAATGCAGCCATGCCTTGGGCTGCCTTGGTGCTGCCACACTTCAGGCTCTCCTCCTTCCACAACCTTCTGTGGCTTTACAGCACGCTTGGAGCCAACAGAGATTATGTCGAGAGGGCACTGGTGGCCCGACAGCCTGGCCTGGCATGGGGCAGTGGGAGTGGGGCACAGTCGGGTGACCACCCCAGACATTTGGCCTTCTCCCTGCTGGCTGCCTTAGAACCGTCCCTACATTAGCAGTTTGCTTCGTATGCACTTTGTTCTTTGCTTTGGATCTTTTTTTTTTTTTTTTCCTACTTTTACACTTTGACATTGCATTTCCCAACGGAAGGACTCAGGTTGTCTGAAGTCACTGCATAATGCATCTCAGTCCACGTAGTGATGGTCCCCTTGGTCACTCTCTTTAGTTATGTCCCTCCTCTGTCACTTCCTTCACTGGATGGAGGAAAACCAAGCCATGGTTCCCCCCGCCCAGCCCTCCCCTCCTGTCCCTTCAACAGTTTCCCCGTGGAAAAAATCAGTGAGTACGAATAAAGACACTAACTGAAAAAAATAAAATAAAAAATAAAAAGTTGAACAAATGAACTTCATAAATAAAACTGTGACCATGAAAAAAGAGAGAAAACAGAATTATTAGTGAGTAGATGGATGATTTAAATACAATAAGCTCGATTTGCTAGTCACATATAAGGAATCCTATACCCATCCACATTCTACTCAAGCATGAGAAGATAGTTCTAAAACCTGAAGATATAATAGACCATAAAGCAGTCCCAGCAGATCTTGGGAGAACTGGTATCATCATAACCACATTCTCTTGTTGTGTGTTAATTAAAGGTTCAATAGCCAAAGAAGTGTAAATTTTGCAAGTATATTTGGAAATTTAAAAATTCATTTCCAAGCAACTTTTCTGGGCCAAAGAAGAAATCATAATGAAAAATTTTAATATCTAATATTGAACAATAATAAAAATTGTTGCTGTTCAGTCACTAAGTCGTGTTCACTCTTTGTGACCCCATGAACTAGAGCAGACCAGGTTCTTCTGTCCTCCACTAACTCCCAGAATTTGCTCAAATTCATGTGCATACTATCTAACCATCTCATCCTCTGTTGTTTCCTTCTCCTGTTGCCTTCAACCTTTCCCAGCATCAGGGTCATTTCCAGTGAGTCAGCTCTTTGCATCAGGCTGCCAAAGTATTAGAACTTCAGCTTCAGCAACAGTCCTTCAAAAGAATATTCAAGGTTGATTTCCTTTAGGACTGACTGGTCTGATCTGCTTGCAGTCCAAGGGACTCTCAAGAGTCTTCTCCAACACCACAGTTCAAAAGCATCAATTTCTTGGAGCTCAGCCTTCTTAATTTGCCAACTCTCACATCTGCACATGACTACTGAAAAAAACACAGATTTGACTATATAGACCTTTGTTAGCAAACTGATGTCTCTGCTTTGGAATACGCTGTCTAGGTTTCTCACAGCTTTCCTTCCATGAAGCAAGTATCTTTTAATTTCATGGCTGCAGTCACTGTCCATAGGGATTTTGGAGCCCAAGGAAATAAAATCTATCATTGCTTCCACTTTTCCCCCTTCTATTTGCCATGAAGTGATGGGACCAGATGCCATGATCTGAAGTTTTTTTTTTTTTTTTTTTTTAATGTTGAGCATCAATCCAGTTATTTCACTCTCTTCCTTCACTCTCACCAAGAGGCTCTTTAGTTCCTCTTCACTTTCTGCCATTAGAGTGGTATCATCTGTATATCTGAGGTTGTTGACATTGCTCGCAGTAATCTTGATTCCAGCTTGCGATTCATCCAACACAGCCATTTCTCATGATGTACTCTGCATGTAAGTTAAATAAGCAGGGTGACAATATACAGCCTTGTAGCACTCCTTTCCCTAGTTTGAACCAGTCCATTGTTTCACATCCAGTTGTGAACTACAAACAGGTTTCTCAGGAGACAGGTGAAGTGGTTGGGTACTCTCGTCTCTTCAAGAATTTTCTGCAGTTTACTGTGATCCACGTAGTCAAAGGCTTGAAAGCACTCAATGAAGCAGAAGTAGATGTTTTTCTGGAACTCCCTTTCTTTCTCCATGATCCAGCGAAATATTGGCAATTTGATCTCTGGTTCCTCTGCCTTTTCTAAACTCAGCTTCTATATCTGGAAGTTCTTGGTTCATGTACTGCTGAAGCCTAGCTTGAGGGATTTCGAGCATAGTCTTGCCAGCATATGAAATAAGCGCAGTTGTATGGTAATTTGAACATTCTTTAGCACTGGCTCTTCTTTGAGATCAGAATGAAAACTGACCTTTTCCCATCCTGTGGAATAACGTTTGTCAAAATCTGTGGGATGCAGCTCCTTAGGAATTATACCATTTATTTTTTTTTAAAGTCTGCAAAATGTGTCAACATAAAAGGCTAGAGTATAATAGGATAAATATAACAAAACAGCAAACAAGCCCAGGAGCTTAACAAGCCAAAATTAAATTCATTTAAAAAGATGAATAAAATATGTACAGCTCTGGTGAGATTGTACCTGACATCATACGTTTGTCAAAACTCACAGAATTGTACAACCCAAAGAGTGAAATCTAAAGGGAAAAAGAAGAGAATGAAAAAGGGGTATGAAGCTACAGATATAACAGAAATTTTGAAAGATAATGAAAGATGAATAAATTTGAAAACTAAAGTATACAGCTAGAATAACATACAAGTTGACCCACAAGAGAAAAGTTTAATGAATTTATAACCTCTATGATATTAATTACTAGTTAAAATTTACCCAAACTAAATCCAAGGCCAATGCAGATTTAGACAAGTTCTACCAAACACTGACAGAAGAGACAATTCCAATCTTACCCAAAGAAAGGGTAAGAGTCTGTAACTCACCTTGTGATGGAATTAGTCTAACCTTGATACCAACAACCGACAGGAGCAGTACAAGAAAGGAAGACTGGAGACCAACCTCACTGATAACACAGATGTAAAATGGTAAGCAAAATCCTCAGAAGCAAGATGTAGTATCGTATAAAATATCACCAAGACATATTTACTCTAGACTACAAGGATACTAAAGAAGTTTACTGATGATTCATGTTATTAAAATCAGCAGATGAAAATTACAGAAAACATCATCTTGATAGATACATATACTGCATTTAATTAAAATCATAACCATTCATGGCAAAAAGTATCAAATGAAAAACAGGAGAGAATTTCCTCAATTGATAGAAGGTATCTACAAAAAAGTATAATAAACATCATGTTCAACAGTAAAATATTAAAATTATTCCCTTTAAAATCAGAAGCAAAACAAAAATGCCATTATCACCACATCTGCTCAACACTGTACCAGAAAATCTTACCAACACACTAAAATAAGTAAAGAAATAACAGATGAAAAGACAGTACTCAATTTTAAACTGAAGAGCATCACTATGACTTGATATAAAAAATATTTTTAAACTCAGTAGTAGGTACACATGAATTGGTAGGCTCTAACTACCTGCCCACACAGAACTGAGCTTAATCTAAACTGGAAGAGGAAGTGAAATGTCCAATAAAAATATAAAAACATGCTCAACTTCATAAAAATCCAGAAAAATGAAAATCACACAGGGATAATATACCAAATACATCCAATTATCAAAAACGGAAAAGCGAGAAAACCAGTAGTCTTCATGATAGGGAATTACAGAAACTGTTACAAACCCTGGGAATATCATTTGGTGTTTGGAAAGCAACCGACATTACTTGGTAATCATACTAGATGTTTACACCTAAATATATATCCTGAAGGGTCTCAAACATGTGCATCAGGTGACTTTTTAAAATTTTTAAAGCTCCTTTTGGTAGCAAATTTCCTTTCAAGACACTAGAACTGTAAAGAATGAAAATGTCTATCAAGAGTTTACTAGATAAACAGCTGCATAAAATGTAATCATGTATATTAGAGAAAATAAAACAAGTCACTGCTACATAACAACGAAGACAGAGAACAAAAACATACCTAAAACAGACTAAATAATTATTTAGGTCTTCTGCTCATTTTTCGATTGGGTTGTTTATTTTTTCGATATTGAGCTTCATGAACTGTTTCTATACTTTAGAGATTATTCCTGTCAGTTGCTTCATTTGCAAATATTTTCTCCAATTCTGATGACTACCTTTTTATTTTGTTTATGGTCTCCTTTGTTGTACAAAAGCTTTTAAGTTTAATTAGGTCCCATTTGTTTATTTTGGTTTTTATTTTCATTAACCGAGGAGGTTGGTCAAAAAAGATCTTGCTGAGATTTATGTCGAGGAAAAAAAAACTTCTGCCTAAGTTTTACTCTAAGAGTTTAATACAATGAAACATTACTCAGTCATAAAAATGAATGAATTGGGTCATCTGTTGAGACGTGGATGGGCCTAGAGAGTGTCATACAAAGTGAAATAAGTCAAAAAGAGAAAAACAAATATTGTATATTTATATATATATATGTGGAATCTAAAAAAAATGGTATGTGTGTGTGTGTGTGTGTGTGTGTGTGTGTGTGTGTGTGTTAGTTGCTCAGTTGTGTCTGACTCTGTGATCCCATGGACTATAGCTCACCAGGCTCCTCTGTCCATGGACTTCTCCAGTCAAGAATACTAGAGTGGGTTGCCATTTTCTTCTCTAGGGGATCTTCCCAACCCAGGGATCGAACTCTGGTCTCCTATACTGCAAGCAGTTTCTTTACCATCTGAGCTATCAGAGGAAAAAATGGTGTAGATGATCCTATCTGCAAAGCAGAAATAGAGACACAGATGTAGAGAACTCCAAGGCGGAAAGCAAGAAGATGGGAGGAACTGGGAGACTGGGATTGACACACATACACTATTGACACTTTGTATAAAACAGATAACTAATACGAACATACTGTCTAGCACAAAGAACTCTACTTAAGGCACTGTGGTAACCTGAACAGGAAGGAAGCCCCCAAAGGAAGGAATGTATGTACATGCACAGCTGGTTTATCTTGCTGGACAGTAGAAACTAACACAGTATAAAGCAACTGGACTCCAATAAAAAAGGCTAAATGAAATTCTTTTCAGTTGTTAAATGTTTTAGAAATAGAGATACACATAGTAAAACCACTATGATAAGTAAGGACATTATTAACATAAACTCATGAAAATAGTTTCCTCTGGAATACAGGGATGGACCATGGGGACATCTTATTGGTAATATTCTATTTTGCAAGCTATATACTAATTTCAACAGACTGTTCTACCTCAGGAGGTATTGAATTTCCCATCACAGAAGTTTGTTTCAAGAAATATCTCACTTAGGTGAGCTATTTAGAGACAGAACAAATACCACATAGGAAATGGACTTGATAACCCTACAAGTATCTTTTAAGATTTCATAATTCCATATGCATCATAACAAACAGTGTAAGGCCACTGGTCCGTAATGATTGCACTGAGACAATAAATTAACTAAAGCTGGAGTCTTACTTCTTGACTTGTTGGTAACTAATATGTCACCGTATTGTCTGTATTTTCCCACTGAAGTCACATCAGCTGATACACCATATGCCCAGAGTTCACTCATTTAATCTTCATGGTAACACTATGGGCTAAGTATCGTTAATAAGTTCACTGAATGGACAATGAAAACAAAACTGCAAGAATTCAAATCAGTTGCCCAAAGTCATACACATAGTGAGTGGCAAATTCTAGGGTGTCAAATTTTGGTGTCTAGGACACCAAAACCTATCCTCCGAATGCCCTATCCATTCAAGGCCCATCCATCTTCCTGAGGGTGTGCGGGGTGAAAAGAAAATCCCAACAGATCTGAGGGGTCCATACATGTCTAAGGTACAAGTCAGTGCTGGTGGCTGTAGTTATTTACACAGTAGCCAATGCAGATTCTTGGCCTCTGAATCATGGCTATGATTGTTTGACCCTGAACTCTATAGTCCAGAGGCAGCCTCTAAAACTGTATTCCTCTAGACATTTCTAAAATTGAATTCCTTGTATTAAATCACTTCCTGCTTTAAGTACCTAAACTTATTAACATGTGCTGAACTGATAAATCCTGACCTCAACAAATAAATATATTTCAACTTTATTGATTTATATTCATCTGAAGTCCCTAGAAAAATAGTTTTATAGCCCATGTGTAATGCAGTTTTATTTTTAATAAAATGACTATCATCAGATGACTTATTCATCTTCTTTCTCACATCAATACAAACTTTTATTAAATTGCTATGAGGATGTTGTGGATATACACTTAAGAGACAGGTTCTTTCTCCACTTTCCCTCATGACTAGGAACTTAAACTGTAGACTAGCGACTGACATCCCTCACGGAACATCTCACTTCTACTCTTAAGTGATTTTCTGGGCAAACTTTTACAAAAAGCATAATGCATTTTTCCTAAGGGTTAGAGTTGTTCTCTATTAAAATGATGAAAAGTTCTGAAAAGGGAAGAAACATTACATTTATCCTCTAGAATATTTATAAAATATGTATTTGTAAAAGGAAGAGGTATTCTAACTCATGAAAGCATAATACATCTCTTAATAACCTTAAATACTGTATCAGAAAGTGCAATTTTACATTAAAGAGCCTGGAACTTATCATTATAAAGACCTGAGTTAAAATCTCATAAAGCTGCTTGATAGTGAGAAAATCTTTGGGTTTTCTGAATTTCAGTTAATTCAGCTGATTCGGAAATGTGATCTTTATAACTATCTCCAAAGTTTACTGTAACATTTTTAAAAAATATACCATGCATGACAGTTTCTGCTGTAAGAGTTGGTAATATAGCAAATACTACATAAATGTTGAATTTTCTCTTATATCTTAAAAACGCTATGGAAGAACTCCATTTCAACAACAGCAACAAAAACGCTGTAGAAATTCTACATGCCACTAGGATATCATGTGCATGTGCGTACTTAGTTGCTAAGTTGTGTCTGACTCTTTGCAACGCCATAGACTATTGCCCACTGGGCTCCTCTGTCCATGGGGATTCTCCAGGTAACAATACTGGAGTGGGTTGCCATTTCCACCTCCAAGGGATCTTCCTGACCCACAAATTGAACCCTTGTCTCCTGCATCTCCTGCACTGGCAGGCGGATTCTTTACCATTGAGCCAACTTATATCATAAAATCACAGAAAAGTTTCTAAAGAATTAAGTCAAAAATATCGTGCAGATCAGTGGCAATTAGTCCTGAGACAAGTAGACAGTAGTTACCCACCATTGAACTTCCCTTTGGAATTTTTCAGCATCTTATTATTTCCCATTCCCACTAATTACCTCCTACTCAACACCCTACACTACAAAATACTTTGGGTATTCCAACAAACAGAAAAGTCAGGGCAGGTAAACCCCTCTAAACAGTTTACATTGCTGTAGATTAAAAGGTTCGATGCAGGATACAGGATGCTTGGGGCTGGTGCACTGGGATGACCCAGAGGGAGGGAGGTGGGAGGGGGGTTCAGGATTGGGAACACGTGTACACCCGTGGTGGATTCTTGTTGATGTATGGCAAAACCAATACAATATTGTAAAGTTAAAAAAAATAAATAAATAAAATAACAACTAAATAGGGACTTCCCTGTGGTCCAGTGGCTAAAATCTGGTACTCTCAAAGCAGGAGACCCAGGTTTGGATCATGGTGAGGGAACTAGATTCCACATGCCGCAACTGAGAGTCCACGCGCCACAACTAAAGATTCTGCATGACAAAACTATGGTCGGACATCTCACATGTTGAAACTAAGACTGAATACAGCCAAATAAACTTTTAAAAAATAACTAAATAAAACACTGGACAGGTATTTAAGAAACTCAATATATTATCAATTATGGTGTTGGCACTGATCTTCTAAAAAATGCTTAAAAATTTTTAATAGTTTATTTACTATTTAGAAAAATGCAGAAACAGCAATGAAATTAGCCCAGTGAAAACTAAAACCAATATAACAAAAGACTTATGAACACCATTTTACCATTTTCCAGATCAAACAAATTTGGGGGATTTTCATGTTGGCAATGTCCTTTCATTTGGGTATTTTTACTTATTTATAAGGATATTCAATAATGAAAAAAATGATTTATAGGTTGGCAATAAAAAAGCCACCATGAACGTTAAAAATGAAAATTCCCCTCTCTTTATAGGTTTAGGCTTACGACCTACTCCTTTTCTCTCCACCTCACTCCATCTTGTTGTCTTGATTCTTGGATTATAAGATTGAGCGGGAAGGAGAAAGAGTGAAAAAGGGGGCAGATGATATAATAAGAACAATTAACAAGAATTAACCAAAGTACAAGTTTATGTGGATCATCGACTTGGCAAATAGAAATTTTATGCTGGTCTAAAAGATACTGTTCAGATGATTTCAATTTAGAGCTTGAAAACAAACCTCAATTGGCTCTTCACCACCTTTTACTTGATTTTCACCCATTTCTCCATTCTCATAGCTGCTGCTCTTCTCAACCCATAACTCCGATTTCTCTACAGTAAGTCGAAGCTGGTCTAGATCTGCTTTGATCTGCTTGTAGTTATCTACATCCTGATTAGACACCAGCAACTGCACCTGGAAACAGAATTTCAAACTTTGATTTACTTATGGAATTTCATATATGTCAAAAACCCCAAGTCTTTTAACATATGTGTCCTTCAGTTGAAGTTTAGTATTTCTAGGCTATTTATGGATATTTTACAGGTATATTGATCATGAAAATTTACCTGAAAGTATCTGTAAATTCCACTTAATATATTCACGTTGTAAGAAATTATACATATAAAAAAGTGAGCCCTAACAATGCTTTTCAAAATGTTAAAGAGTAATTTAAAGTAAAAGATACCCCAACTCTAATTTTACTGATCAAGTTAATTTTTCTGAGACTCCCTGTTTGAAACAGGTAGAAACATAAAAATAAGTGGAAGAAAATACCCATGCAGTCTGAAGCTTAATTTGTATATATTATGTGAGTATATGAATGCTGCTGCTGCTGCTAAGTCGCTTCAGTCGTTTCTGACTGTGCAACTCCATAGACAGCAGCCCACTAGGCTCCTCTGTCCCTGGGATTCTCTAGGCAAGAATACTGGAGTGGGTTGCCATTTCCTTCTCCAATGCATGAAAGTGAAAAGTGAAAGTAAAGTCACTCAGTTGTGCCCGACTCTTAGCGACCCCATGGATGCAGCCCACCAGGCTCCTCCGTCCATGGGATTTTCCAGGCAAGAGTACTGGAGTGGGTTGCCACTGCCTTCTCTGGAATATATGAATAGTTTTATCCATTTATATAATTACTTTTAATTATTTCATATTTTAACATATTCCTGTAAAATTTCCTAATGAAGATCAATGCTCTATTAAGGAACTATTAGTGAAATACATGTAAGCCTGGAGATAGTCCTCATTCATGGTCTCAAAATTGGTATCATTCAAAGATGACAAAGAAAAAGATTAGCTCCATCACAATTCTCTTTTGGATTCATATATTTTTCAATCACAAAACATTTATTTCAGTGCAGTACCCAAACTGATCAGTAAAATTTAGGGTCAGAATAACAGCATGGGCAACAAAATTCCTAACATGGTATTATCCCCCAGTGCCTTCCTAAATCTTAGTGCCTATCATCTACATTAAAGATATTAACTGAAAAATCACCTTCTAAAATAGATCATGTCTTAGCTGCAGACAAGGCCATATCTATCTTTAAAAATAGAAAGTGTCCCCAGGAAAAGCTGCAGTCTCATTAACTTTGCAACCATTAAGTCAGGTTGGATGCTATAAACAACATTTCAGAGCCTCTGAGGGTGGAAGCACTGAAGGCTACTCAATCTCACCTGTTTAAATGCCTGTAAAACTTCGGCTCTCTGGCTGAAGTGCTTGAACAGCAGCTGCAGGGCTCCTGATAGCAGAGGCGGGTAGTCATGCATGATCAGATGAATGAGGACCCGTAAAAACGTCCTGCCTCCTTCGTCATCCAGTTGAACTGGATTTTTCTCCTTTCTGTAAAACCAAAAGATCATTGTAAAAGACTTGTATTACATAAACTCTAATCATAAGTAGCTAATATTGTGTAAACATTCTCAGACTTACACCATTTCCACCATCACCCCTCCACGAAATATTGGAAATTGCAAAGGAAGACATTTTTACTTTCTTTGGCCTCATGTTACTAATAAGGGGGCTTCCCAGGGCAGCGCTAGTAGTAAAGAATGCCTGCCAATGCAGGAGACATAAGAGATGTGGGTTTGATTCCTGGGTTGGGAAGATCCCCTGGAGAAGGGCATGGCAACCCACTCCATTATTCTTATCTGGAGAATCCCCAGAAACAGAGGAGCCTGGAGGGCTACAATCCATAGGGTGACAAAGATTTGGACACGACAAGCGATCTAGCTTGCAGGCACAATGTATGAGGAAAGGGAACATAAAGAAAAGCTTGTGATTGTCCATGAAAGGAGGGGTGACCAAAGTCCCAGTCTGTCCAAGACTGAGAAGGTTCCCAAGATGGGGGACTCTCAGTGATTGCAATAGGAAAGCAGCAGGCAAACTGGGATGATCTGGTAATCTAGGCACAGACAAAAGACAGATCTGAATCAATCCAGAAGCGCTTATTGAGAAGGCATATCAGCTGGATGCACGTCAAGGGCCAATGTACCAACCACCCCCACTTCCCCGCCAGGCCCAAAACCTCCTCAGGACAGGTGGTGAGGCCGTGCAGCACAGCGGCACAGCATGCGTGCGCACGCGCACGCGCACAGGCAAGGCCACAGCCAGAGCAACTCTGCGAGTTTGCTGTATTCGGACTGTGGGCTCGATTACCCGGATGAAAAGTTCGTTTATTTTTCGGTGAAAATCATACACTGCTTTATCCTCTTCTAGGGAATAATGAAATACTTGAATAGGAAAACACAGTAACAATAACAACAGCAGAAACTGGCAAAACAATATAAAAACAAACCTAAACCAAAAGTTCACTAGAGATAAAAATCCTTTTGGGGCTTCCCTGAGTCTTTCTTCTCTTTCTTGCTAATCAAAGAAAATGCTACAAAAGGGTTAGTACAGAAATCTGTTAGGTATATATGGCACATCTGCGATAAAGATGGGTGCTACAAACTCAATATTTGTAGCTGAGACATCGTACCGTTTTTACTTTTCTTTTTGACTATTAGTTTCATTTCTGGGGAAACCAAAGAAGCAACTTAAAAACAATGAATAGTAGGGCTCCTGACAGCAAAGGAGGGTAGCCATGGCAGAGATATTTCATTTTCTTCAATCATACAGATATTTTCAACTGGCAGATAAAAAGCATTAGTTCTCACATATAGTTAATGATAACATTGAAAGAAGTTACTTTCTTGCCTCAAATTTCTCAGATTTTGGGAAGCAGTGTTTTGCAAGATCCAGCGATATTTTTGCCAGGGGACTTAAAGGGCATTCGTGTGCTGTCATTATTTGAGGAAAGAAAAGCAAAGAATTCAGGGGAAAGTTCAATACACTGATCTCATCTCTCCCGTCCTTTTTTTTTAACCTGACCTAAAGAAAAGCTATGCTTTCTCTTCTATAGTAAATTCGCAGCTTCATTTCTGGCAAGAGTTATGTTGGCAACCATAAGGGATATAAAATTAAATAGATATAGGGAATGACAAACTATTGTAAAATTCTAAGTAAAATCTTATTCATAAAATAATGATATATAAATGCTACTATACCTTCCAGCAAACATAGTTTCTGCCTGAGCTGCAATTTCATCTATATCAGGAACAATAGCTGCAAAGATAAGTGGTAAAAAATCCATTCTTTATATTTTTATAATTAGGAGTCCCAATATTTATATTAATGTAGCATACCTAAAAATATTTTTGTCTTAATTTCTTTATGCCACCGAAAGTCAATTAACACTTTAAAAAGTCACAATACAGTTTCCCTTATTCATCAATATTTTAAATTGAAGCTTACATTTTAAAATCATTATACTCAAAGATATATTGAAAAGATCACAAAGAACTATTTACAGTTTCTTCATCTATATAAGCACATATATATATAACTACATACACACATATCTATATACATACATATAATCTAAATGGATAATGATATGGGAAGATAATATTTTTTAAAGAATCACAATATACCTATAAGGAACCTTGTTATTACATGGTACTTCCAAACAATATGATCTTTTTACCTAAGCTTACTTTCGCAATTCCATACCTTCTTCTTGTGGGATAGAGTGCATTTTTTTTTTAATGTGAACCAGTCTTGATTCCTCACCCATTCCCACCACTAACATTTTGAAGATGTCTGTGATAGGTACACAATTTATTTCTCATCTCCAAAGCATGAAAAGAAAAAGGAGCAAGATATAAAAAGGGAAAAAATTATTCCCAGAAAGCTACCTCATACAAACAGAACCGATTTAAGAGGTCAGATAAATCAAAGAAGACTGGTTTTCTGGGGATGCCCCTAGACTTCCTCTCCCACACTTTTACTGACAGAGCTCCTTTTTCCAGAAGTCTGGCTTCTGAGAGCCAATAATTGTTATGCTAGTGTCAATGCAGACGCCAGCAAGACTTTCTGGTTCTGCCTCCTCATTCCTGGAAATAGCCCCTTGGGGTTCTACACTTCTGGGAAGCATAAAAACAACACAGCTGCAAATGTGCCAAGGAGACTTCTAGCTCAGGAGAGCTGAACTCCATCTGTAGAGCACGCTGCCTTTGGATGGTACCGATGAGTCAGGGAGCAGGACGTTTGGCTTAGCATCCATGTTAACTACTCTGACTTTCCTATCAAACTGACTGATGCACAAAGAAGAGGCTCCCTGATGTTATCACAGTGGTTGTAGTTCCCAAGAAGTTTCATATAACTCCTACCCCAGCAAAAGAGTTCAGTGAACTGGCTAAATCGTCAATGATAAAGATTCCATCTTCAATATGATATAGTTTCCAGCTTGTCATGGCTGGCCTGATCTAGCCAGAAAAAAAAATGGTGATTTAATATTTCTTAGGTTTCATAAGGTACCGTCTAGAGTCATAACATTTTTATAATAATTTTTATGCTCTTTTCATTATGCTCCTATACTCACAGAGAGAGCAGCTTCATTCTTACACACTTTAAATGTGAAAAACTGAAAAACAGTACCAGTTTACAACTGTACAAGATAATAAAGAACCAACACACATACATACACAGTAAAACTAACACCCACATCTAGACCTCTATGGGAATGCCATGTCTTTATTCTTGAGTTGGGTAATTCCTACAAAATACCTTTCTTCCTGATAGATGCATTTCACATGCTCTGTGATCCAGCCAAAAAAATAATCCCCTTGGATTTTCACCCAAACAGCATAATTCTCAAAAGATTCAGACCTGGAGTTGGAGAGAACTCGGAGAGAATCCCTTTTCCACTACTTCATAACTTTAAGCAAGTGCCTGACTCGCTCTAACCTTGGTCTTCTTATCAGTAAACTGGCACAATAAAGAGTACTCAAACTTGTGGAGTTGTGAAGATAACAAGAGAAACTGCATTCAAAGGACTGAGCACCAGAGCAGCAAGCATCCTCCCTGCCATTCTTGACAAGTTATTTACTTTCTGTCTCAGCTCCTTCATTTCATTGGTGGAGATTATTTGGACATTTTTGTCTCATACAGATGCTTCTTGTCTTAAAACATCAAAAGGAACTTTCAAGTTCTCATGGACACATCATCCAGAGAGTAAATATTGTCACAAAGGTAATACCTGATGGCAGCAGAGTATCAGGAGAGCCATTGGTGGATGTTTCGGCATTTCCATTGTTCTCCCCGAATTCCTTCTTATATATTGACAGCATATAGGAGATCCTATAATCTAGTCTGACACTCAAGATAAACTATAAGAAACATTAAAAACAACATAAGTTCCTTTCATCAGCATGGTGTTTAAAAATTCATATCATTCCAGGACAGCAAGAACAATGTAACTATCAACATGTCACATGAACTACTTCGAAACTTTACTGGAAAACTCCACACTTTACATCACACACATGATAAACAATCATAACACTAAGCACAGTGAGGCATTTGCAGGAGCCAATGTCAGTAAAATCCCTCAACAGTTTTTGAAAGGAAGACAACTTGACTTCCCATGATCACTCTTGGAATATTCCAGGTGGGGCTATCCAGTAGATATGGATGAAGACATCATGGTGACATAATTTCCCGAGCCCTGAGCAGAGTTTCCACTGGCTCCACAAGAAAAGTGCTGGAGCTGAGACCCTCATTCACAACAGAAAGGCCAGGATTTTAGCTACAATAGTGTGGATTCTGACTATAACAAAAGGAGTCCTTGATCTAGGCTTCAGAGGGGCAGCTTAAGTAACAGCATCCGGTATACCAGGGATATGCCTCACTGCTGCATGGCCCTCTTTGGCTCTGTGTTGCTCTCCTTGTTCTCTTTAATGGACGTATGGACAGAGACTAAGTACCAATAATGTTCCCATCTGTGCTCAGCACTGAGAAGGGTGCGAGTGCCTAGAGTCCAGGGTCCTCGAGAAGAGTGATTGAGCTGGAAAAACTAAACATATTTTGCTATAGCGCTGTTTGTTCTTGTTGCTTGTTTTTTGCTTCACTGCACAGCATGTGGAATCTTAGTTCCCCAAGCAGGAATCAAACCCTCACCCCCGCAGGGGAAGCACGGAGTCTCAACTACAGGGCTGTCAGTCCCTGCTACAGCACTGTTAACATACTTAGGAAATGATCGAGGGCTACCCATGTGGTATAAATATAATGGAGATCAAGAAGGAAAAGGTATATGTTGCTACCTGAGTGGAGATGGCAAACAACAGAGAGGCAGACCTGCACAGGGCAACCTGCCATCCCAGGCTGCCTGGGAGAGTCCTGGGACAGCCTTTGCTCCCAGTATAATTATTATCTGTGTCCCCTGCACTCTCTTAAGAGATGCTCATTGGGACAGCAAACAGTAATGGTCATGCAAGTTTCAGAAAACTTGGGGTTTGGTGGTACCCAAACCCAGTTCTCACTATCCATGCCACAGTCAGTAGTGTCAGACCCCCATCTCCCTCCTCCCACCCTCCCACCCCCTTCCTCTCTCTCCTCTGGTTCTTCTCCATCCCAGCAGCACAGGCTGGAATGCCTGCAGTGTCTCTCTTGCCTCCTCACATTTATTTCCATTGTTCACTTTACTTTGAATATTCTTCTCCTCTACCCCATAATTACTAGCTTTTGAGATATCCTCCAAGGTTTGAATCCCTTTTGAAATGAAGCTTTCCCTGGTTCCCCAGTCCAAATCAATTTTTCTCCTTTTTGCTCACCCAACACATTATTTACAGCTACAGGTCCAAAGTTGAATGCCTCTCTCTCCCTCCCTGCTCCCTATTCCTCTTCTGCTAGACCTTTATGTTCCTCCTGGGTCACAGCCATGCTCCATGTCTGCTATGTTCAGTCAAGTTCCACAAACTTGTTGAGCCAGGTACTGAGGCAGGTACCAAGAGTGCGGAAAAGGTGCCAAGGATATAAAACCTGCCTCTGAACAGCATATAATCCAGAGAGAAAAGCAAACACCAAAGAAACTCTTATTAGCATGCACTGAGCACCACTACAGCTATTAGTTGAACTGATTCCAGTTACTTCGGGGATTTTCAAAGCTGGAGACAGATCGTGGGAGAAGAGGGCTGAGAAAGGACCAGTGGGCTTGGTGAGCAGAATGACAGGAGCAGAAGCTAGACCGCAGATGCATAAAATGCAGAGTTGTTTTTTTAAGTGAATTTATTTCTCTGGTGGCTCAGACGGTTAAGAATCTGCCTGCCAGAGTCTGATCCCTGGGTCGGGAAGATCCCCTGAAGAAGGAAATAAACAGCTAACCCAGGATTCTCGCCTGGAATATCCCATGGACAGAGGAGCCTGGCAGGTACAGTCCATGGGGTCATAAAGAGTCAAACACAACTAAGCGACTAACACTTCACTTTCATGTAAAGAACAAAGAGTGAAAACATAAATTAATGAAACACTCATTGGCTTTTAGTCGACGATTAATATTCAAAGAATTGTATTTTATAAATAGAGCCAAAATTCAAACTTTCATGTCTAATACAGTTAATTGTGAAAAATAATCGAAGGTAGAAGGGGAGGGGGAAAGGGAAGAACAAAAAGAAAGGCAGAGAAAGAGAGTTAACAAAGGGTTGAGGACAGACAGAGGGAGAGAATGGGTGAGAAACAAAAAGCCTTAAAGAAAATACACAAAACGATGGGAAAGGAAAGGAAGGGCAGGAGAGGAAGAGGAGCTGGCAAGAAAGCAGGCGACTTGCTTAAGGAACGTGGCTGCAAAGAAATTCTTCAAGAGACATTTGAAAAAAGAAACATTCAAGAGGAGCACAGGGGAACACAGACACAGGGAGTCAGAGTCAGACAGAGACACACAAAAGCTGGAGCAAGAACAGAGTTTCAACAAGAAATACATAAAGAACCCAAAGGCAGCAGCAAAAGGAAGCCAGTCCTGCTCTGCCCTGCCATGGTTTTGCCATGCCATCATTTTTTAGCTATAATGGACTGTTTGGTAAATTCAGAATTCTGTAACTGTTATTGGTCTAAAATGAGGACATGTATTTCAGAGTCTGTCCCATGAGGAGGATGACACTAGGCTGGGAGCCCTTTAGGCCCACAGGTCAGGTGATCAACACCTTCCTTGGGTTAAGAACAGGACAACTGAGTGATTTCTCAGGGTAGTGAACACAGGGTTGGGATGCCTGCCAATAATTTCTTGGGACTTAGCCTTTGGAATTCGTGGAGGAACTGTGAAACTTTTTATGGTTATAAATCTAATTACTTTAAATAAAAATGTACAGATCCTTCCAGGACAACTAACCCACTTCTGGTAGCTAGTCTACATTAAATTAGGATGAAAGACTTAGTAAACTGTAGCCAGAACTTTAATAGATCCTCAAAAACTCCAGGCTCCAATTTTCAAATATGGAATAAATGCTATAATTAAAGTATCATAAAACTACTTTCCAAACTTAAAAAAAATGCTAAGAATCCATAGCTATAGTAATGAGATTTTATCTACTATCCCATACTAAACCACTGGTCACAAAATAGCAGTTTACTCCTTTAACCTCATGGACATAGGTATTAGACTAGGTTAGTTTTTAAATGTATATATTATTGATCTTCCCTGGTGGTATAGTGGTTAAGGATTCTTCTGCCAATGCAGGGGACATGGCGGGTTCAATCCCTGGTCTGGGAAGATTCCACATGCCGTGGAGCAACTAAACCCATGCACCACAATCACCAAAGCCCAAGAACGGCAATGAAGAGTAACCCCTACTCACTGCAACTAGAGAAGGCCCACACACAGCAACTAAGAGCCCACACAGCCAAAATTAAAAATAAGTACATACATAAATAAACATATTTACATATATTATTCCTAGCCTTTTGGAAACAAAAACATCAAGACAGTCACTTACATAAAATGCTTAAAAATAGTAATTAACTTTTAAGTTAATAAAAATAAAAAGTCTCTATGATAAATCTGTATACACAGAATCAAATGTCCAATTCAATTGAAAGTTAAAAAAGAGTTGGAATTCAATCTTAACTTTGCCTACTCTGAAGCCCTTCTTAAATTAAGGTAAAATTAAATCAAGGTCAATGTTAAATGATAAAATATATATTAAAGAAGTTATGCCAACCTCAAAGCACTCCACATTTGTTAGGTATCATCATTAAACTATTTAATGGGCATGTACACGTGTAATGAATATGTTAAATAGTGTCAATGTGAGATTTCTTACCAGGCTTATCATTATCTTAAATGAAATAAAATTAGATCAACAGCATTTCAGAATATTTACACCGTGATCTGGAACAAAAAGTTAAGACATTAAGCCAACAGGCACAGGTAGGTGCTTATTGCTTGCCTCCCATTAGGCCCTTACCTGTAAAATCTCAATGATCTTCAGCTTGGTGTCCATGACGGTGACGTCCTCGTGATCAGTGGGGCTCCCCTGCTTGCTGGGGTGCAGGCTGGGCTGAATGTCAGGCACACTCATGGGGAAGATAGAGCCTCTGCTGAGCACCATCTGGGTCATCATCTCTCCCACCCCATGGATGGTTCTCATGACATTGTTCCCTGGCACAAGAAAAGCCCACAAGTCAACACACATGCGACCTCGGGAGACAGCCGTTACATCCGCTGGCCACAACCAGACTGAAAATGTGGCAGGAAGAGCACTAAGGATGAAAAAGAAGAGCATCAGCCCTGCTCCGGATCCTTCCTTGCAGATCAAGTTAAAATAGTGCAGACACATTTCAGAATAGCAGATTTTAGAAATACAAGTTTACTTTTCTCAGAAAATGCTTTCAAATGACACACGGCAGGTGAGTTGTTGCTGGCTCTAACAATATCCAAACCAGGTCCTTCTGGAACATAGCAAGTCCTACCATCCATCACACCAAGAGGCACTAACTCTTACAGTCAACGAGGAAGAAAGGTGTTCAATCTCTACCATAAAGAACATTGCAAGTGAGGATACAAAGACTACAGGAAAACACTTACATGGTGACTACTGTCCTAATCCTACCTTCAAGCCTAGGATTTTTTAGCTTGGCTTTCATAATGCTTGTGAAAAAAGCTTGGGAGGAGGATTTTTACAGCTTCATGTTAAGAAAACTCTTTTCTAGAGAAGAAGCACATTTTACCCATTTCTTCATCAATTTGAATTTAAAATCATAATTCAAAATCCACAAAAAGCAATTGTGTTTGAGATAATTACAGAAACAAATTACTAATCATCATTTTCAGTGAGGCATCCTGCCTCTCCTGCATCTTGAGTTTGGCTCCTCATTTAATTTGTCCTCCAATAAAACTGCCCACAGGCTTCACTGGTGGCTCAGCGGGAAAGAATCTGCCTGTTAATGCAGGAGATGTAGGCTCAGTCCCTCGGTTGGGAAGATCCCCCGGAGAAGGGAATGGCAACTCAATCTAGTCTTCTTGCCTGGAGAATCCCATGGACAGAGGAGCCTGGCAGGCTGCAGTCCATGGAGTCGCAGAAGAGTCAGACACGACTGAATGACTGAGCGCGAAGCACGCATGAAACTGCCCACACACTCATTTCTCACGCTGACCACAAGCAGCTGTACCAAAGGGTCCTCCTGTCACTGCTATGATTTACCCTCTCCTCTGCTATTTCTCACTTCTAAATCCCTACAACAAGAAATGAGAATTTGAAAGAACTCTCTGCTTTCTTTTCTGAACAGTGGTCTTTGCTTCGTGGGTGTTCATGGAGCTTTGCCTCAAGCAAAGACCTAAGAATCTGGCAAAGAATTTTCCTTTCCCCAAGTGTCTCAGGGTATAAACCAAGAGAAAGGGAAATGGAAATAAGATGGGAAGAGATTAAACCCTCAGCTCCAAGCAAAGACCATAAACTGTGGGAATACCTACAGGATTGAAAGCCAAACAAATAAAGAAAAGGAAAATATTTAAAGGATGACTCAAGAGTATCTTCATGGTCCTGTGCACAGACCACAATTACCATCAAGCCAGTGGTAACTGATATTATTTGTACACTGTGAAAGGTGAAATGCCTTTTAAAATGCATTATCTTATCCACAGATTAAATCAGTATACCTAAAAGAGGGTGGTACAGAAGTAATACACTTTTGAGAATGCAATGAAGGAATATTGTTTTCTAGAGTGGTATCTTCCAGGCAGAAATTAATTAGGGTTTTCATTCTGAGAGTCTAGGACCTTTTATTACACTGCAGCTAGAGTAAACCCAAAAACGGGGATGAGAAAAAATATATGAAAGATAATTTTCAAGTTTGGACAAGCTTGAGACAAAGGATTTGAGACAGTCTCATTTTCTATCAGAAAAACCTCGAGGCAGAACGCTTCATTGTCTGTGGTTCCCAAATAATCCTAACAACTAAGCATTCCTACATCTCCCCACCAACTGCAGGCATGCGATCTAGTTGCTGGCAACAGTTTTGGATCATCAATGTTCAACCAGTACATTTATCCAAGGCTCGATTCCAGTATGTATATGCAGTAGCCTCCAAATGATGCTTGCTTACCACCAACACAGAACAGGCTCTTCTGTTATTCTTACCCTTGATTCACACAAAAATCCTAGGCACCCACATTGTCTGCACCTTATTTAGAATTTCAAGGAAAATAACCATTTAATTCAAATGACTGTTACACACAAAACATTCACCCAGACAATTCTTGCCGCCCCCCAAATATAGATCTTGTCATCAAGCAATTAAAATCTAGTAGCCAGTTCTGTCATAATGGATAACACATGTTGTCAATGAAATGGGAGGGCTCATCCCAGGGGCAATACATCATTAGATGCCTGTGGCACTTGGTGGCCACAAAACTCTCCTAACCTCTCTGTGTATGGCCAATGCTGAGTTTGCAAATTAAAAGATGCTATGTCTTCCAGAGTTTTTGGGTGGTGATGAGAAGTGCTTCAATTATGAACTACTACAGCTTGGAAAACGTAAATCAAACACCACATAAATTACAGATTAGCAAGGCGTCATTTTTTCCGCAGAAATTTTTTTTAATTCTAGGACTGTTGAGATATCTCAGAAGTGATTGAAAGTGAAAATCACCCAGTCATGTCCAACTCTCTGATCCTGGTAATTACAGATCTCCTTCTCCAGGAGATCTTCCCAACCTAGGGATCGAACCCAGGTCTCCAACATTGCCAGCGGATTCTTTCCCATCTGAGCCACCAGAGATACCCAAGAATACTGGAGTGGGTAGCCTATCCCTTGTCCAGGGGATCCTCCCAACCCAGGAATCGAACTGGGGTCTCCTGCATTAAAGGTGGGTTCTTTACCAGCTGAGCTACCAGAGAAGTCAGTGGTGATTAGTCTTCAACAATGCAAAAGAAGAAATCTTAGGATGTCTCTTCTCAACCATGATTAGTTAATACTACTTTCAGTGAAAAGGCTACTATACTATAATATAAATCCTCCGAATAAATTCAAGTTTTTGATGTCCTTTATATTAACCCAGAAGCCAGAATTTGGATTTATGTACAAAGTGTATTGAGATGGTTTGAAAAAGGGAGTCACATTTGTTACGTAAAACTACAAAGGAAGGAATTTCTTAGAAACAAAAGCAGACAGACTTTACAGGTTCTTTCATTATGATTGTATAGGTATTTTAGGGCTTCCCAGGCGGTGCTAGTGGTAAAGAACTTGCCTGCCAGCGAATGCAGGAGACATAGAGATGCAGGTCTGATCCCTGGCTGGGGAAGATCTCCTAGAGGAGGGCATGGCAATCCACTCCAGCATTTTTGCCTGGAGAATCCTATGGACAGAGGAGCCTGGCAGGCTACAATGCATAGGGTTGCACAGAGTCGGACATGACTGAAGCAACTTAGCATGCATGCTAATCCTAATCACCTCAAGAGAAAACCCCCCAAAGCGAGACAAGTACAGTAAATGCATACTAGAAATGGTGACTGGAAATGGGTTGAGAGTTCTTTGCTTTGCTTCTTTGATGGTTTTCATGAGTCAAGTTTCCATTACCAATTCCAACATAATTGAATTTTTCCTTATTCCAAAGTCATTTTATTACTGGCCGCACTATGGGATTCAACAATCTTTAACACTTTTGTGGATTTACAGAGAGTGCAAGGGATTTAGTAGAATCTTACTTGATTGACTGAAATTTACTGTAGTCCTCTGGTGTTTTATTTAAAGTCATTCTTTACCTGCTATCTCTTTCTGTTAGAAATACTTTTCTCTGGGGACTTCCCTGGTGGTCCAGTGGTTAAGAATCCACCTTGCAATACAGGCGATGCAGGTTCGATCCCTAGTTGCGGAACTAAGATCTCACATGCTGTGGAACAACTAAGCTCCAGTGTCACAACTACTGAGCCCACAGGCTATAACTAGAGAGTCCACACACCTCAACAAAAGATCCCACGTGATGCAAGGAAGATTCCACACGCCACAACTAAGACTTGCCATAGTCAAATGAACATTTTTTTTTAAAGAAATACTTCTCACCTATGAACACATAAGAATAAAATTGATCATCTGGGTTTTCTAGTTGTTCAGATTTCAGATAGACATTTCTGAAATCTTCTAAGCATTTAAAAGAGAAATAGATATATCTGATAAGAGTTTTGTGAATAACTGCTCACAGCAATTTTCTTGTTTTGTGCCTACCAAAGGCAACTCTCAATGCTTTAGAGTAATGGAAGCCAAAAAATGGATAACACCAAAACCATTCTTATTTCCCTGAAACATATTTTTATAGTTGGACTTGGAAAAATATATCTGCTGTTTTCATAATTCATTTGAAACAGAATGATGTTAAACCATAAAGACATGTTTCAGGACATCTTCCTACTTCCCCTCCCTGCTTAGCAGCTCCTTATAAACCTCTTGCTGGAAAACACCTACACTCCCTAGAACTAGAGCAGTTTTCTATTTTGACCATTCCCTGGAGCAGTGCTTCCTCCCAGTGGTTAGGGTCTGGGTTCTAAAACGACTTTTCTGTATGCACACATACACAAAGAAAGCATTAAGACAAGATCAAAACCTTAGTTAAGATAATGGTATAATCAGAGTAACAGGGAACATAGTATCAATCTAAATCAAAAAAGATTAAGATTTAGCATCCCAATAGACAAGTAAGTAACCACTCCCAGTTACTGGCACTCCCAGTTCAAAGTCAGATAAGAATAAGAGCTACATATACAGTCCACATAGGTTTTTTTTTTTAATTGCTCATGATAGTTTTAAAATTTATTTTATTAAAGTATAGTTGAAACTTAAATGTTATATTAGTTTCCAGAGTACAGAAAAGTGATTCAGTTATACATAAATATATTCTTTTTCATATTCTTTTCCATTTATTATTTATTACAGGATATTGAATATAGTTCCCAGTGCTATACAGTAGGACCTTGTTGTTTATCCATTTTATAAATAATGGTTTGTATCTAATAATTCCATCCCTTCCTTATCCCCTCTTCTCCTTGGCAATCACAAGTCTGTTCTCTATGTGAGTCTATTTTCTTGTAGATGATTGTAGATATTGTGTCACAATGTAGACTCCACATATAAGTGATATCATGTGGTGTTTGCCTTTCTCTTTCTGACTTCCTTCACTTAGTATGATAATCTCTAGGTCCATCCGTGTTGATGCAAATGGCACTGTTGTTGTTCAGTCACTCAGCCATGTCTGACTCTGCAATCCCATGGACTTCCTGATGCAAATGGCATTCTTCCACTATTTTTATGGCTGAGTAGCATTCCTTTGTGTATATGCATCCTATATACCACATCTGCTTTACCCATTCCTCTGTCAATCACATGGGGTTTTAGTCCATGTGCTGGAACAGGAGAGAACTTGGTATTCCTCTGCCTGGAGGTCCCCAGATGGTCACTTGGCTCTCTCCCTCAAAATCCTTTCTGATTTCTGGTGTAATGCCACGTCTTCAGACCTCTTCTGCTCACCCTCTTAAAGAAGAATTGCCATCACTCTGGATCCTGCTTTACGTTTCAGTCAAGGCATTATCACTGTCTCACATCATATTTTATATTTGTGTATGTGGTTATTGTTTCCCTCTCCCCCAAAAAGAACATAAGCTCCATGAAGACAGAGGTTCTGCCTGGTTTACTACTCTATCTCCGGCACCAGGTACAGTGTCTGACATGCTACAGTCATTCAATCAATGCTTATTAGATTACTGCACAAATAAAAGAAGTTGGATGAAAAAATGAATTATTAAAAATGCTATGAACTGCAGCCCACCAGACTCCTGAGTCCATGGGATTTCCAAGGCAAGAATATGGAGTGGATTGCCATTCCCTGCTCCAGGGGTTCTTCTCAAACCAGGGACTGAACCCCACATCTCCCTTGCCTCCTACATTGCAAGTGGATTCTTTACCAATGAGCCACCAGGGAAGCCCAATTGTTAAAAGGCTTATATTAAAAAATAGGTATTATTAAACTGAAGGGTAAGTTTCATCAAGGTGAGTGGGTTTTGTTTTTTTTTTTTTGCTTTCTTTTACACTTTCTTAATTTTCTAAATTTTTTCAAAAAGCATATATAATTTCACATTACTTAAAAACATATTTGTTAAAAAGTATAATAGATAAGAATGAAATAAGGCAAAATCATGGAAACTGACTTTATCAAGGGCATATCACATTGCATGTATTAATACTGTGCTAGGCCACACACACCATTCACAGCAGGGTAGGGAGGTGGGGAACCCATCCCATTTTATACAGCAGCAAGTGGCAAGGTCACAGATTCAGGTTACTTAACATCAATGTGCATCTTTTCTCCATACCATGTTGCTACACTAAAGGCTATCACCTTCCAAGTGTACAAAGATTTTATACTAGGACTCAGAAAACCTACCAAATGCAGAAAGAAAATATCTTAATTTAAACTGTGTAGTGAAAATGTGGGATGACTATTAATCATATTATGAATCTGCTCACATTATTCTCAAGTGATCTTATCCAACTGCTGCTGCTGCTGCTGCTGAGTCGCTTCAGTCGTGTCCGACTCTGTGTGACCCCATAGTCGGCAGCCCACCAGGCTCCCCCGTCCCTGGGATTCTCTAGGCAAGAACACTGGAGTGGGTTGCCATCCTTCTGCGATGCATGAAAGTGAAAAGTGAAAGTGAAGTCGCTCAGTTGTGTCCGACCCTCAGTGACCCCATGGACTGCAGCCCACCAGGCTCCTCAGTCCAACTAGGTAATATTAAATAATTGTCCACACACTACTTGTGGCATTTTGCTTACATTACACAATTTAATTCTAAGGGCAGTCTCTGCTCAGAAAGTATTTATTAAGCAGTCAGTGTTCACCTGGCTTTATACTAGGGACATGAGGTGTAGAAGGTCATAAAGTGAAGTGAAAGCAAAGTCGCTCAGTTGTGTCCGACTCTTTGCGACCCGTGGACTGTAGCCCACCAGGCTCCTCCGTCCATGGGATTCTCCAGGCAAGAATACTGGAGTGGGTTGCCAAGGACATAAGAGAAGTAGAAAACCTGTTGCTGTTGTTTAGTGGCTAAATCATGTCTGACTCTGAGACCCCATGTACTGTAGTCTGCCAGGCTCTTCTCTCTGTCCATGGGATTTCCCAGGCAAGAATACTGGAGTGGGTTACCATTTCCTTCTCCAGGAGATCTTTCCAGCTCAGGGATCAAACCTACATCTCTTGCATTGGCAGGTAAGTTCTTTACCACTTGGCCACCAGAGATGCCCAGAAAATTTCAATACAGCTAAGAAAACAGAAAACATGCCCCTCATCCCAAATTTAAGAACAGATAGTAATAACACAGCATGGACAGTATACAAAATTGCTTAGGACATTTTTTTTTCCATTGGGAAAATTATCTTAGGGTAAGGAGACTAAAAGGCAGCTTCACTAAAGAAATACAATTTTGAACTAGGCTTTGAATGGGATGAAGGATTTAAATTAGTGTAAATCTTTCACAAACCATTTCACCACCTGATGTTCAGAATCTTAATCCTGATTAAAAAGTTTCCAATTTCTTGTGAGAATAAAATTATATAATATGTGCCCCAAAAGTCATGAAAAATACCATATAATCGTGAGGTATTATCTCAAAATGAAAAGCGGAGGATTCATGCATGCTTTCACTAAACTTCTGAAAAACAGTTCTTCTCTGTTGCGTTATGTTCTATGACAGCAGTCACCACCTTACTAATGAGTGTGTGATCCACCACATAATCATAGCTCATAATCACTAACACACCCGTGGGGTTGACACAAAGTATCACCTCTAAACGGAGTCTTGCAGAGGAGTGGCTTGTAAAGAATACTCAATGGACAGAGGATATGATATGACACCTAATCTTTTTCATTCTGAATAAACACCCAGTGAACACAGTATGTTGATAAGCCATTGACAGATTCCAACTTTCCAGTTAGAAATAGAGCAAAGCAAAACCTACTGAAAACATGTTACTAAGGTATAGTAATGTTATTATCCATCTTTTTTTTTGAATATAAAGTAGACTGCTTAGAAGAAAATTATTTCCCATCCCACACCCTAAAGAAGACTTACACAAAGGATGAACTGAGAAAGCAATTCATACAAAACAGTGGTTGAGTTCTACGTCTTATTTTGAATTTCATCACTGTCAAATACTGACAAAGCCATTTCAGTATTCCAAACCTCAAGGTTTCATTTTAATTTGCCAAACTGATCTTTAATTCTTAACAGCTAGTAATGCAAGCAATAAGTGGATTTACTATTTTTGTAATTGAGATGTAAATTAAATACAGTCTGTATTAAATACAGGCTGTAGCAGTTTGGACAAGGGAGGATCCATATAAACCACAAAGCATCCAGATAGTCAGACATTTCTATTATCCAGAAAGCTCTTTTGTGCCCTTTCCCAGCTAATCCCTTCCACATTTCCCCTCACCACCACCACAAAAACAACCACTCCTCTGATTTATCACACTGTAGAGCTATACACTGAATAATGTACAGTTTCATAGGTATGATTTTAGAAGCTGATTTTAGCCAGAGTACTATTAAATCCATCACTGTTAAAGTACCAAAGGGCCTCTAGTTCCTTGCTGCTCTGTTGTTGCCTCCACCAGATAAGTATTTTTGTCAGTGACGGGTGAAGTCAGAAAGAGCACGCTTTTTTTAAAGTATTTACTTATTTATGGCTGTTTTAGGGCTTCGTTGCTGGGCACAGGCTTTCCCTAGTTGCAGCGAATGGGGGCTCCTCTCGAGTTGTGCTGCGGGGCTTCTCACTGTGCTGGCTTCTCTCGTTGTGGTGCGCAGGCTCAGTAACTGGTGCACCAGCTTAGCTGCTCCACAGCATGTGGGGTATTCAGAGACCAGGGATCGGACTCATGTCCTCTGTATTGGCAGGTGGATTCTCCACTACTGAGCCACCAGGGAATCCCAGAAAGAGCAAATGCAAAGACAATATGAAACAAGGAAAGATAACTAATATAGTAAATGACTGCATCAAATCCCAAAACTCCATGAACAGGTTGAAAACTAAGCGGTCAAAAGCAATAAAACCAAGAGCTGCTTCTTTGAAAGGCTAAACAAAATAGCCAAAACCTCTAGCCAGGCTCACCAAGAAGAAAAGAGAGACAATTCAAATAAACAAAATAAGAAATGAAAAAGGCAAAATTTCAACTGATATCCCAGAAACACAAAGAACCATAAAAGAATATTATGAACTGTTAATTATGTGCCAACAAATCTGACAACTTAGAAGAAATGGACAACTTTCTAGAAACATACAGCACACCAAAACTGAATCAAGAAGAAATAGATGATTTGAATAGACCAATCACTAGAAGTGAAATAGAATCTGTAATAAATTGAAGAAAAAAAAAAAAAAAACCAACAACTTCCTACAAACAAAAGTCCAGGACCAGATGGCTTCACAAATGAATTCTACCAAACATAAAAAGAAGAACTTATACTGATCCTTCTCAAACTCTTCCAGAAGACTGAAGAGGCAGGAATACTCCCAAAGACATTCAGTGAAGGCACCATTACCCTGATACCAAAACGAGACAGGGACAACACCAAAAAAGAAAATTACAGGCCAATATCTTTGATAAGTATAGATGCAACAATTCTCGACAAAATAGTTGCAAACTGAATGCAAAGCACATAGAAAAGATCATACATCATGACCAAGTGGTTCTGTTAGTCGCTCAGTCATGTCTGACTCTTTGGGACCCCATGGACAATAGCTCACCAGGCTGCTGTGTCCATGGAATTCTTCAGGCAAGAATACTGGAGTGGGCTGCCATTCCCTTCTCTAGAGGATCTTCCTGACCCAGAGATCAAACCCAGGTCTCCTGCACTGCAGGAAGATCCTTTACTAACTAAGCCACCACGGAAGCCCCTTGACCAAGTGGGCTTCATCCCAAATTCACAAGAATGGTTCAACATTCACAAATCCATCAATATAATATACCACATTGAGAGAAAAGAAAACTACTGGGTTAAATCCAACAAGGTAAACTGAAAATATAAAATTCCCTGCCATTTAGATACAAATAAAACCAACTCAAGTATATGATGGGGAAAATGTGGTGTAAACAGAGTACAAACTAGAACTTGAGTTTCATTCAAGTAGAAATCAATAGTAGGGCTTCCCCAGCGGCTCAGCAGGTACAGAATCTGCCTGCAAGGCAGGGGACACCAGAGATGCGGATTCAGTCCCTGGATGGGGAAAATCCCCTGCAGACGGAAATGGTCACCCATTCCAGTATTCTTGCCTGAAAAATCCCATGGATGGAGGAAAAGGTCGCAAAGAGTTGAACAAAACTAAACAACAGAGCATGCAGCAAAGCACACGCAGAAATCAATGCCAGGTCATCATTACCCGAAACACTCATTTTCACCTAGACGGTATTACAAAAGTAATGTTCAGAATAAATGAGAAAATAACTGTTCTTGCCAAGCAGTGATCAAAAATATCTGAATCATAAAGGAACTGTTAAAGGAACTGCAGGTGATGACACAGCGAGGCGGAGACACACAGGTGACAGGCTGGCCATTTTCAAACAGAAAAAACTGATGTGTGGGAGTGAAGCTAGATTTCAGCGTGGCTCCAGGGAGCAAAAGGAGAGCTGCGTTCTGGAAGTGGGAGGGAGGTATCTTTAGGATAACCTAACGAAGGAGACCTGATATTTAGAGCTGCCTTTTGCAGCAGTAAAATCTTGGTCACTCAAGTGTCCCAAGAGATCCTAGAGGACCATTTTCAATGGTTACTACAAAGATCTACAGATCATACAATGTGTAGGTGATTTCTTCAGTCCCTTTCCGCACTAACGTTCTATCATCTCTATGTTCCAATAAGGTCCTTCATTGTAAGTCATTGGTGGATGCTCTTGACCAGAGATTCAGGCTCAAGGAGAACTTAAGATGGAGGAAATAACTGAGTAGAGAGGAGGTGAGGACAACCTGGTCCTCTTTGGTCATTCTCATCACTTGGGAGGTCATGTAAGTATTGATTTTGCCTGATTAACTGAATTTGGTCATGTCAGTAGCTCTTTCTGGCTTTCAGGAATCATTCATATTGCTCCTAGGAAACTTCAGAGACTTCAGTCACTTTAGAGCTTAAAGAATGAGAATAAACTCCACACTAAACTGAAAGGTGCTTCATCCATTGTGGGGCAGATACCTTTGCAAAACCAAAACCTCAAAAACTACAGACAGTTCTTTTGTTTCCAACACACCCCAGAGAAACACAGATAAACTTAGAATCAGTCTTCTGTTTCTACTGAGTTAAATAACTTACAAAGTATAACAAAAAATATTTTTATATATCATTACTTTATGTGAGCAACCCCTGACTGAGAGAACTATAAGGAAGTTATACAGTTGCTTCATGACTTGGTATAGTATGGAAATTAGGCATGCATCATACCCATTAAATCCTTCTGAAATTTATTAACCCACACAGTTAATAAGGGAATATTCCAATCGTATTATTCTGTTAAGAAGGTGTACTAAACCTAAATGTCCATTGACAGAGGAATGGATAGAGAAGATGTGTACACATATACAACAGAATGTTACTCAGCCATAAAAACAGAATGGAACAACGCCATTTGCAGCAATGTGGACAGGCACAGAGATTATCGCACTAAGTGACTACGTCAGAAAGAGAGCAAAGAATACCATATGGCATCGCTTATATGTGGAATCTAAAATATGACACAAATGAACTGACTTACAAAACAGGAACAGACTGGCAGGCAGGAAAACAAACTTAGTTATCAAAGAGGAAACGGGGAAGGAGGGATAAATTAGAAGTTGGCATTAGCAGATACAAATACCATATATAAAGTAGAAAAACAACAAGGACCAACTATATAACACAGGGAACCATATTCAATATTTGGTAATAAGCCATAATAGAAAAGAATACAAAAAAGAATGTGTGTGTGTATATATGTATGTTCAGTTCAGTTCAATTCAGTCGCTCAGTTGTGTCCGACTCTTTGCAACCCCATGAATCACAGCACACCAGGCCTCCCTGTCCATCACCATCTCCTGGAGTTCACTCAGACTCACGTCCACTGAGTCAGTGATGCCATCCAGCCATCTCATCCTCTGTCGTCCCCTTCTCATCCTGCCCACAATCCCTCCCAGCATTAGGGACTTTTCCAATGAGTCAACTCTTCACATGAGGTGGTCAAAATACTGGAGTTTCAGCTTCAGCATCAGTCCTTCCAATGAACAGCCAGGACTGGTCTCCTTTAGGATGGACTGGTTGGATCTGCTTGCAGTCCCATGGGACTCTCAAGAGTCTTCTCCAACACCACAGTTCAAAAGCATCAATTCTTTGGCGCTCAGCTTTCTTCACATTCCAACTCTCACATCCATATGTGACCACTGGAAAAACCATTGCCTTGACTAGACGGACATTTGTTGGCAAAGTAATATTTCTGCTTTTCAAAATGCTATCTAGGTTGGTCATAACTTTCCTTCCAAGGAGTAAGCATCTTTTAATTTCATGGCTACAATCACCATCTGCAGTGATTTTGGAGCCCCCCAAAATAATGTCTGACACTGTTTCCATTGTTTCTCCACCTATTTCCCATGAAGTGATGGGATTACATGCCATGATCTTCGTTTTCTGAATGTTGAGCTTTAAGCCAACTTTTTCACTCTCCTCCTTCACTTTCATCAAGAGGCTTTTTAGCTCCTCTTCATTTTCTGCCATAAGGGTGGAAGTGAAGTGAAGTCACTCAGTCGTGCCCGACTCTTTGCAACCCCATGGACTGTAGCCTACCAGGCTCCTCTGTCCATGGGATTTTCCAAGCAAGAGTATTGGAATGGATTGCCATTTCCTTCTCCAAGGGATCTTCCCAACCTAGGGATTGAACCCAGGTCTCCCGCATTGTAGACAGACGTTTTACCGTCTGAGCCACCAGGGAAGTCTACCATAAGGGTAGTGTCATCAGCATATCTGAGGTTATTGATATTTCTCCCAGCAATCTTGATTCCAGCTGGTGCTTAACCAGCCCAGCGTTTCTCATGATTTACTCTGCATAGAAGTTAAATAAGCAGGGTGACAATATACAGCCTTGACGTACTCCTTTTCCTATTTGGAACCAGTCTGTTGTTCCATGTCCAGTTCTAACTGTTGCTTCCTGACCTGCATACAGATTTCTCAAGAGACAGGTCAGGTGCTCTGGTATTCCCATCTCTTTCAGAATTTTCCATGGTTTATTGTGATCCACGCAGTCAAAGGCTTTGGCGTAGTCAATAAAGCAGAAATAGATGTTTTTCTGGAACTCTCTTGCTTTTTCCATGATCCAGCGGATGTTGGCAATTTGATCTCTGTTTCCTCTGCCTTTTCTAAAACCAGCTTGAACATCTGAAAGTTCATGGTTCACATACTGCTGAAGCCTGGCTTGGAGAATTTTGAGCATTACTTTACTAGCATGTGAGATGAGTGCAAGTGTGCAGTAGTTTGAGCATCCTTTGGCATTGCCTTTCTTCGGGAATGGAATGAAAACTGATCTTTTCCAGTCCTGTGGCCACTGCTGAGTTTTCCAAATTTGCTGGCATATTGAGTGCAGCACTTTCACAGCATCATCTTTCAGGATTTGAAATAGCTCATATACATATAACTTAATTGCTTTGTTGTGTACCAGAAATTAACAAAACAGTATGAATCAACTATACTTTCAATTTAAAAAAAGAGATGAGGGGCGTCCCTGGTGGCTCAGTCGTAAAGAATCCACCTGCCAGTGCAGGAGACATGGATTCCATCCTTGATCCAGGAAGATCCCACACTGCAGAGCAACTAAGCCTGTGCAGCACAACTACTGAGCCTGTGCTTTAAGAGCCCAGAAGTCAAAACTACTGAGCCCACGTGCCCCAACTACTGAAGCCCACTCACCCTAGAGCCAGTGCTGTGCAACAAGAGAAGCTCCCACAATAAGAAGACTATGCATCGCAACTAGAGAGTAGCCCCCACTGCCTATAGCTAGAAAAAAGCCCACACAACAACAAAGACCCAACATAACAAAAATTAAATAAATAAACAAAATTGTAAAAAAAAAAAAAAAAAAAAAGGTCAGCAACATTAAAATAAAGAAAAAAAGAGATGGTGCATGAGAGATCCCTGAAAAGGTATAACATAAGTAATCGCTAAAATTGTAAGAAACAAAATATCAGGAAGCATTTTAACATCAACTGGCATTTGTCTTGGTATCTCTCATTCACTGGCAATGTGGGCAGCCAAATTAAAAGTTCATGAGTAATAAAAGAAAAAATTATACATCTGAAATGTTATGGTCTCAAAAATATTTTTATCATTCAAATATACAAAACATAATTTACATACATTCCTCAAATGCATGTCACTCAATGGATAATCTGAAAACCAAGTATGCATAAAAAAGCATGTTAGGCATGGTCCAAGTCAACTCTAGAACCAGAAACAGAATCTATTTTCAAAAATTTTCTCCCCACTTTAGTTCCCTCAGCCAATACATTTCAATCTTTATTATTGAATTATCTAGGTAGTGATTGTAAAAGTCATGGAGTCTTTTGTAAGTCTACTAGAAAAAACAGACATTAAAAAAAAATTTTTTTTTTTTTTTGACATTAACAAAAAGGCAAAAGCATACATTTGGAACATTACGGTCTCAATATTTTTGTCCTTCAAATGCATGCATATCTACATAAAGCATGTCACATACATTCATCCTAGAGATAAGTGAGTTATAAAAGTATACATGAAATGCAGTAATATTTGATCCTGGAGGATAAAGTTGTTTCATATTCCTGGGAATCAGCAAGAGACAGACCTAGAGACATCTAACGCAGATAAAGACCTGCGGGCATCAACTTAAGGTACTGTGTTGTTACTCTCTAGAGATTGAGAACGAGTAACTCAGAAGGATCCTTATGCAGGAATGTGGAGAAACAGCCAAAACCAGAGACAAAGAGACCAGCAGGGAGTGAAGAGAAACATCCAACTTCAAGATGTTTAAGCTGGCAAAAGTTTTAAGACTTGTGACTGAAACTTTGTTTCTGAGACAAGTCCAGTAATGGTTCATGAAGGCGAGATATTTGGCTTAAAAATTTTTTTGGATCTGACCTGTGAAATCACCTTAAGTTACATCAAAACTCCTTAATAAACACCTACTGTTCTGTACTAAACTTTCTCAGGAAACCAGAAAAAGGTAGAAAGCAGGATCCCTGCAGATGAAGAAGTCATCAGCACAGAAAGTAGTGGAGCAGCAGAAAGCACATTGGTGGCAAGGCTGTTAGGTTTGTGAAGAACTAGAGAAAAAGAGACAGAAACCTGAATTGAAAATTTGGCTCAGCAAGCTATAAGCCGTATGGTCTCAGGGTACGTACTTAACCTCTGAAAGAGCCTATTTCCTGGGCAAAATGTGACCATAACATCTGACAAGCTGGATTATGACAAGGACAGCAGATAAAAATATGCAAGACCTATATGAGTACTAGGTGTTAAATATAAATAGATACCCTGCTAAATGTGTGGCCTGGCCAATGGTGGAAACTCATTGTGAAGGAGACATATTACATAATTATTCTTTGCCTATTGTGTGTGTGATTTTTTAAATTTCATTTTAAATTGGAGGATAATTACCAGATTGTGTGGATTTCTGCCATATATCAACATGAATCAGCCATAGATGTACATATGTCCCCTCCCTCCTGAAACTCTCTCTCACCTTCCAACCCATCCCACTTTTTAAAGGGACATGATCTAGTGTAGATCATGTTTCTGAGAACCTCTATATATAAAGAACACTTACACCTTAAAACTTAAGGGGAGGAAAACAAGTCCTCCCAGGCACCATTGGTAACTAAGAGAAAGCCTGACAGTTACAGGCATTTTTTCTAAAACTTATAAACGCTAAAGGAGGAAAAAAAAAATGTATAAAAGTGTAAAAGACATTATACATTAAGTCAGAAAGGACTTAGCGGTGCAGTCAGCATAGCACAAAACTGGTGGAAGAACCAGACTCATGAGATCAGAATGTCACAGAAAACTTCATATCTGAAGAAAAGGATTTCATACCAGACTTGCTGCCTAGAGTAGGTTTCTCTTGCCTGTGATTCTGGGGCATTTGAAAGCAGGCAGCATCTAGAAATTTCTTTCATGTCTAGAACTTTGCTGTGCATTTAAATGTTTTAATGTTGTTTTGGAGTCCCTACATCTCTATCTTCTGTAAGATCTGAATCACTTTTACGGTTCCTCCTACTCTGCATTTCCTGTGAGAGCTTAATCTTGACCTAAAATTTTTCTAATCATGGTACTTTTCTAGAAAATATCTATGGTGGATGCTATGATGGTCCTGCCCAGATTCACCTTCAGGAATGAAGGACTACTGTCTCAGCTGCTGGCAGTGCCACCCGGGGGACAGCCCTCAAGGTCAGCCCTATGGGGACTGACTGATCTGAAGAGAGCTGCCTCAAGCAAGCACCCATGCCATTTCAGAGTCCCCCACAGGGGCCTAAAAACTCAGCCCCCTCATCCAGTGAGAGACAACTCTGAAAGGACATCCAATTTCAGACAACCCTCAGGCTCCCCCTAAGACTGCATCACAATCCAGTTTTTTCCTTGGCCAGTCCTGCTTCCATTCTACTATGCCCTTCCATTCCACTGGTGCTGTCCTAAGAGCTCCCCCTAATATACCTCTTGGGGGCTAATCTCTGCTCCCTGGGGAACATAACCTGTCTCGAGGGAAGTTGCTGTCAGTAGAAGAATCTCAAGGCATGATGAGAACACACTCATCTGACACGGTGTGCACACACAAAAGACAAGATAGACTTATCACTCTGCACAAAATTGCACATGTGTCCTTGCTTCCTCTTCAAGGCTCCAGCTCCCTTTACCAGAAGCCTACAATGTGGATGGAGAGAAGGTTGTAGATAGAAGGGAGAAGCAGATGGGGAGCAGCCAGGTGTGAGGAAGGAGACCTGGAGAGGATGAGACAGATCTAAGGGCGAGGGACAGGCTTGAAGCTGAGATGAGGCAGGACCAACTGAAAGAAACATCTTAAGAGGAAGAATGGTGGTTGGAAAAATTAAGTCCAGAAGTCCATGAAACAGATGCTCAAGTGATGTTGGGTAATCCGGCAAGTCAATCTGCCTGACACTTCTGAGCACTGTGAGCTCCACTGTGAACATACGTCCTTTATACCGAACTGGAAGGAGCTCAGTCCGATGAAACATTAACAGAAGCTGAGGGGACACTGGAACGAGACCTAAAAAGAACCTTCACTACCTGCGCTTTGGTTATGGCCATGGAACTAAGCCTCATTTCTGTTCTGTCTCATCCTGCATCTCCACACAGACACCTCCTCGGAGTCCCACTCTGCACCCAGTCATACCTTCTTGCTAACTTACTTGCCTGCTTGTTCTGTTTTTTTGGCTGCACTACGCAGCATGTGAGATGGTAGTTCCCTGACCAAGGATCAACCCAGACTGAACCCAAGCTTCTGCAGAGGAAGTTCAGAATCTTAACCACTGGACCACCGGGGAAGTCCCCTTGTTTGCTTTTTTGGTGACACACTCCATACTTTAGGTGAACTAAAGCCCCCGGTTTCAAGGCACTGTAGCTGATGTCTTTACAAAGAGCAATCACAGCTCTTAACCAGGAGACATGCTTCACGGATATTTGCTAAAAGGAGTGTTTTGCAACACACATGAAGAAGAACAGCATTCAGTGAGGGAATGAGAATTACACACTAATCTTCGAAGAGCCCCAGTTTTGAACTGAAACAGACCGCAAAAATCACATTTGGACTAACCTCCTGATTTTATAAAGGAAGAAACTATTTTCTGGAAGATTTTTTTTTGCTGCAAATATTTTCTTCCTTTCCCACCCATAGAACACTATTAAAAAATGTTTCTGCTCCACCTCCCATCTCAATTTCCCTTCTCCTTTTAAAAAGCAACGAGGCTGCCAGGAAAAGCATTTCAAGGTGGATCACGTGAAGTCCCAGCCAAGCCAAGGGAAAAAAAAAAGTTAAATTGAAGAAGCAGCTGGTCCTTTGCCACCAGATGGGAAGGTAGCATACTCTTACTCTCCGCCCCAATCTTCTGGAGCAAGGAAACTGCTACCAGACACTTGTGTCTCCAAGGTCGCTCTCCCGCCCTCCCTCTTCCCTGCCCCGGGCTGGACCCGCAGGGCTACACTGAGTCGCCCAGTGTGGCTGGGATCCTTTTAGAGAAAAAGGATCATTCCAGGCTGCTGTGGTTACCTGTATCCTATTTCCCTAAGACCAAAGGCACTTCTGCTCCAACCCTAAAAACCTCAAAGGAAAGGAAATCCTCAAAGAAAATGGAATTCTTCATTGATTTGGGGGGGGGGGGGGGTGATTTACTCTTTTCAATATTATAACATATATGCCCCCTAAAAGAGATTATCTGATTACTGACTGGGAACAGGCCCACATGTCAGGGTTTGATTATGGGAACTCCCAAGAATGTGGAGTTGTGAAAAAGCAAAACGATAGGAGATTAAAAAAAAGAAGAAGAAGAAACTGTTCAGCTCTCATTTGGTCTTTTGGTAGTCTTCTATCTGTTGTCTTTTCACACTATGGTGAGTTCAAGGACAAGAAGACAACTGTGAAAAGAAATGACAGTGGTGGCCTGGATACCCAAATGGGCCCAACGTTTACTCAGTGGTTAGACTTTATTGCTTCATTTTGGAGGTTTAAATTTGAATCCTAGTTCCATTCAAACAGCACACAGACAAATTAAAGGATACTAACAGGATAACCAAATAATAAATTAACCAAATAATAAATTAGACCTAAACCATTTCCAGACTGTGTGAAGTTCTATTTGAACAGATTATAGAATTTTCCGAGTTAACATGCTATGTCACTCTTAGAAGAATGTGTAAGTAGGATTCACATTTGTCCCAACTATTTAAATGACTCTCGAGTAGAACAGTATATACCCAACCACCTGTAATAAGTGATCTTAATTAATCACATCAGTACCGGCAGAGCTCAGAGATGCTGCAGGTTCCATTCCAGACCTCTACCATAAATCATACAGTGCAATAAAAGTGAGTCACAGGAAATCTCTTTGGTTTCCTACTGCGTGTAAAAGTTATGTTTCCACCATGGTTTAGTCCATTCAGTGAACAGCAGCACTATGTCTAAAAACACAACATACATAGCTTCATTTAAAAACACTTTACTGCTAAAAACTGCTGTCACCTGAGCCTTCAGCAAGTTGTAATGTTTGCACTGGTGGAGAGTCTTGTCACAATGAGATGTTGATGGCTGCTGAGTGATCAGAATTGCTAAAAGTTGGGGTGGCTGTGGCAATTTCTTAAAATAAGACAACAAAGTTTGCTGCATCAATTGACTTCTTTTCATGAACAATTTCTCTGTAGTTGTTTGACAGCATTTTAACCACAGGAGAACTTCTTTCAAAGTTGGGTTCAGTCTTCTCATGAACTGCAACTCAGTTCATGTAATATTCTAAATCTTCTGTTGTCAAGCCAAAAATCTTCACAGCATCTTCACCAGAGGTGGATTCCATCTCAGGAAACCACTTTCTTTGCTCATAACAAACACCTCCTCGATTGTTCAAATTTTAACGTGAGATTATAGCAATTTGGTGACATCATCAGATGCCATTTCCATTTCCAGTTCTCTTGTTACTTATACCACATCTGCAGGGACTTTCTCCACTGAAGTTCTGAACCCCTAAAAGTCATTTCTGAGGGCTGGAATCAACTTCTTCCAAACTCCTATTTTTTGACCTCTTCTCATGAATCACAAATGTTCTTAATGAAATCTAGAATGAGAAGTCTTTCCAGAAGATTTTCATTTTACTTTGCCCAGATTCATCAGGAGAATCACTATCTAAGGCAGCTATAGTCTTACAAAATTTATTTCTTAAATAATAAGACTTGAAAGTCAAAATTATTCCCTGATCCATGGGCTGCAGAATGGATGTTGTGTTAACAGCATGAAAACAACATTAATCTGGTTGTACATCCCAATCACAGCTCTTGTGTGACCAGGTGCACTGTCAATGAGCAGTAATATTTTGGCAGAAATCTTTTTTTTTATTCTGAACAGCAATGGGCTTAAAATATTCAGTAAACCATGGTGTAAACAGATGTGCTATCATCCAGGCCTTTTTACTGCATTTATAGAGTACAAGCAAAGTAGACGCCACAAAATTCGGAAGGATTCTAGGATTTTCAGAATGGTAAGAAAGCACTGGTTTCAACTTACAGTCACTAGCTGCATTAGCCCCCAACAAGAGAGTTAGTCTGTTCTCTGAAGCTCTGAGGACAGGCATTGACTTCTCCTCTCTAGCTATGAAAGTCAAAGATAACATCTCCCAACAGATGGCTGTTTTACCTACATTGAAAATCTGTTGTTCAGTGTAGCCACTTTGATGATCTGAGCTCTATCTGAGCTAGATCTTCTGGATAACTTGCGGTAGCTTCTACATTAGCATTTGCTGCATCATCTTGTACTCTATGTTATACAGGCAGCCTCTTTCCTTAAACCTCATTATGAACCAGAGTTGTCTAGCTTTAAACTTTTCTTCTGCACCTTCCTCACCTCTCTCAGCCTCCAGAGAACTGGAGAGAGTTAGGACTTTGCTCTGGATTAGGATTTGGCTTAAAGAAATATTATGGCTGGTTGGATCTTCTAACCAGACCATTACACAACTTTCTCCGTATCAGCTAAGGCTTACCATTCAGGTGTTCACTGAAGTTAACACTTTTAATTTCCTTCAAGAACTTTCCCTTTACATTCGCAACTTGAATAACTGGTGCAAGAGGTCTAGTTTTCAGTCTATCTCGGTTTGTCAACATGACTTCCTCGCTGAGTGCAATCATTTCTAGCTTTTGATTTAAAGTGAGAGATGTGCAACTCTTACATTCACTTGAACACATAAAGGCCACTTAATGGTTAATTTGGCCTAATTTCAATATATATGTGTCTCAGGGGAAAAGGAGGGCCCAAGGAGGGGAAGAGAGATGGGGAATGGCAAGTTGGTGGGGCAGTCAGAACACACAACATTTATTGATTAAGTTGGCCAGCTTACATGGGTACAGCTAGTAGTGGCTCAAAACAACTACAAGAGAGCATCAAAGATCACAGATCATCACAACAAAAATACTAATAATTTTAAAAGTTTGAAGTATTGGGAGAACTATCAAAATGTGGCACAGAGACTCAGTGACCACTGCTGTGGGGCAAATGGCTCCAGCAGACTTGCTGGACCAGGTTTCCACAAAGCTTCGCTTTATAAAGAAATGCACTACCTGTAAAGCTCAGAAAAGCTAAGTGCACTAAAAGCAGGCATACCTGTGGCAGTACCAATCTTCGGATTGTATATCCTTCAGCAAGCAGAAAGAGAGATGAATAATTTTTTAAACGAATTGTACTTTCACAAGCATATTGAAAATACCCAGTTTATCAGCCTGTCTAAGGGTTTGCTTTCAACTTATGGACATGGCAAAGAAGAGCACTGTTTGACATGATCCTTCGACCCAAAAGATCAATTACACCGAATGGTGCCTGTGCATTTTAAATCACTGAGAGTAAATGATAGGTATTAGGCAAAGCAAACTGAATGAACAACATTGCCTGCTGGGAGTGAATACATTTGTTTGAAAACAATATTTCTTTTCCTAAGTGAGTACATTAACGGCTAAAAGGTTGCTAGTTGATGGTTCTGAAGATGAGAGTCTTCTCCCTCACCACAGGAAACGGCAGGGAAGTGCCAGCCCCCTCTGTCTCCATGTGAGTATGCCTCCAATTTTCTGAATGGACCATCTCTAGGGCACCAAAATGCCGAGCAGCTGCACATGCCAACCAAAAGCCACTGTGATGATGCGTTGTCACAGCCTGGGGGCTAGATTCGGACCCCCGGCCAGCTCAAGGGCGAAGGCAACTCCCAGCGATAAGAAGGGCTGAACTGTAACCAGGAACCCAGTAGAGGAAAACGTCTGTAACTGCCACTTTACAAGGCAGCCAACCCCATCACCTCAAACACTAATCACTGGCATCAAAGCCTACAGGACTTCCCAGAAAAACACAAGAGTGCGGTGTGCACACCCTATTTAAGACAGGCGCCACTGAGGCCAGCAAAGACTGGAACTCCGGAACCGGAACCGGAAACCTTCACCTTCTCGACACGCCTCTTCTTCCGCTCCCCTGGGTCTGACCTGCCAAACAATGACGAGACACGTGTCTCTGAATGTATAACCCTAACTGCGGCGGAACAGAATTCCTAAGTGGTAAGTAGATCAAAAGGATTAAAAAAAAAAAAAAAAAGACATATTTCTGTTGCACAGAATTTTCCAGACACATTATGAGAAAAGAAATCTGTTATCTCTTACTTGAAAGAGCTGGTTTGTCTAGCCGTGCTTATAAAATTGTCTCCTACTTTTAAAAAACTGTGCTTTGCAAATGATTTCCAATTAAAAATAAGAAAATAGAATCCAAACCATTTTAATATAAAAGACAAGAGGATGCTACACCAGGTACTGTAATGTGGTAACACTGCTATGGCTCCCTGACTTTTCCTTTAGAATAACAACTCTTTTTTTTTCCCAGGTACTTCCCGTAATCTGGGATTTCCTTTCTGGCATCAACCTCAGTCTCACTCTGTACCACAGGAATTTTTCCCAGGCCTGACAATCCTGTCTCCACCTTTGGAAATTCCAGAAATGTGTTCTCTCTTGCTTCTTTTGCTAAGAATTTATAGAGTCTAAGAAGACTTTTTAAGGAATTTATAGCCTAATAGAATTCAGCTATAATAACACAGCTCCCAGAAAAGTTGCAGGATAATGCTGTTAAGTTTGAAGTGTCATCTTACATACAATAAATCATTTTCCTACTTGGCTAATTACCTAAGTCATTAACTTTTCTGTTTTGAAATACTCTCAAATTTATGGAAACAGTTGCAAGAATAGTACAAAGAACTCCCGTAACACCCTCTGATCAAAATTATCAAATTCACAAATTCTGCCACATTTGCATCCTCTCTTTCTTTCTCTCTTCTCTCTCTCACACACACAAAAACACACACACACAATCTTCCCTGCACCATTTGAGAGTTAGTTCCAGACATCATAGCCTTTTTAACTCTCAATTCTTCAGCTATTTGCTAAAAACTAGATTCTCTTACATATCCACAGTACAATTAGAAAAATGAGAAAATCTGATACAACACTACAACCTAATATACAATCCATATTCAAATTTTACCAACTGTGTCAATAATGTCTTCTGTAGATAATAATTTTCTTGATACACCACCACATATTCTATTTAGTTGTCATATTTCTTTGATCTCTTTTATTCTGAAACAGTTTTTCAACCTTCATCTTTTGTAACATTGCCATTTTTGAAACATTCAAGCCAATTATTCTATAAAATACCCCATCATTTGTATCTGCCTCATATTTCTTCATGATCAGATGGAGATGATGAATGTTTAGCAGAAATTTGAAAT
This sequence comes from Ovis aries, assembly GCF_016772045.2. NCBI lineage: Eukaryota > Metazoa > Chordata > Mammalia > Artiodactyla > Bovidae > Ovis > Ovis aries. The sequence goes on along the minus strand of NC_056056.1, from coordinate 188,798,925 downwards.
AGGCAATGCTGTGCCCTTCTTAGGACATCACATCTAGAAGCACACGATGTTGCTTTGCCCTGATTTTATTATTTTTATTTTAAAAATTACCTTTAACCTCTATTTTGTTTACTTAACTTAAAGAATATCTATAAGATTGAGCCCCTACAGAAATGCTAACTTTAAAAAAATGATGGAACACAATTCTAACCTCAATAAGAATTTTTCTAAAGTATTAGCTCATTGGACTAATAAATAATGTAGCAGTGCAAAGGATAGGAAGGACTAATTTCTTGCACTTTAATTCTTAGCAATACTACTAACTTACTAATGAATCTTAGGCAAGTTAATTAATCTCCCTGAATATGCTTTCCTATATTGGTACTTACAAAACTGTGGACTCCAGGCACAATTTCATTATATTTGCATATTGGCAACATTTATGAACAAACGATGTATCCCTGTGAGGTACCTTCTTTCTTATTTTATGTACTGTAAGTGAAAGCCACATATGCACTTTTTCAAATATATCTCAAGTCAATATTGACAAAAGTATAGTATCTTTTCTTGTCTTACAAATATAAATAAGCTCCAAAGAGATCTAAATAAGGTGGTGCTAGTCTGAGCGACTTCACTTTCACTTTTCACTGTCATGCACTGGAGAAGGAAATGGCAACCCACTCTAGTGTTCTTGCCTGGAGAATCCCAGGGACGGGGGACCTGGTGGGCTGCCGTCTCTGAGGTCGCACAGAGTCGGACACGACTGAAGTGACTTAGCAGCAGCAGCAGTTGTAAAGAACTCATCTGCCAATGCAGGGGAACTAGGAGACGTGGGTTCGATCCCTGAGTCAGGAAGATCCCCTAGAGGAGGAAATGACAACACACTCCAGTATTCTTCCTCATTAAATTCCATGGACAGAGGATCCATGAGGTCGCCAAGAGTCAGACACAACTGAAGTGACCGAGCACAGCACACTATGAAAGCACTGTCCTTCCATACGTTTCAAGATAATGCTATTAAATAAACAGTTAATGCTACTAAAAGCAGAAATAATTCCCTGAGAAGGACTTTTTGAGTTGAGAGAAATGAAGAAAGCTAATCATAATAAATTCTCTCAGAGGTATTGTGTGGAGTAAGTAAAATTGTCATTATTATCAAAAGATGCTTAACAACAAACTATATTTTCCTACAGCTTAAATTATGTATCCAATAATAAGAATGCATAAAAGAAATAATTTACCTTCTGATTTGCAAATATCAAAAGAAGAAATCAAACTATCATCCTTCAATTCAAACTGATTTTAATACACCAAGAACTAGAATAACAGATTTCTAGAATACTTACTACTAAATAGGGGGATAAACATATTGGTTCAGATTCCAAAAATCCAGGCAAAATGCACAAACCCTTACCACAAATTAAGAAAATGTGTTTCCCTAATGAAGAGACACCACACCAGTCTCAAAAGAAGACCTCTGAATCTCAGTTCATGTAGAACACGTATAAGTATTTCTTACCAACACAACAAAAAGTTTCTTAGAAAACTATAATTGGCTGATAAAAACTATCATGAATCACTTTTTCATACTACAACAGAATTATGGTGTTTCATATTTCATTAGTGGAATAACACAAGGTTAAGCCCAAGTCACATGACATGAAAGGTAATCCCATAAAACCACTCAGCACATAAACTACTCAATGAACAGGTTATCTAGGAAGTACATTATATAAGCCAACAAACAATTAAAATTACTTTTTGTTTGGCTTCTAAGACATTGCATTCTCCTGGTCTTCCTCTTTACTTGCTGGCACTCTGTCCCAGTCTCTTTTGCTGGCTCCTCCGCTATCTCATTGTTCAGTGTTGGCACATCCATGATTCAATCTTTGGACATCATTTCTTCCCAATCAACAGTCACTCTTTAGCTGATTATATTCAGTCTGATATTCTGAATGGCTCTTGTGTGCTGATTCTCACATTCCTATTTCCTACCATGACTACACCCTAAGTTAATTCACATATCCAACTATAACATCACCAGGAGATTCACAATAGTCATTTCAGACCTGAGGTACCCAAACAGGAATTCCTGATTGTCCCTACAATCTCAGACCTGCTATTCTTCCTTATCTCAATAAACAGTACCACATTTACCCAGCTGCTTTCAAACCACTGGAATAATCTTTGATTCTCTTCCTTCTTCCCCATTCTCATCAAGTCCTATCAGTCAGGACTGCCCCACTCTAATATCAACCACTTCTCTACCTTCTGTCCTAGTCCATCACCATCACCCAGTCCTGAAATAGCCTCCTTTCTATAATCTTTCCAACATTTATGTCCACACAGATGTTCACGACTGTCCACTCAGCAGCCAAAGTTATCAAATCATACTGTTCCCTTCTTAAAATCCTCTGAAGTTGCTCATCCAACTCAGAACACAATTCCAATTTGAGGGTGTAATACTCTCCACAATCTGAGCTTCTCCAACCTCTTATCCTATGTTGGCCCTAACCACACTTTACTTCAGCCAAAATGGCCCTCCTGCTTGATATGCACATATATCAAGCTCATTCTGCCTCAGGGCTCTCTCTCCTGATGCATGTGGGTCTCCGCTCAAATGTCTGAGAGCTAGTTCCATTCACTAGCTAGAAGTGCAGATCCAAACTACAATGAGGTATCACCTCACACAGGTCAGAATGACCATCATCAAGAAGTTTACAAATAATAAATACTGGAGAGGATGTTGAGAAAGGGGAACCCGCGACAGTGTTGGTAGGAATGGAAATTGTACAGCCACTATGGAAAATAGTATGGAAGTTCCTTTAAAAACTAAAAACAGAGCTATCATATGATCCTGCAATCCCACTCCTGGGCGTATATCTGAAGAAAACTATAATTTTAACAGATAAATGCACCCTAATTTCATAGCAGCACTATTTACAATAGCCAAGACATGGAGACAATCTAAATGTCCATCAACAGATGGATGGCTAAAGAAGATGTGGTCCATGTGTACAATGAGTTATTACACAGCCAGAAAAGAGAATGGAATCATGCCACATGCAACAACATGGATGGACCAGAGATTATCATACCAAGTGAAATAAGTGAGGCAGAGAAAGACATACCATGTGATCTCACTTATGTTTGGAATCTAAAAAAAGATACAAATAAACTCATATACAGAACATAAATAGACCCACAAACGTAAAAAACAAACATGTCTACCAAAGGCGAATAGGGTGAGGGATAAATTAGGAGTTTGGAATTAACATATACATACTACCATACATAAAGCAGATAAACAACAAGGACCTACTGTAGAGCACAGGAAACTATACTCAGTATTTTGTAATAATCTGTGAGAGAGAAGAATCTGAAAACAAAACAATATATCTGTATGTTAACTAAATAACTTTGCTGTATACATAAAACTAACACAACATTGTTAGTCAACTCTACTTCAATTTTTTAAAAATCCATTTTAGCTAAAAGTAACTGCCTGTCCCCTCCTCATCATACTCCATATTGTCCTAGTTGATTTTTGTCCATAGTATTATTCAGTACAGCAGTGTTCATTCACTTATGATCTGACTATTGCCCCCTGGAGGGAGAGGGGTGGGATTATGCCTATTTGGTGTCTGTTCTGTCTAGGCTAGGGACTGCATCCTGTTCCTCATTTTTCCCAGTGACTAGAATAGTGTCTGATAGACAACAGTTGCTCAGTAATAATTATTCAGTGAGAATTTACTGAGCAATTTAATTAGTGGTTCTCATATAGTTGATAAAATGAGTAAGGTATCCAGAGGTGAATGGAGCCCGTGAGAAAATATGAGAATTATAAAATATTGGAAAGAGTAAAAAAAATGTCTCTCGGAGGGAAGACATGCATAAAACAGTGGAGAGTACATACCAATTTTCCAGGGGATTCAAACACTTTTCTTTAGGATTAAACTCTGAAAACAGATTATCAGCACTGAGAACAAAAGTCAAAGTCAATTTTTAAGTTTTTAAAGGATGGTCTGGTGTAAAGTAAACTGGATATTGTAAAACCATCACACCAGGAAGCATCTCTACTTTCTTTTATTTCTCCATTTGCTTTCATACTGCTTCCTTGCCCCCACCATCACTCTCTCTGAATGCATACTCTACGTAATAGTTTCTGCAATAGTTTATTCCGTCATGAGTCTTGGAGATCACCATTCTGTACAGCCCCACATGCATAGTTCAGGTTTTCTTTTAGCTACAGAATGTTTTCTTGGATTGGAATTTTAACTCTCAGGTCTGTTCACTGTTTCATGTTTCTTTTACAAGGACTCCAATTATTCATACGATGGCTCCTCTTTGCTTTCTTCCATTTCAACAATTTTCTCACTGACTTTTTCACTTGTTCTTTTTTACCTACTTAACATTCTCCTTCAGAGAAGGCAATGGCACCCCACTCCAGTACTCTTGCCTCGAAAATCCCACGGACAGAGGAGCCTGGTGGGCTGCAATCCATGGGGTCGCTGGGAGTCGGACACGACTGAGCGACTTCACTTTCACTTTTCACTTTCATGCATCGGAGAAGGAAATGGCAACCCCCTCCAGTGTTCTTGCCTGGAGAATCCCAGGGACAGGGGAGCCTGGTGGGCTGCCGTCTCTGGGGTCGCACAGAGTCGGGCACGACTGAAGCGACTTAGCAGCAGCAGCAGCAGCAACATTCTCATTACTGTTCTGCCTGTTTTCAATGGTGCTTCCTACACTTCCAATCAAATCTATTCTCCCTTTGATATTGTATAATTCAGTCTGTTATTTCTAATAATAATAATAAAAAAGTCTCCTTTATGAGTCCAATCAACTTTCATTTCATTTCTCACTGGGCTTTTTTTTTTTTGTCCATTTCTAACCTTAGTTCTTGGATTTATGATTCAAGGTGTTTATCATATGTTTATGTTTTCATATTTGAAGGTATTTAATTCAGTTGAGAGTATCGTGTTGGAATTCTCTTCTCTTTCACGGTTGATGGTGAGAGAAATTTCCATCAACTGAAATGTTTTGATTCTCCATTCTGTTTTGAACTTATAGTCCTTTCATACAGATGACAATTGATTACATCTCTGCATTTCATGGACAAGGTGACGTGGGCTGATTTACATGATCTTTAGCTCAAGGGCACCCTCTCCTGTCCGAGTCATGAAATGCAGTTTCTTTAAAGGTTGGCCTTTGTTGGGAGGCTGTAGAGATTATTTTCTTCAATTTTATTTTATCTTGTGGTATTCCAGATTTCCCCACCTTGTTTCTTTTCCCTTTCACCAACAAGAGTCCAAAGGGTGCCTCTGTCTTACTTTTAACCTGTTCGCCTCTAGTTTTCCACAACTGCTCCCTATGTCCATTCAAGTTCATTCCTCTTTATTCAGAGTTCTTATCTATCTGGATTCTGGATTCTCTTTCAATATTTTTCATCCTTAGGATAGACCTTCTCTTTATAACAGTGACTTCCTTGTTTTTGGTGGGGGGAGGAGGGTGTGGCGCACCGCACATGGCTTTCAGGATCTTAGTTCCCTGACCAGGGATCGACACCCTCCTTCTCCACCACAGTGGAAGGTGTCGAGTTGTAACCACCAGAACCGCCAGGGAATTCCTTCTATAGATGATTTTCACACACTCTTTCACCTGATTTTTCCAGAACCCCTTAACTATCCACATAAGCTCTCAGTGGGAATAGTGAGGCAGCGCCACTAAAAACTGATATCATTTTTCTACTTAAAATAATTTCATGCTCTCTTCTAGTTCGGCTGAGGGTGAGGGATATATAAAGTTTCATTTGCTTCTTATTGACATGTACAAATTTTTGGCAGATGTAGAAGGAACTGAGATTTAAGCAGCAGCAATTAATGACTTCGGCTACTTTATCATTCTTTGTCAGATATTTCTTCTCTATATTTGAAGTTAGATTTCTGGCTTCACTGTTTAATCCTGCAGTGGGTACTATAGTGGATACATTGTGCTCCACGTTCATCACCTATTTAGAGCTGAGGTATCTATATCCTCAGTTGCTGGCCAGTCATGGCTGCTGCCTTCTCATACCCATGCTTCTCACTAAGAGAGACCACCGTCCAAAAGGAACTGCCTTACTGAAGGCTGCACATCTCTATGATGAAGCCAGCAATCAATGCTGGCTAATATGAGGATACAAAGCCCAGGCTCTCTGCCTTAATTTGTAACCACTGTGAGGGACCATCCCAGCTCCAGAGATCCCTGTAGGATCAGCAAAGACCACAATTGTAACCACACTGTGGCTCAGCTTCTCCACTTCCTTACAGGTGTATATCCTAAATGCCAATCCTACCTTCCTCACTTCCTTACAGGTAATATATCCCAAATGCACTCTTCAATATACATTCTGAAAACAATTTTATACCACAGGGTATTTTCAGGACATCCAATCTGAAGACAATCACCATCTGAAACAAACTGTATCGAAAGTGTTTGCCAGGCACTGTTAAAGTGTATAGCCAGGCACTGTTATAAGTGCTTTCAATATGTTGTATACGTTCACTTAATTCTCACAAGGAAACCATGAGGCAGATACTATCATTCAGTGCAGTTCAGTCGCTCAGTCATGTCCGACTCTTTGCAACCCCATGAACCGCAGCACTCCAGGCTTCCCTGTCCATCACCAACTCCCAGAGTGCACCCAAACTCATGTCCATGGAGCCGGTGATGCCATCCAACCGTCTCATCCTCTGTCGTCCCCTTCTCCTCCTGCCCTCAATCTTTCCCAGCATCAGGGTCCTTTCAAATCAGTCAGCTCTTTGCATTAGATGGCCAAAGTACTAGAGTTTTAGCTTCAGCATCAGTTCTTCCAATGAACATTCAGGACTGATTTCCTTTAGGATGGACTAGTTGGATCTCCTTGCAGTCCAAGGGACTCTCAAGAGTCTTCTTCAACACCACAGTTCAAAAGCATCAATTCTTCTGAACTCAGCTTTCTTTATAATTCAACTCTCACATCCATACATGACCACTGGAAAAACCATAGTCTTGACTAGACGGACCTTTGTTGACAAAGTAACGTCTCTGCTTTTCAATATGCTGTCTAGGTTGGTCATAACTTTCATTCCAAGGATTAAGCATATTTTAATTTCATGGCTGCAATCACCATCTGCAGTGGTTTTGGAGCCCAGAAAAATAAAGTCAGCCACTGTTTTCACTGTTTCCCCATCTATTTGCCATGAAGTGATGGGACCAGATGCCGTAATCTTTGTTTTCTGAATGTTGAGCTTTAAGCCAACTTTTTCACTCTCCTCTTTCACTTTCATCAAGAGGCTCTTTAGTTCTTCTTCACTTTCTGCCATTAGGGTCGCATCATCTGCATATCTGAGGTGATTGCTATTTCTCCCGGCAATCTTGATTCCAGCCTGTACTTCCTCCAGCCCAGCGTTTCTCATGATGTACTCTGCATAGAATTTAAATAAGCAGGGTGACAATATACAGCCTTGACGTACTCCTTTTCCTATTTGGAACCAGTCTGTTGTTCCATGTCCAGTTCTAACTCTTACTTCCTGACCTTCATATAGGTTTCTCAAGAGGCAGGTCAGGTGGTCTGGTATTCCCAACTCTTTCAGAATTTTCCACACTTTACTGTGATCCACAGAGGCAAAGGCTTTGGCATAGTCAATAAAGCAGAAATAGATGTTTTTCTGGAACTCTCTTGCTTTTTCGATGATCCAGCGGATGTTGGCAATTTGATCTCTGGTTCCTCTGCCTTTTCTAAAACCATCTTGAACATCTGGAAGTTCACAGTTCACATATTTCTGAAGCCTGGCTTGGAGAATTTTCAGCATTACTTTACTAGTGTGTGAGATGAGTGCAACTGTGCGGTAGTTTGAGCATTCTTTGGCACTGCCTTTCTTTGGGATTGGAATGAAAACTGACCTTATGACCATATCTCAAAGAGAAAAGAAACTCTTAGAGAGGAGAAGTACCTTGCCTAAGTTAATAAAAAGTGGTCAATCCAGAATTGGAACACAGGCACTCTGACTCAAAAGCACATGCTCTCTTGCCCACTGTACTGCACTGCCTCTGGAATGAATGGCTTTGCACCCACTGCTCTTTACTGTGACCCTGCCTGTACCCATTCTCTACATTTTTCTATTGCCCTGCTATGAAGGGTAGCTAGCACGTGACACATACCAGGATGATCTCAAATTTTTTTTTTTTTTTTCAATCTGGATGCACCAGCTCTTAGTTACAGCTCACAAGATCTTTGGTCTTCGTTGCAGTATGGGGTTCCTCCAGCTGTGGCATGCAAACTCTTAATTGCAGCATACAGGATCTAGTCCCCTGACAGGGATCAAATCTGGGCCCCTTGCAGGGAACATGGAGTCTTAGCCTCTGGACCACCAGTGAAGCCTCAAGTGTTTATTTTTTAACACGTAATATTTTCACTAGTGAACTGACCATAGCATGATGGAATTCCTTGATCTTATGAAGTTGTCTTTTAAAGCTTTTCATTAAAAAGAAAAGCATGTTAGCACGTCTAGCCTCCTGGCATTCAGTCCTATCACAGGATGAAGGTCCACGTGCACATATCTATTACCAGGTACATGTTCACAACCACTCGACAGATTTGTTCTTTATCTCACCTCAAAGTGATGCCAAAAAGATTATAACTTTTCTCCAAAGTTCTTACCTCCATCTTGATATTTGCTTAATCTTTCAAAATATGATGACATGGGGGCCTGGACAATATCCAAGATAGCCAGAAGAGTCCTTGTTAGCCTTAACAATTCACTGAAACTGTAAAATCCAAAGTATATAAGATTCCGAGCCAAGTGAACCACCTAATTTAGAAAAAGAAGAAAAAGGGTAGAAAAGAAAAGAAAAACATTAGGAACAAAAATAAGCACTGGATTTTTATTATCTAAGTTTGTGCAGACATGTCTAATTATGTCTAATTCTTTTTTTTTTTTTTCAGCTGGTCTTATTTAATAGAAAGGTAGATTTTAAAGAACCCTGCCTAAATATGGAGAACAAACTAGTGATTACCAGTGGGCAGAGGGAAGTGGGGAGGAGCAATATGGGTATAGGAAACTGAGAGGTACAAGCCATTTGTATAAAATACATAAGCAAAAGTGATATACTTTACAGCACAGGGAAATATGGCCATTATTTTGTAATAACTTTCAGTGGAGTATAATCTACAAAAATATTGACTCATTCTGTTATATACCTGAAATTCATAAAATATTGTAAATCAACTATACTTCAAAAATTTTTTAAAGAATTCTATCTAATCAACAGGAAATATATCCTTCAGCAGTCCTCTTCTAATTCATTAATACCTAGGAATTTAATACCTGCAAAAGTAACCTCTGATTTAATCAAGTTTAGAATTAAATCCAAATAAGACCAGTTCATCAACCCCATCACAGGCCCATGTGACAGGAATATGAGGTATCTGGTGAACAGTCCGCAGGGGAAGCAAGAAGACAGATTTTAGATGTATCAGGGTGGTTAAATGAGGTTTACATTAGAATGATTGACTTCTTGCTTAAATATTAAGTTATTTAGTCAGTAGGATATCACTTAATAAGCAGTCACATTAATGAATTACTTTAACAACTGAATATTATCCATGAAATTTGTCTAGAAATACACGTTCCTTATGCCACTTTGCGGTCTTCTGGATGCTACAGGACATACTAGGCATGAAAGCCAGCTTCCAAGATGGTCCCCAACATAGGGTCTCCTTCCACATTGCCCCAGGCTTAGTCGGTGTCACCAACAAAATACAGCAGAATGATGACAAGACACTTCTAAGCTCAGGTTATAGAAGACTGCAACTTCCATCTTGGGCCCTTTCTCTCTTTCAAATAGTTACCCCAGGGGAAGCTAGGCATCAGGCTGTGAGGACACTGAGGCAGCCTATGGAAAAGGCCCACATGGCAAGAAGAATGAGGTGTCTAGACAATAGCCAGCAAGGAAGTACAACCACACAAGTGAACTCAGATGCAGATCATCTGACCCCGGATGATGGTAACCCCAATCAGCAGCTTGATTTACAACCTCATGAGGGACCCTGATCTAGAACCACCAGATTTCTGACCCACAGAAACATGAGATAATCATGCTGTTGCTTTGGGTTGCTAGGTTAGGGGGTAATCTGTTACACATCAGAAGTAGGTACCTAATACCCCAGGTATCAGGTAACAGCATCTTCTCTCTAGTTTTGTCACTATCTACTCAAAGTGATATTATAATTTCAATTTAGTTTAATGAGGCTAAGAACATCACTTTAATGGAGATTTTTTAATATATGCAAAATATATTATAAATATGCAAAACTCTCTGTCCATTAAATGCAATAAAGTTTGCACAAATAAATAAAAAAATCAGAGTATATAACATAATTATAAATAAAATATTTTGTATATCAGGTATAATTAAAGTATCAAATCTATCTTTTAATCAATGGCAGAGGGAATCATACCTTCAGGAATTTAACTACCAAATTATCAAAACATCCTAAATATTAGAGGGAAAAAAAGTCTTTGATGTTCAATGTCCCTAATTTTAGACAGTGTAAAGTGAATAACTTCACAGATTAATTGTTTAAAAGAAATTACCTCAAATGTCAGTTTGTTTTTTTCTTTATCTCCAAAAGGAAAAGGCTGATTTACAACTTCTTTCAAGTATTCTTCAACAAATTCCATTGTCAGTGCAAATTTCCTCTTCATGTCATTTCTGGAAGAGTCTGTTATAGAATCATATCTGGGAACACAGAAAGAATTTAAGGGAAGTTAAATTGATTGTAGTCATTTAAATTGGAAAATACATATACTTTAACCTCCTGACTTCTAAGTTTGGGTAAATTAATCAACCTTTCTAGATGCTGTGTCCTCATCTGTAAAATGGGCCTGTTTTGAAATGAGTTACTACATATAAAGCACTTAAATCAAAGTCTACCATAATATTAAAGACTTAATAAATTTTTGCTCCTATTATTAATACATTTCCTGATTACTGGTTTCCAGAATAACATTTCTATTATCAAAAGTTATCATTTTACTTTCCAAAAAGAGTATCTCATTTGCATTTGGAAGGTTAAAGAAGCCAAATTTGAACACAGAAATGCCTTTCCTTACATTCCATTTCAAAATTGAAGACATTTGGGGGAAGAATGGACTAGGAGTTTAGGATTAACAGATGCAAACTATTATATATAGAATGGATAAAAACCTAGATCTTACTGTACGGTACAGGGAATGATATCCAATATCCTGTGACAAACCATATGGAAAAGAAAATGAAAAAGAATGTATATATATGTGTAGAACTGAATCACTTTTCTATATAGTAGAAATTAATACAACATTGTAAATCAACCATCATACTTCAATAAAATAATTTTTTTAAGAAATTGAAGACATTTGATTTTGAGTTCATCAGCTGAATTTAAAGTCATCGAGAAATGTTCCCAAACATACTCATGAATTGTGATCTTCGTGGGGATTTCTGTCCAGAGCCGGGCATAGCGGACAGGCACCACGGACTCCTGGGGATCCCGGTCAACGTGCATGTGGAGCATGAGGCGACAGAAAGATGCTCGGAGGTCAAAAGGCAGGCTCTCATCTGACATACATCGCAGGATCAAATCAACAGAGAGCTGTGTAGAAATCTGGTTTATGGCCAGATACTGGCGATCCAAGCACATCCTTGCAAAGAGATTTAGCTGGTACCTTAAAAATAGTAAATGTATTACATTATTTGTCTTATCTGGATAAAGTCTAAGTATTAGTATCAATCCGCATCTACTTTTATGTTTCTAATATTTCCAAGTGTATGTGATACTGGACATTGTGGTAGTGGGTTAAGTGATTGAATGGCACGTAGATGAGGCCATTTCTGTGCCCATTCAGTTGCAATTTCTCTCATTTGTTCCAGCAACAAATTTCTGGTGGAGATGGCCATCAGGCTCTAGGTTCTTGGTTTCCTAGGACTACAAATACACTAAGCCCAAAGGCTATGGATAACAGCTCTCGTGAAACCATCTCTCTCTGCCTTGCTCAGACTCACTCAGTTCTAGGCTCTCATGTCTACATTCCAAGTGTAGACTTAGTTCCCAAATGATCAATGATTATTCAAGTGACCAGTCCAAATGGCATCAGTACACTTTGATTCATCAACCTCCAAGATACAGAAAGTAGCCTTTGATTTTGTAGCTGTAGAAATCAGGGAACACAAGGAATTCTCTGTCTTTCTCAGATTTTTGTGATTTGGGCCCAGTCTTGGTTTCTGCTTTGGGTTTCCATGCCTTAGACTCTGGAGAAGGAAATGGCAACCCACTCCAGTGTTCTTGCCTGGAGAATCCCAGGGACGGGAGCCTGGTGGACTGCCGTCTGTGGGATCGCACAGAGTCAGCCACGACTGATATGACTTAGCAGCAGCAGCCTTAGACTCAAAAAACACCAACTCGGTTCTTGCTCTCACTATACTGACTACGTCAACCACCACTGAAACTTCAGCTACTACATGCCACCACTGAACTATCACAACTATAGACACCAGTTTGTCCAAAGTCCTAGGTCTCTACATGACCATGAGCAATATGTACATAACTACTGGCTAACCGTCTCTGAGGCCACTTTTACAACCAAATCAGCTTCCCTGGCCCCAGCGCTATCTCCTTCTCAACTCAATTATCTGCACCCACACCAATCAACAAGAGGAAAAGCTCCTTTGCTGCACAACAGTTCCAAACTAGCAGAAAATGAGAAAATAGCAAGTGATATATGTGGAAAACACAGATGTTTGCATTTACTGTGAATATGTTAAATAATACTAATTATTTCAGCTACCCTAGTTCTGATATAACTTCTTAAACTTCTTCACAGACATCTGACTTCATAGATTTACAGATGTCTGAGAATCACCTCTCAATATGTGAGACTGAGAATTATGGTTCTCTATGATACTTAACCTGTAATAGGTAAGGACTTCCAAATCAGCCTTGGTGCCCTCCTTTGCCTCCTGGGCAAGGTGCCTAATAGCTTTGCCATGAGGTTCCTTGTTGCTGTCAATCCAGTAGAGCCAAACTTCTTCCTCATCAATGTCATCTGAAAGGATGGCACTCTCCATGGGGTTGTCTCCTTGCATTGAGACCAGTCTTGAAATAAATAACACACACAAAAATCTATGAAAAAGTTCATCCAGAAACAAGACAAGGAACTGTCTTGCTTACAAATAATAAACATAAAAGGACGCCTCCATCATTGGGGCTTACTTGGTTTGAATGAGAATGTCTGCATTGCCTGGGCTCAACATAAATTTGCAGATGAGTTCTTGAGTCACGGGTATCGCCGTGGTATTAGACACACACAGATCTGATAAATAATCCAAAAACCTGACAAGAGAAAAAACAATTAAACTGAACATTAGCAAAAAGCATCTTATAAAATCATCACCCAAAATACACTTTGGGATATAATGAAGCTGTCTAGATATATTTTTGACATTATTTCCATGCAACAGTATTCTAATGTGTTGCTTATCTACTGCAGCATTAGAGACAAATTAAATGTCCAATTATTTATATTTAGTACAAACCTTGTTTCCAAAAATGATATAAGGTTGCTTCTACTTATTTGCTGATATTCATCCCACAGCACTGTGACTTGTTATATTTACAGTATCAAAACAAAGCCAGATCAAAGTTAACGCTGTTCTCAGTAAAACAGCCAGACGGCACATGAATTCGGTCTGGCCAAGTCAGAGGCCTAATTCTATCTTCTAACACGTATTTGCCATGCTAATTAAGAAGAGTTTGTCAATCTGCTTGACTTCTTTGCAATCATTTCTCCCCGATAAGGCAGCATGGTATAAGAGAAAGGCGACTTGCCATGGAGTCAGAAACCCTAACTTCTCTTTCTAGTTCGTTTGTAGGCTTCTATTTTCCCATCTCTAATATGTGGATAATGTTTTATGACCAGTGTACTTCAGGAGAATGTGCAAGGATTTAAATGAAATAATGTATTAATATATATATGAACATATTCAGAAAAACTATGGAGAACTATAAAAACACAAGTTATCAGAGTGAAATCAACCACATTTAAATACATTATCTATACAGGGTTTTGATCCCCTATGAGATAATAATTCACAATGATACATAATTATCACAGCAATAAGTCCAACATTGTTTAGTCCATGAAAGAATTCTAACTTTACAAAAGTTCTGAAAAGTTCTGAAAATAAAGCAATAAGCCGTAATCCCCACAAGAAAACACTGCATGAGCTACTTCCAACCTTGGCTCTCGATTTCTCCTGAGTAAACTAACAAATGTTTCTATTTCTTTTGCTGTAATGTGTTTCTCTAGTAGTTTTCTGTTGTTGTGCAACAAAGCTGTGATGGTATCTTCTGCCAAAATATCATAGCCGATCTGGGACTGCATGACACAGAAATTCTTAGCAATGTATTCCTGCAAAGGAGAAGGACTGTCAGAATGCGCTGCCAAACAGCTTAGAAATAACAGGTTCTATTAGGGTCAGCAACAATGACTAATTTATTCATAAAAGAAAATGCACTAAAAATTATTGTCCAAAGAAAAGCAAATAAATAATTCTTTAATAAATAGGAATTTTGAGGAAGGAATTGCAAATATATTAATAGACCTCATTTTAATTATAACAGAAAATTACATGTCTAGAAGTAATTTTTAATATGGTGCTTACACTTACAAATTAGAAAAACCAAAATAAACCTAGCTAAAACACAATTTTTTATGACATGATAACTAAGTATCTCACCAATATAACAGATGGCCCTCTTCAAACACTCACTAAAAGTCATAACCCAGGATTTTGGCATAATTACAGAAATGAAAATGACCCTCTGACATTTTGTTCATGAAGCATGAGCTTCATATTGTTATATGAAGATCCCAGATGAACCTAGGCAATTTCTTTTTTTTTTATACATACTACAATGATTAAATCTTCTCTTTAAAATAATGATAAAATTACATAGCATTTTTCATCTTTAAAAAAATATCAGTGAAAAAAATCACAAATAAAAAGGTAAACAGGAAAAAAAGTCCAGTAAGGTAATATGATTCATCACTTTATGGCTCACACCGATTCATCCAATAGATATTTCTGGAAGGGCATTCCAGCTCTATAGTATGGTTATGTAAGAGGATGTACTTGTTTTTGGCAAACACATGTTACAGAATTGAGAGGTAGGGGTATGGCAGTAAACAAGACAAACAAGCTCCCATGGAGCTCATGTCCTAGTGATAAAGGGCAGTCATTGAGCTAACAAACAGGATCATTTTAGGTATTGATAAGCAAATGAAACAAGCAGAGGATGGGAAAAGCTGACAAATTTAGATGGGGTGGGTGCTGAAGAAGTGACATTTGACCTGGGATAGAAATGATGAAAATGATGAAATGATTTTTTTTAATGAGGCAATCATGGGGAGAGAAGTCACTGAAGCATGGGAGTAGCAAGTGGAAGGTTCCGTGGTGGTGGAACCCAGTCTCCCGAGTTCTGTAAACACAGAGTGCCAGTGGCAGCAGGAAAGTCATCATTGAGGAGAAAACGAGCTGACATGGGACGTGAGGTCCTGGAGAGCCATGTGAAAACAGAAAGGTCCATTCTTAGAGCAAGAGAGAGCCACTGGGGAGTTTCCCCCAGGTATGATTCCATCTGCCTCTTCTTCCCACCAGCCTGCCTTTCTATTCCAAGCCACATCTCAGAACTCGTAAGCTTAACCTTCTCCACAGTCCAAAGTGTTCACTTCAATTTCTTGGGGATTCTCCTTGGGGATGTTTTCTATGCTGGGAAAATTTACTGACTAGAATATGTTCTTGCTTTAAGTAAAACTTACTGATACCAAGGGAACATTTCATACAAACATGGGCACAATAAAGGACAGAAATGGTATGGACCTAACAGAAGCAGAAGATATCAAGAAGAGGTGGCAAGAATACACAGAAGAACTATACAAAACAAGATCTTCATGATCCAGATAAACACGATAGTGTGATCACTCACCTAGAACCAGACAAGTGGGTCTTAGGAAGCATCACTATGAACAAAGCTAGTAGAGGTGATGGAATTTCAGTTGAGCTATTTCAAATCCTAAAGGATGATGCACTCAATATGCCAGCAAATTTTGAAAACTCAGCAGTGGCCACAGGACTGGAAAAGATCAGTTTTCATTCCAATCCCAAACAAAGGCAATGCCAAAGAATGCTCAAACTACTGCACAATTGTACTCATCTTACACACTGGCAAAGTAATGCTCAAAATTCTCCAAGCCAGGCTTCAAACAGTACATGAACTGTGAACTTCCAGATGTTCAAGCTGGATTTAGAAAAGGCAGAGCTCAAATTGCCAGCATCCACTGGATCACAGGAAAAGCAAGAGAGTTCCAGAAAGAAAACATCTACTTCTGCTTTATTGACTATGGCAAAGCCTTTGACTGTATGGATCACAACAAACTGTGGAAAATTCTTCAAGAGATGGGAATACCGGACCACCTGACCTACTCCCTGAGAAATCTGTATGCAGGTCAAGAAACAAGAGTTAGAACTGGACATGGAACAACAGACTGGTTCCAAATCAGGAAAGGAATACGTCAAGGCTATATATTGTCACCCTGCTTATTTAACTTACATGCAGAGCACATCATGAGAAATTCTGGGCTGTAAGAAGCACAAGCTGGAATCAAGATTACCGGGAGAAATATCAATAACCTCAGATATGCAGATGACACCACCCTTAGGGCAGAAAGTGAAAAAAAACTAAAGAAACTCTCGATAAAAGTGAAAGAGGAGAGTGAAAAAGTTGGCTTAAAGTTCAACATTCAGAGAATGAAGATCATGGCATCTGGTCCCATCACTTCATGGCAAATAGATGGGAAACAGTGGAAACGGTGACAGACTTTATTTTGGGGGGCTCCAAAATCACTGCAGATGGTGACTGCAGCCATGAAATTAAAAGATGCTTACTCCTTGGAAGAAAAGTTATGAACAACCTAAACAGCATATTAAAAAGCAGAGATTACTTTGCTGAGCACCAAAGAATTGATGCTTTTGAACTGTAGTATTGGAGAAGATTCTTGAGAGTCCCTTGGACTTCAAGGAGATCCAACCAGTCCATCCTAAAGGAAATCAATCTTGAATATTCATGGAAGGACTGATGTTGAAGCTGAAACTCCAATACTTTGGCCACCTGATGTGAAGAACTGATTCATGTGAAAAGACCCTAATGCTGGGAAAGATTGAAGGTGGAAGGAGAAGGGGACGACAGAGGATGAAGACGGTTGGATGGCATCACTGACTCGATGAACATGAGTTTGAGTGAACTCCAGGAGTTGGTGATGGACAGGGAGGCCTGGTATGCTGCAGCCTGTGGGGTGGCAAAGACTCAGACACGACTGAGTGACTGAACTGAACTGAACTGATTCCCAAATAGCACCCAGCCTCCAGGTCAGCATCCTCAGCCCTCCACAGCTCAGCCCACATGCCTTTCCAGCCCACTCCCACACCATCCTTCTGCATGGACTAAACTCATCACCGAAGTTTCCTGACTATGCACTCATCTCTCCAACTGTCTAAGAGAAACACAGGACACCAATTTACCAAATGATAATTAATTGAAAACAATTTTGTATTAAGCAGATGTATATTACTGAGCCCACTACATGTTATATTTTCAGACAAAAATGAGATGAAATTCTACATGAGCTGGCAACTTTAAGCTATATCCCTGGATACACCTGGGTTCCCTGTCCTCCATGGTTAGGTGTATCTTGATGAAACTGCCCTTCTAGGATCCATTATTCTCTTTTCAGAAATCTCTGTTCACTAAAATGCCAGTTCCCATACAATTTCTGAAAATGATTCTTTTTTTTTTTTTTAATGATTCTTATTGTATTCAAACGCTTCCTTCTCCAAGCACCCTTCCTGGGTTACCTGAGCTGAGCTCCTCTCTCCTGAATTCCCACAATACTGTCTTATCTCCCCTACCCACTCCATGACTCTGCCTTACATTTCAGATGCACATCATATTTTTTCCACCAGACAATGAACTCTTTAGCCTACACATGATGGGGTATGTCACGTGTTTCTAGAAATGCCAAGAAACGTCTCATTCCTCTTTACATAATATATCCAGCATGCCTCCTGCCCATCAGGAGCTAATACCATGCACACATGAGGACTCAGACATCTTCCCCCAACAATTCTAATTTTACAAGGAATAATAAACACATATGTCATTTCAAATACATTTATAGGTCATTTTTGTGTGTTATAAAATATTTCAATTATAAAAGAAACATTTTGGAACACACACAAATGACCAAGAGAAAGCATTTCATTGCAAAGCAGAATTTCCCATTCCTAATTTATATGTCTTGGAACTGTAACCAAACAACTTCGCCCACACTTTAGATGTTAAAAAGATAAAAAGAAGGGCCATCCTTGAACCTGATTTTTCCGGTAGTCCTGCTGTGAATGTCTCAGCACACGGTAGCACAGCCTCAGCATGTACTTATAGGGGGCGTATCTTTGATCCCCCAGATCTTCAAGTCTCAACATTGAGCCTTCTCCTGCTTTCTCTTTAAAGGGTGCTTTAAGAATCCCAAATACCTATTAAGAAAACAACAACAACTATGACTTATTCCGATGAATGGAGATGCATGTTTAGAATTTTTAAATTTTTTTATAACAAAAAACGTTGACTCAAAAAGGCTTTTGTAATATTTGAGTAGAATTAGTGTAAAGTAAAAACATAAAAGAAAGATTTTGGGGGGATATAAGACCAACATATTAAGGGACAGAAAAATACGGTTAAAAGTATTCCATAAATTAAATGACAAAACAATATTTAAATAAAATGCTTCATTTTGTTTAGAAATTCTATTTTATTAAAATAAAAAAATATTCGAGAAGTGTTGAAGTTCCCAAATAAGTCAGACAGAAAAAGAAAAAAATCATATGATATCACTTATATGCAGAACTTAAAAAAAATCATACAAGTGAATTTATTTTCAAAACAGAAACAAACTCACAAACTAGAAAACAAACTATGGTTACCAGGTGGAAGGTGGGAGGGAGGGCTAAATTGGGAGTTTGGGACTTACACGTACATACTGCTATATTTAAAGTAAACAATAAGGACTTAATGTAAATAAATAAATATTTGGTTAAAAATAATAAAAAATTTAAAGATTTTAAGTTTTACTAAGTTACATGAACATATTCAGATGAACTAAAATATAGTTTGACTTCAATGGGCTTTACAACTACTTCTGTTATTCTCCATAACTTTCTAAAGTCAAAACACTATAAGGAAAATATTCACTTTTCATCTAAAACTGACATCAAAAACTACCTCCAAATATTGCTTTTAAACCTCTTGGTAAAAGAATTAACTTATTATTTGTATACATTAAAGATGTGACCAAATCAATGAATGTATCAGCATTCAAAACGAATAAGGAGCCATATGGGCACCTGGTGATAACCAGTGACTCAGATTCTTCTTGTAAGAAAATTAGCAGTTGGGAAGTATTTAAAAAGCACTGAGGAGCATGACTCTTTTAGGCAACAAGACAGCAGGTAGGATCACCTGGAGATGAACTGGCAGGATGAGTATTTATAAAAGAGCACCTAGGCAAAGACATGAGGAGTCATACAAGAAAGCAGAATTATCCTCTGTAGTCCATGAAATAAAATATGAATTAAAGTTTCTTTAATAATTCTATATTCACTAAACTGTGAATTTTCTATTTATAATACTGAAGTAAAATGTTTGACATATATTTGTTAAAATAATATTAATAAATTATTCAAGGTTCTAGAAGTCCTTGAAATCAAATGTTTTATACAAAAGAAATGCTAATGTTAGAAAAAGACTTTGTCTCATTAGATTTGCAACCTTTATTTTATTTGAGAAAAATGTTGATTTTATATATTCTGACAATCAGCTACAGAATATTAATTGATAATGTCTACTGTTTTCCTTTCCCAACTCTACAATAGCATGTATATTAATAACATACATTTTCTTTCTTAAGTATCTTCCTACAGTCCACAATTAAGGCAGAAGCCCATTACTTATATAGCAATTAACAGAATAAAAAGAATGCACGAAGGCAGGCATGTCCAAACGTGCACAGTATTAGGGAGTAAATTAATTTGCTGGCACATGATGAACAACTTCAGGAAGACATAGCATAGGAGCATTTCTAGACTTTCAGGGAAAAAACTAGAATACTATAAAGAGCACTTGTGACTAATGAATAGACTGCCCTACTTTTTGAGGGGAAAATGGGGAAAAGGTAGGAAGCAGATGGAGATGGCAGCTTCTAAGCTCCCCTGGAAATTCTACTTAGAACATTATTACAGCATGTTTTCTGCAGACAGTTTGACCATGTAGGTTTTTCATAGGTCTGTGGCAAGCCATATCCAAGATAGCCCTCAGTGAACCCTGCCTCCTGGAATTACACTCACGGAATCCTGTCTTCTTGACTGTGAGCTGGAATTACTGGCTCACTTCTAACTAAGAGAACAAGGTAGAAATGATGAGATGTTACAGTTTCTAAGATTTTTGTTACAAAAAGACTATGACCTCCACCTGGAGCCCTCTCTTCTTCTGTCTTGGATCCCTCACTTCTAAGGAACACAACCTTCCTGGGCTTGAGGCAGCCCTGTGGAGAGGCCCAGGCGAGTGAGCTGGGTAATAAATCCTCCCCTATTTGAGCCTCGAGATGACCACAACCCAGCCAAGACCTTGACTGCAGCCTGTGAAACACCGTGAGCAAGAACTGCCCACCTAAACCACCCCTAGATTCCTAATCCACAGAAAACCTAAGTATTTGCTGGCTTCAGACACTAAGTTTTGGGCTAATTTGTTGTACATCAATAGGTAACTAATACAAGAACTTTCCTGATACTATAATTCAAAAGATAAAACATGAAAATCACCTGTGCCAATATGTTTTGTTCCCTCATTAACTTCTGACGTTCTCGGTTTGGCTTGGTGATAAGCACATCTAGAACATCTTGTCCATTGTTAGGTACATCAGCAACAAAGAAGATAAGGTCTTCCAATAACTTGGTTACAAACCTATCATGAAAAGGAAATATTATGATGTGCTTAATCTTGGGAATATTTTTAAATAAACATTAAAAAATTAAAAGTTTTATAGTAAAATCATTTAATAACTAATACAGTAAATATTTACTTAGATCTTTGCAAAGAGCATCCCTTATTCAGTTTCACCAAGCCCTACTCCCACCTCCAACTCTAATCAAGTATTTGCAAAGACAATTATGAAATAAAACCCCATGAGTCCCAAAACCAGAGGTGTTGAGAGGATAACACCCATCAGCAGATGCTTTTTCATGACTGACTCACAAAGAAGGGTATTTTGGCTTTATGAGAGAACAGCTAAACTAAATTCTTAAACTCAAATTTGTCCTTTTTTATTATCAACTCAACTACATTTTCTAATCTTTAGTACATTACAATTTCTCCCTGTACAGAATAGGAAAAACTTAAATGACCTGCGAAGAAAGACAAGAGCAAGCCATCCTATCTCTAAATTGTTCTGAAAGTATTAACTGATCTATAAAAATCATAACACCCTAAAATCATACACTAATGTTTACCTTTAATTCTACACTTTGGCTATTTTTTTTTAACTATTACTTGAACATTAATGGTGTCTGGCACCTAAAGTATCTGGAGAGCTCTTCCTCCCTTAGCTTTCTTCTTCCTCCTTCCTGCGTTTTATCATTTTCTGTGTGACTGTTTTTTGTAAAATTCATACAGGCACTACACCACCAGGGAACTGCATCCTATATGAATTTTTAAATACAAAAAAAACTATCCAACAAATATTTAAGTAAACTTTATCCATGAAGATGTCATATATATGCATGATGGAATGCTACTCAGACAGAAGAGAATGAAATAGTATCTGTAGCAACATGGATGGACCTAGAGATTTCATTACTAAGCAAAGTTCAAGTCAGACAAAAACAGACAAATACCATATGGTATCATTTGTATGTGGAATCTAAAATATGACACAAATGAATTTATTTACAATGTTTTAACATATAACAGAAACACAGACATGGAAAACAAACTAATGGTTACAAAAGCAGGCACAGGGTAGGGAAAGAATAAATTAGGAGTTTGAGATTAGCAGATAAAAACTACCATATATAAAACAGATAAACAATAACGTCCTACTGTATAGCACAGGGAACTATATTCAACATTCTATAATAAACCATAATTTAAAAGAATATGTATATTTATATATAACTGAATCACTTTACACTAGAATCTAATACAACATTGTAAATCAACTATACTTCAATAAATAAGCTTTATCCATATATATCAGCATAATTATTCACTGTTATTAGTACAATCAGTCAAGATTACATCAACAAAAAAACTACAATTTAAGAGATTCAGTGACTCTAGAAAAGTGTGGAATGTAATCAGTTATAAAGCACCTTGATCTTAGCTCCAGATTCAACTCCTGCAAGAGAGTGGAGCCAAGTGGATACACCTATAATCCAGAATTTAGCCACCACATCCAAATTCAACACACCTCCAAGGTTCATAAACTTACTCCAAATTCCAAAGATATTATGTTTTCTTGTGTGCCTATTTTAAATTTTAACCCAATCTGTTTCGACAAAATGTCTTAGGAACAGGATTCACTGACATAACTTCTAGGGGCAACCACAGAAATGTAAAACATGATTTCTACACATCAAAATGTGGTGTGAATTTCTTTCGAAATTGTGACTCAACATCTTCTAAATTATTCTGTTGTCCTTAACAGAAATAATAAAATATTTATTTTGAGCTCAGACTTCTTCAGCAAACTAAAATTGAGTTGAGCCTCAAGGGCTCAATCTATAAGTCCAGTCCAAGCATAAATATATCTGCATTTTCTTTTTAGAAATATTGGGGGTTTTTTTCCCTCTTGCTGTTTAGAGGATATTGTATTCAGGTGTTTAGTTATCTAAGGAAGTACAACTCTGGGAGCAACTACAAATGCCTCTGCTTCAAACTCTCCCAGATGGCTTACAAATTAATGATGGTGGAGATGCAGATGTAGAGAATGATCTTGTGGACATAGCAGGGGAAGGAGAGGGTAGGACAAATTGAGAAAGCAGCTTTGACATATATACACTACCATATGTAAAACAGATAGAGTGGGAAGTTGCTATATAACTCAGGGAGCCCTGCCTGGTGCTCTGTGATGACCTAGAGGGGTAGGATGGGGGACTGGGAGGGAAGCTCATGAGGAAGGGGGATATATATATATATACATGGTTATGACCGATTCTCAATGTTGTACAGCAGAGACCAATAAAATATTGTAAAGCAATTATCTTCCAATTAAAAATAAATTAAAAACTGGTGATAGCTAATGGAATGATGATGAAGAAAATTAACAGTCTTGACTGAGAATGACTATACATTAACCTTATTTGCAGAGCCTACCTCCCCTAATGATGAGGCAATGATAGTCAAGAAAATGAGTCTTCTCTTTTGACCTCCAAAACCGTTGAAACCTTATTTTTGTCTTTTCATCTCAAGCATCCCATCTGGGGCAAATAAAACTGTCTTTTTTTTCAGTTCAGACCAAATTACAATTCTATACTGGGAGATGGAAAGTGAAGTCGCTCAGTTGTGTTCGACAATTTGTGACCCCATGGACTGTAGCCTACTAGGCTCCTCCGTCCATGGGATTTTCCAGGCAAGAGTATGGAGTGGGTTGCCATTTCCTTCTCCAGGAGATCTTCTCAAGCCAGGGATTGAAACCGGGTCTCCCATATTGTAGGCAGAAGCTTTACCGTCTGAGCCACCAGGGAGATGGGTAGGTCCTTTCATCATTCAAACTTATTAATTTCCTTTTACTAAAAACTTTTAGTGTGAATTTTTTTATCACAGGCAGCCATGATAAACAAAATTTATATTTTAAAAAGACATAGCTAAAACATAACAAAAAACACAGTCAACCAGGAATAAAATAAGAAAGACAGTGATGAGCAAGGATAATATTCAGTACTAGCAAGACAATGGGTACTGAAAGCATATGGCAGGGAACTAAACTCAAGATACAAAAGCAGAGACTAAAGCAGCATGTCTCTATCTCTTAAAGGAAGCCTAAAAGTACTGTGACCCCTGTTCCAGTCCTGGCTGTGCAGTGAGTGATAGGAGGAAAGAGAGGAAGCACAGAGACAGGAATGTACTCAACCACCTGCAGTCTCCATGGCTAAAGCCTCAAATTACCAGAGGACATGAATTCTCAGCCCTCAGTATCAGACCTGGCTCTGGACTTGTTGAGCTGAGCCAGGTGGAAGCAACCATAAAACTAATAAAGAAGATGAGAGAATGCAGAGAAAGAATAAGAAAAAAATTTCCACTCAAGAAGAACCTGCATATTTAAATTTCAAAGCACAAGAGAAAAACTGAGATTAAGAAAGCCATCCATCATACTAAAAAACCAGGAGGCCACTTCATTACAAAAAAAATGCAAGTAACAGTACAATTTCAGAATAACTTTTAAATCAGTGTGTCTCCAATCCTCAAAGAGTTAAGAAAACAATTATATACCAAAGAAGACAATATACGTAAAAGAAGGCAGATACAAATGAAGAAAATGTGGCTGTGCAAAAGAACCAACAGAAATCTGAGAAACAAAATTATAATCATTTAAATAAAAATATAATTCATGAAGGTAAAATACTATACACACATTCTAGAAAATGTGGTGACTTATAGACTGTATCAAAAAAATCAATCTAGGAAGCAGGACAGATTTCAAAAGGCAAGTTATAAAAGGAAAGGTAAGAGATAAGGGAGATGAATTAAGAGGATTCAACACACATCTAATAGGAGTTCCAGAAAAGAGGGAAGAGGAAAAGATAAATATCTGAAGGAAAATGGCTGAAAATTTTCCAGACTTGAAGAAAACTGTAAGTAGTCTGATTAAAAGTATACCCTAAGTGTCAAGTGGGTAAAATAAAAATAAAAATTACTTGTAAACACATTGTAGTGAAACTTTAAGGACATAAAAGACAAAAGAAAAAATCTACAAAATTATCAGAAAGTAAAGAAAAATGCCAATAAAGAATTCTTAATGGCAACAAGATGCAACAGAAAATAATTGTTATAACTTTAAAATACTAAAGAAAAAGAACTGTCAAGCCAGCATTTCATACATAAAGTATCAGTTAAAAAAGGTGGTAAAATAAAGACATCCCCATAAAAAGATTAATAAGATTTATAACCTCATTGAATAGACTAAAGAAAAAATTTCAGCAAAAGGAAAAGTGAACCCAGAGAAGAGTGAAATGCAAGAAATAAAAGCAAGTAGAACAGAAGGTAAAATACATTAAGAAATATAATTAATATCTGAAAAATAATTTTAGGAACTAAATTTTCAGAAAAAAGTGATATATCATAATTTAGATGACATAAGTAATTTAAATAAACTCAGACCTATGCATCTAGATAACTAGTCCCCCCCCCCTCAAAATAAAAGATGGGAAGTAGAATAGCAGAGAATAATCAAAGCATTCTGAAGTATTTTTCTCCCATGAGAGAAAGAAATATTTTCAAGTTATGTAAAAAAGAATATATAGCTGAAATGTATGACAAGACCATATGGGCACTTACAAAAGAATGAAAGAATCTATAGCTTCTAAACCAGAAGAAAAGTAAAAATGGGGAGAAAATACAAACTTAACCACTCTAACAGAAAGGAAGAAAGAAGAAGAGGGAAAAGAAAAAAAGCTATACAGGAAAAAGAAAATAACAAAATATGATACCCATTGGCATTCAAATAAGTCCAAACACATTATTTAACAAATCAAGGTAATTAAACTTTAGAGAATTCAAATAGACTATCAGATTATATTTTTAAAATCCAGCTCTTGCCTGCTCACAAGACATTAACAAAGCAAAA
Source organism: Ovis aries (assembly GCF_016772045.2). Lineage (NCBI taxonomy): Eukaryota > Metazoa > Chordata > Mammalia > Artiodactyla > Bovidae > Ovis > Ovis aries. The sequence goes on along the minus strand of NC_056056.1, from coordinate 188,772,934 downwards.
TGACTGGCAAATCTGAAACAAATGGATATTGAAAAAATGCATCTACCCGAACACTAAACAAAGGACAGCTGGTGTCAAGACAGGAATATCAAGCAAGTAAAATTCAAAGGGAAATGACACTGCTATAGGAAAATATTAACTCTGTATCAGAAGGACATCTGATCTGGTGATCACATGTTGGATGGCCCCTGCTCTAGATTCTGAGCTCCTATCTCAGGGAACTGGAACCAATACTCAAGCCCGTAAATTGCATGAAGATGTGAATGGAGTCTGTGCTGTTCATGGCTGCACTGCCACCGTGTGTAAACTGTCCTAAGAACAGTACACAAGTTTAACAAACAAGGAAATCCTGTCACATATGAGAATACGAGTGAACCTGTTTTGTGAAATAAACCAGTCACAGAAGGACAAACACTGCACGATTCCACTTACATGAGGAGTGACTGCTTCCTTAAACTTTGCTCCTTACTGTCAAACTATGTTTCAAAATGCTTATATCAATTATCTCCTGGAAAGCAAGGAGATCAAACCAGTCAATCCTAAAGGAAATCAGTCGTAAATATTCATCAGAAGGACTGATGCTGAAAGCTTCTAATACTTTGGCACCTGATGTGAAGAACTGACTCATTGGAAAAGACCCTGAGGCTGGGAAAGATTGAAGGCATGAGGAGAAGGGGATGACAGAGGATGAGATGGTTGGATGGCATCACCGACATGGTGGACATGAGTTTGAGCAAGCTCTGGGAGTTAGTGATGGACAAGGATGCCTGGCGTGTCACAGTCCATGGGTTCGCAGAGTTGGACACGACTGAGCGACTGAACTGAACTGCTATCAATTATCATTTCACCAGCTGCGCATGAGAATTTCAGTGTGTGAACGCCTGGGAAGTTGGTACTTTCTTATTTTTCTTATTCAAATTGAAAGGTATGTAGCAGACCATGAAGTAGAGAAATACAGAGAATGCTTGTGCTCTGGTGTGTTGGAAACCCATGGACTTTAAAAACACACATGATTAAATCCCCTACTTACAGTGTGACCTTACCTGACTGGCTTAAACTTTCAATTATCCCTTATGTAGAATGGGAATAATGCCCATATCAAGGCTGCTTGAAGGACTAGAGAAATATATTTACAGTGCTTAACATAGTACCAGTATAAAGTAGGGATGAAATGACTGGTGGCTATCAGTATCACTCCTTCTTACTCATTTCCAAAATGGAATGAGTGGAGGAATCAAGATCCAGTTTCTTCAAGTGTCTCTGAGCAAGTTACAAGGGCAGAAAGCTACACTATTGCAGACTGTTTGCTGGTATTATATAACATGTTTGCTTTGCAGACTTGAGCAGAGAAATGTATCTTGAATAAATAAGAACAAAAAGGCGTAAAACTTTTATAGGGCCTTTAAAACTCCAAACCCAAATACCAAATCAAGTGCATCAAAAGGTATCTCTTATGAAACATTTAAAAGGAAAGGTCAGAAAGTAACTCAAAACAACTGTGTTCAAGCCAAACTAAAATAGAAAAATGTAAACATTCCCCAGATTTTAATGTTACTATTTTCATTTAGGCACCAGGATCTGCTCATTGAGAAGCAGGTGTGCTGCCATGGAGACCATTCTACGTATTTCCTTAGAGTCATTCATTCACTGAAAGCTACTGCATGAGTTGACAACTGACTCTTGATGATTTAAAAGTTATTCTAGCTCATGCAGCTCAATACCAGAAAAAGCTTCCCTGGTAGCTCAGACGGTAAAAGCGTCTGCCTACAATGCGGGAGACCTGGGTTCAGTCCCTGGGTTGGGAAGATCCCCTGGAGAAAGAAATGGCATCCCACTCCAGTATTCATGCCTGGAAAATCCCATGGACCAAGGAGCCTGGTGGGCTACAGTCCATCGGGTCACAAAGAGTCGGACATGACTGAGAGACTTCACTTCACTTCACTTCAATCAAAAGCCAGGCCAAAGAACTAAACAGACATTTCTCCACAGAAGACATACAGATGGCTAACAAACACATGAAAAGAAGCTCAACATCACTCATTATCAGAGAAATGCAAATCAAAACCACAATGAGGTACCATTTCACACCAGCTGGAATAGCTGCTATCCAAAAGTCTACAAGCAATAAATGCTGGAGAGGGTATGGAAAAAAGGGAACCCTCTTACACTGTTGGTGGGAATGCAAAATAGTACAGCCACTATGGAGAAGAGTGTAGAGATTCCTCAAAAAAGTGGAAACAGAACTGCCATATGACCCAGCTATCCTGTTGGGCATACACACTGAGGAAACCAGAACTGAAAGAGAACAAGGTACCCCAGTGTTCATCCCAGCACTGCTCACAATAGCCAGGACATGGAAGCAACCTAGATGTCCATTGGCTGATGAATGGATAAGAAAGTGGTGGTACATATACATGATGGAATATTACTCAGCTTTAAAAAGAACACATTTGAATCCGTTCTAATGAGGTGGATGAAACTGGAACCTATTATACAGAGTGAAGTAAGCCAGAAAGAAAAACACCAATACAGTATATTAACACATATATATGGAATTTCAAAAGATGGTAACAATGAGCCTATATGTGAGACAGCAAAAGAGACACAAATATAAAGAACAGATTTTTTTGACTCAGTGGAGAAGGCCAGGGTGGGATGATTTGAGAGTATAGCATTGAAACATATATATTACCATATGTGAAAGAGATGACAGTCCAAGTTCAGTGCATGAAATAGGGCACTCAAAGCACTGGAACAACCCAGAGGGATGGGATGGGAAGGGAAGGGAGGTGGGAGGGGGGTTCAGGATGGGGAACACATGTACACCGTGACTGATTCATGTCAATGTATGGCCAAAACCACCACAATATTGTAAAGTAATTAGCCTCTAATTAAATAAATTAATTTAAAAATATGAATGATAAATAAGTAAAAGTCACTCTAGAAAGTTACTAACCTCCTTTCATTCTGGGTTATTGTGCCATTTTCCAGCTTTTTAACTGTAGTCGCCAGCACTTTATTTGCATCGTTGGCGAAGTCTAAGTCTCGGACCTCGGACAGTGGGACAGACACAATGGCAAATGCTTCTTTATCTTCTTTCGTTTGGCAAGTTCCAATCTGCAATGTGTTTTTCCATTAAGATTAGTTGCTTTATTAAAAAATGATGCAATACTCTTCCAGTACTAACACATCTTAGTACTGCAGAAGAGGTACAAAACAGAAGCAGATGATCCAAACACAATTCCTACAAGCATCGCCCACTATGAAAAGCTGTAGAGACACAGACCTCTCCTGCCCGTTTCCTGCCTTGTTCTCAAAGCCCGACTGGCAGTGTTTCCCTTTCACCCTTGCCGTTTGCTTCAGTTTCAACAGAGGAAAGGAAATGCCCTTCTGGAATCTTCTTCCCTTCCGACATGCTGTTCCCATTCTCTTGGTATCTCTGCTGCATCTTCTTGAATCACAGCCCTGCAGTGACCTGACTGGGGGGCCTGAGTCCTTGATGAAATTCATTGCAATAATTTCTAATATTGACGAAGTGCAGTCGTAAGAACATGTCAGTCTTCCCGTAATCCTATTCACACAACATGTGGATGAAAAGTAAACCATTCTCAGAAACATTTACCTTCAACATAACAGGCCTCTCTTCATCCGTGTCTATGGGGATGCTAGTACTGGTTACCCACGTGTTTGTACATAAATGTCTTAACCGAACATATGAGTTCCTAAAAGAAAAATAATATTTTAAAAATTGTTTATAAAAAATTAACACACTTAATATTAACATATTTAAGTTTCATATATGATATGAATATAAATATATTTCACACAGTTAACTGAGTGTAGATCAGTCACGTTTAAAGGGAAAATCTGACCTCAGACTATTTCAAAGCATGCAGTATTATCACCTAGACTGGTAGTTCTCAAAATCTGGACCTTGGACCAGCACCATCAGCATCGCCTGGACACTAGTTGGAAATACAAAGTCCAAGGTTTTACCCCAGTCCACTGAATCAGAGAATCTGAGCGTGAGGTCCAACAGTGAGTATTTTACCAGCCTTTCCAGGAAATTCTGATGTATACGAAAGTAAGAAGCACTGACTGTGTAACCATCTCAGTTATAATGGCTGTCTCACAGTAGTCCCTTTTGTGGTTTAACCATTTACACATGAAAGTATATAGTGTAGTCAGTCCTCAATAACTGCAGATTATGTACCTGTGACAAATTATCTGTAACCCCAAATTCACTTGTTGGGGGCACTTTGGCAGTCTTTCTCAGACATGCACAGAGTGGCAAAAAATTTGATTCCCTGACATTCACATCCCCAGTGAGGCTAAACAAGGCAATGCTCTGCCTTCTCGTTTCTGCTCTTGAACCATCAACAAGTGTCTTTTCATGGTCTGTATATTACCATGTTTTTCACTGTCATTGGGGAATTCACTGTTGAAAACAGTCCCAAGCGTAGTGCTGAAGTGCTGTCTTGTGTTCCTGTAGAGCAAAGCTGTGATGTGCATTACAGAGAAAATACTGACAGAGAAGCTTCATCCAGGCATGAGTTATAGTGTTGATGGTCATGAATTCAGTGTTCATGAACCAAAAGTATACATTAAGCGAGGTGTCTTTAACCAAAAACACAGAGAAAACAAGGTTGAGTATTAACTGATTGACAAAAATACTGTGTCCAGAGGCTTGCAGGAACCTAACTCTGTATTTCCCTTAGGAGCAGTGGTCCCATATTTGCTAATTCATGTTCCAGCAATAATAAGAACCAATGATAGGTGAATTGTGAGAGAGTGTATGAGAAAGAACAGCTAGAGCTTCCTCTGGCTCAAATATTATCATGTTCAGTGAAACTTTTATTATCATTTCTTAAACAAAATGAATAAAGTGTCCATTAAAAGAAAACCATTGTGGTAAGTTCTCTGCCTTCAAGTTGCAAGAAGTTCAGCAGGAAAGATAAGATAAATCCATATAACACAAGGCAGAAAGCATTAAGGCCATTAAGAGAAACTCAAGTTGGAAAAAAAAAAAAAAAAAAACCAAAGGCTTCAGGGAAAGAGATTTAGTCTCAAACACTATGGTTCTGCTCATTCATAAAAGTAGATCGAGACTGAGTTTCAAAAATCTAGACCAGCAAGGGCCAATCATTGTCCAAATAATCAGCAAAGGTCCAGTACTGAAATACCTCTGTGATACCACTTATCTTCTGCATGGAGATGTCATTTGGATTCAACTATCCTCACCATTGTATTTTAAGCATCTGGAAAGTGGGGCCATAGCTTATTCGGCTCCATGGTGGTTCCCCCTAGTCTTACCCCTGCACTTTTTCTATAGATGTTTATGGAGTCAACCTAGATGGCTGAGTTCCAAACTAATGAGACCACACTTGAGCATAATAACTTGCAATTTCTAAGAATTCTAGAAATGAATAAATCCTTAGGACCCACACCACAAAAATCCTTTCTTAGAATCTTGATGTAATTTGAATGTCTAAAATATGAAGACATTGGGAGGACTTCCTGGCAGTCCAGGGCTTAAGACTTTGCCTTTCAATGCAGGGGTATGGGTTTGATCCCTCGTTGGGGAGCTAACGTGTGGGGTTCCCACGTGTCTCAAGGCCAAGAAAACAAAACATAAAACAGAAGCAATATTGTAACAAATTCAATAACTATTTTAAAAATGATCCACATCAGAAAAAATTTTAAATAAATAAAAATAAAAGATGGAGATATGCACCATAGTGGTTAAGAGTATAGACTTCAAATTCACACACATCAGGATCAAATTCCACCTCATGAGCCAGACATTGATTGATCAGCCTAGTCACACTAAGCCAGCAGTTCCCCAACCTGGCTGCACATTAGAGTCACCAGAAAAGCTTCTACAGCCTGTTGCCCAGGCTGCACTGCACATTATTTAAATCAGAATGTCTGCGACTCAGAGAAGGCATCAGTACTTTTTGAAGATCTCCAGGTGATTTCACTGGTCTTCGTGTGGCCAGAGCATACAGGGCAAAGTGCTGCACAGGTGATTCCAATTTAAAGCTGACATGAAAAGCATGGCATTAACTAGTTCATCCCAGGTGGCTCAGAATTCACCTGCAATGTGGGAGATCTGGGTTTGATCCCTAGGTTGGGAAGATCTCCTGGAGAAGGAAATGGCAACCCACTACAGTATCCTTGCCTGGGAAATCCCACGGACAGAGGAGCCTGGTGGGCTATGGAGTCGCAGAGAGTCAGACTCTACTGAGCGATTAAGCACACACAGCACAGCTAGTCTTCAGTTCTGATCTGTTAGAATTGCTGCCAGAATATTTATAAAGAACTTGACAAGCGTGCTCAGCACACAGCAAGAGCTCCAGAGTTATATTACAATAGTAGTTATTACTAAGTGTTCATTAGCAGAAACTTTAAAACAACTAATGACAAAGAATATGTTAATACAAAAATCTGTTCTATAATGAGAAGGGCTTCAGCGGCTCTGAATAGTAATAGATGAACCCTTCCATATAGAGCAAGGCTTTGGGGATTGTCTATATAGTGAGATCTTTCTACCTTTTCCTTAAGCAAGTTTTCTTGGTTAGAGTTCAAGAAGGACTCTGTGTTTGCTGAGTTAAAATCTAGAGTCGTCAGAGCAAGGATTTATTAAGATGCCATACTCAGAAAAGGTCAGAGACTTGCATCAAGTCAAACCTTCCGTGTGGATCTCTTTACAGATCTCTGTTGGTAGCCCAAAGAGAAATGGCTCATGCAAGGCCAAGACTCAGCTACCTTTCGCCCATCCAAGTACCAAACAGGTCTGACCCTGCTTAGCTTCCAAGATCAGGCATGTTCTGGGTGGTGTGACCATAGACTCAGCTACATATCTCATGAGTGAGAACAGCTGTGAAACAGCCCAGGAAGCCCAAGGAGCAGTGATTTCCTGCAGTGTTAGTAGAGCAACTTTTTACCTTCTCTGAAAGTAACCTGCACAGTAATGTCTGCATTTTGAGCATGTACAGTCTAACCACTGCGATCTGCCCAAGGCCAAGGACAATCATGCTGGATCAAGGACAATTTAGAACAATCCCACAAAACTTAATAACAAAGGCAAAACTCTATGCATCTAGAGATTGCATCCTAATGCTATTATTGGAAGGTAGACAGCTGTAGGTTAAAAAAAAAAAAAAAAACTCATCAAATCCAAACAAAAGAATGTAAACTATTGTAAGTTAACAATTACCTCATCAACAATCTTCCTTCCCCCTCTTCATTTAGGTCTACTTGTCTCCTAGCTGGGCCTTCAGCACAGCTAGCAAATTTAAATATTTTTCCATTTTGTGTTCCTGCTGCTTGAAACACTTCTCCCAGATGGAGAGGGCTTGATCTTTCAGATCATTCAGATCTTTTCTCAAATGTCCTAAATCAGAGAAGTCTCACACCTAATAACAGAACTCTCCATATGCTTCAATTTTTCTTCAAAACATTTTTATTATCTGACCTTATAGTTTGTGCTTATTTGTTTATTACCTCTCTCTCCCATTTGAATTTAAGTTCATCACCAGTTTGCTCACAGTTGTCCTCCCAATGCCAAGGGCAATGCCTGGGAGGTAATCAATGTTCAGTAAGATTTGTTGACTCGATGACTAAATAAATGAACAAATGGACGAATAAATAAATAAATGAATGAAATATGGAATCTGACATAATAAAAATGTCATAAGTATTTTTAAATTAATTTTTACTGGAGTATAAAAATGCTATAAGTATCAACAGAAATGCTTCTAGATTGTTTTTCACTTTAGTAACCACGGGACATCCAAGTAGTAGAAATAAATAATTCTCATGAATTTTTCAGAATTTCTCTTGTCCTGAACATTTTACTTATTTTTAAGAATAGAACAACTATGTTAATCTACTCATAAAAGAGGTATGAATTTTTACACTTGTTTTTCACTTATACTTGCTCTCTTGCTGTCACAAAAATTATATTAAAATTATGGTCTTAATTCCTTACCAACCAGTAAAATTATTCAAAGGGACATTACTGTTTAACCTGTCTTTTTGTGGGTTTTTTTTTTTTTTTTTACCTTGGAACCAGGCAGTCCGCTCTCTGAAGAGTCGTGGCATCCAGTTCGAAAAGCGATGCGATGTCGTTTCCATGCGGGACTGAAACCAAAGTGTACATGATCTTCTCCCCTGCCTGGCGTTTCTTCTTTGAAGCTGGAAGATCGCCATCTCTCTGTTGAGGTGGTAGAATGTTTTTTACTTTTATTAGGTGTCTTACTAAATTGGGAGAGAAGTTTAAATTTGCACATATTTCTTCATTGGATTATAGCGATGCCTAGTTCACACACTCCAGAGGACTTCATCTGAATAAATTATCAAAGCAGCAACAGTCAAAATAGTTATGGCCCTTCCCTGATAGTAAACCTATTTTCACAGTAGTAATTTTGAGCATTCCACATATGGAATTTAGAAAGATGGTAATGATAACCCTGTATGCGAGACAGCAAGAGACACAGATGTATAGAACAGTCTTTTGGACTCTGTGGGAGAGGGAGCGGGTGGGATGATTTGGGGGAATGGCATGGAAACATGTATAATATCATATAAGAAACGAATCGCCAGTCCAGGTTCGATACAGGATCCTTGGGGCTGGTGCACTGGGATAACCAGGAGGGATGGTACAGGGAGGGAGGTGGGAGTGGGGTTCAGGATGGGGAACACGTGTACGCCCGTGGCGGACTCATGTTGATGTGTGCAAGAACCAATACAATATTGTAAAGTAATTAGCCTCGAATTAAAATAAATATTCATTTTTTTGAAAAGCTACAAAAAATAAATAAATAAAACACAGAGGGACTTCCCTAGTGGTCCAGAGGTTAAGAATCCGCCTTCCAGTGTAGATGATGCGGATTTCAGTCCCTGGTCTGGAAACTAAGATTCCACATGCCTGAGGGCAACTAAACCCACGCACTGCACTGACTGAGCGTGAAAACTCTAGAGCCCCTGCTTCACAACTAGGGAAAACCTACACACCACAACGAAGACGCGGCTCAGCCAAACGAAACAAACAAAAACACAGAGAAACAGTGGGCTGAACCATCCAGGTTTCATAAACTGGAAGCTGGAAGTATCTCAGAGTTCCTGCCTAAGCTCTGAAACACCACTGGGATATTAACTTGGAGTGAAGGGGAATCAACAGCAGGATTGCCGTTCAGTTCATTGGCTATTCTATAAGATCCCAGAAGATACTATAATGTCGAATAAAGTGAAGTCAAATGGAATAGAAGCCTTTATGATGAAACTCAGCCAATATTTCCACTACATCCCTACCATTGGAAGCAGAGAGCAACACAAGACGGATGATTATGCATTTTCTCTTGAGCCTCCCCAAGTTCCTATGCCCCATGGAAGGACCTGATGTATAAGAAAACCGAAAGAGGATAGAGCAATTATAATATAAGCTTGGCAATACTTCTACCTATTTATTAAATCAATGAAATTTGAATATAAGAGAGGACGGCTGTCATTGTACCATCAAAGGAAGTTGAAAGAAAGCAGAGGAGGGAAGGGATGCTCGAAGGTAAATGAGAGCAGTTCACACCCAAAGACAAGCTTTGCTTTCAAGGTCACCATGGCAATGTAGCACTACACCCGACCATTCCAAAATGTTCACTTAAAGCACCGTCCCAAGGCTGCGAGCACCATTTTCCTTCATCAGAAAACCCTTGCCATTTCTTGCTGGTGTCTTCTGTAAATGGTGCACAAATTGGCAGCACCCCTGACCTACAAACGGGCAGAGGAACAGCCAGGGTCCGAAGTAGAAGCAGGACTGCTATCTGCTAAATTTCGCACAGCCTAGCAGCTCCTGGTAGCTCCTGGCATCTTTCACTTATAGGCCCTGCACAAAGACCCAAGTTCAAACTTAAATGAAGATAGGAGTCTGGCAAACACTCCCCAGGTAGTTTAATCCCCGTAACAGTTGTTTCTTATCAGTAAGTATGAACTATGTTTATTCATCAGGAAAAAAGGTAACTTACTACACATTAGAAGTATAGGGAAAGAGGAAAGACGGAAATGCAAAACAGTAAGCAAATTACACTTGTGAATTTACACAAAGCTTCTCAAGGTACCCAAACCATTCCTTGGTTGTTCTTGCTAATCTTACAACAAAAATTTGAAAAAGAGGAAGAACATTATTTCATTTAAACAAAGAGATGAGTGCAGTTACCTGCAGGAGATGAAAGACGAGGGAAGGAGAGAAAGAAAGAGGATGGAGAGGGGGAGGACCAGAGGTGAAAGAGGGGGAGGAAAGAGAAAGGAGAGGAGGAAGAAGGGAAGGCGATGGGGAGGAGGGAATAAAAGGGGGGAAAGGAGAGGGGAGCGGTGAGAGCAGCAGGAATGCTCAAATCCAAATTTAACTAGCCATCTCCATCCATGTCACCCAAAGCCAGAGGCCTGGTCTGCAGCCCTCAGGCACTGAGTGAGTCACTCCTCAAAGAACAGGCATAAACGCAATGCTTAACAACCTTCTTTAAGGTTTCTGAAAAAACTCTCATGGGTCAGAAGACCCAATTCACAGTCATCTGCATTGAGGCATGGAAATCTATGAACTGAAAACAAAAGTCTCTGAAGGGCAAAACACGATCCCATCTTGAGAGAAAACCTAAATGTCTTTAAATAACCCAATAAAAATGGCCTTGCCAGACAAGTAAGTTAGGAAAGGAGGCAGCCTGGGTAACATTATAGCTCAGGCTCATGGAATCTCCAGCTTGGAAAAGATCTTCACAGATCATCGGTGAGCTAAAAAGACTTCTTCCCAAATAAACCTCTGGCAGCAGCTAGTCAAGTGAAATTCTATTGCTTGAAAGGTGTTCCGTTGCATCATGAAAACACTGGTCTTTAATTCTCCCTACCGAAATTTAGGCAGCCTTTGTGCCTTTGTGCAGTTTCGTTTATTTCCTGTATTTCAACTCTCACAGACAGTTGAGGGAGTCTAAAGGAAGAAAAATAGTTGGAATGAGAAGGTGAAAATAAGGGAAGGAATGGGAAGTGTGGACACTAGAGGGAAAATAGGAATGTGCGAGAAAAATATGACACCAAAAGCACTTTCAATGAAAAAGAATGATCGATAATCAAGCTTCCATGAAAACAAGTTTCTCCTGCTCTGTGAAAGACACAGTCAAAAGAATGAGAAGATAAACCACAGACTGGGAGGAAATACTTGCAAAAGACATATTTAATAAAGGACTGGTATCCAAAATATACAAAGAACTCTTAAAATTCAATAATATGAAAACAATTAATCGAATTTTTAAAAGGGCAAAAGACCTGAACAGATACCTCACCAAAGATGACATACAGGTGGTAAATACATATATGAAAAGGTGATCAATATCAAATGTCATTAGGGAATAGCAGATTCTCTAATTAGATCTCACTTGCAGCAATGATATACCATATACACCTACTGAATGGCCAAAATCCAAAACACTGACAACACCAAAGGCTGACAAGGATGTGGAACAACATGAACTCTCATTCATCACTGGTGGGAATGCAAAATGGTACAGTCACTTTGGAAGACATTTCAATGGTTTTACACAAAATGAAACACACACTATACCATATGATTCAGCAATCATGCTCCTTGTTATTTACCCATAGGAGGTGAAAAGCTATGTCCACACAAAAACTTGCATCACAGCTTTATTCATACCTACCAAAACATAAAAGCAAACAAAATACCTTTCAGTAGGTGAGTGAATAATAAACTGTGGGACATTCAAACAATCGAATGTTATTCAGCACTAAAACGAAATGAACTATCAAGCCATGAAAAGACATGAAGAAACCTTAAAGGCATAGTTAAAATGAAAAAAGCCAATGTGAAAAAGCTACACACTGTGTGACTTCAAATATACAGCAGTCTGATATTCTGGCAAAAGCAAAATTATGGCACAGTAAAAAGATCAGTGGCTGCTGGGGATGGGAGGGGAATGAGTAGGAAAAACACAGGGGATTTTTAAAGCAATGTAACTATTCTGTATGGTACTTTTATGGTGGATACATGTCATTATACTTTAATCAAAGAGATAGAAAGTTCTATACCAAGAGTGAACCCTAACGTAAACTGGACTTCGGGTGATAATGATGTGCCAAGGTAGGTTAACCAGTGTAATAAATGTACCACTCTGGTAAAGGATGCTCATAGTAGGGGACCCTGTACTTTTGTGCAGGCAGCAGTGTATTGGAACCGTCTGTATCTTCCACTGAATTTTGCTATGCATCTAAAATGCTCTTTACAAATGCCTGTTTAAAGAAAAAAAAAAAAAAACAATCTGTGTGTGCCACAACTATAGAGAAGATCCTCTAGAGCCCGGGAGCTGCAACTACTAGAGCCCACGCACCCTAGAGCCCATGCTCCGCAACAAGAGAAGCCACAGCAGGAAGAAGCCTGCGGCCGCAACAAGAGAGCAGCCGCAGCAGGGAGAAGCCTGCAGCGGCAACGAGAGCAGCCGCAGCTCACCGAAACCAGAGAAAGGCCCTCACAGCAATGAAGACCCAGGACAACCAAAACTAAATAGATAAATAAAATTATTAAAAGTACACAGTCTGAGAGGGAATATTAGTAAGTTATATATCTGATAAGGGACTTGTATCCAGAATATAAAAAGAACGTTTACAACTCAACAGTTGCAAAGACAAATAACCCAATTAAAAACTGAACAAAGGATGAGACCAAACATTTCTCCACAGAAGACAGAAAAATGGCCAAGAAATACTTGCAGAAGTGCTCAATCTCATTACTAAATAGGAAAATGCTTTAGGATAGCTATAATCAAAGTACAGACAATAACAAGTGTTAGGATGTGGAGAGACTATAACACTCAGTCTCTCCCCATATTGCTGAGGAACACACAATGGTGCAGCCACTTAGGAAGAGTTTGGTAGTTCTTCAAAATATTAAACATATAACCAGCAATTCTAGGCTTCCCAGGTGGCGCTAGTGGTAAAGAACCTGCCTGCCAATGTAGGAGATGTAAGAGACACGGACTCAATCCCTGGGTCGGAAAGATCCCCTGGAGGAGGGCATGGCAACCCACTCCGGTATTCTTGCCTGGAGCAGCCCATGGACAGAGGAGCCTGGCAGGCTACAGTCCAAGGGGCGCACAGAGTTGGACATGACTGAAGAGGCTTAGCACAGACACAACCAGGTATACCTAACTCTAGGTATCTACCCAAAAGAAATGAAAGTATATGACCATGCAAAAACTTGCACATGAATGGTCATAACAGCTTCATCTATAATAGCTGAAAAGCAGAAATAAGCCAAAAGTCCATCAAATGATAAACAAAATATGGTACATGCACCAAATGGAGTATTATTTGCCATGAAAAGGAATGACATACAGATGCTACATGTATGCACTTTGAAAACATTATGTTAAGTGACAGAAGCCAGACACTTAAAAGGCCATATACTGTATAATTCCATATACGAAATATTCAGAAAAGGCAAATTCATAGAGACAGTAGATTTGGGTTGATAGGGGTTGGTAGTGGATATAGACTTTCTTTGGGGGGAGGGTGATAAAAAAATGCTCTAAAATTAGATAGTGGTTACAGATTCACAACACTGTACCTTC